>NC_139893.1:8145977-10633477 GCF_905171665.1 Trachurus trachurus | reverse complement strand
ACAGACAGACAGTGAAAACAGTTGATTTGCATTTAACAGGAACCATGTGCAATGCAAATGTCAAGAGACGGTTAAAAAAAAGAGAGAAGAGTACGTGAGTGAGAGACACACACACAGAGAGAGAGAGAGAGAGGGGAAAAAACAAAAAGAAGATGAAACATATTAAGTTTTCTGTCCCGTGGGGTCGTTGCTGCTGGTCGTTCATACACACACTGTAACTCTTGTTTCAGGAAGTGTCACCCCCACACTCGCCCCTCCGCCCACCACCCACCTCTTTAACTAGGGGCAACAATAACCTGGCAACCATGTCGAGTACATGAGGTGCTTGATCCGCTGGTTGAAAGCTCTCAGCCCAGGTAAAAGCTATTGTGCCGTCTGGTTTAGGTGCCCTCCGGGAAAGGTTTGTTAATATTACGTACGATACCAGCAACTCGTGGATGTTTATATGGAGGACCATTAAGGCCTGAACACCAATATTTCACTTTAAACGTGACTATAAAACCACAAATAAACCGGTTTTATTCGTATATGCGAAGACACAGAGGGTAAAAAAAGGGTTTGGACCATTGGAAAGCACAAATCAGGCTCTAAAACGATCCATCACACAAATCTTTAAGGAAAACATTGGATCAAACTTTGCCGAAGATGCTGAGAATCTCTTGGCAGCTGTGTCAACATCCACATATTCGTCCTAATTTAACCTCATTTTCACTTCAAACACCATCAGATGCTTCTGTTTTTCTCCCCAGATCTTCACACAGTCTCTCTTTTCTTTAAAGGATTCAGCCTCACCACAAATTAATTCACATTATCCAACAACAGAGAGTTCGGTATTTCCACCTTTCTTTAATTTATAGTTTGCCCATCAAAGAGCACAGTGTTTACAGCCACCACACACACACACACAGCATTAATAGGGACCCACTACTTCTCTAAATTATTTACATTCAGTCTCCAGTGGATGTTAAATCATCACACAAGCTGACTGTGTCTTAGACCTAAAAACAAGTCTTATTCTTTTGTAATGTTACAGTGCTGTGCCGAAAGTTGACTTAGGCTCACATTAATGTTTTATTAGTGTGAGCCTGATAAAAGAAGAAAGTCTTAATGGAGGCAGACGTTTAAAAGCTCCACATCTATTATTGTTAGTGATGCCCTTTGCTTTTGTGGATGAGATTTACGTATGCTGTCTTACTAGCACCACATTTATTAGTGCACCTGCTAAACATCATCTTAGCATTGTGGCACTGTGGTGCTCAGACTCTGTCTTGTTAATGAGTAGTTTGATTATAGAATATTGTTCCTATTTAATTAAAGCTTTTATCATCTCAAACTGTATTTTGAGGTGAATGAATCTCAAATTATGGGCTTCGGTGTTGGTTGGTTTGTCTCTTGCATTGCTAGTTTCTTCTCTAGTTGTTGCTAAAAATATCAACATTTCCAAGGACTGGATGACAACTCACCTTTTTCAGGTTTGTGGGGATTAACGTGTGCTGTCCCTGATAAATACATATTAAAAAGTAAAGTATTCTTGAGGCAGTGCCAATATCTGTAGCTGGATTTGTTGGGAGAACTCCAAGTAAGATGAGATCTTCCTCACATTAAACACGAACAATAACCGGCTTTTATTATACACCATCCACATCTTGTGGCACAGCGGCTTCCAGGCACGAACCAGCAGAGCACATACCAGCTTTTATGACAAAATGACGGGCGTAAAAAAAAAAAAACTTTATTGATCATTATTACTGCTCCTTTTTTTTTGCAACGTGAGTCCGCCTTCATTTGTTTAGCAAAAACAAGCCTACGTCACTGTGGCATCGCACAATTTCTACTGCAGACAGAGAGCTATAAAATAATAACAGGCAGACAGATACGGAGATGACAACTGTCCCGTCATTTAAAATATAATTTCCTCCTCTGAGGCCACCCACTCGTTCTCAGCAACCGCCACATGCTCCTGACTCGCTTGTCTACATCACAAATAAACAATTAAATATAAGACTCGGCCCTCTGAGCCATCGAGGGACTCCTCCTTTGGGAAGGAGAATGTGGAAATATTTGCCATGACCTTTCTGGGTTGGAAAAACTTATTGCAACATGATTAGTATTGGAAAATATGTGATGAAATGTCAAACGTATTAGTGCACAACCAGCAGCTTTTGCAGGAACATGAATGGTTAAAAGTTCCTCAAATTGTTCTCTATGCAAAGCTAATCAGCTGCTGGCTGTGGTTTCATATTTACTGTCCTACGTCACTGACAGTCATAAATAAGGTGCTGTGAGCTCCCATTATTTTAAAAGCAGCATTTTCTCTTATTCACAGTTACGTAAATAGTACTTATATTAAATACTGTAACACACCTAAAGCTTTCATTGTGAGCTACAGCTCCATTATCTCTCAGTGTCTTCAAGATACATTTTCTCAAAGCCATTCAGAACAAATCAAATGACAGGAAAAAAAAACTCTTACAGTCTAAAAGTGGTGGGACTCTCCTTGTGTTTACATAAAAAAAATCCTTCTGACCGCCCCTAATTTCCCCCACGCTGCCCTTTGATAGATAACATACACTCCCTAAGAGCTTATTCTCTCTTCCTCCTTACTGTACCAGCTGTTGTGTGCAATATAAATATCTGCACAGGCTATTTGTAGACATCCTCAGGGATTACTATTAGAAAAGGAAGTAGCTTTAATTTATCTGTGTCTCACAGTGTGCCCCACAACCATGACAACACTGAAGCTGTACTGGTGTAAAATGCAGCCATCATACCATTCATGGCCGGCTGCGGAGGCTCGCTGACTTCTGGGATTTCACAAGACGGAGGAGGACTCGCCGTTCTCTCTCTGTGTTCAGGCTCCACGTTGGGCTCAGCTGAAAAGCATGCGGCATCTGATCCAGGATCAGCTGGCAGACTGGGACCTCGAGACTTTGGAAAAGTACAGACAGAGAAGACAGATTTATTACTGCCATTCTCACAAATACAAAAAAATCAACTCCATGTGCTTAATATTTGGACAGTTAGAATTGATGTGAAGTAAAAGCTAATAAAACTAAGACTGGATAATGACTAGTACCACCACTTCTGGTGTAATTAATATCAATCATGTGCACTAATTTGCTTTTGGTTGGGGACAATCCAATCACAACATGTGAACAACATTATTTTGCTGACTTGCATTACAGTAACAAGATGATTAATGATTGGTGTGTAGAGCTCAAAATAAACACAAACCTACGTCACGCTTCAGTGTTGTGAATGAAATGAAAAATGTTGACACTTCCTCACAGCTGTGATAATTACGTAAAACTGGGCACAGGGCATTTTTTCATGTGGATTCTCATAAGATTCAACAGAACTGCAACAACCACATATACAGGTCACCAGTTGATTGTGAGGGTCATGAGATGATTACCACGGCAGGAAATAGATAGATAGATAGATAGATAGATAGATAGATAGATAGATAGATAGATAGATAGATAGATAGATAGATAGATAGATAGATAGATAGATAGATAGATAGATAGATAGATAGATAGATAGATAGATAGATAGATAGATAGATAGATAGATAGATAGATAGATAGATAGAACTTTATTCATCCCAAAGGAAATTCTTCTGCCATATTTGATGCAGAAGTAAAGATTTTTTGTCGATATGAACCATCGCAAGATTTCCCCACTGTTGTTAAATAAAGGTGATAATTCAAAATAAAAATTCAAGATAATTAAAACCTTTTCTCTCACTGATGTACAACAAATACAGATGTGAAACAAACCTGATGTGGAGCTCTCTCTTGGATCCCGGCCTCCAGGACGTTGAGCTGCTCGTCGGTGTCGGCCGCTCGGCCCGCAGCCTCCTCCACCCTCCGTGCGATGCTCTCCATCCTCACCCTCACCTGGCTCACCCGCTGCTCGCTCTCTCTCACCAGCTCGGCCGTCTCCAGGGCGTTGCTGACCATCGCCTCCATCCTCCTGAGGGTCGCCAGAAGTCCGTCTGCGGTCACCTGAAGCTGGGTTTGCTCCTGCTGTGAGGCGGCTCCACCTGTGATCTCCGTGACCACCGCTGCATCCCTCTTCTTCTGCTCCTTCACCGACTTCCCCACAGCTCCGGCTGCTTCCTCTCTCTCGGTGTTGGTCCCTTTGTCGATATGAAGAGCTCTGCTGCCGTGTTTTGGATCAGTGACACACTCCTGCGCTGATCGTAGAGAGGCTTGCAGGTGCCAGACCTGCTCCCTCATATCAGTGATCGTCCGCTCCGCTCTCTGCAGCTTGGCCTGTGTCTCAGAAAGCTCCTGGCTCCACTTGGTGTCTTTGGTGCGGCCCTTGGCCCCCTCTACGCTGAGGGCTTTCCACCAGTTCACCACGGCCACCTTCTTGCCCTCCTGGATCGGAGTCTGGCTCCCAGTCTGGCTTTGCTTCTGCTCCTTCTCCCGGGCTCTCCACCGCTCCTCCACCTTCTCCCCTCTCTCCTCCCACACACACTTGTGCAGCTCCAGCTCCTGCAGCCTGAAACCACCACTTTATAAACATGTCCTTTACACACTGTTATGTCTGTAGTTACCAAGGGGTACTAAAACTGCACTTATGCCTGATACAGTCACACACACACGCACAAAAAAGATAGTAACTCCTGTGGGTTGCGTAACGGGGATGACCATAAAAACACTGTCAAAACCAGACACCCATTTTATTAGCTGGAAGAAGCCTCTAAGAACAGAGACTAACATCAACCAAATCCAGTCTGTTACCATAACAGGATAAAGAGAGGTAAAAACTCACATACACATTGACAAGCTGCTGCTTGATGCTTGCCTGTTGCTGCTGGCGGTGAGGAAAAGGCCTCTCCTGTGTCTCCGTGGGAGCAGAGTCCTGAGTGTGTGTGTGTGTGTGTGTGAGAGAGATGACATAAGAAAGATAAGACAAAATTATTCATGCACTTGTCACCGCGACGTGTAACAATTATCACCCCGAGCCGAGTGGCTGCCCTCTCCTCACCCTCTCAGGATACTTGTTGTGCAGAAGATGAGCTATTTCGGCGCTCTTGATCCTGTGAATGATGCTCTGAATATCATCGCTGTGTGTGTGGAGGGACGGGAGGCTTATGTCATCCAGGGCCCTGTGATGCTGCTGCAGAGATCAATCAGTCAATATCAAAAACAGATAACCAATACCTTGAGATGATAACCTGTGAACAAAAAAAGCATTTCCTACTTGTTGCATATCCTGCATCTCACTCTGTAACGAGCGGTGGTTTGGGAGATCTCGACTGTAGAGGCTCTGAGGGCTGATGAAGTGTCGGTCGTACCTGCAGGAGAAATCAGGATTCAACACTTGAATTTGTCCAGTTTTTTAAATGTTACCTTCAAATATTTTAATATATTTAATATGAAAGCTGACTGCATTGTAAAAGTGGATGTGTGCAGGCTATTCAACAGCCTTTATGAAAAATGCTGCGCAAATCTTTAAAGTTAGTCCAGAAAAATCTACACAGATGCTGTTTTGATCCAGAACAGTTTCTTTCCTACAGCCATCATCACTCTGAACTCACACATGCACTGACGCACACAGACACACCCTGGACTACCTCAATACATATTGAAATACACTAGACTACCTCACATACTGTGCAATATACACAAATTTGCTGTGCTGTGCATATAACTTATTCTTATCTATTTATTTTTATATTATTGAAAGTGTTTTTATATTGTATTTTTATAATATGCTTGTTTGCACTGAAGGGGGGGAGGGCTTGAAATTTCGTTATACAGTGGTATAATGACAATAAAGGCATTCTGATTCTGATTCTGATTCTGAGAAATGTAGATTTAAATGTTTCATTGAGAACTTTTGGCAGCACCTTTATCTAAAGTGATGTGTATAATTAGGTACTATCCACACTACAGGAGGTCAACAGAGCCATTTATCAAAAATACCTCAGAAGAACTTGGTGTGAATGCTCCTGTAACCTCTTCAGCTCTGACTGCACACCCTTCAATGGCAGAATATAGCGAATGAGTTGAATAACAGCGACAATGTACATTCAAAACCAGGTAGTAAAATATAAATACATGCAAAACATTTCATATTATCAGTTATCTTACTTGTAATGATACTTGGTATGATATTGGTTTGTTTTGTGACTTTTCTTTCAAGTTTGAAATAAATTTGCACAATGTTTTGTCACACATACCTCAATCATGTTGTGATTCTCCACATGAGAGTTCTTCATCTTATCCATAAGAATGTCTTTCTACACAAGAACATTTTAAAATCAAGTTAAAATACAAAATTAATACGTGAGGTGAGTTTTTCCTCCCGACTGTGATGGACCAACCTTTGTGATTTCTCTGTCTCTCAGTGCCAGCATAACCAGAGCTTCTTCAAGTTCGGCCTGTGAACGTTCAGATGTTTAAGGCTCAGTTCAAACACGTAACACAGAGACAAACACAGGAGAGTTTTATGTTTTGTTCCTACCCTCAACTCAGCGTTGACCTTCCTCAGTTTGTTGACACTTTCTTCAGAACAAGACCTTTCAAAGGCAAGCTTTTCATTCTGTGTGGATACAAGGAAAATTTAGTTTCATGACTCATCATGGTTTTTAAATCAAAGTGCAGAAATGTGGCCTTTGGTTACCTTGTCTTCAAGCCTCTTGATGTGAACTTTCAGGCATTCAACTTCATTACTCTGAAACCCAAAAAGATTTTAATGTGATTGAAAAAAGTTGCACAACATGAAGTGAATTTGGATTTGACTCAGGGTGTGAAGTACCAGTTTGGTACAGCTGGTCTGGGAGCGACTTGCTCTGTCCTGAGCCTCTTTAAATGCCTGACGGGTCTCCTCCAGTTCTTCTGTCAGGGACCTGGCTCTCACTGTGGACCGCTGTGCACTGCACAAATTACATAAAAATATATATACAATGATTGCTTCTTCATTTATTCAGGAGCACACTATTCTTATCTCCTTGATTTTATCCTATTTTTACCTGAATATCGGTAAAGCCACATTATTTGAGGTGTTGTGGTGGTTTTCTATAAGAGTGAACCTTTTGCCAAATTTGCCGTACAGATCCAGAAAAGATGGATCAAGTCTGATATTACTGTATTTATGGAAGAAGTGACACCTTTGTGGATGCTGAGTGAGCAGACCCATCAAAGGTCCTGTACGAAATATGATACAGTATATTTTGTACTAACATTGTTTAAAAGTTACAGAGCTCCAATGAGGACAGAAAATGACCACAAAGTAACTCAAAACAACCACAAAGGGATGAAAAATAACCACAGAGACTAAGAGAGGTCGTGTATAGAGGAGGTGGGGGCCCCATTTATCTTTTTGTTTTATCGAAGGTTTCATAACTCAGACAACAAAGGACCAGGAAGAGACACTGTTCCTCACTGACTTTGCTGCTCACTGTATTCATAAAAGAAAAGTGGTGAGGTTTTGTGGGTTTTACCTCTGAACTCTTGGAACAAAACTGTTGAAAATGGGCCCAGTTCTTACTTGTCTAAATATGTTTTTCACAGCCTGTCTTTATTTGAATTGGCTCATTTTGAACATGTCTTTTAACTTTCTAATCTGATAACACTCCTGTTATCAGTGGCTACAAGCAGCTAAAAGAAAATATGTGTGAGGTGGTGTGAAAGAGATTTGTCACTTGTAATTACTCTGGTTGGATTTAAATTTTGGGCTAAATCCAAATTTCTGAATCTGAACATAAAAGAGACATTTTTGTTGTTCATCAAGTTCCTCAATCATCTATTATGTTCTTATAAAGATGTGATATGGGAAATAATTAAGTTAAATGATGTGGTTTCATGAGGATTTAGAATTACAGTACAATCTCACACACTGTAACTGGAGTTAATCCCTCACCTGGCCAGCTTCGCTCGCAGCTCCGTGATCTCCAGAGTGAGCTGCAGGTTCACGTCCTCGCACTGAGCCACCGTCCTCAGCAGGCTGCTGTTCTGGTCACTCAGTTTGCAGTGAGCGTGCTTCAGTTCAGCCACGGTGCCTAACAGGTCTTTTCCATCACTGAAGCCAAACAAACAGCAGTGAGATACAACAACACATTGATTATAGGAGGTAAACACACGCTGTGATTAAAGGAGCGAAAAAACAAACCAGGAACATTGGTGGCTTTCTGAGGAGGCAGCTTTGCTTTGAGAGCAGGAGCAATCCAGCCCTGAGAGGAAATAGGGTTTAATGAGTTGCTTTTAATCAGTTTTTTTTGACATTTCTGAGAGTTCTGGAGAAAACAGCGACGTCCTACCGTTTACAGGAACCTTAGAGGAGTCTGGCCAAGAGACATGATTGCCCTCTACATCAGTGCTGAAACACAGAAAAAAAAGGAGTTTCTTCTTTTCCTTTATTTTGAAGGAAAATCACTGATTCTCTTGCTCGTGCCTGAGAAGCATTGGTGACAGAAGTATTGACAGAGGTAAACAAAGACATAAACCTGTACACACATACTTTATCTGTCCATCAATTAACTCATTTACCTTACATTGTTATCCATTATTTAAAGGGACTACGAGGAGTTTTGGAAAGCTTGGTGTTTCCACACTACATTCCCATGAGCCTCTGCGCGCATGTTGAAATTGGACCGGCGCAAGATGGACAAAAGCAAAAACATTTGCCAAGAATGTTTTCATTAATCAAGAATGAAAGTCGGAGATTCGAAAACGATCAGATACCGTCGTAGTTCCAACCATAAACGGCGATCTGGTGGTGTTATTCCCATGACCCGCCAGGCAGCATCCAGGAAACCGAAAGTAGGAAATGCTGGGCGAGTCGACCGCAAAATAATAATATCAAAAATAACTATAAAGACAAAACAATATATTTATCGAAAATGGACCCACTAACAAGTGTGGGTAACGTAGATTCATCCACATATGAGACTCTTTTATAACCAAAAGCAAACTCCTCTGGGTCTCTTTAATATAATGACTTGTCACACACATTTAATCTATCCTGTGAGCAGCCATAGAATCATGCAAAATCTCAGGTAACCAAAATTTCAAGGTAAATGTTGTGAAATCAAATTGAAAAATACAAATTTTACCTAAGCAATTGAGTTAAAATACCTGAAGAGAAGCACTAAGAAATAAATTTCATGTTTAACAGCCACAAATCCATATCAGTAAACACTCAACCACTCTATTTGATTAGCTTCAACTTCTTAGAGTGATGAACTTTTGAAGATTAAAGTGCTTTTTGAGACTGTTTGTCAACATGTCAAATGTTTACCATATTTCTCCTCTTGATCATATTTGTTTCACTCTTTTTTTTTCTTTGCTTTTATTGTTTGTTCTACTTAGTTTAATTACTGAAACTGACGACTTGTCATCCAGAATAATCTCTCACTTGTCCTGGCTGCACTGGGCGATCCACTCTCTCATGGTGGCGTGGAAGGTTTCTCTGCTCACATGCGGGTCCTGACAGTCCGGGTCGAGCATCTGTCGCAGGGCAGCCAGTCGGTCCTGCTCCGGACTCTGAGCCGTCATGGTCTGCAGGTACTGCACGATGGTGGAGGCCAACACCTCGCCTGAAGACAAGAGAGAGAGAGAGAGGAAGAAGGAATAAACCATGAAACAATAATGTGATTATCTTTCTGTTTGTTCTGATGAGTCGTGTCTGATGAGCCTGTGTACCTGAGCTGGAGTTGTTACATGCATCATACATGATGTCGAGGAGTTCATGTTCAGAGAATCCACTCGCGTCTTTGTTGTCCTCAAGCACGTCCCTCGTCCCACAGCCGGGTGACTCCCACACTTTGCATGTGGAGGCCGACAAAAAGTAGTAAGTGCTCACACACAGGGAGAAAAGCTCAAAACAATATAATATACTGTGTTTTTGATAGGTTTTTGTTTTGCTGCAACACATACCATCGTTGCCGTCCGACATTGTGCCCGTTTCCCCTGCTTCTCTGGAGAGTCACGTTCCTACATGACCTGGTATTTTAATAAACATCAAATAAAATCTTCACCTCAATCTCCACAGTAAAAAACACAGATATGGGTGACATTTGAAAAATGAATGGAAATCTATGATGATCTTATTATAACATCTTTCAATTCTATTTATTATCTGTCTTCTTGTGACATGTGACATTAATTGAGTCATAAAGAAAAATGATGGCAACACTATGTTGAAAACATAAGAGCACAACCAAGTCAAAACTAAGTCCCAGCTTCTAAAAATCATGCATGAGTTTCACGTCATTCAACAGAGAGATTACAAAATAGTTATTTTGTTCTTAGGTCACAATAAAAGAGAAACAAATCATGAAAATAAATTCTTACTTCTCAATCCAGGCAGCTCTTCTGAAAAGAAAAAAAAACAAACAATATGGTTAACTGCTAAATGGAGAGCTTCATTTTCATTTTTTGGTTTTCTCGTCTTCCTCTGATTCGCTGTGATGTAAGCACACGACTCCAAGATGCTCTTATGTTTGTTTTCCTCTGCTTCACATCAAAACCAGCTGACACCCGGCCCCAGCCCCCCTCTCCCACCTCAACCCACTTCTGCCAAAATGCTGCCCTGCAGAGGTCCGTGACAATGATGCAGTTAATGGATTTCAATTTAAATTCACTGGTTTAACATATCAAATGCTCAGTCTGCCAAACATTTCTTCCACAGTTTGAACTTTGAATAGAGCAAATGTGCTGAATAGATGTCCCCTGGCAGGCAGTGTGCGATAAGGGCAATAATTCACTGCCCATTAAGAAATATAACTACTTGCTGGATTTTGCAATACTGTCTAAATTTGATGTCTTTGTTTAGTTTCATTTAAAAGCATTGGCACAACAAATCACACTAGGCTTACTGAAACCCCACTAAAAATGTTACTGTGTAAATGTTCCTTTTTCATGTACATGCACAAATTACCAGTCAAAAGTTTGGACACATCTTCTCATTCAATGGTCTTCCTTTATTTATTTTTTTATTACTTTCTACATTGTAGATTCATACTTAAGACATCAAAACTATGAACACATACGACACAAAAGCGTTACCTGACCTAAACCAAACTGAGATGGTTTGGGATGAGTTGGACCGCAGAGTGAAGGCAAAACAGCCACCAGTGCTCAGCACCTCTGGTGGAAAACCGTTCCGGGTGACGACCTCATGAAGCTGATGACAGAATCAAAAGCGTGCAAAAAGCTGTCATCAAAGCAAAAAATATATAAAACATATTCTGCTTTGTTTAGTACTTTTTTGTTTACTACATAACTCCTTGTGTTCATTCATAGTTTTGATGTCTTTAGTATGTACTTTCAAGTAAGAGCTCCAACATGTGTCCAAACATTTGACTGGTAGTGTAACTAGTTTGGTTGTTGTTGGTATTATTACTATGACTGTGCAGCAGCAACAAAAATGAGCAAACTATCTATCGCTATGGCTAGATAAATAGGCCTACTGAACGTCAACTTATGCACCAAGTCAAAGTCCTTATGTAGCTACTTTTTTTTTTTTCACCACATTTCAGGGGGAAACACATTTTACTTTTCACCTCCACTACATTTAGGCCTACAGCTGTGTTTTTGCAGTGTGATATTACCACTGACCAGTGTTGGGCACATTAGCCTACTTTTAAAAATTAATACTGTAGTTACTTTCTCCAAAAAGTAACTGAGTTTGTAAACTGAATGACTATATTTTAAAAGTAACTAATTACCAGGAAAAGTAACTATTGCGTTACTTAAAAAATATATAGGCTATATAATATATTGCTCAAATGTGTCAAATTACTTGGATTCGCCCCCCTAACTTAAATCAAAGACAGTTTAGAAACCAAGTATATTTGGCTAACCTTTGCCTCCTTTTCATCTGGAACTAACCAACTCACTCACGACTCACCTCCGCACAGGCGTCGCGAACTGTGCGGAGGAATACTGAGTGAGTGGGTTAGTTCTAGATAAACGGCCTTTTCCCAACTTGTTGATGGACTGAAAATATGAAAAAATGTATGTTGGTTTATAATGTACACTTTAATGTGTGTATTATTTTGTGACGAGACTTCTTGAGTCAAATAACGGCGAGTAACGGCGGGTCTTTATTGCCAGTAACAGTAACGGCGTTATAAAGGGGGGAGGAAACAGTAACTTTTTGATTAAATTACTCGTTACTGAAAAAGTAGCGCCGTTTTTTTGTTTTATAACGCCATTATTTCCATCACTGCCACTGACTGATACTTACCAACAACAACAGCAACATCACTGCCACTAGAACAAAGTCTAGCAGCGAGTTTCCATCAGAGAGGCGTCGTCGTGTTACTGTTTTCTGCTCAACTCAGGGCGGAACCAAACATCAGCTCGGTCAACGATCCAGCCGGACACTATTTCCGTTGCGCCGTCCGAGTGTTTGTTGTTTCCCATCGGAGGCATGAAGTAGCTAGCTACCAGCCGACAACGGACTGGAGATTATTTTTTACTTAATAGTTTGTAATTTCCCAGAGTCAAAGTGGAGCTGTCCTCGGTGAAGATGTCTCGGGGATCCATCGAGATCCCCCTACGGGACACCGATGAGGTAAAACTCGCGTAAACTGGAGTTCATGTTTGGAGTGAACCTCGCTATGCTAACGATACTTACCCTCAATGCTAACTGTAGCTAATGCTGGCTAATTGTCTGTTACATGTCAGTTTCATGTTTGATGTATGTATATGTATCCGAAACGTAAACACTTGCAATGCACAGGGCGTAGTATCATTAGAAAACAGTATGAGAGAGAGAAACATGAGAAATGTGGCTCTGAATAAAGTAATTAAAATGTTTTCTGTCACTGTCGTATCCAATGGATCAGTAACGTTATGTATCAACAGCAACAGGAGCAACTAAGTTATAAATATTTATCTTAATTATTAAACTCAGCCAGTGTTGAGATATCTGTGTCTTTATTCATAACAGTGGTTTGTGTTACATATACAATTCTATGAAATTTTTGGTTAAAGTAATGTTAGCAAAAGTATTAGGCTACTACATACAAAGTAAATGTGACTGTTTGAAAACTACATTACAAACTTCAAACTACGTTCATCCACAGTTGTTAAAAAAGTGCTTGGCGGTGGGTTGCTATTGAAGTCATTATTATGCTGCAGATTAAATTTGGGAATTGATTAGATACCTTAGTAGCCTTGCGTAATGGATATCTAAAGACTCCAGTAGAGTAGCAGGCTACTGTATGTATTTTTATTTTATTTTTTTAAATCTGCATTTTTTGGTGCTGAGTTGTATTGATGCATTCAGAGAGGTGGTTATCTATTACATTACTGGTGTGGGTTGAAAGATCTCTCTGTGAAATACAATACAATTCAATAACATTGCTACCCCTTTGATGACTTTAAGTAACTTGTTATAACCATTATCTCTAGGTGCTGAGTGAGGGTAGATAAGTGTAGTATTACATTGTTATGTTTTATGTAAAAACAGGTAAAACATCTAGACAGGAGTACTGGTTTTGACTAAATCAGAAAAGTAATTGGAGTTGCAAGAGTTTTCTAGACTTGAAGTCACAGATCTTGATTTAAAGTTAAAGGGCTAGGTGGTATTGGTAAAAACTGAGCAACTGCACATCTTTATGTCACAGTATGCATTGCTATTTCATCAAACCTTATTCACAACCCTCCTAAATGATACAGCAGTTTGCCAGACGCTGATGCCTACTAACCTAAATATATCGCCCCTTGCAGGTCATCGAGCTCGACTTTGACCAGCTCCCAGAAGGGGACGAGGTCATCAGTATCCTAAAGCAGGAGCACACACAGCTGCACATATGGATTGCTTTGGCGGTGAGTCAGTGGAGCTACAACCGATGGCTGTCATCTTATAAAATGTGAACACAATTCAGTCATGAAGATGTAAAATCCATGTAAAACAAAGTTAAATTTGGTTCACTGGTCTTTTTTCAGCTGGAGTACTACAAGCAGGGCAAAACAGAGGATTTTGTCAAGCTCCTCGAGGCAGCTCGTATCGATGGAAACCTCGACTACAGAGACCATGAGAAAGACCAGATGACCTGTCTGGACACATTGGCAGCTTACTATGTCCAACAAGCACGTAAAGAGAAAAACAAAGATGCCAAGAAAGAGCTCATCACACAGGCCACGCTGCTGTATACCATGGCAGACAAGATCATCATGTACGATCAGGTGAGTAACACGTCTGTCACAGCTGCTGATGAAAAGGATAAGGGAGTAGTATTTTTGCATTTTAAGTACATGCAACATCCTCATGTGTCAATCAGAACCACTTGTTGGGAAGAGCCTGTTTCTGCCTGCTGGAGGGAGACAAGATGGACCAGGCCGATGCTCAGTTCCACTTTGTGCTCAATCAGTCCACCAATAACATCCCTGCTTTGCTTGGCAAGTAGAATATATAAAAGAGAGAACAGAGATTGATCCTCCTGACCACTGTGACTGACTTGAATAATCACACCATTGTAATTCAACAGGTAAAGCTTGCATCTCCTTCAATAAAAAGGATTACAGAGGAGCACTGGCGTACTACAAAAAGGCTTTGCGTACAAACCCAGGCTGTCCAGGTAAACAAGTTATCCCGGTTTACCCAGTTTATCTTAAAGTGGTTGATTCATTCAAACATTTTCTTTATTATAGGGGTCAAGTTGTGGCCATAGACAAGTACAAACCCAGAGCATGCACACTGCCAGAGTGAACACTATAATTTTTAGATTAGTACTAATGGTAACAGGATGACCTCTGCCCTGTAGGCCCGTTTAGTAACCTATATGCCAATTCTCATTATAAACTGATTATCTTTTACACATAACTTCTTCTGTTTATACTTGTACTTTTTTATATACTTTATTGCAAAGCTTCTTTTATTGCCTTCACATGCACAATCGATCTTTCCAATCTCTTTGCATCTTTGTGCAATTTTTTCAAGTTTACACTCACAAAGTAAATGACAAAAATGAATGAAAACAGACAAAAAATACTCTTACTTCTTGTAAATCTGCCAGTAATGATGCTGATATCCAAACATAGGTGACCTATCTACAGCTACATTTAATGATGTGTTTCTCATACAAACAGATGTGTTAGACATATATATATACATCTTATGCTCATCTTGTTGTGTCTGTGAACAGCGGAGGTCAGGCTGGGGATGGGCCACTGTTTTGTGAAGCTCAACAAACTGGAAAAGGCTCGCTTGGCTTTCGGTCGAGCCCTGGAGCTGAATTCGAAGTGCGTGGGAGCTCTCGTTGGTCTGGCGGTTTTAGAGCTCAACAACAAGGAGGCGGACTCGATCAAGAACGGAGTGCAGCTCCTGTCGCGGGCCTACACCATCGACCCCAGCAACCCCATGGTGCTCAACCACCTCGCCAACCATTTCTTCTTCAAAAAGGTAATGACGAGTCTGTTGTCCTTTTCGAAATCCCGACAAATCTCAACCCATGTGTCGTTAAATAATAATTACTCATGTCGATGTGGACTCTGTTTCCCAACAGGACTACAGCAAAGTGCAACATCTGGCCCTCCATGCTTTCCATAACACAGAAGTCGAAGCCATGCAGGCTGAGAGCTGCTACCAGTTGGCTCGCTCTTTTCACGTGCAGGTAAGATCCGAACCAATCTCCTGCCGGCATCCTGACTGTTTACTGTATTATCTATTCACATCTCTGACATCTCTGCTCTTTCCTTTCTTTAGGAGGACTACGACCAAGCGTTTCAGTATTACTACCAGGCCACTCAGTTTGCCTCGTCCACCTTTGTGTTGCCCTTCTTTGGCTTGGGACAGATGTACGTGTACAGAAGGGACAAGGAGAACGCAGCACAGTGCTTTGAGAAGGTTTTAAAGGCCTACCCCAACAACTATGAAACCATGAAAATCTTGGGGTCTCTCTATGCAACATCTGACGATCAGGAAAAGAGAGACATCGCCAAAGTACGTAGCCACTCACTTATGGCTCAGAAAACTGTGCCAGACTTGAGTTGAGGGGTGTTTTTAATGAACACAATATACGTATATCATGTATTTGACGTGGATATATGTCACTGTTTTTTCTCCAGGGTCACCTGAAGAAGGTAACGGAGCAGTACCCAGATGATGTGGAGGCCTGGATCGAGCTGGCTCAGATCCTGGAGCAGACCGACATCCAGGGAGCGCTGTCTGCGTACGGGACAGCCACCCGCATCCTGCAGGAGAAGGTGCAGGCTGACGTTCCCCCTGAGATCCTAAACAACCTGGGAGCTCTTCACTTCAGACTGGGCAACCTGGGAGAGGCCAAGGTAATGAATAACCAACAGAGTGACTAAAGTCTAATGCTTTGCAACAGCCACATTCATCAATGAATTCATTGACTAATTTCAAACTGAGAATGTGGGATGTAAAACTTCCCTCCTTGTGATATTTAAAGACCACAGTGTGTGCAAAACACACAGTATATTTAGCATCTACAATAGTGCTATTTCAAGGTTGGGGTCATGTCTTCTCTCCTACAGAAATATTTCCTGGCATCTCTGGAACGGGCCAAAGCGGAGGGAGAGCACGACGAGCATTACTACAACGCCATTTCTGTCACCACCTCGTACAATCTGGCTCGTTTGTACGAGGCCATGTGTGAATTCCACGAAGCTGAGAAACTCTACAAAAACATCCTCAGAGAGCATCCAAATTATGTGGACTGTAAGCACGACACACGACAGAGGGAAAAGTGTGAGATCATGAAGATGAAGGAATGTTACTCTGAAAGATCATTACATATTTTTCTGGCTTACAGGTTACCTGCGTCTTGGAGCGATGGCTCGTGACAAAGGAAACTTCTATGAAGCCTCTGATTGGTTCAAAGAAGCCCTGCAGATTAATCAGGTACACTGCAATATCCACACAACAGCAGATTACGCAATCTACTGCCAGACAGTTTCTGATGTCCGTTCTGTTTTGATGTAGGATCACCCGGACGCCTGGTCCCTGATAGGAAACCTTCACTTGGCCAAACAGGAATGGGGACCGGGACAAAAGAAGTTTGAGCGTATCCTGAAGCAGCCGTCCACACAGAACGACACCTACTCCATGTTGGCTCTGGGTAACGTGTGGCTGCAGACGCTGCACCAGCCAACCAGAGACCGGGAAAAGGTGCAGACAGCTGTTTTTAACATAATTTGGAAGAGACGAATGCAGCCGAGACTGTAGCTGTGTCTCAATTTGAATACTTCCATACTTACACTAACTATTTTGAGTATGTAAGTGCGTCTAAATTCAGTATGTCAAAATCAGGGATGCAAACAGCGCGCCGAAAAGCGAAACTCGCTTTTTTCATGACCAATTAGGTGACTTGTGTGAATCGTTCAGATCCGAAGAGTTTTTGTTTTTGGGGGGGGGGGGGGGGTCTCAGCTGGGGTCAGTAAAATGTTTTTCTAACAGGCTGACAGTGACAATCACGTGAAACTGAGGCGAACTCATTCATGGTTGTCTCTGGTTATAGCACATTATATAGGCCTATATGTCCATTACACACTTTTAGGCCTTAAAATGTCTTAAATTTGTTGAATTATTGTGTTCAAGACTTAAATAAGACAGCTCTTAAATTTTCGTATGCCCACCATGGGCGAGCATTTCGCTCGCATTTGCCCCTAAAAAAAAAAAAACATGTGTGAACCAGGAAAATCACAAAAAAGAAAGAGCACAACCTGCGATTGGTCAAAAACTACAAATCCCACAATCCTCTGGCCTCAACAATAACAGTAGTTAGTGTAAGTAAGGGAGAGTGGAGCTGTCGGTGAAAAGAGGAAACAACGCCACGTCTGGTCCTGTTCTATGTTGTTGGTTCACACCGTCACCGTTTATTCGTTACGTCCGCGGTGTAAAAGGCCGTGACGCAAAGACGCGATTAGGCGTGAGACGCGGTAGACGCGACTTTTTTTTTTGCGACGCAATACACCCGATTCTTTTATGGCGACGGGACCCTCGCGTCTTCGTCTATTTCATCGTGTTTGGTGGGAAGACCCAAAGGGGTTTCCCACTCAAACACGAGGAACGCTTTTTTTTCGCGCGAGCTTTTACGCGCAACCAAACGCGAGATACGCGAGATAAGCGAATTAGCGCTCGTTTTCACTCGTTTCAAAAAAAATTCACGAGCCCGCCTATTTTCACTACAACAATTTTTTTTTTTTTTTTTTCAAAGGAGGTTAAATCGAAAGCAACTGGACTTAGTTATTTACTTATTATAACTAAGTCCAGTTGCTTTCGATTTAACCTCCTTTGAAAAAAAAGTCTAGGAAGAGTTTCACCTCTCATCCAAGAGGCTTCATCAGTTCATGTAGCATCTGACCAGGCTGGGACTGGTCCAACTATCTGGTGTGGAGACTCAGTATAAGTCCAGTTGCTTTCGATTTAACCTCCTTTGAAATACTATGACCTGGACAAATGAGAATATGCACAGGCCTACAACAACATTTCTGCTCTCACCAACCATGGTAACGACGCACAGTATACTGTTATGAGACACATTATGCATCCCAACTGTCTTTTTTTTAGAGGATTTTTTTTTTTTTTTTACCAAGAATGCGCCCAAAAAAATCATGATCCAGTGGCCAAAATTCGAAACAAATATATATATTTTTTAATCATAATTCTCATTATTCTCCTGATGTCGGTTTAATGTAAACAGATTGCGCTGATATGCGTCATGTGACAGCGGGGCAGAGCTGCAGCTGCTGTGCTGTGATGGACCTGATCAGACTGGTGGTGGTCCACAGTCAATCAGTCCCAGAGCCTTCCTATTCACCTCCAATGTAGACGCGACGTGCGCGCTCGGTACCCAAAGCGGCGCGTATCCGCGTGCATTCGGTGCGACGGCGCCGCCGTTTTCCCCCCCGTGCATGTCCGTTGCTGTGTCAGGCAGGTGTCTCCCACGGAGCTCTGCCCCGTTTCAGAGGTGAAGGAGAGACGTCGCCTCCACGATGTAGAATGTGTTCAATTAAAGTGAAACTAACACATTATATCGGCCTATATGTCCATTACACACTGAATGGGATGTTAAATCCCATGTCTTTATTTATTCAGTTTATTTTAATAGTAATAATTATGACTAACATTCAGTGAAGACCTAAAAATCAGTATCTCCAAAATTGAAATATTGCAATGGTTTTTATTTTTTTAAAGCATTTTTAATATAGAAATGTTGGCCTTCTGAAAACTGTCCATCTATATGCACTCAATACTTGGTTGGGGTTGAACTACTGGAAATAGACTTTTCTGTGATATTGTTAATGGTGAGCCCCCCCCCCCCCCCCCCCCCCCCCCACGACAATTCCTCTCTTTTTTGGTCCTGACCCGTTTGCATCCCTGCAAAATGCAGTGTACTGTAAATGCACTCATAATGGCCTAAAAGTTGAGTGTGGAACGATGGACACTTCACACCCTCAATGGTTGCCGTCTTGGCTACGTAGCGGAGTATAATATGTAAATCAACATAGTGTTTTCTGGCTTTGTACGAGGCCATTGAGCCAGTGTTTTCCGCCAGTAAGAGGAGCCGGCTGACGCGGCGACGGTGGTGTAATCTCCACCTTGCTTTAAACAGGTGGCGCACACAAGCAAAAAAAAAAAGCAAGGCATCCATCGTCACTAATTGAAATTACAAACAAAACAATAGCGGTCCAAAAAAAAACCTTTCCGTTTTAACCTTTCCCATTTCGTAAAAATGTTTTAGCAGCATTGCACCATGCTAATTACAAGTGAGCATATGATCTGATCAGTCTCACATATCATGAATTGTCAGTAGTTGAACTAATAAATGAGCTGCTTCCCTCATTAAAATGTGGCGATGTGGCACCGCTGCTGTTTGTCTATGTTGTCTATCATCAGGTGATGCTGTGTGTCTCGTTATTAAACACCGTGTGAACAGAAGCTGTAGGTCCCCAGATGCAGTAACAGTGGTTTTGTCTCTACAGGAAAAGAGACATCAGGATCGAGCCCTGGCCATATACAAACAAGTCCTGCGAAATGATGCAAAGAACCTCTACGCTGCCAATGGCATCGGTCTGTACAGCTTTATTCTGTTTTTAATACGACTATATGTACCGGTGTATGTTGTATATTCATCAAGCTTGATATTGTTTTGTCCAGGTGCCGTCCTCGCCCACAAGGGCTACTACAGAGAGGCTCGTGATGTGTTTGCGCAGGTGAGGGAGGCCACAGCCGACATCAGTGACGTGTGGCTGAATCTGGCTCACATCTACGTCGAGCAGAAGCAGTACATCAGCGCTGTGCAGATGGTAAGAGCCTCCGTTTGTGATGAAATTTCTGAAAGTTTTTGTCTTTAGTCGGTTCAGTGAAGCATTTTTGATCCGCTCCACAGTACGAGAACTGCCTGAAGAAATTTTACAAATATCAGAACACCGAGGTGCTGCTGTACCTGGCGAGGGCGCTCTTCAAATGTGGGAAACTCCAGGAGTGCAAGCAGATGCTACTGAAGGTAACAGGAGGGGAAAAAATGAAAGGTTTTTGTTTTATTCTATAAAAATGAGGAGAGTTTAACTTTTACTGTGTGATGTATTTCCAACCAGGCTCGTCATGTGGCGCCCAGCGACACGGTGCTGATGTTCAACGTGGCGCTGGTGCTTCAGAGACTGGCCACTCTGGTGCTGAAGGATGAGAAGAGTAACTTGAAGGCTGTGCTGAGTGCCGTCAAAGAGCTGGAGCTGGCTCACAGGTAGTGACACTACACTTGATTTATGGCTTCTCCTTCCACCCTGATCTCCATCCTCTGCCCAATCCTGAATTTGTATCTCCCTCTCACCCTCCTTTTCCTCCTCCTCTTCACACAGGTACTTCAGCTACCTCAGCAAGGCCGGAGACAAGATGAGGTTTGATCTCGCTCTTGCTGCCTCTGAGGCCAGGTCAGTCTGAATGTATCATCATGGTTTTTGTTTGCTTTCAACTAATGTAACAAGAATTCATAGACGCAGCTCTTTGCCATTGTTTTGACACATACCATTAATTATGATGGTCTACTTGGGGCTTGTGCTGGGGTGTGGTTCATTCAAAATGGGCTGTGATATCACTGTGGGTGTGTTGTGGGATTGCAGGCAGTGCTCTGACCTGCTGAGTCAGGCTCAATACCACGTTGCAAGAGCCAGAAAGCAGGATGAGGAGGAGAAGGAGCTTCGGGCCAAACAGGAGCAGGAGAGAGACTTGCTCCGTCAGCAGATGGCCAAAGAACAGGTACTTTTTGGTAACCACCCAGAGGGAAGTCATGGTTTGCATGTTTTATGTTAATGTACTTAATCGGTTGTCGCCCTGAAACCTTGTTAGGAGGATAAACGAACCAGAGAGGCAGAGGAACAGAAGAAGCTCCTGGAGCAGAGAGCTCTGTACGTGGAGAAGACCAAGAATCTTCTCACCTTCGCAGAAGGGTCGAAGGAGGCGGCCAAAGAAAAGAAGAAGGGAGGCAGCGGACGCGTGAGTGTTGGCACTGATGGAGAACTCATTGGCAAACTGTTACGGCACCAAAACATCGTTGGTAACTTTTTATTTATTTATATATTTATGTCCCTAAGCGTAAGAAAGGAGGAGACATGGATGAGTTTGTCAACGATGACTCTGACGAGGACCTGCCAATGAAGAAGAAGAAGAAGAGAAAGGGTGGAAGCGGCAGTGAGCAGGAGGGCGAAGACGGGAAGAAGAAGAAGAGGAGACGGTGAGTCTGCTGCAGTGAATACCTAATGTGTTTTTTTTGTGAGAGTGTGATGCAAAGAAAGAACATGCTAAGAGAAAACTGTCCTGTGTTTCAGACCCACTAAAGGAGGGGAGGACAGTGATGATGATGAGGAGGGAGGGTCACGACCCAAGAAGCAGCGCAAACAAAAAGAACGCAGGAGGATCGAAAAGGTTTGTTGTGCTCTTTTCTTTGTTGTGCCCTTTGTCATGATTTGAATTATCTTCTCAGGTCTAACCTTTTTTTTTTTAAACATTCTCATTTTTAGCCACAACCCGAGCGCTTACCACCATCTCTCAAAGGAAAGATCAAGTCTAAGGCTATCATCTCATCTTCTGAATCGTCTTCAGATGAGGATGGACTGAAAATAGCTGAAGACAGGTAAAAGCACCGTCGTCAAAATCTGATTCTGTGCTCAAAGAGATGAACCATTAGTAAATCTAACTAACTTGCTGCCCTTTCAATATACATTATACAATGACAATAAAGCATCTTAATTTCTCCCGCACAGACAACAAAGAGACAGCGGTTCAGGATCTGATGACGAGGGCGGCAGCCACAGGAAGCGTATTGCATCCGACAGCGACTCGGGTGGAGGAGGGAACCGCTCTGGCAGCGAGGCGGGCAGCCCTCGGCGCTCTGCAGGCTCCGAGGACGACTCCGGCAGCGACCGCCCCGTGAAGAAGAGGAGGGTCCAGCGGCAGTCTGACTCGGAGCAGTCGGACAACGAAAGCAAGAGGAGTCGATCCGGATCGGATGACGAGTCCCGGGCCGGTTCGCCCGCCGCGGCATCGGGCCGCGGGTCAGACAGGGGATCTGAGGCGGGATCAGACAACGAGGCCTCGCCACGACGCTCCGACAACGAGGCCTCGCCACGACGCTCTGGCTCCGAACCCGAAGCCTCCAACAACGACGATGACGACAGCGATTAAACCTTCAGATCTTGCTCACAGACTTATCTCCACATCTACATTTTTATTTTTTATTAAAAGCAGGAATTTCTGTCCGTCTCTCTTGGAGTTAGCCTAGAAAAAGTGTAGTTATTTTGACACAGTGATGTTTTTCTCACGTCTTACAGGGAATGTGTTTTCACAGACGATGTTTTGTTAAAAATAAGTGATTTGACATGAACTTAAAAGGTGTAAAACAACTATTTTCTATCACAGATGGTTGGGAAAGACTCATGGATCGTTTCAACAAAATGTCAAATAAAAGTGAAAAGAAGAATTGTGTAAGATGTGTGTTGTCACATTCTGCTTCTTTATCATAATGGTTCTTAAGCATCTTTCAGAAAAAAAAATCAATCACTTAATAAGCTGAACATAAAATGCAAATACCAGTACTCCAACATACCCAGGGGGCAAAGCAAAAAAAACGGACACGGAGCGTTGTAAAAGGTTTGACACCAGAAATGACATGTAGGAACTTTAAAGATTAAAACCTGGGTGGACAACCTGGTCAACTAGCTGCTGGATACAGGGGCCAAAACCCCTTTCTTGGGTCATTTTGCTGGCGAAATTATGTAAATGCAAATATTTAGGTACTACAATGGCATAAATAGGCATACAACTATAAAATTTGGCAGAGAGTATCTTGACACATAGGGGGAGGCATGGAAAAAAAGATTCTGGGGTTTGTTGCAACTCAATTTTAAGATATAACCCTCAACATCCCAAAAAAGACAAAAAAAAGTACTGTTTGCCTGACAAATTCTCATGAAAATTATTATTTTTCAGCACTTTATGGAGAATATCTATGCCTAAGATGTATATAGAAAATTTCCTTAATTCATAAGCTTCCATTTGAGTCCAAGATAGCCTTTCTATCTCAAAAGCCCCACTTGCTGTGGCCAACGGTCTTCTCTATCTATCTGTTCACTTAGGGGAGACCAGAAATAGAATGGTTTCTGATCATGCCAGTTAACATGTAGTTTTTCACAATAGGTGTTGCATTGTTTGGAGACAGCCTGTAGCTTTCCAGTAGCTAGTAGAAAGGCTATCTTGGACTCAAATGGAAGCTTATGAATTAAGGACATTTTCTATACATGTTAAGCATAGATATTCTCCATAAAGTTCTGAAAAATAATAATTTTCATGAGAATTTGTCAGGCGAACAGTACTTTTTTTTGGTCTTTTTTGGGATGTTGAGGGTGATATCTTAAAATCGAGTTGCAACAAACCCCAGAATCTTTTTTCCATGCCCCCCCCTATGTGTCAAGATACTCTCTGCCAAATTTTATAGTTGTATGACTATTTATGCCATTGTAGTACCTAAATATTTGCATTTACATCATTTTGCCAGCAAAATGACCCAAGAAAGGGGTTTTGGCCCCCTGTAGCTTTCCAGCAGCTAGTTGACCGGGTTGTCCACCCAGGTTTTAATCCTTGAAGTTCCTAGATATCATTTCAGGTGTCAAACCTTTTACAACGCTCCGTGTCTGTTTTTCAAAAAACTGGGATTTTGCCCCCTGGGTAACAGCAAATTTAGTAACTAACTATAGGGAATCACTTAAGATGTTTTGATCACTTACAATATGGCTTCTGATTTAACACTCAAATGCAAATGCTTACATTATATTTTGATTTTACTTGGGTAATGTCATTTTTTTTAAATTACATTTAATTCAAAGACAATCAGTAAAAAGGGTGGCACATTGGTAAAGAAAATTAATTTCCTAGATAGTCCAATTGTAGTGTTGCAGGGCTTCACCCACGTTCCCATGTCAAAATATTTAGGACAGTAGTTCCCAACCTTTTGACTCATGACCCCATCACAAGTTTTTGGGGCCAGCTCAGATATTTTTATATGCTGCATTTTATTTGAACTCAATTTATATTCAAGAAAGTGAAAGTAAAGAATTGTTTAAGATTGTGGTGTTTTTAAATAATCTTAAAAAGAATTAGTTAAATATTTGCATCAGTATTTGTTTTTTTAATCAATTACAAGTGTCCCTACCCAAAGGTTGAAAAACACAGATTCAGAATATTAAATGTCAGCCTACTGCATTCACAAGAATATGATGGAAGGATGTGAAGTCAATGAATGTGACAAATATGTGGACTTTTCACAAATGGGTGTTTTATGATATTGTGTTGATGGACAGCCTGAAAACAGGTGCATTTGCAAAAAAAAAACCAACCAAAAAAGAGCAAGCGTTAATGACACCAAAAGTAACTGTTAAACTTTATTCAACCTTGATCTATACTTGCACACTCATCTTGTTGCACTTAAAATTACAGTGACACTCCAAAAGAGGGTTTTAAGTGTACACATACAGTACATTCTTTGTTATTTTATGAAGATAAAAAGACCATTTAAAAACTTGACAAATATGGAAAACAGACTTAAAATTTCCACACGCGGTGGTGAACAACTAGCACAGGAAACTAAGCTTTGGCTGTCTCGACGTTGACACCGAGACATTCAAGTAAAGTCCGAGATACGTTAGAGGTATATCCATATTAATTGATAAATTAAAAAAAGCCAAGGCCACACATATCCATTCCTAACAGCACAAAAGTTTCATACATGGAAGAAAAAAAAAAAAAAAAAAACTTCAGACTAAGTGTGGGTAACTGAAATCAAACGGTGCAAATAAAAACAGGCCATTATTGATACAGAATCATCAAATCATGATCAAGATTTTTGATTCGAGACAAAACGGTCTGTTTTCACGCACAGGAAAACCAGTCTAAATCACTCGAGCCAACAACCCAGGACTGATAACAAATCAAGGAAAGTGTATTTTTTACTATTGCAACGACTCAAGATGTTGAGCAAAGTGCATCTAAAAACTGATTAACAGATAAAATGTTGAGAAAGTCTCTTTGAGCCTTTTCTCTTTTGTAAACAGTTTAAGTCAATAGTTTCGGCAGCACTTGGTGACTCCTACCAGATGTAAAAGGTGATTAATGGGTCTGGTGCTGGTACATCTTTCTGCAAAATACCACCTACTGATAACAGGAAACGTAACCCATGATGATTGAAATGTATAAAACATCTGCTGTAAGATGCCAAATAAGAGAGGGAATTAGAAAGAAAAGCAGTTATAATAAGATGGTGATGCTGGCTTGATCTGGCAAAGCATTTCATAGTGAAATGAATTTTAACAGTGGTTGGAAAATATTTATAAACAAGAGGAGAGGGGAGGGCGTTAGGCTGACAGGGAAGGGCACAAAAACAAAAAACGTTACGAAAGTTAAAAAAAAAAAAAAGGAAGAATATCCACAATCATTCATTGCATCCTGATAACACATGGCTTTGGCCTGTTCCTCAGTAATCTTCATCCTCTGACTCCTCCTCTTCTGCGGTCTCCAGCCAGGTCAGCCACTGGTTCACCTGCAACGTAAACACACGAGACATTAATAAGATGGAAACACTCAATGTACAATGGAACAGTCACTAAGCAACTATTTTCAAAATACTCTAGGTAACATCTCGAGTTGGTGTTGTAACACACTTTCTAATAATTTGATCACAACCAGACACTAAAGTGCGTTAATTTACTCGCAACGTACCTGAAATAGCGCTTTTCCCTTCCCTGGATACTCTTGGGTGATATCCTCTTTCCATGAAAGGAAGGCTTCTTCTTCAATTATTTCCATGTCATAAAAGTTTACAAAGTAGCGCAGTAACATGCCTGAAAAAAAAAAGAAAGAGGGAAAGTTAGTGAACTTCTCTACATGAGAAAAAAAATCTCTGGCCATGAGCTGCTTGGTTTAACTACAAGCACACACACCTTTGGGGAATCCCTTGGCGTTGCAGTGGACCTGCAGGGCGTACATTGCGCCCACTTGCAGGTCGATGTGGTCGTGTAGGAACTTTTGCATCACTGGCTTGAAAGACAGCATCAGCTGCTTCTCCTCATCCAGCTGCTCCTTACTGGGTGCTGCAAGCTGCTCCTCATCGTCGTCAGGGTTGGTTTCGTAGGCAATGTACTGCAAGAAACTGCCAGACAAGAAAACTATGAATACACTTTAAAACACTTGATGTTAAACACCACATCAACTCAGTAGAGTCGTTTACACCATTAGAAACACTGTCCACTTCTGTACCTGGTCATGAGGATGTTGACAAAGCCTTTGTCAGTGTGGAGTTTAGGGGAGATGTTGTCCTTGATCCACTTGTAGATGGACTGTGGAGAGGGGTCTACTTTGATCTGCTTCAGCAGCTCCTTCTCCAGTTTCATCAGCGGGAACAAGAAGCTGAGACCTTTGCCCTCCAGAATCTCAAGCATCCTGTCCTTGTTCTGGTCTATTTCTGCAGGAGTAACAAATAAAGACATTAATACTCAGACTAAAATTCTCAGTATCATCAAAAAACAATCAGGGCTAATTAATGGAAGTGTGATAAGGTGTAAATATGAGGTCAGATGGGGTTTGGACATACCAGGCAGCATCTTCTGCATGTTGACTGTGCTCTGCTGGAACAGGTCACTCAGCCACTCGCGGTCCTTCAGTTTGACCATCTGCTGCAGGCAGAGCAGGAAAAGTGGGAAGTGTGCGCCGTTCTCCAGCTGATGGGCCAAGTCTGTGAGGCTGACCAGGTCAGCGATGATCGCATGTGCGGCAAACTGCGCCAGGTACGACTTCACCAGGGGGATTTCTTCTTCGATCTTGGGACACTGGTCCAACACACTCAAAAAGGCCTGTTAAAAAAAAAAAAAAGGATAGATCTGAATAACCTCCATATTAGAAGTGAACCGATTATTGCTTTACTTGAGTTCTGTGTTATGATGAATATCAGATTGTGCATCACAACACTGACCTGCATTAGGTTTTCACCAGTGACGAGCCCCTCGGTGCAGAGTGCATGGATCAGGGCGTTTGCTAGTTCCTTATCCTCATCTGAACGGTCAAGGGATTGAACCACAATCTTGTTCAGCATCTCAGACAGGAAGTACTTCGGCGCTTTCATCTCCTTCACAGCGTTCAGTGCCTCCTCTGTGTTCTTGTTGTTCAGGTAGTCTGTCAACAGTGTCTCCTTGGATGAAAAGAATCCAGTCAGATGTAGGTTCAAAACATAGTTTGTGGGAAGGACGTACAGAGTGAATTATGAGGAACTTACTGTCATTTTGTGCAGCTCTTCCTTTGTAGGAGGAGCCTTTTTATTGGGCTTGGCAGGTTTTTCCTGAATTGGAGGAGGATTGGTCTTCAAGCCAAGCTGTGGAGACTGTAGAAAGAAAGCCACATGAGTACATGTTTCCTGGTACTGCATCTGTCCAGTGTATTTATTTAAAAAATGTAAATATGTTACCTGTCCCAGTGGGGAGCCTTGGGCACTTGCAGGAATCATCGTCATCTGGGGCTGCAGCTTTGGCACTTGCTTTTTACTCAAGATAAAGGACTGTGCTGGCCTCAGACTGATCTAGAAGAGAGAAGAAAGAAAAACAAGGTTCAGAACAATACCCCATGCTGAGGATATTACTCCACATCTCTTAAACTGAAAGGTACGTAATACATAATCAATGAAAGCAGCTGGGTTACCTCATCAGCGTTGAGTTTCCCTTTCTTGCCGAATCGTGAGCCCATATCCTTAGAAGACTGCATCTGCCCTGAGTGATTCTGTTTATGGCTGAAAACTGGTGAATTCTGCCCCTTTTAGAGAAAATTCACAGCATGAACGTTAGTAATGATGACTGGTCGTTGGTAATGACTGCATACATTCGCCTGGCCATAAATAAAAAACAATTACAATTGGGTAAGTACCTGGTTTGGTTTTATGAACATCTTGTTTCCTGCTTCAAACTGAGGCTGGTGTGAACTGTTGCCATTTCCAATATGGCCATTGTAGAGTGGATTTGTGCGGTGACGCCCCATGGTCGGAGAGTAGTGGTCCTGAATGACTCCTGGACCTGTACCAATGCCAATGCCTAAACAAAACAAGACAATGTTTAAAAAAAAAACACTGACGGGAAGGTCCAGCCCATATTAATGCGTCAGGGAAGTAGTGCAACTCCTCCTCTTATTAGTCAAAAGGGGGAAAAGGAAGTGACATACCAGGCAGTTGTCCAAACATATCGGCCAGCCCACCAAGAGGCTCCCTGTCGAACTTCATCTTTGTTGGCAGGAAGGAGGAGCTGTCCATGAAGAACTCATTTCTCATTCCATCATTGGCAGGTGGAATGAAAACACCCAGATCCTGCAAAGACAAATCAGATTATAAGGTTACATCATGATCATAGATAGCTTACTTTGCAGTTCAAAAACGTATTTGATCTATAAAATCATGCAAATGAAGTCCAAGATAAATGCCCATCGTAAATGTCATCCTACAGTGGACCGGGTGGACTAACCTTTACTGCATCCTGACGAACTTGGTTGATTGTCTTTGGTCCGTTGTCAACATAAGCCTTGCGCGGCACCCAGTTGTTGTCTCGAAGCTCCACCATGTTCTGCAGCAGGAATCGAATCCTCGCTGGCAGCTCCTTGTTGTTAGTTAAGCATTTCATGCGGCCAAAGTACTGATCGATCAGAGACTGAAAGGAGAATTTATTTGTTAATAAAATGGAACAAAAAGGGGATTTCAATACAGACCATTATTTGCCGTTTTCCCAGATGTACTCACCCTAGCCTTTTCGTGATCAATTTTAGGTCCCACTGTTTTCATTATCTGACAGAGGCATTCCAAATCTTCGCCCATATCCTTAAGTTGGACTTTCTTCTTCTTCTCCAAAAGCTTGACAAGAAATGAGAAACATTTCACACACTTAGTATAATTCCTTCCACAAGTGTTGAGGTGACTTTGAATATCAAAAACTGTGAGGATGCAGATTTTGGGATGGGTTTAAAATGACAAATTAAAAATCAACCGGACTTACTGTTTTGATGCATTTGTGAAGGATAGATTCGTGGATAAGGTTGAGTTTGCCAAGTTCGCCGATGAATTTGATGTTGCCCAGCATCTTGATCTTTGCGATCGCGCGCTGCTCCTCCTCCTCAGAGGTGAGTGGGGCGTCGCTTTTGTCAAAGACTACAGAAAAGAAAATTAACAATTGATTTAGAAATACAATTCGTGTAAAATTAACATTGACACGTGGTTAGATTTTTAATTTTTTTCAGATATAATTCACTTACGTTCAACATTTCTGGCGCGGTTCTCAAATTCATCTTGAAGCTTGGAAATAAGAAGTCTTCTGAAGGTCTGTAAAACATAATTTGTTCGCAATAAGAAAAAAGACCCGAGCAGGAAATCGTAAAGTGCAAATCTTATCGTTCAATAAAAACAATAACTTACAGTATTCTGCTTTTGTGTTGCTTGACTTTCTGTTGTTGGTTCTTCAAAGTTCGGTGCATCCTCAGATAAGCGTAGACAGAGTTGAGCGTATAACTGGCTGTACTTGGGCTCTTCGAGGGCTTTGTCAACAATCTAGAATTTTTTTTATAAAAGATTCTCATCAACATTTGAATGAATCACGGGAGTAAAAGACAAGCACCGTTTGAGAGAGTACTCTACTCACCAACAAGATGATTCCTTTCAAGACAAGTTTTGTATCTACACCCACATTGAGGAGCTCCAGGCATAGTTTGTCAAACTTCTCAGGAGTCAACTTATTAAGTATGCTGATGGAGAGGAGAAAGGACAAGTGATTAAATAATGCCGTTAAAAAGACAATAATTACCATTAATAATCTCAGACGGTGAGTGACCAAGAGGAATTGAGAAATGGATCTAAAAACAGAAACCTACCCTCTCACTTTCCTGAAGATTGAATCATGTTGCCCTTTCTCATGGGAGGAGTTGGCATCTCGTCTAGTGCTTCGAGAAGGTACCCATCTCTGACTGCCAGTACCTGGGGTTTTCCCCAGGAACTCGCTGCAATGAACACAAAATATACCAATTGAAAAAACATGGAAATATCTTTTGTGTAAAACATGACATAGCTCAGGTTCCTAGCTCTGATGAATGGTGGCTAAATTATATAAAGTAGATATGTACCAATACGAGTATTGCTAATCCCCCCCCCCCAAATATGACCTGTATTGAACATCAGCATCACTGGCAACTACCGTACTGTTCTAGTGCAGAAAGAACTGATTCCCGGAAAAGTAGCTATTAACAAAATGTCACAAACTTGGCAATACACTACAGTGGAAAGTCCCACCAGTAAAAAAAAAAGAAAAAGTGAAACATGTTCACTATGCAAGGCTTTAATTTCATGCCAGGAATAGGCTCAACCATCACTGACCCGGCTCAGGGGTGTGTGGATTATTTGTTTGACACATATGTTGATTGGAAGCTAATTTGTCACAAAGTAGCTGGCAAGTAACAATATGTGCCTTGGAACATTATGCATATCACGTAATAAGAAAATCACTGATTGTGAACTGCTTTATTATCTCACCCAGGAACTGTATGTTGTTCCATAGCAAAAGGTAGCTGCAAGCTCTATTATCAAGATTAAAATGGCATTGGCAAATTAAGGCCACAGCAATTTTTGAAATAAATTTCAAGTCGATTAATTGTCCAATAAGTAATTTGGTTTAAGAGCAAACAAAAGATAATGAATAAATGTCCATCACAACTTTGCACTAAACAAAAGTTATGACTGTCTGGTTTTGTTTGACCAAACACAAAGAGCAACAAAGAGCAGTAGCCAAACAGACAAATAGTTTTCATTTTTTGGGCTTTTATGCCTTTATTGTAGAGAGATAGTGGGAGATAGACAGGAAAATTGGGATAGAGTCGGAGGGATAACATGTAGCAAAGGGCCACAGGTCTGATTTGAACCTGGGCCACTGCAGTTTTGACTAAGCCTTAAATGCACTATGAGATGAGCCACTTAAATGCCCAGAAGCCATTTATTAGAGACCCCAGTTCCCCCAGCTGTGCAGACGAAATAAGATGTGGGAAAGCAATTTATAGCCTATGAATAAAAGATGAAAAAGGCTTGGTGACTACGTGATCTAGGTGAAAGGAAAATATGTAAAAATCACCTGTTGTCGACAGTCTTGGGATAGTGCTGAGGTGCACCCCCACCTCCTCCCCCTACACTGTGATACCAAAAAAAAAAGAAAAAAAAGGAAAACTGTTTTAACCTTGTATAGGAAAGAGTGAGCCTAAGTCTTTATGTAAGCTATTTGAGAGGATTGTTAAATAAAAAAAAAGGCAAATTGTGATTTTGTTGATTACCTGAAACGAGAAGGACCCCCTGGCGCAACGACACTCTCCACTTTGGCGGCTTGACTAAGTATATCTGAAAAGAATAAAGGTCTAGAAATGGGGCAGGAAAGAGCGACCTAGGGACAGACACAGATAAACAATGACAAATTAGCTGACAGCTAAAGGCCGTAAAATGAGAGCAAACACTGGACAGTTTCTGCAAGGTTCAAAAGCAAACACGGACCTAAAACAAAGAACCACTATACTGACCAAAGTTTGAAAGTTATACATGAATGAGCACAATAAAGTCAACAATAAGTTATCAAGGGCATTCATTTATTGACATTGGTGGTGTCACCACTTCCCCATAACAGCGTGAATTACTGGTTAAACACGACCTCGATTCACGTAAGTAGCAGAAAATGGATGGCTGATTTAACCTATTTATTTAAGATTAAGATCCACGTGAATTTATCAGAGGCTCTAAAACAATGCTGAATACAGTCCAATCTACTGTATATTGCACGCAGATAAAGAAAATAGAAACCACTTGATTATGACTTCATTGGTATTTCTACGTCTACATAAGGCCTTTTTGGAGCAACAGTAGTCGAGGCCTTTTTGAGGCTTGACGGCCTACGGACTTTCTGATGTGATTGGCATCCATCACATCACAACCAAGCGACAGTCGTATCTGATACGGCAGATTTAATTTTTAATCAACTTTTTTAATCGATTTTAACTCGGGTTATTGGCCACATGAGCGCAAACACGTGTTCACATAAGTGAATGCGAAACAGAGTTAGCTTAGCACACTACGATGGATGCGATACGTCGATGTCGCCTGTTTCCCCAGCCGCTTTGTGTCTCTTCGTTACCATCAGCCCGACTATAAAGCCCAACCAACCAGTCCTGCTAACCATAACCTAAGGGTGGTTATCCGAGCGTTAAGTACCTTATCTAACCCTCTCACCCTAATCATGGAGGGCAGCCTGGATACAGGAAACTCTATCCGAGAGGAGGGGGGAGAGCAAATTTCGAAATCAGTCCTGACCCAGATTGCATATACGCATTACTGGATTGTCCCAATCCACATATCAGGGGAAATTGTAACTCGATCCGTTATTGGCAATCAGAAACGTGAATAAGATTTCTTCGATGACCTACTTTGACGTTTTACTAATCGCATTCCCCGATGCGCATGTTTTAAATTCACCACGGAAAATACATAAAAAATACTTAATTTGGATCGTATCCGTGTCTACCTTTAAGCAATCAACTGATATTGTTGTGTATTCAGATATATATATATATATATTAAAAAAGGACTCTTATGTCCACCGAAAAAACCATCAGCTGATTTTATGAGGTCTTTGTTCAGACACCGGAAGTCCACACAGCGACATCTGGAGGGTTTTGTTCTGTAGGCCGCCGGTAAGCTAACGGCTAACGGGGCTGTAAACAACCATCAGAAACCAGGCACGATTTTCCTAAACATAAATCGTTTCGACGTTTTCTTCTTTTTATTTTTTGAAATTGCGCTAATCTTGAAAAAACAAATTCGCTATTTATCGCTTAATTCATGACAATCAAACCAACAACGAACTTCCTACGTTACCGGACCGGTCGGCTAACCGCTGGCGGCTAACGTTTTAGCCTGACACGGGAAGCCACCGAAAAAAATTATCTTACCTTTACAAAGGGAACGTCAGCGTAGTTGTTGTCTTGGTCGACCAAGAGAAATGAATAAATAACGGCGGAATTGACAAGACGAGTCTAACGTCGTGTTAAACCCTGTGTTGTGAGGTTTTGTTTTAAAAATAGCACAAAACACGGATGCTAGGATGCTGCTGCTTCTGCTACCGGCCCCGGTGGAAGAAGAATGCTGACTGTTCATCTACGTCACGTCGAGCCGCTTTTTGTATGGCGGCGTTCTCCTACGTCATCATCCCACCCTGTTAACGTCAGGACAGGAAAAACAGTTTCGCAACCCAAACCAAACCAAGCCAAACCCACACCACCGAGAGTCACTGATGATCGCCAATCACCTGACATTCCCATCATTGTTTAGTTTCACTATGTTGTGTTTGTCTTCGTACACACTGAGGGGAACAGTCACTTGTTAAATAAAGTGAGAACGATCGCTATGTATAAGTGAGAAAATTGTAGGCCTATAACAGTTCCTTGTTTCCTTTTCTTTTCTTTTATCCTTTTTTTTTATTGTGAAATAAAACAAAACAAGACAGGTGACACCATAATTGGACTAAATTACCAACAGACAACAACAACAAAGTAACACAGGAACCGGACAAAAAAAAGACAAACTCAACAAGCAAAAAGGAAAGGAGAGAGAAAGAGAGAGAGGGGAAAATAAATAAATAAATAAATAAAATAAAATAAAAGTTTGAGTGTGTCAGTGTGTGTGTGTGTGCGTGTGTGTGTGTGCGTGTGTGTGGGACTTTTCTTTTATCCTTATTAACTATGACTGATGTTTATGTCAGCTAATGTTGTAGGACTGACTGTAAGTTACACTGGGAACTCCTTTTTTGGCATCGTTGCATGTGGAACTTGCCATTCCTCATGTAGGAGTGTTACCTTCTTCTTTTCTTTCTTTCTTTTTCTTTTTATCTGGTTGGTATCATCTCACACTATGTCCATGGATGTAGCTGTGGTCCTTTCCTGCCAGATGAGAAAAAGTTTTGGTCTTGTTAAGTCGGAATAATAAGTCAAAATATCAATTTAGCAGCTGTTGAATTTGAATATTGATTTTTCATCCTATAACTTTGACTTCTTCATTTAATAGGCCTAATTGTAAGCCAAGAGTCAATTGTGGTGTCTCATATATTCTCAATGACTCTGAGGTCTTCATGCATTTTTCCTTTGTCCTGGGCAGAAATATTCTTCCTGAGAAAACTGAAACAACACAAAACTGACTGGACTACAGATTCACTTTATCGATGCTCACAGGGAGACTCAATGTTCTCGTCCTCCTCTACAGTGATGTTCAAGCGCAGGGTTAACCACAGGGCATCGACTCAGCTGCCTGTGTTTTTCCTCACTGAGACACTGCAGGAGCAGGATCGATGCCTACTGGGATGCCTACTGGGACTCAACCTCCCAGTCAATGCCCATAGGAGCCAGCTAGGTGGTAGGATTTTTCTGTCTTTTCGATATATACATAATTAAAAACCACATTCCCCACTCATCGTACTCCTGTGTACCAGCTTGGGAAGGGAAAGAGTGAGGTGTCTCAACAAGCGCTGGGTCATATTTGCATGAAGTTGACACAGATATTAATAGTCCCCAATACCTCATTATTCTTACAACTACCTGACCTTTCAGAAACTAATGGCTAAATTTCCATAAAATTTGCAATGGATATTCATAGGCCCCAGAATATAAATCTTACAACAATAGTGATCACCTGACCTTTCCCTTGGCACCATTGTGAGGAGGAAATGTTTATCTGTTTCCCCTTCTTTCCTCTAGCCTACTAATTTTATAGACTTGTCAGGCTCTGTGTTCAGAACAGACTGTGAGAACTTAACTTGATGAGGCTAGCACTTTATTTCACTACCTCATTTTGTTGTTCTCTTTTATTTACAGCAGAGTCACAGGTGAAGGGTGTAACATGTTTCATAAGAAGTTCTGTGGGTATTACACCCTTGTTGTTCATATCGACTTGTCGACATGAGTCACTTCCTCCTTTGCCAGTAAATTACCACAGGGTTAGACTGAACTTGGTAACACCTCTCTTCAGCTCAGGTTACACAGTGCCGCCCCAGTGTGTGAGATAAGTGTTATGAACTCCTTTGCCTCTGTGTAACTGTAACGCACAGTACAGATAATAAATCTACATAGTTAATGATGATATGCAGAAAGTGTCGAGTCAGTACATCCCCACAATCTTGTTGTGACTTGGTTAGACCTGCACATCCTGATTGTCTAGAGGCACTGTTCTGGGAAATATCCACATGTCTAATGCAAACCAAAGCTTCCTCATAGTTAGATAAGTGGCTCCAAACCTGTTTAACTCCTGACCTCTTTTAACAATATGATCGTTAATATTTAAATATTTGTAATATTTATAAGTTAATACCTGTAGCTAAAAGCGTTATAGGCCTACGTGACGTTCCCTTCCTGGAATATTTATGAAAATATCTACACATAATCCATTCACTGATTAAGATAGCCTACAGATAATATTAAAAGAGTAAACAAGTGGACTTTCTGTTGAACAAGTTTTACACTTGTGAGACAGGAATCTGTTTATATTTCTAATCTCTTTCATCTTCCCACAACCCCTCTTGTGAGTATCTGTGGTATCACAAGTCCAAATATGTCTGTCTTAGATCTTAAGAAAACCTTAAGTGTCTTCAAATCCTCAAATCTGCAATGATAGATGCTTTCCCCCCCCTGATGAATACATCACGAGATCAGCTGGCGAATGGCATGGCAACACGGTAAAACAAATGGTTTAAGAAAGTCTTGGTTTCTTGGCTCTATTATCTAATCGCTGAGTAAAGATTAAAAGGTTATTCCCTGTATATCCTTATTGACACACATCGGTGTACATAATCCCATCCCTTTCAATGATGTTTGTTTCATGATGTTTATTTTTGACCATTTTCCCTGTTTGTCAAGGGAGCATTAGACCTTTTTCTATGCCTGTGCTCATTTGCTGCTTCCCCCTTGAGGGGCATCAATCATTCATCAAAAGCAAAATGAAGCCAGTTGTCTGACAGTAAACACTCTACTCCAAGTTAATTAAGCCCAGTGTGCCAATAAAGTCGGCGAAGGCTAGCTTTGCACTCGAGGAAAAACAGCAGAGTTTCAGTCTGAGCTGGTGTGGAGTGGGAATGGGATATCACAGCAGTGGTTTGTTTCTCTTTGATGTCAGCTTACTGATCTACTGAACAAACTATATTTTGACACATCAGCCATCTTCACATAATAGAAATGTCTGTAAGACCTTAAACTGCACTGTTATGTGAACTGCTAACATAATGTATGTTTATAAAATTCATCTTCACAGAGCTGTTGTTGAAAGTATAAACTTTAAACTATCTGTCATTTTTACCAATATGCATAGACAGGCCTACCTATTTAAAAGCCAGTTAAATGCAAAGCTAATGTAGTATTTACAAATTTATACTATATGTCATTTCATGTGGCGAGGTTTGCATCTGCAGCAGCTGTTTTGCCTCCCAGTGGAAAACAGAGAAACTCTCCCAGGTAATTAATTTTAGACACACATACAAAATTAAAAGCTAAAAAGCTGAAAATGTTCGAAATAACAAGCAAACAGCTGATCTGCATTGACTGCTCAAAGTGACTGAAGCTGCATCCAAATTCCCCAGAGTGAAAGATCGTTTTAACTTGAATGACACTTTTTCATTTGACTGGACATGAACAAAACAGATACGCCCCCATTGTGTCATTAGAGCCCAAACTGTGCCATGACATGCACTGAACTGATTTTAGAGACAGGCATGTGAGCAGAGCTGTCTCTGGACATTTTTTAATGTCACCCCGAAGGGTCTGAATTTTTCATTAAAATCTTTCAGGAATAATTTTACAGTACTTTTATGTCTGTTCTATCTCGCAATTTTAACTTTGCTCAACCTCTGCTCTATGTCAACATTATCTGTAGTTCCTGCATTTACACTAATCCTGGTTATCAATTAACCTCTTTTTTTAACCATAGTTTGTCTTTTTTTTCTCTTTTCTTTATGTTATTGTATTTTTGTACTTATAACTATCATCTTTCTTGTGTTTTGCACTATGCACCAGGTCAAATGACTACTTGGCAATAAAAGCTATTATGATCCTGGTTCTGAAGATATGTAGAACAAAATCTGATTATTGATATCAGGTTACTGTTCATCTGTGTCTTCATTGCCTAGACATTGTCTTTTTGAAATGTATCATTGTATTTTATTGTTATTTAAAAGCACCTCAACCAAGGTTGTTTATAAGGTGCTCTATAAATAAACTTGACCATGACCTTGACCTTTACATCACAGACAGTGATTTATTTTATACTGAACCTGTTTGGTGCCCCTCCAGCTGATGGGCGCCCTAGGTAATCACCTGGCTTATACCTGTTAAACCAACCTGCTGTGTATGAGAAGTCACAGATCTGGAGGGAGGTAGATTTAAGTTAGAATGAGTGTTCTTAGTTTAAACAAGGACCCTTACAGACCTATGGAATAATATATTGTGGAACAACCAGAGCCAGTGATCAGTGAGACGAGCAAGAACTCAAAGAGAGCAATGACAGAAATACAAAATGACTGTGTTACTCACCAGAGGGACAGCAAGTTCAGCAAGTAATAAAACTATGGCCTTTGTAATTGGCCTGAGGAAGGAAAAGACGAGGGTAAGTCTGGAGTTTCTCGACTTTGATGAAATAAAAATGAACTCTTCAAACGTCAGACCAAGTGCTGAGTGGGAGCGTGTCACAGCTTCCATCCTGCACCACCATCAAGTATCATGGTATGAGTGTGATGCTGTGAGAAGGCTTTTTGTCAGCAGTGTGTGAAAAATTCATATACATAGTGACACTGTAATAAGGTGCGACAATCCTTCATTGGAAACCCTCCGCTCCTATACCATGAAATGCACGTCATATCTGAAAAAAAAAGTGAATATATCAGTCATATGAGACAGTTTTATTGGGAACCCAAACAATATCTCAAGGAGTTAATCAGGCATTTCATTAGAGCCATCAAGACGAAAGCAAATCACTGTGGGAACCTCAGTTCAGTAAAGATGGTTTCCAGAAAGATACACCAGACAACACTACACTACCAAAAGCAAAACAGAGAAAGGGATCAAATTAACAAATCCCCCATAGTAACCTTAAACTAATTTGGCTCGTGTATTTCTGAATGTGTGGTAAATGTTGTTGCCAGTAGATGGTGCTACAGGGCTTCCTGCAACTTTATCTTCTTTGTCTATTCAGTGCATTGATAAAGGTCATTAAATTGAATAGAAAGGTGACTGTATTTACAAAGTGTCTTTGTGATGAGTGGAGAGGTGTACAAACAGTCTGTGGAGCTTGTAAAAGGAAGGCATGGCTTATTTTTCTTTGCAAATATCAGTAAATCTAAACTGAAGAAAAGGTTTTTACAACAAATACTACAATCAAATCAACACAAACAAATGTTGTGTATATCTTGGCACTCATTTCCTTTGCACAGGTGTGTTTTTAATTTCGCTTAATGTGAAAACATTGCTCACACACACATTTCCACATCATATACGGTGTATAACACTGGCTCTGTCCCAGCATTCACAGCAGCGTCGCTCCACACGTCACACACCCAAATTTAGTGTGTCTGTTCTGTTTGTGTCACACTTTATTTTGAATTTTATTATATTTTCATTTGAAGTCAGAATATCTGCTGTGAGAGAGGTTCGTGTTTGATTTAGAAGATCTAACTAATGTTTTGAATAATACTGAGGTGAACCTGAGAACGTTTGATCTCTGGTGAAGTCAAATCACATACCATAATAAAATACATGAATTAAAACTGCACTAAACTGTGGTGTATCATTTATATATTTGCCCTTTTGTGACAGGCTTCTACATGACAAAAATAATTGAAAAAAAAAAAAAAAAACACATAGCTCCCTGCAGGATGTAACATTTGTACAGTACACACAGTACGTGTCAGGTTCATTATTTATTAAAAGATGTTATAAATGTGACCTCAAACAAGTTTTTATAAAATGGACACATATGCAGCCCAAGCACAATAGTGGATTTCTTTGTAAGAACGGCTTTACTTTTGTTTCATTGCTTTCAGGCTGTGAAAATGACTGAGATAGACTAACCAAAAAGGCGCGCGCACGCACACACACACACACACACACACACACACACACACACACACACACACACATACACACACACACACACACACACACACACACACACACACACACACACACACACACACACACACACACACACACATGCAGACAGACATACTGTATCTGTGAAAGTCAGACTAGATATCCATCTGCCCATGGGTGCAGCGGCTCTTCGTTGTAGATTTGTATTTCCTTTACTTTAATATTCCTTTACTCTTAATCCCACCAAATATGGATATATATACGTATATGAGCGTAAACATACTACAGGGGGATGCCAACCCTTCAGGATTATTAGAGCTCCATACCTAATGGGTCAACAAGTTTGGAAATCATCCATTAAGGAATCGGGACAGCAGGGAGAAAAATCCTCTTTGGAATGCAAATTTAATTGACTGAACTCTCGGCATACTGAACATGAATCACATTAAGAACAACCATAGCTTGTTTGAATTATTCATACACACTGGCCTATTGAATCCCCCCCCCTTCCCCCAGGCACACCCACCCTACCGCACAGCGTAGGCTGTGTTGCAAACTTAAGACGCCTCCTCCCTGACTTGCTCCTGCTGTTGCTCTTCTCGTCGTAATCCAGGTTTATCTAAGTCATGCCTCTCATTTATTACATGAGTCTTCCCACACTCGCCATTTAATTGGCTCATATGTGTTGCTGATGGAGTGAATCATACATGGCCAAGAGGGCACATGACCCCAGATATCGCAAATTAACACACAGGACACCCCAACTTGCTCGTGCTGATTGTGTGTTTAATATTCAGAGCACACACTGTATGAATATGCTGAGGTAGAGCTATGGCGGCCGTCCTGGGAGCCAAATTGTGTTGGGCCTGAGGGACTGTCTGAGTCATCAGTGACAAACCCAGTGTCTGTGATTCCAGCTATGCTGCTTACACTCTGGCTGGGCTCTACCCGGGGGCCTGATGGTATTAGCATGAGATTTGCTGGAGAGGGGCGCGCTCCCCAGGGAGACGTTAAAGTGTTTTCTCTGTAAGAAGCCAAAAGTGGAAAAAAAGACCAAATACTGAACAGCCAATTTTGTGAGTCATAAAAGCAGTTTGGTATCACAAAAAATACTCTGTTTTATCTCTGATCCACATCTAGGTGCACATCTTACGTATGTTTCATTTTCTGTTACACAATTTCAACAGACCTCATGAACTCTTACAAGTTGTTGCAAATTGTATTTTTTTTCCCCCAATATAGCAGCACGACCCCAAGGATGGCACTCTTGATGGCAGTTGATGTATTATTTTTTATTTTGTTCCCAAACTGAAATCTCCCAGTACTATCTGTTGAATGCACTGTCAATACAATTCTGTGCAAATATTGATTGTTGACATTTTTGGTTCTAAAGTGAAATATCTCAGCAAATTATCGTTTGGATTGCAATGTAATAGACAGTTTCATCTGCAGTAAAAACCAATTCTCCAGAGATCCACTGCAGAGATCTTGAGAGTATTGAGGGCAAACGAGTCAGATGGACACCAGCTGTCAGGTGCACTCTACCTGCAACCTTGTTTGGGACAGTGTCCTTACACATCAGGCCATCTTGCAGCCGGAAGGCGGCCAAGTGTTCATACCCTAAAATAGCCTATAGCCAGCAAATACAGGTGACGCTAACTGTATGAAGCCCTGAGATGTCGTAATGGAACAGACAATTCCCTTGGAAAATAGAAGAGGCGCTTCCTCTCCTGTATGAAACCAGTCAGCGTAATGTACTGTCTGCCTTGGGTGAAGTCTGCAGCATCATTCTGTAAGGACAAAGAGCTAATGTACTGGGCAGCAGAAAAACATCGTCCCTCAACATCCAGACAAGTAATAAAGTCATTTATCAAAATCAGTGTGTGGCAGCAGCACTGAAGCTCAACACTCATCAGAGTCTGAAGAAAAGGCAGCCAATAAAGTTTATTAGCTGCTCAATGAGAGTTTATTGTGGCTTTCACATCAGGGTTCAACAAACTAACAAAGGCACGATACAGAAATTAACATTCTTAAAAAACACAGTATGCCACAATTTAGTAATTTGAGCAAATTTAATACATTTAGACTTTTGGTTAAAAACAATTGATATCTCATTTCATTAAAATGTGTATGATGTCAATAATATGCACATATTTAAAGCTATAGTGTGCAACTTTTGTCCGTTATGTTTGTTACATAAAATACATACATACAATTACTATAGATGAGATAGCACAACACTGGTTAACAGAAGCTCCACAAATCTCTCATGGTATTTTACCGTATTTGTTGTTTTGAACATCAACATTACCGTGCTAGTGCACAGGAAATTACGCAAGATTTCAGAAGGGAGGGGGAGGAGGAGCAGTGAGTCTCCAAGCAGCAGGTAAAAACATGGCCGACAACTTGAAGAAACGCCCCAGACACAGTCCAGAAGTGGATTTTACAACAACTGCTTCTTCAGCAGAAGGAATACAATCAAGGAAAGAAAGCGACCGACAGAGAAGACAAACGTACTTTTGTCGGGTTTCCTCAGTGGAGATTGGACTGAGGGCAGACATGGATGTGTCCCTACTGCTTTTGGACAGGTAAGTAGCCTAACTTTATTTGTAAAACATTATGAGTAGGATGTTTGGCTTGCTATTACATGTATTGTCTCGGAAATGTGTGAGTGTAATGTAATGTTTGCAACCTGGTGTAGCTAAAATGGCATTTCTGCATTGGCCCACGCTTCACTCTTACACGTAGTTTCTTTTAATTTGGTGCTGTATTTTTGCGTACTCCTGCTAACAAAAAACAAACAGATAGATTATAAACCACACATATTAGCACTGTGTTCACAATTTGAACTTTAACCGTGGTCTTTTGTGTTTCATATTTAGCTTTTTTTCAGAATTGCATTCAAAAGGGTGTTTTTTCTCACGACTTTGCCAAAGACGGTTTATGATGGTAAATGGTATGGTAAATAGAGTATCTTTGACTTTGCCGCTCAGTGCACAGTCTATCAGGAATCTTGCTTTTCTTTTCTTTTTAACTGGACTGAACTCCATATCATGCTTATAATAGTCCTATGTTGTGTATTCAGAGCATGAAATAATAGCAATGAATGAATTTTACTGTATCAAGGACTCTCATGCAGAAAAAAATTTAAATAGGTTTGCTATGAAATCTTAATGGAAAAAAACCCAGAGAAAAATAGCTCCAAGCAGTGTCACTTCATCACTTACAAACTTGAAATCCCATGCTTAACTCTACTAAATAAATAAATAAATGAACGAATAAATAAATGAAAGGACTTTAAGGGTTTTACTCAGACACCGAGGATGTTACCCTGAGGGGAGTTACCGCTCATGCATCCCCTAATGACAAAATATGAAGAACATGGAGAAGCTTATTTTATTTTTGCGATTTGACATTCATATTTCTGCACACGCTGCCTCTAAAGAAAAAAAAAGAACTCTGAATATGTACAACACTGTTTATATCTGGTCTCTGGTTTCCTCTTTTATCCTCTGAGCAGAGCAGTGCCTGACAGGTGAGTGTGCTGCATGGTTGGACACAGTAACTGCTTTAATCATATAAATATTGATCAGATTTATTGGCATTTGTTCCACCGTATTGGGAGAGGCTGCAGAGGCCGCACAGCATTAACTAATAAAATGACCCAGGCAGAAGTTTTTGAATAAAGTGCTGAGATCTGAGGCTGTTAAAAGGGTCGGACCATCACTCATTCACTCTCTCCCCTCTGTTGGATGGTCTTTTCACCAAATTGCTGAATATTCATTATAACTTGACGGCGCACACACTGGAGTCATCAATACTGCTGATGCTGGTTTATGGCAGGATGGAAATAGCCCTGGATTTTTGACATTTACTAAATTTATGCCATGTTACACACCATTTTGCTTCCAGACCCTGTGCTTTAGAAACATACAGTAGGTGTTGTGCTTCATGATAAACCTTATTGTACATTGTGTCAAGATGTATTATGTGAATCTGCATCAAATTATGTAGATTATGTTCATCCTCTTGAGATGCTTAAACACATGTAATCATATAATATATGAAATATCTCCAACCTTTTTCATTGAGATTAGGATTATGGGATTTATTCTAGTTTAAGGGACTTCAAAAAAATCTGAATCGGATTTAAAGAATAACTAGATTATTCAAAGAAATGATTGACTCTTCAGTGTGTTCTTCTTCCCCGTCACTCAGCCTGCTCCTCTGTGCAGGTTGAGGTGTATTGGCACTGATAGGTAACTCCCACATGGTACCGGCTCTAGTTTTGTTCCTGGTGTGCGTTACACGTGTTGACAGATGTCTCCCAGCATAGACTCAGACATGGATAGATCCCGGTGGAGCGGAGTGACAGGGTGAGGACTCGGCTGAGCAGCTGGGAGACAAACTCCATTCAGGCTGAGGTAATGTGACCAGGCCTGAGACGTCTGCTCAGCGCCGAGCCAGGCTCCATGTCTTCCTGTCTGTCTGTCTGTCTGTCTGTCTTATCTGTCTGTCCTGTCTTTGTTGATACTCGAGTCTGCTCTGGGAGTCGCTGGAGTCCTGTCTGCAGTTTCAGTCTGTCAGCACAGATCTGCGTCACTGTAGCCATGTCAGTAATTTACCTGCAGCCTCAGTGATTTAGCAACCAACACAACCCTCCCCGAACCTGACAGTATCAACACAAGTTGGAGAATTCAAATGTACATTGAGCCACTGGCCATGAAATAAGCCGACCTGTTTTACAGCTGCTACAGTTTGAAATGTTGCAGTTGAGTTGAAGAGGTACCTTCACTGGCTCCATCTCCCATACATAATTGGTTCTGAGGATTATAAACCAAATGTTATTTAACGCTATCACATAAAATTGGATTTTATAACAATATGTTTCTCACAAAATTGGTTGGTCTATTTTTTTTGTGCAGGCTACAGTTGTTCACAGCTGTTGGATGTTTGGATTATCCATTACCTTTGGTGGCATTTTGTTTGATTTAGTGAGTCAATAGTTAATTCACTCTTTTTTACTATTTGCACAGTTACTTTGCACGTACAATATGCTTTATTCATACCAAACTCTATCGTTTAGCAGCTCATTCAGGATCTAAAAGTTCATCTATTTAGCTTTTGACAGAACTAATATTGATTTTTACGTGACATTTCACCAATTACGCTCAGGTAACAATTCCAACTGTATATCCAGACTTTTGCTAATTAATTTCCACTCTCTCTCAGTTCAAACACATGATATTATGTGATCATTCAAAGCTGAAGCTTAAAATGGTAGAGAGGATATGCATAATTTAAAAATAATAATACATTTATTATTCTCTTTTAAAGGTATGAGCTGCAATTGATTCCTATTTTGCTGAGTTCATTTGCGTTAATTAGTTGAATTTCCTATGCATCCACTGACACTGCAGAAGTATACAAAACAAATAATGCATGATGGGAGTCAGTGCACATGGAATATGAACAACATGCAGCATAGCCACCTTTTAACTTCATATGAAATGATTTTCTGTCATCACTAAACGCATGATCAAGGACAGGCTTATTAGTTTGGCACATGAGCAATAATCAATAACAAAGATTCAAGGAGAATCTGGCAATCAGTGCCTCATGTTGAAGCTCAGTAGATCTGGACCCCCTTCAGTATATCTGTGTTTTTATTCAATACCAATGGGAAGACTCTGAAAAATCATTTCCCCACAAAGTGTGAAGTCAAAATACAACTCACCTCAAGAACTGTCTGGGAGACAAATAAGATCTGTGCATTTAGGATTTGTTTTAATTCGTTTTTGAGTACACAGTTTTGATTGATCACTTTTAGTTTCGGTCGCCTGCTTACTGTCACCTCACAGAAGAATTACATTCATTGTAATGGATTGCAGGTATTACCTAACAAGAATTGCATTTTAGATTACAGGCAGATAGGTAACTATAGTCTTTAATTAAAATATATGTGTGAAGGAGTTCAAGAAAAAAGAAATAACATTTATATTTCAAATGACAGAATAAAATCAAAAGTAATGTCTTTGCTTAAATCTGCACAAAATATTTATTGTTAAACTCATCTCACGGTCTCAACACATTTGCTGTCGACATGTGTAATTCTATCTACATACTGTACACCAAGAACATCTTGTGTGGTGTGATGTAGCTGCTAATGAAACCACAGAGGTTACAACATTGTGTGTGAATTAACAAATGAATCCATGAAGGAGGACACTGCTGTGATGGTGTCGCACAACATGTAGCATCCTTCAGATCAGCACCATCATCACTGTGCGTCCTCCAACACAATGACTCTCATTGTGGAGGCATGATTTTGTGTCACTTTCGATAGCTATCAAGTACGTACATGCTCCGCACTCTGCCTTACTCATCCTTTTGAGTTCAGTTGGCACAACACGCTGTTTGACAGGATGTGAAGTTGTTCCCAGGCACTGTGTTATGCTGTTGGTGTGGTATGGCACTGACTTGTCATTTCACTTGTGGTCTTATTTTGGAGGATGTTCTACGCCTGCAGACATCCAGTGTAGCAGGAGGAAAAGGAAAGACTGCTGTCTGTATCCTTTTTATTTTAGTTTTTCTTTTTTAACCAAATGATTCTGTTGAAAAAAAAAGAAAAGAAGGGAAACAGTTGGAAGGATGCCCTATTTTATAACACTGAAAACTGTCACAACAAATCCTGACCCACAGAAAATAAATGTCCCATGGTTGTGTGATCAGCACAGATCACTGCATCTGGATTAGAGGTATACAAATGTTATAACCTGAACCAAATGGGTCTGATGGGTAATAATGCTGCTGTTTACAAAGAAAAGTGGACAAAAAGCTCCATCACACACCTAAAGTCTCCCATTCAAATCCCATGAAAAGACCAGAATCAACACTAATTTCAAGTGCTGTCTGTGCAGTCTTATATCCCCTCTTCTGAAGGTCATCTTCCTCCATTACTATCACTGAAGAGTAGTTTATTATGAGTGGATCCCACATACACATACACGACCAACACCATCACTTGTAGCATTCAACAATGCAATGCAAGGACAATGTTAATGTTTTTTTTTATGTAGGCAGGTGCTACATGCCACCTTACAATGAAACATATCCATGGGTTATAAACACCTGCACAAATGGGTTCATCAGGGCAGTCTCATCTATACTGTCCAGTTTTCCAGGGGACTATTGATGCTGGTGGACATGTGGATGATTTTGGAAAAGTTTGAGAGGTAAGTGAGGCATTGTTGCTGGATAACTGTAATTAATATCAATGTTATTGTCGTTACAACTATCAGCAAGTGTTTTCATATTCATATTTATGTTTTCAGTTTCTTTAGAAAACCTCTCTTGTCAAAATAATCTACCTGTCTGCCAGTGATAATAGCCCCTGGCCGCCAGAATCTATAGTGTAGAGACGGGCCGCTGCTCATTTCCATTGAGACTTTGTTTGCATTCATGCTGTTGCTTTTAGATTTGTATTATTGTTTTGTGTATTTGTATTTTGGCTTTTGCATTTATGTTGTTGAATTTGTATTTGTATTGTTGCATTTGTATTCATGTTGTGGCCTTTTTTATTTGTGTTGTGACTTGTATTGACCTGTCTGGGTCACCTTAATTTAGCAGGAGGCGGAGCTGAGTGCTATAGAGGGAGTATGGATGTTGTTTTGTTGTTGTTTTTGTGTTTCCACAAGATTTATGGCAAAAAGAAGAATATAAAGAATCACCAGACTTATCCTTAAAATGTGCTTAACTGTCACAATGGGGACAAAGTGACATTCGAACAACTATAAGGAATATGGACAAATGTTAATTTATACAGTGCTTTATTGTTCATCATGTTTATCCAACACCCCTCGAGCACCACCTACTCTACTTCATCTTGCAACCATTTTGCTCGGCGCTATTGGCACGGCTTCTAAAGCTTCTTTTGAAACTGAGAATAGGATAAATTGCTGTAAAGGATTGCTGACATACAGGCGGCAAATCATGTCGCTGCTGATGAGAAGCTAAATGCATCTGATAGGAAAATCTTGTTCCTAGCGATATTAAAAATAAACTCACATCACACTAATCCCTCTGCCCTCTGTTGTTGCTGGAGCTTGTTCATCAGCAGGGGGGAGAATCCACTGGGACATTTCGGCTCACGGATAATCAAACCCTTTTTGCAGCACTGTGAAACTAATGTGACTGAAATAATACAGCGCAAACAGTTTGGTACAGAGAAGTGTCTCACATTTGGACAATACACCCACCTCTCTCGGTGAACAATTGTGTGAATAAATGTCTTCTTTGCTCTTGTTCATTTTCTTCCCCTTGTTTTACTAAACATAACTGTAAGGAGTGATGCTACCACTCCTGTCAGTTTTATTTCTTTTTAACACCCTCTCTCTGCTCTGCGATTTTCCGTGCTCGTCGCAGCGATGTAATATCTTTTCTTCAGCTCTCGGGTCATTTAAACACCAGTAGGCACTTCAAGCAGGGTGAAAGCAGCAGGTCTTCAACAACATGGCACCAGGTGTTCGGCATTTTGTTATTGAGAGTTTACACAATGCTTCTAACGACCAGGATATTAGAGTCATATTTGGTATCTGCATGTTTCTCTCTATGGATATTTTCTTTCATTCCCTTTCCCTTTCAGCAATATCTATCTATCTATCTATCTATCTATCTATCTATCTATCTATCTATCTATCTATCTATCTATCTATCTATCTATCTATCTATCTATCTATCTATCTATCTAAAATAGAGCGAAACGTATCAGAATCTATCACTTTCATTTCCCAAACCGCCTCTGTTGGTGCATGGTGCAGTTTCAGCTAAAATGTTTGATTGCACCTTTATTTACTGTAACAACAGTGTGGGGAAATCTTGTGATGGTTCATATCGACAAAAAATCTTTACATCTGCATCAAATATGGCAGAAGAATTTCCTTTGGGATGAATAAAGATCTATCTATCTATCTATCTATCTATCTATCTATCTATCTATCTATCTATCTATCTATCTATCTATCTATCTATCTATCTATCTATCTATCTATCTATCTATCTATCTATCTATCTATCTATCTATCTATCTATCTATCCAAAATAGAGCAAAACGAATCACGATCTATCACTTTCATTGCCTCTGTTGGTGCATGGTGCAGTTTCTGTAGGTTCCCGAATAAGAGATGTTTTTAAAGGTTAGGAATTCAGTTTAAAGAATGGAATAAAGAATAAGAATGAATAAAGTGACTGTAATTAAACTGGAGACTTTTGCTAATTGCACACCTCTGCATAACCTTTTATAACTGAACTCCATGTTTACGAGATCCTGTCCCGTCAGAATTCCCAATTACTCGCTCAATTTGCTTATGAATATTCAGTAAAAGATGCTGTTCACATTTAGATTTAAAGGTTATATAATTGTTAAAAAGGTTTTGTCTCAAAAGCATCACTGTGAGAGAACCTACTAGAATTCTAACATAGAGCCAGAAGCACTTGGAAAAAAAAAAAACACGACATAAACATCTGTCCTTCATGAGAGATTTAGAGTTAATTTGAGCTCAACGCTTTAGGCTCCAGTGGCAGCAGTGAGTAAACAACCTTGTGATATAACTAACAGACGGGCAACCCTGGCGAAATGAGGAAAATGATTACACCTACAAAACTTAACGAGACATCGTTATGTGTGTGTGTTTTTTACATCGAAGTAACTTTTAACTCGTCTCATCTCACCTCCTCCACCGGCCTAATGTGCAATTTGTGTCCTGTTAGGTCAAAAGCTGCGACCTAATCTCACACTGGTTCAGAAACTCCCACTCATTTTGTTGTTGTGACCGAATAAGCCTCCTTCAATTAGGAGCTTGCGAGACTCCCTGAGTCTGATGTGCTCCATTAACTCTCAAATGATCCTCTCCAGTTTGAATTAAGAATCCACTATAAGTGTCAAAAACAGATGTTTATTGGGATAATAAGTCTTAGAATATCATATATCATAATATAGCAGTCATTTTAATGTAGAGTGAGCACTTTTATATTTAACTGAAAAGAAATGCAGGACTTTAAAGGAGTATTATCGCAAAATTCGGCCACTAGATGGAGCCAGGCGGAGCTTATCAGATATAAACAAGTGGGCAGCTGTCAGAGAGAGAGAGCAGCCTCGTTTAGTCCCCCCCGCCCCCCCTCCTTCTCCCTCCCCCCTCCTCCTCCCTCGCCAGGCTGAATGAACGTGCAATCGCGGGAAAAAGAAAACTCGCTAGTGGAAGCGGCAGCTCTACGTCGCGCACAACCACAACAACGACAACAACAACTGAAACGTCCTCCTCCTTAATAACGCTGAGAGGACAGCTGAAGAAAGACACAGGGACGTGGAGACAAAGTGTTCTACCAGCGATGCAGTGACTGTGAGCACCCTAACACTGCTACATTACTTAATGTTGCATATTTGTCCGGTTCGGAGGTCTGATTTGCGAGTTCCGAGTGCATTTTAACGCAGCAAGCGCCGGGCCGGCTTGGATCATAACAAAGACAAATGCTGCATTTGCCCCACGGACACTATACTGTTGGCGATTTTTTTTGTAAATTTAGTTATGGCTCCCCCCGACCCATCTTTTACATATGTCAGCTTATTTTATGCTATTACTGCTGTATTTGCGATAATGCTCCTTTAACTTATAATGGAGCAGTTTTTCATTGTCGTATTTTGTGCTTTAATTTGAGTAAAAGATCTGAATACTTTTACCACCATCAGCTGTTATGGTTGAGTATATTAGCATAATATGCTAATTATAATGCTGGACAGGACTAAGAAGAACAGGAGACGCATATAATGTGTCACTCAGAGAATAAACCTCATTCATCTCACTTTCACTCACTTGACCCTAAGTGAGGCCAAGCTGAACGATTAAATTCATCTTTGTTACACTGTGTTGATTCTGTCGCAGTGGAGACAATTTCCAGTCGGCTCGTTCACGACCCACTAGACGAACTACATCATATCACCGTCCCACGACCTGGCACCATGTTTAATAGGTGCCAGTCACCAGTCATTCACTTATATCCCAAGTCAGAAAATAGACCTATTTTTCCCGGATATGATTTGAGAGAAAAATCGTTGCTGTTAGGATTTTGCAGAGGAAACTTTTTTTTTTTTTCCACAGATAAGGAAGTGTCACAGAAGTTGTACACAACAACACAGGACTTCAGTCGGTCAAGCTGTGTCACTGAAGAAGGTTGTAATATAAGTGGCTCTTGAATGTTGTATTTTGTCTAGGTGGAGAAAATGTTTGGAGCAAATTGATTAATTTGACAAGCATTTTCTTTATTGATCATTTATTCTATAAAACAGCTGAAAATGGTGATTAATCACAGTTTCCTAGAGCAGGGCAGGGCTCCAGACTGCCCCTAAATGAGGGCATTTTGCCTCTAAAATCTGAGGTAGTGCAAGTAAATTTTCATCTACTTGCACATGTGCAACCAACAAATTTGCTGTTTTTTTTTTCCAACACTGGTGAAACATGCAAGGGGCGACTCAAAGAGTGTGAAATCTGTCAATGTAGGTGTCAGGCCAATGTGTGTGAAGATGTGAAAGCTGTGAAAATTTGATTTCCAAGTCAATTTACAATGTGCACCCCTAGATTTTCTGCTTGTGGTCCTAACATTTTAAGTTAGGGGGTTACTGTGCTCCTAAAAAAGGTTAGTCTGAGCCCTGTAGAGCTATGCTTTCAAATATTTCATTTTTGTCTGTATAACAGTTCAAAACCTCAAAATATCATAATAATCATAATGTAAAGACACAGAAAAGTGGCTTATTTATCAAGTAGGAAACATCAAATCTGTGCATTCGAATCTTAGTGCAGCTTCTACCACAGAGACAAAGTGATGTTGTTGGGGCGATCCTGGTGAAGATGTTAGACAGAGGTGAATCTGTCCATTTCGTAGCCATTTATCCAGGCCAGGCCGAACAGCGAAGTGAGAGGAACTGTCAGATTTTGTCTCTTCAGCATGTCCTGACTGAGGCTGCCCCGTTGGCTTCCACCATGGGGTGATTTGATTTGGAGCTTGAACCACTTCAGCTGGCTTATCTCAGTAAGGAGGAACACTGGCCGGACGCCAAGGTCCCCTGAAATTGCATATTCCTCATCCTGTCAGTCAAGAGTATGGCCGGCTCCCTCTCGGAGGCATCTCATTTCAGGGGCTTGAGGAGATGATGGTCATAACAGGGATCGGTCAGTAAATCAAGAGCTCTGATTTGTGGTTTAGTGAGTTCTTCACTACCATGGTCTGACACTGCAGGGTGGATGGTGTTTGAGTTACCAAACATTCATAAGCCGCTGCTATAAATCACACATTTCCTCTTTCTCCTCGGTCATGACCCTGAGTGACCCCTCTAGCTGTGCACACATGCAGCCCATATCTGCAGCTTTACCTGTAAGTCAAAGATCAGGGCTCAACCGCAGCGTGTTTCTAATGCGCAGGAAGCATCAGAAGTTGAAGCACATCTCTGCTCTCTGGAGTCGCTGCAGTCTCACAATGGTGAACACAACACTGACCATCCATCATGTAACAAATATTGCACCTGTTTGTGAGCTGGCGTACACACTGTATACACATGCTCGTGGGCGTTTCTCCCTCATGTTTTTTCCATTAGCATTAGCATTTCAAACACCTTCAGCATCTAAAAATCTGTCACATCTCTTCTTTCGGGAAAACAAGATCAGAGTTGCTCACCCCTATGTGTCATGCAGCTCAGGTCATTTGTTTTCATTGAGGTTGGCATTGTGAGAGGCATATTAAAGAAGTGATTGTCAGTGAAATGTTTTGAGTTCATCCAAATGCCTCTCTCACTCTGATTACAAATGGGGCCAAGGAGTCATACACAGTGTTTGGAGTTGTTCTCTGGATAATGATCAATCTCTGCACACCAGGTACCTTTGCACTTATTTTGGAAATCTCTTGTCTGCATTTTTTGCATTGCTGCTTTATGATAATATTTTTGCTTCCTCAATCAGACTAATAACGATCTGGGAACTGGCCCAAATAAGGAATAACCAATTATTTTTGATGTAATAACAAACCACAGCTCAACACTGAAAGTCTTTGATTTGATGCCCTGCCATATTGCACAGTGAAGACAACATTTTGTGACTGTGTGGATACCACAGCAGCAAAACCGTGGGGAAACTCAGTTTTAAAACCATCTGAATAAACTATACTGTATTCAAGTCCTTCATCTCATCTCATGCAAACACTGATATATGTTTTTATGGAATATGCATGCATTTCTTGTCACATTGGTCAACAAAAATGAATATTAAAGGCTGGATGTGGGGGACATGAAAGCATCCTGTTCAGTTTCTGGCTGATGTTTGCAGTTGTGTGGAGTCTGCATCATGAAAGCAGGAGCTAATTACACAATTAGTGCCTGAGACTGATGAAGGAGAGCTCAAAGGCACACTTCAATGGTGGATTTGTGTGCGATCTGCAGCGTCAGTGAAGAAATTAAAATGTGGGCTACTGATGATGAAACAGAAATAAGTTACAACATTTACTAAGAAAACAATTAAGTCATTTGAGCATCTTTTTTACTTATGAAATTGTAACAGTAGCCTCTCGATTGTAAAGCCACAGTGCTGTTCACCAAAGTTCAAAGGGAATGAAAAATAGATTAATGACATTAAAAGGAAAGATTTCTTTCCCGGCTTTTGATCTAACCTGTAGGAAAGAGCTCATCTCTTCTGAACCCTCCGGCTGTGCACGACTCACTCTGTCTCCCCTTTGTCATGTTCTTGACATATTTCCATTCACTTTTCAATTAGTCCTAACCTTAGCTCAGATGTATAAAAACATCGACCTCTCTGAACCGATTCCCCTCTCAGAGACACCTGTCATGCTCTTAACTCCACTGAGCTCCACTGGTGTTCAACTAATGGAGCCACTTGTTACAGCCATTGACCCTGGCCCATTTTGCTGCGTGCTGATTCAAATTGCCACTCTTATATATGTCCATAATATGAAGCTACATGGTTAGTTTAGCATGAGAGCTAACCCGGCAAGTGAAAACAAAACCACCTGCAAATACCTCTAAAGCTAACAGGATCAGGTTTATAATGTACCGGTAGCCTAGAAATTATTCATTTTGTTGTATGATACAGGTATAAATAAAATACTCATGCATTTTATTGGGAGGGAGAAACAAATAAAAAATGTTATTTTTGTAAATACAAATAACAAAACAATTAGTAACATATGGTTGGACAATTTGTCTTAACAGTCCTCATATTGTGCACATACACAACAGTAATACAGTATATAACACAACAGACACAACTTATTAAAACCAAGTTTTAATTTCCTCTTTTCTCCAACTCATTGTTCTCTGTTCTCCATGGTCATGTTTTTCTCCACTGGTCCTTTAATTATCATTTGGATAATTAAAAATAGATGGTATCTTATTAGTTCTCGATTCATACAATAACAATTCAGTGTAAATCGCAGACTCACACCAGATATTCTCTCACCGTTTCCAAAAATATGCTCTTCATGATTATGCATGACTTTACCTAGAGTGACTATACTACATCTGCAACACAGGAGCAATCTTATTCTCCAATCTCTCAAAACAAACGTTAGCCCTGTTTGGCGAAACAGGAAATGGATTTTTAAAAGTCTGAATAATCCACAAGACAGCTGGTTTCAGGTTGCAGTTTCGAGAAGTGGCTCAAAAACGACATGTCTCTAAATTGTTAGAATGAATTCTATTTCTGAGTTTCAATATGCCATGCAATCTGTTTTTCGGAAACTCATCTAAATGAGTTCGTAGAGGACAAGCAGGAATGGACCATTGATGGATTTTCTCCTGCAATATACAGAGGATTATAGCTTATTGTGTTGTGTACTCTTGATAAGTTCGGAGCCAGGTGGTCAAAGAAATGAGCGGCTCTCCTTCTAAAGCTCATACCACTAGATCGTTGCTCTCCATCTGCCTGACAGACGCCGTTTGCCAGAAATGATTAATTTTCCTACTGAGGTCAGCATGTTTGTTGGATCTTTGAACATCAAACAAGTGATGATATGAAAATGACATTCAAAAGCGAGATTCAAATGAAAGCTGATTTATTCTGCCTCAAATGAGCTAATGGCTCATATAAAATGCAGTACAGCCCTTTATCTGAAGCCATACAACATATTTTTCTATTCTCATGCAACAGTTTTTTCTTTCCACAACAGGTGTCAGTGAATCATGATGAACCCATTGTGTCCAGAGACGTCACTCACAACATGGTGCACTGCAGTGCGGTAGAAATAAGAGGAAATATAGCAAGTAGCAAAAGCACACAGACGATGAGGTAAACAAATTGATTGATAGATTATGTGACACACATGCTGAGAAGCCAGCAAGTCCTCAGTGTCATCTGCATTCAGGACAAGTTCAGAATGAAGGTGAAGCAGTCACATATTTTTGATTCATGTGAATCCAAAAAAACCAAACAGATAACACAACTACTCTGATGTCTCTAATCTGCATTAAACCACAAATCTTTGACGCATATGCTGCGCAGAGCTCTTTGTGTTTACTTAGACAAAGTGAAATCTCTCAGAGAAATCTAAATCCAGAGGAAGAACAGAACCAGGATAATCTTTAGCTGCGGAAGCGTTCACGATCAATTCCTCTGTTTGGGGAGGATCCCGTATCAAATGCAGCTCTGTGTGAGGGAGGACAAGAATAGGGAGAGAGTTTTGCTTCAGTGCTCACTAGATGTCTTTTTCATTGGTGCTGGAGGAGCAGAGGAAAGGAGTCTCAATCCAGATTGCAGTAGTTAGACAATGTTGAAGTGAACAGGATGTTTCTTCTTCTTCTTACTTTCTTTCATTTGTCTGATGTCACGGGTGGGTATTATTGTTAGCGAGCTGTGACAAAGTAGACTATTGTTGTCACAGTCAAATGAGCCAAAAACATGTGGCTGGTTCAACCTAATCTACAGATGGAATCAGCCTCAAGGCGTGATTAAAATTTGATTAACCCATCCCGTCACAGTCTCTCTTTTTTCCTGTGTGACCTGACAAGCAGTTCCTCGCTAGGTCAGCTGTTTCTACAACCCCTGGCTTCACAGTAGCTTTATTTATGCTATAAAAAAGAAAAACGTATATAATATAATATAATATAATATAAATAGACTTGTTTTTAAATCTCAAATCATTTCTCCATAATGAAGAATGAAGGTTAAAGTTGAGAAAAACATCTTTTAAAGTAGCTATAATAAACCAATATCTTTAATAGCATTGACAACAACAAAAAAACACAGTAACAATTCAAAGTGGGTTTGCTTGAAATGATGAAAAAATGAGAATTATGACTCAAATCTGCAGCTCTGGAGCTTTATAGCGAGCTTTGTTCATTGACTTCAAAAATTGGTTCCCACTCACTGCTCTAATAGTTTTGTTTACAGCCACACTGAACAGCTGTTTTCAGCCAAAGCCAACGTTTACTACCTGCTCATGACCAAAAAGGCAATCAAACAGACAGCAACTAACATTGCAGGTATAACATCTTTTGGCATTTAGCAGTTGAAGAGCCACATATTTCCCTCAGGATCCGCTGTTGCTGGGTGGCCAGGACTCAGGAGCACAACTCCAAATGAGTAATAACATTGCTCTGTAACTGCTTAAAAGTAATGAAGTGCTCACACATTATTTCTACAGCCTCAAAGTGGCAAAAAAAAGAAAGAAAATCTGTTTAGGCCTGAATGGTTTGATCAGATGCAAGTGCATTTTTTCAAGATAACCACACAAATGAAATGTTGTGATTCTCATGTTGTTTTATGCAAAATAGACAAAGCTGTCCTGATCTTTAAACATCTTTAAAGTCAGAGAGAGAGATGAATTGTGTGTTGATGTAATATAAAATCTCGGTGACTGTATTTAGCAGCAGTTATAAATTAATGAGGCATACATTCAGAATAACTGAATTCATCTCCAACATTCAAAAACAAGTGCTTCAATTAGGGTGAAATGACTGAGTGAATAAGTGTGAAGGGGAACATCAAGTTGTTGCAACACTGGAGGAGTTTATCATTCGCAATAATATATTCTGCAAAGTTTGACTCAGCTTGTATTTAACTAAAGTAAATCAAGAGTATGAACAGTCATTGATTCAATGGCAGCTCCAAAAGAGGAATAACACACACTGAGACTTTCCACAGAGGAAGACAGATTTAACTCCAGGAAAAAGAAGTTACTAAAAGCTGAAAGCAAATAGACCCCAGATAATACAGTCAATACCCATTTTCACAGTTTAATCTGATTTATAGGCTTCCTCATGGAGCCTCATCCATCACTGTCAAAGGCCAGTTAAATTGTAATGGATAAAATGCCACAATATCTACATCCTCTCACTTGTTAACACTTACTGAATATGACACGAGTAGTACAAGTGTAGTGAGATCCCAGCAGCTGAGGCGATGAACTCTATGGCTTTTTAAAATCCTTTTTTCCCCCAGGGTTAATAACGAAGTTGACTGACAGATACAAAAGGACGCACTATGTAAGATTCAGGCTCAGTGTTATAACTGCTGAAAACAAAATATAAAGGACATACAACTGGGAAACAGAAAAGCTATTAGTGTTTATTGTGAAATGTGTTGGTCATAGTGTTTTAGCCATATAGAGAATTAGTTTGGACTAAACAGCTTCTCTCAGCTCTGCATATTTAACTTCTTTCAGATCATTGTTTTGGTTTTCAGGCAACAACTTAAAGGAATAGTTCACCAAAAAATGAAATTCATTATTGACTCACCCTCATGCTGATGAATACTCCGGAGTAGTTTTTTATTCCTCAAAGTGCACCTGGAGACCCCGGGGGCCGGTTCGTAGTTCAACGAAATCCTTATATTAGAGTCAATAGCGCCCGACAAAAAAAAGTTCAAAAAACTACACAAAAACCTTGTAATCTTCCTCCATACAGCTCGTCTGCTGCAATCCAAGTGTCCTGAAGGGATATAGTCCAGAGTTTACTCGAAACAACGTCATTTAGGGCATTTTTACAGCCTAAACAGTCCTAGCTGTATTGTGCTCTGACGTTCACGCACATGAACGTGAGAGCGCGCCCCAGGCAAATTCAATACAGGACTGTTTAGGCTGAAAAAATGTCCTAAATGAATTTCATTTTTTTGGTGAACTATTCCTTTAAGCTTAAGGTTCAGTCTCACATTAGCATTGTTTCCAACGGCAACACAGACAGAGTACAAGACGAGCTGATGGACATAGTGCAGCACTTAGGAGCTAAACAGGCAGATTAGATTTGTCAGGTGGCCAAAAAAATGTCTCATGTGAATGTTAATGTTAGGTCATCGTGTTGTGTTTACAACTTGTTGTGCTCCCCAAATGGTAATAAATGAAGATTGAAAAGTCAAAGCATAAATCTATCTGTCAGTATTGATAAATAGAGTATGTATGTGTGCATAGAATAAAATAACATTAATCTAGTTTTAGGTGGAATCCATTTTCACATTAGGCTATTAGCACCACAGTATTTAAAACTCTCAAAGCATCATCATTCACTTATTGTATCATAAAGTGTCACATGCTGAATAATTGTATGTTACTAAATTGTGTAGACTGTGTGATGTTACAATGTTTTTTTGTGTGTATGTGTGAATGTTTTTACTCTGTAATACCAGTAACCTATCTGCTTGGCTAGTCATAAACGATTTCGCCCCCACTTTCACCCTTTTCACTCTGACCTCGGATTTCCACTTCATTTTCTCCCTTGTCGAGAATTTTATTTCCGCTGTAGCAAACCCACCCCGTCCGCTGTTTTATTACTTCTTTATGCATATACAACAACAACACGGACAGATATGCACACAAAAAAACAAACAGATGTATCAGCTGGTTCATTTGCATAGGTCAAAGCATTCAGGCGTGACATAAAAAGGGCAGAGATTAAAGTTACATCTGCATCTGCGGGCAATTACATCCTGTCAGGTCTTTTCAGTTAATATGCTCACCTATGGTCTGACGCCCCGGGGATATCTGAGAATATGCAGCGTAGGAATTGTAGCCATGGCAACACAGCCACAGCTGAGATTCACTCTCAGAGAAAACAATTAACAGTGACATTTATCCACATGTGAAGCATTTTTTTGGCTGGGCGGTGAACGCAGATTTCACACCCACATGCATTGTTCTGGTAAATTTGTTTTTCTTACTTTAAGTTTCCTTCGAACAGCTTCAGATTGTGAAGTGAAGAGTATCATCATTTCATCTTTGGCAGGGTTTATGTTTATTTTTGTTCCCACTTCTTGACTATTACCTGCTTTCTGTTTCCCGTAGCCTATGTTTGTGTCGTCCCATAAGCTCTTTGGCGGTGACAGCTACCTGTGGCTCACCTGCAGGAGAGAGAACAGACAAAAACCGCCTCTGTGGATCCTGGGGGGCGTTCAGATGTTCTCACTTCTGACAAGTTGCTTCCCTTTGTCATATGGTATTCAAAACTCAGCTGGTTTCCCCTGATCACACCGCGACTTCTGCCAGGAATATACATCCCTCAGTGTTTTATATCTCTGTGTCGGGGGCAGAATATAATGACAAGACATGATAGGATGCCTCTCAAAACCTTCTCCCAAAAGAGCCGAAAGATGAATAATACAGGCAGAGAGAGCTACAGAGGTAGTGAAAGAGAGAGAGAGAGTGGTGAGAGGAAACTTTGATTTTATTTTAAGGAATAGTTTTGACATTTTGGAGAATACACCTATTTGCGTTTTCAGTTGTGACTTATCTGGGATGATTGATGCTTATGTCTATAAATATGAAGCGACATCCAGTTAGCTTATAGCTTAGCATGAGGAGAACAGAAGAGAGCGCAGCACGCAGCTGTCTCAAACATTTATTGCACTGCAGTATTTATCAGCCCTGGATGTAGCCTATAACAGCCAAAACAAAAACTGTTTGACATATAAGCCGCGCACTGTAAATCCACAAATGTTTTTACGCTGGATTTTGCAAAGATATTAAATGTTTTACAAGTGCTTCGAAATTGATTTGGTTCCTTTTGGACAAATTAAGGCAAGGCAAGTTTATTTGTATAGCTCATTTTTACCAACAGTTTGCCTCAAAGGGCTTTACACAGCATCATAACAACAGCCTCTGCCCTTAGACTCTCACATCGACTGAGGAAAAAACTCCTGCGAAAAATCCTTTTAACAGGAAAAAAGCAGGAGAAACCTCAGGGTGAGCAACAGAGGAGGGATGCCTCACCTCATGGACGGGCAGACGTGCAATAGATGTTGTGTGCAGACAAGAAAACAGTTTGCAACAGGGAATATGGAAAAACATGGAAATGGAGTCCAGTCAGTCAACAAGAGCTGATGAAAGCAGCTTCTGGTGGGGCGGCTGGCTGGGCCATATACTGGAACGGCAGGGAGAACAGGCCAGCTTAATGGGAATAATGGATGGCACGCTGGTTTAACAGCAGAGGAAATTACTGTAAAGATAAATTACTCACTACATTTCAAATAATAATAACCAACGGGCTAAAGGTCGTAACCTACATGTCCTTTTACGACAGCTATCTAATCATACTATAAGTAATTTTATTGCATAATTGTCGCAGTTATGACTGTTAATTACAATTCTATGGTCATTAAAAAAAGTAGTTTACACTAACCCTAACCCTTAACATGATGTGAAAATTTCATCTGCGCTACAAGCATCTCTTCTACACCACAGACAAAAGCTTGTTTTAAAAAAGATCTCTGCACTTTCACAAAGAGAGAATTAAAACAATTTAACAAGGACAGACACAAAGCTGTTGGGAATTAAGGAGTAATATTTTTTCCCTTTCACAGAGACTGATTTCTTTTACCCAACAGTAAATATCCTGTTTCCCCCACACACAACACCCAGTTCCCATTTGGATTAAGTAGCTGCACATTTCTGTTGCATATATGGCAAAAATCTGATCCGTGTATTCCAGGAAAAGTCTGAATTGAAAATGGCTCTCCTGCGAGAAACGGGCTCATATGAATATGAATTTTCATGACAGCTGGTTCAGAGAGGAGGGAAATGTTCCTGTTAAAAGTCAGCATTTAATTCCCAGAGCAAGGAAAATAACTGTAATTTTGCAAATGCTATATCTCAGAGGTAATACGGATAAATTATCACACCATCTTCATCCAAATCAGGGCAGCACTGTTCTGAAATATTGTGTGCGACTCAGACGGCTCCACAGCTCCGTCACTGTGGGATACAGTTGGATGTATCTTTTACTCCAGATTTACAGGGAATTGATGTCTCTGTTGTGTACTCTGAGCCAATCTAAAAAAAAACACACTGTTTCAAGTCATTCTGTGGCACAAAATGATGCTCCAATTCAACAGGGGTGATAAATGTATGCATGATAATAGAATATTAAACAAAAACACATACACAGCTTCCCTATCTACAGTCATTGTGAAGCTAAGAGAAATGTTTGGAAAGTGCAACAGCAGTCAGTCAGGACAAGGGGTCAGCTAAAAGAGGATGCAAGTAATGTGCAGAGGGGGAATTTTGTTTTGTTGAATTTCTTTCATTCAAAAGTTGCATGCAGCGGCGCTCTTATTGCATATATTAAGATGTGTTAGTCCTTTTGATGAAAATGGGTTTCCATGTATATTTAATGCCATGGTTTGCCAAGCTGTGCTTGAATGTGGATGGTAATGAGGACTGGCATGTTGAAAACAGGCTGTGCTACTCGTCTCCTCCCAAGATGCACACACCACAGTCGGAGCAGAAAGCCACGCTGTTTCTCAGCTTCTGCCGCTGCATTTGTCACTACAAAACTGACGACATCGCTTCCACGACTCCGACTCTGCATGTACACAAGTCTGTATGTGTGTGCACATGATTCCCTTTCAGTGGCTGCCCCTCTCTGCTGGCTCTAGGAGTTCAATACCGTGCTGCTTAAGAGAAGACGTGCACGACATAAAGCAAATAAAGAAAACCTCACTGATTAGTCAATATGAGGCAAACAAAATGTGCAGCAGATAACAACACAAACAAACTCAGACAACCACAATCAAATTCAAGCTCACGATATTTGAAGTCTGTCTTGAAACAACAGGCGCATGTGCATGGATTTTGTTCCCAATCACTTACACTGGAATCACATTAGGAAGGTCCCTCTCACTGGCCAGAGGAACCATCAGATCAAACAAAACCTGTTACATGTGTTCATGTGCCAATCTGTGTTGTGTATGTGTTTTTCTCATTTAGTTGTTTTTGGCAGTGTATTGAACTCCCTGTTTTGAAAAAAAAAAAAAAAAAAAAATCAAAAATCTATTTGGACTTGACAGCAGATTCCAGTCCTTTCAGTTTGTTCAGGCAAATTGTGCTTTCAACAGCCAAAGAAAAGAGGCACTTGTACTCAGTCGTTTACATCAGTCATTTTTACTGTTATATATTACAAATATTTGAAATATTTACATTTAGAAAATTATGTTTTGTTTCAGGTTTATTCCAACATCTTCCGACGACTGCAGAGCTGAATCGCATAATAAACCTACAAACCTGAGACACTAAAAAGAAAATAATTACAGCAGGGACAGGTCCAGAAAGCTTGCTACACAGTAGCAAATATGAACAAAGTACAAAAACATATTGAACCCATTACATTTTTTTTTAAGTCAACGAAAATCTGACTGTACTGTATTTACCACAAAATATACTAAATATACTACCTTGTCAAATCTGCAAAATATCCGCCAACTATGGCTGCTCCTGTAGGGAAAATAAAATGTTTAACATTTATGATGTGATGTCGACTCGCTCATCAGAGGACGTTGTGGTGCTCAAAATGAACGTGCTCAACCACGCACCGTCTCAAACACACAATACGCACACGCTCACACACAAAAACATCCAACCCCACCCAGTCCAGTGTGCTGTTCACTTCCCTTCAGCAGTCGGTCATAACGAGTTGCTAAACAGCACATTTGTTATGAACCATTTCTGTCCAGTGCATTTCTGCAGAGCCAGTTGGTAGCCAAACTCATTGTCACTGCTCACGACAAGCTCTAGGCATCTCTTTGATTTCCTGTTCTGAATGGATCCTCCCTGAAAAGATAAAAGCAGGATGGTTAAAATTGTGCCGAGCTACCGAAGAACAAATTGTGTGCACAACATAACTCGCCTCCCTTTGTAAACCCACACTACACTGCTCTGAACGGATACGGACGTGAGCTGCTCCTAAGCTCTGGGGCGTTTTGGCTGATTCACTCTACCTTCCTCATTGGACCCACCAGATAACATCAACATGGTTTCAAGGCAAAAACAACAACACCATTGCCAGGGTAGTCATTAGGTTTCTTTCAAGATCGAAAGAGAATACACAGGACGAGCAGACTGAATCAAAAGAGGGGGGAAAAAAACTGAGCAACAGGGACAATAACATCTGGTGCAGCTGTGAAAGGACTGTTCAAATCAAGTGTCTGAACCATCACAATACTGTGTAAACTACAAGTCTTTGGATTTGCACAGAAACTGGACAGATAATCATGAAGTCAAATAAAATCAACATATTTAATATTTTGTGGAAAGCCTTTTATAGCCAGTAGCATCAGCTGAGACTTTGCTGTGTGAGCTCTCTGCCTTTAATCTCAGACTGAGATCGGGTGACTGACCCGAGGATCGAGGATATTCCACCTCCTCACCCTGAAAAGCTCTTTGGTTGATTTGGCAGCATGTTCAGGATCAATGTCCTGCTCAATTTATGAGCTGCAATCTAATTCGTGTGCATCTGTCCAGTTACTTGTGAAGCTCTAAACTCTGCGCAGTGAGTGTTTAAAATACTTTAATGTAGTATCCATCATACATAACACAGTTACAACTCTAACTGTCCAGGCACTTACAGTCTGTGCTGCATGTGGAGGAAGAGCAAAACCTTTATTGCAAAAATGAAAGTAAGGTACAACAATTTATAAACTTTAATATGACAGATGTTGCCTGTCGGAACAGAGTGAGCACATCAGCTCAGCAAAAAAAAATGTTCCAGCATGTCCTGATGAAATGAGATGGGATTTTCTCATTACAGTGTCAGGCTTGACAAAGGGAAAGGGACTGAAGAGGAGACCATCAACATTCAATACAGCATGGGGGAAGCTGTGAGGAGAGAGCTCTTTCCAATAGAGGAATGCAGTAGGATGTGGGGAGAAAAAAAAATCTAAGGACTGAACAGGTCGTACTGACTGGGAGCTAAATTATTCTTTCTGTATTTCAATGAGTCTGGCCTTTCTCTAAGGTCCAAGAAACATTTTTTATAGATAACAGATTGGTATAAACTGCAGGAAGTGGGCATTTATGGACCAATATGGAGAGATGGAGAAATGCCCCGAGCTAGAAAGTGCAATCAAAAGAAAAAAAGGGGCATCTGTACAAAACCAGATCCATTTCAAATCATTTGTGTATTCATTCTAGTTTGGGTGTGTCGGCTTTTGGTTGGGCTGTGAACTGCAAAGGTGAAAGATTAGATCATAATTTATGATGTGATAACATCTGCACCATCTTCACGATAACTGCGAAACTCCATGTGCCGACAGAGACCACGTGACGCATGGCGGTGGCGGCTGCTGGAAATTCAAAGTGGGGAAGCTCATTTTCAGCCTACATCATGAAATGTGTCCATTTATTTATAAAATAGCTGTCAATCAAAAAGGGAAATCAGCCTTTAGACAGATCCTCCAATCATCATGCAGAAGCCCAGCGTGCAGGTCAGCCTACTGCTCCAGTAACTCCCAGGGAGGCACAAAATCCCAGCATGTATCCAATGACTGTCTAGATTTGCTGCAGTGAAAAAAAAAAAACGATTCTCTGCCACCCCACTGATGTCCATGGACGCTGAGCTTCAACAGGTTTAATGCACTGTGGTGCTACGGGACTAACTTGACATGGAGATAAATAGCTGATTCTGAACGGACTCTAGAATCAACACGTTCTAAAGCATTTTTAGTCAATACAATGTAAACACAACGGTACAAATTTGGCCATTTATTTTTCGATATATTAGAGTAAACCGAGCTTCCCTTGCAGTCTTAGTGCGATTGCCTCTGGTGATGCATTTGAAAGCTTTGGAAACAACAAGTAAATCAGATGTTCTTCTGTTTCCAAAGTTCACAACAAACCTTAAAGCTCAGTCATTAAAGCACTCCGCTGTGCAACGAAAATATAAAGAAGAACTTTCAGTGTTTACTTCTTATTTTTGCCAACAAGGTTTTAAGTGTTGAACAGAACCCAAACTGAGTCTTCAATACTTTATTGATGAATGTTTTCACACAGACACAGTCTCTGTAGGGTTTGTGTTCAAAGACTGGATCAGGACCTGGCACTGAGCACTGCAGGAGAGAGAGCCTGAGTGTTACACCTGTTTGAGTTCTATGCAGGGATGACTTAATCGAAATGTTTTGACCGTAGCCTAACCCGAGTGCTCTTTTACTGCAGGTGTGATGGACTGACATACTAACTTATGTATTGTATGCCAATAAACTATTGACAAAACCAGGCTAAGAATTTACAATTTGTGCAAGGACACATTTTAAATACAGAGTAACATGTTGCCGTGTTGTCTGCAGAGTCTGAAAGGCTGCACCACATTTGACCAATTATACATTTACTTAAACAAGCAGGTCGTTTTCTTCCTGTGAAACTGAATCTAAAAACACTGTGTGTCATTAGTTCAAGTAGGTTTTCTGGTGCTGCATCTTTTTCACCTCACCAAGCAGCAGTGACCTCATTACTGTCCTGTGAGCCTGAAGGGGCAACACTGAGCCCATTCTCAACTTTTCATAAAAAAATGTTTTTCACTTTACAAATGAAAAGATTTCAGTGATGGAGAATTTATTGGCAAATTTATGTTTCGTTAATCACTTTCCCTGTTTTAGAAAAGCTTTTCTATGGGAACTTGTGTGGCGATTTTCCCAGACAGGAGATGAAACATTTGTCTTGATTTTGTCTGAAGGTGAGCCCACAGTGTCACAGTGTCAGGCTTTGAAAACCCCTAATTTAGAGGAGCCTTTCACAGGGATATCTGGAGTTAATTGGCTAAGTTGGCTGAGAAAAACCAACTTAATAATTAGACTGAATTGCCATTTTGTTTCACCTCACTAATTTGGTCTAAAATGAAGATAATTTTAGCCGATATCCTTGTTGATTTGTTACAGTTGGCATTTGTTGTAGCTATTAGTACATTGACTTACCTAAATCTGTGCTGAAAGCTCAATTTCCACCCATAGATGTAGCATGAAGCTGTATTCTCTGGCTCTTGCACAGAGGGATGACATGCCCTAGTCTTTCTAAAGCTATCAGGGTGGGGGGGAACAGCTATCACTAAGCCTCACCACCACCAAACACGTTTGAATCACTGAACATATCGAAGATGTGGGCGATCATTCAGAGGTCTGGAACGAGGCCAAAGCAAAACCCAAAATCCCTGAAAATCTGAAACATTAACTGATAAAAGCAGCTGCTCTGGGTCTTTTCTCAACCAAGACATCAATGTTAACATGTTGGTGCTGCTTCTAAAAACAGTCTCCAGGAGTTGGCTAATGAATGCAGCAAAGTGAGCATATAGCATGGGGGAAGGCTGTTATTTGACTTAGGATGCTGTAGGGTTTGTATTAAATTCACAATGCTATAAGCAGAACAACAGGCATTTGTTGCAGAAAAATGGAAAAAGGCCTCACCCACACACATCCACAAATCCACACTTCCACACAAACAAACCAAAACCATACAGTCCCACCCACTGAACATGTGTTTGCTGTCTAATCATCACCTACAAACTCAGGTCTAATCTGTACATGCACACATGCACACATTTAATTCCTTTTTCACAAACCACGGCTGATCAAAACCACTTAGAGGTTTTTTACAGTGGTTGAAGGAAGTGAAGCATTTTTGCTCACTTCACTGGAAAAAAAAAAGATTAAAAATATCTTCAGTTAATTAGGTTTTGTGCAGAATGGTGCAACATTTGAATTAAAAAACTTGCTCTGTCTCTAATTTGTCGACTGCTTCGTTCAATAATTGATGCCATATTTCAGAGACATGATATGTTCCAGCCTGGCTGATACGTCCCCATTCAACTTACTGAATTATACAAAGTCCACTAAAATAACCATTTAAAGCTCAGTGTGACAAGATGCGACACAAGTTCAAGCGTATACAACCTTTTCATTTTTTTTAGTGCTCATTACATTTTAACACCCTACAGAAACACCTGTAGCAGCATCCAGAGGAGACGTGGTCAGAACAATATTTAACTTGTTATCTTAAGCATCTAACATGAAGCAGATTTGGGACCATACATATTTGACTAAAGAGAAGACCAAAAAACTATAAAACCTCTTTTATAGTTTTTTGGTCTTCTCTTTAGTCAAATCTTTAGTCAAACTATGCAAGATATATACCTTAATTAAACAGCTTCGGAGTAATTGTGATGGTTAAATAACTTGTTACAGAGAGAATGGAGGCACTCTGCCTTCCCCCTAGCGTCTCTTGGCTGAAAACCAACCGCGCAAGATCAGCACCTCCAACCCGGTGTCCCAGATCTCGTCCTGGTGGCACCATGACAAAAACACGCTCCTCCGTAACCCATAATCTCTTGTAAGACTACACAAATATACACATAATAAAATGTATATGATATATAATGTCATGGATTTCCTTCTTATCTTGCTGGCTTTGTTGAAAACAAATGCTCATGGCCAGGAGGGGAGGAGGAGGGTTAGCAAAAAAGGCGAAAAAGCGACCAGACTTGCATCGCTTCCCTTTAACACTGTGCAGAAGCTTAGCAGACAATAATAAGAGATGTGTTGAGCCCAAATCAGAGCCTGCTGTAAATCCAATTCACCTGCTGTCATGGGACATTTTGTGAGGTGGCTGCTTGTTCAGCTGAAACACACTTTACAAGGACAAGAGCCTCTAATGAAGAAGGACAGTCTCAGTGACTCTTCATGTTTTAACGAGGTTCAGGATGGAGGGGAACTCTGGTGGTTTCTGTTTTTTTTCCTGTCACATTTGACACATTACCTTAACTGAGGCTGAAGGGCAAACCGACTGTTAACGAAATGTGTTTTCTGACCATGTGTGTGGCAGTGTCATGTGCCGTCACCTGAGTGAAGAGCCAGTGGAGCTTCATGCGTTTTGCTGCAGCATAGCTGCACTCAATGAGGCGAGGTCTGCTGTTCACATCCACCAGGCACTTGTTGTCGTCGTCATCAATGGTGGGACTGAGGAGCCCGATGTGCAGCTGCTGCGTACTGGTGTAATAGACATTCTGCAAAAACAACACATCCCGCTATGAACAAACTGTGCGCTGCTGTACGGTGACTGTTCATACGGCTGGGATTGACATTTAGATAATGGCCCCTCCAGTGCTGCATATGAACATATAGGCAATAAATTATGCAGCAAATGAGGCTTCCTCTTGGATTGTCTTGGCTGTGAAAGAGACATCCGCAAGGCTGATTTACATTCACTACATATGTGCATTTATACAGCTATCCATACTGAGAGGAGGACAAGGAAAGACAAGGCCAGAAACACAGAGATGCTCATGATTAATTCAAGAACGGGGGACAAAGCCCAAATAATTGTGCCCCCGATAATAGAGTCCTCCCCAAGTTTTTCTTGAAGGACACTTGTTTGCTCCTATTTAACTGACACAAAATGAAAATCATTTGCAGCACTTAAGCAGGAGAAGCATGTTGTGGGTTCAAAAGAGAAAAGACTTTGTGGTATGATGATGAGACAGAGTGGGGAGAGATAGAGCATTTATTGATTGTATTTTTGGCACAAAATCAGCTCGAGCTTGGGTGGAGTTCACACAGTGTGACAGACAAGAGGCTGTGAGAAAACAAACATGTACAGTATATGATTATATGAAATTGCCTATTCGTGCATCAGTGCAAGAGGTAGGAGAAAGATATTTGCAAACTTCTACTCTACTACGTTTCAAACTTCATAATATATCATGAGGTTGTGAAAAATTATGCATTTTACAATTTCATAATTTAGTAGTTTAATTAGCAGAAGCACACTGTAGTATACTGTATAAAATATTAAATATGACCTCAGTCGTGGCCAGCTACAGTGATGCATTTGCATTAACAGTCTAATAATGTTGTATATAATAATAATTCATCAGTATACTAGGGAGCTGTTTTCTGCAGAATGAGTACTTTTACCTTTGATGTGCATTTTGCAGATGATCCTGCGCTTTTTGCTTCAGTGGAATTTCAAATTGACTGGTTATTTTGTCACAGTGTTACTGGTACATTTACTACAGTAAAAAGGTTCCTCCAGTGCTGGCAGTGCCAACAAGCAAATGAACAAAAACAAAATTCAAGAGAGGGATGTTAATTGGTTTCTAGTATTCAAGTGATAAAGAAGCACAAGAAGAGCACGGGGGAGTTCGATTAATATCAGAGAAAAATTGGGTGAAGAGCAGACAATTAAATAGAGGCTCTGTCTGAAGACTTTCATAAGTAGGACTGGGATAAAGTTTCTTTCTGACTTCATCCTCCAACATGTTTTTTTTTTTCCGTTGTTAAAAATCAGGGCCATGTTTGCTTCCTCTGCTGCCTGTCGTACGTTTATTCTTATTCTTTTACTCTAATCTTATTTGTCTGAAAACACCCAAGTGGCCTCCTTCACACCAGGCGTTTAACAGTCTGACAAGTGTGTGTGTTTTTTTCTTTTTCATTTTTGTTTTGCGGCTCATTTTTGGAGCGCCGGCTCAGGCTGCCAGCCCGAATGTGTCTGAGGTTTTTTTTTCTATTGTTGCTGCTGCTGCTGCGCTCAAGTTGGTATGTTTTATTACCGCTTGAGCTCAAGTGTTGCTCTGTATGTTTGCTGACAACATGCTCTTGTAAAGTCAGCCACGTGTTGCACTGTGAACTCTCTAATACTCCTCCTTTCATGTGTGCCTGACTGTGCTGTTTTCTTTCAGCACGTTGATGCGCTGCACTTACTGCAGCACCTCAGATACAAAAGTCGAGGTCTGCCAAAGCACCGCCGATGAAAAGTAGCTGCCACTTACAATGACACATTTTGACTGACTACAGCGCATGTTTGCGACGGCCCATGCGCCTGTATCATTATTGAAGCAATCGAGGGGCTAATTCCTCTTGATGATGTAACACTGAAATATAAAAATAGAGCAGACTAGATTTGTCTTGCAGAGGAGATCCCTAATCTCATTAGAAACGCTGGTGCTACTCCAATCCTTTGTTTGATATGCCTGGATTTATGAGAGATTTATAGCACATAACATATTTATAATTTGCAAGTTTTAATATTATCTGGGTCGCAGAAGAGGCTGCAGAAGTTGACTTATGAGTGTTTTGAGGAAAAAGTGTTAATAAGATTCAACAGGATTATACAGATTTCTCACTAAAGACTTCTCCTGAAAGACTTTTAATACGCCATGTGGTGTAAATATCAATACTGGCGCGACGTGTCTGACATGTCCAATAGATTCATTTGAATGGAGAGGGATAATGTGAGATCAAGCCACACTCTATAAGATAAGTTTACAAGTGCCACAGCAAGGTTAAACAATCTGTGAAAACAACCTGCTCAGACATAATGGGATGAGAGGATCAATAGGAGCTGGACACGGCTGGAGAAACTAAATGATCATCTACTCCCTGTTATTAGAGTTGAGATACATTTGAAATCGAGTGCCCAGATAAGTACACAGGTATGGGAAATAAACCTGAAGTTTATCAGGCTGTTTGTCTGTGTCTTTTACTGTTTAACATTTTAATGTGTATGTGATTATGAGAAAATAACCTTTTGACCTTAAACTGCAGAACAATAGACACAGACAAATGTTCAGGTACTATCAAAGTTCTGAACCAATTTAAAAACAGGATCTCACAGTATGTTTCCTCAGAAATGTTTATTTTATTCTGAGCTGGATTCAGTTAGGACATGTCACCCCTAAAGAATGTGTATGAAAAATGGGGAAGAGTTTACTATGCATTTAAAAACACTGAAGACTGTTTTGCAAAGGGCAAAATAGAAAACTTGATTCTGTTTTATGAGATAAAGGTACTGAGTTTGATCCAATCGAAGAGCGGAGGAAAGGCGAGTCATTTTTCTTCAAGATGGAGCAGGTTTTATTGCGGAAGAAAAATCGCAGATGGAAATAAAATACAGAGGTGATATATTAAATCTGGCTATATGCTACACGCTGCATGAAACAGTGGTGCAGAAAGACAGAGAGACAGAGAGAGTGAGTGTGTGAAGGCTCAGGGGAGCTCTGACCTGAGGTGTCATCCCGTGACAGAGATACAGAATAGGGACGTTGTCATTGTCGGGCCCTTGGTCCAGACACAGATCATTCTTCAGGGAGTTTTTCAGCTGATAGACAAAGAAAAAACACACAGTTACAAAACTCTCTCTGACACACAAACTGCATGTAACTTTTTGCAAGACTGACAAGACGCACATATAAACTCGGATTTCCTGACTGTCCCTAAAGTGCCGTTAAGTTGTAGTGCTTAAACAGAGCGGAGGAAATCCTCTTAGCTTTCTGCATTTCATGGTTGTAAATAAATTAATCATATAGCCGACTCAAAGGTGAGCAAGGTCCTTATTCCAGGATAAACTGAGACATGATGAGGATGTCGCAAAGTCTAACTGAGAGGGTGTGGTATGTAGGAACAGGCTGGGTTGCTTTCAAGTTCGCTGCTAATCCTTGCTTGACTTTTAGAAAACTCTTACAGGCAAAAGGCTGCAACATTGAGTCGTTGCAGAGAGCGAGGCAGGTCCTGTGACCTTGCAACCTCATGTTGCACCGAGGAGGCCATTTATCCTAGCACAGAGCAGTGCCTGTCAAAAGCTGCATGAAGTGCAAAACAGTGTTTTATCACCAGGAGACCCGGGCTGTGTTTCACTGAGTGCTTTTTGGAATATTGTTGCCACTCACAGCTGCTTTACCTGTGTGCATGTGTCTGGCCAGAGCAATTAAGGCAGATGGGAAACAGCTGTGCCACCGTGCACTCTCGGGCACTCTCAGCGAGCAGCCAATCTCCATCTTCATTTCCTGGCGTACTGTGTTGTCCTGTGTCCTGCAGCACGGGAAAGCCCAGCCACTACAGCAAATCACCGATCCAGCAGACCTGTCATTTGCCACACATTCTCTCCAGAGACACGGCTGGATAAACCCGAAGCCAATGACTCCTTGGAGCACCAGGAGGCGCCGGCGCCGGTGCTGATTTGTGCCCGAGTGTGTCCAGTGCCAGTCATGGTCAGTGAGCAAGAACTGTCTGAACCAGGCCCTTAAAGGGATAGTTTGTCTTATTGGGTGTATTGTTTGTACCGGAGACTGGACATAATGATGGATGTAGCCTTGGCTTCCTCACACAGCCCCGTGTTGAATAATCAAATAACCCAAACCATCCCTTTGTTAACAGACATAACTTTGTTAAGAGTGAATATGTTTAGCTTAATGAGTTTCCATTGATGTGTGGAGCCCTTGACAAGTCGAACACTGTCTCTCTCTCATAAAAATCTGCTCCAAACACCACAGAGTGTCACACCCCTGCAGTGAGGAGGCAGAGGTTATTCATAATTCAAACTCTCAATCATGAGAAACTTGTTTCAACATCAGAAGCTTTACAGCAACCAACTAACTAACTAACCACCTTCTGTCTGCTCTAATCTGGACTTGTTCTGTCTGTCTGAAAATCCCCCACCAGTGTGTCCACAGTGTGTGAATACCAATGTTTCATGTATGTACTTGCTGCTGAGACTATTCTATACTACAAATACACACACCTCTCCTATGAGCTTCCTCCACCGGGTTGAACTGAAGCCAAAAAGACCGACTGACAGCTACAGGGCTCACTGAATTCATTCATGTGCCACGCTACATTCAGTCCTTATAGGCTGTTAGGTTGTTAGCCAGTGGATATTACCCCTGATTCCTGCTGCCTGCAGACGTAATAAATATCACAAATAAAAGTGCAGTAAAACTGAACTGACTACAGAGACTTCCTCAGAAAAAGGAAAATAACCTCTGCTGGATTAAACACTATAAAGGATCAATAGATTGCAGCGTGATAGTACATTTAATTTACCAACTCAATACTTGTTATAGTATCAAGATACACTCCCTATCTTAAGACTAAATACCTCAAAAAGACATTTGTTTGTTTAAATTCATTTTTTTTGGTGTTGCTTATTATGGTGCAAATACGTACCGTTATAAAGACAGGGTAGAAAACAAGTTTTCAGGGACTTTAGTTTGGGGTTATCCTTGAATTTTGAGAGATGAAAGAGACTAAGTGTGCTAGAGTGTATGATAAAAAATTTGTGAGGTTGAGGTAATATTGAAAAATGGATGTTCAACCTTTCTATCCACTGGTGGGATAAGATGAAACTTTCCATTTTCAAAAGAACATTCTGAAAAGATGGTTGTTAATATTGTATATTATATATAACAACTTTACAACTTTACAATACAGATGATGATCTCTTGTGGTTCGTATCAATGTCACTTGGACGTTTTAGAAGGAAACTGAAAACAACCACAGACACCATCACTGATGAAGGTAAGAAAAGCTTAGTTTGGGTGAATGAAGCACGATGCCCTGCAGAGAAGTGCTGCCTGTTTGAATTTTGATTGATTATGAAAGGTGGTAAAAGATCATTTCAGTCCAAATACACTGAGACCGAGAAAGATGCATCCAACACCACCTGCTCTCTTCAACTCTGCAGCGTTATTATTTCTGCAGGGGAAATAAATTATTATCCAAGCATTTATTTCTGCTTCCTCTCATGTTTACTGTATTTACAAGCGTTACAAACCAAAAAAGAAAGGGAAGAATATAAACAGCAACAATCTAATCCCAGCATCAGAGAGGATGTTTACAGGAAACACAGCTGGACAGGAGCAGGTTGAAACATTGAAATCGTAAAATCCTCTCGAACTAATTTTGACTTTATAAATGTAAATTTAAATGAAATGTAAATCAGGAGTGTTATGCATGATGAACATGACTCAGACTTGGAGTCCCAGAGTTATCCATGCGTGTCATGACAAAGGTCTGCCTGATTGCCAGATACAAACTGCACCGTAGGGAGCTGCAGGGACGGTGGTTTGTATGAGGAGCGAATTAGGTAAAGATGTGAGATCAAAAGAAGTCAGCTTGGGAGAATTCAGCTCCCTACTGGCTCAGGAGATGTCTACTTCTATCTGATAATCATTAAATCCACAGGCAGCACACGGGTCTGTGCAGCAGCCCTCGTCTAAACATTTCTACCGTGCAAGTGAGAAAACGGAAAATGTGCAACACTTGAAGGACACCTGTGGGTACGTCATTAGGTTCAAGTCACAGAAGGGCAGGCAGTTAGAGCATCTTCAGCTGCTGTAATGTGATATATCTCTGAGCTAAATATAATAAGTTACTAAACAGAGTTCAATCAAATTCCTCAGAGGTGATTGGACAGCTCTGATTTGGGCGTGGCTTTGTGAATATGGACAGAGGAATGGTTGACTTTTTAGTAGTAAAAGTAGTAGTCAACTAACAGCTTTTTATTCAGTCATTATCTCACGCAGCAATGAAACATACACTGATTTTTACAATGATAATAAAAATATACATGCAAAATGCTAATTAATGCATGATGGTAATGACTACTCATTTTGGCCATGCTTGAAGCACCTCGGGTGACAACGGCCACTATTTCAGAACAACTCTTGAATAGATTGCCGTAAAATCTTTGACATGCACTCATGATGCACGGAGGATTTAGCCCTAATCACTCAGGTGATCCTTGGCTTTCTCCACTTGCACCCTTGAGTTTGACATTTATGATTTAAATGAGATATCTCAACAATTATTGGTTGGATTACCATGACATTTACTACACAGATTAACACCCTCTTCAGGATGAATTGTAATAACTTTGGTGATCTTCATGACTTTGCCCTTTTGTGCCACCATTCAAAATTTTCAATTTGTCTAATATTTTGGTTTATGACCAAATACGTGCAAAACTAATCATGTTAGCTACACTTATATATTATATTTGCATGCTGCTAAACTGCCATATTAAACATATTCAACATTATATCTATTATTCAAGATCTATTAGTATAATATCTATTAGTATAATACATAAGCATGTTGGCATTGTCAGTTTGAGTCTTTGTGCCTAAGCAGAACCTCATAGATCCACTAGTATGGCTGGAGACTGTTATTAAGTAAAACATTCAGTGAAAAATAAATAAATTAAATTAAATTAAAATAAATGAATGAATAAAATATTAGTGCTCACTTCCTGCTAGGACATCATTCTGCTATTAACTCGGACACACACACAAAACGTTTTTTACATATATACATATGTAGAATTATGAGCTAACTTAGGAAATTTATTTTTATTTAATTGATAATAATGGAGCTTTAAGGACTTAATGGATTTTACTTGACATTTTTTTACTGCTGAGTTGTACAGGGGTGATGATCTGCTCTCAGGCAGTGTCTCTTCCAGCCACCATGACTGACTAACCCCTCTAATGCATGTCACAAATATAGAATAATGAGGTCACCCAACTTGGACAAATGAATGTAATGAGGCCGACCTATTTCCTCGACATAGCCGTCCACCATTTGTCACTTTGTACAAGGAAAAAAAAAGATTCCCCATAGCACATAGAAAGCAGTGCTGTAACACTGCAGTCTGTGTGTCATTGTGTGTTAGGGTGCATCACAGTGATGCAGGGTGGGAGGACCATGGAAATAAAGCTGTTTGGGAACAACTAAGAACGGGCAAATAGAAACACTGCCAGCTCGCTCTGTTGGCTGTCACTTTCTCTGGCGTCTCTGACTAATAAAATTCTGCTGGAAAGACCCTTACATCTATTTTTAAAACAAGCTGTAATTTATCTTTATATTAATGGACCAGTGTATCTACTTCCATCACAGTAAACCAAGAGTAAATTCTTACTCAGTAACATTTTAAGAGTGAAGCAAAGAGTCAAAGTTGCAGCAGCCGACCTCGTCTTTGTGAACTGTTTGTGTTCCCGACTGCAGTCATCCGCATCTCAACACAAGGGATTAAAATGATTTGTTCAGGCACGGTTTAGCCGCGTTCTGGCTTTTTGCGGGCACTGAATTTAATATGAGATGAAGAGAGGAGGGAGTCATCGCCTTACCACTCCATATGCAATGGTTTCACTGTACATCCTCATCTCGGGGTAGATGTTGACCAGGTACCATCGGAAAGTTTTACACTGCAGCCTCTTCCTCAGGGCCTTCCTCTCCGAGATGTCGCCGATATCAATGCCTGAGTCCTGGATCCATTGAACGGCCACAGAGAGAGAGACAGAGACAGAGAGACAGATGGACACAAGGCATAAAATTGATTAACTGTGGTTTGTGAAGAAGTGAATCAGATAATGGGTCTTTGAGGCACATTGTGGAGCCATTTGTTATGTATTTGAACAGCCTCACAGGGTTTAGATTTTTCTCTTTGTCTGAGTTTGAGTCCATCTACTGCTTTATTCCAGCTGCCTCATCACACTGCCACAGTCGGGGCTGGTCTCATGTGGCTGCTGCTGCTGGGAAGAACATTTGCTCAAGTACAAAACTTAATTACAGCCCACGTACATTAGTCCAGTATTTCCATTATTATGCTCTTTTAATTTTCTACCTTTAATGTTCTCGATATTAGTCTGATGACTGGTCAGTGATTACTTGACACTGCTGTTATCGAGTTATGGTGTGCCTCAAGGCCCATTTCTTGGACCGATTCTACTTTCTATCTTATTTGATACTATTGGGTGTTTTAATATTTTATTACATTACCATATCTCATGTGAGGATGTCAGTAATTAAACAAACCTAAATGACTGCTTAAAAGCCACAATACACCAGATGGGGATAAAAAAAAAAGAGAGAGCATAACATAGCCTTTGATTCTGTTTTAATTTTTCATGTGTGTTGAGAGACTTGTGTGCAATCATGCTTTCTGCAGGTAAGAAATGTTTTTAAAACCTGACAGTCAGTCTTTTGAGTATGCATGTAAACTTTGGAACACCTCATCTTTCATTATTATTTGAAAAGATTGTCGAGATCCAATTATGTTTCATTGCTTTTCTTTGTATTATTATTTTTTGTTTGTGTTTTAGTATCATTTTCTTATCTATTTGATGTTTTGTACTACTTGATGGTTTTTGTTCATGAAGCACTTTGAAGTATTTCTTTTGAAAGGTCCTCTAAATTGTACACAGACAAACAAAACCTAATACATTGTTAGGATTAAACCAGTGTCTTCCAAGGTGTGTGATTCAGGTTTCTCCTCTCACACGGTCTCATGTTTGAGGTAAAAAAGGTAAAAGGTAAAATCGTCCAATATCATAGAGGAATCAAAAATAAATAAATAAATACAGACTGTTTTTCCTTCTTTCTTTTCCCACAAATCATCTCCCCGCCGCTCAGATTTACTTTCTGACCCTGTGGAGGGTTCACACCCCTGTAGGGCTGGAAACCACTGGACTAAACAAGCTCACAGCATCTGGATCACACAGACCAACCTCAAGCTGCAACAACAGCACAATGCTATGTGATGCATGACTATGTAATAATGTGACATCATAATGTCACTAACAATAAAATTACACATGACCAGTCACGGTGTAAAAATTGGATGCAGAATGAGAACTTTTCATTTTAGGATACATTTAGTTGCAAATAATTACGTACTTTAACTTAGGTGGGATTATAAATGTAGTATGTAATGCAACATTCGTAGTGTGTAGTGTATTAGTATATGGCACTTAAAATAAGATTATGAGGACTGTAACCACCACTGTTCTATTCTCCTTGTGTCCACATCTATTCCTTCTAATGTTGCAGAGTCCTCTCTTTAATAACTTAAAGCTTTGAGAGGTGCAGATGTTGCTGTCAACTGATGGGTGCACCGGGTTGATTTCTACACTCTCCGAGGTAAATTAACAACGACAATTTTGCTGTGTAGGTAATTCATGGGGCTAAAGCTGGGGCTAAATTTCATGCTTCTTGAGTACAGACTCTGTTAAATGCCTCATTATTGACTGAATGAATTGCCTGCAGATGTTCATCTATTCATAACGTGGATTTACATATTCAAACAGATTATGCAGGAGAAGAAGAAAAAAAAGCTTCAATGAACAAACATTTGACTTTGCCTTTGAGGGATGCTACATATAACATGAGAAGACCTTGTATGATTATTTATTTTAATTCTCTGAATCCAGTTGAATATCAAATTAAAACCAGTATCTCCTGAAAACCCAGAAAATAAAACACTAATGTTATTCTGAACAAATATATATAATATATATAGAATTCAGCTTGTACATTTGCATCACTTCGATTCAAGTTGATTGTTTGTGACTGCAGATGTCTTCATGCAGTATCTCAATGAATGCAGTTAAACCTCAAATAAAGAGATTCAAATCAATAAAGTTTGCATTTCTGCAAAAACAAAAAAACACAATTGAATAAAATAAATTATGCACATCTCTCTCTGTATTTCAATTATACTTTTTGTATTATTAATAATTTTGCTCCCAAGTCACTGCTGTAATCCAGTTAGTTTTTTTTAATTAATCCTTTAAAAATGTTATTGTCATTCTTTGTTTCGAATTTTCTAACTGCTAATGTCTCCATTTGTACCCTTTCATTGAGTCAAATTATGTATTTATTTATTCTCTGTCACGTATTTAATTCAGGACATTCTGTAAGTGACAAGAAATCATTTCATTAGAGCCTTGTGAAGGTGTCAGGGGCATGATACAACTGAATGTGTGTGACTGGAGGAGTGCAGCTGATAATAACCCTCTAACATTTAGATGAGATTGGTGGAGAACAGATCCGGCTGTTGGTCCTGCAGATTTATGATGTTATCTGTGGATATCATCTGTCTTCATATTTGTGAGTTTGTGCATCATTTTTGCACATTGTCTTAGATTTCTCTGTGTTCCCTTTGGATCATGACTAGAAGCCAAAACAAGCCAAAAAAATGAAGCAATAAATCAAGTTTGTTATGTTATGTTATCCTAATGACGAATTGGAACAGATAATCCATATTGCCAAATACTATGATGTGGTCTTTGGCAATATGTTGCTCATCTGATGACACCTACAGTATGTCTGCACATATGAAGTCTCCACGGTTCTGCCATCTGTCAATTAAGCCTGCAGCCAGTTAATAGCTGACATCTGACATCTGAAAAATGGGACACGTGTAGCTACATACTGACAAGGTTTAGAGGCCATGCAACACGGCCTACGCTGTTTCATTCATAGCTGACTGTGAAACTGAGAAACTGAATGTTCTTCTTTTGCAATTTCTTCTTTCCTCAGTTACACAACTTAATGGCACATGGTTTTTTATTTTAATTTCTTGTCAATAAAATAGAAATTATATTTTCTTTTTAAAGATTGGTTCGCTGTGATAAACAGATGTTAACCAGATGTTACAGTATATGCTATGTGTTATGTTATGTGTTAATAATGTTGTGAATAATATTATTATCTGTCCTGCATCGTGAAAAAATTGGCCTTAGCAAACGTTTTTCTAGGTGAGAAACTCAAGATTTTCTACCTTAAATGAAGAGTGAAGATGTGAATGCCGTGAAAATCCTAATGGCCTATTGGTGGAGACATATGCAACTTCAACTAGGAGCCTACAAAGTAGCAACATAGTGACTTAAGAGGAGCTGTTCATTATAGTTTTGGGTCACTCAAAGTGATCAGACAACAGTTTAGGTACTGAGTGCCAAATTACTTTTTTTTTTTAAAAATCAGATATTTTATTGTACCTGCTTTGTTTCGTATTCAGAACAGTCACAAATACTGTCACATATGATACACAACCAAAATAATCACACATTTGGTTTGTGGATGATGAGACAGATGTACAGACACCTGTATAATAACACATCCACTGTATTTTACACTATGAATCTAATACTGTGACAACAACATATCACACGAGATCTTGCAAGTCAAAATTCACGGGGATACGACCACTCACCTCCACAGGGATATTCCAGGCCATGTACACGTGGCTTTTGAACTCATCCATCCAAACTTCTGCAACTCTGAGGGCGTTTCGTCGCACGTGAGACGTCAGATCCTCGGTGTAAGGCTTATGAGCTCGCTCGATGTGGGCGATGCGAGCACAAGGCAGGACCTCGACGCTGCCGCCACACTGCCACACCTGGTTTGAAACATGACAGGGATAAAAGAAAAGAGAAAATGATTGCACATCGACAGGAACAGCCTGGCAGTGAATCCGCTTTCATTTACTTTAGACATTGTTCAGCTGGAGCCTGATGCTAATTAAAAGTCACAGTACACACACACACACACACATACACATATATCATGTTCAAGGCTTGAAACCAGCTGTAACAAAGGCTGCTGGCATATTGAATAAGCCTTACACCTGATGTTCACCCTAGTTAAGAGTTTCCTCATGCTCCCTCAGAGCAAATCTTCCGAAAACCATAAAATACTGAGTTGTGTCGTTAATCTGTTGAAAGATGCAAGTTCGTCTGTGTTGATTGAACCATGAACACTGGGGTCTTTATCACTTTTTCTGTTTCTAAAATCACTGCACAGAGAAATCCTACATTTTAGCACCAGACATAAAAACTTGGCTGTCAGTCAAGCTTGAAACCAGTCAGATCTCAGTCCACACAGTGGTGGCATCACTTCAAGGCTGCTCAAAGCATGTACCATACTAGCCTGATGAGCAAAGGCCCCTTGTAACCTCTGCATCTCAATGTGTCCTTGACTGCGAGAGACAGTGAGTCCCCATGGTGGAAAATGTTAATGTCCCAGAATCCAGGAGGAGACGCCCGAGTCCTTGATGACCAAAAAGCCAGTGGCACTTACTCCTCAGTTAATGAAGACCTCTGGGAGGCACAGGACCCCAAACTTTTCCCAACTGTGATACTTCCATTCGGCAAATGGAGATAGAACGTGAGAATAGCCAATTCCTTCATAGAGAATTGAATGGAGCCATCTCAGAAGTGCATTTATACTTTCTGTAATAGCTTTCCATGTGCATGTTTAGGTTTTCATATTGTTCAGCACTGTATTCTAAGATTACTCGAATCTTTGTGCACTGCATACAGCGAAGAACAAAGACGGCAATGCAGCTTCTCATCTGTTACTTGCACACATAATTAGCCTTTTCCATACTTTCCCTGTGCATTTCTAATTAACATGAAATTAAGAATTAAAATAGCTGGTTATGTGCTTCTGGTGATTTATGTAAACCCACTTGATTTATCTTCTTGTTTACATTCTTCCCTGTATTCGTTAACAGCCATAATCTCCCGTGTGAGTTATTAACATTTCTATTTATTCTGTCAATTCTTTTTTTTTTCTTTGACAAGCTTTAATGCGTCAAAAAAAAAAAAAAAAAAAAAGGATATGGATTTCTGAGTTACAAAAACTTTGAAAAAGAACAAAATGAGAATTACTAAAGCTCGGAGGGAATGAATGTGAGGATGAATGAGGCCGTACAAGGCTGCTGATTAGTATCGGAAGAATTTGAATGGTATCTTGAAGCAATTCAAAGACTCTGCAGGAGGAATGAAGATGTGCTCTTCTATCAACGTGCTCACATTTACATAGGGTCGTGAGAGGAGGTGTTACGATCAGAGCCCGTGTGTGTGCTGATCTTAACAGTAGTCCAGGGAACTGCTGTCTGCTGCTCCCTCTCCTAATCAACAACTGGCCTTCCTCCTATAGGTCCACTGCGACTTACTGAAAGCAGACAGCTTTCATCCTACTGGAATAGACACTGCTATTTCATCTAGAAATATAGCTGGGGGTTTAAGTCATGTTTGATGTTGGGGACTTAGTTTTCAGCAGACTGCAGGTGATTGGAGAGCCTGCTTGATTTATAGGAGGCGTGGTTTTTTTGGAGCCCGGCATCGGTTTATGTCCAGCCAGGGAAATCCTCAGAGTGCAGATTATTAGAGTGATAACTCATTGATACTCTCTCTGAAATTGTTAATTCATCACTTGCATTTGGCATCATCCCCACTGGCTCTCAGGCCGCGCTGTGCTTTAACTTACTTAGGAAACCACACCTTGAATCACGCCTTGTCACTAAATAACTGCACTTGATAAATAATCACCTGCTTTCTATGGATTCAGAGTCCGTTGTCTGTTGGTTCACAAAGCTGCAGCTGTAATTTTTTAACTAAATCCAGGAAAATTTGACCACAATACAGCAGTTTTAGCCCCCATCATTCACCTCCTCTCCATTTCAGATCAGACTTTAAGGTGAAACACAATGGGAAGGTCTTGTCATACCTGTCTGATCTCCTTAAACCGTATATTTCATCCTGTTCACATTGTCCATCATTAAGGATTAATAACAAATATCAGATGTGACATAAACGGTGGATGTGACTGGGACACTAATGATAGGACACTGGCTGTCAAGCAGATCTGTCCATGACCCGTTGGCTGTGTTGTCAGTGAGAATTAATCACCTTAGACTATTTTATTAACTTTTTTCTTTATTAAAAGAGAAGCAGTGATTTCTTTTTTAACAGCAAAAGCTGGACCTGTTGCCGGTTGTTGCATTATGTAGATTGTAAAAAGAGACTTTATGTATTTTATATGCTTATCGAAGTAGCCGCGTTGTTAACAGGCATTGAGACAAGGCTGAATGTGTAGCACATCTCTATGGTGAGTTTTCTCTAGGAGGCAATTGATCAAAATATCTATTCAACAGTTGAGACTATGAAGCTATCTGAGGAACATCATTTATTTATTTCCCAATTCAGGATGGACATAAAACTGAACTTGACATCTTAGCCTGAGTACATATTATATGAGTAATTCTGAATTAAAAACTCATGTGGTCAGAAACTTGTGAGTTGTAGCAGCAGCAGCAGCAGCGATGTCCTGGCATCACCTTGAAACTCCACATTTGCTGCCTGATACGTCTGTTCATGTGGAGTTTCCAAAAGCAGATCTTGACATATAGCTTTAACATATGTTTCAGCGGTGACAACCAGGAAGCCAGGTGGTGTGCTAACAAATCACTTAACCAATTGAACCATGTAATCATCAAGTGTATGTATCACGCTCATTTCCAGCTCTATACTCTTATTCTGGCACTTGACTGGAGTAGCTCTGCATGAGTCATAGTTTAAAAAAATAAAAAAAACTCATTTATCTCCTGCTGTCGGTTTCACAGCCTCTCAGTTGAGCTTCTGACTGAAACAGAAAATATTATCTCCAGGCTCTTTAAGGTCTCCCTCCCTAAAAAAAAAAAAAAAACCCACTCTCTTCTGATTGGCCAGCCTCCAGGAGCCTGCCGAGCTGCAGCACCCGGAGCTTGTGAGAAAATGTTGAAGTTTTGAAAGCAAACTTAAAATACCACATAACAGAACATAATAGACTGGAAATGACAGCTTCTTAAAGTCTTCTATACATGTTCTGGATCACAATCAGAGCCACACTATATCCACACTACGTATGAGAAGGTATACAGTGCAAACATCCACAGCAACATAGGCCTATACAGTAGCACAGTGGGGCCACTCTTGTTGAGTGATCTGTAACCTGTATTGACATTTCTCTCTATATTCCCCTGGTGATGGTTGGATGAGTGGGAAATGTGTTAAAACGCTGACTGGGGAGGGAAACATCTGCTGTCAGGAAATACAAACTATGACGTTGCTAATGAAATGTTATTCTGCTGTTGCCAAATGACTGTATAGTGAACCTGTTTGGTGTTTGTCTGAGTATATTAAATGCCTGTAAAGTAGACAGTTGTGGGAGAACAAGAAGAAGACCAGGAAGAAAACCAACTCAGAAAAACACAAACTCCTTATTCAGGATGATTATTAAACAATAAAAGACAACTGTCTGCAGCTCTTTAAGTATTTTTTTTTGATCAATCAATTTATTTAAATATTAATTTGGATCCCCATTAACCTCTATTAAGGTAGCAACTACTCTAGCTGGGGTCAGCGCCACTGATGACAATGCTATCATGCTGACGTTTAATGTGTTCATCGTTTAGTGAAACATTTTAACACATAAACTTTCGCTAATTCACACTGAAATCAAAGGCTCATTGGAACAACATTAATTATGAAGATATTTGGTAAAAAAAAAAATCAAAAGAGAGGTGTGAAGAGCACCATCCGTCATCTGGACACCATGAATTTGAATGAAAAGCCTCCAAACACTTATTATGATATCAGCATGAATTAAATGACAAAGAAATAATCACTTTCTGTCTTCTCTCTTCTCTTTTAAATCCAGCTAAGCACACAACTTTTTTGTCAAGCTGAGGGTTGCACAGTAAAACACTGCCAGCACTTTCTAAAACACAGTCAATTAGAGGCTGTATACAACCTCGGCCCAAAAATAATTCTCCCTCCCGTTCCTCGGTGTCAGCTCTCCCTTCTGACAATGAAAACAATGCCTCCGAGTTTTTGCCTGCGTGATGCCCCTGTAGTTAACCACTAATTGTCTGCTGCCTTTTTCAAATTAATTACAAGAAATGGGTCATTACTGTCAAGACAGAAGTCTGAGTCCTCAATTACTACGGAGGCCTGTATTGTTAGTCCATTCAAAACACAGCAATTTTGCACAGTTGAATATTTCTAATCGTCCACTCCCCCACCGAATGATCAAACCCACCATCTAATTTACACCATGACTCATTCAATGTGTCGCTGGCTGCTGAAGAAGGAGGCATGGCTCAACAACAGCAACTGCAGCAAACACTCCTCACTCCATAATGGTGCCATGATCAGTGACTGCACTCCACCTCCATGCCGCTCGAAGGTTGTAAAATAGCAATTAAGAAGACTGCACAATAACGACGAATGATTCATGTCATATCAACTCTATAGAGACAATTCACCACTGGAGGTTTGATTCTCCTTGGTGTTATTAAGAGTCAGGTCCTCACCCTATATAATACAGCAACAGAGCAGTCTCAGTGAGTGAGGACAGCAAAACCACTGCTCTCCTTTGTAAACCTAAAACTCGACCTCCTCAAGAAATACCTCACGTCCCCTTCTTGCATCCATCTGCTTTCTGCAATATCCTCCTGCAAATATGCTCCTAAATCCGATCTTCCTATCTCTCTAGGCATTCCTCCTCTAATTTCTTTTTGTAGAACTTTTCCGGCAGAGAAGTGGTCTCACATTTCAGCAGTGTTTGCTTAGATCTATAATCAGGGCATGCCATCAGCCTGAGCCTAAGCTAATTTTACTGCTGCCCTCATAATAATTTGCTTTGGATAAGAGCAAAAGCTAAATACCTTTAATGGGGATGTAATGTGAGTGGAAGTGCTTTCTCATTTATTCATTTTTCTATGTACATTGGTGCCAGTTACCAGTCTAGTGGATTAAAGTGGATTTTGATGGGAGTACTCACAAGGTTGTTTCAAAATCTTTTGGGTATATATGAGGCATAATAATGATTTATTTTTATGGAGCAAGCAGCAATATGTCAAAGAGAATTATAGAAAGTACAAGCTTTAAACTCCATGTTTGGACAGTCAATCCACTTAGTAATTTCGTGAACTTTCATCAACCTCTGGTTTGTGTATGATTCACTGCATGAAAGTACTCCACCCAAAATCTATCTTTAGAGTGTCAAGAACTCACCCCCTGCAGGCTTAGGGGGCTGAAAAACGTGTTTGTGTTTTTCTTTTTCTTCTTCTTCTTCTTCTTCTTCTTCGCTGAGAACAGCAGCAGCTTGAAGTTGTGTCGGTAACAACGGATTCCAACATTTTCAAAGCCAAAAAAAGGATCAAGACGACGTACATAAAATATCTCAAACCACTCCTGCAGCATAAAACATTTCTCTGCTCCTCACTCTTGTGCTCTGCATTGTTCTTCTGGCCAAATATGATTCCCCATCTATTGCTATATGGCACCCCCTCACTGCTCTGTATTCTCCACAAAAGCCAGAAGAAACAGTTTTTTTATACAATATTAATCCACCTTCACCTCCATTTGAACTAGTGACCAACTACCTTTTCAACTAATATTACCCGCTGATGTAGAAAGACGTGTTGTGTTTCAGTCTATAATGTATTGGATCTCACTGCATGTTGAAATTGACGGACTCTAGTAAGAGCAATACTTTGCAAGTGAAGAGTTTTGAGGGTTTTATCTATAAAGTATTTCATATTCTTTCAGAGAAACTGATGTTATTTCTATGTATGCTTAAAATGAAGCAGCAGAAAACTCAGGAGACAGGTTTCCACCAAACTCACAGAGATTGTGTTGATGAGCTTCTATCAAATTGATCAAATTTACAGATGACAGTTGTGATTTCATTTCAGGTGATGAAACTGAAGCAAAAACGAGGAGTAACTTTTGTTTTTAAATAATTTGTAAAAATCAAAGACTCATTGTTTTAAAAATGATAAAACTCTGAGTGGAAAATCTGCCTCCTTTGCCACCGTAGACTGTATATTAAAGCTGCATCAGTAATTATGGGTTGCCCTCGCATTACCATATTATTAATATGGGATATTATTTCCCATTAATACCCTATTACAAAAATGAAATGTTAATATTAAAGTTGCATGAGGATTTTCATGCATATGATGTCTGCTTATTATCATATTCCTGAAAAGTGTTTTACAGTCCCTACATACCATGACTTGCAAGACAGGCATACATCCAGTCCTTCAGTGATAGAGCACTATGGGATATGTCACGCTTCATTGAGGATGATAAACATACTCGAGACACCAGGAGGATTAAAACAGAGAAAAAAAAAAAGACGATACGGTCTTGTTTCAGACTGGGCGGACTGAGATCTGCAGAACTATGAGTTCAGGCATCAGTCATGCCATGAGTCATCCCTGCAAGCTGGAGGTGGGGATGTGATGAGGTAGGGTGCATTTTCATTATAAGCACCATCCCCCTTAATAAAAGCTGACAGACGTTTGAACACTGCTAGATGTAAGGATATGATGAGCAGAGAGCGAACCTCTCTGGAAAGACTGTTTTCCTGTAGGATACCACGGGGTTGTTGTTTTTTTTCCCGACACAGACGAAGGTTTCACAGAAATTACAGCATTTCTAAAGTTGCTCTTGGTCACTATACATCTACAGTCCACTTATTAGACATGAGGGCTAGGGATGATTTTTACAGAACAAAAACAAAAGAGAAACAAAAAGAAATGTTGCGATAAATAGTTTGCAAACTGGGATTTTGATGAAGTATGGGTAGCACTGACATTACGAGGATCCTCATAGTTACTGATGTGAAAACGTGGTGACACCTTGTCGATGATAACTGTCAAACTCGAAAAGAAATGCAACAGCGATGGAAACACATGCTTCTACGCTGTCCTGACAAGATGAGGAGAACTTGGGAACTTTGTGCACCATATATTTCTGTGATTTACTATGCTGCTTTAGAAATGTGCTTTTTTCATGTTATACTGTATCTGAAGCTATCTACTTTCATCTCACCACACCACCTCTCTCCCGTGCCCCCAGAAACCTTAACTGGCTCTAAAAAATATCCTAATACTTCCCACTGCATTCATTTCACATTTCCTCTGTATTTTGTGATAATAAAACCCTTCACATCAAAGCACAGACTTACTTTTAAGGTGAAGCTTAGCTTCCTCTTTTGCTGCCCAGAGCACAGAGTTGAATCAGTGCAGACAATTGGCAGAGAGTTTCCACTGTGTGCGTAGGAGCTCACCCTGTCTCCTGTCTGAAAGGGGGAGTGCCATGCTTATTCTCCTCATAGAAAAGCTGAACCACTCACAGGCAATCCTGAGTCAAGCTGCAGAGGAAGTGAGGCAGGATACATCTCAATCACTGTCCTCCAGCTTGCACAAATACACTGTTATGGAAGTTGAGCTACACAGGTGATGTGTCTCTAGCATGAAGACTGTGTTTCTCAAACTTGACAACGTCTGGGACAAAATCCAGACAAATGTTTTGGTACATTGGGCTACAGAATATAAAGAAATAGGTGTTTTAATTCATAATGTGTGAATGTGAATGTGCTGGCAATCCCAGTCTCATGCTTAAAAGGTAGAGTCTGTCGGATTTTCCAAAAGAAAACAACAAAATATAGACTTATACAAAAGAAATCCTGCTTAATCCTCACCTGTGGTCTTCTACTTATATGGTGACTGTGTCTGTGTGGCCGTGTGGCGCTGTGGGCTTACATAAAAACTACCACAAAGATAGTGACTGGACACCGCCAAGCCGGGAGAAATAGTGGACACACACTTACCAGCGTATTTCCTTTTTTTCACTGGTACAGTAAGTGTATATCCGTCATTTTCCTGACTTGATGGCGTCCAGTTGCTATCTTGAAGGTAGTAGCAAAGATTCAAATGAGAACTTTGAGGGAGAAGGGTTCAATGTGAACAGCAAACAAAGGTCAAAACAGCGTAGGCTACAGGTCGAACCACAACAGTCAACAGGCCATTAATCTTCCTTAATGCCACATAGTCAGGGGGCAGAGTCTGGATCAAAATACAATTTAAGTTTCAAAGTGACCCGATTTGGATCAATGGCACATGACACACGTGTATAATGTAGCTGTGAGTCACCACAGGTAGGAAACCAGATTCAAATGAGCTGATGTTTAAAGTGTTAAAGGGATAGTTCAACATTTTGGCAAATTGGCTCATTGCAATAATCTCTATATTTTTAGCAGTAGGTTCGTTACCTTTAATTGTCGGTGCAAGCTATTTTTAGGACGACGTATCAGAGCCGCGAGCTGCTCAGAGCTACATGAGGCTCATGGGATTTCTTGGTTTCCCTCATCAAACTTAACAAATACACAATCCAACAACTCCACTGTGGTGGACAAGTTGTGACCTGCACATTCACCACGCTATGAGATAATAGCGGAACGTTATGAGACAGAGTTGTTTTTGAGATAAATTCATGCAAAACCGCTGATGCGTGTTCCCGTCGGGGGCAGTTTTTCATCAAGCAGACTCTGTATTTGCCTCTAAAACAACTCTGTCTGGTAACGTTCCGTTATTATCTCATAGCGTGGTGAATGTGCAGGTCACAACTTGTCCACCAGAGTGTTTTGGAGTTGTTGGATTGTGTATTTGATGAGGAAAACCAAGAAATCCCAATCCGAGGCTTGGCTCCGCCATTCTAAAAATAGCTTCCACCGACAATTAAAGATAACGAACCTACTCCTAAACATATAAGGATTATGGCAATAGGCCAATTTGCCAAAAATGTTGAACTATCCCTTTAAGAAATATGTGAAATCATTTTAATCCAGTGTCCATTTTGAGGAGACAAAAATTCACTGAGCCCTCACCACAAAAAGTTGTCACATCATACTAAACTATTGTGCACTGATGCTAATGATGCTGCTGCCTCTACTACAGATATAGTGAGGAACTTATATCACAGCAAAAGGAGCACCTCTGCATACAAACAATAATACGTTCATTTTGTGTGCTAATAATATAACATTCACTTTATCGATCACACTGTAAAAAAAATTGTTAATAAATGTAATGCTCCTGTCATTGTATTCAACTTCCATTCATTAAAAACTGCCTAAATCCAATTGAATGCTTCACACACAATGTGTTAGATGATAGAAATCAATAACAATTTCTAAGTATACTTATTCTGTTGGACTGTAGGAAACAAAATAGGCAACAAAACTAAACTCTAGTAATTTAAATGATGACATTGATGAGAAAATTATTGGGAGATCTACAGGCTTGATTGTGAGAGATACAGAGATAGTGAGGAAGGGGTGGACGTCCCTCACACACTCTCTACGGTCATCAGATAAACCAGCGAGAAAAACAATCATTCAAATGCAAAGTGGGTTTTCAAACCCACTCGCTCTCTGAGGCAGGGAGAACTGAGAACTATTCACTTCTTCCATATCATTATTTTTTCTGTACAATCATCTTTAAGTCATGGCCCCATGTCAATACAAGACTTTAAATAGCTATAGCAGAAATTTCAGAAAGATGAGCCAGTAGTGTTAGAGATTCCACATGGGAACTGACAATCAATTAGTTTAAAAAATAAATAAACAAATTGTTTAATTTAGTTGGTTTGAGCTTCATCAATATGAATATTTTCTGTTTCTTCAATGACAGTGAACTGAATATATCTCTTTTGGGCAACCAGAGCAGAAGGGATATTGTTTGGACTTTGGATAAATCATATTATTATTTAAATCAATTTATCTGCCGTGAGCTCCACAAACAAAATATCAACACTGACCTCCACATCTTCACCGTATTGTGATGGGAACAGAAATCCCAATAGACTAATTAAGCCAAAACTATTTGCATGTCTACACGTGAGGTCAGTGGAAAAAAAGAAAAAAGTAAAAATATTCTTTGTAATTTGGGATGATTGATCGTTTAAATTGTAAAAATACACAGACAGGGGGGGAAAAAAGAGGCCGTCAGTGTTGAGGGTCAGTATTTTACATGCCCAACCATCCTTCTTTTGATTTTGCTGACCCTCACTTGACTCTGAACATCGCCCTTGAACGTATACCGCTAATGAAGAATAAATGCATACAAATGTAATTTGTAGGGGACAGAGCTGCACACAGACCACCAAGAGAAAATTCATAGCCTTGACTTATTAACGTACCACTTTACAGCATCCTTTCAAACCAGAAGAATCAAGTTTTGTAGAGGAGAGAAGATGTGTTGATGAATTTCTTCACTGTTTTTTCTGTGTTATCTAATTATCCAGGACCTGTTAATGTTATTGCTTCACATTCGCAGCCATGGGTAACCATGGGTAACCAGTGATGTGTTAATTCGGTCTGAATCATATTTGCAGAGACTAAATGAAGTGGTTCAGTGTTCAAATTATCTGTAATTCACATCCAAAGTCTTTCATAAAGTGTGGATAATGAAATCAAAAATGAAACTACTGAACAACTCTGAACAACAGTGAGTGGGGAATTTCATATTTTAGATGTTTAATATATATATATAAATGTGTATTTTACATCTATACTCATTAGTCAAAATCAAAGTCTTCCAAAGTGCGACTGTGATTGCTGTAATCCTGTAGACTGATTCTATCTACAGAAGTAACACTATAAAGAATTTAATTCAGCCATCTTAATGACCAGTTTCTCTTGGCACGTCTGTGCTGGGGAAACCCACCAGTTGCAGCCACTTCAGAGGTGCTTATCTACAAATAAAAGCCTCCAGTCAGAGCACTGACGAGCACAGTTTTGCTGTGTGGACGTGAAATTGAACCCACTGAGAACAAAAGTCTTTGGGATGAAGGACTTGACTTATTTTTTTATATAAATAAAGTAAACAGCTTCCTTCCTCCTCAGAATAGTTATTGTCAGCACAAAAAAAGTGTGAATCATTCAGGCGTGTTTGCATATTATCACATGGCAAGTCCTTCAGGGGTGAAACATTTCACACAATAATCAAGCCTGTCCTCACTCTCCACAGCAGTCTTTATTAAGACTTCTTACTCTGGGCTGCAGGATCTTCTGATAAATATCCATGAGTCTTGCTAAAATATTCCAAGATGCCCTGTGGCAGTTTCTTGAAAACAAACAAAAGTTTACATCAGTATTGCATCAACAACACAGTGTGTAACTTTGAGGTGTAATGAACATGATGTGTGTATTTTGTTTCTCAAGAGGTGTAATTTCTTACAAATTCGAAGCATGTAGTTTTTTCATCTTGTAATCTTTATCTGTCTGGCCTTTGTCGCTGCAGCTCTGCATGTTTTAACACATTTTCACTATCTGTAAGTCTGTGTGTAGCTGGCCTCTCCCTTCTGTTTGTGCATCTGCACGAGATAAACAAAACAGGGACTCATGCAGAGAAAAACAGCTACAGGTCAAGACCTCTATCACCTTTTCGCTTCAGAATAAAAACAACAAAAAGCCCATTTTACTGCCGAAGTTTTTGAATGGAGCTTTAACTTTCCGTTTTGGAGAGCATTTGAGATGATATATATGTAAATCAAGGCATATCACTATACATGCAAACAGATACAGCAGATACAGCAAAATTTCAGCAGCGGAGAAGAAAACCACCAATATTAACTTATTGGAGAGAGATGACTTCAGAAAGATTTTTCGCTGATAAATGAATCCGTGAATTCAGAAATACAGGATAAAAGCTTAGGAAGGAAATGCACAATATGAAACAGGAGCTTGTGCACTAGAGCCCACACTTCAACCAGATCTGGTGCTGAGACTATCTATCTGTTCTGTGCTACTGAAACTCTGCTACCACACATCATCATCATCATCATCATCATCCACACATGCTGCAGTTACACCCTTCACCCTCCCCAAGTCCTATTACTGTAAATCACTCCTCTACTGCTCATGGCAACCAGAAGGAAGGGAAAGGAAACACACTCCCTCTTCAAATCCTTCTCTGGATGAGTTTTTGTCGTTGCTCCCAGTCTTAATATTTCTCCACAACTGTGATGTCGGCTAAAACATCAGAACTATACTGCCATCGACACCAGATTCTGTTTTTTAAATGAAGCAACTCAGCCTCTACACTTGACTTGGATGTAAATTTGCCTTGTTATAAAATGTTGGTCAAAGGGAAACTGGCTGCTAGAGAGAAATATAACAGCGTATAGCAGATAATTAAGATCAACTATAGTGCCCATTCGATAACATCTATATATCATATAACATCTCTCCATATAATCAATGTAGGCTACATTTGGGTCCAACATTAATATTCATATGGCAGTGAGTGATAGTGATAGCCTTTAGGCAGCTCTAGGCTCATACATTTATAGTAATATAAGTATTAAGTCAATAAAGCAACATCATCAAAACAAAATGAAAGCTGAGATGGTTTCAGGCAGATACAGGTTCAACCTACTGTGGGTCTTTTTCATGTTAGGTAATGCCTTGCAGGCAATTATAAAAAAAAGTTTTGCAATCAACTCTAAATGAGTCAGAGTAATGAAGACAATCAAAACTGGGTGATCAGATCTGCGTTTGTTAGAAGTCATGGCTGTGTAATGTTACTATGGCTATTTTTATGTGTCATGTTTCTCTAATAAATACTTTTTAAAGATTAAATTATGGCCCAATCAAGATTAGTGAATACTGATTTTATATGTTGTGGTATTGCCTGAGTATACTAGAGGGCTACATAACCGCTGTCAGATAAAAGACTTTCTCATTGATTGTCCTGTTGGTCTGAGATTACACAGTGGGGTTCAATAGATTTTCAGCAGCACGGGGGTCATGGAACTCAATCAGGGCTGTTCTACAATTACAGGCCGAGTTATTATGATACAACGTTTTGTTATTCATCCTGTATGATTGCACAGAGCTTTTGTACCTTTCGAACGATAGAGAAAGTCAAAGCAGCAGGGAAGAAAGTGAAAAACTGATGCACCGTTTACCGCTGCTTTGTGGTTTCTCTGAACAGTGTTCATCTACGGTACAGATCGGGTCAATAAGAAACAGCTGAGTCACTGCCTGGTTAACAGTCAATGTGATGTTCTTCTCTGTTTTACATTCACTCACTGTGTGGCTTGAAATATCAGGTTATAAAACATTTAGCATAGACTTTGCATAGATTTTGTGGTGGTGTGATTTGTTGCATATGTTAAATCGGAACTAATAAATATGTATCTTCTATACGCCTTTAGTAAAACTTGCATGCCTGCGCTATACATATTTATCACTCCCGTACATTGAGCAGATGTAATGTAATGTGTTTGTTTAGAGCAACAGGTCAAGATTAAACATTTTTATATGCAGATCAATTGTCTTGACTGTCATTACCAGCAGAACTCAAGCTACCAAGGTCTGATCAATGATGCTGCTCCGTATTTTGCACATTATAGCAGAATAATGTTTCTTTTCGTCGCTGTTTAAAATGCTCATACAGATAAAACAGCAAATTGCTTATTCTGAGTGCAAACTGCATACCAAATATTTGGGCAAGCTCTAATGTGTAAGTCATTATTTTTGACAGTAATGGTGTTTTATTGCCCTTTTCACAAATATCGAGCACAGAGCCGGCATCATAATTGTCGTCATAGTCCTCAATGATCCGAATTTCTCAACACAACTGTCCTGGCAGCAGTTGAGAGTGATGATGTTTGCCTCGGTCTTCCACTGAGGCATTGTTGCGAGCTGGCTTCACTGGCACACCACCCAGCTCTCACAGGTGTTTCAGGGAATCATTTGTAGCCGACTATAATTCATTTTCAGGATCCTGCTCAATCTGCTGTGCGTTCTACTGTACAATCTAACTTGAAGGAGCATCTCGCAATAAAAAAAACAAAAAAAAAAACAAACAACACTGGATCTTATGTTTGTTGAACATTGAAACAAATCACCACATTGAGACTTGAAGCTCAGACAGACACCGGGAATAGTGAGACAGCTGTGACAGGCCAACGATTGTGTAGTGGGTCTAACTCTTGTTTTTATAGCACACAAGCACCACGCTTTCCATGAACATCTTTCATCAATTCATTGTAATATGCCACAGATGGCATCACAATAATTTTTCCCACACTGACAAGATCTAATTTGTATAGAAGTTAAAAGATAAAAACGGCAATCAGTTTCTGACTTGCAGCTAAAACTCCTGTGTCCCTCTGCAGAGTGTGTTGAGCTCCGCGCTGCTGTTACTGCAGTGGTACAATCAAGCGATCAATGTCAATCAAACAACCGATATTCAGGCTGATCACAGTTAACTATTGCTGTCGAATATACTGTAAATGTGTGAACTGTTTCAGTCTATCCGTTTCATAATAATGAAATAACATGAAATTGTGACAGGGGCATTTCAGATGAGAAATTTATGCAGAGTCGACCCAGCTCAGCTAGCAACAGATCACTGGAGCCTTAAAGGCAGGCAGCTCAATCTTAAACAGTCTTTGATCGGTCTTTTGTTGGCGAGCCACTTGAAGTACGAACCTGGAGGTTTAATATATTGAAGTGAAATTAATTTCATATAGCAAAGCCTTGTGGATTTCACCAGCACGGAAAGCGGTGTGATTTTTGACGATTTATAAGTAAAAGGATGTCTTGTCTGTTACAAGTGGCTTTTTTTTTTTTTTATAGATTATAAGCTTCATCTCAGTGGCATTTAGGTGAACCTATATAACTAGTGTTACAGGGTTTCTTCATGAAATTAAAAATGTACTCTCTCAGCTTTAATCCTGTATCCTTGCAGTAAGTTATCTTATACGCCAAAGTCAGTCAAAAAATGATTACCTTAAGTCCTCCGTGGTGTTTTGACGTACATTCATTTCTACTGACTACAGTTAACAGCAATCAATATCTGTGACAAGTCCCTCCCTAGGTTCTTGTCTTAATCAGAAACACATGCACAGCTGAACATCCGTTTCAGGTGGCCTTTTACTGTAAAAGTAACACCTTTTAGATACCTTACATTGCCTTGTGTTAACAGTGAGATGCCACTGCTGCAGAAGCGGATTTGCTGGTACAAATTCTACATTCACAAGTCAAATCATTTTATTTATATGGTCGCGATTATAACATCATTTATCTCCGGGAGCTCATATAGAGCAGGCTGAGACTGTATTTTATACGAATATTTACAGAGACTGTAACTGCATTCCCCCATGAGCAAGCACCTGGCGACAGCAGCGAGGAAAAATTGCCTTTTAATGGGAAGAAACCTTGACCAGAACCAAGCTAATGGTGGGTGGCTGTTTGCCTCGACTGAAATGGAGAGAGCGATAGAGAGGGTGGTAGGGGGTGTGTACACACACACAAACACAAATACACACACACACAAACACAAACACAAACACACACAACTATACGTTTGCAGAAGGGTGTCTTATTACACATGACATAAGGCAAACATTTGTGTTGCTGTGCCTACTGAGAGCACAAATTGTTGTACATTGTGATGGAAAAATTCAGTTTGCACTTTGTGACCAAAATGTGAACGGAGAGCAGCGGTTCATTTCACCCTCACACAACCCAGGACAGCCCTTTCAAGCCCATGCCAAAGCCTGTAGCTGTTGGCCTGGTTAGAGAGTGTCTCAGAGGATCCGTCAGCAGCCAGTCTGTGTGCTGGCAGGTGGTCTGAAGGCATGACCAATGCTCTGCAGACAGATAGACAGACAGATAGATAGACAGGCAAGCAGACAGACAGGAAAGCAGACAGACAGAGCCTGCTGGGTCTGTTAATCTGGGGCCAAGCCAGGGTCCTCCAGTCTTGTAGCTCTCAGCTCACTGTGTCACCCACAGTTTCAAAAGCATTACTAAACTCTAAACTACTTTAACCTCCAGGCAAGGGCGAGTTCCTTCAGTCTGTCAGAACCAAGCAAGTAAACAACATGAAGGGCAACAGTGGACTCCAAACTCAGAAACAGAGCGGTGAACACACAAAATGATTCATCAAACTGTTAATACAAAGGGAGGGGTGGAACGCCGTTTTATAATATATGTGATAAAATCATCAATGTGTCCAGCTATAAAGCAGCCAGTGAGGCTATTATCAGGCCCAGGGATTCTAAAAGCATGTAATTTCTGGAGGAAAATGACTTAGGGGACCAATCTCCCTTCTTTACTGATGATTGCATCTCTGTCATTAGCGAGGATGGATATTTCCACATTCGACGTCCTGTTGTAAGCTTGTCTCCATTTTCTCCTCACAGGGCAATCTAGCGAGAGTGCAGCCGAGGAGGAGTTGTCCCTCACTTCTCTCTGCTATTGAACTGGCTGATAGCTGCATTAATGATCTTTGTACAGTAGATGTGAGCTATCATTAGCTATCCCTAAGGAGGGCTGTTCTTTCTTCAGCCCATCTGCTTGTGGCACTGCAGAAGTGAACACACACAAAGCAATTTTCAGTTCCCAGTCAAAGCTGAAAGCTGGTGTACAAATTAAGTATAGCACTGTCGGAAGAATTGTATTGAGGACTATGGGGACTATGTCGAGATGATGAATTTAAAAGGGAAAATGTAATTCAAACAGAGCATTACGAAGTTGTCACATATGTATGTGTTTATGTATGTTAAAATGCAACTATCCAATTTACATTTTCATTTTCACTAACTCTTATGGTCTTTCTGTGGTCATATTAGCATGAATATGGAAAAGCTGTTTGACATTTAACTTTCAAAGTCACAGCTGGCAATTTGAAAATTTAAATGTAATATAAGCAATTCAACCTGATTTTCCACTGATCAAAGAAATATTCAAGTCACTTACAATGGAATTTTCAAAGGCTTAATCTAGAGTGGACACTGGTAACATTCACATTTACAATTACCCATTTGGCAGATGCTTTTATCCAAAGCCACTTAGAAGTGGGGGAGCCCTAACAATTGAATAGAATAGGTAAGTAGAAATCTATTCAATAAGTTGCTGTGGTGGTCATGGGCTGTCAGTATAGGTCGATGAGTAGCTTAGTGCCATGTGCCCTTATGCACTGATTGAAGACCAGGCAGGCTGCTGCATTCAGGACCATCTGCCAGGGTTTCACTGTGCCAGAAGAGCACTGCAGTAGTCGGGGCGAGAGACAACCATGCCTTGACCAAGAGCTGGGCGGTGTACTGAGTCAGATGAAGCCTGACTGTTCTGATGTTGAATGAAGCAAAGCTGTAGTCGGAGAGATGTAACATGGACAGAGGAGGATAGCTGCTTTTTTTACAACCTTGGCTGGGATGAAGATAACAATTTAAATATTGATATCATGATATGAGTGATAGATTGACCAAAATGACTCCGCCCACTCACTACTGCAGCCACTGGTGATCAAAGGTCAGGAGGTGGAGCAGGTGGAGGTTTTCAGGTATCTGGGCATTGAGGTGGACCGAACATTGTCCTTCTCTGTCCACTCTGATCAAGCCTACAAAAAGGCACAACAACGGCTCTTTTTGCTGAGGAAATTGAGGAGTTTTAATGAGAGCAAAGACATTTTAACAGTTGTTTACAGATCACTTATTGAGTCAGTCCTAACTTACAACATCTCATCCTGGTACACTTTTCTTTCTGTCAAGGACAAAACCAAATTGTCACGCATCATCAGATATGCAAGTAAAATAACAGGCACCACAGAGTCCTCCCTCTCAGACCTCCACGCACAGGCAGTCAGACGTAAAGCCACCACCATCTTACACGACCCCTCTCACCCACTCAACAACTCTTTCCAACTTCTTCCCTCAGGCCGTCGCTACAGGGTCCCTTTAGCAAGGACAAGCTTAGGGAAAAAATCATTCATCGCATCCGCCCTCAACATCATCAATAATTCACTATGAAATCGTTTAATGTTCTTTTAAGGTTTTTATTACTTGTGTCATTCTGTATCTATTTGTTGTTTGTTTTATGTTATGCTAAACTGTGTTTTTATGTTTCTTTTATGCGCACATATGCACACGTTTAAGAAAAAATTCCACTGCTATGTGCAGGGGACAATAAAGGTTTTCTGATTCTGAGTTCACGTTGAGGTGAGGGTGGCGTTCCTTCATCCATGTGCATATGTCACAGGGACTGTCGGCAGGTCGTCTGGCAGGAACAACAGGTAAAACTGGGTGTCATCTGCATAGCAGTGACATAAGAGGCCATGGGAGGGAATAATTGGACCTGAGAAGGCGGTGCACATTGCAAAGAGGAGGGGTCCCAGCACCAATCCTAGGGGCACTCCGGTGGGGAGGGGATGAGATAAGGTAAATACTGCTAAAGCTGCAAAAACTGCTGGAAGCTGCTCCAACAAAATGAGAAATGAGCTGTGCAGCTCTTATGGCTTCTGTCTCAGACGACTAAGCTGCCTCAGTTTAAGTGTCCATCCATTTTCATTTTAATATGATAATAAAATACGAAAATAAAGTGAAAATGAAAAATGATTTATTGCTATTTCACTTTTAATTTTTACTCCAATGCTTATGTGGAAAACTGCAACACTATTGTGGAACTTCATTTTCATTTTCAGGTTTATATTATCATTTTAATATAGTGCCCTGTGGCCTCCTAAAACACACCGGAGACATTCTTCTCTTCAATGCCAGCATTGTCTTCACACATCAATGCAAACAATAACAATGACTTTGAGTCCTACAACTCTCACATGCGTTTCTGTGTAATCACCGGGGGAAGAAGGTGATCATTCAGACTTCAGAATTAATTAGAGATGATTATTTATTCTAGCTAGGATGACACACGAGAGAGCATGTCACAGTGTATTTTGGGCACACTTGCCAAAGGATAATTTCCTCCAATGTGTTCACTTGTTCCTGTCAAAGCACATATCAACTGGCATCACATTAGTGTACTTGTGTGGAAGGGTTTTAAAAAAAAAAACAGGCTAATGATTTTCTATCATTCCCTTATTGTTATGAAAATAACAATATGAATTGCTCCTGCAAACAATTATTTCCTATGTGATTTAAGTCTTGATATTCCTTTGTGTCATAGAGCCGAAAAAACACTTTTGACACTTACTTTTAGTACGTTTTTGGTATGGTGATCCAATTATTCCTAAAGTCAGTGTATAAAATACTCAAAAGAAACAAGACTTGAATACGGCTTGAATATGTAATTCGCAGAAGAACACATGTCAACTAGCAGTCACTTCGAAACCATTTCACCTGATTTTAAGGTTTCAATGTAAGTTAAGGGCGAATAATGGATAAAAAACAACAACAGGGTGAAACTTTAAAGCAGAAGTAAGCGATCTGGTCGTTTTGGCTAACTTCTTGTCAGCCGATGGAGTTAGCAGTCCCCGCCCTCGTCCCTACGTCACCACATTCTCGCGCATCCCTTGGCTGCACACACAGAGAGGACCGCCCCTTTATGCCGTTCTCTCTCCTCATTGGATAAAGGTTGTAGGATACAAGGAAAGTTTTCTCCTGGGCTTACAGCAGAGCAGAGTGACTGACTGACAGACCCGTGTTTCAGACCAAACACTCTATGTAAGTGATTGCTGTCGGAAGATAAAACTATTTAAGACTTATTTTAACATAAAAATTCAGCTTACTTCTGCTTTAACTCCTTAGCTCAGTTTTCCTAAATGGGCACTGTAAATACACCATCATGCTGTGTATATAGTCACTGCCACAATATATGTGTATTTATCCAGAGGTGAGAACATTTCTGACAAATACACCTTTACTTCTATTGGAGAAAAAACAACAAACAATCCCCGAGCTATCTTAGGGAATCATTTGTTAAAGGAAAATATACATTTTAGCTATGAAAATGTCAGCGATGAGAGAGAGACAATATTGGCCACAACAATTTACTGGTGAGCCTGAGTGGACACACATAAGATTGTTTTGTCAATTATACAGCTATTTCTAATTTTTCATACTGATTATTATGTAGTTGTGAGGTCAAATACTGTAGCATCTGGTAAAATGTTAAGAAAATATCAGACATTAGCTAAATCGTACTTCTGAAATCCATTCACTGGCTGCCATTGTACTTCGACACAGTTTGCACGCTCCCACATCACTTCAAACCAAATGACTCCTTCTCCAGGAGTTTAGCATTTCACATACACGGAAGAGCGTGAGGCCCACGGTGACCTTGCTTCTAACAACCATTAAGTGTCATTATCATAGTTAATTTTCCACACATTACCTGGATGACAAATGGCCCATGGCCGTGGCGAGTGACATTATTACTCACCCTGATGCCCAGCTCTACATTTTCTCCCCCGTACACCTCCATCCCCTCATCCAGCAGACCAATCTCCTCAAAGTACAGCCTATCCACCACGAAGCAGCCAATCAGAGCTGGACTCCTGGAGGATTGAAGAAGATAGAAATTTGTTTTATTTGTCAGTCACTGTTGTCTGCACGGGAAATGTTAGCTTAGCACAGTTGCTATAGATACAGCGGCAACAAGAGGAGAAACGTGACCTTGCACAACATTTAATTATTCGATTCTACGGCTACGAGGACACTCACTGGATTGGTGCACTCTTGTTGCCCTTGTGCCACCAGGACTTGGGTGGGTTGAGGTAGCGACACCACAGCTCCCAGTCGAAGCCCTGGGCAGACAGCGGATACTCTTCAATCTCAAACGTGTCGTACTTGATGTTGTCAAATGATGGGGAGATGATGCGGGTTCTGTCTTCTTTAATTCTCTGCAGAATGGGTTCGGCCCTTCGAATGTGGAGAGAGGAAGCAATTTTTACTGTGACTGTTTGTTTTGACAGACGTCTTCCATTAGGCCGTTGATCACATCTGTCATGTACGGCCCCCTTTTTAAAAACAAATTCATGAGCTGATTCATTTCAATTTATTTCTCTGACAGAGTATTATTCCCCATCAAATAAACTGAGGGATTTTTTGTTCCTTTAATTCAAAATACTGGGGCGATAAAACATTTCTAATCATTTGCAAATAATATTATGCAGTAACTCAAAATGACACAATGCACTCACAAAGTCATTTTAAGAAATATCTGCGAAGGGGACACAGTTGCTCATGTTCCACATGTATGGCTACATGCATATTGATTAAAGACAACATCGTGTAAAAGATCTACAACCACAAACTAATTTTCTTTCTGGTTGAGAGTAAGATGAAAAGATGAGGACAACCATCCTGTGACAAATCTGACAACCAGCATATCAAATACTTTTTATTGAGTAATGCCTTGCCTTATTGAAAACTAAAGAAGACACTGGAGGCACATTTTGTCGTCTTCGGAGGCCGGCGAGCTGGTGCTGTGCTGAGCTAAACTCACTTACTTTAAGTTGCACAGACATATGAGCAGGGACCCGACACATTCTCATCCGGTCTTTCTCTAGAAAATGTAGCGCTATTGATTTTACATGTCCACGCTTGGATCAATTGCACAATCTAGATGTTAACACACACATTAGTTTAAAATACAAGGGCGGCTTGCGTCCATTCTACATGTACATTACAAGAACAGTTTTGTAATAGATACAGTCTCTGAAAAAAAGGGCCAATCTGCAGCCTTTCTTTTTAAATTGTTTTTCACTAAACCCACACACACAGAGATATGACTCAAGAACCAGTGCACTTGTGTTGAGCTGTGCTAACCTCATGCTGCACACGTTCTGTGTGTGACTCACCAGCCGACGTTGAACTCGACGTGGGCATCAAACAGGGCAACAACTGGAGCAGTGGCAGCCCTCCACCCACTCACCCTGGACCGGATCAGACCCTCTTGCTTGGCATGCCGCACCATCTTAATGAACCCTGGACGCTTGCCGTTGGTCTCAGACACAAAATCCTGCAGCTTCTCCTTCAGCTCATCTGCAGAGCACAAACACAAACACACACACACACAGGAATTTCACGTTAATATCTGAAGAGTGTTTGAAGATCCCGTTTGAGATAGGTGAGTAAGCTTGTGAACAAACTTCAACCCACAAGATGTTGTCATGTCCTCCTTCACTGGGCAGTATTTTATTGGGCCAGAAATACTCACGCTTCACTGCTTTGATCAGTGGACCAGAGAGGCAGCAGCTTGAGCCAGCGCTGCAGACCTCCATGGAGCTTACCAGTCATAACGGGATATTGCAATATAGAGGACTCAGCCTGCAATGCTTTTCAAAACACGAGGGGAGGAGACGGATTAAGTCCGTCCAGTTTAATGTTTGGCTTCTCTGTTTACCTCCTCCTCATTACCTGAGACATACGCTGTATGATGAAATACCCTGCAGGTCAAAAGAGTGACTGCCCGTGTGTTTATGTGCCAATTTTCTCAAAAATACAATAAATTATGGTAGAATATCAAAGGTTCCCCGTGCGGTGCAAGCATAAAATATTATCAAGGCCACTGAATAACACCTTATCCATGGTGTCAAATGTGAGTAGGAAACACTGACTAAGAAAAACCACTATTTTATCACACATTTACTATTAACAGGATAAACCTTAGAGAAAAATTAAACTTTTATCAGTATTGTTGTTTCATCATAAATTACCTGAGGCTGCGTTCTCACTATTTCACTTTTTACCGGTGGAAACTTCTGAGTTTAAAGGGAATAGGGAGCGGTTGCAAAACAGACAGAAATCGGCCGCCGTGAAATCATGCTCCGCCTGGCTACTTTGGAGGCAGGGTGAGGCATTTTATAAAGTCCAGAGAAGTTTGATTTTCCAATCCATCAACAGCGGGGCAAAAAAAAAAAAAAGTTCTGGTAGAGAAGAACATCTGATCATAAATTGTGTGAAGATACTGGTAGTGTCTGTTATTAAAAAATAGTCCACATCATGACAGACATCTTTCATCCACTCTACAAAATATGATTAAAGCAGAACATTTCCATCTACTTCAGCACTGATTTATTTAAAGATGAATTATAACTTCTTCTGCAAAATATTTTTTCAGGAGCCTTAATGTTGTCGTACCGTTCAAACAATAATTACATGTCATTTAGCGTGATGACTAAAGTTAGCACCTGTTAATGAACACATCTCACAGCAAATCAATTTATGTATCTACAACAGTCAATCTCACTATAGAAATCATTGCCATATCTTTAATCAGCAAACTCTAACTCTTCAGAGGTTTGCTTACTGTGATATCATTAAATTGAAGGAATTTCTTCAAGGAAGTGATCAGATTTAACTCTTAATTCACTCAGTATTACAAAATCTCACACAAAAGTCTCACAACAATAATGAAGTGATATTATATGGAGTATATGCTAATGTAAGGTCAGTGTCACTGTGACATTGTAATACACTGCAAACACACACCACCAATTATTTCAACGTTTCCACTATGAGTCTGGTCTGAACGTACACACAGCAACAGTATTGCAAGAGAAAACATGTTGTACTCTGTGTAACATTTATCTGTATTGTTGATATAGATCAACAATAAAGATTCAAGTGCAGTTTTCTTAAATATTAAAAGTTGATATACTAATACCTGAGCGTCATAACAGCCGTGAATCAATGCAATATTGAATGATAAGGATTATGACTCCTCATGTCAAGGGCCTGTGGAGTTTTTCTTGTTATGTTTTATATTCACTGTGTGCATCATAGAGACCAAACAAATGCAGAAACCCATTGACTTCTTCATAAAACATTTTTCAAGTTGGGCACTGTTTACACTCATGTTTGGCAGTATGAAGCGTCACTCACTGCCTTTGTGAGTGTGTCGCTGTTCTTCACAGCTCTGGTCTGATGATGAATTGAGGGTAAAAGGTTGTCACAGGCATTGACAAGAAAAGGAAAACAAAATAAAGATGGCTTGATGAAAAACTGTGTCTTTATTATTATTATTTTTATTATTTATATTTTCTGTTTTATTTCTGCTGCCCTACTGCATTGAGTTCATCCTGTTCATTCATTCTCATAATAGTAGTAGCATTTTTTTCTTTTTTACCTTTTACACTCAGTTTGTCCTGATTTACTGTCGACCTGGTGTTGGCAGCATGCCCCAATGTGGGTATGTGTGTCCTCATAAAGACCCCTCATAAAAATATTACTTCATAGCAGTGCTAGTGGCCAAAATTAAACTGACTTCACTTATCTCAGTTTGTCCTATAACTGTACCTGGGTAAGAACTAACATCACGAGTGAGCTGAATGAATAAATACACATGTTACTATAAGCTGCTGGTCATTTGAAACTATGAGCTGCTGCTATCAACAAGTTCGGAGAAGAATAATAGTGAAGCTGAGACTCTGTAGTACTCTACATGTATGTTAAGTATTATATAGTAGCAGCCCACTCAGAGGAGCAGTGATTGGTTCTCTGTCCTTCTGGGTTAATTGCAATCAGCTAAAAATCCCAGGTGTAAATCTGCCCTTGATTAGATATTCAGAATTTAAAGCAGGGAAACTGTGAATGGAGAAGTCTATAGCTATGAAACAATTGTATAAAATCTGGGTTTTAGTTGAAAAAAAAAAAAAAGCTTAAGAAAGCACAGAGAAAAGCTACAGTAATGGAGTTACTCATGCGAGCAGCTGCTCACGACATTTTACCAGATTACTGTGTCCATAATAATTCCTAATCTATTAATAATTAAGACATTCTGATGTGTGAGTGAATTGAAAACAAGAAAGATGAAGTGTTATGCCTCATAACAAATCATAATAACGCACAGTTCATTACACCAGGAATGGCTGATGGCCAACAGTCATCAATCTTTCAGGACTGATATCCTGTTGAAGCTCAGCTGGAGAGCAATGGGCTCTGGGATGGAGTTGGACTGGAACAAGATGCAAACAGGTTTCTCACATCACTGTGTGGTTATGCAGTGATGGGCTCTAAATGCAACAACAAAACACTGAAGGGTTTCGTCTGAGATGATGAAGAGTGAGGCTCAGTGTGTCCTCAGTGCGATATTACAAAACAACATGCAGTCAGAATGTACAGTATATAACAACCTAAATATGGGATACTGATTTTCTAAATTCACAACAGCACACTGTGAGTTTGATTTCTCTAAATTGTGCCCAGAATCTAATTGTGACATTGTCCTATAGGTGCGGTGTATAGCTGCGTACAACCAGGCCAAGGATTTGTGGGATTTTAGAAACGGTGTCGCTTCATCTACGGCCTCCTGCTGCTTTATCGCTGTATGTTACCGTACGCCTGAACAGCGCGTGATGCACCGCGCGCCAAATACTCTATGTTCTGTTCCTGCGTGTTTAAACTAAACGCCATTGATTACCACGCTGGCGTTATTGCTGGCCCAGCAGATGGCAAATCGGCATGAATATGGGTCTCACAGTTGATGTGTAGTTAGCGCAACTACACAACTTGGCAATTTCAGACTACACAACTCCACGGTTGTAAAAATCCTTGTTCAAAATATCCAACTGCTTCTCACTCGTTCTCCACAATTCCTGCAGTCTCATCTCGAAACCCTGGGCCCGTTGGCAGTTTAGTTAAAAACATTTAACACATGCTGCTGAAGTTCCAGTAACAATTGGGCACCGCTTGTATTTTATCGCCGTATGTGATGTAAAACTCGGCTTTGTTGTTGTTGGTTTTGTGCGGATTTTGTCCCAGCTTTTGTGTGTGTGTATTCAGCTTTCATTGGCTGGACCTGCAGAAACGGCCTGCTGGGTATCAAACTGGTTTCAAACAGTTGCTGGAACTTCTTTGCACACCTGAGGTGCTGGACGAACGTGTCAGAGAAAGTGGAAGCGAGTCACAGGATGTGATCAGTAACAACTTGTCTCCTGCTCTCGATGCTTAACCTTGATACACAGCCCTCTCTTGAAACAAAGATCTTGATCCTAATTAGAGCTGTTGATTCACTGATTAGTCAATTGACAGCAATCAGTCCCATTTTAATGTCTGATTAATTAAAGACGGCAAAGGATTCACTTGATTTAGCTTCGCAGATAGGAATGTTTAGAGTTATTCTGTGTAAAGTGAGTAAACTAGAAAACACTTTTTAAGTGAAAACCGGGGCCATTAGAGATTGTCACAGCCATTTCCACTAATTTATTTTACAGACAAAGCACATTTTGCTTGAAATTGGCTGCTCATCACAAAATCCTCCAGACTCACACATACACAAGACTTCTTAGTATAAATCATTTAAGTTAAAGTATTGAATCATAAGCCCTCTGACAGCCTGTCTAATAAGTGAGCCCCTCTCAAAACCTCACTCTTACACAGACAATCCTTTCTTGGGCCACAGCTTGGGACATTATCCAATTAAGGCAGAATCAGCTAGGTCAATTTGCCCTTCTCTCCCTTGATGGCTACACATTCTCCTGCATGCTAATGCCTCTCGGAGGTGAGCTGTGACAGTGGCGGGGATGACTAATGTAAAGCTGTGGATGCCTGAGAGGTTAGCGGTGGACGATGACCCCCCTCAGCAATCGCGGCGGCATCACGGGTCAGCGGGCTAATGACATTTAGCACAGATAAGATTCGCAGTCATGGCGATAATGATAACACCCGGCCTATCAGACGTGGTGTGACAGAGTGCTCAAGCAAACAGGGTGAAATGCCACCAGCGAAATGTCAGTGCATGATTTGGGTATCTGAGGGTGCTAAGGGCGACTGCTCCGAGCTCTCAATTACGTGATGAAATATGAATGTTTATGAGATGTGATGTGATAATACGGCTATGCTCGGAGGAAAGGGAGAAAACGTTTAGGTCCTCACCTTTGCATTTTTTTAATGAATGGATGCATTTGAATATTCTTCCTAACTTCCTAGTAACTAATAACCTGGCGGAGACCATTCTTATTCCAACATGTAGATACAACTTAGTAAAACAATACCACAGCGATCTATATTCTCTTCCAGTAAGCTACAGGCCATTCGACATGTTTTGCATTATTGACTTTGGTAAACATATTCTTCCCTGTGCCAGTATTTCCCATGTTGATTGCCCCTAATGGTTGTCTCAGTCCTTGTAACAAGCATCACAGCCCATTTAAAAGTGTATTGCCTATAAATGACCTTGGCACAGTGTCATTACCGCTTTTATAGCCTGCTTTCTGCCTTTGTAACGTCGTTAAGCCTTACACTGTAAATGACTGGATCCACTTTTCACAGGTGGTTTCAAGTCTATAGTTCGTTCTTGTGTGCTAAAGTCACCTATCAGTATTCTCACACATCGGTCAAACTAAATCTCTGTAATAATGCCTCAACAGAACTCAGTATAGTCTTTTCGATCCAATACTGTTTACACAACTACCGCTGCATGCATATGTAAGAATTATAGTTGCAAATGCAGACAAGATATGGGCAAACACTTCGTCACCTTGCTGGATTGTTATCTGCCTCAAGGCAAATATCCAGGCTTCGCAGCTAATTAGTGTTATTCATCTATCGGTTAAATCCAGTGAATACAACCTCACATTAAAGACATTACAGGAGTGTAGAGGTCAGTGGAGGAGCTGCACATACCACAGATACTGATTCCTCCAAGCACGACGCAGTGATATCTAAACTATAGACACAATGCTGCTGAGTAATACTGACTGACATGGTTCAACAGATGCACACGTTACGCAATACACAGTTCACAATGACAAGTAAATTTGCGTCTATCTTTTATTTCAGATAGATGTCAGCAAAAGCAGATGTTGTTATCCAACCGAGTGAAATCAAATACAAATGTTTGCTCCATGAGCTGGTTTAAAACTTTACTTCAGTTCACTGAGCCCTTGACCAGTGAAATGAGGGGGTGTTGGGTGTCGGGTGTTGGGTAATTCGAACAGACTTAATTACTGACAGAAATACAAAGACTGTTTTTTGCAATGAAAAGTTGTTCCAGTGAAAATGGATAACACTGTGCTGTGTGGAGTAACAATGGCACAGTTTCTGGAAAGGGACATTAATGCAGTGCCAACTAACAAATATTAATTACAGTACTATCAAAAGTGTCCATTCACCATAAGGGAACATTTTCATTCCACATTTTAAAGTATTTGTTTATTCATTCTTGGTAAATTTGGGGTGTGATGACCCTTCAAACTCAAAGTACACATTTTCGTTTTGCCTAGAATTTATGGTTCAGTTCAGCAATAATGAATATATCTTTGTACTGAGGAAATCACAGCAGGCTGAGTGCAACACTACAATAATCAGTGTTTTAGTATAGACTCACTAGTCTCCTTATGTTTTATTTATTCACTGATTTGATCAGTTTCATGCTGTCAGTAATGCTACTCACACAAATGTTACATGTTTCTTGCCAAGAAACAAATGATTCCCCAGAGGAAACCTTATTTTGACTTTTGCTTAAAGGGATAGTTCACCCAAAATTGAAATTTCACTCATTATCTACTCACCCTCATGTCGACTAAGGGCTGGGAGAAGTTTCAGAGTTATCCGTGCCTTCTCCGAGTTACAGGGGGTCTCGGCATAGCAGTGCATGTCCATATAACGGTTGCAAATGGATACCAACTGTCTTCGTAACAAAAAGACACACCAAAAAACATCCAAATACCTCCATGCTGCTTGTATGTAATGTCCGTCTTGTATTGAAGCCCCGAAATGCGAAATTGTCCCAAAAAAAAAAAAAAAAGTCTATATTTCAAGCTTGTTTGTAGTGGAAGCTCCTCTTCCCGGTTCGTAAAATTTGGACGAACCAGGGTCTGTCCTCTTCCCAGTTCGTCCAAATTTGACGAACAGGGAAGAGGAGCTTCGAGAAGCTTCCGCTACAAAACAAGCTTGAAATATAGACTTATTTAATTTTTTTCGAGACAATTTCGCATTTCGGGGCTTCAATACAAGAGGGACATTACATACGAGCAGCATGGAGGTATTTGGATGTTTTTTGGTGTGTCTTTTTGTTACGAAGACAGTTGGTATCCATCTGCAACCGTTATATTGACATGCACTGCTACGCCGAGACCCCCTGTAACTCAGAGAAGCCACGGATAACTCTATCTGAACTATCCCTTTAAAAATATTAAAATGAGCATTAAAATGTGGTCACAGGTTAAACAACACTGGACTCATCTGAAAACAGAAGCTTGGTTCTTTAATGGATTTACTGTATGAACCTTCAATTTATGTGCAACAGTTGAAATGTTTGCTGCTGTGCTGAAATAGCACTTAGGTTAATCAGGCCGCCATAAGATCACAATGCCACATCAAGACGATTTCAATAAAGAGGTTACCACCATGCCACATGTATGAACTGTGCACAGCCGCTCTTTCAATGTGGAGACTCACATACAGATCCTGTATAGCAGCATGGGGGGAACAATAATAATTCATAAAGAAACAAAAGGAGCTGATGCACATTTGTTTGGTCAGCGCAACATATTGTATAGTGGGTGGTCTGCAGTATGAGAGGTGGCGACACTGTGATCAGTGTTGTGCATGAATGTGCTAAATGAGCCCTGTTCATTGAACTGGCGAACTGAATGCATCCATTTGCAACTAATGAATGTAGCAGTAATGCACCAAAAAGCTGTTTGCCAAATGCCAAAAACCATCAGAAGAAGAACTGTTTTAGAGCAGCACCCGAGGATATGTAGCACTGGCATGTGTACAGTGTCTAGTGCTGGCAATTCAAACAAGCGCAGCCACTTTGTATGAACATTTGAAGAACTTTTATCAACAAATCAGGTTGATTTTAATGAGAATGTGCCAATAGCTGTTTTATAAAATAGTTCTGCTCACCGTTATTGCTGTTGTCGTCGACCAGGATTATCTCTTTGAGGAGGTTGGAGGGCGTCCGCTTCATTGCAGAATGAATGGACCGCAGGATGACGGACAAGGCTTCGTTCACAAAAATGAACACAATGCTCACTTGAGGAAGGTTTAAAGGATAAGTGATGTTTTTGCACCTGTGGAGGAGGAGGAGAAATAACAAATCCTTAGTGAGGCGACGCTTGGATCTACATCTTGTCTAAAGGATTAACAGATAAATTTGACATTGATTCCTGCAGAGCCAGGTAATGTCAGATTTCATGCCAACCCAGCTACTTGGCAGACTGCACCAGAACCCTATTTTCATGAATCAAGGTATAAATGTAGTCACTGGCACCGGTTCACGGGCAGCAGGTTTTTGGAAATATGATGTTCAGAGTACTACTGCAATAGTGATGCACCTGCAATGCAGTTATGGAGCAATAAATAAATGGCTGTGTGCTAAGGACTGTCAGTCAAGGTCCTCTATTTCCCCGTTAAAACAATGTTTCCTGACATTTTCATTGTGAATGAGGAGGCCAGCCTCTCCTCCCAAGAGAAGACTGATGCCCGCTTCGAAGAAATACAGAGAGAGCAAGCCATAAAAAACATGGCCATAAAGCTGCAGATAATGTTTTTTGGAAATTGATGTTTTCTCTCTGTTTTCTGTGACACAAATGCATTACCAGACAATTATTCCCTCAATAACAGTGTGTGGATGGTGGCAACTAAATCTGCTGCAAATTCCCCATAATAATCTTTTTGACACTACCATTTCATTTTAATTGTGAAACACTGGATTGTTCTGGGATTGTGTGTTATCTTACCTGCATGCCAAATATAAATAAAACCACATAGCCGACATCACACTGGTAATTACTGGCAAGAGCATGGTTAATTCACAGAAAAGCGTGGTTAAGCCACTTAATTTGCGAAATGCGTGAGGAAAACATGGATTCAACATGCGTGTGTGATTAATGTACCCCTTGAAACCACTTTATGTGCAGAGCCAGTATTAGCAGGAATGGACGGTCTGAGGGGACGTTGTGATGAGCAGCGGTGGAAAAAAAAAAAAAAGCCCTGAAGATCTCTGAACTGTGTTAACTTTCACAAGGGGCTGTCACTGTGTGTGCTGTGCTGTAACCTTGGTGATCTGAATATGAAAGCCGGGTTAAAAACCAATCACAGTGTCACAGCCAACCAGCAATGGTCTGAACAATTCCCAGTAAAGGACTTAGGACCAGGACTTAATCAAAGTGCCCACGGTGCATGAATGACAGCAGAGGGCTTTGAAAATGCACATGTCCATTGAATATGCTGCAGATGGGAAATGTGTACTTTTGCCAGCCAGCTTTCAGATTCAGCCACTGGGATGTGTGACATATTGGTACAATAAGGCTCACCCCTTAATCAAGCCTTCTATCAACTACTCATCTGTCTGCACGATAAAATTAACTCAACAGCAGGTATCTGCACTGAACGCTGTGGGCTTGAAGTAAAGTCTTTTTCTTTAATGGTTTTCAATTAGAGGCACTCGATGTTTGAGAGGGAACAACAGCTTGTTCTTCTGCAGAGTAACAGCCTCTTCAGGTCCTCAAAGCTCAAAGAAAAACTGCAATGAGCAGCTCAGTAGACGGGGTTTGTCTCGTGAGGCATTTGTTCATTTCTTTTGGTTCGAATTTGACCCTTTTCTCTATCAATAGGATAGTAAACCCATTATTTTACTGTCAGATGAAACAATTGATTTCAAGAGGACAACTTGGGCTCTGAGAAATAATGATGGGCATGGACTCTAATTTTTCACTGTTAGATGCAACGCTGAGACAATGTAATTTACTCTGTGGTTTGAAAGGTAATGTCTATCAGCCTCCGGTCCAGACTGAAATATCTTTACAGCTACTGAATGGACCACCAAGAGATTTGTTCATCTAGCGCCAACATCAGGGCAACGGTCCAACTGGTCAAATACATTGGTCCATGACCAACTGCTGCAATTAACCTTCACTGTACTTTGTTTTGTTCCGACATGGATGGTGAACAAGGGCCTTGATGTAACATTAGCACTTTAGCTTTATGATTGGAGCATGTTAACATGGTGATGTAATTAGCTCAATGCAGAGCCATTAGTATGGCTGTAGAGTCTTGATAGTACATTGATCATTCAGGTTTTCCTTAATTGTCACAATCATTATCTTACAACATTAAATTGCTTATACAGTGATAGAGGAATTAAAGGGATACTTCACCCAAAATCAATAATTCACCAATTTTCTACTCACCGTCATGCCAAGGAAGGGTTTGGAGAACTTTAGGCTGTTTTTAGCCTTGTTGTAGCAGCAGCTCCCAGTGGCTCTGTTGATGTTTTTGTGTGCATGAGCGAGATTTGCCGCGAGATATTCATTCGTTGTTGTAAACCATTGGATGTTTGATGTAAACGCGGAAGAACATCTCACAGCAAATCTCACGCATCTCGCACAGCCACTGGGAGCTACTGCTACAACAAGGCTAAAAACAAAGATCAAATTATTTTTTTCTGAACAACTTTTTCATGTAGTGGCTTCAGGACACTTGGGTCAGTACGGACGAGCAGTATGGAGGTATCTGGATGTTTCATAGTGTGTGTTTTGGACGATTCAAAAGTAAACTCTATCCGCCGCCATTATATGAAAATCCGTTGCCAGCCGGACCCCAAAAGCGTTTTGATGACTTAGAAAGTTCTCCAAACCCTTCCTTGGCATGACGGTGTCGGTGAGTAGAAAATTGGTGAATTATTGATTTTGGGTGAAGTATCCCGTTAAATATCTCTGTCCTGTATAAAGACATAAACATTTTAACTGATACCACTGACCACCAAAAACATTATCTTTTACTTTTATATAGCACACATGTTTCAGGGTAAATTACCAAGCATTAAAAAAAAAAAAACATCTTTCACATAACCAAACACAAATACAGGACATCATACCAAAAGGTAGCATGTTGTTTGAGCATCATTCTACCTGCACTCTTACCCATCAGGCCTCAGGTCTGGTATTTCCCTGTCGAGAGAGAGACGTTCACTGAGGTAGCCGTTATATCCATAGTACTGGAACATCTTTAGCGCCACCCTCCGGTTCTCCGGGCTGAGCTCTTGACCCCAGTGAGCGAACAGCGACGAATCAGAGAATGACGTGTCGGCCTGACCGTCCTCTCCTCTCCCTGGAGTCTCTGGGAGGCACAGGAAGACAAATAGCATGAATATTTGTCTAGGCCACAGCCTCTAAAACCTACCAGTGAGGTTGTGCGTTAGCATTTAAAGAATGTGAAAAATTGATGGCACTAATATAATCACTGTGATAAATGTTGTTTTCTTTTAGCTGTAATGTACGTTAGCAGGTGAAGGGTGGCCTGTTATTTAAAGAGACTGACTCTGCGTCCTGCATCAGATGCACACATGATGACAAGCCAAAGTGTCCTTGAACAAAAGATTCAGTCCCGACCAGCAGCTGGCAAACTGTTCTGTGACTGACTTTTGCTTTTTGACCTACAAGAGACGGAAAAGTGAAACTATAATGTCCCTAAAGATTCCTTTGGACCAAAACAAACAAACTTCCTGTGCTCATTAATCAAGGGTTAATAATAATGTGATGCGATCATTTCTGGAGTATTTCCTGTTTATGCTCTCACCCCATAGGAACTCCTTTTGTGCTGAAATGGGCTCAAAATGAGTGCAGCACAACTGACTCATTGTATAGCTGAGCAGCACTGACAGCACTGAGAGCTGAGAGACATTTAACAAACGCAAGCATGGCGTGAAAAACAGTCTAATACTGCTTGTGGTCGTTGTTGATAGACTCAGGTCATGTCCAGACTCCATAAAAAAACGTCTGTTAAAAATTCTGTCCGGCTTCCAGGAGGTTTTAATGCACTTTGGAGGCAAACTTCTGACTGGGCTTAATAGTCTGAGCGCTTCACCCACAGGCTTGTGCTTTAAATGCCAAAAAATGCAGAGGGTAAAGTAGATAAAAAATGAACTGATATCATCTTGAAAAGTATATATGAGAAAGTTTCCCAACTGCACTTGCATGATTACAATGTCCCTCTCTGAAATCTTAATGTAACCTTCATTTTTTGCTCCATTAAAAAACACAAAAACATGCAAAAACAATAAATCTCCTCATGATTTTTCATTTCATTTTCATTTGTTGAGTCATAGCACCTTTTGAGACATTATGTAACATGTCCCAGTCAGATCTGAATATTGCAGAGCTTCACTGTTATCGAACAGCACAGTGATATTTATGAACTCTGGAAACTCGGGGGGTTGTGGGTAAAAGTCTTCCGGTGACCCATGAAGGTGGGAAAAGAAAATGTCATTTCATGTGCACTGAGATTAGTGACAAACATTGTGAAGTGTGTGATAGGCTGCCTCAGTATAGCGTAAAGAAACAAGTTTAACCTTCATACATCCTGCTTTTACTCTTGCAGGAAATGATCAGAGAACAAAATGAAAGAAAATAATTAATTTTCTCCTAATTTACCTCATTTTTAACTGAATTCCATGTCACGTATAATAGTGACACACTGTCAATTATATGTCCTAATCAGCAAGAAATTAAATCTAATGAAAATTGGTCCTGGGATCGTATTTTAATAATTTCATTATAAGCAAAGATATCAAACCCCTGCAGCATGAGACTATACAACAATAGAATGGTTTGATTATAAAGCCTCAGTTTCAGGTTGCTGCTGACAGACTGAGGTTATCATGGATAATTCACAACCCACCAGGCATACTAAACAGTTTTGCTTTCTTGTTTAGACGTGAAATGTGACATGCAAGCTAAATAATAATGACAATAAAATCAGTAGTAGTAATCTTATAGTGGTATTTCGTGCTGTGTTTTGATCATTTTGTCTTTAAAAGTTGAGAACAGGGACAGGATAAAGGTAATAAACAAGGACAAATCTTATAGAGAGAAATGAACGTGAATTCTGAATCATCAAACACCCACAGCATTGGGAGGAGAGGATGAAAAAACTGAGACCTTGGTGAAACCATATGCAAAAGACAAGGTTAAATATTTGTGCTTGAAACCCCCATACAGTACTTTTAGAGAAAACAAAATGCTGGATGTTTGACGATCAAGTCTTAGATAGTGTTTAGCATTATATCCTTGATGGTTCCCTATGAATAAGGCAAAGAAGTGTGTGTGTTGTGTGTGTGTGTGCGTTAACATGTTTTAAGCAGATTGGGAAAGGTTAATATTCATGAGGAGATTGTTTTAACATACGAGTGACAAACTGTGCAGAGCTGAGTAAGAACTAAGACAAAAGCACAGCAGCAGGTGTGAAGAGATTACATTATGAGCCAAAACAAAAAGAACTGCCTCTGAAAATACAGGAGCTTAGTACAGTCTTTTTTTTTTTTTTAAGGGGGTTTTCTCTAAAACCCAAACATGCGATACCTTCCTCACACATCTGGTTAAAAAATTTTTATGTTCATATACATTTAGGTAAAACCGTAATTTTTCATTTGTATCATTTGTATATTAAAATGTAAAAATTAGAAGCTTCATTTTTAAAGGCTTCACTGCTTCACGAAAAGTTACTACAATTGCATTGAGTGGTTATAATGTACAATACAACTGATATTAATTTGACCACAAATAAATGTTTTATTATGTTTGCTTATATTATTGCACCTCACCAAGAAATACCAGAGTAACTGTCTCTCACATTAATAGCACCAAAAGTGGCACGATATTGTACGCAATACATGCAGTAATTCATCTTCCACACTCCATAGTAACACATATATATATGGTTTGGTTTAGTTAGAAATATTTCAACAAATCAAAACCTCTACCAACATTCAAGTTGAGAGAAAAGTGCAGAGTGAACATTAGGAGCCCGAGGCAGAATAACTTCAGCTCCTCACACTCAACAGACAGCTGTTCAAATTTCACTGCCGTGAAGCAGAAGGAAAGTGTCTCAGCTCTTGATAAGACAACGCTGTGATTAGACTCAGGACAGGATGAAAGTTCTCAACGTCTTTCAGTCCTGGCAAGTAAATGCCTGGAGGCCCATTCATGTGCTGGTGATTAATTGAGCCCACAGAGACATTTTCCTCAGCGGTGAATCCCTGAAGCAGCAGTTAGGTCAGCGTAGTGTTGTTTGGACACAGTAACCTTGGTTACATACGAAAAATAGATACCTAACAAACACGTTAGTTAGTACAGCCTCTGCTGTGGTTGTTTATATGAATCACAATGAGTGAAAATGAAAGTACAGTACAGTTTAACATCAAGCAGGTCATGTGACTTACTGTAACCTTACTGTTTGGAGAATGTTTTTTCTCTTGGGTGCACAATCAGTCAACTAACCTTGGTGCTGCTAACTCAAGTAAAGCACAGCCAAATACCTGAGGCGGTAAGTAGAGTGAACAGAGTGTGCGGATGTGTATGCGTGTAGACAGGGGAAGTATTCCCTAAGCTTCCCAGCAGCACTCTGGGCGTGCGTGGATTGCAGCACGAAGTGTGTTTCCAGCGCGTGAACAGCAAGGCAACTGAGTTATAGCGCTCTGCTCCCTCAGTCACAGCCAGGAGAAGAGCTGTACTAGAAAATATATGCACATATATGAACACAATCATTGTCATTAAAACAGAGTAGAACAGAAATTGTTCGAGAACAAACTTAAAACACTTAAAATTGAAGCCGCAGAAAAAGGAACAATAAACCTTCAGGCCCTACATAAACTTTTTAGATGCACGACAGCCAGTGTTAAATAATTAAATTGGAGCTCATGAAAAATAGTTCACAGTGATGAAACTGCCCCAGAATGCACAAAGATTTTTATGAAATTATGTTTATTCATCCTCTCCTGTCAGCAGAGAGGAAAATGTTTTGAATTTCAGATGCAAATCATTATCACTTCTGACACCTCAGAGATAACTCCCTCACATGCTACGTTAACTCACAGAGGTACAGATGTAGACTTTTGATAAAAAATGCTGTAGGGCTGATTTTTTTTTTTTACCTGCCTCTTTAAATCCTAAGCTTTATTCTGTCGGGAGGAAGAGGAAAGTATTTGGCCATTATAGCAATTTGAGTGAAAATCAATAAAAAGGGAAAGATCTCGGTTTAGGAGGTCTTGAACCAGATGCTGCAGATGCTGGAGCGAGAACATCCTCACTAACCCTAAAACACATGCTGGGGACTTAGGGACCAAAAGAAAATTCAAGTTCTGTTTATTTATTTTTATTAAGGGGCCGTATTTCTTCTGTCCCTGTTGTGTTTCCAACCATTTTCTGCTGTCAGTTATTCTGTGTTGTCCATATATATTTAAATGGGTTTTCATAGGCCAGAGATAAGAGTGTATTAAGCATCATCTTCAGCACTATGGGCCTTTTCCCCCGTGTTAATAGTTTTTTTATTACTATCTAAAGGAGAAAAAAACAAGGTCTTGGGAAATATCAGACGTGCTCCTGTTCTGTGTGTCTTTGATTGACAGAAGCTGGCAGGATGCCAGAGTGCAGACTCACTGTAGGGAAGGAGAAATACAAGGTAGCTCTGTAGAAGACAGTGTGCTATTGTTTTTAAGAGTATAAAGAAAACAGAAGCACTTTAATGCACCAAAGTGACATTTGCAGGTGTATCTACAGTACGTGCTGCTGTTTAATGTGCTGCAGCAGAGCATCTAATTAGCGATGTATCTGATGTTAGCAGTGCACTGCTCCCAGATGAATGTTTGTTTGGTTCAACAAGCTACGGTGCAGGACAAGACAGTGGATGAGGAAGTATGAAGGAGGAGAGTTAAGCAGAGAAGTTAATGTGGTTTATTGCCTGTGGTTCTTGCATCACTGCTCCTGTATGGTTCAGTGCGACTGTCTGCTCAGCCTGTGATAGAGAATTAACATCTCTGCTTAATGCAAGGTGTGACTGGCTGAGTTGAGGTAAGGTTTCCAGGTCTCTCACAGGGCCGACAGGTTCAAGTGGCCCAAATTTTTTCCTCTCAGATCAAATGTTTAATAGGATCGTGTAAACAGGGAAAAAACACATGATACTGAATATTGTCATCGGATTCAGGCCCATGTGGAAATAAATCAGACACAAATCGGATATCCGCCAATGTATCTGCAGTCTAATCAGACCGATCATGACAGTGTGTGTTGTTTACCTGCAGCTGGGCCAGCTGACTTCCTCTACCACTTTGCTAACCAACTAGGTCTATGCATGCAGGTTGTTTCGCGCAAGCAAAGCAGGTGTAAACACAGATATCAGATAAAATCGGACATAGGCAACAAAACGAAATTGGGCATCAAGGCCAGTAGTGTAAAGACAGCCTACAGACAAAAAAACTAACACATTCACACCTAATTAACCTGTTGTCACCAGTCATGTTTAGGTGCAACTGGATCCAAAATGCAGACCTGCAGGCAATACTGTAGGTGAATAATACTGTAGGTGAAACAAAAGGATTTTATTTACTGTAACTTACAAAAGTAACCAGAGGAACACGCAGGGAAAATCACGGGAGCAGGGCATGGACAACAGGCCATAACGAAGTGACAAAGGGAGACAATGGGAAAATATTGAGGTTGAATACATGAGGGAACGAGACAGGGATGGTGCACACATCAGGTAATAACAAGAGGGCAAGCACAGGAAGACAAGACATGGAAGATCAAAACAAAACAGGAAGACCAGAGACGAACCGTGACAGATGTGCATGTCTTTAGACTATGGGATGAAACTTAAATCAAAATATAAATGTTTATTGTTTCTGTCTTTTTTATAGAAACACAAGAGAAGTTAGATATAGAGCAGAAACTGAATTGATTATTATTGGAAAACTGGGTTCCAGATTTATTCCAGATCTATTAGTAACAATGTTAATCAAAGTTAAAAAACAAACAAACAAAAACACCCTGGCTAAATTAAAAGCCATCAGTACGTTTTGATAAGAAAAAAGAAAAAGGGCTAATTGATCGAGCTGCTGCTACACTACTGACTAAACCAATTTACAATTCATATCTGTTTTGCTTCATTAATGTCAAACTGCTTGTGTAAATGATAGACATTGAACTCCAAACTAAAACTGATAAGTGAGTATTGTTTGAGTCAGCCGAGCCGAGCGCTTCCGTTTGACCTTAACAACAGACGCATTCAAAAATGAGTCTCTATCTCCTCTGATTCATGTGTCTGTAAACACCCTTCAATTAAAGCAGACAGTTTGCAATTTATCCTCTGTCACTGTGGCATTTTACATCCGACATAATGAGAGCGGAGCATGAAGCCAAAACATCAAAAGCTGTAGTGAAGTCTGAATATTCTTTGTATATTTATACTGACACGACTGAGGGGGAGGAGAGGACTTTGCCAAAGACTACAATCGGATAAAGAAACGGATCTCATCATCCACATCCAGATTTCAGGTGTTTCTACAACTTGCTATCAATAGATCATCCACATCTTGACAATAGTCCAGAACATCTCCTACATTTTCCCGCAGACACATTTAACATTACGAGTGGTGTCGCTTTTTTAAAATAAATTCCTAAATAATCATTTTAATACTTTTAAATTGCTTAAAGGTAGGGTTGGGGATCCTGGAAAAACGGTTCTAGCAGGCTACATTTTGAAAACATTTTGAAAGTCAAAAGTCCCAGCCCCTTTCCTCTGACCGCTCTCTGAAGCCACGCCTTCACCTTTCCACGGATGTAGGTGAAGACACCCAACGCACATTACCAGAGCTACACTGCCACACATCAGACTGGAGTGTGGCCTTTCCACGGACATATGTAAAGACTCTGATCGCGCAAGCGGGAAGAGGGAGAGAAAGACGGCAACTAGACATTAAGGCATCTGATTGGTTTTTCCTTTTCCGAGCGAAAAGCATGGATTGGTCAGAGTTTTGTCAGTCCTGCAGCTTCCACAGAGGTCTGATTATTTTCATTCCTTTTTCTGAATACATAATGTATTGACTACTCTAAGGATAGAAGGACCATTTATAGTATAACAAAAATTGTTTCTGAACCAACTATAACTTTAAGGACATGCTAAAACGGCTCTTGCAATGCCATTGACTTTCAACTATTTATTGTCAGTAGCCAATAGCGTAGTAGAGTGTGAGTCAAGCACCACCTGTGGGATTTTCAGTCACTGACACCTCGATATAGAAAACTATGAAAATACTAGCGTGCAAACTGTTCCTTCACATTCGCCTGCTGATCTCATACAGTAGATGAGTCGGGTGGGGATGAGTGGAGTGAGATCATGTTATTTGAGCCAATAACCAAAGATAGCAGTGATGCTAGCGCAGCTGCTGATGCTTTCACAGTGGCGACAGTGAACAAAGAAGGGATCGTATTTGCAGGAGTTCACACTATTAAAAATTACAGCATCAGCCCAAACTCTCAAACTAGTCATCGAACATCTGAATTTGTTTTACCTGAAGAGAAAATTACGACGGAGTATTAGGGCCACATTGACAAATAAAAAAATCACAAATTTGAGAATAAAGTCATTAATTTACGACTTTATTCTCGTAATATATATAATATAAATATACAATTTTATCTCGTAATGTTATGACTTTTTTCTATAGGAAATGTACGACTTTATTCTCGTAAATTTATGACTTTATTCTCGAAGTCTGTCGTTTTTTTTCTCAATGTGGCCCTAATACTTCGTTGTAGAAAATACAGTACATCAATTTTGATATAAAAATACTCAAATAATGATTTCTTTTTTACATGAATTTGTTTTATATCAAAAGATGAATGAACAATTAACATGTGGATACAGGATTAAAGCTGGGAAAACACCTTTTTCATTTCATGGAGGAGATCAAAGACCGGCTCTTATAGTTATGGAAATATTGACATATGAGTTGAACAAACACACAACCTGCAGAGTTATCTATCAACCTAGAATACCAATACGAAAAGTTACATACAACCCAGTCTGCTGATTTAGTTCTTCTACACAGTCCTTGACATTAAACAACAGTCACGGCATCCACCACAGAGAGAGGGAGAGAGAGCGACGCCTGAGGAATCTCTGATGAGTCTCTCCAGACACATTAGGAGTTTCTTACTTTTGTCTTTCTTCAAGATGCTTTGTTCTGTCTTTAAATGCAAACACTGGTCCAGGTTCAGCGTTCTGGTCGCAGCTAGAAAATGTTCCCACAGCTCATTCACCGCTCTGAGAACAGAATTAAGAGTCTAAATCTAAAAGACTTGTGTGGAATCCATCGCAGCTCAAATGCACTTCACCATGTTGTGGTCTCCTCAGAGGACTCACAGTAAATAGAAAAATACTTCAATTTAGCAACAGCTTGATACAGATGACCTCCTTCAAACTGTCTTCTTTTTTATTCTAACGTGACAGATGAGATGTGAAGAAACGGTTTAAACTGTGTTTCAGTTCAGAAAATACTGTTAAGCTAAATCCGCTCTACATCTCCACTGACAGAGAAGGTCAGTCCAGTTCTCATCTCTCTATAACTAAACTTTTTCTGTCCATGCCTTTATCATTTCAGCTGTGGACAGTGCGGAAATATCGCTGGTGAGTTTCTTCTAGTGGTGGTGGTGGTTTAACCATTGTTGCATTTACAAGAGTCCATATCCGTGGTGGACTACACCCTCAGTGCAAACTCTTCTTAATGTGCGGACATTTATATAACTGCTTTTTATCTGTGTTTGCTAAAACTATTCCTGTTCTTATTGCAGAGGAGAGAATGATGCAGACAGCAAATCCTTCAGTTATGCAACTGGACTGAAAGGTTTTAGTATGAAAACACACAACTGGGTTCATCACAGGAATTTTCCACAGGTGGAGAAGATTTTTTTAACGACACAGCAGCAGCTGTTTTTGGGGATAATCACTATACTGTACGTGCTAAATGATTTACTTCATGTTCTGTCATTTTCTAAAGCATTTAAGGAAAAAAAAAATTAAAAATATTAATAGTAATAGTAATGCACAAGGGTTTCTTAGTTTTGGTTTCTTTAGATATTAGCAGCACAATCCAGTGTTTTACTTGAAAAATAGGCCAGGAGATGATAATGTGAGACATGCTGTTTACATTAACAAACCTAAAGAACATTATGACCTAACTCTATACATAGTTCCTCTGAGTTTTCTGGAGCAAAGTGTCTTCAACTTCCTTTTCAGGTTTCTGTTCCACAACTTTACCACTTTACTGGTTGTTTTTATTTTTTTTATTTTACTTTTCCTGCTCTCATCAACAGCAGCAGCAGCAGCCGCGAGTAACTGTGATCAGTGGAAAAACTTTGATAAATTAATTTATATTCTTTAGTTTTCCTTTCTTTTTCAAGACAAGAAGTTGTTTCTCATACCTTGTTTGTTTGTTAACAGTTTCTATTCTACCTGTCCAGCACATAAAACACCTCCCTGGTTAACACTGTGGAGCATTTAGCTACAGGAGACACAGATGCATCTCTCAGGAGTTGGTGGAGAACAAAACAAAAGCTAAGACAAGAGTGAATATTGAACTCTTATTATGCGGCTTAAAACTCTGCTCCGATATTCCTCATTGTCACGTTTTTCCACAACAACTTTGTAAGATGACAGAACGTCGATGCTCTATTTACATCTTGTTGTGAGGCCAATAAAGATCGATCTATGAGAGTTTAATAAACTGATGACAAGCTTGTAAAACAGCTCTTTAGAGCTTTTAAAAAAAAAGATGAGAGTCCTACATTCACCTGTGAAAAGTGTTTCAAGAAGAAAAGACTCTCACACACTGTCCATGACCAGCTGTGACCACATACAGCACAATTACACTTTGTAGGATAACATTACTCCTCACTCACTAGTAGAAGTCCTCTCTTTTTCTGGCAGAAAATGAAACTAATAACCAATTAGTCTGTTTACCGGGTGGGAGGCTGTGTCCACTACTCTATGGATGCTGTACAGGAACCGGTGACTGGCTCTGGAGGAGGGTAAAACTCGCTCATTAGGATGCATCAGCGGCTGGCGCGTCACACTGACAATTTCCTCTTGAAAAGAAGAGAGGGGTGTGTAGCTTTGTCTGTCTCTTTGTTTATTCCCATGAGTGGATATGCAGTGGCAGAACTTAGGAGGAGGGTCATGTTTACTTGCAGCGGCCTTTGTCATCTCTACCCCTTTTGTTCATTTCTCCTCATTAAACCGCTGAAATCACTCGTGCCCTTCAGAAGGCTACAAAAGCTTTCTTTGTGCTTTTTCATCCTGTAGGAGCAGGACTCTCCTCTACCAAATTCAATGTCATTAAACCAAACCAACACATTCTGAGCAACTCGCTGCAAATTTTTTTTCTTCTTTTTAACAACAGTAGATTTCATGAGACAGCGCAGGCGTTATTTGATATCAAGCTTTGGACATTTTTTGCTCCTGCACAACATTTCTCATTCCCACTGTTCAACTTGAAAAGCTGGATTTGTCATTCCATTAAATCCAGTCATCTGCGATGCTTTTTCTATAACCTCCTATCAGATCTGACTTCCTCGGCACTCAGCCTGTGAAAAAAAGTTTGCTCTATCTTTTCACTCCAAATTTTATCTGTGCCCTACGTTTAACATCATTTGTCCTATACAGGGCGGTTGTTTTTTTATAAACCAGTGTCGGAGGTGTAGCCTCTTCTCATCAGCATCAGAAATAAATCTGAAATATTTCAGAACATCCACCTGAGAGCAGAAAAATAAACTTAAAAGGCACGGGAAAGTGCAGGGTGAAAGAATGCCATTAATCTGTCACACAGTGCATCCATCTCTCTGAGCAAATACCAATTATATACTGGCGACGATGTCTCAAGTATAACCCATTGCATCTTTCAAACACGACCTATTTTCCCTTTAATTCTCCATCAAACCCATTTGCTGTTGTGCAGACCCTGACAAGCATGCGGCAGTTCAATTAAAGAGAAAGTGATTCTGCTCTGTATGGGAAAAGACAAATGGAAATTGCCTTGAACAACATTTGAATCGTGATCAGTGTTGACGTTTTTTTAAACAGTTAAAAAAAAGTCAAAAAACAAAAAGAAAAGTCCTGAAAAATGCACGAGGAGAAGACCGAGAACAAGGGTCTTAAAATATATCAGCATCCCCCATGACCTGGAGAGAAAACGCAAGTTCGGTCTTTGTTCAAACGCAGAATGCAGCTGACGAGATGGATGAGTGCTTTTGTTAAAAAAGTAACCAAAAAGTTAAACTTGAACCACTGTGTACCTAGGAAGATGTAATGTGTTGTGGTTCATTCACTGTTTTACTTTAGTTTAAATAGTTAAGCATAAAAAACTCCCACACACAATTCATGTTTAGCATCTTGGTTTTAGCATGTTAACATTTACAAATTAGCACTATAACAAAGTGCAGCTAGAGCTCTAAACCATTAGCGTTGCAGGTATGTGCTCATACATTAAAGCACTGGACAATTCAGCCAAAAGGCAGGAGATGGCAAAAGATCTTGCTTGGGGGGACAAGCATCACCCACATGATCCCTGAAGTCATGTGGGTGAATCATCGGCGCACCGTGTCTGTCTGTATAACATTTTGTTCCGATCCATCGAGAAGATGTCGAGATAATTGTCGAGATAAGTGAAGCAGTAAAGGAAAAAATCAGAGGGGTGAGATCTGGATCTGTCTCTGGTTTTGCTGCATCGGTTTGATTATGGTTTAAAACTGTCAGTCTGACAGTGTTACACGAGTGCAATGTTAAATCCGTGAGTTCACTTCACTCAAAGTTTTATCACAGTCCAGCCAGTTACTGTAGTTGTTGAGATATTTAAGTCTGGATCCAAGTGTTGGACCAACTCATAGACAGACTTGACGTGACCTTTGCTCAGGAGGAAATAGTTCTCTTCCATCAAATCATATTATTTAACAAAGAAAAGTTCGGCTGACAAGCATATCAATCAGTTAAAACAGGCTTTGCAGGCTTTTGACTAAGACCAAGATGTAAACAACAACATTAAAGAACGATAAGTCAAGGTCTGTCAACGATTGACAATGACTTTTCTTTACAGTGTTTTAAACAATGAAAATAATTCCAGCTGAGTTGTACAGTAATGTTCATCCTTACTCACCCAGCATGAAGAGACTTTTTTAATAAAAAAAATGGAAAAAGATCTACAGAAGTGTGAAGGTTTCTGACATGATGTGTTTAATATTCCACTGACAAGCACTAACAGGATCTTTAAAACACTGCAGAGTTTGTCTTTCTCCTTCTCCCTGCATACACAAGTCTTTGCACTCTATTAATGAAGCCTACATGGATTTGGATGACAGACACAGACATACAGTATTTCATTTCATGTTTTGTTTTTGATCATGGCCTCTGTTCATGGCTGGTGCCGGGGCGTGGATCAATTATTTAGGTGGAGAGCTCCTTGATTTTTTTTTTTTTTTTTTTGTTAGTTGGGGAGTTTTCAGGAAAATAAGGCACAGGTCACAACCAGAACAACTGTGAAAGTTTCTAGTGCAAAGGTCAGTCAGAGATTGGTGCTGAGGTTTTGGAAGAAAACTTTTCTATTTCAGGATCCTGATTTCTGAAACATTATACAAGCAACAAACCTTCTCTCATATGGTTTGTGGGATTTAAGAAACCTAATTTCCCCACACATTTCATGAAGCCACATGAACATTTTGCACCTTACTGGCTTTTTGGAAGTGCATGTGCATGACAAAGACAGCTTGAGAGCAGTGTGACAGGATGAAGCTCTGTAAATTATTTAATAAAACGTCCAATTAAAACTGAAAGTATCCTCTACACAGTTAGAATAACTTCCACCACTCAGAAGTTGACTATTTGTATAATGCAGATGCATTCACACAGAGGTAAAGCTGCATGCTCCCACAACACAGCCTGATCTAAATGCTCCTGCAAATTAGATTTCCGTACTATGCAACAACAATTAGCCCCCCATGTTTGGAAAGAAATGTAAAGCCACACTAGATTACTTAACAGTTTTTTCTCTCTCTCTCTTTTCCCAATCAAAACATAGTAAAATGCATTTGAACAAACAGTATATCTATAGAGACAGGGTTGTACACCCACACAACTCAGGAGACAACAACATCTTGGATCATTATGAGAATTTGTGTAAGATAAGTAAGCCGTGCTTCCACAATAAGAAAGGTGGTTAGGGAAATATCTGATTATCAATATGCTGCATGTAAACAGGGATTTATAGTTACAAATGTATAATGGCTTTGCCTAAATTGCCTATGTAAACCAATGAACATTATGTTCATTTTTAATGCTAAAAATGTTGCTCATACAAATTAAGTTAAATCAAGATGATATTTTATTGATCCCACTCTGGAAGGAAGTTTTGTAAAATGTGTGTTTCTTGCTGCAGCCCTTTCCCTGCTTGTTGCCTGCCTCTGACACAAGTATCAGGAAGGACTGTTTGTTCCTTTTAAGGAAACACTTCCATCAAATGATGAAACTGCTGCAGCAGGATTCAGACTTCACCCTCAAGACACATGAACCCTTCATGCAGAGGACAAAGTGCATTTTTGAGAGTAGAAAAAAGCTGCAGACCGACATTTCTGTACCAAAAACAAATGCCAGGCATGTGAGTCAATATTGTGGCTCAAAATCAGTGGAGGTTATATCAGCATTACTGTGGCTGGAGACGCAGGCAAGAAAATGGAGAGAGAGAGAGACAGTGAGACAAAAGCTCGGGAACAGAAATGGGCAGAAAAGAGAGAAAGAGGTTTGATAAGTGACTGTCATCTGTAAGTTTGCTGAAGGCCTGAACAATGATATCAATCAATATTTCTCTATTTATGTTGAGAGGAGGAGAAATAACCCACGGGTCAACGTGTAGAGCCGTCTGATAACACCGGCTTGAAATGCGATAAAGCCGTTGTCAACACAATACTCAAAGCAAAGAAATGCACATAAAGAGTTTTCCCTATTGATTTTAATATCAATTTCTAATTTCTCTGCTCTAATTTGCTCAGACACAGACTTTTATCAGTCGTATAAACAGTTCCATTGACGTTTCCAGACGTCAATTAGTGCCGCCGTGTGAAACTCATCGCGCCGTGTGAAACATGATGCTCCTTGATGTTTTCAACAACATGAATGCATGTGATTATCATATTGAAGGTTCTCTCACGTCTTTGTCAGCAGTTTCCGACAACAGCCGGTAAGAATCACTTTAAAGGCAGCTTTGAGGTCAGCTTGCATTAGCTGACATTTTATACTGTATGTGATGTTACAGCTTATGGAGACAAAACACCAACATGTTTCACCATGTTGACATCCACTACACTTGGTTTTCAGTGTCCTTATGTGTTGTTTGCCCTTGCCTTTCTTGGAGAGATTTCTTAATGAGCCCTTTGAGGTTTTTTATTTTATTTTTATTTCATCTAAGTTTCATCTTTTCTCCCATTCCCTCTGGTTCTTTGCTTTCATGTAGAAGTAAACATGGCATCCTGCAACTGAAGAGCCGTGGAAAACCTAGACTGAAGGTTCACAAATAGAATCTAACATTTATAACGGTGCATCACTCACTTGACAAGAAAATACATGCTTGAAAAATATTAAGTATGAGATGTAAAAACCTGAGAAACAGGACAAAGTGAGGGCGACAAAGATTCAACTGCTCTGTAGTTTTCCTTTGACAATCCTGTTCATTACTAAAATACAAATAATATATATTGAGTTTGTAATCCAAACGACACCTGACGAATATGATCAATAGAAGACACAATTAAGAGGAACAACAACAACAACAACAGGAAAAACTGAATAAAATAAAGCTTGGAAAAAATGGAAATTAAAATCGACTTTGACGCCAAATGAGATGCATTTTATTATCATAGGTGTCATTAACCTCCGTCATATAAAAACCTCACAGCCCTGATGCAAGTCTGAACTGGCGCGCTCATTCATGAGGAAACGGAGAAAAATAGCCCCGGGCCGTCTCCATTTGCAAGACCAGCTGGCTAAATGTGTTGCACCTTTCACATCACCCGTTCAGGGTGAAGAGACAAGCTAAAGGCCAGTAATGAGGCTTATCATGCCTCTGGTAAAAAAAAAAAAAAAAGGCTGACGGTGATAAACAAGCAAAACAAGTGTTACAAAAATTGAATTTACTTTTGTTTGTTTGAACATAGAAAATATACAATAAAGATTATTATTTGTTCATGTGATTTCAACACAGCTATTTGCAGCTGTCACTGACTCACCACTGTGCTCATCCCACATTATACAATGCTGAGGTCTAGTGTGAACTGCTTTGTGAGTACTCGAATCAGAGATGGAAGTTTGCAATGACTAACAAAGCCAGACCTCCCTAAGTTAACTTTGTGACTGTTGAGCTGAAGAGGTGTTTTAAAAACGATGTTATTCCCTACTAGGCCTGCACGGTATCAGCAACATGCCTGATGTGCGATGACAGTGTTCAATATTGCCAATACAATATGACTTGGGATAAATAAGCAAATATTCAGGTGTGCATATTAACCATATAGTTTCTGTGTCTTTTGGAAAATGACTCATAATGTCAGGCCTGTAGTGGCGCTGTAATGCTGCAACACACAAATACACAAAAACGCAAAAACAGAAGAGTGGAAAGTGTTTGTGCTGTAAACAAACTCCAAACATTATAAGTTAACTGAACACAAGAAGTCCTGCCCGAACAAAATATGCAGATCGATGCTACGTGGAAGCGTTTCAGGCGTGGTGTCGTGTCAGAGGGACCTGACGGCCGCCGTTGTTGTTGTTACATTACATTACGTCTCACATTGTAGCTCAGGTTATAGTGTGAGGTGTATGAGTAAGTGTGAAGGCATGGCGCCTGTAAATGAAACTTACTCATCGCATTTCAGGCAACCTTATTTATTGTGCAAGTTGATACTGCAATGACGATTAAAATAAGATGAATCGGTCAGCCCTGTTGCCTACTGTCGCATCAGTAAAAAGACCATGAACACATTGTTGGGCAGCATCAAATCACTCATCAACCATGCACAAGTCCTTCCCAAGACTCACTATTTAAACCAAAATAAGAGGACAAGTCACACCACTTAGGATACTGTCTTTGTTACAACATGAGCATCATTATTGAGAACACGACGCCTCTCTTGAATTCACAATGCAGGTGGCTAAATGTTTTGCAGCTTCAGGCGAGTAACGAGCTGCCTCAACGCACCACCCGGATTGAACCCACCACCACCCGGCAGTAAATGTTCTGTCCAGGAGGCAGCGAGCAGCATTTCAGCCTGTGGAGCCCCAGCGATCTCTGACAAGCCCAGTGAGTCCACAATGTGTTGAACCCGAGGCTGCTGATTCAGACGCACTGGCAAAGGGCGCTCCCAGCACAGAAATATGAAGGTTTGGGTTGCTTTGTGTTTCTCTCTGTAATCAGAGAGCAGCAGATGTGCTCTTACATTTTGCACATAGCATTTTTCTTTGCATCCTGCTCTGCACTCGCTATCACGAGTCGTGACAGAACACAACTTATACTTTGAGAGTTTTATCTAACATTAATTCCAACAACAATACAAAGAGATAAATAATTAGCTCCAAAACTCTGCGCTGTGCTGAAAAAAAAAAAGTGAAGCAGCCCGGCCCTTATCACCACGCAGCAGATGCCCCACAAAAGCACATGACAGGGGAGTTTCTGACTGCACAGTGTGGGTTTGCACCTCCGGCCATGCAGGCGGACTGGCTGCTGGCTGCTGGCTGACGGCTGCCACTGGCCTCTGTGCTGAGCTGACAAATCACTGCCTGATGGCTACATCTCCCTATCATGTTTTGTCAAAAGATCCAAAAGCTTTCCAAAACCTTTCAGAGGGCAATCTTGTGGAAAAGGGGAGAAGAGAAGCATCGTTTTAGTTCCAATATCAATCAATCAGTGCACTCAGTGATCCCACAAGTCAAGATCTGCCATTTGCCATTTTCATGCGGATATGTCAATTAAAAATTAAAAGTTGCATCATCTCATTCTGCATTTCTTCAGTGGATAATACACAAGACACAAGCCTGACTACATGTTGCAGTGTGCACTGTGTGCACAACACACACACACCTTGCGAGCAGCATTTCTGACAGCAACAAATGCACCTCCTTTAGAGGACTACAGATGGTAACTGAAAGTGTTGTACAGAAATCATTCTGGGGCTGTGATGCACCAACTGTTGTTCTCCTCCGTGTGTAATTCAGCTGAGACATCCCCATGCAAATACAGACCAAGTTCTGAGTATTATCTTTGGGGAGGGGGGTGTAATGACTTCATTTCTGCACAGAATCACCTCCTTAAAATGGATTGGATCTATTTTTATGCTAAGCATTTGCATTCTGGAGGCATTTGTGAATATTTGATGGTTTGCACTTTTACCAGGAAGAGGCACAGACAATGAGGGGATGCTACTGCAGAGCTTTAGGCATCAACTGTTCCATAATGCGTCGAGAACCATTTGTGTTCTCATGGTATTGTTAATTTAAAGCAGCCGGGGATTAAGGCACAGTATAAACAGTGCGGGGTCACCGTTACTTTTCTTTTCCGAACTCTTCCTTATCTTTTCTTAATTTTTGTAGTAGTCTTTCCATCCCTAATCATTTTTAATTTATAATAAAAGCTTTGGAAATATAAGTCTCTTATCACTGCCATCCATGTGTCTCCCTAACGAGATGGCCCACCTGAGCTCTCCAAGCCAAGAAGAAAATGATCTGGGTTTTGGTGTTGAAACCAGATAAGCAATAGGTGGTCTGGAGCTGAGCTGTGTGAGGGAGGGCATGACAGTATAAACAAACATGTCCTTTTAACTTTAAGTTAAGGACAGAAAGTTTTATTTGCAATTTTTAAACTGTAAATGTAAGCTAATTGTCAACTATCAGAGAGAGTCAGTAAACAAGAAAGAGGGATCGGTGATGTGGCTGTAGTCAGGGTGGTGTGAGCACTACAGTAAGTAGCTATGCATGTATATTATCATACATATTTAGCATCTCCTGCAGCCATGTTTATTGCCAAAGCCAGTGTGAGTTGACTTGTGCTTAAACAAACAAAGAGTGTGTTGCTGATGATTTAAAATGTCTTGCAGGTTAGTTGTTTTTTTTTGCCTGATGGTAAATCAATTAATCAACAATTAGTTTCAGCTCAAAATTAAGCATCTGTCACAGAGAGCAAGGAGGTCACAGGTGAGAAGTCCTCTCAGCGGCATGACCATGAGGCTGCTTGTGTCAGCAGAGGACGGACGGTCGAGTCAAACATTCACCGTCAGTCACCGTACTGGAGCCTTGAGCTGAGCTGTATCCACAGTGATGGGTGAAAATGGTTGGGTGGGTGGTTGAGAACAAGGAAATAAAACACTTTTACAACCGCTCCACTTCACGAACATGATCTTAAGGTTTTTGCTCAGTGATTCAATTCATAACACAACCGTAAAAACTTCAGGGGCACAGGTGGATGTTTGATGGGAACAGGATGCAAGACAAGAGTCAAGAACAGAGGAAATATTACAACTACCAACATGACACTTTGCTGAAGTTGCCATAGTTTAAAAAACTTTCACTCAGGTAGAGAAGTGAGGTAAGTTAAAAGCATTAAGCTTATTTCCCATCTGAAAATGTGTCTGAAAACTTTTTTGAACAAAAATGATTATCAGGGAACATTCATGAAAAAATAAGCATTATATTATTATTATGTAAACATGTTTTTTGGTACATTTTCTCTCACATTGTATGAATCCACCCTTTAAATAATATTTTCCATTACCTTTTGTTTTCTGTAAATTTTGACCTTGAAATCTTTTAGCAAGTTTTCAGGAATAATTCAGTTTAGAAATTTTGAACTCAAAAACAATAAAACCTTGAGTTACACTAACCTTTTCATTTTTACTGTTCATACTGTACTTCACCTCACTGGAAAACAAATGATCAAACTTGCTTTCAAGTCAGGACCAGAGCCTCTGCAGACTAGTTCGTATGTGTTCCAGTTTGTGAGTCCATACGACAATGGAAAGGAGAATAATTTTGAAAAAGTTCACATACTGGACATGATATATTGTGACATATTATGCTACAAGACCAAATGTGTTTAGACCCATGTGAAATATCTTGTAACAAAAAACAAAGTTATTCTTTTACATCATTTCCAGCAGTATGCAAAGCAGTATGTAAATAAAAGATGTGAGTTCATTCTTTGAACTTTATTCCAAAAGCCAGTGTCAAACTGGAATTAAATTAGCCAGGAAGTGGGAGAGAGGCCTTTTGTGCCCGGTTTTTGACACCTTTTCACAATGCACCATCTGCTTGGCTACAGAAAAGAGCTCTTCTGTCTTTATTACATCTGCATTTTTGATGGATTGTGCAAATAATGGGTGGAGATTGGATCAATTCTGATAGCATTTTTCTAAATTTCATGTAATTTGTTTTGGAAAAACTTTGCCCGTGCCAGTGCAAAAAGTCTGACTACATTAAAGACAAGCCTGTGGTTGGAGAGAGGTATCGGACTCCAACATTTCCCTGCATATTTCAAATTGCCCTCCCAAAATAATCAATAAAGTTAAATAGTAAGGACAACAATCGTTACCTACATAGAACATACAATAGATGCACTGTGGGTTAAAATCACTACTTAACACTTGTAATATTAAAATCCCTCCTGTGAGAAATAAATCCTATGAAAATAGAGCTTCATGTTTTATTTTACGGATTAGAAAGCCGGCAGATTTACACAGGATGACGAAGACAGACAACCTCCGCAGTTATTACAAATCATAGGATGGCCCTAAGTAATTCTTGTCCAGCTTAGCTTTGATAAGTGGAAGAGATGAACATTTACGTTGGCGGTGCGTTTAAGGATGCTGGGAGACTTGTGATATGAGAATGAATGAACAGTAACCCTTTAATGGAAGAAACACAACATCTATGCCCACTGTGATAAGAGGTTCTGTGGCTCATTAGTGCAATTCTTCGTGGCAGATGACGACAGTTGCAGTTGTGTCTATATTAGCAATGGATTAATGATGAGTGAAGGTTGGGAAAATGCATTTTGATAGAAGATCTCAATTATAGTTAGCTTTGATGAATTTCATTTCCAAGCACCAGTAATTCACTTCTGTCTTGTCCGGCCTCAGTCTGTGATCCATCTCCACCCTGCTCCAACGTAACCTCACATCTGTAACGGCTGACTCATTAAGATGAATCGAACACTGGCCGCCTTATAGACATGGATCTGCTGAGTGGGAAAAATGCAGCACAAATCTAACGCATGAAAAATGTTGTTTCTGCAAAACACAACTCATGTGGTCAGGTTAAAGAGGTTAGTTAATAGAAGATTATTGAATTTTGCAAACAGCTCAACCGATAAACTTAATGTACTGACAGCAACTATGAACTGCACATTATAAATCTGACATGCAAGATGCACAGTGGAGTGGACGGGGCAGTGAACTCAGCACAGCAGGTTTCCTTAAAATCTGTCTCAATATTTAAGATTGTGGGCGGCGACTTTATGATTTGTCAGTTTGTGGATCAGCAGAAGATTCACTATGCCAACTATTTTGGCTGGTTCATTTTTTAATATCAAAAATACTCAAAGGTAGGTTTTATAGTCAAAACTATTGATTACTTCGTCAAAGAACGATATGTCTGTCATATAATGTTAAATTGTTGTATATGAAGTGATTATTCTCTGTTAAAACATAAAACCTCCGGACTACACTGATTTAACATGGAGTCTTGCAAACAGTTCAGATCATATAGTGGAAAAAGGTCTAAACTGACAAAGAAGAAGCTTTCAGGACTCTGCTCTGCTGCACAAGGACATGACAGTCTACACTCGGTAAACAGCAGAAAAAAACATTTTGTACATAATGGCATGGGTGTGTTTGAACCAGAGCACACTTCCTCACTTAGAGCCATTAATTATGGAGAAAGAAAGTAGCCTACAGAAGACGAGTGAGAAAAAAAAATACTGCTGACAACTTTAAAAGCATGAAGCAACAAAACACTTCAATTTGTCCTCAGTGTTGTTGTCTTGAATGAAGACTTTGCTGCATGGAGATAAGGATTCTCTAATGTGTAATGATTGGAGTGGAGGTTGAGATGCTAATTATACCACCAAAACTTTTTATCATACTGATGTTCAAGCTCATAAGGTTGAGTAAAAAAAAAAAAGGGATTAACAAGAGCGATACGTGGCTGATGTTTGAGTTAGCATCCTTAACAATTTGACTTGCATAGTAAATCCAGACAAATGGATTTCCAAACAGATGGGTGTCACTTTGGATGCAATCATTATGTAATGTGTGGCCAATAAAATGCTATAATAATACTTTACTTTGAACCCCACAGGCAGCGTCGGCGGCCGCGTTTCGCCTCTAAAATCAGACATCTAACGATTAGTGCTGACACAAACACAAAATCTGCTCTACAACATCAACAATGTAGGTCTGTGGGGCTGTGTTATTATGTCGTCGTGGTTACACCAAAGTATGACGGGACCAGCTGAGATGGTGGATACAGATAGATTGCTATTTTAAGAATTGCACGCTCGCAGCTTTTGTAAGGACGGAGGAGGGATAGATGAGCTCATTGGCTCATTTATCGAACCTCTCCCATTAACGCAAGATGTTCATTCAAATAAATTTCAATCTCTAACACGGAATGAGGCAACACAATGGAGACTGAGCTTGTGGCCCGCTGATGAAAGCATCACAATATCTTGTATATTTGCAGTATAATGAAGTGGATGTGACAATATGAAGTTGGAGCTAATGCAAACCTAACACCACTGCTGCAGCTTTTAAAAGCATTCAACTCAATTGTATGTAGGGCTGAACAATGAGCAGTCAAAGGAAATGCTATGTGGTTGTATCAATCGTTGAACCAAAATACATCTACAGTACAAGAAAACTTTTATTTTCTGACAGTGGATCAGTTAGAAATGTTTGTAGGGAATAAAGCAGCCACAAAGCAGACAACTAGACTGTAGCTACACACCTCCAACTTCTCAGACAGTATATATAGATTGCTTATTAGCCAGACAACCAAGGCCGGTGCAATTTGTTTCCAATAGAGTATGATGTTTTCTGCAAAAACCCAAATGATGAAACATCAGACAGACACATCAATAGGCAACTAGCAGACAATGTATGTTTGAGGAATGTGGGGAGGAGTTCAGAGTCCTGGTGGCTACGGGAGAAAAAAGCTGTTTGTGAAACCAACTCCTCTCACTGCGTCCTGCTGTTCACAGACTCACGCTGTTTGCAGAATAAAATCAGATCACAGTCGCTCACAAAATGATGGGAAAGGCAGATTATTATTTCCTGACTTCTTTAATCAAAATGATAATTAGTTTCTGTGCCTTTAACTGCGTTTATTTGTAACCAGGTAACTACAGGTGTCTCTAAATCTGCCACGACTGAAATCTTTGCCACATTTGCTTTCAGTTGCAAAAAACCTAACTAAGAAAAACATGAAGTGCTGGAACAGGCTGTAACATCAACTATGTTGAGATGCTAAGGGGATAAATGACTATATGCACCTTGGCTCTCTCTGATTTAAAGTTAAAACTGCATGTTCATCACAATAAGGACGGTTTTATTAAGATTTATGACAATCTAGTATCGGAGGTAGTTAATTTTGAAAGCTCTGTCAAAGACAAGACAAAGCTGCTATCAAAGAGGGGAAATGAGCAAAAGAGTGATTCTGCTGAGGAAGGTGACACTGAGGCCTCACCTGGGGACAAAGTGACCTAAATGAATGTTGTTGTATCAGCTGCAATAACCTCTCTGTGCTCAGAGCCTGCTGTTATTTGTGACAAGATAGATGAACGGATTATGTGCGTACGTTTCGGTCACTCTGAGAACTTAAAAACAAAGGCTTGTGAGCAATTAGCATCATACACAACACATTAGATCACTGTGGAGTTGGAGCTGAAGTGTCTCGCTGGACAAGTTGATGAACTAAATGGCAAACACCTGCAGCTGGAATTTTATAGAAGACGAAGTTGGAAAGTTGAGCATTTAGCATCATAACACTGATCTTTTATATTATTAATTTGCAGATTAAACATCAGTCATCCTATACTTGCTACAGGAAATCTATCAACAGTATTTGATAAGCTCATAGTACTTGAGCAATGTGTTTCTGTGTTTTTGGGACTTTCTATTACAGTGAGGGAAACGTCCAAATGAAACTAGTACCCACTGTACTGGTCAAAATACTCCTGAAAATATGTACAGTCTTCCTTTTACTAAGCAATGAAGCGTTTATCAATACATCACTGTATGTCAGCGTATATCTGATAAATGGCTTGCTGTCAGCCTGAGCTCTAATGTAAATCTTATACAGCCACAGCTAAAGAGATTTCCATCTGACTAACAAGGGTTGTTTTTATATTTTTGTTGAGGCTGCAGAAAATCTGCAGGGACAAAACTACACTGAGAACATTTGCAATAGTGAATTGACGTATTTAGTAGAAATTGTCAGGGGACGACCTTTGCATCGACGCCCGTGTTCGAGGCCTCTACGCGTCTAATTTATTCTCTTCATGATGATTCTGCCCTCTGGAGCTGGGATAATTAATTGTTTTCATTACCAAATATTCTCCAGTGCACTCATATCCCTATATTTCAATAACTTCTCGATTTATTGGAATTACCACCCACGGTATCCCGTGTTTTCTGATCCCACTCCTTCACCTCGGCTGCAGCTCTCCCAACAGACAGCCAATGCAAACAGCGAGTAGTGGGAGATAATCAATCTTCTAATAAATGTACAGCAGGGTGTGTTTTATAGAAAGCACAGTTACACTCATTTTATATGCACCAGGTGTAGAGAGCAGCACAGCCTCTTCTCTTCACTCTGTTCACACTGTTTCAGCAAAAGCCAATTTACGTCGGTAACAATCATTAACCTGAGAGGCACGATCACTGTACAGCCATGAATTCATAAAAACCTGTAAGAGATGATAGGCACTCGGATTTGTATGCAGCTTTTTGTCCGTCTCAGAGCGCCCAGTGTCCTATCTGGCTGCCAACTGAATAGCAAGACAAAAAATATTCCCTCAACAAATATTTTATTTATCATGCAATCTTTTAACGGTAAAGCCAGACAGATAAATCAGCCAGCATAAATTATTGATGGATGATCTGTCGTACGGACACATATATATCAAATCGTCCTGCTATAAGTACAGAATGTATGTTTGCATTGATTTAGAAAAAGTGTTGGCAGTACTCAGTCTGTCTAACGTAGAGCATTGACTTGTTTATTTTCCTGCAGTAAAGTAAGTGGCAGTGCCCAACAAAAATGTTTGTTTCTGCTGTGTGTAATATTGGAGGCATTACCTTGGAAATATATCAATTTTATAGATTTCGTGGCCACTTTATTGGGAGCACCTAGAGATCTCAACTCAGCCACACATTTTATTGTGTATTATGAATTCTACAATTTATTTATTTATTCATGTTTTTTTTCTTTTCTTATAATGATCATTGTATGTCTTATTTAATCTTTTTATTCTTTATTAATACTGCTATATTTTTTTGCTACTTCTTTCTAGTGCTCATGAATGTAAACCAATTTTGTTTGGATAATTAGATTATTATTATTATTATTATTATTATTATGGTCATAGCCCTACACACATGGCTGTTCAACCCTCTGGTAGGACCTGAAGGAGTTTATCTTGTGCATGGACAGCATCAAGTACACTGGACCTAGGCTGCCATGGTTACTATAAAAAACAGGCCGTGTATACTGGACCTTAGTTGTCATGGTCACCCTAATAATATATGACTATATTTACAGTGGCATACGATCGTTGCTATAATAATAGTGTGGCTTGACTAACTTTAGGCACAAAAACTGCTTGTGTGGCTCAGATCATAACTGCAGTTAAACTTCATCAACATCTGAAAATCTTTGTTGTCATGATTTGCTATTTAATTACACTGTTAACTTTGTCAAAGGCTCCTGGATAAGTCAAGCATTACGACTTACAGTTGAGGACGAAATTATTAGCCCCCCCCCCCCCTATGAAAATGTAACTTTTTTTATGTTGTCCTGCACAAAACCCTGACTTGAGTCCTAAAGAAAATCTGTGTGGTTGACTTAAGACCAAGGTCCTGCATGCCAGGAGGCATCAAATCTGGAGGAGCTGGATAGATTTCCCAAAGAAGAACTTGCTGGGATTCGACAGGAGATGTGTCAGAGACTAGAGACTTGTTGAAAACTAAAACAAATGACTGTTTGCTGTTATCCAGCAAAAAGGAAACACAACTGACTATTAGCATCAGGGGGGGCTAATCATTTGAGAGTGAATAATTTTGATCCTGGTAGTTTTTGGCTTTTGTGAAATAATTGTGTTTCTGTGTGCAAAGTAAATCCAAAATACAACTATGATGTTGGAAAACACTGTGTTCAAAAGTCTTTGCTCTGTTTATCAACATGGGAAATATTTACAAAAAAAGTGAGGGGGGCTAATAATTTCGTCCTTAACTGCACCTACTAGTTAGCTTAGAAATCTAGACGCACCCTAGCTGCAGCAAATATATTTGCTCCGTAGGTGGGTCTAGAAACGAGCCATAGGAACTTTTTGAGTCTCGAACACCGTTTGTGTTCACCAATCACAGCGCTCTATCTGTTTAGAGAGTCGTTGGACTGGCTTAACGCAATGACGACATACTTGCGAAGGTGAAAAACATGACAAGATGGCTTTGGCAAAGGAATCGTTTGAATCGGCGTTGGCATCAACTTTGAAAGAATTAAACTTTTCTTTTCTTTAAAAGTTGAGCAAATACTGCACTGAAGTCATTCATTTCGAAGAAGGATGTATTTGGTGTTTTGCCGGCGGGATATGGGAAAAGTTTAATCTACCAGCTTGCTCCGCTCTGACTACGTCATCCTGCTCTTTGCTCTGATTAGTCGTACCGCTACCCTATTGCGTGCAGAGGCAGTTTGAAAGACAGCCTTCATCCTGCCCCCTGGATTGAGCCGAGGTCTACCGGTCGTTGTAAGACTATACATTTTAATTAATGATATAGTCTGGCTTGTCAGGCTACCTACTAGTAACATGTGGGAATCAAACCCCACTCACACTGACACAAACCTAAACTGTGGATTAGTTTAGGGTTAGTGTGGGTGGGGTGTGATAGTGTTAGTGTGCATTAGTCAGCTATACAGTAGTCAGATAGTTTCCTCAGTTAATAGTTGCAGCATAATCTTCATCTCAACCTACAGTACTTTTAGTACTCCTATCACTCTCTCCGTGCAGCTGTAACCTGCCCAGTCGCTGCCTCCTCTCTCCTCTCAGCAGCAGCAGCAGCAGCAGCTCTCTGTCTCCGCTACAGTCACATGATCCTCACCTGCCAGCACACCTGCCCCTCATCCACCTTAATTAGCCACTCACTTTATGGACCACTAATCCTCCACCTGACCTGCTGCTGCCACTGCCCCCTATCAACACAGCACACCACCACGCAGGGGTCGCGTTAACCGGTTATTTTCCGTCATTGACCGTTTTTTTAAAATGGTGACGGAAAGATTTTGAGGCCATCCGTCATTTTGACAGATTGCAATTCACAGCCATGGCTGTCTGGCCATGTGCATTTGTTTACAATGAAGCCGGCGGATAATCAATACATGGAGCGGTGGATAACGATATAAAACATATACAATGTCACAAAGTCCCTACGGTGAGAATTAGATTAAAAAAAAAAAAAAAAAAACTCACAGCTGGCTGGTGCGCTCAGTAGAAAACGCTGTAGTACCTCCTCTAGGCCTGTGTGGAGCGTGTGTGGCGCTGTTAGTGCTGCCACACATAAACACTAACAACAGAGAAGAAGACAGAAAGCTTCCCCACAGGATTCAAACTCCTTCAAGTGGATTAAATGTTGACTGGGAGTCGTGTCAGTGCAAATATGACGGTCGATAATGATTTAACGGGCGAGATTCAGCTGCAGTGTCCGAGGGACCGACAGTAGTCAGCTGTTAAGTTACGTAGCTGTAGCTACACAGCGGTGTGTCTCGTAGGGTAGAGCAGTGGGGGTAGGACATCACCGTTTCACACACTCGCCGCGCACAACTCTTCTAAAGGTAACGTTAAGCCTTCTTTTAATGTATTTTGCCCGCCGTGGCATTGTTTATAACACTTAAAGCTGAGTGGGTCTTGTCCTGTCTGAATTTGTGCTGCATCTGGCTGTGTGGTCTATAGCTTCAGTTGTTTCAGTGATGCGCAGTGGCTGCGTGCGTGCGTAAAAGAGAAATGAGAGGCACAGAGAGAGAGAGAGAGAGAGAGAGAGAGAGAGAGCTAACGCCAGTGCACTATGCGGTGCCTATGTGAAAACGTGCTCCTTTGGATGTTTTGGTATAACACATGGGTTAGCATGTTGATTGTTGACAGAAAACTGATGTCATCTAACGTTGTATTTAGATGTTGAGTGGCAGAAAGTGACCCCGCATTCACTGACTGACCCACGGTTAGATGTGTTCTGACGCCGACTCTGCTCCGGAGCATTCTCTGTTCAATTTGTTTGGACTTGATATGAATTAAAATTGAATGCTATTGAATATGGTATTATTATCATTTTAAAAAAATTAAAGTGACCGGTAAAAATAGATTATGACGGAATTTTTATGACCCCGTCAGTCAAAATGACCGGCGACGAAAAAGTCTAGCGCAACCTCTGCCACCACGTAACATAACCGTCATCATCTATTACACTTTGAAATATTTTTTGGAAATATAACAAAACCATTATCACTTACTATAAATAAATCTACCACCGTGCTGCTTCTATAAGAAAAAAAAAAAAAAAAAAACTGCCTTCACCATGGCAGCAGCAATTCTGTTGCACCAATCTCCTACCTGCTGAGGTAATGAGCTCTCACAGTTGCCAAATGAATTTATTTTTGCAGAGGAAGTTACGTGACAGATTGAAACAGAACAATCATCAGTGGAAGTGAAGTCTCAGGAAATTAAACCCTTTTAAAAGGAGGAAATTTCCCCAATTTCTGCAGCAGTGTCAATACACACTTAAGCCGTGATCATTAGTATGCCATTGATTTTTTTCATACTTCACTGCCACCCATTCTCTCTCATATCATAGTGTTGTTTTATATAACTAATCAAATCTTTATTAAAAAGATCTTTCATGTTTTTTTTCCTTTTTTTGTTAATAGGTGTGTTTTCCATAAGAAACAAAGCTGCCCTTCTTTAAAACTGTACGAAAACAACATTTTGTCAGTTTTTCCATGCAAAGGACTGAGGCCGGAGAAACTGGAAATACTGTGTAACTTGTACTTTCCTGAGCTGCATTCCATAGCCTGCAAGCACGAGCATGCACACACACACACACACATGCACACACACACCACCACACATCCATATACTCATATGCTTCCACCTCTCTTATTTCCCTCCATCATTCATTTATTCCACTGCTGCGTTCATTGTCACTTTCGAAAATCGCATCAGATAAATACCCGAATATAACTGTCCTCTGAGCATCAGCAGACGCGCTGATTTACTGGGCTTCTCAATCGACTTGACGGGTGGATTTGCTTGAAGCCATCTTGGGAACTGTCACTATCATTTGCAGCTAAATCAGCACTGTGTTAATGACTAGCCCTCGCACGCCTCGTGGCCTTTGAATCAGACAATGCGCTGGTATTGCACATCCTCAGAGGTCAAAGCAAACCATGAAGCAGCTGCCTTTTCATGAACAGCATGTTATTAAAGCAAGCCTTTGTTAAAAAAAAAAAACATACATCCCTGTATATATCTGTCACTGTTTGCTCAGACTGTAGGTGTTCAAACAATAACCCTGCATCGTTTCAGTGTTAGTATTATTGTTATCACTGCACATAAGATTTTGGTTATTCTAGTTTTGTGCTGTGACTTAATGTTTGAACTCAAACTATTCAAATGAGAACTTGGATTTAATTTGATTGAACTGCTCTGCTGCACTTATTAGTTGATTAATCAATTGGTCAATCAAGAGAAGATGAATCAAATGGTTTTAGTAATGTTTTAGTGCCATCTGCTTTTTGATTTAGTTCATCAAATGTTTTGGGGAAAATTACCACTTAAAGGGATATTCAACATTTTGTCGAATCCCTATAGCCATAGCAGTAGGTTCGTTACCTTTAATTGTCGGTGCAAGCTGTTTTTAGAACGGCGGAGCAGAGCTGTGAGCTGCTCAGAGCTACGGAGGTTTTTCTTGGTTTCCCTCATCAAACTCATCAAATACACAATCCAACAACTCCAAAACTCTCTGGTGGACAAGTTGTGACCTGCACATTCACCACGCTATGAGATAATAACAGAACGTTACGAGACAGAGTTGTTTTAGAGGTAAATGCAGAGACTGCTTACTGAAAAACTGCCACTGACAGAAACACGCGCATCAGCTGTTTTGCATGTTTACCTCTACAACAACTCTGTCTTGTAACGTTCTGTTATGCAGCGTGGTGAACGTGAATGTGACATGTCACAACGTGTCCATGAGAGCGTTTTGGAGTTGTTGGATTGTGTAATTGATGAGGGAAACCAAGAAATCCCATTAGTCTCCGTAGTGTAGTAGCTCTGAACAGCTCGCGGCTCTGCTCTGCCGTTCTAAAAATAGCTTGCACCGACAATTAAAGCTAACAAACCTACTGCTATGACTATAGGGATTATGGCAATGGGCCAATTTGCCAAAATGTTGAACTATCCCATTAAGTGGCAATTTTCCCCAAAACATTTGATGAACTAAATCAAAAGGCAGATCACACAATCAACACATTGTCAAGTCATGAAAATAACTGTTACAGTAGCTTCTGCAACCCTGCTCGCTTTAATTCAACACCACACACAGCAGCTCACTCAGGTCAACACACAGCTGCACGGCAAACAGGAGAGAGTTTTGACAGCAAAGCAACAAACAATCAAAACTGATAATATATGGTAGAGCCTACCTGCATGAAGAAATATTCAAAACATAAGCACAGAAACTTAGCTGCAGAGTGAGAGACAAGTATGCAAAGTTATTTTTCTGCCACATAAAAACATGACTTCAGTATGACCTGACTGTGTCTCTGCTGCAATAACATGTAGCTGCTAAATTCTTTCCCCCTTTTTTTGGTAGCAAAAACCATTGAGTGTAACAGAGGCAGCCCTCACGGTGGGCATGTGTGAACCTGCTCCGTCCAACTATCCAATAAATTCTCCTCGGCTGACTGTGCTTAATACAAGAAAGACTTGAGTCGCTTTACGTGCTGTTGCCTTGTCGTGGTAACAGGCCACTTCCCCTCATCTCATACTTACAATAGTGGGATATTTCTGCCTCGACCATGAGTGTGAAGATGACACCAGAGGCATCCCTCTTGACTGTCCACAGTGATTCAGCTGCAGTAAATGTTTCATTCTCACATGCAGTATTGCTCTGGGATCTCACAATGGCCTCACACAGGCACTTACAGCTAAGTGCATCATGAACACAGTGTGACTGTATGACCAGGACAGTACTGAACCGGAGCATGCAAACAGTCAAAATGCAGTCTAGTCTACTTTCTGCACTTGTCTCACAATATGATATAGGAAGGAAATGTATTTTTAGAGATGTCATAAGTGCACTAATGAATCTCTGGCTCTGCCCAGAGCTCACTGACTGTTGATGCCGTCAGCCACTCACAGACTCAGATTACGGGCCTCCATTTGTCGCGATTAAATTCAGAGCAATTATCGGGGAAACCCAGACAATGTGTCTCCTATTTAAACTGACAGGTCATTTTGTTGCAACAGTTTTTCATTGTTGCAAACGTGCACTGATATGACATCAACCGTCTCCCGCAGCATTATCCCCAACAGATTCTGTTGTCAACGACGACGCCTGTGCTCCAAACCTCCACAATGACTCGCACAGGGACTTGTGCTGTTGATGTGTTGTGGATATGATCTCTGTCGTGTCCCTGCAGTTCACGTCTGGAGCCTGGAAACAGGTTCGTAAACTGAAATGAGCACAAACACCCAAAGCATCCGCTAATGATGCTATAGCAGACTGCGTTTGAGCTCACGAGAGAACGAGTGTGGTAGAAGTGGAAATGTTTGATATGCAGGACTTTTTAAAATCTAATTACAGAATGAGTGTCCTAGTTTTAAAAGTGGCATAAAAAGACAATAAGGCACGGCTAGTTTTTAAAGGAGAAGTTCAACATTTTGGGGGAAATACACTTTTTTTTCTCTAGTGGTGAGTCAGAGGAGAAGGCCGGTGCCGGTTGTGTGTTTATGGTAAATATGAAGCTGAAATCCACCTCCCAGAAACTTTCAAGCTTACAAATTAAAACAAAAATAAGTCTGATTGACAACCTAAGTGTAATATTATGTGAGGACGTGTTTCTGGGCAGGTGCCATAACTTCCAACAGAGCCAGGCTGTAGTTAGTTGTTTAACCTCGTTTCCCCAGTCTCCTCTTTTGAGCTGAGCTATGTATCTTTAGTTTCATAATTATGCAGGATAAATGAGTAGGGCTCTATCCTCTCATCTAACCTACAGCAAGGAAGCAAGGTGAGGCAAGGTTTATATGTATAAATGGTTGAGACCTTGTGGGAAGTGCATTTCCCAAAACTGCACACACTAGCCCACTGATTCTTGAGACCACAGAAAAAACAAGCTATTTATGGACTCTAAGGTCTACAACATGTACAAAAGTCTCATTATCTCTAATTTAAAGCAGAAGTAAGCGGAATATTTGTGTTAATATAAGTCTTAAATAGTTACATCTTCCGACGGCAATCACTTACATAGAGTGTTTGGTCTGAAACACGGGTCTGTCAGTCACTCTGCTCTGCTGTAAGCCGAGGAGAAAACGTCTTGTATACTTCCTTGTATCCTACAAGCTTTATCCAATGAGGAGAGAGAACGTCATGAAGGGCTGTGTGTGCAGCCAAGGGATGCGCGTGAATGTGGTGACGTAGGGACGAGGACCAATAGATCCATGACGAGGGCGGGGGCTGCTAACTCCATCGGCTGACAAGAAGTTACCCAAAACGACCAGATCGCTTACTTCTGCTTTAAGCTTTGTATAAGAAAAATCACTGAATTGTCCCCTGGTTGTGCTGATACATCTAACACAATACAACAGGAATAATAGAAACATGTACTTTGGAGGTAAGTCACTGGGGGCACCTGGATAAAGTTCCACCCCACAGATACCTGTGGGTGCCAAGGTGAAATGGAGACAAGCCTCCAAAGGAGGCATGTTTACCCAAGCCCAAGCTCAGAGTCTTATTGCTCAGAGAGGCATGCATAGATTTCTGTCTGCATTTCATTTTTTTTTTCCTGCAGCAGCTCCGTGCTACTTGAAATTGGGACCTGCCCAAAATGAGCCCTCCTGTGATGACAAGAATAGCTCCTCTAAAGACATAAGAGTGGAGAGAAATTAACTGTGTGTGATCAAGCGTAAAGAAACTGTACACCAGGAGTGGAAGAAAAGCTTGAAGGAATTTGAGAAAAAAGGATTCCAGGCATTCCTGAAAGTACAAGAGCAAGTTCAAGTCAAATGATGTGGGCGACACACGAGGTGCGGGGAATTAGTTCTGAAGGGTTCAATTTATAATCCCAGTTCATTCAGATGAGGTGAGAAGTTGCAGAGGGAGGTATGAAACTCTTACTGCTGCCTGAATCTTTATCACTTTATTGGATTATGGGCTCTCAGTAAGGATGCATAATGCTGCTTCACGCCACATTTTCAGCTGGAGTGTAGTACAAGATACGAGGAGCACTTCTCCAAAGAATATGCAGCAGAACCAACACTCACATTAACCTCGACAAAGGCACAAGCAGCCTGCTAATGAAGGGGATGCAGAGTCTGTCACTGTAAATCATGACATTTATTGGACTTGCTTTGCTTTCTGTTTGCAGCTGAAATGAGATATGATGAGTCTTATTTTGTAATCTACTTATAATGAATAATTAAGATGTTGTACTATGTGAAGTGTCATTCTCGGATTGTGTTGGGTTTGCAGCCTCACTGCACTGAGGACGTCTCGTCCTCTATCACACCCTCTAAACAACCTGATCTCGATCAGACAAAAGAAGTTCCTGCTCTGTCTTTATCCAACCCCCCCCCCCCCCCCCCCCCCCCCCCCCCACACACACACACACACACATCAAACACACACACACGCTGTGCGAACCCGCGGACTTGACGTAAAAGGTATAAATGCAGTGAAACTTTCTCCTAAATGGAGCACAGATAAATGCAGAGTGCAGCTTTTTCTCAGCAGGAAGTTAAAACACTATAGGCTTTTTCTTTTCTTTCTTTCTCTCTTTTTTTTTTTTTACCTTGTATGTGCTGGTTGACCACATTCTCCAGCCGGTCCAGCCTCTCCATGATCCGGAGAGTGTCTCCTCTTTTGTCACCTTCTAACTTTCTCTCCGGTAAAGGCATCGGGACTTTGATGTAAATGTTGGCGATGTAATTAGTGACCCATCCGACATAGAGCAGGCAAACAATGTTGGTCATGCCGCTCAGGATCACGCATGTGGACACCAAAGTTTTGGTTCTCCTGGTGCAAGCCATGCCGACATCCCTCCATACACAGCCTGCACTATCCCGTTATACCGGAGGACCGGGGCGACAGTCGCCCGCAAGAAACTGGAATAGTGGAAGTTATTTCCCGCGACCGTGCGGCGGCGAGGCAATATCCGAAGCTCCGAGCTTTTACTTCAGAAGTGGCTTGGTGTTTTTCGCAGATGGTGAAACACAGGGTAATGTCAAATATCTACAGGTGAAGGTCCACTCTCCCGCTCCATGGCTAAACCTGCGCCGGGCTCCAGTTGCATTTGAGGATCAAGGAAACAGGAGAGACACGGAGCATCCTGCTGCAGCCAATGGGAGGGATGGTGGGGACTGACAGCCTCCCCGCTGCACGCGTCCCTGCTGCGCACTGATTCACTGTGAAAGTGGATCTGACCGGACCGCTTCCACAGACCGGGACACAAAGTATTAGAACCTATTTCTGTCCAAACCACGAGACATTTGCGCACATATCAACCAGAGCAGTGCGCATATGATGTTTGATTCCCACCCCATAGGGCAGTGACACATCCATCTGAGGCTCACAATCTCTTGAGTTTTTTTTTTTTTTGTTCTGTTCATCCTTCCATGCGCGGAGAGGAAGCACTTTTAGAGTTAATAGTATTGAAATGAGATGCAACATGAAAGAGTAAAGCTATAGGGTATAGCTACCTGCTGCAGTACTGGATCAAACCACGAGATAGAGACAGCGGGACTCCGGGAGAAATCAAGGTGTGGCGGGGGGTCATGTTACAGGTCTGGCTCTGGTCCAGATCACTAGACACACCGGATGCAGAGAGGAGGCTGCTGCTCTCATCTCATATGCTTCTGTAATTAGACCAGAGCAGAAAAAGATACTAGTCAGACTAATTAGGCTACAGCAGATCTGCTCTGAGGGAAAATGCTGCAGACAAGACTGAACTTGAAGAGCAGCACTTTAACCTTATGAGGCAAATTGGCCATTTTATTCTTTCCCCTTTTCTCTTTTTTCCACCAAACTGTAAATATCAGTCTCAGAGTCTAAGAGCACTTTATGAATGGATCTGCTCCCAGTTCTTTGTTATTTCCACAGCCCAGGAGAAGAATAGAGCTCATTAAATGGCACAGCAAAAAAAAAAAAGAGAGAGAAAAAGCTAAAAAAAAAAAATGCAGCCATCATGTAGAGGGCTTTGCCCATGTTCACTCTGGAGATACTGTGCAATAATTCTCCCATCTGCAGGAGAGCAGCAGCAGACTCTCTGGATTCTGAATTTATTTATTTCCCCCCCTTTCTGTGCATCTGAGGCTGGGTGACTTGTCATTTCTTGCAAGTCATCCTCCTACTCTTTAAGAGCATCAAATAGTTTTCTTCTTTGAGGACATCTTGCAGCTTTCCGCTACCAAGGATCCTCTAAATGCACATGAAAACTGCAATATCTGAATCAATGCCAGGCTTCCTTCTGTATTTGTACTAACGGTCTTGATTTTTGTTTTTGACGGTTTTATCCAATATCTTCTTTGTAAATAACAGGCTTTTTCCATCCTGTCTAATACAACAGTCTGTCAGAGTGAAAGTATTATTGAAACATGAAAAAAGTGTAATATAAAATATAAAATATTAATAGCTTTCATTGTAATGGGATAGACAGCTTCAGTAACACTTGATTCCCTGTGTTTTTTTTTCTTGATGAATGCAGTGTATGATAGAGAAAGAAAACACTTTATCGTTTGCAACAGTATTCACAGTCACTGGCTTTTCAGAGCAAACGCCATGTGAATTGTCTTCTTTGTGGCCGGCTGCTATCGCACACCTCCATTACTGAGGACGGTGGAGAGAGACAGCTGGAAATAAGATGCCGTTCAAGACAGAAAAGATTCTTTTTCAACTCCACTACACATGGCTTCACATTAAAGGTACCAGTAATTGACTGTAATTTATTTTGTCAGTCATCAGTGTCCGTCAGCGCCACCCTGATTTGCCCTTCACTGTATAATCCAGATGTAATGACGGACCACCCCCTCTGTGCTGTCTCCTCAGCAGAGACCGTTTATGCCTGCAGATGATCAATGCAGGAGCATGCTGCCCATTCATCTCAGCTAACACACCTGCTAGAGTGCAAAATGCTTTTTGTTCTGGTTTGCAATATGTGGAGTGCTTCTGTGTTTGCTCGTTACACGGACGTGATGAAAAAGGGGCTTTCTCGCTTTTCTGTTCATGTAATTTCTCATCTTAACCCAAGAGAATCTACTAAAAGTCAATAAATTATTTGTGAGATTTCTACCCCCCGAGGCACGAACGGTCCAGATCGGAAGGTCCATTACAGTGTAGAAGTTTAAAGTGTTGACTTTGTAGAATATAATTTACAATTATGCATGCCCCCTGGATCTGAAATGATCAATTAAGGCAAATTGATGAGTCGATCAACATAAAATAAATCCACTTTTAACTATCAATTAAACATCTCTGTCAACTGAATATCTGCATGTGGCTCACTTTGGGCTTTAAAATAACTATCATTTTCATTATTAATCATTCAGAAGATGCTTCAAACTAAGTGCACACTCCTACCAGTTAAGTGACAGTTTAAAAAAACACTTCCAGCTCTGGAGTCTGCATAGTTTTCTTTTCGCTTCTTGGTCCATATTTAGTTTTATGGACTACATTTCAGCATTGAGATCACCTAAAACAACTTTTGATCAAAGAGTGGAGAAATATTTCTCTGAAATCTGACAAACATCTAATTATTCTAATCAAATCTTGGAATAATTTCTTCCACTGTGTGATGCTTATCAGACTGTAAAATCTGCACAGTGTAGAGATGAATACAATTAGGGAGGATTTAATTTTTAATGATGGAAATTACATCTCGGTGACGTCACCAGACGATCCCACTGAAGGGCAGACCCATATACCTACAGTAACTTGATGTACGAGCTTCAGTGGGGAGTAAAAGTTTCACGTCTAGATTTATTTCATACATCTGACCTCTCCTCTCTAAAGAGCATTACGTGTCCTTGTGAGTACAGTACAACCACTGGATGTCATACACAATATGTTGTTGTGAAGACGACCTCAAAGCTGTGTACGCATTTAACTGACAAGCTGCAAACACCTGCAGGTCTCGGCCCTGCAACCTATTGATTTCCTTCTTTTGAATTGGAGCCAGGCTTATGGACCCTTTGAGGGTGGTATAAGAGACCTATGATCCTCCCAGTGAGTCATCCACCCAGCCAAGCAGCTGTCACATTTAGTCTGAGCGAATGGGCTTCTTCTGGACTGATTAATTACTTTGTGCAAGAGGTTATCCCATAATCATTACTGCGAGGTCCCAGCGACAAAGACACTGCACTGAGTTCCTCAGCTGAGGAGACAGCGGCCATTAATCAGCAAACCACATACTCGACATTTAAGTGTTAGACCATGACAACACAGGAAGGTAAATAAGTAATTAATATGTAAATAATTATGATGGATGTCAATTGGCTTTATGCACAGCTCCACTACTTCCTGAAATAAGCCAGCTCGTTTATTTCCTGTTTTACGTTATTGGACAAACTGATTAATCCAGGTGTGTCTGACCTCACAACAATGGTCAGACACACCTGGATTAATCAGTTTGTCCAATAATGTAAAACAGGAAATAAAGGAGCTGGCTTATTTCAGGAAGTAGTGGAGCTGTGCATAAAGCCCATTATATCTGATATCATGCCTTTAGATTAGATTGCATGAACGTTGTTGATAAAAAAAAAGAAAAAAAAGAAAAGAAATCAGTCATTGATGCAGACATTTTTGAAAATGACTGTGAATCCTCCTCACCACCTTGACCCTCCGGTTGTCTCACATTAAATGGAGGAAATGGCTGGCACAAATCACCCTCCATACAGAGTGGGTGGGCAAGAGCAAAAAAAAAAAAAAAAAAAAGGAAATTTCCCCGGAGACACAGGATCATGCTCAGTTAATTCATGTATGAAGTGCATCCTGCTGACGGTTGAATAGGAGCCTTAAGTTAATTAATGTGATTTTCAAATAAAAAAAAACACCTTCACACCACTGAAATACATATAAAGTCACTTGATGCCACGTGTGAGATTCTTTGTGTTGGTTTCCTTTCATAGTCTCTTATTCATGCTGCTGGATTTATAGGGATTGTCTTTTCTTTGTGGACAAAGAACAAAATATTTTAACCTTGGCATTGGACCGGCAGCATTTTTTATTTTTTAAATTGAGTTACACTACTGAAACTGATGAGTGTTTATACAAGCTGCAACTGCACTGTAACATTTATCCTGTTATTTCCTACAATTTATTAACACACATCAAACATTTATGCAGGAATCAGATGGATGAAGTTTTCTACAGCCGTGCTTCCTGTTTCCGCCTGGCTTCCATCACTGCACCTTGTTAAAAAACATGGATTCAAGTTATATTACAAGTCTTCACTGCCAACAGCTGAAGGGCAAAGATTCTGATTAGATTTTTTTTCTTTCTTTTTTTTGACTCTGCGCTGAAGTGTTTTGAATATTTGTACTTTTAAATTAGCCTTCATATTAAGGTAAGTAGCTGCGGTGTGGACACACGGATTATGAGATGAAAATCACATTAAGTTCAAGCTCATTTATTTATAGAGCCCCTTCTTCACAAGTGTGTCTCGACGGACTCAACGGAGAGAAAGTGCAAACCTTTTTAGATCTCTCCAATCATAATCATTCACATGGCAAAATGAAGTGCTGTAATACATGATGAAACAAGTGAAATGCAGGGAAGGAAACAAAGCACACAACTCACACAAGACCTTCCACGTATAATTAATCGTCAGGAGGCGGACGCAGCATCGCAGGTAGCTGTGCGATCCAAACGGCATTTTTAGATGAGACTGGGTATATGACAAGAGCTGACTCTGGTAAATTAAGCTTTGGTGGTGTTGTTTGTGTGGATTGAATCGTAGTCTTTGGAAAGGGAGCTGATGAGGACAAAACACAATGACAACCTCAGCAATTCAAACTATTGCAAGTAGGAATATTTGCAGCAATGCAGGCCAAGACGTCATCTGGCTGCACAGATTATTCATTATTCATGATATTGTATCCACCTGTGCCTATACAGTAGGTACACACTCTCAGCACCACCAACCGGGAACCCACAGAGACGGTGGAAAAGAAACTATTTCATCTTGTTGCAGTCAAAGCTGCATCCACCTGGTGATGTCTCATTTGAAGTATGGCACCCTTTTACTAAGAATAATTTTAATAATAATCTCCCTTCTCTGTGCATTTCGAGGTCAGTGCTCTGAGTCTTAATAACATGTTTTGCTATGCAGTCTGCCTGTGAAGTGCAGCAACTCATCTCTTCAAATAAAACCACAAAAAAATGAGAAACCACAGGTCTCAAGGTAAGCACACAGCCCCGTGATGGACCGACGAAGCAAGACCAAGAAAGGCTTTAATTTTGGAAAGTATTTGCAGAGTAAATGAGCTCAGAAAATGTTTGAAAATGGGAAAAAAACAGACCCAGAGGGTAACCGGTGAAACGACTGATTTCAGCGTTCCCTGCTGGAGAGAAACAATTATACAAGATGGAGGGACTCAAGAGGGTTGTTTTTTTTTTTCATTGATGTGGAAAAATCAACTGATGTATCTGAAAGTGATGGTTGAGGGTTTGAAGGCAGGCAGCCGTCGACTTTGGCAGAATATTGAGGGAGAAAGGTACGTGAACTCACCTGAGCTTTAGGGGAAATAGAATTTACAAGCTCAGTGTGGTGCCGCGAAAATGAAGTCTCCAGGCTTTCTCTTTGCGTGCAGGAGGGAGTCGAGTTAGCAGGAGACACAGACAGAAAAGAAAAGCAAGCAAAAGCATAACTTCTGTTTTCTCGTCAAACACACTGGAGTGAAAGACTGAGAGAAAATAAATGCCTAAATAAGAGGATGTTTGAGAGAAGCACTGGCACGATGTCAGGCCATTGTTGACAAGGATTAGCCTCCAAATGCACTGTCGCTGCAGCTCTACTTCTCTGTAAATATCGTCTTTTTTTTCCTTGAGGAAAACTGAAAAATAGTTTTTTAACTCAGAGTCTCATTGTTCTGAAGTTGTGCTTTGATGGCAACACCTCAATTTAAACTATAAAAAACATCAAAATACACCCAGTGACAGGTTGAACAGAATACAAGTTACAGACTTCTGCTGAGAAAATGTTTATCTTTGAACTTTCATGAAGCATTTGACAGCAAAAAAGAAGAAAAAGAAAAAGCAAATCTCTCCTCAAACAAAAGAATGAACTAATTTCTGATGTCTTCATGCATGGAGTAATTACACCACTCGGTTTGACAATGTACTATTGTGCCGTATGAACAACAAAAGATTACGTAAAACATTTTCTTGGTTGTCTTCTAAACCCCATGACCTTAGTGACTGTTGCCACACCTGTGTTAGTTTTCTCACAGTTAATAATCAGACACCTGTGGACATTTTCTTATGTAAAACATGTACATGTCATAGATTTTCAGACACCTTTTCAAGACCATTACTGTATTCAGTACCAGTACTCATAATCATCTTGTGGCTTGACATTTACATTATTCCTCAGCTAAAAAGAAAGACAATTTGACATAAAACCTATTCCTAACCTAAACGTTTTTTCCAGATGGTTACACTTTTGTACAACAATTTTATTTTTTATTTTTTTAAATAGTTTGTTTTTATGCTGTTTTATGCTGTTCTTTTAAAATGTTTTGTCTTTATGTACATTGAATTGCCTTAGTGTGAAATGCGCTATATAAATAAAGATGCCTTGCCTTGCCTTGCCTTAAAATGACTGAATTACATTACATAAACCAAAGTGAGTGAGTGGCAGAGAGAGATATTTGCGGTTAAAAAAAAGATGTCATTGCCGCTGTGGTTTTGACTGGTCTGGGACCAGTTCAACCGAGACAGAGACAAGACCAACTAACAATGTAGTCGATTCCGAGACGAGACCAAGTCCTTAAAAATGTGGTCTCAAAACCGGTCTCAAGTACCACAACACTAGTTTTACTGATACTGATATTTTATGTCAACATAACCATGTTTGGCTGCTTTGATAATTATTTGTTTGTTTGTTCAAAATATAAAAAAGACAAGAAATGCATGCTTCTGTATATTTTCACCCTGGAAAACTGATAGAAACAAACTTGTGATATACTACGAATAGCTCAGAAGAGTAGAATGGCTCCATGAACTCTACACCTACAAGAGGAGAAATCCAACTCTTGACAGATTTTACTCTGCCACTCATCAACAGTTGAGTAGTAGTGATGTGGAAAAAAGGACTGGAATTGAAATGTGTTTTGTTTTTTTTGTTTCTGTAATTTTAAGAGGTGATGATATTAGCATTTTAATTAACCTAAAGCTGAACAAACTCTTTGAGTGGCTAAAACAATATGACAACCTCTCGTGTTTTGAAGGATGTTGGAAAAAACTGAGCTCATCAAGTGGCTCGTTTACATCAGTGGCTGTTAAATAATATCATACAAGTGAAGATGGACGTCTTCCTGAATGATCTTTGAAATGTGGTACTTTCCGCTCAGCTATTGTGTTGACAGACATTACTGATGCAAATAGACCATTAGCAGCATCTGGAAAGTTGAATAATTAGCCTGATTTATTTTGGCCTTGGTAGTGTGACTTTAGGGGTCTTTCAGTCTGTGCAAAGCATTTTGGGAAGGGTTTACAAATTAATGAAACAGCTGTTGACACAGAATTGGTTCAGACTTGTTGACTGAAGGCTTTTCCTTTTTATCCCAAAAGAAACGGCAACTTTGTTTCAGTGTTTCTCATATTGAGTGTTTGTTTCCAATTCTTGTTATGGAAATTAAATAGGGGATATGATGCAATGTTTAATAAACTCACGGAACGTGCTCTCTGGCTGGCTGGATTTTCCGTACGGGCTGCCGTACAAACATGGTGGCGCAAGATGGAGACACTCTCTAAAGCAAGACCCTTGCTATATGTATATAAAAGAACAATTATAAGGCTACGAAAACCAAACAAATTTTATTCTATAGCGATTATACACAAATATATTTATGGGTATTATATTCAGATTTTGCCAATAAACCCTGCCAATTATTACACACTGAACCTTTAATAACCTACAGATCCATGTATTCATATGTTCAATCTCTATGTGACAAAGAATGCACTAAAAACTAGAGTCAACGTTCATAAATTCACATTTCATACATATGGAGCTGAGGTATTTCTGCGGGCTCATACACAACTGAAGGACTTGAACATTTCTAACATTTATTGTAGGATAAGATTTTCAAACTCTGGTGGCTTTTTACTCCGCGACTATGGAGCAGAAATGAACTCATCATCTCTGAACATTATAATAGTGCAGACTAATGCCCAGTGCAAAGTCTCTTTTCTTTGCCCTACTTTCTCCATTTTACTGTAGCTTCAGATTCTTTTCATGGAGGAATGAAGCAGAGAGAAAACCAATGTCCAGTAGCTGACATCTTGCATTCTGCTCAGAGCTATATTATGAAGTTTGTCTTCTTATTTTGTCTTAAATTGTGTTGTTACTGTAATTTTGTCTTTTCACATATTAAATTATTCTTCTTTATTGTCTTTTGTACCATTCACTAACTCAAATTCTTTGTAGGTGTAACGACTTCTTGGCCATAAAAGCTATTCTGATTCTGATTCTGATAAACTCCCATATACAGTTTATTGGGAACATGCACCTACATTGTTGTTAAAGTGAGAGGTCAGAGGAGAAAGGTCAGACTGGTTGGAGACAGAAAGCCTACGGTAATTCAATTAACCACTCTTCACAACTGTGGTGTGGTGAGCAGGAAGCACAACATGTCAAACCTTGAGGAACAGCAGACGACCACAAAGGCTTTCATTCCTGTCAGATAAGAAAAAATAAATCTGAGGCTGAGGTGCACACAAGCTCCCAAAACTGGTCAGAGGAAGACTGGAAAATCAAAGCCTGGTCTGATGAAACTGGATTTGTGCTTGACATTAGCAGCATGAACCCTTGGTAATGTTTTGAATTCCACAAAGTTGTGCTGACAATCTGCTTCTCTTTACGACCACATTTTACAATCATGATTGTCTCAAATTGGTGCAGCGATAAAGTTGGCTGAAGATTGGCATCATGGATGTGCAGCCGATGAATCCGAGGAAACAAACGTGATGCAATCGTGTCAACATGGAGCTGAACCTCAAAGCCTGATGTTTCCAGCATGTTGTGGATTCAACACCTCAAAGAGCTGAGGCTGTTTAAAGAGTAAAGGCAGCCTCTCCCCAGTGTTAGTCTGCTGTTTCCTACTACAGTTAAAGCTGTAGATACAATATGTCACTCAAAATAAGGATCTCAATGTCTCTTAATTTTATCTGTGGTTAAAAATCTTTCTCTATTGGTAATTTTTATATTTGCTTTGATTAGGTGTACTGTGGCTTCTTTTTGGTGTTACCATAGTAAGTGAACAAAGTAACTCTTTCTCCCCGAGCACGTATTTCTGCGTGTCCTCTCTATATTGTATTACCCTTGGGCACTTTAAGTTTAATCCTGATAATACAAGCTTTGTAGAACATATAAATCTGTTTTAAATCCTTTTGTTTTTTAAGCCGTTAAGCCAGAAGTGACTCACAATTTCCTAACAAGCCTAAACATTTCACACTAAACCTCAATTTGTCAAATAAAAAACTCATAATATATAGGGTGTAACAGGCAGAAAATCATACAGCAAATCCACTTAAAACAATTTTGACTAATATTGAAGATGACATCCCTTAGCTGTGGGTGACTGACTTAGAAACAAGCTCAGCACTTTTGAGTCAGAAAGAAGTGTTTTAGTATTTGTGACCCAATATGTGCATAGTTTGTGTGTGTGTGTGTGTTTGTGTGTCCCAGATGAGAGAAAAGATGGGAAAGTCTGTGTCTCGGGGTTTAATAACATAATATGTGATGTGATTTCTGAACCAAAGAGGTGACAGTCAAGGTCCTCCAGGAAAGAGCTGGCGCTGTGTGCTGCTGAATATCAGCTGAAATCTTATTGTGCTGAATATAGAAAACGGGAGTGATGATCTTTGAGTCTTTGATCAAATGCAGTCTTTGCCATATTCATACATGGGCACATACTGCTGAGAGTGCTGTTTTAAAAATAAATCACTCCTCTATACTGTAAAAAAAAAAAAAAAAAAAAAAAACATGTGGTTGAAGTGATAGTTCAACATTTTGGCAAATTGGCCCATTGCCATAATCCCTATAGTCATAGCAGTGGGTTCGTTACCTTTAATTGTCGGTGCAAGTTATTTTTAGAACGGTGGAGCAGAGCTGCAAGCTGCTCAGAGCTACGCTACGGAGGCTAATGGGATTTCTTGTTTCCCTCATCAAATACACAATCCAACAACTCCAAAACGCTCTCATTTTGGAGTTATTGGATTGTGTATTTGGTCATGTGCATTTTTTTTCACTGACAAATGCAATTTGGTCATGTGCATTTGACGACTCCAGCGATAGGGCAATCCGAGGAGCGTTGTCTACCAAGGTGAGTAACATTGGCAAGAGATTACGGATTACCGGGCGCTTTTGTGTCGTAGTGCCATAAAGCAGTACATGTTTCTCACGAGACGAGATCTGGGACACCGGGTCGGAGGCGCTGATCTTGCAAGTTTGGTTTTTGGCAAAGAGACGATATGGAAAGGCAGAGAGCAAAACAAGTCATTCAACCATAAATTACTCCGAAAACTGATTTATTAAGGTGCAAATCTTGCCTTTTTAAAAATGAATGACTGGCACATTTCATCTTGAAGCTCCTAAAAAATGTTTGAAACTCTCCAATTTTCCTCCTTTGGATGGCAACAGAAAATCTCCATAGCTTTGTATTCATAAGGTCAAAATGTTTTGTTTTCTCCTCCAGCACATCTGTTCTGAGCTGCTGCGAACATGCCTGCCAGGGACAAAGTTTTCAAAACTACACACCCATTTCTTTTCTTGTCCTTATTCCAAATCACACAGCACGGCAGAAAGACATGATAATAAATTCCCGGAGCGTGCATGGATCTCTCCCAGCGAAGGCACACCTGTAATATTTTCTTTTCTCCCACACAGCACAGCAATGTTTGTTGATGAATGAAACAACAACATGTGTTTTCCACTACACAGTAGAATGAGGGATGTGGAGTGTAATCTGATGTGTGGCAGTTCTTTGATGATTGGATGTTTGTCTAACACGTGACTAGAATATGAAAACACCCCTGCGCCTGCACAAATAACTCTATTAATACGTGATCTTCTCTTGATGTACACCAATGAGGGGAATCCAGGTGAAAGATATTATTGCTTATCTTAATTATTTTTGTATTAAATCACCACAAATCACCGGGGAGGAGACGTCAGATGGCTCTATAATAACTAATAGAAAGGATTACACTCAGGAAGACATTACCTTTTCATAGATCAGAGCTCTTGTCACTCAGCCTTTATGATCTTTTTATTTAAAACTACACAGACCGATGTACAAACGGAGCGAATAGCAAAAAGTAAGAGCAGCTGACAGAAGTATTTAACACTTTAAAATACTTATTGGGGTTATTGCAGTTTTGCAGTTGATGCAGGGATAAAGAACAACCAGGTGTAGCTATAAAAAATGTTACTGTCATATATACGAAGCCTCATAAATTTTAATAGGCAAGTCCTATGGTGAGTGGCTTTACACACACACACTGACACGGTTATATAAGGAATTATTGACCTACACTTTTGATGGAAAAGATACACTTACATCTGGTTACACCCTGTGAGCCCTCAGTGCTGTAAAATGGTCTCTGGTGTACAGTCTGCACTTCACTTTCATACATCAGTAGAATCTGATTTACACTTCAAAGCGACACAGCGAGAGACATGGGGGGGAGAAGGAGAGACGAGGAGGGAGGAAGAGGAAGAGACAGAAAGACAGAAGGGAGAGACTGAGTGGCCCCTGGCTTAGTTTTGATTTGATTTTCATTAAGCAAGAGAACATAAAAGTAAAATCAATTAAAGTATGATTGTTTGTTCCCTCCGGTCACTGCAGGTTAGCGAGTCTCTGTCATCAGGCCGAGCAGAGAAGAGAAGATGTCTCCACACCCAGATGGAGGATCTCATCGCATGCACACGAGAGCTTTGATTACCGACTCAATTCTCCAGCTTCCAGTTTTCTTTCCTGCTTTTCCTTGGTTGCTTGGAGGTGGGCGTGCGAGGCGAGCAGCTAACCCCAGAAACAGAGAACCCAAGAGCCGTCGTCGTTGTTGGGAGAAGCAACTTTGAAAGTGTAGCTTTGCGAGCTGCCAATTACTTCCCAGCTGAAGGAGCTGAACTACAGCAAAGCCATACTGAGGGGAGACATCCAGTTTGATTAACTAACATGACACAGAAACTGCAGCTCAAACTACTTTGTAAAAGGAAACAAGACTAAATTGACACTACAAGTTCAGAAGCCATTATGTAAACCACTGAAATGAAATACTGTACAAGATTATTTATGGAAAGAGCTGGAATATCAGCCTGAGTTTCGTACTGTAAAACAATATCCGTTTGATAATGATGATACAGGGAGGTGTGTCCATGATGATGATGTTGCCATGTGAACACTGAGTAATGCCATTCGCTTTTGCACATGCACAACACAAATGTCAAGTGTATAATGTGAACTGCCTGATAAATGCATTGCCTGCCCTGCACATGCCCTCACAGTGGCAGGATGAAAGCAAATGAGAGCAAAGCAATGGTACTAGAATCACTATGCACATGTGTGAATGCAGCTGAACTACTGAAGACCACACTATCTGCTTTCATCATGCATGCCTATGAAGTCAGGTGTGTGTGTGTCTGTGTGTGTGTATAATAGTGTATATATATAGTATATGTGTGTGTGAATTGCCAGCTTTGTCAACATGAAACTCAACTAAGATTAAACTTAGAGGTGGTAAGGTGCTGCTTACGGTACTTAAAATAGCTCTGACCTTATTCAGATAGCCGAAAATAGAAATGCATCATTTACTTTATATTTAAGTAGTTCATGAGCAGCCTCCAACACACGTAGCATCACTGTCTCCAGAGATACTGATTCTGCGTTGGTTACAGGGCGAAATCTACATGAATAATGTAATTATGCTTTGTGGTCTTTTTTATGCTTTTTAAAAAAAATAGACAGTGATGACCAAACTGATGGAAAAAAGTAAGTTTTGGGACTTTTTCATTTCTTATAAAGTTGACAAAAAAGTTCCTCATAAACCATAGAGCCAGTAGAAAACAGCATTCATCACTGCAGACTCGCACAGACTCTTAGAAGAGGCTTTGGAGCCACACGCAGACTTTGTTCCCCTTATTCGCTAATTCAGCATCAGCCTCTAATATACAGTAAACCATTCATGCCTGTTAAACAATTTGGGACCATATGTTGTTTGACTCTTAGGCGTGCAGCCATGCACAGATGTTCAGTCTGCAGAAATGAGAAGGATAAGACAAAAGAGCTCATTTAGCTCAAGTGTAATTTAGAGAAAAACTTCAGACTAAAGTCATCCTTTGGACAATCGGAGGAAACACAGAGACGACAATGAGCTATTTGTATCTATTTATAGATAAAAAAAAAAAAATCAAATCTTCTTATCTTCTGTTCATGTTTGCCGAGCTCCACTAACTGCAATTAGCGTTCAGCTCTGAATTTATGATCAGAGTGGTGGTAACACAGCGAGAACATTAAACACAAGCCCAGCTCCGCATTTGTCTTAATTATGAGATATAATAAGAGAAAAAGATGAATCTTCAAACACAGGTGTGTCTGACCTGCTCGCGCATGCAGTAGTTTAATTTAATCTTGGCGTTATACACTTGTGTCCCATTTTATACCCACTAGTTCTCACAGTCGTCCTAACTGTTAGCTTTCACACTTTTTCGTGCCAGAGGAATCACACCCAAAGAGGTGATGGAGTTTTATTTTTAGCTCTGCAAACAATAAATTACCACCTTCATGAGAGACCCATTATTATTATTAAACATAGACTCTCTACACAGACGAACCTTTTCACAGACAGGGGGGACTGTGATTTTAAAAATAATGACAGTCTGTTACTTAAGCAAAACAACAAAGTGGCAAAACCTTCACTGAAACTGTTGAATTATAAATGGATCATGTACATATGTTACCTGTATTCTCTCACACAGATTTAGTAATAATGCGCCTCAGAGTCCTGATTAGTACAGTGTATGTGGATGTGCCAGGAGATGCAGATACACATTTAATCCAAATTGATTTCTCTAACATTTCTCCTCTGCTCATGTTTTTCCGTCTTGGGGTTTCTTTCTTGATGCTATGAAATGATCAAAAACTAAAGTAAAAAGAAACAGCCAGTCTTTGTGTCATACAGGTAAAAAAAAAAAAAAAAATCTTTACACCTTCTCACTGGAAAAATTGAACTATTAATCAATGGCTGAGCAGCTCCCTAAGCCGTCAGACCATGGAAAAACAAAGCCATTAGCAGAAAGTCCAGAAAATATGTGGACATTTTATGGACTAAATGAAACCATGTTTCCCTTTTTGTTTGTCATTTTTTCTTTCTCTGTGTCTTTATGTTTTGTGTAAAATATGAAAACCAGTATATTATATATTATACCACTGTAGTAATTTATTGTATGCAAAACTGTAGCAGTATAGTTAATATAGAGCCACAGACTCAGCTGAAGGAAGAGGTCGAGGTGGGTGGATGAGTCAACAAAAAGCATAATTTCCTCAGGTTATAAGTTATTGTTGTATCAATGTTGATAAAAGTCTCTTATTATCTTCATAAAATAGTTACTGTAAGCAAAACAAAAAATGTTTCACGAACCTAAGTACTTATTTTAATCCAAAGATATTCTCCAAACCTGATAAAAGGTGTTTTTCTGACTAAACCTGATGAAACATAAACTAAAACCACATTTCTATGTATTTCAACAGTGAATTGTAATAATGGTTTCAGAAGACGTCAAATGAACAAATGTTCATCCTCCTCTAGAAACGAAGAGGATATTTTAATCACAGGATATAAATCATAATTTTGAAAAATAAATGGGCTTCACTTGTGCTTTTCTGCTATAACAAGACAAAACATCTGACCTTAAATACTTAATTTAATTGCACGGCTAATGTATCAGAACACCTTATTTATCAGCTTCACTTTTGTTTCTTTCTACTGTCCCTAAAGAACCAAGCAGGTAACGTCATTAGTGTCTGTATATATATATATATATATATATACACACAGCAAAATTACAAAGATGTGAAATGAAAAGAAATCACGGAAGACAGGAAAGGTGTTAAATAAGCGGAGACATCTAACAGTAGCTGTCAGAACCTGCGAGTTCCCATGACTCACAGCTTCATGTTATGCAGGTACAACATCAGCAGTGTCAACGCAGCCTCCTTTCTTAGTCATGAAGTGCAAAAGAGAAAAAGAAAACACATTTCCTGCTGTGGACACTTTGCTGCTCTATTAACAGAGTGTTATCTGCTGTGTAAGTGTGCATACATCTGTAAAGTGCAGACAGCTGCTTGTAAAAGCTGTTAGTGGTCACATGTAGGCAGCCTTGTACCTCAAACACTTACACAACCCTTCCTCTTGTTTTGGATTATGTTCATTTAGCATTTCATCAGCCTTTTGCTTCTGGAGTTGGTGTGGATGGTTTGTTATAGAGGAACCATTTTTTTTACCTCAATTAAACAGCTTCAGAGTAATTGTGATGGTTAAATGACTTGTTATGGGGAGAATGGAGGCTCCTTGCCTTCCACCTAGCGTCTCTTGGCCAAACACCAACCTTGCAAGATCAGCGCCTCAGACCCAGTGTCCCGGATCTCAGCGGCATCATGACACAAACACACCCCGTGATCCATGTTTATGACAGATAAGAGTACTACACATTGAAAAACATACTGTGTATGATATATAACGTTAGCCACTGCTCCTTGGATTGTCTTCTCGACGCTTTGTTGAAAACAAATGCACATGGCCGGCGGGGGGTGTGTGTGCGTGGTGTGTGCGTGTGTGTGTGTGTGTGTGTGTGTGTGTGTGTGTGTGTGTGTGGGGGGGGGGGGTAGTATCTCCTTAGACCTCCCTAATATGTATGATTTTTTCATTTCATGTTGGTTTTGTTCAAAATTTCGGTTTTATACTTAGACAACTGTTGCTGGTGGGAAACTGCATAGTCTAAATTTCCAAAATTTCTTTAATTTGACGTATTTACACAAAATAAACTAACATAGCATATCATTCTCATTATATATTAGTAGTAGACCCTTTAAAGAATATGTACATACACATTTGAGGCAGACATCTCCCCTAAGAGGTGCAAACAGGAAGTAAAGAGGCCTGGTCATGTGACCATTCACACATTACATTGATACAATTTAGAGCAGACAACATATTATTTCATTTTAAAACTTGCATTAGCTGCCCAGACCTAAAACAGCAGTTTTAGTGCTTCCAGAAGTTAAAAGAAATGGGATTAAACTGGTTAAAAACAGGAGCAGGTACTGAATTCATTATGTCACTTAGCTGAGATTTTTTTCAGTGTGTAACTGAGACATAGATCATTTGATAAACTTAACCTCAAGTGGCTAGACATGATTATAAAAAGTCAATCTTGTATTGCGAGAAATTACACGTGTTGTCAGGGAACATTTTATATCTTCAATGTCACCATTTTACGTCATTAAAACAATTCAATATAGAAAGATGTGATTCAGGTGGCATTTCATTTCCTTCAGATGCATTTTACCATTTGCATATAAGAGCCAAGTGTAAAAGGAGTTGTGTACAGTAAAATGCCATTCACGCAGACAGACTGTGATATTGTCCTTGAGTCATACTGAGCTGTAAAATTAAATTGACTCACAGAAACAACAGCATCAAATCCCGATGACTATGTTTGCTAATGGGATGTAATGGCGCCTCCTTGGTAGATACACTGAGCCGGCTAAATAGTTTCTCCCCATGAGCCCCCCGCTGGGTCACTATGGGTGTTTCACACAGCTTGAGCACGTTCAATAGCATCATCAATGAAACCTGCAAACCACGGCCAGGCTCTATTTAACAGCCGCAGCCTTGATAAAGTCTGTCCGTCTTTACTCTGCCTGATCAGAGAGCTAATGGCCTCCACGGGAAGTAGTCTGCGGCGTTTTGCTGAGCAAAGTGGAAGTTCTTAGTTTCCTGCGACCAATCAATAGGATCTCTACAGTCGCTGGTCCCTCTGATAAACTGAAGAAATTGGCCAGTACCACAGGTGACGGATTCATTTTGAGACCAAATTAAATTCTGTCTCTATGTCTCCAAAGTAGCAGGGGTAGAAGGGGAAAGTCAGTCCGCTAATGGAATTCACCAACCGAAAGGAAACTTCTGTGAAAAGTGGATGAGTGGGAAAGACTTGTGCATCATCCAGAAACCGAGTGCAAGATGTGAAACTTTGATACAGTATGTTTCGAACAACAATTTATCCCACGGGAAAAGGAATTCAATTTTCAGTGTCCTTGTCAAAGAGGCTATTATTATCATTATTGTGTATTAACAATGGGTCACATGACTACTTTGTGAAAGTGGTCGCTTCTTGTTGTGATCTTCCCGTCCAAACTTTACTGTTTTGGTTTACTCTTGGCTGCTCTCACTGTGCTGTTTTCTGTCACAGCAGCAGGTAGGTAGCTTTCCTCCGTGAAAAAAACAAACCAAAAAATCCACTGTTTACTGCTTGTTCATAGCCAAACAGCAGACAGACACAGTTTGAAACTATGTGGTGAACATAGTGGAGCATTTAACAGCTAAAGAGCCAGATATTTCCCTCAGGAGGTGGTGGAGACCAAAAACATAAAGAAGAGTTTATTCGAGTTCCAATAATGAACTAAACGGCTTGGCAATAGTTGACATCCAGTTAAAATTTGATACTATATCAAAGTTATAGACCTTCAATGGCCCAAATGTCAGTTTTCGAAGGTTTAAATGTAGTGTATTATTTATTATTGTATTACATTATGTTTCACATTGTCATTGTTGACATTGTTGTGATGTAATGTGTGTATTTTAATGTTTTAATGTGCTGTCAGATGGGGTGAGGAAAATCTTACAAATTTATAGGCTATAAAGTTGTAATCGATTCCATTAGAAAGAGAATCTGCCTTTCATTTGCTTTTCATAAGCAAAGCACATTCAAACAATGTGTGTGTTCTCTGTCATGCAGCTTCTGCAGGGCCCAAAATGTTCAGCAGTGTTTGCCGAATAGAAAACAAGATAAGAAACAAACACTCTGTGCACCAGTCCTGATTAAGGCTGCATATTCATTATGAAACTACATTTTATCTGACACCACAATCTTTCGGCTGAGTCCTCTAAAATTCACAGTCTTCTTCTCTGGTTGTCGCTGATTACAGATTTTGTGTTATTATGTTTTGAATCATAATTTTTCTCCATCAGACCCAGAGTATGCACAAACTGTGTATGTCTCTTAACTCAGTCTAATGTTTGACATATTGTTTCCCTATGAATGCATCTTTATATATTTCAGTTATTTATCAAGGGGAGAAGGGAGAAATACTGTATCTATTTTCGTATTATTTTATTATGGAGGTGCATTATATGACACTGAAGTAAATTAATTGGCTCAATAATGTTTAAATAACTGGAAATGTGTCTCCTGACTGTCCATTTAAAGACTGTAAATGAGGTTAAAACAAATAGACAGATGAGACACTATGTTGTCGGGTCTTTCTGTGCTCATTTGCTGAACGTTGATTCTCATTCTGCGCATATGAATCAGATTTACAGGCACTGAGTAGATGTATATGAATCACTGGACAGTGACCTTGAGGAGAGCATCTTATCAGCCTAATTGATTCATTACTGTTCCTCCAAGTCCCATAAATCAACTTGTCACTCTCCAACTGGCAACAGATGTAGAGGACAGGCGACAGTCCATTATGTTCATGTATAACCGTCGATACAAAACACCATTATGTGGTGGATGGGAGGACACAGGAGGATTTTACTTACTTCCAGCAACATAATTCGCTGAGACAGGATTGTATATTGATTTACGCCAAACAATCATAACAATATAACAGCCTGGTTAATATTCTGTGGGCCCCACATTTCACAACCAAAACAGCTCTGACCCTAAAGGCATGGACTTTCAGTGTTACTTACTTCATCTGTCAATTGTGCTAATGTTATGGTTGATTGTAGTATGTTGCTTCTTACAATCCAGTGTTGAATACATCAAATTATAACAGCGTCAAGTTATTTTCTTCAACTAACGTTCACCTTATTACGAAAGAAGATCAATACTGTACCTGTACAAGGTCTCAGTCTTTTTGTTCTCTTTCATTGAAATGGCAATATACTGTACAATAAATATTCATGGTCTACTGTATAGTGTCTGTGAAGTCAGTGTATTGAATACATTGAATGATGAATATATAGGGAAGAAAATCTCTTAGTACCAACAGTGTTCCAAACTGCAATATGGATTTAATCTTTTCTAATAACTGCCTGGAATAAGAACTTAATAGTTAAGGCAGAAGTAAGCGATCCGGTCGTTTTGGCTAATGCTGCGTTCCAGGTAGGCTTTTGAAACCGTAAATTACAGCTTCAAGTCACAACTTACGACTTTGTAGCGTTCCAGGCAACCCACTCGTGTTTTTCCGACCTGTTTTACCTGTGAAAGTCACTATAACGGCCACTCGTAACTTCCGACCCGTGAACTCGTACCAGATCGAACTGGTATGACTTCACACAGAGGCGATTTTAGAGTCTGCTGGGGCCCTAAGCAAAAATCCCCAGGGGGCCCTCCAACCAGTGTTTATCACCATCATTTTATAAATAATCGAACACCAACAAAAAATGTATGAAATTTAAACTTTTTTTATTCAAAATGTCCAGTTATGGTGTAAGCAGGTGACATGTTACATCTCAAGGGGTTTTATCCAAATAAACAAATTTCAATGTTGTCTTCATGATGGGCAGGTGTTGCTGTCTCACTGGAGGTGGACGTTCAACTGATATGACAAAAAAACAAAAGACAGTTTTACTTTAATTGATAATACCATGCCCTCTAAAGATTCTCTATGACAATATACACTTACTGTTTTCACTGTCAGCACTGGGAGGGGGCACTTTGTCCCTCTGTTTTGCTGCTGTCAGAAAATCAAATAATAATCCTGAGGAGAGATAAGAGAGTGATTTTTAAATGTTTTCCTTGGGCATAGCTTTCATAGCACCAATAGCTTGTTAACTACAAACTACACTTTCATATTATTATTATAATAATAGGCTACTCACTTCAATACTGTAACATAACTTTACTATGTCACCCTGCTACCTAGCAAGTTAATAGTGTTGTTACTTGCTGCCAAGGAGACCACGTTAAGTTAACTTGCTTTTTTTTTTTTTTTTGTCACTTAACGACCGTAACCGAGTGGAGCACCAGAACCGCACGCACCGAGTCCCTCAGTCAGGTGCAGTACTGACTGACTGACTGACTGACTGTAAACGTGAAGTAGCCTGGTCACCACTGGTCTGAAGCTAACATTAGCTGCTATTCAAGTGTCTCCCAGTTAGACTATTAGCATTTGTTCAACAGTTATTTACTGTTCACGTTACACTCTGCTCCACTTACCACCACTGTCTTGCATTCTTTTTTTTTACTTCCGCCTCTTTTTTCTTCACGTCTTGCTCCCAGGTGGACTCTTCTTTTTCCCTCGGCTTCATTAGAAACACCCAGTGATAAGGTGCATCATACAGGTTGACGTTAGATGGGATCAGGAGAATGACATGGGGCCCCGTTAGGGGGGTTTCCCACTGAGATGTAATTGCAAATCGACGCTATACGACGATACGGGGAGGGGGGTGCGGTCACTGCGGGTAGCGCATTTTGAGATATTTCTGTCGATAAAACTGCCCTCGGGCCCCGACCCTCGGGGGCCCCCTAATGGCTCGGGGCCCCAAGCAGTTGCCTGCCTTGCCTGTTCACAAACTGCGCCTCTGACTTCACAGGTCGGAAAAACACGAGTTACGAGTTTCCTTGAACGCACCATAACAGTCCTCGTCCCTACGTCACCGCATTCACGGCGTCCCTTGGCTGCACACACAGCCCTGCATGCCGTTCTCTCTCCTCATTGGATAAAAACTGTAGGATACGATAAATGTTTTCTCCTCGGCTCAGAGCAGAGGGACTGAGAGACCCGTGTTTCAGTCCAAACACTCTATGTAAGTGATTGCTGTCGGAAGATATAACTATTTAAGACTTATATTAACACAAATATATCACTTACTTCTGCTTTAACTCCTTATCTTGTCAAAAGATTTGTTTAATTTGATAACACTTATAATAAGTAGTAGGCTATACACTATTAAGCATTAGCCAAGCATTAAATACTGAATACATCATTTATAACACGTGAATACTCGTTAATATGTAGTTTATAAACACAGTAAAATATGTTTTACTCATCATTGATAAGCACTGAATGTAATTATAAACTACATACTAATGAGTATTCATGCATTATAAATGAAGAATTCAGTATTTATTAATGCTTAACTAATGCTTAATAGTACTTGTACTTATTACCTTTAGTTTTGGTTAATAGCTTTAAATAATAATCCATTTCAGTTAGCAGCCCATATTCTGTCCTGTCATACTGAAATGTATAAAACACAAATAGAAGCTAAATCTTGGCAACTATAAGTGAAATATGCTGTAATAACAGTCGTCAAAGGAAGGGGAATGGGATCTTGTTCATGTTGTGTGCATGTCTTATTATTCTCAAACCAAATTGTTTGTTACTGTAAAGCAAACAACGTGCAATGCATGGAATAAAAAACTGAAAAGGTGCCCTTGGAAAGTTTAACCATTTAAACTAATAATGATTAGGTATGAGTCTACAAATCAATCAAAAAAAAAAAAAATACAGGAACACAGCAGTCTCATTCAGCTCTGGCTCAATTCACTATCGAACATCAGCATCTCAGCGGCTCTTGTGTTACCAGTGTTTTTCTGTGAACACTGATATTCCTTCAGGGCTGTTCATGCAGTGTGTTTCCGCCCAGTAGCCTGTGTCTGACCGCGAGGTGTTTTGTTCAGGTGCGGACCTCTCTGAACCCCACGGTCTCACTTACCTGCCTGCACCCTCACCCGCACACCCCCTTTAATCCTCTAAGTGTAGGGTATTAAAAAAGCTCAGCACCTTAACAAAGGATGTCCTTTGGGCTTTGTGCTGAAAGTCTGTGTTCAGGATGTGATTTTCGAAATGTAAAGGTTATTGGAAAAGACAGACATCACCATCAGCTCTCTAACAACTCAACAATAGCATACAAATTGTTAGTAGACTTCTTTTTTTATATAAAGAAACAAGAGCACACAACACTGGATCTGATGGTGGAACAGGCACAGTTGTTGTCTGCACACATTGGAAAATGAGTGCAGTGACAGCTGGCTACTCTCACATAATGGACTTAGTCGACCATAAATGCAACAAACACAAATGTGCAAACTTTCTTGTTCATCCATTCACTGTTGTCACAACATGAGAGCAGTGGAGAGAGAAACATCCTCAACACTTCATCACACAAACCGCAGTGCCTTGAAACGTATTCAGTGAGTTCGTCGTGACACTGTTGCTAAGTCAACGTGGCGATTAATTCATAGATGTGATATTGATAAAAGGATTAACAGCCTGGTTCTGGTTACTATCATATGTTTCCGTCCTCTGATTGAGACGCTACCTCACTGTCAACCAAAACACTGTGAATGAAGTTCACAGTTCACTCCTGCACTTGCTAAATATGCCTTCTTGTCATGCCCTATTGATTAACTGTTTTATTGTATTGAATTGTATTATATTGAATTTGAAGTGTAATTTATATAACCTTGTTTTCACTTTTAGCACTCGCCTTAAGAGCTTCTAGCTCTTTCAGGCTGCACTTGAAAATAAGAATTGTGCTTGCCTGGATAAATAAAGGTTAAATAAAAAAGTTTTAGCTAAAGTTCAGGATCACGACCACAGCTCAAACCTCGTGTCATATCGCCTTCCTGATCTGCTTTCCGGTCCTGTTTTCAGAGCTGCCAATAACCTTTCATAGCAGCCTATATGCCACAGTAAGCTACACTGAAGTCTGCTACTGCAAAAACAAAACAAAAGGCAAAATACAAGCAGTAAAACTAACTGTGATTGATATGTTTTATATTCCACCTGAAGTCTGTAAGAGTGCATAGGGAATTTAGCAGATAGATAGATGTTTTATTGTATGTGCAGGTAAACAAAGGAAAATATGTTTTTGATAAGAGTGACCTAACTGTTAACTGTGAAGCAGTTTTTAATGACTGGCAACCCAGTTTTGATTGAATGTAAATCAAATTACAGCGTTCAATTGCGAGTAATGAACGTTGTTGTAGTCAAAAGAGCCTAAAGTGAGAAATTGTGGTCATAATATTTCCTCTCTTTTAGCGATGATACGGTTCATTAAGCTTCGCCGGGGCTCCGCAATAAATATGCAGCTCACGACTGAACCTGAGATTTAAATGTGGTTTTCATGCTCAGAGGGAATCAAACGGAGCAAATCATGCCAACATTATTTCAAAAACTACAAACAGGAAAGGGAAGCAAGAGGAGATAATTCAGAAGTCAAGCTATTCTCCGTCTCCTGACAACATCTGTCTCACGGCAAACTGACGATGCAAAATGATATGATATAATGTTCCACGCATGGCACGCTTCTGTTCTACAAATCACATCAATCAGCTTGTACATCTGCTTCTCCGCCTGGAATGTGTCATCTGCTGAGTGAGAGAGCAGATGAATTAATGATGATGTGCAACTTTGACAACCGGAGATGAAAATCTGACAACATCCGTCCCTCATTGTGATTTTCACACAACTTTGTAAAGACGGCTTTGGAAGTTGTCCATCAACTTTTGCTTGATGATTTTAATGAATAAATTACAGCTTGTTTTTTTTTATTGTTGTTTTTGTTTCCCCCCCCCCCCCCCCGAAAATACTGATAAACATCAATCAACAAAACAGTATTTCATCTTGTAGATCAAAACTTAATAACCCAAATGCTGAATGTCTTGTCAAAGGCTTAATGCTTACTTTTATTTGGTTTTTTTTCTTTTCAAATCAGTGTCGGCATCAAGTTTACAACTTCATTGCTGTGTGAGTCTACCTCTTATTAACAGTGATTATGTTCCACAAAATAATCTACATCTCCCCTTCACCCCCACACACACACCTCATTTGTACCCTGCAGTTCACACAACATTATGGGCCCTAGTTTCGCAAGTTTCGTGCACGGCGCAGTCCGGCGTAGACCGGCGCAGGCACTCCTGAAGGCGTGGAGTGGGATTAACACAGCCGAGGCAGATCTTCATGTCTCTCTCTCTCTCTCCCTCTCTCTCTGTCTGTCTCTTTTTTATTTTTTTTTCTGTGATGAGAGATGCTGAGTATAGGCTATATACTCACTACCTGATGCCGAGGCTGTGGTTGGCTGAGAGAGATGATAGTTTGTTTTTTGTTTTTCGTTACAGCTGCGTGACGACGCGGTCGCTCGCCCGCTAATAAATTAATAAGTAAATAAATAAATAAATAAAGCGGATCATCACAACGGCACAGTGCGTATCTCAACACGGCAGTGACATGCAGTCATCCGTACCAACAGCCTTTGATCTGACGTCAGATGTGACGGGACAATCTATATAGATATAAATTCACGTGTTGATTCCATTAGTTGCATTAAATAGTGTTTAATGCAACATGCCAAGCGGAATCTGTGACACCTCCCCCTGCTGCGCCGCCACACCATCTCGGCGCAGCGCGGCCTACTAAACTGCCAAACTGACCGTGTGCTGGGCTGCGCTGGTCGAAACTTGCACTGCGCCGGCTGTGCCACCCTGCGCCACGCCACGAAACTAGGGCTCTAAGTGGTCGTTTAGCTACAGCTACATGTTCTTGTTTATATACGCTACAAAATAAAGAAATAGGAAACAAACAAAAAAGACATGCACACACTCCATCAATTCAATCTCACAAACTGTTGTCCTCTCCATGGATCATCTAAAATCACTTTAAAAAGATCATTTACTATATGATGCATAAACACACTCATACAGTGTGCATTGCAATCCTGCACAAAACCACTATCTGTCTTCTTTTCCTCTTTATTGCTTTGTTTTGTTTTTTTGTCTGTTTGTCATATATTTCCTGTCTGTCCTGTTCACCTGGGAGCTTGGAGAGATCCTGGATGTTTTAATGAAACAGAACATAATGTAAAACATGATGTTGGAACAAGGAGATCAATTTGCTCTTCTACCACGGCTGATTTTTTTCTTCTGTCACAGATGTGATAAATCCCACTTTATGAGGGTAATTTGTAGTAAAGGCAGTGCATAAATTCATCATGACGCACGTCGCTGACAGGCTGGTGATAATGATGTGTCTTGTGTCTTTGTTGCACCATGGAAAACATTTATATGTCACTTGAATTCTTAACATCTCCACTAATTAGCAACATTTTTACATGACAGCTGTTTCAAGAGTAAATCTGATAATTCTACATTCCCACAAGGATTACATGCAGGTATGGTTCAATAGACATGCAAGTGATTTAAACTTACATCAGGAGCTTTGCTTCCAATCAAATTGCAGATGGACGTGGAGACCCACAATGAGCAGATTTAGCAGAAGAAACGTGAAAAGCCCGGGGGGTCAGTATTTGCTGGCATTCATGTGGAACATCTTGTAAAAATCCATTTTTTCAAAGAGCGGCTACTGTTTTCAGACGAAAATATATAGTAGCACTGAAGGTGTTCTTAATATCATGCACACTGAGTTCTCAGCTCCAGCATGAAAATAAAGTATGAAATTCTCCTCAATTCTTTGGACACCAGGGGTTCCCAGCACAGAGGAATGAAAGGCTTTACTTTATCACCAAAGTTCTTCTTCCCTGCATGAGCGAGAGGATCTACTGAGGCAGGACATTTCTTTTTTCACTGCAGAGACGTCTAATTCTTTTTGCTTAATTGCATTCAGGGATTCTATTGTTCCGGTTTTATCTGCCAGCTTTTTCCTTCCAAACCATTTTCCATTCATGCGTGGCTCCCTAACAGACACCACACACTGTCTGAGTCAGGGCAATTTACCTCAATAAAGCTAATTAATTTGGGGAAACAAATGGCTGGGTAAGAAATAGTGCAAAAATGAGCAGTATTTGCAGTCATCTGGAAAAACCTATTTGACTTTAACACAAGTCTGTATTGTGAAAAGCTCTGAGTGATGCAAGTGTGGTAATTAGAAAAAATACATTTGTGTCATTCTGAGGGCTGTCACCTTGTGTGTGTTTAAATAATCTATAATTATTCATCCTTTCTGTATCCTGTTGTAAATAACAAACATGCTGTGGTTGGAGATGCTCTCTACTTTTGCTGCTAAAAAAAAATAGTTGACCGGTGCTTCGGTGACTGGTTGACAACGCCAATATTATGTGTTCAAAATTCCACTGCAGCTCATTAAAAGCAATGCAGTGTGTTTCTCTAACAGAAGTAGCAGATTTAAATGATCAGTATTCAACCACACACAAGAACTCAGTGATGTTTTTACCAATTTCATCTAAAAGCTGCATTAATGAATATTTTTAGGCATAATAGCAGCATGGCAATGTCGCCATGCTCATCACTTTGGTCTAGACTGAAGTATGTGTTAGATGTTAGAGTTTTATGAAATGTTGAATCGACATACTTGCTCCTGTACAACAATGTGTGCAGACATTCTTGGTGGTGTTACATTCCTAAGCTGATAATACGTCAGTGTTGTGTTTACATCTTGTTGCAGAGGCCCAGACTTTTTTCTTTTTTTTTTTTTTTGAGTAACACAGCAGCCTCAAACCAAAGAGTCGTGGCTTGTTCTGTAGTTGTGCAGAGTATGGAGAAAGTTTTCTCTTTTCTGTGCATGGCCTTAATATTTCCAAAGCAATTCCACCTTCTCTGACCTGCTCTTCATCCAGGAAGAGAAGTTGGTGTTTACTCATTCATCTGAGTGGAGAGGCCCACTACTGAGGAAGATATTCACACGGATAGTCCACCACCCACTCTGGAGAATTACTTCCTTCTTCACCTTGACTCTTTTTTTTTTTTTTGGATGACTGGTACGAAGTTGCTTTTATGAAAATCTGCAAGTGTATCACACTGAGTTTGATCTCATTTGACCAGGAGCCATGGGAACCCTTTTCATTGCTTCAGAGTTTTTTTTCTCCCTCCTGTGGCTCCACGGACAGTCACAGCAGCATTGTAAAGACAGCCGTACTGTAGCAGTGCAGTCTTTTTGAATAACAGTTTGGTTCAGGAAATGAAATTACTCTGTGAAAAGTGATAAGGCTTACAAACCGACTGCTATATTAAACTGTGGCAATAAATGCACAGATTTAATAGAAAAATAGAGACACAATAGAAAGATGCATGATTGGGTGGTTGTGAATAGGGACAGCTTAACTTGTATTCACTGGTCGCAGTAATATTCTTTGTATGATTTATGGTCTGAAAACTATGTGTTGGCTTCATGCACAATGGAGCCAGCACTAAGACAGAACAAACACATAATCATACAGCACATACAATATTGTACTTTTCCAAATCCGGGGTTTAATAAACATCACGGCCTCCATGGCGTGTGCCTTCTTTTTTTCAGATATAATAAAGCCCGGTAGTTAAAATGCTGTTGGAATAAAAAACTACCGGGGCACAAAGTCGGCCATCCTGCAAGGCTGGCAGCTGCTATTGTTCAGTGTTATGACCACATGCAGCTAAAAATGTAAATTCAGTTCTGAGGACGGTGCCAGAGGAAAGGCCAGCCATAGAATCATAAACATTTTATTTTATTCTCTTTTCTTTTCCCATAGGGGGCATGAATGTGGTTTCGTTGACCTGAGGATGGAGCCAGAGGAAAGAGTGTGGGGGCGCCAAGCTGAGACTCCATCCTCCCAAATGAGCAGGATGTGCTCAGTAAACTTCAGAACAGTCCAACAACATTTAGGATTAAAGGGTTTGTGAACATGTGGAAATTTTTAACCTGACAGCACCGACTTCAGAGGAAAGGTCACAGGACCATGAATATTCACAACAAATGTCACGGAAATCCAGCCAGTAGTTTCTGCCAAGCGGTGGTGGAGGGGACATTTTGACCAGACAGCGGCGCTGTGCGAAATGTCAAGGGTCAACAATATCATAGGCTAAATGAGATTTTCTTTTTTTTCTTTTGGGCCGTGAATAGCTTGTTGAATAGCTGCTGAGACTTCCTGCTCAATGCTCAAATGATAAGCCAACTGACATCGATGTAGTAATTTATTTATCACTAATTTATTCAGAGTTTAAGTAGGGCAGTGGGAGTGACAGTGGGCTTTTTTAGTCCCTCACTGTCAGATTGTTTTCTATTATTGAATCAGATCTTTGGAGACTCCCGATGCAGCTGTGGAGAATGTCACATTGATTTGTGCTATTAAGGTCAATGGGGAGGTAGAGCTGAATGTCGTCCTTGCAGCAATGGAAACCAATATTATGTTTATATATACAGTAATACGCCTGAAGGAGAGCGTGCGAAATGAGAATAATTAGTGTAAAGGCAGACCCTGGAGGTTAATCATATGACAGAGCACAACGAAGAAGAGTAAAACCAACACTAAAAGAGCTGTTGTACAGATTGCCAGTTTGGTATTTCCATGTTATATTGCACTCAGTATGATTTTTTGTCATTGTGCTGTAATGGCAATTGATGAGGACATTAGACAATACTGGATAACATCCTAAACAATGCTCATAATTCTGTGTGTACATGGATTGTGGGGGATACTGACAGAAGACAAGCCTCCTCCTCACAGAACCAGACCAGACAAAGACGCAGAGACTCTATGTCAACAACGCCTGGAACGAAACATCTATTGACTTAAAGACAAGCTAATAATCAGGACAACAGAACCGGCAATCGAAAACCAAACAGTTTTATCAGCTCTTCAGACAGGAACCGAGTCCCCGGAGACTGCATGACTCACAGGTTGGAAACCCTGTTATATCAGCACTCTAGTCCTTCGTGCTGCACTGTAAGCACAGCAAGTCCAGTTGCTGATGCTGAAACTTATCCTCTCCAATCTCTTTAAACCGGTTCCTAAACCTGCACCTCTGTGCAAAAGGGACACGCTTAACGCCTGGGGTGAAAAGTGCAACACATGTCATATGATGGCTTTATTTCCTGTATCCTGTATCTCTGAGACAACTCTGTGCGGTAAAAGCCATTTAAATATAGAGTATAATATAGTATATTACATTTTCTCAAAGTTCAAGTGGAATGAACCTGTTTTTCACTTTTGACAATAAAGTGCAGCAGTGTTAGCTCCCACTTCAGTCTTCAGTGATAAATTATGCATTTTAAGTACTTCCTATTGTGTTTTGGAGAGAATACTCATCTCTCTCATATTTCAGCAAGTCATTATCCGGGCAATGCAATGCAATCTGCATGCAATATGGCAGATGCTGCGTCAGTTCAGAACGTCAGGTTCTGTCTCGACAAATTAATTACTTTACTCTAGGAGTGAGAGAAGTATCCAGATTAACGTATTTCTACAGTAATTTCCGGGGCCTCTGAGCTGTGGAAATAAGCACCTGATGCTGTTTCCATATGGCGCACCTTGGTTTGAAATGATCTATTTAAATATCCATCTACTTACCCACCTATGAGCTGTCTATACCAAAATTATCACCAGCCTAACCCTTTGCATGTTAATGACAGCCATTTACATCTTTAATGTGTTGATAAGCTCTATAGCTGCTAGTAGGAAAATGTCCCAGGGACAAATGACTCCTAAATGCCAGTGACCACAGTGGAGTGCATGTACGCATAGTGAGCAATACCACACCTAAGCTAGACTGCTGTGACACTGCAGGATGATGGAGGGGGCGGGCTACGAAACATGTAGCTGAAATATGGACAAGGATAAAAAAAAAAAAAAAAAAAAAAAATTCTTCAATTTCACTACAGGGCATCTGAGGCATAAGCTTGGCAAGCACTGAGCTGTCAGAGCAGTCAAGGCTGTCCATGCTCATACCCACCACGATGCCATGCACCAATATGTTGTGACAAACTTAAGCTTAAGAGACACAATTAGGAGAAGGCAGGAGCAGCCAGTTATCGGTTGGAGGGAGAGCAGATTGACAGCTAAGGAGAGGCAAAGCGGCATTAAAGATCAGCTCTGTCAGGAGAACAGGGACACAGCTCTGTCATTTCTCCAGAGCCCCCACTCCATACTTTTCATTTCCAGGTCAGCATAGGATATAGGCAAGGAGCCAAACTGCCTAAAGAGGGCCAACTTAAAACAGCAAGTCCTGTCCTGTCTTATCCTGGGCTCAGGGTGGAGATAAGAGAAGAAGGGCTTTGAGCAAAAGCTTTCACAGATGCAACACTAGAAAAAAAAAAAAAAAGAGCAAATCCCACCAGTAAGACACGTCGGGGTAAAACCATCATCTGGGCTTGAAGTGTCAGGGTGGAATTAAAGTATCGATATAAAGTTTGTACATTTTCAGCCCCCCCTGTCTGTTTCTGTTAATGACATGTCAAACTCATACGTACAGTGCACAAACTGCATGTACTGTATGACTGCAAGTTCAGTGCATCACACGCTGAGCACAAAGGAGTGTTTGAAGTCAGTGCAGAGGCGAAGTGCGACGAGGACCTGTTCAACAACAGCACAGCAGAGAGGAAACACAGGTCTCCAGCTAACGGCTCAGATGCTCTGTGCTAAATGCTCACTCCAGCATGATGATGTGACACTGTTAACATGCTGATGTTCAGATCAGTTACCGTGTTAGCCTCCTACCAATAGCTAATTTGAGAAAAATAAATAAAAATAGGGGCACAGCTGAGGATCATGGGACGTGAACCTCATGATGGCAGTAAAGCAGAAGTCCAGCTGTCAATCTGATTTGAAAGTAATGAATCATAAAAATACATTTATCCCAAAATATTTTGCAATGGACAAAAAAGTTTGAGTGCAAACTTTGGATGTTACACTAGTTCCCACCAACAATCCCACAATGCAATGTGTTGACTCTTCAGATGATGCAGACAGACAAAATCTCAGTTTTTTGATCACTAACTTTGTAAAACCCTGAGTAAACATTATATAGGAAGGAATCAATAACTATAACTGTCTGTATAATAATAATAATCATTAATAGCATGTCTCACCTTCGTGGTTGATGAATATTATAAATGGCACACCTGTGTGAGACAGTAGCACACATGATACTGACAGGAGACTAATCTGACCTGCATCATATTACAGCACCTGCACAGTGAGATTAGAGGAGGGAGCAGGTGTGTATATCACGTGTCCCCAGCATTTGAGTATGTTAATGAAGGCCGAGTATGAGTCTGTGTGAACTGATAAAGAAACAGAGGAGACTTTGTGTGCTCAAGAAGTTGAGTTTGAGGTCAGTGGAGTGGTTCCTCCAGCATCTATTGTTTACTGTGACAGCTGGGGAGTTGGTTTCTCTATCACTGAAGGAGGGTATGATAACCTAACCTTAAAATAACATGTGACACTATACTTCTGAGTCTAATATGACACGGAGAGAAAAGACCAACTATCACAGGGTGTAATCACTCCTCTTATGATAATGTTTTACTCTGGCTGCTCTACTGTATCTGTTTACTCTACTGCTCCAAGGTTTGTCTTTCTCCGTCTATTCATTCAAATTCATCAAAAGGCTTTTCCTGTTGAACATTTTCTATTATATACAGCATAAGCAGACACTGTTGAGTATTAATTTTCCACCACAGTGTTTGTAAATATTCACATAAAGTCTACATACCGGTAAGTCAAAGTGAAGGCTATGAAATATGAAAGGAACTTTTTTTTTTCCTATTCACAAGTTCTGCAAGTGGGTACATGAAGAAGCTTAGCTGAAAGGAACTTTGGGGCAGGGAGGCTTCTGGGATTAGATGTGACATTAAGATTTTGTTTTCAAGGGCCGTTCTCACGAAGCAGGATTAGCGGGTTACCAAGCTAAAGTTGGGCTTAGCCGTGGCTTTTCTGCCTCACGACAATGACTTGGTTTGAAGCTATAAGTAAACCTGCTAAGGGTGTGCAGATGAAAACAAAACCAAAAATAAAAAAAAACCCTCAAAACTCTGTGGAAAGTATGACCAAAATATGAAAGGTCATATTTTATGGATGGAAGAGAAAACATGATGATTTAGTGTCACAAATATAGACGTTGTTTTTCCGACTACAAAGCTGAGTTGAGTATTTACTGAATGAAATGTACTGTTGCATATCAAGTGTGCTGACATTCCTCAATTGGAGTCTCTGGAGTGACTGAAACAAGTGATTATACTCATATTGACGTCAGCACAAGCCTTTAGGGGACGCGTAGCAAAGCAAACTTTGTGAATCAGAAACCCTTCCTCCACCTCAGTGCGAATATATCGTTCTGTATTAATGAAAAATCCCCACAGTGCTTTAATGACCTGGCAGTGATGGGCCTATTTACTTACACATGCCGTTTCCTCCAGCTATCTTTTCAGAGCTTGGCAGCAGTCGCTTTTTCTTTTTTTTTTTTTTTACTTTTGCAGTTCGGTGTTGCTCATATTTATTCATTGTGATCATTATTTGTTCTTCTTTACAGACAAACACAGTGTTACTGATCCACTTCTTTCCCATGTGTCCCACTTTTACTGCCTTCTTAACAGTTCTCACTTGCAGAGTATCACAGAAAAACCCCGCGACTTTTCTGAACTTGTCTCAGGAGATGGTGCAGTATGTTTGACTGTTCCCCTCCATAAAGCATCTGTGTATCATCTCAGCAGATGCATATCTTTACTGTTACAGCTTTGGCTCATTCTCGCCTCAATACAAATTTCTACTTCAGTAGCAGGACAGAAGAGCATTTCCTGAATCCATTTTAAATGGATCCTCTCATACGTCGTGTCTATTCATCCTTTTCCTGCCTGGATTTACTAGGCTGCGTACAGTAAGGCCCATATATATATTCATCTCATCTAACCAGGTTTCCTGCCAGTTTCCATCTTGCTGCTATTTCATTATCATTGACAGACTTCATACATATATATAACGTAAAAGCCTAACGTGGGTGGTTGGATGACTTTTTTTTTTTTTTTTTTTTTTTTAGAGACGTTTAGCTCTTGATTGTAAATAGTAGTATTTTTCACTGTACCACTAAAAGAAAACTCAGAGACTACCTATCGCCAAAAGGTCCTACTATTTCAATAGTATTGCAGCAAGTTCACCTAGGACTTGTTTCTTTTTTTTTAGGACTGTGAAAAGAGACAGGAAACACAGTGAAAGAGAGGAGGAGAGTGTCATAAATAATCCATACGCGCCGTTTCTCTTTGCCCATTTTTGGATTAACTGGGGGTTCAATGGAGGCAGGTACTGGCAACATGGAGACGGTGGAAAAGCCCACTCTGAGCTTCCATCTACACCTCACACTCCTACAGTATATGAGTGACAACACGGAGGCTGCCTCCATCTTCTATATGATTACTCACATATGGCATCTTAAACAGGGCAGTTTTATGAAAAAGCCTTTACTCTTCTACAGTTTCTATTTCAAATTGAAATCTGTATAAAAACCCAGGCTGGTTCGAGCTCTGTTCATGAGGATAATCGCTCAGCGGGAGCATCTGCATGTTCACTCGCCTGTGAGTGGAGCTCCAGTGCCAAAAGCTACTGATTCAGTCAGTGAGCGACGATTCAGTGGAGTCAGTCACTCAAGTTTAAATGAATAATGAAAACCATCATCAGCCAGACTTCGCTTTAAACTACTTCAGTAATGTGTAAATCATTGTAAGTGTTCGCCGCCCAATTTATCTGACCCCTCTGGTCGGCTCATGTCCTCGAAGGATCGCATTTTTTTCCCCACTGTCTCAGGGATCAAGAAGAAAAATGAGCAGACAGCCGAGTGTTTTCCAGCCAAGCTCCGTGACTTTAGGTCGGAGCCAACTTCTTCTTTGCTAATTCTTCAAACCTAGAAATCTTCAAACCTGCACACTCATAAGTAATCTATCTCCACTGTCATATCAGCAGCACTGTCCCTGTCTTGTTGGGGATTGACAGTCTCTTTCCTCACCTTCTTCCTCACTCAGCATTAATATGCCCACTGACTGAGTGTTGGGAACTCAGCCTGTGGCGGCATCATTACAGTCACTGCCTGCCTGGTGTCTGTGTGACAGTGTGTTGCTTACATAAGCCTACACTCAGTGTGTGTGTGTGTGTGTGTGTGTGTGTGTGTGTGTGTGTGTGGGTCTTGCAAAGTGTGGCAGTGTGTGCTCAGCTTGTCTGTCGGTCCTGCCCATCAGACACCTGCTGCATGCATAATATATTCTGGCTCAAGTGTCACCCTCCACCTCATCAGATACTTCATTGACTTATCTGTTTTCTGCATGTCACTGTCAGTGTCCAGACTGTTTTCTTGTCGGACCTGGACTCAAATAACCGAACTGTATGAGACAAACTGTGAATTCCTGACTCAGATCTGGTCGAGATAACATTTCCCTGCAGAGGTACTCTGAGAGAAGACCCTGGGCCAGACCCAGAACACACAGCAGGGATTATACATCCCATCTGGCCTGGGAGTGCCCCAGAATCCCTCTGCCCCCAAAAAATCGCTGGAGCACAACTGGGTCAGAGACTTTTGAGCTACCTAACGGCTCCCTCAAGCTGGACCTGGATTCTATTTTAAAGCAAATGTTTTGATGAGTTTGAATTGTATCTTGGGGGAAATTAAGATAAAAATAGAGGTAAATGCTAAATCTTAAGTTAGAGTTGATTTTAAAAGGAAATGGTTAAGGAGGATTAGACAAACCTCATGGCTACACTTTGGCAGGTATTATTTTTTAAAGAATCTTTTTCCATAACACATTTTTGAGCACCATTTAAACTTCAGGATGTGGCCCTTCTCTTCTCTACTTATTCACTGGGATGGCATTTAACAGATCTGTTTAGCTTGTATTTTTCACTCGTAACAAATTATATAAAAGAATGACTGATGCACATTGATCTTATTTGCGCCAAGAGTTGAAATATATTATCAGCAGAAAACAAACAAACATGTAAATCCAAGTGTAAAGGCATCAGGCACATGAGCTGGTCAGAACTGACTCACATGCCAGTACAATCTGTGACAGCAAAATCATAGAAGCTAAATTTGATGCGTTTATATTTTTGCCATTATATCACACTTCAAACTACAGCCAACATTCATCCCTCTCTCAGTACTTCCCATGTTGTTTGCTCTGTCTCTAGTGCTGCTCAGGTCCAAGCTGATGAGATCTGAAGATCTTTAGAAACATAAACATTCAATAATTTCCCAGCTGCAGTGAACTGTGTATTTGTTGGGGAGTTACAGCTGCAGGTAGACAGACACACATTTGGTGCACTGAGTTCTTATAGTATCAAGAATGTGAAATATACGGCCCACATTTGTGAAAAGAAAGAAAGAAAGAAAGAAAGAAAGAAAGAAAGAAAGAAAGAAAGAAAGAAAGAAAGAAAGAAGCAGAGTGCCTCATGGATATGTTTTTAATTAGACAACAACGAAAAAACTCTATTAGGTTTTCCATACACAGATAGTACTTGTTGCTACTCTTTTAAATGGGATGTATGAGACTTTTCTTTTGAGAAATAAATCCATCCAGTAGGTACGGATGTAATTTAGATACAGTATGTATGAATACAAGTATTCATCTTATTTCCCTCCTTCTACACTCTCCTATTCCCATCTGCCTGTATTAAAGGGAGACATCCAATGCCACACTTGAGTCAGGGTTTAGAGCTCTGAGCCAGCAAATGCAAAATGTCAAACCAGATTTTTTTTTTCAGCACAGTTGTCTGCCATCTGTTTAATCTGTAGCTACAGCCAAAAGCATGATTGCATGTGACTGAGGGTCCTGTAGAGGGAAATGATTGTTATGATTCAAGAAAGCTAATAGGTCTTTTTTTCCCCTGCAAGTTGTGCAACATTGTGCGGCACTGAATCCAGGAAGTGAATGAGAAAATGCAGTTAAACACCGTGGGATTTACACCATTTACATTTTTGAATTTTGTGATTTCTTCTGGTTTAATAATCTGGCATGGTGTTTAAACATGTGATGCGTTCACTGCATGTGGGGTCACCATCTCCACCCTCATCTCCCAAATAAAGCATGTGCTGCTTTATGGTGTAGTTAACACAAGTGCCCCAATGAGGGAAGCTGGAAATAGCTTCACAATATTAATGAGCAGTTTGATAGGCATTATATATGGGTTTGTGGTGTACCTGCACACACAGCACTTTTAGTCCAGTTATGGCAGTCATATTCCTTCAGCAGGATAAATGACTGTCTCTGATTAGGTTTTATACTGTGGAAGTGATGTAAGTGAGGATGATCTGACCGGGGACTGAGAATGAGCAATGGGACCATTTGAACCTGAGCTGGGCACATATAAATTATTTGAAATTATTAGCGTGTGGATCAGTGGTGGTTTACACTGGTGCTTATTGTGGCACAGAGACCTGAGTGTGGCAGCACTTCACCACCTTCATTTTAAATGAAGTGTCAAAAGCATGATGCTGCCAGTTTGGCTTTCTGGCCAGGTCCATCAGACCTCAGATTTCTGTGTTTGTTGCTGATGTCATATTCAAATCATTTATATCACAGCATCCAAAGTGTTGCTGGAGTAATATGGGTTAAAATGGCAAATGACTTATATATTGCATCTGGGTCTGCATGGCAAGGGACATAAGTGAAAACAATAGACATGTTTTCACCTTTTAAATTGACAAGGCATACTCACAAATGTTATGGTGTGTTGCAATTTCAATTTATTCATTGATTCAATTCGATTGGTTTCATAATTTGCATTATCTCAAGGTGTGATTGGAGCCAGTTTGGATGTGGTGGAGAGATGTACACTGAAGCTGGTATAGAGGCCATTCTGAACAACTCAGATCATCCACTTCATAACACCTTGGTGGACGGCTCCTCTCTCTTTGATGCCGGACAAAGAAACTTATAGAAGATCCTTTGTCCCTACAGCCATCAGGCTTTTTAATTCTTCTTCAAATGGTAGATGAGCTGCCAGACAAACGAATTCCCCCTATAGGGATTAATAAAGTCGTTCTTATTTTATCTTATAGAGAGAAACCCAATGGATCGCACAAACGGCAGCACTTGGTCAAACTCCCTTTTAACAGACTTCCAACTTCCAACAGAACTGGGCTCGGGTTGTGAGCCCGTCTGGCTCGATCAGTTGGGTTGTTCATCTGATGAATGTTAATCCAATAATCTTTCTATTCTTGGCTCTGTTTTTAGTCTCTTCAACAAATTATCTGACTCTTTAGGTGCTTTAATCTCTCACTATGTTTAATGTTGCTAATTTTGTCTGTCTGCTGTTTGGCGCAGGGCAGGTTTAAAGAGACAGCTTTAAAACACTTATGGCTGAAAACAGTGAGCTTAAAAAAAAAGTGCACTAAAGCTCTGTAGATCTGAGGGGAACTGCAGAGTCAAGTGATCATTCCCATGAGTTTATCACTACAACCCCTCTCACGTACAAGTAGTTATGTAATGCATCATGAGCATTATACAGTACCGATGCTTGAGTTTTTTTCTTCAACAAAACTCACCGCCTGTTTTTCATATTATTAATAACCGCTGCTGTAAAGGCAGGTTTGTAGACATTTTCTGAACAGAAATTATAAATCAATTAATCAATTATTAAAAAGCAAATGCAAAAAATGCATGCACAGTACATGTCATACTAAGACCTGCCTGAGTTTGTTCTAAACATTTTAAAGTTTTGTCCTCCACTTCCTGTGCCTCTCTCACCCTCCCTCTGACCTCTGACTACAATGACACCCTTGAATAATTCCAATTAAAGGAAATGTTCTCCGGGAATGGTCTAATTACTTTTCCACTGCCACCGCTCTGGTGATGGGTCTGGTGTTTTCCCCTGAGGTTTACCTCCAGTAAATAAGAACATCAACCGTTGTCTTTACTTCCACTTTCAGTCATCTACAGTAGATTTTTTTTTTTTTACTTCACCCTATTCTGCATCGTTCATCTCCCCAGTGTATACCACTTGTTTGCAAGCAGCCCCCCCACCCCGAAGCATCACTTATCTCTTCCCCTTACGAGAACTGTGTCGTGGCAACAAAGCATAATAACGCTGTTCATCTGGATTTATGCTTATTATCCCTTTCCTGTATTCATCCAAGTGTATGATGGTCTGTTCTGCATTTCTGTTGTGATATATCCACATCCTCTGGCGCTCTGCTCAACACAAGTGGCTGAAGCTGCACCAAACAGGCAATCTGGTCTCTGATCAGCATCTGCTGAGAGCCTTCTTCACGACATGCTACCAACCTTACACGTTATTTCAAAACCCCTTCCCCCTCCAATAGATCGTATCAAAAAAGAAACAACGGCAGACCACAATACACGCCTCTACACACCAGAGTGGATGCAGTCGAGTACTGAAGGTGAAAATCAATGTTTACAAAACACACAGCTTCTTTGTCAGATATATCAAAAAAAGAAAAAAAGAAAAAAGCACCAGACAAAGCAATAAAGATCACTGAAGGTCATCGATAGAAATGTGTGTATTGTTAATGTAGTTTTTAGACCAGGATAAAGTCTACTACTACAAAGTGTAGGCTTACTCATTCATGAAATTATAAGCATGTTAAAACTGAAGAGATGATGATTATGAGCATATTTTAACAACACCACAGTGGCTTATGGCTTGAGAACTATTTTCCGTGTCAATCCTCATTTCTGTCCCTCTTACTTTTCCATCACTTTTCACTCATTAACCTACAAAAAGGCAAAACAAGGCAAACAAACTGATACTTAACTTGCAAAATATGTGTAGTCAAAAGGCTTAGTCTTGTGCCTTGTGTCTGTTCAGTCTCTTTGTTGGTTGTCACAGGTCGATCCTGCGAGGAAGCTGCAAGGCTAATTATGGATAAGATACACTATCAGCTCCCCTGTGGTTCTCCATTAAAATGATGGTTAAGCTTAATCCTGATACAGTGTATACAGTAGAAGAAAAGTAATAACTTCCCCAGAGCCCTTTGAAGGTTAACCCTTTCAAAAGATTTCTCACAACACGGCTGGCTTCTATTGTGCCTCACAGTTTGCAAAATCTGTCTCCTAGAAATGATGTTTCTAACTCCAACAGTTAATGTGGTCTGTAGGAAATGCATAATCATTGGATTGGTTATGCTCAAAGGAAATATAGTTTTCGAATAAATGAAGTGCTACATTTACAGAGACCTGTTTGAGCTGGATGGCAGGTGTACAAAACTGCACATTTGTCTCGCCAGTGACTTGGGTTCACATCCAGAGTCCCGTCTGTGGTTTAGACACGTGTATGTTGTTTTCTCAGGTCAGTGTGGACGATTTTCCTTACCAATTAAACTAAGTGCTATGAGTGCCTAAAAATAACCACAAATGCTGCTGTCGCTATAAGTGTGCTATACTGTGCTGCAAGGTTGGACATTTGTGAGACCTGTCAATTACGTACAGTCCATCACTGCTCCAACAAAATGTGCTGTAAACATAATCTCTGTCTGTCTGCACTCAAGGTAACTCACTGAAGGTCCAGCAAAGCTTTCAGCCATAATCAGCAAATTGAATCAATTCAGATGTCTTCAAAGCTCGTCCTGCGGCAAAGAGAAGAGATTCAGTCCCCGACCACAGACTGATGACCCCCCATTAACATCACGAAACAATGACTTGAGATGAACAGGAGATGTGCTTGTAAATGATGTTTAAAGTTTGTATGCAGAGCTGCATTCTGTTGAAACTACCAAGTATTTTTCTCTGGCAAGTGACTTTGATGGAGTGATTTGGTAAATGGTAAATGGACTTGCACTTTTCTAGTCTCTAGGACCACAAGCGCTTTACACTGTATGTTGCATTCATCCCTTCTCACACACATTCACACAGCGCACACACAGACTGGGGGCAGGTGCGGGTTCAGTGTCTTGCCCAAGGACACTTCAACATTCAGGCTAGAGGAGCCAAGAATCGAACCACGACCTTCCGGTTAGTGAATGACCGAGTCGCCCTGTGGTCGTCAACACAGCTTTTAGTATTTGGAGTTTAATGACGAGCGTTTAAACATTTAAACACAATCTTGGGGCGGTGTTTAGCTCAGTTGGTAGAGCACCCGCCCCATGTGTTGAGGCTATAGTCCTCACTGCAGGCGGCCCCGGTTCGAATCCCGCGTCGAGCGGCCCTATCCTGCGTGTCATTCCCCCTCTCTGCCTCCCATTTCCTGTCTCTCTCAACCGTCCTATCAAATAAAGGCATGAAAAGCCAAAAAATATACTTAAAAAAACAACAACACAATCTCACATTCAAGATCAACTGAATGTTCTTCTGCGACTGTAGTGTAGAATTTGTTTTCTCGAACGACGATAACAGGCCTGATGGCAAGCAGGTTGTCATCCCACATCTCACAGCAGTGTATGTTGTATTTTGATGTTTAGGTTTTTCAGTCTCCAGGAGAATTCTCCTGACAGTGCAGCCTGACCTCTGGTCCTACCGAGTCCATCTGAATCAAAGATCCAGCTCTTCTTTTTCAGCTGGAGCAGGTGGCCCGGGGACAGATGAAAACCTGTAACCCCCTCCCTGTTTTGACCAAAGCTGTCATGTCTGCAAGGCACATAGAAAGATGAAAGCCCATTGTGTGTTTCTCCTTTGTGTGTTTGTGTTTTTAGCCTGGGGCTCTGTGTGAAACACAGGGCAGTTTGAGGTCCAAGTGGAAAATGCAAAGGTCATTGCTTAAATTGTTGAAAAGAATCTCAAGCGTCAGTAATGACTATACATTAACTGCACTGAAGCGGTTCATGCTTTCTCTACAGGTTCATCACATCAGGGGGCGGGCAGAATAAATCAACACCTTGCCATTCAACACATCAACACAAAGCTACAGCCTCAAACATCAGCAGCTCTGCCAGCATCAACAAAAAGGCTTCACAAAAGGTAGTATTTACTGTATCCCAGAGCTATTGTTCAGTGGTGCGTTTGTGCTCACATCTATGTCATTGTGCCCATCTATGTCTTCTGTAAGTGGACAGTTACTAAAGAAAAAAAGAGATCAGTGAAGAAGAGCCCAGTTCCTACGTTTATCGACAGTTTTTTAAGCTTGTTTGTAATTTTACTCTGTATTATGGAGCTGTCATCTTTAGCTCTCTTAATATGGAGTCGAGCAGCGTTTACCTGAAAGCTTGTCTCTATGACTGACAGCGATTAAGGATGTCTCTTTTATGTTGCCTTATGTATTCAGTTTTCTTTGAGATTTGGTTGTGTGAAGCTCTACAGCAGCAGCTCTCAGCTCCTCACTCTTTTCTTCTTGTTCCAAATCAAACTGTGTCTGTGTGTCTGTGTGTGGGCCTCTAATGAAAGCAATATTCAAGAGAGTGAAGGATAGTGCCCTTTCATAGCCAAGAAAACAAGTGCAAAAGTGTCAAGAAGGGATTAAGCTGTGTGTTTATGTGTTGTTCGGTTAACTGAAAATGTCGGCTGCACACAGTAATATATTACCAAAGGCAAGGTGCGCGGCGTTAGCTAACTATATTTGTTTTGAAGAATTACTTCAGGTTTGTGGGAGCCACAAGGTCTCACTCTGTCCTGACACTCCGGCATCCTTGAGAAAATTTGTGTTAGATAGCATCACATTTCCCCACCTCACTAACTGGTCCTTGAAGGTGACGCATTATGTTTGTTATGCAGTGTTACCCCTCCCAGAACAGCAAGCATCCGAACCCTGCAGGTGTCATGTTGAGATAAACAGGATTTAAAGCAGATTTCCAGTAGTCAACAATTCGACAAAATCCACTTTAGTCAGCTTATGTGTGAAACTACAGACCTTTTGTTATTTAATCATATGTAGCAACATTAACAAGGTTACCAAACAACATTTAATGTGCAACTCCAAAACGCCACAGCTGAATATTAGTGTTACTGAAAACCCGATCCGCGTCTGCCAACAGATGTTCATTCACTGCGACCCACAATACATGAAAGTCATTTACAAGGAAAAGTCCTCCTTACTTTTCCTGAGGCTGTGAATCTGTTCTGCTCTCTGCCCACCCACTGGTGCCAGCCAGAGACTCATTACAGCCTGTGGTGAACTGAACTCCATGTACGAGCCCGGGTATGTTGGAAATGGGCTATTTGCCATCACGTTAGTGGTATAAGCATTTCTAAAATTAGAGGGGATGAAAAGAACATTACTGTAATTATATTTCTACATTTCTGTATGGAGACAAATGTTTCCATATATTCATTATCAGCACACTACATTAAAATGTGATTTTCATTCAGGTGGACCTAATGAGGTCACATTTTGTAGGATTTTTAAAGAGCTGAATATGCTTTATTCTAAATGATTTCAACTTTTTCAGTTTTGACACATTTTTGCTATTTATCATTTCATTGACTATTTTTTTCCTTCAGCCATGGTCAAGGAATAGCACACAGTACACTGGAGTATTAGGAACAGTGAACACTGAATTACTATAGGTACCTAAATATATATACATACCTACAGCCATTCAGGAGGTGATGCAGAGCATAAAAACATGGTTTGAGAGGTGATGCTGATCAGCAGAAAACACAGATCAAGCTGCGTACACAGTTGTACTGCAGACCTTGTGTTTTAATTACTGGGCCTACAACTCAGAGTGTGACTATGTTAAGGAAATCAATGAACATAATAATAAACAAGGATCTTTATATGCACTGTAAACACTCGCCTTGCTGCCACCGTTGTAGCTCATTATGGCGAGCGCTGTTCATGTGAAAATAAATGCTTTTAGTTATTGATGACAAAGCAGCTGTTTTCTTTAGCCAATTTTCCTAAACGATAAAGATTATAACTCACTCCTTTATGTTTTTATGTTGCACAGAGAGAGAGTCGTCAGAGCAGTTTATTGTTCGTACCATATGTGGCAGTAAACAAGTGCACATTATGGAGTACGCAGGAGGATTCATCCAGCTATTAAGCCAGTGCGCAATTACTGTGTTCTTTGACCTTAGAAATAATAAACGTCTCTCATATGTTGCATTGACTGACTTAAAAGTCTTTGTTTGCCGTTAGTCAATTAAATTCATATTTCAATGTAACATACAAGTCTACTGTCCCATATTATTGCTGCAATGACGACTGATGATGGCTGTTTTTTTTTTTTTTCCTTTTTGATACAGTTGGGTCCAGATCAGACCCTGTGTCTCTGATGTTGTCTGCATTGTGCTTTAAGACAAATGACGGTCAAAACGGTTAAATGTAAAGAAAACTTCTCCTTTAAGGGGTTTTTATAACCCTCAAACCTGAACTACGAAGAGAAAATCACTATATATGTCTTGCTTAATGTTGAAATGTTTAGCCTAAACTTAAATAACCTTTTATATAAGAATCAAACCTCAAAACTTATGTAGATGCATATTTGCATGCATTATTTTATATATATTAAGTAAGTTAATTAATATATATAATATATTAAGTTGGCTGCTGATAAATTCTGTCAGACAAGAAAATTGTGAAATGTCAAAAAAAAAAAACATTTTTTTTAAAATTAACACAATAGAAGACACAGATATATCAGTATAGCCAGTTGGTTTAATTGTGCGTGATAACTGGGAAACCACCTCATAATTATCATAATGCTAATGTTAGAGAGAATTAAAGGGATAGTTCACCCTAGAATGATATTTCGCTCATTATCTACTCACCCTCATGTTGACTAAGGGCTGGAAGAATTATCAGAGTCCACCGTCCCTTCTCTTAGTTACAGGGGGTCTCGGCGTAGCAGTGAATTTCAATGCAACGGTTGCAAAGGGACACCAGAGCTCTTCGTAAAAAAACACACACAAAAAAACATCCAAATACCTCCATGATGCTCGTATGTAATGTCCGTCTTGTGCTGAAGCCCCAAATTGCGTAATTGTCCCGAAAAAAATTAAATAAGTCTATATTTTAAGCTTGTTTGTAGCGGAAGCTTCTCGTCTTCTTCTTCTTCTCCTCTTCCTGGTCCGTCCAAATATCGCGTGATTTGCGCCGGCGTCAGTGCGGTTACTGCAAATCACGCGATATTTGGACGATATTTGGAAGAGGAGAAGAAGAAGAAGACGAGAAGCTTCCGCTACAAACAAGCTTAAAATATAGACTTATTTAATTTTTTTCGGGACAATTACGCAATTTGGGGGCTTCAGCACAAGACGGACATTACATACGAGCATCATGGAGGTATTTGGATGTTTTTTTGTGTGTGTTTTTTTACGAAGAGCTCCGGTGTCCCTTTGCAACCGTTGCATTGAAATGCACTGCGACTCCAAGACCCCCTGTAACTCAGAGAAGGGACGGTGGACTCTGATAATTCTTCCAGCCCTTAGTCAACATGAGGGTGAGTAGATAATGAGCGAAATATCATTCTAGGGTGAACTATCCCTTTAATAATTGCTCTGCATAATTAGAGATATGCAGTCAAATCAACAATTTAAACATAAATTGTCCGCACAAGAAATCATAATTAAACTTCTTCTATGATGGAAACTAAAGTCAGTTTAAAGGCACAGATGTATTTTTCTGCCACCAGGCGTCTCTCCATTAAACAATTACAAAAGACGCACTTTGTTGACATTGTGCAATCTTCATCTTTAAAATAAACGAAAAGCTTGTTTCTGCAGATGTTCAATGACTAAAATCTTTAAACAGGTTAAAATATATTATTTTTTTAAACTATAAAAATGTGGCTTCAAACTGAATAAAAGTTGATTTGACCACCTCTGGCAGGCAACATGATGCTGACACATCCACTAAGGGGATATGGTGCAGCTGACAAGCAACTAAATGAAACCAAACGCATTATTATGTTGAAAATTATGAAAGGTTTCTAAATTTCAATACAGTACACAACTCAACAGAACACATACTGTATGCCTTTGATTGTGGAAAATTTACACATTAAAGCCTGTTATTGCTTTGTTCTTATACACCTCTGAATCTTATTTACTGTTGCTGTGCATTATCATTCTGCTCTATTGGTATTAATAATGGTTTTCATGAGACGAGGCGGTGAGGGATTCCTATAACATGCAAATTACCTTTTGTCAGAGATTTAAAACTATATGGTTGAAATGGAAATAATAATGTTGTGTTTGTGTTTTGCTTTTATGCATTTTGCATCACTGCCATCTGCACAGCTGCAGCCTGATGCGTGAGGTCACTCAACACTGTAGGTATCTGTGTAGAAAATATTTTCCATTTCCTGAGCAAACAACCTCTGCAAACATCACCCTGGAACAAAAACTCTGCAGACTCTCCCGGCTTCAGGCCCGGTGGAAACTTGTGGCCTGTGCTCAGATGTCTGTGAGAACAAAGGTATTCAGTGATATAGCAGGGTGTAAGGGAGGCTGCAGTCACTTAGTGCGTGCAATTTTCTCAAATTTAAAATTCTTTTGGAGCTGTAGGGAGCCTAATCTGTAAAAGCCAGGATTCCTTCCGAAGAAAATGATTCACTTTACACCCTTTAAAGATTAAATAACTGTAAAGACTTGCGAAATGAATTTTAATTTATAGTCGAAGTGTCTGGTTGTCAAATCATAGGATGTGACAAATTGGTGAGTCTCGGCAAGTAAGCCATGAAGATAACTAATGCTGTTTATGAATCCATAATAACTCGTCCTGCTAGTATCACTAACATAAGTAGCTACATTATACACTATACTATGCATATGGAGGGAAGTGTTACATGGCTTATTTTCCACACTTTTCCCATCATCTCGCCTTAAAAGTGTGCGTTTGTAAAAGACTTTCAGTTTTCACTCATTATACTCAGTCAAGTAGTATCTACCTGGAGTTTCTGGTGCAAATCTAAAAACCTACTTACTGAACATCAGTAAAAACCAAAGGAGGTGGTTGTGGATTTGAGGAGGAAGGAAGCAGCAGAGAAAGCAGACGCACACACACACACACACCGGACAATGAACAGGATATTTAAGAGGCTGGTGCTCAGCTCCAGGTGTATGGGAATTCGCGTCCAGAGAATCTGACATGGTCCACACACCACACAGACATTGTGGCGAGAAAGCAGCTTTATCACCTCAGACAGCTCTCTGGGGGTCACAAAGACCATCTACTCTGCTGCTAGGTCTGGAACTAGTAGGATTAAGAAGGATCCTCGCCATCCCAGCACTAGATTATTTTTGCTTCTACACTCTGACACAGAGAGAAAACCCTTTCCATCAGGATGCTGCTGACCTCTGACCTCTGTATTTGCTCAGCAGCGTTGTTTTCCTCTGTAAATTTACATTTTGAAAGCAAAAACCTTTTTAGCTGTACATTTGTAGCATCCATGCATCCACAATAGAGGCAGCGTACACCTTGGACAGGTCACTAGTGAGAGAAAAACAAACTATGATTCATTTTTCATTTGAAATACTCATTATTGCACAGTAGCCTTTTAAACATGGCATTATACAATGCTCTTTTACAATGTGGTGAACACACGCCTTGAATCATGAATTAATAAAATGCATTAACTATAACCTTACGTCCATTACATTTATCAGAGTTGTTGCACTTGGTCATCAAAACAAATATTCACACAGTGTCCCGATGTGGCCTCAAAGTGGAAAAATGTTCTGACTGGGAGAAAAAAAAATGGAGGTAAAGCTCTATTCTTTTCTTTTTGTGTGTTTATCCTTTGGCTATTGTTTACCCCTCTAACTCTTTGTTCAGACTATAATCTATCAAAACAATTTAACGCCAACAAGTTTTATTTATACAGTCTGCAGCAAAATAAAACATTTTCAAAACTTCACCGCAGAGCCCGTTCAGTGGCAATTTACAGTTGGATTATGGTGAAGCACTGAATATGAGTGGCTGTCACCTCCCTATAAGGGCTGCTGCTTCAATTGTGCATATTCCACGGTATGAAGGCGATACCTCCCTAAAACACTTTAGCCACTGGGATTTACATTTTCGTATTGAACTAGTCTGAAAAAAAAATGTTTTTGCATCAGACAGGACGGTCCCGGGAGGATCCAGGTAAAAACATTTCATATTTGATTTCATCCATGGTGATGCAGCCCTCTGTGCGCAAACGGTTGGGGGACGGGTTGCTGGTAAGCTCTGCGGTTTATTCTAGTTGACAGCTCTGCAATTTATTTCAGCCTCAGCACTCATCTCTGTCACCTGCTCCAGTCCTCAGCTTGGAAATCACTACTTGTTAGAGAAGTGCAGCACTTCCAGCTTTTACATTTCTCTTTTTTTTTGTCTGCATGGCTCTCTGACATCAACTGCAAATAGCCTCTTATCACTCTTGATCACCACCTACAACGAAAAACACCAGACTGAAACCCCTGCAGCTCCACTGACCTGCAGCATTAGAGGCCAACGAGCGCTGGACACACGGCCCAGTTTAACCTCCAATACAGAGAAAATGCTCTATATTATACACTTTACACCGGAGCTACAACTGTGCAAAGATGCGTTTCCCCTCTTGCTCACAAGTCAGATAATTGCAAACCATGGTTACAGAGATCTTATGGTAACCATGGAGACAGCAAGCAGTTCAGGTTTTCAGTTTTATACTGTACTCACATGTGTGCTCTGCTATAAGATCTTTACTTGACCCTCTCCTGGTCAGTATTTAAAAGCATAAACGATTAATAAATGGTTTATGCAAAAAGCAAAGTGTAAAAAAAAGTAGATCTAATCCAACTCTTGGGACGAGCACACAAATTATTATTATTACTTTTTTTTTTTTTTTTTTTTACATATGTCTTCATTGAAGTAATTACAGAGCATGTAACATAGATAACAGTGGAGAAAGGTTTCCTTATGGTTTTCCACTTTTACACAGAGACAAACACCCTCTCACCCGTTCCCTTCCAACAACTTGCTTAAAATGATGAGGACAAAAAAAGCGGGGAGAAAAATAGCCATTAAGTGCAGAGAAGCTGAATAGATAAGGGGATGGGCTTGAGGAAGAAAGTCAAATGAGGTAAGTTAAACAACAATAGTAAGAATGATAAAAAAATAATAATAATAATAATAATAATAATAATAATAGTGATAAATTAAACAAAAAAAAGTAAATCGATAAATGATGAATATTTAAATATTGAAGAAAAAAATAATAATAATATATATTTTTTAAAAGGAATAAAACCATAACTGCAAATGATTTGACAGTTATCCAAGAACACCAGTAGGCTACTATATGATAATGTAAAATGGAAAACACACAGACGAAGCCCCTCCAACTGAAGGACCCAGATCTCCCCAGATCTCTAACTGTGCGTTCACACCAAAAGCTCCCAAAGCTTCAAAAACACCAGAAGTCATTCATGTTCAATGAGAGCCCGGCGACCTCAGCGACCAAAGCGTCAACTGCCGTCAGCCAGCTTCCAAAGCTTCCAAAGCGTCACAAGACGAGAAGTTGAGTCTCTGTTAACTTTATGGTAATTAGCTATGACTGACTCCGTGGCCTGGAGCCTGGACTTTGAAAAGTGTAATCTATGGACTATTTTAAATTGTACTAAAGTATGTCTGGCATTCACAGAGCTGAGGTGAATATTATCCAAAACCGACTTCCAGACTTCCCCAGGAATTGTTGTGCCCAAATCCTTATCCCAGTCACACCTCAGTTTTACAGTGGAAGCCGATATGTTGGCTTGTAAAATACCATAAAAAAAGGAAACTGTTCCTTGAGAGCCCTGTGTATGTTGCAAAATGCTGTCTTGAGGTATATGGATTCTTATGTAGCCTAGTTCCTTATCTGAAGAAACCTAAAAAAGAAAAGTGCTACGGGCAGGTTATATGACTTTTGTAATTGCTCAAATGACTGCAATTTTTCATTGGAGTATAAATGTCCTTATTTGTAAGGATTTGCCTGTCTCTGCAGACGGAGAGGGCAGGATCTGTTATTGCAGGAGGAAAGGCATGATTGTAGCAGATTGGACTGTCCACATATGTCCTGGGCAATTTGAGGAGCAACTGGATTTGTTTCCAGGACGCAAAATAGTGTAAATGTTGAAGCTGAACTGTTATTAAGTGGCCCATTGAATGCGACATACTAAAGGTTTTGGTGCGTGGAGGTCCATAAAGATGTAAAACGGGGTTCTGAACTATTTATTAGACATCATTCACTGAATTCAAGCACTCAGTTAACTCTGGCATGATTCAGAGGACCGGTCTGCAGTACAAATACCTCTGACACTTAATATGAATAGAGAATCACCAGAATCACAGACGGAAATTAGATAGGAACATTTCTGAACTTTTAGGTCAGCTCTCATGGTGCTATGCAGCTCAAACTGTGAACGATAAAAAAGAAGATCAGACAAGATTCATAGATTTTACAGAAATGGTTTTTAAGAGATGTTTGTGAGCAACAACCTGTCTTCAAGTAATCTTCAAAGAGCTTCATAATATCTAAAAGATAATGAACCCTAATGGTTTTGTTTTATACAATAATGAGGATAACCATTAATTAATTATTCAGATTCAAGTATACAAAAGAACCATGAACAATATTTGAAAGAGTGTGAATATTAAATACATTTGCATAATAGCTTAAGGCATGTTTATTTATCCTTTTCTTGTTTTGCTCAGAGTTGCACTTTTGTGTGCAGGCTGGCTGAACTAAGCAGTCACCACAACAAATTGGTTTTGCAGACAAAAACATGTAAACTGTGTTTTGCTTTGTTTGTTAATAAGTAAGGAAGAGTTAAACAAGATTTCTAATCGGTGGGTTTTAACCACTATGTTAATCCACCAGTTAAAGATAAGTTGTAACTTTTTGTGTCTATAAAAATAGTAACTTAAAGTGATTTTGCCAGTTTTTGGTTTCATCTTTGTTTGTTTAGGTTTAGACCATGTCCTGAGATCTGGAAATGGATATTGGAAAACAGCATCTGATGGTTACATTTCCAGCTATCACAATATCCATTCACCCACTGTGATACTGTCTGAAATTTACCGGGCTAACATGTTTATAGGTAGATGAGTCTACAGTATGAATATGACTGAGTTTTAACTTTCTTATCATAATGAATTCAGGGGGGACATTATTTCCTGGCTGAATTTCTAGATATCAGAATCAATTCCCCAGGGTGATGACAGTAAATTTTGGAAACATCAAGCTGAAATTTACAGTTAACTTGGTAGAGAAAGATAAGGTTTTACTTTACTAGTTAGTCAAAGGATCCTCCGGACAAAAAAAAAGTTTCCAACTGGAGGGATAAATACTTTTTGTCTCAAAACTGGAAAAACAATCATGTTCTTCTCCAAGACTATAGTGAAAAATTTGCTGCTGCTCAGGAGGAGTGTCACTTGCACAGACATGGACAAAGTTATCCATCAATATGCATCTCATCTCATCTGAACCATCCAACTCCCTCTGCTGTGGCCAAAGCAGCTGCTGCAGGGCTCCAAACAAACTCCAAAATAAAGGACACAACACATGCAGCCTCTATTCTAGCTTCATGTTAGTTTTAGAGCCTTTGTATTACAAAATCTTTCATTCTTGTATTTTTCTCTTCAATTTACAGCCCTGTTATGCTTGATCCTGAATGGTTCTTGCTTACTTGCTGCTTATTGTTGTAAATATTTATTCAGGACTATGGATTTGCTTGAGTCCTGCTCACTGTCTTCCCAGCTCAGCATGCTTTAGTGGGCTATTGTCGCCCCCTAGCGGAAGTCTGCGTAATCACAAAAACACTGCCAGCGCTTCCACGTCGTGTCTGGCAGCTTGCTCCAGTCACACACTTTTACAGTCTATCTACATGGTGGAAAGGTCCCTACACACTGCAGGTGAAGGTTAAACGCGTGGCTGCAGCTGCGGTCACACATACGCGAATAACAGTGGCGAAGGAGTAGCAAAAGGGACGAATAAAACGTCCGTGTGTCACATCCTGCACATGGCCCAAACTGGAGTGTTAGCACCGCCAAGGACTTTGTTGTAAGTGATGTGTTTTTATGTCTTTTTTTTGTAAGAAGGATTAAGGAAAAAAATCTACGCAAAACTGAACGAAACTCTATGTAAGAGTGTAGCATGAGCCAATGCAGATCGTCGAGTTGTTTTTATTAGCCTACTCAAGAGACTAATGTCAGCCATTTTCTCAAACTGTTTAGTAGAAACACCAGGTTGCTATTACAGTCCTACTTCACAGCACCATTTCCAAGACAATATTAACCAGGTCCAGCTCATGCAACAACAGCGAAACAAATGAAGTTAGTGTACTTACCTGCCCCATGGTAGTAAAGCACCTCCTTCCCTCAGTCCGATTTCCGCTTTAAGGGCGCTCTCCAACGAGGAAAAACAACACTAATGCAAATGCGCGTTTGTCTTCTCCGTCGGTAACTTTCTTTCTTTCTTTGATTGTATTCCTTCTGCTGAAAAAACAGGTTTGGTCAAAGTCCTTACGTCTCTGGTACAATCCACTTCGGACTGTGTCGCTTCGGCGCTTCTTTTCACGTTGTCGGCCATGTTTCTACCTGTTGCTAGGAGATGAACTGCCCCTCCTCCCCCTCCTTTGAGGTAAAACGTCACTTCCTGTGCTCCAGCGCGGGAATGTCGACAGGCGACCTCCCTAACTTTATGCCTTCACAGAAGAGTTTAATTTTTATATAAAAACCTTGTCATTGATGCAAAACAAGAAAAGTGAGTGCACACTATTATACTTAAACTCATTTTCACTTACCCCAAAATAAGAAGTGCCTTATCTAGCCTATTTATTTTTGCTTTATTTAGGCCTACATTTTAAATTAAATATAGCCTATTTTTTCTTATTTATATAGGCTAGGCTATACTTTATATAATTTATTATTTTTGTATCATCCCATTATCTCTCAATGTCTGTTTCTGTGAATATTCTGATGTCTGTCCTACTTTTTCAAATGTTAAATAAAGATTTTCATTGGGGGGGGGGAAATGTCGTCAGGCGACCAACAAATAGCCCTATTGAAAATAAAATTCAGCGAGAGATTTGTATGGAACTGATATTAATTAGTGTTGCGGTATCTTATCTAGTAAATGCCCTGTTTGTATTTAACAGACATGTTAAAGTCATCCATAGCTTCCTGGCACTAATCAACAGTAGCATGGCTGTTCCATCATCATTAAATAGGCTAATCGTAGTGGCTTCGAGTGAATTTGTGCCATATGGTCAGTGAGGGAGCAAACCATCTCTTTTCATTAGATTACTCACTCCCCATGCCTGATTTTCAGGCTTATCATCTGGTGTATCAGTGATGTTATCTCCAATAAGACCGAGAGATAAGTAAACACATCCTGCACAGTCACTTCATGGAAACTACAGAGCAGGGATTACGCACAAATTGCTCAAAGGCTTAGAAAAAAAGAAAGAAAACCAGTCCAAATATGAAAATAATTGAGTGAACACTGGATTGTAGATAGACTAGCCTACTGTTAAAGACAATGCAAAAATTACCTTTTGTTTTTGTTTTGTTAGACAAAAAAATGAATGCTGTAACATTTCCGACAAATGATCAGAATAAAAATTAAATTGTATTGCAGGTGGCAGGCAGTGCAAATATTTCTTTGCCTCCTGCTTCTGCACTATTTGAGATGTTGTCTTCACCGGTTCACACACCTTGCCAGTCACCTGATCCCGCACCATGCAATGTTGGAAGATGCCATTTTACAGTAGTATAATTTAAGGTGGTATTATTAGATATTAGATTTTATTTAGACATAACTCTCAGTGATGGTGACTATGCACCATCATGACATTTCTGTATCTAATTGGGAGATGTAGATGTCAGAGATTCCCAACTTGGACTTTTAATAAGGAGCTGATGGTTCTCACTGTTTTCACTTCAGCAACATTGAGAATGATAAGAATACAGTGCAGTATACCAGCCGTTTCCCCTCTTCATTGACTCGCTGCCCAATACACAGCTCCCTGTGCCTGTTTCCATAACCTGCCAACCTCTTCCCTGCTACTAAAAAGCAGTCTGTTTACTTTTACCCATGTCTAAGGCCATCTGTGACCTGCCTGACCTGCTGTTCACATACATTTCTGAGCTGCAGAGTTTCTCCTCTTCTCTCACGAGCCTGCAGCTTGCAGTGCATCATTTACATATTTATTGTTTCCTGGTATATGGCTATAATGGTGCACAACAAAGCAGTTAATTTCACCAGCAATGTAGCAACGTTTTCATGCAATGTTCCTCTCTTTCAAGTTCAATTAGCCTGTTGAAGTTACATCACAGTCAATCATGAAGCTGTTCACTGTGATGGCTAGATTTTCTACTTTCACAGCGGGGAATGCAAATGGTTATTCCCAAGTTTCTCGATTTGGATCAAAACAAACATGATCTCCTTGTCCCATTTGCATAAAGTTGAACCTTTTTCAATTCCCACAGGTGGCGCCACTGTGTGTGGTTTAAGTCTTGAGTCTCATTAGGTAGAGTCAAGAAGTTATTCTGTCCCAGTCACAATGTGGCATCCACTCGTACCTCCACTAAGCGTTTGAGTCGACCTGCTTTGGCAGTCTCAGTGAAGTGTCCTCTCCTTCCTGAGATGGTGCTCTCATCTCAGCTGAACAACTGGCTACTGTATAGGCTACTGTAGTTCAACTTTGCTTGTTTTATTATTTGACAGTGACAGTAGGGTCATGTGAATCTTCTGCAGTATTATATCGCATCAGAAAATAATAGGTGCTTAACTTGAAGACACAACAGTGGAGGAATCTGAAGAAAAATATTATCAGATTTTAAAAGTGATTGTGCTTCAAAGTCCTGTACAGACATGCAGATGAATCTCTCCTCCTCTCTCTTTTTCTCACTGTCTTTTTCTCTTCTGCTTTGTTATTGTCCCTTTTAGTATTCAGAGGCCGAGTCGTTTCTTTCACAGAAGCAACAGAAGCTCCCCCAAGACACTCTTCGTCCAACATGTCTTTGACTGGCCTGCACACCATTTTATTAAAGCAACCTTCCCCTGCATTAAATATTCATTGGCTGGAAAGAAGAAGCTTCCATTCCCATTGAAAAGGATGTGTCAGGTTTTCACTCGGCATCTTCAAACTCAAAACTTTCTGTGAGTAAATTTTGATCTGAAGATTTTTCGTTTGAAGGAATGACAACTATTTCTAAGTGAGGTGTGCTCTGCAAGCCATTTGTGGTGAAGTGCTACTTATTTAATCGGTGAACACAGTGAGTATCAAATGTGTGCACTTTAAAATTCATAAATGTTCAAATGATCAAAAGCTCAGGGCTGCAAAATGATGAATCACGCTCTCACTGCATCTGCTCCAAGCTTTGTTCAGTTTCAGTGTGTAAACAGAAGCGAGTGCCCGCCAAACATTGCCCAACAACTGCACTAAACTGGAACTCATAAGTCAAATATTTTTACATGGTAATTGTTGTAGAATTATCTGGATTCAAACATGTAAACAATGTACCGGCAATATTATTCATGTCAGACAAAGTAAATATGTATAAGCTTTATGGTGTATATGCAACAATATCAAGGACGTACTAAAAAAAGTGAAAGCAACAGTCTGAGAGGATAAAAAATCAATCACCTTAAATCATTCTCTAACGTTGACCACACTGATCAGAACTAATTGCCGTCTCGAACTACCAGCATTTTCCTATGAATTTAATTTGGACTCCCATGAATTTCATTTTGGGCTGTGAGCAATGCGCCAATCTCTCTAAATAAATTTGAGAGAAAATCAATACGTGATGCAGAACACCAGCGAGAACAGTCTTGAGGGTTTTTATTTGAACCCATGCCTTACTAATCTGCTTTTGCTGTTGTTTTCCTGTCATGTGTACAGAGTGTTGTTGGGTAGTTAGAGCGTGGCAATGCAGTGTTGATCCAGACTTATTACCAGTTCTTCAATATATTAGAAGACAACTGGTAAATATGGGACAATGTGCGTGAATCCTTAGGTAAACAAGGGTACTGAGAGTATATTTAAACTGAAATATTCTGTGAGCAGGATTTTAAACAACAATATAGCAGCAAACAGCTATTGTATATAGAAATACTGGCGTATTGGCACACCTCTGTAGCCTGAGTTTCCCTGTTGGTGGCATGCGCATTCCTGTCAGTCCATCCTGTTAAACCATTTGGCCCTCCCCAGGATAAGATAATACACTCTGAGGCCACCCACCTGTGAGACAGCACAATCCAGCATGCAGTGTTCAGCTGAAAGTGACCTTCCAGGATTTCCTCCACTGAGAAAACCACTTCTATACCCAAAAAAGCCTTGTTACAACCAAAAACGTAATAACTGCCAATAACGTAATAACTGCCAATAATGTAATAATTTTGGCCATTTCAAATGTAATAAAGCCAATAGTGTAATAATGTGCCAATAATGTAATAAAAGTTTTGAGCCAATAACGTAATAACTTTTTGCCGATAATGTAATAAGGCATTACATTATTGGCTGGTTATTACGTTATTGGTCTGGTATTAAAAAAAACCTTTCAAAATGTAATAACTGGTGCCGATAATGTAATAATACATAAAAATGACAGCAGCTCTTGGAAATAAAGGTTTTTTTTTTTGCAGTTTTTGGGCAGTTAGTGGATGACATATAGTTGTCATACTTATTCATCCAAGATATGCTCTCTCTCTCTCTCTCTCTCTCTCTCTCTCTCTCTCTCTCTCATAATTGTGTGGTCTTTCCCCTCTTTAGCCAAATAGATATTCATAGATATTCTTGTCTAAACGGGCAATTTTTCACGTGTACCATGCATATACCATAAAATCAGTGTCTCGTTGAGGGTGTTGAGGTGTCAAATGAATTCACCATATATTTTCCTGGACTAGCATTATTATTTATTTCTAATCCCAAAATCTGAACTGCAGTGTACAATACACAGGATAGAACATGAACAATCAAAATTAAATTAAAACTGTTCCTTCTCAAATGAAAAGTAGCTTTCACTCATTCACAAATGTAAAAAAAAAAATGGAGCAATACAAACATCTACCTTTAGACTTTCACAGTATATAGAACCTAAAGCTGCTTTATCATTACTGTAAAAAAAACAAAAAAACAACAACAACTTTGAAACGTCACTTATCCAACATGGGGCCTGTATGCTCAATGTGTTGATGTAGTTTTTAATTTTCAAACATGAAAAACAAAGTTAGACATATGTGACCTGATCCAGCAAAATGAGTCGGAGTGACCCAAATTTCAAAATTGAGATTTTGGTATCAATGGAAAGAGGAGAAAATAAGCTTTAAAATGATACCCTAGTCAAAGTCATACATTGGATAGTTTTTAAGATATGGCGATTTTAATTATGGTTTTCCACTCACTGCTTTTGATTGAAAACCTGAGAAAATTGCATTCAAACAATTTAGAACGTCTCTGGTTTAATGCCTTCCGTGAATCTGGCGTCTGTTCTGTATGTGATTGATTACACAAACCTTGTAGAGGCACCGTTCAATGACCCTCGGAAAGCAGAATGTTACTATTCAGATGCTGTTTACAGCTCGTCTCTATCATAAACAGTTCAGAAGATATTTAATGTTTTGTAAAACATCTGCAAGCGTTAGCATGCTACTACGTTCGGTTTAGCATCGATGCTAACGCTCGGTTTAGCATCGCTGCTACCGCTCAGCTGAGCATCTGGTCCCGTACTACGTGATTACACATGGCTACCCTTGTTGTCACAAATGCACCATTCAGGGACCCTCGGAAAGCGGAGAATCTCACGATTCAGATGCAGTTTACAGCTCGTCCCTATCAGGTTCAGAAGTTATTTAGCCTGCTAATGTTGTGCTCCTCTCTAGAGGTTTAAAAGTTGTAAGTCAACTTTAATCGTCATTTACGTGCCTTTCCTCAATTATCTGGACTATGAAACTTTGGGAGATTGTTTTTGAATGTCATTTCTTTGAAATTAGCAAAAAAAATTTTTTTTGAGTTTTTATTGATTTTCCACCTTATCAGCTGATTATCTAAAAATAGAACGTTGCGACTTCCGACTCATTTCGCCAGAGCGGGTCACATATGAACCCTGCAGAGATTTAATTTTAGATCTCCAACAGCTGGTTTCAGTAGTAATCTATTTGTTGATTGGTTAACAGTTGCAGCAACAGAGGTGTGTTACAAGCGTCCTGAGGCTTCCTCCCTCTTCTTCTTGTTAGGGCCACGGGCAATCGCACCGGGCACTGGTCCCAATAGCTGCAGGGACCAGTGCCCGGGCAAAACTGCGCAAAATTTTGCATTGAAGTCCATGGGACGGGCGGGAAAAAAAGAGCGAAAAAGACCAATCATTGGAGTTTAACAAACGTCTACTGCTCAGGCATACTTTCACCTAGAGACTCCATTTAAACTTTAAACAGTAGACACAAGTCTTGTGTATTGGCGTATTACTCCACGTTTTGATAGGTCATATAGTTTTTGATCAATCCCTGTTCAATGACCATGATCATTTTTGGAGAAATTATGAGATTATAATGGGTGTGTATTGGACGGAATGTTCGTTTCAGAGTGCGTGACATCATCGGTTAGAGTGGGAGAGATGCCAGAAAAACTCCAGATTTTTTCTCTTTCCAAACTCCAAACGGCCACAATTTACACTCTACACACATAATTTTTTCAGAATTTGTAAGACAAACTTGTCCTGTCACTCATCATCTGCTCAAAATATCAGAGAGACTTACAGAATTTAAACTTGGAGCCTCTAAGTGCGGCCACGTCTGTCTCTGCTCCTCATTGACTCCAATATAAATATTTTCTGAGAGAAGCAGAACGGCCTGATGTTTTAAAACTGCCAGCGTCGCCAAAATATTTACTGTAGAAACACCAAATCGTACCAAAAGTTTCAGTAAGTCCTTAGAGCAACGTTGATCTGTGTTTTGTTCTGATAGGAGTTACCGTTTTGTCATGCTAAGCCTAATTGTGAGACCGGTGCAGAGGCAGAAAATGGCTCTTTTTCTCCACGTTTCTGTCTGTCTCAGCCTGCGGGGGCCCCTATCGCCGTGGTAACCTCTTTGATCCTCAGGCCAGAGCTCGTTAACTTCATAAACAATCCACCTGGCGCTCGTTTAAATGTTTATAAACACAGACACAGCTAAATCAGACTGACACAGGATGCAGCTACTAACTATGTGTCAAGTCAGTCACACACACACACACAGACTCTAGAGCCAGCTTCATGTGATTACAGTCACACACACACACACACACACAAACACACACACACACCTTCATGTGATTAAAACACAGTTAACGTGCAACAGAATTTAAACTTAAACCATGATTTAATCTGGTTTTAAAGTTAAACCTTGTTGGTGTCAAATGCGTCAAATGCCTCTCGTGGGAGCAGCTGATAGAGTCCCCCCCAGCTGAAAGCAGCCCACCCCACCAGCCAGAGGGTCCAGGACCATAGGGACTGCAGTGGAGGAAGGCTGCCTTAACACCCTGCACAATGGCACCCAGTACACAGAAGTTAGACAGGACCAGTCAGCCCATCACCTGGTCCGTTCAACAAATCAGTTTATGCTACTGTGATTTATGTAGCCTAGTTAAATACTACAGTAATCATCATAGTGTATTGGCAGGAAAGACCATTTAAATCTGTATCAAATATCGATTAATTAATTAATCGATAATTTGCATGTTGGTCTAGGTTAAGTACCACCTTGAAAAAAAAAACAATGTTTTGTTGCTTAAACTATTCAGTCATTCAATGGTATACTAAAATCCATGTGAAAAAAAATGCTTCTCACTGTTCTCAGGTCAAATATTTATATGCGATTAAAATGCAATTAATTGCGATTAATTAATTACAAAGCCTCTAATTAATTAGATTAATAGTTTTAATTGAGTCCTGGCCCTATTACACAAGATAAACACACACACACACACACACACACACACACACACACACACACACACACACACACACACACACACACACACACACACACACACACACACACACACACACACACACACAGTTAACCTAATGTGATTACAGCTCCTCCATATCAGTGCTTATAGAAAGATGATCATGTGTCTGTCTGATCAGCTCTGTCTTGACCTTAAGATTGTGGGTTTGATTCCCATGTTGACAGAGATGGCAAAATCAGCAGTAGCCGTGGCCCATTCAAAATTTCCCGAGAGGAAATTTTCTAGTTTTTATGTATTATTACATTATCGGCACCAGTTATTACATTTTGAAAGGCTTTTTTTAATACCAGGCCAATAACGTAATAACCAGCCAATAATGTAATGCCTTATTACATTATCGGCAAAAAGTTATTACGTTATTGGCTCAAAACTTTTATTACATTATTGGCACATTATTACACTATTGGCTTTATTACATTTGAAATGGCCAAAATTATTACATTATTGGCAGTTATTACGTTATTGGCAGTTATTACGTTTTTGGTTGTAACAAGCCTTCAACACAGAGAGCGATGAAAGCAGAGCACAGACACACTGATGATGGTGAAGACCAGGTGAAATCCCAGCTGGCCTTAGTGTACCGTCAAAACAGTAGCTCCATGTTTGCAGCGGGATGATAATTTTGCATTTGGTTTATCTTACATGCACATTACAACCAGTCCGGCCCATGATCAGCTCAGTTCCTCTGACTGAGCACTGCGACAGGCTGTGGGATATGACATGAGCCAGAAGAGTATTCAGACCAAAATAAACTGAACGCTCAGGACACCAGAATATTAAGTGGTCGAAACGTACTGCACAGGTAGTTTTTCCAACAGTAAGCTCCATAGGCTCGTTCTTGCATAGAGAGTAAAGTGGGTTGGTGAGCCAACTCTCTCATTTGGCTTGCACAGCAGGGGGTCAGTATACATTACCATTATCAGGATAACATCCAGGTGGCACAGATCCAAACAAACAAAAAAAAAAAATATATATATATATATAAAAAACAAGTCAGGAAATGTGACAGCTGTCAGACTTTCCGGAGCTCAGTTTGTATTTACATAGTTGACACCTAGTGTAAACTGCCTGCTATATCAAGTACAAAAAAGAAAGTAAAAAATAAGTAGAAGTAAAAGTATATAAGTTATTTTACCCATATTAGATCAATTAGGATGAATTACACTCACATTCGTACTTCCTGCAGGACTGGGACAAGGTGCATATGGCACAAATGAAAGAAGCATGAATTCAAAAATGTGTCAAATACAGATGTGAGCAGGAACACGGGCATCACAACCAGCATTATGAAATAAATGATTGGCAGCTTTAGCTAAAATGCTCCGCGACTCAATAAAATCACTCAAATATTTATGTAACTGGGTAAACCTCTTCCATTTTAAATTCCATTTGCTCTGAATCCTTCTCACTGTCTTCGTATTTCATTCATATCAAACCGCATGGGACCTCACTCGGCACTGAGTAGGCCTACCTGGAGCCGCTGGAAAAGCCCAGCTGGCGGTGTTTATCTCTTCATCTAAAAGTGGATGCTTGTATAGTTGTATATTTTTGTATATTCTGTTTTTGTGCTGTTTTTTCCCCAGACAGTACTGCTCTGATATTTTCCATTTAACACCAGACCACGCAAAAAAAAACAAAAAACAAAAATAATGTTGTCAAGTTTGATTAGCTCTTACACAAGCAAGTGAGCCTATTGTGTATTGAATATATTGTTTATTGGGTAAATACCACATAATCTGCCAGCTTTTCAGCTCTATTTCAGAAGCTAATACTGAATACACTGTATGCAAATGTAAATCATATGTTAATCTGTACATTTGAATACTTTACATAGCCCCATCACAATGCACAAGCCTGAATATACTGTACCAGTGCTTTTCCAAAGCATCTTCTGGTTGGATTACAGATTTATAGGATAGAAAACTTAACTTGCTTCTGTCGCTTTTCTGACTGATTAATGTTTTTGATTACAGGTATAATGGCTTGCAAGGATCTGGTAATAATGGTGTTAAATGCTGTGACTGTAGAAAGATGGTTCTCTATGGATCCTTAGATGTCTAAGGATGTCTATAGATGTCTATAGAAGGTTCAACCTAAGGTTGTTGGACAAATCTCAAGTCTTCCATTAACACGTTTCGACGTAACTCTGTCTTTTTGCCCTTGGTTTTATTATTAGTGTGTTGTCGTCCCACAGAGACTCTTCCCTTTGTGTTTTCACATGATTTCTTTTTTTGCTTTATCACTTTCTTTTTATCACATTGTGCAGACTATATTCTGTGTGTGGTTCCACACATACTGATTTTGAAAGTCTTTCAAACAAAATATTTTAATAATCTTTAACTTGTTTGAAGAGAAATTTCAGTAGAGTTGGATGTGCTGAAGTGAACAGTTGGATCAGAGCGACCTCTTGTGGACAAAACCTTAAATTGTGGGAAAATATGACACTATACTGTATATAACACTATTAATAATTCACTCAAAACTACAGCGATACTGAACTAACAACATAATAACCAAAAACAATCATTCTAATAATAGTTTATAATAGTTTGATACCACCACACTGTAGGTTAAATTGCATGAATAATGCCACAACACCAACCACTTCCACAGTACTGCCATTGTTAGCAGGGCCTCTCCTCTGACGCTGTTTTCATGGAAATCACATCAGAAGAAACCAGGTTCAACTGAGAGGCCCCAGACGTCAAGATATAAACGTGTAAAAGCCCATCAGAGCATAACCAGAAAAGGAACATGTGTACTGTACTGTACTGTACTGTACTGTACTGTACTTGACCTTGCAGCATAAACATGAACAAATAACATGTTACAAAATGTGTAGAAGCAGTTCCTCTGCTGGTCTATCCACCTTCTGTGCAGATTTGCATTTGTGTCAATACAGTTTGTTATTTTTTGCCAGCAGCACGCCATATTTTACATGTATTTTCTGTGCAAACAAATCATTTACTCCTTTACCCACACTAACTCATTAAAAAGTCATTCAAAAATGTGACTTGGCCCACAAAACCAAATATGCATAGATATATTCCAGCTGTCATTCCAACTTTTCCAAAGACATTAACTATGTCCTGCTGATTTGGGGAATATGAAATGACAGTCATATAAAAATGTAACATTTAGCAGACATCTAGAATATTTCACTTTGATCCAAAGGTGCAGCCATAAAAATAATAAAATTGAATTGAATATTTCATGGAGTATGGACATCAATCACTATCAAGTTGGAACGGGCTGAAAGAGAATTCATGTATAATATAGACAGTACTCTGCAAAAGTGTTAGGCACTCCAACAACTTCAACTTTAAACCAAAGATGCTCATGAATATATAATGTCTTGAATTCCTACAAAGTGCAAGTAATCAGTCAATTTAGTCAATTTAATGTGACCATGTCTTTAAAACAGCAACTGCTCTTGGTATCTTTGAGATTTCATTGCATGGTATTACTAGATATAGGTTGGCTGAACCTGCCTCAGTTCTTCAGTGTATTTAGGCTGTTCCAGTCTCTAACTCTCTTCAAGTAATCCCAGACCGGCCTGAATATGTGCTGAACAGGACTCTGGAGGCTCAGTGTGTTGCAGAACTCCTTGTTCTTCTTGTCACTGGAGAAGGTTCTTTATGACTGTGACTTTTCCTGCTGCAGAATGAATGTGGGACTGGTGAGAAAGAAAAAATAACATCAATATCGATTCAGCAGAAATGTGAATTTTTCTCAACTACGATCTATAGTTGGATGTGTTATGCTAGTGTATCCTTGAGCTGGAGAGAGCTGCAGATCTAACTCCTCCTCATCATTTTTTTAATAATCTTCCGACCCAACCAATGCTGACCTTACTGACATCAATTGAGGGTTTTAATCCGACTTCAGGCAGCTTCTACTGGGACCACAAAGGGCTTTTTACAACTTGTTTTCACATCTACAGTCATATTCCACAAGATCTGTGAAGATTCAAACTTTGATGTGTTAAACTAGCGGAGTTCCCCTTTAAAGAAAAAAAAAAGGGGGGGGGGGGGGGGGGGGGGGCACATGTTACATAGTTAATCAAAAATGAACACATTGATAATATTATTTTATTTTATTTTATATCGAAGTGTGATGACTATGATAATTGTGAAGGAACTGGCCCTCCCCCTGGCAGTTTCTTCTTTGTTTTCTGTGGAGTCAATGCTCTATGTGCACCACCGTGGAGAGGTCCAGACTAACTAACTTGACACCACCACCACCTGTGCCTGGTAGTCAGATGGACATTGCAAAAGTATGTGATAGATTGCTTTGAGTGTTGGTATCCATATAAAATGACACTGACAAACCAGACATACATCTGCAAACTTATTTAACGGTTGAATAAAATATTGACTTTGGCAAACAAACTGTTGAGTCGCTCCAAGAAGACATGGATGCACAAACATCTGAATGATTTATAGCGTCTACCCCCTTCATAAGCAATAATTTTATGATTTAGATATGTATTCTATGTGTTTGTTTGGTTTCACGAGCAAAGGTGGGATGATGTCAACAATCTAAATATACTCTATTTCGTTACATGATATCTTCAAGTGAGGTGACCTCATTTCATGACAAAAGTAACTCCATTTATAGATTTCAGGGAAAGCACTACATGGACTTGGTGTCCTTCCATACCTTTAAACATATAATACAGAAGCCAGACAAATGAATCTGTCACGTACTGCACACATTAGGGAAACATACTTCACACATCAGGTTAAATTGAATTAAACAGGATTGTATTAACTTACTTAATTAAAATTACTGTTATGAATGTCTATGTAATTAAATACAACAGACACAATACAACACAAATAGAAAGTATGGTGATCTGAAAATCTATGAAAACTCCTTCAGAAGCTTTATGTATACAGGCAGCCTATTTACAGCCAATGCACTTATATATAGTTCAAAGAGATGAGTCATTTTTATGTGCATTACTTTCTTTGTGACATGGGGGTGACCCAAGTTAATGATTTGCGTGCAATTCTTCCCATCAATCCCTGTCAAGTCCTCCTGCACACCAACAGCATACCATTACTGAGATGGCTCACATTGTGACTGCATGAGGTAATGAGAGCTACTTGGTTGAGTATACTACACGTGTACAAAAAATCTAGCTCAGTTGAAACCACAGGTGGTGCTGAGTGCTTTTTACGAGCGTGATGGAGAGGGCTGATAAAGACACAGGTCAGCATCAGCAATATCGCCCTACATGTACTCTATCCTTGTGTATATCCCAGAGGGAGGCCAACCTGAGCCAGGTATACTGGTCTGTTATAATAACTCTGCACTTGATGTGATCACCAGTGATGTGTCCAGACTTAGGACAGCCTCATATCCTTTATCAGTGGGTCTGACACTGGATTGAGCTCTGGATTTTCACCATTATGACCTACTTTGATGTATGGACAAATATGAAACCACTTTCATTTGTCCAATTCAACTTGTGACCTTTGAATATGAGATTGAATGACGTAATGCTACATTACAAATTAACTAATGGTGATGATCAATAGAATAGAAAATAAATGCAACCCTGCAGAATAGTAAGGCAACAGCATGAAAATGTGAATAATTGCTAGAGGACACTGTAAATACATAGTAGGTTGTGCTGGGAACCTCAATGACAGAGAGATATAGGTCCTTCTGTGGCACTTATTCCTTCAGTCATGGCATAGCCATTCCTTTGCCACATTTAGAAAATGTCTTTCATGGTTACCTAATGCACCTTGTGACACAGTGACAAGGTTATCCACAACACATACGTCATGTAACTGCAATGTTACAAATTTTTTAAAAGTAAATTAGCTGTATGTTTGTCAAATTGTTTTTTTTTTGTTTTTTTTTTCATTAATAGCTAGTCAACCTGATATTGTATCTGCAGATGGATGTGCTGTGGAAATCCACGCTCAAACAGCATCATACGGCTGATTTGACAGGGAGAGAAAAGACAGATAAAATACAAATATGGCTCAATTTCTAGTTATCAAAAGAAAGAGAAATTGTCAAATGGACATTCGTTTCGGTGATGTGTTGGTTTACCAGAGGCCTGTGACAGCTCCACAGCTGACAAGGTCTACAGTGGTCAACAACAGCAGATTTTAGAAATGAGAGGTCTCAGATCTGTGGAAATCCAGTCAAAGAGCAGGTCCCATCTCATGACTCTGGGAACATCCTGCACTAAATAGCGGTGGCTATCCCCTCTGAGATCCTCACAGGCTGGGAGTAACTATTAATCAGGAATGGACAGGTCTCTCTGCTTCATGCCGTTAGGGCTGGCCTGGCCCACTTGCACCTCTTCATGACCTTTAGATGCTTGCATGAGGTGGACCATAAAATAAATTACATTGCTAATAAATTAAGCATGACAGTCATTGCCATTTCAAAGAGTATATGTTTTCACTGCGGTCCTAATGCATGAGACATATCCAATTAGAGGTATTTCGTCCAAGAAAGAGTTCTGTTGAAGATAGTGTGTCATAAGATACACATATGCGTCACAACAAAACTCTCAATATTTAGCGTGAAGGGTGGAAATGGAGGCTCGAAAAAACAGTGTGACAAACAGAGCACTTTCTGGAGGTGTTGAAAGATGAGTTAGTAGTGAGTGGTGGTGGAGGTGGTGTCATGCAGATGCTTGTCCCCATCAATGCATTGGAAAAGTGACATCAACATCAACTGTGAAAATGGCTCATCGATGACCAGGGGAGGGCTACGCTGTATATAAAAGGGAGAACCTTCTTCACACTCAAAGGCTGATCAAGAAGTTTGACTTCACTGATACCGAACTGTTTCAACAAAACCTGCCATACTTATCCCTGGATATAAGGACAGAAAATCTGGTAAGAATGACATGACAGTGGGTCAGAGTTTGAATTTATCTTCTGTATAGTTGGATATGAGCAACAACAAAAAAAGAAAGAAAAACAAAACCAAGAGATTTTTTTGCAAGGTAATTTAATAAATTTTCTAACCACTGTTGCATTTAATTTGTTTCAGTTGGTCAACATGTTTTCATGGAGGTTCTTGGAAACGTTGGTTCTGATAATCTTCCTCATCAATTTACATACAGAGGCAAAACCACTGAGGTAAACTTTGTTTACAGCTGGTGTCCTCCCTTTGTGAAATATCATCTTTGGAGTGATAATACATGATGTTCAATGAATAATTACAATAGAAAAGTCAATGATTATGAGTTCTTCTTTGAGTTAACAGTGGTATTTTGTATTTCTACAGAAAGAGAACAATCAGTGAGGTACAGCTCATGCACAATGTTCGAGAACACAAACAAGTTGGAGACAGACAGGACTGGCTTCAGGAAAAGTTAAAGGACATCATTGTTGCCAGTGCCAAACCGCAACATGGACATTCAGGAAATATCAGAAGTCTTTTTCCAAATGATCCTCTTGGATCAAACATCTGGAAAAGCTGAATATAACTTATTTCTCATCTAGAATCCAAGCAGAAGCCCCATGCAATATTTAAGGAACTCATAGTGAGACAGTGTTTTCTATGTTTTTGTATTGTTTATGTAATTTATTTATTTATTTATCTCAATTATTTGTATTCATTATTTTATTTACATTTTTTTTTATTTCTAATATATTTTATTTTATTTATGTCCTAAATGCTCTACTTTTTTGTTTTTTTCTTGTATTTATTTTGTTTACATTCTTTTGCAATGATACAACTATTAAAATCAATATCTCAGGCCAATATATGGAAGAAAAGCTGTTCCTCCATAGCGAAGTCTGTTTGAGTAAAATATTACCTCTTGTTATGACTATCGGTGTCAAAATTCACCTTTCAAAATACATGTTTACTGTGAACTGTAGTGTTAAGATGAGGACCAACTAAATAGCTAGTCTTATTGTATGTAATGTTTGTTTCACTTGCACACCATAGGCATGATGTCATGTAACTGCTTTTAGGAACAACATGTTTGTAGTCGAGTTTTGATTGGCATGGTGTTTTTTGTTTGTTCTTGGCTGGAGTATGAGTCAGACTGACACCTTATCATCTGCTCGTGATTTCAACCACAGATATCACAAAGGTTTTTCTAAAGCATAATCTCTATTTGCAAAAGCATGATCATTGTGCAGCCCTGTAACCTGTTCACCTTTCTGTGTTCCTGTTACTTCAATTTATGAGCTGGAAGCTTAACAATTTAAACAACCGAGATGTTCACAGAGTCAATCAATCTTGCCTTGAATTACAGAGCCTTCCATTCAGTCAAGAATGAAATAAAAACCTTGATTATTCTGCTCACATAATGACAAGGAACGCTTTTATTAGCAATTTTTTAAAAAGGGAGAAACTGAAATTTCACACTGATGTATTCAATGTCCATTATTCAGTATTCAGTATTCAGTATTCAATGTGGCTTGGTTGTTTCAAACTTTTTCCCTTTTAGAGTTATGGAGGCCATTGCACTCTTGTAAATCTTCAATTCAGCAGATGTTTTGTAGGCACTAGCCTACCTTCCACTACAAGTTCTCAATACAGAGAAATAAAGTTAAGATTGTGGTATTAATGTAGGCCTATTGATAACTCTGGGTTTGAGTGTAAGGTTGACTCATGAGAGTAAGCTGAGAAGTTAACATGTGTCATTGTACTGAAAAAGGCAAGATTTACACCAATTACACCAGAGTGTAGGCTATAAGCCAACCATGTCATGTGTCAAAATTATTATTGTGCTTTTGTTTGACTGACAATAGAAAAAAAGAATAATTATATAAAATTTGTATCAAATGTATACTTTAGTAAATTTACTATATGTTCCACCACTGATGTTGCAGTTGTATTTGTTTCTGATCAGTTGTCCAGTCCAAGTAAAGACTCAGTAAAGACCCATTCAAATTCTCAAATAGGCTACATGTCTTTATGATCATGACACATACAGTAAAGGACTTTGTCAGTCCACTTTATTCCTCAGCAGCCACAGCCAGGCGTCGGGGAAAGCTGTCTTTTGATCTGCCAGTTGGGGCAGTGGCTCTATCAATCTATCTTCCTTCCTCTGGAGGAAAGTTACAATAGGAAGTATTTTCTACCTCATATTGTAATTTAAATGTTAGTCTAAATGTGAAATGTTATGATATTCAGTAGTCTACCCCAGAGGATGGGAAACACACACACACACACACACACACACACACACACACACACACACACACACACACACACACACACACACACACACACACACACACACGTTGCAAAACATCGCGAGATCTCCCGGAGACTGGGAACCCAATTCTCGAAAAAACGAACAAACAAGAATCTACCCAAAGATATTCAATAAATGGAAAGATACTCCATGAGTGGCTGCTCCAATGATATGAAATGGTATACACTTCCTGTCTCTCTAAATGGGCGTGGCCAACCGTCACCCCACCTCGTCTGTGAACGTGTGTGTGGATTTATACAATTTTTAGGTAGATGAAAGTGAGATATTTATTTTTTCTTATGATAACATTAAATATTTACACTACTAACAGTAATATTTAGCATGCCAAAAATAATTTAAATCATTTTCACGGGAGTTCGCGGCCGTTTGTTTGACGTTGCCTAGGAGATCGGTGCCAAATCTCGCGAGAGTGTGTCGTAGAGACAGAGACAGGTCTGGAACAAAGTGGATTTTCTCCGGATTTCTCCGTCTGAAAATTACCATTTTGGTGTCAAACTGTTCAGAAGAGATGTGGCTTGTGAAAAATGAGTCCAAAATTTGCTTCAGTGACCGTGGGGAGAAAGGCCCGACCATAATCGGTGTTCACATTAAATTGTCCCATAGGAATCAATACACTCCAAGCTGCCTCTGGTCTCTCTAAAGGGGCGTGGCCGTGCAGAAGCCCACGTGACATGCATACAGGAAGCTGACTCTCATGAAAGGTCTTGGTTTATAAACCGTCTTTGATCTACCTGCTGGAGGAAACAAACCGGTTATATAATACATCCATGGTTATATTGTAAACATTTTCGTTTATCTTTATTCCAAATAAAATGTCACATAAAACTGAATTTTATTAGATAGTTTTAAAAACACCTCTGATTTAATCTTTGCCTGCGTCATCACGGCAGGCCGTTAACGGTCGTCACGTTGCACGTCAGTGTTTTGAAAGGAGATGGCTGGTTAGCCGCTGAGCGACTGGGATTACACTTCAGCGGAAACTGTAGCCAGCCAGGTATCTATCTTTGATATTTCTTTTTTTGCCATATCTGCCTATAACATGACAGCATTTATGTCAATACAATGGGGGGAACTCCACCGGCTACGCAGCTGTCTGAGAATATTATGTTAATAGCATTGTAACGTAGTTCTAGCAGTGCCAGCTAATGGTAGCTAGCTACGTTGCTAACAGCGGATAGCTAACCGGGGATCGTAACGTTAGGCTGACTCAGTCTGACAGGAAAGATGTTTCAAACATGAGGCACTTATGTAGCCATTTGTGATCATTCAGTTTGGGTTACCACACAGGCACACGTTAACTCGGTTTACAAACTATGTTTGTTAGCAGCCTGTGGGTTTTGTTTCTTTGCGAGGTGCTGCTGACCAGTGGATCGAACTGTGACTTGTTGATTTCGCCATTAACCAGATTATGAACGGTGAAAGATCCAGACCGGACTCCCCCCTGTTCGGGTGATGGCAGCACGTCTGCAGTCATATGACAGCAACTCCAGTGACACCGAAAACTGGGAACGAAAAGCGACAAGCCGACCTCGCAAACTCTGCAAGCATTCGAGGTGAACCATCTGAAAACCTGTCAGACACCTACAGTTCATAACAGCAGTGTAGTGTCAGTCACTCTGATGCTGGGCGATAGATTCATCATCATTTATTGCTTCAATTTAGGATTATGATATCTGATATAGCTAAAACCAGATATTTTATGAGGTGTTGCTCAAAACGGTTCAAATAGATTGTAGACATGGATCTGTGTCCGTGCATCATATGACATGGCTTTTTGTTGTAACGTTACATTGCTCCTGTCTTGTATCGATCTAAACCAAATTAAAGGCATATGATGGACAAGAGCAGAGTAGGTGTAGAGGATTATACACTTAGTTGGATGTTGGGTAAAACTAGTGCATCTAGTACCTCAAAAATCCTTCCCTCTTGAATATTGTGTTACTACACTGTTGTAAACTTGTGACAAGTAGTGGTTGTGGAGATGAGGAAACAGTCCAAAACATGGATTTTTGTCTATATTAAGATGAGAACAGTGTATGTTTTAATGATTGTAAAAAGGTCAACTAAGGATAGAAACATCAGGAATATGCTATTACAGTAGATAAGCTTAAATTTCATTTCATAAAGTTCACTGTTTATGCATTAAAGCCACTGCTTTGAACAGGAAGTCTGTTACAACAACATTACTACCATGCTGATCAGGGATATTTTTTACTTTTTAAAAAAAATAAGAAAACTGTATGAAAATAAATGCTAAACAAATATTATCTCCTTTCATCTGTGGGAATCAATAAGGAATCAGACTGATGATCCTGAGTCATGTTTGAGGTCTTTATTTATTTGAAGGAACAGACAGGCGGATAGGATGGCACCATAGAGAAGACAGGAATAGTTGATGGAAACGAGAGATGGTCTGATACAATTTTTTACTTCCTGATAATGATAACAATAACTATGCCCTCACCCTCAACCCCACCTCCTACCGTTAGTGAATGAATGTAGTTTACACCAACTTTAAAGATGTGGTATCAGTGCATAGATTTACATGTTTTCCGATGCCCAGTCCGGCATTTTTGGCAGTATTGGAGGCATCTTTGATACCAGTATCAGGATATTTCTAACGAGGCTGCATTGTTTTATGGATGGAAGGATGTTATTCATTTAGTAGTAATAATAATTAAACAAAATTACTGTGTAGGAGGAGCACTTCCTCGACCCAAAGTCTTTTCTTTGAGGTGCTCTTTGGATGGGGCAAATGCTAGTAGAAAAAGAAGAAATATCCATGGCACTCTCTGTGAACAGTTAAAAAGCCTTTATTGCTATGACTTGGTCATGTTAACGATTGACTCCCTGACAAAGGCGTGTAGCAGAAACGCGTAGGAGTCTTTTAAAGGTTAACATGACCAAGCCAGGCTTTTTAACTATTCACAGAGAGTGCCTTGGATATTTCTTCTTTTTCTACTAGTAATAATAATTGTTTATAATAGCTCAATAGTCCAGGTTATAAGCTACTACCTTTGGCTGAGGTGTAATACAGCCTGATGGCAGTGGGGGCAAAGGATCTCCTGAACCTCTGTCCTGCAATGCAGATAGATGAGACACTGGCTGCTGCAGTGGCCTCTGTGACCTGCCACAATGTTATGTACTGGGTGATTAGTACTGTCCAAGATGGCTGCGTCTTATAGTGCTGGGTTTGTTGCTTGGGAAGCAGTGTCTATTCAAAAGTTAATGTTTGGAGTGCATCAATGATTCTGTCAGTTCATTACATTAGTTAACCAGGGTGTTGACATTCCCCATTAGGATCTCAGAAAAGGCTTACATCTCCGTCTCCTAGACTTTAGCTCAGCCCTGGCTCTTAATCTTTATGTTACAGCTTCTTCAGCTGAGTAGGGATATTATCTTTAACTCCATGTCTGTGGCACTTAAAAGCAAGAAGGCATTCTCCATCATCAGATAAAATAGCAACGCAGAATGAACACCAAAATAGAAAATAAACACACAAGCTGCAAACAAGCTACTAGGACTTGCTGCCACTGTGACAGTGCATCAGTCAAACATTTCACCCCCTTACTGCGAGCTTACAGAATGTGGTTGCTCTAGTTGTGACATACTTTTAAAAGGAATCTTGGTAAGCCGGCTGTCTATTATTGTTAAAATGTTACACACCCATAACTTTTGAGAATGAGTGTGTCTGTAAACAAGTGACTGTTTGATGAACATAAACAGTATATCTAGATGCCCGTGTGTCATAATAACTTTACAGTTATAGAATAAAAGTGTCCTCTGGTCTTGAAGAAGAGAGAGGAACATAAACGTATGCTCTTATTTTGAAAAGCAGCAGCCAGGCCCGAGCATCTCGAGTGGAGGCTGAACAGAGGAAGATGAGCCTGCATGGTGCCAGTGGGGGCTGTGACCGTTCACGTGACCGCCGCCGCTCCAGCGATCGCTCCCGGGATTCCTCACACGAAAGAGAAGGCCAGCTCACCCCCTGCATTCGAAACGTCACTTCACCCACCCGCCAACACAACAGTGGTGGGTATGCTTGGAGAGAATAGAGGTCTTATATGGATGTCATGTTTGGGGTCTGCAGCTCTTGGCAGCCGCTGTTCAGAACAGCTGACTGCATTTATCAACTCGCAGCTCAGACATGGTTTATATCTCTGCTGTTTTTGGCTGCGAACGGATCAAGTCAGCACTAATCCACCTGTTTGTGTTTAGTCCAAGACTTGTAGTTTGACACATTACAGATTGGTCGGTTTCACAGCTGACATTAGTAACCACGGCCCATTACTCAAATGAACTCCATAGATTGTACAAATGTTTCTCATGAACACATGAACATCTAAATCGAGCTGCAAAACAACAGAAAATTGTACATCAACATTTAAGCAATTGATGCTCTGCCTTTTTCTGTGTGTAGACCGTGAACGAGATGGTGGCCCGTCCTCGAGGCCCAGTAGTCCACGGCCTCAGAGAGTCTCTCCCAGTGGCTCCAGCAGCAGCGGGGTGGTAAGCAGTCGCAACAGCAGCCTGTCCAGCACTGAAGGTACCTTCAAAAGCTTGGGAGTTGGAGAAATGGTCTTTGTCTACGAGAACCCCAAGGAGGGAGGAGCAAGTGCCACTGTCGGGAACCGAAACATCAGAACCTCAGAAAGAGTGACTCTGATCGTTGACAACACGCGCTTTGTAGTCGATCCTTCCATCTTCACTGCACAACCCAATACAATGTTGGGCAGGTACGATACACTTCTGTTATCTTCATTCTGTGTCCCTTCTGTACACTGTTATAGAAGTGATGTGGAAATGTCGTACTTGTTTGTGTGATGCAGAGAATTAACCAGTGCTTCTTTATTTCAGGATGTTTGGATCTGGAAGAGAACATAATTTCACACGGCCTAACGAGAAGGGAGAGTACGAAGTAGCTGAGGGCATCAGCTCCACGGTTTTCCGAGCAATTCTGGTCAGTCTTTGTCTTTAGAGTTGTATTCAGGGTTTTTATATTAAAAACTTGGAGCTGTAACATTGACCATAGGCATTGACCCTCACTTCATGTTATAATGGAATAGCAGTTTTGGAAATGACCGCCTTTATTGTGATTTCTATTTAATCGACAGGATTACTACAAATCTGGGATAATCCGTTGTCCTGATGGAATCTCCATCCCTGAGTTACGGGAGGCGTGTGACTATCTGTGCATCTCCTTCGACTATAGCACCATCAAATGCAGAGACCTCAGTGAGTATTTCCTCAGGGGGGCAGAAGCCGACAAGTGTTACACTTTCAACTTAGATTGTCTCAGTTCCTGTGGGTTTTCTACAGCATTTTTAGTGGGAGCTGAGCGTCTGAAACTGTTATGGCTGCTGTGTTTGGACATGGCTCAAACTGTATTTTTGTTCAGCAGTACTTCAGTTGGATGAAAGCTCTGTGATTTAGAGATGTGTTTAGCCAGTCTAGTCCGGTGTAGGCACTTAAACTGGTGTGAACCAGCTGAACCAACAACTTAAAAAAATAGCCAGCTTAGGCCGGCGTCATGCTGGAGGTCAGTTTCTGTAGACGCTGCGCTCTCATTGATGTGCTCTTTGCCTTGTTATGTGCCATTTGGGAGGGTCTGTTGAGGGCATTCTGACACCTAGTGGTAAAATTCAGAAGTCGGCTTCACTGTTTGGCTTTATATATGTAACAGGTTGTTTTGTTTTTTTGTTTTCCCCACTAGCCCAACCTTACCAAAAATGGAGGTGAAATGAGGCAAAGCTTTCTGATAACTCAAGCAGGTTTTACTTGCCTAGACACTGTCAGTAGATATCAATTAAAACTTAAGGCTTTTATTTCACATCTCTATCCTGCTCTATGGTTTAAAACTGAATAAGTCTAAATCAAGAATGTAAGTCAGTTCACGACTATCTTATAAGTCACTCCTCACATAAAGACTCTGGGTGGCTTTGGATAATAGGTTATTTTTCCTCCAGGCTTGAATACAATATATGATGGGTAATTCTGAGTGTTGGCAGAAACTTGCTGACATCCTCTGTCTAAGCCATGTCCTGCATCTCCTTTGTTACCAGGTGCCCTGATGCATGAGCTGTCCAATGACGGCGCTCGTCGACAATTTGAGTTTTACCTTGAGGAAATGGTTTTACCTCTGATGGTGGCCAGTGCCCAGAGCGGAGAGAGGGAATGTCACATTGTTGTCCTTACTGATGACGACGTGGTCGACTGGGATGAAGAATATCCACCACAGATGGGAGAAGAGTATTCACAGAGTGAGTACACACTAATACAGAATACACACAATATACAAAACACACCTGTACACAATAAACAAGGTTGTGTTTGTTCTTCTCTTTGCAGTTATCTACAGCACAAAACTGTACAGATTTTTCAAGTATATTGAGAACAGAGATGTGGCCAAGTCAGTTTTAAAGGAAAGAGGATTAAAGAAAATAAGACTGGGCATCGAAGGTAAGTCAATACTTTTCAATGATGTTCAGTATTATAAACTGGCCAGAAATGTCACCACAAGCAGGCATGTAATGTATGAGGAGAATACTACACTGAATATTGTGGTTTTAATACAAAGACTGTTGTCCTGCTGTGTGAAAGTATTTATATAACTATTATAAAGCGGATGAGTTTGGTGATGTGTCACAGAGAAGAATATCTACAAAGCTGCAAAATGGCAATTGAATCAGTTTAAAACCAATCAAATCAAATCAAATAATTTCATTTTCCTAGTGATGCTACACTATATAAAACACTGAAGCAGTCAAAGCAGCTGTGCAGCCATGGGACAAAAAATATCCTGATTCACAAATAAGAATGAGAAATGCTTCAGCCCAATTTAGTGACATGTATCCACATTAAAAAAAATCCTCTGCTCTGCTCAGTCAGTTTAACAAATGGGTCTCTGAGACATCATGCATTCCAGGTTCAAATGTCAGCTGTATAAGATTTAATTGTTATTATAGATGTATTTTTCAGATCTGATAAATCCAGTTAAAGGATGGCCTGAATGTTTTGTGCACTGTCAAGAACAAAGGGAATTCAATCCAAATAAGAAACGTCCATAGGAAGCCAGTCTTTGTCGTCGTAGAAATAAATATCAGTATGATCCCTTCACATAGGAGTTGAAGTAATGACGGTATGTTGTACTGTATAATCTTAAGAAAAACCTGTGAATGTAAACTGAGCTTTCTGCTCTGCTCTGTCTGTGCCGTGGATAGGTTACCCTACATACAAAGAGAAGGTCAAGAAACGACCAGGAGGACGTCCAGAGGTCATTTACAACTACGTCCAGAGGCCCTTCATCCGCATGTCCTGGGAAAAGGAGGAGGGTAAAAGCCGTCATGTGGACTTCCAGTGTGTTAAGTCCAAGTCCATCACCAACCTGGCGGCAGCAGCAGCAGACATCCCCCAGGACCAGCTGGTGGTGATGCACCCTGGCCCCCAAGTGGATGAACTGGACATCCTCCCTAATCAGCCACCCAGTGGGAATCACTACAGCAACAATTACAGCAACGAGCCTGACCCAGATGCACCTTCACCTGCTGTGTGAGGACACACTGGTCCTCTTTCAATGCCTCTGCTCCTCTCCTCCTCCTCCTCCTCTAGACCTATTCCCAGCATGCTGCAGCATGGAGCGCCAGGGGCACCATAACCATATTGCCTTGACACCTCCTTTGCAGCCTTAGAGCCTCAAGAACCTGGGTGACTGTAGAAGACGCAACACGAGGGATTTAAGGTGAAAGGAAGAGTTCACTATTGTTTTCATTTTGTTTTTTACTTGACCAAAGGAATTTATTTTTCTGTTTGGAAACAAAAAAAAAAAAAAAAGAAAAACACTTGGGCTATTATTATTATTATTATTATTATTATTATTAATAACATTATTATTATTTACAGTGTTATTGTACCTTAATTTGATGAGTTTGGCTGAGCACAGTGGTGTCACTGTTTTCTCACAGGTTTTATTTCACTGATAATTTCAATTTTGACTGTCTTGGGTGGCCTAACTACTAAATGTGCTTTGGGGGGAAGAATATAAGACTCGCTAATCTGACTCTCTGGTCATGGAGAATATCAGCTATCACCACTTAGTGTCATGATCTCCAGTTGAACTCCTCTAAGATGTCTTTGAATCTTGTAATGGGGTTATGTAGTCATTGGCTGGGTCTGAAATGTGATGTTATGCTCCTCCCGCGGCCAAGATATTAAGCAGAGCACAAGCTATTGTGGTCAGAATCTTTTTGTGCAAAGCTTGAAATTGTTGTTTAAAAATAAAACATAAAATCATGAAATAAAGACATCAAAATGAAAAAAAAAGTACGTATATGGTCTATGCTTTAGCCATGACAGTGTGCAGAAGAGCTACATAGGATTCGTCCGAGACGTAATGATTTTGAGATCAATCAGGGCATTGAAGTCCATGTTTTGTTGAGATCACCTTCAATTTTTAATAGAACTAAAGCCCCACAATACAGTACACCCCATCAATCGGGCCTGATGGAAAGCCACTTCTGTTATTGACTGTTATCGCCTTAAACTGCTTGTTACATGTGCCTTTTTAATTAAAGAAATAATAAGTTTAAGTATAGAATTATGTCAAACAGAACTACCATCAATAACAATGAATACAGTTTTCTTTATTCAAACTAATAATTATCTCCCTTATCTTCTGCTTACCAAATGAAACCAATTTTCCTTTTAAAAAGCCTCATTCAATGAAAGATAAGACCAGAACAGCAGATCCACAAGCTCAAATCTCAGTTGCTGGTGGACCATTAAATCGTCCATGAGGTCTGTTCTGGCTCTGTCGGTGTCTTTTTGCAGCTGGACCTGCATTTAAGTCCAAGGTTGAATTTTTCCAGTCCAGCTGTGGGTACAAGTGAAGTCTGATTTCACCTGGTTGGAGAACAAAAGGAGCTGCTGAAAGACTCAGATTGACATGGAACTGCACTTTCCTCTTTGCAAGTAAGTAACTTAATGGCAACTTAAGGTTTGATTTAATTTGTGCTGGGCTACAGCAGCTGTAATTTAGTTAAATTGTTGTAGATTTTGTGACCTTGAGAGCTTTGCTGTGGCTTGCTGAAACAAAGAAATACAATTCTCTTTTAGTTCAGTCAGAAGCTTTGGTTTACAGATTTGATTATTGCGTGCATCCACAACAGCTGTTTGACACCACAAATATTTAAAAGCACCCATGTACCCATCCATTAAATCCGTGCAAACTCAGAGTTATTTAACAATGAGTGTTGCAGTTACCAGGCCAAAAAAGCATGTTGACAGTTTTTCTAAACTTGAAATTTACCTAAAGCATCTGTGTGGTATTTTGGTGTCAAGCTCAGTACACAGGATATTTTAGAGATTTTTTTTTACAAGTGAGGCAGCACAAGTCGGTGGTTGGTATTTCGGAGAACACAGTGTCAGTGAGTTTGCAGTGAGAATAAACATCTGAGAACCACATCTGTCAGAGTCTGCTGCTCCCTCTTCACTGACTTCATTGTCAGTGCAGAGGCAGCAGGTTTCTGCCACTTGAAGGACAAACTATTTTTAAGGAAATGTGGAAAGAGGCATGGCTGTGTAAAGTGTCACAACACAACCAGCAGGGCAAACTTCATATTTATCCTGTCAAATACCTCAACACTTGCATTGTGGATTGGAACACAGATATCTGAGGTTCCCAGAAAAGATATCCTATCTGTGATGCTCTTAGTTTTTCTGCAGCCTACTGCCACTGTGAGGTTGATTTCTTTTCTCTTTTTTTTTTAGGTCTTAATTGGAATAAGTTGACAACTATTGGATGACTTATGGTCCATAGAGAATATATATTAACAACTTAGATGGAAAAAGATATTGATAATAATAACAAAACCATGGATTCATGAATTAAAAATGGAAACAATCCATAAAGGATAAAAGGGGGTGTGACAATATGTTATATTTCATCATAAGCTGTATGACTGATTACAAACAGTGTCTTCCACCCCTTTGGTCCAAGGGCTCACGAAACCGAACCCGCAGCTTCTTTAGTGTGATAAATGAGCCGCCTTTTGTTTTTAACTTGCAGCAGCTTGTATTGATCTTTTCTTTTCATCTGCAGCACCAACACTGGACAGAGACGGAGGGGGCCAAAGGCTGATAATGGATGAACTGTCCACAGGTAGGATTAACTGCAGCACCGTTTTCATCCACTTTGCTTCACTCTGCTACAGAAAAAAGTCAGTGAAACACTGTTAATTCCACCACAGCGCATCTAGACCAGACCAAGCAGTGTAACTATTGTCAGGGCCAGAAATCCTGCTCTCTGGGTGAGCTACATGTGTGCCAGCATCGGTCATCAAGTTCTGCATTGTCTCTTCTGTAAGGTACAAACATTATGTCTGTGACATTGTGTGAAATGGACGATGTCATCTTAATGAAAGGATCCAAAAACAAAAAAGAGAAAAAGTCAAAATAGTCGTGGCTCTTCAATAGAAAAGAAATAGTGACTTTGATTTTTATCATGTATTAAAAGTGTAAATGGATTATATATGGACTGATAAATGAAATGTAAGCATTACATACCATTGCATATAGCATTGTATAGCATTACATTCAACTGGCAGACAGTTTAGATTACATTTGTTGCTGTCTTTCTCATTATCTTCACCCAGATCCATCTAATTTTAAAGGACTTTTACGTGAGCAGTGCGCTGAGGGGTGCAGAGACTCTCACAATAGGCCATGGACAAAGGAGAGTGCTCAGATGTATGCTAGCGCTAATGTGTGAGCATCAGATTTGATTAATCAGCGGTACACAATGTGCTGCTTAAAAGAAAACCACAGAGGCACTAAGTAATGTAATGGATCCTTTTTTTTCTCTTGGCAATGCAGAAAAAATGGTCATCTTCCATAATTCAGTTGCACTTCATCCAGCTGAAAAAATAACTGTCCCTCCCCAAAACAAAGTCTTTTAAAACAAAGGTTTATTTCTGTCTTTACAAAAACACCCGAAAAAACGACATAAATACAGTGCATACTAATACCAAAGTATATATATATATATATTTTTTTTAAGAAGACGTTATAGCATAGAGGTGTTGCAATTTATTCCTTTCAGTATAAAAGCAAATCCCCTGCTGGGTACCTCATCAGGAGGAAATAGAATTCCCTGGTTTATTCAAGTCATTTACAGGATGAAGTCAGGGTGACTGTGAACCACCAATGACCTTGAATGTTAAAGTTAATCTAGAACAGAATGACTTTAAACTAAAAAGAGAGAGCCACTCTGAAGAGTAGGCTATATCGAAGCTGAAGCTGAAGCCGAAGCAGCTCTGTAGGAATAATGTTGTAGTATTTCTGCATTGACAAACACAATGCAAGAAGTGATATTATTAACACCACATTACATGTTTTACTATCCACAAAATGTAATCGCCAAGACAAATAAATTAAGAAGCACAGAATTAGGATTTCAAATTGTATTTATTTATAGTTAACCATCACAGAAATACTGAACAGCTGATTTAGAGAGAAACTATATTTTTCCTTGATGAGAGTCAGCAGCAAACAGAAAGCCATCTGCTGCCTGTCAACAGCAGGTGAGGGTCGGACAGAGAGGAGCACAGATCAAAGCCAGGAGGGTTTTCACAGGGAGAAATCACTGGTTATAAATTTTGCAGTCAGCACTGACCCTAGGCTCTTATAGTGGCATTAAACAAGATTGTTTTTTGTGGTTCAAATAAATCCTCACCTGTCACTGACTTTTCAGGGCTCTCGTTGATGGATGAGCAGAAAGGGTCGTCCAGAAATATGGCTCAGCTGTCTGATTACAGTTAGATACAAATAGTGAAATATTTAAGTCGATTAACTGCCTGTAATCTTGTCATCCTTTTGTGGAAACAGCTGAGTCAAGGAATACAGATTTGATCTTACTCGCCTGTTTGATAGTCAATAAACACACCAGAACAAGGAAACAGAACCTCAATCAAGATTATGGTCAGAGTGAGTAATCCTGACTTGAGTACACAAGTGCATTTTGTTACCTGAAGATAAGAATCAGTCCAGTATCAGAATTGATCCTTTTAATAACAACATGTAATAAAAAACAGGCTCTGATGTAACTGCTCCATGAAAGGATCCTTGTTAGAGGTCATTACGTAAAATGCTGTTTTTATGTAGAACAGATGGTAGGAGTAATAACACCTCAAAGTCAGCAGCAATGTGAGAGCTTTTCATTGGCTCCAGGGCCATAACATCCTCATATTACTAAACATAACAATCACCATCTATTTAATGTCATCACAATTGAACATTGTGTAACAGCATCTCTGGTTTCATTAGATCAAACTGACCTTACACTGTCTTTAGAAGATATTGTAATTTCATCAGTATAATTGCGCTTGGTATTGCACATACAGGTATTTGAGAACACATATAACAGGTGGTTCTAAGCTGTCAGGCTGTAGCTGTCTTAATGTGCCATTTTTATTTGACTGACAGTTCAAAATCCAAATAAAAGTAATTTATATAATATTATATCTGTGACATGTTAAAAAAAATGACTAAAATGATCTATCAAGATGGTTATTAATGCATTTTCTGTCAAATGACATATTAGGCAGTCATGTTATATTCTGTATATCCATGTAACAGAGTAAATGTAGGAAACTGTTGATGAGAAACAAATGTCCCAGATTGATGAGTAACCCCCTCCAGTTTCATCTAGCAAATTGCTTCCTTAATGGACTGTCATTAAGAAAAAAATAATAACCGCTATAAAAAATCTGGCTGTTTGCAGCAGCAGTAGCAGTTGTAGGTCTGTTGTTGTTGTATCAGACAGAAAGTCAAGAGATCAACTATATATTGTTTCCATCCAATCTTATGCGATAATTTTTTTTACAAAAACCTTTGTGCCATCTCTTCTTTTCACCACATGCCGGCAGCAGAGCACAACAAACCTCGACTTTACTCTGGTGCTCAGATACTGAAGCTGAATTTCTCCAACAGTTTCAAATGTACCTTAGATCTGACTGTAACTGTTTCTGTCTATCAAACTCATTAGTTTGTAGTATCATGTAGTAAAGGTGCAAATTTAGGCTCGACCTGAACTGTGTTGTTCTACAGAAGACGCAACAAATAATAACGATATAGCATATATGTCATTCACACATGTTGGTGGCAGTTTGCTAAGATTACAAATGGGCTGCGTCGATTATGGTTTATTTAATTTCATTTACTCAGCATGTCTGTGCCTGAGATGCTTTTCATTCTGCACATTTCAATGGAACTATCAAATACACTGCTTTTATTGCTAATTACTACGCGCACGCACACACACACACACACACACACACACACACACACACACACACACACACACACACACACACACACACACACACACACACACACACAGTAATACTCCTCCACACAGGCCCTTTGCTGCTTGTTATCATTTACACCAACATCTGGTGCAGCAGCTCTCAGACTGGAGCATATGTCACAGGCACAGCTGAAGAATCACATAACACTGTAACATGTACAGTTTACTGTATGTAGTTTACAGCTTATGTCACACAAGAGGGACTTGTATTCAGAAAAATACAACAGAAATTTTGTCCAAATAAGTGAAACTAATGAGTGAACTTATATGTAAGAGGAGATCATTCACATACTGGGGCCAGTACAGTAAACTAAACATGTTGTTCAGACAAAACAAGGTGTTTGGTGATAATGCTGGTTGGAAGAAGACATGTTATCACAGTTTAATACAAACTAGTGCTTATTCAAGACATTAGAGAGAGATGTTGCATAGTTAGATCTCTGTAGTTTCAAATATGTGCAATAGATTTTGAAGTGAGTTGTAATTGTTTGACTTTTTGCTTGTTTTCACTCCTTTACTAAACAGATGGGCGAGGACTGGCTCTGGTGTCTCCTAATTTAATCTAATTCAGCCGGAGTGATGTGAACATGCAACATTATACCCAAATTTAACTGAATCCAACCATCTGCCCTTTTTTGTAGGATACAGTGTCAGTGCACTGCTCTTCACATGGAGAAAATATCTTTTTTTTTTTCAAACCAATGGGCCTGTTATAAAGTGTTTTCTTCATCCTGAAATATTCTATTATTTCTAATATAATTAGATCAAATGATTATTCACAGGTTCTTGTTTAAAATGTTATTATATTACACTTTAATTCCATAGTGTGTGCTAAAATATGACTGCGCTACATCAGATTCGTTTTGCTTAGAAGATGCTCATACCAATGAAAGTGGAAATAGTATGAGAGCAAAACATTTACACAATCAACCAAGATTACTAACTTCATTCATTATCATAGTAAGAAATAGTTTGTGTGTTTACAAAGCCATAACAATTGTTCAGTTCATAAATAGCATTTTATTATTGTTATTCTTATTATTCTTATTACATATTGTGAACATTGTGACATATTTACTTTTTATTACCAGTAAAACAGGACTCTAATTTTGGAGTGATTGTACTAAAAGACCCTCGGTTTCACAACTGCCTCTGTCTCATCTTTCTTTTCTGTGCCTGATAATCTGGAGCACAGTGTTGTTTTTTTATGCTGATTGATTTAAGGAGTGTCTTCATCCAATTGTGGTGATGTAGCTGAGGTTTGTGCACACGTCTCCGGTTTCTCAATAAGTGATCTACAAACCTGAACCATGTGTGTGCATGTTTCTGCTTCTTTGCAGACACCTACAGTACAGTTTTATTCATGAATCTACAGAGTGTGTCATCCATCTGGCCACAATTGTCGGATACTTTCAGATACTACGTCTGTAATGCAGCTCAGTTTACAGTAACTGTTTATCTCATTCAGCCTTAACCCCATTTCCTGTCAGCCTTCTCTAACCAAAACAGTGCAAGAAACAATTTGTATTCTTGATAAAAAAAAACAAAAAAACAATAAGGAAACAAGAACAAAACACAGACACAATGTGAAACCAGAGATGAGAAAGGTCAAGTGTCGCAGTCAGACAAAAGAAATCTGAGCCTAAATGTGCTAATGGGAAAGATTAGAGTCTGTTGACTGTAACAAATATATGCAGAAATGGGATGATATTGTTTTAGACAGTGTTGTGTGCATTTCAGCCGGATGATATCAGTGCATCTGTTGATTGCTGCTGAGATACATTAAAGCAGAAGTAAGTGATATATTTGTGTTAATATAAGTCTTAAATAGTTATATCTTCCGACAGCAATCACTTACATAGAGTGTTTGGTCTGAAACACGGGTCTCTCAGTCCCTCTGCTCTGCTCTGAGTCGAGGAGAAAACATTTATCGTATCCTACAGTTTTTATCCAATGAGGAGAGAGAACGGCATGCAGGGCTGTGTGTACAGCCAAGGGACGCCGTGAATGTGGCGACGTAGGGACGAGGACTGTTATGGTGCGTTCAAGGAAACTCATATTTTTCCGACCGTGAAGTGGTACCAGTTCGATCTGGTACGAGTTCACAGGTCGGAAGTTACGAGTGGCCGTTATAGTGACTTTCACCGGTAAAACAGGTCGGAAAAACACGAGTGGGTTGCCTGGAACGCTACAAAGTCGTAAGTTGTGACTTGAAGCTGTAATTTACGATTTCAAAAGCCTGCCTGGAACGCAGCATTAGCGAAAACGACCGGACCACTTACTTCTGCTTTAATGAAGACACACTGTACTGTTACTTCTAGACTTGCTTGAGGAGTATTAACTATTTTCTTTTGGAGGGAATTCTCTGTTCAGTCTGAGAAAAGCTGCTTGATTGTTATCATGAACTCTCCATCTGTCTGGAGTGAGTCATGGGGGGAAAGCAGAATCACTGCCTTGCGGATGGTCGCCTTCACCAAACAGCCAAATTGCAGAAAATATGGCTACAGTCTCTTCTTCCTGAGTTACAGCTGTGAATAATGGCCACAAGTGCTTTTTGGCAGGAGGAATCAGGTCACTGTGAAGTCGTTCATTCACTGTTTGGCTATAAAATCTCGTTATTGTTTTAGTTATGTTTGTTATGGCCAAATATTGTGTTTTGTGAGGACATGTGATCTTCTTGACCTCAAACCACCAAAATCTAATCAATTGATCCTTGATTGCTATAGAAGGACACATCTGCCAGATTTTGATGGGATGGCCTTCAAGATTTCCTTAGAAATTGCAAAATGTTTTGTGAAGCCACCACTGATTTCTGATCTTTGGCCACCACAATCAAATCATATCATTGTTGAGTCCAAATGAGTGTTTGTGCCAAATCTGAAACCAATTCCCTCAGAATGAGACATCACGTTCAAGAGAATGGGACAGACAAAGGGAAAACCTAAAAACATGATGTCTCTGGCCGTTTAGAAGATTCTTTTTTTTCCATCTCCAGGAGCAGGCTTTGTGTGTGTGATATTTTACTTTGAGAGACTTTCTCAGGCAGCTCTCAGCAGAGGATGACTAAACTCTGTCGTTGTCTGTCCAAGTTCATGCTGGTGATAACTCAAAGATACTGAATCACAAGTTGATCTGATCAGAAACGAGTCAAAACAAAGTCTTATGACTAAACCTTCTCTCCACAGCTAAAAACGTCTTTCCTCTGTTTCTTTTTATTTATTTATTATCTGACTAGACAAGTTGTATTTACTCTAGTTCTTAATTTCTTTATTTAAACAATCAGTATAAGGCTTCATATACTTTTCAAGTAGCTATTTCAAAGCACATTTCCCACCTCAGCTCTATCTGTGTATCTATTCTATTTATAACTAACTCACACAACTCCAGGTCAAAAAAACCAAACTCTCCCTTTAAGTTTCTTCTCTCAGCACCTTTATCATAATGTTTAGGGTTCCCACAGATGTCCTGTTGACTGGTTACCACGACAACACCCGGAAGAGGCCCCACGTTTTATCGCATTATGGGGGCTCACACTTGAGCATCAAGAGTGCTCTCCTGTTGGTACGTACTGGTCCGACAGAAATTCCTTGTTCTGTCCTTCCTTTCCTTCTCCTCCTCCTCCTTCTTTGTCGTTTACCCTTGGAACAACGATCTTGGAAGAAACTTAATTTTAGGTTTAGTTTAGCGCATATTTATTTTTGTTAAAGTGATCCAACAAGGGCGTTAATATCTGTCTTTTTTCTTCACTCAAACAGAGAATAAGTAAAAGAGTTTTGTGATTTGGCTGTAGATCCACAGTCCTCACTTAAGGTTTTTGATGTTGAGTCTTTGATCAGTGTCATCTCTTGAGTTACTTGCTGCTGGACTGAGGGTGGAGTTATGTAGCTGGTGTGGATTAGAGAAAGTAAAGTAAAATATATTTCTTGTGGGTTTGATTGTTGGAATTAGGCAGGAGAGGCCTCTGGAAATTAATTGCATTTTTGAATCTAATCAAGGCTTCATCTATCTCTTCTATCCACATGTACTTTAAGATGACGTAGTTGACTTTTCTTTACAACTGAGACCGTTGCACAATATTTGAGTTTGAAAGTTCATCACACACCTGAATTCAGATACCTGTGTGTGTCCGCAGAAGAACTCATAGCTGTCGAATATGTGTGTGTGTGTTTGTGTGTGTGTGTGTGTGTGTCCAAAGGAGAAATTGTGACCTACAAAAGCGCTGCAACATAATCCACTCCCATTGTTCATGAGACCAAACTTTCCCATTAGGTGATAAGGAGGGGGGAGGGGGGAGCAGCTACGATTGTTCTGAAGAAAAGACCTTGTGATTTGTTGCCTTGAGCAGAATCCATTCACTTTTATGGGGAGGAAGATAATTCAGTGAATTCCAGAAACACCCACATATCATGAGTTTTTTTTTTTTCTGTAACTGATACACCAAGCACACCCATGAAATCCTCTCTTTATACACAAGTGTCACACGTAGACAAGACACTGAGCTGCAGAATAATCACAGCTACTCCTTTCTTCTCATATGTGGCACCTTTTCCCACAGACCAGCATGATGGATACTTGTAAAGTGGTGTTTTATTCCACCAAACCATGAAACATTCATATTAAAACTGCACAGCGCCACAGGCGAAGAGCCAACCGAGAAGAGTTTGACCAATGGAGAGTGTAACAAGAGCTGCAGCAGCAAAACAGACCTCTCTGCCTTTGAAGGCTATTTTTCTTGAAGATGTTTTGTCTAAATCGTGGCTCCAGGGACAATATGCACAACAGGATAGTGGCTGGTCCACAAATTTGGTCCAGATTCAAATCAGTTGGATTTTTCATGACGTTTTGTCCAGAATTTGTGGCCCATTCAGGGAGACTCTTAATGAAATTATTAATCCCCTGACTTTTTACCACCAGCACTAAAGAAACCATAATGTATAGTTTAATTTGGTTATTTATAGTTTGACTTAAAGCAGAAGTGAGTGATCCGGTCGTTTTCGCTAATGCTGCGTTCCAGGCAGGCTTTTGAAATCGTAAATTACAGCTTCAAGTCACAACTTACGACTTTGTAGCGTTCCAGGCAACCCACTCGTGTTTTTCCGACCTGTTTTACCGGTGAAAGTCACTATAACGGCCACTCGTAACTTCCGACCGGTGAACTCGTACCAGATCGAACTGGTACCACTTCACGGTCGGAAAAATATGAGTTTCCTTGGACGCACCATAACAGTCCTCGTCGCTACGTCACCACATTCACGGCGTTCCTTGGCTGCACACACAGCCCTGCATGCCGTTCTCTCTCCTCATTGGATAAAAACTGTAGGATACGATAAATGTTTTCTCTTCGGCTCAGAGCAGAGCAGAGGGACTGAGAGACCCGTGTTTCAGTCCAAACACTCTATGTAAGTGATTGCTGTCGGAAGATATAACTATTTAAGACCTATATTAACACAAATATATCACTCACTTCTGCTTTAACTATATTGGAAATGAATGCATTTAACAAGTGCATCAGTAAATATTTCCTGTTATTGGATCTTGCAGTATAAAATCCAGATTTATTCAACTTTATGTTTACCTCCAGGCATTGGTTTGATGAAGAGAAAATCTGCAGCATGTTCATTAACATTTATCCAAAGTGTTTTTTGCTGCCTCATTTGCAAGATGCAAACTCTGCTCTCTCGTGTCACCGTCCTGCTCTTAGAGGAAACTTCCACCCTTCTCTCTGAATCCTTGCATCAACTCATGCTCAGTTTACAAATTGAAGACCTCATAATCCTACCAGTGATTATTGTTGTTTAAACGGTTCGCTTTCGAGCTTGTCGTGTGGAACATTGTTGGAGAACAGGTCACAGTCGATTCATGTTTTCTCAGTCTCCTCTGTATCTTCATGTTCTCCATCATGTTGAGATCAGCGCCCTGTTGGCCCAGATCACTTCTTGTTCTCCATGTTATGTAATAATTAATATATGGACGCCTGAACAGAGTTGCAGAGGCTGTAAATGTAAAATGTTTGCACTATTTAATCTTTATGTGTTAGTCTGAGTGTATCTGTCTGCTGGGGGGGGGGGGGGGGGGGGGTGTCTGTGTGTCTGTCAGATGAATTGTGATGACTGATGACTTATTGATTTATCAAACGCGAGTGCTCTTCACAAAGGTGATTTATAGCCTGTCAAAGATGGCTGTTCTTCAAAATAGAGTAGCATGACATTGTCCTACACTGCTGCTCCACTGGTCATGATATAAGTGGCATTTCTACTCCATGCAGGCTGCTTGTCAGAGACAGTAGGATAGCTTTCTTGATCTATTTATGGCACTTTTCTATGAAAATCCTCCTGGAGAGAGAATATCTGAAAATATGCATTGTATCCCAGTTTAAACTAAATGATATTAATGTCCTCCATCGTCAGCTTTTAACTCTACCATCCCATTGTTGCGATTTGAAACGACTAGAAACACATTTGATGTCTAAAACATGGACGGAAGACATGTCGTTTGAGCTTGACGTGAGAGACCATAAACCAGTGGCCCCTCTGAAGAAGGTTACTGGAGGGTAATGAGGTTGTTGGTGACAGATCTGGGCTACATCCTTTCCTACAGGAGGCGACAGGCCTTGAGTGGCTTCAAGAGAGGTTGTACAGTATCCCACAGGCGAGGTCCAGGGGTCAGCACCCTGCCTTACAGGATTAACACACCTGCCACCAGCACAATGAGGTCTAATGAGCGCACACTGGCAGCCCCAGTCTGTTAGCAGCAGGCCAAGTGCTTTCTGAGTGGCTCACACCTCAGTGCTGGTATTGAAGTCCTGGCTCTCGAGTCAATACCTTCATTAGTGACTTCATGGCAGATCACTCTCCGGAGCCGAACAAAGGCCGCCAGGAGCCCAGAGTGACACATTCCTGGGATTAGAGGGCTCCGGCAGGTTCGACATTCAAAGAGTTTTAAATGCAAGGAATTCGCTTTGACAACGGGAAAAAATAATACATTTCAATGTAATTAATTTGATGAGATGATTTTTCTTCCACTCCATCGGCAGTTTGATGGAGTGGTGTTGACACGTTTCACCTCATCAGATGCATTTCAGGGTTTTTTTGCGCTAGTTTTGGACTTTTGAAAGGGAAAGTGCGCTCCAAGATGAGAGACTGTCCAACCTGCAACAAGTGATGGTCGATTGATCAGTTGATAGAAAGTGAATCGACAACTGCTTCAGTTAATATGTTCTCTGCGTGAAGTTATGCTCTATTCGGATTTTCCTCTGTGTGAACTCTTCAGATCAGGATTTTGTCTGAGTGTGTTATCTGTAAAATTGGGATTTATTAGTCCCCATAGATACTTAGTGCACAAAATAGCATCAGTTTATCTTGACAATAGTTTTAATCTCTTGGTGACAGCCTTGGCTGGAGGTCTGAACATCTGTGGATCAGTCTCAGTCTCTTCAACATGAGATACCTTGGAGAAATGTCCTCAGATTTGGCACAAATGTTCATGTGAACTGATTTGATTTTGGTGGTCAAAGGTTGAGGTAAAAAAACAGTTACTTACCATAAAGCCATCACACATATACACATTTTAATAAAAGAACCATTCTGGTTTTAAAAGGACAATGTTTACTTTGTAGATAAAAAGGTCTGGAAGAAAAATATGAGCGGTCATCCAACTTTCCATCCAACCTTTTGACTGAAAGTATCATAGCACATCAATATCATCAATACAATAACAGCATTTAGACAAAACATAGATTTTCTGTTCTGAACCTAGCTTATGTTTTCTGCCTTTTCATAATTGTGCTTCACTTCCTGTTTTATTTTGGCATGTCTCCCTAATCCCAAATGTGTTGCATCTGTGTCTACTTGTTTTCCCCTAGACTAAAGCTTCATCCATTGGATCGCTTTGTCTGAGCTGAACATTGGGTCCTCACCTTGAGGTTGATAAGTATGTTCAGTAGTGTTCATATTAGGCTTTTCTTTATCATTATCCCCCATAATCTTAGTGTGAATGTGAATTCTTAGTGAATGTGATCATGAAACACATGTTAAATATCGTTCTATGGTTTCTTTAAAAGTTAATATTTGGTGAACCCAGCAGAAACCATAGCATCCATGTGAACACGCCACCTGCTGACATGTGAACGTCTCCTGGGGAGGATATTCTTCACGGTGTCACTTCCTTCTTTAGACAGAGTTGATGCATGGATTGATTGAGTCGGCTCTTTCTGGAGTTAACGAAGGTGACATGATGATTTAGTGGCCGTGCAGAGACCTCTGGTCCCACAGGAAACCCTCTGCTCTGTGCACAAGGAGCCGGAGTTAAAGTGTGTTTCTCCTCTCAGCTCCTGCCTCCCTACCGTTCACCTTCATGACCCCCCCACCCAAACTCCCCTTGGCAGAAAGAGTCAGATGGCAACGATGCTTCAGTAACTTTAACCTCTGATTACATGACCTGTGAACCCAGCGATGACCCCCAAAACAAAGACTGAGGCATTTCCTTTATTAAGCTCTGGCATGTGTTTGTAGGGTGCACGTAGGGATGTGAGCTGTACAGGTTTCTGTACATGTCAGGAAGTTGTAATAAAAAGTATTCTTAATATAGTTTTGAGACAAAGGGCTGTCCATCTTTGGGGGAAGCTCTGACTGCATACCCAGGAGAAAAAAGAAAAAAAAACTCTAAAAACCTCTTGTCCCTTTAATCAGGCCAGCTTGATGAAAAGCTTCAGACAAGGACACTTCAGATTCCTGAAAGTTCACTCAAGTGGCTCCAGAGTTGAGACGGTGACACTCCACATAATCAAAACTTGACATTTAAAGGAACCACATTCAGAGATGTGGGAAAGCTTCCTCTGAAACAAAAGTCAAGGAATGTGCTGCCCCGAGAAAACTACAGGAGTATGGAGTATTGCAGTGTCGCTTGTCACATGTGAGATAAGGTTGTTTTTTTTTAGATTTCTCTCAGGTCAGTTTAATTTATGTCCCTCAGTGTAACAAAGTGACCGGTGAAAAGAGAGCTGTGTGGCTGCCATTGAGTGAGCATGTAACACAGTACTTCCTCTTGTTTGACAATGATGCTGCCCTGAATTCAAAGAACAAAGACTCTGGTCTGGTGGTTTGTATATATATATATATATATGTGCGTTTGTGTTTTTGTGCTTCTATTCTTGGGCCGGTTTGAGTTCAGTGGGGTTGATTAATGATGATTAATGGACCAGTGATGATCCTCCTTGGTCCTTCAGGGGTTAAAACAGGTTTTTACAGCAGGTTTACATTCGACTGGTTAAAGTTGTGGGTGGTTGTGACTGAATGTGTTTGTCAATGAGTTTTGTGGAGAAACTTCTCTCGTTTATCGCTCCATAGCAGAGTGGATCAATTTCATGCTCCTCTGTGTTTTAGTTGTTCAAGTATGGTGATTATAATCAAAGCCCAATCTGTCAGCTCTCTAAAAGGCTCCTTTTGCTTTTTCGAGTGATGAAATTGCCATTTAATGAATGATGTGAATGGTATTTTTTTTTCTACATGTGACTGGATGTTGCTTTTGTTTTTAGAGATCAAATCATTTCATCTCATTTCATTTTCTCCGTGGTCAGTCCTGATGACTGTAGCTGCTACCTGTACCCATAATTTGCATTAGGTTTTACTGTCCCATCCATCATTACAGAGAATTGACATGTGTTTTTGTCTAGATTGTGTCGGTGGCCATGGAAATGCTCTGTGCAAATCAACTATTTTGATAAGTCAGTGCATTGTCTTGCTGCTTTTCTCTGTTGTGCATCAGTGTGTTGGCAAGACAACCTAAGCAATTTGAAGATGTTGTCTCAGGCTCTGAGAAACTGTGTTAAGTTGATAATTTTTTTGTTTTTGTTTTTGTGAAAATGTAAGTATTTGCAGCTGTAACACGCACCATCGCCTGGGCCTTCTAACCAGCTGCAAGGTTTCTGAACTATAAGTGACATGTGGATGTTAGACCTCTTCCCCCGTGAGAGATGTCTGCACATAATTTTCAGTTTTGTCCTTTAAAGAAACGTCTCGCCAAGATCTCAGCTGCAAAGCAAGACAAAAACAACTTAGTGCACACAGACAGATCACTGCCTCTGAACATCAGCAGCTGTAGACACATTAGTTAACAGGAACAGCCTGGAGCAAGCTCTTGCTGCAGCTCTCTGCTGCACTGCACAATAAAGCTGTTCTGTTTTTAATCACAAAAAAAATCCAAACAAGGCTCCAGTTCCTTTGCCAAATGTTCCCCATCTGGACTGTTATCATGGCATTTCAATACCTTTTAGCTTAATAAAATACAAGGAGCTCTCTCATCTCTCCCTTCACCACACTCTCCAGTCTTCTTGGATGATGACGGTGTTTACCTGATATTCAGATCAGAAAACGTCCTTTCACCCACAGTGTCAGACTTTAATAAGATCTATTCAGAAAGAAGCAAACTGATTGTGTAGTTGATGTCTCTCTCTGTGTGAGTTGCATCAAAGATTCATGCTTAAACATTTTCAACAACTGTTGTGCCTGGGGCGTGTTTACAGTAGTCTCATAATCTGCACTTAATCTATGCTGCTTTGTAGTATGAACAAATTTGTAGAAGGTTAAACATCTTCAAACAAGACGAACCAGGCCAAAGTTCTATCCTCAGCTGTGTGTGTGTCCTCTAAAAGGATGCAGTGGAAAGTTTTCTAATAATAAATAAAAGTCATTAACAAAATGTCTCTGACAGATTAACAAACACACTCAGTGAGCAAAATGTGATTGTGATATTAAAAAAAACATTTTGCATGTAACAGACTGTAAACTTAATGATCCACTAATATAACAAACACATGACAGTTGTGTAACATTTTCTTTTCAGTCACTGTATACGCTGAGAAAACACTTTGCTCATCTTTTATTCTTCCTGAGGTTTTGAATCATTTGATACGTCTTAAGGAGGAGTACGACTCTGATGGCGGGCGGTAATATACACTTGTGTGTTGTCTTATGTATCATTGTGTGTATTCAGTTTATAAAGCAGCACATGGGTGGATTTATCAGGGGAGGAAATTCAATACCCTGTCTTTTTTTCTGGTGCTGAACCTGGAATTTTTTTCTTACAGTAAATAAACTCAACTCACGTCAGCAGCAGGAACACGGCATCATGTTTTCTTTCATGAGTGTTGCAGGTGACGTAGTGGACGTCTCCTGCTGCACTTTACTACACAGAGCACACGGGTCGAGGGTGATGCTTAAGGTAATCTGTGTTGGTGCAGTTCAGTCACAGTAATAAATGAAAAGCAAGTTTTATGATGCAAATCTGAAATCACAGTACGTAAAGGCCCTTGACTAATTTATAGATATTTAGAGCTAACGTTGGGAGACATTTCTGCATACTTATATACGTACTTTACAGTATAAACAATGCATGTTGTCAGAGTGGAAAGGTAGAATTGGAATCCATTAACATGGATCTATTGTTCAAAAGTTTTATCTGAGACTGTCTCTCTGTTTTCTTTCTACATCTGCCTATACCACACTGCATGCTGCAACTCATTGGATTCATCTTTATCTACCAGGCAGACATGGAGGAAGAAGATCAGGTCAGGAGGTTCAGCTGTGAAGGAGGAGTAGAGGTAATGTGTCTTGATGCTTTTTCTTCTTTGCTGTCAATCTAGATTAATATTATGGGAATGATATGAACAGTTTGTTTCACTCTAACATGTGATGCACAATGTAAGAACGTAATTATTTTTTTTAATAGATATTGTAGGTAGTAGGTGCTTACTGGACGTCAGAGGGAGTGAAGAAGGAAAAAGTAAATTCATCCTCTTGACCTTACTGGGTCAAACTTTATTGTTACTGTAAAATTACTATGAGTAATGTATTTATAGGTTTTCCATAAAGCGTTCCAGTAGCAAAGATGCTATAAAAAATCGTGTTTACACTTGTTGTTACTGTGTTTTAGTGGATATAAAGATTTGTTTCCACTCCAGCAGCACAATCTGACCTGTAACCTGATTTCACTGAAGCCTTTTTTCCCCAGATAAACGTTGGAGGCCGTGTGTGCTGAAGTCTGAAAAGTCTGACTCCTGTAAGAAAAAGCTACAACTGCTCATGTCAGTGAGTGAGATGTCACTTATCATCTGAGGTCATCTCTGCTGAGTGAGTCGCACATCTCTGTTTTGACTTCAGATATTATTATGACTCCCTGATTCACAGTGAAGAGGTTTCCATCATCGCTCAGTGTCTGGGTCACAGTGAAAACGGAGAGAGCAACCGTCTGCAGAGTAACCACAAAAACATTGTTTTGGCTGCTCAGGCTGCTTCTCTGAGGTGTGTGTGTGAATTATCTACTTTTTTTTGGCACATTTCATAGGCTTCTTTGATCTTATGTTCAGTCCTGTGTGAGACATTCAAAGAGCAGAGAGACGCATGAACTCAAAACCAGTAGTTTTATTTGTGTCAAATCAACAGCTGTCAGTAAAAACTGTTTTTAAGCTGGTTTAAGAGGGATGTTATAAAAAAATATAGGGATATATGGGGATTATGATGATGCCATACAAAATATACATATCAAAAAACATAAAGTGAGATTACTTGAGAGTAAATGTGATCCCTGAGACTATGAAGGTTTCCAGGTTTGAGTCTAAACCAGGGACTCCCACACAGTGTGGCTGTCCGAGTCCTGGCTGTGCAGAGAACTTAAACCAGTGTCTGAGTCGTCGTCGTTGTTGACGCTGTGCGCCTTGGACAGACCTCTGGCCTGCTCCACCCACTCACTTTTCCCCTCCAAACTGCTCATCATCCCCGTCTTGTCATCCGTCCCGTGGCTACATGTCTCCTCGCTGGCTGTCTCTTCCTCTATGTCCAAACTGTTCACTTTCTCCAACAAATCCCTCATCTCCTTCTCCCTCGCCCTGCAAATCTCCTGGCTCAGCTCTAAATCGCTCCTAATAGCTTCTAAATCCGTGTTTAGGCGCAGACCGATGTATAAACTCGCATCTAGCTGCGTTTTGATCCTCTCCTCCTCCAAAAACAGCTCGTTTTCTGACGTTGTGTCTGCCTCGGTGCCGGGGACGCACGGTGCGTCCTCGCCGGGGTTTGAGTCTTTGCTCTGCAGCTCCTCTCTCCTCCGCCGCATCCAGCGGTGGTTCAGCTCCTCCTGGATCTGCACCGTGAGGATCTCGATGAGAGCATCCTGCTCCCACAGATCCTCCTGCAGTCGAACCACCTCTTCACACCGCCGGACAAACTCCTCAAACTTGGCGAGTGTCTCGGGTGAACACAGTTTCTCCTCCTCTGGACCCGAGGCTGCAGCAGCGTCCACCAAATACGTGTCCTGAACATAATTAATCCCGTGTCTTTTGATTCTGTCAAAATGCACCTTTGCCTCGCAGCCGTCGATCTCCGCGTCCAGCTCTGTAATCCTCTGGATCTGCTGGCGGATCGTGTGATCTTGAGAAACTACAAGATGAACCAAAGTTTCCATCTTCTCCGCAGAGGACGCGTCTCTGTTGGCTGCACGCGCCCTCTTTTTATTGATCTTCTCCAGTTTTCTGAAAGCTTTCCTCACGATCCGTCGCTGTTTCTCAGGTGAGATGCCCCCCATGACGGCCCGCGCGGTGCCCTTGGCGACACAGGGGCTCTGTTTGCTGAGCACCACGCGCGCCTCTGCGCTCCGGGCGCCGTGGTTCGCCAGAGACGCTTCGCTCTTCACCAACACAAACTTCACGTTCCTCTTCTCGTCTCCCCACGCAGCCCACAGCCGTAAAATCCTGGTTTTGTTCGGCAGTATCCTCTCGAAACCTCTCCATTTCTCCACGATGCAGTAGGACTGCGCTGCAGAGAGACCGTGCTGCGAGTTCTGGTCCTCCAGCAGCACTTGGACCACATCGGCGCAGGTCGTGCGCTTTGACAACCCGTGGACGAGCTTCTCCTCTCGGCAGACCCACACGGATATCTTACTCTCCTCCGACTCCATCATGACTTCGTGTTAAACTGTATCTCTCCAAAATAAACTGAGAAAAAAAGCCATCCTTAAAACGGATGTGTGTTGAAAAGCGCAGCGGTGTCCGAGCTCATTTCCTCACTGTGCATGCGCGCTGCGTCCCAGACTCATGTGAGAGGTCTGGAGCTCCATGTGTCCTCTCGTGCACTTTGCTGATGCCAAGTCAAGGAAACTCTGCTGAGGTCACATGACTGCTACTACTGAGATATACGGCTCTGTGTTGAGCTGCTGAGCCACAGGCTGCGATGATTTCAGCTGCAGACGCACAGGATTAAAACGCTCAACAGTTGTAGGTTTATGATGTAAATGCGTCATGAATATTCCTGATTCATTCTACTCTAACATTACTGCTACTTAATATTGTTTTCAAAGCTGCCTACTTATTGATCTATCGACTGCAAGAACAGAAATACATTAACATCCAGAGAAACCAAACATGTAGCTTTAGTTTTCTGTCTCAGGGGGAGAATATCTTTACAAAACTTAGCCTAATCGATTTTATTTTCTCTGATTCTTCCAGTGTGGGCTACTGAGCACAGGTGATGAACCAGGACACATTGGATTTTATATACTTGAGATTTTTCTTCTGATGAATGTGGAGCTGGTCACAGCTGTTTGTTGTCCTCTTTCTCTCAGTATTGTACTTGATCCTTGATTTGTCATTTCATGTGCAGTTGATCAGCAGCCAACAACTGAACTCTGAATATTTTGCAGAATCAAACTGGGTGAATTAAAAATGTGAAACAGCACAGCGGTGACCTCTCTATCTGATGAACTGCTTCTGTGATGAATATTCAGACTCAGTTTGATGCTGTTGGTATGAAGAGAAATAGAGAGCTGAAAATTTTTGATAGTGCAGATGAAGTTTTCAGACTTGCAGTGGGTTTAAAGGTTTATTATGAGGAAAAACATTGCACAACATGAGCAGAGAAGTAAAGGAGAACAGCTGAGTATGAATGAAAGTTTGTAGAGTTGTCAGACAAAGACACTTTTGGTTAAATATGGCAGTTTTTTTCCTGCACAGCCCTGCAAATTTGTAATTTCAATTATAATCATGGCCATTCACTATGACAAATATCTACTAGCCAGACTGATGAACATTGTCAAAATCATTCTAATTTGGGAGCACTTTAAGAGTTTTTTGTTCACATGAAAAAATGCTACTGCACCCTCACACATCAGCAAAAGTGCAGTGTGCTGTAAATGTCCACATGGTGGCACAATGCACTACAAAGCCTAATGACTTTTGGGATTGTGCACTGAAACTGAAATCCCACATTAAGACAAACATGGCTGAAAATATAATCTGTTCAGAAGAGATAACAAATCTTTAGGCTGCAAATGGTCGACGGGACTAAATCTTCCAGTTCTGAGCTGCAACTCTAATAATTTGGTCCACAATCACTACTCCTCTCTAAACTGGAACAGGTGTTTTAATTTAGGGAGTTTTTGGGGGGAGTTATAGTGTTTGAACACAGCAGGAAATCAGGCCAATGTTTATGTGTCATTTGTTTTTTTCCAGTGCATGATCACAATTATCATTATTTAGAGCTGAACAACTTCAGTTCTTAATATAATACCTCATTTGTAGCAGCAAATAGTTTTCTCTCAATTGTTATATGTGGCTACAAGACTAAGAGTTTCCACTTCATCAGGAGCAACTTTCTGATTAGAAAAAATGGAATGAATAACATGAAAACCATAAATTACTTCCTATAATGTAAAAAATAAAAGAATAAAAAAATCACATTTTTAAATATGTTAGCATTTATCAGTTAGCCTACAGATTACCTGTGTAACTACATTGAACGATATTATGAGTCATGATATTGCCACATTATTGTAACTAAAGGCGCATTAAGTGTTACAGATACAACAATAGAAAGTAACAGAGCAAGTTACACTGATTTATGATATGTGTGTGAAAGATGCAATAACTCAGACACAGTGTATTGTTACAGTAGTAGTAGTAGCTCAGTCAGTAGCTGCGGGCGCGGCTTGAACGCAGCAGCGGCACCGCTTCGCTCTGGATTCATCACTTCCAGTAGATTGAGCCGCGACACGACGGTTTTCCGCACAACGTGACGAACTCCCGCGCGGCCAATTGAAACGAGGCAGCCAGCCGCCAGGTAGGTAGGTAGCATACGGAAGGTAAACAGAGTGAGACCCGAGACTACTAGCTACTGGTCAAGGAGAAAACGGAGCTCCTTCCTTTCCTTCCTCAGCCTCCTCGTTACTTCCTGTTATCAGTATCAGCGGCGTCAACGCGAACCGCTGTGAAAGAAAGATGCTTCCTCCTTGTCGGTGGCAGCGACTCTAAACACACAGCAGGAGCTCCCCGCTTCATGGTGACAGACATCATGTCCCGGTAGAAGTTTAGAAAACTCCTCCCGTGTTTGTCGCTGTCCTCCTCCACTCTTCTTCCGACCAGTTCTGTTGGTTGTGCTGCTGACCGGAGCGCACACCGCGTCCTGTCAGTGAACCAGCTAGTTACATCTACACTATGGTAGGATATGTGCACAACCAACCACAACTCCATACTACTACTACTGCAGCGACCTGGGGAAGGGTCAGCAGCACTGTGATGACCATTTATTTTACGAGCATCACGCACAGAGGGGAGGGGCCACGAGCGTCGTGATGCGCCTCTTCTGGTGGCTTTACGCTCCACGCCATATTTAGCTGTAGGATGTATTTGCTTTTAATTTGTCAATGCCTCCCTTTAGTGGTGGTTTCTGTCGCTTGGTCCACATCTATACACTGACGCTTGGATGCGGACAGTTAAATATAAAGCGAGTGACAGGCTCCATCTACTGTTGACCTGAGGGCTCTGCAGCCAAGAGCTGTGTCTGAAATTACTGCTGTTTTTATTTTATGTAATCATGTCAAATGTTTCACTCCAGTGACAACAGGAAGGAGGCAATATTTTTCAGATTTATTTAACTTCAATATTGCATACATACAAAGTATCTAGAAAGCTACAAAATAACTACTATTATCAAGAAGGCATCATAATGTTACGGAGCAAAGACACGACCATAATGCAGAACACACAGAAACATAGCAGAGCTTCTTTTTCTCTCCTTTTGCTCCAACACTTTACCGTCATGGATATGGAAAGATATCACACATCTGTACCAAGAAAAAGCTAAGATAATTTTGTACAAAGCACCTTTTTACAAAAAAAGGGGAGAAAGTCTGCACACAAAACCCAAATGTGTGTATGACAACTATATGTGAGCTATGTGAAGAATCATTTTAAAGCCACCATCTGAAAATGGTCATAAAATAAACAAACAAAAAAAAGGTACCAGTACCTACTCTTAGACAGAATTACAAATAACAAGAGCTAAACTGCTGATATGTTTGTAGCATGATTCCTTGATTTAGCTGATTTCTTTTAATATATGTATGTGTCCATTTTCTCATTAAATGGTCCACCAGACATTCGTGCCAGTGAAGGCATCACCCCTGCTGATTTTTTTTTTTTTTTGAGTGTTGAAACGACATGTTAAAATGTACCAGCAGTGCAGCAGTAACATCATTACCATCTTATTGGCCTTGCAATATACAGACAATGTCATCACAAAACCAAGTACAACTGTATACAATACAATAAGAAAACAGGAACATCTCACTAAGTAATCAATAAATGTGAACAGATACACAGGGTAAACATAAGAAAAAAGCCTATTAAAACTCCACAGTGTCCACAGGACTGTGGCAAAAATACTGAATGATTGAACTTTATCTGCATCCACCGAGACATTGTCTGCAATTATTTAGAGCTTCTTTGATTAAAAATACTTTCAAGATGATTGTAACTTCTTCTTTTTTTTAAGAAACAGTAAATGTCTGAGTATCTATGATCCTTACAGTGAAAAGTAGATTAACCTCTGCGGCCTCGCCCGCACTGGCAGTTGTGAAAAATTAGTTTCCAAAACAGCATCTTGAACTATTTCAGATTTAGTTTAAACAGCTTCAAATTGGACTCTAGATGTGTTTTCTACCGTTTACTTTTCAGTGTGAGAGATAATAAAGGCTAAAAGCTCGTGTTGGTCCCTGCCTCGTCGACATCACAGCTGTGTCTGCATCGTCAAAAGGTAACATTGAGAGAGCCTGATGTTTTCTGCGGTTTTCAAATGTGGTCGCGAGATAGAGGAAACTGTAACATTTCCACAAAAAAAAAAACTCCTTTTAAAGAAAAACAAAAACAAAACAAAACACTTGAACCTGCAAGTGTGCACTAAGCAGACAGCTGCAGTGTTTTTGGAGTCAGCGGCTGTACGTTATCAGCAGGGTTTTTTTTTTCTCAGTCTTTGACCTCAAGCAAAGAAATAGGTTTTTCTTCAAATACATCATTTGTGAAATCAATTTACAATGTAATAAAAATGATTATACCATTTATTTATTTTACCAGTAGCCAGCTTTTTCCCCCTGCTGTCGTTATTATCCTTTGAAAAAAGGCAATGTGGTGATTGGTTTCACTTATGTCTCATTTTTGGTCTAGCAACATTTAAATTTTAGTTTGTGGTTGATCTTTTTTCGAAGCTGGAACATTTTTAAAACCAAAGGCACTTCCTTGCTACCGTGCAGGACATGACAAAAGATTGACTGTATCTCTGTATTTTTGGTCTTTCTTACGACAGGAAAGGCAGTCGGTCTGTGTTTGTAGTACACTCTCAGACAAAGGCTGATATTTTAGGAACATATTAATACTTAGAGAGAAAAATATAACCTGTATTATGATAGTTTTTGACCTTAAATTTGCAAAATGTAATTTAACATAAGTACGCTGCCTCTGAAAAACCAACAACAAAAACTGTATTTTTAGGACTGTACCAATTATGAGAAACAATTTCTCGGATGTGGAGATGTACCAAGTGATGAACCACAGAGACATTTTTGTCTCGTCCGCTGAACTGATTTTAGACTTAAAAAACAAAACAAAGGGTAATATTAGAATATATTCTAAGGCACTGTACACTTACACTTTGGCAGATTGTATTGTGAATTTCTTCCACAATGCAAACGTATGAAGAGTATTCCCATGTAGAGATCACAGTTTTAGTGGCATCTTTTGGAGTTCACACACAGCTATAACATGTTTAAGGCTCGGGGATCGGCGTAGGCCACAGAAACATGTAAACATAAGTGTGAACGTGAAGGCAGCAACTCTCTGGCTGGGAGTTATTACACCGTGATCCCGGAGGGGAAACATACTGAGAGTCTTTCAAAGGGGGGGGCAAAGCCACAGCACACAGAACAAAAGCTGCTGTCTACAAGTGATTTGTAGTGTTATGATTATTTAACCTGTCCTAAACCCACAGAAAAAATAAAGTAAAATAAAAAAAATGCTTTACTAAGGCAAGTCCAGGAAGGGGGAACAAAGTGCTTTTGGACAGGATGAGAGTCCGGTTAGAGTAATTTTAGCAGTACTTTCACCTGTCTAAAACCTAAAAATTCTCTTATCAGTTGTCACAGAGGAAAGACTCGCTCGCAGCACAGAAATGCTTAGCAGGTGGTAAGACTTGTCTACGTTAATGGAGCAGACGCAGGCAAAACATTTGTAGTATTTTCACAGTGCATTCATTTCTGCTCTTAGTGTCTAAGACTTGGAGTGCTTCGATGGGGATTCATATACGTCTGAAACATGATTTTTTCTTTTAAATAACAGTAATTCTGCAATGTTCACAACCACTTGCTTTCTCCTACTGTACATGTAGTGTTGTGTTAGTATTGTTTCTTTGGAAAAATCTATTGACTGTGGGTGCATGTCCGTATATCTACAGTATGTATGCTCATAAATTATGAACTACAGACATACAAAAACACACTCAAACATATTACAAAGACCACATCAGGCTGCTGGTAGAAAAGGCCAGCATCAGGTTTTTTTTTTTTTTTTTTTTTTTAAACCTTAGTCTACGTAACAAAGCAGAAGAAGACGACACACGTATTTCCATTTACCAAATTAATCTAGTAAACTCTTTAAGAATGGCCACATTTATACCCAACAGAGACCAACTCAACATATTTTAAACGTGAATTCCCGTATTTTAAACATATAACAACTGTACCGCAATTCACAGCTGCAGTCAAAGAACAAACACTTATATCAAAACAAATTTAAAACAACCGACTTCACCCGATACCATGACCAAAAAGCATTGTAGGTGTGACTTTTCAGGTACTGTAGAGGCACTGCCACTTGTTTTGAGGTTGGTAAGTCTATGAAAAGAGAGAGGGGGGGGTTGTGGGGTGGTATAGTATGAGGGGAAGCGCAGAGCCTCTCATTCCTTTACCAGTCTGTAGATATGATGCTGGGCGCCGTGCTCACTGTTTGAAACCTCAAACACGCACGCCATACATAGCAGCGTCTCCTGTGTGTCTCTATTCGTCACCACCTGCAAAAACAGAAGAGACAGAAAAAGTCAGAGTCTGATGAGAGAGGCAGTGTGGACCGAGGTGAACGCTGTTAATCACCAGTTTACATAACAACACCTCTGCCCGCCCCAGCACCTGTTACACATCTGTCACATCTGTCAATAACAAAAGAGGAACAATTTTACACATTGTTGTTGTTATCAGTGGGGTTCCTCTGAGTCAGCTGTGGCTATTTACAGTGTTCCTATTAATGTCGCAGGCAAAGCATCATCATGAAAGCCAATATCTAAACTAAAACTAATATTTTTACCCATTGCTTTGGTTTAAACTAACTAATTTTATAATTTACATAAGTTTTACTATTGTTTTATTGTCTGTTATTATTGTAAACGAACTCTTAACTGTTTTATCTTTTTCCTCTGGTGTTTTTCTATTGTTTTTTATTATTTGTTTGTTATTACTGTACTTGTTTTTACTGTAAAGTGTATTGAGACCATGTACCATGGTGATTTTGCACTTTAAATAATAAATTGATTGATTGATTGATTGATTGATTGATTGATTGATTGATTGATTGATTGATTGATTGATTGATTGATTGATTGATCTAACCAAACTGTGTAACAACTTTACACAGCGCTTTACAAAAAGATGAATTGAAAGATCATAAATAGGGAGATTAGAATATGCCTCTAATGCTCAAATGTGTATGAATCATTTATATATATATTGTCTCATAGACACTAATCCCCAATACTGATCGATTTTTAGAGGTTAAAAGTTTCTCAAAATGTATTTATTATGAATGTATCCTCCTACTACACCATCACCCCCTCCGCTCATCTGCAGGAAATCTCCTCTCACTACCTGCACTGATCAAGTATCGAACCCGGGTGGACAGAGCCTTCTCCATCGCTGCCCCCTCCCTCAGGAACTCACTCCCCAAACCCTTAACGTATCGGCACACACCTCCCAACATGCAAAACCAAGCTCAAAACTCACCTTTCTAAATCAGCCTTTAATGTATTGTTTAAGAGTTGTATTTATTGTATTCTGACTCAGATCTATTTTATAATTCTTAAAAGTGTACAAAAGTGTCTTTTAGCATTTGTGAAGGCACTTACAAATAAAATGTATTATTATTATTCATTTAACATGCCAACAAATAAGTAGGAGTGGGCACATGTGATGCATGTTCAGAGCTTGTTAGGTTTTCGTTCTCTGCATGATTCATGAAGGTTTTGACTCATGCAAAGATAAACATCCACCTCATCTGATGTGAATATCACCAGATCTGTATTTAATCGATGGAATTAGATAAAACGTCAGGACAGTGTTTAAGCCAAAAGACATTCAGATTTTTATGGAGTAGTAGAGGGAGAAGACATTTATTGTTTTGTAGTTTTTGTTTATTCATGCACATATAAACGTCACTCTCATTTTATATTAAGAGTCACTTAACGAAGATCATCTGTAGTTGGATTTGAGTATATCTTAAGAATCAATAAAATGTCACTTTTTATTCTTCCTGCAGGTTTCCTTCCTTTCTTTAGATGATCTCGACACGTGATAATATACGATAATTTCAAAATTTTATCCTTTACTTGCTTTTGGGAAGCGGGGCGCTGGCTGCCATCCTGAGTACACGCCCACACATACGGATCTCTCCCTGTCTTTTTATTCACTTTTAGCTTTATCAGTGGTGGTGAATGACATTTTAAGACCCCATGTGATGGCTAATAACAGGGGTTTCTCCTGCCCCCTCTTATCCTCCCTTTTCCCCTGCAGATAATGAGGCTCCTCACATGGCGTTTCATCCCTTGTGGAATGAGAGGAATGCGAGACCAGCAAGAGGAACTCATCTCAAGGCTCAGCCAAACTAACCCCCCCCCCCCCCCCCTAGTTTTTTTTTTTTTATAAAGCCAGCTGGAGCCACCAACACACCCTGACAGCAACGAGAGGAGGAGGAGAAAGAAGACGATGACAAAGAGGAAGAAGAAGAATGAGGATCCTGGAGAGGAACCTCACCCACTCGGGTCAGAGAGGTGATTACCAATAAGATAGTGAAGTTCTCCAGCACACTGTTCATCATATATTTCTCTGGTAGATGTTTTAGCTTATGGATGAAGTTGATCATGTATTCACACATGGGAGACCGGCTTATTCGGTAGACGAACCGTCCATTCTCAAAGCGTGCATATTCAGTCTGAGGAAGAGGAGAACGAAACATTTTAAGAAGGTAAAAAGCAATATACAACAGAAACGTAAAAATAAAAATATGCAGTGCATTTTCTCATACAGGCTGGGGGCTAAATTACAGGAGGAAAGATTTGAGTCCGTACCTCAACTTTCTCGACCACCTGTTTGCCAAAGGAGCAGACTTTTGTTGAACATGTAATGGTCATGTTCTCCGAGCTCTCATACTGACTAGTGACTCCATAGAAAGATCCAGTATCATCTTGAATGTTACAGTTCAAGTCCGCCTGGAGAGCAGAGGAGAAAAAAAGAACATTTGTGTTTAGGATCCGCTTTAACAGAAAAAACAACGCATATAAAACCTGGCAAAAGTAAGTTCTCACTTTAACCGGCTGCTGCAGAACACGAAGCTTTGAAAGCAGTGAGACAGCAGTGAAGTCGCAGCTGCAAGATACTTTTCTGTAGGTTCATCACTATGATTTGATGTATAAATATATACATTTTTTATTTAACCTTTATTTACCCAGGCAAGCAAATTAAGAACAAAATTCTTATTTTCAAGTATAAATCATAGCAGATTTAAGTGTAACTGCCCGTCCTACTGTCAAGTCTCAGAGCAAAAGCCCTGTATCTTGTTAGTAGACTGTTGCCCATAAAGTTGAAATAAAATATTTTCTTTACCTCTTCTCATGAAATTATTGTGATGTGATTTATTCTTGATAGATAAAGTACATATCTTCTCAAAACTGGTAGTATGTAATCACTGCACCTGGTCGAAGGTGATTACTGATGTGTGTAAATAGGAATAAAAAGAGGAATGTGTCTGAAAATTAATTTATTCCAACTTTATGGGCAACAGTGTATTAGTGGAGAAACACATAATTAAAGCACATACAGTTGTATTGAACAGAGACCCTGGTGAACTCTTCGAGTCAGAATTTGTTTTTAAACCTGTTCCTGAAAATGTGTGAAATTAATTTGAATTTGTGATCACAGAGCTGTGGAGATCGGCGTGTCAAATTAGAATATCTCCGACCACATCTGAATAAGCATGTTAATGTGTCCATATTGGAAAGAAGATTCTAAAGAGGATTAAATGAAGTTACATTAAAAGACTGATTTATAAGGTTGAACGGGTCTGCTCCCGGAGGGCAGCCTTTCTATGCCCTGAACATCCTGTTCATTATGGATACAAAAAGAGGAGACATCCTCCTACAACATTCTCCTCCTTCATTAAGCAAAGCAGTTATACATTCATTATTGTGCAGATTCTGTCTTTCATTTGAAATTTAGATTGGTCGGTCACTTCAAAAGGAATTTGAGGGGACTTGGTCCAAGTGCATACGGACCCTACTTTGTTGGCTGCCGCTAGTTAGCATTTTGCATCAAGGAGGAAATACATGCAATGTTTAAACAGCCATTAGGAGTGCAACTGGGTCACTCCATTGTTTGGAGATATTACATTGAATTAGTGAGTGCTTTGATCAAAAGCTCTCCTGCTATGCAAGTCCAAATATAGCACAGTGCATTCTGCAAACATTAAGAGAGCAGTCTTCTCTGTGTAGTTTGATTACACCGGGTCGTTAAAGACGAACCTGAACAGGCTGTTAGCAAACCAGATTCTGTCATCAAACATTTCTCTATGTGTAAAACCTTACCAATCATCCTAAGACCAGTGTGTATATTTGTGAAACATCATCAAGCTGCAACACATTTTGTATTATACTTGTTGATTAATAATCAGCGTGGCTGGAAAATAACACTCACCCAGAACTTTATAAGGAAGAATGAATTCTGGGGACCTTTTCCATACAGCTCCTTCAGTCCTCCTTTCTTCTCTGGAAATTTATCATAAATCTGACGAATGTCCACCGACTCCAGCAGGGCGTCACTGTAGGAATGATTTGTCTGCCCGATATGTACAAATAGGTGTTTGTTGTACTGAAAAAAGAAGAAGAAAAGAAAATACATTTAGTATTAGAAACATACATTATTTTAAAATATGGATCTTAAAAAGGGAATGATCTCGTTCAGGTTGCATTATTGTGATTTAGAAAATTCCAAATCAATATCCACAAAGATTTGCTGAAGTAAAATAAACCAATTTTGACAAATAACCAAAAATAATAAGCAAGAGGTAGCCAGAATTAGACTGGTAACAATGCAGTCTTGTGATGAGAAATAAGCCTACACATCATTGCTTTTTATTTGGCTGCAAGGTTTTAGTCATATTTTTATTTTATGCTGTACAAATTAGGCAAAGCCATTCTGCTCCACTAAAGCCAAAAACTCAAATCAAAATCTCAATCTTTTTTTGGATTAAACCAAATCAGGAAATATGTGACTGCTTCAACCAAATTCTCTGAGCTTAAGATGTGACATTATTGTAACAAAGAAAGTTGAGAAACTGCAAATTCTGTTATAGATAGATCCATCTCAAGCATTAAATTAGGTAAAACCAATTCATTTTCTGAAAAGCTAATAGTAGATGAATATAATTCAGTCTGCACTCAAATGAAAAGCAATATTTCTGCATCAAAGGCAACTACAATCAGCCTAAATTGACAACATGGGATGAAATAATACAGAGACTTGCTCTATTCCTTTAAACTTTTCAACTGACAATATTTGGATTTGATGCATCGCCAAAAGCAGAAAGAGAAGCGTAACATCTGAGAACAACATTTGATTTTTCAGAGGGTTGTTGGCTTCGTCGTGACCCTATGAAACTCTTTCATGTGGCGCTGCTGCACTTCAGTCTAAAAGCCCACAGAGCAGCCTCTCTAGCATGTAGCCTTTAGGGCAAAGCTGCATGTAAGATTAATGGCTGTTGTCATGTGATATCAATACAAAAAGAAAAAGGGCACAGGAAAAATGAAATGTGGACAAACATTAAAAGAATTGCTAAAGCAAATAATATCATAGGCTGTGATTTTAACCATGCAGTAAAGGCCGTTCTCACATCAAATGTGTTCCCACTGGGACCGGATGGGAAAGTTTATTTAAACATTAATAACCATTATGGTCGTAAACGCTACCAAACTCAACCCAGGCATATCACCTATCATTTCTGTTAAAGGGATAGTTCAACATTATGGCAAACTGGCCCATTGCCATAATCCCTATAGTCATAGCAGTGGGTTTGTTACCGTTAATTGTCGGTGCAAGCTGTTTTTAGAATAGCGGAGCAGAGCCGCGAGCTGCTCAGAGCTACGCTACGGAGGCTAATGGGATTTCTTGGTTTCCCTCATTAAACTCAAATACACAATCCAACAACTCCAAAACGCTCTGGTGGACAAGTTGTGACCTGTGCATTCACCACGCTATGAGATAATAATGCAACATTATGAGAGTTGTTTTTGAGGCAAATGTAGAGGTGCTTGTTGAAAAACTGCCCCCCGACGGGCACGCACATAAGCGACTTTGGTCAAATTAGCGACTTTTGGTCATCCAGCACGTTAGAAACTACAAATCCAGCACCTGCAAAACTGTCAACAATGATTCTGGCATAGTAATCTTAACTTAATGGTTTCATTCCTCACTATGAGGTGAAAGCAGCAGAGACAGACATCACACCTCCACATCCTGACTGCTCAGGAGCACAAGGTGTGGTCGGTCCTCAGAGGGATGTAGCCAAGGAAACCTGCAAGCAAGGATGTCACAAAGATCTTCAACCTGTCCTGGACAAAAAATAATTATCCCTCTTTGCCAGACATCGGCCACAGTCATTCCTCTGGTGAAGAAGACCACCATGAGAGGCCTCAGTGACCTGCGAGACTGGTCGTAGTAGTGTAGTGTTTCCAGTTGCTGCTCCTGTATGACACCTTCAACCTTCAACCCACACCCGTTGCCTAAAGAGTAAATCAATCAGCAGAGGGGTTACGTTACCACTTCTCTCCACACTGCACTGAATCCCCCTGAACACCACGCGAGGATGCTTTTCATAGACTGTCACTGGATCAAGGACTTTATCTCTAATTGCCCCCAGAGTGTCTAGTTAGACTAAAACCCCACCTCTCCTAATGCCAGCGCCCCACAGGGCTGTGTGTTGACTCCCCTTCTCTACACTCATTACTGTGCCCCCCCACTCGTCCCACCGGCAACATCACCTTCAAGTTTGCGAACAGACACGACTGTAGTTGGACAAGAAACTCTACAGAGAATGATCTCGTCCTGAGCTCTACTATGTGGACAGGAAAGGGTCTCTGTTTTCAGGTTCCTAGGTAACGACACCTCACCCAACATCGCACTTGGACCACCAACGCCACAAAAGCACGGCAGCAGCTCTTCATCTACACTTGTCCCACTACTGCTGCTGCTGCTGCTGCTCTATCAAGGTCGTGCTGATGCCAGCCGCTCAGCAGTGGACAATAAAGCCCTCCAGAGGGTCGTCAATACGGCCCAGAAGATCATCGGCCGTTCACTTTCCTCCTTAGAGGACTTATTCAGCTCTTTCTGCCTCAGTGGAGCAGCCAACATACAAAAAAAACCCTGTCACACCTCGGCTCGGACACTCTGGCTTCTACCCCACAGCTACACAAGGACCAAACGGTGCCAAACCCTCACAGAGACTGTTTTATGTGTTGATAAATGCAATGCCACAGCTGTTTTTCTTACTGCATCCATTTTCCATCTCTATTTCTTCAAATATATACAATTTATTTATATATTTTGCTTTGTCAATTCTTGTATTTTTTGGTGGCTGCTTGTCATAAGTGAATGAACTGTCTAGGGTGCAACTCAGGTCTATTGTTCTCTGAGCAATAACAATAAAGAAATTGTAGAAACGTGAGCTGCTGATGCTGATTTGTTAACTGGATTGTCCTGCTGAGCTGAAGTCTGCAGTTTAAATATAGTTTTGGCATGCCTTTTAGGGAACTGATTAATATACAGCCGTTCATTATTTCTGCAGGTTTTCCTGCCGTGCATCCCTACAGGCCAGACTTCTCTCTTCTCAGCTTGTTTTGGCCCCCTCTCAGCTGACTGTGTGCCTGGGAAAATGTCCCAGTGTATTCATAGAGGAAAAGATGATAAGAAGTGGGAATTAACACCGTGAGATATGTGATATTTCATGCTTTAGTATCGTCGTGCCCCACTCACTGAGTCTGGGTCCCTCTGTTGCTCTAGGAAGGCAGAGAACTCCACCAGTCGCAGTTTAGATGTACCAATGGAGCGGCCCTGCCATGCTGGTGCTGTGGGCGCTGGAGCTGCTGTGGTCTCGTAACCTGAAGGAAAACCAGAATAAGAGTTATCCTCTATTCCACCGCATGATTATGTTCATTTCAAAACAAATAAAACCCTTTATGTTATATTAGATGTAGTCTGAGTGTGTTCTTTTTGAAATCTGTTGGGTGGTCACGTTTGTTTATGTTGTCCTTATGTTATTGGCAATAGTGCTCATTAGTTAAAAGAAATATGCACAGCAAACTGTAGAACCTAAATGAATCATTAATGGGCAAATTACTGCAGTTATTTTAGGTCATGGCAATGGCACAAATATGAAAATCTGCATAGAGCTACTATAAACTTGTGGGCAACTTAATTGGTGGTTGGTATTGGTATTTGTCCAGATCATTACTTGTACTGTTTGTGGCCAGTTCTGGACAAGAAAAAACAAACACACTGGCATTAGGACAAAATAACTATTATAGACATCTATGCATAATCCCAGTTTAAAGAAATGTTTTGATGGATCAGTGGTCTGTGCATTTTTTCAAGGTTTTGTGCCTGTTTTCTTTTTTCATCCAGTTTTAATAAGAACATTTTAAGAGACAGACATAAAAAACAAACTTGAATCAGACTTAATATGTTGCATGACAGGAATTTCTGCAGTCGCAGTTATTTCTCTCCTCTGATAATGTTTGAGGGACATTTAAGCACTTAAAACACAGTTAGAAAATAAACCTTGGCTGCTGATAAATCTGAAAGTTTCAGATTCTAGCTGATAAAAAAAGAGTTGATTTTGGTATTCTATCAAACTACAATAGATCACTAAATTCATTACTATCAAACTACAATAGATCACTACATTCATTATGTAAAACATCTACTTCATTCCTCCTAGACGAACACAGTAGATAAGGTGCTCTGGGGGGGGGAAAGGTACAGTATGTAGGTCCAAAGTATCAAACCCACCTTTATTGTCACTGCTATCTCTAAGCAGACCTCTGTCTGTCAGTGTATTTGTTTTACAGCAAGAAGCTAGGAGCCTCAGAAATGTTTGAAACGAAGCAGGGGAAAGACGAAGTGGAGAGGGAGTGAGTTTGACAGACTGTACTACAGTTAGCACATTTATTATGTTGTGCAGCTTTTCGCACAAAGACAGCTTGACAGGAATGACAAGCTGCCTTTTAAAAAATTGTCGAATTTAGAAAAAGACATCTGTAAAAGGTGTGATGCTGATTTTTAATCAAATGTGTTCTTACTTGAAATGGCTGTTGTGACTGCTGGCTGGGTGGGATAGGCTTGCTGGGTGAAAGGCTTAATGCTGGAGCAGAGAAAGACAGACCCATTAAGAGAGAAGGAAAAATCACCAGAACAACGCGAACAATGTCGAGCTCATTGCTTTAAGAGAGTTCAGGTTTTTCTTTTCTGATACTTACTCTTGTGAGGATCCTGGCTGACCAGCTGATATCATACCCTGCCATAACTAGAGAATTAGATGTATAAATAGACAACAAAGAACAACAAAGGACAAACAACATCCAATTGTGAGCAGCTGTGAGCGACAAGATCAAAATGGCTTTTAGCTCCATGTTCAGTGGATGTAGTTATCTTGACTACCACTCCTTTTGATCATGTGCTTATCTGATAGGGGCAGATAAGCTGCGGTGTGTAATGTGATTTGGCCCGGGTGTCGGTGTGTTTGGCCCCATGGCTGCCCTGGGTGAAGCTGGACTGGATGGATCAAAAAGTGCTGCCGATGAGGCTCTTACCCCTGCTCCGGGGAAGGCTGGGCGCGGGATGCCTGGCAGGCCCAGCTTGTTGTGAATAGCCGTGGCAGAGACGATCTGAGCCGAGGACATGGAGGCCATGCTCTGGAGGGCTTTGTCCTTCACGGCTTGGTCCTTAAACAGCAGTCACAAAAGGCTTAGCACTCACACGGAAAAGGGAGGTGGAGTATGTTGCAGAGGTAGCAACAACCAGACTCTAAACAACAGACTGAAAGCACCGCTGACCTCTCTCACAACAGAAAACAGCAAGCAGGTAAAAAGAAGATGCATCAGTATTGCTATTTAAGTGTAGGCTTCTTTAAAAAAAGGAATGTGCCAGACAATCGCCTTTGAATTCTACTATACAATGGTTAGCAGCGGTATGCACTTAAATGAGTTTGCTTATTGACTAATCTACTGCTAAAATACTTTTTATAAAAACTCATTCAGCAATACTTCTATCAAGGCTGCATTTGTCTTCATGTCAAAACACATCTAAACATCGCAAAGATGTTTTTCTGAACTGAAGGACACAAACAACAACTGTTTGAGGAGCTTTCAAAGCTCCAGTTAGTTCCTTTCATTTAAAAAAGATTTTTAAATTATCAGGATGAATCTACATGAATTGCAAAAAGGCCTGCAGAAGAGCTCTACACATTGTGTGTTGTTTTGAACATAGTCCTTTGTTAAAGGGTGCTAACAAGGTTACTGTGGGTTATACTGACCCTGCACACACACATACACACATACACACACACAACAGACGTGCTGCTAGCAAACCTCATGCAGACACACAAGGCAGAAGCTAAGGGTAAGCATGCTGGCAACAGATGCTGGTGGAGCTGAGTCAAGCTACAGTATGATAGCTAAGTGTGCAGCAATATGATGACAAACAGAGACACCAATAAACTGGGGGAAACACTGGGCAGCAGCTATTGTGACACTATGGCAGAAGCACAAATGCAAATCTAGCAGCTGAAGGACGAGGCAGGCCCTAATTAAAGCACAAACAGCATCAGCAACATAAAATGAATACTTACCATGCTTGTAACCTAGATGCAAACAAACAGGGTTTTATTGTACATTTGTAAATTATAGAAACTGAACATTTTCAAACAGATACAAGTCTAAGCTATGCATGAAAATGTGAAAATGTTACTGCAATCATCAGTTGAAAAAACAAAACAAAAAAAGGTCTACTTTGATTTGACCAGTGTCTTGCTTTCTTCACAAAGTACAACAAACACAGATGTGTAATGAATACTTCATAACAAAGGATTATAAAATTTGTATTTACAAATTATCGTTGGTCTCTGTGGCGAATGTCTTGCTCTCTATAATTTTCACAATCTGATCAGCAGTCTTCACTCGAGACAAAACAACAGAACAGTAACATAATGACTGTAATTTCACTAAAACGCCATAGACAAGACCAGAAACAGCAGGTTTCCATTGATGCCCCCTAAAATGAAGGGCACACTTGTACTTCTCTTTGCCACTGAACTCTAATTTGCTTTAAATGAGAAAAGACAGGGATTCATACAAAAGCTGTCTGTTTTTCTTCAGACTGCCGCCTGTGCCCCTGAAAGACCAGGCATTCATGTGGCTAGCTGCCTGTCTGACTCTGTCTGTCTCACTCACTCACACACACACGCACACACACATTTATTCACACACACACACACACACACACACACAGATTAATGAGGGGTCATTAATTCGTGTTGAATACAAGAGTGGAGCAAAGTGTGAAAGTCAAAATGTATGGTAGGTTCCCCAAGTAAAGAGGAAAATGGTCCATAGGTGGATATGTGATCCTTTAATGCACATTACTTCCTTAATTTCCTTATAATTGCATAATTATCACACATTTTTCCACAATGCTTCTCCCACTTGAATATGCCATTCTGAAAAAGCTTTCCCAGTGATTTGACTACTACTGAAATAACTGACAGGAGCCCTAAAATGACGACATCTGGACTGGGAGGGGGGGGGGGGGGGGGGAGCGACTGACAGCCATGGCATTGTGAGAGACTGGAGTTATCAACAGCTAGAAGGGAGAACAAGAAAGCAGAGAGGGCATTTCAGAAACAGCCAGCTCCACGGCCATTCTCCACTCTGAATGTGCACAACTGAGCCTTTGACAGCCGAGGAAAGTTGGGTTACGTAGTCAAAGGAGCTAGAGGTGTAATCACCTCTTCATTCTTTATTTTTCTAAACACAGACCCTCTTTTTTTGCCCCATTTTTTTTATGAACTCTGCTCAGTAAGAGATGTAAGCAGACTCTTTCCTTTGACCTTCAGCTCTCAGCCACTCACCGACAGCCAATGCCAGCATGCTTCCCGACAATTGCACATTTAACTGTGGTTTTACTAAATGTTGACAAACACAGAGAGTAAGACTTAGAGCCTGACCAATGAATAAACCGAGCCGATAAATGTGTGATGGTTAGCTCAGCGTGACCTGTGCTGGTGTAAACGCCAGACAATAAGAAACAACAAACTGCAGGATATACTGTAGATGCAAAAAGTATTTTTTAAGGTTATCACTTTCTTTTATATATTTGTTTGTCCCACTCCATAGAGCATTTTGGTCCAAACAAATATTTCAACAAATTTTGAATGGATCGCCATGAAATTTGGTTAAAAAAAACAAAAATATTCCTTACATCAAATCCTAGTGAATTCCCTGACTTTTCTTCTAGCACCACCATCAGGTCGGACCTTTCCAAACACTTTAGCACGGTGATGTGAGCTATTAGCGCAAAAGCACTGTTGTGTTTAAATGCAGCCTTAAACAATCACTGGTATGGCTGAACTGAATGATGTCTTACAGAATACATACTGTATATTGGTCACAATGCTTATTGACATCTTTTAAGTGCTGTGTTTCAGTGAATCTTGTATATTTATCAGATTTTTAAACGCAGTATCAGTAAATAAAAAATTCAATATTGGTCAGGCTCTTGTGCAATCAAAAACTAAACATATAAACTACCAGGAGCATTTGCTTTGGAGTGCTTATTGTTATTAATCAATTTTTATTATTTTTATTAATGGAGGCATAAGGCAAAACGCCTTCAAATGACAAAAATGGCACTCTCAAAGCAAAGACCCGTAAAGGGAAGTGATTTTAGATGAAACAAGAGGACAGGACAGCGACAGCACGTCTGGAGCATGGGCGAGAGAGAAGGAGTGAGAAGGTGCAGGTGGGTTAGAGAATCTGAACAGACTACAGTAGCTACAGTCAGCGGTTAGGGAGAAATCAGAGCACCAGGCATTCACTCTGTCACCACAGGAAACAGGAAGTTAAGACGCACAGCAACCAACAAGCCCAAAAGCAGAAAAGCGCATACCTTTAGCTTGGAATGAAACTCACGAGATTTCCTTCTGGCAAGAACCTGAATGTGACTAGACACCTGCGGGGTAGGGGAGGGGAGGAAAACAAAGGAAGAGCCTGTAACCATGGCAATGAAAAGCCCCCTACAACTGGGCAAAGCCAGACGTACCTTAATGGCTGCTTGGATTTCTCGAACTTTCTTTCTTGCTAAGACCTGTATGTGACTAGACACCTCCATTAAAAAAAAAAGAGAAAAAAGGGGAAAATAAAACAACAAGAAAAAGCAAAAGAAAAGAAAAAAGTACAAGGTATATTACACATTTCTTTCTTGGTTTAAATAACACTTGATGGAGATAAGGTGCATAGTATCAGAAGCATGTTCCAAACCACACAACAAGCTAACAGCCAATAAAGCGTTTTCCTGTGTTGTCGTTACTTAAGTGAACTGATTAAGGAGGATGCAGGCCCCTTTAGCACACATTAAGAGCACACAGATGTGATCTGCTGTGTGCTGCATGAGAATTGGCTAGTCTAGTATTCTTACGGGAGCCGGGCGAGGCATTTCACCAGCCAAGTTTCACCTCCGATGTTCACACAGTTCAATATTATCTAATATTACAACCAGTGCAAGAGGCAGTTTGAAAGAGAAGTTACATGTGCCTCGGCGATGGTTGGATTTACAGTCTCCTCTGGCACTGTTCAAAATCACACCTAAGGTGAGTTTTCTAACAGGAATGGAGTGATTTAACAGAAAAGCACACCCCATCACTCAACCTGAGCATATTTTCTTTCTATTCAGGTTGATACATAGAATAAAATAAAGTTGAAACAATTGGTTGATATATTGTTCAACAGAAAATGAAGCAGCAATCATATACAGTATCATTCATTTCCACCATTTGTCCAACTAAAGATGCTGAATAATCTTTGGTTTCCTGCTTCTCCAATGTGAGGACTTCCTATTGTGTTGCATTATTTTAAATTCAGCATCTTTGAGCTGGAGTGGTGGTTTGAGAAAAAACCCCCACAAAAAACAGGACATCATCACCCTGGGCTCTGGGAAATAATACTTGCCATTTTTTTGCTGTTTTCTTGTATGTTATGGATAAAACAATTAAGGTAATGATCTGCAAATTAACTGATAATTAAAATGGGAACTGTCGCCATCAATGATTTTCATTTTAGAATAAATGCACAATTATGTTTTCGATTGAACGTTTAGCCTGGAAAACGTAAGAAAATACCAAAAAAAAAAATGTCAACCATAATTTCCTAAAGCCCGAGACAGACAGAGAAAAAAAGACTAAACAGACAGAATGTTTTGTCCAACAAACATAAACTAAACCCAATCATTTTGAGTGCATCATCAAAGAAGAATCAAAAAACCAGAAGAAAGGAGGATGTGATGAGAAGCTGAAACTGGTGGTTTCTGATTAAAATAAATGTACATAACTCACTGCAGATGGATTTAACCTTGATTGATGTAACAGTATTATCTCTAATGAGACTGTTAGCTGCAGACTTAATATAAATAACAGCAACTGTACACACACACACACACACACACACAAACACACACGTCACACATTTACACTAACAATAGAAACAGATGTGTGTTTCTCTATAGCTGCAGGTAAACAACTCTCTCTCTCTCTCTGGCTCTGTGTTGACGAGAAGAGTCACAGAGAGAGAGAGAGAGAGAGAGAGAAACCACACGGCCTTTCTGGCCCAGACTGATCAATTCACACACAGTGATCGAATGTCACTGTAGACACCGGCTTGTTTATCATTGTCATTCAAGTCAGTGGTCATACAGGGAATTTCCTGTTTAGAGGGACGATCAGTCAGTGGGCTTCATACTGTTACTGAAGCACCAGGAGAGCTGCTAATTATCAGGTCCTTCAATAACTCTTATACAAAAACACTACAGTAAGAGCCCTGCATTTTTATTCTATTTACATATTATCTGTATGACAGTTGCCTGACATGTCACAGCAGATCTTAGTTAATCCATCAGGTTAAGTCTAACCTTAACCCTGTGGTTGCAGTAGTGTGTCTCCAGTCCAGAGCACACAGCATGTCGTAGACGGCAGCGTGTACTCTCAACACCGACTACAGCAGCAGATAGTCTTTGATCAGAGATGGTACCAATCTATTAAGGCTTTCGACCTTCCTATTAATAAAAGGCCTCTACCCCGGCCGAGTGCACAAGCCTCTGTGATGTAGTCACAAGGAGGACTGCTCGCTCTGCTAAGCCGCAGTGGCTCCTCTCTGTTCAAATGACAATGATGGTGGATTTGTTGTAGCCAGATAAAATGAAAGCCTGCGTTTTAGGCAGAATACTGGCATGCTGTATATCAAAGCTTTTAAAAGAAGAATCTATAATATATCTCCTTTACAAGACTTCTATAGCTACAGTTCTTTTTAAGTAAGGGTTAAATGGATGTTTTCATAAACGTCATAATCCAGGGACATCTGTTCATGCAGCCCAGCGGTGGCCGGGGAGCCTCAGAGGTCCCTGCAGAAACAATGGCAGCAGAGCACACACACACAGCCCTCTGACACTCATGCAACAGAGAAGCATCTCTCTCCCGGCCTTACCTGTTTACGAGTCCTCGTCTTCCCGGTCCGAAGCTTGATGTATCTCGCTATCAGCTCATTTCGACCTGTGTGAACAAGAAAAACAGAGCAGAATGTGTTCAATGAAAGAAAAGAAGGACAAAGTATCTCCGACAGCAACAACAACAACAAAATTTAGCGATAAGCTCAGGATTTCTTGGAGGAAGAGAACATTTAGAAACACACCACATCACAGGATCAGGATTAATAGGTGTGTGTGTGCACCAATTACTAGGATGTGTGAAAATGACAATTCGTGAGTCTGAGTATTTAGTTCAGGTCTAAGTGCGATGTGTTGGGTTTTTAACAATTGTGTTCTTCTTAGTGAAGTGGATTGGAGATCTTTATTTCTTGAATGGTTAATCATTTTTCTTATAATAACAGTTTATTGCTGCTTTTAAGCTTCAGAAAAAGATTGTGCACTACAGTGAAATTAGAATACAGTCAGACATAGTTTGGTAATTTTCTTAAACCCACATCAATAAATCAATAAATACCTTTGAAGTTCTGAGAAAACAAATTGTGAACAACAAATATTCAAAAAGCCACCTGGCTGGTGTGTAGCTTTATTGACAACATTTCTAGCATGCAGTCATGGATTCATACACAAAGCCCTAAACTATAAGCTCTGCCACCTTGCCACAACAGAAGGTATGTACATCTCCTAAACAAAACCAAATCCAATTTCCCTGTGAAAACACCATGTGACATTAGCATGAAAAAAAAAAAAAAAAACTGGCAGCAGCATCAGCAGCACAGCCTTTCAAATTAATCTTATTCAATCTCATTCTCTTCAAAGCCTGATGCTTTGAAAGGAAACAGACCTAGCTGTTCATACTATTACAGAAAATAATGGCAACTGAATATATTGGGTTTAAAACAGTGCAGCTCTGACTAAATTATAATTAAAGCATAGCTTTGTAGAGGTCTCCAATTAACAACGGCTCTAAACATTCTTCTGCCCTCAGCTCTGCCCTTATTGCTGTAGCAATGCACATGACCCCTGCTTAGCCCTTTCATATGGTAATAACATGCCGCCAACCAAAACTATTACACAAATTATAGGTAAGGAGGCACTCTAATTATGTGTCCAGCTGTAGCCAACCAATGCCATGGATCTGCTCTTCTCCTCAATGAAATGCACCAAAACCCCTCGATATAATGAAATATTTTTTCTACATTCACTTCATTATCAATTAAAGGTCTTACTTTTATTAGGACACAATGGGACCGCGACGTATCGCACATGTGCTAATAAGCCGTATCTCCGGTAATCAGAGGGAAAGGCATTTTCTGTCAATGGTCAGAATGTGATAGAGCACAAAAGTAAAGCTCAGCGGCATAAAGGGGAAGAACATAGTCACTTTGGATTCATCCAGAGACAAGAGAGCAGTGCTAGATGTAGATGCCTCTCTGTCTGTTGTTGGTATAATGCAAACAAGTAGCCACCACCAAGCCTCATCTGTTGAGGCACCAACGCTCTTATGTGAATGTATTGCCCAAGTGTGCTGCTGCAATTGCAATCCTCATTTAATTAAATTGTACGTTGTCGTTGACATTTAGTAATTTCTTGTGCTTGAATTAAAAATTTGACATCAGATTTGCCAGTGTAAATAAATTATTCGGTCCGTAACGTGTCAGCAATTATTAAACGGTGAAAACATTCCAGTGTTTGATGACTTCAAATGTCTTGGTTTGTTCAGCAAACCCTCTGAATCTCAAAAATTCAATTTACTGCCACAGAAGACAAAAAAAAATGAATCTAGAGAATTTTTGCCGCTTTTGCCCTTAACGAAAGAAAGATTTATTCTTCAGTGTCATTGCAATTTCATGTGTTGTTTGTGCCGAGTTTAATCACAGAAAGCGTGAGTTGTTACAGTGAAAGGTCACGTTTTGTTTTCATCCGAGCCCTGTGAGTTTCAAATGAAAACACAAGTGTGTACACTTGTCAGCAACATGAGAAGCTTTGATACCTGTAGCACCTGGCCGCCTGCCCCACCTACACATTTTGTTGTTCCACTGAGCGCAGCGCAGAGGGGAAGGGTGGGGTTTGACGTCAAGTTGGAGTTTGTTGAAGGTTGCCCCCGGAGCGCTTTTCACACCGAACATTTAGGCGAGGCCAGACTGACTGAACCCACTCATCCGACCTCACAGGACAAATAAACAACATCTGGGGATTTACAATTCCAACCAGCCTATCCAGTGTGCCGGTAGTGTAAACTTTACCAGATGAAGCAGGGGCCTACACTATTTTCAATAATTCACACACTGTGGAAACATAACATGACAATACAGGCATTCATGCAAACTCCTGATTCGTAGATCAAAGCACACAAATGGCCAGCTGAAAGCTTGCTTACTGTTGAATAATTCATTCTTTTCACCAGGCTGGAAAAAAAAAAAAAAAAAAGCTCAGTGGGTCCTGGCTGGTCTGCATTCTTTTTTTTCTTGCCTGTGTTTGCACTGCAAAACAATTGCTGAAAAAATTGTGACTGCAGACATTCAGGACTAGAAATGCTTTAGACATAACTCTGCTTTTCCACACCTGAGATTCATAAGGTGCTACATTTTTTCCCCCACAAACTAATATGAAAATTATCTTCCATAAATAAAACGTAGCAGATGTTTTTTTTCCCCCCCATCTCTGTGGTAAATAAAAAGTAGAGCATGCAGATTTTCAGCACTAACTTTGACTTCTCCTCAGTGTAAGATGTTAATTCAAATCTGCTTTCCACAACTACAGTAGTAAATCAAACTAAAACCAGAGCAGGAACGATTTTAACCATCAGCATCTTTGCATTAATGTTTGCTCCATCCTTTCACAATGCTTCTTGTGTTAATTACATGTATAATGGGCAGACATGCATTAAGGGAGGCTGCCACTAAGGATTCCTCCTTAATTCTACAGCACCATTAGCACATGTGAAAAGTTCTTCATGGTAATAGTCGATAAAGTCCTGTGGTGGTGGAAGGAAGGAAGGAAGGCCAGGAGACAGCTAAGAAAATTAACTCTTTATGGGGTGTTCCTGTCACTCAAAGCAGCAGGAAAAGGGATTAAATGTTTATAGTGTGACCCCTGAGCAGATTTTGTGCTGTTCAGCAGCTGGAGGAGCCCTCCTCCACCTGGCCGGAGTGAACTCTCCTCTGAATCTCAATGAGTCTGGAGGATCTGCGACATGTGAATGGCACTCCAGCAGCAAGGCCACAAAGAGACGGTGGCTCAGCTTTCTCTAGACAGTCCCCAAGCAGCTGATTCCTCATTCAGTCAGAAATCCAATTTGGCCCTCAGCATCCTTTCTCCAAGGAACCTGGGACAGGCTCCCACTGTTGTGAATAACAATGGGGTGTATTGTCACAGTCCACTGTGGACCAACCTCTGAGATACCACACCCAAAAATAAGTTCCCATAACCTCCCATAGGATCTCCACTCTCTAAATCAACGCTTAATGACCTCAACAAACATAATAAGACATAGCATGCCATGGACTGTTTTTTTTGCATGTGTCTTGTATTTAATTCTCCCTTTTCAACTTGGAAAGCTGTACAAAGTAAACACATGGCAGTGACTGGGAGGATTGGTGGATGTGGTGAGAGGGGCCCTGCTGCATGATTAGGGTGGCTTTCCTGATTACTGACCGGGTGTACGGCTCAGATAGGGGAGGTTTGGGGTGAACCAATTATTTTGCTGGCCTGGTTAGTTAGTTATGTGGGTTGAGTGTATTATTATGTTGGGTAGTCGTGATTATAACGTTAGTGAAAAAATTGTCAACTATAATTTCTTGGAGCCCAAGATTTAAAACGGAAATTGCTCGTTATGTCCGACAAACACTCCAAATCCAGAGATGCAGCCTAAAAAAAACCAAATGCTCATTACAACGCTATAAGACAATAGAAGAAGCTGCAAGTTCTCAATTCATCAAATGTTTGGTACATCTGCTTTAAATCAATTTGCAAAGTAGTTGCTGACTTATTGCCTGTCGGTGTTTTAGACAATTCAGTGTACGTACTGTACTGTAGACACCCAAAACTTAAAGATGAGGTTCTCACACTTGACTTGTTTTCTGCTTCGACTCAAACAAAACGAGAGAAAGAAGAAAAAAACGAGTGCAATCATCCCCTGCAGATGAAGGTGTGATCCAGTGTGGTTACTTGTAAAATAGGCTACATTTATGCCCTCAAATGCTGCAACAAGTGCATTAGTCAGCTCAAGTGTAAGAGCTATTAGAGCCACTACAGGCCTTCTTGCTACAACCGTATTCTTTTTTTAACAGCGATTCCCTCCATCAACCTGTTGTTGTCAGGAGCCTTACAGTAAAACATAAAGAGAAAGAGCTTTTCCTATAAGTGATAGGTGAACTGAATCATGTAATTTAGTCTAAGCACAATATAGTATATTGTAGGTTTATATTGCATTCTGGTTTCTTAAGGCTCCTCCCAGTGAATAAACTGGTATATCCCGACATTCCTACGATGGATTACACCCTGCATGATTGTTGAACATCAGTGTAAATAGTGAGTGTTGACAGAAGCCTTTGTTCTCCAGTTCTGAGGGACTGACATCCAAACCTGACCTTTACGGTTCATGATTTAGATAGCTGAGAAACGCTCGGTTATCAAACTGTACTGTAGCCGCATTGAAGATGTTTACATGTGTTGAATATCAGCAGATTATTATTCGCAGTCTGGTTAAACATTAAAACACAGGATTGTTTGCTAAAGTTATAAGAAAGTTGGTTATTTGTGTTTTTGTATTGAAGCTGGTTGAAAGTGGCAGATTGAAACGGGTATCAGTGGGATATTACATGATTTCTGTGTAGCAATCCAGATTTAGCATGTTAAACAGTAAAAGAAAAAGACTAATATTATGCTTATATAATGAAACTCTAACTTTTATAGTTGTTTATTTGGTCCTTTTCCACTTTTGTTTCCACTTTGCAAAAGGATTTTTGGGAATCATATTGACAAATTTGATAGATTGTGATTAATATTAATGTGTATTAACATCTCTTAAAAACTTCATCAAGATATCTGTTACAGAATAGAAAAAAAGACATCTATGTAAACACATTTTAATCAATACTACATATAAAAAATTGATTGTTTTTTGCATCTTTCTAAATTCCCTTGATGAATGAGGTAATACTGAGTGAAGCAGTGCTGAATCTCCACTGGCATGCAGGCACAAAGGCCTGTCATTGAATCCACTCCCAAAAGCCTTTGTGCACCTGTGTAACATAAACAGAGGATAATTTAAGTAATGGCATATTAAACAATTTAACTGCCTTGGGTGCCTCCTTTCGAGCAGCAAGAACAATACTTTACTGCTCCGCTCGGGATTTTTTCTCCTTTTGCTCTTTTTAAAAGCATCCATTTCCTGTAACAGCACTTTTTTTTTTCTAACACAGGCAGAACCACAGTCACATCTGGCCCAGCACTCTGCCATGAGACAGCGCCGGGCCTGGCCAAGAATCAGTCGGCAGATTGCCTACATGTGTGTGGCTTCGACCGCCCAGTTCTCTCTCTCTGTCTCTCTGTCTCTCTGTCTCTGTGCAGGGCCTGACAGAACTGAGAGCACACATGTCACACTGGCCAACACACACAGGACACATCTATCATTAACCCCTCATTCAATTATTTATATTTAAATGGATAAACTGCTTTGACACAACATGCCGGAAATGATCTTTTCATTAAAGTCCTCCTCTGAGCAACAATGTCGTCAAACTTTGGATGGTTGATTTTCCTGGTCTTGGCGTGACTGAAAACTGAATATTATTGCGCTTTAGATGGTTGTTGGGACCAAACAATGCAACAATGATGTCACCTTGGAAACTGTGCCGGGTATATTTTCATTGTTTTCTGAAATCTTGGCGACATCTTTGCGAGAGAAGATGAATGGCAGAGGAAACGATTATGAAGTCATTAGGTTCAATTCAACCATACATCATTAATTCCTGAACAAAACTCATTTCAATAAAACAAAAGTCATTTCAATAAAATTAAACTAATACTTTATAGCCTACATCTATACAAATGATTGGGTCAAATGACATGTAGGTTTTGTATTCAATAGGAAAATATTTGCCGGCTCAAGCCTCTCAAATATCTTTTTGTAATATTTTTGAGTTGTAGACCTTTGGTCCGACAAAAGAAGCAGTTTGAAACTGTTTGAAAATGTAACCTTGAGCTTTTGAAACTTGTGATCGGTGTTTGTTGCTATTACTTAGAGAATTATTAATTAATCAGTTTGCCATTTCGAGAAAAAAAAAAAATCAACAAATCAAAATAATTTCTTCAGTTTCTTCAACTTTGAAGTTATGCAGACCACAGCCCATTATGGGTTTGTTCCTGTGTGTGTGTGTGTGTGTGTGTGTGTAGCAGGCCAACACAATGGCCCCAGCTTTCCTGTCATCCGTGATAGATGACTCAGGGGTCTCAGGCAGACATTAGCATCACAATAGACTAAACCAACAATATGAAGGCATTCGTCCCAGGTTTTGGGAATAGCAGGCAGGGGCAGGAAGCCTTTTACTTACAACATCAATGGGAGAACACCGCTTGCCAAGTGGAGGAGAAGCTGTGACTTGCGACTTGAAAGAAAATTGACAGTGGCCTTTTTTTTTTTTTTTTTTTGGAAGGAAAAACGCCATGCTATCAGTTTAGCGTTGCATTAACTCTGGCTGACAGGTCAAAGAGTATGGCTGAGGTTCCTGTGTGATGATGAATAATTTTCATGAGACCAAATAACACACAGCTGCTGCCTCACTGAGAAAACAACAAGTCAGTTATGTAAGCTTAAACAATTAGAACTAAATAAAAAAAAAAACACTGTGCAGCCGGCCAGATCCTGCAGGTGTTTCCCGAGGAAGGTGCCGCACCAACATTTACAAAGTCCTTTCTCAGGCCCCTTCACTCAGGCAGAGAAAAAGAAAAAAAAAAGATCCCTTGTGAAAGCCAAGTAAGACAATATCTGCTGATCGTTCGTAACATCTGACTCCAGTCCACCAGCTGATTGACACAAGTGCCTTAACTTCCTGTATTGTTGGACACTTAGCCTACACTGGAAGCGTGGGTCCATAAGAAAGACTTCAAGGCCAGACGCTGCATGCGTGACGCCACAGTGATCACAAACACTAAAGCTATTCTCTGAGACACAATAGAAATCCCTCCTGCTCCCCCTCCTCCTCCTACACACACACACACACACACACACACACGTGCACACAAAACACACACACACACACACACACAACCCAATGCCTGCAGGCTAAATCAGTAAAGTTCAAGCCCATGTATCCTCTCATTAAACTGGTTCTGCATTAATGCATCACGTGTTTGTAAATTTGACACACTTGTAGATTATTATATTTGTGTAATTAGGGACTGAACCAAACTCTTCTATACTTTTCCTTTAAACTCCATGTAATATCTGACTTACATCCAGTACAACAGTCTCTTCAGTGTCTCATAAAATCCTCTCAGGCTCTTTGAGTTCTGGCCACACATGAACAAGGGTGTTCCTCCCACATCCTCAGGTAACTGCTCTGTTCACTACTCATTCAGGCGACAGGCAGAGGCACCGAGTGGGTTTTCTGCTTTGTGTGAATTTATTCTGCAACTTTGATGATACGTGATTTTAAAACCTGCCTCTCTTTAATGACCATGGCAGCACTGCTTAGGTTTATTATTATTATTCTTTGTCATATGAGAGATTATTCACACAGAAGGCCAATGTCTTTGGGTCTCAGCAGAAGTACATCTTTCTGGTGAGTAGAGAGCTCTCTTTTAATTGCAACCTTTTATATCTCAAATCAACATCACAAACAGTTTTGGTAAAACACAAATCTTGACAGCCTTAATATCTGCAAAATCCACCGTGTTTAATGGAGCTAGCCTCCGTCCAAATTTAGCAAGTTTACACAAAATCAGCTTAAAAGAGCACATGTTGTTTATTCATTTGAAGGTTAGAGTCTCTTCATCACCCTTCATCTGACAGGCACTTTTTTGTCGCCCCTTTCTTGTATGTGATGATTAATAAATATCTCAATAAATTCAACAAGTCTGTTTCAATTGCATTTTACAACAACAAAATGTTACCATCTTTCCATTGTACATCTTTCAGCTCCCACTCCATATGCTACTGGGTATAACCATTTAAACTTTTTTACAAAGATGCACAGTATAGATCTCAAATATATCTGTATTGATATCAACTATATAATGGAGTCAACTGAACAAAGCTCTGCTCTGAGACATTACAGCTTTTTAGACTTTAATTGATGATTTTAAGAATCACTCGGGGTTTAAAAATCCAGCCCTGGTAAAATTAAGTTCTCTATATAATGTAGTGTGCGACTGTAATTAACAGCTCTTTAAAAATCCATTTTTTCTCTGGACACCAAAAGAAATCAATACTTAACTTCAAATGACCTTATTGAGCTGGATAAAAGGCTTTATCGCAGGGGCTGGGTCAGGAGCGGTTGAGCTAATGTGTTAGTTGAACAGTGGGGGATTAAAGGTGAGGTGTTCTCTCAAAATCTTACAAGACATCACAAAGCAGCAGGTCACTAACCTGAGCCTTCCTGGAGACACTGAGAGGATTACAGCAGCCAACCTCTGCTGAACTGTGCTTGTATTCAGTCGGGGCTGAGGAGGCAAAGACAGCCTCTTTATCACTCAGCAGGTCCAGCCCATTCTATTTCCTTTTCTCCCCACACTGCCTCTCTCAAACAAGGCCAGACCTGAAACCTGTTAGTCCCAACTCAGTGCAGTATACTCACAGGGGACCAATTTGCACAGCCAGCCCTTGTCTGAATCACTCTATCAATTAGGAGCCACTGTGTTTATCATCACATACATTATTGTAGAGGCTGGCCTGGTCATTGTGTTGAGGTGTGCCTCTCAGGAGAGGGAAACAGATGAAATAAATGACCAGGGAGCGAAGCCACAGTTGGACAGACTGCTGGACTAATCTGAAAGGACGGCTGTAATTATGAGTCTCCCGAGGAACTGGCTGTGTGGCAAGTCCAATGTGTGAACATGGCGCTAACAGTCAGGAAGGTGCACTTACCCCCCTTCTCCACAACAAAGTAAGACACTGAGTCAAATCAATATTTTCAATCTCTCAGGATCAATTCAGCATCTGAGCACAAAGGAAGACATGTTGGCTGTGCCCATTGTGTATAAATGAAAAGTCAAACTTTGTGGTCATGATGGGCTTCTTCTGTCTCACGTTCTTTTTGTAATCACGGGTGCAAAGTTGAGGGATTCTTGACTGAAAGTTGCAACTGAATCCAAGTCTTTTGGAAAGAGACAAGGTCCTAAATAGTTAACAGAAAGCCCAGACAGTCAGGCCATGGTAAACATGCACTTACTATCTGATTACAAGGATAATAAATGGTCATATACATAACATATTCAGCTTAAGGTCAGACAATAACACTGTTTTGAGTATGATCATTTTATGACTATGACGACAGTCTTCCTTTGTTTCCAGGGATGCTGCTGCAGTGTTGAGAGACCTTTGTCTATTGCACAAACAGCACAGAAAGAGATGACAGTGTGTTAGCACTGGAGTGAAGTCCCTGCGCTCTGGGTGAGAGAATAACACTGGCATTCAGATTCCATTCATATGTTGATTACACAAAATCGTCCCATCAGTATGAGATGATCTTGTCAGAATAAAAGTGTTTCATCAATGGGGTATGATGTAATCAGCGTGAAACTGATGACTTTTCTTGAGGAGAGCATGAAAAATGACACTGCATCTTTAAGAAGCCCAGAGTCTCACTGTGTTTTAGTCAAACAAAAGCAGCCAATTGAGAACATGCAACATGAAACCAGAAGCCAGGCGCAGAGGGCCTCGCACAGTCCTCAGAGCACGGACACACCCCGTGTGCTCCCGATTCAGGCAGGCAGAGAACCACGGCCTGCGATCCAGCCATTCAGTGAAAACACTTCCACACACAAGTCTGAAAAATACACACAAACACACACACTCACAGAGCGGCTCCGTCTAACCTCTGGAAACACAAGCACCCAGTTTCTAAAAAATGAAACGTTAACAGTGTTCAGCAATGATTTGATTGTGAAAGCATTATCCACTATTGTCATGTGGTGCTACTGGATTAACTTAAAAAAAATGTTTTATACAACATGGTGCAAGACAAAACACAGAATCAGCGCCTCAGAAAGTCACAAATCCTCCTTTTTTCAGAAACCTCTCTCCACAGCCTGGTCAGCATCAGTCCTGTCCATCACCACGGCAGCCCTGTGAGGCATGAACCCTCGGCAACATGAGGCCATGGGCAGGAGACTGGAATCTCGCACGAGCCACAACATGTTATGCTTGGTCACCACAACATGGACATGAGTTAGAGCTAAAAAACCTGCCCCCCCCCCACCCCCCAAACCCTACCCCTACCCCTACCCCTACCCCCCTCCCTGAACAGACTGCCATGAAATAATATGCACTTCAAAATCAATTCTGCTGCTCAGCAACAGGGGAGCTCTAAACGTAGACCCATTTTGGGGCTGAGTCTCATTAATTGCTCGTTCTCAGAGCCACAAAATCACACATGGACAATAAGCTAAAGAGATGTAGGAACTGAGCGATGCAAAAGAGTGAGTGAAATCAGCCTCATCTCAATTCTTTTATTATTATTATTATTATCATCATCATCATCATCTGTATGTTTTGGTTGGCTCCTTTCGGTCTGACTGGTGTCTACTGGGTGTATTAGACCCAGGAGTGCATCGCATTGCGGTGAAAAACAACAGGTGCAGAAGGACCATGAGGAACATCGGGGTTTGTTTAAACAGACATGAGAGGATCACGTCAACACATACACACATGTGCTATGTAATAGTTTAAATATAGCATATTGATACATAATCCATGTTTCATAACGCTGGTGGACAAAGTGGTTTCCTCTTCACACCTTGTATATATGATGTTCTCATCACAGGAGGTTGCATGACCAGTCCAACATCTTCACGAGATAAGTTAAAAAAAAACAACAACAAAAAACAGGTCAACTTGTGCATGTTGAGTTAAAGGCATCTCCATAGCGACCCGTGATGAATAAATAACCAGTTTTGGCCACAAACCAACCTTAAAACCTTGAATTTCAGCTCAAAATGGCTTCTTCCTTCCCCTCATCGTAACCTGCATCAATGCTATTTACACTTTCAACAGTTACGTCTTTTGAGAAAGACATAAAATAATTGGACTTTTTTCACTACCATGTGTGTGAAAACACGGTAGCCTTACACTGACAATGACGAGGGAACAAATGAGGGATTATTCTGGAGGTGTGTGATGCCTCTCCTGCAATGAAGTTCCTCACACTCCATTCTGAGTGAATGCAGGTGACTCGGGGAGCCTGAGCTGATCCCAGAATTCCTCATTATCTGCCCAGCAGGGAGGATCAGATCCGCTCGCTCTGTCTCAGAGCATGCTCGGCCCGGTGAGACGAGACCCAGAGGAGCACAGTGCTGGGCCATCGGGGGCAAGCCAGGTCTGCTCATTATATCTAACTCATCCTTGGCATCTCTGCAAACCAAGTGCCACTTAGTTCCCACAGGAGGGGTCTGGGCTGGATCACTGACGAGATGGCAGAGCAAACAGCACAATGGTAACAGGAAAAGCTTTACATCAAAAGTCACGTGCAGACGGAGGCATAACGTCCAGCAGCGCGTCTGCAACGGGAATATTGCAACATACAGTATGTACAGGCTTTCAATCATTTACTGACTGTATCATTTGGAAGATCTGATTAATGGTAATGATTACTGCTATTGCTTATCAGAACCAGACTGATTAAATGACACTGGCACAAAGAGCACCCGAAAATGTCTTGAGAGATGGATATGACTCCGCCATTTAGGTTTCAATAGACTGAGAACCTTAGCCATCAAATACAAGTGGCCGCTGCAAAAACAGGAAAAACACCATGTGGGTGTGGTGCAAGCAGCCTTCAGGTAGAGTAGGTATTTACATTTTTCTGTCACTAGATGGAATAAGAACCAGTTCTTCTATATTTAAACGGTAACTGAGAAAAATTCACCAATGTCATTTAGCTTGCGGGGCAAGTGCAAATACATAACTCAATGAATAAACATACAATTTGAGTGAAGCGTGTTGTTTCATTTATCAACTCTATTTCTGGGATAAATGAATGCAGCCCCGCACAGCAGGTGAATTATGCAAGTGCAGAATCTAAGGCCTTTGGCTAGGGGCCAGTGCCCTCTATTTCCCTTTACTTTTTAAAATATTCTCCTAAGTAAACTCTGGGGCAGAGGCAAAACGCTGGCTGGGTGATACAGTCTAGATGCAGATGTAGTGTTTCCATTGCAGTTACAATTAGCCTCAGAGAAACGGGCGCAGCGCCAGCCAGCACTGGTCTCAGCACATCCGAAACACTTCAGGTAAACACCACAATAAGCTAAGAAGCAGAAATTAGAAATTGTTTTGAACCGCAACACAGTTGCTATAGAGACTGTTGCTAATTAACTGCACTCTACCCCAGGATAACAAAGGGCTTAAGGGCACTCAGGGCGGCTCCTCTTGTGATGAGCTCTGTGTATGGAACACTATGCCATCCCCAGGGTCTCTCAACTACAAAATACCTGTCTCCTTGTAGCCAACTTTCATCTCAGATGCCATAAGAGGTTTTGTGTGGTGTCTCTCTGTGTCTGTTATAAACCCTATGGACCCGGATCACAGTGCCATATCAGCCTCACCATGATAAGCTGAACCCTTCCCCTCTCAAAAGACAAATCACTGGATGTTTTAGACAAATCAATCCCTTGCAGCAGCATGGAGGACCACTTCATTGGTTACTTATCTTTTGATGGCATTTCAAAGGCCTGCACTGCTTGCACAAATGACAATCCGAGGGATCATACAAAGAATATACAGTGTACACATACTGGCTAAGAGAGCATCTTTATCTTTATAGAGCGCATGCAGCCAGGGTTTGCATTTCTTTGAATATTTGCGCTGTCTTAATAGTAAATCTGTCTAGCTTATAAATTCCTTAAATAATATCATTTATTTTGCATCTTAATACTGCATACTGACTGAGTGTTACAATATTTCACGTATTTCACAAAGAGGAGCGAGGAAGCGGACGGCAGAGTCAAAAGGAAACAATGGAAAGTATTTTGTAAGATTTGCTCACAAAAAACAGTAAATATGTCAGAGGAATAAGAGAAGAGAGAAGAAAAAAAGAAACGAACCGAGTCACATTCCAAGCATTCCTCAAAACATTCCCAACACTGAGTTCATTGTAATTTTCAACACTGAGGTAATCAAACTGGCTGCTCCCTACAGCTATGACCTTATTGTCCATCACACATGGGATTCATTCACAGCCATAAAACATTTCAAATCCAGTGTGAATGTTCACAAAGACACTGTCCTGTAGCTTCTAAAAAAAAGTCCCCTACTACTATTTACATGTCAGTGTCTATACTGTATTTAATTTGTGATGTGTACAGTCACACTGCACAAACACAAGTCCACTGTATTGTCCCTGGTGTAGTTTTATGTTTGGTTAACACCCTGTTCAAATAATGAACAGCTCAATCTATTGAAAATAAAACATGGCTGCCTTTTCCCTTTTTTTCTTTTCTTTTTTTTTTGGAGTAAGAAAGACCCATGGCACCTCCTCGCTTTGGGGGACTGTCACGGTTCATGGCATGATGGAACTGGCACTGGGTTGTAGCAACAGTTGGAGAGCTGAACAACAAGCACTGTCCCCAGAAAATATACGAGGCTGTTCACAGTCCATTACATTGTCCCACCAACCAAACTCCCATACGTTAAGCTGTAAGTCCACCGCGGCATTCAGCTCCTTTTTCTTCCACATTCTTGAAACATGTAACTATACATTAGCTCTCTATTCTGTACAATTTCAGTTTTCTACACTTTTATCTACTATTTATCTAACGCCATACTGTTCTGATTCAGTAAGACGAGACGGACAGACAAAGGATTCTGCTACCGGTGAGACAACGTGTAACCAGATACAGAGCACATCTGGCAGGACGAACGTCTATTCAACCCCACAGTTGTCTCCTCAGCAGATTTTAAGACGGATTCAACACCACAAAAACAAACCTTTCGCTGGGTTTGTTATTGAGGTTTTTAATCTCTCTTGAGTAATAATCTTTTATTCCGTCTGTGAATTGTATCCTTTGTCTTTTTCATGAGGTAGATTTCAGTGGCTTAGGGTCGTCTTTCAGCTCAGTTTATGATAATTCTCATCTGTTTATCTAATTAAACATTACGATTTAAACGAGAAGCACCGACCCCATTCAAGGTCTTTGCAGTAAAGCTGACTTTCTATTCTCTTTGTAACTTCTCAAAAATAATAAATTAAAAAGGGCATTTGACCTTTTTTAATGCCACAGTCTGCCAAAAAGCTGAAAATTTTCATCATACTGAGCGTGTTCACTGACTAAACAGAGAGGCCTGCACTTAGCACTGCTCATTTATAACTCTAGAAAAACCGAATTGTCATGCTTTAATCCACAGCAGAGGGGCAGCTTCTCTGCCAGCTTCACTCTGTGTGGGGACAGAGGAACTGGAGGAAAAGACAATGGGGAGTGTCCTGTTGTCTGAGCCCATATCTTTGTAGTGGCAGCTGAGGGGTTTCACTGAAACTCCTAGAATTTACATTTTGTTTGGCCGGAGGGGTCACATGACAGCTGCGAGCGAATGCTCCGAGGGGCTTTCTGCTTTCACTTGACACTGACAGGCTGTGAGACGGTCCAACACCACAGAGAGAAAATATTCCCTCTTTCCATGACATCACCCAGCCAGGAATGGGGGGGGGAAGTGGCGGGAGGAGAGAGGGCACAGCTGGTGGCAGCCGCAGTACCATCTGCTACTGACTAATAGTTCATGCTGCTTTACTTATAAACTTGCACTTCTGTGAACCAGAGTAGTGGCTATATAGGCACAGAGCACATCACAGACTGATCTCAGCATGGGAGTCGTATAATGTTGCATTTCTCAGCACAAGCATGTATTGATTCCCCTTTTTCATTTGGGAAAATTATACTTCATCACTTTGTTTTATGTCATTTTAAATGAGGAGTTGATGCCACTGTCATGTCTGTCTGTTAAATATGAAACTACAGTCAGCGGTGAATCCATATCCATACATATCCAAAATAATGATATTAACAAATACTTTAGAAGAGTATAACTTTAGGTGCTGGTAGACAGATGTGTTACCTTTGAACAAAGTAAGGTGAATGATTCCTCCTGCTTTCAGACTTTATGCTAAGCTACAGCTTCTTACACCAGCTTCACATTTAAAGTAACTCCTTTAAGCTCCTTCTATTCTCATCTATTAGAAATTATGCAAAAAAAAACAAACACAGATAATGCCGCCTTGGTTAAAGCTCATTCATACACACATGTGGACTTACCGTACATCTTTCCCTCATCAGAAAGGATGATCTTCCTGCGTCCACAAGGAGGATAGATAGCCAGGGCCTCCTGGAAGCTCTGTTCAATGTCAGGGCTCCACACCCCCTCGGCATCATTGTCTACAGGCTTGTCTGCCGAGTCGCTCATCCTCTCCAGATCCTCGGCAGGACTCTCACTGCCGCTCCAGCTGCTGGGATCAATCGTGGCGGTTGGGCTCTCCAAGCTGAAGCCTGGAGCAGACTAGGGAGAGACCTGGAATTCCCAAATAAACAAAACACAACCAAGATGTCAGTCTCCACAACAGAGCAGCGGACATCTGCTTTCAAACAACACTGCACACTGTTAGATGACAAGACAATATGGAGCGAAAGCAGCCAATAAACTTGGACATGACCAGGAATATTGTTGACTTGATTTACAATGGATGGGTTTAAACAATTTGAAATATTTTCTCATATGAACTTGTGGCACTTCCTTCTTATTAAGTGAGAGGACAAAGGTTAAAACCACGAACAATTGTTCAGAGATCAGATATATGCTATAACACTTTATAATAAGTACATACTGTTAAGCATGAAATACTGAATTCATCATTTATAACACATGAATACTCATTAGTATGTAGTTTATAAACACAGTTACAAATATTTTACTCATCATTGATAAGCAATAACTAACTGTATTTATAAACTACATACTAATGAGTATTCATGCTTTATAGATGAAGAATTCAGTATTTATTAATGCTTAAAGCAGAAGTGAGTGATCCGGTCGTTTTCGCTAATGCTGCGTTCCAGGCAGGCTTTTGAAATCGTAAATTACAGCTTCAAGTCACAACTTGCGACTTTGTAGCGTTTCAGGCAACCCACTCGTGTTTTTCCGACCTGTTTTACCGGTGAAAGTCACTATAACGGCCACTCGTAACTTCCGACCGGTGAACTCGTACCAGATCGAACTGGTACCACTTCACGGTCGGAAAAATACGAGTTTCCTTGAACGCACCATAACAGTCCTCGTCGCTACGTCACCACATTCACGGCGTTCCTTGGCTGCACACACAGCCCTGCATGCCGTTCTCTCTCCTCATTGGATAAAAACTGTAGGATACGATAAATGTTTTCTCTTCGGCTCAGAGCAGAGCAGAGGGACTGAGAGACCCGTGTTTCAGTCCAAACACTCTATGTAAGTGATTGCTGTCGGAAGATATAACTATTTAAGACTTATATTAACACAAATATATCACTCACTTCTGCTTTAACTAATGCTTAATAGTGTGGACCTATTATAAAGTGTTACCTGCTTCTGACGATAATAGGGTACATGTGGAGAAATATGATTTGATGAGTCCACAAGGTTTTACAACACTTTTCCAAAAGGTTTGAAAAAAGCATTAATAGAAACAGAACGATTAAACCCCATATTTATTGGAAGATAGAACAGACAACATATCAAATGCTGAAACTGAGAAATGTCATTGTTTTTTTTGAAAGTTATGAACTCGACAAGACGTCTGCAAAACATTTGAAAAAAAGCGTTGTGGCTACTAATCAGCCACAGTCATTGCACCACGATAATAATATACAGACATCAGACACTCAAGCAACTCAGAGAAATTAGAGGATTTTTTTGTCCTGTAGTGGACTAGAGATCTGCAGGCTTTACAAGAAAACTGCCATTAACAGACTACAGCTCAATCTGAGAACCAGTGCCCTTTTGTGTGGCTTACCAAGCTGCTGGAGAAAGTCTCATGTCACCAGCAGCTTTTGACAAGACCAACGAGCTCGATGAATCTGCAGCTAATAAACTTGGGGGGGCCTGTATCATTATGTGGCGACTGACTGCATCAGAAGCAGAGTGCGTAGCATGTCCAGTAACATAAACCAGCGGACTTTCTTGCATATTATGGGCAATGACTCTTGCACAATACAACTTCATGAATGTACAGATGAGACTAATCATGGTATTTTATTGGGTACCAGTGAAGCATGCATGTGGTAAAATGAGATTCAGCAATATTGCAGTTAATATACGCTGTGTGGCCTTCATGAATGGAAATCATTCTGCAGAGCGGGATTAGCAGCCACGGAGTTCAACAGACACAACCAGCAGACACACAGATGGTTTCCTTTATGGCACACATTGCATAGGTGAGCTTTATTTACAAAACGGTGCTATCATCATTCTACTACAAAGAATAAAAAATAATATAATAGTTGATTCTCAGAACTTTCCAGTCCCTCAACTGTTATGGTTACGTTTTTTTTTATAAATGCAGATTGCAGCAAAGCAAACACGGCTCAAGCCAAATAAGATAACATTGCTTCAATCATGCCTAAATAAACAAGACAGGCATTTAATGCTCATGTCATGATATAGTAAATGTTTCACAGAACTTCTTCAGCAGACACATTCCCAATGAAGAACAGGTCTCATCTGACCAACAGGTGGGGAGGAAACACTGTGACAGGTTGTGTAAACCAGACTTGTTTTAGTTCATAGCTGCATTTTTTTTTGCATTTCTGGTTAAAATGATTGATTTTTGTATTTTTCTTCCTACATTTCCTGAATGTGTCTACAGCTCTGGAGTACAGGTGAATGAGTAAACAAGGTTTTCAATGAAACTACCAATAAGTGTTTTTTTTTTTTCATTTTTTAAAATAAATAGACTAACTAATCCCTTTTAATCAATTTAAATCTCTTTTGATTGGTTTACTTTATGGTATGGGGCATACCAATCTTTCTTGAATATGCATTTTTACCTACACAGTTTTTATACATGTCTTTGTTATGCATCCTGTAATATATGTAAATGGTGGTATATGTAATGTAATCAGGGCGCCCTTGTAAAACAGAGCTCTCTGTAAATGGCCTTCCCCTGTAACAAAAATAATAACGATAACAACAAGGACGATAATAACAGTAACTGCTCCTACATTGGGAGACCTGTGAAGTGTGTATATTGGGCAGTGAGACATGTCGAATGTTTCTGTGAGTGTGAACACAACAACAACACTGAGGCTGATCATATCTAGTGAACACACAGGTGAAGGATTCCAGCTGTTGCTGCTCTGCTGATGTGCTGCCGTCATGGCAAAGCCAACCTACAGTATAAACTATACTTATATAGCCTACTGCACAAACTGTAAGGTGTGAGGTGACGCTACCACCCTCCTGGTGTGAAATGATGTAACACTGCCCTGACTGAGTTTTGTTTCCAGTCGCTCTAACTCGGAATAACATGACGAGTCGAGTGTGTTTGATTTTTTTCACCTCAGAACCAAACAAAGACTTTGCTTTCAATATAAAGCAACCTCAGAATATCTATCAACTATCAAACAGCTACTGTCTTTAACCCTTAACTCAATGTTTCAAATACCGTTTTACTTCCTTTACAGGAAAATCACAGAGGTTTTTTTTCTCTCTCCTGTCTTAATCTCTCCACTCTTTCCAGACAACTGCTTCCTCCCTGAGCAAGATCCTATTCAAGCAGCACAAGCTGTCAGGAAGTGGGAATAGTAGCATATGTTTCTTCCAGCATGTCAGTTCATGAGGGGGAAAGGGGGGGATGGGAGCAAGCTGTTGGGGGAAAAAAACACTCCCAGAGAGCAGAGAGAGCTTTTACTGAATTCCGTTTTTGTGTGCTGACTGCTGACACTGCAGAACTAACTCACAAACTGATGAGGGAGGGGAAAAAATTCCCATTTCAACCACTAAAAGGCTGGGACTCTTTCTAGATCCTCTGCTCCTCTCATCCCGACCATATGATGAACTGTGCTGGTAATCAATTCCACCTTTCATTTTCACTGCAAGAAGAGCTTCTGAGGAAAGTTATTTCTGTCCCCATCAGGTCCAAACACTGGATTACAAAGTTTGTAAAAGCTTAAAAAGGCAAAAATGCAAAAGTCGATTTTGTCCATTAAACCTAAAGTTTAGCTTTTTATGATCCCCCCCTTATAAACTTTTTTTTTGTCAATCCTTCCTTTATAAAACTATGAATTTCTAATTTTCTTTTTTATGAGCATTGGCTCCGTTTAATTGTCATGCTGTGTTAAAGTTGATGAAGTGATATGTTTAAGTAGTCCTTGGTGACTTTGTGGATCTGTCCATCAAAGCAGATTGATTCTTACACACCAACATTTCCCTCCTCTGCCAGCGCTCAACACCTCACCAGGAAATTATTACTGTTACAGTAGCGTGCAATGAATTACGTTATATAAACTTCAACTTGTCTCACTGAACTGTATGAGAATAACTCAAGACATGGAAGAACTACATCAATTATTGCTGCCGAAAAGTGTTGCTTCCAAAAAAAAAAAGGAAAAAAAAGAAACGCGATGGCTGTTGGAGAAGCTGGGTCACTGAGTATGTCACTACTGCAATCACTCTTCATCACATGGACATCAATACAGATGTTACTTGGTAAACAATGGTTCTCCAGGGGTTTTTTCTACAGTTTGAGATCAACTGTGTCGCCTGGATCATTATCTAAGGAAAACTGAAACAAGCCGTCCAATACAAATAACACAACAAATCAGATGAACTCACTTTCAACTTTCATGCCACTCTTTGAAGAATTCGCCGCTCTCAGGACGTTTTGTTTTGCACCGCCACATAATTTCTTAATCTGTAAAAAATAATCTGCGTCTTCATGGTTCAGGTATAGTCGTTCACATTCTCCCTGATGTGCATCAATGCAAGGCAGAGCAACACTCTAAAAAACGCCGAAGCGATTCAACCCTGGATAAAATTTCACGTGTCACTCACAAGGTAAGTTATACCAGTTATACCTAAAAGCCACACAAAGCTTTCAACAACTCGTTCCTTAATGTTTCTCAAGGGTCCTCACACAGGTTTCCTGCAACTTCAAAATGTTTTTTTCTGAACACTCTGTTTCTTTGTCATGAGTAATGTTTTCTGTAAATTTTTTTGTGAATGAAACAAATTATCTGGCGCAGTCTTGCAGTCCTACCCTCCTACACTATCTGGATTCTTTCACGAATGCATTTTTCAAACAATTTGACAAAGTGTAAGTGATGGTGACACTCTGAACTGAAACACTTACTTCTACTTAAGCGGCACATAGCAGATGTTTGGAGAAGGTGCAGATTTATGTGGACATGAATAAAACATGGATGCAGACTAATGCAATTAATGCAATTTATTAATAATTTATTGAAGGATTGCACCATTACGGTCAACAAAGATATAAATTATTAGCAACTGTATGGGTTTCTACAAAAGGTTATGTAAAGCTACAATTGCTCCTGCTTCATATCATTTGACAACTAATGAAGTTAATGTCTTTACCCACAGTGTATCACTCAGCATCATAAGCTAAAGACTTGTTCTTACTGTCATTAAATACATCTCTCACCAATAAAAACTAGTACACATAATACACACTGTAACTGTAGATCCGTACAGCAGAGAAAAACATCTTATTGTTTGGGCGACTGATAAAAGAATCCGAGCCATTTTTGCTCATTCAACTCTTGCTCCTTGATGCTACACTCACAAAAACATAAACCATTACCAACATATAATGTGGGATGTGGTGGAATACTAAAGAAAGAAATGTGTGTTGTTGTGCACCGAAGAAGTAAAAGGGTGTGGGGTGAGGTTATTCATGTGTCCACAAAAGATGCTACTGCATACTTCTTTAAATACCAGTATGAGTAAACAAAGCCTCGGCCACTATTAACACCGTTATCTCTGTCTTATCTTGTCACCTGGAGATGGGGTTTGTTGACTCGGCCCCAGTGCTGAAACAATGCAGAATAAAGTCATCTTGTCCTCAATAGATCGGTTTCTAAGAATCCCTTGGCATCAATTGGATGCTTTTGCAATGTGCAACATGTGAATAACCTAGCAGCATCGTCATTGAAGACAGTCTCTTAGTGCCTTAGACTCTGCGGACTAATGTCTGTCTGTCAAAAGAAGGTATGAATGTCACCCATAGAAACACTTGTGGCTTACAGATAATTGCATACTTCTGTCTTTGCAGGGTGTGCACCATAGAAATGGTCTTATTTGTGAGATGCGGGGTGAAGATGGCCCCGCAATGCAATAAGTGAATGTGGTAGCTAAGCAGAGTAGTAGCTGTGACATGGCATTATGGGAAATTACACTTACTGTGAGATTACATAAACCACTCACCAAGCTGGAATCCAGCTCCTTAAATTAAGAGAACCCATTTCACCCATCAGACAGAGCAAGGTAATGAAATAGCAGATGAGAGGTCTCAAATGTAATTTTCCATGTGGAGTTCTTTTGTGCCGTTATCTCAGAGGGTGCAATAATGATTCTGTGAATGACTTTTGTGCACCCCATAATGGCCCATAGTAGTTAAGGCCACAGTGTGTAAAACTATAATTACCATGTGATTTCAAAACTCAACATTTTCAGCATGTTATAAAGACATAACCTGGCCTTTGCATAATTATAACGGCAATGTCAAAAGTATTCCATTTTGAGCAACGCGTAACCGACTATGAATGAACGTTTACAATGACAGATGTTTCTGAAATTCCTTTTAGTTTCTGTCATTAAAACAAATTAATTACTTTAGGAAAAGTGTGTTTATGGAATGAAGTCTTTGGCAGTAGGTATTTAAGGACCTCAAACCTTGGAACAGAAGAAAAAAATCAAATGAAATTGACCTAAAAACCTATGGGGATAGTCTTCTGAGTCTATTTAGAAAGCTTTAGTACTCAAGGTAAAGTTGAGGCATGCAGCTACTGTTTAAAATAAATTAAAATCAACAAAACAGGTGAATCATTGAACACAAACCCCAACATTTAATTAAAAAGAAAAAAAGATCCTCAAAGCACATATTTAACCTCTCTAGATTTCATTTAAGAAAAGAAAATGGGGCTGGTAGCAGGGGAAAAATTAAATTAACGCATTCATGTCACTAAACTATGTAAGAATTTCTGGTCAAAACGATTGATTTTTGTATTTTCCTTTACGTTTCCTGAATGCAGCTACAGCTCTGGAGTACAGATGAATGAGTAAACAAGGTTTTCAATACCAATTTCCGTGGGTCCACTGGAGAGGCTAGAAAGCTTACTTATGCTGCTTCTTTTATTGGCAGTGGCCTAGTGTTTATTTCATGCCTCTTTGAACCGGCATGCTTAGGTGCCATGAATCTGTCTGATATCATCCCACTCAAATCCGAGGCCTGAATCCCACCACCCAGCAACCATCAGGCCACCGTGGGATCAATCTTTGTTTGCCAGAGAATGGGATTGATTTACAGGTTCTGTCAAAGCAGCCCCTTTCTACCTGCCTCTGACTGAGAAACAGGTAGCAACAACATGACCTGGACAACATCAGATATGTCGGCAGCTGAGAAAAGAGGAATAGCTAAAGGTCTTCTACTCCGAACAACAGAGGGAAAATTGACTGTAATATCAGAGACAAAAATCTCTCCTTCTGAGGATACATCACTGTCCTGCCAGTAATACCAAAAATATATATATAAAAAAAAATACAATTTATCATTCAAACATGAAATGTAATGAAAGCTCAGAGGATATTTGCCTATCAAAAATTTGCAGTGCATTCCAGACAGCATACGCCCATGTCACAGCGGTGAGGAGTGCGAGCGGAACACATAAAGCTCAGGAAATTAAAGCTGTAAATAAAGGTCCGTCAGATAAAGGATCTCCTGACAGTTATGAGAGCAGAGCAGGCCGAGGGCTGGCCACTGGCTCAATCAGGACGCGTGCGGATGGGCATGAAAAAACAAATCACAGTGATGAGCATGAAGGCCACCATTTGCATTTGGCTCTGCCAATTCACACTGACTTCCATCTCCTTTCTTCTGCTTTTCTGGCCATCATTTATCCACCCCATATACTTTTTTTTCTCCCTCTTCCTTGTCTCATCTCATTATTCTTTTCTCCTCCTTTCTTTTTTTCCCCTGGCAACTCCTTCATATCACACTGGACTCATCTGCCATAAAGCAGCCTCCTTAGGGTTGCTGTGCAGCCAGGTGAAATTAACAAAATCAAATGTGTTTTTTTTTCTCCCCTACTTACTAATTGTGTATAATGTGATTTTATTTTGGTGATGACTGTGGCTGCATTAAGAATATATTTACGCTCAAATATTTTTGAGACATCTGTTGATGTACCTTACAGACTTGCTGCTGAAAACAAGAAATCATGTCACAGCATAAATCTTCCTAAAAAACTATTTGATGTAAATATTTAAGGAAAAGTATGACTGGTATAATCAAGAAAATTCCCAGTGTGTTTCAGTCCAATACTTTTTGTCCAAAACAAAAGAAATACCAACACTATACAACACCGAACTACTAGCATTGTTTAATGTAGCAACAGGAGTAAAAAATGACATATTTGACCAAATTCTGTTTTTTCATCTACTGTAGGTCAACGTGGTATGAAAAGGCAGACTCTCCATATGGGAGCAGGGGGCACAAATATGAGGATACAAAGCTACAACAGTGACAGAAATGTGACAATACATTTTCTATTTTTGACTTCATGTAGTTCATCCACGAAAAAAAATCAATTTTTAGATTAGTGCACTGACCAAACAAACAGTAAACTTGTCTTTACTTGTATAGCTTACTGTAATTGGAATTTTTTGGGCATTGGATGGGTAATGAGAAATCCAAGGCTGATGTTTTTTGTAAGACACTGAGGAGTCAGTTATTAAGTTAGACGCTATACTAAGTCTATACAAAGAAGAAGATGTCCAGTCGCCCACACAGAACACGGCTCTCCAAATCACTATGAATTGTATATAACAACAAACATAAAAGTATTTGTGTGATCTGTTTTGGTGAAAATACACAAAAAAAAATGGATTAACAAATACTTGCTTTTGGTCTTATTATGCTTTTTGGACATATAGAACTGAAACAGAGAGTCGGTTAAACAGAAAATCCATAGATATCTGCTCCTTTCCATACACTTCTGTGATTTGTACAGTTAATATGTTAGAGATCAGGACAAAACGAGATGAGATGACAACAAATGGACGCACGAAGATAATAAGTAGATTATTTTAAAACAATCATTAGCTGTAGACGTAACGACATAGCATCTAAAAATTTGAAAATAAAATACTGTATGTTGGTGGACTTATAAACCAACATGCTTATTATTTGGGTCTATTGAGCAGACTTAACAGGGAAAAAGTTTACGAGAGTGGAACGGACAGTGATGATGATGATAATGATGATGCCTACAGTTCAGTTCAGTAGCATATACACAAAGTTTTGATTCATAAAAGGAGGAAGTCAAACAAATTTACATTAACCAAAGGCTCTGATACTGATACTACACCATCATCCACCTACAGTGGCAGAAAATATCCCCATGTTAATACTGTTCATAGGCAATAAGTATGAATAATTACATCATTATCAAATAAATACACTTGGAAGCCGAATTAATTTATAAAAAAAAAAAAAATAAAATAAAAACTTCTGTACTTTTTGTATTCAAATAAGTGAAATCATTTTGCTAGTAAATGCCTCCTCCTTTCCCTTTTTAATACGGAAAACACATAATTTGATAAAAATTTTCATTACGCCTCTAAAGTTCTTTATGTGCTCTTAAAATTTTTCAACTTAGAAGAAGCACATGAGGAGGAAAAAAGTGAAAAAAGTGAGCGTGGAGCCCAGTGGACAATGCAGCTCTCCACTGCTCTGTCCCAGCTCGGATTCCAAACTAATTTACTGGGCACAGCCTGCATGTTAATGTTGGGAGCTTACCCTCCAGTCTATCTGTGCCTCCACTGAATCCAGGGCACCTTCAGGGCAGAGGGAGCCTGCCTGATCTGTGTCGGCCATGATAACAACACAACATTGATGAAAGGTCTTGTGGGAATTTATTACAAGCAACGACTGGAGAATACGGTGCCAGCGAGACTGAATAACCCACATTTGAATACAGGCCGCAAATTATACACAGTAAATGAAGTGACTGTGTTCCTTTGTTTCTTTTCACTAGTGGGAAGCTGAACACCACCACCGCTACTATGGCCACCAGAGACAGGAAGTTGTTGAAGCCGAGATTTCCTGCTTTCATTGTGGTTAAGAACTCAAAATGTTTATAGTGGTTTCAGAAACTGACTCATCTAATGATTCATGGAGTACATATTGCTTTTCATCTGTGAGTGATCATGAGGCAGCTCATTTATTTTGTCTTTTTATTCAAACAAAAACTTGGAAAAAAAATGACCATGTCCCAGCATCTAAATTACTTCTACGGCACTGCATGTCCATAATACAGTAAGTGGTTAAGACATTATGTAGTCTTAATGCCTTCTTTCCAGAGCAAATGACTGAGATTGCCATATGGTAAACATTATGAGACTGTAATATTAAAGTGGTACGACTTCAAAGGATATGAAACGCTCAAAGTCATTTGATGCTTTCTGTAAACCTAGAAGGGCTCAAACATGACTTGCTCCTTTTGAATGAACAGGCAAAGTCTGTTACTACTCAAGCGAAATGGGACTAGACTTAAACACAGACTGTCTTCCATAACTATACACAGTGAGGAGGAAAGAAAAAAAAAAAGAAACCGTGTTGCACCACTAAAGGTGGTTGACAAGGCCAAAGTGCATTCGGTAGCTGGCAGTCATTTTATGGCTGCAGTACTGAAGCAGATTTACTTAGATGACGTCAGTGGCTTTGAGCCAGCTTTTCCTTTTTGGTGGCACTCTCCGCTGGCCTCAGTGGGCCCAGCTCAAACTGCTGAGCTGCAGTGCATACTCTAAAATTCCCTTTCTAGACCAGGGTTTACCTCAGGGCACACACAGTCTGGAAGCCTGCAGGAGTGTCCTCTTTTTTAAAGCGTGCTTTTGACCATGGAGATCACTGATGTTTTGATGTGATTCTACCCCTGCCACACATCACATCTAATTACACAATTAATGACTCTGTGATCAGACTCAATTACACATCAGAGATTTTTTTTTTTCTAGCCTGGAAATTTTCATAACAAAAAATTGTATCATGTATTATCATTTCAATTAAAAATCTGGGACACATAATGTGTTCACATTCCCATGAGGAATTCATCAGACCTGTTACACATACATGCGTGTTTTCAGTCACTCACTCACAGCTTAAAGCCTGTCCGTCGAACACAAAACGTCTGTCTCACACATGTATGATGTGGAATAATTCCCAAGAACTGTGGAAACTGCGACACTATGAAAGCTTTACACTGTTGACAGTAACAAATATCATCCGAACCATGAAAGTATCTTGGCAAGGACCTAACATCTAATCTAAGTGGTAACAAAGCTGTAACCCACAAACCATAAACCAAGACGTAAACAGACATTTTTTTCCTTTTAAATCTCCTCTGTTGTGCACACAAACACTAGTAAACACAAAATGACAGCTTACAGTGCAGTTTACCCAATAGATATTACCTTTAATCCAAACTGGAAACGATTTCAGTTGTTAAGTCTTTTGTGTAACATCTATACAGTATATTTATATATAATCTAAACATGAGGCCCAAATCTATGATTAGAGTTAATGGCAGCTCTTTTTAAATCACAACTGATGTAAAATAAAACTGGTTGGACTGAAAAGATATTCAGATGAGATTCAAACATTGCTGCTCCATAGTACCTGTTGCATGGAGTACATGACACACAGGGGCATCCTGCTGGAAACAGAGTTTGTGCTATTAATTTAGCAGCCAGGAACCATTAGGGGTCGATCTGAGATTTAAGATGATGGTGACTATATGGAGTTGTAGGAGAGGGAGTTTTTATTTCCTCTTTGGTTACGAGAAAATAAATAAGCATATTCTTATCAGTCCAGAGTGTAGTTATGAGGCCCAGACAGATATGGGTCACAGGGTTTATCTGTGTACTATACTAAATGATATACAGCTAGAAATTATGACCCCAGATGCCAAAAGTACACACAGTGTTGGAAAGACAGTTTCAAAATCAGTGTCACTGCACAGACACACATGAAGAAGACCGATGCGTGTCTTACACACATAATACTGGCCTCACAAACCCCCGTTCCTGGCAAGAGAGAGTTAATCTCTACTTTGTAAAAAGCAAAAGGCAAGAATTGATTTCTATGTTTTCTCATCAAGCTCAAAACGCACAAATATATTTGACAGATGTTTGGCCAAAATATGATGCTCTGAAAGTCAACGGCCCTTAAACGATATTTGGTGGACGGCCAAAGAGAGGAAACAGTCTCACTTTACTCCATGAGCTAACACAGTCAAGTCAGTGTGCTTCAGAAAGAATATTATTCTTCTATCAACATTTCACAACAGACTGACGACACTGTGCGGTCCTGCGCTCAGACCTCAACAAGGAAACATAAAGGGGCAACATCTGAATGAGGAATGCATTAAAGCACATTAAAACACACCACCTGTGTATAGCCTCGAAAGCTCTGTGTCGATAACAGAGCAACCCACTGCCATTCACATATCTATCGGCATCTGCTTAAATGTCACACAACATAATTTTAACAATCATTTTAGGAGACTGTTTTTTTTTAACACATTCTTTAGACTAATTACACTATACAGAAAAAGACACTCTTTGTCAACATAGCTGTGAACATGTCTATGTCGGCTAGTTAATACCTAATGTGATGAGTTATGCTCCATTGAAAAGCAGCGGACGTTTAGAAACTCTTCGATTCAGAAGTAAAGTCTAATTCGGTCAAACAAAGACAACATCCTATTCTTGCACAAATGTTATGCAGGCTTTCATCCAACAGGTCCACTGGTTGCATAAGCTGAAAACAAAGCATCTATTTCTACTCCTGCTCTTTTCTTTTTTTTCTTCCAGGCAAGCAGATTTACACTGTGACATGACTGGGGTTACGCCTGACTGCATCCAAACTGTATCCCGGAAATGACAAAAGACCTATTACTTAAATTAAATCTTTATTTTCTACAAACTTACTGGAAGAAATGCCGAAAATGCATATTTGATATAATGAAAACTGCAAAAACATATAAGGGATGGTGGCTGTGTGGGTGCTGCAGACAAAAAAAACTTCTAATAGGCTAGTAGTAGTGACAGAAAGTGGATTTTGTTCAAGAACCTCCTTAAAGCTTGTATTGATCTGTCTCTCACCCCATTGCTCAGCTGTGTCAGTTCCTGCTAAGCTAACAATAACAATAGTCATAATAATACATAACAGCAATTTTCACAATATTCATATTCTAAAAGGAGGCGATTAGTTACTTTCCTCAAGCCGGCGATGACAGCTGACAGAGATACTGAACTGAAGAGCCAAAACATAACAAACGAGGCGACGTTAACGTGCATTTTACAACCCTTAGCTAAATTAATGAAGTATATAAACAAAGTAGACTTTGATTGAATCACGGCCGCATATCTGAGCTGTGTAAACTGTGGCCTGATGACCTGACTGGGCTGTTTGTTCAAAGCAAACCAAATCTGACAACTTGATGCAGCAAATATTCAGTTAAGTGTCAAGAAAAGGGGAGGGGGGGTCGGTGGTGGTGGTGGTGGTGGAGCAGAGAGTTACCAAAGTCTGGCACAAAGAGGGAAAAATCTTTCACTGTTTGGTCCAGTGCAGTGCTTACAGTAGCTTACACCCACGTTTAGTTTAAGATGACTTTAAAAAACAGTAGCTATAATGAAAACTTTTGGCCTTTTCTTACATTTCTCACTTTGCATAGGCTATGAGGGTGGAAACTACAGTAAGGAGTGAAAACTTTGTGACACACACACACACACACACACACACACACTGCTGGCCTACACTTAGGGGACCTCAGTTTTTAGCTGAGCAGGCATTTCCCAAAGTGGAGGGAGGAAAAGGAAAACAATGAAGGAAACCCCACGTAAAAGCTCAACAAACCCTCCACATTTACCGGAATACTCTGCTTTATATCACTGGAGATATCCCTTGAGTGACACCAGACTGTACAAAAATGGAAATTAGTATAGTTTGTTTGTCAGACTAGTAGTTTTTGTTACACTTCTGACACTCAGGGAGGGGCAGAGAGGAGCTTTTAATCCAGCCCGCAATACGAAACAATAAAAAAAGGAGTTTGGTCTCTAACCTTTTCCTCCGGTTCAGTTCAGTCGGTGTCGTTAGAGTTACAGTAGCAACATGGAGACCGGTGAGATAAGTAAGAAATAAAGACATGTTTGGGAGAGAAACAAAAGAAATGACTTACACAAAACTTCGCTGTCGATTTTTTTTTAAAAGCACCGTCAAACGTGTTGAAGCAACAAGTCTCCCTCTCTCTCTCTCTCTCTCCGGCGTTTTCTTCGAGGTGGTCCGAAAATGCTCCGGTGAAATCTCCAACAAGTCCCGGCTGAGCCAACTACAGAGAGGAAAACAGCAACGTTTTCAGCCGTCATCTTGTCCAAAAAAAAAATGTTAACCGTGCCAGTGTGTGTGTGTTCTTTTTTTTTTTTTTTTTTTTTTTTTTAGTTCATCCTGATCCTGAATCCCACCGGGAGTTTCTGAGGAAAGGATCTTGGCCACTGGGCAAAACGACACCTGGGGGCTTTTTATAGGGGCGTACGATCGGGCTTCTTCTCAAAAAAATGTGAAAAATGTCAAAGATTTTTCCGCTGCTATGTCAAAGCCACGGGCTGCACAACAACAGTGAGTGTTCAAAGTGAGCATCCTGTTGCAACAGCGACCAGAATCGGCCATCTATCTCAGCGATGGAAAAAACAAGACGACCTAAACGTTACTTCACGCCATGGGAATGAATAGTAAACACCTAAATGTAGCCAACATTTTAATAAATTGCACAGCATTTCCAAAATAAAATATTAAAAAAAAAACACGCAAACTATAAGCCCCCACGAACAGAAGTCTTACAACCAGTTTGAATACCTGCAACTACCAGTGAAACTTACCTCGTTATTGATAGCTATCTCATATAAAAAATGTCGCTTTCTTTTGGTAGGCTAATGTGATGTTACTGGGTATTTTTTTTAATACTATGTCAAGTTATTCTGGTGTTTCTGAGCCAGCCGGGAAAAAGGTGTAGGTGAATCGCTTCGCGCACTGACAGAGATGCGAAGAATGCTCGGAATGAGAAGAGGAATGAAATGAACGCAAAGAGCGAGTTTGCGCCGGGGCGGAGCGAGAGGTGGCGTCATCCCCGAGCCCCAGCAGCCAGCCCTGGGCAGCAGGCGGCAGGCAGCGGCGGGGACTGGGAGGAGGGCGCAGTAAACATCCCGGGAAGTGACGCCTTCAGGGCCACGACAAAACTCAGAATTTACAACTCCAGAGCTGCGAAGACCTCATGCAAAAGGTTATAACTAGCTATCGATCAAAACACACTTGAACAAAGTCCACCTCAGATAAACTCTCTAAAGTGTGGTTGATGGGACTATACTGACCTAATTCCTCTGAATGGAGTAGTAGGGAATAGCTTAAATGCTACATGAACACTGCATAGTGTTTGAAATGTTACAACATTGAGACCCAGAAAATGCAACAAAGGGACTAAAAAATGTGATGACAGGCCATAAAATGTGCACAAAGTATCACAAACAACAACACAGAGATTCAACATTTACTTCAAGGAAACAAACAAACAAACAAAATCACCACAAGGAGTCACAAACAAGCTAAAAGAAAAAAAAGTGATGACAAAGAGACACAAAATAACCACAGAGACCTAAAAAAAAAAAAAAAAAAAAAATCCAAAATGAGACACAAAGTGACTCCAAAGAAACACAAAATGACTAATGACACAAGTGATGTTTCAGTCTTATTAGTAGGAAGCTTTCAGATGAGTGTTTTGTTATTCAATAGAAAATGTTTTATGCATGTTTTTGAAATAACCATGTTAACAAATTGTGCAGAACACATAAATAGCACATGTATGACAAATTAAATGAATTGTGGCATTGGGCTCATTGGTCATTCATTTCATAATAGCTCTATTATTCCATGACATTTTGCTTAAAATTGTACTTTCTAGGCTATCACAGCAGATACCACCTGTTTTGTTTTTTGCTTTTTGTTTAAAAAGAAAAGAAAAAACATTACTTTGAACATTATCTTGAGATATCCTACAAACTACTAAATATAAATCAGTTTCTCACAAGACAGATATAGTGAGTGGAAAGGTTAACACAATGCTGCCATTCAAACATTGATAGCCTATCTCAAGACACCATTACTTAAATTTTTACTTAAATTGTGTGAATTTAACTCGAATAAAATGAACTGAGATTATTTGATTTCCAACCTTATTTTTCACTTGAATGTTGTGAAAAAACAGTCTATGATACAGAAAATTTGAAAAGGCTACTCTGGTAGTAGCCTAAAAGAGAACAGTACTATGCAGCTGGATTGTGCTGCATTACGTCCGTGTTTGGTGTTTAAATCCCTTTATTATCCTATAAAAATTGTCAAAATAAAAATAAATAAATAAACAGAGCAAACCAATGAAATATATCAAACAGTGTGATTTGCTGTCATGGTTTTATCTGTCATTTCCCCTCAAAACACGTGGCGACATCTTGACAACGTTCGTCATTGCTCAGCTCAGAGGTCCAATATTTCCTATGGCACTTAAAGGCAGCAGCTGATTCACAGGACTGACCAAATTCAAACAGGGGAAAGGAGGGGGGTGCTGAAGGGACCGGGCAGGCCTTCCTGCAGATTGGGTGTATAGAAACTTAAGTTGTAATCACCAGCTGAAAAACAACTGTGGCCTCCAGCTGGGTATCACAGTTTGCATTCCTTTAAATCCAGTTTGGGTGTGTGTTTTCCACTTCTAAAGCCTATCTATATATCTGATCTACTCTCAGAGGCCTGTTCAAGTGACTCAACTTGCAGCCAGTGTTCACCTGCTATAAATATAAATATGACTCTCCCTTCAGTCATCAGCAGACCAGTGCTTTCTGAGAAGCATTGTCACAGCAGCAAAATGGGATCAGTGCAAAGTGGAAGTGTCAGAAGTGAAATTGTTATTCTACACAAAGAGGAGTTTTCTCTGCATCAGATCATGGCTAGACTAAAGGTCTCGAAGGGAGCAGTGCAGGGAACTCTGCAGCGCTTTGTGAAAACTGGATCAGTGTTTTCTAAAGCACGATCAGACAGACAAAAAGTGACCACTCCACCAGGAGATCAATACAACAAGTTAGGTTCCCTGAGAGGCAGAAAAGTAACTCCATCACAGATACAGAATTTGCTAAATACAGAATTAAGACTCAAAAACAGCGAGGGGACTTTCTTAGAAAACAGACCACTTCAATCCACTTCTCAGGAGGGGGACACAAGGCCAAACGTTTGGAGGGAATATTTGCAGAGAGACTTGCACTGGATTGACTAAACATTGAGTAGCACTGCATCATTCTTCAGAGTCATGCTATGCCCTCTGGTCTGCATCTTTGAAGAAAAGGAGTCACACTGCAGCAAGACAATGACCCCAAACACATGTCAAACCTTGAAAGCAGCTTGAAGATTCAAGATGTCCTGACTGTCAGGGATGTTTCTCCACAGTCCCCACGTAACATTTATTGCTGGCACTTGAAAACTAAGAAAACAAAGCGCTAAAAAGATTGAAGATTAACTGAAATTGCTATACTGGTATTATTAATTGTACTGAAAAAAACTTTTGGGCCTATGTATTTGCATATAGATATACATCTAGATGTACAACAACAAAAAACGGTCATAATGTAAACACCCCCTCCTCAAAATGCATTTCTGAAGCCAAACTCACCATGTTATCAAAATGTATATGCTTTCAACACATTTTCATATAGGCAGAGTTTGCAAGATCTGCAAGTGCGAGTTCAAACAGTTATACAGAGAAAACCCAGAGACACAGCTGTGGTCCTGTCTGAGCAAGTCATCCATTAGAAGCCAGTGTTTTGACACCAATCCTTCAAAAGAAAGGGATCTATGAAGATGAACGACTGCCCCTCTGAGGGCATCCATCAACACCTTTAAACACTTGTCGGTGCACGTTTAGCTGAGCAAGAAACACAGGCAAGTGTATGATTTAAATCTGTATTATACTGCATATGTGTTTTTATTCAATGGGCCGATGTTATCATATCTCTGAGCATATCCCTTCAATTTAAAAACAATATGAATCATCAAACTGTAGCTGAATATGGGATGCCTTTACTGAGAAGTATTTGTTTGTTTTTTTACAAAGCTAAGATGTAACACTGTGAATTTCACATCTTACAGCATTTTTTGTTAAACATTATCTCAGTGCATATCTTGTCACATGTGTCCGAACTGAAAGACTATGCTCTGAGAAGTCTTCTTCAGTCGGTGTCAGTGCACCAGGCAGAGACTGCGTTTTTGTAGGTTACTGAGCCAAATGATTACTGCTAAATTATAGATATATGAATTCCTGATGTCTTTATCTCTCTCCCTGCCTCACCGTGCAGTTATTGTATTTCATCAGTCTTTCTCGCAGTTGGTGAGGTAGAAAAAGCCACGCACCAAAATGTTAATTCCGAAACAAATAGCTCACCCACCAAGCCAACCCTATGACGACGCTATTAAGTCCACAGACCTAAACAACCAGATCGGTCATTTGTCTCTACCTTGGATACGACCCGTTGGAATGTAACAGTGGCGTGCATATTGGCATATTTTGTTGTCATGGTAACATTAAGAAATACACTCCAACCTCCTCCAAGCATGGGCCAAGAATTGTGCAACAATAACTATGGGTTGTGCAAACCTGCTGCCCATTTTATATGGATGGGTGGGGGGGGGCAGACTCCTGTTGATGTCCTGTCACTCACCTTGTTATGCAACATATGCAACAGGATGTAACCACATGAGTGGTCTTGTCTCTGTGATAGGTGGTGAAAAATGTGTCAGCAGGGAAGAAATACATGTGAGACAGAGTGAGAGAGTCATATGTTCAAATGCATGATGGCCATGGTCATTTTATATAAGCCAAATAACAATAATATCAGCATATATTTGATTGTTATTGTAAATATTTGAACTCTGGTTGTTATTTGGAATTCCTGGAAGTCTCCAGTATTTTTGTCTGAAGGAGTCTGACACTGAACTACAGTGGGATTTACCTCTGTTGGGTAATTCATGTTTTCTTTTTTGGCTCCTTTTTAGGTTATTAAGCACATTGTAAAAAAAAAAATCAGACAGATAACTCCACTGTGCCCCAGTTCACGGGTTGGATTTGAAGGATTTGTGGCCTAGTTAACCTTTATTCTTCTTAGAAACACTCGCTGGGATAAGGAAAGTGTTTCTATGCAAGAATACTAGCTGGTCTTTGATTTAATGGGTGGTCACTTGATTAAACAAATGAATTCAAGAATATGCAAAGTATAAGCCCAAAACTGAAATACGAAAAGGTCTTAAGACTAAATTTTAACATGGGAACCCCCTTACAGACAGGACATCGTTTCTGAAAGTACTAATGAAGGAAGCCACTCGTACTTGAACTGGCTTTACATCTGAGAGAAACAGTCTGGCCTATAGACTGAGTCACAGTGGTTTGTCCTGATGAACGTGGAAAAATATGAAAGAGACTAAAAAGGTTATTTAGATAAATTCTTAATTAATCATTTATATATACTTGACACACATTGAGGAAGCAGTGGTAATCCAGCCATGAAAGGATTGACCTCAGGACCTGCCCATTCAGACAGAACTTGAAGGCCAAACTTTATTCAGCATTGTTCAGATAGTCCTTTGAAACTTGAATTTAAAATATGTAATAGCATGATAAAAGAAAAAAAAAACTTTAATGTAACCATTGTCTGTATTTGCTGCACTTAAAGCAGAAGTGAGTGATCCGGTCGTTTTCGCTAATGCTGCGTTCCAGGCAGGCTTTTGAAATCGTAAATTACAGCTTCAAGTCACAACTTACGACTTTGTAGCGTTCCAGGCAACCCACTCGTGTTTTTCCGACCTGTTTTACCGGTAAAAGTCACTATAACGGCCACTCGTAACTTCCGACCGGTGAACTCGTACCAGATCGAACTGGTACCACTTCATGGTCGGAAAAATACGAGTTTCCTTGAACGCACCATAACAGTCCTCGTCGCTACGTCACCACATTCACGGCGTTCCTTGGCTGCACACACAGCCCTGCATGCCGTTCTCTCTCCTCATTGGATAAAAACTGTAGGATACGATAAATGTTTTCTCTTCGGCTCAGAGCAGAGCAGAGGGACTGAGAGACCCGTGTTTCGGTCCAAACACTCTATGTAAGTGATTGCTGTCGGAAGATATAACTATTTAAGACTTATATTAACACAAATATATCACTCACTTCTGCTTTAATCAATGTAGCTAATATGATGGTTAAAAACGACAACTATGATATAATGCAGACATTGTGGTCGTTGTCATGGACTCCTGACGAAAGCAAAAGTGAAACATGGGCCATTCTTGCTCAGACTACTCCTGCAGTACTCTGACCTACAACTCTCCTGTATTACACTCACACTGCACAACATGCACTCCACCAAAAAATGAAAAAAAGAACAACAACAGCCTAATGGGACTGATACTGTCAAGGAAAAAAAGCCTTACATTTGCTCAGCACTAACAAACACTTCTGCACAACAGGCTGTAGTTTTTCAGGTCTTTCTGATTGCCTAATAGTATCCTTTTCTATAAATAACTAATCAGCATGAAGGGCCCAATACCACATCATGACATGATGATGCTTGCTCTATTAGTGACAGCCTACATAATGTGTCTCTTGATATTATTTTTCCACCCATAGTCAAAGTGGTTCACTGGGTTACATTCCCTAATGAGAGAAGAATTGATTTGTGTTCCGTTGCCCTCTACATCTAAATATAACAATCTAAGCAAACATCACATGTGCACTGATGAGCAAGATGTGCATTAAAAATGTGCTGTGCATTATTGCCTCATCTGAACATGTAAGTCATGGATTTTGCATGTGGATACTGAAATTGACAGCTGCATGCTGCAGGTAGCACCGGCTTCAAATCTAATTCTAGCACAGCCCATGGGTCTTACCAACTAAGCCTCTACCTTATGCTGGTATACATTCTTTACCATCATGGGGGTGCAGTGCAATATTTCCATGTTGCAAGTGCAGATGGTTTTCCATGTGCTAACCACCTTTTTCTATAACATGGAAATTCTCTCTGAACTCTTTTGTAATTTATTTCTTTTTTTTTTCGATGTCGAAACTCTCTCACTAATACCTTCACTCTACTGTGTCACTTTCAACATCCCTGTGTTTGTCAGCTGAGATAAAATATGTCAGAGGACTCTTTTTCATAAGCCAATTTGGGAGCTTGGGGACGCTGTAGATAATAAGAGTTTAATCATTAAATGCATGCTTCAGAGAACACCAATCAGCTGTTCTGAACCAGTGAAGCTATAGTTTCTTCGCTGCAGTCCTCATTCCTGACTCCTGGCTTGATAAGGTTGGTCTGTGCTATGGCATTGCTTTGATTTGAACCTGCTGCTCTAAGCCTCTAAGGGAGGCCATAGTTGCAATAGAATTAGCCTGGTTTAGTTCATTTTGCTCCAGATCTGCCCTGCTGCTGCCACTGCCTGCCCTGGTCTGGTTCGGCATGGCCTGCAACGTCCTCTAATCAGATAGCTGTGTAAGGCCAGGTGCTTCCCTGGCTCTCTGCTTTGACTGCTCAGCTGGCCACACTGATTCACTTTACTCAGAGATAAGAGAAGGACTAGTGAGGGCCACTTACGGGATAAATGAATAGGAGCGGGGGAACCCACATCCCAATCAGGAAAGCTTCTGATTATTCCTGATGTTTTTTGTGTTTAAGTGCATGTGTGTGTTTTTTTTTTTTTTTTTTTTTTTTTTTACACATGTTTATTATGAGCAACTATAAATTTGTTGTTTGTTACCATCTGATTTTAAACACCTTGAGGAATTTATTTTCAGGAATGAGTTGATATCATAAATCAAACCAATTTTCTTTATGTCCAAAATGTATAAAAACGCTGTAAAATGAAGGTTGTACTTTTTTTTTTGAAAGATAGGCCCCCTTGTGGTAACTTGTTTCTGTGTCACTGCTTACATACAAGTTCCTCAGATATTTTTACAATGGGACTTGTTTCCACTTGAGCATATTTTACACACAATGACGAGAATGACAACAATGGAGCATTAGCAGTGAGTGATGAGTGAAAATACAGTGGGTACAACAGCCTCCACACAGGCTCATTGTAACACTACATAGGTTCCTTTTTTTCATCGCCACTATACTGCCTCACTAAGTGTACCTGTATTCCTTATACGCTGCATGTCTGCTATAACTGCCTCTTTGATGTAGAAGAAGGAAAACAGATTTTCACCTGTGTGAATGTGCATTTTTTTGTGTTAAAGGGATAGTTCAACATTTTGGCAAATTGGTCCATTGCCATTATCCCTGTCTTAGGAGTAGGTTCGTTACCTTTAATTGTCGGTGCAAGCTATTTTTAGAACGGCGGAGCAGAGCCGCAAGCTCCTCAGAGCTACGCAACAGAGGCTCATGGGATTTCTTGGTTTCCCTCATCTAACTCATCAAATACACAATCCAACAACTCCAAAACGCTCTGGTGGACAGGTTGTGACCTGCATATTCACCACGCTATGAGATAATAACGGAGCGTTACGAGACAGAGTTGTTTTAGAGGTAAATTCATGCAAAACCGCTGATGCACGTTCCCGTCGGGGGCAGTTTTTCAGCAAGCAGTCTCTGCATTTGCCTCGAAAACAACTCTGTCTCGTAGCAGGTCACAACTTGTCCACAAGAGCGTTTTGGAGTTGTTGGATTGTGTATTTGATGAGTTTGATGAGGGAAACCAAGAAATCCCATTAGCCTCTGTAGTGTAGCTCTGAGCAGCTCGCGGCTCTGCTCCGCCATTCTAAAAACAGCTTGCACCAACGATTAATGGTAACAAACCTACTGCTATGACTATAGGGATTATGGCAATGGGCCAATTTGCCAAAATGTTGAACTATCCCTTTAAGAAGCCTAAAGAAGTGAAAAGTTTAAGTTCAATGCATACTGGCGAATATCTGTGCTCTTGTAGAGAAAGAGTGACAGAGAGTTGAAGACTGAAATACAAATTTACTCATTTGCTACTCCACATTATCTAAACTTTTCATATTTTGTGTGTAATCACAGTGAGCCCATTATCTCTCCTGTTGGATTAAAAGTCTTCAGAGCACAGGAGACATATTTTATAGTATCACACCACCTGATTGAGTTCTGGTCCCAAAGAGGCTTGAAGTCTGATGATATACAACTACGCCACATTGACCCAATTGTTCTTCCAAAAAAGAAGTATTATAGCAAATTACTTTTTAGGTGTTTCGGTGGGTGTTGGTATGATGAACATTAATTATAAACTGCGGTAAGTTAAGGTTTTTGCTGGACATTTCGTGTGAAAGCAGCATGTGTGTGTGTGTGTGTGTGTGTGTGTGTGTGTGTGTGTGTGTGTGTGTGTGTGTGTGTGTGTGTGTGTGTGTGTGTGTGTGTGTGTGTGTGTCAACAACAAAATCCTGATGAAATTCTGACAATTTTTCCAGAGAGCTGATTGGTTTGGAGGCAGGCTGTTCACACACAGCTTTATGTAATCCTCTAAACATAACCTGCTTCAGAGCAGGTTAGCCACTCTGTGTCCGTTACCATGGTGATCCACGCTGCTCCAAGTGAGACAGGCCTCTAAAAGTCAGGAGCACACTAACTTTTCCTAGTCTGGACCAGATTACAGGCTTTCTCCAAATCATCCGTCTCTGGAAATAGTAAGAAACCAATTCCTTCACGGTCCTAAAACAGACAAAATGACTGCCTTCAAATCGTGAAGTGAAAAGTAATGAGCAGGACCGTTGTCAGCTAAAACAGAATTAATAGATACTAAGCTTGTTGGCAGGATGCCATGCTTTCAGACTGTCATTTTTCTGTCCATGATAATTCATTTTATGATATGAAGATAGAATAAATCTCTGTAGCACAACCAGTCACCAGCAACCACTCTGTGGCTGTTAAACAGGACTCCATTAGATAGCAGGTAGGTCTGTAGTTGACCATCAATAGTCCTAATGGATGAAAATTACTGTTGTATGGTACATTGTGCAGAAATGTACGAATGACTGGTCAGGGCAGCCTGGCACGTTTAATATTTCATCACTGCAGACTTGTGAATCACTGATGAGACTTAGACGTATTTTTGTATGGCAATGAAATTATATGAATTATATGTTCCTGTTATGTTTTTCATGACAGAACAACCAAGATATTAGTGACCTACTTCTTTCTCTACACACAACTGAAGAGTGAAGATATAAAATGTTTGTATACTGAGTGTTTTTTTCTATATGAACACATTTTAGTTTTTGTTTTTTCATTTTACAAATGCTACCTCATTTTACTTTTTCTCACTCATTAATTTTATTTTGATGTGTTCAGGCCTTATTTAATCACACATATGCTGCACATGAGCTGCTTGATCTGTTTTTACAGATGTCATTAGGAACTCTTTTCAATTGACAATTGACATTGTTTGCAATTTAAATGATACAAATGATCAGTTTTACTTATAAGTGAAATTATTGTAACTATCGTGAAAGCCACCCGCCTTCTTCATTAGACGAAAGGTGTGAAGCTCCAGTGTGATCTGGTTCATGCAGACAAGTCCAGATGCTAATGTACACAGAGGCTCGTAAACATTTTCCTAAGTTACACCCACACTATACAAAGGTAGTTGTAGTTGTGCTCTGCAGATATATAAAGGCCAATATGGAAGAACGTATCACTTCTGATGGAGCTCAAACAAGAATCCTCAATGAAAACTGTTTCAAATGTTCCAGTTTGCTGTTGTAATTGTTTCTCTTTGATTTTTTTTTTCTGAATATTGAGCAGTTTACATACCTGCTAGCTGCCTACAAATCGCTTTATCTCTGTGGCAGCTCACTTTGCTGTTCAGTAGAAGGCACTGCCAGTAGTACACACAGACATTAAAGACAGATTATTGTATAACCAATGTTTAAAATGTGATTATGACCAGATGTACACGCAGATTGTATCTGAGGCAGAGGATTTTGTGATATCACACAGATGCATGTTTTTAGAGCAGCGCTTTATGTCCTGCCATCAAAGAGAATCAGTGCAGCATCGAATTTCTGCCATCTGGCAAAAAAAATAGTTGGACCTACGGTATGATACAAAAAAATTCAGAAGGAATTATTCCTGCAGAAACCGTGGCTTTATTTATATATATATTAAAAAAAGGCATATGGCTTTTAAAGGTGGTGAAATAAAATTCCCGGCACACAATCTCAGCTGTGAATTGGCTGTTTTTCAGAAAAGCAGAACATTACTGACCACAGGTGTGTTGAAAGAGGAGTGATAATACTGCAGAACATGAATAACATTTGATAGATTCTCCTGTTCTCAGACCTTAGAACAAATCAATAACAAACATATACGAGTTCCTGGACCTCTAATAGACATAAACTACTCTGCCCCAGTGTCAGTCTTGCCAAGCTCGCCATTTCGTGTTTTTGTTGGGTGTTTTTCTTAACTGCTGCCAGAACCGCTGTTGTCCTATATAAAGGAGAGACAGGACCGCGGTGTTAGCATGTGCAGAGAGGCTTATTTGATATGAATACAGAGGTATATAAAGGCAGATACAGGAGAGTAATTACACCTAATGGCTGGAAATGCTCCTGTTCAAGATATCTTGGTGTATGATGTCTGATTATGGGTGATCATTTTCTGCTTTTTGGTGAAAAAGCACAGCTCCCAGGTCCTGGGTTTTACTGATGATAGTGGTTCAGAACAATGGGCTATTGAAATGCATTGTCACTATCCCAGCTTAAATGTCAGGGGATAAGGACGGAAAGAAATCCAGGGCTCAATTTATCGTAGCATCCTCAAGCAAAACCAAGAGCAGCTGCTATGAAGCTATGAACTAAAGCAACCCCTTGAGAAGCAATTGAAAATACATACAGTATATACTGTACATACTGTAAAGCGTGAGATTCACATATAAAGAAGTCGATCTGTTCTGCACATTAGTGTCGTTATAATGACGTCAAATTCCGATCATATTTTGAAGTAGAGCTGTCACAGTTTAAAAGGTCAACCTCAAGACTGAAGGGAGAGATACACAGAGAATGGAAACAGCAAATCTCACTATAGCAGAAATACATCACCACACTGAAAGGAAGTGCTACAGTACATACAGGAAGAAGACAGTATACAGTACATATTACAAGTATAGTACGGTCGGACATTCAAACAATTTAAGTCCTACACTGAATGACTTTAGTAAAAGTAGATTACATCATTAACATTAATTTAATTGCACTGTCAGCATTGTAATGTAATACAATATTAGGTTATTATTACTGATGATGTCTGAGTATGTCCCTTTTTGTTCAGTGTGCCAAGTGAAGTAGGCTACAATATGAACCTCTGAGCTGTGGTGCAGTAGAAGTGGCATGAAATGGAAACACTCAAGTGCCACAAGGGACCACACACACACACACACACACACACACACACACACACACACACACACACACACACACACACGGGTGCGACATGGATTACAGCACGGCAGCTGAACTATGACACATATAAACATTCTGATGAAAAGGATTTTTGGTTTGCAGATTTCCAGAGTCCTATAATCCAAACTACTCCAACTTCAACAGTCAATTTAAGCGCAGTACCCTGTGGAGTACCGCTCATAAGTCAGTCCATGTATTACAGTTAGCCATCTGTTTGACACAGCTGAGGGGTTTCAGAGTCGCACAAAAAAAAAAAAAATGAAGAAGGAGAAGAAAAAAAAACTCACTTTCAAGAGTTGCCCAGTGCAGACACAAGCAGAACGAGGGATTTTGCAGCCACACTGGAGTTGAGGGAATAAACTTACACAGGTTCATTTTGGTGCAGTTTTGACCTAAAGTGGAACTCAAGTGCTTTTACACACGAAAGTCTGTTTACAGGTTGAATACCTCTTTATGTGGGGGGTAGTGGGGGGGTATATAAATGCATGTGTGTCTGCAGAGGCAGCCGTGTGAAGTAAGTCACCATCAGCAGCTATGTATTAACCGCTACCTGCATGATGCACCTAAATGTCCAACAAAACTGTTGACAGTCTAGTTGCATTGTGGGTAATACAGGTGTCAAGAAAGAAGAGGAAAAGATGAGGCAGATTATGAATGGAATAAAAAACACATGTCTGGCTCTGCTTTATTGATTTAGATTTTTTTTTTTTTTTTTCAAAAATGGTCCATTATGAGTCCAGCAGTGATATACAAGTGCTAAAGTAGAAAAAGTGCTAAATTGGCGGTGTACTCTTTAACAACACTCACATAGTGGTTCTCTCTCGGTGTAACACCATGAATATCTTGACAGAGAGATGGTCTGAAAGCGTGCACCATTATACCCATTTGTACTGGTCACTGCTTTGAGGCCATTAACACAGAAAAGACAGATATTTCTCAGAGGAATCTGGGCGGCGGACGCGTGCTTTTCTTCTCATGTCATCTGTAGGGAGCACTTTTTTTTTTTGCTTCTCAGCTTGCTCGTCCCAGTGGTTGACGTGAATCAAACAGGTGAAGGTCTGCAGGAAGCAGGAGGAGGGTCTGATCGGAGTCTGGTTGTCTGCTGGCTGGGGAAGATTTAAAGCACCTGTGTATGAGTGAGCACTGACGGGGGGCTGATGAGTGTGGGTACCAACCTGGTGGGCTGAGGCAGGATACTGGCAAAGCACTGACAGGCAGATAAGAGGATTAACAGGCAGGAAAACAAGGAAACATCAGTTTGACAACAAAGCGAACCTACAGTATACCTGCCAATCACAGACCACGAGTTAGATACTGCCTTTAAACTGTTTAGCCCTGGTACTAACCTCACAGTCACATCAGATAAACGGCCTAATTGAGATACGTCTGCTGTGTGTGTTACATATTCATTACCAAGTGAAACCAGATACACAGCAGTATTAGTGTTCAAATTGGATTTTATCTTGTTTTAACTGCCAGCGGTGGCACATTTGCACAGAGGGGGGATTAGGGCCACATGTGAATTCTATTTTATCTTTTTTTTTTTTTATAATTCTGACTTTAATCTCAGAATTCAGAGGAAAAAATGTCACATGTGTCTCTAATCCTCTGTATGTATGGAGCTGCTCATTCAGTTGGTTGACATTGCTGTTGTTTTTTTCCCCCCCAATTCATATAGCTTGTGAAACAAAGGTTAAAATAAAAGGTTTCACAGTCAGTTTCATGCTCAGAAATATTGTCATTAGCTGTGTTTATGTCAGAATCGAGAAAAACTGGACCCAAATGCAGACCAGGCAGAGACAGGGATGGCTGGGTGAACAAAAGTATTTATTTCTCTCATAAAGGAAACAAGAAGGCAGAAACACGGAAAACACACGGGGTAAGACCGCAGGACAAACGCAGGCAGGCATGGACAACAGATGATCCGACAAAGCCAATGGGAAAACACTGAGGTTAATGAGGAAATGAGACACAGTTGGTCACAGTTGGACACAGGTGAGACACATGTAGTAACCACAGCAGGGCGCCGCACACAGGAAGACAGGACACTGAACTTCAAAATAAAACAGGAACTAAAATGGGACGAGAGACACAAACCATGACAGTTTATATCAATTCATAATTTTATGAAATTCCTCAACATGAGCAAAACCAGAATAAAATCCCTCACATGAGCACTCACATAATCTGATAAAAATTAAACGAAAGTTTTCACTCCCTCACCAATTTATTGTTGCTCTCTCACATTTCTGACATTTTTCTTTATTGGGAAACCATCTTGAATATGTGATATTCATACGTTTTGTAGACACTGGTGTGCTCTGATACAAATAATAAAAAAGGAAAAACAGAAAAACAAACAGAGAATGACACAATCACAAATATGCTTTTATCATAACAGTGGAGAGAGAGACAGGAAAGTTTGGAGGAAAGGAGGGAGAGAGGGGATGACATGCTGCAAAAGTGTCCCCAGAGTAATGTTTTTATATTCAATACAGAAAACAACAACTGGTTTTATGTTGTACTATATTACATTTTACCTTGTAAAACCTGTGTTTTCCTGTATGTGGAATGCCTCTCGAGTAATCATCTGTGACATTTTTAATTGAATCAATTTCTGTTTCTGTGCTTCCAGTTAATTTACCAGAATAATGATTTAGGCTTTACCCTCATTTTATGAGAGCTTTTACATGTGACTGTATCGTGTACAGCCGCTCTATATTCACTTATTTCCTGGAAGAAATCCTCCAAACCATGACTTTTACATTTCTGGCAAAATGCCACGCTCGCAATAAGAACAGGGTTTTCATTGTTCTGCATCAAGTTATATTTTACAAGGATTGATTCAGTTGCCATTTGCAGACATGGTTCTTCATTTTCACTCACTGCTGAGGGTTTTTTTATTTGCTAATGTTAACGCTGCCAGACCCACAGACAGTGTCTCTCCATGTTATCAGACAGAGGTCTGGACAAACTAACAGTCACTCTGAGGTATCTGAACGAAATTGAATTGAATCAATGAGAATTGTTAATGTCATTGTTAGTGAACATTTTAAAGGTTCACTTCACTTCACTCAAATCACTACATACTATACCAAACACAGCATCTAGCAATGAGTCAAGTTTGGATAACACTTGTCTAAGATTTAAAAAGAAAAAGAAAAAAAAAAGTATCTGTAATGTATTTAAGTGGCATTTGCCAAAGTATTATACAAGTTGGTGTTTCAAAATTGATTTTAAAACAGTAACTAACAATCAGACGTGATGCCAAAACATCACAGCATAATTTAGCAGCATAATTTAACAGAGGAACTGTAGAAACTCGATTTGAACAGGTTGCTGGAATTTGGCAGTTCAAATAAAATGCAGAAATATGAAGGATTTCGCTTTGGTTAGTTTGGATGAAGGCTGTGTGGGTTTAGATTAGATTAGATTTCCCCCCCACTGGCTTTTACAAATTGCAATTTCAAGTGTTTGCATTATGCTCTGAGCGCCAGGTAGATCCTGAAGAGGCAGCGTACGATGTGTTCAAGGATCTTCAACAACATTTTTCATTTAATACCGTCAGTCGATAAAATGTACACTTCTGATTTAAGAAGTGATTACTGCAATACTTTGAGGCACGAGGTCCAATTCAAGATCCTCCTCATCATCTGGTACAAAGCCCCCCGACTTCAACCTCTCAAATCTCTACCACCGGCCTACCATCCATCCATCCATCCATCCATCCATCCATCCATCCATCCATCCATCCATCCATCCATCCATCCATCCATCCATCCATCCATCCATCCATCCATCCATCCATCCATCCATCCATCCATCCATCCATCCATCCATCCATCCATCCCTAGAGACCCGGCCCCACCCTCAGGATTTCTCCTGCCGCCCTAAAACTTCTCCTTTTTAAAGTTACATCCAACACTCACCTCTGTCACTGTGATGCTTTTATTTAAGTATTTTCATTACTATCATTATTACAGTTCTTCCATTTTTTTTTCTTCCCATGGCTCATTTGCTTAGTTGTCCTACTCTCTGCAGTTGGCAAACATTTAATAATCTATTTCTTCCCAATTTTCCTCACTTGCCCTGTGATTGAAGACATTAAAAACACAATAATAAATTTCCTATGTTGTAGCTGTCTGGCAAACAGGTGTCTGTCTAGTCAAGCAGGAGCCTCTCTGACCGGCTTATAAAACAACAAACTGTTTTTTTTATCTGTTTTTTTTTTTTCCACCTTCAATGTATCTTATCTGGATAATCAGAACATATTTTTCCTGATTGGTGTGTGTCTTACATTTGTGGAGATGAAACAGCCTCAGCAGATAGTTCATCTTTGACCTCACTGGCATTTTTACAATTACAATCACTTTATTTTATCTAAGAGTGTTTATTCTCAGTTTATTGATTATATTTTAATATGAACATCTTTATAAATGTGTAGGAAACTCTGCTTTGGGTCACAAGGAGGATCATTTTCTAAATGTAAATGTCCAGATAGATTATAGATTAGGCCTATTTACTCCGCCAGCTCTGCTCATCTGTTTTGGAGATTTGTGTTTGACTGTTTAAAGGGGTGATTTGCGTGAAAGTGCTAAAATAATGACATTACATTTTTAGATTCATCTCGTCCCACCTTTTCTATTTTGTCATCAACTTTGACAGCTTCTGTAATTTCAATGCAATTTCAGGCTCTGATTGCTCTGCTGCTTGAATGCCAATCATTGTTACTTTAGCTATAACTTGTCTTCTGCTCCGCTCTGTCTGCATGTACGAAAAGGTTATGTCATAGGAAAAATACAAAATAAAGAAATTAGAAAGTTATAAGGAGTCTGTACAGATTGGACTCAACAGAGATGTGTGCACACAACAAAGAGCAGGAGCTGCAGCTTCCACATGACAACACTTCACATCACAGTCAGGCTGCAGCTGTGAGGTGAGCTATAATTACTTATTTTTCATTTTACTTGAAAAAATAAAACCTCTTTGTCATCATGACTGTTTGATATTTGTGTAATGCAGCTTGTATCCACAGAGCTGTTTGTGTTTGTTTGATGTGATTTTTAAAAACGTGAACTATATGAAGTTTTTGAGGTAAACCCACAGAAATCAACCTGCCCCTCTGAACTTTATTATGTTTTATTTTTCATTCCAGTTTTTCCATTTATGATTTAAACATACTGTATATTTGTATAAGATCCTTTTCAAGGATTTTAGACATCAGCAACAACAATGTACGTTTGAGCTGATATGATAAACTTACACACTCACAGTGATGTGTGCAACAAAGCAGCTGATTAAATAATAATAGAGAGTTGATATCTGACTTGAAAGAAGACTCTGTGACTACTGGACATATAAATGAACAAATATATTATCAACTTAGATGGTGTCGATATTATATCAGTGTAGAGCTTACAATTTATTTCTGCTGCCCCCAGGTGGCCAAAAAAGGGTAAAAAGGTAACGTGTACAAATATGGCTGATAAATCCACACCAGACTGAACACATCATTCTGAAGTCTCTACAACTTACAGAGCAGAGCAGCATCACTTTGAATGTCAAAACTTCATAGATAGATAGATAGATAGATAGATAGATAGATAGATAGATAGATAGATAGATAGATAGATAGATAGATAGATAGATAGATAGATAGATAGATAGATAGATAGATAGATACTAGATACTAGATGTTCCTCTGATACATTTGATCCAGAGATCTATTGATTTAAACACTTCACTTACTTAAAATGTAGAGTTAAAAATGACCAATATCTACAATTTATATCCTAAATTCTGGTTGATTCTGATCATTTCAGGCAGACAACAACAATACTGACACATATTCAAAGGGGTTATGCCGACATTGACAGAATGACTGAATGAAACTCGATGAAGATCATTACCTCCATTAATTGATGAAGTCATATGTAGTCATTTTAATGTGGAGACATTACATATTACAGTGAACCTTTAAACACCTTTTAATGCTTCATGGATTGAAATTGAAGCGTTTCTGAGTCGAGCAAATTACCTGCAGAGTGAAACTAGCTCTCAGTGTCACAGCTACAATACTCGAGAACGAACACTGCTCTGAATGACTTTTTGGATTTTTATGAAATGGCACTTAGTAGCCTACTCAATCCACAAAACTGGATTATTAAGAACCTACACCTTTCTTCCATAATCAATATGAAACAGAGAGTTTGTTCTTGTCCTTTAATTACCTGTTAACAGAGTGGGAGAACTAACAGACTGCAAATATAATTTGGATATATCACCAGACTCTCAGCCATGTTTCCCGCTCTTTTCATCGACTTTGACACTTGAAAACTGTCAAATCTAAAACGCATTCAGAGTATGAACCAGCTCTTTAGACTCAAGGACTTTTTTAAAACTTCAATTACCCAACCTTTATTCTGTTTTACTGTGCAGTCAATGGAGGTAGTGCTCTCCGCCCTTTATAGTATAAGTGCATTTCTGAACACCACATATGATTCTGCTTTTAAGAGGAGGCAGAGAATTATGCAGTTTATTAACCAGATTTTATTCCAGTTATAACACGGAGATATAAAGGTCAGTGTGTGAACATTGTCGAGATGTTGATGGTGCTATTGTGATTTTGAACAGAGACAAAGAGTGGATCTGTCAGATCTTGGCAAAACATTTTGAGGAAATGTTACATCACACTGTGATTCAATTTCTAGGATGAATGTTTTCTTTAACAACCATTATACAGTAGGTCACATTGTTTTCTTTTATTATCGTTTTACTGTTGTTTTTTTTTAGGAAACAGAGAGAGTTTTTTTTATTAACATATTGAAGGTATTTTTCTATTCAAATTCAATTGCTTTGATCAACAAAACAACCATAGGCATCTGTAACCTTCACTGTCAAGGTGAAGCACCAAATGTGAACCAGTCAAAAATCTCTCTTCTAACTCTGAATCCCAAAAATGAATAAGTGATATGGAAATCACATGTGAAGGAATACTGTATATTTATATATATTTGCAGTTCTATATAATTTTAAAATGTACATGTGGCTCGAATCCTCTTCTGTACAGTAACTTCATAGGCTACATTCAATGGTTAAAAAATAGTAAAACTAAGTAGTAAAATAATTTGCTAAACAACACAATGCAACTTTTTTTCATCACACTCTTCAAAAAAGCTGAAATAAACATATACATGATCACATTATCTATAATACTCTATAGTATAAAAGTAAAGCTGATTGTCAGTCCTGAGTGGATGAGGCGACTCTCCTCCTGTTTAGCAGCTTCTGAATAAAAAACAGACAATGGAAGAAAAATCTGAATATTTCTGCAGACATGCTCACGCTTCACCGCTCTTCAAAGTTTATTTCAGTTTACTTTTTTCAGCTGCAGTTTTTAAGATTTTCTAACTAATGTTGTGTTTGCCAGGTCACCATTAACTGTGTCATATCTGTCAAAGAGAAATACATTTAACTACATCAAAAAGGAATTAATTCTATTTAATTAAACATTGAGAACTACATTTGCTGCAGAAGACACAACACCACAACATGCAGCATTAGTTGTTGTGTGTGCAACTCAATGACTACAATGTGGTGCTATACACTCATTGACTGTGTTATTAAGCCTTACATTTATTCTGGTTAATATTAAACATTTGTTTTTACACCAACAGCTTTTCAAAGCGTAATTAACCAGTGATCTGCATCAAGGCTGAAGAAGTGTGTGCAGCTGCAGAGTCAGGGACTTTGTTTTAATAAAAATCATGTACTGTAACGTGTTTGTTGTAAAGTGGAGGTTCAGTCCCCTGAGCTCAAAGTTGATCTCTAAACAGTAACTGGAACAATGCAGATGTAGTTTTACATTTAATGTGACCGAGGAGGAGGCAGAGTATTACTACTATGGGTTTTTCCAACCAGTTGTTAGGTCGTTATGTGATGAATGTATAACGTTACAGAGGTCAGCGTGCACACAGAAAGCTTCACTAAATCTGAAAGTTTGTGTGTAAACGTGAAGTGTGTTGTTGTTGCTATTATCAGATCATCGGGGAAATGTATCTGAGCAGCTCCTCTGGAGCGGGTGGCGGCTGGACAGATCAAACTCAAAGGAGGCAAAGAGGGCAACAAGTGCTGCATCCATCCTGGTTTATCCTTCTCATTCACTGCACTGGTCAGGCTGCAGGTGAAGGCCCAATGGAAAGCTTATTTTCTTAAACTGGATTATAATTGCTTTCTTTTTCTCTATCAAATGAGAAGATACTATGCAGCATTTGCCAGACTTTGCACATGGTTTCTGCAGGTTGTTACCAAGTTAAACTTTTAATGCCTGAATTTAAATATCAGTATCATATCAAGTGACGTGGCTCAGAGCAGTTTATCTGACAGTAAGCAGCTCCCCTCTGTAGCTACAACAGGCTTTACGTAATGTTTTCACACATGTCCATGTAAACAGACTGAGTGGAGTTCCCCTTTAAACTGAAACCTATAATCAGGTTACTGGGACACAGTTCATTCAAGAACACTGTGGGAAATTGTTGACTTTGATGGCTGAAATGGGAACAGTAGCTGACGAGTACAGTTCTGGAGATTTCAATCAAATCCTCCTCAGCAGATGGAGCTGAACTGCCGATATTCAAAACTATATTTTTCTAAACACTTTCTGAGGATTACTCATTTGCATTGGTTTTAAATATAAACCAGAAATGTCTTGCCCTTCAAAGTCCACAAAGTCCATGAAAATTTTTTGCAACTCAATCCTCAATTTTGTTTATTTTATTGCCTTCTGGCTTTCAAGTCAAAAAATATCCTAGTTTTCTCTCTTTATCAGTTTATTCCAATCTTTAGTTCCACCTCATTATTTATTAATAAATTCATTACTCAAGCTCTGAGAAGTGGTCTCCAACCAAATCCAAATTATGTTAGTAGTAGTTCATTCCCATAACAACTCTAAGATCAGTGACAAAGTTCATTAAGTTTAGTTTAGCCAAAACTTCAGTGTCACATCAAAGGAAAAATCTGTCATTATTTCAGCGCTGAAAATGTTGTTAAGCCACATCAGATCCTTTGGGTCAGGTATTTATCGTCAGTATCTTGCAGCCACATCACAATTATGACACTTCAACCGTGTGACCATGCAGGTGATCACCTTCAAAACGTCTTTTCTCCTAACCATCCTGTTGTCTCACACACTTCATAAAAGGCTCCGGCTGATGGGAGGAAAGAAAAAAACATAATCTAAAACACAGGAAACATACAGACAGAAATAAAAACAGCTGAGTGCACAAAAGTAGAAAATGTTTATGAGAACAAACTGAATACTGACATTCGTTATGGAGAAGATATTTGTACGTTGGCACTGTTGTACAGTACGTGTTAACAATTTGCGCGACTGTCGTCGTGTTGTTTAACTTTAATATTATACAAGTCCAGTCAGTGTGTATGAAAACAGTTCTTTGGCATTTAAAAAAAAAAAAAAAAACACTGAGGTTTCCCAGCTGTACTGCACTGTAAACAAAACATGTAGCTCATATTACCTGCAGCACATTCAGTAATTCAACATGTAGTAAAAGGCAGCACACAAAAAACATTATATTGCATATCCCAGATTATCATGTCGTAAACATTTGACATAATGCCTGAAGTTTCTGCAAATATCATTTTCAAATATTTTTAAAAAAACGTATTAAACAAAGCAACTCTAAAGTGCTTCAGAAGCATCATTAGATAGTGTGAGTGTGAATAGGAAGAAACTGTGCGTCTTATAGTCAAAGAGGTTTACAGTTGAACTTCCAACATCATGCTTTAAAATCAAGGCAAGAGCGGCAAGCACATTCAAACACATCACAGCAGGCTGGCCGGCTTCTATTGTCTACAGTAAGTCTGAAAACACGTCTTAAAGCAGTTATTTAAAATGTCATTGTTTGCTATGTTATACAGGGAGAGGAGGAGCAGAGTGTGTCCTTTCTTGCCATCATGGACTTTCTGAGAGTCGACTGTAGGTGGCAGCAACGTAGAACTTAATAAATACTCCACATAGTCCACACAGTATTATATAAAAGTCATGAGAGATATTTGGTATCATTCATAAAAAAAATCATAAAAGGAGTGGTTAGAGTATAAAAAAACCTAATGAGCAAATTGTTAACCAATGTGTAAAACACACACACCTGCATATATGTATTGAAAGAAAACATATGACTAGTCATAGGAAGACCTGGTTGGTGGTCAGCGGTCACCTCACACCAGGCTTTTATTTTATCTATGTGACAGTTTCCTGCTACATCCACAAGGCAGTTCCAAAAGATAAAGTGCATCGAGTCAGTCAGACATAACCTGAGTTAAGAAATTATAACTGCAGGATCTGTTTTCCAAGACATTTTGTAAAAATGTTCAATTCTACAGCAATGGTGATTTTTCAGCAGTCTCAAGTCTTTAAGGCACTGACTACTACTTCAACCCTAAAGGTACTGGACAGTTTCCATATCTAACCACTGCTAAAATTGTTGCATTGTGCAGCTTTCGTTATCTGACGTTAACTGTCCCAACCCTCTGTAGTGAACTGCAAAAAGTTGCACGGGGCAAGTGATAGTGTCTCTTCTTTGGCTGGTGCATATGTACATCCAACACACTGGCAGCGAATCTAACTACAGTATCATCATTAACAGGCAGGTAAACATTAAAATAAAGGTGCTTGTGCCCAGCTACAGAGGATAATATGACAAGAACACCTCAGCCACAGGTTTAACGGCATTTGGAGCGATGTTCAATGGAGATTATTGACCGCTGAGAGAGTCTAGATGAGCCTGTGCCCGATTTGCTCCTGCAGCCACAGCAGCAGACGGTGGAAAGAGCTGGGCCCGTCAGGCACGGCCTCTGTGTACATCTGCAGCAGTACCTCTTGTAAAACAAACAGCAGGGGCAAGCTCATGCTCAGTAGCTCAAACAGGAATGCATAGTCCTGGGCGTTGTCCCTCAGGTGGCCAACGAGGGCCTGCGCCGTGTTACGCACACGGCAGGACAGATACCAGGGGGCGTTACACACCGTGCGAGTCACGCTGAGGGGCCAGCTCAGCTTTTTCCTTATGAACGAGCCGAAGGTACCTGCTGCAGGTTGACTCTGCAGGTCTGCTGCGCTGCCGGGCTGGGAGGTTTCTTCATCTTCAACAGACGGCTCCTGAGCTCCAGCTCCATAACGATGCTGAAGCAGAGGAAGTGACGGAAATTGAGTTAAACTTCTTTACAATAAGTGTTGGTAAAACTCAGATCAAGAGAAATATAGCCTACTCACTGAGCGTAGAGAGAAATTCCTCCGTAGGTTTGTCCCATTGTGGCGTTGATCAAAATGAAGTTTGCAGTAAAGTTTCCCTGTAAAAATCACAGCAGAAATCAGCAAAACAGACTTGGTGTTTGTCTTTTTTTCTGTTCTGTTTTTTTAAGCTACTTGAGGATACAAACCCTGTTCAGAGTCGAAAGCGTGAGCTCCCTGTCGCAGAGCCGAGCTGCAGGTGGAACAGCGGAAACACTCCCTGTGGAAGTAGAGCCCCTCGGCGCAGATCCGCTCCACCATGTAAACGCGCTTGTCGCATGAGTGACACTTGTCGCCCGACGGGGGGAAGGCTCGGCGCAGTGAGCTGCCCTGAGAGACAGAGCAGAGTGACAGTCATCAACACAGAGTACAACACTGAAGTCATTCGAGCCTTCATTTTAACATCTCCCATAAGTGAACATGCAAACATAAGATCACTGAATCTCTCAGCTGTCAATCACTATTGAATTTAAACTGGAGCTTTGTTTCTGCTTCACAAAAGAAATACTCAAAACTTCTTAATAAGGAATCCTTGGTGAAGTCTTTATCCATCTCTTTTGCTTTTTTTATGTTCTTATCTTTTGTTTTTAACTGTATTTTGCCTCATTCCTTGTTTGACTTTATTATTCTTCTGTTTTTCTTCTTCTACTTGGAAAATACTCTGCAAATATGTTTTTTTTTTATTGTTATTACAATGTATTCTTGCATCTGGGTCCAAACATCAGCTCTTTCTTCTTATCAGTGAGGTTCTGGAGAAAAACTTGTGTCAAGAACAAACTTTCATGCTCAACATTTTTACTAACGTTGAGGATGTTGATATGACATGTTAGCTAAACTGTAATAACTTGACATTTTCTTTTCTATTTTCTGAGTTTGCATTGTGAAATCTGAGAATGAATATGTTTGTGTTTCATGTTCACCGAGTCTGTCTCGTAGGTGCTAAACACTGTGAGCAGATGACATGAGGATAAGGAAAACACAAAGCCACGTTAATGATTTTCTTGTGAACGTCACTTCATGAATGTCTCAATGCTCAGGTGGCGTCTCTGTGACATTTTGAGTGACGGCTGAGATGAGAACGAGAGGAATGAGGCTCTGAGAATCTTTTCCCTCACTCACTAACTAACTCACGCTCAGACGAGAAGAAAGAAAAAGAATGTACGATAATTATAGAAAGAGGATAATCACCATGTTCTGTGCTCCATGGCTCTGAATAGAAACCATGTTGCTCTTCAAGAATTCAATTAGATCCAAACAAAAAAAATAACACACACACACACACACACACACATGGATTGTAATTGTGTAGCGGGGAGCTGCTCCTTTATGTTTAATGTAAGTCTGTATGTAAGTCCTGCTCCAACATCTGGCTGCTGAGATGGAGCAGGCTGTTTGGGATGGGTGGAGCACAGAAACCCACAAAGTGCCACCACAAGAACACACACTTCTGCTCTGCTGCTAATTAAAAGCACCAGAGGCTGAAACAGCAGTCGGAGAGAGAGAGAGAGCTGCCGTGCCAGAGTCTGGTTCTTTAGTATAGTATATCTGTCTGAGAACAAACATCACTACAATGTACAATGACTGCACTCTTGCACCAGTTTATTAGGAACTCCTTACACCAGGGTAAGGCTGCAGTTTTTTTGTTTTTGATATTATGAAAAGTATTGTATAATATGGCAGGGAATCACAATATCTGATTTAATTATCAGACCATGACTACAGCGGCCCTGCAACAAATATTGACTTCACTGGGTACTGATGATACTTAATGGTCATTTTACAGGCTGGAGTTTGTGGTGCCATTGTGTTTTATAAATCTAATGTCTTTGATATAATATTACAGTAGCCTATATATGTACCTAATAAACTGGCACTGAGTTAAGTCCACTGAAAAACAGAAATCTGGATAAAATGTGCTTTCAAAACAAACCAGTCATGGTTAGTAACAAATAAACAGTAAAACATAAAAAACGATTGCCTTTAAAACAATCCTAGTGCCAAACTCTTAATGGAGATTTTGACTTTCAGCGCTTCGATTAGCGAAAGACTCAAGAATCTTTTTGCAGATAAAAAGTTGAGGTAGGCTACAGTATAGCTGAGAAAAATCATATCAATGGTGAAAAAATTACAAAAAGAGGAATAATTACTGAAATAATAAGGGACACATTACACATTACTAATGAGCTGGAACAAAGAAACAAAAAAGCTAAGTAATTTAATTATCATGAGATTTCCTGAATCTAAATATAGAAAAAAATCTACACTTTATCAAGTAATAGATGAAAGGGAAAATTGGCTGCATGCAACACTTGTGATCCCAAACGTGAAGTATTTCAAACATGCAAATACACACACTGTGACAGGCAGGTGGTGCAAAACACAAGAGCAGGGTGGGGTCACAGATGGAGCTGGAGATAGTCACCTTGACCACAGCAGAGCTGTCTCCTGTGAACAGTCCACTAAGGTGAACGGCTTTTTCCTTTATACTCTTTGTGTGAAACTCTCTAGTCTGTTGTGTCTGAGCTTTTTTCTGCAGGATGACACGAGGCACAGGAACAAAAGAACAACCATGAGTGTCGCCTCCGTCCTCAGCACAGTGAGTTCTCCCATCAACAAATGAAAAGCTTTTTTTTCTGTGTAGACACAATTAGGTAGATTAATATCCACTTAATGAGCCCTGCACAGTTAAACAATGAAAGACCTCTCTGTTCTGCTTTCCCAATAAGAAGCAGGATTTGACAGCTACGTATGTTTTGCCGTGAGGAGAACAATAACGTAGCTGTGTGTGGAACGAAGGCCGCCTTATTACATTAATTTCACACCCCACTTGATGTGGTTACTCATACTGCACTGGGACAGAAAACTGAGACGAGTTCATCAGTTCAGCCAAAATACATCAGCATTAATAAATCACATGGTGAAGTATCGAGGCTCAAGTGAATCTAAGGCAAATTTCACAGCACATAGATAAAAGTATAATAATTACATCTAAAATTAGTTTAAAAGAAAGCCATATTCAAAGTTAGATTATCTACACAGTGATAATATGACTGTGAAGGAACAGTTCCTCTATTCATATTGTTATTAGCGGAGTTAAAGGATCATTATCGCTTATGTCTCTACTGTTAAATCTGTACCAAGAGCCTGAGGGCAGTTAGGGCCCAGTTTAAGCAAAGGACACAGCGAGTGTCTCTCTGTCTAAAGTTCAAAAATCCCCCTGACAACACCTCTGTACTGTATCTGAATAAAAAAAACACTATAAGAAGTGACTGCAGTCAGTTTTGGGGCCAAAATGTAGCTGCAGCACACAACTCTCCCATAGGTCGCAAACCGTCTTTTGTAAAAATAAATTAAACGATTGAGACATATCTGTTTTAATAAGTCACCGTTTGGGAGCTGTATAGTTGAACTTTACAAGAAAGCCAGACTGTCTGTCTCCACCTGGCTCCAGTAGTTGATGCTAAGCTAATCACCTTCTGGCTCCAGCAGCTCTGCACTAAAAGAACAGGTAGTGTATGAACGTGGCATCAATTTAATCATCTAACTTGTCAAACTGCCTGTAATGATAGCGCTGTAGGCCTATGTCTTATGCCTATTATGTCGGCTATAAATAGGAGCATCATGCAACATTTTAACACATTCATATTAAGATATAATGCCCATCTGTAATAAAAAAAACTAAAATATATCTCATATTTAAGGAGAAGAAGTCCAATAAATCTTGCCTACACGTTTTAAAACTAACCCAACACCATTAAAATAAGGCGTCTTTGTGCAGTTTTTTTCTTTATGTTGTCTGTTTCCTGCATTTATAAGATCAGGTGAAGCAGCATTTGAAACAACACACTTTGCCAGTTCAACTCTGCACAAAATGACTTAATAACATGAACAATTTTGCAGGCCTGCTCCGCACAGACGCAGACCGGTCAATAATCCGACTGTGTCTGCCTCGGCCTGTGCCAGGTCTGTGCGCCTGCTCTTTCCATTTTTGCCCGACCGGATAATTAGGGGCTGACTTCATCCATCTGACTGCACATTACGCAAAACCTAAATGTATAATCAGGGTGTAATATATAATCAACATTCTACCGGGGCTTTTCTGGAGCAATCACAACAATCACAAGAGTTTAGGCAAAAAGAGGACAGAGAGGAAAACAGAAGAGGAAAGGAAATAAAGAAGGTAGAAGAGATATGAGAGAGGAGATAGCGTTCACCTCAGAGACGTGCTCGTCCACCTCCCTGAGGCGCTGGAGGACTCTTGACATGAATTGGATTGCAGATTGGCAGGAGGGAGAAGAAGCAGAGGGGTCTGCGCTCTCAGACTGAGGCTCGGGCTTCGTCTCAGTGTGTGTTAGATCAACGTGTCTGAGCTTCACTATGGAAAATGGATGCTGAGGCTCAGGCTCAGGCTGGATCTGGGGTTTGGGCAGAGTCTTTGGCGGCAGACGGACTAACTGCTCTGCTGCTTTTCTGAGACTGACTTCGAACTGAAAGGGATAAAATACAGTACAGCAGTGCACACGTGAGCTGTGGTTCGTTTGGTTCCTCGTCGAGTTACTAAACAGTGAAAAGTTAGAATTTATTGTTATTTTTAACCTTCAGTGTGGAGGAGTGTGTAGATCATTTTAAAAAAAATACACGATACAGGTGGTTTTATATGTTTCAGTCTATTAACTATGAATTATGAACTCTTTGCTGAGCTGCCAGCCACTTTCAAAGCAAAGTGCAAGTTTCTGAGATTGATTTCTTACCCTCCTGACGGGCGCGAGTCCTGCCAGCGCAGCATGAAAAGCAGCTTGCATAGGTAATCCATTAGAGCGAATACATTCTGCCTGCTTCATGTTTTGCCAGAGTTATGTAATCGTCACATGGAAATGCAGTTTGGAGTGAGGAACCATTTTTCAAGCGTTGACTTTGCGTGTCAACAGCCGAGAGCTAAAATTCAAATGAAATTCACATTATCTTCACTCTTCTTCACACTCATGTTTCCCTTTTGTTTTTTCCTGACGGATATGATTTTGAACTCATGAATACAATGCTCTGAGCTCAGCGACTACACTTGTATGCAGAGAGGGTTATCGTCTGGTTTAGATATTGGGGAGAAATTATATAAGTGTGTAGTGTATTAGTTTCTAATTACCAGACATATTCAATGGTTCAGTCCTGCAACACAAGTGTTTCCAATGGACACAACACATGAAGGTGAAGGGTGATGGGTTCAAGTCCAACCTGTGGCCCCCCGACCCCTCATCACCTTCTCTCTTTCTTCCTAACTTTGCTGTCTCTCTCTAACTGTTGCTATTAAGGCAAATACTAAAAATGTAATATCATAAGAATCACTTAAAGAGAAAAGAAAGTGATGAACCTGCCCCTGACGTACTTGTGATTCAATGCTTTTAACGTGAAAAGTCACAATTGATCATTAAACAACAACAACAGCAGCAGGTTTGCGTATTTGCACGTTTTCTTCAACTGCAGTGTTGAGTTGAGCCCTCAAGGCCACCGTACAATTCACTCTGTCTCATTTTACAGTCGACTCTTGACCAAACATCAGAGAAGTCTTGACTTGACCCTAAAGATGAACTTCTATCAAACTCAGAACTTGCACAGACCTCTGGCATAACTTGAATTGTTTCCATTTTCCAAATTTAATTTTTTGGAGCTCATAGTTTGGTTTTTTTACTAGACTGATGTAGTTTCTGGTCTTACATAACTATATAGTTATCTATGGCTGCAGTGACACGTTCAGTTATTTTCTGAAGGGAATTTAGAGTCCAAGTCAGTCATGACTAAAGAATGTAAAACCACCGGTATGGTCTGTTAAATATCCTAAATTATATTGTTTGAGTTTTACACATGGCCGGTGTATTTGAGGAACATGTACATATATAGGATGTGCTTACAAGTCTGTATGTTTGGCTTATTCTGTACCACACATATGTATGCTGTCTGTGTAGCATTAGTGTCTTAATTGACATCTTCTGTCAACCTGTGTCTCAGGCGGAGGTCTAGGTGGCACTGGAGGCCTGGGTTTTTTGTGCAGACGGAAGTCGACCAAGACAAGGGTTTGCAGCGGGGATGACCTCTCACAGTCTGACTGAGATTGTGCAGAAAAATGGCAGGAAGACGGTTAATAAAGAGTCAGAAAAGGAGCAAAGGCTGAAAAGATTAGACGCTGGAAATAACAGACAAGAGAAAGACTTTTGTTACATTAGCAGAGGGAAAGTTTTGTCAGATTAAAACCACAGACCACTGTCAGAGCTCCAGCTCACAACAAGGGAAATTTAAAACATATTTATGATGCATGAAAAAGAGGGCGAACCGCCACATTTAACTTTCTGTAGTCGGGAAAATAAAAAAGTAAAAAGTATCTGTAGACAGATAGATGAATAGATACATAAATTAAGCATATACATACTAAATCATACTACAGTAAATTAAAATCTACAGGCCCATACCTGTGTTCTGCGGATCGTGTGGTTGGGTGAGCTTTCAAACTTGGCCAGCAGCTGAGTGGCCATTGAACGCACTTTATTCTCCTTAGGATCCTGACCCTCTTGCACAGAGGAGCCGTTACTGGACAGATTGGTGGCCTAAAGGGAGAGAGATTACACTGAGTATATTACATGTCTCACACAGCAGTGAATTTGAAAGTAGTTTATTAACAAACCTCCTCCAAATAACAGAATTTTCGCCTCCTTTTGTAAATCGGGTCCGAACCGTCTGACTTCTTCTCGTTCTAAAAAAAAGAGTAAAGACTGAGTACCCAGCAGGCCCAAGAAGAGGAATTTCAAACCAGCATTTTGTATTAAATATATACATTATATGAAGATAAAATGAATCCCAGGCAGAGATGTCAACATGTTGTAATCCATCAGGTGTAAAAATGTCAGGGTGGAGTTACCTTTGGAACACGTTTCCTGGGAGCAGCAAGATTGAGCACATTATTATTACTTCTGACTTCCTTAGATGGATAATCTTCATTGTTTTCGTCCACTCCTCTGGAGCCTGCAGAGCAACACGTGACTGCATTAGTGTTTTCACATTTTCCACCATGCACAGCCATAAATGTCAGATAATATCAATGCATTATGCCTTTAAAGATTAGTGAGGTTATGGGAATGGTCTGGGGGAAAAAAAGAGGGGTGTATTTATGAAGAGGGAAGTTCCCATAAAAACAAAACTTTGGTTAATCACTCGGCTGCAGGTGAGAGGAAGGTGAGTTTGTGTTAGAGGTTAAATAAAACAACACAGGTGAACATAATGTCTTGGTCTTCTGCGGAGACGAGCAGCTGTTTTCATGTTGTCAAGAATGTCATACTACTGGAGTCCACACAGTCCACAGCCGTGGTACAAATACACATTCCAGTCATGCCACTATACATGACTGAGTTTTTTTTACAGGAAACCAAAAGACATTTAATACCTTCGACTGGAATTTAAGTGTTTTTTTGTTTTTTTGTGTGTCATTTGTACATATTTTAGTCAACAAACCAGAATAAAAGAAGAGTAAAACAGTAGGCCTCAATGACTACAGCTGATGAAACAGAGTAGAATCAGAGAGTAGAGAAGAGTTAACTGGAGTGGATCAGAGCGTAGTAGAGTAGATAAGAGTAGAGTATCAAATCGTAGCAGAATGTAGAGTAGAGTAGAGTAGAATTCAGTACAGTTGATAAGGTCATAGCAGAATGTGAAGTAGATTAGATTAGAGTAGAGTAGAACAGTGTAGCATGGTGTGGTGTAGAGTAGAGTAGAGTAGAGTAGAGTAGAGTAGAGTAGAGTAGAGTAGAGTAGAGTAGAGTAGAGTAGAGTAGAACAGCATAACATGGAGTAGAATAGAGTAGAGTAGAATAGCGTAGAGTAGAGTAGAGTAGAACAACGTAGAGGAGAGTAGAGTAGGATGGAGTAGAGTAGCATGGAGTAGAGTAGAGTAGAGTAGAGTAGAGTAGAGTAGAGTAGAGTAGAGTAGAGTAGAGTAGAACAGCGTAGCATGGTGTAGAGTAGAGTAGAGTAGAGTAGAGTAGAGTAGAGTAGAGTAGAGTAGAGTAGAGTAGGATGGAGTCAAGTGGAGTCAGGGGAAACCAATAGAGATGAGTAGAGTGGAGTCCAGTGCAGTAAAACAGAGTTGAGTGAAGCCAAACAGAAAACAGTAAAGTCAAGTAGACGACAGAACAATAGAATCAGAAGAAGTACAACAGTGTAGAGCAGAACAGACACTAGAGTGGAGTAGAGTCAAGTAGAGTCAAGTAGAGTAGAGTAGAGTACCTGCAGCAGGTAGAGGGGTTCCTCTGAAGAGCTCGTAGAACTTGGACAGGTAGCAGTTCATCCGGCTCTTGTCCAGCTCCTCTCCCGCTCTCAGCTCCTTCACGCAGGTGAACGGTCGGATCCCAAACTCCCTCTCGCTGATGTCGAAGGCCAGTTGGAGGTTCGCAGCATCGTCCTCCTCATTCAGAGACTCAAAATCACTGACGGAGGCAGAGAAGGACAAAGAGAAGCTGGTTATTACGTGAAAATATCAGCACCACAGTTTCAGTTTCAGTTTAATCAGAGTTTCTTTCAACATATTTTCACTTTTACTGTTTCTTAAATGTAGAGTCACATTGATTTAAAGGAATAGTTCACCAAAAAATGAAATTCAGTCATTAGTGGCGCACCCTCATGCTGATGAATACTCCGGAGTAGTTTTTTATTCCTCAAAGTGCATCTGGAGACCCGAGAGGCCGGTTCGTACTAGTCCAACGAACTTTATAAGAGAGTAATAGTGCCCGACACAAAAACGCCCATAAAACTACACAAAAACTATTTAATATTCCTCCATACTGCTCGTCCGCTGCAATACATGTGTCCTGAAGGGAAATAGTCCAGAGTTTACTCGAAACAACGTCATTTAGGACATTTTTACAGTCTCCTGTATTGAATTTGCCTGTGGCGCACTCTCACGTTCACGCGATGCACACGGATCTGACCGGACTTGCCTAAACTCTGGACTATATCCCTTCAGGACACTTGGATTGCCGCGGACAAACGGTGCAAATGGTTTTTGTGTAGTTTTATGGATGTTTTTGTGTAAGGCCCTATTTTTATCATATAACGTTTTTATGGGCTACGAACCCACCTCCCGGATCTCCAGATGCACTTTGAGGAATAAAAAATATATTCATCAGCATGAGGGTGAGTCAATAATTACTGAATTTTATTTTTTGGTGAACTAATCCTTTAAGGTGAATATTGACACAAGATGGCTGCAGCGAGGTTTCTAACTCAAACTGTTTCCTAACAGAGTGAGCAAGAGAGTAAGATAATACACACTTTGATATGAAAACGGGAGACGTCAGCACAATGGAACGACTTTTCACTGAAACTTATCTCTTTCAACTTTCAACCCTGTAGAAAAAAAAATGTCTGTCTCACACTGTGGGAGCAAATGGCAGCAAATTACAACTAAATGTGAGAAAAAGAAAACAGCCGTGACATCTCTCCTCCGCCTGCACTGACAATGTCCAGTCACCGACAGACATAATGTAAGAGGAGAGCGGTAACCGAGCAGCAGCAGCAGCAGCAGCAGGACACACAAACTTTGGAGTCGCTCTGAACCTACAGACGCTCGCTCTCTGTGCTGACAGACGTATGGAGGAGGGAAAACGGGGGGAAAAAAACACCAGCGGTTCCTGGAAAACTCACAGCACCACATGAAATTGTCGTGGCATTCGGCAGAGTACGAAGGCAATAATTAAAGAGCGAGAGGATATAATTAGATTTGTAAATGCACTAATCTACAATTGCACAGACGAATTCCATGCTGTGCGAGGCAGCCTGACCCTTCAGAAAAAGTGGAAACTAAGGTACAGTTTCTGCTTTCTAAGGAGGATTTGTTGTTCTCTAAGCAGAAACCAAAGGACACTAAGTCCTACATGAGCTGTTTTTTTTCACAGCTCCAGATCAGCATGATTTTGAATTATACATCAATCAGCCATAGCATTAAAACAAGAAACAGCTTTTTATTCGTGTTAAACCATTAGTAATTTGATTAAAACTTCATTTAGTTAGTTTTAATTTTTCATTTTCATGGCTCAAAAATAGTAAACGGATCAGTCACAACATAAAAAACCACTGACCTGTTTTTATTTCTCAATAATAATCATTTTTGACTGATGTGAAATGTGCACATCTGCATCTGAACACTCCACTAGCTACATATATACAAAATCTGTATGTGCGAAGTCTTTTTCTCATCTATCAGCACTTTAAAAAGCTGTTGTGAGGAGGAGGCCGACGTCGGCGCAGCAGGGAAGACTCGCAAGATAAACTGGTCGCTCCCATGCCGAGCATATTTAACACACCCTTTAGAAATAGTTTTCCTCACAGCGAGCTGGTTTATTCGTGTGAGCGCGCTCGGGCATTGAATGCTGCAAAGAGATGGGATGTTAATATCAGATGTGTGCACATCTTACATCAGCTGAGGGTTGAACTTGTGGATGAGGGCACAGAGGGCAATGCCGCTTTGCCAAGAAGACGTCAGATCGGTGATCGTCACATTCCTGTAGCCCTCCGTCTGTTTTTGGCACCAGGTGAGAAGCCTGGCCGGCCGGATCTCTGACTCTACAAAAGAAAACATTGAAAGTCACATCGTGTAGGCGTACGAACACTGTGCCGGTAAATAAGGCCATGACAGGAGAGGTGGGATTGGTCGATGAAGTATGTACAGAGCTCTGTCTGAACATGTACGTCCTCGCTGCAACATAAAGCTCAGTTCAGTCTTTACTGTTCCCTGAGCAGATTTAACCAGACTTTGATCTCTCAGCAGAACCATAACAAAACATTGTCATAAATACGGACACATGTTTACCTTGCGCCTCATACATACATATACATTTCAAAATGATGTAAGAGTTTTTTTTTTGTTTATAGACAGGGACATAAAGTAATGTTGACCTTGGAGAGGGAGATGTGTGTATTTGACGGTTTCTACCACAACCCTGCAGCTGTTCTCTCACAGCTTCCTCCTTCTACTCAACCCACATGTAAAAACAAACCTCAGCTAGTGACTTACTCCCTAAACTGAAGTTAATTCTGGCTCCTTGCTACTTCTGTTAAAGTGAAAAGGACAAAAGAAACACACATTATAATATGTTATCATGTGAGAATCCTTGTAAAGTAACAGAAGAGAATCAGGCAGTGACAGTCTTTGCTTTTAACCTGTAGATTTACCCATAAAAACGTTATCATTTCATCTTACGTGTCATTTTGTAATAACTAGTGTGTGAATTCCTGAGTTATGTCCAAAAATATGTTTGATAAAAACCCAATGACCCTGACATTTGCCCTTTGACCTTTCGCCACCCAATTTTTATCATCTTTGAGATCAAGTGAATTATTAATGTTCGAGATCTTGTGTACATAAGCATGGGATGGGCAGACAAGTTGAAAAAGTTATGTCACAGCAGCACACAGGAATCTGTCAGTTCCTGTTAAACCTACCTCGTCTGTGGAGATTGACAGGCCGTCGTATGGTAGCAGCACGCTCCAGAGAGCAGGAATTCAGTTCTGCGCTGATGTACAAGTGACGCACCTGAAACAGAAAGGAGGGGGAAAAAATGAGTCCAACACCTACAGACAGATGGTAATAATCTGATATTGTCAGAGTGAGTCCTCCTCCTCTTCCTCCTCTCACCTGGAGCGGCCTGACACAGGAGGAGTTGAGGTTGGGGTATCGAGTTGCGGGGTCGACAGTGTACTGTTCAAAGTTTTTGGCGATGTTTTCTGGTGTAGTCTGTGGAAGCAGCCTGTAAATACTCTCCCTGCAGAAACGAAAGAAACAAATGAGCTCTGCACAGTGATTTGTCAACATCTAAACACTTGCATAATGTGTGTGAGTGAGTGTGTTGAGTGTGTGTACTGTACCTCTCTGCCAGCACCTCCAGGACTGTCCGACCCTGAGCCCAGCTCTTCACCATCCAGGCCGTGTCGAAGGCAGCCAGGAAGCCTCTGGCGCAACCCGTCCCCATCGGCCAGAACGGCTGCAGAGGAACACACAACAAATATATGAATATGTGTGAGTCAGTGCACGAGAGGACACAAAACAACAATATTTTGAAATATTGGCAAATATTGTGATGAGACTGGGAGCATAAGAATGGAAAAATGCTGCTGGGCATAGTCGGATGTCAGGGTAGACACAGCTCAGGAGATAATGTGGGCATAATGTGCAGGAAAGGGGTTGATGGATGGATGTTTAGTTGTCATAAATGTCCGTTATGAAATTGAAATTAAAATATAATGGAAAAATATTTAAATAAAAGGGAAAAACAGAGGAGAAAAATCTGATCTGGATAAATGACTCTCAAACATCTCTTTCTCTCTCTTGCCTCAGTGACTGCTAACTCCATCAACAACTCTGCCTAGAGCGATGAGCTGGAGTCTCACACAGCACTGGAACGGGACCAGTTGCCGGCACCGTAACAAACCCTTCCCTGCTTTGTCCGACACTCCTCACTCTGCAACATCTGGCAGGAGTCACCGACCGGAGCGCCTGAGCCATGACTGCCAGATTCTGTAACAGCCTCTTCTTCTCCGAGGCTCCTAAAACACACCACTGCCTCCCTGAACTCACACACTCACAGATACACAGCTTCATCTTCTTCTTTTTCCTCTTACCTCCAGCAGACTGTCGCCAACCAGCGCCACTAGTAGCTGGTGTCCAAACCTCTCCCTGACCAGAGCGGCGTTCTCCGAGGCGTACATGCTTGTGAAGTCAAACATTGCTACATCTGGCTGCCCGCAGTGGTTCATGGCAAAATCCAACGTGGGAAGTTGATAGTTGGTGCCAAAGTCAGCAGCCTCGCGGGCGTAGCACAGCAGAGCTTCCTGGTTAACGTTCTCACTGCTCAGCAGCTTCTGGATGTCGATGTAATCCTGTTGAAGAAGCGTGAGAGTCAGGGGGAGTTCACACAGGCCAAGTCTGAGCTTAGCACTTCTAACAGGCTACGATTCATTTGCTTATGATGTGTTCCCATGGAGAGTTTTTGTTAATAACGCTGCACAGATGCCAAATGAAACCAGTGCTGTATATCAAAAATGCATGAAATAATAAAACAGATACTGGATTTTATACAACGAGCCTCTTGTCAATTCAACTTACATTGATGACAACACCCTTTTCAAGCAGACTCTGTTTCTTGGCAGTCATGACAAAGTAATGTGTGTTGTCCCTGTAGTACACGATGTTCTCCAGATCGATACCTGCAAGACATGAAACACTTTTAATATGACTACAACTTTAAAAATGCATCAACAAGAAAACCCACAGCAGCGAATGTCCTACACACACACATAGCTGTGCTAACTTGGTATTGCTGAAGATAATCAATGAACTGAGTGTACTCTGTATGTTTTTCAACCTTGGGGTCGGGACCCCACGTGAGGTCGCCTGGAATTCAAATGGGGTCGCCCCAAATGTCGAGTAATTGATAAAAAAAAACACTGATAAAAATATTTTTTTACTAATTATTCTTCTTCTTAAAATTATGATTATGATTATGAAATTATGAACACTACGCACAATCTTAAACAACTGTATTCTATACTTTCACTTTCAGTGAAGTTCAAATAAAATGCAGCATATAAATATATCTGGTCTGGCGCATCTTGATTGGTGGCTGTGATCACTTGACTGTACTTGATAGCGAGGTCGCCAGAAATTTGTGAAGTCAAAATGGGGTGACTAGCCAAAACGGGTTGGGAACCACTGCTGTATGATCATCACACATGAATATCTATGTATGTGGCCCAACAGTGCCTCTTTCTCCCACCTGTCTCCTCTCTGAGGTCAAGAAAGAACTTCTGGTTGAAGATGAAGGCCACTCCGCTGATCTCCTCCACCTTGGCCTCTGCGGTGGTGTTCCTGTTGATGAAGTTGGCCGTGATGGCGATCGCCAGTTTACCCCTGAACTCCTTCCTCCTGAAACCTGGCAGAGAGACAGAGAGAGAGAGAGGGACATGGGGGGGGGGGGGGGGGGGGGAAGAGATACAATGAAACAGAAAACAGGAAAGAAGAAGAAGCCGTAAGCCATAATTACAAAGCAGTTATTATAGGATAAGAGGCAGTTTACCAAAGCCTAGCCTCCATACAGACAGGGGATTGTAGGAAGCACCAGGAATTAAATGCTTCCATCAAAGTTAAATGCTGTTTGCTTAATTGCGAGAACAAAACCAAAACACCAAGCAGACGTCAAATAGACTCAATTGAAGGTTCATCATTTGACCTGTGGAACAACTTCTCTACCCTGAATGTCACTGACTTTATAGCTGCGACTGCGGGAAGGAAAAGACAAGTGATGTATGAGAACTAAGGCAACAAAACTAAGGGCTTGAACTTGTGTTACAACTTCCCCACACAGCCGCTGTTAAAACTCACAAAGGGACTTTTCTCCTTTCTGTCACCTCATCCCTCTTCAAAGGTCCTCAACAATCAACAGAGCGCGGATCTAATTGTATTTAACTCCGTGGCACAAAAGCAGGCTCACTGCAGGGAAAAATCATTCCCCAAGGCTTCTTCATAATTTGAGAATGAGCTAGACGTCTCGTTCGGCCCCCCCAAAAAATGTCCTTTTTAGGAATAAGCATCTGATGTGAATTGGTTGTTAGATGACAGCATTTTTAAGGAGAGAGACCAAAAACAGTGAGACATAGAAGATGGAGTGAGTCCAGCATGAATGCATCAGCTGCTGCGCTGAGCCCCGGCTCGGCTCTATTTATGTAGACAACTTTTAGTGGTTTCATGTGTTGCTTTTCCCCACTGGGAGACATCAATGGCTTCACACAAGTGTAGGCTTACAGAAGGTGAGTTTCATTTATAGAGGTAATGCCGCACAAGTTATTCAGTTATTCAAAGAGAGTGTCCAGAAACAACAATGTGGGACGTCTGTATGAAGCTGCGCTGGGTTTTAACTCATTACGTGAATGTCAAACTCTTAAAAAGACTGTTTGTTCCATGTGATACGTCAATAGATGTTCACAGTAGTGCAAACAGATGAATGAATGACTGGTCAAACAATGTTGGCATGAGAAAACATGTTGATTTCCTTATCTAGGACGCTCAGACACTCACTTACACAATACAGTATGTTCAGCTGCTGGATGTTATGTTAAGATGCACATCAAAAACAACAAGAGACAATAGGTTTAACTAAAAAAAATCAGCATTTGTGCAGGATTACGTGAGTTTTTAAAGCCTCTAGTAACTAGATAGTGGGAGACTAACACTTGTATCACAGCTTGTGCCTTGATGTGAGACTTTGTTGTCAGCTTTTTGAAAGGTCAGTACATCCTGGAGGCCTCTATACTGATCTTGTCTTTCCTTTTTTTATCTCCTTCTTTTTCTTCTCACCTTCCAAAGTATTCCTGCGTCCGTCTGCCCCCACCACGACATCAAACTCAAAGTTAGCCACAGGGTGATCAGCGGGTCGGATTCCAGCCCTCCACCCGAGCCCTGAACAAAGACATAGAAAGAGTGTGAGAGGGGTGAGAGGGAGAGAGAGAGAGAAAAAAAAACAACCTACATGATATAAATCCTGGACACATTCCCTTTGTGCTGTTCCCCCCTCCACCAAACAATCAGCTGTGGTATGTCAGCGGATAAGGGTTGGTATTTTGCTCAAGGACACTTCAATAATCTCCATCAAACCCTCTCTCTCTCTCTCTCTCTCTGTCTCTCCTTCCTGGACCACTCTGCCACCTGCCACGCTTGTGCAAAATCTAAATGTGTCAGTGTAGAGACAATGAATGAGGGGAATGAGTAAGCACGCTGAAGCGCTGTTGCTGTTTGGTGTTTCTATGCTGCTGTTTTCCAGTAACACCTGCTATTGCTACAGTACGATGCCAGAAAAACATGGACAAATACAGCCGTCCACGCCAGACTGGAGAAAAATAAAACCACATGAAGGTACGACAAGGACGCTTCACATCTGCATCGAACCTGGAATAATAATAATAAGTTAGAAAACTGTATGATATTATAATTATGTCATCATATAGGCCATTTTAAGTGTGTGGGTGCTGCAGAGGTGTGAGAGCAGCAACAGGAACAGCTTGGCAGTTTGAAGTGTAATATCACCATGTGGAAAATGCATCCCATGATGTCAAGGGGCTCCGCTCAGTCCTTCATAGCATAACAGGAGGGATAAGTGTGTGTCTAAACTTAGGCAAAGGCTCTCGTTGTTATCAGTGTGGTGATATTACAGCCGAAAAGACAACATATGACAGCGCTGTGCAAGATATAGTCCGACGTGGGATAAGAGGGGTCATCTGCAGGGCTATAAAACATTTACGTCTTATGGCGGAGTGGTTGTAGCTGTGTAGACGTTTTCAAACAAATGTTGTTGTATTAATGCGATAAGCACACACTGTATATAGTATTTGGTATTCTGTATGCATTTGAGCGAGATAACATGGATGTTAAGCAATGCACTCGATGTCCACTGACCTCATCTAGGCATGATGAAAAACCCAGCAGCACGGTGCCAATATTTGTGTTGTGTTTATTGGTGGATGTCAAGGAAATTAAATACTCCAGGATGAGAAGAGTCCCTCGCTGCATGACCGGCCAAAGCCGTAGGAACAGCAGGGTAAATATAGACCTTCCAGGAAGCTGCACGACATATCTGTTCAACTAACTGGCAGATGCAGCCTGATGTTTCTATCAAACTTTACACATTATAAAACTTCTCATCTGCCTCATCCTGCTAAATGCTCCAGCTCTACTCTCTCAAAGCTCGCGGCTCATAAAGCGACTGTCAGTGGGTGAATGTAACAGCACCGTTTATCTATTGTTTGGACGTGTAGCTGACGTGAACGTGCGGGTGAATACCGTCTTTTTCCTGATCCTCTGATGGTTCCAGCAGCTTGACAAACTCCACATTGATGTGAAACTCCACTGCAACGATGAGGGCAACTTTCAGCAGGATCAGCTGCAGCTGCTGAATGCCTAACAAACACACACACACACACACAGACACACACTGATGTTTGTATACTCAGTGTACACCTCTGCCAAACTTTGTATTGTGTGTTATGTTGTCTTGACACTGTTAAGAGAAAATCCAAAGCAAAGATTTGTTTTCTCTTGTTGCTTTGATTAAAGGATTAAGAAGACTCAGAACTCAAATACATACAGTAACTACAGACACGCACATACTCAAAGAGAAGATTATAATTCAATGACATTGATGCCCTGTGATCTCGGGTCAGTGAAAATCAAATCCCTGCAGCCTGTTTTGTGTCTGTTACATCAGATACTCACTGATGTGGTCGATGGCCCCGGCGCAGAATTTGCCGTGGAACTTTTTGGCCCCGAGGCCCCGCAGGTCGTGGATGGTGTAGGGCCAAAGGTGCAGCACGTTGTTCCTGGAGAAGGAGTCCCTCTTCTCAATCACCACCACTTTGGCCCCCAGCAGAGCGAGCTCGATGGCTGTCCGCAGCCCGCAGGGGCCTCCTCCGATGATGAGACACTGAGTAAAAAAAAAAAAAAGACAAAATGACCTCAGAGAAATGAGCTGGACCTTTATCAAATCAATAACAGGAGGCAGAGACGTTTCCCCCTGAAGAGCCTGAGCTGAAGAATGGTTCATATCCCACTTTTTTTTATTAATACACCAGGAAGTATGCGAACGTGTACATAGATCATGAAGGGGAGCAGCACTTTACTGCACCACTTTAGAGGCTGAGTGTCTGACTCAAGGACACTTCAGCAGGATACACAGAGTCTGAGGATCATTCCAGTCTTCAGATTATTTCTCGAGACCACCTTCTGTGCGTGCGATTGTTAGTAAAACATAAGAATGAGGAGGAGAGTTTAAACATGTCCCAAAAAGAAGTGAATTTATGAGGATATTTCACTGAGGGATGTTGGCAGAGAACTCCCACACACCTCAAGTAAAGTATTGTTACAACCTTTACATATCAAAGGTGTGATTCATGGATCGGCTTCACCCAAAAAAAATGCATGAAGTCAGTCGCCTGTAGAAACATGGTCTGTCTGAGAATGTGTGGTCAAACATGACATCATCCCCTTGAGTGATAGATGAAAGAACAAGACGCATGTGCGCTGGCAAACTCTATCTTCCTTTCTTCTAAACAGATTAAGAGACATTATGGAGCAAATGTGTGCATGTGTGTGTGTGTGTGTGTGTGCGTGTCTCTGTGTGTGTCTCTGTGTGTGTGTATTCCTTTTGACATTTAATCCAGGACCAAACCACTTCTGAAGGTTGCCCCTGCTGTGCTCAACAAGCTGGACAGTCTCCTGTCTCGATAGCTTCACCAAATTAGTGCTGAAAATACCCTTTTCTTTCACTGTAGCAGAAAACACTTGAATTTCTTGGCCTTCCATTCAACCGCTAGCACAAAGAGCTGCCACTCCACACTACTACACTGTGCAGAGATGGGATTTCTTTTCTTTTCTGTGCTTTTTTTTTGCTTCATACTTGACTCAGGAGGACTGACTTCCTTCCTGCCACCGTGTGCATCCACCAACAAGGATCAGAGCTGCAGCAGCAGCAGGGCGAGGTGGCTCCACTGGCTGTCAGCTCGGTGAGACGCTCAGACTGGGTGCTGTTTACAGAGCGCCCGGTGTCAGCTAACAAAAAATCCCACATCACAGCCTTGACGTCTCTTAAAAACAAGATGATTGGGCTTCAGTGACTTTATATATATTCTCTCATTCTTGGTCGAGCTCCAGGGTGGTTTTCACAGGGCATGAGTTTTCATCATGTGTTGCCTGAGGTGATCATGGGATGAGGTATTCTCAGGTGTGAGCCACACACACACACACACACACACACACACACACAGGTGGTGGAAGTGCTGTCTGGACAAGTCTGCCTCCGGGCCAAGTTTTTTTTTTTTTTTCATCTCTTAACAAAAGGGTGAGTAAGTTTACAGGCTATTTACACAGCCACAGACAGAAAGGAAGGATGTTGAAAATGTTAGAATTTATACTCACAATTGAAGCTGAGTTTATTCAGAAGTATGCTCACAATGCGCATATTTTTTATCTAAACATATGTGACTGTTTTCGAGCCGCCTATCAGTCATCGGCAGATAACGCCCGTTTGTCTCGGTACTTTTCCATTCGCTGATATATTTTTCCAGATATGAGGCTTTTCCTGAAGCTTTTGCCCCCACATCTGCTGAGTCAGGACACACACCATTTCCTTTCAGGCTTCCCACCTCTGACCTCGCTCTCATCCCAGCCCCACCCCACCCCACCCCACCCACCCCGGTCTGACCTGCTCACATCTGTCCTCCTGCCCTCATAATCAAACCCTATAGCTACCAGTCAAAGTGAAGCTTTTCATCTAAGCACACAGTGAAGCATCACAGTACAGTATCCCCTACTACAGCCACACTGATAGTAGTCGTAGTTTTGTTCGACAAAGTGCCGAAATATATTTATTTTATCATAATTTTGAAAAATTACCGGTAGTTAATCGTTGCTCAATATCTTCAGGCTGTCAACTGTGTGGAGGAGCAAACCAGATCTACAGCTTCAGATGGATTTAATGGAGGTGAGGTCGTCTTCTGTCTGAATATTTAATTATACAGATTAAATCTTGGATGCACCATGCACGTCTTCTTCTAAGTATATTAAAAACACACTGTGTCAAAGAGCTATGATGAAGTGTGCGGGGGATGATTCATGACGTCATATCATGGGTTAAAATTAAAAAATCATCAATTATGAAATGTTTTTTTTTGGGGGGGGGGGGGTACAGTAAAACCTGATGGGAGAGAATCGTGCTGCGGTTATGTGTCAGCGCTGCCAGCTGTGTCGGGCCATAAAACAGGGATGACATCACATCCTTTAAAGATTGCTGCTACAGCGGGAATATGAAGACGAGGAGCTGAGTGATATCACATCTGTCACCGCTGAAGAGCTGCGCTGCTATAAAAACACGAGTCGTCACCTCGCGGTTCTCCCAGGGAGACGGAGAATGAGTAATCGAATAAAAGCAGATTGTCTGTCTCTGTCCTGTGTGTGATTAAAACTGATTTCATGATGTAATCAAACTGTACATGTCTGTGCAACTTATTAAACCTGAGGCTTTTAGAAGAAAATCCAATAAACTTACAACAACGAAGCGTTTCAATAACGCTCACAATCCAACATTTATGACTTCAGTACACAGCACTGTTTCTTATTTTACAACGCAAACCTGCACATTGTCAGAATGATCAAATCTGAACTAAAATCTTTGGCTCTGAAATTTAAGAGTCACATTTTCTTCTTTCTTTTTTTTTCTTTCTTACCTATTTTGGTGATGGCTTAAAACAAACTGAACCTGTAAAAAAACTGAGCTCACACTGAAGCGTTTAAAACACACTTTAGTAACGATCCGGGCGGCGCTCCAGCCTTTCAGGCCGAGCCTATAAACAGCAGAGCACACCCTCAGTGTAGCTGTGGCTGAATAATCATAGTTGTTGAGTGATGCTGTCTGTTTCTCTGTGCAATAAAACACTCTCTTCGAGCCGGGGGTAGCTGATGACAGAGGGGTAATCACACCCCGCCAGGTTTTCCTACGTTTCCTCATCACATAAGACACCATACACCCCAGTGTTATTATGGCTTTGTTCAGTAATAGCTCTCCATTTCATGTCTTTATGATTATGTGAAGAGCTGCTGAATAAAAACTGATGGTTCTGCAACACATTCATATATGAGTTATGTATTATTAAGTATTATTGTTGCACTTTGTCATGTAGCACCTATCAGAATGTCAGAATCAGTGCAAATCAAGGTATACATCTCTTTCATTTCCTGTCCTGTCTGTTTGGAGCTGCTGCAGGGAAAGAGTGAGTGTTGGTGCAGCCGATGAGCTGTGTGTCTGGGCAGGTAGAGGTTAAAGCGATGACCATGACATCGCTTTAGCCATGGTGCTGCTCTGTACAGTCCTGAAGAGGAACAAAGTGCAGATTGTTTAAAAAAAAAAATAGTGGAACCACATGAGGTTAAATCACAACAGACACTTCCCCAATCACTATGTCAACTTTTGTGACGTATGAACAAACCTCATGAGATTTCTTTTGGTCTTTTTTCCACACATGTATGTGAATGTACATGTAACTTTATGACATTTCAGCTCATCTTAGTGGGTCAGGTCACAGTGATGTTACTGCAGATACAAACTCCTATTGTTGCCGTGAACACAAAGAAACCAGTTGTATTTCTGAGCCACAGCATTACATCATGCAAACAAGGAAACTGTATAAAGGATGATGTATATTGTTGATTCTTGTTCTCCAAAATCTGGCAACAACTTCTGCAACAAAGCGAAAAAAACAAACAGCTGCACGGCCGCACAAAAATAACAAATCTCTGAACATTCAGTGCACGTGAATTGGGATGAATTACATATTTAACACAATTATAAAAGAGACTGAATTCATACCAAAATGAAAAAGAAAACAACGTCTTGTCTGGAAAAAAGGAAATTAACAAAACAAAATATAGGGTTTACTTTGGAACTGAACTTACCTTGGTGCCCGCACAGGCCTGGCCTTTCTTATACTCCTTATGACACATCCTCTTGTCTAGTTTAGTCCACAGAGCTTTGGCCTTCCAGGTGGTGACCTTCTCCTTCAGGCTGCTGTAGAAGGTGCTGCTGTCCGCGGGGTCGAGGTCCAGCTGTCTGCAGAGCACGTTGAAGGCCTGAAGGGCTCCTTTGCAGGTCGAGGCCTGGATGAAGTTCTCAAACAGCTTCCCCACATTGTCCCTCTCCTCCTCTGTCTCTCCCATCTTCCCCCGCTGCACTGGATGGTTCGCTGTGCCGAGGCTCCTGCTCACTTCAGCGCTCTCTGCCAGATGTGGCTACACCCTCAGCTTGGCCCGCACCGTCATGCCCAGTCTGAGGAGGCAAGACACATAACATCTGACGTCATCTCATGGCAAAGGATCCCGCACAGATGGCTGTGGGCGACGGATGTTTTTCCATATTCTGTTAAAGGTCTGATAAAATTGCTGCTGCCTTATTATATATTATTATTTCACTTCACTGAAATGATGAAGAGACTCAAAACATTTGAGTCATTTAAATTAAGCTGACAACACAGCTGTATTTTATCTGCTCTCTGACTCCAGTTCGCATTACTCAATTATCAGGAGAGCCTCCAGTACCACTCCTCACACAGACCCACTATCTGCACACCATGCATTTCGTAACAGAGTAAACTCACGCCCCCACACTCACCAGATAACATTTTGCATGCAGACAAGGGTAAAATGTGGCCGTCTGTCGTTGTGGAGCACATTTACTACTTCTACTTTTACAGAGCCATAACCACGTCGGCTTATAAAAAGAAGCAGTTTGTGGTTCTTAATACTTTTTAACTGCTTCAACAGCCTCAAGTTTGAGTGATGACTTCAACATATCTGCCATGGATAAATAAACTAAATTACTCTGCATTGTTATAAGATTTTAGTGCCTTATTTAAAACTGAAGCATTGGGCCTTAGTTGTATATTTTTGTAAGGGGAATGAACTGTAGGCTTTTTTTTTCTTTTTTTTTTATTTCTAGCATGAAGACCTTCATACAAAGTTTAATGGACACGAGAGCTTGTTAAATGGCACAAGGGAATCAACAATATGCATCCTACATTTTCACCAGTGGTTGGCACTGTCACCTCTCTGCAAGAAGGTTTTAGGTTCAATTCCCTCTTTCTGCGTGAAGTTGAAGTCGTGCATACAGTAGATTCTCTCCAGCTTCCTCCCACAGTCCAAAAACATGCACATTAATGACTCATTAGTGACTCTAATTCGTCCGTAGGTGTGAATCTGGGTGTGTGAGATTGTTTGTCTCTATATGTCAGCCCTGTGATACACTGGTGACCTGTCCAGGGTGAACTCTGCCCTCGACCTATGTCAGGATTTGCTCCAGCCCTGTGTGACCCCGCCCAGATAAGCAGAACATGGATGGACATGGACAATGGATGGATATACTGTCTATGGCATACATGCATATACAGAAACATGTGTTATTGTTGGTTCTTCGCTATTTCAACATGTCACAACATTTCATCTGCATACATCATATTCAACAAGGCCAAAAAGTGGTTTTCCTGTTATTTCAAACCAGTTCTCCTGAACATGGATGAGTAGGCAGGAGGAGTGGATGTATACGTCTGGTGGCGTCTTTACTCCAGCTGAAAAACCAGACAATGTTTCCCGCAGCTCTTTGAACGTGACTTGTTAAAACACACCAGACCAACACAGGTTGACTGGATCCTCCTTCTACTTAGCCTCATGTGCCTTCGGTAACTTTACATCTGTGCCTGTGTGTGTGTGTGTGTGTGAAAGACGCTGTTACCAAAACACACGCTCATCATGTCAGAGCAGAGCTGGACTGATAGAATTAAACACAATATAGCTCGCTCTCTCGTTTTCCTCCAATCAACCATCAAGCATTTAGAAAAAGATGCCAGGAAATCTGTGCCAGAAGTCGACATCAAAGCAAAATGTGGAAATTTTCTGCATTAAGCATGTGTGTGCTCACTTGGGCGGAGACCACGGCTTCCGTGAGATTTAGGAGAAGTCTGCCTTTGATATTTTAATGTCCCATGGAGTGGGATAGGCAGGGTTAGAGGAGAGGTCATGCTCGCTGTGCAGGACTCAAACAGTGCCCCTCAGTAATCCACTGTTACTGTCACAGTCCAGCCCCGGGGCCTCAGGTGGCAACGTGACCGTGTCATAAAACTGTTCGTACGCAGCTTCAGACAGAGTCAAATACACATGTGTATATAAAAAGTTACTCACGACATTCAATGTTTAATAGTTACGGGTCACGACATGTTTGTGATTTGAATGTAGTGAGGTTTTTAATGTTGTTCCCACAGCAACAGCGTTTGTCCCCGGGCTAAAATTAGCATATTAATTTACACAGGATCCTGTTTGGCCGTGTTTTTGCATCCTGTTTTGCTTCTGCTGTTGTTTTACATTTCAGAGAGTGAGTCAGGCAAAGGAAAGAGCAGCAACCAGGTCGCAGTGACACTGATCATCCAGGTGAGCTTCACACCTTCATAAAGCTCCGGACCTGTGGGAAGGTATACACCACGGACCCCTGAGGTCTTTCACAGCAAACATTCGGCTTCGAGCTCAGTGAGCTGACATTCCTGTGCCACGTGGCCAGAGCAGCTCTGAACTGCTCCATCAGCATGAGTCCAACACTGTGCGCCGCTATGCCTCTCGGTGGCTCCACCAGCCATCTAGTCACAGGACCACCTTCATAGTTTCGGGGGAATTTACTCTCTGATTGTCAGTGAGTGACGAGCAATGACTGAGACAGGCATGATATACGATGCAGGTGCTTTAATCTTTCATGCATGGCAGGAGACTCTGATGGGAAAATTGCTGTGTATTCTACCATGTGGTATGTCGAGTGTTTGGGGCCCAATATAAAAAATAAAAAAAAATCTCCTATAAAGCCTCTGCAGAGTCGTTTCTCTCACCAGCCGAGTTTTAAATAAGTTTCTTTGAGACTACAGGATGCAAATTTCCTGCCAAAAAAAGTAAACTTCCATTTTTTGTTAACTAGCAAAGGAGTGGCTATTTTTTCACAAGAGCTCCTAAAAATAATTTCATGTTGATATCATTTTATTCCTTAACCTTGGCTACTGTTCAAGAATCTCTCGTGACTTTGGTGGAAAGTTCAAATAAAGACATGTTGACTGCACTTATGCTTTCCCCCTTTACAGTCCGAGTAAAGTGGTAAAAAAGAAAGAAAAAAAGCCCAATTATTGGAACCATCTGTTGTATGCAGATGTCTGTGAGGAGGACTAATGAAAAGGTACCATTAACTGTCTTACCAGCCAAGTCAGCGCTCAACACTCAAACTGCATTGTGTCAGACAGAGTCCTATGACTTCACCATTTCAGTCTGACAGAATGGAAAGTCACTTGTGGGCAGACGGACTGAACCCACAGAGCGGCTGTAAAAATACAACTAATGACAGACAAAGCGGAAAAAATACTCACACACACACATTATACATCACAACCAAACCATAGAATACTTAAGAGGATCAGCGAGTTCAATGGTGTGTGCACGGTTTAAAAGTCCCATATTGCTGAAGGTGGGATTTCCATGCCTTCTTTATTAGAAAGCAGGACCAGGTGCGATATACATATTGTGGATGTGTTGAAGGCCTCGCTCCACAGAGAGATGCACACACAATCCATGCATTAAAACAAGCTGTCAGGACGTCTGTGAGGCTGTGATGTCACAACTACGCAGCCTGCCACGCCCACTGACCTTTTCTTTGTTGCTTTAACTTCATTTACAACTACAAAACCAAGCAGTAAATCTGTCACTGAGACAGCAAGCTACAGCATGGAAACAGGATGCACAGTGGTTGGACGTCAGATGGAGAATATATCTTTTCACACGGACGATAATCATGCAGGATGGCAGTTAAAGTCTGTCTTATTCTGAAATACTGGAGCTGTCTGATCATCGTCAGATTTACCAAACTACAGTAGTGAGGCATCACCAGTGTTTGGCCTGGCTGTGCATCACTCAGGAAACATTCAGCCCGTCATTACAGAGGCTCAGACAGACACAAACTGGCCTGTACTTGCTGGAGAGGGGAGTTACACTGACATACTTTCTACTTTTAAACCACAAATATGTCTTCTTAAGGTCATCAAAACTTTATCCAAACTATTCCATGGCTTGTTACTTTCATTTAACGATTCAAGTGATGTTTATGTATCATTCATGTGGCATTATTCACTTTACTTGTGACACACTGATCACAGAGATAAGTGTCTGTACTTTATGTGTAACTCAGATCCATATGGTGGAGTGTGGTGTGTGTAAATAAAAGCACTAGTGTGTGTATCTGAGACAAAGCGAGCCGTCACTGTCCAATATGATGGAGTGGGAATGTGAGGAATGTGAAAAATGTACCTGTTACACCTGAAGGGCAGAAAAAAAAGAGAAAAAGACAGAAATCAAAGCATGCACAGGCATGCCGCATTTAGACACACATAGTATATCCTTCCACATTCCCTTTTTAAAAAACAAGCATTACTCTACAACATCTGCAGCAGGGATGATCTGTCAAGGAACAATAAAGAGGATTTAACAGATAATGTGTTAGTACTTCTCTCTGTTCTCTATAAAGTCTATGGCATTTGATCCTCCTGAGGACAGATGAGTCACAGATATATATATACATATGTATGTATATATATATAGTGTATGTGACACTGACTCAAAGGGACCTACAGGATCCATGTTTACTGTAATAATAGAACATAAAACCCAGTGTGACATGTGCATCATTGAGCAATGAACACAGACCATAAAATTGGCCATATGAGCCTTACGCAGGTAATATATGTTACTACGACTTCCTTCCTGCTGCAACTGATGATTGTTTTCATTGTCAGTTACACTTCTGATCATTTTTTGGTCTACGCAATGATAAAATTTTAGTATGCATGATTAAATTTCACACTATTTCTTCATAAAGCCCTATGTGACTTCATAAAATGTCTTGTTTTGTCCAATCAATAGTCCAAAACTTTAAAGGTATTCAGTTTACGTACACATTACATACAGAAAAGAAGCAAAATTTTACATCTCAGAAGCTGCAACTTGGTGATTTTTGCTTGAAAAACTTACTGACTTAAAACTATGAATGAATTCAATCAAAATAATTGGTGACAAATTTTCTGGCAAACAACTCAACTCTTAATCAACTAAGTGTTTCACCCTTGACTGCCCAAGGGTTTTATCCAAAATAATCACATTTGACCACCCAATGTGACCATGTGTTTGCCAGAGACTATACTTGCTACAGGAAAGTTAAATTTAAAACAAACAGTTAAACTTTGACAGTGACAAAACTATAAAGCTTGAACTGAGAGTCGAAGCAGTGATGTAATGTCTTCATTTGTTTCTGCAGACCACATATCTCCAGGCTATCAGAATACAATGGGAAGCTGACTACACAAGGAAAACATTGGGAGTGCTGGGAAATGCACATAGTCCAGTGTAGTCAGCCAGCCAGCTACAGTAATTACAGACTGGACTCAAGAAAACCAGGAAGGAACCATCTGTAGGCCTGATAAGGAGGCAGCGTGCCTCAGAAAACACTGCTCTCATGTGGACTTCAGCTCTGCCAGCTCTGCCCTTCACCAGGCCCCAGAGCTGCACGGTATTATCTCAACGCTCTGAAGTCTGGCTGCGTGTTCAGGCAGCGGTGCCAACACAAAAGAAGATCAGTCAGGAGCAAGGTAGAAAGACTGGCAGAGCGCGGAAAATGTCAGTCAACTTCACAGGAGAAAACTATTCATTTACACAAACAGAAGGCGGCTTGTGGAGCTTGTGAAGCTTCAGAGCTGCCGTCTGCTCAGAGACGCCAGCCCACCTGCCTACACAATGTGACGCAACACATTTTAATTTTCATTTGATTTAGAAAGCTCCACTTCTGCAATATAGGTAAATCTCAATGTCAATACACTATTTAAATTAAAATGATCTTGTGCAATATATCAGCCACTATCAGAGCCAATACTTCTGCTGATAACTGTAGTTTATGAAATGTCCTATCATCTGCAATTAATCGATCTCGTGTTATAAAATAAAGTTGTCAAAAGTGCCACAATCCTGATTTACAGTCATCAGAGAATTACAAATGAGATGGCGCAGACTGGCACAAGGGGTCAAAGGTCAGAGTCGGCATCTTTAACTCATCCATATCACAGGAGCGGACAGCCCAGGTTTAGACTGCAGTATTAACTGTGTGGCAAGAATAGCAGATTCTGTAAGGCAACAATCATTGAAGCCAGGCTCAGAATAGACAAAGTGTCATGTTGCAGAAAAAAAAAAAACAGCACATGACCTGAAAACATATCAACAGGAGCTAGAAACTGTAAACATGAGACCATGTAAACAAGATGAACACGAGAGGACAAAGTTCAACTCAATAACACTCTCACCTCTGTTGACCTGCTACCGGGCCCTGATAGCAACACAGACTCATAATAAGTCTCACTAAACAAAATGTTAAAAATGATTTATCTGTCAAACTGAATCATGGCCATGCACCAAAAAAACAAAACAAAACAGATAAGATAACTTCTTTTGCATTTCAAAACGCTCCGAGAACAAAGTGTGTGACGCCTCCCATCCAAACTCTTCCTGTGGAGAGTTTCCTGTCCAGATCAAAGCACGGGAGCAGAGCTGCCTCTGTAAAATCCCACCTCTGTGGTTTTAAAGCCATGTTTAAAAAGACATGTTTAAAAAGACATGTTTAAAAACCCATTGCAGTGTGTTGCTGTGTCTGCCAGAGGGGACCCGGTAATGACATCCTGGGGTTCATTTACTAAAATAACTCCCTGTTGGTTTTAGATGTGGTTTTTCCCAATGTCGCGATGCATTAAGAGCTTCACAGAAAGCAGAAATGTTTGTCATGGTAACTAAAAATGTTGTGTCCTATTTTGATCTGACCTGCGTTTGGCAGAGCAGCGTTCTTACTGAGGAGACGGGAACTGACTGGACAACTAGCTTCACTGTTGTTGTGTTTTTGTTTTTGATACAGGAGAAAAACTGTTTGTTTGATTACAGACTCGCAGACTGCAGCGGGGGCGACAAGCCCCACCTATCTCTGAGAGTTCCTATCTCTTTTGTTTAACTGGGCACATGTGTCCGTTTTTTATGCCGTGGAACAGGGAAGGAAACATATTGCAAAGAGGAAGGAGAAAGTTCACAACACCTCCCTGGCAATAATGAGCACAAGCTTCCACTCGCAGGCCACAAGAAGCACGTTCACATTGTTTTATCCACAGCAGGACGTCCTATAACATAACTTTATCACTCTGATATATAAAGCTGGTTGATTAATTCATTCACAAAACCATTGATCGTTTGATCTAAATAACTTTTTTTAACTACAGTATGAACATGTTACCTGTTATTATTAACTATACACAGTGAAACAGCGTCATACATATCCCAAACACTGCTTTGTTATCCTATATTTGTGTTTTCTCTCGGCTCCACAGCAACTTTCTGTGTTGACAGGGGATCATGAATCACCTGTAATCACAGCATAAGCCTTGCAGCTATTTAGCTAAACCACAAGATGAAGTATTAGCCCCAAAAAACACTGCATCTCTTATTGAGCAACACACTTTGAGATCACAGCACATGAATGACTCAATGAAAGGCTTAGCGAGCGAGGGAGGGGGGGGGATAATGTGGTGGCAGTTGTAGTATAAATCACAGTGAGCCATCAGCGTGTGGGGCCAAAGACCAGACACTGTATGTATGCACACTGTTTAGATGATAGCGCGTTCACTGGCGGAGTTTAGGAGTTTGTTTGTAAGAAGAGTTTGAATCTTACTGGCTGGACGCAGGACGCCGCTGCGCTCTGTTTTTCAACGGTCGTGAAATGCACAGGAAATGATTGCTCACCCAAAGCTACCACAGTTTATATGACTCCTCTGACCTCTCCTAAGAAATGTTGCTGAACGCTCCTGCATCATCGTGCAGTATGAATGAATCGAAACGTATGAATCATACCAGACTCAGTGTGTTGAAATGTGGAAGAGGAAGAAACAAATTGAGCCCATCCACAATGTACTATTAAGGCTCAGTTATTGATCTCATTTATTCCTCAAATATCTCTTTTTTTCTCCTCCTTAGACCAAATATGTGTGTGTGTGGTTGTGTGTGTCCTGCTTCGTGAGGAATGCAGTGTTTACCAGACTGTGTATTATCAGTAGCAGTTAGATGCATGAACCTGCAGCCACACTGGAAAACATTAACAAGCAGTTTGTGTAACTCACTGTGCTCCTTTCAGCAGCCTGACAGTAAAGCCTGTCAACACCACACCTTCCTTTATTATTATTATTCACCTGGTGTCACTTCAACCGACAAAACCAGGCCAGGAGATCTACGTATACTCGCTGTGAAGAAGCTGCTGAGCAGGTGGGGTCAGCCCGAGGGAGGCTTTTAAAAGGAAAACTCACGGTGACAGACTAATGGTGGGATTTTAAAAACACAAAGCCCCCTGCGGTGAGGGATGATAGTGAGTGACATGACATCGCTTTACCTGTTTCTGCTGTTTTTTTCTCTTCCCACCTTTGAGCTTGTCACTTCACAGGGCGTTGTGTGAAAAGCAGCTTGTGATTTATGCTCAAAAAGTGATTTGTGGCTTTGTCGTACAGTATAGCTATCAGCAGTACAAAAATGCAGATTACGCAAGAAGTGGAGATAAGTTTTGTTTTATCAGGGAGTAGACAAGACAAGCCAAGCTGCCTGACTCAGTTCACACAATGTTCAATCAAGGTTTTCAAAGTAAAAGATTTAGCAGCTGCTCATAAAAGTCCAAACCCCCACTCCCACCAGCAAAATGAAGCTACTGAGCTGTATTCAATGTGACTTTATAGTGAGTTCATAGTGATATTATTTACTCCTGGAGACCTTCATTGAAGCACAGTTTCATACTGTAACTTTAGTCAATGATGTTGGTGCTGAGACACAACAGGTCCAAACTTCAGTCAGGTGTTTCAGCTCCACACAAGCTCATTCACAAAGCTACTACAAAGTGTAAAACAAAAGGTAGGCTACTCACCTCATATCTGAACCAGTTGAAACTCTCCTTCCTCCCAGTATCTCCCGTCTAACAGGGTCCTGGCAGCGCTGTGTTGCCGGTGCTCGGTGTCAGTCTGACAGGCGGTAGTTTCTCTGTAATGCTGCTGTTGCTGCTGCTGGGTCAGTGCAGGAGGAGGGCGGTGCTCCGCTGGCAGACACATCCCCAGGGCAGCAGCTACTGGGACTCACCCACTCACTAACTGACTGTTGTTTAATCCAGGGGGATCCAGACTTTCTCATGTCAAAGTTCAGCACTTCACAGACCACCCGCTGTCATCTGATAACCTGCGAGTGCGAGTTTACCTCGAGGGAGAAAAGACCAGCAACACAACAGACTGGATGTTTGGGGTTGAATCTGTTCGGTCTGCAGATCTAAAAATACAAAAAAAAGAAAAAGGAAAAAAAAGTATGAACTTATTTCGGCTACACTATACTTGACACAGATTTAAAGGTACATTTCAAGATTATTAGTATAAACTGTATGTAGCCTACATAAAAGCAGATATCGACAATGGAAACTTCTTTCTGATAGCTACAGGACTCAACACACAGGTTTTCCAGGTGTACTTCCTCGTTAAACGCGAGACCACCTGGCGCCACGCGCCCCTGCCTGGTGAAACAACACGTTTTACGTTTTACTGCGTGTCAGCAGAAGCAGCGGTCCACAGCACGTGGACGAAACCACTGGACTGACGCTGCAAATGTGAGTGTGTCAATGTATTGGATACATAAGGTTCACTGTGAAGGGAAATGACGCCATCTCCTGGCTGCGCTAAGAAACTACAAGGTGTCATGTTTTTATCTCAACCCTTGAGTTTGGTAATGAAAAATGTTGTGGTTTAGTTTCTCCCAACTCTAACATCGGTGTAACCATCTCCCACCACAATGCATTAATGATGTGTGTCATTTTGTATGTGCGCTGCCAGAAATCTGCCAGCAGGCTTTAGTTTTGACTGTTTGACTGTTTTGCGTGGGGTTAAATTGACATTTGGATTAAAATGTAGCCTGGTATTTATATTTGACACTTAGCTTAGATTGAACATTCATTTTTACACTGTTAGGATATATGTTGTTTTACATTACTTTCTGTGCAAAATGATAGAGAAATGTGAGAAAGGTGAGTTATATTTTCAAAATATATTAGCGATGAAATTGTAAGTTATATTGTTATATTTAAAGCTTCATTGGGTGGGTTGTGTCTTATTTTGGTAAGTAGGTTAAACAATTCAAAGACTGTCTTTTACTTTGAAAATGGGAAAACAGCATCGTCCTCATTTGATCACGTGTTTTTCTGAAAGTGGCCGAGTCAGTTTTCATTCAGATTGATGGAAAGTTTTCTCAAAAGTCTTTATATTTGTATATTTTCCAGATATTCTTGAGAGTCTCGATTTCTTTTTATAGTCGTGGAGGTCGTTGCTATAGGCTATATTTTTTATTATTATCATCATTGTCACACACATAATATGGAAACAAATCGACTTGCTTAAACAAAGTTAAATAAGTTTATGGGACACCTGCGACTCATTTCGATACAAATCATTAATTATGCAGAAGTGAACTAATATTTTCTATTTATTCTTTTTTAACTGTTTAGTCGGGATACTTTCACACGTGTGAGGTGATGACCCCGCAGGGCTGGAGGCGGATCAGCTGCGGTGACGCTGCGGGGTGTTGAGCATCACGGCCTCGCCAGCACCACACCCTCCTCACAGTGCAGCAGCAGCAGCAGCAGCAGCAGCATCAGCAGCAGCAGCATCAGCACCATGAGCAGCATGATGCAGGTCGTCCTGCTCGTCTCGGCTCTCACCGCAGTCTGCAGCGGGATCCTCCCTGAGATAGTGGACTCGGGCATCGGCCACATCCTGGAGGACAACACCGGCGACCAGGGACAATCGGAGCTGGACCGTGTGTTTGTGGAAGTGGAGCAACTGCCAGAGGATCCGCAGCAGAAGCCTGGGGATACGTTTCACCAAGTAGGCAGCTAGTTGCACATTTTATTATAGCTTTGTTTATTACATAACATCAGTAGGTAGTACACTGCTCACTATCTTTGTTATAAGTTGGTATCTGCAAATCATGCAGCAGAGGAATGAGCTAGAAAATGGGAGTTGTCTCTCGCCTGCATCTGTTTGGCTGAGATCTGTGAGTGATCATGTGTCCAATCCTTCCAGAGGGAGAACAACAGTGTCAGTCTGAGCCCTGATCACAGCGACCTTCCTGCAGGTCAACACAATGAGACTGGCCCTGACAAAGTGAGTGATAATGAATCTGTCCACACCTCAGTAGAACAGGTGGGTTTGTAAACAAGAAACAAAAAAAGCGAGACTGTTTGTTTCCTCTTTGTGAATGAAATTTAACAGATGTTGCTCTGTCACACACAGGAGACCAACAACATCAGCACCACAACTGTCCTGCCCAGTGACTTAGAAAACAGTATTGATCGCGTAAGTTCCTTCATGTGCTCTGAATATGTCGCTATACACAGGCCAGTAGGAAATCCATCCTTTAAATAGAGCTTTTGGTTTTTAAATACTTAATATAAATGCAGAAAAGAGGGAGTTCATTGTTGAGACAGATTGCAGAGAAACAGCAGACGTGGATTGCTGTCTACATGGCAGCTCTGGGAGTCTGTGCTATAATAAAACTAGAGGACGTGCTTCTGCCTTCATAAATATGTTGCAGGATTTCTGTCTATGCAGCTCAGAAGCTTAGTTTATTTAGATCTTCATCTTCATTTTGCTTTCTGGACAAAATACTCCTGACCTGAATACATATTAATTTCAGAGTTTCTCTACCTGTGGTGTTTGAATCCTATTTAACATCACATAATATATGAATTTATAATACAAGTGTATTGAGTTTAGTTTCACATATCATTTGGTGTTTAGTATCTATATAGCAGCTCACCGATGTTTTTGAAAATGTAAACAATGTCATCCTTATGTGATTACTGGGAATTATGACATCATGGAGTTGGAAAATGAAGTTGCACACCCCCTTATGTAACCCCCCACACCCCCTCCTCTTTCCTGTCACTAGGGCTGCAACACTCATGAGGACTGTGGGACGGGAAGATACTGTCTCTCTGTCTCGCACGACTCCAGGTGTCTGCCTTGCAAAGCACTGGATGTGGTAAGTGAATCCAATATGGACGCCTTCACATACAAGTCACTAGCAGCAGCAGCAGCAGCAGCTGTGGTTTTCACCTCAACTGCATTGCAGTGTGTCCACAAGTGTAACTGGAGTGTGCTGCTCGTGGACGCCGTGTCCTGTGAGCTTCACATGAAACGACGTCACGTGTCGGTCAAGGTTGAATAATCTTATCGAGGACTTGTTTTTGGTTTTTATGTTGAATCTTAATTGGATGAATTTGGTTTTGGGACAGCACAGTAAAAAGTAATGCAAAGGGAGAAGAGACTGGCAGTCGGCCAAACAAGGACACATAGCCGGGATAATAAATACAGAGGACAGGATCTGTGTCTCGTCAAAAACGATGCACAGGAAAAAAAGAAAATGCATGGACGTAACCAGTTCTCTGCACCACCTAATTAACTATTCATAAAGGATGTGTATAGGACAGGAACTTCTCTCTGTGCTGTCAGAGGCAAAAGACTTCACACTCAGAATCATTAATGCTGTTGATGAGTTTCAGCCGCGTTTAACTGAAGGTACTACAAGAATTTAAAGTCTGTGAAGTGAAGTGTTGGCTGAGTTTCTTCTGTCCTTTCAGTCCTGCACTAAAGACGTGGAGTGCTGTGGGGAGCAGCTGTGTGTGTGGGGTCAGTGCACTCAAAACGCAACAAAAGGAGAAGCTGGCAGCACCTGTCAGCGCCAGACTGACTGCAGCCCCGACCTCTGCTGTGCTTTCCACAGAGGTACAGTACAGGACGCACAGTGCTCTCTACGCTGATTGCTTGTTCTCCTAGAAGTCAGTCAGTGGTATGTGTGTTATTTCCTTTACGTGTGTTCAGCCCTCCTCTTCCCCGTCTGCTCGGCCAAGCCCATCGAGCGCGAGCGCTGCTTTGGCGCCTCCAACCACCTGGCAGCGCTGCTGTCCTGGGACGATAAGGGCGAGGGACCGGCGAAACACTGTCCCTGTGCAGGAGACCTCCACTGCCAGCACCTGGGGTGAGCACAGCACATTTAATACCACAAAATGTCTTAATTAAAAACACAGAGCTATGCAACGTTAATCCCTGACTCCACACTGTGGTGCTCTGCTGTTTGACAGGAGAGGGTCCATGTGCCTTAAAGGAGAGGACTCGAGTGAAGAGGACCTGTCAGACACCCTGTACTCAGAGATAGACTATATACTCTAGACACAGTTTAGTTTGATTCACGTTGCATCTGGACCTGAGTCTCTACTTTGCTGCAAGGTTTTAGCACTAAATCCAAAGTGATCAAGCTATACAGCATGAAAAAAGATGGAAATATAGTATATGTTTCTGAAAATGTAGATAAAAGCAGGAAACACATACCTACACACATACAGTATATATATATATTTGCAAAATCCTATTGATACTAAATCATGGTTTCTTGACCATGTGCTGCTGCATCTTTATATTTTACTATAACCTTCACTTTTATCTAGTGCTAATCCCAGAAATAAGCGCTCACTGTCTAAATTTGTCATGTCATTGTCACTGGCACTCGCAGCGCTGCAACATCCTGATAAACTCAGACCAAAATAGAACAGAGTTACCTTTGAACCACCGAATTTGCAGTCTCACTCCATTTACAACAAAAACAAACAGGTGCAAGTCACGGTCCGTGTCCTGTATAACCAGGAAAACTAAATGACAGAAGCAGTCACAGTTGCAGTCATGTTGTTTGACGGCTGCCAAGTATCACCCACCACCATCACCCAGATTGTTTGACGTGACGCCAGCGCTTCACTCCTTTTAGATGAAACTTCAAAGTTGTTTCAGAGTGAATCTAATTCTGGCTGCTCGTTGTTCAGCTCTATTTTCTTCTCTGCGCTTGGCCTCGTTATGCCCGAGAGGCATTTTTGCCGACCTTTGCTGCTTGATCCTCCAAAAACTTGCCTTGCTGCCTAGAAACACCTTTGTGTTGTTTTTTTGTTTCACAGAGTTATGCTGTATGTTTTTCAGAGCTAAGCCTCAACACTTGTAAGACTCAGAGATGGCGTGTTATTGAATGTGTAACAAGAGGAAACATTGTCCATCGTGTCATGGTGTGATCTATTCTCCTCATATTGGTTGTTTGTGTATATAATGATTATGAAAATTGTGTTTTTCTTTTATAAATGAACTGAATACTATGGCACTTTATTCTAGTAATGCACTCATCAGGCAGGTCCTCGTATCCATTTGCAAATGCTTTAAATTGTACAGTTGTTCTTCATTAACTAAAATGTGGGGTTTAAATCCTGTTTCACTTATTAAAGTATTAAAACTGGGCTAAAAAAGGGGCCAAAGGATATCTGTTTGTTTGCTTTTCTTTCTTTCTTTGGACTAAGCCTGCTCTCCTATGAGCTCTGAATCATGACATTGTGAGCATCATCATCATTATCTAGTTTCAAATGACCTCTAAATATAAGAACATCTCCCATGACATTAGTGCCGGAGGAAAAACGTTGGTTGTGGCCTCTGTGTGTGTGTGTGTGACCCTGGCTGATAAGTCTTTGCAGGACTAAATAGAGACCATAGCGCCCCAGCTGTCTAACTGGGGCTCCAGCTATTCAGTGTTTTTAGACCACATACTGCAAGCATAAGCAATGAGGCTGTATTTTACTCTTGCCCTGAAGAACTAGAAATAATATTAATCTGAAAATTTAAAGGTATATTTTAGGTAATGTAGGTAAATGTTGTTACTTTTTAAAAACACACATTTAATCCCCTCACAACACCCAATACCTCATGTTACTTGAATGTGCTTCAGGAATTTGCCATTTCAATATATGGGCTGGATGGTGAACTAGTGATGCAGTCCAAACCTGATGTTTGTGGATACAGGCAAAAAAAAAAAACCAGAAAAATAAGTGGAGAAACAGGACGACGACACCCTGATCCACAGGACACTAGGGCTCACTGAATGGTTTGATGAGAATGAAAAAATGAAAAGATGTGAATCATGTGCTGCAACTCAACCCACTTGAACACCTATGGGAGATTTCGGACCAACATGATCAATAGCGCTCGCCTCCTCCATCAGCAAATGAAGAGCTGTCATTAAGAAGAATGATGTTCATTCCTCCGGCAGAGTTTAGACTAGAATCAGTGCCAAGGTGCACTGAAGCTGATTTGGTGGCCCGTGGTGGTCCCAACACCTCACCAAGAGACAGGTTGGTTTTCTATTGAATTTGTGCTGGATGTTAAAAGAATAGTTCACACAAAATTCAAATTGCACTCATTATCTACTCACCCTCATGTCGACTAAGGGCTGGGAGAAGTTTCAGAGTTATCCGTGGCTTCTCTGAGTTACAGGGGGTCTCAGCGTAGCAGTGCATGTCCAGTATAACGGTTGCAAAAAAGACACACCAAAAAACATACCTCCATGCTGCTTGTATGTAATGTCCGTCTTGTATTGAAGCCCCGAAATGCGAAATTGTTCCGGAAAAAAATTAAATAAGTCTATATTTCAAGCTTGTTTGTAGCGGAAGCTCCTCTTCCTGGTCCGTCCAAATCTCGCGCGATCTCAAATACAAGACGGACATTACATACAAGCAGGTATTTGGATGTTTTTTGGTGTGTCTTTTTGTTACGAAGAAAAGTAGTATCCATTTGCAACCGTCATATGGACATGCAGTGCTGCACGGAGCCCCGCTGCAACTCAGAGAAGGCACGGAGGACTCTGAAACTTCTCCCAGCCCTTAGTCGACATGAGGGTGAGTAGATAATGAGTGAAATTTCAATTAGAGTGAACTATCCCTTTAACTTCCAGGTGCTACAACTACAACTGTAAAGGTTATCATCTTGTTTTTGTAAATGCCAAAAAACAAGTAGTCTTGAAAATAAGAAGCGTACATGTCCTATAAATTAAACAAAGTTAAAATTAATCTGAGCAATTTTAATTTACAGTAACAGAAACCTGTTATGAAAAAATGCATTTTAATTCATTTCTAAAATCATCTTAAACTATTTTCACACAGGATTTTAAATCTCAAAGAAATAAACATCAACAACAAAAAGGAAAAAGAAAAAAAAAAACTTCAGATATTGGCATTTCTACAGTGAATAGCTGGTGACAGCATCAGGAGCCCAGACGGGCCGGGATGCTGAGCTTCAGTCCTCAGAGCGGTTGCCCGGGCAGACTGAGGAGTCCAGCGGGCTCTCTGCACCCTCTGGTGTCAGTCTGTCAAAGCAACAGCAGCAGCAGCAGCAGCAGCAGCAGCAGCAGCAGCAGGTAGAAGCGCCAAAAACAACCTCACACTCTCTGTCAAAAACCCAGAGAGCATCCTCCCCCTCAGTACAACACCACACACACACACGTGGATGACACCAGAGATGTACACCCAGTTCACATGGTGCAAAAAAAAACAAAAAAAAAAACAACAGAGACAGAAAAATCCACTTTTCTAACTTAAAGGTTAATACAGACCACAGATGTGAGCCTGGTGCCTCAGGAGACCTAACTGAATGATCCAAGTCTGGAGCAAAAAATAATAATTTACAACAAACAAAAAACAAAACAAGGAGATTCTTAACATAGTCTACTTGGTTTTGTTTCATTGTACTTTGTATTTAAGGACCAATAGCCTATGTCTCACTAAATCTAGTGGAAGTGATGTAACAGAGGCAAAGCTCCTATAAAGCACAAAGAGCAGCAGTAAGGACGACCCATGACAACACGATACTCTGGCATTATAGGAGCATTAGAGGAGCAGAAACAACCTCCAGTTTACAAATTCTTAATTGTTGCTTTTTTCTATTTCTTTTTTTTTCTTTTTTTTCATCAAATCGTGTGAGTGAACGACGCCTCAGTTCGTCAAAGTCACTGAGAGAGTGAGGTTTATCTCGCCGCAAGAGGTGAGACTGGGGAAGGCTGGATGAGTAGTTCTTGGTTGTATGTACTGTTAAAGGAAGGTGAGCGATGTAAGATAAGAATGATTTCTCTAGCAGAGCGGTGCTGGGAAAAAAAAAAAAGGTGTGAGCGTACGGACTTACAAGATGGTCACACTTGAATCGGAATCAACACTATGTCCAAAACAGGAAGAGGAACACGCAGGAGAGTGAAAGAGACTGATGTAGATAAGACGGGAGACTTAAATAGACGGGGATGGACGCCTTCCAGCCCAGTTTCACTGTCCTAACATCTCTCCATCCATCCATCTCTGGAGCTTTTTTACGTTCAATTGATTTTTCTATACAGTATTTGATTCTTTTCTGTATTGAATAGCTTTTGTACTTCCCTTTAAACTTTACAGTACAATACACTATAGTGCACAATAGGGTTTTCTGAGCCAGTCCTGGAGCTCAGAGTGGAGGGTGAGAGCACGTCTCACAGCGCTGCTTGATGTTCAAGTCACTATCAGGCCCGAGAGAGTGAGACCGAGACCTGAAGCCTGGCTGCTATGCTACGCCACGCCAGCCAGATGATCCAAATACCCAGGAGTGGTTCTGCGCGCCTCAGTCCTGCCCCGGGTCCTTGGCAGGGCCTCCGTCCAGGTAGATCTTGAGGGCTTTCTCCTTGCGCGGCGAGTAGCTGACGCGGTGTCCAGTCTTGAGCAGACGGCTGCTCTCCTTCTTCATCAGCTCGTTGCGCTCGTCGTCCGACAGCTCCATGGGATCCTCTGTACTGTCCCTGCACAGACAAGGTTGATCCAAAGTCATTAATGGTTAACATTTTATATACGTGGTGGCAATAAAACAATAGCAGCGTTTGGAGGCTCACTGTGGCCTTCAATGATGCTATGAGGCTGCTGCTTTGTGTCCCCAGATGGCACAGTGCAAGTCAGCTGCACTGCAAACTGTGGTGTTGGAGCTCTACTAAGATGATGTACAAATCCAAGTCTTGTTCGGACAAGTCCATGAACGCTATTATAAAGGCATTGATTAGCCCTAAGCAAAGCTGCTATCGGTATACATCTGGTCCTCATGAACACTGGCACAACAATCTCCATAAGAGCTTTTAAAATCGTTTAATTATTTTACTGTTTTTTTTATGATTTTATTGTCTCATTGTCTTGTCTCTATGGACCTAATCTGTCTCTGAAATAAAGTATACAGCTAAACGATTAAAGATTAGTCTCACATCTTTTCAATATCATGGATCCAACAACTGGACCCCTCAACATAGAGGTAGTCACAACATTTATCAAGTTGCTAATTTAACTGAATATTTGTAACTGAGACTTGCATCTTTAAAACCAAAATGTAGGCTAATCAATATAGTCTTTAATATTTAAAGAACACTTATGTGCACACTTTGGCACTTTAGAGCACAACAACCTCAGTATTTAAAGGGGAATTTTGCGAATCCTGTCGCTTTTCCGCTGTTTTGCTAACCCTCCTCCTGGCCATGTGCATTTGTGTACAACAAGCCAGTGTGAAATCAATCAATAGAGCAGTAGATAACGTTATATACAGTATCATATACAATGTTACAACATATACAGGTAAAAGCCAGTGAATTAGAATATTTTGAAAAACTTGATTTATTTCAGTAATTGCATTCAAAAGGTGTCACTTGTACATTATATTTATTCATTGCACACAGACTGATGCATTCAAATGTTTATTTCATTTAATTTTGATGATTTGAAGTGGCAACAAATGAAAATCCAAAATTCCGTGTGTCACAAAATTAGAATATTACTTAAGGCTAATACAAAAAAGGGATTTTTAGAAATGTTGGCCAACTGAAAAGTATGAAAATGAAAAATATGAGCATGTACAATACTCAATACTTGGTTGGAGCTCCTTTTGCCTCAATTACTGCGTTAATGCGGCGTGGCATGGAGTCGATGAGTTTCTGGCACTGCTCAGGTGTTATGAGAGCCCAGGTTGCTCTGATAGTGGCCTTCAACTCTTCTGCGTTTTTGGGTCTGGCATTCTGCATCTTCCTTTTCACAATACCCCACAGATTTTCTATGGGGCTAAGGTCAGGGGAGTTGGCTGGCCAATTTAGAACAGAAATACCATGGTCCGTAAACCAGGCACGGGTAGATTTTGCGCTGTGTGCAGGCGCCAAGTCCTGTTGGAACTTGAAATCTCCATCTCCATAGAGCAGGTCAGCAGCAGGAAGCATGAAGTGCTCTAAAACTTGCTGGTATACGGCTGCGTTGACCCTAGATCTCAGGAAAGTGTAAAGTGTAAAGTAAAGTGTAAAGTTTCCACCATCAGTGATGGTTTGGGGTGCCATGTCATCTGCTGGTGTCGGTCCACTCTGTTTCCTGAGATCCAGGGTCAACGCAGCCGTATACCAGCAAGTTTTAGAGCACTTCATGCTTCCTGCTGCTGACCTGCTCTATGGAGATGGAGATTTCAAGTTCCAACAGGACTTGGCGCCTGCACACAGCGCAAAATCTACCCGTGCCTGGTTTACGGACCATGGTATTTCTGTTCTAAATTGGCCAGCCAACTCCCCTGACCTTAGCCCCATAGAAAATCTGTGGGGTATTGTGAAAAGAAAGATGCAGAATGCCAGACCCAAAAACGCAGAAGAGTTGAAGGCCACTATCAGAGCAACCTGGGCTCTCATAACACCTGAGCAGTGCCAGAAACTCATCGACTCCATGCCACGCCGCATTAACGCAGTAATTGAGGCAAAAGGAGCTCCAACCAAGTATTGAGTATTGTACATGCTCATATTTTTCATTTTCATACTTTTCAGTTGGCCAACATTTCTAAAAATCCCTTTTTTGTATTAGCCTTAAGTAATATTCTAATTTTGTGACACACGGAATTTTGGATTTTCATTTGTTGCCACTTCAAATCATCAAAATTAAATGAAATAAACATTTGAATGCATCAGTCTGTGTGCAATGAATAAATATAATGTACAAGTTACACCTTTTGAATGCAATTACTGAAATAAATCAAGTTTTTCAAAATATTCTAATTCACTGGCTTTTACCTGTATATTTGTGTAGTCTTCTCTGTCATAAACAAGAGATTACGGGTTACGGGAGCTGGGACCCCAGGGCAGTGGCCCCGATCTTGCAAGGTTGTTTTTCAGCCAAGAGACGCAGTAAGTGACATGCACGTGGAAGGCAGTGAGCCTCCATTCTCCCTCGTAACAAGTTAAGCCACTTATTAAACCATCACAATTACTCCAAAGCTCTTTAATTAAGGTAAACATGTAGCATAGTTAAGCTACAAATCCCGCATAGTTCCTCTTTAAAGCATCTACAAAATAATTTTCAATTTGTGTTGATTTAAGCAACCCATGTGGACAAAAGATTCTGGCAAAGTGTTTTGCCAGAATGAAGACTGCATTTCCCATGAGCTCTAGCGCGTATTGTCATAAAAATGCTTATCTGGCTCGTGCATGCCGTCTCCCGCCTGAGTGCCGTAAATTGTAGTTGCTTTAAGTTTCACATTGGCACATGCCTAAACCTAAAAATTTAACTTAAACACTACATGATAATCACATATTATAGCCAATACAACTTTACTAATGATATGGTCAACACACTGGGAAGACAGAAAACATAAAAGCTGTGTTTACATGTGGACAGTGGTTATGAGGTTTGTACCTGTAGAAGACCACAGCTCCGTCGTCACAGATGTACAGAGGCCACACGTTAAGAGTTGACACCTTAGGGTTCCAGTCCAAGTCCTGATGAATCTCCAGCACAGAAATATCACAGGGAAACGTTCCTCTACCCTGCACACAGCAGACACAGGGCTTAACAGTCAAGTAACTTAACATGAAAATGATGTGTGAGCTCATGGGTTTCACATACCTTGGCAAACTCCAGGTTTTCAAGAGGAATGCTGCTCATTTCACTGAGCTGAAATAAGAATGACAAGTCACAAATTGTAATTTCCCCACAATTCATGAATAAATAGTAGAAACTGAACAGTGCATGAACTTATCCACCACATTGCATGTGTCAGGAGACAGACAAACCTTCTCCTTGAGTTCCTCTACACTGCTGCTCTCCAGAATCACTTCCTGAAACGGACCCAGTTTCATCGTAGCCGGGCTCCATCTCCGGGTCAGCACAGCCAGCTGTGACATGGACTTCATCTTCTCTGGTTCTGGAGAAACAGATAAGAGGAACGTGGATCGAGTTCCAGGGTAACTGTACCTTACGTCACCCGACACTGCAGCGGGCAATGGAAGAAGTCAAACGCACTTTGCTGCTCTCTGGGTACAATTTCCAGCTCGACATTTATCTGCTGGCATTTGCAGTTTCACCGTTTGCAGAGTCTTTAGAGGCAATAGAGGATTTAACCCTCTTTAAACCACTTTAAACCACAGTAAAATGATCAATTTAAGAGATTTTATTGCTGCAAGTTAAAAACAGGGCATAGAAGCGTTTGGCAATACAGCTTTATAAGCTCAAATTAAAACAAACAATACAAAAAAAAATAAAGGGACTGTTACCATTGAGGACTTCCAGGAAGACTTCCCAGTTGGAGGAGATGCTGATGTCTTCCTCGTAGACATGGTAATCCAGAAACACTGTGCCTGGGTTCTTCCACGTCTTTTTCCTGAGACGAACCCTGAACACACAACGTACATTATACAATTTATACCTTTTTTTGTACCCACTTATCTAAGGATTTAGATTTTCTACATCTACATCAGTAAGATATTTTTATGCCGATCTAAATTCTACGCGAAGGTGAATGTCTAGATGTTATGTTTATGTAGCAATCATTTTTATCATGTTACCTGTCGATGCTGAGGTCGAGCTTGCACTGCTCTTTCAGCTGAGGGAGCAACTCCTCTTTTGACTGTCTGACAGTCATGCCCTTGGCAAACACCGTGTCCACCAGGAACTTGCATGGCTGAAAAAACAGAGACAACATCATGACGTGATAATTATCATTGTGGAGAAGTCGTGACAGTCTGTGAAACACTGTAATAATTTACTCAGTTCTTACCTCCGTTTCATTTACTAGCAGTTGATACACTTTTACTCTGTATTCACCCTTCTTCAGTGCTCTTCCTAGTCGGATGGTAATCTATGGAAAGTTGTAAAGAGGTAAAAGTTTTAGTTCAGGTGGAAGCTCAGTTTTTTTTGGCAAACTATCACATAATGAAGTGCTAAATATTTATCCCGACCTTGTTGTCGTCAGAGAACGATGAGAGTGTTTCGTTGAGTCGTACGCTCTCGAACTCCTGGTTGTTGGCGTAAACTCGAAACACCTTGAACTGGGTGGAGGTCACTCCGACGTAGGGCTCCAGGTTCTGTTTAAATGCTGCTAATGTTATTCTCTTATCCACATGCACTACTAAACCTGCAGTAGACCACAAGAAACAACAATTAGAAATCAACATTTTGGGAACAAAAATGAAGAAAAACATCTCTGACACACCCTCTCCTTCTCTTTGACCGTCTCCACAGTCAATTACACACTACATCATAAACAGGAGTCGTACATTTCTGCGTATCCCACGAGGAGTCGTCCTGAGAACAGGGCTCTGCTCTGAAGTACAGGTACTGAGCCTCGGCCTTGCTCTTCCCATTGTCGTCGTACTCGCTGTCCGTCCCGGAGTCCTCCTCCGCAGTGTCCCACGTCTCTTTTTTGCCCTCGTGGGCTTTGGAGCGTCGGCTACTTGTGATGCTGTGCGAGTCCAGGCCGTTGGCCAGCTGTATGGGCCCGCTGTCCGCGTTGCACAGTGTGTCGCTACTGTGGCTGGAGCTGAGGATGTCGCTGTCCACCGAGCTGGTGCTGCGGTCATTGTTCACCTCAGAGTCCGAGCGCTCCTCGCAGGCAAAGTGGTTCTCGGGGTCGGAGGAGGCCCCGCCGCTGCTGCTGCCGGCCGTGGTCCTGATCCGGTTCTCCAACTCTCTGTTGTCCGCGGCGACGCAGAGCGAAGAGTTTGAGTCGGCCTCTTGCGTCGGGGACTCGATATGTTCAAAGTCACTGGCGTCAGAGCTTTTCTGGCTGTCGCTGGTGCTGGAGCCGCCCTGCTGCTGCTGCTGCTGCTGCTGCTGCTGCTGCTGCTGCTGCTGCTGCTGCTGCAGAGACAGATTCTTTAATTTTTCTGTGCTTTCCTCAAGTATAGCTTCTACAGATTTCCTGTTACCCTTCGATCCGTCAAAGGGCACGTCAGTGTCACCTCCCGCTTTTTGGCAAAGAGTTCTGTTGGCCAAGGTACCAGGAGACTGTTCAGGCAATAAGACCAAGAGTCGGATCGTATTCCCGTGGCGATCCAACAGTTTCCACAAGACTGAGTCAGTGAAAGCAACCTGATGATCAGTCGACTCAGAGCTTTCTACGAACACCTGATAAAGAACACAAGACGACGAAACTGATTAAAAACAAAGCATTAATAGCGTTCGTAAGCTTGATGGTACTGTAAATTATATGACTGCTACATTTTTTAAACAAAACTGGCCCAACACAATGGAAACTTGCTGAATCACTACAGAAAAAGAAAATGATTACATCACTTTGTGGCCTATGCATGTGAATTTCCTTATCTAACTGCTCTGGAGACCAATCCTCTACCCCACATTTTTGTTTTGTTTTTTCTGTATGACTGTTTTTTCTTTTCCTTTTTTTCCCCTCTGTTGCTGTTTTCATTTGTGGGTCATATAATATTTAGCCTGTAACTCTCTCCAAATCTTAAGGTGGAAGTAGGAGGCAATGCTATATTACGTGTGAGGTAACCGTTATATTATACTCGGTGAATTGTTTTAAGTATCACTTTGGAACAGTTCACCCTCAATTACCTTGTCATGTATATGATGAAAACTTTCAATTAATAAAACATGAACGAAAGAAAAAAAATGATAAAGAAAACGAATAGACCTTGTTACTCCTGAAGAATCCCTCAGCTTTCAGTGTCTTGTTTGGGACGTAGAGGAGCCGAAGGTCATTGTAGCAGCGCTCCAGTACCACACGCATGGACTCTGCAGATAACCCTGTAGCCTGGGAAAGGAACACAAACATCAGCCTACAAGGTCTTATCTCACCTTATTTATTTTACACAGTTCTCTGTGTTTGTGTTCAAAGTTGGGGGAAAAAAAGAAAACAGAGGAGGAGATGATGATGAAGAAGAAATAGACACAGTGAAGAAACTGAGTAGAGCAGGAAACCTGTGCAATAAGCTGTTTGAATTCAGTGATCGTCTGGTTCAAGTACGCCCGGACGCTGATTGGAGAAGCGATGGTCTCACTTTTCAGATCCACAACATGAACCTTCACCATCACCTCTGTGGACAGTCAGAAACACACCCACACAGGCAGAAAGGATTATTTTTTAACAGACACATCCATCAGACTGACAGCGTACATTATTCTCGTGATTATTTATTTTTAAATGGCCACCTCTGCAGCAGTTAGTACAACACAACACTCGGTAGTATATCAGATGGCGACTGACCTCCAGGTTTGTAAGGCTGGAACACTTGCTCTGGCCGGCGCGTCTCCAGCAGCAAGTCGAACATGTACGAGGACTTGACTCCTCCCAGCAGGAGTCCCATCTGCGTGTCCTCCTCACCTTCATAGGAGCGCTCCAGGTACTCGTGGAACTCATCGTACTTGACCAAGCGACAACAGTCCAGAGGGACGACACCCTCCAGCTCCATCAGCTGAGGTACAGAACACACAAATTACCACCACAACAACAGTGGTGCCAGGACCGCAATGCACTTTCTAAAAATAGACTTAGCCCCATAGCTGGGAATAGAGTAGGAATATTCAGCCTAATATTCTACACTGGAAACTCTGTCTCAACATTACAATTTCATTTGTTAATGTTACAATAACAATGGTTTTGTCAGTGTTACATCATTTTTGCATGGCATGACAAGTCCAAGCAAAAACCTTCCATTACAAGTCCCCTTAATAAAGGCTTTAAGGACACTTCAACACTGAACAATTAATTACTACTTGCTGCCAATTGCAGACTTGATTGTGATTGACTTAATTATATGTTGTTGGAAAACCAGGTGGACAGGAAAAGCAGGAATCCAACAAACCTTGTAGGCCATCTCCGTCGCTTCTCTGAGAGTTTTGTCCTTGTGCACCTCCAGCTTGCTCTCCATCATCATCTTCACGGGATGCATGCAGAAGAGCTTGATCTGAAAGCAAGGAGCATAAGATTAAGAATCATCTTATATAGAAGCAAACAGGTCATGTATGAACTGATCCTGGTTCAGGGGCAGAGCAGCGGATCTGAATTGAGCCAAAGGAGCATGTGACCTACCTTGCAGGTATTGCGCTCAATCTCCCTCTGTCTCTTCTCCTGCTCTTCAGACTCTTTCTCCTTCTGAACCAAACTCTTAATGTGCTCCGGGAAGTCGTCAACGGCTGAATACTCTGCCACAGAAAGAGAGTATAGCAGTAAATCACATTACAGGACTAGAGCTCGATCTACTTTGCACTGATTTAACTGAATGGATTTCTTACTTGCGTTCCTTGAAGGATCTTTCAATCTATAAATCAGCATATATGCGTTTGTCGAGCTGTTGGGAGAAACAAAGTGTCTTGTTAGTGAATCTAGAAGAAGATAAATTGAGAATATTGTTTTTTTTTACTCGTTAAAGTAGCTTCCTATTGAAGAATAAACAAGAACATAAATAAAACATTATATAAATAACAGGTTTCAGTCCTTTTTTATTCTATTTTCTTAAACAATGTGTCGTAAGCAGGTGATGTGGGTCAACCTTCTCATTGTAAAAGACACATAATATGAGAGACAACTGACCTTGCAAAGGCACTGGAATAATAGCCTCTGCTCCCTGAGGACCCCCCATACGTCTTCCTGATATCATCCTGGGTGATCTGCCCAACACAAATGCACAGAAAGATCTCACATTTCAACGTTCAGGAGTAAAATGTTAAAATGACGTTTGCTGAGATTAGGAAGAGAACAAACTGATGACGAGCACCGATATGGTCTGGTGAGTCAGTCTGCCTGACATTTAAGTGCCGTACGAGGACAAAAAAAAGAAAAAAGAGAAAGAAAACAGGCTGTGGCTGACCTTGCTCACGTGCTGATCGTTGAAGCTGTACCACTGGCCGTCACTGAAGGACTTGATGCAGGCGTAGTAGTGGCCACCCGCAGCGCTCCCAGAGTGGACCATGACAGAGAACAGCTCGAAGGTCAGCAGACTCTGAGGGGAAATCTTACTGTTACTAACATGATGCTGACAGTGGCAACGGAAACATCAGGCTCAAGATCTGCAGAGCTACTGAAACGTGAAATTATAGCAACACTGACTGCACAAATGTGGAGAGAGCATTCACTGAGAAAAAAGGAGGGAAAAAAACACAGTTTGGCTTTGGGTTTTACATAACAGAACGACCATGACCCACAAAGTGTTGGCTAGGTCATCATCTGGAAAGTCCAGTACACATTATGAATGGAAGACGGGCATCTCATGTAACAGGCATCAATTTACAGCTGTGTCTGCCGGCGGACAGTTGCTCGATAAAATTTACAGGATGGAAACTAAAGATGGGAGACAAGACAACATATAGACAATGAGCCTCCAGAAGAGCTCATGGCTGTGTGGTACTGATCGCTTTCTCTGTACTTTGACCCCTGCCTGTGGATTCGTTGTCGGCCAAATGCGTTTTCACATACAGGTAATGAACCAAGAAGAGTGACAATCAATCAACAATCAGCAATATCTATACAGTGAGTGGTCAAGATGAGCACCTTTGGCTTCAGCACCCTCTCCGTGCTGCCGGTGCTGTCCAAGCAGATGCCCTCGTCCACACAATCATCAGTGGAAAAATCATTGCTCATCTGGTCGCTGTGGCAACTTCCTTCATTCTCCGCTCCACTGTCGGTGCAGCTCTCTGTCTGAGGCGACTTCTACAGGAGGGCGATGTCAAAGAGACAACAACAAAAACAGACAGGGGTTTAATCTACAGAGGGATAATAATGTGATTCATATCATATATATTCTGTGAGAGGCTTTTGGCGCTGGATATGTCACAAACTAAAGCTATGTATATCTTTTTCTACACGACAACATCCAAGTGTAACATATCAGGTGTTACCTTGATAAAACCAAAGGTCACTAAAAGATCCATTAATAGATTTGTACAGGGGTATTAAGTTTACTCACTATTAGATATTAGTATTGACAGGCTATTCATATTTATCCAGAGGTAACCTGAACCACTGACATGTTTCACTTTTACCAATCATGGTGAACAGATATATGTGAATAGATATATTTGGATATATTTAGATATATTTGGGTTAAAGGGATAGTTCAACATTTTGGCAAATTGGCCCATTGCCATAATCCCTATAGTCATAGCAGTAGGCTCATTACCTTTATTTGTTGGTGCAGGCTATTTTTAGAACGGTGAAGCAGAGCCACGAGCTGCTCAGAGCTACACTACAGAGGCTAATGGGATTTCTTGGTTTCCCTCATCAAACTCATCAAATACACAATCCGACAACTCCAAAACGTTGTGACCTGCACATTCACCACGCTATGAGATAATAACAGAACATTACGATACGGAGTTGTTTTAGAGGTAAATGCAGAGACTTCTTGCCAAAAAACTGCCCTTGACAGGAACACACATCAGCCGTTCAGCATGAATTTACCTCGAAAACAACTCTGTCTCTTAACGTTTCGTTATTATCTCATAGCGTGGTGAATGTGCAGGTCACAATTGTCCATGAGAGCGTTTTGGAGTTGTTGGATTGTGTATTTGATGAGTTTGATGAGGGAAACCAAGAAATCCCATTAGCCTCCGTAGCGTAGCTCTGAGCAGCTCGCCGCTCTGCTCCGCCGTTCTAAAAATAGCTTGCACCGACAATTAAAGGTAACAAACCTACTCCTAAAACTATAGGCATTATGGCAATGGGCCAATTTGCCAAAATGTTGAACTATCCCTTTAACCCAACCAACATTCATTAGTCTGACAATCTATTGATCTAATGTAAATCTGACAGGTGCCGTCATCTCACCTCATCTTCCACATCAATGAACGGACTCATGTCAAGCTCCTCTGGGAAAGTCATGCGGTCATTCAGTTTGATGCGATGCATAGTGGTGTAGTCGAAATCAAACCTCTTCAGCTGTAGTGTCAGCAGGTAGGGAAAGTGCAGAAACCTCAGGCCCTGTGCACAGAGGCAGTTTATCAGAGAGGATCAGGAGGGTCAGCAACAGAACACTGTATTCTCTGAACACGACTCCAACGTCACAATTTCAGTTTGCTCACCTTCCGGGCGTCACATTTCTTTTTGCAGCGTTCACAGAAGTATTGGTTGGGCCCATCCAGAGTTTCTGGTTGGATGAATGCCTGCAAAGCCTCCTCCTGTGGCAGAGAAATAAAAGTTTCAACAACATATATAAAAAAAAAAAAGGGGGGGAAAGGAAATGGTCGTGAAGCGAATGAAATGTAGAGAGAAACTCACCACACTGCCATAGGCCTGGCTGGCTCCGAAGGGTCTGATCACAAGAGGGATGTCCAGGTAAGTATCAATCCTCCAGCTCTCATAGCCGCACTCGAGACAACGAACATAATCCTTCAGCTTCCCCTGGTACAGCTGGTTGATTAGGTCAGCCTGAGGACAGGAAGGCATGACAGTCAGGCCTCCTCAGCTATGTTTCCCTCCTAACAATACAGCTTTTGTTTGGGCTACAAGATTTTCTCTCCCTGATACCATTCCTCACTAAAGGAGGCACCGACGTAGGCGCAGAGGAGTGTTTGATGGATTAAACAAGGATGAATTAAACAGATTAAAATCAGCTTTGCCATTTTTAGATTCTTATCACTCGTGGGGTGAAACAATCGAAAATTTGGTCTAATGGAGGACAATGCCATGTGGTTATCATAATCAGAAGGGATTATCTGTTGTACGGTGGCTGTTTTAGGACATTTCACACTACGTTCGCCAGCTTTGATCAGTTGCAGCTGTATTCTGTCAGCTTCCGCTGTTTGAACCACAGCATGTTGCCCTTTGAACCTTTATCACATTGCATTTAACATGTTAGGATCTCAGCTTCCAACAATCAATCTAATTAATGCAAAGTGTGGGAAATTTTAGATCTACCACCACATTCTTAATGGTGTTTACTGGTCAGGGGAATGTGATTTACAAAAGCTTCTTGGGGAAGTTCATTGTGAATTTTGAGAACTGCTTTCGATTTACAAAAGCTTCTTGGGGAAGTTCATTGTGAATTTTGAGAACTGCTTTCGATTAATAACCAGTTGCATAACTCAAGAGTCTTTTCAGTTTCACTTTCTTTTAGTGATTACGGGACATTTGCTTCCAAAACTTTCTAATTTTTCATGAAGTCCGTCTATCATCTGCACGGATGAAAGTAAATGGAAGTAATCAGTTTTAGCTTTTGCATGTGACTGTATATACACACAGTCAACACAGTAATGTGCCGTGTTAAGATATAAAGGGGATCTCCACTGATTTTAAACAAGTCACGGGGAGTGGTACACAGTCTGTGAAGCAGCTGCATAACGGCCTGAGGCTCAACAGAACAACTGTTTTCAAAGTCTAGATGTACACAAACAATTTATCTAGAGCCTAGACTGAATGTTGAGGGAACATTAACTCCTCATATGTCATCAAGAGTTGGGTGAAACAGTTATATTGCAACCACTTTGTCCACATTTCACATTTATTAAAAAATGCCACTTTTACAAGTAGACCTCCACAAACTAAACTAATCAATTGTTGTCGTCTGTTATTTCTGTTATTTTTACCAGGACCTCATGTGTACAGACCACATGGCTGTATATACGCACACTGGTCTGTGTGTTTGCAGTTTATAACGCACTCCTCAGATAAGAAACAGCTAACCCTGGGGCTTACTGGCCCATTTCACTTTTCCCACAGTAGGCCTTTTGTTTCCATTGTGGAGGGGGGGTGGGGGGGCCTCAGTCTGGCTGCTGAGTTTTTCATTGTCAGAAGTGTTGGAAAAAAAAAAAAAAAAACCTTTTGCTTTCTCCTACCTGCTCTGTCTGCTTCCACTTTTGCTCCAGGGCATCAAACATGACCCTGCACAGCTCCTGGATGTCATGCTGCTGCCAAGCTGAAAAGAAAAATACATGAAAAAGTGTCATTTTTTTGTGTACCGATGCAGAGGCACATGGTTTCTCCTTTTTACAAACACGCAGACTGGCCATGTGAGTCTAGTCACAGGAGAGTTCTTCTCACCCTCGCTGCTGTCCCAGCCGAAGCTCCGTGTCACGTCAGTGGTCTCGATCGCCCGTTTCTTACTAGTCTGCAGCAGGACGAACAGCCGTTGCAGCTGGTAGGGGATACTGGTGACGGGATCCTCCTCTGACTCCTCAAACTCCCAGCTGAAGGTCCGCAGATGTTACAAAAAGAATTTTAGGGTTTGTACGTCACAAATAAAACTTTACAAAGACTCTAGGAGCATGGTTCCTTACTTGTAGAGTGCATTTCTGAACTCCGGGGTCATGAACAGAGTTTGTAGAAGACTGTTCAGGTAACAGGTCATAGCCTGGTTAACCAAGCCCACGTAACCTACAGTGGAGGTAAAAGACAGGTAGTAAGAGGTCATCTTGGATCAAATAAATTAAGTGATGCCACATATTCAACAGTAGACTGAAACATACCTGTCTCTGATTTGTTGAGGATGGACGAGTAGGAGTAAGATGGACTGCTGTAGTCGCCACTGCAGCCTGCAGTGCCGTCTCTCGGTAGGGGCCCGATAAACCGCTCCTGGGAGCTGTCATCTAGCCCACTGCTATCTGCTGTTCCTGACTCATCCTGCACACACATGACAAAAATCCTCTAATAAAACGATCTACAGTTTCCACAGCCGCTCTGCATTTAAATCTGCAGTAGATCAAAAACTCAAAAGTTTGTTTTTGATGTCAGTAAACTCCCTTTTCTTAATTCTGTGCCACTCACCGATGCGATCTGGGGCTGCTCTCCATCTTTGTCTGTCACCTGAAGGAAATTCCTCTTACCACCAGGCTCAAACCCAGAATCCGAGAGGGCCATGTCACTGTTATGGTCCAGTGGAGCCTGGAGGTGAGCAGAGTGAAACAACAATCGCATGAACAGACAGATTTTACACAGAGATCAACAATCCCTGGAAAATACCTAAAAAAAAAATTCAAAACAAGTCATGTACAACAAAGAAACCAGAAAAACTCACGAGAACTCTTATATTCCTACTGAATTCATTCTCAGCAAACTCCTTGTACTGTCGCACACGAGGAAAGTAGCTTGAAATCAACATGTGAACAGCGCTACGTAGCTGTCTTTCTCCTGGACGAGCCGAGGACAAGCCAGCAAAGTGCTGCAGTGGAAACATGCAGAGGCTTAATCCACTGACCTACTCAGTGAGATAACAACAGACACAGCACCTGGGCTTTGGCCTGGGTCAGCAGCGGGATTAGCCTGGGCTCATTTAAGAAAAGGGAGTAGTATGTACATACACAAACAGAGCAAACTCAGTCAATACGGGGAGAGCACACAGTGGGTGGGTTCATTTAATAGTTTACTTTGTGTGATACCATTCTTACACACTTTGTTTTCTTTTCCAGCAGAGAACAAAAGAATGGCAAAATGTGTTTTTCTACAGGAGCTGCTGGCCCCAACCGACTTTCTAACATATCTCCACCGCTATCAGGTTACCTGAGGTCATGATATGGTGACAACACTACCCCTCCAGTGAAGATACTGCAGCAGCTACAGTGCAGCAGCTAACATAAACTTCTGACAAGTTGAAGAAGTGGACAGGTGAGGGACCATGATTCTGACACCTGTTAAAATCCACCTAAAATAATTGTCTTAAATGTAATTACATCGAGCAAAACCAGCTCTGTCGATGGAATCAGAGGGCAGGGCAACCAAGATCCCTCAGCTCCAGAGCTAAAAGCTTAATGAAAAAGATATTGGTACAACCTCCTGTCCTGCCCTCCCTCAGGAAGCAGGCAGAGGAGACACGCCATGGTGCGCTAGGATTTTATAACAGACATATGACCAGGACCAATACTGACTGAAAATTCTTGGCTCGGGCTGTAAAAGAGCTTTTTCATTGAAAGCAGCTGCCACCTGTGGCTGGAAACGAGGTTAATGAGAGTGGAGAAATTAAACGAAAATAGTAACATCGGAGCAGGCCGTAAATACAAAACAATAATCTGAAAGACACTAAACCGCTCCATGCAGCTGAAGGTTTGGTGGCAAATCTCCGCAAGTTCATCACTACCTGCACATTTCTGTCAGTTAATCAGTTTTTGATACATAAAATATTGATTAATGTAGTTTCAACGTGTCTGAACTGACACATCAACATGTTTTTAATCCAACACAAACCACCTCTACCACCTGTGACCTGAAATACAACTTTTACTTGGACTTGATGATCACAGACCAGAATAACCATTAGTGTAATCTCAAACAAACAAACAAAATTGACTGAATTCATGTCCTAACCATGTCTGGTATGTTTCCCCAGGCGAGGTCAAAGGTGCCATTTACGTATCCTGCTTTGTGGGCAACATCTTCATAAAGTCTGGAGAGGGTGGTGGAGGCCGGCAGGTTTAGGGTCAGCCTCTCATTGACCGTCTTTGCACTGGTGGTGTCCTGGATTATGCACAGCACTCTGGGCTCCTCGGCTGCATTTTGTATCTAAAAAAAAAAACCAAGAACAGCACAAGATCAGCATGATGTACAGTATATTTTCTTCATTATCATTCTGTGTTTTGAGCACTGTTAATTCACCAAACAGTACCGGTAACACACCTGTGCCTATTTACTGGCACTGTATTTTGGTGTTAGAATATTTTTGCAGCTTTGTTTGCAGCAAACGTTATCAGAAACACACCAGTAACAGAAACACACGAATCACACACCAAAAGAGAAATACCACTTCCCCTCATGCCTCAAAGCTGACACAAACAACCTGTTAGTAGGCAATGTACATTTTTTTAAAGATACAGCAGAATATCCAACTGAATAGTGTAAAAAAAATCCACATTTAAGTAGATGACAACTGTTGATTATTTCATTTTAGAAAAATTCCTGTAAGTTTGCAAAAAATACAGATTCTATCCCTCACAATGAAATCTGGAAAAACAGGTGCATGAACCCAAAAAATTAGACTTTAAAAAAATGAAAAGCAGATAGGCTATGTAATGAATAAAAAGATAGCTCTCGTAACATGTAAACCTACCACCATGTAACTTTACATTTTACATTTACACCAATGACTTATTGTTTTCATCAATGGACAAATCTTTTTTTCATCCCATATGAAACTGATAGTAATAAAACATAAATTGATGTGGTGGTGAGTTGCAGTAACTCATCTCTAATAATAACAGTCTTGCAAAAGCAGCTTATTTTTCTTTTCTGTCATTGTGGTGCGGTCACTGCAGTAGTTGACTGAATAATACATGACTGGGAGTTACAGTATGTCAGTCAGTAAAACATCAACGAGAAACCTCCCACACATGACGACTGGGACGAGCCCATTGGCTGGGCAGCTGCTGATCTTTAGTTACCATCTCACAATCAATCCATCATGCCACAATTGTTGTGATGCCATGCAATCGATGACTCACTCACGCTCCATTAAACTGTTACACACAATGGAAAATATTTTTCAGGTAGAACAGGAGTTTCAAGAGGCAGCAAGTCCTGATGTTGTCTCAGCAGCCAGTCATTGTACTTTGTTTCCTTGTTAGTATACTGTAGTACTGGTACTTGCTCTACCTGCTCAGGCTCAAATGATTTGCAGATTCAATGCAATTATTCAAAATGTTAAAAACAGGCAGAAAAACTTACATTGGTGTAATGGATTATTTAGTAGAAAACAACTCTATATGTTAAGTAAATCATTAATTTTGCTACATTTATAGCACAACTTCTAGCATGTCATTACCAGCCAAAGCATTTACCTATGGACATTATTTAACTGCACATATCTTACATTAGATAATGGCAGGACTTTGAAGCTGCCTCTTATTTGATCTTAATCAATTGCCTGCGTATAATGGTCATTACAGTGCTGCCTCATGCATCTAATCTTACACCATGCTTAATTGCGAGCACCATCGCCCACACCACACACGTGTCTACCTGAGAAATCCTCTTCATCTCATCAAAAATACTTTGTCTGCAACTCCAAAACACACCCTGATAATATGTGGAGATAGTTGTAGTTAAAAAAAAACACACACACACATAGACATCAAGGAAAAAGAGTTTTAAAACAGGAAGTAGCCACTCTGAGGCTTAATGAAGCCAACATGAAGGCCTTCTACAGTCTGCCCGGCAGATCAACTTCTTTCCTGGTGACAGGGTGATAATTACAGGAATAAATTCATGTTATTCCCATTCTTCCAACCTCTTTGAGCGGTTTGTGATCTTGGCGAAATGTAACTGACAGGTCCTATAAAGAAGCTGCAGCTGACACCACACAAGTGTATTATGAGATTAAAGGTTATTTTTACCGTGGATATAATCACAAGGTGCTGACATGAAGCCACAAGTACCGTAAAGCACAGACAGTATTTCTTTAATGATGTAACTAAGTGTAATTATTAAGAACGTTCCAACAACAATTTTCCTTCCCACTTCTGATCCCACTACCTGAACTTTGCAAACCAGTCAATACCAAGTACCAATTGAATGGTCTTGGAAAACGGGCTGGTCAGTCTATGCGCCTAATTGTTATAGAAATACACACTGCTAATGCTACGTAGGCTATTCTAAAAAATGTAATTAGTATATTCTTAATCATGGCCCAAGAAAATAAATTGGCTTATTCAAATTCCTGATTGGATCGTAGCCTGACGGCAAAAGTGAAAGAGCTGTGAGGACAACAAAGGAGGCTTTATGTGTAAAATGTAAAATGTCAACTTTGGCTTTTGCTACAAGAAAGAAGTCTTGATAAAGTCAAACACAAAAAAAGGTGGAACAATCCACCGTGTCAGCTTTTGGCGATTATGTTTATAGCAAAGCACTAAATTGGGAAACATCAGTGGTGGCAACAAATTCCATTTTAACTGTGGGGACAAACATCACATGCTGACTGCCTGTTTGTTTTTAGCTTGGCATGAGTTGTACGACCAAAACAGACCAATATGCGACACCTTTGAAAGTGAAAGTACTTATCTTCTTTAAATTATTCATGCATAATGCAGCTATGTGTATTTTTTGCATGTGCCGAATAATAGCAGCAGTCACAACCCAGGCCCTAAGGAATTGAACAATCTCAAAGAAGAACAACATGTGGTGTAAAACAATAATAAGCTATATTAGGGAACATGATCATTGTCGATACATAGGGTTTAATGTTACAGCTCTGTATGTTGTAGTAGATGGAAACATTTTTAAGAACTCATATGTTGAAATATATTTGTATTGAGATCAAACAGGAAATTAATCTAAAGCAGAGCAGGTCAATTATTGAAGCAATCCACTGATCACACTCTACCTTATCTTTAGCATTCATATAGTGTAGCCTATGTTTCAAATGTTTAATGTATGATGCAAATGTCAAATATAATATGAATTTATTTCCTCCTGATAGGTGTGAGTCATATGTCTTTTAAACAAGGCCTTTTAAAGCCATGTTTAACTAGACTCATTGTTAACGTGTGTAAATAAAAAGGACACACAATCACTTTGTGCAAGCATATTGAATGTGTGCAGCAATGTATCATAAAATCCAATTTCCCACAAGCCCTTAAAATCACAGTGACGTCCCATGTCTGACGTGTGACTTTGCAGCTGACGTAAATGCAGACAAAAGTGCCACAAATACACCCATAATCACATATCGCTACTCCAGGTAAATCTATAACATGACTATAAAAATATTAGGTATAGGCATGAATGTAAAATAACATGAGGATCCTTATTATGTTAATAATAATAACCCTGTGGGATGTATGTATGTTAAAATCACAATTAAACAGTATCGACCAAATGGCATAGAGTCGATTTATATTCTACCTTATGTGCAAACCTTTTTAACACAACACTATACTATCGCAGAGCAAGATAATATTGTTTTATTGTGTAGCATAGTGAACGTTAACGTTAGCAAACTACCATGGCAGGACAAACGAGCAAAGCTATGATAGTAACCTCTCACCGTGGTTAACGCTACAGTATATGGGTTAACGAAGGATGCTGACAATTGAAATGGTAAATATACATAATATAATATGATATGAGGAGCATTAACGTATCAAACAGTAACATTAACGCGATGTCTCACACCTGCATCTACAGTAACTACGTGAACAGCGGTAGCTTTAGCTTTAGCATTAGCTCACGAAATTGACAAGCTAGCGTTTAGGTTTTACAGTGGAGCTACAAGTCCCATTCACAACAAGCTGAACTACACAAGACAGAGACAAAATAGACACAGATTCACATGATTCCGACAATTAAATTGTTTTGGTAATGGTGAACATCGGGTACAGTGCCTCACGCTAACTTACATATTTGAGCTATGGAAGCACTGGTACAAATGCCCTTTTAATTGTGAACTCTTATAGACTGTCTTTTACTGAGTTATTTTTGTTTTTGTGTGTTTGTTTCTGTTAAATGTTTGTCTTGTGCGTTTTTATATATGGACCTTGAGTCTGGAATAAAGTGTATCTTTATCATCATCATCATCATCATCATCATCATCAAAGTCTATATGTATGTAAGTTAACATTAAAAGTAGCGTTAGGGCTCAACGGTGTTTCTGCGATGCCAGTCATGTCATCTGTGTGGCTATTTATTTTTGGTTTAGCAAGTTCATAAACATTTAAATTAGCTGGAATTGTTGCCATTAATCAGACTTTAAAAAAAAAAAAAAAAAAGAAGAAGAAAGAAGCTAACGATAGTAGCTTAGCCAAAGCCGACAAGCTAAATGTTACTTGCAAGTTACCTCACTAATGTTGTTGACAACTGTCGTCTTTAGGTGGTTGTATAACATAGTGTCAGTCAGCCACGGTATTCATAAAGCTCTTGTATTTTTGATTACCAGAAAGTAAAAAATAGATGGCTGGATAACTTAATGATAAATAAGCTATAAAAATAGCTTTAGCTACCAATATAAACTCACTTTGTCTACTGGCTGCAGCTAACGCTAGTTAGCCATGTCATGTTAGGCCCATAGAAGTCATGTTGAGCTAACTGTTAGCAGCAGAGTTAGCCTATAAATGATACACAAAGATCACAAACTCGCCAAGTGGTGCAAAAGTTTTTGCCATAATGAATTTAAATGATCTGCGAGAGGGTCACAGCTGACGGCCAGAGAGGCTGATTTCTCCGACCTGGGCTGGGTCCGTGTAACAACCTCACCTCTTTGGGTACGAACTGGTTCTCCTCGCTAGGCACCATTTCCATTTGTGCGACAGTTTAGACAAGCATCTATCCGGGGCAGGGATGTCAGCGAAAAAACTTTGCAACGGTACACACAAACATGGTGCGTGTGTCCTGTTTGTAGGAAGTTTGGATGCTTGGATCACAAAATTAAACTTGTCAAAACTTGTAGGCTTGTTTAAAAAAAAAAAGCGATCTCGATAACACTGCCCAAGCACAAAGTGTCCTGCTGTAAACGGAGAAAAATGGCCGGTGTTTTTACTCCGCGAGACTTCACGCACGGAGCTGTGGCGTCACATTCCATCCAGACAAGCGTGCGTGATGTGTGCGGACAGGATGACGTCGGTAAGTGTCTGTGCTTTTCGGATTGTTGTTGTGTTTCTCTTTTCTTTTTTTAAAGGAGGGAGATAATAGAAACCAGGGCCGACCCAAGCCTCCACGGGGCCCTAACCAAATTAACTTTTGTATTATGTCTTTCTTTTTTTCTTTTTTTGGAGGGGGGGGGGGCTATTTGTGCCAATAAAACTGATTGTTGCTTATTTAGTACACGGTTATTTCATTTTTATAATTATTAATCTGTCATTAGGAATCATCATCCTAGCCTGGCATGTTTAATCCATCTATGGTTGTTAATCATGAAATTGTAGCCTACCAAATGCAGGTTGATTTACACTTGATCTCAATGTGATAGGCCTACTGAATATCATCATCTAGGTGTAGTAAGAGTAACAAAATAAACCAATAGACAATGCATTTGCTGTAAACATGTCATCTGCTATTTTATTTTTGGTTATAAATAAACTGCACCAGCAAAGTGCAACAACAATTTTAAGTCAAACAACAACAATTGGGTTTTTTTTTGTAATTAGGCTACACAGAATTTCTTGTGGGATCAATTACGCACTACAGCTTTGGGGACCCCCTAGTGGTCACTGGGCCCTGAGCAGGTGTTTAGTTTGCTTTTGCCTTGAGCCGGCTCTGAAACACCCAAAAAACCATGTTAATGGGAGCGACACCGGTCAGCCTGAGACTCACCTCGGTAATGCTTTCAATTCCACAATGCACCGCTTTCAATCCCATCACAGCAATTATGATTGATTAAATCCAAGGAAGTGCTCAGCATGATTTTATAATGAGTAATAGGCTAACAGAAATTCACATGGAACTATTTTTGTATGTGAATGGTAGAAAGGGACTCATTGGTCAGAGCCTGTCCTGCAGTAAGACAACTCAGATACACTGCAGAAGATGGTATTAATATAGACTCTATGGAGCCTGTAGCTGCTCAAGGGCCCCAGATTTTATGGGCCCCACCTTATAACCTGTTCCAGGAGCCCCAGAATTGAATTGTAGTTTTACAATCTATCAAATTGAGCATGGAGCATAATCAAATCACTAAATTTTCTCTGGCCATCAGAGTTATACTGTACACAGAGGACAGATAGGGAAGGAGTGGATATAACAAGCCAGCAGGTTATTGTGGCTGTAGCCATACTACAGATAGTTTAGGTCTTTATTTCATATTTAGACAAAGAGAGACTCAACAGTTCAAACTCAAAACGGGGCATCTTCACCTCTAATATTAGGAGATGCCCTTGATCTGTAATTTAAATTAATGTCTACCAGTGGGTGACAATGAGTGGCTGCAGTTAGCATCTCTCTGACAGGGGGCAGAGATGCAGAAATAACTGGACTTGTGTTGCAGCATCAACTCAGAGCAAACAGTTAAAATGCATAGTTCACATTGTCACGTCACAGCAGAAAGGGTCACAGTTTGATAACAAACCTATTCTGTATGTTTGCATGTTCTTTTTCTGTTTGTTCAGGGTTTTTTTTTAGTGATCTGGGTTTCCTCCCACATTCCAGAGACAAGTCACTTTTACTGAGTCTAAACTCTATTAGAGTTGCATATGGTTTCAGTTTCACTGTAAACCCCTCTAAGTGCAGGGAAAAAGTTTTGTACCTCTTTGTTTGTTAACCTTCAATATTTCAGCATGAAATTTTTACCAAATGTAATATTGCAGAGCCTCCTCGCTTTGTTGTAGCTAAACGGTTCAATATTTTTTAAATCAATGAATCTCAAAATTAATTTGAAAACACAACTAGGGTCCCTTAAAAGATGACATAATAGCTCCTTAACTTTTGTGTAAATTACTCCTCAAAGTTAGTTGAAAATGTTTAATAATGACCAAGAATAACCAACAGGAATGGGAAGTAAAAACTCTTCCCATTACTTCCATGCGGCTGCTGAGTAAATCACTCCATCTGTATTTGCCCATTGAGCTAATTCAATGTAAAATTACATACAGTAGCATCTGAACTCGAGGTGGAAAAGTAGTCATGAAATGTTGAGAAGTGTACAGACAAAAATAAATAGTTTTAACGAAATGATTACATCTTTGTTTATTTCTGTGTAGTTTCGGTAACACTTTACAATAAGGGTCCCTTAATTAACCTTAGTTAGTACATTATTAAGCATAATATATAAACTAATGTGTTAATTAATGCTGAGTAATGCATACATAATGATAACTAATTACATTATTCAACTTTTAAGTGTATTAACTAACTTTGAGTAGTAAACATTAATTAACTGCTTACTAATAGGCTACATTAATTAATGTGTATCCTAATTCTAAGCAATACATAATAATGATTGTTAATATATCTGTAAACAGTTAATTAATGCTTACTGTAATAATGTACTAACGTTAATTAAGGGACCCTTATTGTGAAGTGTTACCGTAGTTTCATCCAAAATATCTTATTTCTCATGCTACTCAGTCATCACCTGAGTCTTTGGTGAACACGACATATAGCCAGTTACTACTTTGTGTATAAAGGCTAATTCTTGAGTTAATCATTATAGAGACATAATCACATATCAATCATGTTTCCACTATGAATTGCCACAAATTTGACAACACAGCTTTGCACAATTTTTAATTAATGACCCGCATAAATGATCATCAGATTGTCAACAACAACAACAACAACACTGCCTCTAAGGAATGACATATTCACAGATGTACTTCTTGAGGCTGCGACACACCTCATCGTACCACTTTCCCTGTGCAGCCACTGAAAGGGCAACACAGCTCTCCCTCTTCGTTCCTGTGGGCTGCTTCTTGGAGCGGTCCCAGTTGAAGAAGCTGACTGGCAGGCTGTTGACATCAACATACTGGCCCTCTTTCACTATGTCCGCCACACCGATCCAGAAGTCCTTGGATCCTTGGGCGCTCCTCTTTGCATACTCGTTCAGTTCACTGTTCTCAATCATGTCCCTTGGCGTTGCGAGAGTTCCTCCTTGTGCAATGCAGTCCTCATTTGCTTCGTGGTAATGTTTGGGTTCCTCAATTGTCAGATAACACTTCCTATGAGCTTTGATGCCACGGAGACAGACTGAAAACACAGAGTATTTACCTAATGAGTAACTTTAAAGTAACTATAATGTACTGAAAGAGCTAAAAAAATATTTTTGCAATATCTTATTTCTGCTGTGATAATGCAGCAGTTATTACAGCCATACTCACCATCAGTCTGAAGTTAGCCAATAACAACAACAAAGATAGATAGATTTATAGCATTTTTATATGAAAAACTACAAGACAAATGAAAAGTATAAGAAAGTGACACAAAATTGTATTTAAAAAAAATATATAAAAATTTTGGTGGTCTTACATTCCTTATAAATTCTTTCTTACATTCTTTCCTTTGTGTGATCCGACCTTTTTCTCTACAATAGCAGATGTGAGTGCTGCTGCCCCCTGCTGGTAAGTCTTCACACTGACTGTTTCAAAATTCTGATTATGAAGTTACCAATTATGTGTCACACTCTTGCATAACAGCCCAGTGGCATGAATTACAGGCAACATCTTAAGACACTAACAATACAAATACGTTAACTTTTTTTTATTTTTATCTCTGATTTACTTGTTTTTCAAATATAACATTGAATGCAATGATGCTTATGATTCTAATGTCTCTGCTGTCTTCTGTTCTTTCTGTCTTCTAGTTTTATTTAGTGAGAGCAGTTGTACCTGTCTGCAACGCCTGCATCTCTTTCAGTGAATTCACCTCCTGCCACAACCTCTCAAGCTGGGACCTCACATCATCTCCATCTGCAGCTGCACCTCGACAAAAGAACCAAAAAGAAAGAAACATCGTCAGAGGAGCATCGGTGCAGAGCATGTAACTGCTGAGCTGTACGTGATGTGTACCCTACAGTTACCTCCGGACTGTCGAGATGACACTGCCTTTCTGGTGCGCGATGGGCGGCTGGAGCTGAAGTGGAGCTGAAGGGAGAAGCAAAGGACGAGGAAGACGGGGAGGGCCAGACGTGCCATGTCTGAGGGCCAGTGGATCCTACGGGACAGGACACAGTGGCACAACTTATACTGCTGTGAAAGGAACCAAAAACACTGCAGGCAGCTCAATATATATACTGGCCCTCTGTATGCCTTTTCGGCATACTCTCCCTGCATTGGCTCCAGCTCTGTTTGTTTTTGTCCAAACATCAGGAGGAGGTGAGGGAGGTATAAGGGTGGAGTGGCAAATAATGATTTCCTTGTGTCTGGCTTTTGATAAATATTTGCTTGGGACAAGGTGCACTAAGCAGTGTTCCCTTTCATTTCACAAACAAACTGGAAATTCATTGACTGCTTTGCTATTACAGAGCGTTCTTCATCCATCTTCCCTTCCCCCTCACGCGTATAAGCTTTGGACACGCTAAGTCACTTTTTGACAAGTGAAAAATTATGTTAGACCTTGTTGTCAACTCGGTAAAAAGTGCAAACTATGAAATGACACCAGTTAAAAGGGAAACACTGGATTCATGTGCACTATTGGTATTAATAATAAGGGTTTAATAAGAGCTGTCAGCACATGTATACAGATATCAAGTACCCTAAATGCTGCTGTCTTTTATAAACTGTAGATATCTTCACAACAGTTCAATCACACAGACTTCCACTTATATAATATTTAAAAATAAAACTCCAATTAGCCCCGAGGAAAGTCCGGATCCCAGCTCAGGCTGCAGACAAAGTTATTTTTAGAGGGAGATGTTGTATATAGATGAGAGGTGGGAGCTAAATAAGAAACACCCTCGGGCATATGGGCTCAATATAGCAATGCAACGCTCACAGCCAGCTCATGTGTGTTTTCCCATTTGACACCCTTTTTCTTTGAACAGTGTTCAAATTGTACATTTCTGAGCATCGGTATGATAACATTTTGATGTGCTGTCCAGATTATTATATAAAATGGTACTGTATCAAACATCTATTTAATTCAGACTCATTGCACAGCCCCGAGTCCAAGTTCTATGTTTAGTCAGCATGCAAAAAAAAAGAAAAAGAAGCTGTAATAGCACATGCTATTCCAACGCAATCTCTCTAACACTACTCTCTTTCCACCCTGAGGCAAACATAACACCCAAAACTAACTCTGGGCCTGGAGTCGAGGATGAGGCAGCTGCTTTATAGAGGATCAGTAGTCAAAGTTTAATTAATAATAAATGATCGAGAGACCACATGAATAAAATACAGTTTGCAGCAGTTCTGTCAGCAGTTCATGAATTGATTCTGGCAGTGCTGTTGTCTACCTGTGTGCGCCACAGCAAAGGTCAACAGTTGCTCATTTGCATGATGGTAGAACACAAGCATTAATTAGATGCCAGCATATTTCTCTGGTGACAAAATATTTACTGACAAACTATATTTCATAAGATCAAAGTAAGTACAAATTGATATTACAAATGTTAAAGAGATGTACGAGGGGTGTGTTTTTAATCTAACATGGGGAGAAATACTTTCAAAGAAGGTTTCAATCTTATATGAAATAAATTAAAATGATGAACTAAGACAAAAAAAACAGGCACAGAATAGTTTGCAGATACATTTATTCAAGTAAACAGAGCTGTACTCAAAGAAAGTACACAAAAAGTGACAAAAATATACGACCACAGGTAAACCAGAGTTTTAAGGAATTTTGTGAATGTATTACAATGCCAAACTCTTGTTTAGACTTTTTTCTTCTATTTTTTTTTTTTTACAAGGCACACACTTAAAAACATGCTCACTCTTGCACCCACACAAACGCACTCACACACACACACAGACCTGACATTGAAGGCATAAAAACTGTATTTTCAAGGTCTCTATGCATCATTATCTGCTTCTCCAAGTCTAGAAATCAATTTCCAAAATTATTAACAACCACTGACACTGTCTCCACTGTTTATCACTCAGCTTCAAAGCATGCAGTGTTTACTCCTGTTACTTTTGCTCTTGCTAAGCTGATACATTTCTTTTTAAATGACATGATTGCTAAACATTATATGAATAAACAATTCAGATGACAACCAAGCTGAGTAAGCAAGGCCGAATAAATAGTGAAAATTCAATGCACTTTTTGCAATTAGAAATAAAAACAAATGAATCGGAGTGGATGAATGTGTGTGTGGCAAACATTTGTTCCTTGTCAGCTGTTCCTCTCTTGCATTTCATTAGCAACTTGCAGATTTCAGAGTATAGTAGAGGGCGTCATACTTAAATTAAGAAACACACATTGGTGCTGAAACCTGCATCAGCCTGCCTTCTACACCTGCTCATAGTAAAAATAAATTATCCCCGGAGCATTATGGCACTTTTGTTGAGAGGCACCAGCAAGTAAACAACTTTGGTCAGACAAGTGTAGCAGATACTCCACAAACAATGGGCTGCAGTCTGACTGGCTTTTTCATGTTCCTCCTAAAGAAAATCCAAGAATTTACTAATTTATCTTCGCTGCTTTTGTATTTCTATATGTTCTGCAAGATATACATTTGATGTGTTGAAACTCGAATTTGTTCTGTGTTACAAAAGTGTCAACTTTACATGATCTGAAGATAAATGTACTGTAACACAGTAAGGTATCATATACGGAGAGTTTAGTCGGGAAATGTGTCCTTGTTCCTACAAAATTACATAATCATGCAAGGAAGGTTTTATTTTTAGTATATGCATCCGTTTTCACATTCCAGTTAAAACAACCTTTTTTTTGTAAGTTTGTTCAATATGAACTTTGCACGAAGGAAAACATGTCAAGTATCAAATACTCGTCTGTAGCTCAAAGGCACTGGTGATCCCGTAATATTACAAGGTTGGCATCAAAGAGTAAAATATCATGCAAGTATCTACACACAGACTTTTCTATCTCTCCTGGCTTATGTGTTACTACTGTAACATGAGAAAGTGATTCAGAGGCTTTAACACATTGGGGTAATTTTCTCAAACTTCAGCATCACTTGTTTGCTTTCGTTCTCCTCTGTCATCGCTGAGGACATGCAGGTCAGAATTAAATTAAATGTTTTTTCCGTCTTGTGAAATGTTTAAACATGCTGCTGAGCTTGACACTTATGAGCTTTGACTAACTCTAATTTTAAACAAACTACGCTTTAAGCTGAAAATAGCAAAGTCTGGTGCTAATTCAATAAACTGCTGGCAGATTTAATTAAATGTAAAACAGGCACAGACCTATTCACATTATTGGCTAGCGTAATGTTACTTCATAATACGGTAAAAAATATAATAATACTATTTTTTTTTTTTGAGAATGGCACTTGACACTTGTTGCCTGGGTGACAAACATGTAGTTAGTCTTCATTTAACCCAAAATTTTGCTCGACCAATCAACTGACAAACAATAGGTAGGAGGCACACACTGACACTGTACATACATACATACATACATACATTCATGCATACATGCATACAGCACATACTGCACAACACTGGTGTGTGGTTGTGTTCCTCTGTGGTGAAGCTGTGCAGCCTCTCTGGCCGTAGTGCAGAGGCCTCTGTCGGCCCTAATGGATGAATGGCATCCGCTCCTTGCTGTCGTTGTCTCCCTCGGGCTCCTCCTCTTCCTCTCCGGCCTCACTGGTCTCCGTGCTGTCGCTGGCCATCTACAGTGGTCATACAATATTAAGCAGATCATTAATTGTGTACTGGTGCAGGCAATTCTCAATATGAACAGGTTTAGTCTACTAATACGTTGTAGATTGATACGGAAAAGACTGATGGACTAAAGAGGGAGGAAATCCTTTACAGATTTATGACCTGAAACTGTGCAGTAGGCATCCGAAATGTCAGACTGGACTATTTATCAACAACAACTACTGCACTGCCAGCAAGATGTCTGTGTGGCTATTTAAGCACAGACACAAGAAAAGCCATCTCACTCATTGCCTTTTTATATTTACAGCGTTTCTATCTTACAGTAACACTGAACTCTACACAAGCCACATAAACAAGGACAGGGAGTCCACAAGGGGGAGATATTTTCTTCATTCCTCAATAACTTGTTGAAATGTTGGTTCATCTGGTTTGGCATGTTTGCCAATTATTTTTCTTAGTCATCTTCCTTCTGGTCCCTCGTCATCCTTTTGGTCATATACCCACAACCATTAATGTCATGTGATACTTATATTTAATCTGTTGTTTTTGTCATTGATATCTATTTATTATGTCATTCAGCTCAAGCTGGAATCACTAATTGTGAAACATAACTTCATGTGTCCAGTGTGAACATATACATGTCTCTGTCTACTGTTTTTTTTTCTTTTTTTTTCTGCCTGTGTTGGAGTGAACATTGTATATATTTGTAGAGCACTGCACTTAGAAAAAATATATTTTTTCTTGTTGATCAATTTACTGTTGTTACCAGAGGGGTGGGAGACTTCTCCACATCCAGAATGAGTTTTCCTATGTTGCCTCGGTCATGAATTCTCTGCATGGCCTCTTTTACCTGCAGAGAAAAACACAACAGTCAACTTACTTTTCACAAGCTTAGGTGCAGACATCAACTGTGATATCACAAATCAAATCTCATACAATGCTGACTCTTATGTGTCAACCAACCAAAGACCTTAAAGGGATAGCAGTGGTAAATTCGCCTATTGCCATAATCACTATAGTTTTAGGGGTAGGTTCATTACCTTTAATTGTCGGTGCAAGCTGTTTTTAGATCTGCGGGGCAGAGACGCGAGCTGCTTACATGTAGCTAACGCAATGGGGGTGAACGGTGCTTTTTTCCCTCAAAACTAATCAAATCCAACAACTCCAAAACGGTCCTGTGGACAAGTTGTGACCTGCACATTCACCATGCTATGAAATAATCACGTATAATTATGCACATTACGACACATGAAGCAAATACTTGCATTTTTTAAATCACTCCACCCGGCAGTCGTGTCTGGAATGTACTTTCGGTTACACTTTGCCTTAAAAACAACTCTGTCCTGTAATGTTACATCATTGTTTCATGGCATGGTGAATGTGCAGGTCACAACCTCCACAAGCGCAGTTTGGAGTTGCTGGATTGTGTATTTGATGAGTTTGATGAGGGAAAGGTGGAAGTACCGTACGCCTCCGTTGCGTTAGCTGAGCAGCTCGTGTCTCTGCCCTGCCGAACAGCATGCAACGACAATTAAAGGTATGGAACCTACCCCTAAGATTATAGGGATTATGGCAATAAGTGAATTTACCAAAATGTTGAACTATCCCTTTAAAGTTCTTCTTGTAGAGCAGCATTAGGCTGGTACTACATCTTAGTCTGATCCAAAAAACTTCTGCACCAATATTTTAAAACCAGAATTTAACTGTAACATTTTTTGTAACTGTGAAAGAAATTGGGCTGCTTTATAACATTGATTTCACTTCTGCTCATAAAATAATTTCTGCTCATAAAATGGGTCTTTTTATGAGCAGAATGAGACAGAGCTTCCAACAATACAGGTTTTCCAAGACAGAGGCTGCGGTGACACCGAAAAGACAAAATACGTATACCTGCTAAAAGCATCACACCAACGACACTTTTGTAACCACTTCTTGGCTGTTACAGACACAAGAGTCCCTCACAGTCCCTCTGGGAGAAAAGTTAATGGCCTTGATGTTGACTAGATGCTGCTGACTCATCCTGCTCGGCCATGTTTGACATCACACACTGAACACTTCACTGCTTTTACTGATCAATAGATCTATGTAGGTAACTGCACTGCCACTGCTTCATATGACCTATGACTGAGTCTGCAGGAACTGTGTAGGTTCAGTCTTCATTGATTCACATCTTGCAGAAACAGATGTTTTTCATTTTCAAAAAAAAAAAAAAAAAAGCTCACACCAACTCTGCAAAGACATAATCTAAATCTGGTGCTGGTTTCACTCATGTTAGGATAACTGAAGGAAATAGTGAGACTTAACATTTTCAAACAACTTAAACTAAATAACACATTAAAAGGCAGTGATTGCTTTTTTTAGAAACTAACTTAATGAGTAATGACTGACATATGGAGTGTCTGTTATAGATAAAGAACATTAATCCTTGAAACCTAAATACTCTGCAAAACTCTCCAAGAGTGCATGCAGGTTCTGCAGACAGAGCTTTAAGTCAAAACGAAGCAGGCAGGGCTTTTGTCACCAGGGTCTGTGGAGACACCTGTCCACAGTATATTTCATTTAGCCAACATTTTGATCCAGTTCAACCAAACTTATCCCAGTGCACCTGCTGGGCGATTATACCTGTCTATAAGAACTTAAAATATTTGGTCCATATATTCAATTAACTGCCATCTAGGGCAGCAAGTGCAATAATTTTCATGATTTCCTCCAACTAGGCTAAACTTAACAAGCCTATTTTGAGGGCAGCAACAACGTAGCAGGTGGAAACTATAAACAGTAAAATACCAATGAAACTCATTAAACCATATCTGACTCATTGTTAGAGAGAGAAAAAAACACATCACAAAAGATTACTCAGGATGTCATATCTTTCTTGCCTATTATAATCCACACAGAGACACAACTGAATGTGCCTCTTTGTCTAGAAGCCATTGTGTCCCAAGCATTCATTTGTTAAATTAAATACCGGAAATCAAGCCAAGAGCAAAATTAGGTCAGAAACTTGTCCAGCACTTGGCTGCGAGGTGGCAAGTTTACAGAGCAGAGGGGATAAATATCACTGGTATTTTGGTTGAAAAAAGACTTTTTGGTCAGTGACCAATAGGACACGTGTGTGGGCAGTATACACCTGGGAAACTCAGGTGATAGAGAGACAAATGTAATATTTTCTTTAGTGATACTAATGGGGGGAAAAAAGCCTCTTCTTATACAAATGTCTCGCATGTTCAAAGCCTTTTTCATTCCAGAAAAAAAAAAAGGTTTCCCGAGGTCAACTCGTAAACGAATGCTCTCTGATTTCTCCTTCCAGGCCTGTAAACAATTGAACCAGGCTGTGCCCCTGACACCACATCCCACGCCATCCTCCCATCTAATGAGATTCTTCATGGGCAATGGTTCCGGTGAATGGCCTGAGCAATCAGCCAGATTTTAATGACAACAGCGGAGGGAAAGTTTCCCATGAGAATTGAAAATCTGAGGACAGCAATCATTTCATCAACGTATTCTCTCTCTGGCTGCAGATAGAAAGCTCTGGGGGACTTGTAATCTGCTTCCTGTGATGTATTAGCTGCCCTCCCTCTGCTCTTATCTGCAACCTGGGAGTGTTTGTGTGTGCGTGAAACAAATTCCTAACATTTTACCTGTAAATACTGTAGAGAAGCTGCATTTTGATATCACTGATGGGAACAGTGGTCAAAATGGAAAATCACTTCCTGGTAAAACTGTATATGTAAGCATGGGGGGTAGGTTTAGGAATACTTCTATTTTTTTCCACTTGTTACATAGTGTAATGTCTGAAAATAAAGCACAGGACAAATAAATACAGTGGAAATGAAACATTGTTTGTCAAACTTTGCACCAAACACAGTTGCAGAAGTTCCCACAAACTTTGCTCAGTTTGTTATTCTCTAACCTTTGGTCCAGTTTGACCAGTCTGATTATATAGGTTTGGACAAGTAGCTACTGCCTGCTGCTGAAGACCAACTCTAAACAATTTATGTCTGTACACAGTGACTAGATTTTTAATACTGGGTGGAAAAACAGCCAATTTAAAGGCAATGCTATGTGGGAGTCACATGAGGTCACCAAGCCTCATAAACCCATAAGAACAGGAAAAGTGCAACAAACTAGTCAAGCGAGCAGAGACATGCAGTCAGGCATTATGAGCCATGGCGTTAGGGACTGTGACAACTATTTCTATCATCTGACCAGAGACGAAATATCCTAAAAGATTCCAATGCAGCCAACAAGACATATTGAAACTAAAGACAGGTTTGTGCCTCTTTACTGGCAGAGGAATAAGAGTTTTCTATTAGCAGAAGCACCAGCTGAGATGTGAAGGGCCAACCTGCCATAAAAGGGGTTTGTAAAGTTAAAGGCTTATGTTTAAAGACAAAGAAAGGAAATCAAGAACTGAGTTAGATTTCAAAGGCAGCATCGTTGTGTCCACCTGTATGAGACACTCCAGTCCTGACTGTCAATTTATCCAGTTCTGGGATGTGGCAAAAAATTTTAAAAAAATAAATAAATAAACAGTGGGGTGGGGACTTTCTACAAACTGTGAGTGAAGTGATCAACATATGGCCTGTTTTGCGTGGGTGTGAAATAATTGTGGAAGAGGAAGATGCATCCCACCCACCAACTGTGGAAGAGTGTCCACGAACAGCTGACGATGATCCACAGAAAGCAGCGGGGGGGCAAAGCAAACTAATAAAGATTTGTGCTATCCAAGATGTGTGCATGAAATCTTCCATTACCGCTGTGATCAGATTTCCATTTTTTCTTAATCGCATCATCATTGACTTCATCATCTTTCAGCCCTCTGGCCATTCTGATCTGGCTCTTACCTCCTCCAGCGCCCACAGGGAGTCCACTACCGGTTTGATCTTCTTTTGGTTGTAGAGGCACAGGAGCTTGTCCATCACTGATCTAATGAGACTGCATCTCCCTTGTTTAAAGAGGAGGTTGAGAAGCGAGAATCCAGCTATGACTTTGTTCTCCTCATATAATTTAATAGGGTTCACCTTCTCCACCTGCCACCACTGCGGGGGAAAAAAAAGAAAAACACAGACACATTCATCCTGAGTGACTCATTTGTATGTGTGTTTCATTTGCCATGAAATGTTCATTGGATAGTAACTGGATACTGTTTCCTTCAAATGTTGATGACAGACTGCATCTCTGACTCACAGATTTTGCAAAGCTGAAGAAACTCTTTGTTTCCCCAGTTACCATGTTTGACGCGCCTGAAAAAACAAAAATAAAAGGATTTCTGTATGCTGTACAAACGGCGAGACAGAAGTGACTGGTCACTAATAGGCAGCTAAGAAGCATGAAGGGTGACGTGGTGGGGGGAGAAACATTTGGCACCTTCAGACCTTTAGATCTGTGTGAGCATGCCTTCGCACATATTCAACATAACTAATAAATTCATCTAATTCTCTTACTTTATTCATGAGGCCTGACAGGAACTAAAGTAATTAACAGAGATCAGATAAGAATGGTAGCTGTTAAAGACAACACATTTCATTTTCAGGCTATGGATTGTATTTTATTCAAGACTCATCTTTAAAGGAATAGTTGAATATTAAGGGAAATTAATTTATTCACTCTCTTGCTACAAGTTTGATGAGAAAATCGATGCCACTCTCATGCCTGTCTGTTAGACGAGATCTAAGGCTAGATCAAAACGTAATATATGTCTAGACAACGTATGGTCAATGTGCAAAGTTGGTGCTGTAATTGTAAATCGCTGACATCATTGTCCAAATGTCTATGCTTATGTATCTGATGTTAATCTGGCCCTGCAAACCGTTTCACCAAGAGCTCAATGGTCCTTTATTGGTGAGTGACTGCACCTCTGTTACACTTACATACACAGTATTTAAAGCCAAGCTCCCAGTAAAGCTTTTGTCTTTTACGTGTTTTTCTGTTTAAGTTGTAAGCCTCGGTCTGGGTAAGAATCTACCACTAAGCCAAGATAAGCTAAACTAAGTTATCAGCCTCTTTGCTCAATTTTACTAAAACTGGACTGGTATAAGAGTGGTAACGATCTTCCCATGTCACACATATGAGTGTATTCCCAAAGTTGTCAAACTGTTCCTTTAAGTATTCATGTTAGCCTGGAAGTTGAAGCATAATGAATAAAGTTCACTATTTTCACGCTGAAAGTGATTGTTCCTACCATAGAGGATGTAAGTTCCCAGTGGCTTCAGCAGACTCAAACCTTTTCCTGTGTTCTCCCCACACAGGCAGTCCAACAAGATGTCCACTCCCTCTGGAGAAATTCTACAACATTAAGAACAAAGTAAAGGTGACGTCCACTAAAAGTGAGATTCATATAAAATGCAAACATACATGCAAAATATTGTTTGAATCGGGGCTGAACAATATCCAAAAGAAAAAAAAATTGTAGACATTGTAATTGCCACATCAGTCAGGATTTTAGTTGAAATGGTAATAAGATGAAAAACAAATAATCCTCAAATGTGGGAACTTGTGTTACACAATAAAGAGCTCAAAATCTTTGGGTTTGGGACGGTTGGTTGGACAAAACAAACAAATCTTAAAACATCAACTTGGGGATTAGGAAATTCTGTTTTTCTGACAGGCCAAATGATTTACCAAGGAAATAATCAGCAGGTTAATCAAACATGACATTAATTACCTATCTATCTAATCAGTTAATCAACTAACCATTCTGGTTCTACTGAACATGTTGTGAAGATTTAATCTACAAAAAAAGTTCATACAGCTGAGACAAAGTACACTAAACAGCCGACTTCATACATTCACACACAGTTATATGAATTGCCAATGCCTAGTTTATGACTGTGACCACAAACTGTGCAAAACAATGTACAAGACCATATATTCAGCCCAATAATTCAAACTCTGCAGCAGCAGCATCATCATGGATTTATAAAATATAGGAATTGATTCCCTGGAGAATAACTTTGAGAAAAAGTTGCAGCATGCAACCCACATTTTTCTTCTGACTCTGCCCACAGTTTTCTTATAAAGAGATTATTGATGTTTTGCAGTGCCCACATGGCTCCTCGGCGGAAACACATTTTATATCATGTTGAAAAAGGTTTATGCTCTTAGCGCACACCGAATCAATCAGACATCAGACAAAAACATAATGAGACTCATTAGAAGAATGTATATGAAAAAAATGAAAGGCATGTTATTATCAAGGGCACCTTAATTCCTTACTTGTCTGCCTTGTGGCCTGGGACACCGGCTTGGCTAAACTGCTTGGTGGTCTTGTGATTCCCATGGTTTTTGCCTTTTGTAAAAAGATTAATTTAATTGTACTTTGCTCTTGATCCTGAGAAGAATGTGTGGGCCAGAGAGATGAAAGGCACATTAATCCACTACCACTGTTGATATGTAAGTAGAAAGCATGAAACAATCAGTGCTAAAGAAACAATATAATTTGAATCCCTGTGTAGTATTATAATAATCAGCTGAATTCAGTGTTGCAGCGTAATTCATTTGTAGAGTGGATGACACATCTGTCCTGGTTAAATGATTCAACAGTATTGACACATGTGGCAGAAAAATTACTGCAAAAGCTTTTGTAAAGCAGAGGAGGCGGTGTGGTGATGGAGTCATCAAAGCTCTGCAACATCTTTAGAAACAGGCAGACTCTATGGCAGAGTTGCAGTGTTGCAGTAAACGCCAGGCAGGTTTGCTTTTGCTACAAGGTGTTTTCTTTGTGGCGTGCACTGGTGTGTGTGTGTGTGTGTGTGTGTGTGTGAGCGTGCTTTGTTGTGAATGAAATGTGTGGGCTATCAACACCCGGCCCCTAATTGGCTCAGTTGTTCCACATTGCCAGCGCAGACCTCCGCCCTACACAATGCTGCTGCTCTCTGAGATGAGCTGCGAGTTGCCATGGGGACCATGACCACACAAGACCAAATAAGGCAACAGGTAACATCTGCACCCTCGCGCAGCAGCCCTCTGTGCTCGCTCGGCAAGGTCCACGTTATCATCACATGGCGATACCATCAGATTCAATTTCATTTTACAGCCCTAAACAAATTACTGTTCCCAAAAGAAACAACGAGGAGCGAAACAGAGACTTACTTTTTGACTTCTTGTACATAATCGACATTTCTGTCAAACAGGTGAGTCACAGAGTCTCTGATGGCTGCGTGTTTGAAACATGAGGCGATCCCGAACACGGTGACGTTGGGAACGGTGGAGCACAGCTGAGCCACAGCTTGACCCTGGGAATAAACAAACAGTTGCAACAATCTATCAGAGCCCAGGAGCCTCCAGTCTTAACACACCACAGAAAACAGCAGCACAATCCACTGTCACATAACAGAAATTCACAGAAAACAAGTTATTTTGATATGTGTAATACTACTGATTGATTGCTTAGCCTTGGTTATAACCCACAGTGTCTTTCTGTCAGTCTTTTGAGTCGTTAAGCATTTCTTTCAGTCGTTTCAAAATTTCAAAAAACTCTACAGATGTTTTAGACAAAGATAATTCAAAGCACAGTTTCTTCACTGTGTGCAACACATTACACAACAACAGCAAGATAGACAACTTGTTCCATTTGTGGCTGTGAAACTGTGGGTGATAATGAGCACTGGATGAAACGGCTGAACTTCTTGTGTTGTGTTGCCTGTGCAATAGTCGTGTAGGAAGAAACAAGACTTACTACACCACCTCCCGCCGAGTGCACCAACACCGACATCCCCTCTCGCAAATTGGCGACCTCAAAGAGCATCATATAGGCGGCGACAAAGTTCAGGGAGAACGCTGCCGCCTCTGCAAAAGTCATTTCATCTGGCATCTTGTAGACAAAGTCCACTGGTGTGCAAACCACCTCTGCCCAGGCATTGTAATTCACAAAGGCCATAACTCTGTCGCCTATCTGAAAGAAACACCATTAGTTAGCAGCAGGCATTGATAACTCTTTTGGGGGTTTTGGGGGACTGGAAACATTTAGTCATGGTCACAACATTCACATTATGTCATTTCACTAACCTCAAAACCTTTTGTGTTCTCACCCACAGACTCCACTATACCAGAGCACTCAAACCCAGGTACAAGAGGAGGTTTTGGAGGATTATCAATAGTCCCCTGACGCACCATCAGATCCAGGAAATTCAAGCCACTGCAACAAAGAATAAATAGACCCCCATTCAATATCTGGATGGAAACAATGCATCTGACCCGTCTCTGACCACTGGCAGCTCTTTAATCAATACCACAACTATTTAGTATTGGCTTTATGTTGAGAGATCTGAGGCTTGCCCTGTGCTATTTATTTCATGATTATCAGCAGTGACTCACTGGCTTTATACCCCTGTGAATACAAGGCCAGATTCAACGGGCAATTTTCCTTTCAAGGAAAATTAAAAAGGCTTGCACTTTAATTTCTCTAAAACTGAGATAAAGCCAACACTGGGAAAAAAGGTTCTCCAGCTCTAGTCTGGGACGAAACTGACTGATCAATACCCCTGTTAAAAAATAGAAACACAAAATGTACTTTGAATCATGAGTGAATGTGCTTGGAAATCAAAATGCTGCCTAGTTTTTTGCTTCCAGCCAGAACGACCTGCTGTTATCAGGGAAAGACCTGTAGCTTCACGACTGCGAAATCCTCCTTTGTTGTTGTTCATCATCCAGGTTCAGACTGTGGTCACAAAATACTGAGAGGACGCGGCTCATCACAGTCAGTGAACACATGTCAGATGTCTTTTTTTTTCTTTCTTTCTCATATTTACCATGCTTTGACGCGGATCTTCACTTCCCCGCTCTGAGGCTCGGGCATTGCCTTCCTGCTCACCCTGAGTTTGTTAAGACCTCCGAAAGCCGCCAGTATCACCGCTCGCATTTCTTTGGCATCGCCGGACGACTCCACGGTCTCCGCTTCTTTCCCCACGTTTTTGTCTATCATGAACTCGGTTTCCTCTGTCATATCTGCTCCTTCTTTAGCCATGATGTCGGACGGAGACCTGCTGCTCTCCTCACCGCTCCTCCTCGGGGGCTCAGAGTGATGTGGCGAGCAGCCTGCGCACAGCCCAGGCGCTGGATGGATGAAAGGATGGATGGATGGATGGACGGAGGGAGGAGAGGAGAGGATGGTGCTGCTCTTCAGTGGAGCCATGAGCGCTCACCCTCTGTTGTTTTCAGTTTATTCAATCATGCGAAATAACGTGCTGTATTTCTTTTTTTCTAAAGTGACGTAGTCAAACTGATGATTTCAACTTGAAGTTTGAATTGAAATACAATTCATCCCTGTGTATTGTATTTTTCTTGCAGCAGGTTATTAAAGTGTGATTTGCGCCATCTGCTGGTTAAAAGACTGAAGTACAGCAAGTGTTCCAGTGATGGAAAGTAGATTTTCTATTAAATACTGCAGGATTGAACGCGAGTACAAAATTGAGGTAGCTTACTAGGCTACTACATTTTCTTTTCATGCCACAAATACTCCACAGAGGGAAATGCTATAGACTTCATACTTACATAATTTTACTCAAATATATCTATTTCACAGGCTCAGCTTTAATTATTAGATGACAGATGATTTTTTTCCCCACACAGAGCATATGGAGCATGTTCAATATGATGTGCAACTATGAGTTGAAATACTTGACAGTGTTTCCAAGTAGAGCTGAAAAAGATAGTTAATTTAAAAAATAATTAAAAAAAAACAGGAAAAAAAAACAACCTAATTTTTGCTTCTTCTTTAAACACTATTCATGGACATGTTATTCGTCGGCTTGGCCAATACATTTAAAGGCCGAATATTCATACTATTTCAATATTTTCACAAAGTCTGCAAACATTCCTCACTTACATCTTTTTCCACCAATCAGTCTGAGTGCTGAAGTCTGCAACATGACAAAATGATTATTCATTTAAGGGGTATGAATAATTCTGGCCTTAACTGTATATCGTTTTATTGTTCAGGACACACACTTTGGATTATTAACAGACTTCCTCTGTGGTGAGTGAGTCTCAGCGTTTATTTCTCCAACAACTGCAAAACTGTCCTTGCTTTTAGACAGTATCAAACAAAGGTTTGCAGAAACACAAGTTTATATTTTCTGTGTATAACACTGACACAAAGCATAAATTAGTTAACCGATTTCAGTCTTACAATTATTTTTTTCTTCAAATCACAAAAGCTTCTATAGTCAATCGAGTAAGACGTGTGTGGGGAAAAGCAGCAGCTTTTTATTTCAACTTGAATTACAGGTGCACACGTAGCATAAAATATATGGTCCATGTTCAATCAAATGGATTGTAACCTATTTGAATCACCTTTCATTGGACTGTAGCACAGACAGTGTGATCACAATGTGAATGACATTGAAAAGTAGTGCTCCTCTAATAGTTTTAAACAAGGTTCTGTGGCATAGCTTCAATATTCAAGTTGGTTTTATTATAACTTCCTCCACTGCTTTTTATGACACCAAAGTCATTTCAACCCTGAGAAGACCAACATGGCTAGACATTTTTCTGGCATATACCAAGTCGTTTTGTGCGTATTGTAGCCTTCACTGGTTGTATATATTATCTCAGAGGAGGAGATACCCTCACTGGTTAAAAAAAATAGCTCAGTGTAATCTCTCATTCATTACACACTTCTCACTGTTAATGAGATTAATTTGCTACACGATATCCTCTGTACATTCAAAGTAGATATAGGGTGGACAAAGGGGAAAGCTGTGGGACAACAGTGGAAGGATTTGCTCTAATGTTTTGGAACGTCAGTAAATATTCGCAGTCCGTGCATTCCTTGAATCTCGTCCTTGAGAGCCTGTGGAGGACAAAACACAACAGAAAAATCAATTATTATTTTAACAGGAACATGTCTTAAAATCTCAAGTGTGTGGTTGACAGATTGATACAGACCACATCAAACAAGTCCCAGTACAAGCTTCAGTAAAATTAATAAAACAAAGACATCAAACATGTTGCCAAAATGTAGTTTAGAGCTAATCTTTATTTTATCCTGTCACAGGAAAAAAACTGAGCTGACTGTTACAGTAATTTACCTGATTCACTAACTGATGTTGTTGCACCGTCCTCTTCCCTTTGAACTCACTGGACTCTATGTGGATCTCATACATGGCCCCACAACCTCCTAAACACAGCACAGGATCACACAAACAACACTGTCAATTCCTAAGTTTGTTATGACAATCTGCTCTCTACATAATAATAAGAAACTGGTCTACATAATAAAAGTTGATATATTAGTAGTATACTGATCAACAGGGATGTGTTGCACCAAAAACCATTACCAATGGGATTGGTAATTAACTTTGTCAGTATTTATAAACTAAACCCCTCAGACTGCTATCATGGCTGGGTTTCTTTTATTCAGTGTAAATATCAGTATTCAGTGAGAAGCTGATATTTTAAGGAAAAAAATGGGAAACCTGATGTTACAAGAATGTTACTGGCCAGATAGAATAACTCACTACAAGAGTAGGCTATATGGTTGAACAATTTGCACTGCAGCCACAACAATTAAGTGCTGAACTGAATAAGTGCCACTGAATAATCTTCAGTATTTACTTAAATACGAATGGTTAGGGAAATGCTGTTTTCAACCTTATTGTGCCGTTTCCTGTCATAGTATAGAATCTTTAGAAAACAATACACATAGGCTATTTTCATAATTTTCTGTGGCGTAATTTGATTATTAATCGGTGAATTGAGAAAAATAATCGGTTAACTAATAGTTAATGTTTATGTCACTCACTAGCATCACTAATCCCAAATCCTGATGATGTGCCCTAGTTGTTGTTGTTATAATAAGAATAAACTGCACGCAGCCAGTCACGTGCTAGATCTGTCATTATGTGTTTACCTGAAATATCCACAACTTTGAGGGACGAGGCTGAGGGAAACTTCTCCTTCAGGACCTGTGCGATGCGGACCTCCCCGTCTGTCTCTGTGGACAGGTGTCTCTGCGCCGGGCTGCAACCGGCGGCGGCGGCGACCTGCAAACAGACACCGAGCAGCGGTCGGTCAGCGGTTACCATAACACCGGAGCTCCGTGCAGAGACTCACCGGCAGAAACAGCAGCGACGTGAACAACATGAACGGTTCGTTTACCGGGTTGTTGCTGCGGAGGAACCGGAGAGCCGAGGTCACGGGGCCGGACAGACCGCGTTTACAAGCCAACATGATGACTTTAACAGTGTGTGTTTTCTATCACAGGACGTTTTACACACCGGTTACTCAACAAGTCACGTCGCGGCCGCACACAGCTTCGTCTCAGCGAGATGACGTCACACATCCGGGTACTTCACGGCCAGTCAATGTTCACGGCCAGCATGTTGTTATATATTTATTTTAATATATGTTTAATGTAATATAATACATCCATGTTTAATTCATTTAGCCTACATTATTTAATTTAAGCATCGACTATATATATATATATTTTAAAAACCTGAAAAGAAAGTTCTGCAATATTATTAAAGCAGAAGTAAGTGGTCCGGTCGTTTTCGCTAATGCTGCGTTCCAGGCAGGCTTTTGAAATCGTAAATTACAGCTTCAAGTCACAACTTACGACTTTGTAGCGTTCCAGGCAACCCACTCGTGTTTTTCCGACCTGTTTTACCGGTGAAAGTCACTATAACGGCCACTCGTAACTTCCGACCGGTGAACTCGTACCAGATCGAACTGGTACGACTTCACGGTCGGAAAAATACGAGTTTCCTTGAACGCACCATAACAGTCCTCGTCCCTACGTCGCCACATTCACGGCGTCCCTTGGCTGCACACACAGCCCTGCATGCCGTTCTCTCTCCTCATTGGATAAAAACTGTAGGATACGATAAATGTTTTCTCCTCGGCTCAGAGCAGAGCAGAGTGACTGACAGACCCGTGTTTCAGACCAAACACTCTATGTAAGTGATTGCTGTCAGAAGATATAACTATTTAAGACTTATATTGACCAAGGTACGTTTTATCAGTCTGTTTTCTGGGAATAATTGACATAAGGAGAAACCAGAAACAAGCCGTTTTTTCGTTTTTTCGTTTTGGAAAAAAAAACGGAAATCAAAATTTCAGTTTGTTTTCTCGTTTTTGGTTCTTATTTAACAAAACGACTTTACCACTCAATATTTTGTTTCCGTGGGTGGGCGGGTCCTAGTGTGCTTCCTTGCCCTGTGCCCTTCAAAATAAAAGTTCCTCAATTTAATAATGTCGACAAAAATATTACTGTAGGCTACAGACACTATCAGACATAGATGACCCCATCACCCACAGTCAAGACTGACACGGCTTCAAATAACAATAATAGTAGGCTATTCATAATGAAAATGAGAACTTATGAAGTTATGATGACTTCAGTGTAGATGTTTAGCCACAAGGTGGCGCAGTTATTACATGAAGAGTAGATCTGATGGCTTTACTACGACGGAGGCTCACAACATATCGTGTGTATTATTGAAAGCGAGGGGTGTGCCTATAGGCTATAGGCTAGTGAGTACAGAGTGTCTACTCTGTACAGTGACAAAGACTGTACAGTAACTTCGTTCAATATACAGTAGATACTACTTCAAAGTGGCCATTTTACTCGCGGGGAGCGAGATTCACGCAACGCGTGGAATGTGAGTGACAAAGTGATCACACACGAGAGCATTATGACTGATAGCTCCCCTGGTAGAACAGCTCCCTCAGTAAGCTGAATCATCCGCTAGTGTGTGTTCGAGTCTCAGTTTAGGTTGTACCATTAATTAATGTGTTTTCTTTTCTCATCATCATTATGATCACATAAGGCTTAAGTTTGAGCAAATAAATGAGCAAATGAGCATTAATTCTCCGCCGGGCCGAGGCACCAACTTCCCTGCTTGTGTACGTATTTGTCTCCAACGGCTTATGACAGGCGCCGTCCCTGCAGACTGACAGCCAAGGACAGGTGCTGAAGTGTGGGAGAGGAGGGAGAGACTGGGCTCCGCGGGGCTCTTGCAACTTGCGGCGGATCAGGAAGGGTGGAGGACCAACATGACAGGGGGTCTTGGTCTCCTGGTACCTGTGCTGGCCAGGAAAATGCACAGTGTAGCCTACATGTGTACATATTTAAGTACACGTTCACATCCCTATAAACATGTACACAAGCAGGGAAGTTGGTGCCTCGGCCCAGCGGAGAATTAATGCTCATTTGCTCATTTATTTGCTCAAACTTAAGCCATATGTGATCATAATCATGATGAGAAAAGAAAACACATTAATTAATGGTACAACCTAAACTGAGACTCGAACTCACACTAGCGGATGATTCAGCTTACTGAGGGAGCTGTTCTACCAGGGGAGCTATCAGTCATAATGCTCTCGTGTGTGATCACTTTGTCACTCACATTCCACGCGTTGCGTGAATCTCGCTCCCCGCGAGTAAAATGGCCACTTTGAAGTAGTATCTACTGTATATTGAACGAAGTTACTGTACAGTCTTTGTCACTGTACAGAGTAGACACTCTGTACTCACTAGCCTATAGCCTATAGGCACACCCCTCGCTTTCAATAATACACACGATATGTTGTGAGCCTCCGTCGTAGTAAAGCCATCAGATCTACTCTTCATGTAATAACTGCGCCACCTTGTGGCTAAACATCTACACTGAAGTCATCATAACTTCATAAGTTCTCATTTTCATTATGAATAGCCTACTATTATTGTTATTTGAAGCCGTGTCAGTCTTGACTGTGGGTGATGGGGTCCTCTATGTCTGATAGTGTCTGTAGCCTACAGTAATATTTTTGTCGACATTATTAAATTGAGGAACTTTTATTTTGAAGGGCACAGGGCAAGGAAGCACACTAGGACCCGCCCACCCACGGAAACAAAATATTGAGTGGTAAAGTCGTTTTGTTAAATAAGAACCAAAAACGAGAAAACGAACTGAAATTTTGATTTCCGTTTTTTTTTTCAAAACGAAAAAACGAAAAAACGGCTTGTTTCTGGTTTCTCCTTATGTCAATTATTCCCAGAAAACAGACTGATAAAACGTACCTCCGTCTATATTAACACAAATATATCACTTACTTCTGCTTTAACTTCCCTATTTCACCAGTTTTCTTATGTTCAACTGGCTACTGTAGCCTATACTGTACAGTAGCCTACTGTAGTTTGGGGGGTTTCTTATCAGCTCCCTATTTCTTGCATGGTTTCGCATAAATGATGTCTAACACTGTCTAATAGACTAACACTGACACAGAGCATAGATCGATTGACTGATTTCAATCTTACAATGACTATTTTTCTTAAAGGTGTACGTTTGTCCTGTTTGTCGCGCCGAGTTGTCACGAGCTGCAACACGAGTTTACCCGAGTGAGGAAAACGAATTTGATTGGTCGTTATCGAGCGGGCGGGATTTTCAAAGCTTGGGGCGAGTCCGAGTTCTGTGTGTGTGTGCCTGTTTCAGATGACGGATGACGGATCCAATATCAGTGGCTGGTGAATCGTGTACAGGCTGACGTATAATCCGTGCGCCTGCATTATCCAATGCGAAAAAAAAAATACACACTTTCATCCCGGATTTACTCAAAAATAGAATTTTGCACAAAGTTTGGCCTACAACGTCTGAAAGATGAGTTATCACATTAATTTTATGACCCAAAGTGGGCTCAAATTCAATTTTCTTTTCTGTACACCTTTAAATCACAAAAGCTTCTTAATCAATCGAGTAAGACTTGTGTTTGTGTTTTTTTTAAATCTCAACTTGCTACTGGTGCAGAGGCAACATGCCCATGTTAGGTCAAATGGGTAACCTATTTGAATAACTTTCATTGGACTGTAACACAAACGGTGTGGTCACAATGTAGACACTGAAAATCCAGATCCAGCCTATATGGAACATAATGGTATAGCCTATACCTAATAGATCCATAATCCAGCAGCATCTATTGAGCCTAATTTATGTCAGTTATTTAATAGTTAGTTTAATAAACTGTATATAAAACGTGAACAGAAATTTCTGCAATATAACTTCTTTATTTCACCAGTTTACTTAGGCTAAATGGTTTTAGAATTTTATATGAGAGGGACTTATCAACTTCCTATTTCTTGCACAGTTTTACATAAATGTGCTAAACCTGCACTTTCATGTTTTTTTTTTCTCTCCATGCAATTGAATAACAACTGATTTCAGTCTTACCATTACTGCTTTTTAACAAAGAAATTGAGCTACATTAAAACCACTTTATCTTCAAAAAACAAAAAAGAAATCAAAACTGATATATAGATTTGGGATATGACAAACAATCTAATATCAGTGCACTTCATGTAGAATATTTTCAGCAATTTATCTTCCTGTGAAAACAGCACTTTCCATTGTCTCTCATATTTCCTTAAAACATGTGCACATACAGTACATAGAGCATCTTATTGAAAGTGTCAGCAGGCTGCAGCACAGTAGAGATCTGAGGCAGCAATCAAGCAGAATACAATTTAATATCTGAAAAAACAACATATTTTTGATAATCATTATCATTTTTAATCATACATCATTATAAATACTCACAAAAACAATATAATCAACAAGTAGGCAGATGTTTGTTCTGATGGTTCAAAGCTACAGATTGGCCACTGGAAAAATTAAGATAAGTGCAATCAATAGAAATTATTTTAGTGCTTGTTACATACAATTTTACTGTTAATGAGTTTCAATAAAACACATTGTAAAAGATATATTTTAAGTTTAATCATTCAGCTTGAATGCATATGTCCATGATTGAAGCTGAGCTGAAATGATGCAGCTCCCACCACAGTCTTAAACTATTAGATAACAGTTAGAACAAATGAAGCATTGGAGGTCACAAATAAAACCACAAGACATTATTTCATGAAACCTTACTCGGGTAAACATTTTAAGCATTTACCATTAATTAACCTTAATTCAAACTTTTTGTACTTGAGCAAATGTCCCATTATTTACGAACATCAAGCAAAGTAAAAATGAACATACCATCATCAGCCAATGTTCAGCTGTTTCTGTTTCTGTATACAAATATGGCAACACCTAGTAGAATTGCAAGAGCTGTATATGCTGCAGTTGTCATCATTCCAGTGGGATGGTGACATCTAGCCCATTTCCGCCTCGGACCTTTTGGTGGGCTTTTAGGTCCTACATGAAGATGGTACATAAATATCTGTAGGTCATGTCTGGTACAACTCAGTAAACTCAATAGTTGTTAACTGCCTCTTGTATGATGCATTTCAGGTCAATGCCAAGTATACCTGTTTATCAGAGTTTTCCCCAGCATGCTTGATTTATAGGCTACACAAATTAAAATACAGGTACATGACACATGACACAGTCCACCCCAGATGATTTGTTATTCTGTTATTATATTCTCAGGATTATTATTTGTTTTTGTTTTTATTTCTAAAATAAAAAAATAAGTCATTATCCAATCATTCAACATTGTCAGTCTGAAATAGTCAGGTGACATAAACACAATCACAAGCAAATAAAATATAGGTGTATTGTGTTATGATTACAAATCATAGCCCTAAGTTTAAATAGAATAATAATTTTGTGATTTACATGTAGGCTATTATAGTCCATCTTCTAGTATGATAGTGAGACAATTGCAATTTTGGTCTTATTACTAAATCATAAGTTTCATAACTGTGATGCAAGATAACAGATGGCACTAATGTTTGCTATTTAAAAATATATCTGTGAAAACAGTTCGAGAATGCAAACCCTGAACATCTCACAAATATTATTTGACATACCTGCAGTAGTTCGGACATTTTTCTCTCCTTCAGTGGTCTTGGCTACACTCAGGACAAAGGTGGAAAAATACTGCATGTGTAAGTGCATCAGTACCACAACAACCACCACGTTTTTGAGAATGCAAACCCTGAACATCTCACAAAAAATTATTTGACATACCTGCAGTAGTTTGGACATTTTTCTTTCCTTCAGGGGTCTTGGCTACACTCAAGACAAGACAAGTGTTCTGTGGAAAAATACTGCATGTATAAGTGCAAGTGACTTATGGTTGTGGTACTGATTCAGTACCACAACCATAAGTCACTTATGATCACTCCCCTTTGACCAAATAGCTTGAAGAAATGGACATTTGACCTATGAGAGAACTTACTAGAAGGCACGAGGGTCAGTTTCTCCATGATCTTGTCATAAACAGCCAGGTCACAAATGTATTTTCCAGAGTCTTCAGCTGTGACTCTGGACACATGAAGTCTGACCTGTCCTTCTCCATCAAACTGAACCCGTCCTGCAAACTGCTGATGCTGAGACTTTGGGATGTCATTTCCATTATACATGTGATACAAAACTTTTAGAGATTCTGACAGTAAAAAGCACTTAATGCTGAGAGATATGTCGGTTTTGGTCTGAATGTCCAATCCAATGGTGACAGTGTCATTCTCCTCTGCCTGATAAACAATCTCAGTGCCTGTTATAACAAACATTCCTGTATAGATGAGAGACAGGGACAGAGAGACAAGAGGGAGAGTGGTCACGGTTTTGGTGTGATTAAGTGTGAATCATATCCCAGAATTAAAAAAGAAAAAAGAAAGAAAACCAACCACTGATAGAGAACAGTGTGACCAGAATCCACATCATTCTCTCTGTGGGAGTAATAATAAGGAATAATCAGGCAATAGTTTGACATTTTTGGAGGAGAAGATCAAGTCTGTGCTGTAAATATTTAGCTACAACCTGGCACTGGTGAGATTATCTTAAAATATAGGAACACAGGAAACAATTCCATTCAAATGAGTGGATTATTATTATTGCTCATCATTGGCCTATCTTCACCAATAACTACTAATGTTTTTATAATCAGTCAGTTAATCATCAATGTAGGTTGGAGACAATCTCTGTCCTCAAAGAGACAAATGTGTCTGGTCTAACAATCAAATATTACATATGGTGGATTTCTCCTCCCATCAGACAATAAGCTTTACACTGCCTGTCATTATAACTTAACGGAACGCCCCCCCCCCCCCCCCCCCCTTACAGCTTACAAATTCAGTTTTTGTATTTGTTGTTTTGCTTTTACTGTTCATACAAATAATACTGAGATAAATCTATTTCAACACAATGTTGGAGGACAGAGGTGTTCCTAAAAAAGTGCTCAGTGAGTGCATATTTGTAAATTATTAAAATCAGAATATTGTAAAACCATGTGGTACCTACCTATTTCTGTTGTTTTAGTTGAGCTGCAACACAGAAAAAGATGAACACATACCTGTCATGACATGTTTTGAATGGTAAGGAAAAGACTGACTACAACACCACACCTCAAACATTAAATGTCAAGTTATTTCAATAAACTAACAGAATATGTTACAACCAATAAAAGAATAAACATCCACTATATTTACCTGACAAGAAATTACATGTTGACATCGGAGATGAATCCAACTGTCTGTGTCAGTCTGGGATCAGGAAGTAAGATAACCTGAGGAAGAAACATTTTTCCTTTCGATTCTAAAAATAGTATACATAACATTGCTGAAGGGACCAGAATCCAGACATGACTAAGCGCCATAAACCTGTTGGCCAAGTTGACGAAACAAAAGGGAGTCAAGAAAAAAGATAAGAGAATATGTTCTTTGTGTTATGGCCCATTGCATGCCTGGCACAGACTTCTGCGTTTCTTTGTTCTTTTTGGCCTCCACATTCTTTTTTTTTTTTCCATTGTCCACCGCTTATCCGGAGTCGGGTCGCGGGGGCAGCAGTCGGAGCAGGGATCCCCAGACTTCCCTCTCCCCGGACACTTCCTCCAGCTCTTCCAGAGGGACCCCAAGGCGTTCCCAGGCCAGCCCAGTGACGTAGTCACTCCAGCGTGTCCTGGGTCTTCCTCAGGGCCTCCTCCCGGTGGGACATGCCCGGAACACTTCCCGAGGGAGGCGTCCAGGGGGCATCCTATACAGGTGCCCGAGCCACCTCAGCTGGCTCCTCTCGATGTGGAGGAGCAGCGGCTCTACTCCGAGCTCCTCCCGGGTGACAGAGCTCCTCACCCTATCTCTAAGGGAGCGCCCCGCCACCCTGCGGAGGAAGCTCATTTCGGCCGCTTGTATCCGGGATCCTGTTCTTTCGGTCATGACCCAGAGTTCATGACCATAGGTGAGGGTGGGAACGTAGATCGACCGGTAAATCAAGAGCTTTGCCTTTCGGCTCAGCTCCTTCTTCACCACGGTGGACCGATACAATGACCGCATTACTGCGGCCGCTGCACCGATCTGCCTGTCAATCTCGTGCTCCATCCTTCCCTCACTCGTGAACAAGACACCAAGATACTTAAACTCCTCCACCTGAGGCAGGAACTCTCCCCTGGCCTGGAGGGGGCAAGCCACCTTTTTCCGGTCAAGAACCATGGCCTTGGACTTAGAGGTGCTGATTCTCATCCCAGCTGCTTCACACTCGGCTGCAAACCGCCCCAGTGCATGCTGAAGGTCCTGGCTCGAGGGAGCCAACAAGACCACATCATCTGCAAAAAGCAGAGATGAGATCAAGTGGCTCCCGAACCAGACCCCCTCCGACCCTTGGCTGCGTCTAGAAATTCTGTCCATAAAAATAATGAACAGAACCGGTGACAAAGGGCAGCCCTGCCGGAGTCCAACACGCACCAGGAACAGGTCTGACTTACTGCCGGCAATGCGAACCAAGCTCCTGCTCCGGTCGTACAGGAACCGTACAGCCCTCAGCAGAGGGCCTCCGACCCCATACTCCCGGAGCACCCCCCACAGGATGCCACGTGGGACATGGTCGAATGCCTTCTCCAAGTCCACAAAACACATGTGAACTGGTTGGGCAAACTCCCATGCGCCCTCGAGCACTCTGCGGAGGGTGTAGAGCTGGTCCAGCGTTCCACAGCCAGGACGAAAACCGCATTGTTCCTCCTGAATCCGAGGTTCGACTATCGGCCGAATTCTCCTCTACAGCACCCTGGAATAGACTTTCCCCGGGAGGCTGAGGAGTGTGATCCCCGATAGTTGGAACACGCCCTCCGGTCCCCCTTTTTGAAGAGAGGGACCACCACCCCGGTCTGCCAGTCCAGAGGCACTGTCCCCAACTGACACGCAATGCTGCAGAGGCGTGTCAGCCACGACAGCCCCACAACATCCAGAGACTTGAGGTACTCAGGGCGGATTTCATCCACCCCCGGTGCCTTGCCACTGAGGAGCTTCCGGACTACCTCAGTGACTTCAGCTTGGGTGATGAATGAATCGACCTCTGAGTCCTCAGCCTCTGCTTCCTCGATGGAAGGCGTGTCAGTGGGATTGAGGAGATCCTCGAAGTATTCCTTCCACCGCCCGACGATATCCCCAGTTGAGGTCAACAGCTCTCCTCCTCCACTGTAAACAGTGTTGGCGGAGCACTGCTTCCCCCTCCTGAGGCGTCGGATGGTTTGCCAGAATTTCCTCGAGGCCGACCGGTAGTCCTCCTCCATAGCCTGCCCGAACTTTTCCCAGACCCGAGTTTTTGCTTCCGCGACCTCCTGGGCTGCTGTCCGCTTGGCCTGCCGGTACCCATCAGCTGTTTGTTTTTTTGGGGGTTTTTTTATCTCAACTTGCTAGCCTACTGGTGCAAAGGCAGCATTTGGTCCATGTTCAATCAAACGGATTGTAACCTATTTGAATAACATTTCATTGGACTGTAACACACACGATGTGATCACAATGTGAGTGACACTGAAAATCCAGATCCAGCCCATGGAACATAGCCTATAACATTATATAGCTAATAGATCTATAATCAGCAGCCTCTATTTATTTATTTCCATTATTTAATTTAAGCATAAACTGTAGGCTATATAAAAGGTGAACAGAAATTTCTGCAATATTAACTTATTTATTTCACCAGTTTTCTTTAGAATGTTCAATTTATCAACTTCACGCATAGTTTTGCATAAATGTGCTAAACCTCACCTTCATGTTTTTTTCTCCATACAATTGCGTAGAATACCACTGACACCAAGCATGTGTTAACTGATTTCAGTCTGCTCTTTAATAAAGAAATTGAGATCTATATTAAAACAACTTTATCTTCAAAGAACAAAAAGGCACTTCACATAGAATATTTTCATCAATTTATCTTCCTGTGAAAACAGCACTTTCCGTTGTGTCTCATATTTCCTTATATTAAAACATGTGCACATACACAGAGCGTCTTATTGAAAGTGTCAGCAGGCTACAGCACAGTAGAGATCTAGGCAGCAATAAAGCAGAATACAATTTAATAGCTGAAAAAACATAAAATATGTTTTGATAATCATTATATATAATTTTATCATTTTTAATCATACATCATTATAAATACTCACAAAAGCAATATAATCAACAAGTCAGCAGATATTTTTTCTGATGGTTCAAAGCTACAGATTGGCCACTGGTAAAAATAAAAAAAATGGTAAGTGTAATCAATAGAAATTATTATTAGTATAGTTACATACGATTTCAGTTTCAATAAAACACATTGTAAAATATATCTCTTAAGTTTAATCATTCAGCTTGAATGTATATGTCCATGATTGAAGCTGAGCTGAAATGATGCAGCTTCCACCACAGTCTTGAGCTATTATAACAGTTAGAACAAATGAAGCATTGGAGGTCACAAATAAAACCACAAGACAGTATTTCACATACAGTATAATGTTACGAAACCTTACTCAGGTAAACATTAATTCAAACTTTTAGTACTTGAGCAAATGTCCCATTACTTACTAACATCAAGCAAAGTAAAAATGAACATACCATCAGCCAATGTTCAGCCAGTGTTTCTGTTTCTTTTTCTTACATATAAGGCAACACCTACTAGAATTACAAGAGCTGTATATACTGCAGCTGTTATCAATCCAGTGGGATGGTGACATCTAGCCCATTTCCGCCTCGGACCTTTTGGTGGGCTTTTAGGTCCTATGAAGATGTACATACATATCTGTAGGTCATGTCTGGTACCACTCAGTAAACTCAATAGTTGTTCATGTACAGGTCAATGCCAATTTATGAATTTATGCCATATATCAGAGTTTTCCCCAACATGCTTGATTTATACACAAATGAAAATACAGGTATAGGCCTACTGTACATGACACAGTCCAGCCCAGATGATTTGTTATTCTGTTATTACATTTTCATCTCAGGGTTATTATTTATGTTTAGTCAAATAAACTAAAATAAAAAACAAGTTACAGGTCATCATCCAATCATTAACATTGTCAGTCTGAAATAGGTGACAGTGACACAATTGCAAGCCAATAAAGTAGTTGTATTGTGTTATGATAACAAATCATAGAGCTAGCCCTAAGTTTAAATAGAATGATCATTTTGTGATTTACATGTACTATTATAGTCCATCTTCTGGTATAGTGAGACAATAGTTGGATCGCAATTTTTGGTTACCAATTCATACGTTTCATAACTGTGATGCAAAATAACAGCTGGCACTAGCTTTTTTAAAACATATATAGGCCTATATAACTGTGGTAACAGTTCATTTTTGAGAATGCAAACCATGAACAACTTACAAACATTATTTGACATACCTGCAGGAGTTTGGTCATTTTTCTCTCCTTCAGTGGTCTGGGTTACATTCAAGACAAAGTGTTCTGTGGAAAAATACTGCATGTATAAGTGCATCAGTACCACAACCACAAGTCATTTATGATTACTCCCCTTTGACCAAATAACTTAAAGAAAAAAATGGCATTTGACCTCTGAGAGAACTTACGAGAAGTCATGAGGTCCAGTTTCTCCATGATCTTGTCATAAACAGCCAGTTCACAGATGTATTTTCCAGAGTCTTCAGCTGTGACTCTGGACACACTAAGTCTGACCTGTCCTTCTCTGGGAGCTTCTCCATCAAACTGAACCCGTCCTGAAAAGTGCTGATGCTGAGACTCTGGGATGTCATTTCCATTTTCCATGTGATACAAAACTTTTAGAGGCTTTGACAGGAAAGAGCAATTAATGTTGAGAGGCATGTCAGTTTTGGTCTGAATGTCCAATCTGATGGTGACAGTGTCATTCTCCTCTGCCTGATAAACAATCTCAGTGCCTGTGATAACAAACATTCCTGTATAGATGAGAGACAGAGACAAGAGGGACAGTGGTCACAGTTTTGGTGGTAGCTACTCAGAGACTGAGACAGAGACCAAATTTAACACAGTTATGCACAGTATCATTTTAGGGTACAAGGGGCCTTCAAATTAAGTATGAATCATATCTTAAAAAAGAAAAAAGAAAGAAAACCAACCACTTATAGAGAACAGTATGACCACAATCCACATCATCCTCCCTGTGAAAAGACACAAAAAAATAATGAGGAATAGGCTAATAAGGCAATAGTTTGACATTTTTGGAGGAGAAGATCAAGTCTGAGCTGTAAATATTTAGCTACAACCTGAACATGGATTAACCTGGCACTGCTTAGATTATTTTAAAATAAATCAGGAAACAATTCCATTCTTATTCAAATGAGTGGATTAGGTTGCCCATCATTGGCCTATCTTCACCAATTGTATAACTACTAATGTTATTATAATCAGTCAATTAATCATCAGTGTAAGGTTGGAGACAATCTCTGTCCTCAAAGAGACAAATGTGTCTGGTCTAACAATCAAATATTACACATGGTGGATTTCAGACAATAAGCTTTACACTGCCCGTCATTCTAACTTAACTGGGGAAAAAACAAGCTGAATAGAATATGTTTTTAAGTAGAGAATGTGAATCCTATTTAACTGTCCATTCAGGAAATCTATAGTCTTCGCTTTTCGCTTCACAAATAAAATAAGTTGTAAATGTTGTTCACAAATGCTCTTCATTTATTTGTACATGTATTCACATACATGTTGTGGATCCATCATCATATATAAAATATAAGATATCTTTGTGAGTTTACAAATTCAGGTTTTGTATTTGTTCTATTTATTGCTTTCATACAAATAATACTGACATAAATCTACTTCAAGATAAAGTTGGACGACAAAGGTGTAAATAGATTGCTCAGTGAATGTATATTTGTAAATTAGTAAATTTTGAATATGGTTAAAACCATGTCTTACCTACTTATTTATGTGTCTTAAAAGTTTCAGTTGAGCGGCAAGATCCGGCAACACAGAAGCAGATGAACACACACCTGTCATGATATGTTTTGAATGTTAAGGAACTACAACAACACACCTCGAAGATTAATTGTAAGGTTATTTAAATAAAGTAACAGAATATGTTACAATACACACCAATAAAGGAATAAACATCCACTACTTACACAAGAAATTACATCGGAGATGAAGTCAACAGTCTGTGTCAGAATCAGGAAGTGAGACAACCTGAGGAGGAAACACTTTTCCTTTCGATTCTAAAACCACATTACAAAAACATTGCTGAATGGACCAGATATGACTAAGCGCCATAAACCTGTAGGCCGAGTTGACGAGACAAAAGGTCAAAAAGTCAAGAAAAAACACAAGAGAAGATACTATTTGTGTTATGGCCCATTGCATGCCTGGCCCAGACTTCATTTTGGCCTCCAGACTCTTTGCGAACAAAATAATTTTTACTATACAATCACAAAATAAAAATAACCATCAATTTCTCAGTGTAACTGTATACACTGGATACACACTTTCATAAAGAGTTTCATATGGACCAAAATACCGCATTTGTATTTTGAGTGGACATAAAGTCAGATATTGACAGCATTTGAGGTTCTTATGCAGTTAGGGCCCTATAGGTGGATAGTGCTAATGGTTCAGTCCACTTGCTGAGTTGAATGTCCACAAATTATTTGACTCTTTAATTGCACAGATGTGGATGTTGAGAAGTTGTAATCCATCACGTCATAAAAAAAAAACAGTAAGACAGTCAGCTGAGACAAAATTCATTTGAACACAGCTCTCTATTAGTGACCTGATACTGTGTTGTATGGACAGCAAAGCAGTAAATATGAGATACACAAACAGGGTTATGGGCTGCACCAAAATTGTTGCCTTATCACCTCTGAGCTGAAACTGATCTTGTATCACTATCCTCTTAAAATCTTTGGAAATTGTTTACTAACCTTTCTAACTATTAAAGTAGCACTATCGCAAATACAACAGTAAAAGCAATAAAACAAACTGAAATATGCAATAAATAGGTCCAGGGGCGCAACATAAAATATAGCCAATGGTCCTAGTGCCTGTGGAGCAAATGCAGAATTCCTTTGCATGAGACAAGCCCCACCTCCTGAACTGCACGCTACAGTAAAGAGGACGAGGATGTTTATATCTGATACGCTGCACCACTGACCCCATCTAGTGGCCGAACAAAGAATTGGAATTTGTGATCGTGCTTCTTTAAATAAGACCTAATTTGAATTGTGTAAACATTTCAGATCGAACACATAACGTTGTTTTATATGTTCTGGGCATGCTGATGCTGGACATAACATTTTAATTAATCACCCACTTATAATAATCAATTCTACTCCATGCACTTTTATGAAAGACAAAAGTGCTTGTCACGAGCTTCCAAATTTGTGCTCATGAACAGCTAACAGCTGGAATTTGGGTAAATTTAAAAAATATATATAGGTATATTATTATGTCTACCACTAGATGCCACTCTAGGTTTAGATGGCAGAGATAAGAGAAACATACAGTGCAGTTTACTAAGTCACCAACTGTAAACCTTCTGTCTGTGTCTGTATCAAACTGATTTCAACGGTGAGAGCACTACAGGGAGGATGACTGCAGTGAAGTTAGTTTGAAGTTGGATATTTGACAGACATTCGCTCACTCACTCGCTTCTCAATATATTAAAAATCCATATAAAATATAAGATGTGTTCAAATGCAATAAAAACAGGTGTGTCTCATAGAGGAGGCTTAGCTCTACCATCCTGTGTTGATTTTGAGCCAACAGGTCACATGACCTGGGAGTTATTGAGCTATAATGCTCATATTTACTGTATAAAAGATATAAAAAATTCATATAAAATAGTAAATGTGTTTAAATGCAATAAAAACAGGTGTGTCTCATAGAGGAGGCTTAGCTCTACCATCCTGTGTTGATTTTGAGCCAACAGGTCACATGACCTGGGAGTTATTGAGCTATAATGCTCATATTTACTGTATAAAAGATATAAAAAATTCATATAAAATAGTAAATGTGTTTAAATGCAATAAAAACAGGTGTGTCTCATAGAGGAGGCTTAGCCCTACCATCCTGTGTTGATTTTGAGCCAACAGGTCACATGACCTGGGAGTTATTGAGCTATAATGCTCATATTTACGGTATAAAATACATTAAAAATCCTTATAAAATATTAAATGTGTTTAAATACAATAAAAACAAGTGTGTCTCATAGAGGAGGCTTAGCTCTACCATCTTGTGTTGATTTTGAGTCAACAGGTCACATGACCTTGGAGTTATTGAGCTATAATTCTCATATTTACAGTATAAAATAAATCAAAAATCCATATAAAATATAAGATCTGTTCAAATGCAATAAAAACAGGTGTGTCTCATAGAGGAGGCTTAGCTCTACCATCTTGTGTTGATTTTGAGTCAACAGGTCACATGACCTTGGAGTTATTGAGCTATAATTCTCATATTTACAGTATAAAATAAATCAAAAATCCATATAAAATATAAGATCTGTTCAAATGCAATAAAAACAGGTGTGTCTCATAGAGGAGGCTTAGCTCTACCATCCTGTGTTGATTTTGAGCCAACAGGTCACATAACCTGGGAGTTATTGAGCTATAATGCTCATATTTACTGTATAAAATATATAAAAAATTCATATAAAATAGTAAATGTGTTTAAATGCAATAAAAACAGGTGTGTGTCATAGAGGAGGCTTAGCCCTACCATCCTGTGTTGATTTTGAGCCAACAGGTCACATGACCTGGGAGTTATTGAGCTATAATGCTCATATTTACGGTATAAAATACATTAAAAATCCTTATAAAATATTAAATGTGTTTAAATACAATAAAAACAAGTGTGTCTCATAGAGGAGGCTTAGCTCTACCATCTTGTGTTGATTTTGAGTCAACAGGTCACATGACCTTGGAGTTATTGAGCTATAATTCTCATATTTACAGTATAAAATAAATCAAAAATCCATATAAAATATAAGATGTGTTCAAATGCAATAAAAACAGGTGTGTCTCATAGAGGAGGCTTAGCTCTACCACCCTGTGTTGATTTTGAGCCAACAGGTCACATGACCTGGGAGTTATTGAGCTATAATGCTCATATTTACTGTATAAAATATATAAAAAATTCATATAAAATAGTAAATGTGTTTAAATGCAATAAAAACAGGTGTGTCTCATAGAGGAGGCTTAGCTCTACCATCCTGTGTTGATTTTGAGCCAACAGGTCACATGACCTTGGAGTTATTGAGCTATAATGCTCATATTTACTGTATAAAATACATTAAAAATTCATATAAAATAGTAAATGTGTTTAAATGCAATAAAAACAGGTGTGTGTCATAGAGGAGGCTTAGCCCTACCATCCTGTGTTGATTTTGAGCCAACAGGTCACATGACCTGGGAGTTATTGAGCTATAATCCTCATATTTACGGTATAAAATACATTAAAAATCCTTATAAAATATTAAATGTGTTTAAATACAATAAAAACAAGTGTGTCTCATAGAGGAGGCTTAGCTCTACCATCTTGTGTTGATTTTGAGTCAACAGGTCACATGACCTTGGAGTTATTGAGCTATAATGCTCATATTTACAGTATAAAATAAATCAAAAATCCATATAAAATATTACATTCGTTTAAATTTTTTATATATTTTATACTGTAAATATGAGCAATAACTCCCAGGTCATGTGACCCGTTGACTCAAAATCAACACAGGATGGTAGAGCTAAGCCTCCTCTATGACACACACCTGTTTTTATTGCATTTAAACACATTCACTATTTTATATGAATTTTTTAAATATATTTCATACTGTAAATATGAGCATTATAGCTCAATAACTCTCAGGTCATGTGACCTGTTGACTCAAAATCAACACAGGATGGTAGAGCTAAGCCTCCTCTATGACACACACCTGTTTTTATTGCATTTAAACGAATGTAATATTTTATATGGATTTTTGATTTATTTTATACTGTAAATATGAGCATTATAGCTCAATAACTCCAAGGTCATGTGACCTGTTGGCTCAAAATCAACACAGGATGGTAGAGCTAAGCCTCCTCTATGAGACACACCTGTTTTTATTGCATTTAAACGAATGTCATATTTTATATGAATTTTTTATGTATTTTATACAGTAAATATGAGCATTATAGCTCAATAACTCCCAGGTCATGTGACCTGTTGACTCAAAATCAAAACAGGATGGTAGAGCTAAGCCTCCTCTATGACACACACCTGTTTTTATTGTATTTGAACACATCTTATATTTTCTATGAATTTTTAATCTATTGAGAAGGAGCGAATGTCTGTCAAATATCCAACTTAAAACTAATTTCACTGCAGTGGGAGGATGGTAGTTTTGAGGTAGATGATGGTCAAAATTTCCTGAGAAGATGAAAAAGAAAGACTAAATGTGAAAAAAGTGTGAGATTAAAATGTAAAAACAAATTTTCCACAAAATGAATGAAAATGGGAACATGGTCCACAGCCAATATTACAGCTGCTGAAAGAGAAGAACCACTGTCGCCACTGAGGCACTTGCCCCTATCTACCAGGGCCACTAGGAGGAGCCCAGCCACATTGCGTTTCTTCAGTAGTCAAAAGTATCATCATCCATCATCGCCTCAGCGTCCTGTTGTGGTAGTAACTTCCGGTTAGAGTATGGGGCCTTCTTGACAATTGCTTAACCACATACATACAGTCAGAGACGTTCTATTACAGTGCATGCACACATCAGTGCAACATACACCCTGAGCTAGAGACGTGCACAGATGCAGACAAACCCATTACAAACATACATTAACGCATATCAATAATGTACTCTCACACTCATAATAATAATAATAATAATAATAATAATAATAATAATAATAATAATAATAATAATAATTATTATTATTATTATTATTATTATTATTATTATTATTATTTATATAGCACCTTTCACAGATAAAAATCACAAAGTGCTTCACAAATAAAAGTGGTAGGCTATATTGATATTCACCATGCACGGTGTTCAAATGTGTATCCATGATTACAATTATGTATAGAAACAGGTATTAAATAAAATAATATTAGAAATGTTGAACGGTTTTAAAAAAAACAACAACCATAAAACAACTGCTTCTCGTTTTAATTTCAGGTTTCTGCTGTTTAACCCTCCAGCGCTGGTGTTTTATTGTGAAGGGGTGTGACCGGATGTGTCTTCGCCGTTGACGTCGTCGACGTGAGCTTCGCAGCAGCAGCAGAACTGGTTGTTAGCTTCAGTATCGGTTGTGATTTTCGAGCTTCGCCGTAGCATCCGTGATGGCAGAGAGCAATAACCTCTCCCAGTTCCTTTAATATGCTCCCTGTTGGGGGGATAAGGGTACCACCGGACCAGTCTCAAAATGACCACCGGCTTCAGCTCCGGTTCCTGCCGGTTCGCAGATTATTTTGTGATCTGCGGACTCGACACCGACAGCGGACTGGAACCCGACGAACTGTCCGGTAAGAGCGTTTAGCCATCGGGGTAAATGTCGGACTGATGCCGCTGGAAGCAAATAGGGAAGGATAGGAACCAAGGGGCCTTGTTATTTTCCACCTTAACGTTATTATTTAGCCTTTTTTTTTTCAAAAGTAAGATGTCTAAACGTATATGTGTTTTATTTTACTGGTGTGACACAATAATGTAGGTTATTATGATTATAACATAACATTAGGCCTAGCTCATCTTCTCTCAGCCTGTTTGTTTGAGGCGAAGGGATTACGGGCTTGTTGTGTCTCTTTAACGCACTGACATGAATTTTAATTCAAACATTGTCGAGAAAAAAAAACACCCCTCCTGGTTTTTACGTTATTCATGTTATACTGATCTGATATTGGCACTGCGCAATATTGAATATTTTCCCGAGCAACACTTGTCTTATTAAGTCAGGTATATTTTATAACACTGATATAGCTGCATCGGTTTTAGAGAAAAACTGGCTGAGGGATGTTGTCACAGAGGCTGTCACCACTTTGTTGAGAGGAGATCAGGTATCAGGGATTAACCTGTCAATTGCCCCATGTTGAAACTGAACCATGCGCCCCCTCCTCCTCCTCCTCCTCCTCCTCCCTACGACCCCTGGCATCCTCAGCATCCACCACAGATCCACATTGTGCATGTATTAATCTTCAAGTAACCTCCATAGAGGGTTAGCAGCTGTACGCCCTTCCAGTAAGGTTGTGACACACCTGAGTGTATAACCCCCTTTTGTTTTGTGATTTATAGCCTAACCTGCATGAGCGTTTGTTTTTGTGCATTGAAAGGACTGGATTGTATCTGCCATTGTATCTGCATGTAAAGCCGTGGCCCCCAGAGGTTCCCCGTGGATGGTCTGGGGGCCCCCCTGAGCATGAACTGTAGGAAACATCGGCATGGCAACAGTGCTGTTTTTCTTTCATATCACATTTCTGGTCAGCAGATGTTTCAAGTTCACATTTTTAGAAATAGAGAGCAACACGACACCACGGTTAATGCTTTTATTTTGGTGGGTTTGAAATTTCCAGTTTACTCTTTGAAATAATCTCCTGAAACGTTTTCACTGGACTGAGCCACATCATCTGGTGCCAATTACAGGTAGGCTATACCAGAGGGTGATCACTTATTACTCGCAGTTATTTATAAATGCTAAGCTAGCACTACCTGGGGACTCCTACTCAAAACACAGCAGGGGAGCTACATGTGCAAAATGTTTCTACAAACAATCATAGCTACAGTTCAGCATAAATGAATGTTCTTGTACTAAATGAAAGAGAAATTCATATTCACAGAGGTTCAATTGGAGCAATTTATTTGATTTAAATTCATCTGGAAGTCAAATACAAACTTCTACTTCAATTGTTTAAATAGCCATCTCAGGAATGTGTCTCTATTCTATATTTAGTGTTTTTCTCTCTCCTAAAACATTGTGAACTCAATCCTGTAAGATAAAACATTACCATGATATATACTGTGTAGTGATAACAAGTTGTTTATCCTAGCGAATCGCGATGGCCAGAAATAAGGGTAGCTATAGCATAATTACCCTTATTTCTGGCCATCGCTGGAAATGCTGCTGTTTGTTGATAGGATTTCTGTATCAAAGTAATAACCATCTTTATTTGTTAGATATGAATCCTTTATCAAACATTTATGTGGTATCCATAATTTGTTTAGCATTTTACTTGTAAAACATCATGGAATGTACCATTCCATGATGATATGGATGTTGATATTGCAATGAAAAATTAACTAGAGGGGATTTAATCGTTATTGCTTTCTCACTGATACCATAAATGGAAGTCATATTCTCTCTGTGTAACGATGAGGCCTGGACGAACCATTTTAGATCTGATTGTAGGCCCAGACAGTTGTGAATACTCGCCAGCTGTGGAGGGTTACTTCTTATTATATACAGCTTGTTAGAAGATGCTCCTGGGATTGTTCATGTGGCTTTTTACCATCTTTAACTTTCTGACAAATGATGAACACAAAACACAAGATAGAGCCCATTAAGCTGCAGTTGTTTAGTGAAGAGCTCATTTATTCCCACCATGCACAGAGACATTTGAAGATGAGGTAAAGCAGTCGCTCTATTACGATGTGTGTCTGTTTGTGTCAGCTAACCAGAAGGAGCCGTCATGTGACAGGATACGTTACTATAACTGCACATTTTATCTTCAAAGGACACATCAAAGAGCCAGTTCGCAGCTCCAGGACATGAACCACCCGTGGGAAATTTCAGTTTTTACACAGCTTTAATTGTTTATAGGTAATGATACAATACAGAATTCAATGTCTACTCAAATTTTAGGTTGATTTTTTTTTTTTTATTCATTCATTTATTCAGAGTTTATGCTATGCAAACATCTGGCAATAACAGTCCCCTCAGGTAATGTCAGGGCTTTCCACATCATCACCTCTACTAACAAAGTATCCATGGAGGGGAAACCCTGAATGCTGAAGGAAGTGAACAGGTCATAGAAAAACATAATATCCCTTTTACTAAAATGATATATTTAACTCTGCACTTGTATTCAGTTGGGTTAAAATGTCAAGAGAGATAAGAAAGCGTTCACTTTTGTCACAAAAGGTCAGACTCCTGTTGAAGGTCATGTGTAAATCTACTAAGTACCAGTAAGCCCGTTGTTAGTAACTGTGTGTAAGCCCCCGTTGGCCGAGTTGTTGCTACGACACTCTTCTAGCTTCTGACAGCTCTCCAACGTGTCTGACTTTTTAGTGAAAGTGAATAATTGTTGTTTTGGTGCTCACAACACAGATGATTGGGGAGATCGACTTCAAAGACGTATCTGTGTGATTTACTGTGACTCAGCAGGTAGTGAGAGGCCTCAAGAGTTGGCGTTGTGGTTGAAAGAAAGTTTTTTTTTTTCTCCTTTAAAGTTTTAAAAGACTCAACCCCTGTACTTCCTATTTTTACTTCCTTTTAATTCAAGTTCACTCTTCTTACAAGATGAGTGCTTTTTATCTTGAGATTTATGAAATGATCAAAAGTTCAAGAACGTTAAGTATTCAGTGTTGAATTGAGCACAACCATGAGCAGCGCACAGGGATATCTTGTCTGCCCAGCCAGACCGAGGTACCGACCGTCCACACCAGTGCAGTTAAATCTAAATATACGGCTGTTTTTCTTCCTCTCAGTTTTTGGCCCTCCACCCACAGTACACTCATGTTTTTCACTCCATTAAGTCTAACATTTGGAAGTCGCTTGACTGAATTCATATGAAAATGTCAGCCGTGCATTAGTGCAAAAAAAAAAAAAAAATCTCAATTTTTCAGTATAATTAGGTGGCATTGTGTAGCTGCAAAATAAAATGGGCAATATACTTTAGTGTGTGTCACTGATCAGAAAGCTCTTATCTCACTCAACTCAGACTCAGATGTGTGAACACTGTTAGTTTCAAATAACCTTTCATTTTTTTTTAAATATCTCTAGTGCCATGGATTTGCATGTTTTTTCTGTTATAAATCACAAGTTGTGTGATAAGGCTTCCTTTAGACCTTTGTCTCTGAATAAAAGAGGAACCCATTGAACGCTTGCAAAGACGTACATATGGGGCTCTGTGGTCAAAGATCACTGAGGTTGTTCTACTTACTTGCACCTTGCTGCTGTTTACTGTAGAAAGAGGTTAGGGGCCTGCCCTTGTTGACTGTTTCAGTTTTGAGTTGAAGAGAAAGGAAATGGTGTGGAAATTCCATCACCACAGGTTATGTCAGCTAAATATCAGCTTTAAGAATATCTACACGTTTGCACTTTAGTAAATAATCAAGGAATGCTACCGTCTCATTGTTTGTTTACTTATAATGGCTACGATGCATTTTTAGTATTACATGAAAATAATTCACATCTTTTTGACACAAAAATGGGAATGTTGGTGGGTTTGTAAACATTGCAGATGTAGTGAAACTCCATCAATTTCAAAACTAGTGAAAGTCAACAAGTCAAGTGCTAATTTTGTAAGAGTGGGCTCTTTTTCTGCCTCTTTGAGAAGTGCAGTGAAATGGCAGAAATTCACCTGGCAACTATTTTGATCATCAATTGATCGGTTTCAATCAGCTGATGTCATGTAGGACTATGAATCTGACGACCATGGGCCTTAGGGAATTGTGACAGGTATAGTTTTCTGTACAACAAAATAAAACCATAATAAGGAAAGCCAAGATGTTAATAATCGAAACACTAGTTTTATTCCTTCACAGCTTCTCATTGACTAAACAATGCATTGGACTAAGCAAGAAAATTAATAAATAAGAATGATTCTTAGTTGCAGCCATGTGTAACACTCCTTACATTAATGGGCAAATGCTATTGTAAACACACAAAGGATGAATTCACCCACTTATACTCAGTGACTGAAACATCTTCAAAAATGTAACCTTTGCTTTCGAAACAATAGATAAAATTAACTCTGGTTGGTTTCGCCCAGTCATTGAACACATTTAGATGTTTAACCTGATGCGATGATGTAATTCATGTACAGTGAAACCCAAAGAAATGACCCGAACTTCCTTGAAGCACATAGTGTTTGGCAGCACAGCGAGGACCTGATTAGCATATGTATTACCCCCCAGCCTCACAGGCGACACTGGAAACACAGGGAGCTGAGGGACAGAAGTACACTTGTACACAGGCTCCGCTTATTCAGATGCTAAATATCCTTTTCAATTTCCCAGGCAAGCCTCTCTCTCCCCCAACCCTACTCAGCAAACAAATGAGGATGAATGGCTCAACATGCAAGGAAGGCTTAAAATGCATAATGTGCTTTTTCATATTTCCACTCAAGGCTGTTTATTTATGGCCCTGTCGAGAGTCTCCTGTCAGTGTTTTTGAAAAATCTGCTTGAAAATGCACCAGGGAAATTTTGAATGCAGTTTGAACAGTCACTAGACCTCTCACAGTACTTTAAGGGTTTACTGTATCTTGATCTTAACACCAAACGTTATTTCTAAGCACTACGCCATGAGGAAATTAAGTTCATCATAAAGTTGCAAAGTGAAGATTTATTCCTTGTTTCAGGAATAAAAGGCCCATTCATTTTTTCAGGAGCGGCGTTATGTGACTCATAGTTAGAGCTCCTCTGTGGCTTGGATGGACACGCAACACATCAATACAAAAGATGCACAAATCAGTACAAATTCTTTGTGTATAAGTCAGAAGGACAAAGCTGTAGGCCAACTACAATGCCTATGGTGCTTTGCAGCAAGAAACAACCAATGACAGACCTTAAAATTCTGGCGGATATGCCACTGATAAGGGTGAAAGCTAAAGATTTCTGTGGTGAGAAAACTGGCAGTACAATCTACATCTTACAGTTAAGGTCAAAATTATTAGCCCCCATGCAACTTTTTAACATTTCCCTAAAATAATGCCCAATGTTAGCAATATTCATAAAATTTTATTTAGTAAATCATTCATCAATGATATGACCCCATTTTGGTACACTTTGGAATGTGAAATAAATATTCAAGATTTATTTATGAACAATTTGGTAAAAATTGAGATGGTCAAAATTATTAGCCCTCTATGGGATTTTTTGCTTGCTTTTTCTGCTAACTCGGTTTGAAACCACACCTGAGCAGTCAAAAAACACAAGATTTCCAAAACTTTGGAGTGCAAAATAATCAGAGATGTCAACAAGAAACCCTGGAGCTCTGCAAAGACGATTGTTGCTGAACTGGCTTCATCTGGACATGATGTTTCATGCAAGACTGTTGTGAGGGCTCTTCATCGTGGTGCATGCCCAAACAGCTCATGTGTAGTTTCATCAGACCAAAGCACAGACTTCCAAAACTCACCCTAATGTTTCAAATTGTCTCTGGCAAAGTTCAGTCCGACTTTGATGTGCTGCCGTGAGAGCAAAGGGGTTTTTCTTGGACGATGACCATTAAGTCCACCACGATGAAGATCCCTCACAACAGTCTTGCATGAAACATCATGTCCAGATGAAGCCAGTTCAGCAACAATCGTCTTTGCAGAGCTCCAGGGTTTCTTGTTGACATCTCTGATTATTTTGCGCTCCAAAGTTTTGGAAATCTTGTGTTTTTTGACTGCTCAGGTGTGGTTTCAAACCGAGTTAGCAGAAAAAGCAAGCAAAAAATCCCATAGAGGGCTAATAATTTTGACCATCTCAATTTTTACCAAATTGTTCATAAATAAATCTCGAATATTTATTTCACATTCCAAAGTGTACCAAAATGGGGTCATATCATTGATGAATGATTTACTAAATAAAATTTTATGAATATTGCTAACATTGGGCATTATTTTAGGGAAATGTTAAAAAGTTGCATGGGGGCTAATAATTTTGACCTTAACTGTAGATTCAATTTCAGTCCAATTCAGTTTGGATGAATTTACCATCTATGCAGCTCGCCTGCCTCAGTTCTCTATGGCAACAGCAGCCAAGGTTTCTGGGTATTATAATATTCATACCAGCCTGACATGCCTGATATAGACAAAACAGGTTTTCTTAAAAATTACATTTAAATAATGATGATCCAGGATTGTGAGAATCCTGTTCAGGTAATTAAAATAACATTTAGAATTGATTTAAACAAAAATGTGTATAAATGGGAGTAGACTAAACAATGGGGTATTACTGGGAAGATGGGCTGCTCCCATCTAATAACCCTTCAGGTCGTTTCTTTAGGATTTAGTATTTTGTGTTATCTTCTTGTACTACAAATCCCTTAAATCTTCATTTAAGTAACTACCCACATACTGGCAGATATGTTCAGATATTAATTATGAAAGGACTTGCGGAGTATGTCTTTCTCCGATATACAATGAAACCTTTCAGTCCCTGTGGAGCCGATCAGAGCTGCTCTTTGTTTTGATAAGTCTTTGTCTTGGTTCCAGCTTAGATTTGTTCTTGAAAGGTGAACGTTTACATTCTTTCCTGCCGTGGCACAATGATGAACATGCACGTTCTTGTCTGAAGGACTGTGTATTTTCTATGGGTTCAGTTTCGCTGCAGTCCAATCCTGTGGCTGCTAACAGATGTTTTGCGAACCGAGTTGTCAGGCTTAGATGTCTGGTATTTGCGGTTCTTACTGGCTTTGCTCCTGAGTTCTACTTAACAACTCAAGGAACAGTTTGTGTTTTGTGTGTTCTGTATGTCACCAACATTACATGACAAACATAAACTGTCTCTTTGATTCGTTTCTAATTGAACAGAGGGAGATATGTAGTTCCACTGTTTTGGTTTCCAAAAGATTCACCACAGTTAAAGGAATTTCTTCAGTGACAGTAGACACTTTTTTTTGCTGAAAGCTACCAATAGGATGCTTGAATTCTTGGCCACTATGGACAGATTATTTTCTTGATTAAAACTATCGGTCTATAAAATGTCAAAATGTGTGAAAAATGTACGTGGCGGTCTCCTTAAACTCACTGTGGTGCCATCAAATCGTTCATCTCCGACCATTAGTTCAGAACCCATGAGAGATTCAGTCACATAACAAAGTAAGTCTTGACATTTGGGAAGCTAGAACTAACAAATGTTTGTCATTTTGATATTGAAAAATGAATTAAAGGGACAACGATGAGTTTCTCCAGTGGCAGAACGAAAAATTCCGCGACAATAAAAAAGTCTCATATTAATGTGGATGAATCTACGTTACCCACACTTGTTAATGGCTCCATTTTCGATAAATAGGCTATATCGTTTTGTCTCTATCGTTATTTTGTTATTATTAGTGGTGGCAGAAATGCTGGGCGAGCCGACCAGAGTTTCCTTACTTTCGGTTTCGCAGACGCTGCCCGGCGGGTCATGGTAATAACGCCGCCGAATCGGCGTTTACGGTCGGGACTACGACAGTATCTGAACCTCTTTGCACCTCTGACTTTAATTCTTGATGAATGAAAACATTCTTGGCAAGAAGTCCGTCTTGTGCCGGTCCAAGAAGTCCGTCTTGCGCGCGGAGGCTCATGGTAAATGTAGTAGGAAACACTTCGCTTTCCAAAACTCCTCGTTGTCCCTTTAAACGATAATGTTTGAAATAGCAAATAAGTGTTTCAGCTCTAAAATAAGGGGCCGACTCAGAAACCTTTCCAACACTGTAACAAGTGAAAAAAAAATGACTCTGAGAACCCGTTTGTGAAATGTTTTCCTATTATTGAGAAAACCCCACATTGTTTCCCCCCTGGGAGAGAAGAGTGAGTTGAAGCTGAGAGTGAGCGATCAGGTTCTGTCAGCGCCGGCCGGGTCCTCCGGGTGAATGAGTGTTGATGTTTTTTTTTTGCTGCTGAGTTATTTTGAAGTGTTAGCAACGTCTTCAGCACATTTCTGCTGCAGGCAGTCAACCCCAGTCAGTCATGTATTAATATAGCGGCCTCTCAGTCAGAGCAGAGCAGTACGTCCTTTTATGTCTGAGCCTAGTGGGCCATGCTGCAGGAGGTGTGAGGGAGTGTGAGAGCGCAGGAGGGCTGCGAGTGGTCCCTCCTTCACTGGATGAAACAGGAAGATGGCTGGCGTGGCACCAGAGCTCAGTGACGCCGTCCTCCCACGGCTACCGGTCGGCACGGCACTCTCATGGCAACAACATGGGCGGCACTCGCTAGAAAATATGATAAATCAAGAAAAGAAAAGACTGTCATTCTTTCCGGTGCCCATGTAATTGAGTTGCCCCCCCCCCCCCCCCCCCCCCAGCTAAGGCCTGTAATTAGCTCTAATTACCAGGTGATGATGTCGGTTGAAGTGAACACCTGTGTCGTCTTGTTCAGGTTGAACCTGAAGCAGCTGGAAAACAGAGGAAAGGTTCAATGTCATCATAACTCTTAGGTGGACAAGTGCCACTATGGAAGGGCTTGGCTATTCAGTCACTTTCACATACTTGCTTATTACAATTCAATTTAAAACATTGTTTTTTACAGCATTCATTTGTCGTTTTGATGATGTGTTTTCTTTTTCTTATAAACATTTAATTAATTTTCCCTTTTTATTGATGTCATTTCTGAAAAAGACTGCACTTCACAGATAAGGCTTTGCTATGTAGAGTATTCGATGACCGAAAGATGTCAGATCAAAATGTTGCACGTAGTCGTCTGTGTTTTCTCAGAGACATAATCACAGCAGTCCTCCTTTTAAATCCAGTGACGCCACAGAGCAGAGGAAGCTTTGGAAAACACAGTTTTATCCTCCTCGCCTAACTAAACACATCAGAGAGAGGGGGAATGTTTTCTACTCACCAAGTGTCCTGTAACGTTGTTACTGTGAGGATTATACGATACATTAAATTCTCATTATCATTCAAAGTACAGCATCATGGTGCATGTCACAGCCAGATGCTTCCAGATGTCTGTTGTGTCACTGTCGTACATCACTGACTTTGTCGTGACAGTTTCAGTCGCTCCACACTTTCTGCCTTATTATGTACCTAGATGAACATGTAGATGCACAAGGCACTTTGTTATTTCAGCGATGCACTTTTCTTTTTATCCTTTTGATAAGTCAACAATTATATCTTAAATATGGTGATTACACATTAATTCTGCAGCCTGAATCATTTGCCCTCGCTCCTACTTATCGGACCACATCGCTGTCTGACCTATCTCTGGTTGCTGACGTGTTTCTAGTCTGACTTGCATTCCTGGCCTAGTTTCTTTCCTGTGGGCAGTTTTGGATATGAAAGTAACCAACAGATTAAACCACTTAATCCTTAAAACGTTTTTACTCCTTCAACAGGATTCATTTCACTATTCACTCTACCTAGAGAGTCTCATCATGTGAACTTGTTTTAATGCTCAAATCAACACCTCGTGTCTGGAGGCGTCGGCTGCACTTACTCAACATGTTTCTTAATCTGCACAACTAAGAAGATACTGGATCATTAGTAGACTTGTGGTTAGACACTGTCAACCACAACTGTCTCACCTGAATTAAGACGAGACTTCCATCAATCATCACTCTCAGAATTACAACTAGTCGTGTTCAGACAAATGCCAGCTGGGAGAATCTGTGTTGAGCTGAAAGAGTCCTTGTTTTGACTCTGCATGTGTGCGTGTGTGTCATCACTGAGTCATGTTGTAAGTCCAGTGAAAATGAATTTTCCTCACCCATAATAACTAGTCCACAAAAAGTCCAGAAAGGAAAGTCCAGGTTTTTCATCTCACAAGGCCGAGAGCAGCTTTGGTTTAAAGCCGACATTGTGGAATTAGGAAAGGAGTCGATGTGTGTCACACTGCACACATTTGGCTCTGACATGCTGCATGACTGTGTGTTTCTGCCAGTAGGACTGTTTTATTGGTGCTTGGCAAATGTTATGCATGAAGAGAGGACAGTAAAAAGCCTTGTGTGACTGCACATAAAGGGTCTTCTTTAGATGTAAAATGTTAGATAATCTAACTCAGCTCCAGGGCCAGTCAGTCTGCAGCACAGCAGCTGCCATTCACTGCAGTCAAATCCACCAGTAGTTAGTTACACAGTTACACATTAGATCAATCTTTCGCACCTTGATTATCTTTTTTTTTTCATTCCTACAGCAGAAACAAATTGTAGATATGCGGTTTCCTTTTTCAGTCATTTCCTACGACGTCCGAGCGCTGTGGTTTTTTAGCAAATGTTGCTCAAGCCGGAGTGGAGACTATATCGTCGGGGACTATTTATAGACGCAGATTAATACACATTCGATGTGCCAGCGAGTATTTACAGCAACATGACGCTGTACATGGGATTGACTTAAAAATAAACTACAGTGCCCATGATAATCAAGGAACATGTTACATGTTAAGCTGCGTCTTTGGCCTTTGGCTCATTCATTAGGGTTTTAATTGTCTTACACAACATTGTAGCTCCATGAGGAATATAGGCTATATGAAGCTTTACATATTAACAAGGTGAGACACTATCACTATCAGATATCACCATGAAACTTACCAAATTTATCACTTACATTTAGACAGTTATTTTTTTGTATTACAAGTTTTGTCCAACGTGGTGTTTAAATATGTAAACGAGGCATACTTTTAACAGAAATCTTAACAGTGGGTAAAGCTACAGACATGTTAAGGAAGCAAAATAGCCCAAAATCTCAAAATTGACCAGTGCATGGTTTCCCCATAGTGTCTTATGGCATCATGTCAGACAAACAGCAGCATATTAGCACTGCACTTGTGAGCATGTTAGCATGCTGACATAGCATTTAACTCAAACCACTGCTGCTGCACCGAGTAGAGCCTCACAGAGCCGATAGCATGGCGTTAAGCACCGGCCGCTGGTCCTTCTCCAACGTGTTTGTGTTGAGAATATAAATCCATACTAGAGCAGTATGGATTTGCTTGATCTCCAGAGAAGAAGAAGCTACTACGACGCAGAAACACCACATCCTCACATCACAATAACCCCCCCACCACCTGGCTTGAATTAGCTCGACCCACCCACCACCCACCTGACAGAGACACGGCGACGCCCCGTGTCCGTGTGCAGCTTGTTCTGAGAGCAGAGCTGAGCTGCGAGGATGTATCTGTACTCTGCAACAAAAACTGAGAAGTGATGCGCTACCCATCCAGAATAATAACCAGGCTTTTAATTATATTTTTGTTTTATTTGTTGTGTAGCTTTATGCCAGTATATAGAGGCTACTAAATTCAGAGATGGGGCCAGAGGAAAATTGGCGGGGGCAGACGAAGGTAACCCTCCCACCACACACACTCCTCCCCCTCTTAACCTGAGCTCAGCTTTAACCCTTCAACCTCTAACCTGGCACATCTTTTTTTTTTTTTTTTTTTTTACCCCACTCCACCTCCTTTTGTGTTACTTCAAATTCAGATTTTTTCTCCCCTCCCCGTTCTTTTTCGGCACAGGTGTGGGGATTTGCTCCTTTTTTGTTTTTGTTTTGCGCACTCTGATTTCTCTTTCTCCTGGTTTCTCTCGCCCCCTCCTCCCTCTCCTCCGCTCCCTCACATCCTTCAGCAGTAGCTGAACAATGAGCTGATGTTTGACAATCACCGCTTCTGTTTTCTCGCACACACACACGAAATCCAGAGCTGCCTGTGCTGGCATCGCTTGGTCAATGTTTACTCTCCCCCCTACACTCTGAATGACTTTTCAGTACTGCCTTGGTGTGTGCATCACTTCTGCTTTACTCTGGGTTCAAATCAACGCAGTTTGTCCTTTTTTTATGATTAATTATTTTGTTTGTTCCTTGTATTGCCATTAAAGCTGTCAGGAAGCATAAATATCCTTAAAGTTGGGTTTATTTTATTTTCTCTCCAGTAAATTTGTTTTGGAGTATTAGCTGCAGCCTGCTTGAATATTTAGTTTTGTTCACCTTCGTATGGATTCCCTGCAGATGACAGCTTTACATGATGCAATACAGTCTTCCTCTCAAGGCAAATATGCTGACCTGCTCTTTCCTCTGGGGTTGTTGTGCCTGGCACTTTACGCCCGCTTCTGATCAAGCTGTTCTTCTGCTCCAACCATTTGCATTTGGAGATTTGTGCTAACGGTTTATCTCCCTTTTTGTTTTTTGCTCTCTCTATCTCTGTCTCTTTCTCTGTGTGTTTGACTTTCAGGTGAGAATTTTGAGCAGAGTCCGTTGCGGAGAACCTTTAAATCTAAGGTTCTCGCACATTATCCAGACAATGTCGAGTGGAATCCATTTGACCAGGACGCGGTCGGCATGGTACGATCTCTATACGGTTAAACACATGTCACCTTTATCCTTTAATTGTACGACTGGGTTGGAATTGGTATCAAGTTTATATGAATGTTTTTCTGCTCGTATGGCAAATGTGTGCAAAATGTGTGCAAAATAATAAAGCTAGAGTTTAATGCGTTGAAATGTGTTCTAATTTTATAGACAATACTAACACATAAAATATACATATAACTTACTAAATTAATTAAATTGGTCAGCATCATTTAAAGGGATAGTTCAACATTTTGGCAAATTGGCCCATTGCCATAATCCCTATAGTTTTAGGAGTAGGTTCATTACCTTTATTTGTTGGTGCAAGTTGTTGGATTGTGTATTTGATGAGTTTGATGAGGGAAACCAAGAAATCCCATTTTCCTCCGTAGCGTAGCTCTCAGCAGCTCGCGGCTCTGCTCCGCCGTTCTAAAAATAGCTTGCACCGACAATTAAAGGTAACAAACCTACTGCTAAGACTATAGGGATTATGGCAATGGGCCAATTTGCCAAAATGTTGAACTATCCCTTTGAGGAATAGTTTAACTGTGTATGTTTTTAGTAGCGACATGATCTAACAACTTTTTGACATTTGTAGACATATATAGATATAGTCAAATACAGCATCCTTCACCAACAGTTGTTGTTGAACAAATTAAATGTGTCATAGTTTTAGAAATGCTGATAGGTGTCTTTTTGAACTGTCGAGTTGGTGAGAAACTTATCACCTTTCTACTCCAGCTCCAGACATTAGAGTGTTGATGTTGTCATCGACTCCCAGAAATATTGTTAATATATTGCCCAAAATATCTTTTATCTTTTTTATCTTTTTCACATTTCACACATCTTGCCCTCATACAGCTGCTTGCTTAACAGTTTCTCTCTCCAGCAGTTAGGTTCTGCTGTCGTCTTCTTCCCTCTCAATCTTCTGTCTCTCCGTCCCCTCACAGCTCTGCATGCCGAAGGGTCTGTCGTTCAGGACGCAGGTCGATTCCCGGGAGCCTCAGTTCCACTCCTTTATCATCACAAGAGAGGACGGCTCTCGGACCTACGGCTTCGCCCTCACCTTCTTCGAGGAGGTGACCAGCAAGCAGATCTGCAGCGCCATGCAGACGCTTTACCACATGCACAACGCAGAGCAGTACGACATCTTGCACACTCCCACCTCACCGCAGGGACTGGAGGACCAGCGACACCAACACCACCCCCCGCCTCGTCCCATGCTCCACGCTGCGCCCGCCATCTCGCGACTGCAGCGCTTCAACTCGTACGACATCAGCCGCGACACGCTGTACGTGTCAAAGTGCATCTGCCTGATAACGCCCATGGCCTTCCCGCAGGCCTGCAGGAAGGTGCTGCAGCAGCTTCACCAGGCTGTCTCCTCACCCCAGCCCCCGCCCCTCCCCCTGGAGAGCTACATCTACAACATCCTCTATGAGGTGCCACTGCCTCCCTCTGGGCGTTCCCTCAAGTTCTCAGGCGTCTACGGGCCGATTGTGTGTCAGAGGCCGAGCACATCTGAGCTGCCACTCTTTGACTTTGCCATCAGTGAAATGTTTAATCTCCTGGGTGTGGAGAACGTTCTGCAGCTGTTCACCTGCGCCCTGCTGGAGATGCAGATACTGCTCTACTCACAGCGTAAGTACCCACTACCCAGGCTTCTACTGTTACACTCAATGCACCCCCATTAGGATGCATGCATTGATTACAAATACCGATGCGTCTTACTCGCATTACAACCATTTTAAAAACAAATCCTGTCCAGTACAGATGCAGTTTGTCAATGGAAGTGGGGAAAGCAAGATACAAAAAATCATGCATTACTAAAAAGAAGGCTCTATCCAGCACAGAACAGTCATACAATCAGTTCACTTCGGTTGTCCGGTCATTCCCACCCGTGCACACACTTCTATAATGCAAACATTCCTCGGGCCTCTCCACTCCTCGGCTACCTCGCATGGCAACTCCACATAGTCGAGCTTCTCTAGTAATGCTCACATCAAGTATATAAATGTCTCTGAGCCGCTCTCCTCTGGCTCTCACAGCCAGGACAGAGACAGAATCAGTCAACAGGTTAACACCTGTGCCAATCAGAACTGTGGCTCCCACTTCCACACATCTGAGCTGAGCCCAAACCAAACGCAACCACCACCACCACCACACTTGTCTTTATCAGCTGTGTTAGAGAAAGGTGAGCTCATGTGATCCTGTAAGCAGTTAGTTATTACAAGCTGAGGTTCCTCTCCTGTTTTAGATGGATGGAAAAATGGCAAAATGTAGTTTTGCTTCACATGTTTTATTACATTAATATCATGATTTAAATTATTCAAACATTAGTCTATTATTTAGATTTAACTATAGAAATATAATGGAAAACCTTGCATGACTTTGACATGAATTTTTGATAAAGCCAGTGGTTCACTGGATCATAACCAGTTGGTATTCTGAAATTAGTTAGTATTAAATGACCAGACTCCAAGGTGAGGTGAGGAGCCTGTCATTATTTAGAGCGTGTATCGTTTGGATATTTAAAACTTCATTCACAAAGGGTTTAATGCACATTATCAGACAGTATCTCTTGGTTTTGATCGCATTCATAGTGTAGCACATGAAAACTGAGAGAAATTGCCATGTCAAGAAAGAAAAAAAGAACTAGAGAGAGAAAAACAAACTCTAGCTCCTTTCACGCCTCCAAAACAGCTGACCAAACACGGTGGCAAGTCAGTGTGAATGGCACACCATCAGTTTTTGGACACACACAGACAGATGTTTTTGTCTGTAAATATCCAGATGGCTGTGTTGTATAGGAATAAAAACACACAACCTGAGGCTACAACATGTTTGATATGCATGGCAGAACTATTATCCTGCAGATTACATAACCTGTTGAGTGATTCCATTAAAGTGATGCAGAGTGAGTACCAGCCTGTGTAAATGTTAGTCCCCTCAACCATTATATTCAGCTAGCTCCCGCTGCCAGGGCTCACATGTAAGAGGTTTTTTTTTTTTTCATGGGAAAGTTTCTGTGTAGGTTCGTGTGCTAATCAGGCCATTTTTTATTAGCTGTGGTTTGTATGGAGTGTGATTCATCCTTTAGGAAAAGTACAGCAGGTCTCACAATCAATTGCTTAATGTCATATAAGCTTTTTATATAAAAAATACTAATGCTGAGTACCTAATAATGACAATTACTTGTACAGTAAATATCCGGTTAATCCATACCATCCATAGGATTTCAGAAAAGGTTTCATTCACCGTTGTGTGTGCAAGGGCAAGCACAAGAAAAATCATTTAAGGGTGCAGTCTCTGGTGTGGTGATTGGATCCATTACAATGGCAAGAGGAGGCAAATGGTTTACCAAACGCCAGGGGCCAGGGGGAGCAGCTCTTAAGGGGGAAAGCTGTGTTGTTGCTAGGCGACCCGGAGACAGGGAGGATGGCCGTGATGCAGGATGATTATTATTGGTTGGAAGTGACATCATGGTTTTTTTTTTTTTTTCTTCCTCCCCCATGAGGCTCATCGCAGCAGAACATGTGAAGGATGCGTTGTAGAGCTAAGCCCTGGCAATCCTCCACCGAGAAGAAACGAGGGATTGTTAGGAAGAGACACTCAAACACACACCGAGGAGAGAGGGATGCTCTGCAAATAAGAAGACGACTGTGTGTTATGTGCTAAAAATAGATTATTTAATAGCAAAAAAAAAAAAAAAAAGGAAAAAACTCGGCCATTATTTTGTCATTGTCGCCATTTAAAAAGACGTTTCTGCTTCTCGCTCCCCTCACAAACAGGAAGCTCAGCATCCGTCACTCATGTGTCAACCGCTGTGGCAAGCCGCAATTAAGCCATTATTTGTCATAATTTTTGCCTTTACGTTCTACGTCTGTGTGTGATTTGTGCATTTGAGAGTGACAGGAGAGATCAGAACTGAAGACGCTGCAATTACTCCACTCGCTTTTCAGACACAGATTGATTTATGAAATTAAGCTTAAAACTGTTAGCACAGTACAGAATCAAGCTTGTGTTGTTGTTTCACACAGATGATCACACGCCTACTTTTTAATTTTTTTTTACTTTCTTTAACATCGTATTCATCCTTCTTGATAGGTTTTTATTTATAATGGCATAGCTGTAGCCTGAAGGGGTTTTTGGTCTTAAGGCTGCAGTATCAGTTAACTTGATAATGTAGCTTCACCCTCAGTTAATTAATCAACTGTTCATATATGCAGTTCATAGTGTATTAACAGCTTAATCATATATTAAGGGGGGAAAAAATCCAATCTCTGGTTCCAACTTCTTAAATGTGAGCGTTTGTTTATTTCTTTTGGAGGTTAGGAGGTTTTTGAACGCTTTCATCTTGAGCTCTCAGATTCTCTAATATTTCAAAGACCAAACGCATATTTTATTAATCGAGAAAATAATCATCAGGTTAATCAGTAAATAAAATAATCATAACTTGCAGTCCTGATTTTGGCTACAGACATATGCACATTAACGATCTGATTACTAATCTGCAGGAAATGCAAAGTAGATATCAGCTCTGCATCTCACTACTCTGATAGTAGAACCTAAGTGTGTTTTAACAACGAACACACATTTTGTCAAACGAGCCACTTGATTAAAAATAGTGCTGAGATGTAAGATCTCTAGCAGTTTCACTTCTGTGTGTTGGGTGTATTTTTAGCCCGATGTAGTTCTTAGTGCAGTTGCACTCAGGTTTGTGAAGTGAATCGTTTCAGGCATCACTTCAGTTCCAAGCTGCCAGCGGTTTTCAGCGTGGACGTTTTATTTTTTCCCTAAAAAAGGTTCATGGTATGTGTCCTGTGTGTTTGAGCAGCAGCATGAGCACGTGATGTGACCCTGTGAGCTGAAGTTAAAGTAGTTTCTCGTCATGGTGACCTAGTTTGAGAGCAGACGGGTGATGTTAGTATTCTTGTCCCCGTCCTGGGAGAGGAAGCTGCTGATAGTGGGGGAGCGAGGGAGGAGGGGAGGAGGAGGGGAGGAGGAGGAGGGGGAGGCCCTGGCTGGGGTGAGAGTCTCTTCTCATGGAGCAGCACATGACCAAATGAAGGAATGGTATTTATTTTGGCACCATAACAGGAGAAACAGAGCCGCCGCCGCCGCCGCTGCTGCTGGTGAATGTGCAGTAGGTGTCAACAGGATAGAGCAGGAACGCAGAGGAGACGACGAGGACCGGGCGCATATTTGCATGTTTACCAGCTGACTCGGGTGTGAAACCCTGAACACGAGGGACTCGGGAGTGTTGCTGTGTGAAGTCATGGCAGAGGAATTTAACGTTATAGCCGCAGCAGCAGGACCAGCTGACAGACGCTGTGCTCACAGTTCACGAGTCTGGATCCTGCAGCGGACGCAGGCAGGCCACAGAGATCCTCCTGCTCTGCAGAGGACGTCCTCTTAGAACGACACGATGGAGCCAAACAGATGTTTAACAGCTGGATAAATGGAAAGATATCACAAGTTCATGTTATAGATGTGAGATTTACTGTGGTATTTCTGCAATGTCATAATGATCCTCCATTAAAAAAATGTCCCTCTAGAAATTATCTACTGCTCAATGGATATTACGGTACTTAAGGGTGTTAAAGATACACTAGAAGTGTTTTCTAAATTGAAGCATTTTTTGACCCAAGACTCGGCTGCATCTGTTGTCTCTGAAATAGAACAGGCCGCGTTATCCTGTTACAATATGTCTGGTTTACAAATGTTCACACACAGGATCCACTCCCTAAACTCACAGAGGATTCCTTTAAAAACTCTGAATCACGCAGATAACCAGACTGAAGAGTTAACACTGTAGTAGGATTGGGTGTTTTCTTTCTTTCTTTCTTTCTCTCCTGTCTTGCTTATCTACTGTGTTATGACAAGGTGGAGCCTGTGCTTCTAAATCCTTCTATCAGCTGTCCAAAATCATACATCAGGGAGATGAAGTCAGCCGTGCTTGCTAACCAAGCTAACGTTGCTAACGGTGTGGATGAATCCCTGTGGTTTCACTGTGGTTCCTGTAAATATAAGCACTGCAGCGCTGGCTAATCATACGACTTGGGGCTGGTTTGATGGATTTCACACTCAGAAAGAGCTGATGCATGAAAAACAAAAATCCCATTGCAATAACAGACGGTCATGTTGCGCAACTTTTCTGTCACATGCTGTTGGGGCAACAGACAGCATTTATCAGGCAGTGTTGGGGGGGGATGACGCACGAAGAAAGAGATGTGCAACCAAAACCAATTCTTGAGTTTGTCCCAAAAATGTACTTTGATTGTTGTCTAATGTCAAGATGTTATGAAGACTGACCAAAACAAGCAATAGCCTACACCAGCTGATCTCTTCTCTATGAGTTTACCAGAAATACTAAAAGTCTCTTAGTCATGTCCAGTAAATGTTGAATTCACCAGCTGTAACGTCATTGAACAAGGCAAGCAGTGATTTTGAAACAGCTAATGAGGAACAAATGTTGAAATACTATTGATCATTCAAAGCCATTACAGTTGTCCAGGTTTTAAATAATGAAGTCAGGGAATAAACTGTGAGATCTGCTCTGTAAATATGGCTTAAACCTTCACTTTTTTTTGTATTTGTGTGTGTGTGAAACAGATTACCAGAGGCTGATGACGGTGGCAGAGAGCATCACGGCCTTAATGTTCCCGTACCAGTGGCAGCATGTGTACGTTCCCATCCTGCCCGCCTCACTCCTCCATTTCCTGGATGCACCTGTGCCGTATCTCATGGGCCTCCACTCCAACGGTCAGGACGACCGCACCAAGCTGGAGCTGCCACAGGAGGTACAGACGCATCGTAGTGTCTTCCCAGCTTTTTAAGCTTTGTTTAAGTGTCTAGTTGCTTGTGATGTTTTGAACCGAGGCCTATTTCACAGGGGTAATTCAGGGTTAGGTACTACTCTCAGCCTGTCATTCCAGTTTGACAGTCATCAGTTAGTTCAGTTCTTTCACTTCCTGACAAACTATGTGCCTAGGGTATAATGCATTGTTAGACATGTTTGTTCTGATAGTTAATTATCTCGTCCCTTGTCGTCCTCCAGGCTAACTTGTGTTTTGTGGACATCGATAACCACTTCATCGAACTGCCAGAGGAGTTGCCCCAGTTTCCCAACAAGCTTGAGTTCATCCAGGAGATCTCAGAGGTGCTCATGTCCTTCGGCGTGTCTCCAGAGGGACAGATTCACTCCAGCGAAAGCCAGGCCAAGTACCGGAGCTTCCGATCTGTTGATATGGTCTCAGACAAGCGCAACGGCAACCTGGCCTCGCCCCTCAACTCCTACCTGCTGAGAGAGAACGAAACTATCGCCAGACTGCAGGCTCTGGTGAAGAGGACAGGAGTCAGCCTGGAGAAGGTGAGGGATGATGGGATGTCATTAATTAAAAATGGCTGCACAAATGACAATGTAATATGTTGGTCCAATTATTATTATCAGGTAAAAAAAATGCAATATCACAATAATGCAAACAAATTGCAGAATAATAAAGCTTCACTACATCACAAAGACTAATATTTACATAGTTATGATCTTATTTATGGACAGTTTTGTTTTACAGAGTTTGAATTAATTTGGTGCAAGTGAATGAATGAACAAATAATAATAAATTGGTCGTGCACATCATGATTTTATGATTGAACAATACTTTGTATTTCAGTAACTAACACATTCAATCCAAATCCAGCCCTGCAAATCTTATTTTATGTTAATTATTTGCAGGATACAATGCAGGAAGAGCAATATAACAGTATTTCTGCATGAAGTAGAAAAAAATGCAGATTTACTGCATAATAACATTACAGCCATTACTGCAGTACAAGACAGTCACACATTGTTACTAATAGGAAAATACAGGTTGTTTATATTAAATGTTTTTCATTATTGTGTTTTAATTAGGAAATGTTCTTTTATATTATTTCATTATGGATTTTGCACACAATAATTTTCCACCTATATAATCATGGTTATGATATTCATATAGCTCCCTGTGTAACTGCCCTCACGTTACTGTTGTGTTACGGTTCCTTCCAGTAGTCGTGTGGAGACTTGAAGATGTTTTGCTCTTCATCCAAGAGACTTCATCAGTCCATCACCTCCGTTTGCCTTTAAAAAGCTTCTGGTCGATATCTCACGGCCTCAATGACAGAAACCTTTATAAACACTGACATCAACAGATGTAGTTGGCATCTTTACAGTTTCATCTCCATTTGGCTTCAGTATGCTACAGCTGTAGTAAGTAGTAGTAGTATAATGAAATACTTACAGTACTGAAGGCTGGGCCATGGATCAATTGGCTGCTAATTAGAGAAAGTCTCTGTATGTGCAGGCTAATCAGCTTAGGCACTTGTGCCAGCAATAGTCCTCCATGAATGGATTAGCTCACTGTCTGTGTATAGTTTCCCAGTTACGAGGTCAGTCCTCACTTATAATTATTCTTATCTAAACTCACGCTGAGTTTAATCCAAGGGAACAAGTCGGTGATTAAACAGATTCTTGGTTCATGTCACTGGACTGTGACTTTGTTTTGCAGTTACGTCTGCCTACAGTGGCGGGCCTGTTGGTGCGTCTGTCCAGCTGACCCACTGACATGCTAAAAAAAAGAGCTTCTGTGTCGCTTTGATTTGGGCCATGAATTCCCAGATGCCCTTGACTTCCTTTCCCATAACCTCGTTGCTTCATTAGCAGCCTGTGGTAACAGCCAGATAAGATAACATGAAAAATATACAATGCTGTGTTTCTTTTCTTCCTCACTTCTTTCTTACTCATTTTTCCTGTTTGCCCACTCTTCCTTCATGTTTTCCTCTGTGTGTGTGTGTGTGTGTGTGTGTGTGTGCGTGTGTCAATGAATGCTTGTGCACATCAGCTGGAGGTGAGAGAGGATGCCAGCACCATTAAAGACACACGGGTCCAGTGTGATGAGGAGGAGTTAAAGATGCACCAGCTCAACATCCAAGTGCGCGAGGTCTTCGCCAACCGCTTCACCCAGATGTTCGCAGACTACGAGGTGTTTGTCATCCAGCCGAGCCAGGACAAAGAGTCCTGGTTCACTAATCGAGACCAGATGCAGAACTTTGACAAGGTAAAATGCTGCAGATGGTTTGTTAACGGTAAAGTGAAGTGTTGTTTTTCCAAATCTTACAACATTGTATTTCTTATCTATTAAATTTGTGTGTGTGTGTGTGTGTGTGCAGGCCTCCTTCCTGTCTGACCAGCCAGAGCCCTACCTGCCCTTCCTGTCTCGTTTCTTGGAGACGCAGATGTTTGCCTCGTTCATCGACAGTAAGATCCTCTGCCATGATGACGAGGAGAAGGAGCACACGCTGAGGGTGTTCGACTCCCGCGTGGATAAGATCCGCATGCTGAACGTCCGCACGCCCACACTTCGCACCTCCATGTACCAGAAATGCACAAACATCGAAGAAGCAGGTAAGCACAAAAGATCAGTCTGCACATCTTTGAAAGCACTCAGGCTTCAACAACAATAAAAAAAAAGTATGTTGGGAAATCTTTGAAAATAATTGGATTGCTTTCAAAGCACCAAATGTTGTATGGGAATTGTTCAGCTCTCTGGACCTGTCTTTGTCCTGGAGTAAACACCTCTAATGAGGAAAACTCTGATTCGCTGAGATAAAGCTTAAGGTTTTAGTTAGAAGATGAATAGCTTCACTATAGTGTATTAATTGTAAAATATTTGCTTCTATGATGTTGGACTATGAGCCTGTGTAAAGCCAAAGCCAATTAAAGTATGTTTGCATGTAATTAAAACCCCTTTAAACTCCTTTAATTTGAAATCCAAGTGAATGTCAAGGTGTGAACTTGTGAGCAGACTTGGAGATTTCATCTCTTTACTTAACTGACTGATCATTGCTGTCTCGTTTGCAGACAACCTGCTAAAAAAGCGATATGAGAAAGCTGATTTTGTTGTTCCCGGACCTCATGCCATTGGGCTCAACAACGACAAGACCCACCGTCGTAATATTTGCTCTTGTGACCTTAAATATCCCTGAGTGGCAGCTCTTTGAACATGTGTGCAGTGCCCTAAGATAGGTGCACTCATAGAGGATGGATGAGCCTCCATTGAACTTGACAGCTTCATAATTCTGATCGATAATGAACAAAAACAATTCCTCCCTCAAAGTCAGAAGCACTATTACTGTTTTATCTTCTCAGTAAATGTGTTTTGTTTACTTACCACTGCAGAGACAAGATTCCTCCGTGAGCCCCTCTGTGCACTGCACACATGTCAGTTTTTACTAAGCTTGGTGAACAATTAAATGCACTTAAACTCATCTCTATAATTACAGCATGTGGGTGAATTGGTGATAATGATTTTTTTCAGGGATTTAAGTCTTTGTACCTGTGAATTGCAGCTTCAGACAGACAGTCTCTACTTTTTTTCCCAACCTTTTTCACACTACACTTTACATCATCTATAAATCATCTCTTCCCCCCTCCCTCTTCTTTTGCATCTTTTGCGTTTTGCACCTCACATGCACTGTATAATAAGGTAACCCATTTATGGTCTAAAAACTCATCCGTGTGTGGGTGTGTTGTAATGAGGCATCAGAAAAACACTGTCTAAAGCTGCATTCATGGATGAACTGGTTCTTTAAGAAAAACAATTCTGGGCCTTTTATTCTCTCTTTTCATTGGGTTCTGTGGGTGTTGAGAACAAAATGTTTTTTTTTCTATTTTAACTTCTCTTTCTTCTGTTGTCAATCAGTTGCTAAATGAGAAATAAGAGGTTCTTTGTCATAATTATGCCAGTTTCTCAACACAATTGGCTGCAGAGAATATGAACATTTCTTTCAAATAATGATGAGAAAATATATATATATATTTTTTTGTATTTAAAGTGTATTTATACAACATCCTTTAAATGTTGTACTTGGCAGTGCTAAATGATAAGTTGTTGGTATAGTCACTTGGACAGAACAGGCAGAAGTCGTGACCAGATGATCTCATAAATTGTAATTGCTAACAAAGACACGTTGTTGTGCCACAGACACTTACTCACCCTCGTCTCGACAATGAAAACAACAGCAACAATGATTTGGGCAAAGGAACAAAATGAAAATGTCCTGTAACCTCACCGTCGACCTCTCCTCCACAGAGAAAGCCATTGAGATGAGAGTGACAAAGATCGACCACACTGCCCTCCACCCCCACCTGCTGGACATGAAGATCGGTCAGGGCCGCTACGAGCAGGGCTTCTTCCCCCGGCTGCAGTCTGATGTGCTTTCCACCGGGCCCACCAGCAACAAGTGATTATTTCACATTATTATCATCACATCAAAATTTGCCCCATGAAATGTTTTTACTTGAAATTTAGGTAACCCTTTAATTCACAGGCCGCTTATTACGTGATAATGTCCAGAAATAGCCATGAAATCACAAGTAATTGCGTCATAATGTCTAGAAATAGCCTAGAAATAACGGTCAATTTCATAGTAATGTCGAGAAATAACGATTAAGTAGAAATAGCCCAGAAATAACGGTCAATTGCAATCTTGTAATCTTTTGCCTTTATGAAAACATGGCATTACTATGAAATTGACCGATATTTCTAGGCTATTTCTTGACATTACTATGCAATTACTTGTTATTTCTTGGCATTATCAAGTAATTATCACGTAATTAGCAGCCTGTAAATTAAAGGGTTAGCGAAATGTACCTTTATACAATCTGATCTTATCAGCTGTTTGTTTGTAAAGCTGTGGGGTTGTGTTGTTTTGTGTTACAGATGGACCAAGAGGAGCGCACCTGCCCAGTGGAGGAGGAGGGACCGACAGAAGCAGCACGCCGAGCACCTTTATTTAGACAATGACCAGAGAGAGGTCAGGGGTCGCCTCGGGGTTTTGTTCTCTCAGCTCACATTTAAACAGATTGACACCTTGTGCTTTGTTGTCTCTGTTCATTTTGCATGATGTGTTCTCTGTTAGCTTTATTTTGACTTGGCTCTCACCCTGTCTCCTCACACTTCTGGTCACTGTCTCTTTTTTGTCTTTCTCCGCCTCTCTTGCACTCATGTTCACACACTCTCAGCATGTAGAGTGTTTGTTTCCGGAGCTGCAGCTCCTGCTGTTTCTTGACTACTACTGGCTCTCACAGTCCTTCAAGCCCTGTCTAAAGTCGGTGACTGTGGACGTGGTATGTGTTGGTAGTCCACAGACAACATGACCTGTCCATCCCTCTGCTTCCTACACCTCTACTACCAGCTGAGCTTTGTAGCTGATAATCTATCTGGGGTTGTGACAGGTGGAACTCATGAACATGAAATCAATAAAGAAAAGTACATTCATTTCTATACATTTTCTTCAAAATGTTGTTTTCGCAACCTGAATAATTTTAGGCTTAGTTTGATAAACAGTAATTAATCATCCCAGTTGTTTTGCTATTTGGTCTTTTTGGTTGCATTTAAATTTGTAGTAGTAGTAAATTTTTCTTCTTTCTTTGAAATAGATGTACTTGTACATCAATTTTTATTTTAGTCATTTCAGTGATGGATGCACTTTCATTAACCTCGGAAACGTAGTTTATTATAAGAGTATGTAATGAAAGTAAGCAATGAAGCACTTAATTTGTTCTTCTTGTATTAGTCAATGCACTTGCCAAAAAAAGTCAGCAGTTATTCATCAGTTAGCTCTTTCTTGGTTAATATTTGAATCATTTCAATTTCATGAGTTTCACTCCTCATGGGGGGTAGTAGTTAGATAACACCAGTCTACTATAATTATCAAAATGGCTTAGATTTAGTGTATAGTGTGTGAAATGTAATGATGTAAAAAGGCTGTGTAGACCTACATGTATTAAATATTGAGTCTATATTGTAAAGTGTCCACCCTTTTTACTATTGAACAAACTGTGACTAAACACTTATAGTTATTCTAGTTATTCCCTCTATCTTTACCTTGGAGTGAGACCAGTCCTGTTGTTGCTAGTAATAAATAGTGTAGAAACCTACACTAGTAACATGAGTTCATTCACTGGTGGTTTTTTGGTTTACCTGGTTGCTGACTGCCCTCTCTCTGTCTCTTATCAGAAATACATCCAGGAAGCCAGAAACCTGGGCACAACCATCAGACAGCCCAAACTGTCCAACCTGTCGCCGTCTGTCATCGCTCAGACCAACTGGAAATTTGTTGAAGGGTTGCTGAAGGAATGCAGGAATAAGGTTAGACTATCTCTCATTCTCTACTCTGTTTCAGTTGGTTATGTGTACACAATACACGAGTATGTGTGTTAATCTGCTCGTGTCCTCTGCAGACCAAGCGAATGCTGGTGGAGAAGATGGGCCGGGAGGCGGTGGAGCTGGGTCATGGAGAGGTCAGCATCACTGGTGTAGAGGAGAACACTCTGATTGCGAGCCTCTGTGATCTGCTGGAGAGGATCTGGAGCCACGGGCTGCAGGTCAAACAGGTCAGGAAAAGCAAACCTGTGCAGTCATAATGCACCTGATCAGTCCTTCTAAATCAGTTAAAGGACCCGGGGTGCTCTAAGAACAAATAGTGACTCTGTTGTATTTTGTCTCTTTCAGGGTAAATCAGCCTTGTGGTCCCACCTTCTGCACTACCAGGAGAGTAAAGAGAAGAAGAATGCAACCCCAGGTGGTTTGGGACCTCCAGGTAAAGACTGAAACAGTTCCCTTAATGTACACAGTTGATGATGAACTTGCATTTACATTGAAGAATTCTTTATTTCTCACATTTCAGGTTTCATTCATGACACTGAGCGCCGCAAATCTGATGGTGGTGGTTTAGCCATGCCGCCTCTGAAAATCTCCCTGATCCAGGACATGAGGTGAGGGGGACTGGGGACAGTTTAGAGGGGAACCATTGTCCATCTTAATATAGGAATAAAGGCATTGCGTCACTTTATTTCATCCAGTGTATGAACAGATGTTTAAAATCTGCACCAGCTGCTGATCACTATCTGGGAAGTAGGGCTAAGACTGCCCCCTTGTGGGAGACTGTCAAACAGCATCCAGTTGTCACAACCTGTTTCAGAGTTGAGAGTGATCCCATCATAATTACTGTCCAAGTAGAGTCTCTACATCCACAAATGAATTCTCAGACAGACAAATGATCAATTGACACAAGAACCCACATATTGGCTTCATTCTTGCTACTTGTATCTCCTAACAACCAATAACTTTTCTTTTAGGCCAAGTGTAATCAGACTGGGGTTTTCTCATTTATTTTGTATCTATTATAAGGGCTTCTTCATAACCACATCAGTCTAACCACCGGATCTAATCTTCTCTATCTCTATTCTATTTCTATTTTATTGTAAGGGTGATTCATTTTTACTCCGTAGATGAATTAACTTATGGATCTGAATCATAATAACTACTGATATTTTAAATATCACTTTTCTTCATATATTTGTTTAGTTCCCAGATTATGCACATGTTTTTTGGTTGAGTAAATAATGCTATAAAGAAAAAACAGCAGTTTTTCTAATTAAAAAGTAGGGACAAGATTTTGCTTGATAAAGAAAGTCTATTGCAATTTCTTTTGGAGATTTTTTTTTTCTTCCAATCAATTAATCACTTTACTGTTTCAGTGCGACCTGTGTTTTATGTAAAGTAACACATATCAAAGACAAATCATATAACAAAATCATATGGTAGGGGTGTCATATAGTAGCTCAGTTGGTAGAGCAGGTGCCCTATGAACAGAGACAACAGTGGCCTCGGGTTCAGTTCCACCGCCGGTAGCCCTTTACTGCATGTCGCCCACCCCCCCTCTCTCTTACTCCCTATTTCCTGTTTTTTTCCAAATGTCCTCTATCATAAAGACACAAAAAAGCCCCCAAAAAGTACTTCAGTAGTTGACACTTTAAAGATGTTGTAACAGTTTAACCCAGTTTCTTAATAGTTTAACAAAACAAACTTTTGACATGATTGTACTTGACTGATAGCGCGGTTTATGTTTTTGTCCTGTCAAATGCAAGCATAAGGCAGTATGATAAGATCACATACTAAGATAAGTTAGAATGAAATGCTAACCACATATGTCCTCTGAAACATGTAGTGGTATATAAACAAAGATATTGATCTACACACACAGCATGTTTGCCAGATTTTAAAGCTTATAAGAAAGCAACAGCATATTTTTCTAGTCTAGTTCTCATGGGCACAATATCTCAGTAATGCCTTGACCGAACAACTTTAAATTGGGCCCAAACATTTACTGATAGATTTGCTGTGGCTAAAGGTCACACGGTTTTGGCCTGTGACTGCAGTGACTGCGATATTTCCAAATTTTCCCCAAGGAAATCTCTTTAAATTTAGCACTTGGGGTGTTGACTCTATGAGATTTTGGGGGTCAGAGGTCAAGGGACCTCACAAAACACGATTTGAGTCTTCTGAATGCAATATCTCCCTACCACCTGAAGGAAATTTCTTCACAAATGTCCACTTGGACTCAAAGACGAACTGATCAGACTTTCACACCAGTGATCAATGTTTCATATTTTTCTGGATAAACGGAGATCTAACCTGAAACTAGTCTCTGTGGCTGAGTAGGGCTGCACAATTAATCGAATTTTAATCACGATCACGATTTTGGCTGCCACGATTAAATTAAGATGATCGTCACGATATTAACATATTAAAAAACGGGCTGTGCTGCATCAAATCAAGCGCCTGTAGAGCCTGTACTTTCTTACTTTTATTTGAGTAAAGGAGTTGAATCAGCAGCTACTTCTACCAGATTTATTTTTTAATTTTTTGTTTTTTACACAAGTATCTGTACGCTACTGTACAGAATGACACCTCTGCACTCTGCAATGGCATTTATTTTTCGCTAGCCCTTTGTCATTTTTTTTTTTTTTTAATTTTTTTATCTTATTTATTTTTATTTTACGTTTTATTTTGAACTGAAAGCTTTGTTCACATATTGTTTGTTTCAAATAGAAAGTGCAATAAAAACATGTTTTATCTAACATAATGTATAATCGTGATTAATAATCGTGATTTCAATATTGACAAAAATAATCGTGATTATCATTTTGGCCATAATTGTGCAGCCCTATGGCTGAGGCAAACAACCATGAGGCGTCTAGTTATAACTTCTAGAGGTGGGGAAACTTTCTGCATGTGATCAGATAGCAGAGACAGTCAGATATGAGACTGAAAAAGAGGGAGGAGATGACAATGCATCAATGTCCCCAGTCACATGTGAACAAGTGACGCTGCAATTACACAACCACAGTCCCACACACCCATTATCCTCATCGATTTTTACTCTATAGCATTTATACAATAGAAAACAACAGCATCTCAGTGACCTTGAGAGCCTCTTGTGTCTCCTATGAATGCTTTAACACCTGTGTGCGTGCGTGCGTGGGGCGATGGCAGCCATCGCTGTCGTCATGTCGTCTACCGTTCCCCAACCGGAGCCGAGGAGCCGGTGGGTTTGTGTTGCGTGTTGGCGGCGCAGAGTGAGTCCGTGTAAGAAGAACGCGTTACTTCCAGCCTAATTACCAGACCCCCCGCCATGCAGTCTGACTGAGCAGAGAGGAGGGGTTAGGGTCAGCTCAGGGCAACACACACACTCAGCTCTACCCTGCTGATACACCGACCCTCCTCCACGCACACGTCTGGTGCCATGGTCGTCAACAGAGGCAACCACCACCCTCCCGTAATGAGATGTAATAATTCATGATATTGTCTCAAACCGTTTTTTGAAGTCTTTTGTCCCCTCTGCTATTCGCCTCTTAAATTCTTTGTAATGATTTTATCCTTCTTGCCATGCACATTTTTATTGGTCAAACATGTGCAACTTATGTACTTATTCACTCATTCAACGGATCTTTGACTACACTATACCCTTGGCATCCTATTCTATCTATTTATTTACCTTATCTGTTATATGTATTTATTGTGTGTACCCGTACTGTGTTTTTTATGGACTGTGCAAGCTGCTGAAATCAATTGCCCCTGGTGGGATTAATAAAGTTGTTTGAAGTTGAATTTGAAGTTGAACAGGCGGTAAATATTTTTACTAAAAGTGAGGAGTTAATCTTAAAAATCCCCACATTTTTTTATCTTATCAAAGATGGTGAGCTCATATCTCTGTTGCTAAGTGTTTTCAAAGTAAGAGGTAAACACTAGTAGTACACGTAGTGGATGTTTTTGTCTGTTGCTATGGAGATAACAAGCAGAGGAAACTGGGTTACGTGGGGCAGAGTGAGAGTAGAGGGTGGAGACGGCGGCGAGGGGGGGATGGATGAGGAGACATGACGAGCTCTTAGCCGACGAGCTTATGGCACAGGTGGAGTGGAAGGGAATGTGTCTGGACGTCGGAGGCATGATAGTGGCTCGGAGCGATGGCATGGGACCCACACACACACACACACACACACACACACACACACACACACACACACACACACACACACACACACACACACACACACACAGGGAGTCTGAGAGGCAGAATAAGACATTCATGTCTGTGGCTGTAACAGTGATTCAGGCTGAATGGTGCTGGAGAAATACAGAGTCAGGAGAAATTATAAAGATTCCTCAATACTGACACAGATACTGTCTTTAACGGAAACCAAGAATATCACTATACGTTTGTCAGACATTGTCAGACTGTCACAGGATTTAAGATTTTTTTTTAAATAATACTGGTAATGCTGAAGTGATAAATCCCTTTTTTCAGTTGAGCAAATACTGAAACTTGCCACAAAAACTTCTGTTTCATTTTATTAAGCCAAAATGCCAAATGTTCACATTTGTGTTTCAAGAGAATTTTCTTTGCTTCTTATCACTGGAAATGAAATATCTTTTCCCTTTTAACTGCTAATTAAAAAAACTAGAAATTCAAAGACATCAAGGTTTGAAAACTTGTGACAGGCTTATTTTCACCATTGCATGATGTTTTATGGATTTGATAATTAAAGAAAAACACAGAGAAGCAGATTAATTAAAACAGGAAGTTGATGTTAATAGCATCCCCAAACATTTGTTTAATGTCAATACATGAAAGTGCACAGACAAACAAGTACGGTTCGATTGCGCATTATTGCTCTTGTGGGCAGTGCAGCGTGCATGAAATGAAGAGCACCAGTTGCCTTTAGCTTCGTCTGGCCCAGGGTGTTTCCTGCATGTTGATAATCCTTTTTGATGTTTGCAAACACAGTTCACAGTGGATTGTTTCCTTTGCAGCTATAAAATATAGTGGCCACACACTGAAGTGACATAATAGCAAGCTATGATACTCAGTGATGTGTTTGATGCAGTTAATTACCTTCTCCAGACATGTTGCACGGACGTATGAACTCATTTTCATTTTCACACAATGAAAAATGGGGCAAAAGCTCTTGCAATGACATCTTCTGACATCTGTCTGGTCTGTTATTTTATTTTTCAGACACATTCAGAACATCAGCGAGATCAAGACGGATGTGGGCAAGGCCAGAGCCTGGGTTCGCCTCTCAATGGAGAAGAAGCTGCTTTCCAGACACCTGAAGCAGCTGCTTTCAGAACACGAACTGACAAAGTGAGCAAAAAACAACCTTTTACTTATTATTAAACGTATTAATTAACTACAACAATGAGTCTAAATACAACAATATAAAGATCAGGAAGTATCTTTTCCTACCTGTTCTATTTTGTTATCCTATCCTGTCTATTTGTTTGTGTAGGAATGTCTGTCTCATATGAAATTAAGATGATATGCTAGGTGCCCATTTATAATACATTCACTCTTTTGAAATTTCAAAGCATCATCCTGCAGTCCACTGCCACATAAATAATTCACTGCGCTCTTCATAATTGATATCTGAGTGGTGAACTGGGTCACAGGGATGTCTGTCTGCCTTTGTGACCTTACACAGTCATTTGTTCTACTTCTATATCAAACCAAACACCACCAACCAACACACTTTGTTGCTCATTTGCCCCTACAATAATCCTCACTGTTGAGAAGTGGAACCATTTAAAAAAAATAATTAAAATTTCTGGGTATAAAAATGAATGATTATTGTTACAATAAATGAGCTTTTTCTTTTTCTTTTAGAAAACTGTACAAGCGATATGCCTTCCTTCGCTGTGATGATGAGAAGGAGCAGTTTCTTTACCACCTACTTTCTTTTAACGCTGTGGATTACTTCTGTTTCACCAACGTCTTTACAACCATCAGTGAGTGCTGTTTTGATCCCACACAGCATGGCAACAATATCACTAAACAAGGGCTTCTTTGTGATCTTATATGATGTTTTTCATGTATCTCTCCTCCAGTGATACCCTACCATGTGGTGGTTGTTCCCAGTAAGAAGCTCGGTGGCTCTATGTTCACCGCCAACCCCTGGGTGTGTGTTTCTGGTGAGCTGGCAGAGACTGGAGTCCTGCAGGTCCCCAGAAATACTCTGGAGATCACTTTCGAGGTTGGTGATTAGTATCTGATCAAGAGTAATTCCTCTTTATTGCAACTTTTTTGTAGTCTTAGTGTATTTTTTGTAGTTTTAGTGCTCTAAGGAGCAACAGAGGTGCAGCTGTTTACTTAGATTATCTAAACCAGAGGTGTTCAGGGGCCACAAACAGCACAATTTGATCTCAAGTGGGCCGGACCAGTAAAATAATAGCTTGATATCCTATAAATATAAAGAATTTTGAATTTTTCCCTTTATTTTAGTACAAATTCATCCTGAGGGTTGGATTGGACCCTGTGCCTGACTGGGTTTGGCCCAAGGGCCGCACGTTTGACACCCCAGATCTAAACCATATTTTTTTGATATACTGGACTAGAGTGGACTGACATGTCAGTAGAAAGAAAACTGTAAATAACATTGTATGACAAGTCAAAGTTAACCATAGATATTGGGTAATAATATAAGAGTGATTGGATGCTTACAATGGATAATAATAATTGGGTAATAATTTTCCTTAACACAGTTGTTGTGTCTTCCAGAAAGATGTGTCAGTAAAATGATTGCCTTTCATTTAACAAACTATAGTTAAAAACGACCAAGACTATGAAAATAGATAGTATAATATAATTATCCTGTGAGCTAATGCCTTGTGTTGTGGATTTAGTTTTTGTTTTAGGTGCTTGACACTTAGCATGTTTCTTTTTCCTCTCAGTGTCAAAATCTGGGCAAACTCACCACAGTACAAATGGGCCACGATAACTCAGGACTCTACGCCAAGTGGCTTGTGGAGTGTGTTGTTGTCCGTAACGAAATCACAGGCCACACGTACAAGTAAGCACACATTGTGACGAAAATTTCACCGACCATCGATTTGACCAGATAGTTGTCAAAGGCATGAACTCGCCTTGTCTCTGTCGTGCAGGTTTCCGTGCGGCCGGTGGCTGGGGAAGGGCGTGGACGACGGCAGTCTGGAGCGGATCTTGGTGGGAGAGCTGATGACCCCCACCACAGAGAACGATGAGAGGATGTGTCGCACTCCCCCGATGCAGCAGTCCCCGGGGATGATGAGGAGGTTTGTTACCATCTCGCCAAACAGCAAACCAAGTAAGTTCCTCAGCTCATCTTTGCAAACTCCTCCGTGTTGTACCGTGTTGTATGTAGATATTTGTTATAATCTAACAGAAAGGAAACATCTGCCTCTTTTGGATTTTCCTCTTTCCACCTCAGTTCGAGATTGTCCAATGTCCCTCACTTTTTGTGCTCATTAATGCTTGAAGTTTTGTTCACATTACCTTCAGTGGTTAAAAATCCAAATGCATGAATGAGAAAACTCAATGACAAGTGGGTAAAACGTGGATGGGAGTGTTTGTTTTTCCTCTGTGTGTCTGTATTGTCTGACAGCATCTCTGTTTGCCTTTTCCTCCTCACCCAGAGTTAAACACAGGTCAGATCCAGGAGGGAGTGGGAGAGGCCATCAATGGGATTGTGAAGCACTTCCACAAGCCGGAGAAGGAGGTGAGAGACGCCAGTCCAGACAGGCCCCAACATGTAGTTCTATTATTCATCACATATGAAGAAAAAGCAGCTTTCTGCTCTGATGGTCCCCGAGCCCCCTTTCATGCATTGTTTCATCTGTTGTTTTTATTATCAGAATGGTGTCCTATATTTTTCCTGTTCTAGAGGCACCAATTACAAAACACCAATACTAATAATTACTATTCATAGTAGGTAGAGAGATAATTGTGTTACGACTGTAGTGTAATTCAATGGAGATTTGTAATTTAACTGTTGATTGCAGGTTTTAAAAGTCATCCATTGTGTATTTAAGGTTTTTTTTTTCTATCATGGAAATCCCCTTCACTCGTGCTCCACCTCTACAGTACAGACAGGCCTCTGACTTCAGTGGTCCCAGCATCCTTTTCATTATAAACACCTTTGTGTACATTAGCGCCGTGCCTCCACTTAAAAGACCGAACCCAGACCCTACATCACTCAGTAACTACAGATCTGTCCCAGAATTACCCTTTCTAAAACTTATTTTATCGAAACTGCTACTTTACCAAAACAATGATTCTCAGTGACTGTGCTATCATTATTCTACTGGACCTCAGTGCTACTTTCAACACTCTTAACACACCATCTTAGACTGTCTGAAGCACGATGTTAGCGATATTGTCACAGCATTAAATTGGTTCAGCTCCTATCTCACAAATAAGTCTGTCTCAGTCAACATGAATAGATGCTTCTTCACCTCAGCGAACCTGTCATGTGGGGTCCCCCAAGGCTCTGTCCGCGGCCCCATTCGCTTTGCCTACAACATGCTGCCTTTAACCTTGGTTTTCACCGACCTAGAATCTTTGGCATGATCTCTGACTCTCTGTCCTCAAGGCTGATGAACATGTAGAGGCAGTAGTACAATCCAGATTATTTAATTGTGTACAATCCCCTTTCCTCTCATTCAGTGACTGACTGAATAATAGCTATCTATGATCTCATGTCCTCCAGGCTTCACTTCTGTAGTCGCCCTCTTCTCAACTGCAGATGGTCCTCGTAGTGATTCCTGGGGGAGGGATCACATTACCTCCATCCTGGTGTCACTTCATTCACTCCTGATTCATTTTAAAATAAATGTTAAGATTTAGCTGTTTGTTTTTTAAGCTCTCAGCAGATTAAATTAAACACCAAGGACCTAATGGTGTATTCCCAGTCATGACCCATCGCCTGCCCATGTCAATCAGATCTGCCCCATTCATCGACTCTCAAAACATATTAATTTCCCTCGTATTCAAGCCAAGATAAGCAGGCTCCTCCATTCTGTTCATGTTTCTTATATATTTTTGATTTTGAATTTTGATTTAGTGTAATTTTTTTGCCTTGGTGTGGCACAGCACTTTGGTCAGTGTGCTCAAGACGTGCTCTATAAATAAATTTGAATTGAATTGACTGAACAATAACGGGAGGCTGCCAAGAATTAAAGGTTATCCTAAAATTAAAAGGCACTTTATCCGTTGTTGTTGTGTTTGTAACTATGGTTATAGTGTATGTGTTGCGTCATACAATATTTCAGTCACGATAGCTTGCCCACTTGCCTCTTGGACATGTTTTTACCTTCATACTGAAAACTGAAAACTCTTCCTTTCAAAGAATAAGAAAATGTACACAGTCAGCGGTTTAATTCAGCAACGTTCATCAGAAATCTAAATACATTTCCCTCTCGACATAACGATTTATTATTCAAAAGATGCTGTTTCCTCTTGAGAAGAAATATGACCTGAGAGACAGCTGTGTCCCGGGCACTCTAATTGCTGCACCTTCCTTCCACCCTTCCTCCTTCCTCCCTCTTTTTCAGTAAAATACTCGGCATGTTGCGTTGGTATCTTAATGGGAAAGCTCGACCTGAGAATTTGCTTCATTGCTTTATTGTTTTCTGATTTGAAAGGACACAACAACTTTTTAGTTTCTTTAACTATATGCATCTTCTTGTTTTTGCTCTCCACAGAGAGGCAGCCTGACCCTTCTCCTCTGTGGGGAGTACGGCCTCGTCTGGGCTCTGGAGCAAGTTTTCCAGCACGGTTTCAAATCACCACGACTCTTTAAGAATGTCTTCATCTGGGACTTTTTGGGTAAAGACTTAATAACATTACCTCCTTAAGTCTTAAATGTGATATTCCACCCAAAATTGGCCGTAAAAAGCTCAAAACAGCAGCTGTGGTCAGTTTAAGTTAAATGCCAGCGAAAGACTCTAATACTGACATGTTGAAATAACATTCTCCTGCAGCATGATCCACTTCTCTGCTGTACAAAACATCTGTTTGTCTCCAACAACAACAGTTTTGAGAAAATACACTTTGCTATTTGTAGCTTGAGGATAGTGTCGTGAAATTACATGAAACTGAAGTAGTGTATTCATCTTTCAGTCACTCATTATTTTGTGTAGTGATGGTTGTACAATATTTAGAATATCTGTGCAGGCAGGAAATATCACTGTAAAAACCCAAAAGATTTTAGATTAAGTGTTGCAGCAAACAGACCTTTGTATTACTGTACAAACAGTGGCTAACTGGTTTGTATTTTAACTTGCTTTAACAGAAAAGGCACAAGTGTACTTTGAAAGTGCAGAGCAGCGGGAGGTGGCTCCAGACGAAAACTGGCAAACAAGAGTGCGCCACTTCTGCCGCTTCATGCGCGCCATCAACAACACATCCAGAAACATCGGCAAGGACGGAAAGTTCCAGATGCTCGTCTGCCTGGGCGCAAGGTAGGCAGGCAGCACTCACTAACACCATGAGACATAATTCCTTAGATAAAACACCCGGTCTCTGCAGCTGAAGTGGATGCACTGCTCTGTGTCTGACCCTTCATCAAGGAGTCAAGAGAAAACGATCTCTCCTTGGGGGATTCTTGAAGTATCAGATATTCCAATGATTCTTCTGTGGAGGGGTGTATGTGCCCTTGTATTGGCTGCATAATGATCTAGTACTTTGTGTCTTGGTGTAAAGCTCTGTTTTTAAACTCCTTCATATGAATTAAGTCAATTAGTTGATCTATTGAAAAATTTGGGTTAGAAGAATTCATTAAAGCAGAAGTAAGCGGAATGTTTGTGTTAATATAAGTCTTAAATAGTTATATCTTCCGACAGCAATCACTTACAAAGAGTGTTTGGTCCGAAACACGGGTCTGTCAGTCACTCTGCTCTGCTCTAAGCCGAGGAGAAAACTTCTTGTATACTTCCTTGTATCCTACAAGCTTTATCCAATGAGGAGAGAGAACGGCATGAAGGGCTGTGTGTGCAGGCAAGGGATGCACGTGAATGTGGTGACGTAGGGACAAGGACCAATAGATTCATGACGAGGGCGGGGGCTGCTAACTCCATCGGCTGTCAAAAAGTTAGCCAAAACGACCGGATCGCTTACTTCTGCTTTAAATTGCGTGTAAAAAAAAAAGTCCATCATTGAAACTTTTTTTTTTTTTTTACACTGCCTTGATTTTAAATTATTCATATTGGAGTATTGCAGTTGCATGTTTTTATAGTTTTAAGCTGGTCCATTGACTTCATGTGTGTGTGTGTGTTTTCTGCTGCTTTTAGGGACCATTTGCTGCATCACTGGATCGCTCTGCTCGCAGACTGTCCAATCACTGCTCAGATGTACGAGGAGACGGCACTGATTAAGGACCGCTCGTTGGTGAACTCTCTGATCAGAGTGCTACAGACTCTGCAGGAGTTCAACATCACCCTGGAGGCTTCACTTGTCAAAGGTGTTGGGATCTAAACCAAACCGACCAACTTCCCACCAGTTGTACGTGACCAGGAAGATCACTGGGGACCACTAAAAAGAATAATGGAACCTTTTATATGCAGAAACAGACTTGAACAAAGGACATTTTCTGGCTTATATTAAAGCTACTGTTACATTTGCCATATATTAAGTGCAATGAGCCTTTCAAGATTGGTTGTTATTTTTATCCTCAATGATGTTGCCATTAGATGTTAAAATATGTTTTCTATTATGAACCATGATTTTCACATTACTGACGATGACCTACTTGTGCTATAACGTTTTATTGAAAGCTAAATATTTTCATTGTTATCGTGAACTGCTGACAATGGCTATATTTAAGGGAAAGTGAGGATCAAAGCTGTTAATATATTTTCAGAGAAAAACAGTATTATTTTGTTAAATCAGTCAAGTTGCTTGCTCTGTTGTCAACTCAGATTCCAATGTCATAACGCAGAGCTGAAAGCAAATGATGTAGAAGTATGCTTTATAAGTATGTGTATGACAGGGAGGTTTGTAGAGTGGGAGATGATTAATCTATAGACTAGAGGAATTAAAAGGTCATCACATTTGGGCCTTTCCCTGAGAAATGTACAAGTATGCAAATCTTTTACATGGAATACCTTCAGAAGAGAAAACGACCCTTCTTGCATGATAATAAGACTGTGTGGCTTCAGACTGTATACAATGATGGACAGGATATTCAGTGGGATATACAAGAAAGTACCCCAAGTTTTTGGTTTGTGTTCCAGACACAAGTCCTCCAAGTGATGCTTGACCCAGCTTTCTGTGCAAAGTCGATCACAATGACAGCCTTCGTGTAAATACCTCCAACCAGCCCTTTCCCTGACCATCATCCTAGCCCTTACACATCTGCCCTCTTCTCTGAACAAAGACAGCGTGATGATCTTCGTAGATGGCTCATAATGAAGGATGATCTCCTGCTCCCCATGTAAGGAGAAAAAAAAGGACTGCTTTTTTCCCCCTGCAGATTTTGTCATCATGGTTTCTTGCTATGCAATATCCACACGAGAAAAATTCAGCCCCCTACAAACTCAATATCATGGTGTCTTGAGGTTTTACCGGGCCCCTCCTCTGTTACATACATCAAACTTTACTGTGCAGAATAAGAGATTTGATATGTGAAGGACTTCTTTTCTGTGCCAACAATGTCTGGAATGACTGTGTTGTACTCGTCTGTGTACGACCCACACATGAGCATCTTGGGAGATATATATTTTTGTTTTCCAATACGGTTGTACATTTATTGACATAGGTGTAATGTAGTGTTTACTAAGTGAGCAACAGTGTACAGTGTAAAAATATATTAAGAATAAAGCATCTGTAATGCGTTAAAATGGGTTTTATTGTGGTAGAGTGAATCAGTTGTTTATACAATATTTATATTATCTGCTGAGTGTGCTTTCTCGTTTGAAGAATGTAGCTTACTTTAAAAATTCACTGCTGTCAGCTCCACTGGTTTTATTCAACAATAGTGAACTGAATGCCTTTGATTTCTAGACGCTTGGTCCAAATAACAGAACAAAAGAAGCAATTTGATTGAGGTGAAGCTTGTGGGAAATTATGATTTAAGTGATGAATGGTTAGTTGGAGCCTTTTACCCCACTTTGTATTTATTAACACAAAAATAATTAAACCCCGCCACAACATTCCCGATCTAATAATTATAATCAGCTTTGTGTCAAACAAAATCATAGTTACAAGGTAATATAGCCGTGATTTAATGGTGATTTTCGCAAACGCGCTGTTTTTTGGTAGATAAACACAATAATTCCCGCTGCAGGCGCTTTCTCGGCTGAAAAAAATGTAAACAAACTCTTTCGCGCCATGTCAGAAGGCTGTTTTTCTTTAAAGCCTCAGGCCGGGTGGTTCATGGGACTTGGAGTTTGACAGTAGGCCATTAACGATGTGAGTGAACGGCGTTCGCTCGCTCGTTTGACTACACCTCCCAGAATCCACAGCTTCTTAGAATCACGCAAGGACAGCCGTGATTGGTTGACTCGAGGTTCAAACTCAACGGTCGCACTCCTTATATGGTCATTGTACGCTCAGCCCTTTCATTACGGCTTTTTATGCAAATGAGATTCTAATGGCCAGCTGTATGCAGCAGTAGTAAGAGCATGCGCAGTGCGTGAAAAGAAATACGGCGAAGATTCAAAGTTTTTGTTCCGTAAGTACGCTGTTATTTCTCTTACACAGAATTTACACTTGTGAAATACTGCTTGGTTTGTTTGTGTGGGGACAGACTCGTCGCGGTGTGTTGTAATCCTAGCCTGACGCGTGTGTTTGCAGTTGCAACGAGCTAAACGTACAAAGAGTAACCGACTCGACAATGGGATAACGTGGAAGTGAACGAGAGCGTGGCGTGGTTGGAGGTAGCAGACTCGGCTAGCTAGCATGCTAACAGCTAACAACAATGAACCGCATTTGGCGCTCTAGCGGGGAAAAGTTTGAATTTAAAGGGGAACGTGGGTTTACCGCAACTTTTTCGCATTTTAATAAAATCCCGAGAACACACATGCATTGCACAAAGTCGACAGTCGTGTGTCGTTTTTTAGACACGCGTGTTGCACATAAATTCAACGAGTAGTAGTAGCCCGGTAGCTTTTTGTTTCTTACTTCAGAAAAGCGCTATTCCCCGCTTTTTGTTTCGACTTGTCTCCGCAGACAAACACGCAGCTAAACAATGTCCCAATATCGCCAATTGATACTTGTATTAGTGCATTTTTGTGTGCGCAAGATTTCAAATGTTCAGAAAAGTCACATTAATGACAGTGGACGATAGTAAAACGCTTGTGTTGGTGGGTGTTAACATCTCTGTGATTCAACTCACTCACGTTAACCGGACCGGGGAGCGTGTGAAAGTTTGCACTTTGCAACCTGTATTACCTAAATCTAACCCAACCGCTCATTAAGCTTTATTTCCTTAACACCGAAACCGATAATATCTGGTTATAATATTTATGTTATGTCGGTGTTATCTGTTTATAATGTGTTCCCGCGGCTCGGCTTAAAAATTCCTTAAGACACTTGGTTGATTTTATTTTTTTTCATTATTTATTTGCTTTGGTCGACGTTAATTTAGGTTTTCCAAGTGTTTATGAGCTGCAGATACGATGCACTGCAATAAAACTGTGTTTTTTCATACAGGATATGTTGAAATTATGGTTTTAAAAATTGCTCGCTCATATGTGTCTGAGCGCCTGTAGGGACCGCCCCCTTCTTCAGTAGTAGAAAGCGCGACTGTCTGCACACATCCACTGTGCTTGTAAAGGGATTGGGACTGGGATTACCGAGCTTTGTTTGTTGTTTATCTTTTTTTTTTGTTCCACATCTGCAGGTTTTTTTTTGCCAGATCATTGACCAACTACAGACAGAGTATGTTTGGCTTTCACAAGTCAAAGATCTACCGGAGTAACGACGGATGTTGCATCTGCAAGACCAAGTCGTCCAGCTCCCGGTTCACAGACAGCAGTCGGTATGAGGAGACCTTCAGGCTCTGTTTTGGGTAAGAGCTCCCATTCATTCATTCATTTATTTACATTTACATTGGGCGTTTGTGTGTTGTTGTTGGTGTCTGTAATTAATTGCTTGTTTTTAGGACTGTTAAACATAAGCAATGACTCTGTTTATGGTGTTTCAATGTGTGCGTTAATGTTTATCTATTATTTATTATTTATACAGACTGTCAGAGGATCGTGTTGGAGACATTTGCAACGCCTGTGTGTTACTGGTGAAGAGGTGGAAGAAACTGCCTCATGGCTCCAAGAAGAACTGGAACCATGTAAGTGATGCATCCCCACTATAGTGAGAGTAATATTTGTCTGGTTGTCTGATGTTGGACTTTTTAAATTAACATATTTTTGCTGATGTAACCCAGGTGGTGGATGCCAGAGCTGGGCCGGGCTTCAAGGTGACAAAACCCAAGAAGATCAAGAACAGTGACGGCAAGAAGAAAAGCAAGCTAAAGAAACTTCACAAGTTAAAGAGACAAAGTAAGTTGATATTAAATATTAGGTAATGCTTAAGAACTGCTCAGACATTAAACATGTTGACTTGAAGTATCTTTGTCGTGCATATATAAATGCAATTGCACATGAAAAATGACTGAGCATCTTGTGTCTCTTTATATTGGGACGTGCTCTGTGTTGGAAGTTTGCTTTTGAGCTTAAACAGAATAGGAAACTCTAAGGATTATGTACATAAATGTGAATATTATGAGTAATATGAATATTTGATCAGTTTCTTTGGCATCTATTGTACTAAGCTGGGAATTAATATATTTTGCACTGTGTATCAGACAAAGCATTATCAAGATTAATTTCTTCTATAATTGTTAGGTCAGTAAAACACTAGAAAATGATGAAAAATGTGTGTTAGAGGAAAAAATCTAAACATTTTTCTAATTGGTGAGAAAAAATGGAACACTCTTTAAAGTTCCCCCAAAGACATCAAAAGTTGGTGAATTTCTCTAAAAGGCACAACTGTCAGCAGTTAAGTCCAGATAAATCTCATGACAGTCCTCTAAGCGTGTTTTGTTTTGTTTCCAAGCAGACTCAGATGCCCACAGCACGACCTCCAGCGTGTCTCCTGCCCAGTCTCCCAGTTACAGCAACCAGTCAGACGACGGTTCAGACATCGAGTCTAAACAGAGACGCTCGACTCCCTCCATCTTCTCTTTCCTGGATCGTTCCTACTGGAAAAGGCAGGCTACTTTTCAGATTTACTAAATAGTTTTGCCTCCCTTTGTAAAATAATTCAACTATATAATATTGACTTATTTAATAATGGTCTCTTCTCACCTCTCCTTTTTGTAGACAAAAGGTGTGCTGTGGGATCGTCTACAAAGGACGGTTCGGCGAGGTGATTATCGATCCTCGTCTTTTCAAGCCCTGCTGCAGTTCCAAAAAACAGAAGACACTGGCGTCCACACAAGTGGCCACACATCTTCCCGACACACTTCCTCCACAGCTCCCGGAAGACGCTCAAGAAACCTGGTGATTTGCTTTTCGTTAACTCCCTCTGTAGGGTTATCCATGGCATCCTCCTGGATTTGTCTCCAGTGGCAGACCTCCCATTCCCCCTGTTAGATCAGTTGGTTAGATATTTCTTTTCTATGTAATATTCCTTTTTTTTATATGGGTATTTTTTTTAACTTTTTGTATAGAGTTAATTTTCTTTTTTTATGAAAAGCTAAAAAGAAAGAAAAAAAAACTTATGGGCATTAGCGTTATTTATAGAATGAGGAGATAAAATTTGAGGCTCCGTTTCTGATTCTCTTCTGTTTTGATTATTTTTGTATTATGTGATCATAAATGTTTTGTCACTTTTTCATACATATCAAGACTGTTCTTTTTTCCTAATTTGTTAAAATGTAAGTGTGCATATGAAAGACACCAGCTTTTTCTAATACCAGCTTTTTTTGTGTGCGAGTGTAGGAGTGGCTCTTCGTTGCTGCCATGTTTTTGTCCTTTCTGTTTGCTCCGTATGTGCAAATGCGCGAGTCTGTAGTTTTTCTAGTACACAGAGGGCTATCAGTGACACCAGGGATCATTAGTACACTGTTCTCCACGAATTAAGCTTTTAATGTGTGTATAGATATGAGCAAATAATCTTCTAACATTCTCACAGCTTAAGCATGCCATGAGTTTGAAACACTCCATTGTAATTTGTTCAGTTTGTGCACATTGACTCATAGATGAGGTTAGACCATGCATGCAGTACATTCCTTTGCCTTTCTGGAATGACAAAAGCGATTTGTATTTATTTCCTTTGTACAGCCTACAATGAAATGAAAATGCATGTTGTAAAGCAAATGTTTTTAAAATGGAATTTGTAAATACAGTGTTTTGGCTCTTGATCCATTCAAACTTTTTTAAATGACAGGAATGGCAAACCACTACTTCTGTAAAAAAAAATGTTTTGTGTGTCTGAAAGGTGCTGAAAAAATGTACTTTTACGCTAATTCAGTTAAGTTTTTTTGTTTTTGTTTTTTTAATCTTATTTTCACATCTCATTCTCTCAGACACGTTTCTCTAAAAGATGTGCAAAGCTGTAGCCTGTGCTCTGTGCAGAAATGTGTTTAAACTGTAAACAAACTTAGATGCTTATTTGCAGCATCATTAAATCATTCACTAATGGCTTGCAATGGTAAGCAAGCGGACATTCAGGAAACACAGTCTGTTTTATGGCTACTCTGTTTTTGCCAGAAAAATGCTGTTAGAGAAAACGTGTTTGTGATTGTCATTGCTGTGATTTATTCAGATGCAATTGTCCAAGTTCAAACTATGCAGACATTATGAATGTGAGAAGTTCTCTGGGGATGTCTACCACTTTTGCTGTTTTAGTATAAAGTGGTGGATTGTTTATTCAACCAAATTGAAAAAGCAAACAATTATTTCAGCAATAATCTTACATTTTCCAAATCACGATTCATAATTGTCTCAAGGTATTTCTTATGGTATAATAATGCTCAGATTGCACAGTTTCAGCAACGGTGTGCTTACTGTCTCTCAAATCGATACTGCAGTGACAACGGTTTCTCTTTTCTGTTTTTACAATATTGTTACCAATATCAGACTTCATGAATTGACAGACAATATTCTGTAAAGTTGCTTAATATATAAACTTTTCTGCGGCAGGGTAGTTTAATGCTGAACACGTTCTATTATTCTTTTTAAAAGGAGAAATGCTGCTTTCTTTTAAGCTGCAGAATAAGCTTGTTTTTTGTCCTTAGGGAGTTGCCATATTTTTTTTGCGAGGTACATTTTGGGATGTGAAATGTGCCTTAATGAATTACCTGACCTTTTCATTATGATTCTCATGTAATTTATATTTATTTATTACAAACCTTTTTTTCTTTTTCTTTTTTACTGAAATTTTGAGACAACTGGTGTAGAGTCTTTCAGAAAACCTGTTCTTAATTTTGTGCACTTCCTTTGAACATGCAATGTAGATGATTTTCAATGCTTTTTTGTATACTGTACCACAAAGTAGAAGTGTATTGTAATAAAAAATGAAATAAAATTGACAAAAACGAAATAAAATGTATGCGTGTAATACTTATCTGGGCCGGCAGGTGGTGCGCAAGAGCCACACGGCGGCTTGTGCGCACTGAAGCCATCCATGACTGAAACACCTTGGAGCGGTCCAACTTGATTCAATTAAGTTTCCTTTGTTTGTTTTGTCACTGTTTTAATGATTTAGCAAAAATATTTTTTACTATTTTGGAAACTACTATATTATGCATATGCTTTTATAATATGATTTTATATTGTAGCCTATATTAATGTAGCTTTGGTAGATGAAAAAATAGCCCTAGAAAATAATACATATAATAGTTTACATGTTAAAGGTGTTTGTCGATTCAATCTGCTGAAATGCATTAAACCTTGAATTAACATAAAACAGAATTGGCCCCTACATAGACTCAATTAGGCTACATGAGGTTTACCAAACTATTTCCGGTTAAAACTTTCAAAATAAAACCGTCTTCGAGCTCATTAATGTTGTGGCGTTTTGCGCAAGTCGCAACACTTCCGGTTTTGCACCGGCCATACGACTGACTTGACGCAACTCTGTTTTCTTTTCTTTTTTTCTCTTTCTCCTCCACACTCTCACGTGTACGCGCATGCACGCTCTCCTTTAAACACACACACACACACACATGCACACGCGCACACACACACTTACTCACTCCTTTCTCTTTTGAAAAGCCCCTTGTGAGGCAGATTGACAGGCTAGAATGAAAATGAGGCGGACGCTCGGTCACGACTTCAGTGTGGACGCGTCCCTTTGAGCAGACCTCTAAACTTGGATCATATCACCATGGGAGCTGTTTGGGCCGCAAGGGACTTTTGTTTGTTTTTGCTCTTGTTAAATAGTCGCCAAAGCGCAGCGCTTCCAGAGATTCGAGGTGGGACTGTAGTGAGCGTGTGTGTGTGTGTGTGTGGTGTGTGTGTGGTGTGTGTGTGTGTGTGTGTGAGTGAGTGAGTGTGTGAGTGAGTGAGAGTGTGTGTGTGAGAGTGTGAGTGTGTGTGTGAATGAGTGTGTCTGAGTGTGTTGTGTTTTCCTGTCGTGGAGAGTGCTACTTTTACGCACGCTTTGAGGAGTGCGCTCTTGTTGTCTCTCCAATGGTGACTTTTAAATTTTTCTTTAGTTTTATAACGTGTAGTTTATGTAACACTGACTGTGGCTCTGGGGGGTGTGTGTGCTTCATAATACACCAGTTATTAACACACGTTTATTTTGTATGTAACTTATTAACTCTTAGGTCAGTTTTTAAGTGAATTTTCCAATTTCCTTGCTTTGAAACTTTTAAGTTTTAGTGTTAATCGGTGACATGTGAGTTTTCTGTCATCTGTCTTTTTTTTTTCTTCTTTTTTTTCTTTTTGCACATTTTATGGCAAACCTGAGAGAGCCTGTGTGGAAAACGTCATCTTATCTGCTTTATTGATAGCGCATTTGAATGTGTTTGGATAATCATGACCCTTAAGACCTGTGTGGATTTCAGCAGATCCATGTGCAGAGGGAAGTGATGGCTGTCACATTGATGCTATTTGCCAGACAACCCAAGGCTCGTACAAGTGCACGTGTAAAACAGGATTTAAAGGAGATGGAAAACACTGCGAAGGTAATGTGTTTCCCTCTGTGTTGACTTGTTTGATTCAGCTAAGTCAGATCACAGAGTTGTGATGTTATTTTGTTAGTTTTTAGAGGTTATACATTTATATAACATCACAACAACATTTAATCTGCTGTAGCATCACTTCTCTCTTCCCATTTGTTATTCCTGTTCCCATTCATTCTTCATATTCACCACACATCTTCTGTTGTTCAAGTCTTTTGCATTTAAACTGTTGATTATATAGATGAACATTTATTTCTGTGGTGTTTACTCCTCAGACACTGATGAGTGTGACCTGGAGTACAATGGTGGCTGTGTACACGAGTGCACCAATATACCAGGCAATTATCGCTGCACTTGTTATGATGGATTCAATTTGGCTCATGATGGACATAACTGCCTAGGTAAGGTCAGCTGAACACCCCTCTGAAGTGAGATATCAGCTCTGATGGTGAAGAGTTCATGACTGTGTGGGCTGAATGTGAAGTTTCATGCTCATGTTTTAAAATGCAGCTTAACACAAACAGTTTTGGTTTTGTTCATGCATTAATTTAAACAATTCATAAATATTTATAGTGGGCAAAGAAAAAAGCCTTAATTACATTTGCTGTGTTTGGGAAACAGATGAGTTAAAAGCTATTCTCTAGTTGGACATGACAAATACTTTTCCAGAGTTGTATAAACACTAATGCAGTTGCTCCCCTGTCCTGTAGATGTGGATGAATGCAAACTGAACAATGGTGGATGCCAGCACACTTGTGTCAACACCATGGGCAGCTACGAGTGCCGCTGCAAAGAGGGCTTCTTCCTCAGCGACAACCAGCACACATGCATCCACCGCTCTGTGGGTGAGTGTCCGACATGCTCGGTGTTTCTGTAAACAGCAGCCGCGCCTGCGTCCACCTACTTGACAACACAGATGTTTCAGCGCACTGATGAGCTGAAAATATTCTGCGTCACCCCCACAGATTTAGACATTGTTTTGAAAGTTTCTGGAGGAAGAGAAAGTTTTTTGAAGTGTCTGATTCACGCTGTTGTTTGCGTTTTTGCAGGATGCTTGTATGTTGCTAATCGCATTAAGGCATGAAAAAACAGACAAGAGAATTATCCTGCAAATTCTCCAATATTCACATACAAATCTAAGAGTGACGGCACAATGAGGGGTGACAGGTTCAAGCTGGCTCCCGTCACTGAGCTTTTATCCTCAGCAGCAACACGCTGTGGGAAAAAGGATCTCTGAGTCCCAGAGAACAAAATAAGTTAATAACTGCAACACTCGGGCCTATGTGGTCTGTGTCACAGATTTGTCTGAAGTGCCTTTGTTTTGTCTCCTTGATTGAAGTCAACTTAAATGCAAGTACTTTCCACTTCATCGGGTCTTGACAAGCCTTTTAAAACCCTGTGGACCTATCCACTCAGCTGTGACCTATCGATATAAATGGCTCTTCATAATCCCATTTTTCAGCTGGAAGCGTGCTGCAGAAGCTGGAGGAGCTTCATTTTCACAGAATCAACTTTAGAACAACTTTTTTGCTTCTGCTCTGAGAAAACTTCTTTTTCCTCCCCTCGAAGTGTTAAAAATAACACAGTGGTGGATGTTTTTGAATTGAGTGAGGCGTGAGAACAATCAGTGTCTTTGAGGATGCCAGACTAATCTCTCACTATGTGTGCCTTTGTGTGGAGCCGGTCAGTCACTGTAGGAGAGTTTCATTGTGTACCTCTCTCCCTCATTCGGTCCCCAGAGGGCCTCAACTGTATGAATAAGGAGCACGGCTGCGCCCACATCTGCAAAGAGACGCCCAAAGGGGGCGTGGCCTGCGAGTGTCGTCCAGGGTTCGAGCTCGCCAGGAACCAGAGGGGCTGCATCTGTACGTGGTCGACACATACACACACATAAACACACACAGACACACACAGACACACACACCGTAGATCCATTTGGCTTCAGATGTTGCACTGATAATGTGGCTCATGCTTTGCACGTTGTTGTTGACCCCTACAGTGACTTGTAACCATGGCAACGGAGGCTGCCAGCACACCTGCGAGGACACGGAGAACGGTCCCATTTGCAGGTGTCACGCCAGGTACACCCTGCAGCCGGACAAGAGGTCGTGTGTAGGTAAGCACGGACGGCAGAGCTCGTCAGACGTCTCAGCTCCATCTCAAAACAAACGGCCCCTTTACAATCCCACGCCGTGCAGACGTTCATCGTTGAAACAGACACACGGTTATCACAAAATCCTGAGGAGGAGATACCAAAACACATCAGGCTAGGTTTTTCAAGCGGTGTACAAAGCATCTGTCTCAGGAGAGCATAAAGTGGTTTCTCAGCTTAACAGCTTTTTTTTCCCCACATCTCAAATACATAAATATAAAGCGAATGGGGATGACCGAGGTGTGATTGATGTTTTGGAGACTTTCTTCTGATAACAAATGTTTCCAAAGTAAGATTATAACAAAACAGGGAGTGCACATTCCAGGAGCGGCTTATACCACGAACTGGACTTTGTGTCTTTAGTAACGCGGGGGCTATCTAGATGAATGAATGAAAACACAGTAACTGGAAACATATCTCTCTGTCAGTTGTCCTTGTTAGGCAGTGTGCATTTTTCCACACAATGGTTATGAAGGATAAGGATCAGCCGTCAGATATTGGGTAATATCTCTCTCCCTCCAGCAGCAGCAGCACCAGCAGCAGTGTGTGTGTGTGTGAGGTCCAGTCATATCAGTGCTACGTTGTCTCCAGATTCACTTTAGCGATCTGCTGCGTTATCTGGCGCACGCCAAGCCGCTGCAAGCTGAATGTCTCAAGTGTAAACATGCATCTGGTTACTGAGAGGTGGCCAACACAAACACCCAGAGCTGAAGTCAATAGGAAAGTCACGGTGCTTGTTTTATTTGGTAAAAGTAACGATTTTGTGTAGCAAATATATGTAACAATGACTGGTTCTGTGTCTGTGTGTGTGTCACAGAACGAGATGAAGCCACCACAGAGTCCTCAGACCACAACGCCACAGCCTTCGCTGAGGTGGACAAACGTGTCAAACGAAGACTGCTGATGGGTAACGATTTACACCGCCTTTTTTTTTTTTTTTTTTTTTACATGACGGCGTGTTGAGCTGCCAGGAACGGCTCAGGGGTGCTAAACAGGAGAGAGGAGTAATGTCTAGTAAACCGATGAGCATTCCTCAGCCCTTTGGAGCAAACTGTGAAATGACCACGCACTCGGCTTCTCGCCCTCGGTTTCCACCCTGAAAAATATGCATTTGTGACAGTGTGGTACATTTCACGTTTTCCTCCCATGTGGGAAGGGCAGAGTGTGAATCTTTTCTTGTATAGTTATATAGTATTTATCAGTTGTGTGATTCTGGGTCACGGCGCACATGTAAAACATTATGTGTTTGTGCATTTTACTGAATACACAGCCAGCCGCATGTGTGCAGCCTTGTCCTGTGTAATAAATAATACATGTTACCAGGGTGAGCCTAGTCAACATGCACCTTACCTGTGTAGGCATCCATCCATCCATCCATGAAATCAAACATTAACACAAAATTAAATACTCTGAGGAATTTTATCTTTTTATATTTCAAAGATGTTCAGGTTCAAAGACTTGAGTACATGAGAGAACAATGTTCGGTCAATCAGAGGTCAAGATCTGGTATTTGACTATGAAGAATAACGGTAACATTTTTTTTACAAGTAGGTCACTCTCATACATTCATGTTGTGTGTTGTAATTTCAGAGACCTGTGCGGTGAACAATGGGGGGTGTGACTGCACCTGTAAAGACACATCTACAGGCGTGCGCTGCAGCTGCCCCGTGGGCTTCACACTGCAGCCGGATGGAAAAACATGCAAAGGTCAGATTGTCGGATAAAAGAACTCCTCCGCGGAGAGAGCAAGAGCGCGATACTGAGTGCATTTATATGAGACGTTTTGCTAAAGTGTTGTCGTGTCGTGTCGCCTGTTCCCCCACAGATATTGATGAGTGTGAGCATCACAACGGCGGCTGCGAACACTTCTGCAGGAACACCATCGGCAGCTTCGAGTGCAACTGCAGAAAAGGCTTCAAGCTGCTGACGGATGAACGTTCCTGTCAAGGTAAAAATGAGAAAACTGTGTGTTCACTTCAAAGACAAAAAGAGATCTTTCTGAAGTCCATCACCTCCATGTTTGCTCTCTTTTGCGACCACATTATTCTTTTTTACTAAACAAATCAAAGGTTATCTAGATGAATTTTGAAAACCCCCCCTTCTCATCTGTGTTCAATCATAGATTATTTTTGTTAATGGGACCTTTAGATTTGAGTTTATGCCTTTTAGTGATGCTGACCTGATGCAATTACATTGAAGACATCCCATTGAAGCTCTGCCTATATTCTACCTGTAATTACTATCAAAAGCCGGTGGACTTTTACGAGACGTCGCACCGTGCACACGTCACATTTGACTGAGTTCAGGATCAAATGCTGCTGATGATGATGATGATGATGTGTGTGGGTGGGAAATCCCTCCTGATGAAGATTGCGACTGACTGCCCTGCTATTATGTCATCTGTGTGATTCTGATTACAGATATAGATGAGTGTTTTTTCGAGCGGACATGTGATCACACGTGTGTGAACTCCCCCGGTGGTTTTCAGTGTCTGTGCAACAAAGGCTACACCATGTATGGACTGGCCCACTGCGGAGGTGAGGCTACGTTAGGTGGAGGGAAGCCACACAGAACAACTTGAGCGTAACACACGAGTGCTCGGTTCAGAGATGTGTCAGGCTAAAAAAGCATCATTGATGTGCTGGAAAAACTGGAGCCTGTAATTATAATAATGCTTTTCCCTTCTCCTCTCAGATATAAATGAATGCAGTGTGAACAATGGCGGTTGTGAACAGGGTTGTGAGAACATCATTGGTGGATTTGAATGCTTTTGCCATCCTGGCTATAAACTGCACTGGAACAAAAAGGACTGCATTGGTAAGCTGGTGTCTCTTCCTGTATTATAGGCTCATCTGTTGAGTGCAGTTGTTTCTCTCTGTGGAGATAGTGATGAAAAAGTGTGCGACATCCCAGATATTGGACGTAAACGTGGGGGACAAAAACAGGAGATACTTTGAATTCTGTTTTCTTTTTTCTCTTTAATTCTCTGTCACCTGGTTTTTCTCCCGCTTGAGTGAAACATCCCATAATGCTACAGCGCCGTCGGATGTTTTGTACCTCAACTTCACGTTCATGCTCTTCCTCACTGTCACAATCAAAACTGTTCTTTTTTACCCTGGAGTTTTGTTGTGGTTTCTATCCAGAGGCCGAGGGTTTTCCACCTGCAAACCCCCCCTCTAAGCCCACCCTGAACTGTAGTAAGCAGGAGGGAGGGGACCGCTGCTTCCTGACATGCCAGTCCCAGGTTCACATCAGCAGCGGTGAGTCGGCAGAGCCAGATCTCCATGTGGCGTCATTTACCTGTACATGAATTTCCAAAGGATGAACTCTGCAGAGGAAGTCGTTATTCTTGTTATTGAGTATTTTCATTTCATGCACCAAAGCTGACACATGTAGAGCTACACTAGTACAGAGGTCACTCTCAGCTCTGTTATGCACCTTTATATTTTCCTGCTCTTATTATTCATCAAACAGATAAAAACATTACAGTTCTGCCCCGAACAGAAACCCAGAATTTGAAAGATTTCAACACTGAGTTTAGCATATTGAGAGACATGATGGCTAAGCTGACTTCATACAGCTGTTTTTGAAGGAGCTGTAATCAGTCCTCCACCAAATAACATCTCACAATTGTTACAGTGAAGCAGCTGCAGAAAGTCTAATATCTTACTTGATAAACCTGTTAGAAGCTGCTTTAAATTTAGGATAATAATGAATTAAATCAGGATATTTTTCGTGATCATCATGTTAGAAGCTTTGCAATGGATGAACGGACGTCAGTAAAGCTCAGTAGAGGTTTTTATGATGAGGAACAAGATCCTCAACAAAATAATATGATGTGAAATGCTTTTTTTGTCACAATAAGAGCCAAACATCATAATACAGATCAGATATCTCCTGATGCAGCTTTGTATTGGAAAAGTGATGCGGCGCAGCTAAAGCTTATGGAAACATAACTAAGTTAAGCTGTTCTAGATGTAGTTGATGTAGATGTGTGAACAGTTGTCAGACACTTTTCGTGTCCCTACATGCTTCCTGTTTGCTCTCCTATTTGGCTTTTGTGGCCCTAACTTTTGTCTGTGTTGGTCTGTGTGTCACGGCCTCTTGTGTGTTTTCAGGGACGGAGGATTCCTACACGGTGACCTGTGGAATGCCTCTGCCCTGCTTGGCTGACGCACAAAGGAACAACAGTGGCTTGTATTGCTTAGGCAAGTACAAAACATCGCAGATTTGCATCGATCTTTCTGCTCTGCCGCACAAAACTGTAACTCGGGAACAAGTTGGGCTGTCTTTATTTTCACTTTGTATATCAGCAGATGAAAAAAAGACAAAGTTTTCTCCCCCTCTGTCCCACAGGTCCAGAAATGGCCAGCGTTCCACGTATTAAAACCACGGCCACGTTTAAGTCTGGCACCGCGAAGTGCAACCTGAAACGGAGTCAGGAGAAGCTCAGGGAGAGCCTGAACTCGGCACACTCAGGTACAGAGGCTTCCACACAGCAACTCCATCACTGTCTCCAAACGCGAGACAGATTACAGATAGACGAGGATTAAAATTACAGCTTCTTCATGTTGCTGGTTTTAAAAAACATTTAGGGTTGACCGAGAACTGCCAGGATCCGAAGCCACAGTCTTTAGAGGATAAAGCAGACGTGATGGCCGCTTCAAAGTAAAAGCAAAAACCAAAGGCAAATGTGAAAGAAATTTGTGGGGAACGTGATGTGGTTTGGAGTGTCTTGAATGTCTCAGCGCTGCACTTTGACTGGCAGTGACAGGGGAGGATGTAATTAGCCATAGCATGCCTTTCAGTTAGGTCTGACCTAGCCATCAATCAAATGGGGTTTCCGATTGTAAGATTATTTTGCTTCACCAGAGGGTTTCGGCCTCTTGTTTAACTCCCCTCGCAGCCACTAAAAGGAACATAATTGTCTCAAATAAAGGGAATTATCACAGTGACATCCCATCCTTCTTTCAGCCTCTCCATCCTCATGCACAGCAAAATGTGGTCTGTGAATTTCTTTAACCTTTGTCTTGTGCTAGCTTTCTGCTACCATCTCTGGTGTTAGGGTCGGTTTTGATCCGTGTTTTAAATCAGCTGTAGAATACACTAAAAACATTTTCATCCCATTTGTTTTTCATCTCTTGGTTACATTGTTAGGCTTCCTTAACCATGGAAATGTTGGTTTAAATATTTTTGGTGTGGGCGCCCGGGGCCTTTTTTGTCAGTATGCCCCTTGGCTTCAATTTAACCTTCCTATTGTCAGCTTTCTGCTCCCATCTCTTGTGTTGGGGTCAGTTTTGACCCAAGTCTTAAATCAGCTGTAAAACACACTGAAAACTATTATTTATCATCCTATTTGTTTCTCATCTCTTAGTTATGTTGATGGCTTCTTTATCCATGAAACGGTTGGTTTTGCACATATGATTTCAGTTTTAACTCTAATTGTTGCTTTTATCATTATAACCGGGTCAAAACCGACCCTAACACCACAAATGTCATCATTTTAACCAGAGCATTATTGAATTTTGTTTAAATATAGGTTCCTGACAAAGTCAAACAGCCTTGATGCAATAAACAAATTTATGTGATACTTTTATGCATTAAAAACCTAAAAACAGGTCACTGAAACCCAAACACAGGAGGAATACACTCACATAACACAAGGTGGAAACAATTATCCAGAAAAGGACAATAAATCTAAATCTAATCCAATCTAAGGTTAACAATTGTGCATTTGTTTGTGTGTGTTGTATGAATGTGTGTGTGTGTGTGTGTTTGTCTCCCATGTCCACAGATAGCAGGTTCCTCTTCACCGAAAACGTCCAGTTCAGCTACGTGAGCCTGCGCTGCACCTCATCGGCTCAGCGGACGCGCAGCCGCCACGGCAGGAAGGCCGGCGAGGAGGACGGCTCGTTCATTACAGCTGAGTTTGAGCTGGATGTGAACCCAGAGGAGGTAACAGGTTGGTTGGTCTCTCTGCGCTTCCCGATTCCTCGCTTGCCTGTGACCTTCTGCTTCTCGTCCTCCACCTCTTTTCCTTCGCCGCTGTCTGTTCGTCACTAAACAAACCAAACTGTTAAAGTATCTCCTGTTTTGCCGTGGCTCTGGTGGTGGTTGTGGTGGGTTCTGGGTTCTGGGTTTGGGGCAAAGTGCTTTTTATCTGTTTAATTCCTTGATTTCTACTTGAATGGTGACCAAGAAGCGTTCCCTCTTTGACTTTGGGTTATTTTTATGTGAATGCCTCTGTGAGCATGACGGCAGATTCCAGGCATGAATTCCCAGTCTTCTCAGTGGCGTGTGAGGTGAAACTTTTGCACCGGAGACAGTTGTGGTATCAAGTGCTTCTCTCAGCAGAGAGCTGTGACCTGAGCTGCGTGCGCCGACGCTCCGAGAAGAGGCTCAGGAAAACCATCAGGACGCTGAGGAAGTCCATCAACCGGGAGCAGTTCCACCTCCACTTCGCCGGGTCCGACTACGAGCTCTCCAAGAATCCGGAGCAGCCGGCGGAGCTGGCGGGACACTGTGGGGCAGGACAGGTGCTGGTGGGCAGGAAATGTGGTGAGTTTGGTTTTACTGTTTACTTTATCATTCAGCCAGACATCGCTTCTACTTTAGATATTGATGGATTTAATCTCCCGTGAGTGCAGGTCCAGCACCTATAGCGAGGCAGCTGTTGGATGTGAGCAGCTCCGGGCAACACAGCACGCTTCATAGTCTTGACTTGAAGTAATTGAAATGGTCCATGCCAGTGAGATATATTTAGACAAGCTGGTTTAATGATTGGATTTGGAGCAGGTGTTGGCCAGATGAGCGCCATATTTGGTTTGCAGACATGCTGTAATGAGCTCGTTGGAGGGTTGAGCGAGCTCAGATGGGAGAACAGAGAGACTGTTGTTGGTTCCTCGGAGCTGTGAGATGTTCCAGCATCTCCTCGGGATAAGAGCTGTAACATGAGGGCTGAGGGCGGGTCTCCCGGTTACTGTGTTTTATACACGACTTGCGATGGAGAAAATGAATGAATGCGACCGCATGCTGTCAGCGTTAGCGGGGCGGAAGGCTGGCATGTGTTTTCTCTGGCCGTGCGCCCCTAATTTCAGGCCTCACAGTGAGTTTGCTGCCTGACGAACGCCCTCTTGATATCAGCCAGGGGAAACTGGTGCCTTTCTTGTCTTGAGACGTCCAAATATTTGTTCAAATGGTGTTTGCTTTGTTCGATATGTGCACATCTAGGGCAAACAGTCGAGACAATTCATAAACTACACCCAATCTTCAAGTGTGTTGAAGTTTACAGTTTTCACTGAGTAAGAAAAAGGAACGACAACTTGAGGCCTGACGTGCGACAAAATCACCAGCTTTGTGTTACGTATATTATATCTCCCTGAAACACCAAACCTCCCGGCCTCCACATTAACATCGAGGTTGTTGCTGATGTTGAGCCGCACTGACAGGATTTTAACCTAATCTGTGCCTGTGCATTATTCCTATCTTTCAGCAACACAGGTCTTAAGTGTCTTGATTCCTTAACTCCCCCGCTACGGTTTCTGGTCAACATTAAGCAGTCTATTGGCCATGGCAGGGGTGTAGACATGTAATTTGGGAGAGGAGGGGTGGGGGTGTGGGATGTGTGTGTGTGTGTGTGTGTGTGTGTGTGTGTGTGTGTGTGTGTGTGTGTGTGTGTGTGTGTGTGTGTGTGTGTGTGTGTAGGGGGGTGAGAGGCATTCTTCTTAACCTCCAGCTCTTTAAAGGACCTATATTTTTCCCTCCTCCCCCACCTCCCGCTCTGGCTTAGTTGGGAGCACAGTTTAGTCCTTTTCAGTTTGCCCACTCCATTGAAAACCATTTGGGGTTTGTTCTCACTGCCTCAGAGGGACGACAACACGGCCTCCTGCGCATTTGGAGAAAATATGCTTCCATCTTTGTCCACTTTTCTTCTCTAATGTGTGCGAAATCAGTTTTTATCCCTGGACACTGTGCACATTTTCAAATAAATTGTGTATCCAACAAATGATACTCAAAATTGATTTTGATTTTTTGATTTTGTTTATTAACTTTATGAATATTTCGCTTTCCACTTGTATATATGTGCTGTTGTTGATCGTTTCATGCAATCAGCAAATGTCCACACCAGATATTTTCATACATATTCATACAAAAAGTGAAACGAGAACACAAAGCGTCGGTGCAGGTCCAGACTCGGAGATGCTGCGATTGGTGCACAACACGTCCACCACGCGTTCAAGTGTGTTTGACCGTTGTAGTTGACTTGTTTGCATGTTTGTTTTAACATTGAAGATGTTTAGGAAGTGCTGTTGATTCAAGCTGGCAGTTTGAGTGCTGTGTCCCCCCTGCCCCCCAGCTGGGGCCACTTTGCATGACCCCCAGCCACTAAACTGCTAAAGAGAATTGACTTCAGCCACACCATGGGAATCAATTAGCATCAGCTGTTTGGGACTCCGCTTGATGGGCGCGAGCAGCGATTGGGCCGAGCAGAATGGGGGGATTCAGAAACCTGACCCCTTTTATTGGGTTCAGCCTCTAACCACTGTGATACCGTAGTGTTTTCCTATGTCATCAAGTAGGCAAAGACTGAGGACTTGAATAGAGGTGAAAGGTCTTTTAAACCTCTTTGGGGCCATCAATTCGAGGACTCTATAGAACCGTTCTTTGCATTTGAAAGGCTTCAAGGTTTTTTTCTCTTTCACTCTCACTCTCTCTCCTCTCTCACTGCTTCCCTCTGTCAAATAAAAGCTGTTAGAGGACAATGCAAAGATGGCTCCTCATGGTCCTTTAGAATAAACAATAGGCTTCAAAAAATGAACTGCTCTTGAGAGAATTACATTTTATTTCTTTCGAGGAAAATCAAACTATTTGCTGCACCTTGTATAATTGATCTAAAGTTAGTCTGTGTTTGTGTGTGTTTAGCTTCTGGAGATGATGGTTTCTCTGCTTACAAACAGCTTAAAGGCAACTACGGAGGCACATTTTGTGCTTGAGGCCCAAGCTTTAATTGATTTATTCTTGTTTTCAGTTTCAGTTTTCGTGTCAAGTTCTTAAAACCATCAGACAGACGCAGTAATTGCCAAATTAATTACAGGCGTCACTCTGAATGGGAGGAACCAAAGCAAAACGCTGGTTTAGTCCCTTTAATCAAGCCTTTGCACTTTGGTGAGATAAGAGGGAAATAATCTCTTTGATTTGCTTCTGTGTTTGCTTTTAAAAGAGGCGAAGGTGCTTATTGTGGTATTAAAAGTTCCTCCCTGATGTTCAGTCAAGTTGTATCAAGTATTAAGATGTGTCAGATACAGGGCACAAAGGCAGCTGTGCAGAAGGCTGCTGCTCTTTTGTCTCAGTGATTTTGTATGGATTTATTAGGGTGGGCTGCAAAAACATTATAACAGGTTAATGGTGGGGTTTTATACAACATGTGTTTCCCTCTAGAGTTGTTTGATTTAGTTTAAATTAAGGAATTAGGAGTTTAGATGTAATAGGCAAAACCTTTTATTCAAGCTTTGCATTGTTGTGTATGAAGAATCAGACAAAAAAAAACATCGACAGACATAACTAATAAACAAACTTTTTCAATGTGTCTTTAAGGACCTGGTAATGAATTATAAACATTACAGTATTTTATTGAATTTGGATTATTAACTTGTTTATGTTCATTGGCAAAAAAAACATCAAGTTCAAAAAAGTCAATTCACCTAAAGTCATTATGGAGATAAAATTACCCATTGTTGACTTGTAATTACATATTAATAAAAAAAAAACATCACCAAACACACTAAAAATAAAAATCAAGTCAGATTAAATGTTTGTTGGTGCTTAACAATGCGTCAGTAACCACGGTGTGCTCCTTCATGCTACTGTTTATGATTATTTATCTATCAGAGGTTATCTCACTGAAACCTATTGAATGCTTTCTCTGTCTGCTACGCTAAACAAGGCCAGAGATGTTCACGATGTTCATTACTGTGCAAGTAAAGCTCTTAAAACCGTCCGCTGGTGGATCATTTCATCAGAATCAGTTACGATCTTTGATGTGTGAGAGGTGGTGAGAAGTTCACTGGCTGCTCCTCAACGTGTTTATCCATTTCAAGTATGTACATGGTCCCATTTGATTACACTTGAGAGGCAGCTGATGAAGTCTGGGTTACTTTACTTTAATGGTCTTGTCATGCAATTGAGCCGCTGTATTTATAGTGTAAACCTACAGTGCGGTTACGACTGTTTGATTATGTGTAGCCGAAGGGCGCGCTGCTATATTTGTTGTTTCATGTCTGCGTTTCGCACCGTCTATCTCCACTCTCATGGTTTTTGTAGTCAAGCGCTACGTGACACTGATCTGTCGGCTAAATCTGTGTTAATTACAAGTTCAGACACATCAGTCTGTTTTCAGAGCCTTTAGTGTTTGTTTTTAGTTTCTGAGGAAAATTCTTTGATTTCACCGCCTCTGAAGAACTTAATCGGTTTCTGCTTGATACCTCACAGAGTATTATTTTTCAGGCAATATCGGAAATATTTAGAACAGTGACTCACAACTCTTAATTTGACCATTACGTAGAGAAACACTGCAAGTGAGTTAAAACTTGCTGTGTGTGTGTATGACTGTGTGTTTTAGAGGTGTTTTCAAGCTGCCTGTCTTGTCCCCTGTTGTGTGTTAGTGAGCTGCAGTGTTGGGACTTTCTACAACGGGGATCAGGGAAGGTGTGTGCTGTGTCCAGCCGGGACGTATCAGGACGAGGAGGGACAGATGTCATGTGAGGTCTGTCCTGGACCTGAAGGAAGAGAAGTCTCCAAGGTGGTTGGAGCCCGAAACATGTCAGAGTGTGGAGGTAAGTCACTGTGTCCAGCAGACAAATGTATTATTCAAGTCAAATACAAAAAATGAACAATATTGTCATGATTTGTATTGGGTAAATAAGTATTTATACTTAAAATGTACTATGCCTCAGGTCACTCGCTGATATTTGAATAGACTGCTAGTAAAGCCATATTTTAGTGTGAAATATTGTGTATTGTACAGCCCTTAATACTACAATATAGCGATGTGGGGCCCCAGCATCCCAGAGTCGCCCCTAAAACATTGTGTCGAGGGCATTCATTGCTTGCATTGATTTAAAATAGAACAAAAAAATTTAAATTTAAATTAAAATCAGCTGAGACTTGAAACGTATTTTATACAAACTGGCCTTTCTTTGATAAGAAGACACATAAACAGTAAAACATATTGCAATGCTTCTTTGTGTACTGCAAGCCTAGAGGTCAAAGGGCATGAGATTTCTTGAGCTACTGCCTGATGACACTGAGTTTAGTTTTGATTCATAACAACATTGCTGAAATATGAACCTCAGGAAGTGGCGACTCTACCACCATTATCAATTGTCTGTGACAAAACACACTTTAAAAAAATCTAATTTGGTCTAAAGTTTGACAGATGAGTAGCAAAAAAAAACTTACCTTACTTTCAAAATGACCTGTTGGTGGGTCTAAATACATGATGCAGCGACATTAAACTTCATGAGACCCAAACTTGGGCACTTTTTACCATGTGTTTCAATGAGCTGCCATAGACTCCCATGGCAGAGGAAGAAAAACAAGATGAGAAAGAAAAGGTGACACAATATGTTGCTACTGAGCAATAAACAATGATACAAAAAAAATTGAGCATTCATAAACCAAAGGGAAACATAATATAACAAAAAGCAGGAAAAAGCAATAAAGGCCCCAAATGTAAATAACTGCTTTGTGTATATGAGCCACACAGGAAGCAATAGTGCGGTGATACAGATCTCTCCCAGGCAGATGTTCTGCTTTGTGTAAAACCAAAGAGGCTGAAGCTCAGATTATCAAGATGCATTTGAATTCAGAAGGTGGACTCGGCTGAATAAAAGCTAAAAGGAGCCACCATGTTTTGGTCTCCTCCTGCGCTGTTATCGCAGTCACTTTGGGGCTGAATCCTTGATCCCATCTCCCCTGACAGACTAAACAAGGGTAGCTATCAGCAGACTCCCACTGCACCTAGTTTGTATTAGTCACCCGGGGGTGTGTGAGAGGAGGTGCACTCGGAGATGCCATCTCTGCATTAACATTCATTTGAGATTTGTCACAAGTTGCGTAACTTAATGGAAAGGCAGAGTTTTTTCTTTCTTTTTTGATCTCACATATGATAAAAAAAAAAAAGTTTTGAAATCAAACTGACAGAAACAACAGAGGTGCAGCTTTGAAATCTTTGGATTAAAAGAGGTTATAAAAATGTCCAAATTTTTTGCCGTGTCTCACAGTCCACAGTCTGACTTGACCAAATATTTGTGTGTGTGTGTGTGTATGTGTGTTCAGGTCAGTGCTCTCCAGGTCAGTACTCTCATGACGGCTTCATCCCCTGCTTGCCCTGTCCGTTGGGGACGTACCAGCCCGAGGTCGGCCGCACCTCCTGCTTCCCCTGCGGAGGGAATCTGGTCACCAAGCGCAGCAGTGCTGTTACCTTCCAGGAATGTGAGACCAAAGGTGAAGGGATTGACTGTTAAATCTGTGTATTTATCAGATAAGGCGAAACATCTGTGGTTGTGGGTTTTTTTATACCTAGTTTTCATTGGCCATCACAATATTATCATGTGGGTGCTGCTGAGTCTACGGGGCTCTTTAGGGCGCTGACAGGAGCTCTGCTGCCCTCTGCAGCTGTTATGTTATATAGACATTTCATTACACCTGCTAGAGCTCCAGACTTTCAGGAGAGATGGGGGAGATAGATGTTATTGGCTGCATGTAATCTTGCAACTTATCTAAAATAATTTCATTATTTTCAAGATGATATTTGAGGTATTACATCCACCTTATCTGTGTGTTTGGCTCCTGCAGTCCAGTGCTCTCCAGGACATTACTACAACACCAGCACACACCGCTGCATCCGCTGTCCAACGAGCACATATCAAGGGGAGTTTGGCCAAAACTACTGTGTGTCCTGTCCTGGAAACACCACCACCGACTTTGACGGATCAACTAACATCATGCAGTGCAAAAGTATGTAACAGTGTGCAGCACTTTAGGATTCATTTCCAGATACTTCACCTCACTGCTTGAAGAAGAGGAGTAAAACATATTTGTCACGTGTGTGTGTCACTTCACAGACCGACAGTGTGGAGGAGAGCTGGGAGACTTCACTGGCTATATCGAGTCTCCGAACTACCCGGGGAATTATCCAGCCAACGTTGAGTGCACTTGGACCATCAACCCACCACCCAAACGCAGAATCCTTATTGTTGTTCCAGAGATCTTCCTGCCTATTGAGGATGAGTGTGGAGATTATTTAGTGATGAGAAAGAGCTGTGAGTTTTAACTTATCATAAATCCTAGAATCAATTTTATTTCAGCAGATGTAATTATATTTAACAACATGTGTGCTGATATGTTTACTTCACAGCTCTGTCCAACTCTGTGACAACCTACGAGACTTGTCAGACGTACGAGCGTCCCATCGCTTTCACCTCCCGCTCCAAGAGGCTTTGGATACAGTTCAGGTCCAACGAGGGAAACAGTGGGAAAGGCTTCCAGGTCCCATATGTGACATATGATGGTGAGAGAAATATGTTGTTTAGCCCTGCAGAGGCTAAACAACCTGCAGCTTCTGTTTGTTACACATATCTGATTAGTCTTGCTACACTAATAATTCATGGACTTAATTTGTTTTCAGAGGACTACCAAGAATTGATAGAAGACATAGTCAGAGATGGGAGATTATACGCTTCAGAGAATCACCAGGAAATTCTCAAGGTATTTCCCTTATAGTTTCTTGGTTTGTGTATCTGTGTACCTGCTGTACTTGGATCCAGTGAGCATGTAGCACCCTCTATTGGAGTAATGTAAAAACACAGGCTGCTGCCGTGTTTCTATCTTCATGCTTTGTTTGCAGCACGTCTTTGCTCGACATTAATCCACTACATGTTGTCCACAGGATAAGAAGCTCATGAAGGCGTTGTTTGACGTGCTGGCTCACCCGCAGAACTTCTTCAACTACACAGCCCAAGAATCAAGAGAAATGTTCCCTAAATCCTTCATCCGCTTCCTGCGTTCCAAAGTCTTAAGATTCCTTCGCCCCTAAGAAGGGTTCCCACAGGGTTCCCACAGGGTTTCTGGATTTTTACACAATAAACTTAGAGAAGATACTGGCCGCAGTATCTGTTTTTCCAATAAGCTCTCTCTATAAGACTATTCTGTAGTTATCTGTTCTCACATGGAGCAACACTAGGCTGGACCACACACTTGATAAAACTGATCCTGAGGGGGAAGTGGACAAGTAAAGTAAGACGAGTGGACTTTTAACTGGGGCTTTAAAGGGGGAGAATATTAGCAGTGAAGTGGTTCAGAGCGTAGGATCAGGATCTCTTCCCTTTATTTGGAAATTTGGAAATGTGTTTTAAACAAGCAACAGAAGATTTGTAAAGACTTTATACTCTCATTTAGTCACCATCTCAGGATTTAAATCCAAACTACAAGTCTGTGTACTCCAGTATTGCTAAACACTGTACATGCCAACATTATGAGATTTTTTGCTGATAACATTGTGATAAAAAAAAAGAAAAAAAAAACACAAAAAAACAAATATGGTAGCTAAACAGATGTTCACTGACGGTCAGTGATACTGTATACTAGTTTTAACATAGGCTACTTTCACAGGTAGAGATGAGTTGTTGACAAAAAAATACTGCTAAATGTCAGAAACAAAATATAGCACAAATATTTTCTTGGGAAAATTAGCACTACTGAAGAAGTAGTGGAACCACAAAAGCAATTATTCTGATGACTCTTTTGTATATGATGTAAAAAGTTTTAGGTGAAATGCTAATGTTATGTAACAGCTACATACATTTTGTCAGCATAGCATTGCTGCATTTGCTGGCGGCCCATGTATTTGATATTCCAGTGTGTCTGAATGAATGCTACTGTCCTTGAAAAACCTATTCACTTTCCAAAAAAAAGAAGAAAAAAAAGACAGTGGATCCTATGCATTCATGAGACATCAGCTGCTTCAGCAAAATGACACCAGTATGCACCAGTACATGTTTTATTGTGGACTAGCAACCAAAGAAAACCACTCACGTCTTTGAGTGAAGGGATTTGAGAAACTGAACAATATAAGGTCAGAGTCCAAGAAAAGAAATTAAATGTCCTGTAAAATAGATTTGAGCTATTCACCTGTCTTAGATGATACATGTATGTATATTGTTTATGGTTTTGTACATCTAATATGCTGTAAATAAAGATAGGACACTTATTCTGTGTTATTTTTCTCCTGCCTCATTTTATTACAAAAAAATGACTTTTTAATAATTTAAGTTCTAGTCTATGAACATACTCTCACGCAACATTACTGCTGTTTTACACTAGTTAAACTTTAACCAGCGACACGGTATTTGGATAAACACAATGCTCTACTCACAATTGCAATTGTCACAACAGTTTAATGGTACATTACAACTTAGCAAAATGCCCTAATTCACACAGAACATTTCATTTACTTTTCAGGAACTTTGGTCTCAGGTAATTGGCCAGTGCCACCAAATGAAAAGTTGTTTTGTCATTGTTTTAGCCACACAGGTCAAAATGTATTGCTTTTACACATGCTTGTCACCTACATTATGATTAAAAAACACAGTAAGAGCTCCATATATCATGTTATAGATATAAATGTAGGTAGATATAGTAAATAGTATATAAATGCAAAGGAATTGGCTGGAATGGAGGAGAAATTCTACTCCTGTTGTGAAGGACAAAAACTAAGATTTGAGCTTAATGTTTTGGAAAATGCTGAGAAAGACTGAGCTTTAGGTTCTTGCATGCAATGTATTGTTCACCATTTAAATCTAAATTTATCAATCAATCAAACTTTATTTGTCGAGCACTTTTCATACAGAAAGCAGCTCAAAGTGCTTTACATGATTTGAAAAAAAATAATGATGATGATAATTTATATTATATAATAAATCATATTATTTATATTAAATATTTTTCATACAATTTATGTATTGTCATCCACTGTGCTGTACAACCACATCAAACTGAAGCTCCACTTGGTGTCCACCTATCAATCAGGTCGAACCAAGGGGTGCGTTCGTTTTAAATCTCAGGTACTCCCCCGCGGCACCGACAAGGGCGGAGTGTAGCCCGCTGCTCCTGCGAAATCTTCTCAACATTTTTATTCAAGCTAAAAGATTAAAGGTTAAACGGTATGTTTTGAATGCATGATCAAACAAACCCCAATCGACCCGTCTTTTTATGCATCGTTATCCACCATGTCACCGCACAGCCTACTACCGTGTTTTACAGTAAGATGAAGACAGTCGGCGCAGCCCGGTGAACAGAACCGAGCGACCACCTCCGGAAGCTACAAGTCAGCTGCTCGGAAGCCGCTGAGCTGAGGCTGTTTATCCCTGAATTAGCTGGATGGCTAATGTCGTTAGTTGTTACGGTTGATGTGTAACTAACTGCAGCGGTTGTTGTTGTAGTAGTTGTTGTTGTGTTTTTTAAGGAACAAGCAGCAGACCACCGGCGGCTTGTTCGTTGGGAACAGGAGGAAATATCTGTTACGCGGGTCGTGAAGATGAAGACGGTGTTTGTTGTCGAGGTTTTCTCTCTGGCTTGTTTTGTGCTGTTGAGTCAAGTGACAGCAAAGGTAAGGCTAACGTTAGCCGCCGGGGCGAGCTAATGTGGTTAACTTACATCAAGATAAAATGGTGTTAACAGACTGAAACAAACCCTCTGTAAACCCCTCCACGAAGGAATTATCGTCTCTCGAGTCGGTGTCATAATGGCAATAGGAAATTAACTCCTGACAACCTGTTAAACAATATATACCGGTATAAAGCTGTAGCTAACGTTGCGAGTTTCAATTAAAGCAAAAATACTAAAGTTGTAACGTAAAGCCCTTACCAAACAAACTGCAAACTGTGTGTAGCACATATATTGGCTGTTGTGGGGTTACTAATCTACTTTGGTATGTGTCATGGGTGCAGTGTGGCATAGCTAACACTAAAAAGTGACAGGGATTCGACAGAAATGCACCAAAACAAGACAAAACATCTGGAAAAACCCTGATATAATATGGCTGTCATATGAAAACAATGGTTTTTGTATCAGTAGCAGTGGTGGCACAAGTGCAAAGAGCCCTTACTAGACAGTATCACAGTGCAGACTCACCACTGTTTACTTGATACTTCCTAATTTTGCTATGAGGAAGTATCAAAAGCAAAAGTACTCTCAGTAGCATGTAGAGTGGCCCGTTTCAGAATAAGATGTTATATTGTTGCATGTCTATTGTCTAGTGAAGCTAATTTAAATTATTTTGTATAATTCAGACTGTCTCTGTTATTGTTTTACATAATTAATTTGATTCTGCAAAAGAACAAGAAAAGTACTGGAATTAACAACAACAAAAATCTCTGAAATGTGAAAATACAGTACAAATACCATATGGTTGTACTTTCAAGACAACTAACAATACTAATTACTGTTTAGGAAATTATGATGATAATAATGGTAAGATGACATCAGTTTCATCTGTGTGTCACCTAACCCTAAAATAAAATTAGAAATTAGCTTCATTTGATTTTAGATTAAGAAAATGGAATAAAATGTGAGAAGAAAATGTGAAATTTATAGTTATACAAGTGTGTACGTATGTGATCAAATGTGTAATCTCCCTTTTACAGAATTCAGAAGACATTCGCTGTAAATGCATCTGCCCACCTTACAAAGATATCGAGGGCCAAATCTACAAACAAAATGTTTCTCTCAAAGACTGGTATGTTATAATAATGATGTGTCACTACACTTTTCTCGAAAGTGATGTGAGCTGTTCATTTCCTGTTTCATCCGTCATCTTGATAATGCCGTCCTCTTGTTGTTCCAGTAACTGTCTCCATGTAGTTGAACCCATGCCAGTGGATGGAAAAGATGTGGAGGCCTACTGTTTACGCTGTGAGTGTAAATATGAGGAGAGGAGCTCAGGAACCATTAAGGTGAGTTGACATCATGTGCGTGTCAGAAGAGTGAAAGATTGTTGATTTCTGTTCAATCCCAATGATATTTAATTCACAATGATAAAATCAGTCCTCATATTTTACTCACTGGGTTCATATTCGACTTTATTTTCAATAGATTTGTCTGTTAATCAATGGATTTATTTACTTAATTCTTGTCATTTGATTCACAGTGTTCTCTATATTTGAATTGTGCATATAAAAGAAAGTCATACTGACCAATAATCACCATCTATCTTTAGTTTACCATCATCATGTACCTCTCCATTCTGGGCCTGTTGCTGCTCTACATGGTCTACCTCACTCTCTTGGAGCCCATATTGAAGAGGCGTCTGTTTGGACACTCGCAGCTTATCCAAAGCGATGATGACGTTGGGGTATGTGTTCATCATAATTAATAATAACACATCAGACATTGCCACTGAGAAAACACAATTTTTTAATGCCATGGTATTATACATAAACAATAATGATGGATTATCTAGAACATTTCTTGTTACTAAGTGCTTAACAGAACAAAGGAGAATTATATAGGCTAGTTGTTTTTTTCCCATCCTTGTACGCACAACATGAGTCACTCTGAACTCTCTCTTGTCATAAGAATTTTTATGTGTGCGTAAATGACCTCCATCTGCACAAAATATCACGCGGGATCTACAATTTGTGGGTAAACTTTAACAAGGTCATGTGTCCCTGCAATAACGCTCAAACACTTGTTTGTGGGCAGGGCATTGAATGGGTGGATTTGTGCTGAGCTATAAATGCCCAAATTGCTATGAAGTTCTATAAATACTAAATTGAATACAGGTATTTAAAATCTGAAACAAACATGAAAAATATCAAATAACATCACCATGTAGGCAGCTTTTATGGGGCTTTACAGCAGCCTGTCCCATTTGAACAGATGCTTCAAGCAATACTCTGCGCTAGGATCTGCTCAAAACACAAAGTGGTGTATCGTCTTTGAAAATGCTGTCTCACTCCATATCAGATTTTTATTTTATGGGAGGCTCCACTGGAGAGTCCATTAGTGACCACAATCACTGGCAATCGCCTGCAGCGGGGAAGCTCTCAGACAAGTACATTGTGCAGGCAGCTTTAACCTTTCTCACAACACACTCTACATGTTCATCGTGCTAATATTGTTCTGAAACGTGAAAATAAACGTTTGCTTTTGAGTTTAAAGGACTAAAAGGCACCTGGTTAATGCTGCTAGATTTCTGCTGGAAAACCAGTTAATGTTGGAAACATGGGACACGAGGGAGGGAAAGTATGTGTTGTGTGAGGACGAAGTGCAGCAGGATCAGATCACTGCTTGTAGATTTGTGTCAGTCTAACAAATGTCCTTATTAAACTGAAACTATTTATATTTTACTGTGAAATTGCACATCCTTATAGGCTGTAGTGATAATGTGTCATCAGTCTAAAATGTGAAATATCACTTGTTTATTTTCCCAGATGATCTAAAAATTACATTTAGATGTGCCAGAACAAGTCCATATATAGTTGCAAATGGGAAAGGAAACTAATTATTGACTGAGGTTTTAGCATAATCCTGGAAGTGCAGCACATGTAAAAACACTCTTGATTTGTGCCTTAGCCTATTTTCCATTCCTAATTATTTAATATAAAAAAAGCACCATTAAAGAGTAGCAAACCAATTTGGTGTTCTTCAGCATGAGGCAGTATTTAGATATAGTTAGATATTAAATAAAGGGAAACATTGACTGCTATTGCTCGAGGGTAAAGGGTGAACTGCAGCTGCCTCGCTGAGCGCACTGTGTTTTCACTGGCAGTGTTCAGGCAAGAGGAAATGTAACATGAGAGGTTTCTCTTAGAAAATCTTTCACTCTCTATAAAAATGTGACTTTGCAGAAGTCGGCACCACAAGTTTTACAATGGTCAGCATCATGGTGTTCTGGTAAATAAGCTGTTATTTGTTACTTCTTCTTTTTGTGTAACAACACACAAAAAAGACAGTTATAGCCCTATCTCATCTATCAGAAAGCCTTGAGAACTGATATTTGTAGCACATCACCTTGCCCCTGTATTGTAATGTGGACCCAAATACAAGAAGAGAAATTTGGTAGAAAATGAATAAAACGGAAGTACCGCTGCTACATTAATTACAGAGGAAATGGTGGGTTGTAATGTTTAGTCGGTCTTTGATACAGAGGGGCTTCCCAGCTGATAATTCCCGTAAAAATGTGGCAGTGATCCTCCCAATCCTTTATTGTTCTGGGCATTTTTTTTTATCATGTGGTTTGCTTGATAGCGACTGCAATAATAGCTTTATTTATGCAGCACTGTTTCAAAACAAGTTACAAAGTGCTTAACAAAAAGATATAAAACCATGGAAGTTCAAAGACGAGAGTGAAATGAAGCCCAACTGAGTGAAATAATAGTTTTTCTAACTTAAAAGTATGAGCAGTAAAAGCGAAGGGAGGCACAGAGTGAGACACTTTGTTTGGATAAGGAAGAAGAATAGATGGAATAAAAAGATGTTATCTGTGTCTCTGCTGCATCAGTTTTGGTCCGTTTTAACTGCCCATCCTGTTATAGGAGTGCAATGCTAAGTCAGTGGAGCGCTCTGTGGACCTGCTACACTGCTGTTGTATTCACTCTCCTGGTGGATCATCAAAGATTGACCTAAGTTTGACCTACAGGATGTCTGAGATTTTCACCTCATTATATTTTCACCTCTGTGTGTTTTCAGGACCAGCAGCCTTTTGCCAACGCTCACAATGTTCTGTCCCGTTCACACTCGCGACCAAACATGCTGAACAAAGTGGAGCATGCCCAGCAGCGCTGGAGGAGGCAGGTCCAGGAACAGCGGAAATCTGTATTCGACCGACATGTTGTTCTCAGTTAAACTGCCCTGTGAGCAAGAGTTACTGATGAAGCAAAAAAAAGAAAAGAAACGAAAAAAGACAAAAACAAAAAAGCAACAAAAAACACTGTGACAGAGCTCTCAATTTATATCACGTTCTTTCTCTCATTTGTGGTTTATATCTCAAGTGTGACACTTCTGAGGTGATTGTGGTGAAAAAAAAAGCCCCTGCCAGGTGTTAAATAAAAAAGCTGGGTACTGTCGTTACAGCTTGTTACTATTCTGCAGGCAGCACAAGAGATTACAGTAAATTCATTTTTCCTTTTTGCACAATCTTGAATGAACAGTCTTAAGTAACATTTTCCAGAATCAGAATTTACTCTCCGCCTGCTGTCTAGTTTGCAGAAGTGCCAAGTCATCAGAGAATTTGCGATGAAAAATAATGCGAAGGTGAAGAAGACTAATAAGTACAAGATAAATTTCATTTATATTCTCTAACTCTTTCTGGCCACTGTCAGACAGAGTCCCATCAGTCCAAAGCGGAACAGTCCTTTAATTTTACAAGCCAATCCGGCTTTCAGAGTAAGACAGCCAGATGTTGGTTGGTGCCACTTATCATGGTTGGTTAACTGGCCTCCTGGCTGCAGGAATGATCTGTTAGCATGTAGCTGGTGGATATTTTCCACCCAAAAACTAATATAACTTGGAAGTACTGCTCTTACCACAGGACAAAGGAACTAGTGTAAAATATAGATCCTTCAGCCTTCTTTGAAAATGCATGTTTTATAGTAAATCTTTTATAAACGTGTTTTCAATCCTTTATTCCTTCCTACCATTATGTCTCATGTCTGATAACTGGTGTGAAATCCATGACTTAATGCATTACATTAAATCTGACGTCGGACGGTAGTTTCACTTGAACCTTGTTACAGAAATCGATGCAATTCCTTGCTGATGTCATAGTAATCGTAGCTGTGCTATTTATTGATCCTCATCTGTTGAAGACCCTATTGAAGTCAGTGCCCTCTTCAACTGCCTATACAAATCCAATGTATAGTCTTTTATTTTGTCGCTTCTTTGTCCTCGGTCCAACATCGGCGTGGTGTTTCTCTCTGAGCTCAAAGAAGTTTATTTTGTGTATAGTTGGGCTGTGCACTTGATGAGAGTGGATAAAAAAAGGTTTGGGAGATCTTTTGAAAGTGTTCTTAACTATTGTACATGTGATACCTTTAACTTTGAAATAAATTTATGTAATATTTGTGATTCTTGCATTTGCACTTCTTTTTGCTTCATGCTTTACATCTGCTGCAGAACAAACCAGCTACCTGTCTTTCAGTTGGAGCATCTGGATTTTACAAGGCATCAAAATCTGGCAAGAAACACAGGTGACTCAGGGGCCTGCACTTTTTCTTTTTTGGTGTGTAACTGCACGGTAGTGGTGTTTATTACCAAACACATTTAATTACCACAAATTAATTACCACTCTGGGTCTCTGAAGGTCTGGGGTCACGGGACACTTGGCTTGGCAGGACACACTGATGCCTTTGCGACTCGATAAATCCCTTTTGATGATTTCTGCTCACTGTGTTGGCAACAGTTTTCTGATCTGTACGAATCTGACACTGGAAAAATACTCTGTAGGGACTCAGCTCTGGACTCTCTTTGTCTTGACAAATTCCAATAAAAACTGTTTTTGATTTAATGTGGGCAAACAGTACCTTGAATAACTCCAGCCATTGTAGTCATAACATGCTGCTAATTTTAGTATATCCAGATAGAAACTCTCATGTTACTTTTATGAAATCAGAAACATCTGGAAACCACTGGGAAACAGCCAGTTCAGTTCATCAGTAAAAACTGTTGACTACACATTAGCAGCCCTGTCTGCAAATATTTGATAACCCCAAAGCTCATCATCATCTTTTTTGATTTAAAGAAGTGATTTCCATCCAGCTGCGTCATCACTTCCTGTGCAATCCTCTTTTCCTTTTTTTTTCCTGCTCTCATTTCATGCAGTTTTTCGGAGGAGGCGATTTTTCCGCAAGAAAAAAAAGGAAAAAAACTTCAGTTTTCAGTTTGCACAGACAGACAGCGACACGGGGCTCTGTTCAAGAATGGATCACTGACCAAAACTCTGCAGCAACAAAGAAAGACAGGTAGGACAATAGTACCAGCTCATTTTATGCCCTGTGTGTAGAAAAGTAACGGTTTTCTTTTACATTTTTTTTAGTAACTTGCAGTATTTGTAGCATCTTTAGATGGTTTGGTTCATGAGAGAATATAAATGAGTCTTTGTAAACCGTAGTGACTTTTGTTGTTGACACGATTTGCATGCGTGACATCTGCCTATTCACAAACTCTGACTTTGATCGATGTTGGCAAACTGTTTAATTCACTGTTTGGTGATTGGGTGGGAGAATAAGTTGCTCTGAGCTTTTCTGCTGCATTTGTGCTGGTCAGCCTACAGGGGGCGCCTCAGCCTTTGGATTTGATTCTAAAAGTAATCAATGACATTTTGCAGCTCTCTTCTTCTTGATACACTCACCTGCGTTTAGGTTTTCCTTTATAACCCAACAAGTTCAACTGTACTTCATTTTTTTTTAGGTTTCTCACACATAACCAACCCCCCCATATACACACACACATATACACACACAAAGCCTCATGCATATAAACCCGAGTGTGTGAAACATTACACCATTACATTACATTCGCCTTCAAGGTTCCTCAGTCAGTAGTCAGACAGATGTTGTGGCTGCTGTGTGGTGAGACACTAAAATGCGAGCAGATAGACAAAGTAGCGTCCTTGTTTTCAACTCTGCCTGTTGTGAAACCGTTGGCTGCAGCTATTCAAAGTATTTTTAGAGACAGTAACATGGTGTTTACTTGATTTTGGAGAGAACAATGAAACTTGCAAAACAGACCAGTTCAAATGATCCAGTGATTACCGTGAGATTTACCAGGATGGGAATGAATCCAGTCTTCAGTCTGACCGGATTAAGTGTTTTTTTGCGATCACTCAATGAATTTGTCAAAGATTAATAACAAAAAAGGACATCCTCATACTTGTCATTATGCACACATATGGTCAGTCTTATGTAGGTATACTTTCTGTCATAAATCATGTATAGATGGATGGAGGGATATGAGTTTGATAGGTGTTTCTTCATGACACTGGTGCATTGACAGGAACTGTCAAAACAGGTTTTAAATGTGATCGGGCCTGTGAACTCTTCAAAGCTTAGATTCCTGGCTATTCTCCCTGAACAACAGCAGAGAAAAAAAACCCCACACTTGCAGTTAATCTTCTTTATTGTTAAAGAGAAGAGGATGCCTTTACCAGAAAAGCTGTGTCTTTGCTGTCAGCGCTGTCAGGTTGTATCTCAGTCCCATGGGCACAAGTGTTGACTAGACACGTCAGCCTGACTCAGCTTTATCCTTGAGTTTTAAGAGCTGCCTCAGGTCTGTCTCAGAAACCTGATGTGGTGTTTATCACTCGAAATATATATATCTTTCTTTCATTAAAAACTGGAGCAGATAATTGGGCTGTGACTGACTTCTTTAAATGGGTTCAGTATTTCCACGCTCCCCTCAAACCTGAGGAATGTGCAGAAGCTGAAAGGAAAGACCTGAGATCAATCTTTGGAGCGTAGGTGGCAAAAGCCCCACAGAGCCGAGGAATAATCCCCCTGAATGTTTGAGGATTTGGGATTCACAGTGGATCCTTAACAAACACACACATGGTTTAGTGATTTTACATGAGATAATAAACGTTTATTCCCTTGTGGCTGCGGCTTTAGCAGGTGAATAGTCATGAGAACAGGAAAGAGATCGAGTCAGAGATTCCCAGTATCGCAGCTCTGTGGTCACTCCTGGAACTTCTGAAATGTATGAAGTTTTTAAGGGGACATGGCAAGAAGAATTTCATGAATGCACTGCGACTATATACTGGGAGCAGATGAATGTTGTGTTTTGTTCTGAGCTTTGTTTGATGTTTCGATGTCATGCAAGAAGAGGATGTGGCTTTTAATGAGAAATCCAGATGGCACTGCGATCAATGGAACAATGAATTCCACGAGTTTGAGCTTAGGTTACGTCCTGGTAAAACATCCCACTAAAAGGAGTCAGGAGTCAGTGCCTCTGTGTTTTTGTGCTCAGACAGTTGGGGATCGGTCATGTTTTCAGGAAGGAGAGTCTTTACGAGACCTCGCTGGGTTCTGAGTGGGTCTCTGAGAGAAGTTACACAGTGGCAGAGCTCTATAGGTTTCCTGCTGACTTGATGTTACAAACTGTGATAACGGATGTCTGGGTTTTGTGACTTCCTCTGTTCCCAAGTCTGTGGGATGATAAGACACCCCAAGAGACGTGGGAGAAGAGGTTTTATGGATGGGTAGTGCTTTAACATTTGGTGTAAAGATGTTACTTGAAGGAGCATTAAACAGATCACCGGGAATGGAGAAGGGATTGTTCACAACCACAAGGGTTTTCATGGGTTTGTGTGATATCAAAGTTGAAGGTCTTCTGATTTTTCACAGTATTTGTTGTTAAAACAGACTGACGGTGAGTCTGGCTGTTCAACTTTGACCTTGGAAACAGCAGCTTGTAAAAAAGTTCACAGACTTGCTTTTCTATTCATTCTGTTAATACCCAAGGTCTTGTTTTTGTCTTTTATTGTGAAATACAGCGATATATGATCATTAGTGCTTTATAAATAACCATAACCCATTTATTGCAAAGTCAGTCAACACTTAATAACCTCATAATGACAAAGTGAAAGCAGAATTTTAAAAATGTTTGCATTGAAAAGGACTGAAATATCACATTGACCCAAATATTTCTTTGCTGTGACACTTGTAATTTAGCTCAGGTGTTTCCATTTCTCTTCATTGTCTTTGAGATGTTTCTACACATTTACTGTACCACACCTGGACCCAGTGGTTTGGGGAGACACACCCCTGTGTATTTAAGGTTTCATAGGATTGATATGATGATATCCAAGGGAAACTATCTGGGATTCTATGACCATTTTGTTTTTCTTGACCTCTAATCTTGCTGCAGTGATGTGCAGGTGAACCTCAGGACCTCATGACATCACTTGTTGAGTCAGTCTGAGTGGTATGAAGCACAAAACTTAGTGACGAGTCTGAATTAATTACTCTTTTAGTTAGGGCTGCAGGATTTACAGTATAAATTATTGGATCACCATGACAAATATTTTAAAGGTAGTATGTCCCAACTTGACACAACATTAAATTGCAGTGTAAAGTGCATTCACCCGTATAGTCAAGTGGTTTGTTTCTATGCTGCTGCTCTACGACATTTCCAATGGAAATCTGTACTTTCTACTCCACTACTGATAACAAAAGTTACTAGCCAGCCACCTATCAGATTAACATTTTAATCAAAATCATAATTTTACAAAACTCTGTAAAATAGTGTTCAAATGGCCTCACCTCAACTGCCAACAACAATAAACTAATGCTTGCACAATATATTGTATTGACTATAATAATATAAGTCCAATATGAGCCATTTTACTGCATGAGTACTCATATTTTTTGACACTGTGTCTATTTTACTGATTATACTAACGTATTTCTACTACTACTACTACACTTGAGAGTAGTAATGCTAATGTAAACACGTGAGTTTCCATTCATTTACCTGCTTTAACTTTACCCAACTTAACGTAATACTAATAGCAAATAGGAATGCTAATAACACATTTGATAACTCTTAGATAAACAAGTGATAACAAGTGTCAACACTGAAAACGCAGCATCCAAATGATATGAGATAAGAGGTCAAAAACAATCACGATAAAGGTTTAATTTCAAAATTAGAGTTGGTTAAAGAGAAAGAGCTATTTTATTGACCTTTGTGATCAGATCAGATAATTTCAGGTCCTTCTATCCAAAATGATTCCAGTTTGAGGGGGGGAGTGCTTTCCCAGTTCTGCTCTCACTCTTGGGAGGAGCATCGTGAGGTCAAAGGCCATATTTCATTTTGATTTCTGCACATGTTCGTACAGATAAGCACAGATAAGAAAGTGCAGTGAAGTATGAAGTTGCTCGAAAACTAAACAAGAAAGTAAAAGTACAAGCCGCCTATCTCAGATTCGTATTTGTCGTTAGTTACATTCCTTTAGTCCTGCTTGGTCGCACATTCATCTCCAACAAAATGAAAGACATCTTTGTGTTGGTGAACTGTGTTCCCAGTGACCGGTGGAGGATTTCAGCATGACAATGTGTTGCAACATGGACTCTTCCCAGCAGCAGCACAGCAGCACAGCAGCAGCAGCAGGGACTGAGACTCTTGAATATTCATCCACACTCCTCAGCCCACCATGACAATAAACAAGAGGACAGAGGCTGAATGCCAGGGGAAGGGGAGAAAGAGCAGGAGGAGGAGGAGGAGGAGGGAGGGGGGGGTAAATCCCGAGAAAAGTGAGGGGGGCAAACAACCAGTGTCCATGGAAACAAGTCCAGCCTTCCTCTCCTGCAGCAGGGCTGTAAGAGGGGAGGCTGGATTTTTTTTCCTCCTCTTTTTTTTGTTGTCGGTTTTGGTTGGAAAGACATGAGTCGGAGTTTATTGAGAAGGGCAGGTATCCGGCAAAAGCGGCCAAAGTTTTTCAAGGCGTAGACGAAAACGGGAATTTGTGCGACGCGAAAGGGATTATAATCTCAAAATGTCAGCAGCCATGGATGTGAGGAGAAACTCGGAGGTAAAAGAAAGCCGCCTGCTCTTTTTTTTTTTTTTTTTGAACCGGTATAGACGAGCTCACAGGAAGGTTAAACTTTTAGTTAGCAGCTGTGCTCACCGCCGATAACAAGGCTCCGAGACAAAAGCCCCTAACAAAGGTGTTGTTAATAATAATAATAAAAAAAAAAGTTGCAAGGTGCGTTTAAATGTAGTCCTAATCTCCGTGTGACCATATTTGGTCATCGACATGTTAAACGATGAACTGCAGTAAGCAGGCTAAAACAACAGACTGTGTGTATGAGTGTCTGTGTGAGAGAGAGTGAGTGTGTGTGTTTTTAGCTGACCCCTTTGAATGAAGAGAAATGTCCCAGCGGATTCAGGCTGTAACTCTGTGGATTGTAATTAGACCAAGTTATTATCGCTTAAAGATCCACAAAGTCAAACCAGCAGATAAGTAGAAACAGAGCAGCTCTGCAGATCACATCACTTAGCTGTGGTGAAGTTTGGACTTTGGGAGTTTTTTTTTTTCTTTTTGTGTGTGTATGTATGTAGCCTATTGCATGATATGAACCTTAACTGTAGCTATAATCAATAATGTAGATAAGTTTGTAACATCCCAGGAAAATAAGGACACCTTAACACTAGCTACTTTACACTGTTTATTTAATCCCAAACATTAATGAAAACTAAGATTGAGGTTATTGACAGTAATTTTTACATTAATTACATAAACTGATAGAAATGACTGACAATCATTTAGCTCTAGTTGCAGTATTGTCAAATACACCCATTGAATTAATAATAAAACATCACATTTTGTCTTGTAGTCTACAGATATGGACCCATGAATGACTCATTATTTTATAACATTGAAACATATACTTGTTTATTCATTTATTTATCTTTTTTTCACCATTAATCTTTTGAAATGTGGATTCTGGTTCAGGTTTAGGTAACCAAATGTTAACGTAACCCAATAAGACTTTTACATCACTGACAAAAGCCTGCTCCAGTACTTTTGTTGAAAGATTTGTATCCAACCTTCATGTTTATATGAGTTCTCAATAGATTACATCTTAAATCCTTACGATCTTATCTGATATAGTATAATGCAAACCCTATGATGGGACTGGTTTCCTTTAGCTCTATTGTGCAGATCAAACAATGACCCTCCCCTCTTTCTTTGGACGGGACTGTCAACATAAAGCTATTGAGGAACTTTTTCCTCTGTTGTCCGTTCAGTCTAACAACAGGAGTAAACTTGGCCTGTCCCCAGTCACTCTTAAGGAGACTGTTGCTCACTCAACATCCCAGTAAAAGGTTTATTTTTGTCTGACCATCCATTATTTACTGAGGGTTGCTGATACTGGTACTTAAACATGGCTGGGAGTCTCTGAGAGTGAAGGTCTGACCACAGAGCAGTTGTTAAAGAACGGTTCTGTTCAACATCTTGTTTAAGGGAACCTCAGCCACAGGTCTGTTAGACTTGGGTTTGGGGGGGGGGGGGGGGGGTCTCTGGAGACTTCTGTAACATATGGTTTTAGCAGATTTCCCAGTCAGGGATATTATCCAGTGTTTTTTAGATCACAAGACCATCTCCCTTAACTTTACCCCAAAGCTCTACTAAAGATATGAACCACTGAGTGAATGTCGTCTTTGATACCAAGAAAATCTGCTTCCACGTTTCATTGGTTTTCACGGAGGCGTTTGAGCTGATGTGCAAGTACATATTCATGTGTGCTGGAACCTTAAAATAAGACATTATTATGTAGGTATTGCTTTTTCGGTTCAGTTAAATAGAATAATACCAGTGTCTGTGGCACTGGCAGTACTGAACCGTGTTTCAGTTTACTTTGGGTTTTACATTAACTTGTCCTAAACCTCACACCTAAGTCATACCTGTTCTGTTTCAGAGTAGCACTCAGGTGAACTGGCAGAGCACATAATAATACAAACTGGTAATAAGGATCTTGAATTAGCCTACAATCATAACGACTCATGCAAGTGAGGATGAGCAACAAAAGTTGTCATCATATGCATGATGGTATCACTTATGAAATCACTTAAGCATAGTAATCCTAATGTAAACACTGGATGCCGTTGAGCAATTTAAACTGAGTTTTCATTCATTTCTTTTCCTTAACACGTTTCTCTCCTTTTACTTTACCCAAGTTAACATAATGCTATCGTGATAGAAGCAGATTTTTTCATCAAGGGATGACTTTGCACATCATTGTCCTATTTCTTTATCTTGACAGTAGTGTCAAAGATGACTGTAAAATAACTCTTTTTAATATTGAAACATCCTACCATTGATTTTTTTTTTAAAAGGGAAAAAAACAGTCTTCCATTTTGAAATGTTAACCTGCTTGAAGCTAACAGAGTAGTTTAATATACAGCTGAATTCCCAATAAAGCTCCTCTCATTCACTTTCTTTTTTGTTTCTGTTGTCTAACAACAAAACAAGTATACAACGGCTGAAACATCAAGACTATACGTGTTAAACCAGTTGTCACTTCCTGCTGCTTTTCGCTGCCAAAGTCCTGATTTTGTAACCATGGCTTTATCTGACAAAATCACTAAACACCTCAGTTAGAAAGGACAGTGAGGTGAAACACGTGGAGGGAAAGCCCAAAGTTGCACTTGCAGAAAAACTTTCTCATATGGAAAGTAGCTGTTTGTCCATAAAGATAAAAGAGTCTGGACTTGTTGCTTTGTCCTTTTATTTTAAAACAAATAAACCAAAAAGAGTAGCTACATGGGCATAAAATTCATAGCTACGCTCATTTGCACCAAGTCACAACAACCAAAGGGGAAACTCCAACACTAACCAGTGGTGAAAATCCATGACTTTCAGTCAGTGACTTCATGTTTATAGAGCTAGATCGCTGGTAATGTACAGCTAATCTTTGTTTTTGTTGATGCAGTGTTAAACTCTGACTTTGAGACAGACAAACAAGAATACATCTCATTGTCTATCCTCTTACGTCCTTGGAAAAGACTTTTGTGTCAAAGGTCTGCTCTCTGACACAAATTCTAGCCCCCCTGCTGCAGCTCAGATGGATATAAGCCTGTTTTCCACATGCCTGCCTCTGCAGCTGTGCATGCACATATCTAGGTTACACAGAAGGGTTTTTCCTCAAGGAGAAAATATGCCATGAATACACTGAAAAAAGATGAAATGGCAGAAAAAGGAGATAAAAAAAAGGAAAAAAAAGAAAAACGATTCCAAGAACTGGCTCCACCTGGTCAATTGAACTACACACCAGCAGCATGGCAAACCATGTGGTGGCGTACAGGGCTAATTACACAGGTATGGCTATGTGCAACTGCCAGTAGCATCAACCTTGGTTTTCTTTTACATACAGACACATAAAGGCTGTCGGAGCCTGAAACGGCCCCCCAGAGGGGCATATATCCAGAATGTGCTGCAGTATTTCAGTTTCAGATGGAAGTTTTTGCTTTTTCACCTTGTTGAGCCTCCACTACAAGGCTGTATGTGTGTAAATCTCATGTGTACAGTGTGTTGTAAATATCTTTATGTGGACTGTATTAAGATAATCAAGAGCTGCATCCCCCAGAACAGGAATATTAATGCCACTCCAGTCCCACACTGCAAAACTCGCATGATCCGAGAATGAAACAGCTGAAGTCTCTTTTTGTCCATTAGGGACAAGACTGGTCTTTCTGCAGATTGCTGAGACAATGGCATGTATCAGTGTGTGGGCTCATGCTCTCCTTTCTGCCAGTGAGTTGTGACGTGTGGAAAGAGTTGAGAATTTGCAGAGATTTTCACTCCTTCCTTTGCCCATTGCCTCTTGGCTGCCTGTAAACTCTGCAGTGGTTTTAAAAACCTTGAAGTCAGGTTGCTGGTCAGCAGAAACGAGCAGGACGAGTCGGCCTAGATGTAAGCAGAAGAAGACAGTATTAGTGTGCCTGTGCTTTTGGACCTTGTTGTGTCTGCTTGTGCATATTTCAGGATCAACAAAGATCTTAAAGCGAACCCAGCCACAGGTCAGTGAGTGTTTGTCCCATTATGACGTCACAAAACTATTACATCGTGCTGGGCTCTTGCAGACTGAATATCAGGGGCCAGGTGCTGAGGGAGCGCATTTTTTCTGTGCAGTCTTTGTTGAATGAGAGACAGAGGCTCTTGGCATCAGGTCCAGGTGTTTCTGTGTTTTCTTTCACCCTCTGAAAACATTCTTTAATATTTAAAATGCAGCCGCAGCCTGATGGATAGGGCAAATATTAGTACATTCCTGCATGTAGTGGAGAGAACTGTGTATCAGATGATCTGTCAAAAGTGACAGAGCCAAGGACGTGCAGACTCTATTTTGAAAGATATTTTACCTAATTGAGTCTCTCCCTTTGAAACCCACACACATACACATGCGCATACTTACACACCCACACACACACAGCTGATAAAAGACTTACTTTTTAACCACATGTCCCTCGCAAGGATGTATTGAACACAAAGGGTCCTTTTATTCGAGCCCAAATAGTCTAATGGAGACACTGTTGTAGTCTCATTTCATGAATATGCTCTTGTTGCTGAGGAAAATATGCGTCATTGATATGCCTCTCGTAATCAATTAGTAGTTCTGGACATCAGCATGACAAAAAAACCTAAAGTGGTTAAGCTAGGCCACAAAGATGGTGGTATTGAATGTCTTCAATTGACAGTTTGGCTTCACAGATTTGTTTTTAAGTCAGAGCCAAAGACAGGGAAACTCGTGGATGTCTTTTTTCTTCTCTCTGTGTTGGGTTTAAAGTAATGGCAGTAACTTCTGGAAATTAAGGGTTTATTATTGTCCTGTCAAGATGTGATGACAATGACTTACATCAAGATACCACCAGTGCGTGTGTGGGCTACGGAAAACAATACATGGTGGTGTTCTCACATCAGTCATATACTGCCAATGCATGTCGCCGACCTGACTTTATAATTACTCATGTTTGTTACATGAACTGTCGTATTTTCAATGCAGGCCATTAAGGATGAGGTCAAATAACTTCATGGTTAATGAAATATTAATGAGTTTGTTACTTTTTATTTGACTTATTTTGAACATAGGGTATAAATTTAGTTCAAACCATGTTCACAAAGGAGAGGGAAGTAGTATTCAGATTTATGCCTTTTTCCTCACTTTTCCTCCATTAAATATCCCTATTTTATGTATATAAATATCCAAATAAAACCAAAATAACACCACACTTCCTCATTCAGATAACTCATGAAATACCTGTGTGTTTATAAATCCAACATGTCACTGTTGTATTTATGTAGAAACTCACGCACTTACATATTTTGATTATTATATTCCAGTTTATATTATATAACTGTAGATGAAACAGCTAAGTGTAATGTGAAAGAACTTGCTCAAAGCGATGAAGTCACAGAGCATGGTCACATGACTTGGCCGTTTCCCTCAGCTCCACTGAGCTTTCTTAACTTATTGTTTTCTGGCTCAGCTTCACTGTTTTGATTTAGTTCCACTGTTCTCATCACTGTTGTTTCCAGCTGCAGCGTTCAGCTTGTTTCATTGAAAATTACCCTCATGCATGCTACCTTCTCAGCACCAAACAGGCGGCTGACACAGTTGGCAACTGTCTGGTGAACATAGTGGAGCATTTAGCAGCTATAGAGCCTGATAATTACCCCAGGAGTTGGTGAAGACCAAAAACAGAGCGAAAAGGAGTGAGAATATTTGCCTTGTTTTGTTTCTGTTGGCCAGATACACACTCCAAACACATGATAATGTTACCCTGTAATCTGTATCAACTGTATTAAGATCTACTGAAGGACCTGGTGCTTTCCACACTGCAATTTCCTGAATAACACCAGCTCCACCAAAGTGTTCCCTCAAACATTTCTGGCCTGTGTCACTCTGTTTAACACCGAACACATAAACACTAATCAATTTTGAGTGTGTCATCATCATTATTGAAGGAATGCTCGCCATCATCGTAAAGCTCCTCTCACCGTGAACTGTTAGCTCGTCTTTGGTCCAGATATCTCAAGAGAAAATTTGTCTTGAATGTGGTTGAATGCACTTTAAAGGTTCTCTGGAGCTTTCTTCCAGCTGGTTGTTTACAGGCTGTGATTTTGTGTAAGGAGATGGTATCGGACCTCAGGAAGTCAGTTGGCTAACGCCTTGGTGTTTACACTGTAAAGTCCATCTTGGGCCTCTGTGACCCATTTCTGTGTTTGCAGCTTTCTCGGTCCAAAATAAAAATAAAAATGATGACGTTAAACACATAAACATTGTTCTTGACTTAATATAACTAAGGCGTGTAGAGCTGACTTCATTTAAAGTATGAAGTTTCATCTTCTCCACTCCTGACAGCTGATTTTTCTCATTTCCTTCCCTATTTTTATTTATTTTTTGATTTACATTTGCTTTGAGGCGTTACAAAGTGAAAAGTGACAGAAGGTCCATGTTTTCATTCAGAGAGGAAGTCAAAGGGAATATTGAAAATTACTTCCAAAAACACACTATTTCTTACAGCAGGTTAATCAGAAATAATGTCTTACACAGCTGCCTGGGTGTCTGAATTCTGTATAAGCAGAATACTTTAATTTAACTTAGAGAGCAGGAAAGATTGTGTGACTCAAGCTTTGATTATTTTTTCCAATTTTAGTTTTCCAGAATGATTTGCAATGTTACAGATAAATGATTTAGCTGATTCACTGTCATCAGCAAAGCATCTCCTCACAAACCAACCATCAGGCTAAGGCTGTAAATGAAAGCCCAAGGCTCTCTGATCTATAGAAATAGTTTGAGAATGACTCCATTGCATGAAGACTGTGACAGCAGACCTGTGCGCCAAAACTAAAAATCATTGCATTTTCCGATAGTCATCTAAAACACAGAGTGACAACTGGAGAGGACGGTTGTACGCAGAGGACAACATCTATCTTTGTGTTTGGTGAAAATAATGATGCATGGCCAGTCCTCTTAGTGCAGTCACAGTTACGGGAAATAGCTGACAGCAGGAATGCTCCCTCTCTCTCCTCATCTGTCTCTATAGGACTCGGCTGCACTACTGGTTGGCTGGCTTCTTCATACAACAATTTCCTGTAAACAAGTCATGCTGCCAAGCACCCTCCCATCCTCCACCTCTGATCTCTAGGGATCTCTATTTGACCTCCTTATGCACCAGAACAATGGCTTTGAGCCTTCTTGAAAGGGTCAATGCAGCGTTTTAAAAAGTGATTTTCAAGGGCAACGGCCTCCAGTTTGAAGGGACTGATGGTCTCATTTCAGATTAAGTCCAGGAAATGTTTATTATAAGGAAGATGTCTTAACAGTTTTTTTTCTGCTGTCAAGGATTTTTCATAGTGTTATATTTTTGGGATGTTAAATGAAGTTGATCCTCAGCCAAGCCTGTCCACAGAGCTAGATATTACTACTCTCTGTGCTCACACACACACTGCCTAATTTTTAAATAACCCCTGTTCTCATATACATGTTTTTCTGTTTCTGTTGTCTGACAACAAAAGTATGAAACAGTGACTGGAACGCAGCCCATTAAAACTACACACTGATTTCTAAACGCTTTCCAGACAGCTGCTAAAATCCTGATTGCACAAAACTGGATGTACAAGTTCATGACAAAGACTGTGTCATGATTTAGGCTCTATTCCCTTGTAAAATCATCGCTTGGAGAGAATGTTACAAAATATCATTCTCATTTGTCCCTCAGTGCACAACCTCCTGTCAAAACTGCTGGCAGATCTTTCCAAACTAGCCAAGATTTGTCCATAAAGTTTCTAGATTTGTTGCTTGTTACTCTTTTTTTTTTTGAGGAACGGTCAACGTATTTTGAGAAATGTAGAAACAAATGTGTTAAATTGCCAACAGAGCGGGCTGTAATTGACCAAAGAGACTGTTTATCCACCTCAGTCATGTGGCATTTGGCTGACCAATGGTCCCACTATGATCGTTCAACTCTATCACTCAGTCAGTCAATCACACATGGACATTAGCAATTATAGGGTTTGGCCTTGCAGAGGTCCAGCCAAAAACTATTGGATAACATCCTGCAAAATGACAACATGGCTGTAACATTGAAAATGTTTGAAACTCTCAAGTATCGGTCTCAATTATTCAGTTTTGGTCAGGCAATGCTAAACATTAGTGCTTTAACAGTGCTTTTAGACAGTTACCTGACGGCAGCAGGTCTGCAGCCTCTAAATTCTACTTTTAGTATTTATTGATGAAATCATGCGTAACAAACACATGATAGCTTCAAAATCTCTACTCCAACCTCTGTGCCTCTGGACACATCAGGCTGCTCAGTTATCTATTCTCTTGGTTTATGTGTAATAGAACCATCAGTGGGGTAGCAGCAGCTACATCAATAATGTCTCTCTATCCAAATTTCCTTTATGGCTGTGATCCAAACGTGGATCAGGACCTTGTTTAAATATTGTGTGTTTAGCTGTGTCTGTTCCTGTGATGTAGTTCGGTGTTGTATAATGTGAAAATAGACAGGTTTTATGTGGCGGAATATCTGTGTCTGCTGCTGCACAGTTCATCTGGCACAACTGTGTCTGCATGCTGTGTTAGTTATGGCACTTAACGTCTGGTTTGTTGAAAATTGTCTGCAATGTTGACACTGGAGATTCAACATGGCAGATGTGGTGAAGTGAGGTACTCTCTAGGAGTTTTTATTAGCTCGCCTTATGAAAAGTTGTCAAGTGCAATAGTGTCACCTTGGGCTCTCATGTTAATCTGTGACTGGGGCACGTGAATGTTGGATTGAGAGTATAATCATTTTGATCATATTATTATAACCCCGCTGTTTTTACAGGAACCTTTGTTCACCTGTCAGAGTCATGAATTGACCTGCTCAGAGTGATGGCACTCCCAGTTTTCCCGTGTGTTCGTTAGAAGAATGTAGGTCATCTAGTTTTTATGTAGCACAGGATTAAAACCATAACAATATTGGATATCTTGTTTCTCTACGAGATATAACTCTATAAAATATACTGTATTTGAGTCATTTCCAAGTACTGCATACAGAAAAACTTGAACAACTGTGGAGCCTTAGTTTTAATACTGTTCAAAATCAAACAGTGTTTGTTGTCTTTGCTGAAATGCTTGGCACGCTGGCGTTTTTCAACTGTTTCACATCTTTGTGTTTGTCCATCAGGTGAGTGGGCGGTTTGCAGACAAACATGACTGCCAACAAGAGTTCCAAGGCTGTGGCTCGTACAGGAGGGGGTAAAACTCCCCGGGACGCCCCCGACAGGTCAGTGACATGTGGGACACTATGGGTTGGTTAACGCTCACTTCCACTTACGTCATGTGGTTTTGGAGTATTTCATTTTCAACCATGTCTTCCCATCAGTAATCAGTCTTAAGTCATTTTTCTTCTGTATTTTACTCATGGAAAAGAACCACCAATGATTTTCAATCGTGATAATTCTCCCAAATCTTTGGCAAGTACAATCCTGTATCCTGGACAAGGGCCCCATCCAACTCTGAACTGTGAGTAGTGAGCTGAAGCTTGTGTTAGCATGTTGAGAGCTGACAGTGTCCTGCAGGGAGAGCAAAAACAAACTTAGAGAATGATATGTGATATCTAGACTATTCATTCCCACACTCTATTGGCGCGTTTCCACTACATGGTACCGGCTCGACTCGACTCGACTCGGCTCGGCTCTGGTACCAGGTACTATTCTAGAGAGCGTTTCCATTACAGGATAGTACCGGCTTTAGAGTGGCCGGTCGTCATAGCGACCGGTGGCGCTTAACAAAATAAAACAAAACTATAAACAGGATTTTCCCCGTGGTTATGCCACATTTTTACCTTAATTAAAAAGCTCCGGAGTAATTTGATAGCTTACTACATGACTTGTGACTTGTTACGAGTGAGAGCGGAGGCTCTCTGCCTTCACCTGGCCTCTCACGGCTGAAAACCAACCTTGCAACATCCGTTACCTGGCCGCAGCCCCCCGGTGTCCCAGCTCTCCTCTCCTCTCTGCTGCACCGCCACACAAACAAGCTCCGTAACTGTAAGCCTTTGTTTTTTACAGTTAAGACTACACATCGTAACATCGTAACATCCTATGTGTTATATAAAGTTATCCACCGCTCCGTATTGATTTTTCGCCGGCTTCGTTGTCAACAAACCCACATGGCCAGACGGGGAGAGGAGGGGAGGGGCGGGGGGGACAGCGACAGCGGAAAAGCGACCAGACTTGCATAGTTTGTTCATTTTAAAACATTTATTTATTGAAATGTGGTGATATCTGATGATCCGCGGCCACCGGTGACGACTCTCTGACCAATCAGCAGTCCGCAATGTTTACACGTCACATTTTAGTACCGCTTCAGCCGTTTTGGAACCGCGGCTGAGCAGGTACTAAAAAAATAGTACCGGGTACCAGATTCCAGGTACTTTTACGTAGTGGAAACGCAAAAAGGCCGAGTCGAGTCGAGTCGAGTCGAGCCGGTACCATGTAGTGGAAACGCGGCTTATCACCCTGTCCATTCTTAACAAGCTCAAAAGTCTCAAAGGTGACAGGCAGTTATAGCTACAGATGATCATCGTCCCATACACAGCTGGGAAGTGTCATCTTTATACGGCTTGTGACAGACTGATGGTTATTTTGTTAGAAATTGTGCACCTGTTGGTGTTTCATATAAATATATATCAATGCGTGGCTGGTGATAAAAGCAGAAACAAAATATTTTTTTCACTTTTAACACTGAATCTGACGTAGCATGTGGCAGCTGCTTTGTGTAATTGCTTGTTGTGTCAACTAGGCCTGTTGAAAGCAGCAGTAACAAAGACCAACATTAATTATACTGTTGATATTAATGTTAATATTATCGAGAAGTTTCATTCATTTGTTGGTAGAGGTGCACATTTACCACTGAATATGTGCAAACCTACAGTATTGATTGTAAAGGAATGGTTGCTTTTGTATGATAATTGTGTATTTAAACCAAGTCTCTTTTGATACTTTTGATACACTGTGGTAAAACCTTATTAACAGCTTATGGTCCTCACATTACCCACAATCCTTAAAGCTCATGTTTAAAGATCTTGAGGCAAAGATGCTCCGCGGCTATGTGTGTTTTTTTTTTTTTAACACATGCAGAGGAATTAGTTGTGTTAGATAGTGCTGCACTATTTGTGCCCCGAAACCATGAGATCAACCATGAATCTGTCTCTGGGACAAATTACACCCGCACTGAACTGTTTAGCCTCAAGAGGCACACACATAGAGACGTGCAGCAACATGGTGGGAAAAATAACAATGCAAAGTAAAGAAGAAACCTGTGACGTGTTCTCCTCTTGCTCTGTGATCTTCTGTCAGGGAATAATTGCTGCATTTACCAAACAGAGGGCCTTCTTTTGCCAAGTGCCTAATGTTGTTATTAACCTCAGTGATCGCAGTTAAAAGCAAACCCGAGAGGTGTTTTAGCAACACAAAACATATTCAAAGGACTGTGAGAGAAGAGAGGAGAGAGAGAGAGACTTCGACTGGTGTTTTAAATACTTAGACATGCACATTAACTGGAATTAAATCATTACCTGATATGTAAACAAATAAAACTCTTGAGTAAAATGATTGCTAGGTCGGAGATTTATGACTGTTTATAACTTAATAAGTGAGTGAAAAGGCTTGGTGTAGTAGAGTTTACATATGTTGAACTATAAGTAGTGAAAGTGCTGGTGCTCTGAGCAAGTCTGCTCTCTCCATCCTGGTCAGTAAAAGGAAGTGGCTTGTGGTTAGCATGCCCTGGAAGCCTGAGTGAAAGCCAGAGGCCAGGTTGTGACTGGCATCCAGCTCTTTGTACAGTACAGTATGTGTGGCCGGCCCAGCTGAAGCTGACTAAACTGGGCTTATTTTTACAAGCAGGATCCAGACCACTAGAAACCCCTAAAAGTCCCCAAGCCCTAAATAGACAAAGGTTCTGCACATATTCTCTCTTTTTGTGATTTTGCACAGCAGTTTGCACTTTAATTTACACCATAAGAAGTAACTGTAGCGAATCAAGGCTATAATATTCTCCTCTGCGGCTGATTTAACTTATGATTAAACAGTTGATTCAATCTGCAGCTTTGTAAACAGATCAGGTTTAATTACACTGTGGTTAATGGGATTAATGGCGTACAAACAGCCAACGGGAAGTCCACAAAACATGAAAAATAAAGCAAAGCAAACATATATTTGTGAGATATTTAAATATTGTCATCAATTCACTATACACAAAAGAAAACATAGATTCAGTGTCTTTTTCTAGATAGAACTTCTTTGAAACATTCACAAGACACAACAAGAGGCCAGTTCGAGTCTTTTCTTTCACCTCATCTTGTTACTGCTTGTTTACTGTCACGCTGGTGGAGTCAAGGTCGAGCGCTGAATCCTCCCTGCGTCTCATTTGTGAAATGAAAAAAAAAAGAAAGTAAAAACCCCCACGACCATCATCCCGAAAATTGAAAATTCATACTGTCGTCATTTATTCAATAAACTGCTCGGTTACTGGCAGTAGAGTTGTATTACTTAGTGTTTGGTCTGGTTGCTAGTAAAACATTCCCACTGATACTGAGGTTCAGAGGCACCGTTGGCCTTCTGCATTAGCCATGCGCCTTGGCAGAGGCTTAGTTAGGAGCTTTGCCAGGGAACCAGTAAGATTTTAATTTGCCAGACAAATTCTAATAAGTCCCCAATGAACCACTGCAGCATGTCATATTTAGGACGGCTGATTTATGTCAGAACACTCAAACTGTATTTTCCTCATGAAACCATACGGTCTGTTTGACTAAGACTGGGGTTTGAAGTTTGAAGTGGTGGAAAGTAACTATAGGCTAAGTATACAATCTTTAGGTTCCTGTACTTTACTAGCTGCTATATTTCCACCAGTGTTATTTTAACTACTCTACATTTCAGATGGATCAAGCTCGGGGCTCTACACATAAATTTGTATCTGGACCACCAGAGCAATATTTCCTCTCTTCCTGACTCTCAAATGGTTTCATTTCAGAAACAGTTCAAGCCATCAGAAAAGTCCAAAAAAATGTGAAAACACTTTGTTTTACTGTTTTCCTCTCCCATAAATCATCTCAGGTCAGTTCATACAACTGATATGTCAGTCATAGTAGTCACCGTGCTGTGTGTTTAAAAAGAGTTCTGGAGGCTAAAGCAGTAAAGATTTCAAGTTTGTCATCTTGAAATCTCATATTTCTTCAAGGGACGTAAGATAAGCTGCATCCATCATGCTTGCAGCTTGCAGGTTTGCAGCTGTTGTAAAAGTTTCCCCACCCTGGAGCAGGAGGAGTGAAACCAGGGAAGGGCACATAGGTGTGAAGCGAGATCTGTCCCAACCTGCACTGTTGGATCACAGTCCGCAGCCCTCAGCTTCCTCCTCCTTCCATAACGCTTGTTATTCTAACTCATGGCTGTGACATCAGATCCCCCAAAGCTTCGCTTTCGCAAGAGGCAGTCGACTTCCAAGTTATGACAAAGACTATGAGTAGTAAGGTGTCGTGGAGCTAGACGGAAATTTTGTCTTGCTTGGAAATCTTTAAGGAGGTGAGGACCGTGAGAAAGTGTGTTAGTGTGTGTGTGCGTGGGTGTGTGTGTGTGTGTGTGTGTGATGAACACTGGTAGAGTCGGCAGTGAGAGTGGAACGACTGAAGCACCTAGTATCACTCAGCTGTAGGGATCAGGAAAGGCTCTGAGGACCAGAGAGGAGCAGTGAGACCAGAACAGGTAAGACCGCTGTAATAAATTGTGGTGTCCGTGTGAGGTCCAGGGTGATTCTCCGCAAGTTATTTTGATTATGTGGAAAAATCCACAGTGGCATTTTAATGTAGCCTGTATTTCCTTTGGCCTTTATTTTAATCCCATGCTGCCAAAGACAGAATACTTTCCTGTGGTCTTTTAAATAAGTGGCTCAGGTTTTCATTCGGCCTTTGATCTTGGAAGAGAAGTCAAAACTTTCAGCTGATTCTCTAAAGTTTTCACCCATCTGTTCCACATTGAGCTTTGTTACTTTTCATGCTGTGGGGCTGAGTGGATTCGTTGACAACTCTTATTATCCACCTCTTGTATTCATAGCCTGAACTGTTGTTTTGTTTCCAGAGAAAATGTGTGTACTTACAGTTAATGTTCACACCTTTTTCTTTCTCTGTCTTCCTTCAGGTGCCGGTCTACATCACCGTGTCCTGTCCTCTCTGCCAGCCAGGCGCAGAGCCAGCAGCCGCTCCTCGGAGACAGCGAGAACTCTGGGAAGCAGAGTAGGTACGTCCGCACCGACGGCAGGTTCCTGGTACGTGCTGGCTGGAACGGCAAGACAGCCAGCCTGTGCAGCGGTGCCTCTCTCGCAGCTGACCCCGAGCCCCGAGGCTGCCTCACCAAGTCAAAGAGCATCAGCTGCCTGGACAACAGGCTCTCCATCTATAAGCCCCCCACTCAGACCAAGTGCTGTCAGGAAGGTCAGGAGCAGGACACACAAGGAGATCTCTCTGCGGGAGATGGACTTAACGGTAGGCCGCTGAGCTGGAGCACACTCTCACTGGGACCGTCCTCTAACCAAGGCCACAAGCGCACCCTCTCCCTCACCCGGTCGGTAGCCGGTGTCCCCCCCGCCACCATCCGCAAAAAGATCTCAGAATGGGAATGCAGACGGGTCGCTCTGCCTAGGATGAGCTTGTGTCTGGATAAAAGAGGGGGAGAGCGAGTCGGGGGCAGCGAGGGCTGCCCGAGCCTGCTCTCTTCTCCCTGTAGCGAGAAGACTTTTGACTTTAAGGGGGTTCGCAGGATGAGCACAGCTTTCTCCGAATGCTCCTACACAGAGACGGAGGAAGAGGAAGGGGTTTCGGACAAAGACGGCCTAGGTCGCTTCCAGAAAAGGATAAGCAAGACAGAGTCCTCGGGACCCTTTGTACGTTCCCTGTCTGCTCGCAAGGAGACATCAGCAGTCCTCAACAGGATACAAAAGATAGAACAAGCCCTGAAGGACAGTCCGAACGCACCACCTCCACGTTATCTGAGTAACTGCTACGCTCCGGACAAGACGAGACAAAAGTCTTTTGTGATAGGCGACGACTTGGACAGTACATGCACCAGTAAGCGCAGCAGCATTTGCTCGGTGGCCACTGAGCCAGATGCTGCTCCGATGCCTGATAAGCTCTCCAAACTCAGACAAAGATTTAGTGTGAGCTCAGCCCGGTCCGAGAGTCCAGAACCGCCCGGTCAGCAGAGCTCTGTCGGCACACCGGTAAACCCCTTACCGAAACCCAAACGCACTTTTGAGTACGACGCCAAACAGGACCAAAAGGGCGTTTCACCATCCAATGGACTACCTCCAAACAGAGGCTCCGAGTCTCCCCCGCCTCTGCCCTCCACGCCTGCACCCGGCATGACACGAGCGCCAAAGACCAAGGGGAGCGCCCCCATGAAAATCCAGGACAGGTGAGGACATCAGTGTGTTTGTGTCTGTCCTGTAACTGACATGTAAATACACAATGGCTCAAGCGTAGTGGGCTGTATCAGTTTGTTTCCCACAGTCTTGCAGATTTGTGTCATTTCTCTTGTATGCACTACTGCTGTATATACTGCTATGTTGTATATACTGCTGCTGTGAGCAATACATAACCAACTGTTTCTGTACAGCCTTGCTTTTAGGGGTAACATACACAGAATCTGTATTTGCACCAACTCAGTTTTTCATGTTTTGTGTTACCTTACATTAAAATGACTGTATCAGGAGAGAAATACTTTGATGCACAACTATTTGGTGCTATGAAATAATTAAGATGCCTTTGAGCCATTTTTGTTTTGCAAAAAAACAGCCAACCATGTCTGAAGGGCTTGGGAGGAAGCTGCATCACAGACAGACGTGTTTGCTTTGTTAGTGTTGTAGTTTAACAAGTCACTGATCAGTGATCAGTAACTGCTCTGATCTATTCTCATTTGTCTTTTAGTTTAAACACCGTTGAAGGTTATTAATACTTTCCACCTCAGGTAAAGTGCGTCATAGGGTGTCATGAGGTCAGTGCATACAGGATATTGAACATAAAAGCAACTCGCACTAAAAATAACTGATGTATTGTGCAGACTATTTGAAACGTTACACAGCTTCCTCCCAGAGATCCATGATGGTCTATAAAGAGATCTTATAATTTAAACCCACACAAATCTTGAGTTTTTACTTCCTTGAGAAGAAGTTCACTTATACCTTGCTGCGTATAACTGACAATACTCTGGTTAGTGTAGTTTATTTTTTCTTTATTTCTGAATTGAGGCTCTCACAATCAGATGTCCTGTGTTTTTTTGTGTGAGGGTGGGGCCTCCCCAGATTGCCCCTATGTGAAATGGGGATGAAATCCTTAAACAATCTTCCCTCGGACTCTGTGTTTAACATTCCTGTGGCTCTAGCAATTTCAGACCAAGTTTAAAAGCCACAAGCTGTCGATGGCGCGACATGACTGTAGATCCCTGCACTAATGTAGCTCAAGTTCTTCCAGCGCTGCCTTGACATGTGATGTTTGCCTTTCATTGTACAAAGAACACGGAAATAGTAAGATATCTGCATGTTTACTTGTGACTTATCAGGAATTTCCTTGTGATTTGAGCCCATTTTGATCATGATGTGTCTCTCTTTTTTATTTCTTTATTCAATAATTAGTACTTCTGATTTAAGGCTTTGAGGGATAAGACAGTGGGTTTGGACGTGTGTTTATATCCACTAAAAGTATCTTCACCACCTGTTGAACCTTTCTCTGTTTCCAGATGGCAAGTGGAGACTGTTAGGAGTAAAACTGTCTGTCTGGGCTATTTTTAAAAGCATCTGGATTTTTTCAGTCCGCTCTTATCTGTCCTCTTTGAGGCAGACACTGAATTGAATCTTGCTTATTCCTTCTCTTTAAAATGGTCTCCGTGGATTTATGCAACAGTTTTTCTGCATCTTGGTCTTTTTTGACTCCTTCTGTTGTTGTTGTTTTTTTTCTCCCAGGGAGTCATGTGAGTCGGAGGATGCTGCGAGTCTACCATCTTCATATCCGTCCTCACCAGCAGAGAATGGCACACTGACCACAGACACACGGACTCGACCCAGTTCCAAAAGCACTTTAGTGGAAAATGCCTATGAGGACATAGTAGGTAAGCACATCGGCTCAATGGCTTTGAAACAGGAAAATGTATTTGTAAATTTATTAATCATTAGTCACTTTTTGGGGTAAAAAAAAAAAGACAAAAAAGCATCTTTAAGGTGAATATATTCTAGTTTTCTATGATATTGAACATAATATTTTTTGTATTTTTGTATTTACTTTGGCTTTGGGAAACTGTATTTCAACGTTTTTGACCATTTTCTGACCTTTTATGTACAAAACAAACAATCAGTGAATCAAGAAAATTATCAATAACGAAAATAAGTACTGACTCATACCTGGGAAATCCTGTAATTTTGAACATTTGTTGAAATTAAGGCATTGGTAGTTTATGATCTTGAGTACTGATATTGCATTCTTGGTGCAGTAGGTGAAACTGCAGCGCTGTGTGTAGAGTTTTCAGTGGGAGGATTTTGCATTTTACTCCAGCTCTTTGCGCATGTCATGACTTGTTTATTATAAATTAACAGTATTGACATGTGTGTTGGTTTGTGCTAGGAACTTTCAAGATAAGACTTAATGTGATGTGACCATGATGTTGTTACTGTCAGTTCAGATGTTGTGAAAATGAAAGCCCCTGTGCAGCATGGCCTATTGTAATAAGAATGTAAGTGGGAGTACCTCCAGCATCTATCTGCCTCATGCTGAGGTGTAGGGTGCAGGTATTGTTATCAATATTAGCCCCCTCTGACTAAACCCATGGCAAGGAAGAGCTTCATTTTATTGCTAAATACTGATTTGGTCATCCTCCCATGTTGCAACCCTTCTTCGTGACACGTTATGTTTCTCACTGTAAAACGGGCCCAGCCCCGTTCTTCTCTGAGATAATGTGTGTATGAAATCTGCACATGGTGTGGAGCCAAATTCCTTTCCACTAGCAAATGACCCCAGGCCTTCTGCACAGTCCAGTTGCCAGCTCCCCCAGTGCATACTTAATGTGGTGGAAATGTGTGTCAGTGTGAGTATAGTCTCATGATGAAGCTTGGATTTCAGATGCAGTCTCTCCAGTTTTCACACTCGCACATAGTTTTCATGACAAATGCTCAGCGATGACCAAATAAGGACTGATTTTTATATCTGCAACAAGGATTGAATTTCAAGTAGCTATGTTGTTCTTGAATCAGTGATCAGTTTGCTCATGAGCTTCTTTTTTTTTGTTGTTGTTGAAGCTGAGGATGTGCAGTATTCTCAGAGGGAGCGTCAGGGCATGACTGATTTTCATGTGAATCCCAACAAAGCCTCCATTGTTCATCCAGCACCATGAACGTGGAGTTCTCAAGTCGGAGACGCACTTTTTGCCAATCTCTGTTTGTTCTCCGACAAAAACATTGTCTCTGAGTGAGTTTGAAATCGCTCCAGCTATTTCAAAACAAAAGCTTTCCAGCTGAAGTCCTTCAGTAATGGAGGAGAGCAGTTTCCACCACCACCACTACTACTATGCAGTGGTTTTACAGGTCAGATGATCCACTTGAGGAGCAGCCACAGCAGCAGGAAATAAGCCATGTTTTGGTCCCTGTGTGCCCTTATTTTTTAACAAGCATCTAACACTGAGAGCTCCACATAGTTCCTGAATGTCGAGAGGACAACTTGGCTTCCTCAGCTTGGACAGTTTTTGAAGAGGAGGACGCTCACTCTTTAACTTCTGGCACCTGCACTTGATGTTAAGACGTTTGACTTGAGAGTGCAGGTCGTTTGTGACGTACGTGTGTGTGTGTTACTACAGTTGCGTGGAAGATTGCGATATCAAGCAATTGTTGTAATTGCTTTTAAATGGGACTGATGGAGTGCCAGTAAATGATCTGTACACACAGACAGATGAATCACTCCCCGTGCACAAACTAGTGCTATGATTCAGCTGTCTGCATCATCCGGCTCCAGAGTGTGTTACATTTACTGTCTTCGTTTGCACAGGTGCTGTCTGCTCTGGGAACTAATCTAGGGGACTGGTGTATGTAATGAGTGATTCAAACTTTATCAAACAACACCTCGGCTACATAACACACAGTTGGACCTATGACTGTTTTTTTTTTCTTCTCGATACAATGCTGTGTAATTTCCCCAGTGTAGTCACAAGCAGACTAGATTCATGACTGACACACTGTGTGGTTTTGTGATGCTGCCAGATGTTCTTCCAAAACTGCAACCTGTGTTTTGAGTGGTTGAGCGGTGCCACTCCACAGAGGCTTGTCCACTTTACAGATAAGCTGATATACTGACACTGTTGGTATAGTTTGTTCAGTGCCTCGCCCTGCCCACAGAGTCCATTGTGTACACCGAAAATGTACAATCACAGTGTGCAGCCGAGGTGTGTCCCCTCCCTGTGTAATGCTCTGTGTCTGGGGGTGTGTTAGAGCGAGGTCTGGATGTTAGTAATCAGAGGAGTAGATTAGTACCCTCCAGTACGTAAGAAGCTATATAGACATATCATTTTCTCAGCAGGCTCTCATTACAGTATTGCTTCAGTTTAATGGGGTAGCAGGGCTACATGGGGTGAGACTAAGCCCTCTTATTCTGCTCCTCGGTTTTAATGATGCACAGAAAATCACTCCAGTAAGCTAATTTACTGCGTGACACAACATGACGCTCGAAAGGTCCCCGGCAGTGTATGTCAGCTGCGTGTGTGTGCACGGATGTGTGTGTATTTACCCCAGACAGGTTCAATAATTAACCTTAAAATAGATAATAGAACAAAGCCCTGCTTGTAGGTTAATCTTCAATGTTTTTAAAATACTCACTCGCTGTTTGAGAAGCGGAGTTCATCGAGTTTTCCACTGAAGCACTCAAGAAGAAGGAACCCAGCTACCAAATAGACTTTTGTTCTTTCCTTCTGTGCTGACAGATAACGCTGCTTTTCTTTCTTTCAAAAGTTCCCCTCATGCATTTCGACGCCATCTGGCTCTGTTTTTGTTCTTCACTGTGGTTTCTTCACTTTCTCACAACCTTTTTCAGACCCTGCCAAAAAACTATTCTCAGAGCACATGTCTGAATAGACATGGACTGTGGTGTTACACAAGTTTTCGCTTTATTGAAGTTGGCCCTCCGCCAGGTGACATCAGTGAGAGCAGTGCAGTGTAACGTTCCTTGTCTTTCCTTTTTTGCGATCATTGACTGAGGCAGAGCAGTGTCTGTCTGTGGTTATTAAAACTTCTTGGAATAAAGAATTTTTTTTTTTTAATTAACGACAATGAATTGAAAATTTGAACCCTGGTCTGAGCATGAACTATGGTTTTTAAACCTAATTGCTCCTGCTATATGCACATTCCCACATATATACTTAAGTGTTTCACTAGAAAATTGATAAAAAATAAAATAATTGGGTTATTTGAACAATTTTATTACCAGACTCGAGAGTCTTAAGAAGATGAGCCTCTGCTCCATCTCTTACAGCAGACAGTTTGCATGCCTGGACAGTGACTCATCAGCAGTGTTGTGTCCAGAAGTCTCAGCTGGGCCCATGGGGCCTGCGGGGCCCGGTGCCAACAGTAACTGTTTTGAAAAAAGGGAGTCCACTTGAGCCAGCTGGGAGTGACCTTTGACTTACCTTTCATGACTCATCTCTTCTCAGACTAACCATAGGGAGGCCCTCTCGTGCCCCTGACACCCTTTACTGCCGTCTTTTTTACCCTTTTTGACCCCACAGCCTCGTCTGCCTTGTGTCGGAAAGCAGCATCTGTTCACGGACAGTTGTTGGCCAACGTTTTATCTGAACTGCATTGAACCTTTCCCTTCATCCCTACAGAGAAGGAGAACCCGTATGAGGATGTTGACCTGAAACGGAAGAGTTTGGGTCGGAAGTCGTGCCTGTTGGACAGCAACAGATCTTGGAGCAACATGGACAGGAAGCTGAACTCTCCACCTCAGGTAACACATGGATCAGCAGGGATCAGCAGCCCTGATGTGTTTTTTTCTTGTAGTAGATGTGTTTTCTGGCTATTGTGAATCCCCCTCAGTGTGTGTCAGTGCTAAATACTGGACAAGATCTTTTCAAGAAACTCACACCTCATTTGCGGCACTCCAGGAAACAGTCTGATGTGTTTAGACCTGGTGATGTTTCACAGAAAGGCCCGTCTGCAGATTTAGCTTCCTCTCTTCAATGCTCAAGCGCTTGTCTCACTAAACAAAGAGAGGACTTCCATCATTACTGGTGGTAGCAACAAGTGTGGTTTAATGCTCCTGGTGCAGCGTCTGTGTCTGCTGTATCCAAACAAATCTGTTTTGTTTCATCATAATCATAAATTATAACGGGTTTCTGCACAACAGGTCCTCTGCTGCCTCTTCTATTTCCATTATTCCCCTTTTGTTGATAGATTTTTCATGAGCTGTCGCTGTCAGCACTAACCTCTGGAACAAATACATTGTGTTTCCAGTGACTGCTTCACAATAGAAGTCCCCTTGTTGAACAGCTTTAACCCTTTTCATGTTCAGTTCTGTTTGAGAGTGAACAGTTAACAGTGAGGCTGATATTAATGACATGAAATTAGAAATAGTAAAGTTGAGGTTCATGCATTCATTGTTTCCTGTGAGAATAGTGGCCCCCACCGTTAACGGTAAAAACTACTGAATGAAAATCTTTATGATTATAACTTAAAAGGAAAATATCTTGATAATGATTCATAAAACCTTACAAATAAACAGTGCTGACTGGGTTGTGTTTTCCTACTAATCTAATTTCCTCTCCAGGATAATCCAGACTTTCTAATATAATCTAATTAACTCTAAATGAATAAAAGGCACTAAAGCTTCCATATTTCTATTTCCTCCGACTAGTTGCCTTCCAAACCCAGCAGCCAGTCCCTACGTCTGACTGGTCAGAGCGACAGGAAGAGCCACCGGTTGTCCCAGTTGTCCAAACGCTACAGCCACGATGAAATGCTGCTTCTCCCTCAGAGGGGTGTATCACCTTCACCTTGTGGCCTGCTGGACGATAGCCTTTGTAGCACCAGCGATACCCTCGCCTCACACAGGCACTGGAGGATCCCCAAGGTATACACACGGCTAGATCCTACTCAAACACCTACGCTAAGTCCTAGCAGAGCTCTCTGGCTGTGTTCTCTTGTACTTTCCTGCTTCACAGATCTGCTTAGGTTTCACAGTCACCGTCCGAGCAGCTCTGAATCACCGCTAATTCCTCAGTTTGGAAAAGATGTTTTTAAAACACATTGCCTTGATGCATGTAATTACTGCGTGGGTTTCAGCCCTCGTGGAGCCTTTTCTCAAGAAGTCTCTTTGAAGCTTTTCAATTTTACCCTTAAAGCACATCTACATTGTTTTACACTGTTACTTTTGGCCAGGTATACCCCCTACTTCTTCTATATTTAGGATATAAGAAAAGCCAAACTTTAGATTCCCAGAGAGAACAAAGAATTTCCCCTTGTCTGCTCACAGCTGGTCCAGAGGATCAACTCCATTTACTGCACTAAACGTGGGAAGAAGAGGCTGAAGAAGCTGTCCATGTCCAATGTTGAGACTGCTTCTTTGAGGGGTAAGGGCTCTGTGTGTTCCCTTTATCCACTGGCCAGATAAGTGAGTAAATATTTGTGTCTTAGCCACCCACATAGAGTTCTCACTATATACCCCTGACGTAAACACATTTGTGGAACTGAACCTTTGACCGTAGCAAACCTTCTTGTCTGTGTCATGTCTGCCCCCAGATGACAACAGCGAGAGTGAGAGCGACTCCGATGACAGGTTCAAAGGTGAGCGTTCATATGGGGTGAGGTGCTTACGCTTCTTCTTCTTCTTCCAGCTTTGAATTTATTTGGTCTCTCAGAGTTGTTTTTCTCAGCGCTTTTTGCAACAGCCTTTCCAGTTTTTGGATGCAACAGTGTGACCTGGGTGGACCGGACAGACCACAGAATTGTAATTTGCCATATGCACAGATTATCAGGAGACCACACAGCATTTATCATGTCCAGATTTCGTGACAGGAGCGAACACTAATGAGATTTAGTGATGTTTTCTCTCTGTTTTGGACGCTTTAGTGGCGTCAGTAAAAATGAATTACACCAATCTGCGCATTCCCCCAATTGGCTGATGGGTAATTCCCCATGAGATCTAGATTTACACACTGGAGTGTATTTTATTTTATTTAACATCATGATGATATGTTACAATGCTCACTTGTCTCCTCAGCTCACACCCAGAGGTTGCTGAAACTACAGTCCATCCTTCGCCGGGCCCCCAGCTACCGCACACTGGAGCTGCAGCTCATTGAGTGGCAGGAGAGAGAGCTCTTTGAGTATTTTGTGGTTGTTTCACTAAAGAAGAAGCCCAGCAAAAACTCCTATTCCCCAGAGGTCACCTACCAGTTCCCCAAGGTAAAAAGCATGAAAGTCAAACCTGAATCCTGTTGCAGCTGCTCTTTCACGTCTTACACCTGACATAACAAGAATCCTCAGCGACTGAATTATTTTCACAGGGAGGAAAAATTGACAGTAACTAAAATACATGCACAGACCTCACCAGTTGTTTTAGGTGTTTTAACTCAAGAATTAGAAATCGCTCCACACATACTGACTCAGAGCCACATTATTATGAGGAGAAACTGATTTTAAAAACACTTGCTCTGCTGTCTTATCCTGTCCAGGTGACTGTGGATGGTAGAAAAATATACAATTAAGCAAATAACCAAAAGCCATGTGGACAACAGCAGCAATGATGGCAGCTTTTAAAACGTATTTGACATAATTAACATTGTGTGGACAACTGGAGATTAGGATAGAGATGAACTGTTGATTTTCAGTCTCCACAAGCAAATGTAATCCAGTTAAGTCATAATTAAACAGTCTGGAAGATGTAAATGTTAATGCCACAGGATTAGAACGAGAGCTAATTACGTATTATAGGCTCTCTAGCGTTTTCCCACTGTGAGCTTTTTCCTGCACAATTGTGGATGCTGGAAATAATGTTACATTAAATAGGATGTTTAGCGTTGCAATTGGCTTTTTACACTTTATTGTCTAGAATGTGCACAATAAAAAGTTGTACTGTCAATTAAGATTAAAGCCTGTGGAGCCCTGGGCGCCTGTTTATTGTTAAAAAAAAATGACCAGAATCTATTTGTGTGGCAGGGAAGTGTTTTTATTTATTGTTATTTAAGTTTTGGTTCAGCAGACGTGCCCCCTGGGAAAAGTAGATCTCAGCGGGCCAGAGGAGGGACTTGTTAATGAATACTGGAGGGGGCAAAGGTTGAACCTTGTACGGGAGAAATGATAGCCTGGTCATTTAGTGGTCAGACTCACACTGAAAGACAAGAAGCTGACTGCGATGCCTCTTCCCTCCTCCTCTCACAGCTAGAGAGGCCCACCAAGCAGATGAGGGAGGCAGAGCAGAGGCTCAAAGCCATTCCTCAGTTCTGTTTCCCAGATGCAAAAGACTGGAGCCCTGTCTCTGAGTACAACAGGTATGACCGTGCATAACTTTTAAACCTGTTTCAAAAACATCTCAGTCAAATCAAAGCAGCAGAGACCAAGATATTATTTACTTTTAGTCTTATTATTTACTTTAGTTTTAGTAATGAATCAGAATAAACTGGCTGCTCTTCCCATAATGCAACACGTCATTGAGGTTGTTTTCTCCGACTTCTGTTTCCAAAACCACAGAGCACTTTGTCTGAGTTGTGTGTTTCTCATGATGAGTAGAGCTAGTTGACTCTGCTTTGAACTTTGCGTCATCACATTACACAGTGTCGGCTGTTGACAGACATGTAAATTAAGTTTTACAGGGAACATTAACTGTGAACTGTAGTTTAAAAAAAACATTAACACAGATTATCTTTTTTGATCATCTTTCAAGTATGTAGGATAAAAATCAATTACGTCAATTTTCATGTGTACACATTTGTTTTTTTTGTTTTTTTTAAACACAGTGAGACTTTCTCCTTCATGCTGACGGGAGAGGATGGCAGCAGGAGGTTCGGGTACTGCAGACGCCTGCTGGTAAGCCACTGGTTAACTCTCAGTCCTCTGCTCCCTGTTCACACCCTGCTGAGCCCTGTTTGTTGTGACTGAGCTTTTTGTGTGAACATGTGATACTGTTTTCCTGTGGAGCATGACCATCCACTGTGGCAGCAGGAAACAGATCATATAGACAAAAAAAAAGAGGGAGGTTGGTTTTACTTTACTTATGGTTTTAAAAGTATATATATATAGATAGATATATAATTTCTTTTGGTTAAAACTGGCATGTATAACATCCACAGACTGATTATTATGGAAGCTAATCAGCATCATAGTCCAGGGACCTCCCATCCTCTTGTTGTTGTTCAAGTTTTCCCAGGAAATACCTTTGGTTAGCAGTAGTAACAGAAACATCTGGAATAGCAAACATTCACACCACATTGCTAGAATTTTAGTCACTACAAAAATGCACTTGAGTGGTTTGATGTTCAATGTGTAAATCTCTTGAATATGAATTGACATAAATGTATCTTACAGAGAAATAACCACACACTACTCAGGCAGGGCTGATTCAGCAAATATTTCATAATCGCCATAAAGTGGAGGAGAATATAATACAAGGATAATTGAAAATGAAAGCTATGATTGACTCATTCAATTTAACAAGAGTTTCTCAGGAGAGGCAAAGACAAAGAGAAACCATGAAAAATCCAAACTTTGTCATTGTGGAGCATTTCCTCTTCATAATGAGGCCGGAGAGTGCTTTGAAGTTTTTTTTTTGTTGAGTTTCCCATTTAGCTCGCGGGTGGAGAGCGTAACTGAGTGGGATCAGTGAGCGGTGGTGATTTTGTTTTGTCACTTGGCATTTCACAGTATGTTTACAGTACTACAGTGTGTATGTTCTCAAAGGTTTACTAGGAGCGTCTTCACTCCCTGTGTGTGTGTATGTGTATGTATGTATGTGCTGGGTTACAGCTGGACATCTTTCTTTTTGTTCCGCTCTGCTGCTCTCATGCTTCATCTGCTCTGTTGATCTGAGATTCATCTTGATAGAGGCAGATTTTAATGAAGGCAGAGGAAGAGGTGAGCTGCTCTCCTGCAGTAACTTTGTTTCCTCCCTGCTGTCTGTCCAGCAGTTGGCAGTAACCACGCATTCCTGAGGACTTGAATCAAGCACCACATAGTTGATTTAATCATCCATTTGGAAAAGCGGAGGAGAAACAAGAGGAGAAAATTGTATACCTAATATGGACAAGTGGATTGGCGTTTCTTGAGAGCCTGTGTTCATTTGTGTCTGTGTGTTTTGAGTGTCTGTGCGCCTGGTGTCTGGAAGCACATAATGGTGCATGAGAGTATAGAGGAAAGTAGATACGATCAGCGGGAGCAGATAAACCACCTGTGTTTAGGAAGTCGGTACCCACATGAAAGACTTTCACCTCAGATGACAGACTAGATGCAGTACTTCACCGTCAGTATTTAAACAACTCATCTACCATATATGATATTATCACAGTCAGACCCTTTTTATAGTTGAGTCTCAGATAAATTAAATTTAGAGTATTATTCAGCCTGTGAAAAGAAATGTATGATCGCTTAGTAAAGCCTGAGGAACTGTAACTTTAACATGGAGACTGCATTTTCTTAGAGGTTGTTGTTGTTACGGATAGGGGTATAATATTTGAAAGATAAAGACATGGACAGTCTAACAAATGTTAATATTTACTTGCATTGCAGAAAATAGCACTGATTTGGGGAATTGACTTCGAATCAAATCAAATGAACTTTATTTGTCCCACAAGGGGAAATTTGTCTTGGGCAAGGGAGTTGTAACAGCTGCCCTGTACATGCAATACATACATACGCAGTACATAACATACACTAAAACAGTAACAAAGGCAAACATATCCAAGAGAAGAGAAAGAAAGAAAGTGTGGTAAATAGTTTAAAATACTTATAATACAAGTTCTGTTCACATTTTGGCATCTGCAGCTCTAATTTTGACCATTTCTTTTCCAATCTGTCTCTTGTTGAGTGCAACGCTAAAATGCTGTACTGCCCCTTTAAGGGCATTTATGGTATGTTTTCAAAACACCTGTGAATGTGCAGACAATATCTCTTCATCAGGTCTATTAACACCAGTGTCCAATGACTCTCTGTGGTTTCTCCCTCACAGCCGACTGGGAAAGGACCTCGCCTTCCAGAGGTGTACTGCATCATCAGCAGGCTGGGCTGTTTTGACTTGTTCTCCACGGTGAGTTCAGTCCTGTCCTCAAACCACACACACAGACACACACACACACACATGCAGATAGACAGCTACAGCCAGCCAGTGTGGTGTTGTAGCTGTGGTTAACCCGTCTCACAGCTGAAGTAAATGACTTTCAGCAGTGAACGCCTCTTCAATGCTGAACCTTATTCCAGTATGTTTCTATTTAAAGGGATAGTTCACCCAAAATTCAAATTTCACTCATTATCTACTCACCCTCATGTCAACTAAGAGCTGTGAGAATTTTCAGAGTCCTCCGTTCCTTCTCTGAGTTACGGGGGGGTCCGTGCAGCAGTATTTGTCCATATAATGGTTGTGAATGGACACCAGAGCTCTTCGTCCAAAAAGACACACCAAAAAACATCCAAATACCTCCATACTGCTCGTCTGTAATGTCCCTCTTGTATTGAAGCCCCGACATGAGAAATTGTTCCGCCGGTCAGTGCAAATCACGTGAGATTTGCACTTACACAGGCAGAGCAGTGAACTGAGACACTGGGAGCTTCCGCTACAAACAAGCTTAAAATATAGACTTATTTAATTTTTTTCGGAACAATTTCTCATGTCGGGGCTTCAATACAAGAGGGACATTACAGACGAGCAGTATGGAGGTATTTGGATGTTTTTTGGTGTGTCTTTTTGGACGAAGAGCTCTGGTGTCCATTCACAACCATTATATGGACAAATACTGCTGCGCAGACCCCCCCGTAACTCAGAGAAGGAACGGAGGACTCTGAAAACTCTCACAGCTCTTAGTTGACATGAGGGTGAGTAGATAATGAGTGAAATTTGAATTTTGGGTGAACTATCCCTTTAACCATCTGATTTCCTGAGTAAATGTTTCCTTCACTTTTGTCTCACTGTCTTAACGTGAAGCAGATCTGTCACTCTGTTTGACTTTTTCAGCCTTATCTGATTTCTTTATTAATTCAAAGTGACTGAAACCAGACTGTGGAAACAAAGTTGCTGCTATATGACAATATGAAAAAAAAAAAATAAAAAGCCCGGGCGAGTTCAAAGACAGTGTGCACGCTCGCTGTATGTCCTGTATTCATGGTTTAATAATGGGAGCCTTGTGAGGTCTTTCAGTCTGCCAACAAGCTGTGATCAAAGGCTGCACGAAAGTTTGAAATATGAAGGACCTGAAATGAAAAAATCTGAAATGTCAATTCGGATGTTGAGTGAAAGCATAATAACTGTGTGTGCCCTGTAGATGAAATAATAATACGCTATAGGTGGTTTTTCTTTTGACTTGTAAACAAATTAAACGCAAAACTCTCTGTCTTGTTTAGTCTTGTGATATTTTATGACCGTATGAGTTTGAAAAAGTGCAAGAGAAAACCTCAGAAGTCAACAGTACAGCCACAAACCTGAGATGATAACATTAAATACAGATAAAATACATATTGATTCTTGATAAGTGCTTTCCTGGTAAATGGGAGAGGACGGCAGTGTTTGATTTCAGTAGGAGCTGTGTGTGTGAGAGACACAGACACAGACAGAGAGACAGAGAGATGAAGAGAGCGAGAGCGAGAGAGGTGATATCATATGACGAGAGAGTCTCAAATCAGCTCTGCAGACAGGAGGCAGCTTGGACGGCAGCAGGCCGACAGGCACACTGGGTGGAATTTTCCAATCACACAGGCATGGAAAGACATTCAATTGCTATTTTTCAAAACAGAAAAAGAATACAGAGTCCCAGTAGTCAAACACATAACAGTATATTTCCATTAATTGCCGCCATGGTCAATAACCTCGATGACTGTGCACTTTTTTTTTCTTTTCTTTTTTTTTGCCTTCCTTGGCTCTTTATACAGCTTAGATAAAAACCCAAGGCTCCTTTCATATTAGCATATTCACAGTGAGATTTATGTTGTGTTGATGTTTAAACAAGTTGAAATATATCAAGGAAACTCTGCACTTTCCTTCCTGGTTAAGATCCTGGATGAGGTGGAGAGACGGAGAGGCGTCTCAGCGGCCCTGGTCTATCCCTTCATGAGGAGCCTAATGGAGTCGCCCTTCCCTGCACCAGGGAAGATTATCAAAGTGAAGACCTTCCTGCCTGGTGCAGGAAATGAGGTTAGAGCTGCTGACGAAGCAGAAAACACTTCAATTGTGCCCAAATAATTGTTCCAAATGATTTAAATGCATCTGTGTGAAATATAATCCTCTTGGTTAATAAGATCCAGAGGCTGTGATGACTCAAAAGTCACATTTTTGTTGTGCACGTTCAGGTCATCGAGCTGAGGCGGCCCACCGACTCCAGACTGGAGCATGTGGACTTTGAGAGTCTGTTCAGGTGTCTCAGCGTACGACAGGTGATCCGAGTCTTTGCCTCGCTGCTGCTGGAGCGCCGAGTCATCTTTGTGGCTGATAAACTCAGGTGAGGCTCTATTATTATTATTCTTAATTATAATCCCTCTGCAGATGGACCATCATTAACAAAATATACAATTTCAAATAGATTAAAGAAAGTCATGAAATTTGCCTCTTTGCAATATCTTCCTATTCGAGGTTTTCTCTGTCACTAATATTGAAGTGTCCAAAATATGTTATGTTCTATTAACAAATAGGGAATCCCTTTTAAATTAATTGATCACCCATATATGAAGCACTGTGATAGAAGGGCAACCCCACACCAATTATTTTCATGGTCACATTATATAGTTGAGCTCCAGTGGTATGAAACTTATGTGATATATGTTTTCCACAGCTCCTACTTGTCTGAATTCAAGACATATCTCTTCCAAAAAAATGTTCACACTTCTTACACTGTGAGGTCGAGAGTCAGCATGTGTCTCTCAGCTTGTCTGTGGTATAGTTGCAATGTTTGTTCACGGACTCACAGGCACATAACAGCGGCATTGTGCTGTGGTTTTTCGCCTTTGTTTGTGTGTGTTGAACTCTTTAATTATTGCGCGTTAATTAGTATCATGAAGTCAGGCAATAAGCCAGTCAGTCAGCCGGCGACGGTTTAGATACCAGGAGAAAAGTGGGTCACAGTAATGAGAGTCACTACCAGAGGAGAGTGGGATGGGTCTGATAAGATGCAAAGAGTCTCAAAGGACTCAGTGTCCCAGTCTGTCCTCTTGTTGCAGAGCAGAGAGGCGGACTTTTTGGAGTATTGGAGGCAAGGGTGGAGTGGGAGGAGATTTGAGGAGAGAAGTAATCTCTCCATGTATCAGAGCCCAGTTTAAACAAACATCAGTGGGGGCAGTGACTGTGAGGGGAAGGAATGCACTTCCTGTGTCCGCGACTCTGCCCTCCATGATCTGTGGCTCAACTGTCACCATTTGACTTATGATGGCACGTTTACTCCCTATGTTTGAGTGGCACCCTCTGTGTCCCCGGGGGGAATCGGCCTAATCTTCTCATTACCAGAGGTGATGATAACATCAAGGAGTCATTGGGTGGGAATCATGAATTACAATATCATCATGATATATTGCCTAGTAACGGGCAATTACGTATGAGAGTGTGTGATATCTCGCCCCAGCAATCACTTATGATGCCATCGTAATATCTGTGTGCCTGAGGAAATAAACACACATTAAATAGGTGAGATTATCATTCAGTAAGTATTATGAAATGCTTTTGGCTTTCAAATCACAGTTTTAAATTTTGTGTAAAAAAAAAAAGTGTATTTTTGTGGTTCTCAGAGGATGAATCCTATAGTGACTTTTCCTTTTGCACCACCATCAGGTTGTTATTTGTGTTTTGTCATGAAATCATGACTTTCACATTTGCTTAAAGATAATTTCTGATAATAGATAATAGCTTCAGCGCTATTTAGCAACTGTTAGAATGCAACTATTGAAAATGCTACGCCAAGATGATAGAGGTGGTAAACACACTATCCTTGCTAAACATTAACATTGTCGTTGGCGAGCCACCAGGCAAATTTAAATTTGCCACCAAACGTTGAATTACTGTGAAGCAAAGCATCATTTAAAACTTTACAGAAAACTGAAATAACTACAAAGACAGAAAATGACAAATGCAAGTTCTATAATTTTGTGGCTTAAATATGCAGTCTCCTTGACTGATGCCTCTTACTGTACTGTATGATCTGCTCAAACTGTGTGTGCAGATTTAAAATGTGCATGTCTCCATGTGTGCATGCAGAGCTGTGTTTTGGTTTCTTTTGAAAACAGTGACAGGGCCTCACTGCAGCATTAATGACTTCTATGATAAAAAGGGCTGCTCCCTCTGGGGCTGTGGTACATACAGTAATCCATTCCCAAAATACCTCACCAGCTGAACATGATGTATGCTTCTTCCCCTTAACATGTACAGTATATCCAATACAAACAGGAACCACAAGGAAACACCATGTTAGGCAATAGTTCTCTGTGGGGTCCTGTGACGCTTGTTTCTTTGGCATGTTGCGTTCACTTAACTCTCGTAATATTACACTGAAACCTTTGTTGTTTTTTCCACAGAAGTTGTTGCTTTTACATGAAAGTCTGCACAGACAATTTCTTTTAAGTGGTCATTCACCATCTGATGCCTGTAATAACAAGTCGGATGCCTAATCAGATAAATTCATCATCAACTATGTCACTCTGTAATAGCTTAACTCAATTGACCTGCAGATGCTGAATGAGTTTTGTCAGTGTTGCAGACTTGTGTAAACAACCTCGGTCAGTCCTCAGGCTAGAGTTGAGGAAGGTTGCCAAATTGTATGTGCATGTCTGGCTTTATCTTCTGGCATGGCAGTGAAATACTCCTACAGTAAAAGTGTTACTGCGTAGTAGATTTGGATGACTTTCCCTGCTGTGCTCCTCCATTGTTAAGATTAGAAATACAAAAAAAAAATCTCGTGCCTTCCTGTGCATAAATCCAATAAACTGTGCAAATGAAAAATGCTTGTTTAACTTGCAATCTGAACTCTCCGTAGCTGCAATAGACATAGACATAGATCTTTCTCATACTGCAGTTCACTTAAAGGAAAAATAAGCATCATCATATCTCGAATATGACGCGTGTGCTCAATAATGACTGTTACCTGATTTCTTCACCTTTCTCTCAAAGATCTGCCCATTTTTGTTAATTTCATTGTCTCTTAAATACTTTTCTCTTATTTAAATTTTGATTAAATAGATTCAAATAATATTTAATCACCAGGATGCCTTGTTACAGAAAGTACATGTTTCATATGTCGACTGAAGAAGTAACGGAGTGTAATCAAGACAACATAATGAAAGATGAGAAGTCTATGTTTGAGGGGAAGAGGGAGGAGAATGTAGAAGGAAACTAAACAATGGCTTTTGAAAGCGTTTTTTCATAACCACGGTAAATTAATCAGGCTCACTTTTCCATGGTAGAGCAGGTTGTTTGAGTTTCACTGCGGTGTCTCATTACTGCAAACTTAGAACTAGTTATTAAACAGCGTGATTAAAAGTGCAATGTATGTTGAGTGTGCGGTGACATGTTTTCTTTTTGTAATAATCCAGGGTTTGGAACCGAGTCGGAGGAATGTAGAGCAGCAACACGTTTTGCAGATGTATAGCCTTATATGAGCGATGATGGTGACTGTGATCCTACGACAGGGAGAATTATTGCCACAGCTTCTGGTATTTTTTGTAATCAACAAGTGTGGCAGTTATTTCATTCACAGTCATTTCATTTAGACACTTTCTGTAACATGCTCTGCGGAGCTGGCACCTCGACTAAACCGCTTTTAACAACTTAACCGGTTTCCCATGTGGTGTTTGGCTCGGACGTGGAGTGAAATCGACACACTGTAAACATGTGAAATGTTGCCGTTTTTTTTTTCTTTTTCTACGAGTCAAGAAAAGCCTTGGCCATCACCGGAGCCTCACCAGCTGATTTTTACATCAGTGTCCCGTCTCGTGAATGTTTACACCCACATGTAGACACATATACACAAACACCTGCACACATTCATCTGCTCTCTAGACAGCCTTGATCAAACTCAGACGCTATTGTGGATTTAATAAGAACATGTATAAAGTTTCCCATCAGGAAGCCATTTCTCATTGTAAAATGGCTTCTGCTGTTGCCTTCTGTGGAGCCGAGACTGAGAGCCGGTGGCTGGAGATGCTTATAGACAGGAAGTGAGGGAAAACCATTTGGGGACTAAGGGAACAGAGAGCGCTCTGCGAGTGTATTGAAGTTCGCCATGTGCAGCTTGTCATAGAAACCCTATAGGTTTGTGTGTAGTCTGCTGCCCTTTTTACATGAGGCTAGGTGTTATTTTGGGCTTGGGAGGAGCTTTTAACAGTGAAGAATGGTTTTGCAGAGCTTTGCAGCACAGCCCGCCGCTGTCTGACAGCTCTGGTTTAGTCTCGTCCTCTTTGTCCTCCGTCTCTGGAATCAGTCTTATCCTCGGCAGGACTGGTGGTATTGTAGACACACTGCATTTCTTTAGTAGAGCTGTGAAGCATGTGCTGGTGCAGGCTTCTGTCTCCCGCCCTCTCTCTTTCTCAAACACTGAGATTTTCCCTCCCCCTCTGGGCTTCGCAGACTAAGCCTCTCGATCCCATGTTTCCTGGAGTATCTGCCAGTTCTGCCTCACACACACACACATACACACACATACACACACTACACCAGACCTACGAGAGCTAATATGTCAGGATTAGCTCCCAAACCTCAACACATAACAGCCCTGCTCAGACCTCACCTCTGCAGAACTGGTTCCTGTCTCTTTTCCCAAGTGCGTGACCATAAATTTATGTGACTTTTGTGTGTGTAATCAAATTGAAATTAATCAAATGAATCTTAGTTTATGCACGTGCGGTTGGTGTAATTTTTTATTTTCCAACCAATCCACAGATAAATTTGTTGGCTTCAGTTAGGATCACTCAAAACCATCTGTGTTAGTTAAAATGCAACAGTAGCCAGACCAGGATCAGCTTTGCCCTTCTCATTTGCTAATAAGCATTAAACTGAAAGTACAGCTGAGCGCCTGATGGGAATGTAATTAGTTTTGCAGGTTTTTGGTCATAAACCAAATGATTCAACAAAAGAAATGATGGCAAGCCACCAAATAATCACTGATGTGCTGTATTTGCGTCTAGACCAAAGTCATGTACCAACCAACATGCCCATCCCTAGAGCCTGTCCTCTTGTGTGGCTAAAAACCATAAAGTATAATCCAATTTCATGCAACCACTCTGCAACCCTATACTTATCTTCATATTCAAACCCAAAACAATGAAACTTCACCAAATTCATTCACCAAGAGAAAACAGTGAATCTAAAATGTCCCTCTGCTGATGTTGTGCTTCACCTATCTGTGGAGACATTTCCTTGTTTTTCTATGACACGTGAACCATCTGGGGGTCTGAATCTAACAGGGGGAATGTCCCTTCCTCCTTCCAGAGTTGAGTGGCAACCTCTGGTAGTGCAGCGTGTTTTCATTGCAAGTTCATCTTCTCCCCAGAGTGTGCGGTCAGGGGAACGAGTGTAATTGATCCTTTTGGTATCAGTGGTGTGTCGGGCCACGTGTAGCCCGTGGCGAAGGTTTTTCTTGAGATCTGTGCCCCATCACTCCCTGTTGGAACTCGTCAGACCTGGGAGAGACGGGATCTGGTAGGAATTATCAAGCCCTCCTCAGGCAAATGGAAATCAGAGCGGCCAAAGCAAAGCTGCAAGTGCTTCGTGATCTGAGTGAACTGGAAAAGACCGAATGCTGCGGTTATATCGTAGCCTTTGGGTTTGCACTGGTGTAACTCTGCTTTCACATTTTTTAAATCTTGGCAAATTGACTCATGGGGAAGTGAAGATGAAACAGACTTGTGGCAAACACACAACCTGGAAGGGTATTGTTGAGAAGTTAGTGGGAGGTTTGTCATTTGCCTCAGTGCTTTTCTGATTCTGGTGCTGCTGGTCTCAGCTCTCTGTGCAAACGCTCCAGTAGAGTTTCTGTGGGCTTGAAACACACAGTGTGAAGGAGGTCACATAAAAGGGAGTAACTTGTGTTTACTTGGATGTTCAATCTGCTGTTGATGACAACGACCACGGAAAACATTCCTCATTAAAAGTGTATATCTCTCAAGTGGGGTGCGTTTGCATACCATGTTTGATCCCTGGTCTTGTTCTTGATCCATACTGATTTAGTGCTCATTTGTGTGTTTGAGTGAGTGTGAGTGTGAGTGTGTGCGCGATTGGACCCACAGTTTATTTTCACTCTCTTTGTGTACATGGACCGGACAGTATGTAGAGGACAGAGGGGAGGAGGGTCAGCCACTGTCAACAAGCGACGGATCGTGAGAAAGACAGGCTGCTATTTGTGATCTCGATGTTATACCACAGCTGTCGGAGTTAAACCAAATTGGTCCTTTTTGGTATTGCGTCAACAAGCTTCCAGCTTAACTATAGCAGCATGTCAGAGTCACGCCACCCCCGTAGACCGAGCGCAGTAATGTCACAATAATGCATTTTATTGGACCTCATTGTGGTTTTAAGTAGCCGGAGTCTCAACTCCACAATCGGGGGAGGTGGAGGTACAGCAGATAAAAAGTTCATTCATTTGCCCAGAAGTCGTTGTGTTTGTGTTCGAAGTGTACGAAGTTTCTGTTGGATCTCGCTGTCCCTCACATGAGCCGCAGGAAGAACAAAGTGTCAAAGCCAGTGGTACATAGCTGAGCTGTTACGGCTCATATAAAAGTAACATTCAGGGAAAAGAGGATCAAATCGTCAAATAACCTCAGGAAAGAGCTTAGAGATGGAAATGCTGTTCAGAACGCAGCCCAGTTCCACAGTTTGAAGAAGCTATTTATATGTTTTCCTGCTTTTTACAGAAGTTCATAACAGTAGCAGTACATATTTATAGGAAAATGTACCCGACAACATTTCATCCCACTCTCAGCCTTCAAAAATAAACTTTTTCATTATCTACTGAAACATCTGCCTGTGTTGACCCTGTTTGGTTTAATCTGGTGTGTCCTCTGCAGGGCGTTGGTCGGTGTGTGTGTGTTTGTAAAGGTGATTGATGGTGTGTTGTTTTTCTGTCTTTTTTTTTTTTTTTTTTTTTGCACGCTCATCATCAGCACCCTGTCCAGCTGCATGCTCGCAGTGGTGGCGCTGCTCTACCCCTTCTCCTGGCAACACACCTTCATCCCCGTACTGCCAGCGTCCATGTTGGATATCGTCTGCTGTCCCACGCCCTTCCTGGTGGGGCTGCTGTCCAGCTCGCTGCCTAAACTCAAAGAGCTGCCTGTAGAGGAGGTGAGTGCAACATCTCTGGATTTTCTCTCATGATCTGCCTCCATACTCACAGATTGATGTCTCCTACGTTCTTCATCTAGATGATTCAGATTTTTCTGTCACTGCCACTTTATTCTCGTCCTTCTCTGATTGAAGCCCACTTCTTGGAATAGTGGCTATTAGTGTCATGGCTGATAAATTACAATAATACAGATTGATCCTAATTCCATTATAAATTGATCAGTCTGATGACTTCCAACCAGAGGAGAGGATTCAAAGCTGTGGCCTTATTTCAAGACTGGACAAGAGCAACTTAAAGCTGCATTAGTTAGTTAGTTAGTTAGTTAGTTTCAGTTTATTTTGGACATGTTAAAATAAATAAGAAATAATACAGTAATGGACAGACATAACAAATAAATACTTTACAAAGACAACACATGAAAATATAAAAAATAATTGAAAATGAAAATGAGTGGGAAGAGGTAAAACTATTCATAACTTAGCTATCAAGCTTCCTTGTCATTATAATCTATACAATAAGTTAATTTATAAGTTTATTTAGCTGGATTTATTCTAATATAGTAGGTCAACACATGCACTGTACTGCACTGAAAGAGTTAAATCCACTGACAGTCTGTGCATACTAACTTCCACACCAAGTGCTCAAGCTGTAAAGACGGACAGTTGTACCTTGAGGTGGATGAACAGTCCACGTCTTTACTTGAAAAGTTTACCACCTTCTCTGCGTAAACGGTGTCACAGCTCTTGTCGATCAGATTTATTTGTCTTTTTAATATTGGTTGTTTGGTTGTATAGATAATTGTTTGCTGTTGGTTTTTTGGATTTTTGTACAATTAGAAAAAGCTGTGAACACACTATTGACATATTATCACTTGATGAAGATGTTATGTTGTCAACATTCACAAAACTTTATTACAAACAGGGCTGATAACAGTGACAGTTTGGTAAAAGATGCTGAAATGCTTCATGTAGCTGATGTGACCTGCAGCACTGGGTGATAATAACGTCTTCATTTGGTTAAGTTGACCCCAGTCACATTACACTACAGTACATTACACATACAGTAGTTAGGTTCATCCCAGGTTTGATATGTGTGACAGTATTGATCAGTGCAGATTTATTAAAACAGAGATAGTACCTGTGGTTGATCGACAAAAAAAAAAGGATTAAATAAAATGTTTTATTTTGGATTGTTAAGTCATTTAAATCATTTCATCAGGGGAAATAAAGCAGAACTCAACTTATCGCAGTGGGCTTAGGGAGCTTGTGATTGTCATTTCTCATGAGCACTTTAGCTATTCTATTTTTTTCTGAATAATTATTTTGTCTTTAGAAGCTATCACAGCTTTGTTTTGTTTACGCAGTGACAACATGTTCATCTACTGCACGAGACCTTGTCATTCACAGTTAACACTGAACTGTTAATGCGCTGTCAGCAGCATCATCTGTCTGCTTACATTACTTTCTCTGCTGCTGACTGACGGGTGAAAACATTTTTTAGAAAGGTGCTTTAGATCTGAACTTTTTTGTGCTTTATGATTCTTGACTTTACTCCGATTGTGTTTTGAGGGGAGCAAATGTAGCTCTCCTGCAGGTGAAATCAACAGCTCTTCTCTACATGTGGGTGATAAGAGGCTTTTTTCCCATTACCTCTGAAGAATGACATGCTCTTCTCTTTTTTTCACAGGCTTTAATGGTCGACCTTGGAACTGACCGATTCATCCGACAGGTTAGTCCACAAAAACTTACAGATAAAAGAACAAACTGACCCTAAAGATAGATGAGATTTTCTTTAAAACATCAATAGACATTTCATTCCTGCATCTAAGCAGGTAAAAATACAGGAAACGCAAGATTAGAAAAAAGAAATATGCATTATGGAAATTATAACGGGAGACAAAGGAAGAAAAAAACAAATGTGTCTGCTGGTGAAATATGGTTTACAAGTTTCTTTTTTTTTACCATTTAAATGTTCACATACAACATGCTAAAATATTAGTAAGTCAGTAAACTGTCTGTCAATTCCCATCTAAAGCTTTATATCTAAAGTTGTGAGCAAACATTTGGTTGAGTTGGACTGTTTTTACTTATTTCAAAAGTTACATGGTCTCTTTTTAAACATGGCTGTAAAACGTGTGGTTTGTTCACTGACTCCGAGCCTTTGAACGTTACTCTCCTAAACACTGTTGTTTATCGCTGGCGGCTGCAATGTTTTTGATTGTTTATAGATGGACGACGAGGCCTCGCTGTTGCCGCGGAAACTTCAAGCGGCTCTTGAGCAAGCGCTGGAGCAGAGGAATGACATCATCAATCAGGACTCTGACAGCGAGTCAGACGAAGGTGAATAAGTGACAAATCATGTCTCCCGACCAAGACAGATGTTTTTCTTTCTAACGAGAACAGCAGAACATGTTCAGTCCAGACTTTTCACGAAACTCGCTGGGAAATGAGTCACAGAGGTGCAACACAGAGGTGATAACAGGGTTTCGGTGATGAAAGGTCAGGGGAGAGCTGACTGGTGGCACATTTTGCTTAATTTTTCATGGGTTTAATGGATTTATCACTCAAGTAATGTCAAGGTGAAACAACAGGGTATCCGCGAGGTCTTAAAAAGTCTAAAATTTGAAAATCTAAATTGTAGGCCTTAAAATGTCTTAAATTTGTTGAATTATTGTGTTCAAGTCTTAAATAATTTTAAGACAGGTCTTAAATGTTCTTATGCCCACCATAGGAGAGCATTTCACTCCCATTTGCCCCTAAAAAAAAATACATGTGCGAACCGGGAAAATCACAAAAAAGAAAGATCACAACCTGCGATCGTTCAAAAACTACAAACAAGCCTAACAAGCAACTTATATATTGCAATCAATTTCTAATTTTGTGACTCTGCATTTCTTTTGTACGTTTTTTATTTGTCATGATACTGTAGGTCTTAAATTTAATCTATAATGGCCTTAAAAAGGTCTTAAAAAGTCTTAAATTTGAGCTGGTGAAACCTGCAGAGACCAAGTTGGACAATTTGTCTAATACTATAATCAGGTTCTCTTTTTCTTTTCTGTTTTGCAAAGTTGCATCTATAGGGTAATATCTGGTTTTATGTCTGCACCTCCTACAAGGTTCTTGGCTTTCACCCTGGTGACCTGGATTCAACTCCCGGTCTGGAAACTGGGTGTTTATGCAGGTTTAATCCGAGGGGATCAATAATAGGTTTAGTGTTTTATAAAGTTCCACGATGCTTCGCAAGGACGTTCAACTGATAATCATATAGAAAATCCTTCTTGTTTCCAATCGTTGCATTAATAAGTGACAACACCTTCTGTGTGTGCTCTCCACCAACAGTTAACACTGTCTGTGCTTGTGTTACATCTGCTGCATGTCAGTCACAACCTGTTCTCACGAACCTGCCAACCAAAGCAAAACACTGCAGCCCTGTCTCATGAATGACAGGAAAGACCGAGCTCTGCTTTTACTTTACTGCTGCACACAAATATTATGCTTCTTGAAGACACTCGTCAGGCCTGCGAGCTGCTCCTGATCGCTGCTACTCACTGCACAAAACAGCTAATATGACAGGACAATAACAAACACCTGCAGTATCGCACTTTAATTCATCGTGGGAGTGCAGGAAGTTGTCCTTGGCCTGACAGTTACAGTTCTGGTTGTGCCAGTCTTCAGGTTTTTTTTTCTTTTTAACTTTCACTGAGTGTTTTGATGTTTTGTTCAGGGAAGATTTCTTTGTCACAGAGTTCATTCACCTTCAGAGGATTTTTTTTATATCAGAAACTTCACGTACAAGTCTTTTCTGTCTCCATGCAGCTTTGTGCTTTCAAAAACTTGCTCAGATTTTCCAGCAGCTCTGGTCTCGTTCTATACTTTTGGCATACTTTGACAGCACCGATGTAAGAGAAATAGAAGTAATAAAGAGGCAGCCGCATTATTATTATGTCATATAATGCGGTTCATTTTATTCATATTGATACGACCAAGAGTTATGGGTTAGGTCCCTGAATATCCGCACAGTGAACAATGGCTGTGGGTAGATTTATGTGGCTGTGAGTGTTCAGCCAAACCAGCTATTCTTCTTTAATATTACTCTGACAATCTGGCTTTTTCTATGGAACATGCCACACAGTTTGAGATATCTGTTTTATTACTTTATTTTAGATAGTGATATAAGTAATGTGAATAACTGAACTCTGATTAATCCCCTGTTGTTTGTGTCCACAGAGTATAACTCCCTGAACAGCCTGGTGTCAGAGGCCTTCATCCGCTTCTTTCTGGAGACCATCGGCCATTACTCACTGTTTATCGCTCAGAATGAGCGCGGAGAACGCGTTTTCCAAAGAGAGGCCTTCCGCAAGTCTGTGGCGTCTAAAAGCATCCGGCGCTTTCTTGGTGTCTTCATGGAGTCTCAGATGTTTGCAGGGTTCATTCAGGATCGAGAGCTGAGGAAGACCAGGGCTAAAGGTAGGCTGTCAGTAGTGTCCATGGATTTCCACCTCTACTACTTTGACTATTCATTGTTCATCAGAAGTTTCTGTACTGATACTGACATCTAGTGGCTGAAGGTTATTTTCTCACCCCTCCACCGACTGTTCCTCCAGGTCTGTTTGAGCAGAGGGTGGATCAGTATCTGGAGGAGCTACCAGACACTGAGCAGAGTGGAGTCAACAAGTTCCTCAAAGGCCTTGGTGAGTCCTGCAGCAGACACGCCTTCAGATTCCAGGAGTCTTTGATTGTTTCACATGTTAAAAATGCAGCATGCAGCATGAATCCCTTAGCGAGACGTTTCAAATATTTTCTGTCTAACTTTTCTGTCTTCTTTTTTTTTTACAATCTCACACAATGTCAGAGAGCTGCCCACCAACTTTTTTTTTTACATAGTTACAATGTAAAAATCTCCTCAATCCAGACTTTAACTCATAAGTATCTAACATGACGGCCCTGATAAGTCTGTCTGCACTAATAATAAGGTCAAAAATGTGACTGTTCTTCTTATACAGTAGTTTGACTTCACTTCACTGTTTCACTTTGACAATAGAGGGATGTTTTCTCAGTCCTCTGTTAAAATACAACATTTACATATTTTTTCAATGAGCATAAAGGATATGATGTTATTTTAACATAGAGCATACAAAGGTAATTAAAGTTTTTTAGCTGAAAAGTCACATTAGACACAATTTATTATTCAAAGCAGGTATTTTTATATATATTTAAACATGTCTGTAGGGGATTTTAAAAATCTGATCAGAAAACCCACTGATATTCAGATTTAGAATTAGGATTAAATCAGATTTAACCTCATGTAGTCTTAGCTTTACTTAATCCCCATATACTCTGTAACCAGAATTAAATGTATCCTCTGCATTTTTACATGAGTTAATGGATTTGTTTTAACTGCTTTTAGGGAATAAAATGAAGTTTCTCCATAAAAAGAACTGAGGGGAACAAACTGAAGACCGGATGTCTCACATCTCTGCATCATGATGACTCTCACTTTTTCGTCTTAAGCCAAGATGTTTGTTTTTTTAAAATGTAAACATGTACATATTTTTTTCACTGTAAACTGGCTGTGATACTCTTCAGTGTATGTTCATAATATCTTATGAGATAGTGATAGCAGGACGGTACACAACGAGTGAGCTGTAGAGTAACCACTGATGTCCAGGCGTGCTTGTGACGAGTGATTTCAGAGTGTCTGAGTGAGTGTATGCGACTTATATGGGCATAGATGTACAGTTCATACAGTATGTATTCATTTTGCATTATTTCACCACAGTGTTGTCCTCTGTTTAAGGAGTGTAAACCCCATTCGAAAACTGTACATGCACCAAGACAATGAAGAAAATGATTGTAACTCTTCATAGAGTCTCTGCAATCTTTTATTAAAAATGCATTAAAATGCTTCAAATACCTGAGTGTACACAGTGTTGTGTTTACTTATAACATACATGCTAAGTATTTCACTTATTATGTGTTGGGTACTTGTTATATCGGAATAACCTTGCTTTTTTTTTTAATACCAAGATTTCAAAAAGAAGTAACTGAATGTGACATTTCCTGTCATACCAGCCCCAACAGCCTGTTATCAACAACAATCATATTAACACAACCACAGCTATCAAGGCCCTAAGCATACAACAGATAGCACATTTGGCAAAGGAAAAACATAACAGATTTTACGAGATGATATAAAATCACCTCTTTTTACATCTCACATCTCAATGACAGCTTTCCCCAAAGCGATGTGTTGGGAGAAGCTGGCAAGATCCCAAAAGGCACAGTTAGTCTAGCACCAGCTACCACATGTTGCTGGTAACCTAATTACGTCTGCACACATCATTCTGGTGGCTGTCAGTGCCATGCTGTTATCAGCTCTGCTAACTGAGAGGCTCACTGTTGACTCCAGTCGCCATATTAGTTTTCCCCCTGTTTGTGTCCTTCATAGCAATTAAAGGTGACATTTAAAGTAAAGTAACTGTGATGAGCATCAGGTGTAAAAGCTGTACATGCACAGCCAGTGGTTGAACAAGTATACAGTGATCATTTAACAAAAGTAGTGTGACCACACTAATAATAATAATAATAATAATAATAATAATAATCACATTATTATTGTTGTTGTTGTTGTTGTTACTACTTTAAATGAAACAATCTCATTATAATGGTCTCTACTTACTCATGGTATGTACTTATATCCCAGCAACCTCCAGTGGAATTGCATCATAAGAAAATATATGCAATTTAGTGAAAATTGTATCTGTCAGCATTACATTTTCAGCAGTAGATGCTTAAGCTATGCTCTGAATAACAGCAGAGCAAATACATTTTTGTAATAAAATGTAATTTTGAATCTTTTTTTTGTCTTTATGTGACATGTAAGCATCTTAATGTTGTAACTGACTGAACCAACTCTGAGTACTGTAAATTCTGTGGTGTGGATCAAACCTAATCTCATCTAGCAATCTGTATTTTTTTTTTAAAAAGCAGATATGTGTAAAATCTTCATCTGCAAAGAAAAGCTGTCAGTCGATTGCTGCACTCAAGTTCAATTTGGAGGTATTTACTTGAGATATTTCAAATGATCCCACCCTATATGCATCATAATGCATAATGAGGAACCATGCAAAACTTGTATTTCTGGTGATTTAAGTTCTGATGATTGGTTTCAGTGCTGTGTAGTGCTCGTTTTCACCTCTATCCGGTGAATTTTCACATCGTGTTGTTGTTGTTGTTTTCCTGAGATGACGTGTTTCTACTTACGACCTCGTATGGCATCAGTGATGTTACCCACAATGCCATTCTTTTAAACTTTACGAGTATAATCGTCACACTACCGCTTTGAGAGACGTCAGGAGTGTTGCATGAGAACGGGCATTAAAATCTCACGATTAACTGCGAGACTTGGAATCTCCAAAAATTTTTGGCCGGACTAAAGAGCGACATCCGATGGGGAGGATCGACGCACATCGGAGACGCGCGGGTCAAGGTAACAGAAACCAAAACTCTCCGCTACTGACGCTGCTGCCGCTGATGCCGCTGATGCCGCTGCTGCTGCTGCTGCTGCTGCACACCTGACTGACAGCACCGACACAAGTTGAGTCGCAGGTCTGACAGTCTCGTTTGCACCGGACACAAAACAGCGCTCGCATCCTCACACGCGCGCACACTGATGTTTACCTGACAGGATGTTTTTACACGCGCCGTGCACTCCCTCCAGCAGCGCAGTTACTGTATATTTGTACACAAACAGCTCCTGGACTCAGCGTCACACACCAAACTATCCGTGTGCTGCTGACTTTAGCTGTTTTTTATTTTCTGCAGGCTGCCCTCTCTCGCTGTGTTGTGGATCGCACCATGATGCCATGATAGGGGCGTAATCTCATGCGCACTTTCTAAAAAATAGTCTCACGCTCAGTGATGCGCTGGAGGTGAGGCTGCCAATGCAGAGGCAGGCGGGGGGAAGAGGATATTAGGGATGCGGGGGCAGGTGGTTCTCTGCAGTTTGACTGACATGCTGCTTATTAGACGTAGACGCGTTGATAAAGTGCTGTCACTCTGACACAGCCATGAGCAGATGGAGCAGGGAGCCAAACGTCTAACATGCCATAAGGAAATTACTGCAATTCCCGAATTCCCACAGCTTCATACAAGGAGTAATACAATTCAACTGTGCGGCTCTATTCGTTTATAATGGTAGTATCCCCATGACTTCAGTATGAGACCCAGACAGGGGTTTATTGTTCTCTAGTGAAGAATACCAGGCTCCATAGTCATAAAAAATGTGATGATGTTTTGTGTGTGTAGTGAGATTAAAGCTTGTCTTCATAAACTTTTAAAATCTACATCAAGGGCCTTTGTGATTTGTAATCTTGGGCTACATAAAATAAAACTGGTTCTGCTAATTTGTGCCCATAAATCATGACCTCACTAGGGTGGTAGTGAGGATTTTAGAAGTACTATGGCATAAATAAATTATACTGATAGCTCCACCCCACTGATAGCTGTTTGAATAGCCTCTAAATAAAAGTCTATAGGTTTGTTTTTCCCTTTATTTCATTTAATATATTCTGCATCTGCAAATTCAATATTTAGTTAAGTAGTAAAATTCACTTGAAGCCATATTGAGACCTAAGATGCTGTCACTCCATCACACTGCAATCTGGTCAAGAAATATGATCATATTTTGTTTAGATTTAAGATTTCTAAAAAATAAGGTGTTTACCGAACCAATTTGTCCGTTCAATTCTTGACCCAAACGTCATGAGATAAACATCAGCTCCTACAGATTAAAATGTACTATAGTAAATGAAAAGGAATGATAAGCTTGACACTGAATTAATCAGTGTATCAAATTAATTTTCATCCTGACAGTGAATGAATTAATAATTAGGGTTTTTCTAATGAGGGTTTTCTAAATGAAGTTTTCAGATAAGACAGAATAGTTGTACAAGAGTGAGCCGTCAGTGTGAACACAGAAAGTAAAACCACTGTGGATGGTTTAGAGCTGTTTGCAAAGAGGGGCACATGGTGAGATCCCATCAACTGTAATAGTTCAAGCAGCACATAATGAGAAGATGAACATAAATGAGGAAACATCTCTTAACGGCCTCGTCTCTGCGTGAGGCGGCAGCAACTGAAGCTTTTTAACCAAGTTAACTCAGAGAGGATACACAAATGATTTCAATTGTTTTTTTTCTCTCTGATAAACAATTCTTGGTTTTAAAGGACTTTTTTTTTTGCATTTTCTAAGTTAAGGCGTGTTGGAGAATGTCGTCAAATGGCTTCATAACTTAAGGGTTGAAGATGATCCTGCTCCCACTCTGATCTCATCACCTCAGTGTTAATAGACGTTTTATAGGTGGGAGCTCTCAAAGAGGAGATCACGGCACGGGTTTCTATTATTGTGACGTCTCATGAGATGCCGTAGCAGGACAGAGGGAGCTGGTGGCAGGAGGTCTCTTATAGAAGCTGTGGAGGTTCAGAGAAAGGCAAGTGCGCAGTTTGAAAACGCCACAGAGCTGAGTGAACGAGAGGTGTACAACGACTGACTAATTGTGTTTCAAATTGGGTCTTTTAACACGCAGTGGGGAATGGGATTGCTCTGAGCTCCCCACTGAAGCACCCAAGGATGAGAAAGTTGTCAGATTTGTAGGTCAGGCTGCAGGGGTTGTTGTTAGGCAGACTTGTAGTCACAGCTCCAGATGTTACAGTTGCCAAATTCTCAGCTATTTTCAAAAGATGATGTGTGTGTTTTAATTTCAGATATCCTGTTCTCTGGTTCCTTTTTTTTTTCAACTTTCATATCACCATGCAACTGCTTCTTTTGCAGATTTTTTTTTTCTCACACTATCCCCTCTGTCTTCAAGTTTCCTTCTTCTTTGTCTACGGTGAGCTCCTTCTCTGTCCTTGTGCTTTTCATTTTCTTGACATGTTGTGTTAAAATCTTAATTGATTTCAGAGTGCTGGAGACTTGCAGGAGTCCCATCTGGAGCTTATCAGAGCCTGACCCGGTTTTCGGTGTGCTACGTTAGTGTGTAGTTCCATTGGGATATGTCCCAGTGGAAGAAGGCCACAGCCGGCCCGTCCTGTCTTAGCCCGACACAACCGGAGCCTCACATCACTTCATCTTTCCTCATGATGTCTGCTCCAAAGAACTAAAAGTTGCTTACATTACAATTTCTCCCTCCTCCCTCATTGTAGGTCACTTGGTCTTCTTTCTTCCATTTTGGAAAAGGCTTGCGGGGATATTTTGCCCTACAAAAAAATAATTATCTTATCTCCCTAATTCCCAATTATTATGCACAGGCTTATTTAAGAAAAAGGATTAGATTTTCTCTCTTTATTTCTTTCTTTTTTTTTTTCTTGTTGGCTTCATCAGCGAGCGGAGGATGAATTTGAACGTGACACTCTTCTCCTCTGCTGCAGTGAGGGGGTCCTACACATGGATGAACTGGGGGAGGAGAGAGCACCGTGAGGCTGTCATGTAAGCCGTCTCCTCTGGGGCCACCTCTCGGTGCGCGCTGCTTCCTGCCTTAGCTAGAAGCCTCAGTGTTACCGCTGCTGAGGCGTCAGGCTGCTCACTCTCTTCTCTCTCCCATTTGAGAAGGCAACAGCTCCTCTCTTTAAAGCACTGAAATGGAGAAGGTAAGGTGTTACTTTCACTATTGTCTCCTTTTCGCTAGCTAGAGACGTAATTCACCAGGAATTTGCTGCAGTTTCTGACTTTACACTGTTGATCCTGTGATTGAATCACCTTTAGAGCAATGTGGGGCCTTTCTGTGCAGAGTTGATGTGCTTTCTGTGTTTGTCTTCGTCTCCTCTCTTCACCCCCAAAAAGATATGTTAAAAATAAGGAATACTCCTGCTGTTGCCTTTGGATGCAGCACAGGGTTTAAAACTGGATTTGGTCCCGAGGTGCTGTTCACTTGTTCCTAAATTTGTAGGAAGGGTCACCTGCAGAGGGTGAATTTCCCCACAGGGAATAATTAAGTACTGGTCAGGTGAAAATAGCTTGAGTGTGTCTCATCTTATTGTGTCTTTTTATGTGAAACAAAATCAATATAAACACAAGGGAGTAAGAAATGTTTCACCATTTTTTGTAATAATAAAAATGTCCTTATTTTAACAGATTTCATGGCTTATATTTTTACAATCTATTAAATGTTATTTCAAAGGATTGGAAAAATAAATAATAGTTTAAACAAATGAAGGTTCAGTTTTATTTTCATGAAGAGCTCACTAGTATCATTCGAAAACGTCTCTGAGGCATTTGCAAGCCTGAAAACAAATAACAAGTCTTGAAAGTGTGATGTAGCACAAAGTTGAGCTACCACACATATATATCAGATGTATGCGACCTCATCTTATTATCACGTAATCCTGTGTGTGTGGTTGTGTATGCACTGTACATTTTGAACAGCAGAGGTTTCTCTTTGTTTCTCTTGTCAGAGCTGCTCAGAGTGCACAGAGCCGACACTCGCCCAGAGTCTGTGCACACTCTGCAACAAGTGGTTGTGTTACCAGTGCACAGATGAGCATCAGCATCAGAGAGCTCCTGCTACATCCCAGTACACAGACATGCACCAGCAGCAGAGGCCCAGTGCCACCCAGTGTCCCGACCTGCACCAGAGAGGCTCCAGTTCCCTGCCACCAACTGGACAAGGCAAGCTATTTATGCATTTCAGGATTTTGTTACAGCCACTTTCCAGACCAGTATGACAGATTATTAGTGGTGCAAGCACAGTCTTTCTGTCTGCCTCTCTGTCATTTGAAATCCTGTTTGGGTTTTGTTTTCATTTCTGTGCTCTGTTTGTTAATCATGTCTCTGTAGGAGTCATTGCAATGAATAATGCATGACAGTTGCGATGGTTGATAATAGTTTCTGGAGATCCCTGTGTTTTATTACACCCTTCTTTAACACAACGTCCCAGATTCTGAAGTTGCTCGCACAATTTCAGTTTTTGCTAATATTAGTGCGATGCTATTTAAAGACCCTCAAGTATGCCTGGCAGGTTTTTTACCATCTGCTTTTTTGCAGGTCTGCTTTGCACGAGTTGACAGATCTTAACAAGCAGATCCTAGACACCTTTATTTTGATGTGGGAGTGTTACTGTTTTGCTTGTTTACTTGTGAGAAAAGCCGTGTGACTGCGCTGACAGACAGGATGTGGTCAGTGAGATCAGGTCGATGCACACAGGGTGATGCTCAGCTCTCTACCACAGAGCCGTGTTTCGGTGTGCAGGCAGGAGGGGGGTTGGTTGAGGTGAGCTGGCCAGCAGAGAGCAGTAGGGCTGCGTTCATTAGCCTGATCCAACTATAGTTAGATAGACCAGCTCAGTTCATACAGTGACCTATTTAGAAGCGAGTGAGAGATCATTTCTGTGTGTGCATGTGCGGTTGTTGGTGCATCAAAGGCCTGTTGGACGACACTGAGATACGGTTCATTTACATCTTTGACAGCGCTGTTTAACACGTTCTCACTGCAACCTCAACTTGAGGTTTCCCACAGTTGAACCCTTTGGTAAAAGTGCACAGGACTTTATTGTGCTATGAAAACCTCCTAATACAGTAAATGTGTTTACCAATCACCAATTTATCTTTCAGTTGTCGTGGTCACTTGTTTAAAGAACAAACTCCCTTTTGAAAATAATAATCCAGAAAAAAGTAGAATAAACAACTGAAAACTAAAAATATCGAGTCTCAGCATCTTCAGAACTGTCTGACATTAAATCCTGGAAAACTTTGTGTCTTTTCTTTTGTTCCCTTTCAAGCCAAGTGTTGGATGAGACAATAGAAAACACTCCATGCACAGTCTGTGTGGTAAATATAAAATCTCAAGGCCATCAAATTAGCTTAGCATATTAACTTGATACGGGGAAACAGCTAGCATTGCTCTATTGGTTGTTCACCTGTTTAGTTTGATAGATTAAATGTTTGGCTGCACTGTAGTTGTTTGTTCTCGCCAAATACTTCTTTTGCTTTTGTTAAAGTGCTGCACAGGGCCGGCTCTACCTCTGGGTGTGAATCGCTTGTCAAGTGTTGCTAATGCTCCTCTCTTCTCCCCCCATCTCCCCCCCTCCCCTCTCTCTTGTCTTTTAGGCCCGGGGTCATATCCTTGTTCCCTCCTAATGTGCCACTCTCACAGACAGGAGCCCTTGGAGCTGTTTTGTGAGTCATGTGACCTTCTGTGCTGTAGCAGCTGTCACCTGTCCTCCCACAAAAACCACAGGTCAGTGCTGAGATACGCAGCACAAGGACACTGCAGAGAAGGGCTAACCGCAGGTTAAAAACTTCCTCTGAGCAACAACACCCTTTAACTGTCTTGTCACTTTTATCATCTGTATCTGCATACACTACCCTTGGCCTGCCTAATACCTATTAAGTATTCATGCGCTTTTGTTTTCTGTGATGTTACAGTACAGTAGCTGCCTCTAAGGTCACAAGCATAATGTCGTGTCCCCAGGGGAAACTAATTTAATTCTGGTGTTCTGCATGCCCAAAGAATAAATTAATGAACTTTCTATCTGGTGCTGTGATCTCTCTCATGTGCACAGGGTGGTGCAGATCGGGAAGGCCCTACAGGATCAGCAGTGGCTGTTTGAAAACCTGATGGTGCAAGTCGAGGAGAGGAGGTCTGCAGTAGAGAACAATGCTAAGAAGATAGAGGGCAGGTTGGTTTCAGACTCGCACACGGTCGCCATAATCATACTCCCAGGTCTGAGCAACTTCTTCCATTGAACAGTGTGAAGTATAGCAAGCTAATGCATAAATTAATGTCTGAAATGCCCCTGCTGCTTTCTTCCCTCCTGCATTTGGGATTTTTCTGCCTGGACTGAACCATTTATTTTCTCTTTTCTGTCTTCATAGACTTCATGGAGTAAAGATTGCACACAGGAAGGCAGAGAACCAGATTAAAATGGCAAAGATGATTATGATGAACGAGCTTAACAAACGAGCCAACCTATTAATAGAGCAACTGGAGGTAATTACTTTCTCTTTCTTTCTTTCCCTCTTATCGTTCAGCCAGCCGTGAGTGTACATGCAAAGAATCTGAAACGGCCGTGATGTAATCAGTCCCGAAAGCAAGCAAACGAGACCCCATAATAATATGTCAGAGCCGCTTAAGTCAACATCTCATCTGTCAGAAAAAAAGAGTCATCGATTAAGCCCGCAGTCCAAGCAGTGATGCTCTCAGTGTGCCAGTAATTACACCTAACCGAGTGCATTTTCACGGGTGTCCTCACAGAAAATCACAGAGGACTTCCAGCAGCGTCTGGAGGACCAGCTGCAGGGGGCAATAGAGACCTGTGGCCAGCTGGACCACGTTCAGAAGTTCGTCACCTGGGCTACAACCCACCATTGCAGAGGCCCGGTGCTCTTCAGCAGGGCTCTGGTACGGTGACAGGACCGTCAACAGATGTCCACTGTCTTACTACAACACACACACACACACACACGGTCCTGTGAGGAATGTGTAATTAATCCCTGTGAGGGAGTAGAACAACAAGTTGTTTGCCTCTTTTTTGTCTTCTTTGATGAAGGAAACCCTCTCAGATCTATATTAAATGGGGAACTCCACTGAGTATTCAGGTAAAGGTCAGTTTAGAGCTCAGTGCTGCTGAGCCAGTGAAGCACTCGTACAATGTCCTCTGTGTCTCTGGAGGAGCTTTGTGAAAGTAAGCCTGAGAAAATTACTGAAGTTGCATCAGCTTAACTATTTTGGCTTCAGCTCAGAAACTACAGATTTTAAGCAGAGAAGCTGTGCTATGAACTGGAAGGATGGAGTTTGAAAGATTCAGACGTTTACCAAACACAGGATTTAGAAAGGACATGTAGCGTTTTTGGAGCCTGAACCATATACAGGACAAAAACTCAACCTCTTTGTTTTGACCTTTATTCTGTGACTTTGTCTTTTGTTAGATATGCAGCTCTTTGAAGGGCAGTAGCACATTGTCTGCATTGTCTTTAAACCTAATCTCAAAACCAGTGTTGTGGCTACAAATGGAGGATGTTAATATATATTTGTGTTTTTTTGCAGTGGCTCAAGTTTTAAAGAAAATCCAAATTATTGTCTCGCCATTATTATAGAGGGGATCTTTTGAGCAAACCTTCAGCTTTTTTTTATATTATTACAATGGAAATCACTGTGATTTTCATACACAGATTATCTATTCCTCCTGCAGATCTCACTCCAGATGCAGCAACTGCTTGAGCCATCGCTCCACTCAGACCCGTGGAGTCCTGTCAAGATCAAGTTCAACTGGGATGCCAGTTACTGGATGAAGCAGATTTCCTCTTTAGGTAAAATAAATGCTACTGAAGCAAGAAGACTATTCTATCACAATATAGAAATGTAAAATATGATGGAAGTAAACCTCAAGTTAAACTGTTAATGCATTTTTTGTTGAGAGGTTTCAGTAAATTCCTAAATGTTTTCACCTAGAAGTCAGTTTGTCACTTTTAGATCACTCTAAATAAACCATTACTGTTGTTATTATTATTATTAAAGCAGAAGTAAGCGATCCGGTTGTTTTGGCTAACTTCCTGTCAGTGGATGGAGTTAGCAGTCCCCGCCCTCGTCCCTACGTCACCACATTCACGCGCATCCCTTGGCTACACACACAGAGAGGACCGCCCCTTTATGGCGTTCTCTCTCCTCATTGGATAAAGGTTGTAGGATACAAGGAAAGTTTTCTCCTTGGCTTACAGCAGAGCAGAGTGACTGACAGACACGTGTTTCGGACCAAACACTCTATATAAGTGATTGCTGTCGGAAGATATAACTATTTAAGACTTATATTAACACAAACATTCCACTTACTTCTGCTTTAATATTATTATTATATATCATTATTCTGACTGACATATGACATACGTGAACATAGCTCTTACTATGTCTGTGTTTTTCTGCAGGTCATCTGACTGTTGAAGGGGGAAACTGCACTTACCCTCAGAGTTTGGCCTGCTCCAGTATAATGAGGCCTCAGCCCATCACCTGCTTGGCTCTGCAGCCTGTGTTTCACCGAGGACGGGAGCCAGGCTGTGGGTATCAGACCTGCTGTGAGCCCCAGATGTGTTGCCTGCATGGCTTTCCCTCTCAGCCAGATCGGCCCAGTCTGGACAAGAGCCAGGTGGACGCCACACTTTATAACTCCAGTTGTGTTCAGACTGCCCATATCTCTGCCTCCCTGCACCAGAGCCAACAGCTTCAGAGATGTTGGGACTCAGAGAGCTCCACGCACTGTCCTCCCCCTACATCACCTGTGCCAATGATCCAGCTCAATTGCAGTCGAGGAGCTACATCCCAGCCTCAAGCTGCTGACTCCCAAACCCACTCTCAGTCTAAATCTTATCTTTCTCATCACCCACACCAGAGAGAGATTCCTGCAGACAGCCAGACTCAGCTAAGTGCAGAGCGTAGCAGGCCAGGCCAGTGCCAGGGGAAGCTATCGATCAGCACAGGTCTGCAGCAGGAGCTCAGCCACACAGCCGTGGACAGAGATGTGATGACTGAAGAGAGCTGGGAGGAGAGATGCAGAGCAGAGGAGACTCGTGGTCACTCAGCAGTGGCTGAAAGCAGAGAGCTGTTGGATGAGGATAGGATGGCACCCAGTCCTGGCCAACAGCAGCAGCAACGCAGAGTTCCTCCGGCTGCAGAGCTGAGAAAAGAGCAGCAGAGGACAAGACCTGCGCTGACCCTCAGAGACCACAGGGATGGCCGGGTGAGAAACTGATACTGTACTGTACTTTTTCTTTTATATTATTATTATCTACAACTAAAAATACCAGGTTGAAAAATCTCACCACAAGGTTCACACTCAGCTGAACTGCTGCTTCCAGTCATATCACACAAACTTCTTGAGAGCAGAGGCAGTTGTTATCTTGTTGCATTGAGATGGAGAGTTCATTCCTGACCAGTAGCTGCTCTGAAGCCCACAGTCATATCACAAAGTAAAAAATACATACGGTGCACTTGACCATAAAATACATTTATATGTCTGCTGACAGAAAGAAAATAAGAAGGGAGTTAATACTAATTTCATATACGCTTCTACAGAAAGGGATTAACTCAATTTAAGCATCAGTTGATATGCTTGTGTCAAATGTATAAACCATTCATGATAAAACTCCAAGAGCACATTTTCACACATTAGGCTTAGATGCATTGACTCTGAATGTATTGCATATTAAATATTGCACACATTTGTCTTGGACCATGCATAATAAACTTTGCAGAAAAATAAAGTGCACAGCTCAGCACAACATACTGTAACTGTTTTAGCAGCATTCAGCTTCATAAGGCCACGAAGTAAAGCACCAGAGTTGAACATGTATTTGTTTCTGATCATCAAAGTAGGACATGTGGTGGGATTTTTTTTGCACCTCAGTTTTCGGTTTTTCGTTTCACACGTGGTCCTGCAAAGCTTCTGTGAGGCTCAAACAAAATTTGAACCCATCTCACATCTCATGAAATGGTAAACCACACAGCTCTGTTTTTACACACTTCTCAAAAACCACAAAGTATCGATTATAGGCAGGTCTATTTCCTTTAAACACAGATGTTCAGACACTTGCTTACAACAAGAACAAACAGCAAAGGAGACAATGCCAAATTAAAAAGTTATGTCATTAAATAATATTTAGGTTAAAGCAAAAACCAGTGAAGAAAAGGTTTTTTATATGGCAGAGGGTTATTGCACTGTCTGTGTCTGAACAGCTGAAACTGAAAGCAACGGTGTTTATTTTAATGCCAGATTGATCACTTTCCAGAGATGACAGCTAGCCTGAAAACAGATGGTGCAACAGAAACCTGCTCTTGCTTTTATGAAGAGAGGATGATGGGAAAACAAAGACCTGCTCTGACAATTAAAGCAGAGCTGCTCATAGCAACGCGTCCTAAAATCCTGCAGAGCACTGTTCATCACAGTGAAACTTGATGCCGGGGGGTTGAGCAGCCACATAATCACCCCTCAAAAAAAAAAAAAATCTCAAGATGCATGATTTCAAGCACAAAGATATATATATATTTTTTTATACGTTCAAGTCACAGCATCTGAAAGCGACATAAAACCACATGGGTGCAGTCATTTACGTACTTAACCTGTCATTAATGAGTCACTAAGGGAACAGTGGGAGTTTGAGTTGAGCTGGTTTGCACTTGGAGATAAATTCCTACAACCCTCCCCAAATCATTCCTGAGAGAAGGATTACAGTCTATTTTCCTCCACACTCTGAATCCTGCACACCTCTCCCAAGGGGCATGGATCAGGTAAGTGTTTTAATCGCATGATACTTAGGAGCACGTGCTCAGTGTCAGCCTGGCCTGAATATGTATGATGGTGCACTAGAAAAAGAAAAGAGAAAAAAAGAGAAAAGAATAGAGGCACGTGTTGAGAAAAAAAATGGTGTTAAATGATTTTCCAGCCCCCCTGCCTCCATTAGCAGAAGACACAGCTGAGGCGTTTAAAGGAGCTTTTCAGGACACTTGCATTAGTGAAATTTTAATATAAGAGAGTGATTTGCAGTTCTGGCTAAATCAAAGGGCCACTCTGAAGCCCTGATGGTGAATTTACATATGATAATTGGTGTTGTAACCAAACCTTTCATTCTCTGTACAATAACAGTAATATATGCAGCTGTGTGGGTCATTCTCCATGTTGTTTTGAATCAGCCCCAGAATAAGCTCTGAGTGATGTTTTTGTTCATGTGTGTGTCCATGTGTGACACTCAAGGTTTTTTTTTTTTCTCTCCACCTCACACATCCCGCTCCTTTTCTCTCCTCTCTGTTGTTAATGGTACAAACAGGTGCATCTGTGCATGTGATCTAGCTTGAAACCACTGCTCAGATACTCATGTTTGTGTGTTTCTGACAGAGATCCACGTCCCTGGAGGTGTCAGCGACAGCCCACGACTGTGTATCTGACGTGCAGAGCAACGGGCTCAACTCTACTTCAGTGTGCTCACGGAGGAAGAGGCGCTCCCAGAGCATCCCGGCAGAACTGGCAGCCCCGTCCTCCAGTCCTTACACTGAAAGGCCCACAGGATGCAATCACAGCCTAGAGGCAGGAGCTGTAAATAAGGTAACCCTGCGTCAGAGTGCAGTCACACACGTGACTGAAAGAACAGGGGCTCTGTTGGCCTGCATGGTAGAAATGATCAGAGTTCAGTTATGCATTGTCCACATATGAGCTGTAATTAAAGAGAAATACTTATACAAGTACTAATGTTTGTAGACACACCAAAATGGGATCGGTTTCAATGTTTAAAACCGTCGTATCACAAGATCAATTTTGGAGCTTTTAATCATATCACTATTAACCAATAAATTGCAGATTTTCAGTTTTCATTTTTTACAAGTCTTACTGCATATGTGAAAAAGTTATAAAAACAGCAATAAAAGTTAAATCTGATACTTTTCACCCTATATACAAATTTTTAAATGAATTAAAAAATAATAATTCAAGTTATGTTACATTTCAACATCAAAACGTTCGTTCAAATCATTTGTGCGCTTGTTTTTTTTTGTTCCCAGTATATCAGTGTGGATCCCAGACAGAGGAGAGCCTCAGATGGGGTGCTTTGTGTTGTCAAGGAAACCTCGACTGAAACGGTCGCCCCCAGCAGCCACAGATCTCCTCGACTGTCCTATAAGACAGAGCCAGGTGCTGGAAAAACTACTTATAATTAGAATGCAATTGTTTCTTACATCCACAAATAAACAAAAATGCAAAATCTGTGAAAATGTGCTCATCATCTTTCTCTTTTTTTTCAGACAATTCTTTCACATATGTAAATGAAAATGTAGATTATGAGGCCAAGGAGAAATGCAGGATGACGAGAAATGGCCACGGCAGGTGTGTAACAGCTCACAACTCACAAACATCTGTCCATGTACAAATCATGACAATAAATAATAATAATAATACAATAATTCTCTGCTTCCCTCAACAGTAGCAGAGATGCTCCGGTGGACTCAGTGAGGCCCAGGGTTCCAGTGGTTTGCTTAGAGCGTCTCAAGATACTCGTCTCTCAGCTCCCCCCACACGGGCGGAGGCAGAGTGACCCGTTACCGGCCAGCAGCATGGAGAAGAGTGAGACCCCCCCACAGCAGAGACCCTGGCACGATGCAGCGCCTCAGGTACGCCTCATTTCTTCTCATACAGTCGAGGAAACGTGAGCCATCGGATTACAGAACATAGTCAAAACATTTTCAGTTTCATTGATGACAGACTTCGTTTACAAAGTCACAGTCATTGTTTCAAACAGCTGGCTGCTAGTAACTTCATATTCACATGCAGAACTGAGAATGGTATTGACCTTTTTCTCTAAAGTGCGTTAGTGAATTACCTAATTTCCTGTTACTTGTTTCTATCAATATTTTCACATGGCAGTATTTTTAATTAAAGGGATAGTTCAACATTTTGGCAAATTGGCCCATTGCCATAATCCCTATAGTCATAGCAGTAGGTTTGTTACCTTTAATTATTAACTATTTTTAGAACGGCCAGGCCGCAGGCTGCTCAGGGCTATGCTACGGAGGCTAATGGGATTTCTTGGTTTCCCTCATCAAACTCTTCAAATACACAATCCAACAACTCCAAAACGCTCTGATGGACAAGTTGTGACCTGCACATTCACCACACTATGAGATAATAACAGAACGTTACGAGACAGAGTTGTTTTAGAGGTGAATTCAGGCAAAACCGCTGATGCGCATTCCTGTCAGGGACAGTTTTTCAGCAATCTCTGCATTTGCCTCGAAAATAACTCAATCTCATAATGTTACATTATTATCTCATATTGTGGTGAATATGCAGGTCACAACTTGTCCACGAGAGCGTTTTGGAGTTGTTGGATTGTGTATTTGATGAGTTTGATGAGGGAAACCATGAAATCCCATTAGCCTCTGCAGCGTAGCTCTGAGCACCTGGCAGTTCTGCTCCGCCACTCTAAAACTAGCTTGCACCGACAATTAAAGGTAACAAACCTACTGCTATGACTATAGGGATTATGGCAATGGGCCAGTTTGCCAAAATGTTGAACTATCCCTTTAAATAAAAATTATTGTTGAATGATGAAAGCCTCTTGTTTGCCTCTCTCTGTTGTAAATGTAGGGTATGGCTGGAAGCTCTGAGACCAGGAGAACCACCCGCTCACTCACAGCGCCACCTTATGCTTCAGAGCGACTAACTCGTAACCAGTCAATCAGCAGTGAGTTTGACGGCCGAGGGAGATTCAGCTCTTGTAGAGAATCCACAGACCCTAAATATTTGCCACAGAATTACTCCTGTGTCCTGGATCTGGACTCTGACTCTGACCCGCGGTCGGTCTCAGAAGACGCAGCAGTTTCCCGGGATGATCCAGACCCACAGGGAGACACAGATGCTTCACCAGATACTGATCCAAACGCAGAGTCTTCATCTGAGGCTGAATGTCTGTCTGAGGAGAAATCAGCAGCTGCAGGAGAGATGATGGGACTCTGTGGAGACACTGATATTGCAGGGGATTCAGAGCCAAGTCTAGAATATGAGGCGGACCCAGAATCAGATGCAGGAGCTGGATCAGACGACGGCCAAGGGCTGGACGCTGATGCAGAGTCAGAAGATGCTGAAACAGAGTCTGACATTCAGCTCGTATATGATCCCAGTTATCAGGCTGAGACCGACTCTAACGTAGCGTCCGATCAGCCTCCGGACTCTCAGGGCTCTGTGGAGTCTGAGCTCGACGTCGATTCTGAACCTGAATTGACAAATGACGACCCGCAACCGCTTCGCTCTGACCTGGAGGAGGAATCCCACGTGGGACCAGTTCAGAGGGCTCTTCTGATGTCAAACCCGGCGCCTCTGAGGGGGCCGGACGACGTCCAGCCCGAGCAGGACGGCGCCGAGATGGAGAGCGAGGACTTCTGTGCCGTGTGTCTGATTGGAGGAGACCTGCTGTGCTGTGACCGCTGTCCAAAAGTCTTCCACCTGTCCTGCCACATCCCATCTCTGCTAAGCTTCCCCTCGTAAGCTCCTTACACTGTATACATTTAAAGGGATAGTTCAACATTTTGGCAAAATGGCCCATTGTCATAATCCCTATAGTCATAGCAGTAGGTTCGTTACCTTTAATTGTCGTTACGAGACAGAGTTGTTTTCGAGGTAAATGCAGAGACTGCTTGCCGAAAATCTGCCCCCGATGGGAACGCGCATCAGCTGTTTTGCATGAATTTACCTCTAAAACAACTCTGTCTGGTAACGTTCTGTTATTATCTCATAGCGTGGTGAATGTGCAGGTCACAACTTGTCCACCAGAGCGTTTTGGAGTTGTTGGATTGTGTATTTGATGAGTTTGATGAGGGAAACCAAGAAATCCCATTAGCCTCCGTAGCGTAGCTCTGAGCAGCTCGCGGCTCTGCTCCGCTGTTCTAAAAATAGCTTGCACTGACAATTAAAGGTAACGAAACTACTGCTATGACTATAGGGATTATGGCAATGGGCCAATATACCAAAATGTTGAACTATCCCTTTAACATTACCCACCTCCTTTTAGATTATTTATTTAGCGCTGTTAGCTGTTAACCTGATGCTATTTCTTCCCCTGTTTAGAGGAGACTGGCTCTGCAGCCTGTGCAGGGATGTTGTGCAGCCAGAGGTTGACTATGACTGTGAGAACGAGAGAACATCTGGAGAACACAAACTGGTTCATGGGCTGTCTGCATGCGACCAGAGAGTAGGTCACTTCTCTCGCTGCATTAATAATAATGACGTTTAGTGTTTTTGTATGTGATTTCTGTGACTGTGCTTTCTTTTGACACATTTTGTGTTTTGTCGACTCTTTGTAGAAATGCGAGCGGCTGACTCTCCTGATCCTCAGTAACATCCTGAGCGCTCCCTTCCATGAGCCCGTCAGTCCACTTGTGAGTGATCACGCTTTCCTCATCCATTTTTCATTAGATTTACAGTGACATCACAGTAGTTTTTCCTCATGTTTCTCTTCACATAAACACACACCGACTTTAACTGCTGTTACGTTGAGGCTCAGTGGGTTTTAACGTGCCCTGTGGGATCTTTTAATGCACAATTCTCTCACCAAAACACAACGTCCTCAAGGCATGACAAATGTGTTGAATGCATTTCACTCCTCATTAGACATTTAAAAGCTGAACTTTGGAATAATTTGAGGCATGACTAACAGTCAAATTATTCTCTTCTTTTACTGCTGCTTCACAACTTTTCTTGGTGCTTTACCACCAGCAGCTGTTTTGCCACATGCTTCTTCTTCTTCATATAGAAAATACATGACAAATGGAGCGCACAGATAAAAGCATCTAAAATTTGATAACTCTGCTCAAAACCTCCACAGGTTACACTGAAACTCTGATGGACATCACAGTGATACATAACGCAATCAGTGGAACATTTACTTGCATTTAGAAGGGGAAATGGCTATGAGGTCATTAAATTGAACTAAATTCAACATGAGAACTTAAAACGCTTTTTTTCCCCATGCAGGCTCGTCATTACTACCAGATCATCAAGAGGCCGATGGATCTGTCTGTGATCAGAGCCAAACTCAACAAGAGGAACAGTCGGCATTATAACTCACCAGATCAGTTTGTTGCAGATGTTCGTCTCATGTTCCGCAACTGTGCAAAGTTCAATTATGTAAGTTAAAAAGTGATACCCTGTGTGTAAAATGATCTCAACAAATCCTAGTTTAAATATATAAATAAATATAACCGTAATCAGCCAGTGCTTCACTTATAATCCCTCTTTCTCTCTCTCTCTGACCGTAGCCTGACTCTGAGGTGGCCCAGGCAGGACGCAGCCTCGAGGCGTTCTTCTCTTCCAAGCTGAAGGAGGTTTTCCCAGACAAAGTGTTCCCGGCGGCCGAGGCCGACTCCGACAGCGACGAGTATGACGAGGCCTACAGAACCGCCGAGAACGGTTTCCCCTGGCCGGAGAGGAGGGAGCAGTGCCACAGGAAGAGGAAGAGGAGACACTCTCTGAAGTCGAAGAGACATCACTTCTAACCAGAGGTGAACGGAGTGCAGCCATAATTTGCACAAATATGCTGTATTTGTGTGTACTCTTTGTTTTTATTGAGCAGCTAGTGGGGCTGTCACAGTGTCTCCATTCTGTAATGCAGCTGAACATCTAAACGAGAAGATAATCATCCATGCAAACTGTAGCTGATCAGAGTGTGTAAAAATGACAGTGAAAAAAGTTTAAGTTACATATTACTGTATATGCGACATATTTGGAGAAACGTTTGTTGAGCTGCTTCTGCTTCAACCAAGTTACAGTAGTGAGGTGATGCTGTCATTGTTACTGTATCATATATTTTGAACATTGATAATTTGCCCCTGATGCACTGGAAATTACTTACTGTGTTTACAATTAGACTCACATACTTTACATCATATGCTATGTATATTGTACAAAGAGGATACTGTAATTGAATGTTCATTAATCTCACTTTGCATCTCTATTAAGTGGTACTTTTTTTTAGGTGAACATAGCCCTCATTATACGCAGCACTTTGAAACTTTGATATTAGTAAATTCTGTATTTTACCATATTCGTAAATGTTCGACATATTTATACATGTGTAACTGTACAGAACTTTATTTTACTATCTTTGTCATTTTAATTACTAAATGATTGCAGGCAATTATCATAGGTTTGATTATTGATATAATTATGTGTCCCGGTAGCTTTTTATGAAAAGCATCAGTGAATCCAATTGACTTTGTCTTTTTGAGCAGAGTGTTGGTGAACTGTGAACTGTGTGTGAGGGAACTGAACTGTAACCAGTGTGGGAGCTCAACATGACAAACATGTTTGTTAGAGGATTTAATATCTTAGACTAAAGCATCCGAGAAAATTTAAACTTTTGCATTTAACCATAATTGTTGTACTCCTCCATTATCTAAATATCTCAGGCTAAATAAGAGTGTAAGGTATTGATATCATTCACTATGGATTATTTTAAAAAGGTCCTTGCTTTTTAGAGCCACACTGTTGAGAGGAAATGCGTAATTTTATAATATGCACTGTTGTAGCGCAATTTCTTGTTTTTAAATATACTTTACTTGCTTCTTGCTGCTTAAGATAGACTTTACTCGCCTTTTACAGTAATTAATGCACAAATTATTGTCTGTAACTTCATCATTCCCGAGACTAGTGAATATACAGTAAACCTGTATGTAACATTGCTTCCTTTTAAATCTATAGCTGTAATAACATTTCCTATTGTCTTAGGGAAGACAGATAAACTAGTTACTGTCGCTGATCTTTCTTTTTTCATTTTTTTACTGTAACAGTAAACCGTAAATGCACAGATATTAATAACAATAAAACGCATTCAAGACAAAAAAAATACATTTTTTGAATAATTTTTCCACAGCCTTTGTTAATGATTATGTTACAGAAGATGAACAAATGGAGAAGAATTTCATTTACAGATTATTGTAAGTATGAAACCAGCACTGTATTTATTTGTAGTTTGCACCCTTTCCAGCTTCTCCCCTAAACATATACATGCTTTCAAATGAAACTCATACAAATTTAATTTACTTTGGGAAGTGGAGGTTCAAATATTATGATGAAATTTGACATTATTGTAGATCAATTCTTCAAAATCAATTAGCTGTGGTCTTCAGATCTTTTGATTTGCATCTTGCCTGTTTAGGGGGACCATGAATAAAACATGACTTTCGGCTCCGTAATATCTTCTCCTTTAATTTAATTGTGGCTTCTCTGATTAAACTGAGTGATGATGATGATGATGATAATGATGATGATGATGATGATGACTGAAATATCCCTTGCCAAAATCCCCATCTGAGGTAGAGTGATAATAAATCCAGTGTATTTGTGTTGGACAGTATAACGTGGTTTAGATCACTGAGTGTGGAGGTGATGTTATTGTGTGGGTTTGCAGATGGTTTGTGCAGGTTTCAAAGCAAACCGTCCAACTCAGGGTACAAGCAGCTGTTTTTTGGACACAGCAAAATAAACAGAATTTGAGCCAATAACACAGTTAACGGATCAATATCCCTGCAGCATTCCTACTACAGTAAAAGTAATATAATTTCTTTGAGGGAAGATGACAGAAGTACTGTCCAGACCAAAGCTGAGCTCAGAATTACAGACAGTCCAAAAACACTTACACCATATTTTTTGAGAAGGATAAGGATGTTGATAATTACTAAAAATGATCACATAGCTTCATGATTTCATACAGTAGGTGTCTCTCTTGGATAGGTCACTATACTTTCTTTACAGAGTGATGTCATTGTAGTAAGAGAGTTAGAGAGCTGGAGGAGAGAGGAAAAGTTTGGTCTCTCAGGTCAGAGGTTCTCATCAGACTAAAACCATAATTGTAACCCAAACTATAACCATCTATCATACTGGCGTGGCTGCCAGAGGTTTGATCTGAGAGCAATCAGCCAGCACCTCCTGGAAGACTTGATTCGGGGCAAACAATAAGATTAGATATGGGGTTTTTGGCAAGTGTAACAGCAGCAGCTCCATGTCCTCTTTAATCTTTAATTAATCTTATGACAATTCCCTCTGTTTGATTTCGTCGGCTCTGAATTTCCTGACCTTGAAATCCTCGGTTTGCGGCTGAAAACACAAATGTTTCAGCCGTTTTGCACCACTGTGGATTCAGTCGAGCACCAAGTTAAAGAAGAAAGATGCTCTCAAAGCGCTTCTTCACTGCCACTTCAAACATCACACGTAACGATGAAGTAGAGTGCGTGGAAACATGAAAGAAAGTGACATGTACTGTAGCTTATTGAACTCTTTTGTCTTCTGGCTTTTTAACCCAGGAGGCATTGCTGGTGGCGGATGCTGCATGTCACACAAGAAACTGTTTACAAGAGGTTTTGACATTAGTAGAAAATTTCACTGAAAATCACATAGTGATTGCATGTCTAACACAAGAGGAAACTCCTCCAGCGACTGACATGAAACAAAAGTAAATGAAACTGACACTGGGTTTTCTATCGGAATATCTGTTTCAGATTTAGTCATAATATGGAAGGAGGAATGTTTCTTCAACTAATTTAATGAGAAAGCTTTTAAGACACGTCCCTGGTGGTGCATTAAAGTGTTATTGTTGTTAAACTGAAACAACAGGACCCCCTCAGCACAGACGCTGTCCAAGTTGGAGTTCAACATCAGCTCAGTGTGCTGTAAAAACCTTGTTTATTTAGGAGCAAGGATACAATGCTGTCGTTTCTCTGCTGTTTTCTTTTTTCCTTCAGGATCCTATACAGCACAAAGGCTCAGGTGTTAATATGTATGCTGATTTTGGTCAGGGGGCATCTTGCTGTGTTTTATTCCAGAAAAAAGGTGTATGACCTTTCAATCTGCAGAATCAGAGTAAAACATTACGGGATAATAATGAGACACTCCTGTGACCTTTGGTGAACAATGAAAAGGGCAAACAGGGAGGTTCTGATAGTGCAGAGAGAAAAATGAGAGCTGACCAGAGAAGCAGTCTGTTAAATCAAAGTTTGGGGTCTCTTTACAGCTGCGGGTGGACGAGCGAGAGAGGGGAAACTAGAGTCTCACTCAGGTCATCTGTCATGTTATATTCTCAACGTGTGCTGGTATTTTATAGTCTGTTGCTTAGATTATGTAACAGTTACATGTCTGTCCTTTCATTGGCTTAAAGCAAGCAGCAGTATGGAGTTACTGTCATTCTCAATTACCGTCTCTACAAACCTGTCTGTATTGTGTTGATCAACGTTTTTTTGCCGCCCTGCTCGAGAAACTGAGAGGGGGGCAGAGACTTTGTGTTTTCCGTCCTCACATTGGCGAAGTCTCTCAGTCTGTAGAGCGGTATGTAGCGTACTGTACAGGAGACAGAGGAGAGGAGGGAAAGCTCAACAGCCCACATCACCATGAATGACATCAAGTTGGCTCTGCTGGGGAGTAAAGGTGCTGGCAAAACAGGTGAGCACAACGGACACTGAACAGAGGTACCAGATACTGTTTTGCTGATGTTTCTTTTTGCTCTGTAAACTTTGCATGGACTAGAGTGTGTGGCATCTTTATGTGTTTATCTAATATAACAGACTAACATACAGTACTTTATCTATTATAGAATAAACAACCATCCTGTATCCAGATGTTTTGTTTGTTTCGTGGATGTTTATATACAACCAACCAGGCAACAAAGTTCCACTGCAAGTCTATTTAACAATGACAAACATGTTCATACTAAAAGTATGTTGATAATTAGAGACACTGTATGCAAAAGATAATCTTTCCGTCAGCATAAGGACACATAAACATCTCTAATGGAGTCTCTATGACAATGCCAAATAAAGGTTTCAGACAATGAGATGATTATGTGAGTAGCTGGCATGTGCTGTAACTCCAACGCTGACTCTCTCTTTCTTCAACCAGCTCTTCTGGTGAGATTCCTGACAAAACGTTTCATCGGAGAGTATGCTTCCAGCTCCAGTACGTAAATACACTCCATAAACCAGTAATGTTGTTATATCATATAAAGAAATGTCATATATGGCTCTCCGCTGTGTTTCTGTTGGCCTCACACACTAATTACATTATGTCATTTTGAGGTGACTTAACAAAACCTCCTTTACTGTCTGTTTCATAAGGGTTTCGAATCAATGACGTGCACATTTTACCACCACTTAGTGTTTATCTTACAGCCTGGATATCTGTAATAGAATTACAGTTTGCAGAGGGGTATAACATTTCCAAACCTTTTCACTTCTGGCCTAAATCAATTAGCTTGTTTGCCCTCTGAGCATTCATGCACCGCAGTAATTATACTAATCTTTGTTCTGTGGTTTGACTAAACTGGCACCATGCTGTGATCACTGCGTCTCTGTCAGAAAGCTTTGTGGACTTTCCTTTTTCATTTGTGGCAATGCACAGCAGTTTAACAATTATTTCATAAAGTGCTACTTTATATATATACATATACAGTATGCATATAAGATAATAATACTTTTCTTGTTTCTTTGCAGATTCTTTATACAATAAAAGGATGTCCATTGATGGGAGGCAGATAAACTTGGAAATATTTGATCCATGTTCACAGGTTGTAATAATGTTATTTTTTCCTGTACCATAAAGTGTTGTTTTGAATGCATTTCTAATATTCACTAAGCCTTTAGGGGTTTAAAAGGTTTGTGTTGTGACTATTACTCCAGAATAACATACTTACTGAGCTTTTTTTTTGACCACACCACAACAGTTTTGTCTTTCCTTCACAAACTTCTTGCTTTTCTTCAGTAATTTGTGGTTGAGGGAGGGATACTTGTGCTGCATGTGTTTCATCTCCAATCATCTCCACCTTTGCTGTGGCAGAGTGGAAGCAGCAGATGCATCCTGGAGGAGCCTGTGAACTGGGCAGATGGATTTGTGGTTGTGTACGACATCAGTGACCGAGTGTCCTTCCTCCAAGCCAAAAGCATCCTGCGGCAGATCAGAGAGGCCCGAGAGGAGAGCAGTAAGGGGTGAGTGACCGGAGTCTGCCGGGAATGAAGCCGAGCTGAGGGATTTGCTTTGATGGACTAATGAGAACCATTCCTGAGATGAACGCGTGTTGGCCTATCGGGGTGAAGATCAATGTGGTATGCTGTGAGTTCAGGATTACATTCCAACACGCTGTACTGACTGAGATGAGCACAAGTATCCCAGTATGGTGTACAGTTTCACTTTGTAGTCAGACTGAGCCAACATGAGCATGAGGTTGAAGGCATTTTAAATCTTCTAGGACTGAAACCTCACAGCTCCTCTGAGTTAATTAACTGGGTAAATTAGACAAATAATCTTTGAATAATTTATATAAACTTTTCTTGTTCACGGTAATTGAAATGGAATGGAAAAAATACATAAGATTATTTCCTGCAAGATGGCAACAGTGGTGAATAGTCACAGTTTTCCTTGAGGACCAATTTCCTTCAGATTCTTTTTCTCTCCTAAAATATTAAGAGACAGATTTAAAACAGATAAGAAACCTTTACTGTGCTTTAATGAAACCAGAGCTGGACTCCCACCACTTGAACTGTTCTCCCCCTTTGATTATGAGAAGAGACCAACAATAAATCCGAAGTCTACCCGAACAGATACAATATAATAAAATGCATCAATTATACTGACACACTGATTTAAAATTGCGTTACACTTAATTAACATGTACTACTGTATGTGTTTATTTATTATAATAGATGCAGACAAGAGAATATGAATGTTTGTAAAGATTTAAAATGGAAAACATAATAATACTACATTGAATTAAAAGCATTAAACCCATTAGTTTTCTGCGTTATAATGTTTAAAAGTGAACACGCCATAGAAAGAGCTAAGCATTTTAATCTAACCTGATGATGTAGTTGTTTGCAGCATGTTGGGCTGACCTTTGACCTCTCTCTATGGCAGAGTGGTGGATGCTCCGGTCTTCTTGGTGGGGAACAAGCAGGACCTGTGCAACGCCAGGCAGGTGAATGAGGAGGAGGGTCGATCCTTGGCTCAGGAGCACACCTGCCCCTTCCAGGAGGTTTCTGCAGGAGAGGACTACTTGGAGATATCCAACGTCTTCACGAAGCTCATCCGTCGTGTAATGGAAAACCTTAAGCACCGTGCAGACCGCAGACGTTACAGTGGCTCCAAGTCCATGGTGAAACTCATCAATAACGTCTTTTGTAAAAGGCGGAAGTCCGTCTAATAGAGGAAATCAGTGGTGAATAATTATGACAGTATATGCAACTATACACACACTTTGATACACCAGGCATTTTGTGTTGGTCAACAATATGTGGACATTTTATACTGCACACTTCAATTTTACTGAAATTTCAATGTCAATGTTTCAGTGAGGAAATAAATCCAGAATGACATTAAATTTTTCACTTAATTTACTCCACCTCACTATAAAACAATGGTGGTTTCAAATGATTGTGGTTTTCTGAAGCCCCTTACTATAATGGCTCATGGTATGCTCATTTTAAATTGAACTTTTTATCTCACAACAGAAACATTCCCACCATTAAACAATTTTGCAATTTTCAGTTCATAGCTGAATTACAGTGGGCAACATGTTTTGATCTCATATGGGGAAACATCCAGTAGATCTACAGAAAAGCAGGTGTACATTTTAAACTTTAGTTTACTAGTTTGGAGTTAAATGGCATTCCTGGGCTGAAGTTCAGGCTGCCCAAATAACAATTGAGGTTAAACATTTACAAATGACCTTTGCCACTGATTGAAATCACATGCAACAGCACCATTTTAACCAGGATGGAGCTGCAGCCTCAGTTAAACAGTTTCTCAGTTTGTTGTTGTGTTGTGAGTAAATTCAGAACAAAGAACATTAGAGCAGCAATAAAGTAACTCAGGAGATTTTCTAAGGTAATTTGTCCCACAAATCTGACGCTCTGGTACTTGACTTGGGTATTTTCATGCCCCATCTTTATTAAACTCTTCAAAGTTACTACTTCATTTGAGAAAATAATACTTTTTACATACAAACCAGATCTTTGAAGAGCATATCAGATGTGATGTTTTTGTAAAGCTGAAATAATTTGTCAAGTAATTGATTTATCAAGTTAGAAAACATTGCTCGGACAGTTGTTGTTTTTTTAATTGTTGATGTAATTTTAAATTCTGTGATGCAGTATTTTTTATTTTTTTTACAATTTGTTATTATTACTTTTACTGAATATTGAGTTTGTTTGAAGTTTGCTGTCACAGCTGCTTTTATCATAGAAATAAACTTAATTCTCGTCTTTCCTTTATAATGTAATATATCCTTGTAAAGTATTATTTTGAATGCCAAATTTCTAAAGATTTTAATTCAGTAAAAGAAATGAATGAACTGCTCCAGAAACAACTTTAACCACTAGATGGAGACACAGGACTGAGCAATAAAATAGCAGGCTACAACACATTACCACCAGGCAACGACTCGTTTTCTTCTGGGCTTCTGTGTCCACTCCACACATCAGAGTAAAGAGCTTCAGGGCTGTTTTGAGACTTATAAACCCAGTGCAGGTCCAGTTGTGGTGAGGTTTGTCACACACACGCACATCCACACCCACACCCACACCCACGCGGTGAGTCTTCGAATCCAGCAGGAGCCGCGTCCATTCATTGGCGTTTTTGTCCCTCCTCGCTTCCCGTACTCACTCGCAGAAAAAAAGTTTTTTGCGTGGAGACACAACCTGCGGGAAATGATCTCCTCTAAAAGGTGAGAAACTTTTCCTCACCTGCTCTTAACAACAGCTGCTGCCTCAGTGTATCTCATGGTACGTTCACGTGTTTGTCTTTTTATTTATTTGTAGCCATTTGACAAAAGGTTTGTGCAACTTTACACTTCGTTGCCAAGACAACGCGTGAATGCAACCTGCTATGACTGTCGCTCCTCAGGCTTTCTGTGCTGTTTGAGGATTTAATAACAACAGATTAATTAGTGTTTTAATGTTACACGAAGGTCAGTGACAGAGTGACATTTGATGAGTTGAGCTATACGAGGAAAGCGAAGGATTTCAAATTAACCACGAGACATTTAATTGCACAAATATGATGAGGAACATTACAGAGCAGGAAAATACCATCACAGATCAATATAACAACAAAACCTAATTAGTTTAACCCTTTCAAGCATGAATAATTAGATAACAACGTAAAGTAAAGTAAAATAAAAAAAAATCATGCAATTTCTTTTTCAAAACATTGAATTTTGAAGGAGTTGTGAATCTGTCCACTGTAATGGACACCATTAATGGAGCTCAATGTTTTTGATATGTATAAACACAGAACAGCACTTAATAACAATAAAAATAGAGAGGACATATAATTCTAGATCTGAATGTGTGTCTGTGTGTGTGTGTGTGTGTGTGAGAGAGAGAGAGAGAGAGAGAGAGAGAGAGAGAGCAACCTGTTGTTAGATGAAGACGCAGACTGTAAGAATTGAAATAATTTGTCAAATCTAAAGACTATTCAATATTGACGTTTAACAAAACTATTCACTTGAAGTTCTATCAAAAGTTAAACAAAACACACAAAAAGGTCGACTCAATATATAGGCCTAATTGGCAGGGTATAGGCTACTCTTTGCGTAGCATCCACTGGAGTGGACACATCTGTTTTCTTGAAAAACAACTAGAAAAACTGCAAAAAGGGTTAGGGTTATCTTATTTAGATGAAAAACATTTTTACCCTGTCTAATTCTCTGTTCTTATAAGGATTTAGCTGTTCCTGACCAACGTTGTGCATTTCCTCCTCTGTCTGCCATTTTGAATTTCTGATACAAACCTCAAAATGATAAAAAGATACAATAATAATCATATGGAATTTTTGAAAAGCGCTACCTGATGGTTAAGAAATGATACTACAGCCCAAATAGTTGAAAATGTCTCCAAATGTCTGTCCACTGTAGTGTCCACCTGAAGTGTAAAGCGTAATCTTAGCTGCAGTAGAGCACAGTGTAAATGTGTTGGCCAGCTGATTGAAAAAGCACAAAATCACCCCGGCAGGTGGACAATGAATGATTTATAACTGAGGGTGTAGACATCTGTGTATTCTGATATGAATGTGCTGACTTCTCTTGTCATCGGAATGAATTCGATTTGCTCTTGTTTCTGCTATGGCCTACATTTTTATAGATGTTTGCCCTCCTAGCTTCGCAAAGCTGAGCCCAGCAAGGGCAGAGATTAGCTTGAACCAGGATTAAACCAATGAGAAAATTTGAATTTGTTGGCCCTTATCTCCCAGCGACATGTGGAGTGCTCTGAGCAAATAGCAGAATTTGATCTTTTGCTTCCTTTTGGGCAAAGCATGTTTTCTTGCCAATAGACACTTATCAAACATGACCACTGAAGACAGGAGGAATTCTTGGAGGGGCCTTTAAATGATTTGTTTATAGGGACACTACATGCATTACTTGTTTTCTGAATATGGGAATAGGATCTTAAAGCACCTCCTGGATACCACCCCCTGCCAGACGCGCTTCTGTATGACTGTAATACAAATAACATGTGACATGTTTGAGTCTCTTGAAAGATGTTTGAGATCAAATTTTGATTTTACAATACGTAACTGTGTTGTGTGGTGTTAAGACTATAAAACAAGAGCTAGCATGCAAATCAAAAAAATAAAAACTCAACTGAATATTTCACTGTCTATATGTCAATTTGGCCAAACAACATTTTCTATATTCAAAAATTGTATCAGGAACATCCTCACAAATGAATCATTTTGTAATTTCCAATTACGGGAACACTACATGTTTGCTCGGTGTAGGAATTTTGTTCATCCTGTAGATCGTTAACTCTCAGGTGTTTTTTTTTTCACAGCTGTGTAGTTGGTGTGTTGTGGTGCTTTAATGACTTGATTACATTTGGACCACAAGCTTTGATAATCTCTCTCTCTCATAATATCAAGGTTCACCCCATAACTTAGCGCAGTAGATGGGCTCTATATTTGCATTCTAAACATGCAATTTCTTGCCTCATCAGGTAATGTAATTCCACGCTTCATTAGGACTGTGAAGTTTATCATTTGTCATCAAAGCCAAGCTGTCAATAAATGATTAAGTTTCACATAAGGAAAATGTAATATTTGGGCTCATGCAAAACGGATAGCGGTGTACATTTTAATTGGAGTTTGTAACATTCTGCTTTTGTTTGATTTTCAGCCTGTGTTTTAGCAGCTACTTGTTACAGCTAGAGGCGCTGTCATTAGAGAGCAGCTAACACCTCCTTCATTCTGCTGTTTGTGCCATTAAGGAAAACAAGTTAAGGGCAATTCCATACAAATGTCAACCTCACCATGAAAAAATAAAGTAGCCATATTTATAACAAAACCCATTTAAAATGTATCATCAAGGTCTATATTTTGAAGTACAAAATATATTTGATCATAATATTCATGCAAATACATGTTTTTCCTCACTACAATGAGGAGACGCAATAATGTAAAAATTTATTTTTCAAATAACCAAATTGTATGACTTTCTGAATGGCCAAATGGCAAAAAGAAATCACCTACAGATGTCCTCTAACCTCACTTTTTTATCAAGAAGGGCTGTTGTATCAATATTTAAATCAGTTATGTACTTTGTGTCTTTCCATTGTCAGGTGGAACCTGCTATTAATGATGCCCGTTTATGGGACAGCGCGTGTAACGTCCATAACGTTTTTTAAGAAAAGTTGTCATAAAACATGCATCTGGAAAGCAATTTCAGCCAAACTTTCTAAGCAAAGCTAACTTTCATGAAGATGACATATTAGCAACAATTGGTCATCCTGGTCTTATTTTTATTATTATTTCCGAGCGTTACGGACGTTACCGTGACGGACGTTACATATTGTAGATGAATTCTTGAGTCAATCATCTGAACCCCAGTCCATGTGTGAACAATGTTGATTACACTGTATCACGTTAATGGTTACACCCCACTATGATACAAGTTAATACTGCTCCTGTGGCTCGCTGTGTAGTGCTTATCATCCTGAATGAGCTATTTGCAGGAATGGGCTGCATGCCGACATGGGAAAATGTTACTGTATCACATTAGGCTACGCGGGTACACTGCCATTCTTGCTCGCTGTTTAACAGGGTTGAGCCGGCGCGTATCTGGTATGGTTAAAGCACTTTTGACGAGTAGCTACGATTATTGTACGAATAATACGAGTCATTATCTGTGCTTTTGATGAATGAAAACTACACACACAAACAGGTCACTACAGCTGTGCCCCGCTCCGCGCTCTCTCTCTCTCTCTCTCTCTCTCTCTCTCTCACACACACAGTGACAACCTCTCTGTCAATCACTCACGTTTGACAGCTCACGTCTCGTCTCACTTCAATAGGCTACCAGTTAAGTTTTCCTCCGCTCGCTTTCACGTCGGTCCGTAATTATTTATAGTCAGTAGCCTAGGCTACTAGAGATTCTGGTAAACTTTATTCTTAGACCTGGTGCTTTTGTTTTGGCCAGACAGTTCGACTTGCGTCGCGCTTCTCACTTTTTTTTTTTTTTTTTTGGTTCGCCAATTCATTAGAGGGATAGTTCACCCAAAATTCAAATTTCACTCATTATCTACTCACCCTCATGTCAACTAAAAAGACACACCAAAAACATCTAAATACCTCCATACTGCTCGTCTGTAATGTCCCTCTTGTATTGAAGCCCCAACATGATAAATTGTTTTAAAAAAATTTTAATAAGTCTATATTTTAAGCTTGTTTGTAGCAGAAGCTCCCAGTGTCTCGGTTCACTGCTCTTCCTGTGTCAGTGCAAATCTTGTGTGATTTGCACTGACCGGCGGAACAATTTCTCATGTCGGGGCTTCAATACAAGAGGGACATTACAGACGAGCAGCATGGAGGTATTTTGAGGGTTTTTGGTGTGTCTTTTTGGTCGAAGAAAGTTGGTATCCATTCACAACCATTATATGGACAAATACTGCTATGCGGACCCCCCCCCCCCGTAACTCAGAGAAGGGACGGAGGACTCTGAAACTTCTCACAGCTCTTAGTCGACATGAGGGTGAGTAAGATAATGAGTGAAATTTGAATTTTGGGTGAACTATCCCTTTAAAGTGACACACACGCACACTAATCAACATTATGTTTAACTTTGTGTATAAAAGAAAAAAAGAACATTACGTACACTTTAAATTATAAGCATATAGTCTGTAATTTGGGCATTCATACCTTTTCCCTGGCTAACTTCTGGCTAGCTAAAATTTGCTGTTAACGTTAGCTTCATATGAGTGAAAGATCAGGCACAATCAGCTAGTGTAGGCTAGTAATGTTAATTGTACCATATAAGTGCTAAATCCTCTTCATTATTATCAACACACAAGCTTAAAAAGGCCACTCAAGTCAAACAAATGTGGGTAAACCACTATTTTTGACTGTCTATTTCAGACATGTAACATCCATAACGCAAAAATGTAACATCCATAACGGCACTTTTCTGTGATTCTTTCCTTAACAGGAAAAACAAGGTTTTCCTGAATGTGCTTTTTGGGTACCTCAAACCCTTCCCTACAAAAATATATTTAACATGTTAGTCTTTGAAAGATCAATTCACAGAGTTTTCATCATGTGTTCAGTGAGTCCGAAAAGCTTGTCCATTTCCGTAACATCCATAACGCTGGGTATTTTGTCACTTCTCTCAAAATCCAAAGGGTCAAAACATTTCATATTGCAGGCTTATTTTTATCCCAATAAGTGTAACTAAAATATGTATTTTAAATTTTCTAATTCATATCAATGCCTTGTCAAAGTTCAGCTTAGTTTCCAATTTTCTCTCTGAATGTAACATCCATAACGCTGGAATTGCCCTTAAGCAATAATGTAATATCCTGATGGTTCAGTTGAAACTGCTATGAAACTGTGGTGTCACCAGTATAATGCTATTTCTTTCCAGGTGGCAACTGCTGCTGAATTTTGGTTGATCTCCTTTAGCTTTAGGGGTGCAAGCAGCTATCATTTCTACAATTGATTAATCTCTCAATCAGCTATATTGGCTATAAAATGTTAGAAAATGCTCCTAAATATTTCATTTACTACAGCTGAAGGTTATATCAGTCTTCAACTCAAACATCAACCAGATAAAATCTGAAAAGTTCACATTTTAAAAGCCAAAACCAGACCCAATATAACAGAAGCAATTGATTACCATCAATTTACCTGTAATGACCACATGACCAAAGTCAGTGGAATGACCTTATATCGTGCAGGGTAAATGATAATTATAATATTATTAGGTAGACGATAGCAAAAATTCATATTACAGATGGGAAAAAGCTGCTCACGAAGCAATTTGATTTGGTTGACAAAGTCCTATAGGTCAGAAACGGTTGTCCTTGCAATTTCACGTCAATCGATGCATTGATCAACAGGCCATTTGTTACAGCCAATGGGGTATATTCACTTGTGTTCACCACTTTGTACTTTGGAGGTGCTTTTCAGACCTTGTAGATCAGCAGCAGTGGCACAGGGCAGTAGAAAAAAAAGAAGCAAAATTGTCAGAATAGTGTTTGACCTGTTCAACAGTTTTATGTCAGGGAATGTAAGGAACATTGGAGCCTCTAAGGGGCTGATGAGGGTGGGAGAAAGAGTAAATATACATTAACTCAAGTTAATGAAAGACAAGCAGGTTTAAGGGACGAAAAGTTACACAAGATCAGAGTCATCCTTTGTATGTCCGTGCTTTGTTTGTTCCAAAGTGACATTGATTTTGTGTGCTCGGTTCTCCGACAGTGTCCCCCACACTCCCAGTCATTAGGTACTTTGTGTATTTATTCACTCAGTAGAGTAAAGAAACAGAAATTGCTGTCTGACAGAATGATGGAGAAATGAGGCAAGTATGGGCTTGACTTGTGATGAACCGTCAGCTCTAATTACCTCCTGGTGAAACTGGAGATGAGGCAAATTCAATGTAAGAGGTGGACGTCGGCCTGTCTCCTTGGAGCTGCTGTGTGTGTACTGATGTTTGCTCATCTTTCAGGGCGTCTGTGTGTGAACAAAGACCATTACGTTTTTGACATTGGTCATTTGTGCCGTCAACTCCAATTTAGTCATTATTTGACCTAGTTAATATTATATATTTATTCTTTGACTAGTCCTCAATCCGTGTCGAGCTGGAATAAGAGATCCACTCAGTGAATTTGCTAATACTGTAACACTTGACTTTATCAAGACTCATTCAACACCTGGTCACATTTCACACAATGTTCTGGTACATGACAGATAATTGAGCCATAATGGAGGGCATCTTAGGTGCACTGGTGGCACAGAGGCACAACCTGTACCCACCACTGGTGAGAGGTTTGAATCCTGATTGTATTTTCAACAATGTGGTCATGCAACAAATTCATTTTTGGACACATTATAGAGTTGTCAATGCATCTACAGTACATGTACGACTCCTGGAAACTCAACCAAAGAGTGGTGGGATTTAGTAAGTAGTAGTAAGTTTGTTACAGCCGGATTTGTTGGTTCTGTCAGTGGCGTTTATATATTTTTGTTTCAAACTTGGCAGCAGAAGCAGTGGTGCCATGTGTTGATCAGGGTTCAAATAGTTGCAATTCTTGGGTGCATCCAGGCCCAGATCTGATCATGTCAGGGTTAATCTTCCACCTCCATCTCCTCCAGTCCTCGGTTTGAGTGGTGAGCGGTCAGGTGCAGTGAAAAAGTTTTAAGTTATTAAGTTTAGGGGAAAAAAAGGAAAAGAAAACAACAAAACAAAATGAAAAACAAGTAAGTAATTTATTTTGTGCTCTGACCTGTAGTTTGACCCGCAGTCTAAGAAACACAAGTCTAGAGATTGCAGACAGACAAACCCAGGCTTAAAGCAATTGAAGACCTGTGTCCGTGAGTGACCCACTTTAAGGCCGGGCTACTTGGCCCGACCTGACCCTGATATCTCATTTCCTTTGAATCAGGGATCTGGGGCTAAGGACCAGACACCTCTGTCTTGGAAACACATGAGGCGCACACAGGACCCTCCTCCTCCGGTTACAGTCCCCAGTGATACACTCATCACATGCCTCTGTCCTCCGCAAATGAGCTGTGATTGAGGTGATTGGAACTTCCAGAGGCTGTCACAATCATTTTGATTGGAGAATAGACAGGAGATAATGGGAGAGACAGGCCTGTTATGAGAGCCCTGTCAGGGCTAAAATAATGCATCGGAGTGAAGAGGTTAAAGACACCGTTTCCTTGTTAATAATTAATTGCTGTGCGTGTGGTGGATCCACTTCATCGCTCCCAGTCATCACTTGATAATTGCTTTACATTTAATTTGGCTTTAGAGACTGTTTTTCAAGCTGGGTAAATTGTGCTTAAACTTAATATGGGCTCAGACAGAGACAGCGGTTTGGTCATAAACCACTGATAAAAGAAGGGACAAGTTAGAATAAGTAAAGTAGTAAAGACTCACAGAGCCTTTACAAGTGTGTACTTCTTCAAGTGTAGACTTTTTTTTTTTTTAATTCAGTCTTCAGAAACTAAATTAAAAATAATATCTATAATACTGGTAAAATAACCTTCAACAAGAATTGTGTTAATTACATAATGCTTGAGAATACTTGTGTTAACCTCTCAGTCCTGAGGCAATTAGTCAAATGACAGATAATGGAGCATTCGCATGATAATTGACAATATATTATAGTAGGCCTACTCTTGTAAGTCATTTTAATGTCAAAAATCTCAAATGTCAGAATGTGCTGCTTCTTTCTGTTTCATGTCGTACTGTTGGAAATGTAATGTCTTTGGGTTTTGGACTTTTACATGCAGTGGTGATGGTGTACAGTGAGTGCAATCTAGTATCCATAATTAGGCATGATGGTGAACTGGGTCATGAAAGAATGAGAAAACCTACAGTTGAAGTGTCTTTTGTCTTGGCCGACTAGGTAATGCTTGGATGATCAATGTGTTTTTTTTTAAGGTTGTGCATGGACTTTTGGTAATCAGTAGTCAATGTAAAGTGATAGTCATATCTTTTGTCTGTAATAAACACAACATTTTAAGAAATCCCACTCCATGACTTCATTAAAAACAATATTGAACAGATTTTTCCATCGAAACTGTCAAAGAAATGCATTTATTTTGTCACGGACAGCCTTATTATCTCATGACTTGATGAGGAATTTCAAGGCGATAATGACTGCCCTCTCCCTTCCATCTCTAGATGACAGAAGCAGATGTTAGTGGATTAGACAAGGTGTCCCCGAGGACCAACAGGGACACAGCGGAGAGGGAGGTGCCTGTCAAACGCCTGGAGAATGATGCTAAGCTCAGGGTAAGGAGCCCCTCTATACACTACATGATCCCATTACAGTCCTGTGTTGTGCTGTGGGACCACCAGTGAAGAAGTCACACATAGTCACTGGTGACCTCTATAGTTCCCTCTATCTGCACCAGAAGGGGATCAAACTTCACTTTGCTGCTGTATAGCCCCCCCCTCCTCTCTTCACGAGGGAATTTGACTGCTCCCTTTGCCAAATTCGAAACAGCCAGTGCTCAGCCTTGCATGCACACAGATAATGATCAAGTTAATTAGACCTGAGATTGAAGGAACTGCAGCAGCAACTTAATCATTTGTAACTTGATTAGAAATACTATATTCTGCAACTCCAGGGACCAGAAGCTTTCAGGTTTTTTTTTTCCAGAGCGCCTGAAATTAGGATGTACTTCGGATTTCAGGTCTTGAGCGAAGACATAATGTTTTTGTAATCTAAAACAGTGGAATGATCCTAAAGTCCTAAACACAAGCTCAAGGGAAATCCTCTGCTGTCTCTGACTGACAGGAGCAGGTGTAGTTTACAAATGTAGTAAAGTTGCCTTTCTTTCCTATCCCCCATAGGAAATTTATGAATTTGGAAGAAAATTGGGTCAAGGTAGCTTCGGAGTTGTTTATGAAGCAACCCACATTGGGACACAGACAAAGTGGGCTATAAAGGAGGTTTGCAGACCAGCGGTGAGTACATTTGGCGTCCCCGTGGCGAGTCTGTTTTTTAGCGTGATAAGAAGTTGTTCTAATAAGAGAGAGTTTACCGTTGGGCCGTAACTGTGCTGAAACTCCATCAGCTGACCTTCTGTCACTTCAGGCAGGAAGTTGGAAAGTCGAGATGCTGGAGCATGAAATAAACATTCTCAAACAAGTGAATCACAACAACATAATACATCTAAAGGAAGTCTATGACACGCCCAAGGTAAGCATCGCTGTCCTGAACCTCACAGACTAAGCCTATTTAAGAGAGTCGGCCGTGAGTGATGATATGACATATAATCTCCCATTACCGTGTGTCCTCTGCATAAATATTCCTGTTAAGCGCACGCAAATTGACTTTGTGGTTTGGATGCATTTTCTTTGTTTGTTTCTAGATGATGTATTTGGTTACTGAGCTGTGTGATGGAGGTGAACTGAGGCAGCTGCTGCACCGGAAAGGCTTCTTCACCGAGGACGAGACGAGGCACATCATCTGTAGCTTAGCTGACGCCGTCGCCTACCTTCACAAAAGAAGTAAAGTCACTCTGCAGGTTGACATTTTGATAGTATTAACAAAATGATCTAGAAAGAAACAAGTATCTTAAAATCTATTATTTCTGCTGCTGTGATGATATGGGTGTTAAATGGTATTGAACTTGTTGATGAGTTACTTCACATGCATCATATTCTCTCCTTAATTAAACTTGAGTGGTACTGGATAATGTTTTAGTCTGGGACATTTTAGATAAATACACCACTGGAATTAGAAATACTGTGCTTCACTTAGATTATTATTGGGCTACAGTGCCATTATTACACAGCTGTGTTGCCCTCTTTGACTCCATTGAGACTCCATGCCATTATAGCTCTCAGTCATTATAGAAGCATGGCTCATTTTGATAAAAGAGAAATAATAAACAACTGCCAGGAAACAACATAATAAACATTTTAATTAAATCTACGTGTTTCATTTGGAAAGGCCTTTTCCCCTTCTAATGGCGAAATCTGTGGTTAGAGGTAATTTAGGACACTGTCTGGCAATAAAGCATCATTACATGTGGCTAATGACTGATTTACAACAAACTAGGGAGCAATACTGATTAATAGGTGTGTTCTCTCATGGAAAGTCCCCTGTGCTAGTTTTCCTCACCTTGTTACAGAGACGTGATGCTAATGAGAAAACACTGTGTAACCCGGGTGCAGGAAGCAGTTTTTGGTTTCCCTTCTTTTCCGTTATCGCGGTATTACGTGAACTCCCGCAGCGTCACCAATCACGTGACGGGACACGGCCAATCAGAGTCGGGTATTAGTAAACGGAAGCCGACGTAACTTCCGGTTTCTTCCGGTCCAGCGATACGCGTCGGGTTCGTGCTGCAGGTGAGATGAATTGTTTGTATACTGAATTCTCGGCTCAAATTATAGTTTCTGCTCGCTAGTTCATATGACGGTCCTTTAACCACTTAGGAGTCGACCGCCGCTGGGTCCGCTGCGGGGTTCTGGGGGTTTTGGCCGCGCCGTCTGCACCCGAACTGGTGAGTGTTTGTGTGTAGCATGTTAGCTATGCTAGTGCTAAATGCTGTATGTGATGCTGATGTTAGCTTTTCGCTAGCGTTAGCTTTTCGCTAGCGGTTAGCTTTTGAGTGCTGCTAATTATTCAGTGCTGCTAGAGGGTTTGGGTGAATGTATTCATGTTTAAGGTGTCTGAATCATGATATTGATTAATGATGATAATTGTGTATGAATGTATATTTATTATGGACAGCTCAGCAAAAGTTGCCTGCATTTGTATTCATTTTGATTGATTGTTTGTTTAATGCACTTTACTTATTGGGTATTTTGTATTCATTTATTTATTAAGTATTTTGCATTTACTTGACTGTAGTTATTTAAATACTTATTCCACCATGAGTATCAGAGTTAAGTGTGCACATGAGATTTACTATTGCTCTGGCCCTGTTTGTGTAGGCCAGGTGGCAAAGGAGACGATGATGATATGATTGATGGCGAGCTACCCAAGAGAACAGTGACCAGCGATCTTCTTCCCCCCCAGTCCACTCTGCTCCTGCCGGGTCAGGGTAGGAGGCTCCTCGGAGTCAGCCAGTACCTACACCACACCTTCCCCACACACAAACCCCCACCTTCTGCCCCTATCACACATGCACATCCACTAATCTCAATCTGGCAACAAGGACTCAGACTTCGAGAACTCAGACTTTGGGGTGGGGCGCTGGCCGCGCGGAATAAAACCGGTGGAATTTCCTTTGATTTATTTTTGTAATTGAGTTGTTTATTTATTTTGGTTTACATACATATATATTTTCCTGAAGTTATATTTATAGTAACTTTGTGGTTTCATTATTTGTTTCTGAAATACATGGTACCTTTTCCTACGCAACTACCCCGTCTCTGTGTGTTTCCTTTACCCCATTCCTCCCTGAGCCGAGCTAACGTCTTCTGTGGATTCTAGCCTATTACTATCCTAACTATTATCAAATCTGGCCATTTATACATGCTACATATTTTGGCGAGCTAGCCAGGAGGAATTGGTAAAGTATTGGAACACACATTTATTAATTTTTTTGTTGTACAATAAGACCTATACATCATGGATATTTTTGGTAAATATGGGGTTAAGGTACCTAATGCAGTAATGGTTGAAGGCATGACAAATACTGAAACTGATGAAGAAGTCATTGATTTTCTGAAACAATATGGGTCCATTTCTAAAATGGTAACAATTGATGAACCAGACTCTTCGTTTGATAAAACACTCATTGTTGAATACAGTTCTGGTGCTGCGGTGCGTGGGTTGCAAAACATTTTACCATATTGGCACTATACGGGTGATCCAAGAGTAGCATATGAAATCTCGGATTTGTCGACGGTTTGTGCTGCGCAGGTAGGCAACGCTACAACAAAGTCTTACCTTGTGGAGTTGCAAACCATCGCGAAGCTCACTGGTAGGGATTTCGCGGAGGTTCTGAACAGTGCAATGTCTCAAATTGGTCACTCTGTCACTAAGCTGCAGCCTGTCCCAACCTCGGCGGAAGGGCCACGGGGAGATGAAGGGAAGCCACCACCACAGGATGCTTCATGCTCTGTGCCTGTGGCGGCACCATCAGCGGCAGCCTTCACTGTGCCCACCACCACCTTTCACAGCAGGAAGGAGGAGCCCACCGTTCAGTTCGTAACGCAGGCCAGACCTGGACCAGGACCAGGTACACCCACTATGGCCGCATATGAGATCAATCCCCCAGAAGTGCAGCGCTATGTTGTGGAGCACATCGTCAAGAGTGAAGGTAATGGCTCTCACCACTCAGCACAGAGACTCAGATCATTCTCTGGCAAAGTGCCACGGCCACAGAATGAGACAGACTATGATACATGGCGTTCCGGTGTGGATTTGCTGTTGCAGGATCCGTCAGTTTCTGATCTCCACCGCTCAAGGAGAATTTTTGACAGTCTGCTGCCCCCTGCTGCTGACATGATCAAGCACCTGCGACCTGACACACCACCAGCCATCTACCTGCAAACACTGGATTCTGCATATGGAACAGTGCAGGACGGAGATGAACTTTATGCAAAATTCATTGACACATTTCAAAATACTGGAGAGAAACCGTCGATGTACCTTCAAAGACTTCAAGTTGCACTGAACATGGTTGTGAAAAGAGGAGGGATCCTGGAAGCTGAGGTTAGTAGGCATCTCCTCAGTCAGTTTTGCAGAGGCTGCTGGAACGACGCTCTCATCACTCAGCTGCAACTCAAGCAACGGAAATTGAACCCACCTTCCTTCTCAGAACTGCTGCTCTTGCTCCGCACTGAGGAGGACGGCGAAGCTGCTAAAGCGCTGAGGATGAGGCAGCATCTGGGCCCCAGCAAGCCAAAAGCCAGCGCCCAAGCCCAGTATGCCGTCACCGACAGTGAAGAGAAAGGTGTGTGTGCTGCACTTACCACAATCACCCAGCAACTTACAAAGCAGCTGGCTGAGATCCAACGACAGCTTGCCACCTTAACCGCTGTGCAGGCAAGTCCATTGAGGCCTGCTGGTTCAAGAGCCACAAATGGCGGTGGATCAGGTGGAGGTCCAAGGGCTGGTAAGTCAAATGCTATGCTACCCGCTCGCAGCCAGCCTTCTGGACCAAAGCCTGGCTACTGTTTCCATTGTGGTGAAGATGGTCACATCAAACTCCAGTGCGACAATCCCCCGAATCCAGCGCTTGTTACGCGGAAAAGAAAAGAGTTTGCAGAGAGACAGCAAAGATGGCGACGTTCTCCAGATTCGACTCGGCATTTAAACTAACAGTGGTTCCTGTTAAGGGGCGAACAGGCACCATTGAGGACCAACAATGTCCCATGAACAAGGAAATTGTGGAGTGTGCAGAGCTGAACGAGTCTTCTCCCGACCTGTTGCACCTGCCTGTTGGGCTAGTGGGCTCACGGTGTACTGCGGTTGTGAACATTGCTGGCCAAGAGTGTCAATGCCTCTTGGACACCGGATCACAAGTAACAACTATCCCAGTATCATACTATAATCTGCACTTCTCGGACCAACCAGTCCAACCACTCCATGATCTGCTCCAGGTGGAAGGGGCAGCCGGTCAAGCTGTTCCATACCTCGGGTACGTTGAAACTGCCATAACATTTCCATCAAGCTTCCTGGGCACGGAGTATACAGTTTCCACCCTTGCTCTCGTCGTCCCTGATGTTCGACCAGACTTCCAGTCCCCTGTGTTGATCGGTATGAATACCCTCGAAGTGTTATATACGCAGTATTCAAGTATGCCCAATAACTTCCAGCCCACTTTACCTGGATATCGTGCAGTTTTGAAGCTGTTGCAGATTCGTCACCAGCATGGTCCCGAAGGAGTTATCAGACTAGCCAGTCAATTTCCTGTACTGATCCCTGCTGGCCACACTGTTGTTGTTGATGGGACAGCTGAAATCCCCACATCCTCTGCAGGCCAGAGTGTGATCATTGAACATCCCACGACCCCCCTGCCTGGTGGTCTTTGTGTTGTGACCTGTCTGATAACGCTTCAACCTCAGCCACTGAGATCTGTCCCTGTCATCCTGCGTAATACATCTGAGCAAGATGTTTTTGTCCCTCGTAGTAGTGTCATCGCTGATGTGGGCCCATCCCTGTGTATCCTGTCGCACCACGTCCCCAGTCCCCAGTCCCCCGTATCAGGGAACCATCCCAGACCCACTTTGGAGTATGATTTTGGGGATTCCCCCATTTCAGAGGAATGGAAGATGCGTGTCACGCACAGACTTAATGAACTTCCTGAGGTTTTCTCGCATCACAGCCTGGACTTCGGATGCACTGACAAGGTGAGGCATTCCATAAAACTCCACGACGAGACTCCATTTAAACATCGTGCTCGACCAGTTCACCCGCATGACATCGAAGCTGTCAGGAGTCATCTGCGGGACCTGCTTGACTCTGGGGTGATTCGGGAGTCGGAGTCGCCGTTCTCCTCACCCATCGTGGTTGTCCGGAAGAAGAATAATGATGTGCGTCTTTGTATCGATTACAGAAAACTGAATCTCCAGACCGTCAAGGACGCTTACGCACTTCCCAACCTGGAGGAGTCGTTTTCCGCGTTGACGGGTTCCCGGTGGTTCAGTGTATTGGACTTGAAATCTGGATACTATCAAATCGAAATGAGTGAAGCAGACAAGCCCAAGACAGCCTTTGTGACACCTCTTGGATTCTGGGAGTTTAACAGGATGCCGCAAGGTGTTACGAATGCTCCCAGCACCTTCCAACGTCTGATGGAAAAATGCATGGGCGATCTGAACCTGAAGGAAGTGCTTGTTTTTATCGACGACCTGATAATATTCTCGGATACCCTGGAAGAGCATGAACGGCGGCTACTGAGAGTTTTACACAAGTTGAAGGAGTTCGGTCTCAAACTGTCTCCTGAAAAGTGTAAATTCTTCCAGACATCGGTACGTTACTTGGGTCATGTGGTGTCTGAGAAAGGAGTGGAGACAGACCCAGAAAAGGTCAACGCCCTAAAATCCTGGCCAGTTCCTACCAACCTGAAAGAATTGAGGTCTTTTCTGGGATTTGCAGGGTATTACCGACGCTTCATCAGGGATTATGCTGCCCTGGCTAAACCGCTCAACCAGCTCACTCGAGGTTATGCACCCACTCGAAGATCTACCAAAGTCGTTGCCTCCAACAAAGCAAACATTCTCCATCCCAAAATGCAGTTTGGGGAGCGATGGACTCAGCAGTGCCAGCAAGCTTTTGAGGCACTGGTTGAAAAGCTCACTTCTGCTCCTGTTCTTGGGTTTGCCAACCCAAAGCAGCCCTATATCCTCCATACTGACGCCAGTACTACGGGATTAGGTGCTGCTTTGTACCAGGAACAGGAGGGGAGGTTGAGGGTAATAGCCTACGCCAGCCGAGGTTTGACAACGAGCGAAACCAGGTACCCAGCACACAAATTGGAGTTCCTGGCATTGAAATGGTCGGTTACAGAAAAGTTCCATGATTACTTGTACGGAGCCACATTCACTGTTGTCACCGATAATAACCCCTTGACGTACATTCTCACAACAGCCAAGTTGGACGCCACCAGTCATCGATGGTTAGCTGGCCTTTCAACATTCTCCTTCAAGTTGCAATACCGTGCCGGCAGCCAGAACACAGACGCCGATGCACTGTCGCGTCGGCCGCATGACAGCTCTTCTGATGATGATCTTCTCCAGAAAGAACAGGATCTGATCCACCAGTTCACTCATCAACACCTTATTGAACCTGGTGGTGTGGAGGAAGTTGCACCTGACATAGTGGAAGCCATCTGCCAGAGTTGCCAGGTGCGAACCCACCTCTCATCTGATCCAGCTGGGACCTGTTTCACGCTGGTGGAGTCTTTGTCGGCCTCCGTGGGCGCCATTCCGGAGGGCTACGCCACAGAGACCCAACACGGTTTGCCAGTCATCTCATCTCTGTCTCCGTTGGACCTCAAGGACAAACAGAGGTCAGATCCCAGCATTCGAGAAGTCATTCACCAGATGGAGACGGGTGAGAAAGTTCCCCCAACGATGAGGCATGAACTTCCTGAAGTTGCTCTTCTTCTCAGAGAGTGGAACCGTCTTGAACTTTGTGATGGTGTTTTGTATCGAAGACGGCAGGATGATGAGCAAGTTTCATTCCAGCTGGTTTTGCCAAGAGAGCTACGGCAGACAGTCTTGACGTCTCTCCACAACGACATGGGTCATCTAGGGATCGAACGGACACTCGATCTCACACGGACCCGATTCTTCTGGCCGCGAATGGCTGCTGATGTGGAGGCTAAAGTCAAGACTTGTGAACGTTGTGTTCGGCGGAAAGCCTTACCTGAGAAAGCTGCTCCGTTGGTTAACATCAGGACCACTCGTCCATTGGAACTGCTTTGTATGGATTTCCTGTCCCTAGAACCAGACACCAGCAACACAAAAGACATTCTAGTTCTTACGGATCACTTTACCAAGTTTGCTGTGGCCATGCCAACGGCCAATCAAAAGGCAAAGACTGTAGCCAAGTGTCTGTGGGAACAGTTTATTGTGTATTACGGTATTCCAGAACGTCTTCATACAGACCAAGGACCAGACTTTGAATCCCGGCTGATCAAAGAACTCTGTGAATTTACTGGCACTAAGAAGACACATACTACACCGTACCATCCTCGTGGTAATCCTGTGGAACGCTTCAACCGGACTCTCCTGAGCATGTTGGGAACGTTGGAGCACAAGCAGAAGTCAAAGTGGAAAGAGTATGTGAAGCCTTTAGTGCATGCATACAATTGCACTCGCAACGAGGTCACCGGGTTTACCCCCTACGAGCTGATGTTTGGCAGATCGCCTCGGCTTCCTGTGGATCTGGCGTTTGGGTTACCAGTGTCAACACCTCAGACTCCCTCACACAGCCAATATGTCCAGAGTCTACGGTCAAGATTACAGGAGGGTTATCAGCTCGCTGCAAAGAATTCTGTGCGGTCCATGGAGAGGAACAAAGCCCGCTTTGACAAGCGTGTGATACCATCTGCCCTGGAGGAGGGGGATAGAGTGTTGGTGCGCAATGTGAGACTTCGCGGAAAACACAAGCTTGAAGATAAGTGGGAGCGTGAGGTTTATGTTGTTGTCAAGCGTGCTGGGGATCTCCCAGTTTATACGGTCCGTCCGGAAAATGACATGAACAGAGCTACTCGGACTCTCCACAGGGATCTCCTCCTGCCGTGTGGTTTTCTCTCGGCTAGTGTTGAAGATGAGGCATCAGTTCCTGTTCCGGTCCACCGACCTCGAACCCGCAGTCAACCACAAACTGACATGGATGTCCTTGAAGGTCTGGTGGATGAGGAAACTGATGAGCTCCTGTCTCCGCCTGTCTGTCAGCCTGCTCGATTCAGTGTAGTCCACCTACCTGCAGCTGAGCGTGTAGCAGATTCTGCCAGTGATGCGCCTGCTTCATCTCCAAGCAGTTCAGATTCCGCGTGTCCTCTGCTACTTGCTGCTCCTGTTACCCCCGACTCTTCAACTCCTCACTTACCTGTAGTGGAAGAGGGTTCTCCAGCAGCTGAAGTGGAGCTATCCTGTGGACCTGTGGATGAAAGTTTACCTGTGGAAGGAAATCTAACTGAGAATCATGATGTAATCCAACCAGATGAGCCTGAGAATCATGACCCTCGGAGTGACCAAGGTGAGACATGCACTCAACAGGTTGAGATGACTCCTGATCAAAGCGTTGTTGACGGAGGTAGTGTACAGTCCGAAGCTGCCACGTTAAGACGTTCCACTCGTCATCGACAGCCGCCTGAGCGACTCCAATATTCTGCCTTAGGCACTCCGCTTGTTTCTGTTGTTCAGTCCCTTTTTCAGGGGTTAGCAAATGCCTTGAGTCCCGCACCTGCAGCGGACGCTCATCCTGTGCCTCGTGTTTTCGTTCTGTAGCATGCACCGGGACGTGCATGGTTTAAAGGGGGGAGGGTGTAACCCGGGTGCAGGAAGCAGTTTTTGGTTTCCCTTCTTTTCCGTTATCGCGGTATTACGTGAACTCCCGCAGCGTCACCAATCACGTGACGGGACACGGCCAATCAGAGTCGGGTATTAGTAAACGGAAGCCGACGTAACTTCCGGTTTCTTCCGGTCCAGCGATACGCGTCGGGTTCGTGCTGCAGGTGAGATGAATTGTTTGTATACTGAATTCTCGGCTCAAATTATAGTTTCTGCTCGCTAGTTCATATGACGGTCCTTTAACCACTTAGGAGTCGACCGCCGCTGGGTCCGCTGCGGGGTTCTGGGGGTTTTGGCCGCGCCGTCTGCACCCGAACTGGTGAGTGTTTGTGTGTAGCATGTTAGCTATGCTAGTGCTAAATGCTGTATGTGATGCTGATGTTAGCTTTTCGCTAGCGTTAGCTTTTCGCTAGCGGTTAGCTTTTGAGTGCTGCTAATTATTCAGTGCTGCTAGAGGGTTTGGGTGAATGTATTCATGTTTAAGGTGTCTGAATCATGATATTGATTAATGATGATAATTGTGTATGAATGTATATTTATTATGGACAGCTCAGCAAAAGTTGCCTGCATTTGTATTCATTTTGATTGATTGTTTGTTTAATGCACTTTACTTATTGGGTATTTTGTATTCATTTATTTATTAAGTATTTTGCATTTACTTGACTGTAGTTATTTAAATACTTATTCCACCATGAGTATCAGAGTTAAGTGTGCACATGAGATTTACTATTGCTCTGGCCCTGTTTGTGTAGGCCAGGTGGCAAAGGAGACGATGATGATATGATTGATGGCGAGCTACCCAAGAGAACAGTGACCAGCGATCTTCTTCCCCCCCAGTCCACTCTGCTCCTGCCGGGTCAGGGTAGGAGGCTCCTCGGAGTCAGCCAGTACCTACACCACACCTTCCCCACACACAAACCCCCACCTTCTGCCCCTATCACACATGCACATCCACTAATCTCAATCTGGCAACAAGGACTCAGACTTCGAGAACTCAGACTTTGGGGTGGGGCGCTGGCCGCGCGGAATAAAACCGGTGGAATTTCCTTTGATTTATTTTTGTAATTGAGTTGTTTATTTATTTTGGTTTACATACATATATATTTTCCTGAAGTTATATTTATAGTAACTTTGTGGTTTCATTATTTGTTTCTGAAATACATGGTACCTTTTCCTACGCAACTACCCCGTCTCTGTGTGTTTCCTTTACCCCATTCCTCCCTGAGCCGAGCTAACGTCTTCTGTGGATTCTAGCCTATTACTATCCTAACTATTATCAAATCTGGCCATTTATACATGCTACAACTGCCTTCTCTTTCTCTTTTTGTCACTTTGTCAGCCTCCGTTGTTAGTCTTAGCTGCACTTTGTTTGTACTCGGCGGTATTTTGAGCTTTAACACAGCTTCAACACACCTGCTGGTAACAACATAGTAAATTTTGCCTGTTCATTTAACTAGTAACACTGCAGATCCAACTGTTTTATTAAATAAGAAAAACTATTTATTGGTAAGTAACCAGGATAATGATTACTGAAACACAATGCACCAATGATGGTGTAGTATTTAGCAACTATAATGTGTTTTCCTCTCATTATTATTTCATTAAATAACTAAAAGAAATGCAAAACGGTTAAATAAGCACTTGTTATTTAGTTTGTATAATTACCAAATAACCTTGACAAATATGAAAGCTGCAGCATTGGATGAAAAAAAATTCAGAAGCTGGCTGTATTCACACCAGTTGGTCTCACTTACCTTTCACACACCATCAACCCTGTTGTGTTATATATTTGGTTGCTTAAACCAGTGCAGTGAAAAGAACTGCCCAGGGCAAATTGTATTTTTCCTCCTGCCTTCTCTCACTCCACCAAGTTTTGTTAACAATGCCCTTCATCCTGGAACTACTGTAAGCAAAAATAAACAGATCACTGTGTCTGTGTGTGTTTGACACATAGCTGGTTCAAAATGACATGTATTTTCTAAAGATGTAAGACCTGCCATGTTGTCATGAGTAAGTAAGTTTGGAGCTGTGTTGTTTTAGCCACCTGATAAATGTAAATCCAACATTCACTCTCTTTTAACTCTGTTTTGGCCTCTACCAGCTTCTGGAAGAAATACTATATGACATCTTGTCCAAGACGACTGTAGAGTTTGTGATATTCTTACTATTACGAGCAACTCCATTTCCGCTCATTTGATCCATCTTGTTATAATGTTGTTATAATCCTGAATGAATATTGATCCAAAAAGCCAACTGAGTAAATCCAGCTGTCACTCACACCAATGTTAAACTCATGATGTCTGTCTCCTTGTATCTGACAGATATAGTCCACCGCGACCTAAAACTTGAGAACATCCTTGTGAAGAATTCTCCTGATGCTGATGATAATGAAAGGATTAATATCAAGGTAAGGTGGTGAAACTTTCTATCGGTCCTTGTTGTCCATTCTACAAGACCACGATGGGCACTTTTTTCCTTTCATTTCCTCTATATTTAGCAGCTTTAAATACTCATCTCATTATGACAGACTCCCTCTGGTCTTCCTTTGTATTACACACCTTCACAAAGAAAAGACCTTAAAACGAATCACCAGCTGAGCACAGCATGTTTTGTGCATTGACAACGAGCCAGCCAAAGCAAATACTTGTTGTATGAGCTAAAACAAGACTTGACCACAGCATAAACACCCCTGTCTCTTTCTGCATAGACACTCACACTGTACATTCTGTGAGAAATCGTCTATCACAGCGGTTAGTCCTCTCTTCTGGATGTCTTGCTCTTGTGATGATGTGATACCTCTTTGTAAATACAAGGAGCTGCACAGCTTTAACATCTGTGTAGCTATTTGTGTGAAAAGTCAAGGGTCATTGTTTGCTCTCAAGCATTGTGTTTCTGTCAAAGAGGCCTGAGACACAGAATTTAGTACAGGCTCTGTCAGCGCATCTACATCATGTTTATTTCTATCACCTTTTCCTTAAGTGCTTTTCTCTGCCTAGGTGACGGACTTTGGATTATCAGTGAGGACCGGTGTGGGGATTGAGAACATAATGACGGAGCCCTGCGGGACTCTGGGCTATATGGGTATGACACCACATTTTTGATTCTACCATGGAGAGCAGCCAATGTGAGACATTTAAAATCCGACACATGGTGATTTGATATGCAGTCAGCGTAATTTTGTTTTTCTACACACATGCACTTATAAAGACTCACTACATGGTGCTATGGAGTCTGTAGAGCAAGCTAGCTACGATATGGCATCATTTGGTTTCATGTTATTCCACTGATGAACAATTTGTGGAGGTAATGTGCCAAAAAATGTAATAATGCACAAGGAAAGAAGGGAAAACACAGACTAGCTAATGGCAACATGGATATGCAAAACATTTCTCAAAATTTTGCAGCCAGTACTGTTCTAACTTGCAGTCTTTTCCACCTCCATTTTTATTTGTGCATTATCTTCTTTGGTCCCTTTATTCCACCAACTGTGGACACCCTTACCACCCTGGGAATCAACAAAATGATGCAAACATGTTTGATTTATGTACTGGAACACTGATCACATGCATCAGTGGTAGTCAAAATCAGTTTAAACCAGTCAATTTTATCCTAGAAATGTCCAGATCTTGGATAAAAGTTAAGTCTCACATTTGTATGTGTATTTCAGCACCTGAAATGATGAGCGGTCACGGTTACAGCCTGTGGTGTGATTTGTGGAGCATAGGAATCGTTATGTATATGTTGTAAGTAGATACACATACATATATTTATACACACACGTACACGTACTGTGACTAGATGTGCCTGAGCCGTGTGTCCTTGCAGGTTGTGTGGAGAGTCTCCATTTGTGTCCAGAAAAAAGACAAAACTAATTGATGAGATCATGAGCAAAGAAATCACATTTACTCAACCCATCTGGGCCGAAGTCAGTGACTCAGGTGACACTTAATCTCCTCTCTCATTCATAAATAAATGTAATAATTGTAATCCCTCTTCAGTGATATACACATTGGATACATGCCGTTTATCTGTTCAGATTGTTACTAACAATCTCACTGGCTTTGTCTCAACAGCAAAAACTGTCGTGATGTGCCTCCTGAACCCGAACCCAGCCGACCGCATGTCCGCCGACCAGCTACTAAACAACCCATGGATTACAGTAAGGCGCCGACTCCACCCGCCCGCCGCATTCATAAACTTTACCAAATGAGTCACATGAGGAGCTCTTACTGGGTGCTTTGTTCAACAGGGTGACACTAATGTGCCTGTTATAGAGTCCAATGCGATGGATATGATGCGCAACCAGCTGGAAGAGAAGGAGAGTAAGGCAATGATGATGATTTATTTTACATCAAATAACATAATCCAGGTCACAGTTTGATAACATGCTGTTTGACAAGGTGTTCTGCTGTATGAAAATCATGAAGAGGAAGCAAAAAAAGAAAAAAAAATCATCTTAAAAGTTTTGTTTTTTAAGTTTTAAGTCTCTTGAACTCACGGTTGGTTTCAGTTCAGGAGTGTGAGTTAACTGTAAATGTAGCATGAAGCGTTAGTGGTGTTGCTGCGATTGGCTTCAGTTTTATTTGCTTATTTCTCCTTAACTGCTGAACTGCTAAAATACTATAATTGAGATGTCCTGATATATAATTTTAACAGATACCAACCAGCCAATTGGAAACATTTTCTTTCACGCAGTGCACACAGAACTGTTGAATATACCAGTGTTACTAAATGAGGTCAAATTATTAAAACCAACACAGCGACCAATTTTTATGCACATAAATATATGGGATTTGATTATTACAGTGGAGTGCACAGAGGCAGAGAGTGGGGATGGAGGGAGAGAGTGGTAAACCGAAGCCACGTGGGATTATTCGATGTTGATGTTATTTAAAATTATCCACAATAGGAGAAAAGACTCTGGAGGACTTGTCCCTTGCCTCCTCTCAGGACACCCAGACCCCGCCCCCGGTCCCAAGTGCAGCTTCGCCAGAAACAGACGGTAACCACAAGAGCCCTGCTAAAGTTGGCCCTGAAAAAGACGGCAGCCTCTGTGGACCCTCCACATCCACCAAGACGGTACTGTATCTGGTCTAGTCTCTACTTATATAGCACTTATTAAAGCAGAAGTAAGTGGAATATTTGTGTTAATATAAGTCTTAAATAGTTATATCTTCCGACAGCAATCACTTCTATAGAGTGTTTGGTCTGAAACACGGGTCTGTCAGTCACTCTGCTCTGCTGTAAGCCGAGGAGAAAACTTTCCTTGTATCCTACAACCTTTATCCAATGAGGAGAGAGAACGGCATAAAGGGGCGGTCCTCTCTGTGTGTGCAGCCAAGGGACGCGCGTGAATGTGGTGACGTAGGGACGAGGGCGGGGACTGCTAACTCCATCGGTTGACAGAGAGTTAGCCAAAACGACCTGATCGCTTACTTCTGCTTTAAGCACTGTCTGAGGTTAACGTTACAGTATGTCTGGCAGTTGAGACAATTACTCATTCATGCTGTGCTCTCTAATGTTACCGTGTTGGTTTGTTTATGTATCATTAATGTCACTATCCATGTGGTTATAAGTAATTGTGGAACTCAAAAAAAAAAAAAAAAAAAGTACAGTAAAGTATGTTTGTATGTTTTGTAAAGTAAGTATGTACCTAGTTCTATAGGTCGGGCTTCATCTATAATGTATGGTCATGGAATCCAGGTACAGATCTCTCATGTTTCGCTTTGGGTTGCTCTTGTATGTTGGAATAAAGAGTAAAAACAGTGGGGTCGGCCTCCAGCAGGACAAACGCAGGAATGGCTTGGACACCTCAGGACTGTCTCAGACAACCATCACCACTACCACCACACAGGTTTGTGAGACCTTCTGCTACTTTGTCTGTTCAGTTCAATTTAATTTTATTCTTCAATTTAAGTTTTCTACTGGCACTTGACATACTTTGAAGTTTTACATTTTACAGGTTTTAAATTAAGAATCCTCAAACTACAAATATCTACTTTGCATTTTAAACAGAAACTTTCTCACCAAACAGCCACCATGTTTCTACATTACCATGCATATTACTTTTTATATTCAGCCGCCACTAGATGGTGCCAGATTTACCTAAAACAGAGGATGTCAGTGGAGGTGTAACCATGCAGCTGCTTTTTTTTTTCTTTCTACATGAATGTGATAGTTAATTCTGTCATGTAAGATGAATATGAATCGTATTCCTGCAGTCTCACGCCGGTGTGAAACCGACCGCACAGCAAAGCGCCAAGCAGCACAGGCCTCAGGAGAAGAAGGACCTCAGTAACTCACAGAAATCAGTCCCTGACCTCAGTAAGGCAGAGAACCAGAGAGCAAGGGCCGGGCCCCGCAAACCACCAGCCGGCTCCAAGACTCATAACCATTCAGAAGAAACCTAAAAGTAATGAGCCTCATGATCACGAGCTTAGGAGTGAGAGTTTGGAGAGAACACAAGACTAGATGTGGACTATATTTTATATTCACTCTATTTAATTCTGCTTATTTTATATTAATTTTGTGATTTAGCAATCAATCAAAAAATGTGAATGTTAACTACTGTGAATGGTGCAACCATTATGGTGATGACCAGAACTTAGGCAGTGATAGCAGTGTCAAATAAAAGGGCTTCACATGCAGGTGTGAAAATAGTACAAGGAGTCCAAGCGGCCGAGTGTCCAGCCTCAGCAGTTGTTCGTGCCAAAGGAAAGGCTCCTGCTCTGAGGTGTTCTCCTGGATGTGGTAACAAATGCTTATTGTTACACAGCCAACCATCTGAGCCAAATACAGACTCATACTTTTTTTTTTATAGTGGCCGGCAGACACAGAGATTTAAATGAGTTTGTCAGATATTACTGGTGGCATCTGATTGGAAGTTTTTATTATAAAGCAGTGGAATAAAAACAGCCACCCTGGAGATTTGTGCTCAGCAAGGCTCATTATTATAATTTAAAACTATTATTAAGTGATTTACTTACTCTTAGCAGTATATCTTCTCATTAATAATGTCATCTCCTCATTTAAATACACAGTGTATGCCTTTTCCTATAGGAAGTAATAGTCACTCGAAAATGATTAAATCTGTGAAGTAGTGAATGTTAATTTATCACAATGGGGAAAAAATAATAATTAGCTAGGTGTCAGCGATGTATTAATGTGGTTGGAGAATATCTTCAACAACAAATGTACAAATTAATTCCTTTAAAATTAGCATTTGTAGAAATGTGTGATTACAACTTGAAGCTGTTTTTGAATCAGTAATTTATTTTTGTAAGTAATGTGCCAAATATAATAAAACACAGAACTGTTTGCATATTCACATTCAGTTCAATTACAAAATATTTTGTATTGTTTTGTAATTACATGCTAAATGGCAGACAGTGCAGGAGATTGTACTGGTTATCATTTCACAACACCAAAGTGAGAATAGGGATTTTCTTCTTCTTTTTTTTCTGCTGTGACCTCTCAATTCCAAAAAACGCCCTATATGCAGTGACTGCACCCACTCAGTGTCAAAACAGAAAAACTGTCACACAGGCTGGTTACGCTCCATCTGAATGCAGAGGATTGGGACTGAGGGCAGCCACGGGTCTAATCTCATTTGGAGGCCATTGAAAGCAGTAGGAGCTACTTTGAGGGCACTGCCATTCAAACACAGGTTTTTTCCGCTGTAGAGAGAATAATCCCCAGCATAGATACAACATTAAAGTAGCCAAGCATAACACACAGAGGCTGAATTTCAAATTCACCCATTTGCATCTTGAAGTGAATGAGTGCCAACAATGGGGCCCTGTGTTCATACACAGGCTGTGTTTTAGTGGGTATGTGTAAATGTAGTGTGCGTTCATTGAAGCCGTTTTCAAAAGGTTTTTCTGCATTTCAAGGATGAGTCTTAAAAGTGTGGACACAGTATTTATTATTCTGTCCAGGTAAATATACCGGTGTTGGTTGATGTTTCTTGATGCGTAGAATAGATATGCAAAACTGTTTTTTCATTGTCACTAATTAGATTATTTCTTAAAACACAGACAGTTTGAGAAAATGGATGAATAACACGTGAATTGTCTTTGATTCAAGCTGCTTGCCAAAATGACTGCAACATTACTGCAACATTATTGACACACTGTATGCCCTGGGTTTACTCAGACTGGTATAAACAGCAGATGGAGCTGTAGCAAGTCGCTGAATTCATTTCCTGCAGTTAATCTGACAGGAGAGTGCTACCCTTAAAGCTTCCTACCTAGTTTTGTGCATGAAGATGTGTAATTAGAATTGATTGCTTGAGTCACTGCCCATTAAAATAGCAATGTCCATGTAATGTGTCACTAATTAATAAGTCGAATGGTTATGTCTTGATGGTCTGTTCCAACAAAATAAATGGTGAAGACGTGCGTTATTTTGGTGTTTGATTTTGTTTGTAGATAATTTGAGACACAAAAAACACACAGCAATTATTCACCTAGTGAGTTAAACCTCTTCTCCCTTTAGATCACCCCACTCCATTTGCATAAAGTCTGTTCAGATAACCTCATGTATGGCTAATTTTTGTCAGTAGAGGAGATGGGATTTCAAGCATATGGTCCTCATTGTCTTGAGCGAGACTTTTAATTAATTATGGGGGAAACAAAAAAAACTCTCCAAATTGATTTGTGCAAGCAGAATATGACCTAAAGCAAATTATAGCAGTGCTTGTACACGCCTCAGGGTAGAACAAATTCGAAGAGAGTGAAACACATCAAGAAAATATGGAAGAATGGGTTTCTTCATATATGATGACAGTGGGCTCAGATGCTGTTAAAACACTGTCAGTTCTTATTGCTGCAAGAAAACAGGAGCCTCCAGTTTTACTTTTACTCCTTTGGCCAAAACAAGAGAGAGAAGCGAATGGAAGGAAGGGAGGGAGGGGGACAGAGCGAAAGAAGCTGGTGGATAGGTTAGGGGCGTGAATTTGGGACAAAGCATGGAGGCAAAGGAAATTAGAAAATTCGCCGGGATGGAACAAGGGATGCGCCCCCCCCTAAAAAAAGCTTCCCCCCCTTTTCCTCCAGCAGTTCTCCTGACAGATGGGAGTAAGGGTGGGTGGGTTGACGGGCTGGAGGGATTAAAAAACTCTGCAGTCCCATTTTGGAGCCTGAAGAGAGTGTCACTCCTGCAAAGGTGGGGTGCAGAGAGGCACTTGTGGCGAGAGTCACGGGGCGTGTAAAGAGGGTGCACGCAGGCTAATGTCAAAAGAGGCAAGGATGCTTCCCGTCCCTCGATCCCCCCCCTCTGCGCCATCCACCTTTATCCACCGAGGAGCGAGGAGAGGGGGGCTTGCTAAGAGGGGAGGGTCCCTCTCAATAACCTTAATAGAGCTCCCTTTAATTAATCAGCTCATCTGCAGAGGCCCAATACCTGCAGCTGAACCTCCCTCCCCTCCCTCCACCCTCACCCCCAAACACAACATCCTCACACTGCTGCTGTGACATTGTGGTAATGAGGTAACACAGCTACAATGTCATGGAAATGTTGCGGAGACGTTATCTGTGGGAGCTCATCACACATGCTGATGTTCCTGATCCCCTTCAGTGTTTGTGTTGTGTGTGGAGATGCGTGTGTGTTCATGTATGCTGCTGCTGCTGCTGCTGCATCACGACACACACACACACACACACACTCCCACCAACCCCCCCACCCCACAAAATAACAGATACATATGGCCGAATGGCAGGATGAAACCATGATGCCTCTATTTCCACAGAAGAGAGGGTGGGTGGGTTGATGGGTGGGTGAGGTGGTGAGGTGGGGTGGGTTGGGGGGGGGGGGGGGGGGGGGGGGGCACGCCTCAAGTAAACATTCGAAACAGATGGCAATTTCAAAGCAAGCCTCATCAATCTTTGTTGACCCTACCCCTTTTTAAAACTACTCTTATTTGGGATATTTGCAATTATAATACATACTGTAAGCTCATTTGAATATCAAATTAATTACTGAACACACTGGAGTAAATACCTCTTTTATAAGTCCTTGTTAAAAGTGAAAAGTTCTTGACTACGGTTGGATGGCGTGTTAATTTACAGTGATATCTAATCCCAAGTTACTTCACATAAAAGGCATTACTATACATATTTTAATGGGGAGGTGGTTGTTTTCATGGCAATTTTCTGCTAGAGTACATTTTTAATTTATTCATATTTAATTTATTGGTCTCTGCATACCCGCTCAGTAAAACTAATCAACACCATGTATGGGCCTCTTAAAGCCACATCTCTCCTTGGCAGGCAGACAGGCAGCCTCTGCATTAGGATAAGCTCTCCTCTCTTGTGCACAGAGCTGGGTGAAATGCCCTGCATTCAGTTAAGCAGGAGGATACCACCTCCAAGGAGACTATTCACTTCTCACAAACAACCTTTTAATCAGATGGGGGAAGAGAAAAAAAGGGTAGAAAATGAAAAATGTGCCCAGCCTTGAATGATCCAAAACATTTCAATTCCTGCAGATAGTGACCACCATCACTGTCCGCTGGGGACAATGCCTTTAACCCCCCCGCTTTCGGTTGCTTCCTGCCCTCAGACGTCTCTGCCCTTGAATTGGTTTTATGGGGCTTTTTGCAGTCATTTAGCAAAGTATGACTGGAGTTCTTATCACCTGACTACACTATACACTCCAAATATCTATCGACCCATTGACACACCTTGAGGAGGGTCTGCACAACCTTACACATGGAAATGATTTCAATTAATTACCATTCCCCTTTGACAAGGCAGAGAAGAGGGGGGAAACAAAGGAGCCCAGACAACAGGAGCATTTCTCTGGTGTAATGTGCACCATGTGTAATGAGCAGCGGAAAGGTCATTTGACACATTTCTGCCAGAATGAATTCATTTATTTCAAGCACTTAATTCTGTAGTCACCTCATTGGTGCACGGCTTGGCAGTGCACTCAGAGGGTGCATTACCACAAGTGGAGGCTTAGTTTCCTCCCAACAGCCAGTGCTGACCACAGGTCTGTGGGAATGCCTGAAGAGCAGAGAGATAGTGAAATGGAGTGTGGGAGATCAAATCACCCCTTCTATCATAGGAAAATCGCCTCCATCACCTTCAGTGTAATTGGAGCATTCATTACAGTTCAGTAAAAATGCAGGTTGCCATTAGATGGGCAATTTAAAAGTAGGCTCCTGGAGAATGAGAGACTTGAGGGGTCATGATACGGGGTCACAGTCAAGTAAATAATGGGAATTGGTCCCATGAGGTTTGGAAAACCACAAAGCCCGTGGTCACGCACCAAAATACAACTCAGCGCAGGAAGAGAGGCAGGAATTCAATCATCAGACAGAAAATAAAATGCCCCCCTCGTGCCCTCTCAACAGCACAATAATTACAGTTAGAAAGGCAGAGTGTAATTTGCTGTCACATATTTACTCTAACCTGATGAGTTTAGAAAGTGTTGTGATGCTTGTGTGACAACTGGAAACGATTTTCTTATGTTAATCACTACGCTTCTATTAAAGATGTGGGGGAAATACTGTGGAGCTATGAGGGAATTAGATTGTATTTTCCACCCACAGAGATGCTGGTTCCTATACATAGTGTATAAGCTATAAAGAATAGTTCAGTCGATTATCAAGTTCAACAAGCACACGCCAACTCTTCATGAATGGAGTCTCGTAAAAGTTTAGACTAATGAGAGAAGTTTGAGTGGGGAGGATGTTGCCGTCAGCTGCCACTAGAGGCCTCAGTCCGGCTGAAAGTTGGACCACTTTGTTTTTTAAACTACTGTTTTGCTGCTGCTGCTGCTTATGTTTTGTACTTGTTTTCACTTTTCTCTGCAGGGAAAGATCTCACTGTAAGCAAAACCAGAAATATTAGGTTGATCAAAGGAAGCATATTTAATGTGTTTAGGTTTGAAAACACAGTTGTTACTTATGTTCTGAAGGTTATTTTCTAAAACTTTGTTCTAAACAAAGAAAGCACAACAATAGCTCATCGGCTTATGTGCCGTCGTGCTTTGCTAACTGCAAACATGCCTGAAGTCAATACTGATAACATGATTTTAGATTCTCTTTGAGAGATTTAACCACTCTCACAACAAATCTGGCTATTTATTTCTTTGTGAAGCCAACTAATGACCATGTTTTTGCAGGAGAAAATGCTTCTACATTAAATATGAATAAACACATCATGATGAAACAATTAAGCAATGGTCTACTGTGGAGCTGGTTTAAGTATTTGAATGTCTAAAAATCTGTAATAACAAAAACAAAGCTGTAGAGCGGTATTCACAAATGAGCTTTGCTTCTCAGCTGCAATTAGAGATTCTTGCATTGAGAAAACACACATGCCCTCTCTCGTCAAGACTAAACCTTCACGATTTATGAAATAAGATAATAATCAATCAGGGGTATGCTTACCTTTTGGAAGGGATGCCCAGGGGGTCACGCGGCCTTGGAGTCAGGAGCTCTCACACAGCATATGGGCTGCTTTCCTCTCAGCCCTTTTACCACTCAGGAGGCAGATTGGACTTCTCACTCTCAGCTACTTCGCATTATTGTCCATTATCACACCGTGGTCCATGTGTAAGGTGACAGTGGTGCTCTGATGGAGAGGCGACAGGGGGACCTAGACTGCAATAACATATTATTAGCTTTTTTCACAGCTCCACTGGGCTGGATTTACACTGGATATCCAGAGACCTCCGAGGGCAGCCCACTGTCACAGCGGCGTCCACCACCACAGCAATTGCCAGAGATACACAGGTGTGTGAGGACTGAATAGCCATGCACCCACGCAAGGCACACATGGGTCGCGTGTATGCACACTCACGGACACACCATACAGAGTGTGTTAGTAATCAGTGATAGGCCTTTTTCCAATTAGCCTCACTGTGCTGTCATTTTTGTGTGATATTGTGGTAATACTTGGTGAGCATGAAAACATATCTCCTGCCATAGATAGATAGATAGATAGATAGATAGATAGATAGATAGATAGATAGATAGATAGATAGATAGATAGATAGATAGATAGATAGATAGATAGATAGATAGATAGATAGATAGATAGATAGATAGGACTGGCAAAGTGCATTTAAATTCTGTCTGAGGTAGAGTGCAGCACATCTGCTGCTCCTGTTTAATGCGTGATGCTCTTGTCCTTGGTAATGTTAACAGTCTCCCTTGTGACTGATGCCTCTTGTCCCAGCCCTGTTTATAAAACAGTCAGAACTTCGTTAAGGGACAATAACATCAGCCAAGCTCAATTATGGTGACATTTTGCTGACGTGCAGATTGCCTCCCCTCAATCTTTTTTATGTAAAATACTGATGTGCCAGTCACATATGGATGGATGAACTTTGGGAGAATCAATGGTATTGATGAATCATAGATCATACAAGTCAACAAGACTGACAACGAGAGAGTGAATTCATTGCACGTGGAAATACAATATTAAATTGTAATCATAATCAGACAAAGTGAGTTATGTATAATCAATAGCACAATTATGATAGTACGCAGGACTTGTCTTTGCAATAGAGACAATAAGTGCATTCAAACACACTACACTGTATTGTGTTTACTACTACTACAGCACAACCTTGTGTAGATGTGTGTGTATTGATACAGATGTCCTTCAGACTCTCCATTGCATGCAGCATGTTTGCAAGAAAAACAATTACCATTATTGCCATGAATAGTTCATAACAATGGAAACTACCAGCTTTATTCTGAAATATGTCAGAAGGAGACAATCAAGGAAGGAAACACATCTATACACTTTGCAAGGTTGGAAGAACCATACCAAACCAATATGGTGGACTATAGGCTAAAATGACATAAATATATGTATTTCCTTATTGCGAAATCCAACTAAAATGTGGAGTTTACAATGCAAAATAAGTAATGTTGGTCCAACCTTGCAAAATGTATATGTATGTTTGTTTGTTTTTTTGGATAGAGGAAAAAAACACACATCTATTTACAACTTTACACTTGAAAATAATCTACAATGGCTCTAATATGGCATCATAAATTCCAGTAATCAAATAACATTTGATTGCCCTTTGATCTGCCTTGACATATGCTAAAAACTGACTTGTATTTCAGTGGTGTACCAAACTAGCAGCTTCATCTGATGTTGATGGTCTAGCAGCACTGGCAAAAGTAACAAAGAAATAAATTACAACAAGACCGAAATATAAAACACAGTTTTTTAAGCAATGTTCTTGGAATTATTATCTTAAATGAGCTTGGTTTTATTTCTGTCCTGGCTCCTTCCAAACTGGATGGGTCAGAAATCAGTGCATGTAGAGTTACAAGCTAAGTGCATCACCTAAAAATAAAGTAAATGTAGAGAGTTGGAAGCCTACAGTATGTGTTGGTGCAATAACTACGAGTATGATACTCTTTGACTAGAAGAGATGTTTTGAAGAGCTCCTTTTAGAGTAGAGGACATTTTAGGTTGTGGAAATAAATGACCAAACAGTGGAGGATGGACTGCATAAAACACATGGACCTATAGTTAATGTTTATCTATGGTGAGATTCAACATTAGTGGATGATCCTGCTGGGTCATTTTGTTGCACAAACATTAACAGATACATCTCTTGTCAGGTGCAACGACTTCACAATTCGCAGTACAACCAAAGTGCAATAAACTTGGTTACTCAGACAGAAATCTGTGCTTCAAATTTGCTCTGTATGTTATACTAAATGAGTCATGGAGTAATTATTGTTGAGTAGACACAGGCAAGGAGAGCGGAGGGAAGCCAGCCTTTGTAAAATGTGAGCTGACATGATGGTGTAGAGCAGCAAATCAAGAGAATATATTTGGGAGGTGGACAGATATGAAACTGTCAGGGCCTTGTAGGGCCTCAGCGAGGGCTGAAAACACAAACACACATTTAACATAAACACCTCTTACATTATAGCCTATTTTCTGTTAAGTTTGGTTCAGAAAGTAAAGGGTTACTGTAACAAACCATGAAAGTAGTTGTCGTTATGTCAAGGCAATGAAATGGTTAACTGGCTCACTCATTGGTTAGGACTTCATAAGTTCATAAGCCCCCACAGCAGTACATGTTTGTTTAGAGATAGTGACAGTTGAATGAACCAGTCACATTAACCAATGACTCCCCTCGGTTTTTCCAACGGCTCAAGGCCTCGAGCTACCACTTGGGGTGAATTGTCATCTGCTTTTTCAATAGGTGCGCTTGCTTCACTTGACCCTCATGGGATGGAAACTCAGCAGAAGATTGCAAGGACACTTATGATTTATAAGTGGCAAACTAAAGAAAACAAGCATAACCAAAAGCTACCTATGTGGAACTTTGCTAAGTTGTTTTGATGTTAGAAGTGAGGAGGAAGCAGATGTTACACAACTGTATGCAATGGACTTCACATGACAATATTCACAACTTGGAAAACTTTAAAGAAAAACAAACAAACCTTGAACGGCTTTTGACCTGTGAAAACTTGGGGACCGAAAGAATAAACATAATCAAGGAATAGACCAAGAATCAGATTTACTGCTTCAAAGGGAGTTGCCATCATTTTGCTGGTTTACAAAGCTGCAGTCTTGGAAAAGTGAAGAGAGTCAAGCTAATGGACGCCTAATAACTTTTGTACATGCTAAAAATATGATGGATGTTGTGGATGTTTGTTCACACACCATGTATACAGTATGAGCTGTAATCTGTCACATTAACTTTTCTCACATCACAGTTGCACTGTCTTGTTTAAGGTATATTGACATTTTGCATTCTTGTCTTGTCTTTCACACTTTATTTATATCTCAGTAACTTCTGCTGCAGATGTTTTGTTGAGCCAATTAATTGAGTCCAGTGCTTTTCATTTACACATTTTCATAAATATCCACTTACTGTGTCCAATCCTTAAATGATACATGTTTTTACAACCACTTCAGTATATGATGACAAACTGACACTGAATTGTTGAGCAATGTGTTAATAAGTGGTTTATGTGGCGTTTGTATCCACAGCTCTATACAGTATAATACAAGCTATGAGGATAGGTGTGATGGGATGCAAATGTCTGAGGACTGCAGGGGGAGGAGATTTGTATATATAGTTATCAGAATTACCATAAATGTAGCAGTGTCCATCAAAAATAATAGTCGACTACTGTCAAAGCTAAATCAAAGACATCAACACATTGAAAACACAAGCGAAGAGAGAGACTGATTTTGCATGTTGTGATAACTGTTAGGAGTAGAGGATTTTAGTTTGAAACACTGAATGGAAACAAAACTAAACTGTGTTTAGTTATTATGAAAATCTTCACTTGTGCCTTGGAAGAATCTCTTCACTATTTAACATTGCATCAAAGAGCTTAATTTAAAGCAGAAGTGAGTGATATATTTGTGTTAATATAAGTCTTAAATAGTTATATCTTCCGACAGCAATCACTTACATAGAGTGTTTGGACCGAAACACGGGTCTGTCAGTCCCTCTGCTCTGCTCTGAGCCGAAGAGAAAACATTTATCGTATCCTACAGTTTTTATCCAATGAGGAGAGAGAACGGCATGCAGGGCTGTGTGTGCAGCCAAGGAACGCCGTGAATGTGGTGACGTAGCGTCGAGGACTGTTATGGTGCGTTCAAGGAAACTCGTATTTTTCCGACCGTGAAGTCGTACCAGTTCGATCTGGTACGAGTTCACCGGTCGGAAGTTACGAGTGGCCGTTATAGTGACTTTCACAGGTAAAACAGGTCGGAAAAACACGAGTGGGTTGCCTGAAACGCTACAAAGTCGTAAGTTGTGACTTGAAGCTGTAATTTACGATTTCAAAAGCCTGCCTGGAACGCAGCATTAGCGAAAACGACCGGATCACTCACTTCTGCTTTAACAATACATAAAAGTAATGTACTATGATCTGAGAGAAGACCTGATTTTGTAGCCTCACAGGTTTTCTGCAGGTAGATCAGGTAAGATGTGATGCAGGATGTGATAGGAACAACACAAAAAGAGGCAGAGGCCATTTACTGAGCTATAGCTGAAGCAAGGCTAGAAAGTCGTGAGCTGTGTCCAAATTTAGGGGCTGCATCCTTCCAGAAGACCCAGCCTACATGGTCTATGGAGGTAACGGCTTCGTAGGCCTCTCAGACAGCCACATCAGCTGTTAGTAAGTCTAGCCTTCGGAGCATTTCCTGATTACGTCCAAACGTAACCAACATCCTAACGTCAAACATTTGAAAGTGGCGGCTGTTTTACACCTCCAACGGCTACTTAGCTCCTCGCCTCGGACTATGCAACCATCAGAGCCCTGCTCAGCGGGTGACCACGACTCCAAGCTGGCAGCAGAGCAGGGTATACCTTGGCTACAGTGTGGAGCCGCCCCAACATTACGCAATTTAGCAGGCTAGGTGGCTAGTAATAACCAGTGTGCAAAGAATCTGGGGAGCATACATCAGTCCGACTGCCCAAAAGTCCGACGGCTCATTTCTCCGACTACCCATTCTACAGTGTTAAGGTTAGGTTTAGGGTAAGGTTAAGGGTTAGGGCTACTTAAGTCAGAGAAATGGGAGGTCGGACTAATGGACGCAAAAATAAAGAAATGTATGGTCGGAGAAATGGGTAGTCGGACAGACGTCATGCGCCCAAAGAATCTGGGGATACGAGAGGCCACGAAGGATAGGTAGGGACAGGGCCTGTCACGTCACTGTGACGCTGTGACACATTCGGCCCTTAAATACGTCCTCTGAAGGATGCAGCCCCTGGTAAAGGTAAAGGTAAAGGTACTTTATTTGTCACATATACAGCTAGTACAGTGAAATTCTTTCTCTGCATTTAACCCATCCCTGAGGAGCAGTGGGCAGCCGCGGTGCAGCGCCCGGGGACCAACTCCAGATTATGAGCCAGTGCCTTTGGTCAGGGGCACTGACTGGAGGATCAGGCTAGCTGGCATGTTTTTAGTGGTGGGGGAAACCGGAGCACCCGGAGGAAACCCACGCAGACACGGGGAGAACATGCAAACTCCACACAGAAAGGACCTGGGCGGCCGGGGATTCGAACCCAGGACCTTCTTGCTGTGAGGCAACAGTGCTAACCACTGTGCCACCGTGCCGCCTGAGTTGAGCCACAGCGAGTGGACAACCTGCAGAGCCTGGATGGTGGCCATCATGGACCTCCACGAGGTTTTAAAGGAGCAGGGGGTGTTTGGCTGACATAAGGGCTGCCAGCTATAATTCATATACCACATGATTGTGTTTATATATAGTAGCATGAGCAGACACTTCCTCTCCATCCTCACAGCTAGTGTAACTGTTTCATGCAGTGCACATCGTCAGTTAGCGAGCAGGAGAGCAGACTGTTTTAAACCGGAGGTTCAGCCACCTCTTCCTTGTTGTTGTACAACGAGGTGTGTGAACTGTTCAGGGGGGCATTCAACTGATCCAAGTAAGTGCCTTCACACAACAGCCCTCTATTCTAGCTATCGCAGAACTCTTGACCACATTCATTCATTCTTATGCCGATGCCCGAAGCATTACATGTTCACACTGCGCAGTATGCGATTTGCAGTAGGCGAGAAGTTCCCGGATGCATACTAGATTCGGCCGAAATGTTGAGTATACATCATGAGGTCACTACTCATACTCAAACTACCCAAGATGCAACGCAACGTGACGTCAAGGACCGCCTCTTCCTTGCTTTTTTTTTTTTTTCTTTTTTCTTTATTTAAAGCAGATATCAGTGGAATGTTTTTGTTAATATAAGTCCTAAATAGTCCTATTTTCCGTCAGCAATCACTTACATTAAGTATTTCAGCCTAAACACGAGTCTCTCCGTCACTCTGCTCTGCTGTAACCCGAGGAGAAAATTTTCCTTGTGGGATACAAGTGTTATCCAATGAGGAGAGAGAACGGCATGACGGGCTGTGTGTGCAGCCAAGGGATGCGCGTGAATGTGGTGACGTAGCACGAGGACCAATTGATGCCTGACAAGGGCGGGGGCTGCTAACTCATGGTGCGTTCAAAGAAACTCGTACTTTGTGTTTTTCCTTCCTGTGAAGTCATACCAGTTCGATCTGGTACGAGTTCACGGGTCGGAAGTTACGAGTGGCCGTTATAGGGAACTTTCACAGACAACAGGATGGTAAAAACACGAGCTACGGGTTACCTGGAACGCTACCAAGTCGTAGTTGTGACTTGAAGCTGTAACTTACGGTTTCAAAAGCCTGCCTTGAACGCAGCATTAGCCGAAACGGCCGCGAAGCTGATATCTGCTTTAAGTGTTCAAAGTGTACAAAAAGTGTCAAACACTTACACATAACACAACACGAGAGCTGTTTCATATTCAGAAAGACAATGGATAAAATAAATAAATACAGCAAGGATCTCATTCAAATAAGTAGAAAATGAAGAAAATTAGACAAACAGAAACAAAACAAAAATAAATAAATATTGTCATGTCAATACATAGGTGTGTAATAATCACTGTTAACAAATTCCATTAAATGTCAGGAAGTACAATAAATACCTTTTCATAGTTTTCTAAAAAAGTTGTGTTCTTCTTATTTTTAACTAAGGCTAGGGATTTATAGAGAGAATTGAATTCAATTAAAAAATGAGAAAAGGTTGGTTTGGAGGTTGCAAACTTTTGCTTATGAATAAAGTATTTACCAAATAAAATGAAAAAATTAACTAAATACTGAAGACTCCTGTTCTTCTTATTTTCATAATAACATATAACATCTTTAAGGGAGAAGCAGTATGACATGTTTACATGGGAGAAAATATAAGAACACAAGTCTGACCAAAATTTCATTGTTACATTACATTCAAAAAACAGATGATTTAAAGTTTCTTCAGTATGGCCACAGAAAACACAGGAGCTGTCCAAATCTATAAATTTTGAAATAATCCCCAGTCCAGAGCAAGTATGATGTAGCGAAGACGGTGGGCGGATCTTCGTCTCAGAGCAGGCAAAACTCTCCGGTAAGGCATCTTGAACGGGCAAATCCCGTTAACGGCACGAGGTCGGTCCAAACGGCGTTTCCAAGCTAGCCACAGTGGGGACAGGTTCATTTCCTGTTTATAAAGTAAGAGCACTGACGTCATTGTAACGGCTTTCTTTATGGTCAATTGCAACGGGTGCTTTATTTTGACACAGAAACCGGAAGTACAGTGCTCACTACGGCTGGTTTTACTAACGCCAGAGAAGTCCGACTTCGTCCGACTAAAATTGTAAATAGGTGTTATTTTGTCATTTTTTCAACACCATGGTCCCGTGACTCAAGGTTGAACTGACTAGAAGGTCAAAGGTCATGGTGATCTTACAAAGCCCAGTGTTGGCCTCTAGACCATGATATCTCAGTACAGTAACGCCTTGGAGAAATTTTCTTCGCGAGCATTCAAGGATGAACTAACAAAATTGTGGTGGTCAAAGGTCAAAGTCACTGTGAACCTTACAAAACATCTTTTTGGCTATAACTCACACAGTCATTTGCTAATAATGGCAAAATTCAATGCAAATGTCTAATGGAAAAATGTTTAAGTTATATTTTCTATACAGGGTCAAAGGTCAACTTCACTGTGGCATTATGCCCTGCAAAAACACCTCTGGCCATTATTTGATGCTGTTACTCAGTAGGGGGACATTGTGACTACATTTCCTGCAGCTTGGCTGGTTGGTGGAGTCAAACAACAATGAAGAGGTTCATGGTTCTGGTTGCATAGTTACTGCGCTGCAAACAACCCTCTGTTCATTTCCTCTGTGTGTCATTTTCATCATTACATACAGTATATACGGTCTGTCATTATATACAATATAGCATGGACTTAATGGCTGGCATTTTCATCCTACTTCGGCTGCATATTTCATTAATTAAGTTCAAGGTCTGCATTCAGATATTCAGTGAATCGTCATGTTCCTCGTAATTATCACGACTACTTTTTATACCTCACCGTCAGCTAACCCTTTCATGTCCAAAACAATGTGTGTTTTATAACTGCAGCTGCACAGAGCTCTGCTCTGCAACACAAGCTCAACCATTCCTGACAAAGCTTCAGGCTTAAGACGGGCTTGATTATTTTCAAATGTAATTTATTTTGAGATTTCTCTCCTATTCTCTCTGACTGTGCCAGTCGTCCGCGTCCATCTTTGTCAGATGAAGCAATTCGATATGCAAATGCCCAGTGGAAAGAGGAAAAGAGACAGTGTGTAGCCAATGTGATAGTAGGCAACAGTTAATAGTCACTCATGAAATAAAACAAAACAAACAAAACAACTCTTTAGCTTTAGGTCTTGGTCTGACTTCAGCTCCGCCAAATCTGGCAGTGCCCATAAAATGTAGTCAGTTTGAGGCTTAAAGATGCAGGTTTTAGACAGGTTTGGATCAAAATGATCAAACTTTGAAGTATTTCATGACTACTTTCATCATTCAAGTCTAACATGGCCACATTAAATTGCTTTTACTTTTTGAGATGCACAAATGAGGTTTAGTGAAGCAGACCCATAAGAACACACACACATGTAGACTGCGCACACACACACAGATTTGTGCAACTCAAAGAGATATTAATATATTTTCAAGAGTGAATATAATCATCAAAACAAGCTCTCTCTTCTTCCCCTGCCTGTGACTGTAGCAATAAAAAGCATTACATATGACTCACATGATGTGAGGCTCCTTTTTCTAATAAATTCCCCAAAGAGGGAGACAGACTCTGTCATCTTCATTAGAAGATGACAGCTTTTCTCCATCAAAAAAATCATCTTAATGTGTAAGTGCTTTGAATCAGACACTGTAATTGCTGACCAATGGAAATACTCAAGGCTGTGTACACACAATCTTCTCCGAGGCCTCGTTTTCCATTGTGTAGATTGCATTTAGCTACAAGGTCCAATAACTTCAGAACCCTGACAGGTGCATACTGAGATACTCATCCTCTCCTCTTTTATCAACTTTTTTCTCCATTATTTTCACTTAGCCGCTGACAGCTTAGAGGCCACAGATTTTTCCTCTTCCCTCGACTGTTCGATGTGCAGCAGACTATTAGAGGGACAACCCATGAGCTCAGCACCATAAAATTAATGTAATATCCCTTAGATAAAAGGTGTGTGAGGTTGATGACCTACACCTAAGCTCCTCTCCATTAGATATCCCTTTGCCCTTCACTCTGTTGTCTTTCATTCACTGGCTTTTGTTGATTAACCATAATGAGGTGACTTACTATAGACCCCGGACCGGCCCCCTCCTTTAGTGAGGTGGTACAGATAAAAAAGTCCATCCAGGCAGCCGTCATAGGGGGTCAGTGCAAATCAGATGCAGGGGCTTTCTTGTGTCTGGCAGCCGACACTTTCAAATGTTAATGGATGGGGGCGAACAAAGTTGAAGTGGGTCTGAAAATGCTAATTGTCCCTAATTCATGTAAATAGGTTTCTTAATGGAGGAATTAAGCATTTTAAATATGCAATTGGAGGCAATCAGTCCTTTCATTTGGAGGGGTGGCACAGGTGTAGTGGATTGAAATTCATCTTTCACACAGGGTGGCTCATTTGTCATTTGGCTGTGTTCAGGCATGGATGACGGGGACTAGAAGACAGGTCCTTCTGCACCGTTATGTACAGATATCAGGGAGTGAAACACTCTGCAAAACCTATAATTGTGTTCTTGTTGTCGACCATATCAAGATAGAGTGGAAAGCAATTAACGCTGACTCTGATCAATACTGGTAAATACAGCCTGTGCAAAAATATAGTTTATTCTCACCACTTAAAGAAGCAATATACTTAGACATTTATATATTTTTTTATAGAGACTTATTTATATATTTTTTATCTATACTATATATCAAACATATTTACACTCCTATGTATGACACAAGCAATATATGAAGTGTCATGTTTGGATAAAAAAAAGAGTGTGGTGCACAACAAAGGATGGAGGCCTACCTACTACACATCAGAGGCAGAGGAGCAGCAGAGCAGACAGCTCTGACTTATTATTCTGATCATCTCAAACAGACAATAAACCAGGAGGTCATGTTTCAGTATGTAATAACATGGTGTAGCAGCAGGACCAGAGACAGGGAAACTCTCACACATCGCGTATCGGTTATGAATCAAATGGGCAATGCTTTGTCTCAGAAAATGACTTATTAGTCAATATAAAGGGGGATACTGTGTCTTTGAGGTGTAAATAGCCGTGGCTGCGGAGAGAATAGAGGCAGCCCTGGTTAATGAACGAGACAAGAAAAACCTTGTTTAAAAGGACAAAGCAGATCACAAGATTTCAAACCCATTAGCTGCTACTCACAGGGAATGATAACAATGATAAAGGATGGTAGGGCCTTTTGATTTCGAAGTAGCAAACTGTGTTGTCTTGGGAAAAAATCTTTTCCTGGAGGAGAATCAAAGAGCAGTTCATTTTCACACTGACCTTCAGGGCTCAAGGCGGCCAGACAAGGGCACAAACAGATTGAGAATTAATTGGTGCAATTAACATTTTGTGATTATAAGGACTTCAGATCAATACCCTATGCAAATAGCGGTATTGATGTGCAGCAGAAACCTTGTTAATTGTGTTTGGCGAACAAACAGGCCCTTGTGTTACTATTCCATAATGGAACAGGAGGCGCAGACAGGTTCAAACTGCTGACCACTTTAAATGCATGAGGACACCCGGCAGTTTCACTCTCCTCCATCCTTCCAGTCCGGCCCTTCACCCTCCACTCCGCTCAAGACTCTTCAGGAAAGTTGCAGAGTTTGATGGTCTCAGTTGCTTTTAAGTTAGCCTTTTAGTGGCTCTTTGAAGAGGCTCTTAAAGGCTGGATGAAGATTCTCCAGTGTTTCTGTGATCACCATGCTCATGTCAAGCTGCAGCAGATTACACAAATGGCCTTCTGCCTCCTTTTTTTTTTTTTTTTTTTTACAGTGTTTAACAGTGGGAATGGGCATGTGAGGAATAATAGAAACACTCTGTGCTGACAGCCATTGAAATGAATTAGTTTCAGCTTTATTGCTATGGACTGGATTTTCCACTCTCGTTATTAAACTGCGTTAAAAATGCACTTTCATTTCAGATAAGTACCAGTAATCCTGTTTGCGGACCACAGCAGATGAAGTTAAATATAATTTAAGCAGAAACGGAAACGGGTGGAACAATGTAATCACTGAAAGTGAGATTGAAGTGATGCTATTCTTATCATTATTATTATTTTCATTACTGTTGGTTTGGAAAGACACTAGTGATGGGAGCAGCAACAGCAAGCAGAAGGTGAGAAAAGATGGGGGGAAAAAACACCAATCCAATAACTATCAGAGCCAGTAAATCCCTGCTCAGTACTGCCTGTCTCACTTTTTCTTTCTGTGACAATTGGCTTGCAGATTGTTGCAGGGCTTACATCCTGTGGCCTTGAGGAAACACACAGAGCTGGCAACGTTCAAAAAGCATGAAGCTACTGTTAATTAGCTGAGTTTACAGGCCGAAGGAACAGTTAGCAGGGTCTTTTATGTGCTGTACTGCCTGCTGTGGCTGTGGTGTTGGTGTAATGATTCTGTGCTTGATGTAGGCATACCTGTTTTTAACATTTGCTACAGGATGTAGCATAAAAGGTAAAGACCCTGGCGAGAACAGAGCAGAGCTGTGATAGAAAATGCCTTTTTGCTACCATGCATTTACGTGATATATGGATTTTTACCAAATTGAAATGATAGATACTATAATAACTGCACAACCATTTCACTATAATTTAAAAATGAGGTTCTCCAGAGTAAGATTACAGGTTATATAATAAAAAGTATAACAATTGCCATCGTATTAGCCATTTGTTAGTGTGCTAATTACAGTTAATTCTTTTCAATTTTGGGCTGTGCTCCTTTAGGCATTAGCCTTAATCTCCCTGGTGATGAAGTTGGTGTATTAAATAGAAAGCACTAGAGGGAGGGAACAGTGGACATGGAATTAAACCATCATACTTAAAACCATGTTTAACAAACACTACCACTTATTGGGCTATTTAATAATGGCTTGAAACTAATCACCTCTTTCTAAGATGTATTTGTGAGGTAAGACCTTGTTGTATTTAAAATAAACATAGTGCTAAAGTGATGGTCTCCAGCATTAAGAGATATTTTGTAGTAAGTCAGTGTGTTGTACTGTGTGTGTGTTTAAAATTATTCTGAAAGATTCTCAAATATCCAAAAGACAAGCAATTTGTTTTCTATGGGAAATCGAAGTGTAATTAATATGGATACTCGAGTCACTGCTATGGCCTTGTGGTTTTATAAAATCCATTCAGTCGCTGCCTGATGAACTTCTTTATACACTGGATCAATTAATGTCAATGGTCAAGAATGTAAAAATCAAGATTCAATAGAGCTGCAAATACATGAGGATGAGGATCAATCCACGAGTAAACATCAGTGAACGAGGATCGAGGAGCAGGAGGTGGAAGCTGGAGCTGGTTCAACAGTAAAATAAACATTGCCGAGAAGATGAAGGTGATTGTGGTGATGATGACATTGATTCTATCTATTATTGCACTATGAAATCAATTGCATCGCGGGCTGCAGAAGTGAAGAGGCAGGTTATTCTACCTAAACAATCAACATATAAAAAGATACATAATGATGACATGTGAACCGTTTCCCAAACACTGTAATAGAGACAAAGAAAATAATCCAGATACTAAATCATATAACCAGCAGTCAAAAATGCCTATCTACAGTCAGGCTGTGGAGAGCAGGTGAAAAATACAACAATAGTATTGCATTTTTAGACGTGGTTCAAAAAGACCTTGTCAAGATTGATGTCCCTCCTGTAGCTATGGTTAATAGTAAGGGAACACTCCTGAAATTAGAATCCACTTCTTTCTAAATGCACCACCTGTGAATCGAGGGCATCTGAGAAAAAAAATGGAAGGGTGCATGTCATTTCTATAGGTTTCCAAGACACAGGGAAAGGAGAACAGCCAATCTGTGAGGTGTAATGGATATGTCAAGAATTGCTAAATCATAGGTGTCTGAGGCAGAAAGACAACTAACCCAAACATAATGTCATTCTGGAGGCAGAAAAGGGAGGCAAATGCGAGAAAGAAGAGAGGAGGAAACAACAGGCGTGGATGAAGCATTGCATTTAAATTTGGGCACCAAAAAATGAGGAGGAAAAAAATATATTAACTGTTTATTTTCTTGTGTACTGTTCTTTATTATTACCTATTTGGCATCTCTGTCTGTGTGCATTATGGAAATGAAGTAATGCTACTTTGCTTAACAATAACACACTGACTTTGAATCCTCTTACTTAAGGTTTGATTGCTTCTTGACGGTGGTTTTAAATGAATTGTGTGGAGGAGTGATAAAGAGCTTATTGCCAGGAATAAAAGCCCAGAGCAATGAAGAAAAGCTACACATGGAGTGGCTAGGCGATACAGGCTATTACGGTGAGGGAATGGTGTCCTTGACTGCCAGGACGGCTTAGAATTTTATTTCATCTTGTTTTGCTGGCTGCTGACAATGATGCGTGACTCTGGCACTGGAGGAAGAGGGCAAAGCATGAGAGCCATTTTAGATCTCATTTACATATACTGTGTCTATAACAGCACAAGAGTAGCCATGTATGGATGTGTGTGCATGTGCATATAAACATTGTTATGTGCATGTTTCAGTGTATACAGTATGCATCAAAGTGCATTTGCGCATTAAAGCATTTTAAAAGTTTGCCTTCTTTTATGCTTTACACAGCAAGATTTTGGAAAAAAAGTTACTGCGCTTACTATTCTCCTGTGTTGCGTGCGTTTGTGAATACACACTGGCTCTGACCTCTATCACTCACATGCGCTGTAGCCCCCAAACCTCATGTAAATTCGGACAATGGAAGACCCTGGGACTTTGGGAATAGTTGTTTATCAGCGCAGTAAAAAGAACGGTTGAGCTGTAATGGCTCTCCAGTGGGTTCAGTATGCAAACTTGTCTGTGCAGCAGCAGTTTGAGGCCTCCCCCCTGAGCTGCACATCCCTGTGTTATTTTGGTTGGCTGCTTGTTTGGGGCGGGACCAGGTTATTTGGAGGTTATCAATGCTTTTGTCAAGGTGAGTCAGTGCTTTCGTTGCTTGCTCAAATGAGGCAGCAAGATCTCAGAAGAAAAGTTCATCTGTCCTCAGAGTCCATTCAGCCTTCAAACTTGTAACTTTTACAGATACCTTTTATAAAATGCTCAATTTTAATAAATCTTTTGTAATAAAAATAAATGTTGCATCTTTTTTTACCAGAATATAACTCCCACATCCATTAGTTACTGCTGTAATGTTGTCAAGCTTTCTGGATAACACGCACTTTACACGCACAGAAAATGAGTGGTAATTTTTTCAAAAGGTCCTTGATGACTGGGGCAGACAAAAGCAGGCTTCAGACTTTGAGGTGGTGACCTTTGATACTGCCGACAAAAATGACAATTTAACCAGTAGATTTATCTCGCAAATTAGGCTAACATTACATTAGCTGAGAGAACAGTATGAAAATGCTGGTTTCACAGTCTTTGAAAGGGCTCCACTGGATAGCCTACTGTCCAACTATAATATTGTGAAAAAATAAATAAAACTAGTTAGATAAATAATACAACTAATACTTGTTTGTATTTCTAAAAGCATAATGTTTATGCTACGTCAGGTTGCCTGTCACTGATTGAGGGAGATACTACACGTATTAATCATTAACAGGGCTTTTTAAAAGTGCAACCCATTACCTTACAACATACTGTAGATATTTAATGATTCAGTTCATGGACTGGGAAATAGGCCACTGCACTGTTCAGTTACTACAGTACTGAGTAGTGCAGTATGCTAGTTAGCCAGATATACAATGTACAGTCAAGCAGACAAACACACTGTTTTATCCACTTTTCTTGTTTTGATATATTTACATATCAAGAGTCATGTCGTGCATAGTTACTAAGCCATGATTGGACAATCACTGTTTGGTGTAGCAGACCATAATGGTCATGGTCACAACTGTAAACACTGTGATGGTTAAGTTTGGGTGCAAAAACTACTTGGCCAGGTTTAGGAAAAGGTCATTATTTGGGTTAAAAAATAAAACGTCCTTAAGGTTAGATAACCTCTGTTGTTATGACTCATTATAAATGCGTCATTCAGACTGTGGCATGGTCAGGGTTAAAAGAAACAATTGATTATTGGTTTCATACAGGAAATAAAAATAGATCTGCACATGATAGTCTTCTATTATGTAGCTGCTTCACAAACCCTACTGCTTTTGTATAATATTACAGCCTTAAACTTAACTAGGTTCAAAGGCGATATACCAAGAATCCCTCAATTAAGCTGTTCATTAACTGGTCAAACTAAGGCTGAAAAATGGAAAACACTCTGCAGGCAATCAGACTCACAGTGATGAAGAAAATCCTACAGATAAACATACTGTAGTTTATTTCTAAGCAACAAACTCCAAGCGGTGACTTCTTGACTTTGTGAGTCAGGCATGCCAAAAGCTGTTACTCTTTAAATAAAGTATATGTCCAGTAATTATCCCATATGATGCTGCGTGTTCTCAGGCATACAGAAAATAATGATCATGTGCCACAAAGTGCTTGAAAAATTACAGGGGTGAAACCGCTCCCTCTGATAGGTTTAGGCATTTCAGACACCCTTTTCCAAAGAGATTTGGTCAGAGCTTTTCCTCCACTTAAACACAGAAACACTGAGGATCAATTTGTGGGATTAGTGGACACTGCTGAGATAAAGTTGGTGCTGAAGAGGCCCACATGACTGTCGCCCCCCCCCCTCCCTCCAGTGTCCCGCTCAAGTCCTCTTAGCTCCATTCCTGGCCACAGACTAAGCCCATCCAAACCCCAAATGCAATCACACCCCGAGCTCAGTCCGGCCCCTCAGAATCATCTTCAACAACACCAGCCTCGACTGTAGCTCCGTCCCCGATCTGCAGCCCTCCCTGCATCGTCTCCTCCCAGAACTTTATTTAATGAGTGAAGTTTTGTGGTGGGTGTTCAGGGGTCTCATGCCAGGCCTGGAGCAACAGAGGAGGAGCTTTCATAAACCACGGGCGAACAAATGGGATTTAACACACAAGAGGCTCTGATGGCCTATTAATTCTGCTCTGGCTGGCATCCAAAATGAGCCCAGCCTCTCTCCTAATTCATGGCTAATTTCTATCAGAGGTATCAGGAGACTTTTTTTCCTCTGTGCAGGATGCATCCACATAACTTTAATGGATTCATTCAAGGGCTACGGCACGCAGACATTGATTAGATTGCCTCTGAGGCCCCGCTGCTGGTCGCTTGACATAGGCAGCAAATGAAATGTGACCTCTGGTAAAAGGCCTGAACCAGCCATCCCCAGTCTAATCCATTAGCTCAGAACCTTTCCCAATCCCATTTAATTAATGAAGTGATTTGAAAAAGGGTGAACATTTACCAATCCCTGGAACTGGAAAATAGTGGGCATATAAAATAAGTGAAACAACAAGAGCAACAAGACCAGCAACGGCCTCAGTCAATTAAAAAAAAAAAACCTACACGAAGTAAAAGCATGCGAGTTGGGTTGCAGAGTAATTGTTTGCAATGAGATGGAATATTATTCCAGCCCTGAGACAAGATGATCCAACCACAAAACACATACAGATGTGAGGTAATGAGTTGGGTTAAGGAAAATTGCCTTTCTTTGGCTGGATTGCTTAAATATTTGTCAGCAAGAGAAAAAGTCAATTTATTCAAATTCATCAAAGCCAAACAGTGACAGCAGGGGAGGGGGGAGTTAATCAGTGAAATGTAAAACATAAGAGAGGAAAATATTTTCCACTTTTTTTTTCAGAAGAAAGCATTTACCAGTATGTTCATCTTGGCTGTGCAGCTGTGATCTGCACTCATCATCAGCACCACCTCAAATCTGTTTTCTAGAATTCACATTTTGTAGAGTCACTCTCTTTTCTTTTTTCATTTTTTAAACAAGGATCCCTTTCTACACACAAACTTTTAATTCAAATAACAGGAAAAGCAGCAGGAGCACAGTATTTCTCAATGTCAAAACAAAGACAAGCACCGGATCTCTGTTGCTGCATATGTTACATTACTTATTTCTCTAATTGAATTCATTTATTTATCTCCAATTAATAATTTATGATGCAACACACAGTGGTATGCAAATGAACAATTTAAATTTAATGAGTTTTTAATGACCAAACAAATAATTAGTCCAGCCCGGTGTGGTGTGCATGTAATTTGAGAAGGAATGAATTTGAGAGCTTTGTTCAATGTTTGAGTACAGACCAGGCTAATTTACTTATAGAGCAGCTTATGCAGCAAAAGAACTGTGTGGTACATACAAAAGCATTGCTAAGTCATTACCTCCTCAAGATCATTAGGAAGTCTCCAAAGGCCAGTTGTGGACATGTAATGCTAAAGAAATAATGTGGGTCATTATATTCCACACAATCATAGCAAATAGCAAAATAGAGGCACATGCTCAGAATATAACTCACGAGCTGACAAAGGAAAAATCCACTGTGGATATCCTAAATATTCTGACTATTCCCATTGGTGTGAGAGAAAAAGGCAGAGGGCTACATGCCACTGGAGCCAAATGGCATTTGATAATGGCTTTTTTCTGCAAACCCAAAAGACATTGTTAAGATTTACATTTTCAAATATATGCTGACCTTTTTCCCTCCTCTCCCTTGTTCGCTTGTCATCAGCACTGTAATTGAATCAATATATTTCCTGATCAGCCCAGAGATTGAATAAGGTCACAGGAAGCCATGTGTGGACATTAAAAATCATTATTCTACTCAAATTGAGCAGAGATGGCATACACCATTCAGGGTTCAAAATGAAATTATATTAGAGTCTATTACACTTTTACAATTATAGAGACGTTCCAATATTACAACGGAAATGAAGTCATAATAAAAAGCCCAGGGGTGTATTACAAAGAAATGACCTAACTATTTTTTTTCTCACTTTCACACTGTTATGGAATTGATGAAGAGAACTTGGTGACATTACATTCACTGATAAGTGACCTTATTCATGAAAAATAGAGGAGTCTGTTTCAATTGCTCCATTTTCTTACTTCAGGTTTGCTGTGGAGCTGTTTTCCACCTGCAAGACCTGAAGTCTGTAACACAGAGTGTGTGCACAGAGTTACATTTCCTCACAGACACTTCCCAGGACAAGTGGTACTAATGTAGCTGCTAAAGCGGTTACTGCTTTAATTGCCTTTAAGCATACATTTATTTTAATTATTCATTTATTTTCTGGGATATGGGATTTTGCTTTATGCACACGTCTGACTTGCAAAAAATGGCTAATTAAATAGCCCAGTAGAGTCGTGCAATTGGAGGACAAAGTTTCAATCCTTTTAATCCAATACTCAAGAAAAAAAGTGGAAAATTAAATTAAACCCCACTATTAACTGAGAGTTCTTCAGTCTAAACTCTTGCAAATTATGTCTAACTATCAAATTAGATAAAACTCCCTTTTTAATTGGCTTACTCACTGGAATGAATAACATTTATCAGCGATCAACTTATCAACCCCGAATGAAATAAGAATGAGCAGGACAAGGGGAAAAAAAGCCTCCCTTCCGGCTTTACAGTCACTCTTATGGTCCACTTTCCTATAGTTTACACATTTAAAGATACAGTTTACACGTTCAAAGATTAGACTCAGCGTTTCTCAAATTAGACACTCATTTGGCTCCACACATTAAGTGGTGACCTGCGATTTGTCACTATAGTGTCACGTCAATCTGCAGAGAGGGAGAGGTTCATTTCTTCAGTTGTTATACTTCTGTTTCACTTAAGGCGCAGCCCCTCTGGTCAATTAGGCGTGATGGTCACAATGTCTGCAGAGCTCTAACGGTGTGCGCTCCTTAAAGCCTGCCAAATGACGGTGAGCGGGGGAAACCCGGTCGCCTGGAAACGACGCCGGCTCCCACAGCCATCATCATCATCGCTGGATGTAAATAGCCTTTCATCTCAGGTGGAACAGAGCCATTGAGTGAGCACATCTACATTGCCCTGTTTAAACTCTGCATACAGAGGGATGAGCGGTAATGAAAGGACCATTTACACCGTCTATTCCACCTCTCCAGATTTTTTGAATATAAAACCTCAGAGTGGAACGTTTATGAAATACATAATGACAATCTAAATCAGTGGGCGGCTTCAATCTACAAGGATTAGTGGGCTTGATGTAGTTCAAAACGTGAAGGCATACTTGTCGCCTTATTACTGTAAGAGCCTCAGAAGTCCTCCCTGAAGGAGTGAGGGAGGGAGGGGGAACACTCAACTATGCCACAGATCTCTGGCAGCAAATTAGGGGCTGTGTTATCTGTTGGGTATGGAAAAAAGAGGCTGCAAGATACTTGGCCTGTCACATTTTTCAGGTAGAGAAAAATAACTCTGTGGTGGATTTTTTTACCTTAATGATATGCCCAGAATATTACAGCCGAGCAACTCTGCAGACAAGGAGTGATATGCCTGTGTGAGCTGTACACTGGTATGTTTGAAACAGACGCTTGTGTTCATTAGAGGTCAGTGTTTTTTTTTGTTTTTTTTGTGGAAATGTCTCTATCATTTGCTAACGCTCAGCGGTGACAAAACTAAAGGCATCGCAACATCAAAGTAATAACCCAGGTCACTCAGGGTGCTGAAGCCCTTTGTGAAGACAAGTCAAAACTCAAAGATAATAAAGCAATTATAGATATTAAATAGGACTGAAAATCAATCAATGCAAATGTTTACATTGTTGGAGATGGGAAATTTGACCGATGCCGCTCGGTGTTGGAAGCATTTAGATGCAAAAACATGGTCCATTAAGACGGTTAATGGACAAGTCACTGAGCAAATAAATAAACATTATCAAGTTTTTTGTGGCAAAACCTTCAAATTCAGTGTTTGATACAGGTAAATCATTTTCTTAGTTCTTGTAGTTTTTATTTTTTTGCTTGTCGTTTCCATATCTGTGTGTTTCTTGGGTAATGACTGCACTGCCCCTTCTCAGCCACCATACTCTACCCCTACCAGTTTGCATCCGCTCCAAGTGCAGTCCTATTTGCATGTGTTATGGGGTCATAGCCACAATATAACCATGCAATAATCATAATAGCCACACAATAATAAATCAAAAAACAAACAGCCTGCTTTAAAAGATGGCTGATCATGAGTGGCTGAGTTCTTCAGTCCCAATGAACATCATCTCTATGTACCAATAAATTAACAGACTGTTTGCGTTTACACTGATACTCGACAGTCATGTCGGCGTATGAAGATTAGGATGAAATAAATAATGAAAAATAAATGGGTGGAACATGTCATTGAAGGCTATGGGGGATTTGTGTCATTGACTCGTGACTGGAAGAACTAATGATTACACTCCTGGAGCTAAACGTACAAATGGAACAGACAGTTATGCATCCACATAAACTCACATGCAATCTTAAGTCCACATAAGGTGCTTTAGCTGCCGTGCTCTGCAGTCTGATTGTCTCCTTCCTCAGCCAAACTGGCTGGCTCACACTGTCACCCTGGTTTTTTGGAGACCCGATGGTGATGAATGTCTTTTCCCTTTTTGTGAAGTCCCCTGTACTGCTACAGCATGCCAGGCAGAATGAAAAACAGATTAAAGAGGCAGGAAACCGACACAGAGAGGATGTTTGGCTGTTGGCTATTGAGTTATCAGCCCTTTTCACACCTAATGAAACAACTTTCAGCACTGCAGCTTATTAAATATCCCCCAGTCACTGGGCAGAGCTGCAGAGTTGCCTGGCCCTGAGAGTGCTACATTAGATTTTAATTAAAAACAAACAAATTACCCAGAGCTGCATGCATCCAGGAAATTTAACTCCATCCAAATAGGACTCAACTTTTCACTGTGCAGTGATGCCTGTGAGGAGGTTTACAGGTACACTCTTTAAAAAAAAACACCCGACTATCTATTAATGCTGAGAGGGGAGTTAATACATCAAAAGGCTTTATAGATCAAAAAAACATGCAAATGGCATTAAGATGAGATGGCAAGGAGACAAACATCAACACATTCACCCCGTGAGCCCAGCAAACAGGAAATCATCACTGGCTCACTTGTTATTAAATAATCAATCTAATCTCTGTCACCTTCACCGTGGACACTTCAGTGCATCCACAGTGATTCTGAAAATCACACTGAAAAGAGGTTAATAATGATTTCAGTATAGCCTTTGTTCTTGCAGAATCTGAATAGAGTTTAATTTGAAAGCTAAATATGCCCTTTCAGGTGTAAATCCTCCGACGAGATAACAATCTTTTTCTCTGGAGGTCCATCTTTAAAATAGAAATATAATCAGCTCATTATGCCTGTCTGTGTTTATAATGATGTTTCAAAAAAAAACCTATTCATCGCCTCATCACTTGGTTCAACAGATTCTCCATGTGTGAGTCAAGTCGTATCATTACTTTGATTTTTTTTTTTTTTTTACTCTGCCTCCAGCCCCACCACACTGAGGCTCACACATTAGGCTTTAAAGGACGTCGTCTCTCCTCTAAGCAGGGCAGTGTTTGTTTTAGCAGTGGACAGTGAACACATCTTCCATGTGAGAAAGACTCAGCTCATTATTAAAATACAGTGTGTGAACAAATGCATTAACATTTCTTTTTCCCCTCTCTCACTGCTTTGCAACAGGAGACAAATGAAGACAGAGTGCAGGCGAGGAATGGGCTGCAAGGCTGAAGGGCATCTGTCCCAGGCAGCTAAACCAGCGTGGACTACTTCTTCTTCTTCTCTGGGCCTTTCCTCCCAACGTCGCTCCTTTTCTCCCTGCGGATTTCTGCTGTCCTCCAGCTGTACACATAGCCGGCTTGTTCGTTTCATTTGGATTTGACCCCTGCTTACCTTACTTCCGAGTGGGCTTCATTAAATGTCTTTCTGGCTCTTTCAGGGCCTTCTCTCTTTTTCTCCGAGACACTCACTAAGTGGGAGAATTGTAACAAAAGGAAAACCTCCAATGGGCAATTCTCAGTGGAGAGGGTGACCCCAACTTTAGGGAGAAAAAGAACCTGAGGATAATAGCAAATGAAGCCAAGGGCTGCGTTAATGGGCAGACATAGCACATAGAGTGAGAGAGACACAGAGTTCCTTCCTGGTGCTGCTTTAACTGACAGACATGTATATTAATACTCAGCACTTTTTTTATCGAAGTGGGAGAAATATGAATATTCATCCTCATTTATATTTCAAGGCATTTCCATTCCTGCGGGGGCCTTGGTGGGTTTTGACCAATTTCCATCCCCATTACGGAAATGACAGCTCTCACTCTCGGGCCCTGACAGAGGTCTGCCCAATGCACAGGAGGTCCTACGAGCAGGGAGCCTGCGCCCGTTCCCAGCTGTCCACAAACACTCATTAACAGAGGAAAATATCCAACGGAATCTCTGTGAGAATTTTTAATCACACAAAGGCCCTGCTAATTAGGCAGCTGATGGGGCATGGAGAGCACAAGGACGAATTCTTTAAACAAAGGACTAGAAACTTTAGGAGCCTTAATTACTCGGGCAAAGAGTTCATTCCAGAATGGCAGAGCACATCATTCCACTAATGAGACCAAGTGGCAGCACATATTAGTGAGAAATAATGTGGAAAGTTCAATTATATTGTGCTTTTGGAGCCTTTTCTCTCTTTCCCTCCCTGCTACTTATGCACACACATAAGACAAAGCTCGGGCCAGCGCAGGAAGGAGGCAGGGGCGGAGGACACGTAATCACTGGCACCAGCACTCCGTTCTTCACGTGTATCTTGGCAGGCTTGATCATCTTAATTGCCCATTAGAATGTTCTCCCGTTTGAAAATGAATATCATTATGGCACCCAGCTCTGGCCTCTGCTGGAGAAAGACTTGCTGTAATTTCACCATTCAATACCGCATGTGTCTGGAATTCCAAGCAAACAATTGGCTACCATTTCGCAGTAACTAAACCCTTAGAAATGCTATGAATTAAAAGGGCAAAGGCGGAGTTAATTACCAGGAGGTAAGATTAACTCTTCTTTTTTTTTTCTTCTTCTTCTCTTGCTACATGGACAAATATTCTTATAGAACATGGCGTACGTGGCCCCCCGCGGTTGTTGCCAGTTTTTGTTGTGAATTCAGGCCGGTGTCACCACATGGGATAAGTCTCTTCAGGAACAAGAGAGAGGATAAAAATCAATCTGTTTGTGTTTTTTTTTTTTTTCTCTGACGTAATGCACTGCTATTTATAACAGGTCTGCTCATGCTGATACTTAAACAGCATTGTCTTTTAGCGAAACATGCAAACTGTGCTGCTTTTTCAGATTTGGTTCCATTTCAGTGGCGTTGCTGTAGAAAATTGCACCAAAGTTTAAAAGTCTTCAGATGACATTATTATCACCATTATGCAGTAAGGGTGTGGAAACAGAGTTACGCTCACCTGTATTTAGCTAATAACATTAGCCACAATCTTTAACTTTCACACAGTCTGTGGGTAAATAATTGTGAATGACAATCAAGTAATGTGCAACTGAAAGGGTAATATATGCGCATTCTCACCTGTGTAAAAGATTGTATTAAAAATCCTAATGCCCACATCAGGAGGTGCCTACATACCAATTACAGCAAGCAGGAAGTAAATTTCCCGTGAAATAAAACAGCTAATGGGGAAAAGGAGGGTGGCGGCGGCAGCAGCAGCATTCCTCATTGCCTGCTAAGCTGGAACAAGGAGAGGAGACAGGCAGAGCTCAAAGTCCACAACTGGCCTGGTTGTAACCACAGTGGAGTCAAACACATCATATGGGCCATCGGAAATGGGGCAGTTAAATATGTTTGCCCTCAAGATGATGTCACTTCCCCACATACCGTATGGCCACGTGTTACTATGGGATCTGCTTCTCTGTGTATAACTGAAAAAGGCCAAAGATGAATTATTTTTAGGATTATTTATATATATATTTTACATTATTTCCCCACTGACATCGGATACATTCACATGGAGCCTGATTACAATATGCTTAAATCATAACAGAATAAAAACCGTCCATATGAACATCTAAATCACTGTAAACAGGTCCGAACCAACTGAAAGCTCCATCCATTGTGGAGTGACAGTTTAAACATTTTCATATCCCAATCAAAAGTAAAAACTGTACCATGTAAACGATCTAACCAAACAGATAGGCCGACTAACCGCTGAGGAAGACGAATGCATGACTTTTGCATATGTCTTACAACAGTTCTGATTAACTGTGTCTGCCCATGTAAACACCAGACAGTATTAATTCACATCCCATGTAAATCTTCCATCTGCATTGCTGGGCAAGACACATGGAAAATGCAATGAGCTAAGCTACACCACTTACATTAAATGAGGTTTCACCACATGAAGCTTCATCCAGAGAAATGAAGATACAAAAGAGGTCTTTTTCAAACAAATTGAACCAACTTATTGCCAAGTAAATAAACATGTAGTTCAATTTCCTCTGAAATGAGCTCCCATGATTGTCTCTCTGCACCAAAAAGCAAAACATGCACTCCACACAACAGCAGAATCCAGGTACCGCAAGAGTGTAAACGCTCATCTATATTTGAGTGTGTTCCCCAGTCCTTGATATTCTCTTACTCCCTTGTCACTGACATCAGCCCAAGGATTGTCACATGATGTCACTGTCATGTGGAAGAGTGTCTATACAGCAGTTGAATCCGTGTGTGGCCGTGCATCAGCCTCTGAAATGTGCAGAAAACTGTGGCGTGTGTGGAAACTACGGCACGACTTGATCAATAAAAGAGCTCTGCTACTGTATTCTGTTCAGTGAATTGTGAAGTTACACTACTGTCCTGTGCTGTCAATCGTAATAGTTTCAATTAGAAACAACTTGTGCAGGTAATAACAGTTTTTTTTTTGAGTGAGAATAGAAAACTCAGAGAGACACATGATATTAAACACATTACACATGAACAATTGCTGTCACAGTCATCAGCACAAACAAATCCACTCATCAAACATACTATAAACATTGGATAATATGATGTGATCACAAGAATCTGTCTCACTCACAACTTCTCTCTCGACACTCTCGTTAGCATTGCTTTTAGCAAAGCAGTTTTTACTGTAGGCTAACTACTCAGCAGCAAACAGCTGACAGACACAGTTTAGAAGCTAAAAAACCCAGATTATTTCCCTCAGGTTTTGGTAGAGACCAAAAACAGACCTGACAGAGGAGAGAATATTGGACTTAGATTTGACGGCTGGCCTGAAATACAACTCTAAATGAATGATAATATTGATTCTGACATACTGGATGTCTTGTCTGACAGATTTGTCAAATTCTCGCTATGATAAAATGCCACTACTGTGTTTACATCTTGTTTACAGGAGATGTTTTTTAAGAAATGAAGATGTTTGACATGTAAAAAGATAAAATCCTCCGATGATAGTAGCTGAATGAAGTGAATTTAGACAGCAATTTGAATAGAGTAGCAAATTAGTATTGAACATATAAAGTTGGAAACCTTGTACGGACTAAAAAGTGGTAATACTCAGTTGCAGATGCTAAAATATTTTGGCTACTGGCAACAACTAATTTGCGTAATATTCTCGAAGTTGAGGAAGCTCCTCTGGATCCACAGAAGACGCAATACAGGTATCGTAACAGACTATGCTACTCATAAATCAACATGTAAAGTACGTTGAGTGCCCCTTTAAATTGTGAACATAAGCTCATAACTCATTTTTTGCTTACTACTGTTATACGTTTGTGAGATGATGAAGGCCCGGCAAAAAACAACAACAACTCTGTGCTGTGCTTCCTTTACTCAGGAAGCTGAGTGGGTTAAATGCACATGAGCCCCATTATAAAATAAAATTTGGAAATCAAGAGGATGTTGACTGTGTACGCTCCTCCTCACTGCCTGCAGACAACCTAACCCACAGAGAATAGTCTGACCAGAGAAGACCCACCAGTGAGGCAACCTATTGATTTTTTTTTCTCCCCATGTTGTCTCCGCCAGAGTTGTTTTGTTTCTTTTTGCCCGTTGCCCCTGTTTTATTTACAGGCAGTGGGATCAATAGACACTTCCTCACTTGCTTGTTTCCAGCTTTATGAAAACACATCTTTCAGCCTTTTAAGCACACTGGCAGATCTACATCATTTCTCCAGTGGTTCAAATAATTTGAGTTCAAATGATTGACAAGTGTAATTGTGCAGGAAGGTGACTGCATAGAACGAGAAGAAATGCTGCGGCAATGAAGTGAACTTTTAATATGTATGTTTGTTGAGCATTTTCCTGAGCTGTCATGAACTTTGAAAAACATCTCCTGAATATTGGCCTTTGCCGTCGTCAGTTCTTAAGAGAAACTAGTAAAAATGTGCTGTGGAAACTTTCTGAAGTAAAACTGTGGAGCAGGTTTTCCACGATTTCTGTGAGATTGTCTGAATCTGTTTAGGTGACAAATCAATATGTTGGTCACACATACTGAGACCGTGGCCTGGGTTTTTTTTTTTTTTTTTTAACACCCACAGGTATAATTACAACATAAAAGCAGAAAGACCAGGTTGAGTACATTAGGTAGTTATACTGCTAACAGATGGTGTGGGCCTGCACTTCACATCTTTACTCTGCGCCACTATTTTGCTCTCTGATTATTAGTCGTAGCAGTTTCACTGCACAGTTTTTCCTCCCTCGTTTCAAATCGGTAGCACGTAATCAAGAGAGTGTAAAAGGAGGTTGTCCTCGCCAGTCGTTTCAGCAAATAGCCCCCAAAAATGATTGCACCCAATCAAGTCTGTTCGTGGCCTTGACTGTGGATTATAACTCCATTAAAAAGTGATGTTCAGACAAGTTGTCAGTGGCTGTCTCTAAAATAACTTGCCTGCATATTCTTCAGCTTCTTTCTATACAATACATACACGCTCACTTATCAATCGCTAACTGTGCCCTTTATAAAAACACTGGATTTCATCATGGTGTTGTTGGCAAGAAGTGGTGAACTCACCATGGGCACAACTTTTTTGCTCTGTTAGGGAGAATTTTTGACAAACAGTGGATACATTTACACTCACATAAAATATTGGACACTTAAATTTAGTGTACAATAAAAAAACAGGTGATTTTGGACAGAGTTACTGGAGCCAGGATTTCAACGGTTGCATTGACGAACACACATTATACATATACCTACATGCATAAGGGCCAAAATAGTTTAGAAAAGTATATGTATAATAACTCGTCTAACAATTTGACAAAAATATTAGGAAAAGCAAAGTTGTCACAATGCAGAAAACAAAAAGGAATCAACTCGTTTTAAGAAATGCCGTACACAGAGTATATCTCATCTTTACATGCAGCTTATGAAGCGTTGGCTGCTCCATGTTCGAAAACAACTCTCTATCTTAAGTCTCTGAAGTTCTTGTGTTTGTATTTTAGCGACTGTCTCTCCTCCTCCTCCTCCTCCTCCTCCTCCTCCCCCCCCCCCCCCGTTGACTGGCAGCCTGTCCCTGCCCTGACGCACAATGCTTACACACTCATTCTGGTGCAGAGGGCGCTACACATTGAATTAAAAGAGTTCTGATTGATAAGGTAGTTGAAGGCAAATCTGCTCCCACTAATTGTCTTTCAAATGCCCTCATTAATCAAAGCGGAGCCGGGCCTAGTGACGGGCGGTCCTGTCAGCCGCTCTGCTACAGGCTCTCCTCCGGCCACTCACCTCCCAGCATGACGCCTGCTTCCCCTCTGTCAGGCGCCGCTGTCCGAGGACTACGGGAGCACAGGCCATCCGTCCGTCCGCTGCACACCTGCCTTCTGCCAGACAGGATCTGACCGCCCCCTGCCACTAGGACGGCCCCAGAGACCAATTTAGCAGCCACTTAATGATTCATGACTTCAAGTGGTGGAAATGAGGGCAGCATATGATAACAGGAATAAACACATTTAATTAGCTCCTCATATACATTATTTATTTATTTACCTGCACTCTGATTAATTTATATATTTTGTGTTTGTGTTGCAGGGATTTTTGGTATTCACAGCATCTGGCAGAGAGTCTTTGTTGTGTGGTTGAGAGAGTGCCTTCTCCCACACCTATCTTTTTTTTCTTTTCTGTGGGGAAGGGGTGTGGGGGGGTGGGGGGTATCTGGGGGCGTAGAGGAGTGTACCTCCTCCTTATCTGGGGACCTTTTGCAAGGGTGTAGTGGGGTGGGGTATCAGCAGGGATTTTGGCAAACCCCCACAATGAAATGAAACGAAATGGCAGGGAATATTAGACATTAAAATATACAGTTCGCTGTAGTCTAAGTAGCCTTGTTTGTGAATTTCCTGACAGGTAGTTACTCCCCCAGTTTTCTTTGAGCATAGGGCATACATTTTCATGGAGGCACTAATCAAAGCTGTGCTGTGGCAAACAGCACAGCCACAGTAGGCCCAATCAAAGCCGCATACCTGGCTCTCTTCCATAAGGATCCAGGAACGCTGATGACAACTCTTACCCTAGCATCTGCCATCGCATCCATCACAGGTTGACTTCTTTCACTCTCACTCTCACTCCCCAAATCTCTCATAGAAACATGTGCACAGACTGTACTATGAGCTCTCACTCAACAGTGTGAACTTCATGTTTCTGGGAGTCGAGTAAACACAGAGGAATAAAGTTACATCTTATTCCTTCCCCGAGTTTGGCAAAGAAAATCATTAAGCAAAATTATACTGTCAGATTTGTTTTTTATGCAGAATGTTCTGTAATTGTCATTTTCATGGATTTTCTCAAATTTATGCTGAGATTATCTCTGTCTTACACTGATTACCGAGTGTAAAAGGAGGAGGAGGAGGTGCATCAAACCAGAGAGAAAATGCTTTAGACACTGTCACTGCTATGCTGTTCTCTTAATTAGCTGTTGTTGAAGAAATAAACTATAACTGTGCGCGTGGCAGCAAATTAAAACATGTGGTGTAAAACGAGCCCAGAAACACATTGTGGGAGTGACCTCTGGTTTTGTCTCCTCAAGGCTCGCTGTCTCTATTTGAAGGGAAATCAGTGAGAGCGCTGGTGGTGTGATGATGACAGCGTTGAGGAGGTCAGAGAGGCCTACGTCCAGAGCAGCCGCTGCATATATCCCCGCTGCCCGCTCCCTCCTCCTCTCTTTTCTGTGTCTACGTACCCCCGTCTAATCCCCGGCCACTGAAGACCTCCAGACGCCCTCCTCTCATAATGACACGGCTATCAAACCCAATTGCTGTGGTTCAGACCCAAGGCAGTGCATTAAACCCCGAAAGTGTCTGATTGCTTCTCTAGAGTCAAGTGGTTGTGTCCTCCCTGTCGTTCCCCCGGCCGCCGCCATTGCTGCTTGGAGCAGCTGAGACAAGAGCCCTCACACAGGCCTGCTTGACCCACTCACCCGTTCACACTGACCTCAGATATCCAGTGAGGCAACTTCATGATCAGCTGTTCGGATTGTTTTTGAACTTGTTTTTTTGGCGATATTCAGCAACACTGAAATGATAAAAGCATATATGATGAAAGAATTCCCTGTAGATTTATCGTAATCTCTCCGCCTGTCAGTGTTTGTAATGCTGCAGAGCTGTGTGGTCAAGCTGAGTCAAGTAGTTTTGTTGGATCCATGTTTTAAAGAGAAACTATACAAGATTTGCTTATAGAGTAATTGTGATGGTTTAATGTTACTTGTTACGAAGGAGAATGGAGGTTCTCTGCCTTCCACCTAGTGTTTGGCTAAAAACCAATCTTGCAAGATCAGCGCCTCCGACCCGGTTTCCCAGATCTCATCTCGTGAGAAACATGGACTGCTTTATGGTGCTAAGACATAAACAAGTCTGGTGGTTATTGGTGAAAATATGCACTCCAAAACTGTAGGGGGAGCTCTGTAGATAAAAAAAGCGACCAGACCTGCATAGTTCCCCTTTAAGAGACGATGAGGAGTTTTGGAAAGCAAAGTGTTCTCACACTACATTTTGAGCCTCCGTGCATGGTGAAATTCTTGGACCGGCGCAAGACGGACGAAAGTGAAAGCATTTGCCAAGAATGTTTTCATTAATCAAGAATGAAAGTCAGAGGTTCGAAGACAATCAGATACCGTAATAGTTCCACCATAAACGATGCCAACTAGCGATCCGGCGGCGTTATTCCCATGACCCGCCAGGCAGCGTCTGGGAAACCGAAACTAGGAAATGCTGGGCGAGTCGACCACTAAATAATAATATCAAAATAACTATAAAGACAAAATGATATATTTATCGAAAATGGACCCATTAACAAGTAGGTAACGTAGATTCATCCACATTAACATGAGACTCTTTTATAACCAAAAGCAAACTCCTCAGGGTCCATTTAAAAGTAGACTAATTTATGTAAAATTATAGACTTTTGAAACAAGTACATAAACTTCCCTCCATTCAATTTCTTCTCTGATTTGCTTTTTCAGACTTCATTGCACCTATCAGGAGATTAATACACTGTTATTGAATTTACTGTCACTTTACTTGATGCCTAGGCAGCAATCTGTCTTATTTTCACTCTATTTACCAGATAATGCTTTCATTTGTATTGAAAACAAGGTCAAAATTTCTCATTGGTTTGATTCTTTCACTAAAAAAAACACAGCTTTTTGGAGTCAATCATAAACAGAAATCTCTTCATGATGCGCAGTGGCGGCAGCTCTGGACAATATAAAAAGTTGACTCTGTGACACATGATCAAGAGCGCCAAGCAAAGCAATTGAGTTGTTGGTTGAAGACACAACTAACAGAGGAAAAAAAAAACTTGAATACATTTTAAAAAAGGTTGATATATGAAACATTCAACAGAGTTGAGACTTCATGACACTATGAATATTGGCTCAGTTTGTCAGCGAAAGGATGAAAATGACTTTTGTTTTCAGCTCTCTGGTCTGTGGATCTTCAGGCGTCAAACAATATTACAGCAAAGAGCTGTTTGTATAAAATATGCATGCATGTTATCTTTTAGATGGCATTACTTAAAAATGAAAATATTTGACTATAAAATATATTTTTAATTTGATGAATAAAAATAATGACTTAGCAAGGGAGCAGTCAAATGGCATACTGTAGTATCATCGCTGTTGCTTGCCTACATGGTTGCACAGAAGGGAAAAATAATGGGAATGAAAGAGCAAATATCTGTAAGTATTTCTCTGTGTATGTGTTCCTGTATGGATGTGTGTACACGTGCATGAGCGCTGTATGTGTACGTGCCTCAGAGCCGGTGTGTAAGATGGAGTGCAGTGTCGGAGTTTGGGCAGAAGGTGAATAACTACAGTGCTTACAGTGTAATCATGGTTCCTGTCAGCCTTGCTGCAGGAGAGGAGGGCGCGCCCAGCAGACTGAGCTCCTCGGTGATGAAGTACAGGCACCGAGGAGCGCTCTACACCTGGATATTTATTAACACAGGCCTGACAGTAATGAGGCCTGAACAGGTGGGCTGGGACACACATATCAGAGTGAGGAGCATCCGCCAGGAGGCAGTGGGGGAAACGCTGAAGACGAGTGGGAGAAGTTCATCCTGCAGGAACGCAGACCTACAGAGAGCCGAGGCTGCACACCCACTCGTTCCTACATACACAGCCAACTAGAAACAACAACAAAAATAACTAAATGTTTATTCCTCATGCGCTGCTCTAACATGTGCATGCCACACTTGTGAAAAAACTGTTTCTTTTCAATTTAATAAATCACCCAAACACTTATTTAAGAAACACATTAGATTGGCCAGTTACAGAGCATTTTTTATTAAGTTGCTTACTCCTGTGGTACTTTTTTGTGTTGCCAAACTTGCAAATAATTGAAAACAAACCCCGAGAATGAAAGGGAATGTGAATACAGTGAGAGGTATAATTTGCAAGCCAACAACTCCTGTTATGAAATAGTCTATGAATATCTGGAGCAGTCTTGTGTTTGGTTTACCCTTTAATTTGACAGGAAAACACCACTGTTCCATTTTTGTTATTTCCAGAAAACACAACTTTATTGTTGAAACAGATATAGCAAAACTCCCCTGTTATCGTTTTTTAAGCTTAATGACATACTGGGAAATTGCCTGCGATTCAGGTAAACATGGTTGCAAACCAAGGATGGGGAAATCATTCAGAGAAGTGTGAATTAAAACTGAGCTGAATTCACCCTTCACTAAACCGGGGCACGATCCAGAGGTTGACACTGAGAGAAAGTTACGGATGTGACAATGGAGATGAAAATAAGTGGCTTCCTGTCCGTGCAGTTTGGATTCGGAGGAAGAGCAGCGGCGATGCTACGGCCGGGAAAGCCGGACAAATCACCAATTGCGAGGAACACTCTCCAGACCTCATCAGGGTTAAGGACAGACTCATAGTTAGGTTAAGGGAGCAGGGTAAGCATAAAGGCTGGGCATGTAGTGATTACAACTGGGTGATTCAGTGTGTTTGTGTGTCTGAATTAGCCTAGTGCTGCCTTTCTGTGGTGCGGTTGTCTTATTAAGACCCTGAGTGAGGCTAATCAGTGCTGTCATCTGACGCCGAACAGATGCAATGAACAAAGAAGAGGAGGAGATCACTGCAGGCCCAAGGTGCATCTGCGGGGGAGGAGAGAACTGTGCTGCCTGAGCTGATGCTAGCTGATGGCACTCCCTGTCAAGTACCCCTCTCAGAGACTAATGGGTGGAGAAAAGGTAGAGGGTGACTACGTCCAACATTTCATGTCAAATCCACCTTAATAATTCGTCATTGCCAGCTGTGACTGACACAAACTGGAGGTGAGACGGCTTCCAGTGCCCACCCAAAATGGCACATGGGGAAATTCACTTAACTATCGCGGTCGATTGTGGATACAGTCTGCAGCACTGTGGCGAATCTGGATTCCTGGTGTGTGAATGAAAAGTGAAACTTGGGTTTTATTTTTTCAGAGGGGGCATGATTTTGAAAATGATTAGGCAAAAAAGGGGACGGATGACAGTGCCACGTGAGCAACGCGCCCTTATTTTCTGATGTTATGTCTCTCCTTTATGATCAGTTCTGTCTTTTTTCTTTCTGTCTTCCTGCTCGTGCGTCTCTTCCTTAAACACTCTCGCTCTCTCCATGACGCCTCCCATGGACGGGGGGGGGGGGGGGGGAGGAACTCAGACAGGACTGGAGGCAGACTTTTAAAACCAGAGCAGTGACGATTAACTCATCTCTCCAGCCTTCCTGCTGAGTCTGCTGGGAGCTCGTGCTCATTTCCTATGCAGACACTCCTAACAGATGACCTTGGTCTTATCAGGACAGGTCTAGATCTCACCAAACCCAGCAAGACATAATATTACTATTAAAGATATTTGTTGGAAAGAGACAAATATCATTGTTCATCTGTCATTGTGTTCAAAGTTAGCCTCCGTAAACCACAGCGTGTGGTAGCGGTAATGAGAAGCCAGTGATCTCTGCCATCTAATCAGCTGCAACAATAGTTTTAGATAAGTCTCATTTCAAAATGTGTGATACAGTAGCTTTTGGTTAATCTACACAGATGCGTATCTTTCCACGACGGACCGTAAGCTTCTTCTGCAAGTGCATGTTCTGAAAGAAAGTCCACTACAAGTGTAATTGGAAAGGCGTGCACTCCGCATGGATTTAAATGAATACCACAAACGTCCTGCTTTACACATCAGTTAAAAAATGGGCTTTCTCTTGTGGAGTGGGCTCCATTTTTAGCTCTCAAGTCAAAGCAGGCACATAAGCATACAATAGGGCTTTATTAGCCTATCCCCCACACTGCTGTGCAAGGAGGACAGATCTCCAATCTGAGCAGAACAAGCAGTTCCCTTTAAAGATCCTGTGTCTAGGGCTAATCTGGTAAACTCCCATAAATGCTCCTCAGCAGCCCAGATGGAAGGAATTAGCAGCCCCAGACAGTGCGGAGAGGCCTTAAGCCTGTGATATACCTCTGAGATTAATTAGCTTCCAACTTTAGATATTATTATAGAATCTTAGGTTGCTACAGAAATTACCATGTCTTCAACTCCATTAGACAGTTTTGTGCTGTGGACCAGGCGGAGAGCTGAGGCGCTTAGCAAGGCACCGTCTTCCATAATGCATGTTGGCCTCATCCGTACTCTGACAGCACTTAAGAAACCTACAGCCATTGAGTGACAAAGATCTCATCTATTTTTCAGTTTTGACTCTCGCTGTATGAGGAAGGATCTTATGTGCCATAGTGTGATTGTAGATGTGTATGTGTGTGTGTGTGTGTGTGTGTGTGTGTGTGTGTGTGTGTGTGTGCGCACAGGTGTCTGCAAATGTGCATGAGTGTGCAGGGGCAATTAGAAATATGTTGTTGGACAACAGCCTTGGATTTACTCACAAATTATCTCAACTCCGTGCAAGCTGGAGCGTCTGCGTGTGAGTCACAGTTTTAATGAGTTCTTTTCATGCAGTCCTCCGCAGCCTCGCTCGCTGGAGCTGCACATTCTCTATTTTTCTCTTACAAATCTGTGTGTTGGAGTATATATGTAGGATAAAGCCTCTAGTTGTAGGAAGATGAGGGATACATACCAAGAAGGGGAACTACACCTTTAAGAGGAAGAAAACAGACAATCTCCTGCCAGTAAGAAATCTGTATCAAATTGTTTTGTGGAAATGACCTGGAGTGGGCAGCTCAGACCTCCATCTCTGTCCGTGTCAGAAAGCTTAAAGATTCTGAGTCTCCCCAGTCATCGCCTCTGCTCTCTCTGAAATGAATTTTCCTTGATGTGGTTTAAAAATATATTATTAAAGCCACCCCAGCACAGCACTATCACCACTCAGAAAACATGCAGAGAATACAATGAATTAATGTGAAGTAAATGCGCAAAACATGAGCTCATTTTGAAAATAGTTCTGCCTGATTGAGAGATGTTTGTCGCTGCATCGCATAAAAGCCGGATGTCATATCTAAATCTGTTGCATGGCAGTTTCCATTAAACAACATCTGACAGTGCTGCTGCGCATGATACGTTTCACTCTCTCTAAGAGGCGGGGCTAAATAATCCATTAATATAGCATTAGGCTAAACTTTTAAGCCTCCACGGGCGAGCCATCTCCATTATTTGGCAACATCCAAGGTGGGCTTTTAGACACTGGAGCGGAGCATGTGGTGAGTGATGCATTAGGCGGCACACTGTCAAAGACATGTGCCCTCTCATGGATACCACTTGTATTGATTTCTATGGCCTTTTAATTGAAGGCACTTTCACTTAAGGCTGAGACAAATGTGAGGAAGGGCTGGCTGCATATTCAGCTGTTAATGCTACAATCATGTTCAATTAAAAATGCATGAGGCCACAGATTTAAAGATAGGCCCTTCAAATCGGTTTGTGTTTGCCTGTCATTAAATAATTAGGCTTTGGTTAAACGAAAAAACACACAGCACATTGTTAAAATTGCTTCCGCTGATTAGCAAGCACCTTCAATGAGAGGGAATAATGGTGGATCAGTTCGTCAAAGACCATGAATGAGACAGAGAGGGGGACAATTAATCCTCCAGAGGCTTCGCCTGACAAACCAACTAGATGCAGCTCATTGCCGAGTGTATGACCTTTCTGAGCGGCCTTGAAACGCACAGGTGACCACTCTGCTGCTTGATAACGCTTCCTTGGCATGTGCTAAGTGAAATTGCTGTTTTCAGCTGTGGAGATGTAAGGCGGCAGGTTGATGGCATGCAGAGAGAAGAAGAGGGAGGAGTGCAAGGTAACTGTGTCTGTTGAGCAGGCCGAGGGCACCCGGTGTCAAGCTCATTAACCTCGGCAAGAGAAATGTTACAGCGAGACAGAAGATATGCATGGCACTGGGTCACATCCTGAAGTGGTGCTCCTTGTAAAACCTGAACTCTCACCAACTGACACAGCAGCACTGGCATTTCATATATTAAAGGCCCTTTTTTCCCCTCTGAAGTGGTGGGATAGTTTTTGGGTAGGGAATTGTGAATTGTGTGTGATACTTGAAGTAGATTTAAATATTCAAAGCAGAGGTGGCTCAGACAGGGCTGATGTGGGGTATGAGGCTTATGATGGAAGTGAGTGGATATCATTATGCCATTACCTTGGCCTCTCAGCAATGCTTCTTATACAGTCATCTACAATCCTGACCTGTTCAAATAAAGCCTTAGTCCCAGACAGACACAATCAGGATGATGAGTAAACACATACACTATGTCTATCTTGCCTATTAATCTGGGCACCCAGCTGTGAGGAGGGCTTTGCTGCCCTATCTCCTCCGGTCCACACAGCACCCAGCAGGTATTGCCGCCTGTGTTTGGACTTCATCGAGAACTCGGGATCATTTCAATGCAACACAGATCAAAGCACATATTTTTTGAACCTGGGCTTGATGGGATGGATCTCAGATTTGAGCTCCTGAACGTAACTTTTAGTTCAACAAATAATTATATTCAATGCATGAAGATGAACACCGAGGTAGATAAGGTCATGCGGAGGCTTCATGCCACGTTACACAGAGCGGCTCCAATAGACAGAATAAATCACTCAAGTGTCTGTTTTCACCTACAGTCAATTTTCAATACAGTCCAATCCAATGCAACTCTTATTATTATACCTAAAATAATAATATTAATATAATAATTACATGTTTTAACAGTAATGGTGTAATGAACTGAATTTGATTTTCAGTGGTCCAATATGTGTGTAAAACTGATAAAATATTTTTTTTTTTAAACTGTATATTCAGTATTCAGTCACTGTATTTTCACACTTTTATCAACAAAAAACCCGAACATTATGTTATTGTGAGATACTATGGCCTGGGTACGGTGGCCCTGAGAGTTCAACTTCAACGCAATGCAGCTAAAAAAAAACCACAAACAAATACACAAATGCAAATGGAGTGGGGTTAGGGTGTTTAACTGCCCTCAGGGCCAACGTACAAGGCTGGGCTGGTGTAATACTGCACAGATCTATCAAATAAGAAGGCCACGCAGTGTATATGTTTTGAGTTGAGGACTTAGTTGGCACAAATGTAATGACCAAAGGGAATATATTTATGTTTCCCATGATTATGATCATAACAGAGCCCCAAACATTTCCATTCTCCAGGGGCCATGGCTGAAATGACTGACAGTGTCAGTGCTTGTAACTGAACAGGGGCAATATCTGCACAGGGAAGACTAAAAACTGGACCCAGTAAGAGAAGCAGTTCATGCAAGCTCGTCCACTACGTTATGAATACAGTACAATAGGAGCCACCAATGCATCAGCATTGTGCCGAACATGATTGAAATGTAACACCTAGTGGAAATGAGTCTGACGGCTAACATTAGCATGCTAGCTTCCACTGTTTGTGTGAAGTACAAACTTCACAGCAAATGTTGTCTTCCCAATAACTGTATATTGGAAAGGTGCAAGCAGCCTAAAATGATGGATTACTAGTTTACTATAGGATAAGAGCAAATGTGAGATTCAGTGCACCATGGAAGTGTAAAAAAACAACAACAAAAAGGAAAAAATATGCAATATATTACTTTAATGATCCAATTTAGATAAAAGCATGAGCCATCTTTGGTATAAATGTATTATCATTATACTACATAGAAAAAAATGTGGCTATTTTTTCCCCCTAATTCTGATTCTAAAGAAGTCTGCAAATTGCCAGAAAAAGAAGAAGAAAAAAAACGGGAAATAAAAATATCAGGGTAAAAGTTTTTAACCATAATGCACTATTTCCTCTCAGTAACAGACTGTCTTACAAGATTTCTAACATGATTGTCTGTCCATATTTTGGGCGAGTAGAGCTGTCACACGCTGGTAATCTGACTGGCACTTGAAGGACCATTATTCCAATGCACCATAATTTTGTCCCTTCAGCCAGACCAAACCACTTTAGACGGAGTCACTTAACAATGGCCAGTAATGGCAGGGCCAGAAAAGGTGGGAAGTGATTAAGGAAAGATGTCAAATTTTAATCTTTGGTAGCTGTCAAGCCGCCTCATAAAAAAGAACACCCTTTAATGCACTTCTTGGCAAAAGCCAATTAAAGATGTAACGCTAATAACGTGTGAATTCAGCGTTAGATGTGCCGTGGATCATCTATTGTTTAGTGGTGTGAACTTTTGGTCTAATATCCTCATGAATTTATGATCCTTGATACAATCTGAGCTGGATTACAAAGAAAAAATAAACAGCAGATATAAAATAATAAAATAAAAAAACAGAGGCTATGAAGGGTCTGTAACTTTGCAGGTGAATATTCCATGACATTTCATCTGCAGTGGTATTAAGGTGCGGGGCGACACTGGCCATGCGGGTAGCGAACTGGTTGAAGCATGAAATTCATTGTCAAATACTTTCTTTCAGTTTAGGGGGGGGAAATGTCTGATGTGTGGAAAAAAACAGGAAACACTTCTTACTGGCATGAATAATGGGAGATTATCAGCTTATTTAAAACACACGACATTAAATGCTACAGAGTCTGACAAAAGGCATTTCTCTTATTATCATGACCACTTGGTTATATATTGAAATCCATCATGTCATTTTAGATGGCTCAATTCGTATAGGTGTATTAATAGAATATCACAGAAATCCTATTACTCTTTTGAATCTCAGTGTGAAATGCATAAATTGCAAGCGGGGCGTGGGTCCGTGGGACGTGCGAGAGACCTGTTAATGAAGGCCTCTGATTAGCATTTGTTAAAACTCAGTGAAGTTCTTGCATGCTAAAGGTCAGACGGCTGTTCTGACATGGGGAGATGAAAACGTTCTACTTTTTGGGGGAATGTCATGATTTGAATTAAGATTGTCAGATTGGCTGTAAGCTCGTATCACAGTGCAGGCGTCTTGTATGACCTTTTCAAGGAATTGTCATTTTCCGCCCCTGTGATGCCACCATGGCTCAGCGGGGGAGAGGCCCCTCTTCTCTCGCCATGTAATTTGTCCTGGGTGTTACCATTCACACTGCACTACTCCCCGCCACTCGCTCAAATGCCTGTGTATATACAGACCAGCAGGCTGCGACTACAGAATAACGAGAATATAGCTGCTCAGGTTCTACTCCACGCTCTGTGTCAAACAGGAAAGGCCTCTGCTCTGTGCTGCATCACACACTCACCTCCCCACATGGCTGCAGTGCTGGAGCAGCCACTGGTCTAAAGCAAATATGATCGCAGTTAACGATATTAACTACACTCGCTACAACAACTGCACTCATGAGCGATCAAGCACTGAAGCCAGCTGTTGAAAGTTGTTGTGTACTTTGGGGGAAACTATTTTTTGTGTGTGTTCATAACAGACGACACAACATCAAACACAAACAGTCACATACATGATGTGTTGTGTCAATGAAAACCACTTAAATAAGGAAAGTAGCCTCAACATGTTGCTTTCAAAACGTCACAAAATACCAAGTAATACTACCACTACGCTATAATCATTGAGTTTATTTTTAATGTTACAGCTAAAACTGTAACTGTTCAAACAACAGTAACAGTATACCTCTTAAAAAAACAATCACCTCTTGGCCTGTTTCATCCTTTATGTTGAGAAGTCTGGATTACCAGCTGGGCAGAGCAGACAACAGACCCCGAGGGGCTCCAGTTGCCTCTGGTTGTCTGCATATCAGCTGGCTTTGGTAATTTGATTAATTGCAATTAAGTAAAACACTAAAATACAATAACAATTTAATTGGGTCTGATAATATTACTTCCCACACTGAGCCTGTGTCAAAATCAAGTTTTAATACCTTCTTCAGTGAATAATGCGCTCACATGGTGTGTGCATCTGCTTTAATAACACTGTGTTGAATGAAATTCTCACATACTAACACAAATTAAACGTTGTTCTATCTGCCACAGGAATACCGGTTCTACTGTCTGAACAATGACTTAGAAGTGACAGCACACACACATTGCACTGTGTTTGGTAGGTCTGCAGGTTGGTAAATCCTAGCAGCTGGGTTAGGGAGGGTAAAAGTGAAAATCCATTTTTCACTTTTGGCCAAAACAAAAGTGAAGCGTCCTAGAGAGAGCAATACTGGAAGCTAAGCAACTGCTTTGGTATTCCTAAGAGCCTTTTATGTGCACATTTTCCATACAAATTCAAAAAGAATCATCAATCCACATGCTAACTTGCTACTTTCATCATAAGACATACAGTATAGTCAAAGTCCTGGTATAGTCCACCAATCAGCTGGCAAGTTTTGAAAGTGCCGGCCTTTCTCCACAACACATTCCAAAGAAGCCCTCCTTAGTTCTGCATAATAAACCATGTAATTTTTTGCCCCACAACCTCTAATTGGTTTTTACAAAAAAGTGCAAAAGAGACGTTACACTATACTTAAAAACTGTACATAAATAAGTATAATGTAGGCTATCTTTCCATGAAAAAACAACAACATTCAGTGTAAGTGCTCAGTCTATGGAGAAATGTTCACAGCCCTTATTCAAAAACAGTGCTTTGAACCGAAATGAATATCTTAATTGACATAAGTCCAACAAGCGAGGGTGGTGCAAGGAGACAACAACCAAAGGTAAGAGTGTAAAATATCTTAGAAAAAGAGCTGCCAAGGCTTCTGTAGTTTTGTGATGTCACAACGAAACAGTTAGCCACCCTTAGCCATGACCCATCTATCCAAGCTACTCAGTTGGCCACTGTTATAATGTCAGTGATGGTCTCAGTGGGCTGCCACACCACACATACAGTATGATGTGGATACTGCAACACTGCACTGTCTCTCACAAAACCCTGACTGACCATTGTCAACTGTAACTTGACCAGTGACTAAGCCACAGTAGTAGCAACAGTCTTTACCTGTGGTTGACCTGGCTGTGTCCTCTGATCGATTGAGAACCCTGTGTGAGGAAATGGAAAAAGTAATATCTTTTTTGGTACCGCAAAGCCACAATTATATCCCTTAATGAAAACTTCAAGTGGAAAATATGAAGGATCATATAATAGGAGGAAACTTGATTATGCACGAATAAATGAGGAAAAGCTGCAAAACAAAACCCATGACAAAGGCCTGAAAGATACTTTGTCCTGAGTAGAGACTTGGGGTCCAGACATTTAGCGACTGTGACATGACTTTTGAAGTCTGCCTTCTGAGATTTGCACCTACAATGAAGATCATGCGGCATATCAGCACTATAGCTGATGTGGCACTGCTGCCCTTTCACAGCTAATTGGTTACTCTGCGCTCATCATCTGGTTATCAGCGGTGATTGGCTGATGGTAAGCTGCGACTGGTCATTCGAGTGTCACTAGCCTGTGTTCCTGTAATTAAAATCTGTCATCCAGAACCACATCCCTCGTCGCCAGTAAACCCTTTCGTCAGATGGCAGAGCTCAGATAAACTGTCCTGCAGCCATTTCTCTGATGAATGAATAACACATTTATGGTGGAAAAGTTGAAGAAACAGAGAGAAAATATTTCATAAAGTTGGTCTTAATGTGATAAAGAGAGAATATTAATAAACAGATGACAGAGATATTGTTTTTGACTTCCCTGTGTGAGTTAGAACTACACTTATTCAGGAAAAGACAATAAAATGAAATCTGTCTTTATGCTGCAAGTTGTAAACTGCAACAGTGGAGTGTTTAATCATTATGGGAAAAAAGCAGATCCTCTGCAGATACTGTAGTCGGGGAAAGCATGAAGCAAAAGATGCTTGATATTTTTAATGATGTTGAACATTTGTTCAGGGCTTTAACTACTGGAGGGCACTCCACTGTTGAGTTTCCACCAGACTGGCCTTCAGAAACATGGACAACAGAAATCTTTGGAAATTAATTAGAGACAAATCCCTTCTCGCTGCTGAAGTGTGGCATTTAAGGCATTGTCCTTGGTGCTCGTATAACACCACCTTTCACTGTCGACCCCTCTCCTTCCACCGGCTGGATAATGCAGCCTAATCCACATTAGCAATCACTCCAGTCCCTGTTGTGTAGTGGCAGTCCTTCCTAATTGCTTGGCATTATTAGGTACTTTACTTGTAAATTTGAAGAGGAGGAACATCATTCTACTGCATCCAAGCAGCAAATGATCCAATTTGCTTAATTTCCAAGAAACACCACCAGTCTGTTTTTTTTTTTTCCCCCACTGCTCCCCCTATTGTTTGTTGAGAGGAATGATGGAGGGACACGTAAAGAGCAGCCAGAGGAGCATGAGATGTTGTTTAAGTTACGATTATCTGAAGAAAGTAATGTCAGAGATGAAAGAGACTAAATATATATTCATATATAAATAAAAATCAACCACATATCCACTGACAGAGAGCAATGAAAAGTAAGAGTTTCATCAGATATGACTGATTCCTTTGCAGGCCTCAAACAAACGCTCCAGTCTGAAATCAGCTATTCAAATGAACTCGTGCCATTGTTTAAAATTTCCAAAGGAGGCAAAAGAAGAAGAAGAAGAAGAGGAAGAAGAAGGAGAAGAAGGAGAGTACCTTTGATCTAATATGACGCTTATCCTTCAGCACTGCAGAGTTGTTTACCTAATTAGAAAGTGGCATTTATTTATAAATGGAGCGAGGCAGCATCAAGGCAGAAATGAGCCCCTCAGTCTCACACACTGATGATTTCCTGTTGATGCAGAATATCATCTTTAAATCCCTAAAACGTAAATATCTGAGTGCCCTAATCTGAAACTCAGACACTGGCCTGAGGGGCAGGAGAGGAGGAAACAGTCTCATAATCTGTAAACCACTCATTCTTTATCTCCTTTCTCTGTGTCGTCTCCATATAACGCCGAGACCCAGCGCGGCTTTGTCTTTCCCTCTGCCCGCCATGATACTCTTTTTAAAGTTTTACCGTGACTGTCTTGGCGCCTGTTTCACTTTCTTTTAAAGAGATTTGCTTATGAGTTGTTGACTGCTGGTCTCTCTTTATTTCTCTCTCTGCATTAAGGGGTATATATTCAACCCAATCCGGCTCATCGCTCCCTCTGCCTGTCACTCAGCCAGACGGCCAGTGTCCCTGGACTGCAGGGAGGCAAGGGAGGGGGGGGGGGTGACGTGGCCCTAGGCATGCCACTACACACCAAGGGGGAACAAGGCAGACATGACAGCCTGATGACACTTGCTTTTGTGTATCATATCATTTTACCAATCATCTGCATTTCATTTATGTGAGACTCGGTACTCCAACGCAAAGTGTCAGGCCTGTTGGCCTAGTTAGGTTGAGAGTGAAGTTGGCTGGATAAAAAGCGAGCTGATGAAACCCTCCTGTCCGTGGCCCGCTGACAACCCTGGCACTCCAAATGGAAGTGGAAAGGCAGCCTTATTACAGTACGGTTCATACAACAAATGGGGAAACAAATGTGACTTGATATCCCAGGATGCCCTTTGTTGTTGTTATTACTGCTGTTGCTATTGTCAATAATGGTGATGATAACGCCTGGTGTTTTGTTTCTCTGCTCTCTTTTGTTGTCTTTTTGTTGTTAAACCCAAACAGAGTTTGTTGGCAGAGGAGCTGCTGCAGCAGGGAAGAGACAAATTTCTCACACTGAGGGTTGCACTGTGTTATTGTGATCCTCTCTTTTTGAATTTAAAACCGAAGATGAAAACTTGAGATCCCAAGTTCATCTGTCTTTAACAATGCGGCAAACAACAGAGCAGCGGACTTGGGTGTTAATCCAGACATGAAGGAGAAAGTTTTGTCCTTCTTCGGATGTCCGTCTTGCAATCTTTATCGTTGCAGCAGCAGCACTGACTAACACTCAGTCTGGGCATCTTGTGTATTTAAAGCATATGTAATGCTAAACATTGAACGAGATGAGTTCCTTGACTTTGCATTATTTATGGTTTTTTCTAAACTGCCAACCTCTTTCATGAGATTTTGTGCAATATTTACCACGAGCCTGCTTTTATCGATTGCATCAATAAGTAAATCGCGTTCTGTAGCCCGTCCTGATTAAACTTACTCAGTAGATGTGTCCTTCAGATAAGAACAAAGACCGCTCAGATGCCTAGGTTGGTTTTTATTTTTATTTTGCTCACATATTTCCTGAGCTACTGTATACAAAAAAAAAACTGATTTAATGATCTTAAATACTCCATGGATATCTTCAGGTTTTGACACAAATGCACCTTATAATGTTGTATTCCATTCCTGCACTTTAGTGGAGCTCAGATCAGCAATTAGCCCGTTTCACTCTTTGTTGGCACCGCTGTCAGATTTCCACAGAGACAGGAACACTTGGAGACAAACATTTAAAAGCTCTTCATGTAAAAACAGTAGGAGAACTCTGTCTGAAGAAAGTCTAAATACAGGAATGAATAAATAAATACAATAAAATGTAGGCACTGTTCTCATTTTGCAGCTTGGATGCAGCCTTGTCAAACGGCACTTAAAAGCGAGGGAGCTGGTCTTGGGGGAGGTTGAGATGTTTATTCTAATGGATGCCATAATGAATGCTTACGGAGTCAGGCCTTGGCTTCGATAGGGGGCTCTGTGCCAGCATGGTTTTAAAGGAGAGCAGCCACTGCAGCAGCCCTGGGCGCTTGGCACGCCGAGTTCTCCACAATCTCTCGGCACACACAGAAATGGCAGCAAGGACCTGGAGATAACCACCCGTGAAATCTCTCATCACAAGCCTTTGATTACTTGTCCACTATTTACTGTTTTTTAAACCCCCGAACTTCAAACATTGCAAATAAAACACAATTCCTGTGACATCTCCTTCCTCATAGGGCTGTGCTTATTGAAGATGCCTGTCTACAAATTGTCTACGATGTCATGTTGTTTCTCACTTAAGCACACACGAAAAAAATATTTAAATCCCAAAAAATGCTGGATTGTCACCAACTATCTAATTTTTTTTTTTTTTTTTTTGCACAGTTTCATGAAATGATTCGAAATATTCCACCAAGTTTTGAATACAGGAACAGCTTTCTGTAGATTTTACAAATGTGTGTCTGTTTTTCCAGATTAAACACAGTCTATGGTGTGTACAATTTGTATAGTCTTCGCATGTGTCTGTGTGTGCGCATGCTTTTGTGTGTGTATGTGTGTGTGTGTGTGTGTGTGTGTGTGCCTGCTGGGGGTGAAGACTGAAGCGCTTTATTAAAATGATGAGAGCAAGTTCAATTTGAATCATGCAGTGCCTGTCAGTGGCTTCTCGAATTGCAGGGCTGATGAAATTGCTCTTGCGGTTATTTAAAAGCAGTTGTAATCCATCTGAAAATGCTGTGATATAATCCATTTAATTTCTTATTCCTTGCAGCAATAACATTGAGTAACAAAAATCTATCAAAGCAATGTAGCCTGGTGATTTAGTAATTATCTTTATTTTACATTACTGCAATTCAGCCAGGATTAATTGGAGTCTTATCTGAGCAGAGCGGCAGGTCACTTACCTCAATACACCACAATGTGTTTTTATCTTAATCATCAACCTCCACAAACTCAATTGTGACCCACTGTGCCAAGAAATGATTATTTTCTGATGCATAAAATCAGCAATATATACAGACAAGCATATTGAAAACAACAGCTATTAAAAGAGTTTGAACACTTTTCTCATTTCAAAGTAAGAGTGGTAAGCTATACAATAAAAACTAAAAGTGCGCCACTCTACTGCTGCACCGCTACGACCTTATCAGAGGAGGTCACAGTGTCTCTATGGGAGGAGCAGCAGGATGTATCACATGGTAAGTGTCATGTAGTGATTCCTATATGTGAGAACTCACCAAATATCCAGTATCGATCAGCTGTTTAAGTTGAGTTAATGTATGAGCGATGCTCAATGTATTCCCTAATGGGTAACCTGCCTGTAGGCAGTGCACTGGTAATAAGACCTCAGACAGCCACATAACTCAGCCTGTCTCTAAGACCACTCTCTTTTTCCTCCACCTGGGCTATCTGACATCTGATATTAGTGAAATCAGCAGCACTCAGGAAAGTGGAAGTGGAGGAATGAAGGAGAGGAGGAGAAGGAGCCTTACAAGGCCTATAAAAGCTATAGTGGGTGAGGGAGAAGTAATTAGAGCTTTATTCACCATGAAGGCACCAAAGTGGTTTTGTTTCTATCATTGTCCACATGTGGAGAGCACTGATTATTAGATTAAAGTGGTGTTTTTTTCCTTTGGTGTTTTTCTGTTGTAGCTCATTTCTGGGCCTTATACATTACTGCCAAACAAACAAGTCATATATCACAGTGAGGGTTTGATTTGTTTCGTTTTTTCCCTTTAAAACAAAAAAACCCAAAACCCATTAGATCTGTGCATCAGTTTAGATTAGAAAAACTTCATCAGTGATCTGTTCTGCTGGTGGGAACCTACCAAATTTCAAAGTCTTGTATAATTACAGACCTTTTTTTGGCTCTAATATTTACTTCACATGTTTATTTATGCTCCCACGTTTTCCCACTCTTCATAGCCCTGTTTTTCATTCACACTCAGCCTCTGTGAGTTAACCAACATTTTTATCCTTCTTTTTCTGTGTGTCATTCACTATGTTTTGTGAAGAAAACGTTGAAAAAGAAAAAAAATAACCAGCAATTATAAGTTATGTTTTCAGAGGATAGACCATAGAAAAACAGTCAGTAGTAGCAGTAAAGTGAGGTTCTCTGACGTCCAAGGCGTGTCTCCCACCACCACTTGACTGCACCAACACCAACCCACAGTATCACGCCTACAACTCAATTACAACACAATAAGAATGCGACTTTAACTATGTTTTGCAAAACGGCTGTAAAATGATTACATTTTATGGTGAACGGGCTAAAATTACTGCCTCAAAGTTGTTTGCCTCTGCCAACCACTCAGTTTACATCCATATGTGTTGAGACTCATATAACACAGACAGTGGAGACTTTTCAACCACTGTGCCACCAATTAAGCTCCCAATCAAATGTGTAACCCTGTCACTATCGCTCTGTCTATCTCTGAGTTACAGAGCTGGATAACGGCCACTTAAGTGTTTTTGCAGAACATTATGACGTCACAGTGAAGTTGACACTTGACCTTTTGGATATGAAATGTTATCTGTTCATCGTTGTATCCAATTAAACATCATAATTAACTAATGAATTCTTGAGTCATGGTTTAAAAACATGTGAGAGGTCACAGTGACACAGTGAATTGTTAGAAATTTACTCAAAATGCTCTCGAGACGTCTCATTCATGAGAAAAGGACGGACAGAAGGACAAGCTGAATAACTAATGCCCCTGGTCACGGCTGTCGCTGGTGTCCAGGCTCAACAAAGGTATGGTCCTTTTATGTGTGTGTGTGTGTGTGTGTGTGTGTGTGTGTGTGTGTGTGTGTGTGTGTGTGTGTGTGTGTGTGTGTGTGTGTGTGTGTGTGTGTGTGTGTGTGTGTGTGTGTGTCTGGTGGTGGCCTGTTTGTTGCCTGCCTGCTGGTGGATAGAACACATAAAGGACTGTCCTCACTAAGATTAATTGATTCCTTCACATTTGGATTCAGTTCAGAGAACCAGAGAAATTGGTTGTTTTGACAGTGGCATGGCTTTCACTCTCTCAGACAGTCACTCTCTCACTCATTCACTCACTCAGTCACTAGGAAACATTTTCTTCCTCAGTTGTCTGGCCCATTAGAATTAGCATTAACAGGGCTTACTGCCACAAACGTAATGATTATGATGAATCACTGGAGCCATCCATCTAAAAACAAATCTTTTCAGGACCTCATAAAAACAACTCTTAAGACATTACTTGTGCTGTTTAAATCACTTACGCCATGCTAACGGCAGCCGCTGTCTGCTTGGAAAACATTTTTCCCATCACAAGAAATAAATACATCACAGGCGCCCAGGTAGAAAAAATCATTATTTTTGATTTGAATTTACCTTGCCTGTAGGTATGAGTGTATTGATGCTGTAGCAGAACATGCACAACAGGCCAAAATAGAAACATGTAAACCCTCGGCTGTGTTGGGACTTCATGATGGCATTTTCATGTATTTTGATCATACCCTCTGCACTCCTGGAAAGCCTCTCACATGTTCCGCGGCATAAGTGCTCATGTCTAATACCCTCAGAGGACGTTTTGGTCTGTCTCTATGAGTCTAATTTACGGATATCTGCATGAATTGGGAAGGCCCGGGGCCAACCATCTCATGTCTTTTTAAGGGAGGGGGTGGGTGGGTTGTTGCGTTAGTAGGCCCTTTCGGGACAGGAGCAGCATTTCAGATAAGATCGGCGGTGGGATGTGGTGAGCCGGGCCGTTTGTTCTCGTTGGCCATCTCTCATGTTGCACCACTGATTGGGAGGAAAGCTAAAATTGCTTTCACCGGGGCTCACTCCAGCAGTAGGCAATGATAACTAACAATGCCCCCGGGACCTAGTTAAAGCTGCATCACACGCGCTGGAAAACCACTTTAATGTGGCAGTATTAGGAAGCTGTCAGTTGGGTTGGTGGGGAAAACAGATTCCAACTCATCGTGGATTTTGAAAACATTTGTCATCCTCACTTCAAAAATGAATATAATCAAGCAGGCATTTTTTAATTTCATTTCGCCCAGTTTAAAGAGAAAAAGGTCTAAAGCGAGGACACAGAAGAGAAAATTATCATACTCCTTCTTCTCTTCTCTTCTTTCAAACCCTCGCTCTTGCCGCCTCGCTCAGCCAGAGAGATCGTGCAGCTCTTGTCATGCAGAAAAAGCAGCAGGTTGTGAGTTTCTCTTGTTTTACTCAGGTTGTGATTCAGGTACTGCTCGGTGCGTATGATTTGCACTACTTAACATTATTAATTCATCTGTGCAATTTCTCTAAGTGCTACAGAAAATTAGAACTATGTATAGCTCCTGCTAATTACACTAAAGCTTTCCTTGTCAGCTGTAAAGAAGGAAAACAATATAAATAGTAGTCTTTTTGAAGCTTGATATGATGGAGCTGTTTCTCAAATACCACTTTCATTAAAAGGAAATGTTACTTATTTCCCCGAAAGGCATCCGGTATGAGAGTGAGAGGTTGATCAGACTGTTCCCTTTACTTCAGAAAAAAATGTTTTACCCTGTTGATTTTATATGATCAAGTCTGGAAATATTTTATCATCATTATTTGCGCTGTTTGAGGAACAATATGGAACATTTAAAGGCTAAAGTGTGAAAAATCTGTGAATCCTTTTGTAAAATGAGAAAACAGACCAGGGAACCACAACAACTTATTTAACATCTGATTAACATCTCCACTGGTTTGAGAGAAAACATGAAAGCACATGGAGAAATGGCATTGATCTATTCCACCATTTACGGTCATATGCATTCAGCTAACTTTTTCTGATTATGTTTTCTGCTACTAAACTCGTCAACTTGTCTTTTCAGGCATGAAACTACAAATCCCACGGTGCAATGCTATAAAGATAAAAATTGAGGTTGAGTATTTATCTACTTGAATCTAGATGAAGTTGAAAACAGTCGTGAATTGCAAAACATTACTGAGACCTTATTGCTCTTTCCAAAACAAAAGCACCAACACATATACTCAATACACATCCAATCAAAGATTTGTTTGGCAGCTTCCATCAAGCAGTGGTTGGCTGAGGCAGCTGTTGTGTGGTTTGAACTCATTTTCTTTCCTTTGGATGTGAGCAAGTGAACCATTTCAAATTAACTGGTTATTATATAATAACCACTATAAACAGCAGAATGACTAGAGGGCAGTATGTGTGTATAGAAACACATTCTTTCATAAACCTAAATGCTGTCAGTATATACGTAACTGGGTCCAACATGGTTGTTCTACAGCTGAAAAGGGTAACTTAAGCCACATGTGATTTTATTATTATCGACAGTATAAAACTTTGAAAGTCAGATAACGGCTGAGTGGTACAAGCCTCAGCTCCTCTTTGCCTGTAAATCAACATCTTTGAGCTTTTGTCTCTTTGGAAAAACCAACAGCGCTCCAGCCTGTCGCCTTTGGAGAGCTCGGTCTTTCAACAAGCTTGGCAGTCGAACTAAAGTGGCAACACCTGGTACTGTAACCCACGACTCACATGATAAGCTGCAATGTTAAGCCTCTCCCACCTCACCGGGCAATTTCTCAATCAAATCATTCGCTGATATGCTAATTCTGTTTTATTTTGCGAGATGATAGTCATCTCCGTAATGACCTGCCTCTGTAAACTAGTTAGAAAGAATCACTCAGGCTTTAAATGTAGAGTCATTATAAATCTCATCACTGTCTCTAATAGTGAATATAATTAAAGTGAAAACACGCAGCCAGCAGGTTAGAGGAGGATTAAAGTCCTCGCTTAAAGTGTTTATTTCTTTGTTCTCTGAAAAGAAAATGTCAAAACCATGATTTAACATGAGGTATATACTCACACTCAACATTGGCATAACTCAAAAGACATCCTATCTTTGCTTAATGCCTTCCCCTCTATTTGTCGGTGCTCTCGGAGTGACCAAGAGGTGTTCTTATCCATTTAATATATGCTCACAGTGTATCCTGTCAAATATAGATTTGAATCAATAGCACTCTGGAGTGGCTCGTTAAACTTAAATCAGCTTGGAAGTGGTGCATGCCTGCCTCACAGCTGCTGTCATTAACCACCGCCTTGCAGATTATTGGAGAAACGTCCTTGTGTGAGCAGATCCGCCAGTTTACCTGAGGACTGTCGGCTGGAACTCCAATGTAAGATGAACCAGCGCTGGGCCGGGGTACAAACAGCGCATATCCCCCATCCCTCCGTCTTAAAGCAACAACACACCGAATATCTATCTTTTGAGTGTCAAACGCACCCCCATGCAGGCTCAGAAAGTGGCTGTAAAAAGTTTTCAGTTTAGTGGTTTAGTTCCTCGGAGACTGTGACAGTTGCAGTCTGCTCGAATCAGTCCGTCTCCATGATTTACCACAGTGACCAGTTTTTCCTTCTGAGCTCGCAGGTGCAGGTTAGACGACTCTGCTCTGCTCTCAGGCCCAACACTCAAGCAAGTTACCTCCTAAATAAATAAAACGCCCCCCTCAGGAAAACTCGTGTCTTCCAATGTCTGAGCGAAGAACAACAATGAAAGAGAGACAGAAAAAGGGAGGTATTGGCTCAGAGGCTTTTTGCACTAAACGGAAGCCAATTAAGCTTCTATTACACAGCTCATGTACAAGCTAGCTGACCAGACAAGACTCTGTAAACATGCAGCTTCCTGGTTGTTATGTAGCCTACACCTGTGAAGCGGTCCTGATATAACCCCTACATTTATATCTTAAAATACTTTAATAAAGGAAAATGAATAAAGGCTAATAAATACAGAGGTCATTGTGTCATTTAGCCAAAACGGTGAAGACAAAATACTCATCAGTGTATTGCAATGCAATTAAACAACACTCCAAACTACAGCCTCCAATATGGCGACACTCTTTTGAAACACTTTCAACAAAAACAAATCCTTCATGATGGCAGGACTTGATTGACTCCTGGCATCATCATGTACCTGATGAACTGCCAACTGACTGAATATTGAAATTCACCAACTTCGCTGTTTTGAGCATCACTAGGGAGTATCTGTGCTGTCTCCATGACAACGAAGCAAACTCCATCTTTTAATGAAGAATTAAGAGACATGGTGGAAATCTCATAATCTCAAATTGTAAGGGGGGGGGGGGGGGGGGGGCACAGGTGTGGATCAGGCGTGTTGGATGTTCTGCACCATGACGCTGTTTTTGTCCAAGCTGCTGCTCAAGGCTGCAGAGAGACGTACAGTATGATGGTCTCAAACTCTTCCAGCGCAGAGAAAAGTTTCACATGTCACAATGAAGTTGACATTTGACCTTTTCAGTACACAGCTCCACCAATTCATCCTATTAGTAATTTGTGTGAAATTGTGTTTTAATTAGCATGAGCTTGATTTATGTTCAAAAACATGTTTTGTGAGGTCACGGTGTCTTTGACCTGCGACCATCAAATTCTTATCAGGAACACAATATCAAAATTTGGGCTCAGGGATGACTGGGCCCAAATTTTGATATTGTGTTTCCATTTGAGAAATCAAATTCATTAGAATGGGGCAGAGACAGAGACATAAACAACCAGAAACCATGATAGAAACATAATAAGCTAAAACACACAGCACTAAATCACCCAAACTCTGCCTGTGTGCATCTCTCTCCTGTGCGTCAAGGTTCAGGTTCTCTGTTTTCCAACTGCGTGAATTAATAAATATAATAAAAAACAAGTGACTCATCTGCTTTCTGTTGAGAGTCTATTGCACAGCCACGCCTTGTGGGAAAGGGTTAACTGCAGCAGCGACAATAATGAGAGCGCAGTGAGACGTGTGAAGTAATTAGTCAGTCTGCTCTCTAATATTTACCCAGTTAATTATTTGTGAGTATTACTCTTGTCTTCCCTTCAGATGGCTGCCTGTGTTGTTTTTTCCACACCATTTGTCACTGTCCACCTCTTGTGGGTTCTCATCCCCGCTTCCTGTCGTTTTTTTTCTCCTTTTTCCCCCCCCCTCCATTTTTCCTTTCATTCGCTGAGACAGGAGAATGGCATTTTGGTGAACCCATGCCTGTGTAGGTGTTACACCGCTGTCCCTGGTTGTGCGAGGTCAACTATGATTATTTATTCATCTGCTTGTTTGTCGTACGTTAGTAGCAAGATGTGAAAACGGGTGCTAACTTTCCGGATTGGTGCACATCGTAAAGGTCGGAGTGAGGACAGATAGGTTCAACATGACTGTGGATGAAAGCCCTGTAAGCAAAGTGATGAAGAGGAGGGCTCCACAAGGTTAAAGGTCACGCTTGGCCTCAGTGAACCTTACATACAGTATATGCCTCGTGGGCAGTACACAAATGTGAATGTGAAATAATCAAATTTATAGAAATACATTTGGACTTGAAACCTTATCTCAAAAGAAGATGGATGATTTTGACGTAACAACCTTGCAACAAACTTGAGGGAGTACTTCGACATTTTGGGAAATACCAAATTGTGAAAAATGATTTTGGTTGGGGTCATGAGCAAAACTCCTGGCCCTGACTCATGAGATTCCTGGAGTCTTGTCACCACAGCAAGGCCAAACAACCAGCACCAGAGACGCCGGGTAGCCAGATGTTACTACCTCTGGACAAAGCCAGACTAACTGCTTCCAGTCGTTTGGCAGCGGGCTGCTCGCTGTATCCTTGTGATTAAGATATATAAGAGGGGTATAAATCTTGTCATCTGACTCTTGGCAAGAAAACAAATCAGCTGGTATTTCTCAAAACTATTCCTCCAACTTCATAGAAACATAATTGTCCATCGGTCACTATAATTGAAGCGGCTGGATACGGCAAAAGGAAAGAAATGTATTATCACTGTCATTGTTTAATTAATGTTTCACGTGTGGAGGAAATATGTCTCCGACCAGCGGAGGTGGGGGAGGGGTCAAAGCAGGGGAATGGGGTGGGCTTGGTTCATTGAAAGAAAGACAAAACAGTAATTATTTCATTATGGCATGACAGCAATAATATTACAGTAGTGCAGCTTGCAGTGTGCTTATCTGTGGAACAAATGAGCTCTCCCCCAGGAGAGCAGACTGCAACACTAAGCCTAAGGTAGGGGTTTGCATTGCTGTCTTTCTTTCTCTCCCTCTAACCCGCACTTTCTTTCCCCTTTCTCAGCTGCCTTTTTAATATTCTCATTCATAGCCCATGCAATTATTTTAAAAATAAATTTAGCACAGATAAAAAAATAAAAAAAAAATTGGGCCTCTTGGGTGACGCAAATGACTTCCTTGTTTTTATTAGAAGACAAGGTGTTTATTAGGGGCCTTGTTGGCTTATTGCAGGAGGTTTCTGAGTTTGAGTAATTGTCCAATTAGGTGTAATTTCAGGATTGGTGCTAACCCAGGCGATTGTGCTGTAAGAGGAAGACTACCACCGGGACACACATTAATGAATCCCACTGAGACCTGTCTACCTTTAAGAAAGAGAGACTGTGTCTGCTTCTGTTTCGCCTTCCCAAATCTTTTTAACGAGGCATTATAACTGGGATTTACAATTGAGTCATGGCACTACTTCTCCCTCCCCCACTTCATTGTTCCTTATTCTTCATCGTCTGTGCAGTGGGTTACAAAAATAATTTATCATTCATGTTATTTCAGTTCTCTGAGCAATTGCCTCTTATTCAAACAGAAAGGTTACCTTAATTGTTATGTAGCTCAGCTATTTATGCCCTGGCATAAAAATGCATGTTTGCTGCTTCATGGAAAGGTCACTCATTACAACCCAAATAACTTTTTCTCTGTCGGTGTGGGCTCCTCAAAGTGTTTGCTGGCTACTTCACACTGGGAGATGGAACAAGGTTTTTGAGGGAGACCTCCAGAGATTTTCAGTAGCTGTCGGTGATCTGATGTGACGAACTGGCTCTCTCTCTCTCTCTCCCCGCCCCCCCTCTCTCTTTCTCTGTCTTTACTTGTCTTGGTCTGTCTCTTGTCGCATGTCTTAAAGGTATAGTTTCACATTTTGGGAAATATAGTCAATGTCTTTCTTCTTGTCGAGAGTTAGATGAGAAGCTAACGACCGCTCTCGTCTGTCTCATGTCTGTTCAATATGAAACTACAGCGAGGACACAGAGCTTAGCTTAGCACGAAGACTGGGAGACTGGAACAGACTGGAAAAACTGCTAATCAGCTCTATACCAGCACTTTTAGAGCTCATGTTTTACTTCATTCACTGAATCTGAACACATAATAAAATATTATGTACCTATAGAATATAACTAAAGTTTAACAAACTAAACAAAACACATACATAGGGATGGGTATCGAAAACCGGTTCCTCTTCGGAACCGGTTCCAGCTTGGATCAATTCTTGGAATCGTGTGCGTGTCTGCTTTAACGATTCCCTTATCGATTCCGTTTGGTTCAGAAACTCGCGCATTAATTGATTAATTACGTGACGTTACGTTAAAACCAATCATCATTATAAATGGGGGTGCTTAGTGTTTATATCCACATGTCACCGTTTGTTCTCACAAAATAAAGTTAGTGGCGTGTCTGCGTGGAGCGGAGCTGCTGACAGATGCAGCTGACAGTGACGTTTCCTCATCACTAAACCTGTGAGCCACCGCGGTCCTCCCTCCCTCACGTCGTGAGGACAGGACAACGTCTCCTGAACAGGCTACATGTCTATTTTTTGTGTTTTTCTCTCTTTATTATAACCACTTCCTTTCAGGTTTCGTCGTAGCCACGTGAAACGGTGCGCCCTGTGTCTTTTCTCTCGTGCGCACTCTCTCTCTTTCGCTCGCTCGCTCACTCCGCATAAAAACCAACGTTATGAAAACAATAACTAGTGAGAAGAATACATAAAAACCATGTAATGGAAACATTGTTAAATTCCTCCTGTGAGCACAGCTGCCCCACAGCCACAGTGGTCTATAGTGTTAACCTGTCCAGGCAGGTCGGTCCTGTCAACTTTTTTAATGTTAGAGCCATTAATGCAGTGTTTTCAACCTTGGGGTTGGGACCCCATGTGGGGTCGCCTGGAATTCAAATGGGATCGCCTTAAATGTTTAGTAATTGATTACATTTTTTTTTTAAATAAACTAATTATTTTTCACAATCTTAAACAACTAGGCTATATTCTTTATACATTCCACTTTCTTGAATATAAATCAAGATCAAATAAAATGCAGCATATACAAATATCTGAGCTTGCTCATCTTGAATGAGGGTCGCCAGAAATGTGTGATGTCAAAAGGGGTCATGAGCCAAAAAAGGTTGGGAACCACTGCATTAAGGCAAACAAACCCATTTCTCTTTTATTCCCTCACCCAATGAGAATCGATAAGAGAATCGATAAGAGAATCGATAAGGAATCGAATCGATAAGCAATATCAATAATGGAATCGGAATCGCTAAATTCTTATCAATACCCATCCCTACACATACAGTACATGTGTATTTTCTGAGCCGCTGTTACACATTTAGCATTGAGCTAGTTGTTCACCATTTCCTGCCTTGATGCTAAGCTAAGCCGATTCTCTTTCCCTATTTATCATTAAGGTGGTATTAAAAGCTTCATCTATCTCTGAAATAAAGTCAATGCACATATTTTCCTGAAAAAAAAGAACTTTTCCTTCTACTGTACTGGTGACCTTTCCCTAATCTTGTCTAAGTGCCTTTAGTGGCCAAAGCATTCATAAAAACACAAATCATGTTTTGTTGCCAGGAGCATCCATTACAGGGAAAACATATGACTGCATCAGTGTAAAAATTTTATGCTGGCTAGGAATATGAGAACATGATACAAATATGATCCAGGCGGGTTAATGTTCCCTATGAAATGAAAACAGTGAGAGAAATACAAATGCAGAAACAAAGACACTGAGATAGAAAAAGGACAGTTGACAACTGGGAGGACCTGTAATAGACACACAGGAGGTGAAATATTAATAAGGGTGAGGGCTGTGATGTTTAAACACTCGGACAACATCCTCCTGCACGCGTTCACAGGCCCAGTCTTTGTGGACAAAAAACTAGGTGTCGGGCCGGTCCTAAAAAATTAAACATATTGCATAATGTACAAAGGTCCGTCACGGAAACACAAAAACTAGGAAGGTGACTTGATAACTAAAGGCCCAGGTCTTCACAGAGTGTCCCCACTTGTTCACTGCTCTCCCCCTGTTGTTACTTCAGTATGGGCCTACAGTAACTCTGCAGCAGGACAAAGGAGGGAGATGAAGGAAGAGCTATGTGCTGGGAGAGTCTTCATTAGCTCAGAGCTCAGTGCAACAAGACTTCGCCTCACTCCACCTGACCCCCGGGCGTGCAGAGCACTCGCCCTCCGAGTGGACATCACACGAGCGCACTTGCTTCCAGCCAGTGGAGAGATAAAGCGCTAAGCTGCTCATATGAATGCTAGCAGCATCAGGAGAAATGTGTTTGAAGCTCACATCTAGTTTGGGTTCATGTCAAGGTTGCATTACACCCAGCCACCCACCCACCACCAACACCACCCCTCTTTCTCTCTGTCTCTGGTTCATCCCTTCTCACATTAGAGCCTCTCACAGTCTCACCACAACCACTGACACCACCACCAGCACATCACATCCTCACAGCAGCTACCCACTGCTCATCTTCACACTAAACCTTGTCCTTCTTTCAGGCTTACGTCTCAACACTCCCTCAGAAATAAGCCATTTCAAAAAGATTCATGAGCAGCTGGAGCTGCCATGCTGTATAACTGCAGCCATCACAGGCTTCTTCGCTGATACAGCCTGACGTCTCAAAAGGCTGCGGGATTCAAAACAAAATCAGGTTTCCTGATCCAGCGACAAACTGAGCTATTGGGAAGGCGCTTTTGCTAAGTCTCTTTGTGACATGATGATTGGGAGACAGGCTCAAATTCCCTATGAATATGGATGCAACTGTTTATGCCTCCAGGAGAGAAAAAAATCAAGCACATACTTGACTGGTAAATATTTGTAAAAATCTTGGAATGCTTTTGGCAAGGTAGGCTATATATCTGTTTTGTTAGGGATAGATTATTTTCTTTCCAGTGTGTGGGCTTGGACTGTCAGTTCATACTATCTTAAAAAGGATTATCTGATGCACCTAGGTCTGATTTCAATTTGAATAGGTGTGAATTTATTTTGCAGTGCTCTATATCACATACAAATAAGTCCCCTATAATCCAATTCCACCCCCACATGAGAAAAAAAGGATGAAATAAGAATCTCATTATACTGTCCTGCTTTATGTTGGCTTGTTCCCTCACAAACAATCTTCTGAATTCAACATCACAGTGTTTACTCGCAGCTCCTGAATGGACAGAAATGTAAGTGAACGACAGGTGATGTTTTTCTAATTTCATAAAATACAGGTACAGAAATTCATCGCCGCGCACTAATTCATTTTGAAATACCTGCTCTCCCCCCTCCACCGCAGCCACCACATCACCACCCCTGTCTTATTTACTGCCCCTGGTCCCGATACTGAATTCATAGAGACTGAACGAGGTGGTATGAAATTAGATTGCATTGTGTGTCTCTGGCTAATAATTCCAGATGGAATAGTTCCTCACTCTGCTTGACATGATGCACCCAGAGAGAAATATGGAGGCTGAGAGGGAAAGTTAAGGTTGCTTAGGTTCATTCAGAAGCCTTAGAAGCACAATGAATCAAGCTTTACTAAACCTGGGGAGTGGTGAGGACCTGTGTAATTTGCTGTGAGAAGTGTCCTCTGAGGAGGTGTGTGGTGCTTCTGGCCCCAGGAAGATGCCTGGCCTCTTCTGCGACTACAGCGTGATGCGATGATAAGATGAGGTGTCCTGTTTAAGAGCTTGATTAATGACTGAGGATGAGATGGCCTCTCAGCACAGATACTGTTTGGCTTCGCTGAAGAACCCTTGTGTTCATGCAGCAAGGGAGGAGAGAGGGGGGGATGCTCCACTTCATCCCAGCCCAAACCCCCAAATTACCAACACCACTGTCACCACAGCTCATCTTTACTTAAGGCATAACGGCAAAGATCACGATCAATTTTCACAAGTCCATTGGAGCAGGCTCCTTCATTATGTTTAAAAACCATTCACACTGATTGATCCACGGTGAGTGCATGGTATTGATAAATAATTAAAAAGCTCTCAGTTTAATTTGGGGGTAAGTAGAGGATGAAGAGTGCGGGGTGGGGGTCGGGGCTGGGGTTGTGTCAGGCTAGTGGGCTCTTAGTTGGTGTAATGAAGCCTGGCCCCCTGCTGTGGCACGCCCAGCCTCAGCTCCCTGTCTGCCTCCCCACTTTGTCCCAGTGGACGCACAACCAGCTGGATTCGTCTGCCATATTTGCAGCAATCAATGCAATCCGGCTTGAAAGAAAATCAATAAGATGTGTCCACTTATGCTTCAGAGTGTAGGAGAAGGCAAAGCTGCAAAACAGACACTTAAGATTTCATGAAATGTTCTGTGAGGTGTCCTGCTACTGTTGGGATGCTCCCTTTTTTTTTTAATTGAAGCCATACCACCCTTACACTAAAACACAATGATGATGATAATGATGATGCAGTGGGTTCCCAAATACAAAGAGTTGTCCAACACCAATATTCTTTAGAGGACAATACAACAATAGAGGGTTGTTGACAGTTAGTAGCTCACATCTATAAATGGAGAGGATAAACTGACACACTGTTCCCACCAGACAAATTATAGCATCATGTGTTTGGTCACTCACAAACAACCTGTTTTGTTGTTGTGTAACGTGGGGGCCTGACAAGTTGGGGTTGTGTGCTCGAGTCTATACTTTGTAGGTGACTTTGGTCTTCTACTACTAGTGGTTTGTGATGATTTATAATATATATACAGTAAATCTATTGGTCATATAAACATCGATCTGACTTTTGCTTTTTCATTTGGTTGCATAACTCCTGCTGTTTCTGGAGAGGGGGGAGGGGGGAGGGGGGCTGTGTTGACAAAAAAACACCAGAGAAACATGTGCACACACACACACACACACACAGTGTTAGGTTTGAAAGTATCAGAATGTATTGGTCTTTTTTGGACAGACGTGTGCGTGTGTGAGTGAATGTGTGTATGTAAGCCTGGCAAGGAGAAGGTGTTGTCCTATACTCTGGGGTTCATCAGCTCATGGGGGTTTTTAATGCTCAGCCCACCAAATCCTCCACCCCCTGCTATTGCCACCTGGCTAAACCAGTTAACACCGCAGGCTTGAGGTCATGGCTCAGTGACCCTGGTGCAGACAGCTCCTAGAGGTGTGATATCAGGCCTCTGGTGGTGTCTGTCCCGCAGCCTCACCCATTGCTGAATATCACTACATGGCAGTCATGGACTCACACCTCGACTGAGGAGCATGATGACTGTAAATCTGAAACAAAGCAAGGTCAACTCTGACAAAGACAGATGGACACACACACACACGGGCACAAACACAAAGTGACAGGCACACGCCGCCAAACTGGATAAACTGAACACACTCTGTCTGTGTCTGATGTGGTGTGTGTGTGTATGTGTGTGTGTGTGTGTGTGTGTGTGTGACTTCCTGAAGTTGTCATTTGCTGCTTCTGTGTAAACCAAAAACAGCAGAAAAAAAGGATATTATGCTGTGTCACACTTTTTAGTGCTGATATCCGTCTAATTGATGACTTTGTGCCACATCAATCCATTATGCATAATTTAACATGGATCAAGTCCCACATTAACATAATCACCCATTGGATATTCTGCATAGTGTGACACGCTAGTGAGGAGCAGAACCCCAGCCTGAGAAGGAGTGACAGGGGAGATACACCCTGCATGGTTTGGCAAACACACCCACACTCTCCTTTCTCACACACACACACTCAGGCACATATGCACACACACAGTGTAGGCTGGGATGGCGCTGATGTTAAGATGTCAGAACCTTATTCGCTTAAAGCGAATAGTGGGAGTCCAGTCTGAGCATTTTGTGTTTATGCAGAGCCACATTTGAATAAACAGCCCCACACACACACACACAGACACACACACACACGCCCATGTATACACACACAGTGAACAGCTTGGAGAGTGAGGGGTGTAGAGCCGCCTGCTTAGACGCTGCCGTTTGCAATCACTAAGCAGCTTTAGTGTCTCCTACCACAGTCCTGATTTAAAATTCATAAATGCTAATCCTTCATAATTTACAGTTTAAAAAGCAGCCCTGCTCACAGGCCCTGTGGCCACAGCTCTGTCAGAGTAATTATACCAAGGAGCTGGGAATGGACTACTAGCAGAGACTTTCAACAGTCAAGGAAATCCCCCTCACTGGCACCAGACCCAATTACTCCAAATACCTAAACAGATTATCAAGTCATTTTCCAGTTCAATCTGGACATAGGTGCCAAATCGGTGTTATACTTTAGTCAGGTGGGTAAATAGCATTAAAGTTGGGACATGCCTGTTTCTTATTAAGTGGACGGTATGCCAAGTAATTTTATTAGCCATTTCATTTAATTTGTGGCCCCAGAAATTGTCTTTTACAAGGTTACTAGGCGCTCTCTCTCTCTCTTTTCCTCTGGTGTCAGAGGGTGATTTGCTGCCCTCTCACTGCGCACTGACACTGCGGCGTGTATGTGTACTGTATATAGGGGTGTGTGTGTGAGAGTGTGTGTGTGTATGTCACCATTGAACGGATGCCTCTATCTGGGGAGGTGCCAGTGTCTAAACCAAATTATTTGTCCTTGCGAGGACAAAATACATTAGTTTAGATGTAGATTATCTGTGATTCTTTCATCCAAGGTCACTAATAGAAAGCCATTATCAAAATGGTCTGATTTCACTGTAATGGTCCACAATGACACCACAAAACCATTGAAGGTCCTGTGAAAGGGCCCTGCTTTACAAGTAGACGCTCTCACTGCGAAATGGCTCGCCGTTCCTTTTAAATGCATAATTTAGCAGCTATCTCAAATATTGATTCATTTCTCATCCTGACGTACTGTATGGTAGTGAAAGAAGTGTAGACATATGTATAAGAGAAAGGGATGCTTTGCCATTTGTGATTACAGGGTTCAACAACCTCCACCAAGTATATGACATTGTTTTCACCAGTGTAACACAGGATCCAGCCTTTAATTTTACACGATTAACCCTTAGGGGACTCAATAAGACTCAATAAGAGACAATACACTTGAGGAAAAGCTGTGAAGTGTACTAATCATCAAATGAAGTCAGACCTGTCCATATTGGAATTTTTATTCAAATTGCAATTAATAATGCAGCCCAAAAGATTTAAAACTAATATTTCAATAGTCTGAATTATAATACGTAAGCATGTTTTATGCTATGTAAATAACTGTCTTCAGCCAAAGCTCCTCAGTTTTCAATTAATGTGTTTAAATGTCAGTCTGATGTTGTCAGATTCACAGCTCCCTTCATTTAACACAGAAAGGCTTAGAAAACTATTATTTTCTTCATATCTGATATTTCTCTCCCCTGTCAGAGTTGGCCACAGCACCCGATGCTGCCTGAGCACTACATCACAGCGACTCTCATCTCTAAGTGAAAAAAATCAAGATTCTATTAGAGCAGATTAGGACGACTGTGCCGGACATCATGTCACAAATCCCTAACTTTAAAGTTTCCCTGTCTTGTCTCTGTATCCGTCAGCCATAAGGAATGACTCACCCGTCACTCAGATTTCTCTTCTCTTTTCTTTTTCACAGTATATCTGCTGAAGACCACTGGGATACTGATGCCTGCCTGTGTGACTAATGCTATTAAGCTTTGTTTTAGGCACAAACACACACCAGTCACCAGCACTTCTCCTCACTGCTTTTGGACCAGTTTACAGACATACTGTACCACTAAAGTAAAAGCTTATGCAGCAAAGAGCTGAATACTTTTTTGTATGTTGCCTTGAAAATAAGTGGTGACAGGAAGGAAATGTCAGGTTTTGTAAAAGAGCTAACCAAAAATTAGCCTACAATAAAATCATCAACTCCTCTTGCTCCCTCATTTTGATTGACAGAAAACCCCATTTAAGTTGTTACTATTATAATTACCAACATCTTTAAGTTGAGGCCTGTTTCAAAGAGTTATCTAACTTTAGGTGTTTTGGTTCTTGCTTCTTGTCAGTGTGGTGAGCAATCTCAAAAACACACTCTCAAGCACCTTTTTAAGAGTTAAAGGTAGAGTCTGTAGGATTTCAGGACTTATACAAATCCTGCTGAATCATCACCTGTGGGCCTCTAGCTACTCATGTGCGGTGGTGACTGTGTCTGCAGAGCTCACCCCCTCTGCCTGTAGTTTGATGTTGGGCCCACACCTGGCTGTCATCTGCAACAGAAGCCTAGGGTGGCCCTCCGATAGCCCTCCCTGTTGTTTCAAAAGTGTTGGAGCTTCTTAAAAACTGACGATCACTGCCGTTTCTCATTCAAGCCGATCATATTTACTGATTTAAACACGGAAACACTGTTACAAGCGAGGAAAACAAACAACGGCGACATAAAAGTACGAAGAGGAAATTGCAGATCTGTTACTTAGCAACAGTAACATTCTTAACATAACACATTCTTATTTCAAAATAAAAGCATTTGTTATTGTAACCTATTATCCTATTTGTCAGAGAAAAATATTTACAACACTCCCACTCAACACTCAAAGCCCTCGCTGCTGCGTGGCCAGGCGGAGCTGTTGCAGGTGCAGGCCTGGGTCCACCCGGGCCCACGGTGGCCCTCCCACTCGTCGCGGCAACGGGCAGGTATGGGCCCAACGCTCCAGCATCTCACTCAGACTGTATTTCTTTTTCTGCTGGTACTGCAAGTGTATATGCCATTTCACCTGGCTTGACAGCATACAGTTGCTATTTTGGTTGTAGTTGCAAATATTCTAACGAGAACCTTGAAGGCCGTATAGTGGAGAGGGCTTCCATGTGAACAGCAGTTGAACATGTAGGCGTGCACAATTGAGCCCAAGAGGAGGGGCACAATTTGAATGTTGTGTTTACAAACTGCAACGAACAAACCTTCAGACTCTACCTTTGAAGTCACATTTTATTGTAACATCCAGTAGCTGTTGTAATCATGATGGGAGGAATAAAGGAGGAAGTCAGGAGATGTAGTATAGCCTAAAGAGTGATAAAGAGTGGTGGGAGCAGGTCAGGGCGGGCGACCACAACCATTCTCAACCTTAACCACATGTTTATTATTGGTACCATGATGACGAAAGTCCTCTAATGTAACAAGGTACTTATTTTTACTCAAACCTCGACCTTTTCCTAAACTAAGCTGTTTCTTTTCCATAACCACATGTTTATGGCTGTAACCATGGCGATGAAGGTCTGGTGCACTTCAACCAAATACCAAAATTCAACCAGCAGCAGCAGCGGCAGCGCTTCAAAGACGTCATTCACCTGCTAAATGTCACCGAAACAGATGCAAAACAACAAATCGCTCACCTCAGTCAGTACTGCTCAGTGTCGTATAATTAACTGAAACTGACTGTTGCTTTTACCGACACTGTGGCTCAGCAGGTCACTCGATCACAAAGCTGTGTGGGCCGTGTTTCCACAGAGCACAGTGGGGGAGTTTTTCTGACAGCTGTCAGTCCAGGAAACAAAAAATCTGGATCAATAGATATTAATTAAAGTACCTGGATTGGTCCTGGTCTTGATAATGTGAATGAGGCAGCGACATCCTTATACTCCGCTTTCATTTCAGGGTATTTGTTTAATCCTTTGTTCAACCTACTGACTCCTACATGAGTGGAGTTCAGGACACGTCTGCGCACACAGCGTCAGTATCCCTGTAGTGTTGATCATTTAATGTGTTTTTATGGAAGGTAGAGTAAGTGAGCTGCTTACTCATACATGTGTCTAACACAACAATGTGAGTAAATGAACAGCAGGGTCACAAAATAAGCAGCAGCCAGACGGTTAATGATATGTCAGTGAGCATGAGCCCTCAATAGAGTGTATAATAACCACAGAGGGTTTCTCTCTGTCTTTGCTGCCCCTCCAGGTGGTGGCGCTCTAGATGAACACCCAGCTTCTCTGCGAATAACAACATCCTGGCCTAATGATTTGCAGTGATGAGCCAATTCACAGCCTTTCTGCTCACATAAACCCTGTTGTAATTTTCTGCATTGCTAATTTATTTATCATTTTGCCTTCTGAATAGAACAGTATCACACAATTGTTAGTAATCGATTTCTTTCAGGGAACAAATTCCCAAATTGAAGCTTCTTCGCATGTTGAGAATGTCAGCAGTGTATATGAATGCCAGTATTATACCACAGTGATAGCCTGACTGTGATAGTTCGTATTATTATTTTTTAATCATTTATGAGATTTCTACTCCTCTCCTTTCTATATTACAGCTTTTGTAATAATTGCACCAAAGATTAATTATATCTTTTATCCTGCTCAATATTAATACCTTAGAATCTGTAGTAATTTAAGTCAATGGTATCATCTGAGCTCACTTTCTATATGCTGCCTTTGCTTATGTGGCTTATGATTGATTGAGAAAAGGCGGGTTTTAATCCAGTTAACCATCATGGCAATTACCCTTTAGTCTTGTCGTCTGGCGATGATGAACTAACTTCATGAAACAGGCCCGAGGTCTGTTACTATCAGTGTTCAAAGAAGCAGTGTCAGAATGACAACACACTCACACATGCTACCGTATCTCCTCCAAAACACATCATGGCTTCTAATGTGTCAGGTTTGTGGTGCAGCAATTTCACAACCAAATAGCTCGCAGGAATGATAAGAGTTTCATTACTGCGCGAACAAATCAAAGGCAACAAGCAGCATCATTCATAAAACAGATTTCAATATTTCACCTGTTTTAATTTACGTGTTCAACAAAGGGACGGCGAGATGGAAGACAGAGCAAGAAATAATGGAGAAGGTGGGTATAGGTACACAAAGAAAGCAGCACTCCGAAGGATATTGCTTTTAGTTATTCTAGTTGTGTGCTAAAGTCTGCACTCTGTGTTGTGCAATTTTGAAAAATAAAATCTAATCAAAACAACAATGCAAGAATAAAAGACCTGCCCTAAGGCGTCTTACACTTCAGCTGAAAACAATATGATATTTCTATTATTTTAGCTTTGATGCAAACCACAACAGCCTAAGTTAAGTTCATGTCTAATGTTAAATCTTTGCAGTTTTCAGGACTAGAGAACATTACAATAGGGAAATTTAGTGTGATTTAAGGAGCTTATTCTTTTATTTGCAAACAAAACACTATTAGATCAATTTTGAGATACCCAATATGGGAGAGAATACATGAAATTTGATTCAGCTGAATTAATTTCAGTTCAGTTTCACACAATTTCAACAATAACAACAATTTCATAATGTGCCATAACACCTGTCTTTTACAGGAATGTAAAAAGCAATAAGTGTTTTAACATTATTGTTGATAAAGAGTGGCAGTGATGCAGTTATATGATCTTTCTTTGTTGTTGATATTCAACTATTAGACTGAGGTGTTGCAATTCTTCTGTCCACACTTTGTGTAGTACATAACACCCAAATAACTGTCTACAATAACAGCTGCTGTGTGTTTCAGTTACCTATTATGGCGTGGCCATGAACACACAAACAGCAGTTAAGTGCGTAATCATCTGATGTAACAAGGCCAAAACACCCAAATTAAACATTTTATTTTCTCTGTGCGCCTGCTCTCGTCCCACTTATCATTCAGCCTTGGACACACAAAAGGCCCAAAACACCAAGACTCACTAAAGAGTGAGAACTGAAGGAGTTCAACTGTTGAAATTGCAAAGGGATTGAGAAAGGCTGCATCTGTATGATCACAAAAAAGCAATTTTTGTTTAGGTCAGGGGCGGCACAGAGAGGTGGCTCAGTGGTTTAGCAGAGCAAGAAGGTCCTGGTTTTGAACATGGATGTATTAAGAGAACTGGACACAATATTCTGAGATGTTATTTCCCAGCGACCTCACCCACCAAAGGAATGATTCACTAATATGTAAAAGCAAATACGTTTTCTGGATCATAACAATGCTGCCAAACCAATGTTTATTGTCAACATAACAGAGAAACGTTTTAGTTTTGGTTTAGTTACTTAGTCACAAAAAATGTTTGTATTTAACAAAGGGAAATAATATGTTTGTGTACTTGGAAAAGCTAAGGAAAACCTGTCTTAATAAAATGTCAACCATTGGTGAGAAATTTTGTCTTAATTGCTATGTAAAGTCTTGAGTTACAGCTGTGCATCTTGACCTTTGACCCTTGACCACCAAACTCTAATCAGTTCATCTTGAGTCCGAGTGAACAACTGAATTTGAAGGGATTCCCTTTAGGAGATCCCAAGTTCCTGTGCTTACAAGGCCAATATTGTATTTTGTGAGGTCACAGTTGCATTGATCTTTGACCTTTTACCCACCAAAATCAAATCAACTGGATCCTCAGTCCAAATCAATGTTTGTGCCAAATTTGAATCACAAGGTGCGATACCACGTTCACGAGAATGGGATGTGCAGATATTTAATCATACATTTGAACAAAGTACTTTTGATTTCTAAAGCTCACTTATTCCTGTAAAATGTGGAGAAACATCCATCGTTTTCTAAGGGACAGGATTAGTTACCAAGCACATGTGTTAACAGATTGTGCTCATTAGAGTCCGCTGATGGACAATCTGGACAGTCTACAACTGCAATCAATGCACAGTGTACATACACAATACTGATATTATATTTGTGTACAGAATTATTCAGTTATTTGTATATATTGTGTCACTGGACTGTACATTTACATATAATCACTGATAATATAATTTCTCTTTCAAATATTGCTTTTTTTATTGCTGTATATTTATTATCTGTGCTCTATATTCCTTTGACTGTTGTCTGCTGCTGCAACAATTTCCCCATCATTGGACGAACAATGGAATATCTTGTCTTAAATTGTAATGGAAAAATACAGTGGACAGAAAAATAATGCTGGAATAATTGTAATTGCCATGGTGGCCTCTATAGGTAAATCAGAACAGAGCCCATTGACATCCAAGTGGCCTTTTGTCCAAAGACATGCAGTTCTGTGTATGTTTATTGGAAACTCTGAATTGACAAAGTGGTTATCTGACCATGGAGCCCCCTGCCTTATGTTCACTCTATGGCTACTGCGACCCTGAAATGTATACGTAGTTTATAAAATGGGTGAATGTTTATGTTACGCAACCTGTTATAGAAAAGTTGTTTACATGAGTCATGATGCTCATATTGTTACAGTGATTCTGACCACAAGACTCAAGATTTAAGACACGAGTTATGTTTTCATTTTCTTCCAACGGCCTGTTCATCACTAGCAATTATTTAGTGTGAGACTGAACCATGACAAGTGCTTGTGCTGTATTAATAATTGCACATCCTTTGTTATTATGTGATTTTATATAGGAGAACTGAGACAATCAAGAGGAAGAAGGAGAAGAAACAGCCGTACTGTAGCTCACATCTACATTACATACTGAAAACAGTGCAGATGAAGCTGTACTGTCTACACTTCTTTCCTTTGATCTAGTTAGTCTCCTAGGCATTTGTAATAGACCCATCACTATTGGAAAAAAGGGAAATTGCAACACATTTCAATAAAAGTAATTGGCCCTCATGCAGACAAATACAGCCACACATTTGCTGTCGCTATGTATACGAATGCAAATGTAATTACCTTGCCAGTGAAGCCCCTCTCCCTCTCCCTCTCTCCCTCCCTCCCTCTCGTATGATTATGTTTTTCTGCCCGTGTTATCTGTGAGAGGAGTGTGCTGCTGTGCTGATTAACAAATAACTCTGTGATGAGCCCCACAATGTCCAGTTAGGCACAAACTAGATTCACTGTATTTGGACAGGGGAGCCGAGGTCCTCTGGGAATTGAAAAACTGCTAATCAAGTCATGTCATTTTTACAGCTAGAGGGCCTGATTCTGCTGTTATATGATACGTTTTAGCTATATTTCCTCTGCAATATGGTTTAATACGGAGCACCCACTCTAACACCGTTTCAACATTAGGATTAACCACCACTGGTGGATGTGTAGCAGGCTATTCAGAGCTGCACAGTGTGACTCTTATAACGTAATTAGCCCATCTCTCTAGGAGGTTTTCTTCCAGCTTTACCTATATGCTAAAGTAAAGTGCAGTCACTTTGATGATAAAAGGGATAATAAACGCAACGATAAGGTGGAATGTTGAGCAGAGCGAGGCTGGTGTGAGCCAGCCAGCAGAGGTCTAATTGGATGAAGAAACCCTGTTGCATGAGGCGTTCTTGCCTGAGAGTGCACAGACATTATGAAAACCTCCCAAGCTGCTTTCAGTTTATTCAATTAATTTACAGATCCCTTGAATTTTTTTTCACATTTTGTTATGTTGCAGCCTTATGCTAAAATCAAAAGAGTCCATTGTTTCCCTCACAGGTTAACACACAGGCTACAGCCCCATGAAGCAGAAAGAAATGTTATAGATCAAATGTATTAAAAATGAAAAGGCGAAATATCACATTAACATATGTATTCACACGCTTTGCCATGACACTTGCCTCCCATTTCTCTTGATCATCTTTGAGATGTTTCTGCACCTTGACTTGAGTCTACCTGTGGTGAATTCAGTTGATTAGACATTATTTTTGAAAGGCGCACTCTTGTGTACCAGGTCTCGCGGCTGATGATGCACATCAGAGCAAAGACCAAGAGGAAGTTACCGCCTGCAGAACTCAATAGATAAGTTTGTGTCGAGGCACAGATCTGCAGAAGGCGTCAATTAATGTTTCCAAATGCACAGTGGCCTCCATAATTCTTCAGTGGAAGAAGTTTGGAACAACCAGGACTCGAGCTATAACAGGCCACGCAGCCAAACTGAGCAATTAGCACCAGAAACAGCAGAGAAGCTGACGGTCACTCTGCATGAGGTTTCAGAGACCATGTGGAGATCGGTCTAAATATGTATGTCAAAGTTAAAACATTTTAACTTAAATTTGCAAAGAAAATTCAGAAATTCTGCTTTAACTTTGTCATCATGGGGCAAACCCCTGTGTGTTGACTGAAACTATTAATTCTTTTGATTCTAGCATAAGCCTGAAACATAACAAAAGGGCTGACTGAAGGGGTCTGAACACTTTCGTAATGATGGAAATATTGCCTGGACATTGCTTGAAGTCCTCGGCTCTAAGCAGTTAAATGTAAATGCATCGTCACCGGTCTTGCCCTCAATGTGATCCCAACAGGAAGACCAGAAATCACCCTGTCTCCATGGTGGCCCGGCTCAGACTCAGCCTGTGGTCGAATGATCTCACTCAGTGTTATAATTCCCCCTCTTCCATGTTTGGTGCTGTGGCTTTTGTTTTGACCAGGCTGAGAGTGAGCCTTAACTGATCGCCATGCCTCAGTGTAGCTGAGGAAAAACATTGGTTCAAACAATAGGCAGAGGATCAGAGAGGTGGGAGAGTGAATAATGTGTCAGGTGCTCCAAATGAATTAAAGTGCAGAGCAGGGCTGTGGAAATACCTCTGTGTGAGGGCCTAATCAGTTGCAAACAAGGGAGGGAGAGAGGGGGGGGAAAAAAGCTTTCATTCCTGTAACTAATCATTTGCGGTTTCCCAATGCAGTCAAGCCAACGCCAAAGGCAGAGACTAATAAACTGGGAGGCTGTGTAGATTTATAAATGATTAATTAAGGGGCCTCCCACGGGAACTACAGCAGCTATAAGCAAAAATATTAATTAGTTGAGATGAGACTTAAACTAACAGGAAAGCATTCCAGCCATGTTGGAAAGCACAGGGCGGGGGCAGCTTGTTTGAGTCTGGGCTGACAAAGAGGGGCCTCACCACTGCACCACAGTGAGGTGAGGGAAGGGGCTGTCTTGAATTTGGCTGGAGGATAATGAAGAGTTACATAGAGTGTCAGACAGAGAGACACACAGGTCCTTAGTATTGAGTTGTAAGAGAGATGACTGAGTGACTTAGAGGGTTAGGATTGGGTCTGAAATGAGTTCTCGACTGCCTCAAGTACCTCCGCATCCCCCCCACACACACAGCTACATTACCATCTCTGGTTGCCTCTCTTCATGCCTGCCCTTCAGGGAGGTCTCTAAAGCCTCTCTCCTCCGCTTCTTTTCATGAATGTCAAGATGCTGAGTTTAAAGTCCTGCAGATTAAATGGGAAGTGTTGGGTTTATTCTGAATCTAATGAAAGAACTAGATAATTTCATGCAGAGGATCTCAGTGTCACAATTCATATTTCCTGCTTTCCGCTGCGAAGGTGGCAGCCGATTTCACCATTTTTGATTACTGCAGCATCACCCAGGATGATACCACCTGGCTACATGACCCAACCAAAAGAGTCGGCGTAGGTGTGATACAGTGGAGTGCAGAGACTACCAAGGTCTCCTGGTGCTAAAACTATTCATGGCAAGTGTCAAGTCTGATGGCTTCTCTGTCATCTATCAAGTCAGACACTAACAGCTACTGTAGAGAGCTGCAAAGTCAAACAATAACCTCGTCTCCTCTTTCATGTTTGCTGATAAATAACAAGTTCTGCTAGTGTTCTCGGTGAAACACACCACAGCTCCAAAACAGGAAGCAACAAGGCTTTCATGGAAAACGTAATAGACAAATTAGCAACAGCTGAAAAAAACAACACATATTCATTTCATGAATCCCACATACCAACATCAGTTTCTGTCAGAAATCCAATTTCCTACAATTTAAAATCACATATCAAGTCTCTGACACATGCCCTCTGCGGTCTGAATAATGTGCCTGGACTCTGCATACTTACACATAATGTTCACCAGTGAAAAAGAAAACCCAATGAAGAATAGCTTGAGACGGTAATACTTTCACAAATGGCACTTTTTTTTTCCCTCCGTTCTTTCACAAATCATAACATAAGAACAGGACAATAAAATTGAGGCCAACAAAGCACTACACAGGCAGCATGAAATACAATTACAGAAAAATGAATTCATTTGTAAAGGTTGAGTGTCCTTTTCAAAGGTCTTGGTGATGAGAGCAAAAACCACAGTGAGCACAAACCGCCTGTGCCAACTCAAATATTTGAGGCCTGAAATAATCAGGACCTTATAGATAGTGCTAGACTTCGCATCCGGATGAGAATGAGATTAACAATCACCTGACTATACTGTGGAAACCTCAAATGTAATCCATCCACAGAAAAGTGGAGGGAGGAATCAACCCCCGAAGTGACTACATCAAAAATCTCTATATGTCAATCTTGACTTCAGTTTCGTGTGCAGGTTAAAAAGAACTGGCCTTGACTGTTTTCATGTTTTCAGCACAGAATCAGATGAAAAGAGGCTGAGATGAAAAATTAGGGCCAAGTAGACACTTGAAGAGAGAGGCAGACATTCCTTTAAGCCATCATAAATGACTCACTGGAGGGCCAGGCTCTGGTGGCGGTGAGGTGCTTCAGAAGTCAATGTTCCCAGAATCTAGTGTCAAGGGTGAATACATGTTTTTAGATTTCATAAATAAATATTTCATTCAACTGTCAATGGCACGTATGTGGTGGAGGAGAGCCCTTTTATGTCACTCTGGTTTTGGATGGGTCGATGGTATGTGTACAGAAAATTGAGGCTACTAAAGGCTACCAGCAGGAGTGAGCCAGGAAAGGACTCCATTTGAATGATGGGCAAAGAGAAGAATTGTTTTTTTTTTTCCTTCTCCCTGATGTTATTGCTGAGGGTGTCCAGCAGAACTGGAGTGACGTTTGACAACAATTAGTGGTGCTGCTTTGAGCTGTGACAGGCAGACCCATATACAACACAAAGCAAACTCTGGTCTTCAACTTCACAGAGGATCAGACCACCAGCCCCATCACCGCTCCAGACGAGAGTGATACTGAAAGAAAGCATCTAGTGTAAGAGTCAAGAGAGTTTCGTACTCAGGTTCAATATGAAACAACATTGGAGCAAGAACTGCAAACTTTCATCACATATCAACACGACCGTCGAGCTCAAGCGCTGCATCACACTGATGTAAACAAGTACTCAAGTGCTAAACGTGGCAAAATGCAGCAACAACATGCTGCCTTTACTCACTAAATTCACTGTTACCGTCCCCATGCAGTTGCCGCTCCTGTCTTTGGGAGCCTCCATTGTGATCCAGAGCCGGAAAACACAACTATTACTGGATAGCCATCTTCGTTGTAATCTCAGCAAATGACGACTAATAAACATTAGCCGTTGTTAGCCACGGCCTGTAGCTCGGCTACTTAGCTTCGAATATGATTGTATCGCTTACATAGCAGTTTAACAAACGTAATAATATATTGGTAACACCAGAGACGTTCATATATCTTTGCACTGGTCCTGTTGGTAGTGGTGCAACAGATCATAGTTGATCTGTGATCCGTTCAGATCGCTCTCCACGGATCGGCATGCAAGTTGTCCACGGATTGACCCCAAACCGATCTGTTGCGCCCCTACGTGTTCGTCAGCTAACCCGCCCCGAGCCCCTGATGTAATCAGTTCTTGGCTCTAGCCCGGCAAGGAGTTGGTGCCTGTCTGGAACCAGTTTTGAGAGCCAGGACTGCTGGCTGACTGTTCAGGAGGTTGAAAAGTAAAGAACTGGTTCTAAGTCAGGCTCTGGCTCCGAACTAGCACTGGAACCAGCTCGGTGGAAAAGTGGTATTTCTAATCTGATCTCTGGTTGAGGTTTAGTCACGCTACTTTCTGTCTTTTTCTGATGGTCAAGAGGTCATTCAGGCATTGGTAACGTTGCCACGTTAAAGTGGCAAAGGCCTCTGGGAGGTTTGGTAATCAGATGTAGTACAGAGCACCTAGATCAGGGTGGATGGCTGGATCAACAAAACCTTGGACTTCCTTTTTGTTTCCCATCAAACAGTCAATCTTTTGTGCCTACACCTTTCCGAACTTTAATCATAATCTAACAGCATAAAACACATTTACTGTATCTCTGACAGCTTTGAAAGGGACAGATAAACCACGTTAAGGATCAAAGTGCACATGAATTCCTTAAAATGTACAGTTTTTAAAATGTGACCAAAAGTAACATTTCTTCACATTCTAACTTCTGGCAACATCTGCAATGTCTATCCAATCAAAAATCTCTGATGAACATACAGACATACACAAAACCCAACCCTAAAGACTCACACAAACACTTCCCCATGAGCATGTGTTTGAATTAGAGGTTAAAGGTTCAGACAAGATCGTTGTGGCTGTGTTGTTGTGTAGCCTACCTAAAGACTGATTATGACAGCATCTATTTTTCAGATCTTCTGCAAATGAAACTACCAATCTTAAAGCAGAAGTAAGTGGAATGTTTGTGTTAATATAAGTCTTAAATAGTTATATCTTCTGACGGCAATCACTTACATAGAGTGTTTGGTCCGAAACACGGGTCTGTCAGTCACTCTGCTCTGCTGTAAGCCAAGGAGAAAACTTTCCTTGTATCCTACAACCTTTATCCAATGAGGAGAGAGAACAGCATAAAGGGGCGGTCCTCTCTGTGTGTGCAGCCAAGGGATGCGCGTGAATGTGGTGAGGTAGGGACGAGGGTGGGGACTGCTAACTCCATCCGCTGACAGGAAGTTAGCCAAAACGACCGGATCACTTACTTCTGCTTTAATTCAGGAAAGAATCTGAATTTTATTCTATAATAACAATAACAAGTAGTTACAGTTGGATACAAAATAGTTCAAGGGATTCAGTGTTTTTTCAACTGAAAAAACACTTGTAGTCATAGTAATTATCATGATTATATTATTGTTCAATAATTATAATAATATTGATAGTAACCATATCATGATACAGTAATATTTTTAAGAGATGTTATCATGTGGTGAAAATCTAACACTGCAACTCTAATCAGTGCAGCCATTCAGTCATATGAGCTTTGGGTGAGGTCAACCACTGAGGCCTGGTTCACAGTGTTACAGTGAATGAATGAAAAAAAGAAAGTTGCATTTTTCAGTATCTGGCCATCTACAATCTACATGACCATCAAACCAAACAGTCCAATATGTAACACACCAGCATCTAACAGCCCAATATATTGTCATACAAATTTAAAAAGGCTCAGTGTCCCAGGAGATGTCCAACAATGGAAATTAAATGAATATATGCATGTACTGTAGCATCACATAAACATAAATAGAAACCAGATACGTACTGAACATAAGTGGAAACCTTTACTTTAGGTACCAGCTCCTGTTAGCTAACACATTATGTTACAATTCACTAGGTCTGTGCAGGTCAATTGAATTATTCCTAAACAAACTCATTTCTTTGGATCTGAACTGTTGTCATACACACATTGTTGTATGCTATAGCAACAAGATTTCTTTAACTGAGAACTGTGTTGTCCACATATTTTTGGCCGTATAATGTACAAGCAGTTGCTGTTTTAATCATAATGTCTTACAGTATCAGGAGGCAATTCAATCAAAATTGTCTGTATCAGCAGCCTGCACTGGCCTGCATTTGCTACTATTATTTGTTCAAGTTCAAAAGGTTGCTGCTGCAGCAGCACACACAAAACCATGCTGACGTTGTGTGTGTAACGTAAGTGTTTGTGTCTTGAGTAAATTGCAGGTAGAAGCAATGACTTCAGGAGCTAAAAACAAATTTAGGCAATAATTGAAATGTAGCATAAAATTGCCCCCGCAAATAACCATGAGCCATTACGTGAGCACATTCTCTCCCCTTTCACTAACAACTAAGAAACCAAACCTCAGACACACAGAAAAAGCATGCATGCATGAACACACACATTCACACACACGCAGACAGACGGGCACGCGCGCACACTAAGCCACACACACACACGTGTGCAAGGTGGGAGAGACCTTTGAGGGTTTCACAATAGCACATTTATCCGCAAAATTAAAAATGGTGATTGATCCGTGGAATATTAACGGTCAACAATGTTTTTCATTAAGTTGTGAAGGGGAGCGAGGGGAGGCATTCTGGTAGAAGAAAGAGAGCAGGAAGAAGAAAGAGCAAAAGCTTTATTTAATGCTGATCCTGTACTGTAAAAAGGCCCAAAGAGAAATGTAAATACTCCACTCCAATAACACGACAGCACACTAATCATATTTACAAACTATATTAAATCTGCCCATTGTGTTTGCCTTGCTGAGGATTGGCTACCATGTAATTGTCATTGTAACCCGTGTTGGCTTATGGGAAAATTTAACTGCAGTGATATAAGGTGACTGGTAGGATTATTATTACTTTATTATGACCCAGTATATGTTTATTAAAACAATTTGTCATGCAGAACAGGAGTGGGGAATGGAAACATTAAATCGTGCTCCACTCTGGCCGCAGAAATGAGTTACAATAAAATTAATGGTGGAGAGGCCTGGGCTGACACCAGAGTGGTACGTAATAACCCGCTGCTCCGTTTCATTTGCCGATCATTTCCTGTTGGGCCCTCACCATTAACTATACATGCTGGGGATTAGTGAAATAGTCCTGTGACAGCCATTGTTGTGTAGACTGTGTGTGTGTGTGTGTGTGTGTGTGTCCGTGCAGCTGTCTATGTGCTCGCATGTATGTTTGTGGGTGTGTGTTTTGGCTGGAAATGCTGCTTTTATGTGGCTGGCCATTTGATCTTGAAAACACCGGCGCCATGGCAATATGCCACGGTGTGTTTATATTTCTGGTTGTGCCGTTATGAGAGGAGAGATATTAGGACAGAGAGGCAGTAAGGCTGGGATCTGAAGTCTTAGGAGGAGGCGTCATTTCACTGAGTGCCTGGGAGGGGCAAGATTAGTCTGTCAGTTCTGTCTAAAATGACTTTGAGGCTACAGCTACAGGGATGCAGCATAAGTTTAGCCATGGAGTTAAGTGCATTTACACTGAACAATGCCCTTCGTTCTCCTTGCGGTTCGGTGGTTGTGAGGACTGCCATGGTCAGACACAGACAGATTATATGACTTGGGAGGCATGTTTTCTCTTACCTGAATAGCACAGAAAAAACACAGATTTACATGTGGCTACAGACATCTCTTATATCAACCTGACTGAAAACAAATCCTGTGCCTGTCTGGACTGTAATTAAGAGTTAACCAGAGAGCTCCTGTAGCATAAAACTTTAAATTTTAATATATTATACTGGACAGTAATGAAGTGCTGAAGTGCTTTCAAAGAAAATTACACATAACAAGGCTATGAGCATCCTAAAAGATGCCACAGATGACCACCTGTTCAGTCCATTTCTAGTTTCCAGTAGCTACCTACCTTATGCTACATGCTACTTATAAAGTCTTTAATATGTAACCATGTAGAAGAATTTGAGCTCAAAAAAGAAAATCTGAATAATGTGGAATTTGTGATGATTACTTTTGTGGCTTGTTTTAATGCTTCTTCTCTGTTCCTCCCAATGCTAGCTAGCGTTTGCTTAGAAATAGAGTTGTTTAATGTCAACAGATGACTGGCTTCAACCATAATTAATTTGATCTTTGGACTTTGTTACTTTTAAGACCTTTACCTCACCAACAATTTGTCACTCATGATAGCTAGCAAGCAAATATTGATCCCGCAGTCAAGATCATTAATTAGCTTAGCAAGCTAACCTTAGGTGTAGCAACTCATTAGCAGGTTGATGACAACATTATACTTTATAAGAGTCTTAACCGAATCTTAACCTAATAACAGTAAAACGGTAGAGTTTAAAAAAAATTCACCCCCCTCAGAGTGTGTGTGGGGGTAGAAACTATCGATTGAGACCAAAAAACGTTCTGACACCAGGCTTTGATCATGTTTATTGAGGATGTAAAGTCGGCGATTTTAACATGGGGGTCTATGGAGAATGCTCCCTTCTGACACCAGCCCCCAGAGGACGCCCAGGGGATTGCAGTTTTTTGAACGTGGAAGTGAGCTTCACTTCTCAGACCGACAACTGCCCCCTTGCTTAACACTAAGTCACACACCTCATACCTGTAACCTGAGCTACATCGCGCAAGATGTAACGTAACAACAACAATGGCGGACTACTGTCGGGTCCCTCAGATACCGCTCCTGAAACGCTTCCACGTGGCAGCAATCAGCATATTTGTACCGGCACGACTTCTCATGTTTAAACGACTTATAATGTTTGGAGTTTGTTTACAGCACACAAGCTTTCCATTCTTCTTCTCCGTTTTTGGTGTATTTGTGTTGCAGCATTACAGCGCCACTACAGGCCTTGAATATGTACTGCAGCATATTAAGTCGTTTTGACTGATGTGCGGCAGGAAACTAAGTGAAACCTTATTGTCAAAATAGTCATTGTTGGTTTTCTGGGTGAAATGCATGTCCAGCGAAAACACATTTAGTGGAATAGTGACTAAAAAGTACTCAAAAAGGTCACTAATGCATATCAAGTGGCCTTGAATTACTCTGAATACATTGTACACGCAATACCTGCTTAGAATTATTATGTGGTATTAATTTGAGACACAGTTGTATCAGAGTGACATGAGACATGTCAAACTACCGTCTACATCACATGCTCTCATAAGCCATGTTTCCATCCAAATTAAGTGAAGACTTTACACAAATTTCCAGAGAACTGACAACACAAAATGCTAATTAATGCATGTTTCCATCCACTATTGTTATGGGAATTTGAAGAGTTGAGTGCATTGAGATAATTATGTTTGTTTCATGTGTTAATTTGAGGAACATTAGAGTTTTCTCTTCGGTCCACACAGATCTGATGTTTTCGACTGCTGCAATTTGTCTTCAGAAGCTTCACTCCTGCTTTGTCATGATTTATTTGCCAAGTCTGTTTCCATTGAACTTTATTGCACTGAACTACAGTAAAAAAAGATTTTTGTGATCATTAAAGGAACAGTATAGGGGGGTCTATTCACAGAAATGGAAAATAATATTTAATAATTAAATTTTCATTAGAGTATTATCACATGAAACTGATAGTTGATGTCCATGGATAAACCAAAAAGCAAGCCTTTCGTGTTTTTATGTGCGGGGTTGGGGGGGGTTGGTGTGGCTGCAATGAACTACCTCACCACTAGATGCCACTAAAAGCTATACACTGGTCCTTTAAGCATTGTTTTTGGTCTTTTCGTGATGTTGTCCTTGCAATGCAGTTTGTTGTTACAGTGGCTGCTCTCTCTCTCCATGTCTCTGTCTCTCACCCGCCCTCTTGCACAGGAATTTCAAAGTCATACGATGAAATGAATTGGTTACAGTAATAAGATAGGATCCATCCCATGCCATTCAAAATAGCCTGATGAAATCTCTGGTCTGTGAATCTCAGAGTATTGTGTCGTGTTTTTGAATTTACTGAACGACAGTTATGCCAACAAAGCCTTGGTTTTCTAAGAAACGTTTCCTTATTACACAGGATACACAAATAAACCACCCTCTAATTCCTCAATAATTAAAAAATAAGCCTGTGCTCACCATTACATGAGTCGGTTACTGTGATGGGCTCCAAGACCTCAAAAAGCTCACACTGAGGAAGAAAAGTGAAACCTTTTGAATTTTTAGAATAAACCATGTCAATAATATAAGGTTTTTAAGAGAATTATGTAATCCAACATTACTCACCACCACTTTACAACACTTTTCTACATCCGATTCACTTATTTTTTGCATAATACTTTAACTTTTTCCAGATGTCATCACACGATTATAGGCCTACTACTTATTGCTTCATTATAAAATAAACTCAGTGATTGAGATAATTCATTACAACAGGTAACTGCTTTTAAAAGCTATTTGATCACATATGTATTTTTTGTGGCCTTGTGCATTCAAGGCTGCATTAAAACTGCAAATACAGAAATTAGCCTATCCACCTTATCCAGTTCTTACAGCTGAAGTGTTTGTAAACAACTTACACTTTTACACATTTGACACAAGGGCTGTCAGTTTACAATGACTATTTGCCAAATTGGCTCTTTGCCATTTTGTTCTGGACCGGTAACGTGTACAAGAGCAGAGATGACTGAATAGACTTTTTTTTATGTAGCTACAGTGCTTTGGTCAATCAGATGGTCCAACTGAAACTGTGAATGGCTACAATGCTCAAAGAGGGCCATAACAACAGGCGACTCCCAGTGGGATTAATGGACGTTACAGACAATTTTCTGATTCACTGCTAGCCTTGGTTGTCATGGTTACGGCAATAAACACTCAGACAGCGGGGCGCCATATCCGTGTTGGTTGCCATGGTCACTATAATTACGGTAGATGATGGTTAGGTTTAGGCACAGAAAGTACTCCGCCGCTAGGTTTAGGAAAAGATTGTGATTTTTACGTTTTCTCTTAAGACTGGACAGCTGGACCTTTGCTACCTTGGTTACAGAAATCACAACATAGTTCATGGTTTCTAATGGTCATGGATTTATTAGAAACAAGATGCAATACTGCAGTCACATGCTTACGTCATACACATCATATTCCTCTGTTATGTTGACCGCAATTTACCCTTTACTCCTGTTATACTTACTACGACCACTAGGTGTCATCATGGGTTCCTCTGCATTCTCGTAAATTCACCTCAACACATAAAGTATTTTTTCAAAGATTTCACATAAATTAATTGGTTTTCTTTTGTACTTAATTAAAGTTTTGCTTATTTGACTGAATAATTGGCATTTTAAAACTTATATTACTTAATTACACACAGTATGCCTCTTGTGCTTTCTTACTATTATAAGTTATCAAATTATGGAATTGTAAAAAATTGGATTTTTGTCTCAACACAGTGGTGCCACTCTTTTGTCTTTTTATAAATAACTTCCCCGGTTCAAATAATTTCTTTTGATCTCTTTAAGTAGTAATTTAAGTAAGTAAGTTTCCAAGGTAAGTGTTCCTTCTTATTTTCCATCCTTTTATTTCTTTTTCTTTCCCTCCGAACATGCTCTTATGTGCAGCACAGGGTGCATTTGCAGTATTATAATGACAGCATTTTAAAAACACATAATAAAAACTCTACTTAAAAAACAATTCTTTCACACTCTATATTTATAAAAAAGAATTATTCACATAATTAAGTAGTGAAAGATGAAATTACACTTTGTTACCGTGGTCATGCCATTTTTGACGAAATTACTGTCAAAAAAGTGGTGGTAATCAAATGGCCAATTAGTTTTTAAGTGAGGTCACATTGCTCAGTCCTCCTTTCCTAGCATCTACTGCCCACCCCTCATCAGTTCAGTGCACCCCCCACCACCACCAACCCCTCCACACAAAGCCTCTTATGACCACATTAATGCAACTAATTACCATGTCAATCACAAGTAATGCTTATTAATTGCCCCTCAGAAAGGGGCTATTTCAAAAAGTGAGTAGTGCCTTTAAAAGCCCACTGAAAGGCTGACTGTAGGGTAGGTTATGAGAGAGAGAGAGAGCCATGTTTCAAGCCCTACTGCTGGCATTAGTCAATCTGCTGTCCAGATGTCTTCCACAGGTGACAGCTGCAATAGCCTAACAAGCAAATTAATCACGGAGCTTTTGTGGCGCTTCATTTTAGGGAAACTCATTTCGTTTCATAAAAGGCTTCATCTCGTGTGAAAAATGACAAATTGTGGCCATGGAGTGATGTGGAGGACCAAGCAGCCGGCTCTCATTTCTGTACCATGCCTGCAAGGTACTGAAGAATAGAGAGGCAGGAGAGATAGAGTAAGGGGGAGAACTGGGCCAGAACCAGCGACGCAGTAATGAAGCCCAGCTCTGCCCCCGTGGGCTCAAGTTCTGACGAGCCTCACAGGTGGCTTGGTCAGATTAAAACCCAGCTTGGTTATGAGGACTACGCTTTGAATGAGGGGATACACTCTGTGGTCTGTCAGTCATTGTCCCTAAAATTGCAACATGAAGAACATTTTAAAGTCGGTCCAACAAGGGTTTTTGTGTGTGTTGGGGGGTGGCGGCTGGGCGTTTTCTTTGATTTAAACCCAGATGGCTTGTTGTGTTTTAATGCCCTTTTTTGGTTTACATGTGATGTTTTATTTAGTGGTGGTTATGGAAATCTGCGGGTGTGTGTTCGCCAATAAAGAAGCTTAAATGAGGAGTATATTTTATTGCAGAGCAGGGCCCAGCCTGGACATGTGGGATAGATTTGATCAAATTGACAAGATTATATTTAAGAGTAATAAAAACATCAGTTATATAGAGATGCAAGACATTACTGTTTGCTTCCTGTTTCTTACTGACAATCAAGTTCTTTTAACCATGACCTTAGATGAAGTTGTTTTTTTTCTGTCTCAACCCAACACAGTCAGATCTTAACTATAACAATATCAGATCCAAACAGTTTGCAGCAAGCCGCTTTTCTAGGCACTGACAGGTCAGAAAACATTTCTGCGTGCATCTCTGGAGGTCATTTGCAAACTATGTATTTTGGAGGACTTCTTGAGTGTGAGTGGGTGTGAAAAAAAAAACGATCTGACCCCAGGGTCAAAACTTAAAGTGTGCTCTGTGTTCAGGGTTCAAAAATCTAACATTGTATCTATATATTCAGAGTGTTGTGGAAATATTTTTATGAGAGAACATCAAGAAGAAATGTCACATCACAACTTAAAGGTAACAAAAGTATGGGAAATTGAAAACTTACAATGGCCATACAGAACCAACGAATTAAACTTTTTGGATTTAAAAGCTTCAAAAACCCATTAATACAAAAAGGAGATAAATCCTTGAAAGCCGTCCAACAAAAACTGTAATTATCATTGTCAGTAGAAAAGAAAAGAGCACAGGGAGGCAAGAGGATTACACTCCTTCACAACAGAGGAATGTTCTGTGTTTATTTCTCTTCATTTGTTGAAAGAAATTCTGGGGTGACAGATGTCAGCAACACTTTATAATTTAGCATAATTATCATGTTCATTCTATTCTACCGGTGCATATTGTATTCCACCTTCTATTCTTCAAATTCTCACTTCATCTCGCTCTCATTGCATAGAAATTCATAGTCCCCCCTCTTGAATGTTTGACCATGGCACATAGAGGGAGTCTTTTGCTTAATGGATTAACAAAAGCATATTCCTTGACAATACAAAGAATGTCTTGCGGTACAAATGAAAAGTTTTCATTTCATTTATCTTTAGTGAAGTCTTCAACAAACTTTCCCAGTCAATTTATACCTTGCTATTCAAACACTTTTGACAACATTTCTTGAGGATTGTTCAGTGTGGATGCTTATGTCTGTAAAGAGTACATCAGCCGTCAATAAAAAACCTTTCAGTCTTCTCTTGAAAGGGCCTCTGTTATTGACTTTTGGTTCCTCGAGCCATTTCCTCCAATAGAGAGTTATTATTTCAGAATATTTGAGACAAGTTTTAATTTTCGGGCTGTTAACATTAACTCTGCATTGACTGCAACTGAGTTAAAATGTTTCTGAAGGATGGTGAGTACATAAGAATCCACAAAAGTTATCACATTTAATGAAGATGACCTCACGAGCAGTTCAACTTGTTTTCCACAAAGTTTATTATGAAATTCAGAGAAATTTTGTAAAGGATACATCCTGTGTGTTACATAATACACACTTTTTTAAACATGACTATAGAGTATTTTACATTTATCACAAATAGCCTACTTCATGATACAAAAGTCTACTGTTCCAGCACTTAGGACACATACTGTATGATGTCAAACATAATAGTATTAAAGAAGTTCAAGGAGGCAACAGTCAACCAGTAAGTGATGGCTTGATCTTGCCTCTTGCAGAGTGTGTGCTTTGCCATGGGGACTCCAGACCCTGACGGGCCAGATGCAACGCCTGCCCAGCAACTGAGATATGGCCAACCTCTGACTCTTCAATGAGGTCCCAGTGGCAGATATGCTCTTATCAGGACAGGCCGTAGCATACATCTTCCAACAGCCAAACGCAGATATAGAAAAAAGGGGGCCCTAAATAGTGTGATAGGTGAAATTCTTAGCACGAGTGACTGTTGTGTATGATCCGCAGAAGTGCAGTGAAGATCAGACCGCTGCGGGCAAACAGTTGAAAGCAGGTGTCTGTCTGTGGATTTATCACTTCACATCAACCGCTGGGATTAAATGATTGATGAGAGCTGTGTGATGTGATTCACCACTTGAATCTCTGACTTATTACTGATGTTAATTTAGGGAATTTGTATGAAGTAACATTAGAGGAATACTTTGACATTTTTACTGAGATGATTCCCGGTCGTTCAATATAAAGCTACAGCCAGAAGCCAGTTAGCTTAGTGCACGGATTGGAAAGGAGAGTCTCTGTCCAAAGGTAAAAAATTCACAACACCCCCATAAAATATGTTGTAATTACTGAGTTTTTGCACAGATAAATATTGCATTAGGTTCTTGGAGGTGGGTTTTCACATTTTTGGACAGAGACAGACCAGCTAGTCTCACCTGTTTCCAGTTTTTATACAAAGCTAAACTAACCGTCATATTTTTGTACTAAGAGGTGGTGTTAATGTTGTTGTCATGTAATTCTTAGCAACATTTTGGATTAAAAAAATCAAATCAAAATCTAAAAAAAAAGAAGTTGTAAAAAGAAGCTTGATTTTCTCTTGGATTTCTGTCTCATTATGTTAATCATGCTGAGAGTACGCTGGTGTATTTTGTCACAAAGTGAGTTACGACTAAAAGGGGATAAATTGTACTTTATTTGCATTTAGTCTGTTTAATTTCGGCTTGTTTAGTAGCTCCATGGTTGCTGCTTTAGGGTAGGTAAACACGGGAATGTGTGTGTGTGTATGTGTGTGTGTGTGTGTGTGTGTGTGTGTGTGAGAGAGAGAGAGAGGGGGTGGAGTGAGAAAGAACAGGAAGTGGACTAGTGACTACACGAAGATATGGGAATATACAGGAACACACACATTTTCACACACAGACACACACACACTCACATTCACACACTCGGACACTCAACACCCCCCTCCCCTGAGGGCCTAGAAGCTAATTAGCTCCTAAAGCATTTATTTATCACAGATAAACTGTCAAACAATCTCACTGGCACATCCCCAATGGAAATAAGAACTACTCATTAGTTTGTTCAATTAAGCTTTCTTTTCCCACTTCAGCCTGCCCTCCCCACATCACCACCGCTACAAGAATACAGTTTTTGGTAACTGCAAAAGTTGCTCTGCTTAAGCTGATTTCTCATGTACGTATACGCCACAGTAAATGTGTAAGCTTCCGGGCGTCTCTGCTACAGTAGTTTGTATGTGCACAGAAGTAGATTTACCTAAACTGAGTAAATCTGTATGTGGAAAGTTCTTAAAAAGGGAAATATGATGAGAAGTCCTAAAACAACCCGGGGAGATTAGTTTACTGTAACAACACTCAAGGAAGCAGCCGTCTGCTGCCGCCGCCGCTGCTGCTGTTGAATAAACTCATGAGGTGAACTCACTTCACATCGCAAACTTTTCCACACGAAGGCCTATTTGGGATTATTTTGAGCTGAATGAACTGAATTCATATTGTTGACTCTGCTGCACTTCATTTATGCAGCATGACAACAAGCTGGGACCAAGTGGATCGAACGCAGTGTCGTGACAACTTGGTGTCAATAGCCAATTATTCAGTGTGCTGAAATAGTACATTTGAGCTTCCATCTGTACAGTATTTTGCAAAAAAACATGTTCTTATTTCAGGTTGGCTGGACTGTGTTTGATCTGGAGGCTGAGATATGCAGCTTATACTTTCTGTTGCAATATAATCTTTAAATACAACCGGTGGAAGATATCAGGCACCTCACTTATATTTTATGTTTTATATATTATTTAATGTGCTGAGCAGTAGTTTTAGCAGTAAGAGTAAAGTGCCAGTTTAGTCTTTATTCCACCGATGCCAAGAATCGTCATATTTCTTATGCATTAGGGTTAATTGTTCATTGATGTGAATTTACGTTTTTGTCCTCCATTGTCAAGGTTTTTCCCACTATTCCATGATATAAAGACAGTCGCTGTGTGTTAAGAGCAGAAAAGGATGAAAAGATATTACCATGAACTGAACCTGGGCTTGTTCTGACTCATTTCATTAAATCATTAAAAGCAAATTAAATCTTAAGCATCACTGGTATTTGAATGTCAGAGGCATTATAGATTTGTTGAAGTAACACTGAAGTTGCCAGGAACCTTTTCTTAAGGTCAAACCCTCATCACAAGTAAAGATTACGGATATTCCCACCGATTCCGTTTTTTTTTTTTCTCCCTCATACACCAAAATACTCAGTAGCACAACAGTCATCAACATTGCATGGAGGCAAACTTCCCTGGCCTGCTGATGAATGTGCTGAACATGGAGAGGGGTTTTACTTTCCTCAGGCCTGAGTATCTATCCCCTCAAGACAGTATTTCCGAGACACCACGAAGGCAATATTTGGCCCATTCCATCACTCTAATTCACTCCCTGCACATCCATATTTCATTCGGCCTCGGCTTTAATGAAAGTCATGGCAACTTCACCACCACTGGAGTCTCTAAGCGCACACACTGAAAAGAAAAAAAAATCATAAATAAGGACATTGGCCTTCATACAAAACAATATGAGAGGGAATGAGGCCCCAAAGTTGGGTGGAGAACAGGGAGAGGAGGGTGGGAGGATTCAGCTGTGCTGTAGTTGGGGAGGCCATCTGCCTGAAAGAGCCTGGCTATCTCCCATCCCCACTCCCCACTTTTCCTCCATCCGACACCCCCTCCCCTCCCCTCCCTCCCTCCCTCCACTGCACAGACAAGTGCCTGTTTATCCCAATGCCCTTCAGAAGACATTAGCACAGGTCTCATGTGCAATCCTGTTATCTTCCACTGGCCTGAATATGCTCAGATTTTAAGTAGGGTTTGCTGTGTTGAGTTGGGCGTCTATATCCCCAGGAAGTAAACATGACATCCCCACTAAAAGGCTGCTGGGACACTGGGCTGGGCGGCAACGGCTGCTACCTGCATATGCATCGCGTTTACAACAGCCCCCTCCCGCTGGATACAACACCGCATTAGCTGGAAGAGCACACTGTCATTGTGAACTCACTCTTTTGGACGCAACTCATGTGACAATAAGAGCCGAGTTTAATTCTCCTGCTTGTTTGAGACCTCTGATAAAATATTAATAGCAAAAACACAAAACCACACTTTCTATAGTTTATAATACTGTGGACAATGAGTATGTAGACAAAAACAATACGTTTTTAGAAATATGAAATGAGAAATATGACAATGAGTACATTTCTTTGACATTCAGTTTTATTCTAGAGAATTATATTTCTATATTGCATCAGGGCCTTCCTCTGCAGTAATCAAGCCTCCTAAATCACACACCACTGCAACAAGGCTGTTCACACTGAGGATACCTTGACTATCAATCCACAGGCCTCTTGTTGAAACAGTGACAACACTGGCATCACATGATTTCTGTTTAGATATTTGATGAAAAAAATTTGCCGAGGGATCGCACCGTCTGTATATCATGCACTCCTCTGGGACGGTGTGGGGAATGACCGGAGAACCACTGGACTTGCCTCATAGCAATCAGAGCTGCCAAACATCTACGCATGCATCCGCCGTGTATTGTGAATGTAATTATGTTTGCCATATGATATTGCCTGGTGTCTCTAAAAACAATATGGCATCGTGCGCCACTTTATTGGCTCCAGTAAATATGAGGTCAGGTGACGGTTAGCCTAACACAGTAGACGGGAAACAGGAGGAAAACACAGCGAAGGTCTCTTTTCTCCTCCAAGGGAGACAACTGTTTGTCCAATTTGTTTTTTTGAACAGATGAAACAAATGAGATATGAAGTGTAAATTAAAGAGCTTTAGAGGTGTTGGTAGGCAGATTTAGGCTGATAGGGAGCAGAGTGGTATTGATCTTTTCATCTATTGCTCATAAAGAAACTAAATAAGTGTATTTCCCCATTTACTTAGTATAACTGTTACTTCAGTGTGGGTGAGCACAGAAAACGTTTAGTTTTTGACTAAGATCACCGCAGTTAATGGCTCCAACGACGTCGACATTGCAGCAGCGAATCACGCTTTACTGCAACAACTTAGTTAAGCTGAGATGAATGAATGGAAGTATTTTAAAAGCATGCACAAGTTGCTGGCGTCCACTTCCTGCTGTCCAACCTCTGCTCTCCAGCACGATACCGCAGGTAGCAGCGCTCGCTCATTGGATATGCACCGTCCCAACTGTGGAGCTCAACTGATTAACACAGCCAGTCAGCAGATTAATGAAAGCTGCAAATTATGCCATCATTACTCAATTCATTATTTCTAAATAATTACACCAAACGCACAGGACGAGACGAACGCAGCTGCTGGATTTTAATCTGTCTCCTTTCTCCTTGTTTTTTTTTTTTTTTTTTAAATGGAAAACAAAGGACAGTCAGACAGATTCGGAGATTTTCAAATGGAAGTGCTCGGAGCGGCCGCACACACTCCCTCCTCGTTTGGAACAATTTAACAAAGACGCTGGTGCTCGGAAAGAAAATATATGGACACACGCCCTTACTCAGCCCACTGCCATGACAGTGGTGTTAAATTAAATACAACATGTTAATGTGTCTCTGGAAAGAAATGTGTTTCTGACGTATTTCATGTTGGAAGAAAGGGTCAGCATAATACATCCTTTACCTGCATTTGCTGAAATATAGTAAATGTATCAACAAGGTTTCAAGTCAATGGTCTAAAAACAAATACAGAGATGAGTCTATTATCCTATTACAGCCACTCAGAGCGGTGTGATGCAGAGAGAGATAAAGAACAGACTGAGCCCATCTGAGCCCATCAGAGGACATTAAATGCTCTCACTCTCTCCTCTCTGCTTTCACAGGGATCCAGCAGAGCAGAGGAGGCGGGGCTGCTAAAGTATGCAGGCCGGGATCACACAAGGCCTGCAAAAATTACACAAATAAATTGCTACCAAACTCATATACTGCTGTGTACATAATATCACTGTGCTCCAATCAAACATAAACAAAGTCTGAGCAGGGATAAATTATTTTCTGGAAATTAAAACAAAAACAGTTGACACATGAACAAAACTTGACATTTAAATTTCTCTGCAGCCCATACTGTATCATCTAAAGGGGGGTTTTTATGTTTGAAACCACAGGCTATCAAGCATCAGCTTTTAATTAAGAACAACATCACCATTTAAGGTGTGATTTCTCCCAAATCTACCAAGTCATGCACTGTAAAAATCACTGTAAGAGTGCACCCTGTCATGCAAACTAAAGCAGAGAAGTGCTATTTCCTGCAGGTGAAAACTGGCATGTAAAGACAAAGTGTTTTCATTTGAAGTGTGGCTGTAAAGGGGATAGTCACAAATGAAAATGAGGGAGGGAAGAAAGAAAAAAAAGCCCATTGCAAATATCCCCTGAAGCTGCCTCTTTAGAGAAGCAGGCTCAGCATAAGGTATTCACTTTGCAGATAAAGGCGTTCTTTCCACTCATAATCAACATATACAGTAATGCATCATTTTCTAGCAGATAGCAAGAGAAGAATTAACTCAAATTATTTTAAGTTTTTGTTAATTACTTTTGGAGCCTGAAGCTGTTCACTGCAGCAGCTCATGCCTCAGAACTGCTGGAAAGTTTACAGTCGCTCAGTCACATTAGCTGACTTCAAGCACTTATCACCCAACTCTAAAGCAGTGCTTTATGAAGCATCACGGTCTTTATCTGTATGTACACCTCCAATGTGATCACATGGCTAAATGATATTTCTGCTAACACTCATCCCTTAAATTAAAAAAAGCAGTGGGCGTGCATTTCTGTGGGAATAATCCAATACTCCTGATCTCAATGGGGCATTTATGGAGGGTTTTATAACTCTAATTATCTAAGCCCATTACAGTATATCAACTTTTAGTGGTTCATTGTATTCCCAATATGCATCAACTGGACAGATGCCTCTCTGGCACAGAATATTTATCTCCAATTACAAGACACGAGGCTAAACTTTAGCTAACATGCAGCTTTTTATGCCTTCGCAATTACGAACATGGTCGTCCGATGTTTAAGTAGAAGAGTGGAAGATGTTGCCGTGGTGCAGACTGACTCGGAGCCAGAGCAGCCCGACAGTGGACTTACAGTGAAAAAGTGACACCCAGGTTTTATCCCCTAATCTCCTGTCAGGGGTCATATTTGCATACAGATATAGGATTTTTATATATATATTTATATATATATATATATTTTTATTTTTTTTTTTTTTTTTTAACCAATTTTTATACTTGTATGTGTCCTTTGTTTTTAACCTTTGCTGCGAGTACTTGTACTATGTGTGGTTGTAGGAATATGTATTATTATTGTGTTGGGTATGGCTGTGGTATGTATGTGTGGATTGTTGTTTTGCACCTGCACTTTTGATGTCCTTCCGCAACGAAGTTCCTAACGGAATAATAAAGTACTTTTGAGTTTGAGTTTTGAGTTGAGAGCAGATTATTGACACTAATGGTATTGACGTGGTAATCTGAACGCATATTATAAATAGACAGGGTTTGACCAAAATACAAGATTACAAGGCATCAGTGCGGTGTATCGGTTAACCATATTTAACATGTATGTTTAGTATATAAAAACACATTGACTGCTTTAACAACACACTATAAAGTGGTTGTAAGTGGATATAATGACAATTGCATGTACTTATATGAAAGATTCATAACTACCGGATGAACACATAAATAATTCATAATGTGATCAAAGTTGTAATCATATAATGTGGTTGCTGTACATGTAGATAAACAGTTCAAAAGCTTGGTGTCACACTTTTGAGTATGGATTGTTTCATGTGTGCAATTATACGTTACTGCTGCTATATGTTATCAATCATTCATTAGCTGTTTACACACCAAATGTAGGCTGTGGGTACCCATATACAGTATATATATGAGTCCCCTAGGAAACAACAACCTTAAAAGCTTTAAATAAGGACTTCGATCATGCAGTAGTTCATGCTGTTTGTTATTTTCTAATGGTATTTTCTTTTAGCCATTTAAATGACAGTGCGCTCACCTCCCCACACGGAAATGTTCCACCCCTCTGACACGATTTAGCAGTAACACCATCACCACATCCTGGGCTCAGCTACACGCAAGATTATTGTGACTGGTTTAAAGACATTGAAACAATGTTTTTATTTATTGTTAATGGGGGGCAGCACTGACGCCACACTGTGGAGATGGATCAGACTATGCAAGAAGACTAATATGCCAGTATTAACAGTTACTTTAGAGTAATAAACCATTTATTAGGTGTTAATGCACTGCTTATAAAATTCTAACTAATAAGGGTTAAATGTGGTTTTATTCCGTATATACAATGGGAAGTGATCGGAAAAGTTAATGTTTGGAGCAATTTTCTAATTTTCTAAGTATCCCCTGAAACATGGGCCCCCTCACCACAGCAGCCGGTAGCTCAGCCCCTGACAAAGATGTTAATGTTCTGCAAAGAATGTGCAAATTGCAGAAACAAGTCCAAGTGTGGGCAGAAAACACTTCTGGTACTTAGAACCAGCGATGGAACAAATTTGGTCAAATTGGTAAAGTGCCCAAAGGGAGGAGGGAGATGTTCCACGGAAAACCAATTCCAAGCTTGGGTGAGCTCAGGATTGTTTGGAAACTCTCCAATCTGGGGGCCTGCATTGAATTGCGCGTCAGGCAGACACTGTTAAATAAGATTAGAATAAGGACCAAGAGAGCAGCACAGGTACCTCACAGGATGGCTGTGTAATGTCGAACCACAGTTACTCTTTAACAGCTGTACATCAGCCGAAGCAGTGTTGTAAAAAATGTTACATGAGATGACATGTAAACTCACTGGGCAGTCACTGGAAACATGAGAGGTTTATAGTGCATTATGAGCTCTGTTTGGAACAAGTCCTGTTTCCTGCTTTGATTTATTCCTCGTAGCACCAATTAGGCTTGGCCCACTCCTGGAGGAGTTGAAAAGCTGACGATGGATATGTCATGGGATGGTATGATCAAAGCAGAAAGAGAAACACAGAGAGAAAGGAATCTCATTCAGTTTCATATTTATTAGGCCTTCAAGAGACTTGTATTACAGCTTGTAAACGTAGCCACTTCCAAAAATGCAGCTTAAATCGTAAAAAAAAAAGCAAAATGAAGACCTCAGAATGAAATAAACAGACACATTAACATCTTTTGATGAGCACGCCAGTAAGCCAATGTGACAGAGAGATCCTGAAGCCTCGAAACACTGACTGATCTCTGCCTTCCTTTTGGTTCAGTTCATCAAGGGCACTGAATCATTATGCAAGAAACATTTTAAAGGGGTTATACTCACTGTTAGTTTCCATGTTTTACACTGAATGGTTTTGGCCGCATTGGCAATAACCTGCATAATGATGGAGAGGGTGATATCATGCAACCATCAATTCCCTTTGTAAACCACGTCTCCACAACCTGCATACACTGGTGCATACACAAAGAGCAGATTAATGTTTTAAAATGTAAAAACATTTAAATGCAAGAAAATATCCTTTACAATTTCCAACTTTGCATTTGCAACATCCTAGTTTATATTTTCTGTTTGTATGCTGCAGTGAAAAACAGAATTGCTTGGTTGGTGAATAATATTCAAACATGGCTGTCTATTATCTGCTATTATCTCTTATTGTCTTATCCTACAATCAATCTTGTTGCACAGCATTACTTGGTTGGAAAAAACAAACAAACATGAATGACATGCTGCTTTAAAGCTGCATTAATGATTAAATTGAAGCTGTAAACACAACACTAACACATTATCACATTTTAAGTTGATATGGCCATTTTGTCAGCAAACGGTTGCCAGTTTTGGGCCAATTATGGGCCACAAAATCAATGCAATAAAAAAAGATGCTTGAGTTCACTATAGAGCCATGGGGAACTGCACACTGTGGTGATAATTCACCTCAAGAATGTCCTTTCATATTTGTAGCCATTTAAAGTATTGTTTATATACATATTAATACTGTTATTATACTGGTTCATATTTAGTGCAGCTCCAAAGCATCTAGTGAATAAGCTAATACTCATATAATATTGAAGCTGCAAAGCCACTCTATAATCAAAGCCACTGTATAATCAAAAGCAACTACAAGTGCTCCAGAAATTATGTGAAGTGGTCACAGAGTCACTAAGTGTCCATAGAGGAAACACAGTTTTGGTTTGTGTGAAGTGAGTTCACTGTTAAATACAAGGACGTGGAATTAACAGGCCGCCTTTCTTCCTTTCATCCTCAACTTAGTGCTGTTTGACTGAGACAGATGGGGAAGGTAAATCAAGGCAGCTGAGTGGAGAGCACTGCTGACAGCACATTAGAGCCTCTCTCAATGAACTGTCACAAGTGCACAGTGAAAGTAAAGTTTGATCATACGTGGCTGCTGTCCTGTCAGACATCCTTAAAAGCAAATGGGGCCTAAGTGCTGTGGAGCTCTGAATGAGCCTGAGACGACAGTTGTAGCCGGTGCATAGAGAGGGCATCGGCACTCCATCCTCCATGCTGCAAAAGGACAATGAGGTGAGGAGGACTCTGGCAGCCGTTCTCTCCCGGCACCCTCATCCTCGCGGTAAAAGCATCTGACAAAGTGTCAGTCTTCCACATCATCATTCACATCATTAAGAGCTGCGCCTGAACTTTTATGCTGCTTGTGCAAAAAGGTCATAAATCTGTGCAAAGCTCCACATCTCCACTGGGCGCGTGCTACTGCAAACATTTCCTCCATTTTTTTTTTCACCGTATGTGTTATGTCATGTGTTGATTCAAACATTGTATTGCTATTGACATGCTATCATGCTTCACAAAAAGACATGACGTGCCACAGAATGATGCCCTATAATGATAGAGGCTCTGGTGAAAATAGTTCTAGATATTAATTGTTAATAAAGTCATATTACACACTGAATTAAAACCCGGATTTCTTTTGCATAAGCATCAGACATATTGTAATTAAGATACCAATGACAGGTTAAGATCAGGGCAAGTCTTGAAAAGTAATAAAGTAATGAGGTCAAGTATTACAAAAACTGTAGTACGGAATTGCCTTACCTATGAAGTCCCCTGAAATGATTTCTTTCTTCCATTGCAAAGCAAGAGACTGCATACAGTACACCCTGTTACTACTGTAGGCCTGAAAGATGCAGACATCTTTAAAATATTCACATAATAACATTTACATTGTTTTTAATGTATAGGAACGTATTTTGCACTTAAATTTTCAATTTGCTTTCATTATTTTTGTATTCTTTTGCCTTTAATGTAGAGACATGTTCACCTTTTGGTAACATCTTAGCGACCATGTCAGACCGGTCAACCATGCAGAATGGTTATGTCACCAGAGTAAGAGGTTGCCACCTCAATTAAATGAAGCTGGCCACAGAAAAAATTAATCACTAGAGCATATTTTTCCAATCAGATAGAAATGAGGCTGAATTAACATTTGTCAATGCCTCTCATTAAATTAAAAATTAAACTTGCCAAACACTATTATTGTCAGATTGCATACACATATTTAGAACTTTTAAAAAAACATTTTTGTGAATGTTGTTTTTTTTCACTTATCAATTCCACAAAGCATTTGCAAAGTGTAGATAAATTGCAGATTAAGCTGATTAGATGAAGCTTGATTGCAGCTTTTGAAAAACCTAATCTGTAATAACCAGGGCTTAATTTGTCTGATTGGAAAGCAGAGCAACTTAAATTAAAGAAAACACAATGGGGCAGTTACTGTGGGAATAGGTAGGGAGGCCAGAGCTGATATATCTTTAATGAGTAACTTACAGGCCCTTGGACCAGCGGTGGGTAGAGCCTTGTTTACCTCAGCCCAAACCTGCACTCCGACACCGTACGCTACTTCACTCTTCCATTAGGGTGTATGTTGAGGCCTGTGCCCACTGTTTAGCCCGGCGCAGAGGCACTTCTGTAGCTGTAGGAATTTGGTCTCCCACATATCCTAAAACCCACTTTCATTCGTTTCCCAGTTGGCCTGCACACCTTATCTGTGATGCAAAAGAACACTCTCATAAGTGCCCTGCTGGAGAGGGAAAACACACAAACAAAGAAATATTCAGACATAGATTGAACTTTGTTGTTCTCAACCAATTTGTTTGGTGGGTGGTAGTGGGCAAATGGGTTGTTTTTCTAACCCATTTAAAAAATTTACAAGATTGGTGAGTAAAACATGTACATTGAGAATGTGGGATCATCATTATGACATTAAAAATGTAAACATTTCCAGAGGCCTTTCAGAGCCCCGGTGTGAGCGCATTGCTTCTACGCTGATGCTTTCAATGTTGACCATTTAACGCCGATGTCATAACCGTCCTCAAGGGAGTTTTTCTTTAACAAAGAGGATAACCTAGTTCAAAAACACTGAGCAGAGGACAATGGCTGAGCAGAAATGGTCCGTAAGTCCATGCCATTGTAGCTCAATGCTTTTAGCGTCGCTGTTCCTTAGACAGACATCACCTCGCGTCTAAAAGTGGGTCTGAACCAGGAGAAACAGCCATTAAGGGCAATTCAGCTGCATGAAAGTAGTGTCTGACAGGTCCTCTCTCAGTGACAGATGCCATTATAACCTGTAAAATGTGATCCTGGCACTTTAAGGTTGTGTCATTTTACCCTTCAACTCTGGCAGCCCATCTGCTCAATTTTAAGGACACGCTCCTTTGTTTTAGGTTGTACACAAGCCAATGTGTTCAACATCCGTTACCTCGCCACGTCAAGTCAATTTTATTAACACAGCATCAAATTATAACAGAAGTCGTCTCGCGGCACTTTTCATACAGATCAGGTCTAGAGCGTACTCTTCACAATGTTATTTGCAGAGGTACAACAGTCGCTCATGAGCAAGCACTTGGTGACGGCGACGAGGAAAAACTGCCTTTTAACAGGAAGAAACCTCATGCAGAACCAGGCTCAGGATGGGCGGCCATCTGCCTTGACCAGTTGGGTTGAGAGAGAGAGAAGGAGGAGGAGAGGGGGAGAGGGGGAAGAGAGACAGATATGAAGGAGAGGGGGAGTGAGTGTGTGTGTGTGTGTGTGTGTGTGTTTATTATAACTAATTTCTAATTTCAAATCCCCTTTGAGGGGAGATATTAGGGAATATTTTTAGGCTGGGAGTCTGTTGGCCAGCTCAAAATGACTTTCCCTGTGTTGCATTGTTTTTTCATATATACTACAGTATAAGGTTATTATCCCCTCACAACATAAACAAAATCTATCTGCCCCTGTTTCTGAGGGCAATATAGTTTCTAAGGCTTCGAATCAAGACTCCATTTCTTGAACTACAACTCCTTCAAACAAGAAGCTATGAGGGAAAAAAATACTCAAATTTTCAGCGTCACCACAGTTCAGATGACAATTATGACAGCCCAGGTTTAATCATAGAATCGGGTAGTTCATTTTCTCAATGTCAACATGAAACCTTGTCAAAAAATGAATTCTGTCTTTCTCTCGGGAGATAAGCAGGCTCCAGTGCACCGGGCTCATTCAGAGGAAAAAAACTTGCAGGTCACAAGGCAGCGACTTGCATGTTTTCTTATTTTTTTTCACCCTCTCGCTCTATCCTCCCCCTCTCCTTTTTTCTGAAAACCACCCAAGAAGAGATTAATCATGAAGGGAAAACTCAACTTCACCCTCTAGCTGCAGGTCACAGTTCTTATTTCGTGTGGAATTGGCTTTCGGAAAGCAGAAGGCCTGCCCGGGGGGCAGGGACCTGATATGAGAGGAATTTGAGAATGAAGCAGAGGGGATTGATTAGCCCACTTCATATCCCACACTCCGTAAGCACAGTCCAGCTGCAATCTAACACACCGCTGAGCTGAATAGACAAGAGAAATTGGATTCCTTCCTAATATTTAACCTTCAAGTCAGCTCTAACAGCTGTTGATGGGTTGCTCTCCCAGGTAGTTACAAGAGGACTTTTTACATGTTACACAGAGAGGGAATAGCAAAGTGGGAATGTGATGACTTTTCTGTAGGTTATTCAATTACAATGGTGCAAAGAGCAGCTAGGCCATTGAAGCACATCATCTGCATGCAACTGCACTGAGGGATTTAATTTTACACCTCTACAGGCTGTGTGAGTGTGTGTGTGTGGGCATACACACACACACACACACACACACACACACATCTACACCATTCACGTTCCTGTTGGCAAATGTGCACACACGCACGTGCACAAACAAGTGTACACGTGTATACTCAGATCAAGAGCAATTAATGCCACGAAAGTTGAGTGTGCAGCTAATGGATGGATCATATACTGCCATAATGACTAACTTTGATGTTGGTTGTCAAAGTAGACCTATTTAGACTCCGAGTGCAAAGCGCTTGAAAATATCCTGTAATGCTTCCTTTCTTTTTATCTCTTTTCATGGGCAGATGTTAGAACAAAGAGCGATGGCATCACTTCCTTACCCTTAGATCTCAAGAGTGACTACCATTTAGACTTCTGGTTTCCTTGGTCTGCACTCGAATCCAGATCAATGTATAAAAAAAAAAAAATAGGAAGAGCTGACTGATAAATGGCGCATCTCAGCGAGTCTGTGACCACATTAGACACCGATGAATATTTAGCGGCTTCATTTATAGGCCAGTTTGATCACATCCACCCACCATCTCTTGTGCCAGTCTTTGGGATGTGTTGATAAGAGAGCAGGATGTCATCAGGCTCTTTTCTCAAGTCATTAAGCCATACAGTTTATTCCAAGCAAAGTGTTGCCCATTTGAATGAGCACATTAATGTCTTATGATAATTAAGTGCTTGAGTTGCAGAATTGCAGAATTGGATTCATTAGTAGAGTCACACATTTTTTATTAGCACCTTATTCTGTTCCAGGGCTGTAGCAAAGCCTGACAACATGCAGCTCTCTGCTTCTACACAATGAATAGTAGAAATTTAAGCATTGTACTTCCACGATTAGATAGGGCATTTTGTAAAAACTTAACATCATGGATTTGAAAGAAGTAAATTTAAAGTAAATTTAGCTGATTTTTATGTCCCCCATAAGAATTTGGGTCAATTTGCTTAAGCATATTTCAGGCACGGGAAAGCAATCCAATAAAGTAGTCTGGTACAAATCTATAGATAAATGGTGCTTCACATTCAATTACAGTGAGGATTTTATCTTTACTTTTCAATGATTTTGTCAATTAGTCAACACAGAGTTTCTTAATTCATCAAGGACTCCGGCCATGGTATTAGTCAGTGTGTAAGCATTTACTCGATTAGCAAAAAGCAGGAGGGAGAGAAGGAGAAAACACATTAGACGACGTGGATGTTTTTCTGTTAAAACAAACCTACGAGTAAATGAGAGACACACACACTCTACTGAAGACAGTTATTTGAGGATGATCTCTGCTTCCTGAGCTGGGCTGATAGCAAACAAACAAGAAAAAGGTGGTAAACAGTCCCTTATTCCTTGAGTTTTAACACAATAACTATCGAGCAAACACACAGCGCACCAAACCAAGCCACTAGGGAGCCAATGCAGAGACCATGAAACCATACTCACAACACAAATTAATTGGAGGGAGGAAGAGAGAAAAAAAAAAACTAATTCTGACATTCCCCGAAGAGGGTCTTTCATCTTATAAATAGTGGCTGCAAACTTGAGTATTTTGCTTAAGCAACACAACACTGCAGATGATAGGATTCGTTTGGCTCAACCCCAGGGGCCCGCCATGACAAAGAACACTTGTTTAGCAACTGCATAACCGGGTCCCAACATGGGCCTGTGACTGTGCCCAACCTCACCTCGAAACCTGCTCCATTTGCATTCTTGCCTCTCCAGACACCAGGCGACAGCGTCTAAAGGGATCCAGCGTCCCAGAGATGGCATTGGAGGCTCACACATAAATTAGTCTTTATTCCCCCAATTCTCCTCCCTCTCTTCTCTCACTGCTTCTCCTCCTTCTCTCTCTCTCTCTTATTTGTCCCATGGCTTCACCACACCACAGTTCATGTAAAGGAGAGAGTGAAATCCAACTATTAAAGTTTCTCCATCTAATTACAATCTGTATTTACTTTCCTGGGGCTGCTGTGTGAGCCGGCATATCGGCTTTTTAAGTCTTGAAACCAATGTTTAATTCAGCATTGAACATGTCCTTTGGAATAATAAAACAAAAGTGTAAAATAAAGTTCATGGCAAACCCAAAACCACATACTGAATGACGTACTTGGATAAAAGTCAGCAGGTTTATAGCATGTGGAATGAACTACAAATTATGATATTTTAAAATTTTCTGCCTCATAGCACACGTATTTGCCTCAGACACAAGCATCCTGTTCGCTTTCCATGTGGGCATTCCCATTTTTAGACACTGAGAGCATATGGATTTCTCTTCATAGGCCAATATGTTTTTCATTGCATTCAACATTAAATGCATACAACCTGTATGAATGTGAATCTGTAGTTGTGAATGGTCCACACACGTTGATTCTGACCATGGTGTGCTCTATCTTTTGCTTAGTATAAACTGGAATAGGTCTGATCCTTTGACAATGTGACCATGCACAGTATAAGCAGGTTGGAAAATGGATGGATGGATTGATGCTGACCAAATATCCCAAAAAGATGCGACTCCCACTTTTTTTTTTCGATGATACAAAAGGCCCATTAGAGGGGCTCTGGGGACCCAGTGCACAGTCCACCCACAGATGGATGGCAAATTAAAAGAAATAGCTGAGTAAATGAATGGGAGAACATTAGCAAATGTAGATGTTTCTATGCACGACACAAAGGGTCACTGAAAGGTTTGATGAGTAATGAAATGAAATGACTCATACATCACGGCCTTCACAGCTGCTACTTTTCAAGAACATATACTATATGGATTCTGGACTAGCATGTTGCACATTGATATAAAGATACTTTATGTTGGTTTTTCCTCTAAATTGTCACCCATCTGTAGTTGTGTGTCAAACTAGCATCTTCTATAGCGGTGGTATTGCTACATTAGCAGATAGTAAAGTGTTAAAAGCAGAAAGTTCACAGAGCAGAGGAGCGCTCCCTCCAATCTGTCCATCTAATGGGAAAAAGGGAAGACGGAAGACCACTGTTGTGTTGACTCTTTCAAATGCCACCCCCACCAAATCCCTGCCTTTTCCAGACAGTCACACGCTTCCCTGGCACATCATTTGCTATTGCCGCAAATGTGATCATTAATTCACCCTTCCCAGAGAAACTTCATATACCCATGACACATTTTTTTCTTTGTCTAATTAAATATAATTTTGAAGCTCTTTAAATCCAACTTCATCCAAATGCACAATCTAATTTTTCATTTGCTTTTGTACATGATATAAGACATCAAGTCAATAATTTATTAAATTACTTTTCCCATTCATTTTCTTCTATCTATAATTGATCTCTCCAGTTGAAATTCTGTTGTTCCTCTTACTCAGCCAGTCTGCGGAGAGGCTGCGTGACATCACTGTGAACAGGGCTTGTACCTCCCCACCTCCCCATGCCCTCACTGGAAAACACACACACACACACACACACACACACACATACACATACACACAGATGTTCCAACACAGCAGCTTGGGAGATCTTTGGCCCTTTATGTCTACGTTAACCATTAAAAGCTTGATTCCCTCCGTTAAATAGGTTTGTTACTTTTTGGTGCAGTTTATTTATCATGTTTTTTTTTTTTGCACTGGTACAATTTTGATTGTTTTTGTATGTAATCATAATTTGATTTATTTTCTTATTCATTTTCCTGACTATAACTGGTTTCTGAAATTATGTTTATTAGTTAAATTAATTGACATAATGGTGTTTTTGTAAAAACACAAACAGTAGCAAACAGTAGCCATATTTGGAGACGTACTTGAGGAGCAACAGACGTGTTGGTTTACAGAACCAACAACATTTATACAGAGCAGATGTGGTGCTAAAGTCAAGCGGACCCCACCAGTCACGATTCATTCTTTGGTTTGGTTTTTTTTTTGTCATCTTTTCTGTACATGTCACTGTTACTGTAGAGGAAACAAAGAAATAGGGGGAAATAGGACATTATTGTGAATAGTTTTATTATTTTCAAACAATTACTGGTATTGTTGGTGACTGACAGAGACCTTGCATTGACAATATCAATTCGATGCTTCATTATAAAAAAAAAAAAGCCAACAATACATTTTATTCATAAGCACCTTTCAAATACATGATCAAAACAATAGCAGCAACAAATCATCAGTGGTGGAGGAGGAGGAAGACATCGGGATCTTCCATTCATAGACAGATGATGCTTTCTGGCCTTGATGGCCAGTGAGGTCTAAAGATGAAGGAAGGGGCTGTGTTTACCCTTGTGGGCTTCAAACCAGTGTTCCAGCTGACATGGACTCAAACTCACCGGGGCCTTCACACTACGCCACCAATGAGAGACCATACCTCTGTTAGGTCATAGCAGTGAGTGGAGGAGGCTGTTGGCTTGGGCTTTCATCTCAGGGGAAACTATGGATCCTTGAGGAGCGCTGAAATAGCAGACGCTGGAGTTTCTGTGGTAATGGAGCTGGTCCATGGGAGAGTGGGACCATTGTCCATTGTTATGTTCCAGGTTGCCACAGCCAGAGGAGGCCAGGTGTTTGGCTTGAGCTGTGGTGATAGTGGAGAACTTCTCTCTGAGCTCAGCTAGCCTCCAGACCAGCGATGTCTTCTCTTCAGCTTAGAGATGACACGTAAAGCATTAAACAGTACACAGCCAGGATAAGTTTCAGTCATGAGCAGGACTGTCTGCAGAGAGTACGAGTGAAGCCGGTGATTAAGACCAATAAAAACTCTCAGTACAAACCAGTGTTCCACCAGTAATGTTTGGGAAGCAGCTGCTGCCACAAACATTTACTCGGCTTTTTGAACCAAAAACTTAAAACCCAGACGCCTGATGGCTAAATCCTTCATCCAGTTAAAAGATACGACTAAAAAAATCTGAAAATCGTCCCTTTGAACTCAGTTTATGGAAGATGTCTGGGCAGGCAGTATGTACAAACCCATACTGGTTATTATTTTCAAATGATTTTCTGATAGTTCCTCTCTTCAGGAGTGTAATCAATGCTACAAGTTAGCAGATAAACTGAGATTCAGTTCCAACAGAGGACAGAAGTCTGGTTATATCTGAAACCAGGAAATCAGATCCATTCTGGGTTTGCATCCAGTCTTTCGCCTTATTCACAGTAAACGGCTTCAGGCAGGTGGGTTCACCACTATAGACTTAACAATGAGTGCAATGAGATGTAATGTCCTCCACTTAGCTCTCTTGGGAGTGGCCTACAAACAGAGCACAGTGTTTTGCTACTCTCCTGGAACCAAGGTTTCTGCCAAGATTTGAGAGTCTTCTTGTACCTCAAAATTTTGGTTTCCAAAGTCGTTGTATTCCAACAGGACGGATGATGTTGAACCCAATGAAGAAGAAAAAGGAGAGGAGCTTCCTTTGGTTAACCAAGCAGGTGAACTCTTCCACTATAAATGCCACACCCTCTTTGGCAATGGCAGCTATCCAGACCAGGGTGCAGCTGTCATGCATCTTTTAGTGGCTCTCATGCGTCCTGCATATGAGGTGCATGCAGATACAATCTGAGCATCTTCGGATGCATCACAATCATTAAAACAGCCCAAACATTTCACCCACAGTCTGGTCCACCAGAAAGACCTGGAAATTCTCTCTTTTGGAAGCACGTCCAACCATGCATCTATGTTCATGAGTTCGCTCCTGGTGGAAAAGGACTGAACAGTACGTTCAGCTACAGTATAACTAAAGTCTTGGAGGATATGACTTATGGTACAGATCCAATGGAAGTTGCAACACTGCTTTGTGTTTTGATTCACCATCAAATACCTTTTGCTGGCAGGCACACGCTGTGATGCATTAGTGGATTAGGGAAGTTGTGCTTTGTTGTGGCAGAAATGTACACAGTGCATTGCAAATATTTGAAGATGTTCAAGTTATTATTAACAAATCCAAGTACACCTGGAGTCTGAATGAGGGCGCCTACTCTGTTTCTCTTCTAGCTGGAGACGCAGCTGCGTGAGATCTATTTTATCTGTGGGACCCTTCATGAGTGATGTCCCTAAGCCTTCTCCAGGAGTCAGCGATGTCTTACAGGTTTAGCCTGTTTGCCTCCATGTGTGTATTGTGTTAATTTTTTGTTGCTGCATGCCCTCTAGGGTTTTGCCAATGCACGATGAGCCCCCTGATCTACAGTATGGATCAGCAGAGCGATCGCCAATATCTTGTGCCTTTGTCAATGTCAAGGTGATAGTTGGCTCGTTTTCACAATAAAGTATTGACTCATTATCTATTATTATTAGAAGTAGCAGTATTAAATAACAGTTTGATGATACACCATCCCTCACATATTGTAGGCAGACACACACACAAACCAAAGGGCAGTTACTGAAACACTGTTTGTTGGGGGTAAGGAGTGTGCTGTGATTAAACAGAGCAGAGGAGATCGATGGACAGATAAGACAGAACGTGTCACTCTGTTCAGTTTCTTTGCTGCTGTTTTTTATCTTTAAGAACAGATCAACAAGAGAAGAAGAGAACAAACTGCCAGGCCATGAACAGCTGTTTCTACGAGCCAATTATTGCCCATTTTGAGCGAATAACATGAATGCTCTGATTACTAAATGCAAATAATTAATGCTTTTTGGTGACAGTTTGGTTTTAAAACAGCCATAAAATGTGTTTGTCATCTGAAAGTCATCACTCATGGTATCTGAGAAAGTGAGAGACAGAAGTGAGGAAAACTCAACTCTCTGGCTCGTAGGGTATCATAACAACCACCAGCACCACCAGCCACCTTCCAGCTATAATTCAGATGAGTGAAAAATGGCCAGCGTGTAGGTGTTTGTGTGTGTATTTATGCTCAGTCTCATTAGCATCAGACTGCTGCTCGGTCCGCACCTCGTCATGAAGCCCGCGTGTGTTTATGCCAAAGTGTGTGTTGGTGTGTGAGAGTGAAAAACCTGCTCTCACCATCGTTAGAAACAGAACCTGGCTGTTGACACAGCGCTGGGCGGTTAAAGTGGAAGTGTGTGTGTTTGTGTGCTGCCTGGTCTGGCAGTGTGTGTTTGTGTGTGTGTGTGTTAATGTCGCAGAGTGTGTATTGATTATATTTGTGCCACTCTAAAAGCTGTCTGCTACTGTGAGTTTCTTCCTCACTGCAAATTTTACCGTCACTCATTTGAAGTGGCGCCACCACGAGGAGTCATGAGGTAGTGAATGCGAAAAGACAAATTAGCGCGGAAATCCATTTGCGTAGAGCGCCAGCATGTCCTAATACAAATGTCAATATCTGGCTCCAGTGTATCAATAATGCATCGCAAGAGAAAGTCAAACAAGAGATTCATGTGTCACCTTCGAAATGTATTTGCAGGTTACATCATGAAAACAGCAGTAAAACTGCATGTAACAGTGTTTATCAGTGATGAGTCGTGTACAAAGTGAGAAGTATAAGATAATGAAAGAAATAAAAATAGCATTTTTCTACCTACACCAATAAATAGCTCCAGAGACGAGGAGAGAGGGTCAGACCCGTGAAGAGAAGTCTCAGAAAATTGGTTAATAATTAAATGTTTACATAATATGATGGTTCATTTTAAAATTCAAGAGCTTCACTGGAACAACTTCCTCCCCCTAATTACAATTTCCTTCTAGACTGACATTTTCCATGCAATCCTCAGATCTCTGGAAATGTGCTTCTGATTTATTATTTCTGCCTTCATCCCAGTTAGTTAGTGACAAGAAATGAGTTTATAAAATAAGAGCTCACATAATCGGGCCCTTTGACCTGCACAGCTGACTCATTATTCTATGTCAAAGGGAAGCTGAACATTTTTGACAACCATGTACAGTAGAAGGAGATTTTCTGTTTTTTTTTTTTCTCAAAATGTCTCTGTGCTGTTGAGATGAACTGCAGGGACATCAAACAATCTTGGATTCAGAGGGAAGACAGACCAAATTATTTGATGCCATCTGAGGCCTACCAGTGCTGAGGATCACAATACAGCTAGTTGACACGCTGGTGATTATTCATGGCACTCACGCTTATTATCCTGGAGAGACTGAACAATGGATTTCTGTTGTGGGAAGTGAACAGTTGGAACTTCTAACCTCTGCCAAAACAATCGTCCTATACATTTCTCTCTCAGCAGCGAAACAACAGAGGCCTGAAGGGATGCAGACATCTCCGTCTCCCTTGGGTGTAATCTGGCTTAGATAAATATTTGCCATGCAGTCTGAGCATCACACAAGACCATTGTGATGCTCCTGTGAAGCCCGCTGCGACTGCTTTACTCCACCGCAATGGATTTCAGCCTTCAAGTGACTTTCACTTAAAACGGCTCCCTCTTTGCTAAAATATCTACAAGCAGCCATGATATGCAGCAGAAAGTGGAATGAAAATCAATTTAAAAATCAATGGCAAGGCAGGGCATCTTGAATAATTTCACAAACATATGAACAAATGTAGATAATTATTCTTGACATTAAAATATTCCCCCCAAAAAAGAGAGAATTATTACTAGTGTGTTAGAGCTTTGTTTGCTCTGTAAAAAAAAACAACACCAGGCAAAAAAAACAAAACAGGTGGACTGTGTATTGGCAGTGACACAAATGATATTGCATTGTCTTTGAAGAGCTCCAGTAAAGCTGTTCTCTGAATTTCTGCTTACCCTGGAGCACACTGGCCCATGTAACTCGTGTTTTACCATCACACACATCCATCACCGAGTCAAGAATCATATCAATACTTGCCCATTTCCCCATTTGGGGAGAGCTGAGTAGATCAATTCATTTAAAAGGAACCACGGCCAGACATGCGTTTTAGAGATTAGAGCATATATTGGCTAGTCATCTGATGGAGGGTTGAAGGTTCATTAAGTCAATGGAATCCTTAATCAGTGGGCAAACTTTAAAGTCCAGACTTTTATGGCAGGATTTCTACTGCATATCTAGTTACAATGTTAAGGCACAGAGCACTAAACAGCCTTGGGCTTATTTCCATGATGTTTATATTGTATTTTAAAAATTATGTGTATTGTGTCCTTAGTGAAAAAGCCAGTTTGACAAAATGCCCAAGTTATTTGTTACAAGATATTTCGAAAAGGCCAGTAATGTATTTAGTAATGTGTTAGATGCAGCCTCACAGACAAGGCTTTTTTTTTTTTTTTTTTTTTTTACAAATCTGTTTTGTAACCTTGGTGCTGCTATGAAGCTTTGAGACAAATAATAATGGGGAAATATTGGTGAGCCATTATTTCTTGTTCCGTTCTCAAAGTCAAACAACCGGTAATCTTTGATAGTCAAAGACAAACGATAAAGACAAATGTCAAGCATCGAATGCCTGCTGTCATATCCCTATGGTATTGTCCAAATGACACTGGGTGAAAACTCACCCGAGTCCTCAATCACTGGGTTTATGTAAATCCCACAACTCAAGTTTCTGTCTCCTAGTCCCGCGTATCCCTCTCCAACTAAATCACGGGGCATACTCTGGCCGTGATTCTTAAGTGTCACTTGTGTCCACCTGAATTATTGTTTGTGTGTAATGCAGGGGAAGAACCGGCACGCAATGAGGAGCGGTTGTGCCCTCTGATTGATTGTTAAGTGTTGTCCAGGAGCCCATTGCCAGCCTCCACTTAACGGCCTGCACAGCAGAAAGCAATCAGTGGCTGTTACTAAGGGTCTCATGGGGACGGGCCCGGTCATGATTGATCTTCAGTGGATCTCTGAAGATGTCTCAGACAACTGGGTTTCACCAGAGCCGAGCTCAGGTCAGAGAGTGCCCTTAGACTTGGATGTGTGGCATCACACCAAGTGAAAACTTAGTTTAGCTCTACAAAAATAAGACGAAACCTTGTTTTTTTCGCCCCTTTAAACGGATTTCACTTCCCATGCTTGGAGGATATGAAATATCTTGGCGTTTCTGATCATGAGTTGTTTTGACCTATGCAGCATTTTAATTGGCATGACATATTGTGGGTATTTGCATGCATCATTCAAACAGTACGTTAACTGCAAATTGCTGCATGAAGCAACGTATTATAGCCAAATCGTAAATCCCACAGGATATATTGCATGTCTGCAGGCACTATTGTACCTGAGGACACACAGTTGCACACGCACGGCGCAGCGCAGCCACCCCTAGTACCGGGCTGCAGCGCTGTCGGCTCTCCAGTGGTGTGTCAATGTGTTCAGTGACCACAACGCCTGGTGTTAGTCTCATTACAGAGGGATCAAAGGGGACATGAGCTTCATAGCAGCGGGAACTCTCTTCAGCCCCCTGAGAAGCAACTCCTCCTCTAATCTCAAAGGTCACATTTAGTCATTCAAATATAAAACAGCATCACATCACTCACTCACACACCCATGTGACCTGCTGGAGACTTACCCCAGAGCAAATGCTCAGAGGAGACCAAAAAAAAAAAAAAGAGTGTGAAACCTGGCGTACACATTCAGGCATACGTAGTGCAGCGATAATTAGCCACAAAGGTGCTCAAAGGTGTGGTGATAACCCTTTTGATATTATATATGCTGGTAAATGTTGTTTTATTGAGTAATCTGAAGTCCCATACCACATTCAAACAATAACACTCATTAAGAAGAAGCTGAATGGGGATTTGTCATTGCATGTCGTTATAACGGCTGAAAATAATGGCATGAACTGTGCAAACACTATGTCTTTTGAGAAGATGCTTGAATGTCAGGAGTTAAGAGAGGTAAGGGAACATAAATAGGAAATAAAACCCTGTAACTACATGCATTTATTCTTTTCTTTTCCATCGCGTTTTATGTGCATGTTAAGGTGCATGTGTTGTGTCTGCAGTTTAATACACAACCACCGCTGTAAACATCGCTACGTTCACAATTAAAATCACACCAGTGATACGTGTCATGGAATTTAGTTTTCATTCTTTAAATGACACAGTGAGTGGACAATGATGGTGGCAGCTAATAACATTGCAGTGCCAACAGCAGTTCCTCGGGATCTGAGCAGCTGTTCTGCAGTCTATATTGGCCTGTTCTTCAAGTGGAGAAAAAAAAAGAGCAACCTAGATGAGAATTTTGTGCTTCAGTGGCTATTGAAAGATGAGGCAATAAACTGCTAAACTTGAGTAATCACACACTCCCTGAGGAATTTCTCAAATGGGGATGGTCAAAAACCTTGAAATTTGAGCCCCTCGCACACGGCCCAGGCTTTAACATTTGATGAGATTCATTATTGTAGGGAGCTGAATACAAGTGTCTCCTGATTACAGGGCCCACCATTAAAAGTTCCCACCAGTGTGCATTTCCATGGTAGAACGTCAATGGGATTAAAATCTCAATTCACTCCAGTCAATTCTCCAGTAACAAGATTTCATTAAAAGCAGGCAGGGAGGAAAATGGACTAGAAAGCACTGAAACAGCTGGACTATAAATTATAAAAATGTGCTTTCTGCTAACTGAACACACCTTCAGCTTGCAGATGCATTATTATTTAATGTTCAGAGGAGCTGGTTTTATGTAAATTGGAGTCTTCTATTCTCTTCAGTCCCCTTCTCAATGCCAGGTACTTCCAAACCAAGCAAAGGGAGAGATTATGCAAACCAATTAACATATGAAAATAACGTATTAATATACTGTCTCTGAACTGTATCCAATCAGTTCCTTTTCACTGGCGTGTGTACAAAACAATTAAAATTAAATTTATACTGCTCTTCCTTAACATATTCTGCAGCAAATGGAATCAGTGAGCAAATGCTGACAAAAGTTTTACAGGCCTCTGTTCTTCCTTAAAGGCACACTGACTTTAAGAATATTTATAAGAAGCCATGCTAATAAATTCCAGTCTTTGTTTCTCCCTAATGATGTGTGCATCTGAGACAAAGCAGTGAAATCCATAGCGGTAGCCAGGTGCTAATGAATGGCTTACATTATGCTGTCCACTAATTACTACTGCACCGTAAATAAAACACAAGACAATCAATTAGTGGTAGACGTGTGTTTGTTCGTCATGGGCAGCAAGTTCCTCCAGGGCCGAGGCTCCGCAGCAGACCTTGCGTCTTCAGGGTGCAGTTTTGAAATGGATAAGATGAGTTCAGATAAATATCACGACGAATGTTGCGGAATGCACTTCGGGCAATCTATTTCTAGCCATACAGATTACAAGTAAATTAATATCTACGCATTTTCAACCGTGAGCGGGTGAAACGTGAAAATGCACATGGAGCAGAAAGTCCTTTCCACTGAATTAGACAAAAGAAAATCCAACAGGCGGCTATCATCCCTCTGCCTTTTAATGGAGCTTTGCAGAAAGGCTTTCTCCTCCACTTCATACAAAGCTCCTCCAGTTTCCCAGACACCAACTGGCTGACGTATCACACTTGATTTGAACCAGAGCAGGGGAAATCAGAGTGCATTAACACTGCATGTAGAAGGCACTAACTGAATGAACCTAGCATTATGTGGCCTCTGGCCTGGCCTATCTGCGTAGTTTGATGCATAATTTGAGCATTAATGTAATTTACATTTTAACACAGTCCCAAAAGTAAACTGATTAGTTGATAGTTATCTTCTAATGTGCCAAGAGGACCCACATGTCACTTGTGTGCAGGCAGAGGCACAGGATTACACATAACAAGGTTGGCCTTGCAGGAACACAGACAAAGAGACAATGCCTGCCAGAAGGATAGACACCAGAGAGAGGTAACACACACAAGGTCTGCGCACAAACACACACACACACGCGATGTCTTACACCAAATCTTGCGAGGTAAATAGTTGTCGTTCAGGTTTGCTAGTGTAGCAATTCTGTCTAACAGGATCCATCTCTCTTCTTTATTTCCAAGGTCCTTTAAACAGATCATACCAATAAGGAGGGACAACTGTTACAATAAATCTGTGGGATATAGCAATAGGTCCTCGGTTGTGTTTTCAGTCTTTAGACCGCTCGGCGATGCCAACAAACAAGCAAACTTTCAGCAGCAGCTGACTTGCCAGGCATCATATTAATCAATCTAAAATTCAAATTAAGAAACCTATTAAAAGTATTTCTAGGCCATCAGAAGTCTTTTATCTCTGTCCCGACAGAGTTCCTTCTTTTTCATGGGACAAATTAGTGCCCTCATAGATGACAGAAGTGCTTTAAAAAAAAAAAGTGCAACACAGTTGCATTCCCATGATGCAACACTCCCAGTGGTTACATCTGCTCCATTCTTTCATCTTTCTCCATTGTTAGGTGGGAGCTGTCACATTAGGAGGAGAATCGTGGCTCCTTCCCACCCCCAAGTACCCCTTTTTTTCCCATTCCAGCAGTTGGCAGGGTGGCAGGCCCATACAAAGGAGCGTGCACCAGGAGCGCAGAGGGGAGCACCGTTAGAGGAAAAACAGTTTGGGAATTAAGGTCATTAATTTTCCACTTTCAAGGGCTGCCACACAGACGGAGATAAAGTCAGCATAAATATTCCGCCGAAGTTTCTCCTGTTTTTCTCCTCTCCCCATTTTCATCGGCAGCCCATTTATCTCCATGCTGTCAATTAGAGGCAAAAGCAAAGAACTAATTAGGAACTGTGCAATTTTAATTAGCTGTTTTGATAATTAAACTAATTGGTTCCCTTGTGTTTCTGCAATGTGTGCTGAGAACTTTTTTGATATCTGGGCAGCAGATTTCCCATCCGCTGGTTAATTAGTCACTTTTGCATTAAAAAGGAGCCTTCCTTAATAGCCTTAATTTGCAGTTGAAAAGAGAATCTACCATCAATAATTTGTGTAATTGGTAACCGTTTGATTGTAATTTAGAGGCACGGCCGGACAGCTCGGCATGTCTAATTCCTAATGACTAGGATTAAAGTTGGATTAACTGTTTGGGAAAGGGATTCACTCTCCCCTCTTCCCTACCCACCAAATGACACCTTGTCTACATTTGATTGGTCATGAAATTCAAATTGACTAGGTGAACAGAGGGCCTTTTACTCCTCGCATTACTTCCTACATGGTGAGCCTGTCAGGTTACATCAAAAAGATTCCAATAATTCCCGTTTTCCACCCACTGTCTCAAGAGCTCCATAAAGAGGGGAATACAAAAAAAAGAGTGGCTGCAGTTTATGACGTGATGTGTTAAAACCTCTGCTATCAAACTCATTTGTGTACAAGTCTGATGGGAAAACATAGCCGAGATCAGCCACTAGGAGGAGCAGAACCTTAAATCTCCTGGTAACAAAGTAAAGTAGGTCTCTCTGTTAATGAAACTGCATTCATGTAGCAGGCAGCGCTTTTCTCTCTCTGAACATTAAATTGTACATTAAATACAGCGCACATTCACACATCTAAGCTGAATATCTGCCTATACTGTGAGTTACAGGCCTGGAGTCAAAGCAAAGACAGTGACATTACCATAAATTATCTTGTACATTACTTACCAAACCAATGTTTGCTACAGTAGCAGGGACACTGGGGGAGAGGGGAGGATCACACTGTTGTTTACAGGTGTCAGCTTGCCGCCACAATGAATTTAAATATAGCTAGAAGCTGGGAAAACTGGACTAAAAGCATATCATTCAGCGTTTTAACTATCAGGCACCATCTCTATACATTTACAACACCAAGCACCGTCAGTGGTCTGATTAAAAAGCACCATTCATCCCACTTAGCCAGAATACAATTAAGGGACATGGCTTTAAAAGCCCAGCCCTGAAGCCTCTCCCCATCCCACATAAAAAGGAGCACTCTCCAGTGAGCCTTGCCTGTAAATATCATGTTTGATATGAGGTTTTAATCTGCTTAGCCATTCTGAACTATAGAATGGGCTCATCCTCTCTCTGAAACCCCTGTCCAATGGCTGTGTGCCTGAGGACGAATAGGAACACAACACTAGTATGCTATCTGATTAGGTGGGGTTAATTACAGAGCACTGTTTTGTAGTGGCTGCATTTGAGAGCCACCCATAAATAGATGGGCATGGGTAATGCATGCTCAGAAATGAATTTTAATTAACTGTGTATCAGAGAGGCCCACTCAGGGGCTTGTTTCTAGTATGCACTGACCCTGCTGTTGGATATGGAGTGGGTAAGGGTCTGCACCCAAGACACTGTGACAGGGGCTGAGGAGTACAACATGGCCTACACAGGGCCATGTATCATAGACACGCAGGAAGTTGCGTCTTAACACAAAGGTAATGTGGCTAATTTATATTGATGAGGAATAGCTTGATTGAGAGCCACAGTGGAATCAGTCCATGTCTACACATGATGATCAGTGTTAAACCAGGAGCTGGACTGAGACACACGATCTGTGCTGCTACTTCATCTGTTCAAATATCATTGAAACTTTAATATACACACACACACACACACACAACATCTTCAACTGCATGACTTTATATAACGCAGAGACTTCAAAACCTGGAGTGCCAGTGAGGCGATTGCGGTAACCTCAGAACTCCATCCGTTTTTACCCACTGGTCACACACACAAACCATTTCTCTCCTTATATTGTGTGTGTGTGTTTTTTTTTACATTCAAATATCAAATGGTTGTTTGAAGCCGAGCTCTGATGAAACTGAACTATTCTTCGCCCCCCCCCCCCCCCCCCCTCTTTCCTTTCCAGTTTTCTGTGTGATTGGATTAATTATGTGTCACTCACTTTGCTAGAGGTCAGCAAACATACATTCTCGGTCATAAGTCATCAATCTATGTGACCGTGGAGATGAAAAGTCAAGCATGTCAGCCAGGAAGCTGGACAGAGAGGGATCAGCCCATTGATTTCAGGGCCAACCCAATCTCACCACAGCCTGCTGCTGCCCTGAGAACTGAAATTATCCCTATGGGCTATGTACAGTGAGCTTTATACCTTACATTTGTGGTGCATGATCACATTAGCAGGGCCTATTAAAAAGAAAAAAAGTGGTTCAACTCAAAATAAATGCTCTTCTATGTGGATGTGGTTATTCTTACCCAATTTAGCTCACCTCCACCCTTGTTTATACAGATTTTATTCTAGTTATACAAAAATAAATCCACACTGATGAGGTAAATAGGATCTAATGCAGATCTAACCGAGCCTGCTCCTGATCTGAGATAGTTTGGGGAGTAATTACTGCGACAATTCTTTATTATTACAACCATTTGGTTACAGGGTATAGCTAATGAAAATGTGCAGAGAGTAGGTTTGCAATATCTGGTGCAAAATGTTAACAGAAGGCAAGGACAGACTGAGCAAGCTCACACCACAGACCGCCTGCTGGCTTGCTGACGAACCAGCATTATTGTAGCTATACCCCACTCCACTCTCCTAAATGGCTAATCTTTGTTGGATCTCACCCTTAATTGGTTAACAGTCTCCGCGGGGCAAGTGAAAGTGGTGCTATTTAAGGCTCCACCATGAAACAGCAACACTTTCATCTTGGCAATAACAGGCAACAATTATATTACCAGATTCGAAACTGAACCTTCTATCTACCCACTAATCAAAAACGCAGCCCATCTGTTGTGCTGTCTCTTTTGAAACTGCAGCCTGTATGATAACTGTGTCTGGACACTAATTAACTGCTAAATAGACCGCAATTAGATGTTATTTCTATTAAATTCTGCAGAAATAAGGTAAAGCAGAAGATACAACAATAAGCGCTTTTTTTTTAAATGTTTACTCCAACTGTACCAGGCACTGATGGAGCAGCATCGCTCTCTCTCAATGTCTCTCTCCATCTCTCTCTCTCTCTCCCTCTCCTCCGTGTGCGTGTGCACGTGCATCAATACAACCTTACGTGCATGCGCACGCGCCGCTCTCTCCTGCTTCTGCTCCTGCTCTCTCTCCATCTCTCTCTCTCTCTCTATCACGCACATTCAGACTGGCAGGCAGACCAGTCACACACACACACACACATACACACACACTCACACACACACTTTCCCTTAGCTGTGCTTTTGTGTTTTGTCAGAATTAATGAGAAAAGTTCCCTTGCCCTAGGGGTAATTAGTGTCCTTGGAGTTAAATAAGCTAATACTTAGACACCTCTGGCACAAGCAATTATGTTTGTGTATTGAATAATTGATTCAAAGAGGGGGGAAGGGCTGCTAATCAGATCTGAGCATAATGAATTGATTTAATTAACAGGGGAATCCGAGGGGTCTCTGGAAACTGCGCGCATTTATTCAGTAGCAGCAGAGGCGAGCGCGGCACATAAACTGGGAGAGAGGCGGCGTGAGTTTGCTTTTAGCAGTTGTCAGATTTGCAATTGGATTTGTTTGAATATAGTTGCCGTTTCGGAGCAAACGAGAACGAGAAAGAGAGGATATTAACAGCGAGGAGAGCTCAGCCGTTCAGTCTGAGCGTCTGATCCGTCCGTGTGTGCACACTTACAGATAGCCGACACTAGATTTATATCGCTTTTCATTGTTTTGCCTGTTTTTTCTCTCTCTCCTTATTCGCATGGAATTTATCAAAAGCAACCAACGCTGTTTGACGCTATTTATTTGCATTACAGTTCAGTCCGGATACGGAGCTCTCGCCGCGTATATCACCGTATTCCGTGTATGAATTATTATTGATAGGAGAGAGAGGGAGAGAGAGGGGGGGAAACGTGCAGACGGTAATTCATCTTTCCAGGGTTTTTTCTTTTTCTTTTTGGTTTTTATCGAGGCTCAGTCTAGTCAGCCGCGCGTTTCCAAGCCATTTCCAGGAGAAGCAGTGAGCAGACCGAGCGGTGCAGCCTGCTGGAGCCGAGGACGGATCGCCCGGGGAAGGACTCCTCGTTCCTCAGGACGATGGTGTTGGACAAGGAAGAGGGTGAGTAACGTCTCCGGCCGTAGGATGCTACGATAACCTGGGGAGCAACACGAGCCAAACTACTGACATTTTACACGTTAAGTGTTTCCTCCGTCGCCCCGGACCCTGCGCACCCGCAGCCTCCGCTTTGTATTGGCTTTTTTCCCCTTCAACCCCATTTAATCACGACAGGCTCTGTGTTTCTTTTTCTTTTTTTTTCTCTTCTCGCAGAAAGAAACCTCCGATCACTGTGGCTTGCTCTCTGTATCTGTACCATGAAGTTGGGGTGGCACTTAACACCAAATAGCCTTCCTCAGACAAACTGCAGTTTTAGTTTGGAGGAGTTGCGTGTTTATTTGGAGCAGATTTGTGTGTATGTGCGTGTGTGTGTATATATACTGTATGTGTGTGTGTAGCCCTTTTTTTGGGATGTGTAACCCAGAGTTTGAGGATACTCCACAGACGCTGCAGTGCATGTGGCTCCTCTTTTCCCCCTTTCCTTTCCTCTAAGTGCTTTTTGCGTCTGTGAAGTTCGCGAGGCAGCCTTTGACATCACCACGGGATGGGAGATGACAGCAGAGTGCTTTTAACTTGATTGCAAATTATGGATAGGGGCCGTGCAACGTTCACTCACTTTCCATCCAAACAGGCCTACTTGCATTACTTATCTATTTCAATGTATTTAGGTTAATGGGTGAGGCAATCTAATTAATTTTAATTTAAATCAAACTCGCCTCTAATGAAGTCCCATTTTGGATTTAAACTGATGTTGGGATGTGCCTTGCATTTATCACATTAAGGTCTAAATGGTGCTCAGTGCATATGCATTTAAATACATTTATACAACATTACCATCATGCTCCGATGGAGAGTATACAGTACTAATCTCTTTATGTGACCGGAAACAAAGTTAGCCTCTCATGTTCTCCTCTCTCCTGACACTTCATTGAGGATTGTTTTGCTGACCACCTGCTGACATGCACAATGACAATCTCCACTCACCATAAAGCCCATTTGTTTGTTACTTTGTGCATATTCCTCTTGCATGTTTGAGTTTATCCAGGGCTCTCCTCTGTCTAAAAAGTGATGGATGCATCTGTAACCCATTATTTATGTTTGAAAATGGATATTTCATATCTCTCAGCAGAGCATCCTTTCACTTACACATCTAAAAACCAATAAAAGGATTGGGGCAGAGACATAAATTGGTCTGTCTGGCTGAATCCATGTTGTGCTGCTAATGTACCCAAATTAACTCAACTGTAAATTGTCTCCTTTGGATGTCTGTCTAGCTAAAAGTTCCCTATATGATTCATGATTCAGATTGCTTTTAACAGTTATTGGCTAAGCAATATGGTAAATGTACAAGGTGATGCAAATGGCATTAGTGGGAAAGGATGCACAGGAGCATGTAATGCAGTCAATACTACATTAACTACTGATGCCCAATTACAGAACCAGGGAGAGTGGCTTTTAGGAGCATTAGGACTTGCAGAAAAGCTGAGATCACCTGCTGCTCATTGCCTAAAAGCTTCACCCTTTATTTGCTGGACCCGACCAGCAGCTCCAGCGTTTTGGCCAGGTTGTCAACAGAGCTGCTTGAATCCGGTCTCTTTCGCTGTGGTGCCTCTTAGCGTTTATTGGCTCTAAAGTTATAGGCTTGTCAATTCAACCTTCTTGTCTAATGTATCCACTTAGTGCCTGCACAAGTAAATGTGTGCGTATGAGGAGAGAGGGAGGTGTGGGCTGGTGTGTTTTGGGTGGCCACATGAGTGTATGTGTATGATTACTCTCTGTGTCTCTTGATTGATTCGCTATTATGGCTCTGTGTGTGTGTGTGCTGCTTTAAGTGTTCATATTTCAGTCCTTATGTGTCCTATAAAAACAGATCATCAGTGTGTCTGGTCTCGCGTTCAAAGGCTGCGATGCTACTTGGCAACAAAGTAATGCTGCTGCTCGTTTGGCAGACTGTTTTTGAACTCTGACTTCTCCGAGAGAAGTCTGAAACAATTTGTGCCACATAAGCAATAACCAGAAATGAATCTCTGTGCCCCCCCCCCCCCCCCCCCCCCCCCACACACACACACACACCCCACACCCCCCATCCTAATCTTAGCTCCATTCAGAAAATCTGCCATTTCTCACAGAGTCAGCCCATTAAGAGTCAAACATTAGTCACAACTTTCATCGTAACTTAATTAGGCTCAAACTAAAAAAAATAAATAAAGAAGGATGTTAGTTTCATGTTGTTTGTGGGCCATCTTGTACGTCAATCTTCAGGTAATCAACATTTCCTCAGATGATGCAGTCATTAACTCATAATGTGCACTATCTGGTGAAGCAGTGAGTGTGTTGGCACAGTGGAGGAAGAGGAGGAGGAGGTAGGAGGAAGGAGGAGGAGGAGGAGGACTGTGAAAGGAACACAGCCACTGCTCTGTGAAATGACCTAATGTGCAGGTCATAGTTAGTAATGAATAGCAACACATGTACCAAAATATTCTGTGTCAACATTTTTTTATTTCATCCTACGATATGAAGGTTCCAATTTGCGTCTAATTTGAGAGGAAAATGCAACTCAGCCATTTTCTCTCCTCTCTCCTTCGCAACCAACTGCAGGAGAAGGAAGTGGGTCCACACACTGAAGGCATTTTTTTTTTTTTTTTTTTTTTTGCTGAACATTAACACAACTACAGTATACTCTTCAGAGACCCCAGCAAGCAGAGGGGAAAAATCCTCCAAGCTGCTGATAAATTTCTTGGTAACCTTTGCTTGTTAATTTACGACCCTGTTATCATCCTGTCCAGAGAAATTTGTACATTCATAAAGCATGTGATTGAAAAGCAATGCTTCAGATGAAAACAGACTGCTGATCTGTCGGCTGCTGTAATAAAACTTGGGGCTTCAGGCTCCGATTTTTATTTTGAAATAATAAGAATTGCTTCATTCTTTACCGGTGTTACCATGGTAATACTGTCTTGTAGCAATGTTATATTGATTTAGAAAGTGGACAGTAATATTTCTTTTCTGTTATTTGGTTTCTGAGGGTTGATTTCTAATTTCCAGTTGGAGATTACTTTTATATGTTCCTTAAGTCTTTTCACTTTTACAAGGGAATGCAATTTGCTCCCCTGTATTTGCTATTTTCTCAGCTTATTGGTTTGCTCTTACTTCAAAATTAAACTTGCCCATTTCAAATATTGAAATTACGTCTGGTTTTTGTGCTCTGGGCCCTGAACAATATTACAAACACATTGCTTCGTTTGATATTTCTTAAGTCACTTATCTTTCTTTTTTTTATATTTATATATGAAGCTTTATTTCAGGCACCTGGATTGCCTGGGCTGTACTTTTCCAATTTTGTCTTAAACAATTGTCAGGAGACAGGGGTAGTGATGTAAATTGCACAGCACACAATTAACACATAAAAAGGTCCTTTTTCATTAGCATGCACATGACAAAATGCTATCAAAACATGCAGCATGCGCCTGCCTGATATAGGTGTGATAATCACATCCATTCTGCGTTGACACGTAATGTAATTTGCCTCCTCAGTGTTTTGTCCATCCATATTATACCAAAGCTGATCTTTCATTTTAGCGAAGCTCAGGGGAGGGGGGGGGGAAATGAACACAAAATCACATTTATGCCATTTTTCAGCTGAGTGTTTAATTCCGTCTAATCTCTCTCTGATCTTACAAATGCAGAATCCTCATTGGAGACAATTTTGTCTGTCACCACTAAACCTCTAGATCCCTATCAGTCCTGATCGTTTCACATCTACGAGTGCGGGAGATGTATATCATTTTCCATAATCTAAGCGGAATTCAAAGGGACTGAACTGAGACTTAAGAGACACGTGTTAGCGAGCGCACCCACCTGCCTTCTTCGATGTAGATGGCTGAGCTCAGTGTGGCACACAAACTCAATTATGCACTCTTGAGCTGTAAGAGCATCCCCCCTTTTATTATTGCCAGAGGGCCACATGCTTTGCCATGTTATCATACATATTTTTCACAACAAGACCCGGCTGCCACATGCATCACAGGGGAGCAGGGCGGCCGGTCCCTGCTTGAACCTGTTGGAAGCAGGCCTCGCTGCCACTTGTCACTGCAAAAAGCTGACTGTCAAGCTGAAGCTACTGTCGACTGCACTCGTGTTGATGTAGGGGGAGGAAGTATTCATACGCCGATGCTTCTACAAACACACGTGCACACTTCCTGCAACGTCTCATCAGTTTTTCTTCCCCACACAAAGTTATTTATTCACCTGTTTACCTGTCGTGCGCTCTCTGTTCCGACTTGCTCGGCGTTCCCGTGCACCGTGTGAAGTTTATTCTTTGCTTTTCTCCTTTATTCTGTCATCATAGGCTCAGTAAAGGAAGACAGGAGAGATTGGAAAGAGGAATGATGCGCAGTAAAGTTCTTGAGAGGCACAGATGTTAAACTACACAAACTGGTGGTGGAAGTGCCAATGTGCACAAAAGTCTGTTTCACTGAAGAAATCGTGTCATGTTGCACCTGCATGTCACCTGTTGGCAACATAATCACTTTGCCCAGTGAAGTCAGTCACTGTGGGCTCATGTGATGCTTTAGGTATTCAAAATACTGATGTCATGCATTATAATGTGCATTATGAGAAAACTACGACATATATTCTGCCATAAAGCCTTTATGTTTTTTAATCGGAGCATAAATGTGGCTGAAAAAGCAGAAATTATTTAATAGTAAACATGAATGTTTATGTTTATTTAAACTGCACTAATGTCTCTTAATGCTTCTCTTTTTTCTTCTCTTTTCCACTCTGTACTATAAAGATATGGCTTAATGCCTCCTGAAGGAGCCTGTCAATGAATATTTGTGTAAATAAAAGAAAATTTATATTTTGGGATCTTAAAAATTATGATGTAATAATAAAAAAAAAAATCAAAACAATATCATGTGCCAACAAGGAACACGCTCTCTGGTGGAAAGATTGTATAAACTACCTCAAATTTTCTTTGGTGTTTTTTTTTATTGAAATTTTTATGTTTACCATTTAACCCTGAATAATAACACACCATATATCAGCCTTAGCTCAAGTGGGTCAATTCAGTGTTTGTCACATGACGGACTTGCTCTTGTGGCGAGGTGGAAACTGCCGATAAACAGTGTGTGTGTGTGTGTGTGTGTGTGTGTGTGTGTGGGGGGTGGGAGGGTGTGTGTTTAGGTACGATAGAAAAAACCATATGACGAACTTCTGGTGGAAATCCCTGTTGAGCTGCTGACGTACAGACCGATGTTACATTTCAAGGCGGTAACACGTCTGAGAGCAGCAGGTGACAATTTGCACGTATACCTCCACGTGCTTGTAAGTTGTGAAGCAGGTGGTTGGTTTTTTTTGTTTTTTTTTATCAGAGGCACCTGCAGAAACACAATACTGGTGCTATTGTACCAATATAGTTTTTGGAGAAGTCAGCTGTTTGAACTGGCCTGTCGTATTCTCTCCATAGCGAGCACATCACAGTGCCAACAGGAATCCTTGTCGATGCCATATTTCCCCATCTGCCAAAGCCCTGATCATTCTTGGTGTATTTTCATTCGTTCTTGGCCCTGGCCTGTGTGACTGTCGGCTCTGAGGATGGCAGAGCTTGGTCGGTTAGTGAAAGGCACTTTGTTCTTGTGGGGGTGTGAGGTGCAGCACAGCCTCTAGGGGCTGCTAGTGGGGCTTTTTACACATCCAGTCATGGTTTCACTCTATTGTTGCTCCCGTTTGCTGTGTGCTGTATGTTTTCTGCAGGTTGAGTGTAGCTTTGGCCTTAAGTGAGAACTTCCCGATTCTTTGTGTAATCTCAGGCCGAGACATGTCATGGGTTTCCTTTCGCACTTTTTGCCTTCCTCTTATCTGCCTTCACAGTAGAGTGAAGATACTCCTCAGTGTAGTAACACGTGTACTCTTTTACAGCAGTTAACCCATCAACTCTTGCAATCTTACTGGGCAGCTAGTGTTTTGTAAGCCTGTTTAACTTCAGATTTTTCACACATTCACGCATAGTACGTATTTCTAACCACAACTACAACGATCTTCACTTCAGCAAAATATCATGTGCATTTCTCTAGGTTAAAAACAACTGAATTAAAAGCCTCCTCTGAGCTGCTTTTGAGCAGGAGAATTCAAAGAAAAGACTGACGGAGGCTTCACACTCTCTTGAGATATTACAGCTATCTTGTTGGTAAATAGAAAAGGCCTGGGGTGCCTCCTTTTAAATAAGATCCATCTTGCTGAGAACTAATCTCTTATTGGATGACCTTCTCTAAATCAAATTGTAAATAGCTAATTAAAGTCTGTGATTGAAGGGGGGTAGTTCTTTGCTTCTTAAAGCTGCTAGATTACATTTTGGATATTGAAGTCGTTGATTTAATCATTAGCTTAACTATGATGTTTGCGACTGCAAATGGTCACACACATTCCCACTGAAATCAGTGCCAACTTCAACTTGCTTCTCAGACCTTAGACCCCCACCCACCCACACACACACATACACCCCAACCCCCCAATCACATCTCTTTTCATTTCATTTTATTTCATATCATTCGACCTGTCGTCTCTGGTTGAATTGCCATTTCATTTTAGCCAGTAGCAAGAATTACTCCTGGAGGAAATAGGGTCAGTCGTTATATTACGAGGTAACATAAAAGTGTTAAAGGAATTCATTAGAAGAAAGCCATCGTCCTTATCAAACATCGGCCAGCGTTGTCTCTGATGTTCCTCTCTTTTGTGCGGCTAAAGGATGAGCTAATGCTACACAAGGCAGCCTAGCTTACCATCCAACATGACATCACACCCAATCACCATGAAGGCCTCTTCCCTAACTGTGCACCCAACCAACTTCCCTCATTATTTACCCCATCAGGTGTGGGAGTGGGTGTTTGAATGACATTAGAGGCCTGTGCTGCCAAATAACTGCCCCCTGTGGGGAATTTGCATTATTCAAGATTAAAGAGCCTCACACAGAGCACCGCAGTATGGTGTTCCTTCTTCCCCTCCATTTTTGACACATCGAGGACCCTGAATGGCACACCTGTCTCCTGGCATATCCTTTGAAATAATAAGTGTGCAGTAATTGCTGGGGAGTGGGGAGGATTTTGTACATCACGTCCTGACCTCATGAGTGACACAAACTTTAGAGGGCTACATTTATTCCTCTCCAAATGCATTTTTAATGTGGACTAAAAAGTGTTTGTGCATTATTCTGTTCCGGATGGCGGAAAGTGTCTGCGACAGGTCTAATGGTTTGATTTTTTTTTTTTTTCTGCCAAGATTCTTGAAGTGGCAGATAAGATTGTGTCTTCTATCAAAGTGTAAAAGGAATATAGTTTGAGAATAGACAGATTTTTCCTTTATTTAATCTCAAACGCAGACTGGAGAGAAAAAAATCTCTGATCTCACAGCGAGCGTATGAGCGTCGAGGATGAGGATAGATTACAAAGACGTCACTGAGAAATGGTAAAATGGCAGGGTTGCCGGAGCTCAAAACCTCAGACCAACAACAGACAAAGTCCAACAATGCGTCCGCATTTGATTGGCTAGTAGAAAATACCAAATCCTCGGCTTCCTCTGCCAACACTCTGACAGTCCTACCTCTTAAAGAGTCCTCACGGGTTTATTTGGGGTAACGCTGCATGATAAAGCCATGAATATTTGTGTCTCTTCTCCTCCTCCTCATTCATCTTATTCCCTCACTCTCATTTTCTTGCACCATCTCTCACTCCTTTTCTGCTGTTGACAGTTTACCTAGCAGAGCTCTAATCTCACCCTACTACTGAGCAACCAAGTGTTGGAACAAGTCGCCTTCTGTAATAATTTGGAAACTCTGCCAGTTTCATGTCTTGAAAAAAAAAAAAAAAAAAAAAGCAGCAATGAATTTAATTAGAAAGCTGTTGCATATCGCTGTGATACATTTCTTTTAATTAACCCCATGTGAATAAATTAAAAATAATAGGGGGCTGAAAAGTGTGGAAAAAACACCCTAATGAAGTTTTCCGTTAATTGGGATGGAGTCTGCAGCCAAACCACAGTGAGCAGTGAGCACCAGGAGTTAACAATGCCTTCTGTAAGCCTCAGAAAAGGGCCCAGGGCCTTCGTGCTGACTTCAAGTGTAAGAAATGCACCTCTGACGTGATGGAAATGACCGTGGGCTGGGAGAAAAGGCAGTCCTGTTCCAGGCTGCTCTGCTGAGACTCCCCATGCCGCGCTTGAAGCTGGGCCAGTGTTATTGCGGCCCTAATGCGGCTGACTCATTTGGAGCGGATCAGGAGTAATTATGGTAGGGAAAGTGGCTGCCGACCGTGGGGGTCAGGACACTTGTAACATGTGAAAAGAGCAATTATTCCAGGAGACAAAACCCTCCCTTATCCCGGGCAGTGCCAGGGTCAATGCAAGGGACGGCTGGGCTCCGTTTCACCGGGGCTTATTAGCCACAGCAAGCTGCAAAGTTTGAGAGAGTGCATCTTGTTAATGAACAGTCCCCTCCTCATCCGCACCAGCCCTGTCTGCTCTCCCTCCCAAATACTGTGGGTGTTAATTATGTCATAATCATAGCATGCATACAGTCCCAGAAATCACCTCACAGACCCCAGCATTCATACACAACCATCTGGAAATGTAGCATGCCGTACAGTAACATAGAAGCCTCTTACAGTGAACTATAAGGAAAAAAACACAGTCGGTATGAAATGTAATATTGACTTGGGCCTTGTAAGAAACTGCCTAATTTGAGAGAGAGAGAGAAAGAGAGAGAGGGTGTGTGTGTGTGTGCTTCTTTTCATGAGTGTGTTTGTGTCTTCATGCATATCTTCTCTTTCACTCCTTGCGTATGCTCCAGCTAAGGATGGCAACATGAATCAGTCAGTGAATCGGTTGCCTTTATTGTGCTTATCATTCAGAATACACTCATCAGTCTGCTTTCAACTGGCATGTGTATTCCAGCTGATATTATTACCAGATGTCTTGTATTTTGTCTTGGCAATAGAGAAACGTGTCTATGGGCTCAATTACAGCAATGACGGAAGCTGAATGAAAGAGGCTGATTCATGCGCACAATAGCAGGACATCTGCATGAGATCCCTATTAACCCTGGTGGCAGACACCTTGGCCCAGGGTCAAATTTTATTTGGGACTGCCATGGCCACAGCATTTACAGTGGTGGCTGAAACATAAAAGAGTGGAGCTGAGCTTCTAGAGGTTGTATATATTCAGTACCAACACAGTCATTTCTGATTTTGTCCCATTTTATATGACTAAAACTATTCTGTTTTTGTCTCTCAATAGCCACCGGAATGGAATGGAATAATATAATATAATATAATATAATATAATATAATATAATATAGCCTAATATAATATAATATAATAATCACATATCAGTTTATGGATTCATCGTAGGCCACTAATGTCTGTCGGATGTCTTGTGCAGGAGTGCTTTGCATAAACAGATGATGATGGTGGCGGTGGCGATGATGACGATGACAAATGCACTTGTTCCAGCTAAATACAATCGTTTGGTAATGTAGTATCTAATTTCCCCGAGCATCCCTGAGTCTGCGTATCCACCACGCTGGTGGCTAACACTCTTATTTGTTGCAGCTGGGAGGTGGAATTATAGGGGCCCCTGAGCCGAGGCCCACCCAGGGTCAGCTTCCACCTTCCTTGAAAGCCCCCCCCCCCCTCCACCCCCCACTATGTGTCAGAGAGGCTGAGTGACTCTCGTAAAGATCCTTTACCTCCCCATCAGCCGGCAAAGTCTGCATCACCCTGTGGCGTCGGTGCTTTTAATTGATCACAAGATGTTTGACAAAACACAGAATCAGATGTAACTATCACTGCTGCCATTAGGGCTGAGTGTCTGAGAGAGCTGCTGCTCCGCTGAGACCGTGTGAGTGGTGAGAAGTGAAGGTTACCAGGAACCTGTGAGTTAATTCACTTGCTGTTATCTTGTCCGGACATGAAACTACAACTGAAAGAGTTAAGTTAATAAACCTGTTAGTTGATCAACATTAAAAATGAGTGGGCAACTATCTTCATTAATAATTGATTATTCAGTTCAATCATTGATGAAGCAAACAATTACTGGCTGCAATTTCTCAGATGTTTTTGTTTTGGTCAAACAACAAGCAATTAGACGATGGCACCTTATGGACTAGCTGCAATAATTAGTCAATTAATCAATTATGAATTATTATTTTCCTCTGCCTTTGCTTCACAGCATCTGATTAAAAAGACATTAACCAATCGTCTTTGAGTCCACCTGAAATAACACATCATGGAGATGGATGAAGGATTCATAGTACAGTATACATTACTGTAGGCAGTTTCATATCAAAGCACCTGCACACTTTTTTTTCCTTTTCTTGTTAATCAAAGATTTTACCGATAATGATTGTGGAAAAAAAAGGGTCTGGTGCAAATCATCTTTCTTTTCACACACTCCTGTCTGGTCTGAGGAAATGTGGGTCTATGTGATAATTGTATTTTTCTACTTTCAAACCTTTCCTTGAGTGCTCCAAACAGCGTATTTTCCTTTAAAACCTTAAATATATCAAAAAGGTTAGCAGACTGATGTGATTTTTTTTGATAGCTGTAAAAACGGAAGTCTAAATGGGGTAACATAGAAATCGGATGCTATCTCTATAATGGAAAATACATGCTCTGACAGACTGCTTGGGCAGAGAAAAACTAACTGTACATATTCTTGAAAGATACAATCTTAAAGAAAGTAGATGGATGGAAGAAGGGAGAGATGACAGGCCTTTACACACAGTACTAATGGCAAATTAAATTCCCTCTCAGGAAGGATATTTGGCAGGGCAAGTGCTGTCTCTCCACTTTGAGGGGTAAAATGCATCCCTTGTTGGAGAATGAATTGTGATGTGGAGAGGCATGCTTTTGGTGACATCAAATGACACTGGAAGGTCAGTGGCACTTGTATCTGTTAAATGGATTGGATTAAGTGGAGGCTGCCTCCTAGTCTGCAGCTTCCTTTCATAATGCAGCTTTTCTTTCTGGGAGGTGGCAAGCATGGGAGGTTCTGTTGTACACCACAGTTTCACAGAGCGCCGGGAGTGGTGACAGGTGCAAGAAAATGTCTCATGGCATTATGGGAATTGAAAAGACATTTACTTTACACACTCATTTTTTTTCTGTCACTGCTCTTTGTTTAGTAGGTTTGAGCTAGTGCTTGCTACACTACTATTAAAGCTGTTTTCCGGGCTGCTTTGGTAGAAGACATCAAACCCATGTTTGTTCCCTGCAGTGGCTTCAAGAAAGAGGCATCAGTTGAATGTGAGTACTGGCAGACATTAGGCATTTCCTCCATGGAGACGTCTCTTCGAGTCAGGCCTGAAGGACTGGGGGACTATGCATGAAGACGTGAACGTCAGAGTCGCACTAAGACAAAGAGCGTTGTCACTCTGATGATGCTGAGCGGGGTTTTTTGACCAAACGGTGCAGCCAATAGAGAGGGCGAGCAGCGTACGGTGACTTAAGAAGAGGTTAAGCATTGGCCTTCTCAAACGTGATGTAAAACACACCACGTGATATGTTGTATGAGCTGTGTGGCGGCTGGGTGGTGGTCTCAACCAATTAGGAGTAGTTCTCCGGAGGTGGAGGAACGACCTTTTTGTATAATTAGTTCTCTTATTTAAAGCAAAGATTTTGAGTAGAATAACTAATTAGGTGTCATAAAAGGCAAATTAAAGATTTTTGTGATCCCCGAGGGAATTGCAGCAACTCCTTCCTTTTTTCTTTGCACAAGAACACACATTCACACACGTGTACACAGAAACACACACACACACGCAGGCATTTTCTCTCTCCTCATTAAGACTGTTTTTAGTTCTGTAGAAACCTGTCAGGCGAGAACTGTTGGCATACCTGCAGAGAGCTCCCCTAACAAGCCATGAAATGCAGGTAGAAGAGTCCGCCCTTATCCAGTGTGGCTTGAATTTGAAGCTTTTTAGCTTCATTTACACTGAACATTGGTATTTATAGCAGGTTTTGTGATCCTAATGTGCCAGCTTCAAGGGGCCTGTTTTGAGGAGGGAGGGAGGGGAGGGAGCTGCAGGGCAGGCAGAACACTAATTGATGGCTCCCATCACCAGCACTGGACCAATTAGCCTCTCCTTTCCACTTCTGATAAAGAAATAAGACGGCTCAACACCACCGGAGCACTTACTGACATATAAACCAAAGCCATAAATTTGACTAACAAGCTCTCCTATTTCTTTCACCTCTTTTTTAAAAGGGGAAATGCTAATTATATTACATTCATAGCATTATTGATGTGTGGATGGCCAAAAATTGCAGAGCAAATCTGGATCCAATAATGTTACTCTGTGAGTGAATTTGTGCAGATGTGTGTGCACGCTCATGTGAGAGAGACAAGAAAAAAAAACGCTTTTGCTATTCCAAAGAAGGGGCTTTGAAAAGCGGTGTAAGGTTTTTATGAAAGAGAACGAACTTGACAGGCTTAGCCGAGAAAAACAGTGCACAGAGTGAAGCAGTCCCTTGTTACCAGCTGAGGTTGTGTTTATCACTGAGAAAACCACAGAAGTTACAGTCAAGCAGCAGATCTAACTGCAGAATGACCCCATTCACACTTAACGTTACACTGTCGCAATTGTGCGTCGGGCCACCTCTAAAGAAATGAAAATAAAGATTTTCTGTGGTCTGGACAAAATGTACCAATGTGCAAGTGCAACGGTAAATCTGTGACATTTCATATATAACAAAGTAGACATAAGTCTGAAATGGGCCTTTAGAGATACCCGCACATACAAATGCAGGTCCAGCCCCCCCGTGATGCAGAGTGTCCAGTCGCCTTTTTTTTTTTTTGGGAGAGAGAGAGAGAAATGTGTTTTGAAAGTAGAGTGGCAAGTGGCGTCCACTGTGTGTTCTTTTAGACAGATCAATAGCTCAGTGTGTGAGAGAGTGTCTTAAGAGCTGTTGTCTTGTGCTTTCAGCTGTGGCAGACCTGTTAGTGCTACAGAGGGGAGCTGCGCGCCCCTGCCTCTGTACCAGCAGTGGCCTGAGGGGGGCTTTTAGTCCAAACACAAATGTCAACCACACATAGACTATTAGTGTTTAGTGCAGTTATTAAATGGACTTTATTTGTCCTTTAGGAGGCTAAAAGGCGCACTTAAAGGGGACCTGCGTGACAGCAGGGCAATTTGCGAGTTTGGTAACTTAGGCTCGCTCGTTGCAGACACATGAGTACAGATAAGTGTAAAAGGAGGAAAGGCTGTAATGCTCTGAGCAGGGAACACTGGGTGTGTGTTTGTGGTTTGTGTGCGCACCACTGTCTGTGTGTGTGTGTGTGTGTGTGTGTGTGTGTGTTAGTAAGCCAGTGCATGTGTGTGTCCCTGAGTGTGTGTGTGTGTGTGTGTATGAAACACAGCGAGTGAGTGTATGCTAAAAGGCACTTAGGCCATAACATATCTCACTGGGGTCTGGTAGCAACGTTTTTGTGGTCAGAGGCTTTTTAAAAGGTTAATGTTAATCTATACCAAACAAAGCCCATGAGGAGCTTTTACAGCTGTGGACAGTTGAGTGAAATGTGCTTTGATGAAATGGTAGGTAACTAACATACAACACAGCTCGCTGTAAATACCACAGAAAGCAAAATAAACATTGCGCCTTTCATCCTCGTACTATACGAGACGTAACCCCCCCCCCACTCTGAAGCCTGCTGCAAGTGATCATGTAACTTTTGTATTACAGCATGTTCTTAGTGGAACAAGTAAGTCAGAGCTTTGTCGTCCAATGTGACCTGTGTGCCTATCTACATGGAAGAATGTTTTCTTTAATGCATATGAAGCAGGTAGGCAGTGTGCTGTGGCCGCGCGCAAGGCCAGGCTTAGACGCCTCGAGAAGCAGCCGGCTTATCAAAAAGAGAACATGAAAAGTCACTCGTGTTCCTGGGCCGTAAATCACGCATGGCTGTTTGTCTCCTTATCACTACAGGTGTGCCGATGCTCTCCGTCCAGCCCAAAGGGAAACAGAAGGGGTGTGCTGGCTGCAATCGCAAGATTAAAGACCGCTACCTGCTCAAGGCCCTGGACAAATACTGGCATGAGGACTGTCTCAAATGTGCCTGCTGTGACTGCCGCCTGGGGGAGGTGGGCTCCACCCTCTACACGAAAGCCAACCTCATCCTCTGTCGCAGGGACTACCTGAGGCAAGAAAAGACACACAATCACCTCTCTCTCTCTCCACTCATAACAAAAACACAAAAGCCGCGCCACAACCGAGAGCTATGACATGAAGGGATCACAAAGGTGTTTCCATCCTCCTAATGGTGTTTGCTTTGGTTTCTCGGTGTGGGTTTCCCGCGTCACAGAAATCTCAATCAATTTAAATTGCTAAAGATTCCTCAATGTTGTAATTATATTGTTGCAAAAGCCAATGCGCAGTGGTTTCCTGTGGAACTCTTTTAGAGCAGGCATCTAGTAGTGCAAATACCGCAAGCAGAAATTAAGACATTTTGGGGCATTTTTTGGAGATGTCCATCTTATTTGTGAAACATGCATGATAAATACTATAAATGTACTATACAAATATAAAAGTGAGCATTGGTTGCCATTTATAGAAGAAAACATCTGTAATAGTAAATCTGGTTCTGTTTCTGGTGCTACTGATTGTTTTCTATCAATCTTTCATTATGATTATAAAGCACTAATAGATACGTATAGTATGCTGTCAAACAGATACAGGTGCATCACACCTATAAGGATCAATGTACCTCAACAAGAGCATCTACAAAAGTAGAACCAGCATCAGAAACCGAGTCAAACAGTCTCAGTGTCATCGCAACCGTAAATGATTCATCTCATTAAATGTTACATGCACCACTATGTTTTTATGTTTGTCAGTGTCGTATTTCTTCAGTGTTTCTGTTGGTCCGCTGAACCACATGGAGTTTAAACCCACAGTGTGTGTGTTTGTCGTATCTGTGTCCTCCTCGCCACGTTATTTTCATCCTCCTCTCTCTGTCGACATGAGCACAGGGGACTTCTGTCATGGAGGAGACGGGCTCTCAGTCGTAGCAGCTCTGTAAGGCTGTGAGAAACCTCCAGGCAGGCTTGTTGCTTCACCAGTGTTCACTAGTGTCTTTAGCTCTGCCCCCACCAACCCCTACCCCTCTACCCCCCACCACCCCGCCGGCCCCCCCAGCTCCCTTCAGATGCCCCTGCCATCTGCTTGTTAAATTAAACATGACCATTTCCAAGGCGTTAAGTCACATTCCCAATGTGGTCCTCCCATTTATCTGAGCGGGTATCCCTCTGGGGCCAACTTAGGGATGCCGGTGCCCTAGGCCCCTCCCCACCAATACTCCCAGTGCTGCACTGCCAGCCCCCCACCCCCACCCCCACCCCCACAGACCCCCCTTTCCCTTTCTCCATTCTCCTCCTGTCTACTTATCTGTCAGCTCCCTGACATCTCCAGCTCGCTGCTACCCACTTACTGTAGGTCTGGTCAGTTTATTATTCAAAGTTGAGAGAAGTAGAGATTCAAAAGGAGCAACCTATATTCAAACAAAACTCCTGAGGAGAGAAAACAACTTGGTTTTCATCTTACCTCACTCATGGATCTCCATGACATTTCACTTTCATCTCAGCTCTTCCTGTGACCTGGAAGAAGCCCACAGCCCACTTGAGAGGCGCTTAGGGACGTTACATAGAGATAGGCCATTACCATCCATCAGTTCCCACCTACAGTTAATGCTTTTAAGATGCAGTGAGAGGTCCACTAAGACCTGATGTTGCCCCCAGAAGGGGCAGATGGTGCAGATGAGGTAATAATAAATGGGCAAATGACCAAGAGAAGGCAAAAATGATGAAGCTGAGAGTTTCACTTGGTAAAATACATCTGCTGAAAGGACAGCAACCCCCAACCCCCAAAGACGTAAGTGCCTAACTGGCACAGTGAAGGGAGAAGGAAAAGCTTTCTCGCACATTAGGCCGGTAAGATGTAGAGGTCAGAGAAGAGAATGACATATGAAATCAAGAGTTAGGAGGAATACGAAAATAAGAATAAAAAGGAAAGAGGAGGAGAGAGCTTTCTGTGCTCCTCTGTTGCCCCGGATTGCCTAATGAAATCCATCCCACTCGCCTGCTCTTCAGCCTGCGACAAATGCAGAACACTTAATGGCTAGAGATGCTTGAGATGAATTCTATTATGGAACAAATTAAAAACCTTGCCTTGCTTATAGAGAAGAGGCAGTTTGAGAGAGCAGAGTATTTGAAAGTAGGTGATGCAGTCTCCATCCGGTGCCAGTTTCCCTTTCATTCCTTCCTTTCTGTGTACTAAGACGAAGGCTCCTCTCACCTGCAGTAATGAAGTTAAATCTGTGCACTGAATTAGCCTCCTGCACTTCATTAAAGACAAGCGGGTGGATCAAACACACTTTGGTTATTTCCCAGGGTTTGGATCCCTGCCATGCTCATATTAATTATTATAGGAGCTCCATCTGTGATTGTCCTTCAGTGGCATTAGCAACTTATTGAATGCACTCACGCTTTCCTGAATCTTACACTTCAACACACACACATACACACACACACACAAACACTAAAATGCACACACACCTCAGCCAATGTCCTCCCCTGCCCTCCAAAGCATTGCACCAACAAAAATTCCAGTTTCTAATCTCTTTGACGTTCAGTTCACTGTATCAAGAGTGTTTTTTGAACAACTTGGCCACACTCTTTCATTATAAACTGGAATAATAGATTAATTAGGCATTTCCTTTATGTCCAATGCCCAGGATCATACGACTTCACCAGAGGGCTGACAATCTAGTCATGGTGTGATCATCAGGACTTGAAGCCTGAAATCATTTAATCTTCTATTTCATATATTAGAGAGGACATAATAGTCATCCACTTATCAAAATGGGGTATAATTAACTGTAAGAGGAAAACGTTTTAAAGATAATGAACATTATAAGTTATCCACAAACCGGCAGAATAGCAGGGGGAAGATGATAGCTCCATCTGGATGTGACTGTTTTTCAAATCCGTCTTCTTCTCCGTACGACTTAACCAAGTAAAACAACTGCTCTCCTCCCATAATAGTTGCTCTTCCTCTCTGGGCAAGATAGATCTGAACAGAAAGGTTTACACTTTCAAAAAGACACAACTGCTGGGGAAGGTCAGACCATGCAATGCATGCATTAACAGCTTTCCCTTTTATGAAATCTGACAAACCCTGTGCAGGAAAGGGAAGTCTCGAAGAGCTCAGAGAACAGGTAGAGAAACTTCAAGAGCCACAGCCCAATCTGAGGAAAGCAACACAGAGAGGCAGATGATGCACCGAAGGAGCTTTAAGGGTTTGAAAGTAGCAAAGCAGCAAGTTGAAAGCACTAAAGAATGCCCTCTTTTCTCTAAAGACCCGTTGTAATAACTCAATAACACAGGAAGGAGAGCTGAGCTTCTTTACACTCCTGCCATCCAGCTCTACCCCCAACAACCCGCATCTAGTTTGTAGCTGTTAAATAGGACCTCTTTTTAAAGGAGACCAACCAGAGTACTGTGTTGTGTTGGAGACTGGTGGAGGCAGAGAGGAGATGCATGTTATCGTAAATATTATTTCAAGACTTCAGAGCCAGCTATGAATGATTTATAACTGGAGAGGAAAGAAGCTGAACTAAAATAACTGTTGGTTGGATAAAATACGACATAACTAGTTGTTACCTTGTGTTTAGAAATGATAAGTGACATTTTTACTGTACCACTATAGTTGCTATAATAGTTGTAGCCCCGCAAACTGTTAGTTGGAATAAAAGGGTCATATAATACCTGAACAGATGATGACATTTCAAAGTTTCTGAACACACGTGCTCATAAAGTAAATATCCTGCCTGCTTTCACTTTATACAACATTATCCCGTTCAGAAATCCATGCCAGACTGTCTTACAGGTTGTGGGGAGCAATCCAAATCAGCACTCCTAACCCTCTTAATCCACTTAAATGAACCACAGAAGCGTCTTTTCTAAAAATAAGACTTTTTTTTTTGTGCTTCAAACTTTCACTGCAACGCTGCTGATGATTGATCGACAAAACCTGACAGACTGAACCTGCGAAGAATACTCTCATATTTTCCAGAAACTCACCATTCACAGTCTTATTTAAATAGAAATGCTGAAAAAAACTGTGTTAGTGTTGAATTTTTTTTTTTATACTTTCCTTTTGAGAATATTGATTTATTTAATCCAAATGACCAGGGAAATTGAAGTGCATGAGCCACTGCACTCCTACAATACAGGACATGTGTCAGAACAATACGTGGGAATTCTGCAGAAAATAGTCTATTCAAACAAAAAAAAAACTATTGTAAATGAAATGAATTAATGTTTTCAAAGGTAATCCTTTGAAGGCACTGTTTCAGTGCTATGAAGCGTGTGGATTTTCAAGGGAAGGAAAAAAAAAGACTGTAGCAGCTTCGTTAACATAGTTTTCCACTCTGCACATAAACTATGTGCTGTGCTGTGTTGCATGTGCTTGGTTTTCTTTTCTTTTATTTGCAGAATCTTTGTTTACAGTCTAGTAAAACAAAATCTTCCTGGGCTACTCGGCTATCCCGATGCTTCTGCTTTTGCAGACGACATGAGCTCTACTCATGTTCTAATCAGAGCCTTGTCAGTCTATTCATGTGCCGGCTCCTGCTTCAACTGGACAGAAATGTGCCAAATCTATTTCACTTTGTGGCGTACTGTATATGTCTTCGTTTTTGTGGTAATATGTTGCATCCTCTCAGCTGACATCTAATCCCTTATAATATGCTTCTTGATCATGTTTTGGTGCGAAACACTCGTTGCTTACTATATGCAGCGCCCTTCAGCTGTTACTCATGAGACCACTGCAGCGGGCGGTTCAACTCCGGTTGCTTTTAGCTTTGCAGGAGCAGTAGAAGAGAAGAGTGTAATGTGTTTGAACAGTTCTCTCAGGCTGTAATCTCCTCTTAGCACGAGGAGCTCAATTAAGCCGTATGTTGATGCCACGTTATAACCCAGACACATCAATTGATGGCTGAAGAACTGTGTGAGTGGAACACAGCCATATCCAATGCACTTTCTTACATTTCAGCTCTTCGTGTTACGGCGAGGATAGAACTTTTCTTTTGATGTAGAAGTGGAGCCTTTCATGATTTGAAGATGATTTAGAGCGACTGGTGTCAGTTAGCATGCAACAGTATGGTAGCTTCATTCAGCTTTACTGTACTCCCACCATGAGGAAGCCTGGTCCATTTTGTGCTATTAGCAGAAAGCCTCCATCCCATGTTTGGGTAGATAATCCAGAGAACCATCAAGATACTAAAACCGCAGCACATATTAAGTACTTGATTGGACTAAAATGTGGAATAAATGTAGAAATATATAGAAGTTGAATGAGTAGTTTTAAAACTGGTATTATCCTCCTTTAAAATACACCTCTTCCCCCTCCCAAATAGTCAGCAATATCCATTTTTCAGTAGTCAAGTAGTATTATATTTATTTTCCGGGGTAGTCAATCAAAAGACCCTGTTTTTCTGGTGAGCGAGTAAAGATTAAAGTACTGTAAACGTAGAGTAGCTCAGGCTGCATATGTAAACAGCTCTGCAAAAAACTATTCATGTGTCACAATACGCAGGGAAGAGGTTATACCCACAATATCTGGATTGCCGGTTTGTAGGAAACATGCTGAAAAAAACATAACTGAAAGGTGTAAAAAAGAAAAAAAAAAAAAAACCTCGGCAGAGATGTTGCACCTCTTTGAATGAAGGTAGAACTTAGTGTCGGTATCAAGCTGGGCTTCCCCACCAGGTGTTTTCACAACCTGTATGTATCAAGTGAGCACCATGTCCGCAGCACAGCGGGGTGTAATGGAGATGGGTTAGAATAATCCCACAAGCTGTTATAGGTCTGTGCACGTCAAGTCTCTCTAAGTGACCGGGTCTCTGTAGGCGCCTTTAAAGCCCCCGGTTCCCTGAGGGAGAGAGAACGACATCACCGTGTGACCCTTTGGTACAGGAGAGTTGAAACCTAGGGAGTCCCTGCCACTTCGTTGTACTGCACGATGACCCATGTGAGGTTTGTGTCCAATAGGAAGGACCTATTGAGTGAATAGTAAACAAAAGGGAAGAGAATTAATTTTCATTTCATATGAATTTGCTTCCTAGAAAACTGATCTTTTATAGATGTTGGACTGGTAACAAGGTCGGTTCTCTGTAGCACTCACATTTGGTCCATTTTTTGGATCAATACCGAATGTGTGAGAATTGTTTAGATTTTCGGATAAGCGGAGAAAAAACACAAGTTGTTTGTGTAACAGAGCTCTCTGTGGGTGGCAGATGTCTACTGTATGAGAACATGCAGTTTTCTCTCCCTTTTTTTATTGAAACAGTAACCAGTTGTAACAATGTCTCTGTTTAACACCCTGTGAATCCCTCTCATGGAACATAACAGCCTTTCTCCCTCTGTTTCTGTCTCTCCTGCTCCTCTGGGGCAGTGGCCCCTAATTAGAAGCAGTGCTGCTGGATAGACGTTTTCTTTAACAAGGTGAAAGCAACTGAATGGGACTAGCATAAACGAGGCAGAATATCAACACGGTGATTCCTCTGTCTGAGCCCTACAAGTTTGGGGGAAAAAGTGTTTAACATACTGTTGGAATGGCAATCTACTGTTGCTTTATCCCCTCTTGCAAAGCTGTGAAACGGTCCTTTTCCTGCCGCAGAATATATAAATCTATCTGTGCTTCAGAATCTCCAAATTAAACATAGAGGCAGGCGCTTGGAAAATGAAAATGTAAATCTGACTGGGAAAAAGCGTTTGAGTTTCCTTTGCTTTGAGGAGAGAGCTGGAGATCTACACCAGTGCCTCCTTGCTCTGTTTGTGACCTTTATCATTTGGCTCTTATCTAATAAGCCTAAACAAGCAGCGAGGTTTGAGCGGTGAATATGTTCAGCAGTAAAACATTTAGTTAACTCTTCAAGGCTACATCTCACCATCATTGTCTCAGGCTCCTTGTTTGAATGGAAAAGGGAAGATGGAGAAAGAGAGAGGAGGGATTGAGCCTGAATCCTTGTAGCAGAAATCTGTTTGAAGTCATGACTACATCATAGAACGCAGCCCCTTGTGTGTAAAAAAAAAAAAAAAATCCAGCTGGCTTAGGTTGGAGATACAGTAGGCTCATTAAGTGTTTTAGTTTTGAAAGAAGAAAACTTTCAACTGTTCAAATGCTTTGTCTCAGACCTGTTTTCATTGCTTTTGCAACGGGCAAGGGGAGAAATTCTTTGAAGAAGGAGATTAAAACCATGTGATCGTTTTAATTAGATCATTAGTCAAGAATTAAGATCTATGTTTGTAACTCGCATTAACAAAAAATACCAAGTGCGTGCCAAGAAAGATTTGTGCACTGAATTCAACGTATTTCCATTTTGTCCTGTTTTTCCATTCCATTGCAGCATTTTCATTTATTTTTTTCTTCTTCCTGTTTTTTTTTTTTTTTTTTTTCTATTGTTCTTGCTGTCAGTACGTTTTTGTTTGCTCTTTTATTACATCAAGGTAAAGGGAAGGTGGGTTAATCTCTGTCTGTGCTCTCTGTCTTTCAGGCTCTTTGGTACAACGGGGAACTGTGCAGCCTGCAGTAAACTGATCCCAGCCTTTGAAATGGTGATGAGAGCCAGAGATAATGTTTACCATTTGGACTGTTTTGCCTGTCAGCTTTGTAACCAGAGGTAAGACTGAGCATCATAACTGCACAACAACATTGCCTTTTTTATTCTAAATTATATATACAGTATATATAAATGGAGTGTAAAGATGGACAGTGGCTTAAATATTAGGAGGTGTTGAAAAACGTCAGTGGCGCGACAGATATTTTATTAAAATCTTTATTATTACATCACTATGGACCATAGTTAGTAAGCCTGAGGGGGAAAAAAGTAGATTGTCGTTGTCTTCCTGTTGTTAGACTAAAAGATTTCTGTGCTGCATTTGTAATGCCTTGCTAATTATTTTCTATTGTGACACACTGCCAGCAGCTTTGTCCTTGTTTGTGGCTGGATCTGTAAATCTTTTAAGCCGTGGGGGTGTAAAATTAGCCGTTATGAGGTATAGGAGCTACAAAAACAATAAAAAGTCCTCCAGGGGGGGTGTTGCTGCATAAGGGAAGCACGGACCTACACAGGTGTGAAATGGTGTTTCCGTAGTGATAGAAACTATTATGAAATTGGGGTGAGCACAAAGCCTATGCTATGATGTGCATAGAATATGACATACCCAAATATTGCTTTTCCCCATTAATACAATGTCAGTAATGGCAGCACTCTGGAAGCAGAACGTCCTTTGCATGCTTGTCAGGGGTGCTCTGACCCTGTTCTTCCACACAGCACAAGCCCATTAACCTTCTGCAGGCCAGATTCAGTTACCATAGTGAACACCTGCTGTAAGGGAATTATGACTGCAGTCTCTCTTCTCAGCTGGCAGACATGAAGCCAGGCCTCATCTGGCACAGCATTGGCCATGGCCGTGACTGTTTTACCAGTCTGGCACATTACGAAAGCCAAGCTATGCTCGACTATATTCTTATCTCCACTCCCCTTCAGTCACATTATGAAGCCGTCTGTACTGTGTCACACAAACAAACAGCAGCGTAGAGAAGAACATCAGTAGGGCAGGCCGCTATGTGTTATTTTCCCTCTTCAATTGACTCTGAGACTTTAGAGGAAAAATATTCTCGAGCACTGGAACCAAACTGGTGTGTGAAAAGCTAACCCTGTGGCAGGAGTTTCCTTGGAAACTCTTGTGGTGCCAGCACTTTTTTTTTTTTTTTTTTTTTTTGCCAGGCCGAGGAGAGCTGACCTGCCTTTCATTGAGCGCCAGTGCTCGTGTCTGCTTGCTTTGAAAAGATCGGATTTTTAATCAACATTCATTTGAAGCCACACATTTATGATGACCATCAAAAACAGGCTTTGAATCAGACGAGGCGCGGTGTCAGGGTGCGTTAGGTAAACTGTCTTGAGCCAAATGTGTGCAATCAAACAAAATCATCATTACCGTCTGATCTTAAATGCTACGCTTTCACTGCCAGAGCAGAGTGGAGTCAGCCAGTCAACACACACACACACACACACATAAACACACACCACTTCCTGATGCCAACAGTGATGGTCTTTGTGTTTTTTAACAACACTTTTGCCTTTGTTTGTGTTTCTCTGCCAACAGGTTTTGCGTTGGGGACAAGTTTTTCCTTAAAAACAACATGATTTTGTGTCAAATGGACTATGAGGAGGGCCAGCTGAATGGGAGCTTTGAGACACAGGTTCAATAGTTGGACCCTGGTGGCAGCAACAGTCGGCTCCACACTTTACACACGAGATGGATGTTCTGCTGCACTTGGAAAAAGACAAGCGTCTGTCTGCTTGCCTGCAATACTTTTTAAGACCCCTTTATCAGTCCCTAAGGACTCTATTGTAAATGTTTAACTTTTTGCCCCTCCCACACCCCAACACTGAGCAGTTACAAATTTTGATGTACAGTTGTGCCTGCTTAGCTGAGCACTGTATTGCTTGTATGTTTTTGTGAGATTTATTTCAGGTTTGTTTTCTTTTCCTTTTAGAAATGGTTCATTGGAGGGTATGTACAGTCTGTTTTCTCTGTATATATAAACTGGAACATTTATTTTATGAAATGTAATGCAATTTTATTACTAGTGTGAATTAAAGATTCTTAAATGTTCATAGTGAGTTTTTTTCTCTTGTACCAAAACCAAAGTTTGTTGTTGGAGGAGGTCGGGCCCATGTGTTGATATGTAATCATGTCTCCAAAAACTGCAATGCTATAAAAAGCCTTGCAGGAGAAAAAAAATATATTTGAACTCCTTCTTTAAAACGTGATGCAACAAAACAAGTTTTATTACATTTTGCAGAGTTCTGATGGAATTAGAAATGCTGTTTAAAATGAACTAAATAAGATTTTATTTGGAATAAAAGAATGCTTCTCCAAACTGTTGTTGTTGTGAACGTGCAGGTGTCATGAAAGGGAGTCGAGTCGAGCCGAGCTGCTCTCTGTGATTCACGCTTCACTAATTGCCATCTGATTATGAGGGATTGAGAGGGTGAATTGGCCTGGAAATGAAATGCAACAGCAAATAAATTAGAGAGAAAATAAATGCTCATTGAGTTTGAACTCATTCAGACTCATCAGCAGAGACAGAGGTGCGGAGCTGTATTAAAAAGTACTTTTCCCAGAAGACTCTCTTAATGGAGTTGTGTGACAGTGTCTGTTTATCTGATGAGGTCCTAATCTGAAACACACACACACCAAGAGCCAACACTATACCAAGTCTTGTGGAGCTGTCAAATATTCATCTGATTCCTCAAGTGATAATTCCTGTCAATTACTTTGCTTATTACATTTATACAAGTTTGAATAATCGAGGAAATCACTTTACTTTGATACTGGCAACTATTACTACAGTATATTAAAAAAAAATTATACAGAGTAAAAGGATTATTTGGTGCAAATAACATAATAAACAGATATACTCATAACCGATGCTGATACCAATAACGATAACATTTTTAATAGTTTATATACACACCTGAGGTTAAGAAAGGCTAAGATGTAGTGAGTAAAGATGAATTCAACATTATAGCTCTGCCTCTGACAATATAGCCGACATCACTACTGTAACCACTACAAAAACAAGAACAGTTATGACAAAAATCAACATTTATTATTGTTTTAAATCAATGTAGGGAGCAAACGGACTGAGAATGAACAAAATCAAGGCAATGTTGGCTTATTGTAATTGGCTCTAGTCATGTCATTATCAGACTTATCTGTGCAAGTCAGTGTAATAATTGGCCGATAATTATCATCCAATATCAGGCCGATATTATCTGTACCGATATTTATCTTGCATCCCTAATATCTTCAGCCCTAGTTTATTATACGAGCACTATGGAGCCACTGAGGGTCATTTTAAATTAATTCTGACATAGTCATAGTAACAGTGAGAAATAACAACACTGCTGTCATGTTACCATTAGCACAACTTTAGCTTTAACAGCCTTGTTTTTTTTTTGTTTTTTTTGCATGATGAGACAATGGAAACTAATTAGAGAGAACAAACATCATTCTTTGAGATAATTTCTTTTTTTCTAGCAAGAACCTTCCAAGCAGAATGCAAATGGGCACGGCTTTGAAAATTAAGAGCTCTTAGATCATATCATCCATTTTATTCAGTCGAGTCCAGTAACAGGGTAATAGGCCGTACATCAGTCTGGACAGCGGCCTGTAGCCTCTAATTTCACTGTGGTAGAATGACATCACATCTTGCCAGACCTCTTATGTGACATGTCAGACCCTGAAAACCAAAAAAAGACAGACTGTTGGTCATCTTACATCACTAGCCTTGATTTAGTGGGATGTTAAATTAAAAAAAAAAAAAAAAAAAAAGCGCCTGGCAAACTGAATGATACTTACAGTGTACAGTATGTAATTCAGACCTCAAGGATAAAATCATTGCTTTACTGAAATAAATGTTGCACGTCATGTCCACCTGTGTAAATGCTCAACACATCTGGCTTGCTTTACAGTTAGCGTATGATGTAAGGGCTCCAAATATAGCAGTGCAATCCTAATGAGAGAGGCAAAGGTAGGGGGAGTTTATCCCAGCCAGGTGCACGCAGCCATACAGCATGCTAAATGTGGCTCAGCTGATGAATGAATGTGTTGTCAGGGGTATTGAAAGGAGGTCTACAACTATTACAGAATAATTATAAACATTTCATTTGTCCGGCCTGCACTGCTGTGTTATAAATTACTATTCACTGCAGTATCCTTTCTTTCTGGACGAAGCTGAGCAAACTTCAGATTTCAACCCAGGTGTGACATTCTGTAGGCACTTTCCTACCAGCAGGACACAGAGCAGCAATATAATTTGCTAACACATAAATCAAGTGTGCAAAGAGCATTAATTAGAAATTCATTAAAAATTCAGACTCACCGGCAGGTGTGCAAATAAAGGATTAGGTAGACATCAATTATACCACATAAGAGAACATTTTAATTGCAATTCCTGGATTGATTTACAGAGGGAAACAATCAGGCTCCATGCAATATGGCTGATTGCTCATTTTCGGGGAAAAAATAATGAGGAAAACACCTCACCAGGTAACACTGTCCCCTGCTATAAATTCACACACACATACAGATTCAGATGTGTGTTCTATCATGTACGCACATGCGCCGATACATACTGTTTTATATATGTGTGTAATGCATAACACGTGCAGAAGGAAAAAACATGGCGTGCACGTGCAAATACACACTCACCCAGAATGACAACACATGATAGACACACACAGGCATGCTCCCACACATAAATACACATGCACTGCAGCTTGGCATTCCCATCTGCTTGTACTGGTGGAGAAGTTCTTAAGCACCAAATGTTGCGCCGTTATGACTCAAGTTTGTGAATTCTCCAACCTCCTCTGTGTTCCTGATTACTGCATTATGGCATCTGCTTAATTAGCTTGGCTTGCGTCATATGTTGCACACACGGGGGTGTTAAAAAGTGCCCTTCCCTGTTGCTCATTATCTGCCTCGATTCATGTGATGTATAATCTCTCTTGACAGACATTCATATTGACATAGGGACAGCTGTCAGCGGAGCGTGGTCATAAAGGGTGCACGCAGAATAGAAACCACGAGGAGGGCAGATATGTGGAAATGCTGCCAAAATCCTAAGTGAAACTAGTGATTCTGTGTTTCATTTTGCATCCATCAACACTGCAACAGCTCTAATTATACTGAATTTAATTTTATGGATGAGAGTTTTTTGGGAGAAGGAACTGATAGTAGGTTATGCATTTTGATTACTACAGGTAATATTCAAAGTAACCCTCCTGCCAGTGTATTTTCTAAATCGGTGTGGTGTCCAACTCTTGGCGAGGAATCAACCTCATTATTGCCATGTGGAAAATTGTAATTGTTATCTGCATAACAGTTGTGGACCAATCATTTCCATCCCACAATATGCTACTTCCTAAACAGCACCGAGTGTGTAGATTGGGAATGTCTGTTCTTTACTAGTCAAAGGATCATATTCTGTCAAGTCCAAAAAGCGTGGTAATCATATTGCAGTGTTAGAGTAATGAAAGCGGCCCTGCAGGGCTGTTAGGGGACCTTATCATGAGATAAAACATTGATTCAATGATTCTACAAAACCCTGGATTATGTGCAAGTTTTCTAACAATGCATTTGTTTTGTCTGTGCAGTACAGTATGTGGGTATGACAACTACAGAAAGCACTATGGTTAAGAGATGGCAACTAAAACACTAGTCTAAGATTAGGATGTGATTGTTGTTACTGTAAAAAAAAAAGAAAGAAAAACAAACATTAAACGCAGGTCTGTGCTGGAACAAAAGCTCTATACCCAACACCCCCTCACCCACACTCTTCCAGCTTTGCTACTGCACATAAAGGACACACTGCTTCCTACACTGGCACAGCCTGTTGGCAAAGAATACAAATCGCAACCTGCGCGAACATGATTCATAGGATACTGGGCTGTGTGTCAAGATGACCAAATGTCAAACTCATGGTGGCACTGGAGTAAAAAAAAAAGTCAGGGTTCGCTAAAGTCAGTAGGATTCGCCATCTGCAGAAATTGACTGTGCAAAAAAAAAAAAAAAAAAAAATCACAGCAATCCATAAAAGTTGTGGTATTTCAGCGATGGCAGACCGACACACTGAACACACATCGCCAACTGCAGCCATGCCACCAGCGAAGCTACAAACATGCATGCTGAGTTAGAAAACAACTCCAGCAGTAGAACAAATAAACAAACAAACAAACAAACAAAAGAGACAGCAGTGTGGAAAAGGTGCTCAGACGTACATGGATTACAGTAACTCCTTCACTGCTTGTTTATCACGTCAGACAAAGCTGGAATCAGTGACTTTTTTAAGTATAATGAATGCGTATTTCTTCTGAGTAGAAAACAGCTAGAGGGGAATTCATTGTTTGGAATAATTCAAGGCAGTTTTGGATCTATGTCAAAGTGGAATATGGCCTGTAACTGTTAATAAATAAACTATTATTAAGAAAAACAACCGCTCATCTCAAAATAAGTGATTTATTTTGGTGTCTGCTTGTGTAATGTTTAATGTAACAATCTGAATGGATTATCTATAGTCTCTACTCATGAACCATTTATGCTGTCCTTCAAACAGACAGCTGCGACCTTACAGCCTCGGAGATAAAGGTACAGCACTTGTTTTAAAATGTGGTGAATACACTTTAGGAAATAAATAAATAAATAAATAAATACGCAAGCCCGGTGATGCTGACTGTGGTGAAGAGAACCATTATTCCCCTTAAAAATAAACTGATTTTCACACCCAATCAAAAACCAACCAACATATGTTCCACTGATGCCTAATGGGCCTGCCTGTGCTATGCGCGAGAGACTGGAGAGGGCAATTAGCTGCATGTGGCTTTGATTAGCACTGATTCCACAACAGTGCTGGAAGGAATATAGAAAACAAAACACTAAATTACTGTTGAGGCTCTTTATGACAGAATGCAATAAAAATGGGAGAAACTATTTAACTTCATGGTAATAACAGGTAAATGTGGACACGTTAACTATATAGCATGGTGCCCATGGCTAAGATTATGCATATTCTACCTACAAACAGCCTGTGCCAAGCAATGCATATAAAACTGAAATAAATGGCTACAGATGCATGAACTTGCCCTGAAAGAGGTTTGCTTACTCTGTGATCTCATTCTTAAATGAAACCAATTTGCCTAGAAATTGGTTCTAAGGCCTAATGCTGAACTCTGTACATCAGCTCCACCACACACGCACACACATTCACAAGCATGCGCGCACACAAACACACACACATACACAGAGTTGCCTTTTACAAACGCACTTTCACAGTCACACTGCTTCCACCCCTTCCCTCGCTGCAAATCATGTTTGACTTTGAAGTGCTAATTTTGGAAGTTTAGCCAATTTTTATTTGCTGCTTTGAAATGTATCCCCTAAGCTGCTGCACCAGCAATGAAATATACAGACCTTTACAATGAGGGATAAGTGACCAAAATGAGAAGCGCCTGGTTTTCTTCCTAACATTATATAACTGTGAATAATCCCCACATAGCATTTTCTCCTGTGCCATCACTAGCTCAATTTATATTCAAAAATATTATGCAGACTTTTTACTTTTTTGCTCATTCTGCTCAATCCCCCACCTAATGTTGGAGCTAATTTAAGGTATCTACAATACAATGCTGCAGACAAAACCCTGGCATATTTTCCACATTATTGCTGTGCTTCATCATTGTTTGTGACCGACAGCGTCACAGTAACAGTAACCTGGTGTAGTCTGTAGTTTCACTTTGGTAATGTACCTGGATTTCATTCTATCATTAGTACTGTAGACTTCTCTGCAGGTGAAGACGGAGAGCAGGCCTATACTGTGGTAATCCGATTTACTAAACCTTGACCACAGTTTGACCAAGAACTACCTGGCCCTATATGGACAGGTGTGCTTGGTCATGAATAAAACATGCAGAACTCAGATACATCAGCTCTGTGTAAAGGTTACAATGACAGTGCACTTACGTCTGTTGAGTTTTGTTCCTCTGTTGTACCAAAGGAAGGGGGAAAAAAAGGCCTCTGTAATATACGTAGCAGTGTTTGCCACCGTGATGGATGCAAGGATGACCTCAATCACAATCCTTTTTTTAACTGCTTTCAGCGGGAGCTGGAGCATTATATAGTAAAATAAGTTGATCAGATTGGCTCCTCACCAAGCAGCTCAGCTAATAACATGGCAAGCAAAGAGCTTGAGGGAGAGAAGATTTGGAATGTGGGCCCCTTCACTTTCCAGCGCTGCTCTGCTTTAACACAGTCCTGGACTTGGCAATAAATTGCTTTGGTAATCAGCTTTTTGAAAAGCTTATTTACTGCTTGTTTTGTGTTTATTGTAGTTCTCAGAATGAAATATAAAATTGGATTTTATTACATGTGCAATTTTCTCCTCTCGTAAAGAATAGAGAGAGAAAGAGCGGCGCATCACCTTGTTGAGTATGGATGATCCAGAGAGGATGTATACTGTATATTATTTCTGATGATCTCTTTGTCTGGATGCAGTCTCCTCATGCTCCAAGGGGTATACGCCATCACATTTAGGTGGCAGCAGTTCATGTATGAAATCAGTAGAAATATAGCAATCAAAGTGCAAAGTGTGGAGGAGTAGTATTGTAGTTGCACTGTATTGAAGCATTTAATGTATCAGTTTTGCATTCTGTGACTGTTCATTCACCGTGGACTATAATTAATTAATCAATTTATCCACGGCTCTACTTCACAAGTGCACAAACCATGTGCTCGTGTGCTTGGAGGATCGTAGCTCCAGTGGTTCCTTTCACAATTCCAGCATGATGTCTGAATCATTTGTAGATCATGTATTATACAGTTAACGCAACACTAGCACTGTATACACCTGCCTCCACCTCTCTGGCTCTTTAAGTCCTTGTTGTCTGCATTCACCCCTGAAGTTATTGATAAATTATTGATCAAATTCCACTCTTGCCTTGGATAACCTTTCATCTGGAAGCTAGTTACTGTACCGTGACCTTAAAGTGTTAGATATATTTACAAGATCCCTCATGTTAAACCACTTTTGAACAAAATGCATTGTGACTTTATTCAGTTGTAGAGTGACAAATTCCATTATGATCAAAATCTTTGGCAGAGAAACATGCCAGGTCATGTACTTTCCAGTCAAATCAAGATTTTTATTGTGACACTTTATTAGTTTGGCTCTTACAATTCGATACAGATGATTGTTATATCGTTTTGTACAAGCTTTACCTCATTGCTAGATTCTGTGTTTATTGCTTTTAAGCCAGTGCATGATTCTTTTATGACTCATAATCAATTATCAGTTCCCACCAATGATCAACACCGGCTACGCAGATGACACCCAAGTGTTGGCAACTATTTCACATCGGACTTAGACTCTCACAGTCAAACAAGACAGCGAACACAAACAGATCCATAGCTTAATGAAACAGCTGTGACTCCATTACAGAGTGAGTTCCTTCATTTGAACCATGTATATTGCCTAAAACTATATACCAAACATATCTAATTGTTAAGGTTAAACCATGTGCCCTTATTGAATAATTGTAGAAATTAATTCTATAATGATGTGGGGGTGTTGTTGGATAATGACTATGCCAGTTGGCACTAATGCCAATGTCTTTTTCATTTGTAAATGAATTTAGTTAGGTAGCTATGTAGCAATGTCAATCGTGCCCCAAAGCTCTGATTAGTCCATTGTTTCTCCAACATCACATTCAGACTGTCAATAGCATCTATTTTGTATTAAATCAAATCCATCAAAGCAGCAGCAGGGGTTGGCCTCCCAAGATTTCTGACAATAACTCACATTTACCCTGCTAAGATGAAGCAGAAGGAAAAAGATACAAGGGGAGAACAGTCGCTCAAATTCAGTACATTATGTCCAGCATTACCTCCAAAGCTAGTCCTATTCATATTCAGCAATTATTCTGGTGGCACATAGTTACAATGAAATCCAAATGAGATCTCTGTAGCACTGACATACTTTCTGCTAGCAGGTACAGGATGCCTCATATATGATTAATTAATTGCGGCAGCCTGCCATCTGTGTTTTAACTGATTAAATAGCTCACAAAGTGGGATGCACCTTTTGATGTGAGCCTTTGGGGAACCGGCTCTGTCTTTGTATTTCTACCTTGATTAAGCACAATACTCCAGCACTTCCTCCAGCCCTCTATTTCAAAGTCTCTTTAATTTGGGAGGAAAGGACACAAAGGCATTTGGGGTGCTTTAAAATGTTGCCCATTTCCAGTAGTCAAGGGGCTGTCTCTCTCTTTCTCTCCTTTTTTTTTTTTTTTTTTTTTTTTATCAAGTGAATGTTTCACACAGGGCTGGGCTGGTGAGCAAGCATCGAGCTTTCAGATAAAAATTGATTCCAGTAAATTCTCACCTGAGATCCATCACGGTGAAAGGCTTTAAAAGGTCACACATGTAATAAGTTCCTATGGTCTCAGTCCCTCCAATAATAGGCCTTTAGTCTGCCATGGAAGGCTGGTATATAGAAATAATTGAGTAATCTGTGGACCATTCAATTCAATTGTGGGACTCAGTGACAGTGCAAGGCCTGCTGGGCTGCGAAGAGGTTGTCCTGGAGAGTCTTTCTGCTGGCAGGGAAATGGTTTGTCCCTTAAAGCCGTGCACCTCCGTATTTGCAACGGCACAGTGGATCACTGACATTTTAGAGGCTCTTCCAGGCCTCACTTGTATAGGATCCTGTCAGCGTTTCAGCCCAGAAAGAGGAAAGGATATGACACGACAGAAATGTATGCCCCGAGAGCAGGAATTAAATTAAAAGCTTTCTTGGTATCCTAAATTAGCATGTATCCCCTGCATAGATTTAAGTGCATCTGATGGAAAGGGCAGCATTACTGACTGATTTTGTCTCTGGAAGCATTTGGAGGAACAAAGCAAAAACTGGCTCTGTAGGGTTTTTATGTTTCCTAATCCACTATTGAAGCACAAGGCTTTGATATGTGACCATTTGCTGTTAAAACACCTGTCAAGCTTTCCATTGTCACATGGCACAAACACACTTTACGGTTGACGGTGAAGCAGTTCCCCGGTAATTTTAACACTGGGTCCCGAGGAAACAAAAGCAGAGTCCTCGTTTCCAGCAAACATCCACTTATTTTGCCACCTGCACTGTCATTTGCAGCTAATGAATTTTATCGGCGCTACCTCGCTAATTAAGCTAGGTACATTTAGCCAACGTTAGCTCAGTGGGTTCGTTAAAAAATCCTTTTTAAATGATTCAAGCTGTGCGACTAAAATAAAAGACTTGATTGCTACATGCATGATATCGTTCTAAAAGACTGAGAGAAAAGCTGTCCAAAGCATTAAGATAACATTATTACCTGGAGGCAGGAGGGGGAAAAAAAGAATCAACATTGGTAGGCTATTGAATTGCAGTATAAGACTAAAGTTCAAGTGTGAAAAGCATAATTGGGAAAAAATCAAAGCTCATATTTCATTGTAAAATAACCCGGACAGAGGTTGGATTTATGATTTATTTATAAAGGCTTTTAGGACAAGGAACCAAATTGTTTACCAAACACAACCCCCTCTCAATAAAGCCAGAGGCTGCTCGAGTCTAAACTTCCTCAGATTTAATAAAGAACAGGACAGAATCACTAATGCTAGCCTTATACTCTGATGGCATCACACCGTCATAAAACATATTAAATTCCAAACTAATGCAGAACGAAATACTATACGACTTGTGGCCATGGATGTGACAGTTGTTACTGTAATTATGCTAGCTAGATGGACATGCTAATGTAAGCAGCAGACAATCACACTGTTTAATCAGCTGCTTACACTTTTATTTTGGACTGTTTTGGCTTTCTGAAAGCTACAATTAAGGCTGCACAACTAATCAAAACATTATCTACATCATAGGAGCTGTAATTTCACAAAAGTAAAATCTCTCGCAAGATACTTTTTTATAAATGTTATATAAAGATGCCAATTTTGCATACATCATCACCGACATGTGAAGTGTCTCATCTGTGTCTGGGGTTTAGTGAAAAGTCAGTTGTGTGCTAGCATGTTAACAGTTGTGCAGTGAGAACACTGAAAGGCTTAGTTCAACATACAAAGCAATCCTTATAAGTCATTGACTACGATGCAGATCTCTCAGCTCATTCTGACACCGTATGGCCTTTGAATAATCTTTTCATATTGCAATTCAATATGAAGCTTCTTACACAACGGCCTTTGAGTGAACCACATCAGTCAGCACACCATCTCTTTATCACACTGCAGTCTCTTTCTTTCTTTATTCCTCCCCTTCTTTTCTTCCTTCCTTTCTTTCTTTTTTTTTTTTTTTTTTTACAGCGCCCATACTTCTGTCTCCTTCAGAATCTGCAGAGAATAAGCGGACAAACCTTCTTGTGTTACATTGTGAAGTTCATTTAAAGTGATGCGTGTCCTGTAATTAACTTCCTTCAGAGGGATCATTTGTTGACTACACGTACCTGTCAATACTTCCATATTACAATGCAGCTAATGGCAGGCGTTGTATAAGACGGACCTCTGTCTTGTAAAGTCTGCACACTGCGACAGCATTTCCATGCAAGTCACAGATGTCACAATAGACTTTACACATAATTTTATTTTCAGCAAAAAAAAAAAAACCTTCCCACCCATCAAAGAAGTGTTCTCCACACATACACACACGCACGCGCACACACACACACACACACACACACAACATGACAGATTTAGAAATATGACTTAAACCAGAACAGATGGCCCTTAAAAGTAAAACACAGTAATTCAATCTGGCTAATGGGAGGAAAGCCACAAACGGCTCCATTCTCATTTCTTTGACTGAGAAACTCAGCTGAATTGCTTCTCCAGCTTTGATGCTCAACCCCTCTATCATAGTGTGTTTCTGTGTTCCCCATGCATATTATAAGACATTTAAAAGGAAAACAGTGTATATTTACTAGACATGCCTCACCATGTGCACAGACAGGAGCTATTAGTGCCTAGACAGAGGGGGAAATGTATTGTAATTGATTGTTACAAAAGATTACCCTCTCAAGAAGCATCGAGCTATTTCAGAACTGCATTTGATGCCTTAAAGCGCCGTGCAAAGAAGGCTCTTTCAGCACCACACATCCAGGCTGACATGCAGTTTGCAAAACAATTACCATGCGCTGTTGTTTGATCTTTGTCCCCACTTTGGTTCTTTCTAAGTGTGAGTACAACTCACTTGCCAGCCACACAGGGAATCATGGCTTCTATCAAGGGATGTCAGTTGTAGGCAAACAGGATGCATATTCTTTACACATGTCAAAAAAAAAAAGAAAAAAAAAAGTGGAAAGGCGTCGCTGCTTTCACCACTAAAAAGATGTCGTTAAAATGATGATGAATTGCTGTTGGGAAAGTTGTTGCAGCATACGTATAGCATCAGACTGCAGGATAAAACGTCAGCTTCAATGTGAGGTTGGGGTTTTAAACCTTATGATGACAAAACACTGCTGTGTCTTGAACTGATTTAATTTCACTCAATGTCACTCAACTCTGTATGTTTATGAAAAAAAAAAATCTCCAGTTACAGAGGGATGTATTCCCTCATTAGGTTTTTACCAAATTGCCCAGTGAATCTGAATGTAGATTCCAACTTTTTACAAATAGATCAACCTCTCACATCCTGAACAGAAATGATGACGGACTAAAATAGCCGAATTTTGACGGGAAAACAAATCTGTGTCGATTAAGGATAAGTAATGTGTGTGAAGGGCGGGTTGGGTATTGAGTTAAGAATTCCCAACTAGCAGAAAATTGGTTTCTGTATGGCAGCAATATAGCCTGGACACTTCTAGTCAGTGTTTGGAGGAAATATATTAACCTGCTGGGCCATGTGCACAAACTTTCCAACCTTATTGTTGACAGGTTTTATGAGCCTAATGCACTTTGTGATGTATAGCATAATAACCCAGTCTATGTCTGTAGGGCCTTACTCTTAATATTGGCTGCCGAGTGGATCAGGCAAAATTATTGTAATGAGACAAAATTTCCATACAACAGCAAAATGAGTTCATTACTCTAAGTTATATCGGTGAAGTAACCAAAAGAAATTGATGGTTTTATTAAGCTGGAATTGAATTTCAGTCATAAACAGAATTAGGCAAACATGCAGACAGCAAAATGTAATAATAATTATATTAGTGTTATCTAAAAGGTTATCAGAGTGGCCCCTGCTGCTTCTAATTCGCCGTTTTCAAACAGAGGGACTGTTCTGAGCCCTAGGATAGCTGTAATTTCCCGACCGCAGCAGGCTGATTACCTGTGCACAGCTGTAAACGTGCAGGTGGAGATCTACGACTTGGTTAATTCCACTCCTCTGTTTTAAGCTTAACAAGAGAAGGTATGACCATATACTGTGTGTGTGTGTGGGCGAGGGGAGCAGGAACCATACGACATATTCTCCCCACTCCACCCCTAAGCTTGCTTTTGCTCCATGGAAGATCCCCACATGTTTCAAGGAGAGCTGGGAGATGTAGTCTTCTCCACGACATCCTTGGTCTGTCCTGGGGTCTCAGTCATTTCCTGTACAGGAGCTTATATGCGTGCACTCCTCTAAAGAGTATTTTATATTCAACGCATGCATGATTACCCCATGTGGAAATGGTCGGGGTATAGAAAACGCTATACTGACCTTCTACGAAATGACTACAGTGTTTTTTCATACTACATCATGGGCAGAGATTTTAAATACAATTACACAATTAGGAGCTCAATCTACTTAAAGTGGATCCTGAAGCTGCCGAAGTCCATATCTTATGTATCCATTAAACAAAGTATCAGTAGTCAGTCCTCCCAAGGTTACTATCCCTCTCAGTAGCTGCCTGTACTCTCCAGCTGTCCACTGAGGACCGCTTCAGTGCATCCTCTACATCAGCTGATTATACTATCTATCAAGCTCAGCTGTCACTGCCCATTTAAACCTTTGTCAAGTCCTCCATGCAATGCACCCTGCAGTAAACCAAGTAATTGCACTTTTGTAATCCAACACCTGAACACCACTTTGCCCCATATATTTCTAAAAAAAAAAAAAAAAAAAAAGCAAAGAAAGATGGTTTTTAAAGAGCAATATTTGGAGGCTTGAGTTGATGGAGGTATGAGGAATAGTCCTGATGACAAATACACTAGGATCGAGAAAGAACATTGTTTTGTTTTTTTGGTTTTTGTTGTTGTTGTAGTTACAGCAAGCTGAAAGAAGGAAAAACAGATGCCAGACGGGTTTTTTTTTTTTTTTTCTTGTTGCCAAGGCACAAACAGGATGCTGGCAGCTACAAAGATTCAATTATAAAAAGTACAGAAAATAATTAGAAAAAATAATAGCACTTGAAAAAAATTGCCCCTCCAGAAATTGCGCATAACAATAAATCCGTTAATTAGCTCATTAATATTCAATTGGGGTCAGTGGACTTAATGGAACCTTTTTCATGGGCCAAGGAAATGTTTAACACTCAGTTTTTCCTCTGCCTGTTCTCATTATCAACTATGCACAGGCAGGCCTTATCAGTCCTCCAGATGGTGAGGAACAATGCAGCACCATTATCGTCTTACAGCAGCATGTGTGCCTTGTAACCGGTGTGTGCCTGGGACAGTGAAGTATAGATACTGAGGCATTTAGTGTAATTGATATGTGGTATATATCGTATTGTTTAGGCCTGTTTGTTTGCTCTGCTGGTATTCAAGGCGAGAGGAGAGGCGAAGATTGATTTTCACTGCAGCCATTCCCGCTCTCACCACAGGTCACAGATAACTTGTCAACGCAGGTTTTTTGGGCTGGTGTAAAATGCATCAAGGCTAAACTCTCTCGGGCATAGTGGAGGATAGAGAGTTTCATCTCTGCAAACACAGGCCCTCTCATTGCCGTTACCTTGTGCATGAGACAGATGTTTTATTCAACAAGTACATGGGATGGAGAGATGTCCAAGCAAAGCCTTTTTGCATCTCCACTCTGTTATGTTCCCTTTGTGGACCATGTTTCAGCTGTGCAAGTGCACATAAATACTTATTTTCCAACCGTTAAATATCTTGCACAGTATTTTTAAAGAATACATTTAAGGGAGTTTAGGCAGGAATAACAACAGTACATTTTTTAGGATGTCAAACTTAATAATACCAGGAGCAAACTCAAAAATCTCGAAGTTTGCGTACCATACGACAGTATGTGGGAATCCTAATATAGTGTCCTTATGATTGCTCTTATGTTTCATTTGATGAATACATTAAAGCTCTCCCTCCTTTAAGGCAGCCTTCATCATTATACGTTATCAGTGCATCTTGTATCCAGTCAATCTGATGCTCCTTACTTCATTATCACCACATGTCTGGTGGCACACAGAGGATACGTAAACTTGCGGTCCCTGCCTCTGCACACTTCCTTCAATAAGCTTCTCAAAGATTCAGATTATACTTCAAGCTCTTTTCAGCAACATTCAGCATCAGCCTATCATCAGAAAGCAGACCAGGACAAAACCGCTCATGCATACACAATCGGCCTGGAAATGACTGTGTCAAAGTCTATATGGTGAAGCCAAGTTTAATTAATGTAGGTATGATGAAAGCTAAATTGTCACTATGGGGCATTTCAAACCTATGACATTTACATTGCCTTTGTAGAGATCTCTCCCAGAAATCAAGAACACCAAGAAATGTGCTAGCAAGGATTTAACAGCTGTGTGATTTTCTAAGCAGAGTAAATAATGCAATCTGCTAAGAAATCTTCATTCACTGACAGTCAAAGGGGGAAATTGATGCCACTTGTTACAAATATTCAGTGCATTTATTTTTTTTATCAGCGTTTTCCATAACACTGTGGATTAATGTGCCTCAATTCGGAAGATGAACCGTGACATCGCCATTTTCCATTAACGTGCTCCATCTCTTGTATCCATCATTATATCTACAATAGTTAAATGTCAACCTTTTGAAAGGCAACATTTTCAGTCTCATCTAGGGTTATCCCCCTCTAAAAAAAAAAAAAATAAGACAAAACATGAAAGCGCACAGTTTGTTTTTGTCTCTGTCTGAAGCAGAGGCTGTGGATTTTTACAGAGATAAAGGCTGTTCCATTTGTTCTTAACATGTCAGTTTATTGACACCATTCTCAAAGCTAAGGGAGATTATTAGAAATGATATATTATCGCTTGAAAAAAAAAAGAACATTTTTGTAACAATTCAGTGGTGCAGAAAAACACGGGGATGGACTGAATGACTTGGGAGATTTTCCCTACGTCTTCTTGACAACTAAGTGAAACTAAAGAAGGTACACAACAAAATTGAATTCACCTGGCTGAAACAATGTAGGTAGAAGGACTTAACCATGAAAGCATTTCTAAACAAATATCCGACAATGACTTTTCAGCTGTGAGAGCTAACGGAGCACAATGGCTGGGGCTGAATGTGCTGAATGTGCTACGGCTATCCCACAAATAGAGGTGATCCTAAATCATGTACTTAAAGGTTGCAGCTTGAGAGCCCAGGTGTCATGGATAATTCCTACTCAGATATCTATAGCCCTCACTATCTCACCCCATTCTCTCTCTCCTAGCTTAACTTCACCTCTGTCGAACAGGCAAGCTGCCATCCTTATTGATCCCCCCTCCCCAACCTCTGAACGCCCACCCTCCTCCTCCTCAGGCCCAGGAGTTAAGGGCAGTCGCTAAACCTGTGGGCAAAAGGGAAAGAGGACGCTCCCCACTGAGTGCAATTGGGATTTGAGAAAGTTAAACACTTCTCAAGCACAAAATTCCAGCCTGGGCAGCAGAGAGGGGATTCTGTCCTCAGGCCTCCTCACGCTCCCCCGATCAGAAGGTCAGGCCCATCATCATCGTCCTTCTTGCCCATCTTGCACTCTCAGAGCCTTTCAGAAGATCTGGAGGGGCTCAGCTCCCTCATTTACTTCAAACACTGCAGTCAACAGTTTTTGTTGCTGTCCTTGAGTCTACAATGATGGGAGGGTTCATCTTTTCGAGGATGACACACGGCAGAGGTGAAGAGCAAAAGTACAAATGGCAAATAAAAGTCCAAAATTGGTCATTAAAGCAAAATCCTGGACCTCTAACCATTGGGTTTTGAGAAAAGCAGGTTAGCGTTACAGTACCTGTCCTTAAGCACACTATGGGTGGGAATCACCAGAGGCCCCACGATATGATGTTATCTCAGTACTTGTGTCTCAAATACAGTATTACTGCAATATGAAAAATGTTGCAATATGCTGCGATATATTGTGGTTTTTTAGCTTTTTTCAACTGCAAATAAAAACTTCGTTTTTTCTAATAAGACAAACTTCGTCTGTCCAGATTGATACTTGGCGTCTGTATCGACACAATATTGCCACGCAAAAATGTTGCGATACTGAATACTATGCTGTATCGATTTTTTTCCTCCAAAGTATATAACCACAACACAACCAAATTAGTCAGTGCTAATGCTGCGTTCACATGGAGTCCAGTAAACGGCAGACGGTAAACGGCAAATGCCGCTGGACGGAACGGTAAAAACAAACAAACTGTCGGACGGCACGGCACAACGGCAAGGCGGCCGTTGGCAACGTCAACATACTCGTACTCACACGTCACGTTCAGTTGAGTTTACCGTCGCGGCAGACGGCAAAAGTTAAAATATTTGAACTCGGGACGGCATTGCCGTTTGCTGTTGCCGTCCACGGTATTTTTTGCTGTGCTCCCCCAAGTTTTACCGTCGTTCTCTCTGTTCTACTGTATATTTACTGCTTTTTGTTGTGAAATTGTCTACAGTAAAGTTGTTTTGAAGCAGCAACAAAGCACTAAAGAGATGATGATGATGATAGACAGAAGCTATAGGGAATAGACATTGAAATATCTTGAAACAGTAAAAAAAAAAAGAAACTCATCAACAACAAGCATTATTTTGCCATCGTGTCAATTCATTTCTGTGTCACAATTATTTACTTATTCATATTTGTAAAATACATCTCAGTGTGTAAATGTAACATTTTAACAGGACAAATACGTCAAAGGACAAATATAAAACACCCCAACGGCCAACACCATGGCAACCACACATTTATAGATAATTTGTTATGTTGAGTAGATTGGACAGTTCATTGTCTATCAAATATGAAAGATACCAAATATAACATTTCCATTTTTGCACATTACAATGATATGAAATCACTACAGATTTAAATTGACTCAATTCAATGTGTAATCCCATTAATAAATTAAGATTAAATTAAGATAAAACAGATGTTTTGTTTGCTTTCAAAACAATGCACCAACCCCAATAAGCACTATCTCTAGATAGCTTTGTTTATAGCCTTAGACCACTGTTACAAATCTGAGTTTGATTTACTTTGCTCACAATGTTTTATAAATGAGTAAATGATGCCAATGGCATAATTGTGAAAGATGTGTAGTGAAAACGCTACGAAATAATTAATAACGGATGTTGTCTCTCAGGTTACAGAGAATTGAGCAGGACGAGATACAAAGACCAGAGGACAGGGGAGGACACAGTGGCCATTCAATACTACAAAGCCTCCATTATACAGAATAAGACACTAAAACAGCCAGGACAAAGTACAGGACAGGGCACAAATTGGTCTAACCATCTGCTGACCAACCCAGGATAGGAGTCTTCACAAACAGACTTTGTTCACTGTGGCTGTTTGTAACAAAACCGTTAAACAGATGAGACTAGACAGGTCAACACCAGGCACCAAGGTTGTGTACGCTAACTGACAACAAGTGATTTGTTGGTCCCTACAAACACCCCTGGACCTACTGATGAAAGCCTCCCATTGGTCTTTGTCTTGCTTTTCCCTTTTGTTTTTCTTTTTTAAGCGGACACCCATGTTACCCCAATGCTCCTTATCTATTCAGACCTGTGGGTCTCCTGTAACACAACCTGCAAGAGTAAAGGAGGGGTATTTAAGGCCATATCACCACTACAAAAAGAGCTGCATGTTTACAAGAACAAGACAAGCACATTACGTTCAAACAATGCAGCACTGCCTCCAATCCCGTGCTCCCTTTCACTCACTACATCCCACCCCCTCGGGGTTAGCAGACCTTCCTTCATGTTCAAAGATTATCTGTTAATCCAAAATGTGCAGGAGCATGAGACGACAGGAAAGGGACCAATACTCTGGGGGGGGAGCGAGGGATGCATGGCTTTATTTGTTTGTTGGCTTTCATATTAATCCATTGGAACACAGTGCCTTTCCCCCTCTTTTCTGGGCATGTGTAAATGTTTTAGAGCCATTAAATGGAAGATGAAATTTTCAATGGATAGCATGTAAAAGTATTAATTGTAAAGACCATTATTTGGTGTCCATGAGGCTGAATCAGCTTAGCCACTCCATTCCCACATTTGCATACAAAATGCTTTATTTTGGCAATCAATGAAAGTGCTCCACTGTATGTGTGGCTTATCACATGCTTGCAGGAAATGGATTCCTTAGCCATCTCGTTAAATTCTGTTGATGCAGAACAATTTGAAACATGGCACAGGCAGCAATGACATTTAAAGATGCCTCGGCTTAATTATATTTTGCAAACATTTGGGCTGTTTGTCCTCGGGGATAAAGTGCCTCCACTACAAAGTTAACTTGTTAATAATTCAAAATGAATCTCTCTTTTTGTTGAGCACCAATCATTATCTCCTATTAGTGCTGGTTAAGGGCATTCAAGGTGCCTCCAACACACAGGGGAGACATGCTGCTCTTTAATACTTAAAAATGAAGCACACACATGTAGCACAATTAACTTTTTAAAAATTTCAGCAGAAAAATCCAACCACTATAATTCCTGGTAATTTTTCAATTTACCAAAAGAGTAGAGATGCTGCTGTGCACAAAGAATAATGTACTGAATAAATAATTAAAAAAACAAAACAAATATACAGTTACCGGTAGCTATATATAAAATATAAAACCAGAAAACAAAAGGTTGGTCCTTATAAAGTATGCATCTTTGGTGCAAACATAGTGTGAGTGATGTTGTCGAAATGATTGTACTCAAAGAAGTAAAAAGTCTGCTTTCATTACACATGCAACAATGGTTTGACTAATTGGTCAACTGAGAGAAAATGAAGAGGTAGCCTGACTATTTTGATAACAAATTAATTATGTAAGTCTTTCTTGGGGCTCCAAGTGGTGCAGGAGGTTAAGCAGGCACCCTATGTGTTGAGGCTAAAGTCCTAAATGCAGGCTTTAGCGGTTCGAATCCCGCATGGGCGGCCCTTTCCTGCATGTCATACCCCCTATCTCTGCCTCCCCATTTCCTGTCTCTCTCAACTGTACTATCTGATAAAGGCATGAAAATGCCAAAAGAATATACTTTAAAAAAGGGGTTTTCTGGGAAGAATTCAAACCATTACCTTGAAAGCATTTGCTGCTTTTCTTTGTCCTATGCTAACTGAACATCTTTGGATCCAGGACATAGCTGAATAAAACGTTTGAGGACGCCACTTTGGGTTTCAGAAAATAGCGATGAATATTTTTCACTTTGTCATGTTTCAATTCGTTGACTGATCAAGAACATAACTGACAGATTAAACAATGGAAGTGATACAACTAGGGCTCAACTGATTGGTTTCACCAATGTTAGCAAATAAGGCAATAACTGATATTTGAAACGGACTTTACAACACAAACTGCTGCTACAGGTCAACAGTCATCCGCCATGGCATCTTTATCATTTTGTCCATCTCAATTGAAGATAGCAAAAATAAAAATAACATGTGATACAGCTCAACAGCACCATACACAACATCCTCCACAATGATCAAACTGTTGAATCAACACCTCTTAACAATCTTAATAAAAACTGAACATTATAACCTCCATGAAGAAGGATTTACTGTTGTATTAAACTGCATTAGTTTTAGCTTCAGGTATCTACTAAACTGCCAACTGAGTGTGGTGGATTTATTATAAGTTATATGCACAGGCTGCAAAAGTGCCTGACTAGAATTTGTTGGTTGCTTTCAGTGCCATTCTCACCTGGGAGCAGGGGACATGACTGGTAGTTTGAAATGTTCTTTGATTTAATAGTTTTATCATATAATCATATGTCAAATATATATATAATTTAAACGCAGTCATACTTTCTCAGAGACATTTAAATGACTTTGTGTTTTTAACTGGGTGCATTTTACTTCTACATTTGCGAGCAGTCATTCAGGTGCTGCAGCAAGACTAAGGTTTTATTTCCAGTTGATGGCGTCTCAACCCAGTTCATGTTCATGCTGTTTTCTTCATTACAATGACGAATCAGTTGTTGCTACTGTAGATTTAAACCTACACTAGTAGTTATGCTCAAGCAAAAATACCTTTTCACTAATTCTATGCGATTCAGATAGCTATGTTAGCTTATGCGATGAAAATGTAGATTGTGACGCTAAAGAGGAACTAAGCAGAATTTCTCCAGTGGCTATGCTACATTTTTACCTTAAAGCCCCTGTACAGACTTTTCATTTAGTGTTGATTTTGGCGGCCCCTGTGGACGAAAGCGGCGGAATGAAGACTGCATTTCCCACTGTCATGAAGACGTTTGTCTGGCCGGCGTGTGTAGATTTGTTTTGGAAACTTCGGAGGACGGGACTTGCTTTTTCTTTTAGCAGCGTAATGTATCTATTCGTATCGTTTTGTCAGTGGTCCGACCCGACCATGCCTTCCAGAGGTATAGAATTAGACTACTTAGAAATAGTGTATCTTCACACTGATGGGCTCATTTGCTGTTGTAGGTAACAGAGACACATCAGCAGAAACCAGAGACTTTTGCGTATCCAGTTAAAAGCTCCGTACAGGGGCTTTAATTAAAAAAACTCTGGAGTAATTGTGTTAGTTAACTACATGACTTGTGACTTGTTACAAGTGAGAAAGGGGGCTCTCTGCCTTCCACCTGGCGTCTGCGCACCACAGCACAAACGCGCTCCATAACCTGCAATCTTTTGTTTATGAAGGTTAAGACTACACAAACACACACGTCATTACATCGTATATGTTACATAACGTTATCCACCGCTCCATTTATTGATTTTTTTACCGGCTTCGTTGTAAACAAATGCACATGGGCAAGAGGAGCTTAAAGCAGAAGTAAGTGGTCCGGTCGTTTTCGCTAATGCTGCGTTCCAGGCCGGCTTTTGAAATCGTAAATTACAGCTTCAAGTCACAACTTACGACTTTGTAGCGTTTCAGGCAACCCACTCATGTTTTTCCGACCTGTTTTACCTGTGAAAGTCACTATAACGGCCACTCGTAACTTCCGACCTGTGAACTCGCACCAGATCAAACTGATACAACTTCACAGCTCGGAGTTACGAGTTTCCTTGAACGCACCATAACAGTCCTCGTCCCTACGTCGCCACATTCACTGCGTCCCTTGGCTGCACACACAGCCCTGCATGCCGTTCTCTCTCCTCATTGGATAAAAACTGTAGGATACGATAAATGTTTTCTCCTCGGCTCAGAGCAGAGCAGAGGGACTGAGAGACCCGTGTTTCGGTTCAAACACTCTATGTAAGTGATTGCTGTCGGAAGATATAACTATTTAAGACTTATATTAACACAAATATATCACTTACTTCTGCTTTAACCAAAATAGCGGAAAAGCGAGCAGACTTGCATAGTTCTCCTTTAATTGGAACTTCAGAAAAATCACATGACATGCAACCAATCACACAATGCTGTGGTTGAGACACTGATCCAAAACACAGACGCAGAGCCAAGCAGCACATTTATAAACAAATGTATTCGATCAGCAAGCAGTAAAAAAAGATGATACCAATAATACAGATAATCGTAAACTAAAGCTAAATATCAGATTTGATATTGTAAACTAACGGTGGACTTCTACATCATACTGTGTGGTAGTGGTAGGACAGATAACAGAGAGAAGCATTAAGAGGACATCTGTTGAGCAGCAATGCAGTCTTGAAAATGAATGCCTTAGTGCTGCCTGTGCACATACAAAGTGCCATGTTTGTGCATACGCAGTACATGTGCTTTGTATGTGCATTCATGAGGGAAGGATCACACTCAAGCCCCCTACGGCAAGATGTGTGCATGTCTTGTCCATGATAGTCCATAAAGGCAACACAAATTCAAATTGCATTCCTTGGCGATAGTGTCTGTCCTTCTGGTACTAATAAATTAAAGTGTGCAGACCAACAACCACACAACTAAAAGACAGTGAAGGTCTTGCCTATATTGTAAAGCCTGTTTCAACTCCATTAATCCACCTCAATCACTTTTCACAACTGTCTTTCTTCTATGAATATACAGGATTCCAATTTGTGACAGTGTGTCCTTCATGACACTCAAAGCCAGGTGCATCCCCATCAATATCAGCAAAAAGAGGAAAAAAATTAAACCTTCTCAAAATATATACTGTAGGAGTGCATTGATTTAATATACTGCCATAAGCCCTTGCTCCTACACTCGACATGCAATTTGGAAATAAATTGACTGATTTAGATAGAGGCACAGGGAGGAGTGGGAAAAAAAACCTGGCGTAAACCTGGCCCGCTACTATTGAGTAAGGTGACATTGCGCAACAAATCACTTGCATGAATAGAGAAAGAAAACGATTTCTATTTCTAAAAAGTAATTTTGTTTGGGGAAGGTGCGTTGATTGCCATGTATGTGAATCTATTCCTCACTCGACTCGAGGAGCATGAACATTTTATAAAAGTCAATGTTATATTTTGCTGTTAGCATAATAATCAGAAAGGCCAGACTTTCATCCAAAGAAAAACAGAATCTCATTTATTCCAAGTACATAATAGAGGGCCAACTGCAACAGCCTATCTCTCCCGTGCTTTGTGTACTGCTGTGCAGGAGCAGAAATAGTTGACTTTTGCAGCAGCAGAGTCCATTGTGTTTTAATTGAGCCCAATGAAGAATAATTAAGTAATTAAAGGCTTGATAAGAGAGAGGCACAGTAAACAGATAAAAGACAAGTGCTGGTATTAACAATATGGTATACTGCAGAGAAAATTGGACATACCACCAGTATGGCATCACTAAAAGAAGACAAAGCATCAAAAGCACCACCCAAAACGGGCCTTCAGTCTGAATGTCATTTCTTTAAAGAGCTTGTGGCTGTGAATATGCACGTGGTCAGATTTAAAATTTAATACTTCCCAGCTGGATTTTTGGGAATGGGAGTGCACTGTGATATTTTCACCACTCTGACATTAGCGGGTTTTATTTTTTGAGTAATTGCACAGCTTGATGTGTACTCAGGGGTTTCCATGAGAACGATGAAAGTCTTATTTCAACAATGCTGCAATTATGGGGAAATATGGAAATACATTTTGAGCCAGTTCACAGTTGAGTTGACTGGAATAATAGGAATAGAAAACAGAAACAGGGAGCAAGGGTGAAAATGGCAATTCGAAACTCAACTGTCTTTAAAATACCAGCCTATTATGAAAAAGAGCCCTTACAACTAAAATCTCTAATACCCTCTATGTGTCAAATACTGCAGCACATCCTTATTACTTTAAAGTAGTTCACCGTGCCAAAATTTCCCAAATAGTGGTATCAGCTTTATTCAACATACAGCAGTCATAATCTGTGTTGGCATCATATGCTGGCTGGCAGTGATAATCTATAATCCATTCATCCAAAGAGGGTACACAAATGCATATTTGTTTCCTAGGATTAAAAGCTTATGGAGGGAGTATGGCATGGCCAATAACGTTCACCCATGCCAGCTATGACAGAATTTTCAGCTGTATTGTGGATACATGTTTTTAAGTCACAAGGCAGTATCCCAGTACTAAAGTACAGATTCCGTTGTTCCAGTACTGTTAAATTGGGAAATCAAAATATAAATAAATACCTATTCTGTCCTTTAAGGATAGTTTTACTTTCCAGCAAATGATAAGAGTTTTGAAATAATCACTTGACTCACACACCAGCCTACCAACCCACCTTGTGCTCAGCAAACGAGGCCATCACATGAGCTTCACCAGTTCATAGCGCAAGACTGAAAAGGTCTACAACTACTACATTGTATGGCTGAAATGGAAACTTACTTGATAAATGGGATGCCAGCTAGATCACTGAAAAAATCCTCTGTTGACCAAAAACACCAAATACCATTGTAATACTTATCTTATTGTTTGAGCAATACAGCATCATGTGTTGTTGCTGTCATACACTTCTACTACTTTTTAATTCAATTTACTACATGAATATGAGGTCTGACAAGTTGAACAAGGTATGCTCATGAGTTCTAATTAGGAATTCATTCATCGTTATAAAAGAGACTTGACGATTTGATTGGTAGACAACTGCACACATACAGGGGGAAAAAAAGTGTTTCATTAAAAAATATCCACCCTGGCAGAGTGACTCGGTGTGCTTTGACATTCTTCACTTAGCTTAAATCTCCTTGGTGTCTGTCTATAAGCACTACTTAGACTAAGATTTTCGATGCACTTGAGAGGGATAAAATAGGACTTTGTCCCTGCGATGCCCTGCAGGTTACCACTGAGAAGGCCTTGATGGCCTGGCTTTGTCTACCTCATAATTTCTTGTGGTGGAGTGCTCCTTACTGACTGCAAAGATACGTCCTCCTCCTCTGTAGCACACTTTGGCCTCTTTCAGTTTGGTTGAGGTAATTATCCGACACATACCGGCATATCACATGTTCAAAACACTTAATTGTCAACAGCGTTCAGTCAGGCCAACGCCCAGTGTCATAACAACAGATTTATAGTTTTTCTTTATAAAAAAAAATAATGCTTGATTGTTGTTTTGTATAGTTAATCACAGTAGGTGTATGAAGTGGTGTTCTTCTCCCTTATTAAGTGTAATTATTGAGTGTCTCAATGAGCAAAAGTAGCAGACTGGAATAGTATAAACACACCTGTGGGTGTAATGTGAGTTGTGTTTCACTATTAGTTCCTTCCCTCAGGCTCAGTTTCAGGACAAAGCATTAACTTGTTGTGCCCACCACCACCACCCAGACCGACCATGGTTTTGTCCCATGAAAGAGCTCTACAACAAGACTGGATATGAAGAGAAAGAAAGAGAGAGACAGGTTGGGTAGGCTGTTAAAGGGCAACATGTGTACTCAATTGGATTGGATTGGAAGAAACTACTACTCTGTGTGGGTATAGACCAAAGGCTGTTAGGAAACGAGTGTAAAACAGCCTCAAGATGCAACCACAAATTCCAGAGAAAATTATGTTTTGGTAGTACAGGACCAACCAACTGGGACTCCCAACCCACAACATCTTAAAATAAAAATCGACGGAGGTGCCCTTGGTACCCTTCCTCTGACCTTGCAGCACATGCCAGCTACAGGCTCCAGTCAAGGCTCCCGTGTCTCGACAGCCCTAACCACTGGAAAAACAAAAGATCTGGAGGTCATAATCGTTTGATAGGGCTGCACAAAAGCCACATTCAGACAGGTTATCCAGGGGCAGCCAACTCTGGAGGTTCAGAGGTGCAGCTTCCACTGGGGTACCAAGCAATAGACAGCAGGCTTCAGCCTCCAAAGCACTCCCTAATAACCATTTAATTAGCACAGGGCTCCTCACTGTGAAGCATTCATAGCCTTTGTGCCTGGCTGCAATTGCAGCCACAAATACATCCAACGTGGTGGAGCAACAAAACCTTTCTAAAGCACTTCCTCAAGATGTGTGCTGGGTGTATGGACTCTGTCATACAAAAAGAGCTTGAAATGAGTCACTCAACATTTAACTGGTGAATTTGCAAATTTGTTTTATTTGCATTTAGCTGCAGAAAATATTCAACCAACCACTTCTGAACCCCTCAGAGATGATTATGACAGTCAAATCCCTGTGGGTTTTGAGAATTGCATAATAGCTGTAGCTGCATATCATCTGCATAATAGAGAATACCGATGATATGTCTATGTAATAGATGGCCTAAAGAAGACGTATACATTGAGAGGAGAACGGATGCTTTCACTCCTGGGGAACTCTTTGGAGCATCCTACAGATAAAGGACCTCAATATTTAGATGCTATTCTCAAGCCTTTTCAAAGTAATTGACATGTACAATAGCAGTCCCAAATACTGTGCTGAAATCAACAAACCTGATTTAACACTGCATCATTACCTATAAGTAATTAATTACTTTAAGTTAAGTTTGCCCTAAAGCCTGACTGAATGTATTCAAAGGATCATTTTTCACTCACAGAAACAATCAGCAGAAAACATTCACCAGAATAATGGCGAGAAACAAGAGGTTGGCTGATGACTGTTCGAGACATTTGCATCTCAGAGATGTTTCAAAGGACGTCGGACACTGGCATTTTATTTATCACTGCACAAAAGGGTAGCAGTGGCACAAGCTAGTTCAAATTAGCTTGTTGCAATTAATCAGTCATAAAAACCCAGAAGGTAGCACTGATAAGATTGACCAAATAGCGAACAGACATTATAATTTTGCAGTATCATAGGTCATAAGTGTGTAGTGTAGGACCAAAAAATGGAAACTATGGCTGCTATGAATGAGGAGAGATGTGCTGGACTGTAAATAAACAGAGTAAACATAAGAAAACACTGACAATTTAAACAATTGGCAGCGATACCTACTTGAAAGTCAGTGATCAGTGGAGTTTAAAATACAGGTATGAATCATTATGCATATCTGGGTCATCCCTACACTGTTATCAGCAAAGCTGGGGATATATAGTTGACTTTTAAAGCAGGATTTATCAATCTAATCTAATCACAAGGACTTCAAACAGACTATCTGACAGGTTTGTGAAAATATTCAGACTTTTAGTGAGTTTCCCTTCATGTTGTTCCAGTTCTGTTTGGCCTTCAGCCGTCTCTAGAAACATGTCTAAATTCTGTCTGGATCTGTTGGTACAATAGGTTGTAGAACAAGCTCCTTCAACATTTTAACGCTTATTTCAATGTTTTTTGCCCGGTGAATGCACAATGGCAGTTGCCCGCTCGTTGCCTGTCTGCCACTCGCAGGAAGTGGCCTTGCTGACATCTGTCTGAATAGATGCACAAAGATGATTGATATGCAAGTTGAATGATTTCTTTTTTTTTAAAGGAATGAACCATTACACCTAAATAACCTTTGATTACATGCGTAGCATCAATTATTTATGTGACCCTTGATCTTGTCTGAAAACCTTTAGTCCTATGACAAGTATTCTCTCAAAGGTATTTGTGGGAGTTGTCATCTCTGTCATGGTGTTTGCTAATAAGTCCCCTATGTCCCATCTACATGACCTTTGCACCTGTGGGTTGGTTTGAGCTAATGTGATTAACTGCCTCACTTTTAAAAACACAACAACCTCAGTGAAAACATGGGAAATAAAAAAAAACATTAATATATATAATATATAAAACATGGGGGAAAAAATATAATATATAGATAGAATACTTAATTACAGCGTTGTGCATCTTTCACTAACAAAATATAAACTCAAATTTGCACCTGCCCTCTCCATCTTTTTGATATACTTTCAAATAACTACATACACCAGGTGATTTATTAATGCTCTGTTTGTATTCTTGTATGCTCAATTAACTTCCTTTGTTTTTGTTTTTTAATCAAGACAATTATCCCCGCCCCATGTCCCAGAATTTTAATAATTCAAAGCCAAGTTATTTTTACAATCTAGGTAACTGACTAAGTTGTAATAAGAATTATTCTATTAATGTTCCTGATATTGAGACCTACAAAGGCATCTCAACGGTGGTAATAGGTGACTAAATGAGTGTAGCACCTATTGTGGCAACACTTGATCTGTACTGTAGCTCATCTCTAGTGAGCTAATAATATAAGAAGCAACCATACAAACAAAACAATCCTCCTTAGTTGCAAGAGTATGAAATTATTAGACGAAGCCATTCAACACTATAAATTACAATGTAAGCTACTTGATTGTTGTGGCTGTGGCGTCTTCTTTATGCCATACTTCTGTACATGAGCCTGCACTGCCATCTGCTGCTCAGTCATATGAAACACACACCACAGCATCAAAAGAGTGGCTGGGTTGAGGGGTCATGTGCTGCATTCAGGTGCTCATCGTAAATATCCAACTTGCAAACGCATTACTATTCACAGACTTTGCCTTGAAGTAATCAATGGACCGGCTTCAAACATCAAATCAAACATTACAAAGTTAGTTTGTCCCACAGCAAAGAGAACAGACACAATTGCACATCAAGGATATACATGTCTTCCTCTCATAGCACACCACTATATAACACAATGACAACTCAGATGAGAATCAGCTATCAACAACAAATACGCAGATAATTTATCAGATCAATATCAAATGACTACACATACCAGTCAAACACTTCCAACCTTACTGGTTTCATCCTCTTTTTTCGCCTGAATGAAGTGATGCACTTTCAATCCAAAGCCCCATCACTCTGCCATTTCTAACAAACCTATTACAACACACTGGATGTGATGTGAGCTGTCATGAAGTCACACACCAGGACATAACAGGTCAATCAGCAGAGCACTGATCAGACTGACAAACCCTTCTCATTGAATCAGTCATAGCCGCCACAAACACAGTAACACAGTGAGCTGTCTTACCTTAAACCAGTGTCTGTGCAGTTCTTGGGTCTCATTGTCTATGGATATTCTCATTCATCCAGGTCATTGTTCTTTTCTGGGCAAATTGAATCGTAGGCAACTGGACTTGTATTTGGCTGGGAAGACGTTTCGCCTCTTATCCAAGGGGCTTCATCAGTTCTCCATCAGGTCTCATTATCCAGCTTCAGTTTGTTGCACCATTGACCCTAGATCAGGGTGAAACAACAAATGACAGTCAATCCATTTTGAGAGATAAACATTTTGATCTTGTGCCACCTCCTAGATGTAAAACCATCCTCTGATTTTGCCAAGTCTATGTAAGTGAACATGTGCAGCATGTGCATTTGCCTACAATAAAACAAAGCCAAACAGCTTCATCATTGATGAAATGTCAGAATCAAAATGAGAGTATGTGATTTTTACGTGGTATTTGCCAGGTTAGCATTCACAGAATCATGTGTCTTAACCCAAAGAATCCTGGGAAAAATGAATGCAGTGTTTTGCTCCCTTGTATTTGCAGCGACTTGATGCTGACTGTTGTACCTGAGTGGAAGTCAGCCCCATCTATGTGCACCATTTCGTTGCTTTAGGTGTTGCTGTCTCTGAAATCCAGAGGCTTTTAGTGAATAATAATAACTGTGCCAGTTAGGGATTTATAGTTAATATTTCAGACAGCAATTGAATGCATCACAATTAATCTGGTCTAATCTGGGCTTGAACGTCACCAGATGAGAGATGACATCTGTGGATACTAGCTTTACTGTTCAAGTGAAATCAACGCATGGCAGTGATTTTCTGAGACAAAATGTCTATAACAACTTGCCAGAAGGTTACTCTCATATCATGCTCTGTTCTCTGTGTTTCTCTTTTCCTGCCCAGAATGCTTTTACCCAGAGGAAAAAAGGAGATGGAGCAGCCTGAGGGTAAGGCAGCTTATCAGATCATCATCCATCCATCTCCATCCTGCTCCATCTCCATGTCTTTTTTTCCCCCTCCTGATGTTGTTGTTATTGTTGTTCCAGCTGTTCGTCTATACAGAGTGCACCAAGGCCTAGGGCCTCGGCATAGTGCACACATGTTCAACATAATATTACTATGGAAATACATGCATTTTACATGTCCTGATGAATTTGTACTTTATTTGTATTAGTATAGTAACATGTTTGGCTATATTTATTTATATATTTTCCACACATGTGCGCACTAATCTTTAGGTATCTTAGATAATAAACACTGTGAAATACACGTTAATTGTACATTTTTGTGTTACTTTTCTTATTTGATACTTTATACCTCATGTCCAGCATGGAAGTACTGACTGACACCGACTGTGCTGCTGTGTTTATTAATGATGACCTTTATGGAAATTCAAGGAATATTCTATTCATTCTGCTTTAAAAGCTTCCATCATAGATGTGTCACAAACAGATGGTTTATATAATAACTAAATAAACTAAAATGTTAAGTATTAGAAAGGATTGTCCTGTAGCTAAGAAATACTCTCTATGTGGACTGCCTGCACATTATGCAAAAGTAGGCTATCAGTTGATCGCAATATGTGATTTCAGTTGAAACTGTCATTTTTGCCTTTTATTTTCAGGCAGCATAGGCTAGATATACAATATAATAATATAATATGCAATATCATTTATTATGTGATTTTTGTTGGGTCTTATACCAACAGAAATGTCCCTTTACACCTATTGTCATTTTATTTGCCAGGGCATCTCTGTAGCACTGCATAGCAGTACACTTATGATGCTATCATGCACAACAATTTTGTGACATTTTACCTTTATTCATGCACTTGACCATACTATATTCTTTTTTATTCTGGATTGCTGGGACCACATGGCCTAGGGTGAAGCCTGTCATTTGCAGAGCATTGGTGATGTTCATTTGGTAACTACGCCAATCACGTTATGCAAATGCATCACTGCGTTTAGACTCAGTTGATCAATAATCCCTAAATTCAATTCTACAACGCCACCATCACCAAAGGAAGTATGCACATAGTAGGCCTAGCCTACTCGGTAAATTCGCTATCAGTAACCTAAAACCATGCCCGATGCTAATCTATCATGCTTGCTAATCATTAGGGCCTAACAAAACTGTCCCAAATGTCATATGCGCCGAAAGTCGCTACAGGTGTGTTTACTTTATGGTAGGCCTCGCTCTGGGTAGGCCTATGCGTCTTTTCATGGGCCTCCCTCCCACACCATAACAGTGAGCAACTTTGCTAACAGCTTTTTCAAAATAAAATGATTAATTAGGATTCACTGCAGCCTCTTACCTTGTAACTCCGTGTCCCGTGTCTTGGGTTGAGTGACTTGACTTCCTGTCCGTGTTTTTGTCGCGGTGTTGTCTTTGTTGGCAAGTTTACATCCATTAGCGTGCTAATGTCCCCTCAATGCATTTGGCTACAAACAAGTATGGTAGCCTATTATAATAAATGATTTTACAGTTATGAACAACTGTTCGATGTGCTTCCTCTTGGTGTTCAGTAATAACGATGGTTGTGCTCTTTGAAACTTATCAAATCACTAAATCAGGCGTTTTGTCAAGCTGGCCTCAGGTGTGTACAGGTACAGCGGTGTTTCCACACGTTACGTACACTTACGTAAGTCCATTTTAGCGGGCTTGATTCTAATTGGTTGAACAGTTTGTAGCTCATCCATACCAACATTTGATTGGTGCGCACAGGCGGTGAGGGCGGTGACAAAAACTTTGATAGGAAATAGGAAGTGTAGGCTACAATACATCCATGGTAGGCTACCTTGCATTATGTAGAATAGATAATTAAATTTAAATATAAATCCTTAATTGTATATGCCTATATTTTGCAATAGAAAATTTATTCTATTTTATTTTCTCTTATTTAATTTATTTTTTATTTAATTTTATCGCTACTTTTGACTATTTTTTGTACCTTTCGTGTTTGCACCTGACAGCGTGTCAAGTTCCTTGTGCTGTAACATGACCTTTACTACTCTTGACAATAAAAACTTTTCTGATTCTGATTCTGAAATTGCAGCAAAAGAAATATATTTTTAAAATTGAAAAGTAATAGTAAAATGGTGGAAAATAATTTAAATGTAGACTTTGCATAAAAATAGCCTACTTAGGCTCTCTGAAACCAACTAACCAGGACCAAACTGAAAATCAATTCTACTTCTGTACTCCCACTCACTGAGGGAGGGAAACTGTAAAACGTTGGCAGTGAAGTCTTTCTGTAATCAGTGATACTGAATGACTGAGCGATTGATTTTTGTCTCTTCCAGTTGGACCTGGTTTCTATCCTTCTGTGATGCACAAGCTGTCAGTGCCAGACGACTCAGAGCCGTGGGGCGTGGACCCTTTGTACTCCATGACACACAGTGCAGAGGCCATGGCCAAAGTCAAAGGCGTCGTCATGCGAGGCAAAAAATACAACCTGATGGGTCAAGTGATTCCCATCTACGGCTTTGGGATCCTTCTTTACATCCTCTATATCATCTACAAGGTGATTACTATGGCTGACCTACCTACATGTTAGGCTGTATGATTATACAATTCTGCACATGAATATAAAGTGTTATCATGCAGCTTTGCGGTACACAATACAGTATAATGCTGTGTCTACTGCATACTGAAATACTATTGTGGAAGTGGAGATAATGAATGCATTTCACATTCAATCATATATAATACATTTTTTTGAATTACATATGACTGATATTCTTATCATAATAATTCTCATGTTCACAGCTCACATGTAAGGGCCCGGGGAAGACAGCTAAATCAGGAAACTATACCACAGTAACCTTGCCGGAAATGGAGTCTCCAATCAGTAAGCAATTTCAAGTAGCCTATTTGCTGCATAATTAAAAAAAAAAAAAAAAAACTACTTGTATTAATTCATGCAACAGCCACAGGTTTCACACCAATATGAATGAATATGTTCATAGACAATGTAATAAATATAAAGAGTTACAAATCCCATAACGTACTGTACTGTACACTGTAAAAAAAATTCCGTAGAATTTACGGTAAAATACTGGCAGCTGTGGTTGCCAGAATTTTACCGTAGAAAATACGGTCACAATGTATTACACATTACGGTATGCTGTTTTGGCAACCGTAAATTTCACAGTAGAGAACTGTTATTTGTTTACGGTAATTTGCTGTAAAAATAACAGTTATAATATAAACCTGTTTACGGTAAATTCTTTTAAAAATAACGGATATACTGTAAACCTAATTACAGTCCATCAGTGAAAAAACACGGTAAAACTGTAAGATATAGTACGGTATTTTATTGCAAAATTCACGGTAAAATACTGGCAGCTGTGGTTGCCAGAATTTCACCGTAAAAAATACGGTACAACACATAATGGAATTACAGTTTGTTGGCGTAGATTTTACAGTCAGAAAATGCAAATGGTAAATTATTAAGGAAATAACCAATTAAAGGACAATTCCAGGCGAATTCAACTCGGGGGTGTATTTTCCTATCATTTTAGGTCTAAAAGAAGGAATCTTAAGATTTTCAGTTTAATCGCTCCTGTTTTGCGGTAGTTGCGTCTGTCCCCGCATCGCCACGGCAGCAATGAATGGGAGTGGATGTAAGTTCCGCTGTTTAGGCTGTTTCCATCCCTCAAAGCCGCAATTTTTTTCCACAGACAGCGTAAGATGGAGACTCAAACATGCACCGAGAAGTTTATTTACTTCAAGCAAGCCGACATGTTTGTAAAACTAGATCTAATTCAAAGTCTCCCAGAGTCTTGCGCGAGCCCGAAGTTGCAGTGCTGGTGTATTCAGGTGCAGTTGGAGCTATCGTTTGTGTCATAAACACAGGAATACCAACTCTTGACTTGCTTCAAGTGTACATTTTTTTCCACAGACAGCGTCAGGTGGCTACTCAAACATGCGCTGAGAAGTTTTTTTTTACTTGAAGCAAGTAAAGAGTTGATATTCCTGTGTTTATGACACAAACTGTAGCTTTCCTACTGCACCTGAACACACCGAGCACGGCAACTGGGTCTCGCGCGAGACTCCGGGAGACTTTGAATTAGATCTAGTTTTACAAACATGTCGGCTTGCTTGCTTAAATAAACTTCTCGGTGCATGTTTGAGTCTCCATCTGACGCTGTCTGTGGGAAAAATTTGCGGCTTTGAGGGCTGGAAACAGCCTAAACAGCGGAACTTACATCCACTCCCATTCATCGCTGCCGTGGCGATGCGGGAACAGACGCAACTACTGCAAAACGGGAGCGATTAAACTGAAAATCTTCAGATTCCTTCTTCTAGACCTAAAATGATAGGAAAATACACCCCCGAGTTGAATTCGCCTGGAATTGTCCTTTAAGCCCATTGTAAACCAAAGTACAGACTATAATTGATAAACTTTAAGAACCTCTCTTTGCATATACACATTCTCTGTGAAAAACAGAACTTGTCCAGTATACTCACAAGGCAGTGTTGACATCTTGAAAAGACAGTGTGTGTCCATACATATGAAGAAGGATAGTCCATGATAGAAGAAATAAACATAATGAAAAAAGGAGCCACTTGCCCTGTGTTGATCAACACTAATGAGTCACTGAGTCCAGACTTGGCTGAAGAGGGCTCTTAACATATACATGGTGTTCAAGAAACTGGAACTTAAAGCATCCAGCAGTCACCAGTTCTGCTTGAAGACTCATATATTGTCCATTTGGTGTCCACTGTAGACTGGCATGATCCTCTCTGCAGCCAGAAAACAGAAACAAAGCAAAGGTTAGATTGATGCAGTGCCTGAGCATGGTGCCTACAGAGATAAATTCAGCCTTCTGTTGTTAAACTGAGCTCCAATGAGCTATACATAGAATGAAACCAGCACTCTGGAATATAGTTTTGCAGGTCATCAGGAGTATTTCATTTATTTTATTGTATTAGTGTAAAAGGTAGAAACTGTCACTTTTCAGGACTAAATGATCATCAGTATTTGTTTCACCCTTGTCGAATTGCAGCCAAAATCCTGAATCTTGTCCGTAATACTGATTTTTTTTCTACAGTATGTTTGTATGAAGCTGTTGGCACCGTGCATTTGTGGGAGATCGATTGAGTGAAGTTTGAGTTGTGCTTGCATCTACTCATTTGCTACACTGACATAAACCATTGCTTACCTCTAATTAGCCTTGACAAGACTGGTGTTTGAGTCATTGGGTCCAGACTTGACTGAAGACAGGTGGGACAGAGTCTCATACAGACATGGTACAATGTTGAAGAAACTTTGGGCAGGTGTTGTCATCATTCCTGCTTGAAAATTCACCAGCAGTCTTCAATCAGGTGTTTACTGTGGACTGGCATGAACCTCTCTGCAACCAGACAAAGAAAGACAACAAAGAAAACATTGTTAATGATAATGATAATTATTATTATATAGCACAAGTGCTTCCTGCAGCAACAACAACAACAAACAAAACATTAATAAAAGAAGTTGGAACAGAAAAAAAAAAAAATGGTGAATGAAGAGTAGGTTTAAAAAATCTAATAGAAAGGCCAACCAATAAATATGATTTCAGGAGGCGCTTAAAACAGTTAACAGATTTAGCAGATCTAATAGATTGAGAGAGATTGAGGGAGAAACTGTGGAGGCTACAGCTGAAAACACACAATCCTTTGGATTTGACATTAAATCAGTGATTTTGATGGTTTTTTTTAAGGATAGTTCCGAGGATTTATCCTTAAGGAACTCCAGATAATAGGGTAGTAGACATAAATGGGAGACATAATTATTGATGTGGCCATGTAAATATTTGACAGGTATGAAGAAACAAAAACATTTAGGCTAATGGCAGCACCAGTTCAGAAGCCTATCAATTTAAATGTACTCACTGAAGCTGAGTGTTGATAACGCTGAAGATGTACTGGCCATGCCACATTCCTGCAAAGTAGGCTGCCTTGCATTCTCCAGCTGCACCATGCTGAGGAGAAGGTAAAATGATTTTGTAGTGTTAAAAATGTGTACAACTAAGGATGGGATGGTTCTGTACAAATATAGTATATGTTGAACACAAAATGAACTCATGTAACACTTCAGTAATAATGATAATGGACAGAAGTAGCTACATGGATATCTGAACAAGGCAGTTTTAGGCCGGTGTATTTTCCCTCTTCCACACAAACACAGTAACACATAACTTTACCTTAACAGTAATGATGTTGGCCTCCCTTAGGAACTTCTGCACCTCCATGAGAGCAAGGCTCCTCTTCAGACCGTCTATCTCCATGTGCTAACGTTAGCTTCCACATACTTTACTCTGATTAGAAAACACAAAAACTCTGGTTACTCTCAGGTCCTGTCTCTCACGCTAGTCTCATGCTATAGTAGTCAGCGTTATTAGCTTAACGATCCACCGTTAGCGTTAGCATAACGACCGTTATCGTTATTAGCATAACAATAGACCGTTAGCTGTATTAGCATAACGGTCGTTAGCGTTAGCCTAGCCATCGTTAGCGTTAGCCTAGCTCATGTGCTAAACGGCCAAAGTAACACAAACCATGCTCATTTTTAAATACTTACAGTTCATCTGTAGCTTTTCCACGGACAGTTGGTATGATCCAACCTGAGAAAGTCCAGTCCGATCCACCGACACTCGTTGCTGAAGCAGTCAGACTTTTTTGCAGACTGAAGCTGGGGCATTTCCATCAAAAATAAAATTAATCCACTTTACTTATGTCGTCTTTGGCTGACAACAGAGCAGCTTGGTTGTAACCAGGTTGTAACGGCGCTCCGGCCAAAAATAACGGATCTTGGTGGCGCGCAGCAAACCAACCGTTGACCCAACAAATGGGTTACTATGGTTACTGCTGGGTCACCTGTAGGTCACCCAAGCCAGAGCTGACTCAAGCTTCTTCTTTTTTTCCTTTTTTCTTTCTTTTTTTTTTTACTGTGTGTAGGTATGTTATGGAGACTACATGTTTGTACAATAGAGATGTTTGTATTTTAAAAAAATATATATTTATGTCTAAACTCTTTTGCACATTTATTCTGAAATATATGTTACATATAGGCTATTACATGTTATTTTGACTTAGTATCTTATAGTAAGGGCAACATATGAAAATCTGGGAACTAAATCCTTACCAAGAAATTTCTTCACAATTGTCTTTAGGAACGTGCGTAATATCATGTCTTAAAATGTTGAAATTCAACTCCCGTGGGAAACCCCCTAAAAAACGACTCAAAGTTGGGGTACCCGTAACTGGATTTTTGAACATTCCGAAATGTTAAATTTGGCCTTAAGAAACTTGTGAGGGGTCAAACTAGGGGTTTTTCATGATTCTGAGTTGATCGCAAACATTAGTTTTACACCCAAAACACTCCTTGGTGGAGAAAAAAACAGCCACACCCACTTTTCTTGTTCATCGGAAACCCTACTACCACCAATAGAATGTTGGTGCAGAGAAGCCATTCCATTCATTATCATTGCAGAGGTTGTGTTACATAATACTACTAAATACTCAATATAATATAACTTTTATTCTACCATTTTTTCTATAGGACATTATACAGACCCTCCAGGATTTTATGATGTCACGATTGCAACTATTAATGCAAATTCAATCATGAATTCTTTGGCCTTGCCACTGCAACTTTTCAGCAAATTTGCTATCATAGACTGCTGTGGCTAGCTGTTTTCAGCTGTGGCCACAGTGTTTCCATTTTCCATTTCCATTTTATTTGCATGTCTGTGTTTTTATTAGTTATTATAGATAGATAGATATTATATATTACTAGTTATTGTTTTCATATAACATTACGTTTTATGCGGATCGGGAGCGAGAGAGAAGGAAAGAAATCAGATGCACACCAGATTTCACATACCAGTAAAAACGGAAACATAGCCTACACAGCGCGCGCGCACACACACACACACACACACACACACACACACACACACACACACACACACACACACACACACACACACACACACACACACACACACACACACACACACACACACACACACACACACACACACACACACACACACACACACACACACACACACACACACACCTGCCTATCTCTATAATGCATTATTATCATACTTATAATGACTTATAATGCAGTTATAGCACTGTATAACTATAGTTATAAACACTCATAAATGATCATAATGCTTTATAACAACAATAATCATAACACACTATAAAGCATTTTATCATGACTTATAAGGTCAGGTATTATAATACGTTATAATTGTTAGTAACTCGTTGACAATGACCACATCGATAATGCATTATAAATATAGTTATAATGTGTTACAATTGGCTTATAAACATGTATAACTATCATAATAAACACTCATAAATGATCATAAGGCTTTATAACAATAAGCATAACACATCATAGAGCATTATAACTCTATTATAATACTTGACCTTAAGCCATTATAAAATGCTCTATAATGTGTTATGCTAAATGTTATAAAGCCTTATGATCATGTATGAGTATTTATAATGATGGTTATACACTTTTATAAGACAATTATAACACATCATAACTATATTTATAATGTATTATCGATATGGGCATTGTCAGCGAGTTACTAACAATTATAACGTATTATACCTCAGTCACAATAAAATGCTTTATAGTGTGTTATGATTATTGTTATAAAGTATTATGATCATTTATGAATGTTTATAATTGTAGTTATACAGTGCTATAACCACATTATAACTCATTATAAGTATGGTTATAATGCATTATAGAGATAGGCATCAAAGTCTTACCAAAATGGTTATTAGTTGGCTAACAGTAATTAATATGGTTAGTAAGCCAACTCCAATGTGCGACTGAATCTGATGACCATCTGACCATTTTATTTTCCTAAATGCTAGCTGACTGCTCCATTAGCTATCAAACTAGGATAACATGGTGTAGGCCTATAGTCTTCACGAGGATTTTTGCAGTTAGGTTTAGGCGGTGATCTACTATACTTAATAGAATACATTAGAGATACAGTAAGCTATTCCTGTGCATGACAGAGGTTTTCTTTAATGTCACAAAAAACTTCGACTATTACTACTGAATACTTAATATAACTATATTCTACCTTTTTCCATTGTTGGACATTAATCTAGCACACACGTCAATCTCATGTCAAAAACCTGGGGGCCAGATCTGTCCTGTGATACACTTTTATATGGCCTTCAAGAAAAATATTATGTTAATAATGGCCCACCAATATAGCATTCACATTACTCACATTACAAATCCCATAATACACTACCAGCTAACAGCTACCATACGGTCATGACCAAGCAATAGGCCCAAGCTGGAATGAACAAGTTTGTGACACACTGCAACATCTTTTTCCATTCTTCAAAAACGACCTCTTAGAGCCTGGATGCTCGATGGAGATTGATGCTCAGTGTGTGTGCAGATTAACATTACCATGTTTGCAATCAATGTAGCACCACTGTGTATTTTTTGTGCTTTTCCTATCTTCATTTCGAACAAACTTGTTTCAGTTGTTGCTGGTATGTGAAATCTGGTGCATGTCCACTCTGTCTTTTCTCTCTCGCCGCTTGCTACCGATCTGCATAATAAATGACATTTATAATAACTTTTTAAATAAATTTAGCAACACCACAAAATCCTGGAGGGTCTGTATAATGTCCTATAGAAAAAAGGGTAGAATAAAAGTTATATTATATTGAGTATTTAGTAGTATTATGTAACACAGCCTCTGCAATGATAATGAATGGAATGGCTTCTCTGCACCAACATTCTATTGGTGGTAGTAGGGTTTCCGATGAACAAGAAAAGTGGGTGTGGCTGTTTTTTTCTCCACCAAGGAGTGTTTTGGCCGTAAAACTAATGTTTGTGATCAACTCAGAATCATGAAAAACCCCTAGTTTGACCCCTCACAAGTTATTTAAGGCCAAATTTAACATTTCGGAATGTTCAAAAATCCAGTTACGGGTACCCCAACTTTGAGTCGTTTTTTAGGGGGTTTCCCACGGGAGTTGAATTTCAACATTTTAAGACATCATACTACGCACGTTCCTAAAGACAATTGTGAAGAAATTTCTTGGTAAGGATTTAGTTCCCAGATTGATCAAATATCTGCTAAAATGCCCTTACTATTAATCTTATCTTAATTCTGTTTTGACAACATGTAGTTTTTCTATTGCATTAAGTGCTTCACATCGACCCGAACAATGCCCACGTGACCACAGCCTGTCCTGATACCATACTTTTTAACATTCTACTTTCTATAGAAATGATGGTATGATTTAATGGTTGTGTACCGTAAATTTAAACGTAAACACCAGCAAAATCTGTAATTCAGACAGAATGATACCGTCAATTTTACGGTAATTACACGCTTGTGACATTATGGTATTTTACCGTGAATTTTGCAAACTTTTTACAACATTCACAGTAAAATTCCATATTTTCTACTTAGTAAGACCGTAAAATTTAAAGTTATTTACTGTATCTTGATTTACGGTAATTCAGTGTATTTACTACAGTGATATACTATTTTTGATTTTACGGTATTTTACTGTTGCTATTTGACAGTTTTTTACCGTAATTTCTACGGACATTTCTTATAGTGTATGTGTGTGTCAATGTACATATAGGCTACATTCATACAGTGACATATAATTTGTTCATATGCCGTTTACAGAAAAGTGCATTATGATTTGATATTAAAGCAGTGGTGTCTCTTGTAGCAACAGATTATGAGCTCGCCAGTCTTCAGGAGAGACTTCTGCAAACAGAGAGGATGATGGAGAGGATTGTCTCAGCGAAGAGCCGTGGCTCTGCGAGGTAGAAGATTTATTTTTTGCTCTTCACACACTCCTGTTCAGTGCCCATAGGACAGTAGAGCCAGAGAGATTGCTTCACACTGGGATGAATCAGGTTGGACCAGGCATGGAAATTAAAGTTCAAAATTAAAGGGAAAATTATTCAAAGGTAGAAAGGCCACTGGCATATTTTACTTGACAGCTACTGCTACTGATTTATTTAAATTCTGTAGGTCATATAATAACATTAATTGTTTATGAAGTGAATTCATGTCCACAGGAATAGAAATCATTTTTTAATCAGGCTCCTCACACATTCACTCATGTAATATGAGTGACATCCATTGATATAGAAAACCCAGCTCATCTGGGTTTTGTCTCTTTCAATAAGAGCTTCAATAGAATCAGGAAACCCAGACAAAAGAGAAAGTATGTCATTTACTAATCTGACATATGGTGTCCTACCACTGCACACTGCACAGCCATCTTGCCTGATTTCCAAATCTGTGCTGCTCTCTAGTGGCAAAAGGAGGAAGAGCAGAACGTCAACAACAAAGAAGGAGGAGAAATTACTCAGGCAACTTCGACAGATCACACAGCTAATGCAGGAGGGCCGGTTGGAGGCAGCCTCCCCAGAGATAGAGGCCGAGCAGGTCCCCTACGGTGCAGACTGGGAGGGTATGTAATGTCATATCTGTTGCACTTACAGCAGCAAATTTTGGTCTCTTTAATTCTAAGAAGCTGTTTTATGCAAATAATTTGTCTGTATTTTAAAGTGATAGTTCAACATTTTGGCAAATTGGCCCATTGCCAGAATCCATATGGTTTTACAGTAGGATTAGATTTGTTACCTTTAATTGTCAGTGTGAGCTATTTTTAGAATGGCGGAGCAGAGCCGTGAGCTGCTCAGAGCTACGCTACGGAGGCTCATGGGATTTCTTGGTTTCCCTCATCAAACTCATCAAATACACAATCCAACAACTCCAAAACAACCCTGTCTCATAACGCTCCGTTATCATCTCATAGCATGGTGAATGTGCAGGTCACAACTTGTCCACCAGAGCATTTTGGGGTGTATTTGATGAGTTTGATGAGGGAAACCAAGAAATCTTGCGGCTCTGCTCAACCTTTCTAAAAAAAAATAGCTTGCACCGACAATTAAAGGTAACAAACTTACTGCTATGACTATAGGGATTGTGGCAATGGGCCAATTTGCCAAAATGTTGAACTATCCCTTTAAATAAAGTTAATAATCATGCACCAATGCAGGCTACCCAGACGAGACCTACCCAGACTATGAGGATTCCCCCAGTGACCGACTTGGGTTTGACAGCTTCATCCTGGAGGAACCATGCCGCCAGCCCACGGCCGAGGCCCTGGCAGAGAGGATGGAGCAAGAGGAGGAAGAGGCAGTGATGGCAAGAAAGCTGTCTATAGTGAAAGAGGTGGAGGAAGAGGAGGAGGATGAGGATGAGGATGAGGATGAGGAGGAGGGAGAAGAAGAGGAAGAGGAGGAGGAGGAGGAAGATGAAGAGGAAGCAGTGGTAATAGCAGCGGAAGATATTATTAGGGCGGCGGAGGAAGAGGAGGAGGAAGAAGAAGAAGAAGAAGAGATGGCAGTGATGAAGCAGCTGCTCAGTCCACGTTTACCCCGACCTGGGGCAGAGAGAGGGGAGAGACTCGGTCTGGAGGTGAGCAAGGAGCTGCAGTGTCACAGTGGAGGGAAGAAGCAGATAACCTTCAGCGACCACAAAAAGGTGTTTCACTATCCCAGAGAGGAAAATTATAGGAGGGGGGAGGAAGAGAAGAGGGAGGAGGAGGTGAAGGTGGAGGCAGAGGAGGAGGAGGAGGAGGATGAGGAGGAGGAGGAAGACGAGGTGGAGGAAGAGGACGAGGGGACAGAGGTAGAGGGGGAGGAGGCTGATGAGGAAGACCCGGTGATGGAGGCAGAGAGCCTGCTGTTCAGCTGTGAGGGAGGCCCAAACCCAGAGGAGGAAGCAGAGGAGGAACACGAGGAGTTAATGTCAGCGGAGGAGGAGGAGGAGGAGGAGGACAGTCACATAACCACAGACCTGCCCAAAGAGGTCGGGGTGAGTGGGCTGAGGATGAGGAACCGCAGGGAGAAGTAAAGGACTTCACCTAAAGAAAGTTCACAAACACACAGCAAAGTCAATACAGAAGAGGATTAGGGCTGCTGTGGAAAACAAAGTGAGTTCTGACTTTAATCTCAGAATTCTGACTTTAATCTCAGAATTCTAGAATTCTGACTTTAATCTCAGAATTCTAGAATTCTGATTTAAACTCAGAATTCTAACTTTTTTCTTAGAATTCTGAGTTTAATCTCAGAATTCTAGAATTCTGACTTGAGTCTCAGAATTCTGAACTCAAATTCTGAGAAAAAAAGTCAGTCCTCACAGACCCCACAGCGGCCCTAATCCTCTTCCGTAAATCAACATCCCTCACCTCATACAGTGTTTATTACCTATCCTTTAAGCTAAATATAGACACAACGTAGTAAGAGCTTCTTCCAGGATGGTTTTTATATGAAATCCACAAACAGTGGAAAAAACACTTTCCAGAAGCTCAAGCAGTATTTTAACAGTTAGAATTGTATTTTTCATTCAGAGGGCTCCTTGAAACAAAACATGAATAGTTACTGTATCTTACTTCACAGTCAATGACTGTTCTGATTTTAAAAGCCCAGCCCACTGCTTCTCCTCTACCACAACTCAGAATGTCAACTTTCAGAAATGTCTGTTGTAATTATTGTTTCTGACATTTGTAAGGAACATTTAAAATAGTTGCTATTTAAGATTATTTTTTACAAAATATATACCTGTAAATCCTATTACAAGTACACTGTAAATAGCTGTGTTTTAAGTTCAAGGTGACAGCTGTTACGACATCTGTCAACTTGAGCAGGGTTTCATGAATGTGTATCAGTGTGCGTTAGCGCTAAGCGCAATAAAATGTCAAAGACTGGGACCTTTTCTGGTCGTGACTCACAAAGCAAATTTCAAAAAGAAGATGATCAAAGGGAGACATGAAGAGGGTGACATCTATACAACTGAGACTGAAGACGAGTCTCGGAGGAATAAAGATATTGATGAGTGGATCTAATGGTGAGATCAAGCAGGAGGAGCAGTCCCCACAAAAATCAAAAGCAGAAAAACCACCAGCAAAGTAAGAAAATATGAAATACAGCTCTAGTCGGTCGCAACAGGATCTAACATCTGTCTGAACCAAAGCTCTATTGTCCTCAATATCCCTGTGATGTTGGAACTGTTGTTTGCGGGGGAAACTACAGCATTAACCAAAGCCACCACTCCTCAGTAATTAGCTTATATACAAGGTTGTAGACAGACCAGCTGCTCCTAATAGTTGCACTGTTATAGCCATGCAAACTGTTTTGTTCACATTGTTGTAAAATGAATCTAGTCAGCGTTGCTCCTCAGTCTCTAATAAACCATGACCACGTCCATCTGATGTACTTCTGCTTCTTTCATGCATCATTTACACACTGACTCGCCCATGTATGGAAAATCAAATCTGAGGATCTGAGAAAACTAACAGATACATCTTGCCAATAGCTTTGAGGAAAATGTTGCGTTGACTGGCCCAAATAGGAACCAGAAGTGGAACATGGGTAAGAACTAGGTGATTATAACTTTCAGGGACTAAAGAAAATGATATCTTTGCATCTTTACTGCTACTTTGATTTGAAAAACAAAAAAACTTTTGTTTTCTAAGAGAACAGGACACCTTTTGACTTACAGAAGTTTAATTTTTTTCCATGATCAAAGGACTGTGTCTATACCACCACAGTAAATTGTACACCGTTTACTGTACATTACAACGAGAGCACTTGAAACAGAAAGTGAGAGAACGTTTGGTTCTTGGACACATGTATGAAAAGCAGACTTTACAGCAAAGAGTATCAACAATTGGAAAATAGAAATTTAAAATAGTTAGAACACAACTGAGTACAAGAATAGCACATTTGATAAAGATTTCCTCATAACCCACAGTAACAATAGCGGTATCAGAGATTGTTCTTTGCCTTCATTCAGCATTTTTTGTTTTTTTTAAATGGTCATAAAATACAAAATACTATCATATATTTGAGAAAGGATACTGCCCCCATAAAGAGCAGGAGGAATAATATTTTTGAGTAAAAATGTGAACAGCAACAAACCATGTGATATAGAAACTTACTGCCAGTCAGATGAGGAATGTACCACGCCCCACATCGATGGGACATGAAATGAATCAAAGATGTAAAAGAGCAAGAGATGAAGTGTGTGTCAGCTGTGGCAGATTCACACTTTGACCGTGTGTTTGTTGGCAGTAAGTCGATCTGTGTTGAGTTTATCTCTTCCAGGTGGGACACATCAGAAGACATGAGTACAACCTTAAGCCTGAGTGCCTTGGATATTATTATATCTGCTGCCTGATTTACAGTGCAATGTAAATAATCATTCCCCTCTTTAGTGTAATGTGTGGAGGACCATATAGTTTATAGACAGTCACTAAAATGATGCCCAATGATGTGAACTTTGGAATAATATCTTCTGGAGTTTTTTTTTTTGTTGTTGCATTTTTTTGCAACTCCAGCTATTTATCAATCTAAATGAACTTTGCAATAGACAACTTAATTCAAAGGAGCTACAGAGAAATATTTCCAGTGCATGTGAGGACAGCAAAAATCGCAAAGACCAGTTCAAGCTCAGCTCATTTAACAGCCAAAGCGTAGCACTGGAATTAGTCTTCAAAGGCACAATAAAGTATGTACAGCTATATCTCATCCACTACAGACTTCAAAGTAAAGTGCACCATCATCCTGTACATTCACATACGTACATGACACTGTGTTACACGATACTGTATAGGGTACACGGCACAGTGTAACATGCCCTTGTCCTGTTCACGTCCGAGTCGCTAATTGTTTTTGTGTGGATACAAGAGATATTCCTTCTTGTGATGCTAATTTATGTGCTTGCAGCTCCGCGGAGCCAGTGCTGCTCGAATTGATGCAAGTGACGAACAGAAAACTAAATGAACATGTAATAAATACATAAATAAGAAAAAATAAATATACTGTGACGTGCATGTTGTTTTTAATTCAGTTAATATATAAGCAGTGGTCATGCTTCAGGAAGTGTGTGGCGTCAGACTACATAAAATCCAGTCAACTTTTAAAACTTACAGATGCGTAACTGTTAGTTATAATTCACAGATAAAGAAATGTTAAATTTCTCTAGCTACTACATAAAGGAACAGTGCTTGTTTTTTATAATGTCGTTACAGTACAAAATGACTATAGTTATAAAAACAAATGAACGGGATTTTGAAAGTGGATTACGCTTTGTGCTTGTTTTCTTCCACTGACCAAGACCATCCTGAGGTCCCACCCACCCACCCCCCAACACACATACACACACACAGAAAAAAAAGAAAGAAAAACTTGAGGCCCATGAAGCATTCTGGGAAATGCAGGACTTCCAAGGTACTGGCGTGGTCTGAAGATCTCAAACCAGCTCCGGGGATTTACATGAACAGCCCTTTTATCGAGGACAGATGGATCAGTTCTCCACTGAACTTGAGGCTGGGATCTATTCACACGCTAACTTGCTGTCGAAGCTGGAGAGGGCGATGGCAAAGGCTTGCAGGGCACACATTGGGTAGTTATAGTCCATGGTGAAGACGTCCTCTGCCACACGGCCAAACTGCATCACAATATAGTCGGCTACAGGGGAGGAGAACCGGGACAGAAACTTAAGATACGCTTCTTTAAAAACAACATATTTTTATTCATCTATAAAGAATATAAATCTTAGAGTTATGGATGCATGTTTTTGTCCCCTTCTTTCTGAAAATGTATAACACAGCTTTTTCTGATATCAACATTTTGGCAAATTGGCCCATTGCCATTCACCACACTATGAGATAATACTGTAACTGAACGTTACGAGACAGAGCTGTTTTCGAGGCAAATGCAAAGACTGCCCCCGACGGGAACCCGCATCAGCGGTTTTGCTTGAATTTACCTCTAAAACAACTCTGTCTCGCAACATTCAGCTATTATTTTATAGCGTGGTGAATGTGCAGGTCACTTGTCCACGAGAGCGTTTTGGAGTTGTTGGATTGTGTATTTTATGAGTTTGATGAGGGAAACCAAGAAATCCCATTAGCCTCCATAGCGTAGCTCTGAGCAGCTCGCGGCTCTGCTCTGCCGTTCTAAAAATAGCTTGCACCGACAATTAAAGGTAACAAACCTACTCCTAAAACTATAGGGATTATGGCAATGGGCCAATTTGCCAGAATGTTGAACTATCCCTTTAACATGGGGTGACTAGATAAAGCTACACACAGTAGAACTTGGCTTGATGTTGCCAGTCTGCACTGGTGAGAAGTGAGAAACTGTTCTTTTCCCTTCTCTCTAACATATAGATCTATGATGTGACCATGAGATTGATCAGATGGACAGAATTGGGGTGACAGAATGGACACCCCAGCAGGGTGCTGTATTTCAGTCTACCACAAACCTACTGTACTGTATCACTTGGACCCGTAACTGTAACTTAACTGTATTTAGTATCCGCTCCTTTAATATTTTATAGGTGTGGAACTCACGGTCATTGTCGTGGATGATTTGGAAATTCTTGACGGACGCCTGAGTGACTCTGCCGTGGAAGTTGAGTACGTAGGATTGCGTGTCGTCGTTCCACACAGGCGTCTTGTTGTGGAGCTCGATCACGCTCTCTGTGTTCTTGTTCTGCCACCTGGCCAGCAGTGACTCATGGTCCTGCAGTGAGGGTGAAAACAACAGCTCTGGGCATGGACATCTCAAATACCAGATCAATTAAGAAATTATTAGAAACAGGCTGAGCTCGTCATTAAGAAGAATAAGGGCGTGCGTACATTTCTTGGACGGATAGACACTCTCTCGTGGTCCATGTTCATTCCAGGGATGATGACGCTCATTTTGCGAGGTCCTTTGAATCCTAAGACATTTGTTTCCTACATTGGAGAGAAGACAAACTGCACTGAGACTGCAACTCATTAAACACAAAATACACACAACTATACATTTTACTTTTGTACTGTACCTGGTGCAACTTCTGAAACACATTTGTAAAAACAATGTTTGTTCTTCATTGAGCTAATAGCCACAGCCTAAATGTTAATGATAATGTCTTTGTGCTGACTGAGAGTGATCTGTGAGTTAATGTCATTCTGCTTTATAGATAATCCATTGGATTTATACGCGCATAGAGGATAAGTTGATTTCGACCTGATAATGGCGGTGCCCTGACTCCTTAGCTTGTTGCATGACTGACTTTATCTGATTATCTGACTCAGAATCTCTAAATGAAACTGCGTGTTTCAAAAGGTCAGCAGACACATTAACCTGAATGTTGCATCTTCACAGCAAACACATTGGCATGACATGACGAACGGCAGGTTCTTCAGTTCAAAACGTTACTTCAAACCACACGAGAAATAATCAAAATTCTGTGGTGAATCGTACACATCTGTGGACATGTAATCACTTTGGGTTTAAGAAACGCTTTGACCAACTCACGTAGCAGATGGCGGCTAGTTCTTGACGCAGGTTGCTGGCTTCGAGGCTGGTGGTGCTCTTCATAGGGTTCAGACCGCTGTCATAGACCGTGAACTTGGTTCCCATGAGGTTAGACCTGCAAAGGCGTGTAACACACTTGATTCATTTGATTGTCGGTCTGTGTGTGCCTGTTGGCATGGGTGAGAGATAGATAATTAGGAGTATTTCTCATATGGTCACTGATTTATCTATGAGTATGTTACAATTGGCTACTGTATGTTCTGGGATATTATGTACTCTGTTTTTATACTTGAATGCACATAACTTGATGTATGTTTTGAGATATCATGCATTTTGTTTCAGTACTTGAATGCACAAAACCTGATGTGTGTGCACATGAAGCCAGATAGTGTGACTCTAGCTTGATTCAAATTTGGAAATGTTATGGGCATGGACGCTACAGTGTCATGTTCCAGGTAGAAACAACAATGTTACAACTCCAGATAAACAGTAATGGTACCAAACTTGTGATAAACGTATGCAGTACCTGTTTTTCTCCCCCTTTTTCTGATTTCTCTGAGTGACAGTCATTTATTTAAGAGAGGTACATCTTGTCAACAAGCTAATCAACTGATACAGTGGAGTAAGTTCATGTGGATCATTGACAGAACAACAAAACTTGCCCTCTCTGACTGATGAGAGCATGTACAGCTTATTGCTTTTTCTCAGAAAACCTTTCCTTTTGGTATTGTAATGGAATTTTTTATGTTATGACCCTTGATTGAACTTTGAAGATGTATGCTCATGAACTTTAGGTGAACTTCGAAGATAACGCAAGTTGCACTTGTCTGCTGTGCATAGAGCAGTATGCAGGTGTCCGACTTGGTTCCTGTTATTTAATGATGATTACGCTTAAGCAAGCAGTTGTCTCCATATCCAAAACCACAGTGAGATGTCAACGAAATGTCAACATGCCTAAGTGTGAAAAAACCACAACAAACCTTAAGTTACAGACAAACACTGGCTTCCTGCCTTTACGAGTTAACCTTATAATAGTCCAGTGACATGTCATGAGCGCTAAGTGCAAACTTGTACTATGCAAACTTATTCTGCAAGAATGCAATAATGTTATTGGACAATGTATGATGCCGCCTCCAAGGAGAAGCACATGGCTCCTTCCTGCTCTTGTGCCTATGTAACCTGACGTTACCAATTTTCAGTGTGCACTCTCATACAGACTTTTGTGTGTATGACAGTCCACCTCTTGCAAGATAAAATAAAGTCCTTAAAGTGAAACCTCAATTTGCTGGACTTATGATTTTCTCTCTCACAAGTTAAAGGAAATTTCCACAACAGTATCAATTTATAATTTATAGAGAGGAAGAGCAGCTGTTTCAAACACTCCACTTCAGGTCACTCTGATTGGCAGTGATGCAGTTGTTGTGCTTTGATGGATTTTGCTCTTGTGGGACTGTGGCTCAGCAGAGACTGACGGCCTGGCTTCCCAGTAAGACCACGTTCAGGTCCAGATCCCGACCGCAGAGGGAGACGAGTGGCCTGTGCCCAGTGCTTTTCCCTTTGAAGGACTTCTTAGCATAGATGAAGCTTCAAACAGCTCAGTGTGTAAATTGGAAATGTATCTGTGGCGTGAACTGGAATTTCTGCATCTTCTAATACCCTGATACTGCCTCTAGTGGAGAAAACACTGCACTGACTGCAGCTCCAATGCTCTATCTATGTAGAGTGCACACATGCCGCATTAATGTCCTCACTATTAAACGCTGATTCCTAATGCTGCCAGATGTGGCAGTCTCCATTTTCTTTATGCGCTGATGCTGTGATAAATGTTTTGTATTTGTGTAAATAATTCCAGATGTGAGTATGTGAGTTGAAGATGCTTCCCCATACAGTGCACACATGTTTTTTTTTTTTACAAGCCTTTACACTTCCTTCTCACACAGCACTCTTTCTAGTCTAATTTGTAGCTGACACCAGGCCCAGAACAAGTCTTCACACGTGTCAGTTATTCTCACATTGTGTTATTTTTATCACATCACACAAACATGTTTTGACTGTTTGAACCAAACAATTAATAAGACAAATAAAAATAAAAAAAAAAGTGTGGGAGATCATTTAGAAATGTTTTTAAAAAACAGAATAACCACTGATGTTTGATCTACAGCAAAAACTATGAGATAAACTGGATATTTATTATTACCTGGTGAGTTAATTTGTCTGTTTAATAACTTTATTTAATGAAAATAAACACATTTTTCTTTGTTTGCATAGCTTAATGATATTCTAATTAAAGCTGGTGCAGTATGAACTTCAGCACGGCTTTCATTCTCTACTTGTCATAAAAACACACTCAGGGCTTGACTGCAGGCACTTACATGTGTGTGCACACATCACAGGTAGGTAGCACGGCCTCACTATGGCTTTTCAAAGATGAAGCTTTAAGCTGCTGACTGTGTTCCTCTTATAGACCATACCTCTTTTAAGCCAGCCCCCTCAGGAACTTGAGAAGCACTAGATGAAAGGTCGCTGTTGATTTAAATTTAGATCTCCATCATTCAAGTGGGATTGTGATTGCAAAGGTTTGAGCTGCGCATCGACCAATAGTCAGGCCAGCGCTGAAGATTAAAGGCTGCACAGAGCCATATTTGATTAAACTCCCGAGGAGTTTCCATGGAGCCACTAACGCAGCCTTAAAGCTGTCTCTGAGGATTAGGCCACTACTCACTTCCTACCAATCTTACCGTGGCCTTAAACATTAAATGAATTTACAGCTAATGTGTATTTATGTGGAAGGTAGGAAAATAAGGGTAGATACAATAATGTAATAAAAGTTCCCCTTTAACTGATATATTTTCATTAGTGAAGATCAGAGAGTACAAGACATTAAGTTCTCCTCAATGACCCCTTACTCCTTGGTGCTGGTCAACTAGTAGTACAGTAGTAATACTAGTAAACCGTTGTGTTAAGCCCCTGCAGACCTACCTCAGTTTGCCGATGAAGCTCTCTCCTCCTCTAGACAGATCAGTGGGATCAATGGAGATGAGGTAATTAGATGTCTTGCTCTTTTTCCTCTTCCTGCCAGCCAAGAGAAACACCTGCAACGAGCCAAGCCAGAAAACAAATTGGAAAAACATAAGTTTCACCACTGCGCTTACAGGGAAAATCTGCTTATTTGGATGCACACAGCTTGAAACTCGGGAGACAATCTTGTTGCAGTAACACTGTGTTCAGCAGGTGGAAAACTGATATAGCTAATGAAACACTTCGCATTTTAATATATTGGTTGAGATCCTACATGCAGCTTGTAGAAATTCTGCTAAATTTTGTACTTACAGTGTTTTATACTTCATATTGCATGTTGGTGATAAACGCTGTTGTTTTACGGTAACAGTGATTCAGCCCCCTGAGCCCCCCTCACCTTCTTGCCGTCCTCCCTCTCCAGATGAAGGTAGTAGGTGGGATACATGCCTCTGTCCATGCCCTTCTTGTCTCTGGTGATTCTGCACTTCACTCGGACTCCCTGGGGTGCAGGTCGCAGAGAAAACTCTTCAAGGTCGTCTACGTCGATGGCAGGTTCACTGACAGGCGGAGTGGGTGCTGAGGCCACCTCCTGTAGGAAGAGAACGGCCCACACAAGGCCGGGACCCCTGGTGAGACGGCGGACTGGTGAGCGATGCTTTAGGGTTGACTTTCATTAGAACAGAGTAATGAGTGTGAAGATCAAACTGTCCACTGGGACCGAGAATTAGCACACACTGTCTAAAATAAGGACCTGGCGTAGAGATGGAAGATGGAGTTGGAGAGTGGAACGAGGAGCAGAGAGAACCAATGATTTCAGTGCAATTTCATTTTGAACGGAGTGTACAGATTGTTTTTTAAAGAGGGTCACATGTTTGTCTGTCCTGAGACCTTATTAGCAGGGCTAAAACAGATAAAAACAAAACCTAGAGTATCACTAGACCAGGCAGGTCCAAAGAATACTCACATACATATCCAAAACAACATCTGATTTTTTTTTTTTTTTTTTTTTTCAAAATACTTAATTTCATTAATTTCAGATTAATGACATAGACAGCTGCTCCTTGGTTGGTTCCTATCTGTCCAACCTACCAGTTGTGAAAGTACCATGGATGATAAATAACTAGTGTTACTGACCTTATTGTCTTCACAAGAGGCTGGTGTGAAGTTAGATTCCATATTTTAACACTGCAGTTTTCTTTGCTGCCCCTTGTTAGTAGTCATTTTTGCATCTAACCAGCTACAGATAAAACAATCTCCTTCCTGTTTACATCGGCTCATGCACACCCAGGGTATTTCATTTATCATGTTTGTATGCATTTTCAGGTGTTGGTAGGGTGGACTGTTTTTGTGGAGATTATATTTCCGCACTGTGCCATATCCAGCAAAATTACAACTGCGTGGCAAAGAAATAAACGACAGGCCTGGAATAATGCCACCATCATTCGTGGAAGAAAATGTATTCAAAAGGCCACTGGAATTTATTTGTATCAGATTGAAGCCTAATGGTCTATTACTGTACTTGCAGCCATGAAATAGTCCAGCTATGCGGCAAAATTGAAACCATTTTTTTCCCAGCTTGTTATTTAGAGGTGAAAGACGCTGGGCAGAGGAAAGACACACAGAGTATAAATGCGTGGTGTGAACTTCATTTGACCTTGCATGACTTCTTGCTAGTGGCAGAGCCAGGTCTCGTGTTGCTGTTGAGCTGTGAGGAACTGGAGCTAATTTCATCGTCATCGTCCTCCTCTTCGTCAAAATTCATACTGCTGGATATACCTTCACAGATGAGAAGAAGAGATATACAAAAAGACAGAAGGAATGACAATTTTACAGTATGAAGCTAATATATAAAACCTATAGACCATGTTTGTATGTGTACTTAGGTCATGTTTACATTAAATGAAAGCAGGTAATCTGATTTTTTCTTGTTGTCGTCTAAAGTACGACTGCATGAAATCTTCTGTCATTCACTATCTGACTTCCCATGCATACTAATATCCAGGTAAGTGTGGGTGATAAAATATTAAATGTGAGTGCTAACAGCTTTAGTAAATTAGTAAAAGGCAACTGTTTCCCAGAGATGAGTGAGTCCAGTCATCCATACAGAGGAGGTAAATGTTAACTATATAATGACTGCACACCAAATGTCAAGGAGGTCCACGGGAGGCTGTGATCTCCTTGGCTTATTTTAAGTAAAACTGCCAATTAAGGTACATAATAAGAAAAACAGTTACAGCTGAGTGTCCGAAATCTCAATTTACTGCTATTGTAGAAGAATAAAATAAAGCAATTATTTTGCAAGGAATAAATATCATGAATACTAGATAAAAATGTCAGCATCACACATTATTTTCTGAACTATATCATTCAGGGCTTGGCTGTTAGATGGCGTTTCTATTTGCAGTATCATACGTCAGTGTGCTTTACCCTCCTGTCAAACACACCACAGGAGCTGAGCAGGACGCCGCTCATGCTGTTGCAGACCTAGTGACACCGACGGTACCTTTTTTGAGCATGGTGACGCGCAGATCCTGTTTACTCTGTGACTGCGTGCAGCTCATGACGGGCTCGCCCTCGCCCTCGTCTGTGGTGGAGTGACCCACTGTCAGGATCTGGATCTGACTGTCATCCTGCTGGGAAGCCAGGCCATCGATTGCTGCAGAGCCACAGATACCACAACACTTCATCAGAACACGACAGCACAGATGTTATGACTCATGTTAACATACGGTAGAAAAAAAAGAAAAGAAAAAAAAACAGAATAACAAATTGGAAATGTAGTCAGTAGTTTCCTGTGTTCATTAGATAACGTTTCCTCTACACTAAATGTGTGGATGTTTTGAAAAGCAATATTTTGTCTGTCGTTCTTTTTTAATAATATATAAGAGGAAAGAACATTACAGATGTCTGCTACAGATGTTTTCCCCTTCACACTGGCCAAGTGCAAAAACAGGATAAAGATGATGGAAGAGTAAAATACTGCAAACTGACGTTCTGCATTGCTGTTTTTGTTGCTTCTCATGCATTTTGCTCCATGAATACAAGAGCTGGAAGATTTGCTAAGAGGCAGTGCGTGTGCAGGAAGCCAGACTGTATTTGTTTAGATTTTGGTTTTGATTTTAATCCCAATTAATAGTATTTAACCAGTCAGACTCGTGTTGGATATTTAATATCAGATGGAGCAGCTTGAATTAATCCCTCTGAGTAAATTCACTGTCTAAATCTATTCTGTCACCTTTATGTAGCTGGTTCTCTTTTTTTTTTTTATTAGTGAGAGCATAAAAGCTTGGTAAAATCACTCTCCTGAAACTGTGTGCTTGTGCTTTAGAGACTCAGAGAGTGAGACAGACAGACGGGGAGACAGGTCCATCAGTGGTGAGTTCGGCACCACTGGCCTGATTAATCTTTTACCCCAGTGGAATCCCATTAACTCTTTCTGTTTTTTTCTGGGACAAAGTCACTCCAAAGATGAGCATCATTTCGACTGTGACAGATCATCGCTAATGTCATAAACGTGTGAGCATGGATTACAACGATTCAAAAAATATGTTGTCTTATACCTCAGGTTGTAATAATGTGACTAGAGTGGCTTTTTGTATCAGTTCATTATTTCTCTGTAAGTATTTAAATCTCATGGCAAATATTTTACACATAAATGTCTGCAATGACATGATGAATGTTGAAAACAATAGAAGCAAAGAGGAACAATTACATTATTGTAGACACAGAATTAATGATTTCAATACTTTTTCATCTTCCCTCTTTCATTTTTAAAGGGGTAATTTGATTGTTGTTGTTTTTTATATTTGCTTCATGTGGATTATTTTCAGCAGTTCATCTCCCTGTGCAGACAGCTCTTTGCTTTGGCACAACATTTTTTCCAACTACCATGTCTCTATGCACAGGCACACCCATGAAGAGCACTGTATTATGACACTCTCTGGTTCACTCAGCTGACCTGCAGCTGTGGCATAATACAGCTCTCCTAACTGGAAGCGCAATTATCATATGTACCAACTGTGCAAAATTACCTCACACAACCCTACATCAAAAAACGAAACAAAAACTGAACTATCCCTTTAAGACAAACTCGTGTGTCCACTTATGGTGTGTGTCAGGAGGCTCACAGCACTCGCTACAGACAATTGAGCTCTGGCAAGCATGACACCACAGCGGCGGCTAAGAGGGCAGTTTTACTGGCTCTGTTTGTTTCCAGATGTGGCTTGAAAAATCAGCAGGCCAACCATTATCTGAGGACAGACAGCTGCGGCTGCCGGATAATGGATTGTGCCTCTTCTGCCTCATACTGTGGATACTGTTTCTAATGACTTAAATCTGCTTGACTGCTCTTTAAACATGGATGTATATAAACCAATACCAATATGCTTAACAATAATATTCTAATGAAGTAGGAAAAATGTGTTGGTGTGTGTTACTGTAGATAAAGCTGTAACCAATACAATGCAAACAATATCTTCTGTCTGCTGTCTTCTTTGTTGTGTCTTTTACCTCGTCTGACCTCCTCCTCTCTAATTCACTCTGTCAGTCTTTCTTGTATCGTGCCTGTCCATTCATCTCAGCTGTATCTGTTCCTCACTCTGTCTGACTACCTGCTCGTCTTAATACTGGCAGGCTGACCTTTGTGCTTCCCCTTCCTCTCCCTCTTGTCGCTGCCTGTCTGTGGAGTGGAGCTGGCTGATGCTCTGCCCTTTTTGGCTGAGCGAGGCGGCTGCGTGTCCACCGTCACCTTCACCTCCTCCTGTTCAGCTTCTTGCACTAAACACAGGGATGGAGGTGATAGAAAAAAAGGGTTCAGATCAAGTGAATATTGACAAAAGACAGAAACTGAAATATTATTTAGTGGATAACAAAAAGATATGTCAGAATGCATCAAAGTTTAAGCCTGAAATAAGAATGACATTACAACATAAATCCATCAATTTTAACACAAAAATGGTCAAATAATTTCTACTGTATGTAAAAACCAATAAAATCTCACATGTATTACAGATGTTGTAATATGCTACATATTTTAAGTATTTTACGTATTTACCAACATTTTTAACATGTAAAAATGATCAGAATCATCAAAAAAGATCAAAAATGATAAAGAACAACCACTGTGCGAACCAGTGAATAGTGCTGAAAAGATTTAGCTCTGAAAAATTATTATTTCCATGTGAACATTAGCCTTGTGCTGAGTAACTCTAGGTCAATCTATTTTGTTACTCAACTTGGGGTTATGTGCTTGGTAATTGTGCTTCTCGTAGCAGACAGTTTTAAGTGGGATGAGACATGAAAACTGCACAAGAATAAAATCTCTTTGGGCCCAAGAACAAATACTTCTTCTAAATCAAAGAGACGGGTCAAACAAGCAGTCTGTTCAATCCATACTGTTTCATAAACCCTCTGTTTGAGCTTTCTCCATCAACAGAGCACTGTGTGTGTGTGTGTATGTACCGTGGTAGATGTGTGCGTATGTATCGTGGTAGAAATGTTTGTATGTACCGTGGTAGACTGGTAGATGTGTGTGAATGTACCGTGGTAGATGTGTGTGTATGTACCGTGGTAGATGTGTGTGTGTGTGTGTGTGTGTGTACCATGGTAAACATGTGTGTGTATGTACCGTGGTAGATGTATGTGTGTATGTACAGTGGTAGATGTGTGTGTATGTACCGTGGTAGATGTATGTGTACGTACCATGGTAAACGTGTGTGTATGCACCGTGGTAGATGTGTGTGTATGTACCGTGGTAGATGTGTGTGTGTGTATGTGCCATGGTAAACATGTGTGTGTATGTACCATGGTAAACATGTGTGTGTATGTACCATGGTAAACATGTGTGTGTATGTACCGTGGTAGATGTGTGTGTGTGTATGTGCCATGGTAAACATGTGTGTGTATGTACCGTGGTAGATGTGTGTGTGTATATGTACCATGGTAAACATGTGTGTGTATGTACCGTGGTAGATGTGTGTGTGTGTGTGTGTACCATGGTAAACATGTGTGTGTATGTACCGTGGTAGATGTGTGTGTGTATATGTGCCATGGTAAACATGTGTGTGTATGTACCGTGGTAGATGTGTGTGTGTGTGTGTGTGTGTGTGTGTGTACCATGGTAAACATGTGTGTGTATGTACCGTGGTAGATGTGTGTGTGTATATGTGCCATGGTAAACATGTGTGTGTATGTACCGTGGTAGATGTGTGTGTGTATATGTGCCATGGTAAACATGTGTGTGTATGTACCGTGGTAGATGTGTGTGTGTGTGTGTGTGTGTGTGTGTACCATGGTAAACATGTGTGTGTATGTACCGTGGTAGATGTGTATGCATGTACCATGGTAGATGTATGTATATGTACCATGGTAAACATGTATGTATATGTACCGTGGTAAACATGTGTGTGTATGTACCGTGGTAGATGTGTGTGTGTGTGTGTGTGTGTGTGTACCATGGTAAACATGTGTGTGTATGTACCGTGGTAGATGGTGCTGCTGTTGCTGCTGAGGTAGGATTCCACCAGCGGAGCCTGTTCTTCGCTCTGTTTGGTCCGGCGAGTGCGAGACCTCCCGTCCACATTCGACTGGACCATCAGCGGCTCCTGCCTCTTCTTCTTCTGCTTCTGTTCCAGGAGCACTCGCTGTTGTGGAGGTTTTGTGTGTGTTTGTGTTTGTGTACACGTACACAAATGTGCCCACATAGGAAAATAATAACACAAAACAATAGACAATAAACACAAATTTAGCAAATGAAGGAAGTTGCAGTCTCTTATTCTACATTATTATACAGAGCAAATTAAGTTAAATCAGGGGTTGATTGCCTCACTGAGTGATTATGTGATAATTTAGCTGCTAATTGTTTGAGATCACCTTAATAATGTTTACTAAACCATGTTAGAGCTGAAGAGGCTAAGCTTCACAGCGCCATCCTCCTCTACTTCTTCCTCTAGAATAGATAACCCCTTAAATATGATAAAACAAATAGTTTTTCATTTTAAAATAAACCTGTTTGTGATAATGTCCTCGGTGGCATTACTGTAAGATATCATCACACAGATAGCTCCGTTAAGTCAGGAGAACAATCTGAGGATGTGCTGTCCAAACCACTTTGACCTGAGGCTAGATATAGCTATTCATTTGGACTAACTGTCAGCTATATGCAAGTCTTCAAACCAGAGCTCATCAAATATTGAAGGTTTCTATTAGTGGAGGATTCAGACTCCAGAGCAGTGGAGCGCAACAGCATCTTCAACATCACAGCGGTGTGAGAGCAGGTCCACTTCTTCTGTAGAAGCTTTCACCTCTGGGTGGAGCATTTAACATAAACTTTGGTAGAAAGCGTGTATGGTGCATTGCTACAACAGAGCTTCTCTCCCCTGTTTCTAACTGGTGAGTTTACATCACACTGTCGGCTGCTGTAAACCCTGTCTGAGTCTCCAAGTCCTCTGAAGCCAGTTTAGGTGACTAACTAGTGGTTTTCTTGCAGCACTGACAACAGAAGAGAACGTGTGTTGTTCACATGACGAAATAGCCGGGCAGCTGAGGAAATAGCAGTTTTCCACTATTAGCAGACAAGAACTGAAAATGGTTGACCTGCAGCCTGGGCGTGTTTGTTTTGTCTGTTGCTCACAATAAACACTGACAACAGCAGTGTCAGTAGGCAGAGTGTGCACCCACACACAGAGAGAAATGTGAGGGAGGGAAATTAATGTTTGATCAAAATACAGCCAGTGAGACGCCTGTCGGTGACAGAGAGGCGACAATGAGATTGATGTCATCCCTCTTAAACAAATCATTTGTAACGAGCCAACATTCATTTACCTGCTCAGATTTACATCATTGTATTGAATTTATCTAGCTGCTAAAACATGTCAGGATCATTACTGGTGACTGGTGGTGTACCCATTAGGTACAGTAGATACTTACATGTTACATGTTTGGCTGTTTCCTTGTTTCTAATTACGAAGCAGGAACTATCTTGCTGACACTACTACTACCCTGACAAATACCTAGAATTTACTAAAAATCCTTTTCTATTTCCCCTCGAAAATGCTGTTTTGACTTTATTTATGAGATTTATTCTCCATTATCTTGTTTTTTTCCCTCCATGTTTACAATTAAGTGCCAGAAGCAACTGGTGATTACATTTTATTAGTGCTTATTCTTACAAAATTATACTATGAATAAGAAATAGATCAGAGCAGCAGACAGCAATCTATTATTTTAGATTTTCATACAAATTTAATTCAGGTTAATATAATATCTAATAATTAGAAAAACAGGTATATTGCTGAAGTTGTGTTTGATAATATTAGGACATATTGATGTAGGTATTTATAAGATTTTTTTTTAAAAACTAAAAATTATAAAATGTTTTGGATTACACTGCTTTGTTTTAGCCTTTTTAGTGCATTATACATTACACATCCTGTCATTACAACACTATGCAGAGGTAGCGAGTCATCCCTGTCCAGTTGTGGAGCCACGATGGCGCAGTGGAAGTTTATGTCATGATAAAACTGCCCTATTATAATTAATTTAGCCTGTGAGTGATTATTATAAGAACAACAGCAAAGACCCACCTGTCTGTCCAGTTTCTGCTGCCGGAGGTTGGTCCCCTCGTCATCTAAAGTGCTGCAAAGAGAACAGCAAAGAGAGGGGAGAGGCTGCTGTTAAAGCTGTTCAAGATGTTTATACTATAATGAGATTTTCCAAACTCCTTTCCTTAATACACTTGCTACTGCAAAAGCAGGGTTAAACACTATATTTTTTACTTCATTACTACAATATATATGATAATGAACCTTGTGGACTCCAAGAAACAGTGCATTTGTTTCTGCTGTGAGACGTTTTGTTTTCACACTGAGGCCTAACTACTCCGCAAGGAAACGGATGGGGTCATAATTCCCCGGAAAACAAAAACGAAATCAAATAATTCATTGGAAACAACTGGCAAGAAGGCATTACAAGCCCAGGGTGAACGGAGGTGCATGTGCAGACTCCTCAACTGCTCCAATAGAGATGTAGCTAAACTGCAGAGTGTGACAGTTTTTCTTTGAATCACACTTCTTCGTCTTAAGTAACTGTACGAGTGAACATATGGACAGCAGCGTCTGTCACAAGAGAAGTAGAAACAATAGGTCCAAGACTCTACAGTCTGAGGAGACACATTTATGATTTTGTGCTACATAAATTCACGACTCGACCAGACTCTGACATTTCTTCTTGTAGAGGATTTGAACGTTCACCCGGTGTTGCCAGAAAAGAAGCTGTTAAATTTTACACTTCCTTTGCTAAAAACAGCACAGCCGTCAGCTTCACAGCAGCCTCAGCTTTTTACAGTGAAAAGAAATATCAAAGCTTCTACAGCTGTTCCTCACCTACACACTTCACCTGTACAGAGCCAGGACCAGATAGACGAAAGAGACTTTGTGTCGTGTGTCACCACCACAAACTAGACAAAGAAACTTCACTGTTAAACTGAGTTCAGACTATATGACTTCACAGGTGTCGGATTGTTGCACAGTTTGCACTTCAAAACTTGCTGACTTGCAACCGGGCAGCTTTGAAGTAAAAAAGTTCATACACACACTCTTTCAACTAGTCCCTGGTTGGTCTCCAAAGTAACATCTTGTCACAAAAAGATCTGCAAGAGGTGATATGGGAACAGTTTTTTTCTTTCTTTCTTTCTTTTTGTTGTCAGAGACTGCGACAAATGTGCATTGTCTTTTTTTTTCATATCTCCCCAAAATCATCTTTGTGTCCTCCGCTGCAAATTTAACATCTGGTGCAAAGCAAAGACAATACAAGGACAAAATGAGGATTCATTGCTAGAATACTATTGTGTCCCAGCAGCACAGAACACAACAGACTGTACAATATCAGGCACACATCTGATCGCAGCCTGTTAAAAGGATTCTCTGAGCAGATTGTTCAAAAGCAACTGGGTAATATCTCCCTCCACGAGGAGACCAGTATTGACTTGAGCATTATTTGATTTGGTGGTGCCCTGCACCCAGACATAATGTCACTGGGCTAAGCAAATGTCTGGTGGTCACTGTGGCACAAGCAATGTTGGTACAATGAATGAATGAATGAATGATTTCAGCCAGTTGAAGTGATTGTTAAAGGATATTTGAAACACAAATCAACATATTCTATTGTTTTCAGTGCAAACAAACAGCAAAGGTGGTCGTATAGGCACAAACTGGATAAGCTACAGTCTAATAACCACTTATAGGAACATGTAATCACCTCACATTGTTTGCAGTACAAAGAACTTCAAATGACTGATAATGAGATATATAATTTTTAAGGAAAATATTTGATATTCTAAAAAATATGTATTCAAAAGTAAATATTGTTTTCACTGAACTTATCAAATTATATGACTAATGGCTCCACAGGTGTGATACTTATGCTCAGGGGTTGCTTGATGGACGATAAAAGCGTGGTTACACAGGGATAATGAGGTTATTTTACTTGACATTACACTCATGCAGATTAAAATTAGAACACGGTCATTGACTGTAACCTCCCTCTTTCAGTTTTCCGCTGATTGACCAGCTTTTTAATTCACAGTGACCATTAATATACCTGTGGTGTGTTGGTGTGGGAGTCTGTTCATCTGCCCGTTGGTTAATGGCACGTGGAGGATTAAGCAAAACTCTAGTGTAAATGACAAATCTAATTATGAATGTATTTGTAATTACGTAAAGTTGTTATTTAAAAGACCGAGTAAAAGTTTAATGTCGTCAACAGCACTGAATTTCTCTTTCTTTCCATTTGTGCTATGCAAGGTTATTCTTTTTTCTAAGTGATAAAAACAAACCAGATTTTTGTTACTTTTTAACAAATTCATTCATCAAACCCTGGCAGAATTTCCCCTGTAGCTTCCACTGTGCTGCCTTTTGCTCTTCTCTGCAACAAAGCGCATTTGCTAAAAAAAAGGTGAAAACATTAATCAGTCATTCACAAAGGAACAGACTATTTTATCCTGCTCCAGGGATTGGCTGGTTGCTCTCTGTTTTCCACTTAGCGTCCATTTCTGCTTTTAATCACTGGCGACAGACTCACTGATTGTTCCTTGAGCTTGTGTGACCGAGCATCTCTGAGACCCCTGAGAAACCTCAATGGCTCCTAATTAGGGGGCAATGAGAGGTTTCCAGCAGAAGAGTTGGAGAGAATGGGGCCAAGGCAGAGGAGAAAAGGTGGATGGAGTGAGTTGAGTGCAGCACTCTTAAATATGAATGAGAATGACATTGCTTTATGTTACAAGCATTACTTCCTTTCTTTCTTTTTTCCTTTTACAAGTAAATGCAGATTGTAGCTGACACTGCTTACCATTTCAATCATTCTGCCTTCTAAAGGTTATCGTTTTATTATGTGCAGCTTATGAGGCAAAGACCTGAGGAGTTTTCTGCATGTCCTTAATAAATGCATAAGTCATTATTATATTTATCTATCATTATTTTAAAAGCATCGTGTTACTCTCAACAATTAAAAAGCTTGCAGGCATAGAGATGTATAATTAACATGACATTCAGTGATAAAAGGCTATATAGTCTGTATGTATTTGCGTCATCAGTTTTGTTGATTGTACACCGCTGTTTAACAACTGCAGGGATGAAGCTTGAATATAATGACATGCAGAATGTGTTTCCTACGTTAGACTAGAGATATATTTCTTTGCTCTTTAATTTGTTATCTGTCAGTTCTTCAGTGGCAACTGCAGCAAATCTCTTTTCATTTACCATCACTTCTCAGTGGCGCCTGATAGATACAGCAGGTGCTTTGTCAACATGGTTGATGAGCATTTTTATACTCGTCTGTCAAAACGTAACAGTGACACAGTCAGTGCGGCGACTCCATCGTTTAAGATCAGTTAATGAATATTCACTCTACCTGTGCGCCTCTGCACTACTGACTCTGGTTTGATGACAAGGGCCCACACAGATGCAATAAAAAAAGTATTTACCTCCCACTCTCAGTCAGACATACAGACAAACAAAGCACTCCATGCCTGCAATCAGAGTAATCAAGTGCAGGAATAGGCATCAGACAGGAAGATAATGACACAAACAGAGCTGTTTCGGTGGAGGTCAAACAGCTCATTATCGTGGAGGGGCTCTGGTCGCTCTTGTCCCGCAACACACTGATGGTGATGTTTACAAGAAGCTTCATTTTCTGATCAAGGAGCATATTTATTAACTGTAATGTAGTGTACCTAAAAAGTATGTATAATGACCAGGTACTGTATGACACAAAGAAACTGAATTAACATCAACCAGGACAGAACAGAAAACTCTCCCTCTGGATCCTGTTCATTTTTAAAAACCTTTGCAGTCTCAGCACTGAGGTCAGACCTAAACCTGAACAACCACAGGTTATCTGTCCCTTCCCACAGATACGACCCATGAGTGTGCAAGAGGCAGGTGTAATGGACCTTGTTGTCATGGTAACAATAAAAACCCCACACATTAAAGGTTGGGTGGAAGGTTACGGTTTGGTTTAGTTTGGTTTGGACAAGAAATACAAAACAAGAAGGTTAGGTTTAGGGGGGAGATCATGGTTTGGGTTTAAAATAAATTCTTTCTTGAGGTTAGTATCTTTGTCATCATGGTTACAATACTGACACTGATTAGGGTTAAGGTTGTGAAACTAAAACAAAATAAACTTGAATAAATCTATTATATTCTGGTGTTGTTGAGTTTGGCTGATTAATCCTCAGGTCCAAATGTATCTCAATCTCAAGTCTTATTTCTAACATTTTGAAAGATTAATATAAACCCCAAATTTTATTATAAGCACTATATTTACAGCAAATTGTACTTTGGTGAATGTCAGATTCAAGACATCGCTACTTACAGTAATGGTTTTAAAGTTCATCTTGTTTGTTATGAAAAAAAATAATCTGAATCTTCACAGTTCTGACTGGAAACAATTAAAAAAGGAATATGCTCCATAGTGGATAGTGGATCTTCCATTAACTCAGTGAGTCACAAGTGAATCTGGCACAGCTGGGTGGGGGCACAGGATGTGACTATCATCAGTCAGTGAAACTCTGCTTCACACCTTTAAAATAAAATTTATATGCATAACCAGCTCTTTATATGTGTGACAGTCTCAGGCTGATTTTGCAGCAGCACTGGATGGTGGTCCAACACACACACACACACACACACAGAGCACATTCAGCTTCTATGTGCATGGTGAATTTGTTTGCCACAGGGAAGTAGAGAAGAACTACTGTGCTATTTTCTTAGTGGATTTGTGGATTTGTGAGATGTGCCTCCTTCATTTTGTTCATTTCTGTGAATGCCTGCCCTGTATATCTCTAATGAGATAAGAGCGCTACACAGTGCAGCTGTCTCCCCCCAACTCCGCACAGAGGCCCATGCATTTTTCATGGCAGCTTCACGGGATGAGAAAAACTGCTCATTGAGAAACCACCAATCTCTCTGCCCCCCGCCCTCTCACTGGCATACTTCTGGAGATAATCTCTATGTTTTCCAGGAGTTTAAAACTAAAAATCAACGCAGATCACTTCCTGCTGTTGCCCTGATGCAGTCTCATTCTGAAATTCATAGACTGTCACTGTAACTTATAGCAACCACTAGCCAATGGCATCAAAGTATGCGGGGAAACCATGGCAATGGGGGTGTTCAATCAGAGGAGAGAGCCAGCAGCATTAGCCCTGCACTTGGTGTACAACAAGAGACTAAAAGCTCATTAAGGCGCCAGTTGTTTTAGTTTTTTATAAAAAACGCTGTCAGATGCCACAGATGGCGAGGGTGCATTCTCAACATGAAGCAATAAATATCTTTTTTTCTACACATGCGTGCACACAAGCCCATAAAATACACAGATTCGCCCACAGAGGCAGGAAGTTCCTCAGTGACTTCAACGAGAGACAAACAGAAATGTGCTGATGTGAATGTCATCCCACTGCCTCCATTCATAATGACATCCCAATGAAACTATTTACAATCCAGTCTGAATCTAATCATAGTCAGTTTCACACATTAACAATGAGAAATGAAAAGATTTTTCAAGGTGTGAACCAAATTGAAATCTTCAATACTTTATGCAGGTGAAATTCTGGGATTCACTTTTGCATTATTTATTTTTTTGTTTGTTTTATTCATTACAAAAAATGACCCTCGGTGTAAAATACATCTCTATATGAGCTGGATTTTTCCATATTTATAAAAAACAATAAACCAGATTGCAAAATTCCTACGGTTACATACAGTATTGTTTCCTTTTTATTAAGCCTATCAGTGTTCGCATTATCAGTCTCCTTGTCAAGACAGTGAACACCCGCTCAGATAACACACACACACACAAACACACACACACAGAGATGCACACATTGCTTCAAAAGATGAACACTCTGCCCTTTCCTGTGTTCTCAGGAATGTGCTACAGTACCTGTAGGGAATCCAGTCGGAAGAGTGCTTGGAGCTCATTCTGTATCAATCACTCTGTCCTGCTGCTGCCTAACTGCGAGGCTAATGGCCTGCAACAGCACCAGTGCAAGTGGCTACGGGGTCTGAGGACAGCGATCACAGCCAGAGAGCCCACATCGCCTGTTCATCCTCTGCACACAGCCCTCGTATCCCCCAGCCCGCCTGTGTGTCTTCGTACGTCCTCTAGCTGTGGGGCAACAGATGACTAACAATCCAGACAGACAGCCGCGCTCCTCAGTTGTGCACGCTGAGCGCATGAAAAAGCCGTATTCGTCTCTTCCATGTGTACGCTCCCAGTCAATGCCTCTCCTCTTCTCTTCTCCCCATCCACCGTCTCTGCTCCTGCTCTGCGCTGCCTCTGTAGGCTCTATCTAAATCTCCCTCCGTTTCTTGCCCTTTAAATCCCCCCTCCCTCCCCTTCCTTCTCCTCCGTCCAAATCTCGCTCTCTACCTCTTAGCCCAATCTATCTCTCATTATCTCTCGTGCGGCATCACCTACAGCAGCACTGAGTGCGAAGCCTTTAGCAAAACAAAAGGAAAAAGGTTATCGAGAATCCCTTTTGTCTTTCCTCTTTGATATTCTTTCTCCGCTATTCCTGCACATTGCCACCCCCCTTTCTCTGCTGCAGCCATACATGCTCTCCTTCTCTCTCTCTCTCCTTCTTTTTGACACTTTCTGCATCCCTCTTGCACGTTGTCAGTGCTGCATGAGGCATGTTAAAAAAAAAGAAGAGAGGGGGACTCAGATGTGTTTTCTCGACCATAATTTATTTATTCTCTCAAAGTGAGAGGCATTAGCATATGACTGTGCAGAGTAGTGTTAACAGCCTTTAATTCAACACTCTCTACAGCCAGACAAAGGCACCCTGTGATCGTGCCACAGCTCTGAACCTCTCTCTCGCACACATCTGCTTCCGCCCTCCGTCTGCCACCCCTCACTGTCACCACACAAACACACATCACTCACTGTGTTCCCGGGGTTACTCAGGAGTCCATCTTTTGGACAGTTCAACTTTAGCAGTAGAAAACTGCTGACTTTACAAGCGTTTGGATTCATGTCGACTCTATCAACATATCTGAAGCTGAAAGTGTGTTATCTGCTCTTTTCTTTTTTTTTATAAAGTGAAATCATCTGAGACAATTCAGAAATTCATTTGGGGGGAACACAATCTATTACTTTTGGGTACGGATGAGAAGATGAAAGCATCTTGTCATCTACTGCCTCCCCTATAAAACAGCCTCGGGCAAAATCTTGTGTTTGCTGTATTTCATCATCCGTGTGTATTGCACCAGTTCCTGAGTAGATTTAGGACATTCAATGCACCAAACCACTCAAAACACACAGACGCAATCAACTGCGCAAACATAGACACTCATATACACACTTATGAATGCTGAGGTGGTTGTCTTGAAGCTTATGGTATCAAGCTCATCCTCTCAAGGTCATATCTCATAGAATATGCTGATCGTATAGAAACACTGTGTTACGTGGTCGAGCTGTAAATAATATAGCAATCATGCGTTGTTACACAAATGTTATTCAAGCCAACTGAAACAAGACAACCGAAACAGTGCAGTCGCTATTAAGGGCATTCAGGCATCTTCCATCAATTATTTATTGAACGCCTAAAAAACAAGCGTCTCTGATAGAGTTCAGTGGGAGACTGCCAATGTAAACTGGGAAGAAAAGCCAGCAGCAGAGAAATAAAGACATTTCAGTCTCAGTTACATGAGGTCCATGACAAAAATGTTTGTTCGAGGAGTTAGAGATTAAAGAAAAACAAACCAAATACAATGCCACTGCCTGCCAAATAACAATTAATGACTTATATTCACATCTACAGTACTAGGCTTGTTAGTAAAATATAGATTCTGATTACACGCACTAATTACTCTGAGTTTATATTCCTTATATCATACTCAGAATGTCACACGAGTCAGAGAGGTGATAATAATCTGAGGTCACAGATTTAAAACAGTTTCACTCTGAATTGCTTTCCACAAAACCCACGGTAAAGGGATGCTGACAATCACACTGGTTCAGTTCTACCTGTGCCTACAGTACATCCACTCTCTGGGTTCCTCCACATTCGAAAAACATGCACACCATGTTGACAAATTGCCCATACAGTGTGAATAGGAGTGTGTGAACATTGTTTGCGATGTGTCAGACCCTTTCCTCACCCTTTGACAGCTGGGATTGGCTCCAGCTCCTCCTTGAGACCCTGCATAGTTAAGCGGTATGCATGCATGGCTGGAGGAAAAGCAACTCTTTTCCCTACTGTAGGTAAACTGCTCGATAAACTGTACAAGTTCATCCACGAAATCAGCAACATGGCCCAGAACTTGATTTAACTCCCCCCCCTCTGGAAGGGCCAGCATCAGCATCAGCATCAAGCATCAGCATCAGCAGCAACTGCAACTGCTTTACTGAAAACATAATGAAACATCGATTGAAATCTCTAACGGTATGGCCTTTCAAAAATGTCAGGCCACAAAGGTGCTTTGTTTTCACTCAAACAGACAGAGAGTGTTAACTGGACGGACGACAGTAAAATAAATCGGCTTTCATGAAATTCCAAACAGATCGATCCCTGGTACAGAGCTTCACCCAGCCTGTCGCACACGGCCCGGGGATGTGTCAACGAAAATACAATGATGAACCATTTTTACATTTTGGTGCTGTAGTGGCGGCTGATTTTATCAAGGCGTTTTTGCGAGTCTGTTCTCTAGAAAAGAGTCGAATCTGACTGTTTAATTGCTGAGAAACATGTTGACAACAGTTTGTATTTTACTGAAGTGGGCAGTAAAGTCAGATGTCCCTCCTACACGCCTCTCCTGCCGTTTCTTCTGCTCTGAACTGTAATTCATCCACTACACACACAAAAAAATCCTGGTCTTCCCCTGGAAAAATTCAGAAGGACCAAAGAGAGCCTGTAGTTTTTTTTGTAGAACACCCAAGAGGCTGGTTTGTTATTGAGTCTCTTCATTTATCCCATAATGCAGCTCTCATTGTGACGAGTAGCCAAAGCAAGAGAAGCCGCGTCGAGAAAAATAAACTGCATCGTCAATCTTCCTCGCTGCAATTTGGTAAGCAGGATGGCGTGGTAATAAGGGAGACATCGTGTCCAACTAAAGCCCCCCCGTGTCAACAATCATCAGCTCTGCCTGTGCCCTTGAGCAAGGCACTGATTCCCTATCCCCTCTGACTGCCATACGAAGATGAGATAACTCTAGGCAGAGGCTCATCGAGTACGACTGTGACAAATGGAAGTTAGCGAGTATAGGTTGTAAGATAAATGTGGACGACTGTCAATACGTGTAGCTGCTAAATCACTGGGTGTCCCTCATCAGCTGCTGAGATGAAAGCGGAGGTAAATGGAACAAGCCACTCGGCAGAGGAACAGGTGTAAGCACAGCACCCTGCTTAATATTTGATGCTGAAGGGAGGACTTTGAAGTTTGGCTATGGACATGAGAGAGTTAGAAGCGAGAAGCGAGATGACTTTCATATAATTTCATTAAGACAGAAGTGTATTCTCCCTGCGACACAGCAAACAGAGTGTTTTCCTTCTCCCGTTTTTTTTTCCCCCCTGTGGCTTTGTAGCCATTACAACATTAAACAGCAAATGATAAGATCTTCTTGACAAATTCAATTTTTCCACTCCTGAATTTACAGAGTTTTCCCAGAGGCATTTTATTGTTGGTAACAGGAGGCCAGCAGTATCAGTAATTATAATAATGGTTCTGGCACAGAAGGCACACACTGATGTGAAAATGGATCTCTGGCTTGTGTCTGCCTGTCTTGGTTTAGGACTGGCTGAAACGCAGCTGCAGAGCACAGGGCCTTAATAATAAAGCAGCCTGATCAGCCGTGTCAGGAAGTGTGCCCACTGATGAGTGACATTCACCCCTGTATCAGTCTGTGTGGTGGATATCTGTACAGTACATTTCCTCTTTGCTCATTTTAATCACACAAAATCAACCAAAGCTCATTTCATCTCACAGCACTCGCCTCCAAACTCTAAGCCAGCCACTTTTCAACATACAACAGCAAAGCTTGTTTGTGTTTTTCTGTCCGACTTAACAGGTGTTACTGGTTCTTTGGCACTCGATACGATTTTTCCTACACTGAGTGTCTGTGCTTTGGCTCCTCCACTTCTGATCGGTTGGATTCACATCAACTATCAATGCCAGCCGTGGCGTGGATTGCGGAAAAGTTTGTCTTCCTCTAAAAATACATTAAAAATAAGGTTGTTCATCATTGCAATTTGCACCCTCTACTTCATAGACGTCGGAATTATTAATAGTGCATGAGCAGCTATATTTATCCTGAAAAGTTCGAAATGCTCCTAAAAATCTGCACACACAAGAGCTAACACAGAGCAGAGGTGAAGTCTGTATGAGTCATTCTCCTGCCTTTTTAAAAAAAATTATTATTCCTTTTTTGCTTTTACCGCTTATGATCAAAACTTGATACATGCACAATGATCACAGGACAATACCCGCCTTCATGGGCCTGAACACTGCACCATAAATAATAACAATCCTGCAGATTCAGGCAAAAACCTTGAAATGGGAACTCTTGTGACGTGTTCAGCCTTGAAATGCAGACTTCGAAAAAAGCAATTAGGAAGCAGCTAAGGAGTGAGTCACTGACTTGATCCACACTACGCCACTTCACACACGGGAGTGTGCTGCACTTCAGAGAGACTGGAGGCGAGCCAAGGGATCCTGTCAGCAATAAGTTGGTGAAAGCCAGGAGAGCCCTGTCTGCGTCAGGATTAAGATGGATGGTGTTTAATAACACTCACCTATTTAATGATGCATGCACAAAACAGATGAGTGAATGGATGGGCGACAACAGATATCAGATACTGCAACTTGTGAGTCAGTGCAATTTGACTTTGGGAGCAAATAAAAGGTCTTGGGAGCTTAGATCTTCTCAACTGTCGAGATTTCTAAGTTACTTCAAAGCCTGTCTTCTGCAAGTGAGAGTAACATGCAACTACTGCACTTACAAACACAGGAAAACAACACTACAAACATCGTTTTTTAGAAGTGCATAAAACTGAGGAAAAGAATCTAATAAACAACCAAAACATGCACTTGAAAGCAGCAAATCATTGTTTCTTCTTATCAGTCAGGGAAGTGGGCAGAAAAACACAAATTTAACAGAAGACGGGAGCTGCTGGAAATGCTCTCCAGCCTTTTCAAAAACTGTGATTACATTCCATATTCAAACTACTTCTGACAGGCTACTTGAGAAATCTCAGTCATAATCAGATAACATTTGACTGCTCAATTCATTCTGGAGTGCCGTGCCAGTGCACCGCTTCATAATTTTATAATAAAACCGCAGTGAATTGACCTGTAAAACACAAGCGAAAGAGAGCTCATGACACACATGAAAGAGAATCCCACGTTTAGTCAGACAACAGCCCGCTGAGGCCCGCGGTGAATCAGCAGCAGGCTGACGTTCAGCCACAGTTCACTGGATGATATCAGCATTTATTGATGAGGACCTTGACAGCTTGTCTTCAGACAGATATTCACAGAGATCCATTTGTGAGCGATGGAACGTGGCGGCCGGCAACCAAAAAAAAAAAAAAAGCCACTCTTCGAAGGCTGCTGTGAGGGTTTGTGATTAAACAGTGGTATCTTTATTTTAAGGGGAGTTGTAAATCTTAGAGGGAGAGAGATAGAGAAACAGAGAGACTATGTGTGTGTTTGTGAAGTGTGAGCGAAAAGTAAATCTCTCAGCTTCAGAGGCAAGAGTGAGAGACTGTGTGTGCGCTTATGCATGAAAAGAATGAAAAGTGAATGAGCACATTGGCTTGTGTCCAGTATTGGTTGAATCTAATGTGTGCCTTCTATTGATTCCCCACCCACCCGCCCCCACACCCTTAATGTGGGCAACGTGATCTTCGCTGGCAAACGACAAATTGCGGAGAATTTAAATTTGTGATTCAGCTACGTTTTCAAGCGGCCACCTCTTTTGCAGCAGCGTCACGTCAACATTATTTAAACACCACATGCACGTTGTTCATGTCTTTGGAGACTACGAGCACAGCGTGAAACTATGCTAAAGAATCAGCAGGTGGGTGACTGACACACACACACACACACACAGCTACACACATACACACTCCTTGTATCAACATAAATCCCTGTATCTTGTCTCTCTGTGCCCAACAGAGGGCATGCATAAAACATGATTTGGATTAGAAAATGTCACACTGGATGAAACAGTGTCCCAGTGTCCCAGTGTGGCAACCAGATGGACTGCTTCCACACACCAAAGTTCCTCTGCATCCTGCTTTCCATAGCACAACTTCAGCTGCGTATGTACAGTACAGTACGCTACTGCTGCCTGTGTTACCACGTGGTCATAAGAAAACAGTAGGGCTGTCACAATCAGAACATTTTGCCATACAAATAAAAATGGTCATTTCTGATAATTATGCCTGTATTATAGCATAAGCCTAAACATAGTTTTCTAATACACATACACCTTATGAAGAAAAAGAAGTCATTTATTGGCATTAAAGGTCCAGTGTGTAATATTTGGTAAGGTTTATTGGTAAAATCTGAATATACTACCTACAGTGTGAATATATTTGTATAAGTGTTTAATCGCTAAAATAATAAGGGTCTTGTTTTAGAGGCTGTCGCCATCTTGCGCCGCTATGTTTGTAAAGCAGCCCGAACGGAAAACCCAGCCAGCCAGTTTCGCAAGTTTCGTGTACATAAATAACCCAATGAAGAAGGCGGAAGGAAAGAAGAAGGAGGAGGAAACAGCAGACATATCGTAATATGGTTTTGATCTTCCCCTCATCGGCTGATGCTCCTGAAATACTCCCAGTCGTGGAAGACAAGTTTTTTTGTCCTCGGAGGCCACCGTCACCTTGCCGACGGGAGGGGCGAGCGCTGCAATCTAGAAAATGAACGCTCAATGTCACGGTTTCCCCCCATTTTAAACATTGGAACAAAATAAAAATTACACTTCTGTTTGTCTTTAGAATTAGACTAGATGCTTATCGAAATGCGGTTCGCGCAATAAACTGTTAGTGGCTCCTCTCAGCCTCATCAAACCATAGCAGAAGAAGAAAAAGAGGGCGCCACGTGATGATGTCATTAAAAGAGGACCATTAAAACTTCAAACAGTGGAAAATGATGTGGAAATAGTGATGGAAAGATGACATTTCTGTTGGTTTCATCCAGCTGTTTTTATACAGATGAATGGATGTAATGTAACAATTATGCAAAATGACTGCAGTCAGCTCAAATAATTGCAATCAGGGCGGCGATTATGTAATAATTGTGACAGTCTGTTGGAAGATATCAAGTCATTTACATCTAATCCAAACATAAACGGAACTAAGATATCCATTCTCAAACAGCTTCAAAGATATATAATTATTGTTTGAACATTGACTTACCAGGTGTGGGGCAAATCCTGTTACTATCTGTTCTATAAATAAATAAATAAAACAGCATACAAATCAATCACAGCGGGATGATTTTATCAATATTATTGAGTCCTGCTGTGACAGCAAATGCCAATCACTACTCCGACAACAGGAAAATTGGGTTTGCAACCTGAAGCTCACCGACAGAAATAGACACGCGTTTAATAAGACATTCGCCGAGCATGACATAAACACCGCCAGCAACAGCAACATCCAGAGATTTGAATCAATACCTCACTGTGACGAGCCTTCAGCTTTGCTAAATTGGCGTTTATGACAGGGTTTTCCTTTTGGAAACCACTTGTAGCCAAGGGCAACAGACAAAGATGCACAGCTTAGTATAATGAAAACCCAATATGGACTGATGAGTCATCCAGCATGTTTTCCCTCCGTAGCCTATATACAGATGTGTTTAGATTCATAGCCAGAATTATGTATTATGTAATTTTCCAGCTGTTAAAATTGTAAGACTTGATTTCTTTGGCAGTTAAAAGGTGCATTAACCACCTTTTTCCAGCTGTTGTAATTATGTTTCCTGCTCTTGAACTTAGAAATGTTTAGTTTCGCTAAACCGGTTTATTTTTGCCATTACTAAATCTACATTGTTTCTACTATTATTTTATGTACACAGTGTTCTACACATATTCATTAAAATGATTCATTCAAGCTTTTCCTTCCTCTACAACACTGACAGTTCACAACAGGTTGGACTGAGGTTTTTCTACGGCTAACAAAGATGAATGATTTTCACATATTCAATGTGTCCATCATTTTCTATGTTATTCCCAGAGTAACAATTTACAGTCCTCGGTTTGTCAAACATACAAAAGTATATGTATATTTAAAACATCTTACAAAACTGTCACAGTCACAATTTTTCCTCCTCTAGCGTGGGCATTAATAGACCATTAAAAACTAAAACACCAAAGCATAATTTTTTGTCCTTTCAGAGGTTAGTGACCTGTCTTTGGTTTGGATAAGGGATAGCAGCTACATCCCACACAGACTGACGCACACATACCTCACACCCTGCTGACAGAGACAGGAGAGAGGCAGAGATGTTAAATAAGAGTGTCGTCTTGTCAGATGCTGTACAATGTGCGAGTCCTGTGTCTATCTTTAGAGGATTATGAGCAAGTGACTCACTGTTTCTAAGCTGTGCCTGCTTGTAGTTATCTCTCTTCTTCTTTTTTGTTTTATCTTTAACTCTCAAATTTTTTTTTTTTTTTTTTTTTTTTGCAGTGCCACACACACTCACAGTCATCGTCTCTCGTTCGGAAACCTCCCAGTAATTATATGCTTTGAAGCAGATGAGCAAATTACAGTAGAGAGAAAAAAAAAGGAAACAGTGAAGCATAGGACACTGAAAATAAAAAAAGAGAATGGACTCTAGCCTGAAATGACACTGTTTTGTTTTTGTTTTTATCCTCCTCTGGGCCTCACTCCTCCGCTCACAGCACATCAGCATTCAGCCAGCTCGTTCACTATTAAGTCATTGCTCGAGTGAGAAACCTCCCCATGAAAAATGAAGCTGACCATGACGTTCTGACTCTCGGATAATTTCATGGATGAGGGAGCAGTGCTAATGACTGTTTTCAATTCTATAGACATAAGCAGTGAGGGTGGCTGTTTTTTGTTTTTTTTTGGAGGGGGGGGGGGGGGGGGGGGGGGCGATGCAGTGAATGAGTGCAACACTTGCACCCTAACTCAGCATCTTTGCGCGGAGGCAGTGGCTGCTGTCTTTCTGCGTATGTCACGCTGTCTCCCTCTGACACATGCGTCTCTGCTGGATTCGCCCCCGTCGCCATGGCAACAGTGGAAACTAATTATCATTTAAAAAGCTCACGGGTACCACATTTACCACACCGGTGATATGTGCTTCAAGAAAAGACCCACACTCGCATTCAACAGACGTGCATTCAACATCGCTTTTCAACAACGACAGCTGCCGGTTGCCGGGATGAATTCACATCTGGCGGTGGCTGCAGTGTGCTGCTGGTAACATCACCGTGTTGCTGCAGCAAATGCTGGCTGTGTTGATCTGTCTTGACCAGCAGGGGGACTCGTTGGACAATGGCAGAATTGTGTAGTGATAATGCATGAACACATGGAGGTGCTGTCAGCCTTTGCATTTCCTGATTGTCACTTGCTGAGTGAGGGAGGGGAATTCACAGTGAACTGCAAACATGCATGTTCTACCCGAGCTGACAGTGACAGCACACAACTTTTATGGAAATTACATGATTGAGCATTTGGATTGAGCGTTTTAAAGTTATCTTAGCATCTTTTCCCCAATAAAAAAGTCAAAACCTATGTTATAATTTCTTTTTGTTGTGTACCTGTGGAGAAATATATGATTTCAGTAAGGTATTGTCCCATTTGGATGCCTGTATATGATGTCATGTGCCTAGGTCAGTGCTGTGATTGCCTGTCCAAGGCTCTAAACTGATGTTTATGTAGTTTTAAACCGCATAGTTTTACACCTTGGCTGTTTTGAATGATTTACTTTAACCAGATTAAGGATCTTTGTCGTAAATTTGTAGTAAATGCATTTAGAGTGCTGAGTCAGTGATAACATAATGCATGAAAAATGAAAGACAATAAAAAGAAAATCACACCTTGCCTTGAGGATTTTAAACTACTTTAAAAAGGCTTTTCACCATCATGCATTTCTATCTGCCTCTTTAACCATTATTGGATCTTCACTCTGCAGTTTCCAGCACAAACACACAAAATACAGCTAAAATCTACATAACAGTCATAAGAAGCAGTTTTGCTGAACTAAATATCAGGATACACAGAGTATTGCTGGGCTTTGGTGTTTCTGTTTTTCTGTGACTGACAAACATCTGATTTACAGAGGGATTTCAGAGCAATCTGCTCTCTGATATATGACTCGGGCTTTCAGTTTATCCTGTGAGAAACTGATCAAATGTTCAGGCAAAGTCAAAGTCAACAAACTGTTGGGAGGCAAACGAAAGTAAAACAAGTGACACACTCCGCCCTGCGGCTCTGAACATCACACTCAGCATGTTTTACATATTTGTTACTGCTGCCGGGTAAGAAGACTTTTTTTTTTTTAGTATCGACGTTATTTGTTTGTCAGGGAGGGAAGAAGAAACGTTGTTTGTTTTTGTCTCCTAAGAAAGACAGGCAGTAGATCAGTCTCATATCAGTCTTCAGAAGATCTTGACAGGCAAACAATTCCTGACATCCTGATAAAACCCACTGAACTCAGCAGGGACTATGGGTGAATACAAATGAATACAATAACTGTACAACAGCTATCGGGCTGAAAGCCAAACTGTTCGTCACAATGTCCCAGTGGCTGCTGAGCACCAGTTTAAGTATTTAAGAAGGGCAGCTGCTCGCCTGTTCAACAGATCAAAGTAATCCTCCAACTATCCATTAATCACACAGCAATATGATTTATGCTCCCTCCAGCTCAGCAGCATTATAACTGAGAAGCAGCCCACTGTGAGTCATGGCACCTTTCAAATTAGGGTTAGCTACTCAGGGTTAGTGAAAATGGCAAATTATACAAATCATAATTAGCAATATTACTACATGTTACCAGTTTTACAAAATAGTAAGTTCTTGACAAACATACTGTGTTTGTTGTTTGCTTTGGAAGACAGTGTCCAGTGATCCAATATGAATCTGTGTCAACATATATTCAAAATCAATTATTTCCCATCATGTGTGGAGAGTCAGAGACAGTTTTCAATTTTAAATAATTAACTACGACATTATAAATCATTAAGAAAAACAGGCTGGAGAAAGTCATGCAACATGCTGATCACTACACTAGTCTAGTGTAAGGCAATGGTCAATCCTAACCCTTCAAAAATGTACCTAAATGTAATACAGCTATTATTGTAATCTCGTATTCTTGTAAAAAAGAGGATGAAAAAAGATTTCATAATAACATTGCAAATACGTTTGAAATACATCGGATTATTTTGAAATTTGTATATTCTGTCTATATTGAGTTATATTGATTTTATTGCATAATGTCTTATCTATCCAGTTTATACTGGAATATTAAAATCATGCAGTACCATCTTGAAGATCCAGCAAGATGAGAATAATGTAATGACGCGACAGAGGGAGATAAGACTGCATCATGTTCACACTTACAGTCTGCTCATGGATGGGAGACGCATAATTACATGTACACACGCACTCACATGCAAATTCACACACACACACACGCACACACCCTCTCTTATTTCTCAAAAACTTAATGCCACTTCTCAATTTTATGCCATGGTGTTTCACCATAGCAACCAGCTCCAGAGGCATATCCCACACACATCCATCAGCGGCAGAGTGCTATGGCGGAGAGGATGGAGATGAATAAAAGAATAGTAATAGAGGGACAGAAGAGACAGACTTTATATTTATGGGTCAATGTGCACAAAATCCATTAGAATGAAATAAAAAATATGAAACATGTGAATTGAAAAAGGGTCAAATCCACAGTAAAAAAAGATTAACAGCATTTTTACCCAGGCCACTAAAAAATCTCCTTCACGTCCTGCAAAGCACCTTCACTTTTCAGTCAAGATTTTGAAGATTTCTCCTGACAATCAAAGGCTTTGTGCTTCCAAGAGGTAATATTAGCATCTGTTGCCTGTCTATAACATATGGTTTTGTAGAATATTAATCATTGTCATCTATGGGTGATGCATGCTGAAGGAGTAATTTGCTTTGCTGACTCCATAGGGTCAAGAAAATACAAATGAGGTGATTAAGAACGGCTTCGAACACAACAGGAGCGAATCAAGTCCACGTGGAATTAAATGAGGAAAGGAGAAGGGTCTCAAAACGTAATTGGTTTTCTCATCTTCTCCGGGGTGGTGGGGTTCACCGGGTTCAGTGTGATTTGTCCTCAGTCGTCCACAGTTGGCTCGCGTTTCGGTATTTGCTTATTCACTGTATAAATTAAAAATGTAGTCCACCCACTGTAATGTTCCTTGAGTGCAGTAAGTGAAGTGGCCATACAAAGAGAGGCAGCATCCAATTAAGTCATAAAATGTAAAAAATTATTATGCACAGACTTCAGAGAATTTTTTTTTGATTAATAATGATGAAGTTAAGTTAACCCACTTTGCCTTTCTGTCTTTTGGTGCTGGACAGGTATTACAGAGTTGATGGGAGTGTTTTCATTGAGAAGAACTGCAGCTATAAACAGAGCAGTGATAGAGTGTCAGTCAAAGCTGCAAAGCTGCAAAGCTGCTAACACAAAACAATGTCAGAAATCACTCAGTACAGTGTGAGGAAAACTGCAGAGTTCATCATTTTGTATGGGTGCATCATTACAAGCAACTTGTTTTACATTAGACAATCATTTGCTAATTTCTTTGCATTTGTCTATATACTAATATAATAGGTGCGTTATTCTATGCTCCTGGTCAGATATGTGCAAATATGCATGAGTATTCACATACTGCATGTAAGTGGCACTAAGCTTTGTTCAACTTAGTTAATGCATAAGAACAGTAAAGTGCTCTCATTTATTTAAGGTACTGCTCACTCATATAAATAGATACCATTCTGCTGTATTTGCCATCTCTTCTTCATGTTTTCTTTTTCTTCCAGGAGTCAGCTATACGAGCCAAGGGCACAGCTGGGTTGTCATGCCGCCCCAGACTCCTGCTCCAAAGGCACACCTGCTGCTAAAAGGGTAATTCGACACAAATCCACTTTGATGTGAATGAGAACCAACAACCTCTCCTGTTTTAATAAAACAGCAAAGGCATCAAAGTGAGGAGACTACAAACACCATCATGCCACTCACACAATGATTATGATTTATGAACCCAGACGAAGTTATTCCTTTGATGAAACTGCCTTTACCTACTACGTCTAAAAATAGGGGACTTGCTTTGTTTAGAAAAGCCAAACTGTCAAAGAGATTACTAGTGATGGCATTTGATGATATGAACAAAAACTATTTTCTTCTTACCTGAGCCAGTGCAGATTTGAAAATGAAGAACTTTCACTGACTCTGGCTGGTATTTGTTATGTTATGATTAATGATGTTTGATTTCATTTTGTGCATGAGACTGAGATTATTGTGTGTAGCTGTTTCTGTTCTCTTTCAAAAAATCTTGAGCTCAGAGCAAAAATGAATTAAAAATTCAAGGCTGCCTAGTGACAGCCTAACAAGCTGGGAACCAACGCAATGTTTTTGTAACTGAGAATAAGGCACTATCATTGTTTCACATTAGATTTACATCACTCAGAAATTCATGAGCTCTTGGAAACGTGTCCTACACAAACACCTCCACGCTTTGCAGCAGCATCTTCAGCCCACTCTCACACTTCACAGATCATCTTTTCAAACACTTCAGACCGAAGAATGAAAAAAAAATCATTAAGTGTCTGTGGAGGACATCCAAGAGGCTCTGTCTTGGACTGTAGCTGATTGTCCATTGTCGTCTGCATTTAAATGTTTGTGTAAACCAAACCCACATTAGATATGAAATGCCAATCCGTAACAACGTCCATTTCTTAACCAGGGATCCTCTGACTGGTTCAAATCAACCAGACTGGTTCTTTACCTTTTCATAATACCCTGATGGAGGGCAGTGTTAATCACTCAGGTTAAACATCACAAAGATGTTTTCTACTGCTACTAGCATAGCAAGCAAGAATAGTAGGTGTAGCAGCATAGACAAGTGTCTGAAAGCTTTGTTTGTTACCCTGGTTTCTCTATCTGTGGTTACTACAGAAACAGGTGGACAGTGACTAAGCTATGAACTGCATAATAACAGCAGTGCAGCAGAGGGCTAGTTGAGCTGGAGCGTCAGGCAGTCTGATGAATAAGACATGACAGGAGCCATTGACAGAAAAATACAGAGGCAGGAATCTGGATTATTTCATCCAGTTCAACGGCAAAAACATGAGCGTATCATAACAACAACACATCTGCAGTATGGTTCTGCCATAAAGATGCTATAGCACATCTGGAGCAGAATACCCAGGACAAAGGAAGAGGAAACTCTGACACTTAAAAGGAAAACATCTGTCACTTCAGCTGCTCTCCTGCACTGTCACATAGAGTTTAGATTCTCTGCTCAAGACCAGACTGACCCAGTCTGACCCACGGGCCGGGGTCAGTCTTGAGGTCAAGTATGAATTGGGGAGTGAGCTGTTAGTTAATCAGAAATGTTATACGTATGAACAGTGTTATCTTACAATAACAATAACCCACTGTGATCAAAACGTTTACAACAAAGTCGCACTGTTAGAAAACACAACACTGTGTACATGGCCTGTCTCCACCATGTTGCGCTCATTAAGCTCTCCTCTGAACAGATTTCTGTCATTTAGACGAGAATGAATAAAACTTTAATTATAGCAGAAACCTTTAATTCCATACGTACAGTTAATCAGACTTTGTGTTGGGCTAGATTTTTTATGCGGGATCTAAGCTGCACCATGCCCATACCAAGGCTGCTCATGTTAACACCGTATATTAAAATCTATAGAAATGTGAAGGTCTGTACTTTCAATATGAAATTCCTGCTGTATGCTCTGAGTGCACTTCACTTTATACAATACAATGAGGCTGATTGACAGGGAGGAGGAATCTTAGTCATGATTTTAAACTACACCGCCTCTGTTGTTCAAACACATTAAATGCAACTTCTGCCCAGGCAGGGAGGAATATCACCAGGGGCTATACAGTGGTTGTTGTTCCACTAATCTGTTGTTTATCTAATGCTTCATTTCAGAGCAAAACAACTGTACAAACTCTGATCAGACTGCCATGACAACTACGTTTTTTTTTTTTACTCTGCTCTGTCTCTGACCCTGCCTCTGTTTTTTATTTTTTGATCACTAAAATTTTGTTTCTTCTATAATGGAAGAATATTGGATGGAGGCCGGTGAATCAATCCCAAACCTTTTGTTTGGTTGTCTGCAATTTCTACGACACAAACATGACTCTCCCGTGTGACTCATTTTTTAAAGCCACCCACGACAGCTCCCAAAGCACAATAGATTCCCACTTCAGGAGCTCGCAGCAGCACTTAGTGTACGACTTGGTAGTAAGCTAGGAGCCAGTGGAGGAGGGTCTGCAAACGTGTACATGATGGGACAGGGGTCAATTGTTAAATTACAATATGTAGCCTATTATTCTGCACGGACTACAAATTAATGACAACATGCTTCTGAGCAGGTTACACACAAAGATGTGGTGTTAGTGCTGTCAACAGCTCCTGCACATGTGACCAGTTCACACCTGCCTCACAGCCTCAACAGACATGAGCACACCTCAGTGGTCCTATCAGATCTGATCTGTCTTTCACATATAGAAGTTATTCAGAAACATAGAGCACAACTGTCTCCTATGAAATGACCTCGCAAGCATAATAAACTTCTTGCTATAGCTATTATTGTCAAGAGATAACTGAAGTCTTTCCAGTCTCCTGCACGTACGCCAAACGAGTATATAGATGAAATTCAAGGACAATATTTCAGGCTTGACAATATGGCCACTGAGCAAATAACACAAAGCCTCCCAACAGCAAACACAGACTGTGACCACATTCACACAATCAGCAATGTGCATCCTCACGATTTTCCATGAAGATCTCCATCCATCAATTCTAAAACAATGGAGCAGGTATAATCCCTGTTGTGTTGCAGATTGCAAAAGCACAAGATCTGGTGAGGAGCAGAACAGTCAAGAAAATGAACATAAGTGCAGGATAATAACACCTGTCTAGCCTCATGGTCTTCCAAAAGCTCTGAGCATCTATTGTCCTTTTCAATTTTCGTTAAAGCATCAGACCAGTGCAAAGCTCAGCATGAGTCAAAGATGTTGGTTTAGTGCACAAAGAAGAATGACACAGATACTTTGCCAAAAGACGTTGCCTTATATTATACCAATAAAATAAGCCACTGTGTCATCTGTCAGTCAGCTGTCTGTGGGATAAATCACTTGCCAGACTGGTATTAGCACTAGTCATGAGCTTCAGTGCAAAACTAAAACTAGTGAGGACATTTGCTCCCCCCATTCATCGCTGCTCCATGAAGAAAATATTTACAAAACATTAAAAAATTGTGCATATTTATTGCCAAAATCCAACTATTATCAAGTAAATCCTTTGACGATAGAAGAGAGGAAAAAAGATAGTGAGTCATGATGGAGTTTACTTTCATTTCATTTTGCACCTCTGATTTCAATGGCAGTCAAATAGAGATCTTTTAATTAATGAATGGTTAGTTAATTATCGCTTCTTACAGCCCCCACAGTTATTGCTTTCAGCAGGGGGACATGTCTCCATTCAACACATCATCAGATCCCATAATGATGAATGATAAATTAAGCAGAAAACTCTTACATATAAATCACACTGCTTCCACTTTTTTCTCTTTTCCCGATTTATCCTGTGTAGTTTGATGTGGAGAATATCAAGTACACAAGGAAATTTAAAACTAACCTTTGTGATTGATAATAGAAAGATAACATGGACATGCTGTACTAAGCACCGTAGGCTCTGAATTGTATCTTGCCATCCCACCTTGCCCCTCCATCTCTAGGAGACAGTGTTTACTGAGTGGGTGCCAGGACACAGTGTGATTGTACGCACTGACTGCAGGTCCAAGTACGAATAGGCTGCAAAAACACATTATAATATGGCAATACTCAAGACTGAGATAAATATGCTTAGTCGTGTTACATTTATCTGCAAATCACCCTCATCCCCTTATCAAAAAATACAAAAAACTTTCATATAGAAGTATTTGTAGTCGTTTTTTTCTACTTTACCATCTAGTAATGAATGGTTTTGTTTTGGCGAAATGGGACTTGAGTAATCAATCAGAAAAATGACTCACAAGTTGTCGAGCTGATGTAAAACAACACTAATCTGACACTGTGAATTAGGCTAAATGAGAGAAAATCAAAGTCACAGTTGAACTTTACTTCCATAAAAAATGTCTTGATGATTTACAGCTTTAAAGTTTCTCATTTTTTAACTACCAGCTGCAATGACAGTCAGTATCTATGGCTGAGCGGCTGGCAGGCTTTATCAGCTGCTGCCAGTTAATGTTAATTCTCTGAGTTGGCCAAACGATTGAATAAAACGTGGTTCATAAACTTGCCCTACTAGGCACATTACACATTATGCTGAGTTATCAGGCAACCAGACTGGAGCCTGTCGTGTCTGCTGTAAGACACCTGATATGGGACATTTAGCTAGCCATGGCTGAAATCTACTTACTTAACCTTTGGCTATAGAGAACTTTCTTCTCCTTTATTTGTTTGTTATGAGCAATCATACAAAAATCAATCGAAATATGTACTGGATTTTTACCAAAGATCATTTCTAATGCGAAAATACTAGCTGAAAAATACCAATTAAGTGTTTTCAGTACAAAACATTAAAACTGAAAATATTGTAGACTTTCTGACATCAATTAATATTACGGAGTTGTTATTATCTCTGACTGCGCAGTTGCATTCCCGGGTATGGTGTATGAACTTATAACATTCGAGGGTTGTTTTTTGTCTATTCCATTATTTTCCAAATAATTACTGCGCAGTAAACAACAGATTGGAGGCTGTAGTGTCGCTGAGACCCCTGCAGACCAATGCACGTGTTCTCTCTTACTCTGGCTAATGAGAACTCTGCTCAGGTTGAGGTTGGCAGATCAATGCAAACTTGATGAACAAATGTGAAAAAGATTAAACTGGGACCTCTCCTCTCCTGTGTTAACAGGTGCTACCGAATTACCAGGCAGTGTGAGAGCTGTCAGTCATGCACAGTCTCTTACCCACACACACTTACAGAAGGGTTAATCAGGCAAAATATGAAGCACCTCTGTAAGTGCAGCATCAGTGAGTACAGTCTATAATGGGGAGGGGTAATTGTTGTCATGGATACTGCTTTGGGGCCATGTAAGAGGAAAAACAGACATGTCCAATGCTAGTGCATACAGAAAATATGTCATTTGTTCATTATCAACACCACCCTTTGATTAGAAAAAGGCACGTGAAAATGTCTCTTTTGCGTTCCCACGTACAGATTGACCGTCAAAGGGCGAAGGAGACGATTGGAAATCAACAACCTGCAACCTCTGCACAAATCTCACAGAGGTGGTGGTCAGGTTTACTGAGCTTTTCTTCTTTTCTCACGACACAATCTATCTGCATTCTCAGTGCGTTTTCTTCCAATAAGATAAAAATTATATAGGCTACAAATGACCTCAATTTCAACCCTGATGCTGATGTCTTGCGCTTGTCAAAGAAAACCTCTAACACTAGAGCTGTGATTTTATTTTCCTCCTGAAGGACAAGATTACACAGGACATTGTTGGGTAAGAAAATAATACTCTTGCACAGGCCCTGACACCTCTCCAAGTTTATAACTGGTTGGACATAGTAAACATTACTTCAGAGCGCTGTGAGAAATCTTAGAAGGCTAAAGAGACTACTGGCTCTGACAGCTGTCTCCTGGGATGTCCGAGCACAGATTCAGAATACCAATCAACCTGTCTCAGCAACGCCAACATATACAGTATCGTCAGGGTAAGACGTTCGATTGCCCCTCTGGTGAACAGTGATACAGCTACAGTATCTGCAGCCTCCTATTATATTTATATTTGCACTGCTACATACTGTACTGCATTTAAATGCTTATGATTCTGTGTGCTTCCTCTGTGTTGGAGCCATTTTCACCAGTCGTGCTCATCCACACTTAATTCTCTTGTCATTCTGCTGACATCTCTGACACAAACACATATTGTCCACACACACAAAAGACATTTTGCTGTAATCGCTTCTCAAACGCACACTTATCATAAATCATCACACCCCGGGAAACAATCCACCACTTGCTCATGATTTCAATTCCTTTCAAGGAAGTGCATTGTGTGGTGGATTGTCAAGGACCACCCAAGGCTCCTCGGGGCGCCTTTATTATTATTATTATTATTATTATATTATTTATTTATCGTACTCTCCATGTTCATACCCTACATGGCTGTTTGTATATGTAGCAAAAGGTGTATTCTTGATCATCACAGTCATCTCTGCTCAGACACAGCCTGCTAACTTCCTGCCTATAATGACTCCTGTTCTGTGACTGAAACACTTACAACACCTTCATACAGATCTTCTCATCTCACTGTGCCAATTATGTCTATATAGTACATTGAAGTTTAAGTATAAAATGTCACGTCATCGATAGATAGATAGATAGATAGATAGATAGATAGATAGATAGATAGATAGATAGATAGATAGATAGATAGATAGATAGATAGATAGATAGATATAGACCTATTGAGTATCATGAAAATGCAGAAACAGACTAAACATAGCATAAAGTAAGTAAGTACCATGAGTAACACTCCATCCCTGTGGGAATGTTTTGGTGATGGTGGGCTGTCTACCATGGACATACACTTAGTGAAGCGAACATCCCGTGTATCTGACCGTGGACACAGGATGATGCTTCTTAACATCGCATCTCTCATTTCCAAATCCGTTGCACCTGTCAACTAATGGCGCAGGGGGGAGGGGGAGCCCCCCACCGAGATGTATAACCTCAACCTTTAGCCTAGCGATTGAAACGTGCACCTGTCGTTATAAGGGGGTGGAAAGCTCGCTTACCTGTCATAACTCCATCTACTGTAAGACATGCTCCTGTTGCTGCTGACTCCCTCCATGTCTCCGGCGATTCTGGATGGACCGGACTGGATGGTGAGATGGCAAAAAAAGAAAAAGAAAAATGAAAAAAAGAAAAGAGCACAGAGTGTAAACGCTTCTCTCTCTCTCTCCCACCTCTCCTTCCACTAATGCAAACACGAACTAAAGGAATCGCCGTTGTGTGAATGAGCAGAGAGGCTGCGCGGAGCCAGACGCTCTCCTATAGGATGTAACGCTCCAGGAACGGGAGCGCGAGCTGTCGGCTGTCACGGTGCACGCGCAGATGCTGATTTATTTTCTTTCAGGCTGACCCACAACATTGATTAATTTTACAGAGCAAGTCCCTGCTGACTGCGTCCTGTGTGTCGATATAGCCTCGAACCTTAGACTCCGGCCTAATTAACAAAGCCGAATGAATGGAGGAAACTGAGATTTGTTTATTCTGATTATTGGCACCTCATGACTGCTTATTGGCCAGTAGCAAACACCGACCTGCTCAATCATCTTGTGATCAATGCAACAAGTGAAATAGAAGCTATGCTGTTGCCCACTACACTACACTGCTCTGTTCTTTTATTTATGTACTGAAAGGCTGAATCAAATGGTCCTACGAGGCTATTGGCCTCTCAAGAAAAAAAGAAAATTGCCACGGATGGCAATTAATGCAAATGAAAACAGGCAGGAGCAAAATCGCACTGCTTATTGATTTGCAGGTTAAGGTTGCTGCTTCTCTTAGATACTTAATTGAATGTCTGCACCGCCTCAACTTCGTGGGAACAAACAAACCATCAGGCTGAAAGATGAAAGGAGGACATGAGGAAAAATAGGTGATGCCGAAAATGCTGCCACATTTACACCCCCACAATCTAATATCTGTCATTTCAGCCAAAAAACTAAAACTAAAATAGGCCTAAATCAAGGAGACTGAAACCACGCAGTCGTTTCAACCTTCCCATACTAAATAATTATTCTTGTCAACATTAGATTTATGTAGCCTATTGCACATTTCTTAAAATGTAATTGTTCTTTTGAATGATTTTCAATGATCTGCAAAGCATTTTTAAATAGCCATAAGTCATAAAACATCATCACAATCTCAATATATAAATGCACAAACAAAAAGCCACTTTGTATTAACATTAGGCTACAACTCCGTTTAAAAACAGGTCTGCTTTCTTCAAGTAAACAAACCTCTCAGTGTATGCTTGAATAGCCATCAGACGTTGTCTCTGAAAAAAAAAAAAAAGTAGGTTTTGTGGGATGGAAACAGCCTGAACACGTTTAACACCTGAGATCTGTCCGTCCCATTATACACAGCTGTGGCGATGTGGGGACGGATAGAACTACTGCATAACAGGAGCAAAAAGAAAATCTTCAGATTAATTCTTTTAGACCTAAAATATTAGTAAACTATAGCCCCAGGTAGAATTTGCCTGGATTTGTCCTTTAATATGCTACTAAACCTAGATGATGAACCAACAAGACCCAGGTCACTAATGCAGGTCTAGATCTAGGCTACTGTATGTGACCCAGCCACTAGATGATGCTACACCTCCGGACTCTCTGAACAAAACAAACCCCCCCCCCTCTCTCTCTCGCTCTCTACTGTCCTCAGTCAACAAGGTGTCACGAAGCTCGGTGAAAGTGGCAACTGAACACACAAGAAACACAACTAAATAAAAAAGTTACCGTATACATGAGGAGAGCCGACATACTGTAAAAACAAAACAAAAAAAAGTTAGCACATTTAGCTTTTAGCCCGATTTTAGCTTTGCCGAGTTCTGCCTGCTGGTAGCCATAGCAACATCAGCCGAAGCTAGGCTAACAGTTAGCTAGCAAGCGGAAACGGGTGGTCACTAATATAAACAGTCAAGTCGTGCACTATCAGGTTTGAACTTACACATGGAGGAGCCTAAAAGCCAGTTTTTGGATCAGACTTGAGCTTGTTGTTAGCATCTTGTCGGGATCTCCGTCGCTGTCAACCTCGACCAGGTGTAAGTTAGCTCCACAGCAGGAACAGGAAAGAAACTCAGTCAGTCACTCAGTTAATCTGTTGGAACCGGGCTCAGAAATGGCAATGTAAAATGAGCGATTTTCTCTTATTTTTTCCCCTTTTGTGAGGCCTTTTATTTTTTGACAAAACATTGTTTCTTAAAGGAAAGATACACCCGTCCATTGGATACCACACCTGTCCTGCCTCTAATGTGGGCGGTCCTAGAGAGTTCAGTGGGAGGGGCCTACAGTTTACCTGGAGGGAGTCGTCGTGCACTAATAACATGCACTGCTAAAGTAAGGGATAATGTAGAGTGAACTGCTTGTTATGTCTACAAATGAATTTTCTTTGTACCTAAATGTATACAAATGTAAGCATCTAGATATGATCAACTATGAGGCCTTACCCACTTCATTATTTTAAATTAACTATGTGATGTATAGGCTTATTTCTTCCATGTTTATCTTATTTCTAACATATCAGTTCTGTTTACTTTATTTTGTGATTAGAAAGCCTTATTTATTGACTTTTAATGTATTTTCCTAAATCATAATGAATGAAAGTAGGCTAGATAGCAAAGGAGATTATTTTAACTTTTCAATCAAACTCAGATTACAGCACATCATTTACCCCGTTTTGTCTTCACATAAAAAAATAGTTGTTGTTGTGCTGCTCGTTGCATTTAAAATCTCATATACAGTGTTCTTCTCACTAGCCTATATAATCTCAGCACCTAGATGGTATACCAGGTTCCTATCTCTTCAAATTACCACCAAGCCCAGATGTTCATACTTCAAAATTCAGTGTCTGCGACTCTTGAATATGTATTTAAATGAAATGCCTGGAAAACCTTGCAAGTGCATATGGTCCTCTATATAAAAGACTTTCCTGAGAGCAAAATCAATCACAATGGTTTGAATGCATACCACAGCTCTGGAGATGTAATGGACTGCACTGTCAGGAACACGGAGAGAAGCCCTATTTTCACAAGTAGGATGGCTGTCCAGATAGCACATATTGTGAGGGATAATGGATACATCTGTCACAGTGATGATGGCCCTTGTGATGTGAGAGTGAGTTTGAGACATTCACCAATGCAAGGTGAATAATAAGACAGGATTTTGTCAATGGTTTGATGAAGAAAATGAAAGACAGGCATGCTATAGACGTCACTCTCCATCACCAAAATAATCAAAACAGGAATGAGTGAATGTGATTGGTGTGACTTACAGTACAAGTGAACACACTCAAAGGAATAAAAGTGCACTGATACATGGTAAGATTTTACCCACTGAAGACTTTAAGATTACCTTTTATGTCTTTATCTACTCTCTCATAGCAACATGGATCTGTTGTAATGCATTGTATGCATCATTAAAATGCTTATTTGGGGGGGTTTTAGGTTTATAACTCTAATGGGGGGGATTACTTAATCAGTATCTGCAATGTTCAGACTGCAAATGCACATTCTGATATCTATTTTGGCTCACAATACAATGTGCAAAAAAAGATTGCTGGCAGGAAGCTTGAGCCTGAAACAGGGTGTGTTCACAATAAAAAGAGGAATATATGCTTTCACAAAGGCCCTAAAATCATATCATTCTCCTCATCAGTAAGCCTATGGAAGCTAAATTCAATAATCAGACAAAAGTCTTTTGGGAATTCAATGCATACGGTCCTCAAAAAAACAAACAAAGAAAACAAACCTTCTGCCTGAAGGACATACAGTTTATGTCCAAGTCAAACCAGTGTCCCTCAGTGTGTGTCTAAACTAACCAAAATGACTGTAGCCTAATCCAACATTTCAGAAATTCCTTTTTGCTGTTGTTTTACAATTGGTCATATTGCAGCTGCACTGTGAATAATGATGTTATGGTGCATGGTTTTTCTTGAATCCTGTCCATCACCGGGCGCCTAAAGCATTAAATCTCAGTGACACAGCTGAGTACAGATAATTCAAATCTGTGCTGCGTTTTGAATCCAAAAAGAAAGATTCTCTACCGCATCTGGCTCAATGACAGATTTTATTTTAGCACCAAAAGCTAGACACAGGGCAAAAGACACTGATAAGGAAGAAAAAAAACAGTATGATTTGGATGTACACTAGGATTCGCAATGAGATGGGACGTGGGTATTTCAAATCTCAGTGATTATAATAATTCATTTGTGTGGTTTAAAGCTCCTATGTAAAGACCAGAATCATTTCTCAAACTGTCTCCTACCTGACCTGGCATTTTACGCTGTGAGCCGGTGGTGAACACCCCAATATAAATATTAATACTCCATTACTCAGCCACGATAAGAAAAAACATTCTTGGGTGAAAATTCCAATTTTGTAAATTTTGGGCCAACAGTCATCTTCAGTTTTAAAATAAGAGAATTAAATATTCCTCTTTACATATATACACAGCCGTGCTGTGAACATGTATTCACTTATAAACATATAAAAATACTTGTCAACTAGTTTGATAAGAAAATAATGTATAAAAGTAGAGTAGAAACATTTAATCAAGTCCATTACTTCCATCATCTGATTTTCTTGTTGTTTATATTACAAGATGATGATATGAAAAACAAACTGCAGTACTTCATTTGTATGCCCGAACAGAAGTACAATAGTGGAGAGGGAAGGCAGAACAGTATTTTGTGTCTGTGGCGATGATAGCTCCACAGGTGGCAGGTCCGGTGAGTTCATGTCCCAATGGAGATGGGTTGTTTCTTTACAATGTGCATCTCAGTGCTTCCACTTGTCCTGGTTTTTCCAACTGGCACATCATTGGGTGGGGTGGGCGGGGTAAAAAAAAAAGTTGTGTGACAGAATAATTCAAGGACACAAAACATACACATTGCCACTGTGTTACTGGAATGATATAACAGTAATGTGATCTATATTGTAGACTAAAAATGTTCGACAGAAATGATGCATTACATCGGAATGATCTGAACTAAACTGAGCTCTGAATTCTTGATTTGCAACAAAACGGATTTGTTAACGTTACTCGTCAGGAGTCTAATGTCGAGCATGTACAGTGTTCAGTGAGTTTTGATCGATCTGGATTCACGTTAGTTCCTTTTCAAAGCTACACAATGTGCTACCGATAAATTTGTCACTACTGCTTCTTAGAAATCTGAAACAATGCTTGATGATCCAATTTTTTTGACTGAACCGCCACCTTCCAGGAAAGAAAAAACTAAAACAAAAATTAAACATTCAGATCAGTTTTGCTACTTACGGTACACTGCAGAGATGGCATAGAATAAGAACCCTTCAATCTATAAGACTTAGAGAAAATCAGATACAGTAGACACTCCATGTTTGGCAATTGAGATGCAAGCAGAGACCACAGACAAAGTAAAGAATCCACTGCAGAATACCAGAAAGATCTATCATTGTAGCTTTAAGGGCTGTCTAGGTATTATATTTATATACATACTTATATATTCACTTTCATATATGTAAAACCAAACTCAACCTCACACACTGTACTGTGGTGATTTAATAGGTCATTAGAAATACACTTTGAAAATCACAACAAATGTCACTTATGTACAGTAGCAGATTAGCACATGGGAGTAAGGATGGATATGGCACAACATACACAAAGCTTCATAAGATAATCTCTCTGCTCTGATCAGACACTGGAAACTAAAGAAAGTCATTAACATTCTGGATATATAATTTTCATTCAATCTCGGTAGCAAGTACAAATGTCACTACAAGGCAAGAGAAGTCCTTCAGAGTACAAAACATTAATTTGTCAGGCTGATTTAGAAGGCAATGTTTAGTGTTGGGACTCTCTCGTGTGAATTAGATTACGGCTGAAGGTAGAGTGGTGTTAAAATTTGGCATTGTCAGTTGTCCATAGTGATGTCCTTGGGGACAGCGGTTCCTGGTCAGGGTAACTCAGAAAAGGCTGTCTGAAGTCATGCACGTGGAGAAGGCAGCGGTCAGTCATCCACTTTGGATGTGATGTCAGGCAGAGTGGGTGGGGTGGTAGAGCTGCATGAGTTACAGTGATAAGGCCGACTCAGACGATCACACAATGGCAGCCGCTCTTGTCTTTCTCTTTTCTTGTAGGTTCTGGCGACGGTGGACATTCCTGTTCTTGGAATTTCCTGGGATTAGGGAGAGAGCGAAATTAGACAGTGTAATTCTGCAATCACCTGTAATCAATATTCAATTTCCTCATTATTGCTTTGTCTGAGCTATTCTCCCTGGTTTGCCTTAAGCAGGATGCAGGTAGACAACAGTGATGTCACACATGGACTCATGTGCTAATCATGATTTAGATGTATTTGAATCAAAATGTAATGATAGTTGTACGGTTGTTTGCTTACGATGCCAAATGACCCTTTGTTAAATCAAATTCTTAAAGGGACTACGAGGAGTTTTGGAAAGCGAAGTGTTCTCACACTACATTTCCCATGAGCCTCCGCGCCCACGGTGAAATTCTTGGACCAGCGCAAGACGGACGAAAATTAAAACATTTGCCAAGAATGTTTTCATTCATCAAGAGCGAAAGTCGGAGGTTCGAAGACGATCAGATACCATCGTAGTTCCTAATGGCGAACCCTAACCCTAGCGTCTGGGAAACCGAAACTAGGAAATGCTGGGCGACCAACTAAATAATAATATCAAAATAACTATAAAGACAAAACGATGTATTTATCGAAAATGGACCCATTAACAAGTGTGGGTAACGTAGATTCATCCACATTAATATGAGTGTCTTTTATAACCAAAAGCAAACTCCTCGGGGTCTCTTTAATAAAAAAACGGACGTTAAGTACTTATTTGGTCGTTAATTCTTGAAATGATTTTTAGGAGGCATTTAATGTCTTTAATGTTTAGCTGGCAGTGGAAAGATGGGAACAAAAGGAGAAACAGAAATGGAAAATGCCGTGCGGCAGAGGTCCATACACTGAACCTGAACCAGCAGCATTATGATTCATGATTCCCGACTTAAACTCTCGGCCCACAAGGCAATACCAGGGCACCAGGAGTCATGAATAATTGATGCTACAACAGCATAGGCCACATGTTCACACGTTTATCATAGTTATCATAGGAGTGCTTGAACATTCATCTTTTTCAGCCACTGTTGTAGCTGTCAACAAATGCAAAATGCGAGTCGGTGAAAGCTCCACACGAGGACGACATGTAAATGGCGCCTTTGCAAACCACCTACCTGATTACTCTAACCAGCTCGTGGAAAGCTTGGTCTACGTTCATGCGGATTTTGGCTGAAGCCTCCATATACGTGACCTTCAGTTGTCTGGCCAGCTGCTGGCCCTCCTCCTGGGTTACCTGAGGCAAAGAGGAAGAGGAAAATAATGACAGGCTTAAACCTGAATGTCAGCTAAGATCTAGCACATGTAAGAACCTTTTCCACAATCCCTCAAAACAAACCATGTGTTTATGAAACACTGGTATCGTGCTCTGACAGGCAGAGATGACGCAGTTCAGTCAAGTGTGGGAGACAGAATTCGCTATTTGTGCACACAGTCATCTTTAATGTAATACCTGCATACAAACAGTGGATCCAGACTACAGCGTTATGCTGTGAGCTGAAGGGCTCCCTTGACTAATTGAGTGCACACATGGTAAATCCTTTCATTTAGGGCTCATAAGCATATAAAGGAAAAGTCATATTCACAGAAGAGAGCAGCAGATGGATTTGTGGCTCTTTTCTGATCTCAGCTCACTAATAAAAATTTGAATTTAGTGTGTATAGTTTATTCACTTGATAGTATTTCTGTATTGTATTGATCCACTGTTCAATTATCAGAGTTCCGTTTATTGTACCACTGAACCACACCGCTGTTAAATGTTGACTGTTAGCTGATGATCCCAGCAGACACAGAGCTGAATTAACCCGAATCAAATCATTATTATTTGTGCAGGTGCAGAGCTGCAGTATTTCCTGTGATGCTGCTGCAGAACAGAGTGAACCTCAACCTACATACCATATATGACTTGTGTTTTATCCAGTATGCACAGCATTACACACATGTTCAGACTTTCACATCCAAGTGAAAGTGACCCTTAATAACACTGAAAGAAGAACTTTGTGACTTTCCAATTTAGCTCCTTTTCTCTGCTACAGAATATATTCACGCACGTCAGTATTATAAATCTACATTCATGTTCAAATACTCCAACGCTGCTACTTCTCTCATTTTAATTTATGTCCACTTCTTCAAAAAGTGTCCTCGAATCAGGATTCACAATGTCAACCCCCCCCTCTCCCCCTTTTTTACTCCCGGACCGATGTGAAGCGACCTCTTTTTCATTACATGGTGCAGTGTGCGACAGTATTTTCCCCTCAGCATCAAAAATGAAGTAGTTTTCTTTCACATGTAACATTTTTTTTAATTGTATTTCATTTTGTAATTTCTCAAGTGCAAACTTACGGCACACTTAAATTAGCATGTAGAATGCATCTGGGAAACAGCTGAGATCTGCCTCCACCCTCTCTGACTGTGACACAGCTGTGCATATAAACTGGGACTGAATAATGCAAAAAGGAATTAGGTCCAAAGGCACCAAACGCTATATATATGGTAGGAAAGGGATAACAAGGGGTAGGAAATGTAAAATAGAGACCAATTTGTGAATATGTTGGACGTATTGTTCTGCCTGGTTTTAAGCTAGTGGCAGAATTACTCAGGTATCTTTAATTATGTTTCAGCTTCTATTATGGAGTGACCATCTGGCTCTTCATTCCATGTCTAGCAATTTACACCCTAATTGATAACTTCCAACGTCTACAATCTCATGGGAACTGTTTAATGATGTAGTAAAGGTAGAAGAATAAGAACCAAGTGTGTGCCACATGAGGCTTGAAAGACTAAGTTCAGTGATAGTGATCAGCTGTGTGAGCCTGTAAGGTTTCTTTCCACCATAAGGGGGTGGTGTGGATTCACTGGAGTAAAAAAAAATCACAGGCAAATAGAAAGCAGCAGCTAGAAAATCCATCATTTCATCACACTCCCTTTTCTCTGCATCCATCCTCCCCTTCTGACACCACCATCTCTACAGTCTCTCTTTTATTCTCTCACTCACATCCTGTTGTGTCTTAGCAGCTAGCAGCTAGCTGCAGCTGCAGTGCTTGCTTCCACTTTCAAGTATGCAAATGCGAATCATCTGGACTGGGTTGATACGGGGGGTTCAGATCTCTGCAATAATTGTTGGACTTACTTGTCTCTGTAGTTCCAGATCTGCTTTGTTTCCTACAAGGATCATAGGGAATTCGTCTCTGTCTTTGACTCGGAGAATTTGTCTTTGGAATTTGTAGATTTCTTCAAAGCTGTTAAAAAAACAACATATTACATGGTGTTATGTAATGTTTTCTTAGGGAACAGATGGATCATGTTTTTACTTGTCGGTGCACACATTCATGTAATAATGTACAGTTGGGCTCATCAGACTGCAGGGTTGAACATGTCAGCAAACAGGAGAGAGTGAGCCACACTGTTACAGAAACACAAAATGTGTTTCTCTGAGGCTGTGCTCAGTGCACTGACCTGGCCCTTGTCCCACTATAATATAAATGCCATGTGCGTTTTTTTTGTTTTCAGCCAAATGGCAAATAAAAAAAATCTGGAGAGGGGGGCAGAATGAGACCACAAGCCCAGGACGGCATTCCAGCCACGGGCTCTCAGACAGCTTGGTGAGCACATAGTAAATCTGGAAAGACTTGACTAATATAAATGGAGGAAGGAAAGACTGTTTACAATATAAACATGGGGAGGGGGCTGTGGGTGGGGGCAGGGGAATGCAGCTCACTGCACTGCTGGGCAGGGACACAAAGACAGGGAGGGTGGGGTGTGACTTAGACTGACGACAAGAAGAATACAATACAGTGTAATGTGAAAAATATCTTCAAGGTGACTTACGCCCTGATAAGTAAAGTTACTGAGAGTCTAACTTTTTCCAAATCCCCCTTCCATCTCATTTTCTCCTTTAATTTCACCTTCAAGTTATAATCCTGAAGATTTTCATGAACTCATGCCCCATTTGTGACACTGTTCAAGGTCTATTATGGCCATTCAGTGCATTAACATTATTCTTATATAGAAGGATACACTGGGAAACAATGCACACAATTGTATCTCTTCAATAACAACCTCATTGTTGTTTACTGATCACTCTGAGCAGACCCAGTCCAGACCAGTCACTGCTTTGTTGTATTTCTTACAAAGTAGCAGCTAGATTAGTGTTTGCTGTTGTATTAAACCACATTCGCTGTTACCAGGGTAACCATGCGTGCCGGCAAATCAACCAGGATTAAACTCTTTAGGATTAGAGTTTATACTTTTTAAGATTTTAGTTTTTATTATAGTTCATACATTTCAATAGTATCACATACTTATTATTATTATCATATACATACATAAATTAGTTTTTTATGGGCTTGGTTCCAAGTCTTTATATATGATGTTTACAAAGAGCAAAATACTCAAATCCCAGATTGTTTTATATGATTGTGCCAACATCAGTGGAAATATTCCAGCTATCTTGTGATTTTTTTCTTTTATTTGCACTTACTTTAAATTCAACCTGACATGTTTATTATCTTTGGGAAGTTTGAAATCTCCACCAGAGTTCAGTGAGATTAAAGAATGTTTAGCTGAATGGTACGAGTCTGACTCACCGGTGGGTCAGCAGGGTTCAGCAGCTTAAAGGCTGCTAAAGCCCATACATACTGAAATGAAAAGGTCGGTGCCATGAAGAGGAAAAACACAATTCTTGTCCAGCTCCTCTTTTTTTTATATACATAACAACATATAACTTTATACCAGCCCACACAATGCTGTTTCAATATATCATATGGGCTTTAAATAGAAAGCATAAGGTACATAGATAAGTGAACGCAAAAGAACAGGATGAGGGAGGAAGTGTTGAGAACAAAAGAAAATGACAACAAGAACGACAGCAAAACGCTCCGGAAGTGCACGCGGCAACAAGTGAGAGTATCAATGCAAGATTTATGATGAAGGCAGAGGAGGGGGAGAGGGCGAGTGTGTAGCTGTGAACGGTAAACAGAGATGTGCTAACAGAAAAGAGAAAGAAAGGCGGTGTGTTTGTGTCTGTGGGTGTGTGTGTGTGTGTGTGTGTGTGTGTGTGCGTAGCGGTGAGTTTGCACATGACGAGAGCTGCCACTCACCTTCCTCTGTCAGTGACTGAGAAGACGAGCAGGAAGCCCTCCCCTGTCCTCATGTATTGTTCTCTCATGGCTCCAAACTCTTCCTGTCCAGCCGTGTCGAGGACTAGAGAGAGTGCACACACACACACACACACACACGCACACACACACGTTGACACAAAAGCACAAAAACACACACAAACCAAGAATAACTTTCAGCAAAACAGACTTTTGTAACTAGTTCTTGAAGTGCAATATAATGCCATAGAAACATGGTCTTTGTGTGTGTGTATGTATTTACTCTGGTCATGTTTGTTCAGCAAAGTGCACTTACTGTCGAGCCTGGCCGCCCTTTCGTCAATCACACATTGCTTGGTATAGGAGTCTTCAATCGTGGGGTCATAGTCGGTGACGAAGTACGACTGCAGAGAGACAAAAGAGGGAGAAGAACCCGTGAGTATGTCGTCTGTGGGGGTCTGTGATTGTGTCAGGTTGAGACACAAAGCTGTGTCCTAATCACATACTAACTAAATACAGTACACACAGCATACACTGCAAGTAAACAAGACACCAACGTGCTGCTTTATTGTTTGGCGCTAACAGGAAATTAGGCAAATATGTGCGACATACAAAGGTAAACAAACCGCGGCTTCAGAGCAACACTTTGTTATGTTTTTTTTTTTTTTCTGCTTTCAGAGCTGTTCCTGGAGCCGTTTCATTACCATCCAGTATTCTCAGTATTTCCCCCACTTCATTTGTACATTGCATGGTGTAAGAACAGCATCCATCAACAACACACTCACAAAATCGGAGTTTATCCAAGCGCCTGAGGGTATTTTATTTTGTCACTGAACACATGATTGTTACACAGTGTAATCCTGCTTTGAGGGAGCGCTACAGATTTAAGACACAGCCTCAAAAAATGGACGGATACTGTAGGCCTATGAACAAACTGTCACTCCTTCTATTTTGGGTGAAAACAGCACCCACAGCCTCACTGACCTCCACCTTTTACCACCTTGTCCCTGCAGACAGGAGGCAAACACACTGCCTGCAGACATTTGCACAAGAAGTGTGAAGTAAATATTCCTCCACACACAACAACCACACTGCTTAAAGTTTAGACGGCAGGCTGGTTTTCATGCCCACAGCGCTTTTTTTTTTTTTTTTTTACGAGACGTTTCCTCCATTGCAACAGTCACACACCGCTCGCTCCTGAAGGCTTTGATTCTTTCATTCTGGGGCCAATATCTGGTCTCCTAGTAACCTAAACTGGAAGGGTGGGGCCAGGGGATAGGGAGGAGGAGGAATCATGCATTTTTTACATTTTTCCCATGTTTTGTAGTTCTTGCTCTCCTCGGGGACTAGTTAAGTGGTGACAGCTGAGGGGAGTGCTCGGGGAATGTCAAACCAACACCCTAAAAACACAAGAGTGATCGCGACGACATAAAATCCAGACAGGATTCCCTGTTGTTCTAACAACAAGCCAAATTAAACTTTTACAGTCATATTGTTTGTGTGTGAAAATGGGTGTTGTTTCACACAATGACACGGGTTGTTTTTATGTGGCAGAGAGAGAACTTGACTTTAATTTGACATCTCAGACACTTTTAGCAGCATATAGATCACTGATAGAGAAGAAGCAGGGGGTATATGCTTTTATTACGGCTGATCAATAACAAGCAATTGAAATGCTCTGAGATATTTAGCCATTTAAGTCCACAACTAATAAATATCTTCATTGCTCATTCTTCCAATTAAATCATTCTCCTGATTGTCAAAAGGTGAAAAAAGGAAAAAGATAGGACTTAATTAAACAACTCATCACTTCAGTTCTGTTACTGATAGATACAATACAAGCATCTTGGTCAAAATAATCATGTCAAAGATTAAAATATTTATGTTAATGTCATCTTACTCTCAAACATCAACACCAGTAATGGCCTAGAAAATCCCCTGCTGGTCGAGCTCGACTTTAGATAAGTGGCTGTTCGTAAGTGTAATTTGTTTTCCCCATTCATCATCCGCATACTAATTCATTTGTCAAACCTGCAGCTCTCTGTAGTTGCAGGAGGAAATGCAGGTAATCTCTCCCTCTCACTCTCCTGTCGCTCTGCAGCGTGCAAGTGTGCTGGCCTGTGTCACATCCACTCACCACTGTTCAATAATTCATCAGTATTACTGTGTATCCTAGAACGTGCTTCACTGCACTGCACTGCACTGCACTGCCAGTGTGCCTTCAGACGGCCAGACAGAGACAGAAAGAGAAAGGGAGAGAGAGGAGGGGAAAAAAAAAAAAAAAAAAAAAAGCTGCTCGCATTTCTCGTCCCCTCCCACCAGCACCAGCAGCACCGACACCAACCAGTCTCCCAGCCACCACAGCTCCAGCAGCACGTGACTTTGGCTTCCCGTCAACCTCTTATTCCTATTCTGTCAACCTCGGGCAGCCGCACCGAGCACCTCACTTCTACTGGCTACTCCCTCTCCTCCCTCTACAATACATGCATGGGGAGCGCATAGCTGCCGCTTTCTGGTTCTGGCCGGGCTGATTCTCTCTCTCTCTTTCCTCTCCCCCGTGTGATAGATGAGGCTGTTTTGCAGTGCCAGCAGCACCGGAGCCAGCACTAACAGGGGCTGTAGTTGGGCCTGGCAGGGCTTCAGCTGGGCGGTTGGTTGGGGTGGCAACATGACTCAGGAGGACTACCGATAACTATGTGACATAAGCCAGCCTGAGTCATGTCCAGTAATCTGTCTTATAAAGCTTTATATTGGTCCATGACTTCATCAGTAACGGCCTCCTAAAACAGAATGAATCAGCCTGTGTGAGTTACTACTATGTCCCCCCACCTGCAACTCAGGCAGGGGGATCAAAAACCTCAGTACTTTCTGACCGCAGACTACAAATGAAATGTGTCAGTTCCACGAAGCCATCCCAGGAGTTACAAACTAAACGCTGTGTGTACAAATTCTTTGTGCTTTTCTTTTGTTAGGAGAAGATTAAACGATGTGGATGTTTGAGAACTTTTTGTTAAATGTGGCCTAGATAGCAAAAAGAAAAAAATGGGTGAAGGGAAAAACACATCTATACTCTTCAAAGTGAGGTATTAAAATGCATTTTAAGGCTACAATAAAAGTGAATTAATCGATCTGATTTCATAAGTTTCCTGCTTGCAAACATTTCTCAGAACCAAAGATGACATCTTCGTTTGTCTCCTTCTGTTCCACCAAACATCTCAGAGATGATGATTAGTTTATAATGTTATCGAACTGTAACGTACTCAAAATCTCCAGTGTGGCACTGACAGACTTGAAAGCACGGAAAATGTTCAGATGGTACCCGATCTATTTGCAGCTAAGACAAGCTGTGACATCAGCGTGCTCACTGTCATCTGCCAGACTATTTCACAGGTACGCACTGAGCAGGCAGACGAATTCCTGGACAAATTTCCATGAAAACATTTGACAGCTGTCATGAGGAGACAGCTGACAGTCACAGAGGGGTCAGCAGCTCACTCCTTAATGTTTGAGTGTAGTCTGGACTGTACATACACACACACGCGCACACACACAGATGCTGCACAGTGGCCTGCGTGCACTAAATCTCCCGACGTCCCCTGCTAAATGAAATCTCCCCCTAAGCACAGGCTGCTGAGGCGTTTACACCATCAGAGTTCTGCAGCAACTTCACAAAGCTGCGGGAAATTACTATTTTAACAGAGTCAGCTTGCTGTTTTACAACTCGTACTTCGCATGGAGGAAGGAATGATGCTAAAAAAGCCAAGAACAACTCGGGCTTCACTTAGGCAATCATTAGGCTAGTGCTGACATGACCACCATGGTGGGCGTGTGTGTTTGTGAGCTGCAGGAACCAGGATTATTAACAACCTTGTATTTTCTCCTCTGAGCAGCAGCAGCAGTCAAGTTAAAGTTTATTTAAAGTTGATTATTAAATCAAGATGTCTCAGGTTTACCATATGAAACAGAGTCAGCACAGTTGGGACACTGAAGGAAAACTGACAGTTAAATAAAAAAATACACGGCAAGGACGAAACAAAACAATGGGAGTGAAATCCAAAAGGTCGGCAGCAGAACCGAGCCGCCGCGCAGTTTAGACGCTGGTGGCGAGGTGGGTCAGGCCACACTCGGCCCCGTCCAGCGTTGCAGGAAGGAAACTCCACCTCTGCAGCCGGCAGCTGGCCCGGGCCGAGCCCTCGGGTGCTGGTGATGTCACAGTCACCCTATCCCACCCACCGACCGAAGCCCAAACCTGTCACTCAGTTCCCCTCCAGCATTCCAGCTATACTGTACATCCCAGGCCTCCACCCACACACACACACACACACACACACACACACACCGTGCATGCAGGCTCCTCACACCAGGAAAACATTAGAGGCCTGTTTTCATCATGAATACACGGACGGTGGATGATTCTCAGCTGCAGCTTTTTCTGCCGAGCTGAGGGCACCACTACCACACAAAGAAAGAGCCGAGGAAATAAGACTACAACTGATGACTCTCACATCATCGAATACTGTCTAGATTAGGGATGTCACGATTATAGATTTTCTTGGTACGATTATTGTCAGAGAAATAATCACGGTATTACGATTTTCAATAAATTTCACAACACTATGAATGTATAAAATCAAATATAGACAAAATATAATTACATTACTAATCTCTTAATATAGGACAAGTTATTAATCCCCCGGGGGAAGTGTTTGAAATATTAAAGTCATTAATTGTCATCTACTCCAAATGTTTAAAGCAGAAGTAAGCGATCCGGTCGTTTTGGCTAGGTTGTAGGATACAAGGAAAGTTTTCTCCTCGGTTTACAGCAGAGCAGAGTGACTGACAGACCCGTGTTTCAGACCAAACACTCTATGTAAGTGATTGCTGTCAGAACATATAACTATTTAAGACTTATATTAACACAAACATTCCGCTTACTTCTGCTTTAAGTTTATTTTAATCATTTTTTAAAATTACAAATGACACGCTAACATTTAAATTCCTACCAATTCAGTGTTATGTTAGATAAATGGACCAGTATCTGTGCGTCTTTACTTTGGCTCACATCTACAGTATATAGTTCCAACATCATCTTTTTCAGAAAGATCAATTAATTGTGGCGTTTAATACTGCGAATAATTGTGAAAACAAGTAATCGTGACATCCCTAGTCTTGATTGATATTATTATTTTTGGATGAATTCATCATTCAATAAAATCCAATTAAATAGCAAAAGAAAAACACCCATCACACTTTCCAAGCTGATGTCAGCACAGTGGATTATTTTGTCCAGTGCCCGAACAAAATTCAATTAACAATGATGACAGGAGACGGCAGCAAATCATCACATTTGAGAAGAAGGAATTGGAAAAATCATTTATAAGAAACTGAAATGAATGAACAATTATCAAGTGTGTTGAAAAACTCTTTGTGGCTCGACACACTTCAAACAGTTCAGCCAAAAAAAAACTTGACCAGATCAGATAAATCTTTGCAGATTGAACCACAGAGAAAAACCTCAAATCAAGTGTAGGTTTATTTGTTTCCTACACCGCCTCACTCCTCGACATAAGTTTCCAGTTTTGTGCTACGATGATTTGAAGATTCATACATTAAATTTCTTTCGAGTAACTGCTCCGGTTTCTTTTCAGGCGACTGCTCTTCAGTTTGAGACATGAAGCAATAAATCCTGTCTCTTACAACTGCTGGTTGCCAGCCTTAAGGAAAGCAAGAAGGGGTGATATGTGTAGGCGTGTAATCAACATCATGCTTGCACTATGCACCCACTTCCTCTCCACACAAACAGCCTTACTTACACTAAATATAGCCCCTTTTCCATCTCTGTCAGTTATCCTTCTTGTTTGGTTAGAGCCGCCTCTGACTGTTAACCAATCTTACATCATTAACTCCACAGAGCAAAAAAAAAAAAACCCAAAAAAACTACAGATTCAGCACCAACGCAGAGAAAACTGAGATTTTCACAAAGGAAAAAAAAAAATGAACAAAAACACACTGCACCTACACAAATGAGGAGAAATGGTGTGTCTGCCTTCTACGTTGTCATAATGAGGGGGAATGCTGAGCTAAAACAAATAGTCATCAGCATAGTTAGGAGTTAATTACCCTCCGCATATGGCCCAATGCCCAATGAGAATTCACAGACCTTGACTTGGAAAATCATCAGCCATAGCTTTTCTTTAATTAAAGAGAAATGTAGATTGGATGCCATTAAATTGTGTTATTCTAGGAAAAAAAAAAATCCTGTCAGCATCTGCAGATTTTTTAATATTCCCCAACCTCCTCATTCTCCGCACCGACACACCACAACCCCACCACAGCATTTTCCTCTGCTGACTGAGGAGCTGATACCTACGACGAGAGAGTCCGTTGCTATAGGAATTGTGGAAGATGTAACAAGCATTTCCACTAAATCTTATGTCCGAGCGTATACTACGCACATTTTGTGAATTAAATATCGCAAACAAGCCGAAGGTGAGCGGCAACAGTCTGCCATTGTGAAGTTTGATCAGTGAGCTCCGTTCATGAAAAACTGAAGACAAGACTCATTGTGTTATTCACGGCAAGAAACATTATGAATGATGCAACATTTTCAGTTGCGTCATAGCAGTACAATAGTGAGACTCAGCTCTCACTGGCTTTTTGATGATGTCTGTCTAAGAGTCAATGGGCAACTCTCCCACACCACAAGGCTCCTGCCAATTGTATCAAATGTTTCATTCAATTTGGCAGGTTTCCGACTGAATAATAAGTGTCAAGCGTCAAGTCTTCGGCCTCACGCTCTCAACAAAAAAAAAGAAATCTAATAAGATTATAATTTACTGAGAGGAAATGGATCTTTATGGGTCAGGAGAAGAAGCTCAGAGTCTCTTTCATTGAGCGTTCGGCTTAAGCTTCGCCCATCTGCTGCTTCTGCTGACGGAGCAATACGAAGCATCTGAGACGTTAGCACCAAGACACTGGATAGGACGGAGTGACCACCCCCAAGGAGGCCGGGGTGGGTGGGGCAAGGGTGGGTGGGTGGAGGGGTAGGGGTGGGGTGGGGGGGGTTGCCCTCCAGCTGACAGGTGAAACGTGCCATTTGTAAGACTTGTTCAGTGGGCCAGAGCCAAGTGCAGCAATTTCAATTAAGGACACCAACTCCATGCCAGACAGCGTGGAGCCTGCCAAGCCGCACCCTCGGCCCGGCAGCAGCAGAATGTGACGGATCATCATGATCCATTCCTCATATTAAGGAAGCCCCTTAGGGACAATATTCAAATGATAATATAAACTTGAAAATGAAAATGTAATTCCACAATAGCATTATAATTTCTCCACATGTTAAATGTAAATGTTATTTGAGTGAAAATGTAAATGAAAATGCAATAATCCAATTTGCATTTTCACTTTCACATCTGTGGATGGATGTATTGTACCCTGTAACAGAGTGGATGGTTTTAAACTGTTGGTTCAAATTTGAAAATCTAAATGCAATATAAACAATTCAACCTGAATGTCCATGTATGCGAGCAGTATGGTGAATGAAAACAACATTTTCAAAATCTAAACCTGCTCCACAGTGGATGATTTTCATGTGCAATAAGCAAAACAAGGCAAAACAGACTGATGGTCTATTGTATTTTTATCTACACGTCATTCTGGGGTCAAAATAAAAATGCAGGAAAAATCTGTCAGTCCTCTCATCAAGGCGAGTCCTTGGTTTGGACTTCACTACCTTGACACCAGTTTGTCTCTGTCTTCAGGGTAAATCTCAGTCAAATTGAATCTACGATAAACAGGCCACACTTTTCTTTATTACCTAAGCGTTACACACTAGAGCAGTGTAGCATACATTGATCTAAGAAAAGAAAAATTTGACTTGGGGCATCTGTGTATCACTTCCTGTCCTCAAACCCGCGCAGGTTTAACCTTTGCAGAACCTCTGGGGCTGGACACTGAGCAGCTGTCGGTAATCAAATAGCCACCATAAGGTTTTAATGTTAAACAGATGGAAGTGAAGACCAATTCCTTTACATCTCTGCAGTGCCCGCACCCCTCCACCGTCGCCTTTCTTCCCATGCTTCACCGGATTTCACACGAGTGACACAGGAATCTGTCTGAGGAGCATTGTTTTTGTTGAGTACTTAAGAGTGCTTCAAGTGAGAAATAGTGGAAAAAAAAAAAAAATAAGCGAGAATGAAAGCTTTGAGGGGGAGGGAGACTGTAGGCTACATGGAGAGGGAGAGCAAGAGAAAAAGAGGGGGAGGGAAAGGCATTAACTTCCTGTGGAAACACCCACTTTTCCCATGAGCTCATACAAACCAGAAAGGTCACTTATTCAATACCTAATACACACGGAGAAAGAGAGAGAGCACACAATGTGTCCAGTGCCTTAAAGGGCCACTGGGGAGCTTTCTGCTAAAGCTGGGAAAGCTCCGGGACAGTGCACGTTGCTGCAGAGTGTTGGAGTTACACACAAAATGACAATAAAGTTTCTATTGTCCTTTTCCAAAAAAAAAAAAATGTTTTAATCTTAAACCGTTTATGTAAAGCTCAAAGATCATATTGCATGCTCAACATCCACACTGACAACACTTGCACTGGGTGTTTACAGTTAGAGTCTGGGCGTAGCGCCGTGCTCTGGCTCCGTGCCCAATGAAATGAACCCGCGTGCATCACTCCGACAAACTCCCCTCCTCCTAATGTGCAACAGATCGATAGCCTGTCCCTTTAATCACTGTCCTGTCTTTAAATGCTGACAAACCACCGAAACCCTGAGGGATGATTCACTTTTTAATCATAACCTCCACTTACAGTGTTCGATATTTCAAATATTCACACGTACAGCGGGTTAGAGTCTTTGTCGACATTGCATGGGAGAGCGGTGCGTCCTCTGGTGAACACTTTCTTACTCATCACTTAATCGATCTGATCCGATCAATCTGGGTTCTACTGACTTTGAAAAGTGTGTCTGTTTTGTGATAGGCTACTCTCTGGGCTGCTGGCCATCATTTGATTTGGTTGTTGTGACATATTATTTACTCCCATCGCTTAATTTGCTGAAATATGGGGTCACAGCTGTATCAGTCACTGGGTCAGTATTAAGCTGCTCTAAAGGATATATCGTTGTTATTTATAGCTGTGTCATTATGATAATGACAAATAAAGTAAAGTACACTACTCACAAAAAGTTAGGGATGTTCGGCTTTTGGATTAAATTTCAGAATGCACCTAAAATGCACTATAACCTTTACAGGTGAACTTAATTTAACCTTCTCTAAACTTTTGAATGCACATGTCCAATTGTTCAGTTGTTCAATTCTCATTGAACCACTAAATGTTCTAGTTCAATGACAATTTGTATTCAGTCCTCTTCTCTCTCCCTCTCCTCTCCACAATGTTCACATGTTGACATCATGAGACCAAGACAACACTTTGATCAAATGGATCAAGTTATTGAGACATTGTAGTTTTTGTTGTGCTATAGCCACCACTGTTGTTAGCTTTTGTTTGAGATCAAGAAATGACCATTGCATCCTTCTACTTAAAAGGCTTTCATGATAGAATATCACTGTGGCATGCACTTTTTATAGGGATATTCTTGTCAAATATCCCTAACTTTCTGTGAGTAGTGTAAGTAAGGTCTGAGGTGAAAAAGGACAAAGGTGAAAGTCAAACCCCTGCCTGAACTCTCCACTATAAATGTTGCCACTAGGACTAATACTCATTGAACTGTGTATTATACAACTCTGATCTCATTAATACTAATCGTATTCATATTATATTTTCCTATTATAAATGCAGGGAAAGAGACTGAGAAATTAATTCATTATTCATACGTTTCTGATTTGACCTACAGTATTTACAGTGGCTTATTGTGCATGTTTCCCAATGCAGGTTGTCTTACTTTCACTTCCATGTATACATATGTGTATAATTTGTTCATAACTAGTTGTTTATTTACAATGTGTCTCAGTGTCTCACTCGACTTGGTTGCCCTTTAGGGTTCTTTAGAGACATTTCCATACTCCCTGAACTCCGTGGTTACACTGCAGAGTAACAGATGGCGGTATTGGCCAAATTATTTATGCATTCATATAAATACTTAAGTTAATCAAGCATAATTTGATGTTATTTGGATTTATTGCAACTATGCTTGACGTACTGGTGTATGACATACAGTAAGTGCTGAAGGGCCCGTGTAGCACTGGAGGCTGTGGAGTTGGGGACAGCACTCACACAGAGAATAAAGGCTCGGATAAATGTCCCACCAAGTGGGCCAACTCCTGCCGCAGTCGACCCCCTGCTCTCCTTTAACCTCTGTGGCATTAAGACTTCAATCGGCCAGCTAAATATCAATGTGTGCTGGACTCTGAACACTTTTGAACCTGCTCAAAGGCGCAGAATCAAAGCGGTGCCATTTAAAGGCCTTTTTCCACCCGATCACTGGGCTCAAAGCCGTCCTGTTTGCTCTATAGTGGTCACACTACAAACTATTTCTTTATCTCCATTTCACGAGTACATTTTGTGAATTATAAGTGGAGACCTGTGCAAATACTTTAGAAGCCCACAAACTGATTAAACAGCAACAACACAAAGACGGAGAACTGTATGAACCGCTCTTATTGTTCTAGCCGATCATGTGACATCACTAATGTTCCCCCTTAGCTGCATTAAGCCTGCTCTAAGCCCAGCCATTGATGGGTCATCAATGCAGTTTTCTCTGCAGCCCTTCCTTGTTTTGCTGGGAGAGACGGGAAATAAAAGACGTATTTTGATAAGAGTTATTCACTAAAAGACGCTGTGATTCCTCCTGACTGCATTTTGCTCTGGTGAGTCTTCATCAATGCTCGCTTTTGTGGAGGTGGGAAAACCGAGGACCATGTGACGCCGTATGAAAATCGAGAACAAATGAAGCAAAGGGCTGAGAGTGAGCAGTATAATACCAGACACAGGAGACGACAAATAGAAATACCTGCAACCGCTAACACTGACCCAGAAAGCTCAGTCATGCTAACACGTCAAAACAAAGTATATTGTGATATATTGAGAACCATGTCCTGCGGTGATCCATCATCTTTGCATATGCTTTTTTTTGTTTTGTTTTGTTTTGTTTTGTTTGCTTTTTTATTTTATTCTGGGCTTTATTCACATCTTCTTCCTCCTCTGCTTGTGTTTGTGCAGAGGCAGGACTGCACATGCTCACATCAACAAAGCATTACTGTGACGGCGGCTCAGTGAGAGGACACCAGCTGCTGCAGTGGCTGTGTGGACAGAGAAACTACTGTGACTTTCAAAAACCCATACAAAGTCACTCGGCGGAGTGTGGCTCACAGTCTATAGTCTGTGGTTCTCGGGAAAACCGTATGACTGACCAAATAATAATGGGATGCTGATCAGCACGGGAGAATATGAGGATTCACATGGTTGGATTGAAAATTAAGATGAAAGATAAAGAGATAAAGATATTAGACAAATTAGTACATAACAAATAATTTTCTGCTGCTACTTACTTGAAAATTATCTCTTTTTTTTTCTCTCTAAGAAGATTGAACTGACCTGCACCTGCAGCGACGTATTCATCCCCTCCACAATCTCCTCTCTTTCTTAACTGTGGCACAACTGCTGAGTGTGTGTTTCTGCACCAGTGTACTCTGCTGCAGACTATAATTCTTAGCATGAGGTGATATGTCAAAGGAAATGGGGCCACTCACTGGCATCATGTCAGACACACAGCAGCAGCATTACTGTTGTATGCTTTTAGGCAAGCAGTCCTGCTGCAACACAGGCAGCAGAAACGCTATTACTTTAGCAGGCAGCTCCTCATAAATACGCCCTAATGGGAACATCTTCTCCTCCTCCCTTCCTGTCGACGTCAAGCTCTCTCACATGGGTTCAGAAAAACAACAATCAACAATTATCTCTGTCACAGTAACAGTTATTTCTTGCAGGAAAGCTAATTGAGACGGTTGCAGAGAGGTGATAAATTATAAGAAAAACCCATGCCTGGAGGAGCATGTGGATCATCCTCTGAAGTGGCATTGGTATTTTAAAAAGGTAAAATCAGTTTATTTTAGTGATGCTGACCCTGTTAACCTGCAGTAAGCTGCTCATTTAAATGCCAACAGGGAGTTAACAGGAAAAAAAACAAAAGAAAGTGGTGCTAACTAATTCCCAGCTTTTTAGCAATTAGCTCACGAGCTCCAGCATCTCACCATCTGAGTATTGTCGCTATGTGGCTGTGATATTTAGCCAAAACACAAGTATGAACTTCTCTGTCTCACTATTTGATACGAGCGGGGCCTTTAGAGTCATCAAAGAAACAAATCATTATCAGCTCAGGGAAGGGTGCGAACCCCTCCTGCGCAGACTTGTATCATCTGTGCCACGGCGCAGTGAACTGTGACCTAACAACCTCACATGCAGAGAGAGTAACTTTTCAAATCAAAAACATGGCGGCCGCTTATCAGCAAGGTAAATGCCTGTGGTGTGTGGGAGGGTCTGGGATCTGCATGCTTTAACTAGCATCTCCAGAGGCCTGGCAGCGAGAGCACAATGTTTTGGTTTGACATACCAAACACACTTCTTAAGCAGCTGTTGACACTGGTGTGTGCCAGTTTAAAAATTCGACATCAGGTTTTGCCGACAGCAACTGCTGCTGAGGACGCAGACTCAACTCGGGCAGTTGCTGTGCGTGTTAGCTCGGCCCAACAGTCGCACGATATCGGAGGCCGCTGACTCCGATATGGCTAAGAAGAGAATCTATCTGCACATTTACCTGATGCCTACCGAACAGCTCGCCCTGATTACGAGCCGTTATCGTGTCAGTGGGAGGGAGAGACTCAGAGGCTCGTTTGTTGAGGACACAAGTCACACTTGTCCATTGTCATCAGCAACATTTGGACAGCGAGTCGTGCTGTACTGTCACCTGTTGAGGGGTTGTCTCATTCCATGCCTCACCTCCCCCTGATGGACAGCAGGTGCCCCACAGGCCTCTGGACACTGTCTACATGAGACGTGCCAAATGTCCACCAGCTGCCTGGCAGCCAGTTCAGAGCTCGGCATCAGCGACAAGCACAGACACATAAAAAGAACCATTAATTGTGCTCTATCAAATAAGTTGCATGAAAAATGTCTCCTGTAAATGTGCCACAGGACAGACGGCAGTAATACACAACGTTCAGAAAAACATCACCAACTATATACATAAATATATCGAATAAACTTCAATGGAATGGGTACATATATCTGTAGTGTTTCATGTTAGGTGGTGGGAATGTGTTGCTAGAATAAGCAGCATGTCACTTTCCCATAGTCAGAGTTGTTGTTATATGACTCTGAGATGTGAGACCTGATACTGTGGCTAGTTATTCTGAAACAGACAGATGTGTGAACACAGAACAATAGCCAAAAACAACGCAGAGGAACCCGCTGCCCCCTCTGTCTGTCTGACTATCTGACGGGCAGTGACCGGAAAACAAGCAGGGATATCGCAGGTGAATGTAGGAGAAAGAGACGCTCCACAATACACAAAAACAACTGTCCTATGCCTCGATAAATGTTCCCTCTAACTAGAAATTGCAAGTCATATGTATGTCAGATAATGATATTGTATATAAAATCTAAAAATAGCAACTGAAACATGTTGAGAAGAGAGAATCATTCATATTTTTCTGTGATTGATTTTTTTGTGTGTCATTAATAATTCTTTAAGATTATAACAATACATTTTAAAAAATGTATTTATTTCCGCAATTATTAAAGATATAATATATATTTTGAAAACGTAAACTAACACCAACAGATAATCATTACATACAACCTCTTTTGTGAATGAATGACCTCACTACAGGATTAAATGTGCTGCTCATGGGCACGTTGGCAGCAGTTGCAACTCTGTAGGAACAATTAAACGAGAAATGCTCGACAAGCGCTAATAGAAAAGACAAACACAGACGCTGTCAGGCTGCCGTCTTTACTGGGCCTCTGGTGTGCATCCACACAGCTGCCTGCGGGGCCTCTTCCTCCTCCTCCTCCTCCTCACTTTGGTCCCCCAGTGTTTTCTATGTCAACAACCTGAATGTATACAGAGGAAACTTAGCTTTGAGGTGAAATTTGAGACGGACCCAGGTGACATAGCAGAAAGGTTTCTCCTATGATACAGCTCAACAACAAACATCACGTTTGTCTCCACTGACACATAATATTGTCTCATTTTGAGTTTAATATCACATCCATGGAGGGACGGTTCAATATGGCGTCACTTTTCCAAAATATCCCTCTAAGAAATATCTGTTTGTTTCATTTATTAGTAAAAAAAAAAAAAAAAAGCGAAATTTCTCAAATGTCGTCAACACAAGCAACTTTACAAGAATATTAAACCATTAAACAAATATGATTAAACTGCAAATATGACCAGAAGTCAGCTTTCAGTGCCTGACAGTTCTTCGAAATGCAAAGACACGCGCTGCTATTTATTCTGTTAATTTCTGCAGGATTAACATTATTAACAGCTTACACACAAATGATTGCTGCACACAGGAAATCGTTTATTCAACCAACCCATGACTAATAGTCTAGTTCTGTTCTGACTTTGTCCTCCACTGCAGACGATCAATAAGATTAAAGTTTCCAATCTGCATATTACATTAAAAATAATTGTGAAGTGTTATATATTTAAAGGCCCCATGGCATGAAAAATGTGATTTTGGTTATTTTTTCATGCTTGGGGAGGTCTCTGGGCCACGTATGTACTGTCCCATGCATCAAACTGGTCATAAACGGAGAAACACACACCGCCCATTTGTAGGAACATTCTATTTAAGACGAGCAGATAGCACTTCCTCCTTTCTGTGATGTCACACACAAGGTAACTCCGCCCACCGTGACCAGTTGTTATTTTTCAATTTCTATGAATGCAGCTTAGGTTTCAGTTACTTGCCTGTGATTGGCCCGACCACATGCCACTCTAAAACAGTCAGCCAATCAGAGGAGAGGTTCTCATTCTCTCTTCTGATTGGCCAAATGACCTGTGCCTGTTAGAACTCCAGAAAGAGGCAACAGAAAGGGGCAGTAGAAACCATATTAAGCAGATCACAGGTACTCAAAACCAATGATACATCTTGTTAGGGATATCAGCAGGTAAATAAACCCAGAGAAAAGTGCACAGCATGGGGCCTTTAAGAAAAAAAAGTCTTTTCTCTTCCCGTTGTTTCTCACTCATCAGTGTTTATCCTCTCTTGTGACTGTTGCATAGAGACCGAGCGAGAGAGAGAGAGAGAAAGGGAGATACTAGTGGATGAAATTATCATCTGATCTCAGATCTGTAACGTCTGGTGAGCAACAGTCTGGATCACACGTTTGCCTCCAGCTACTTTGCTTTCCACAGCAGAGACGATGCAAACTGTTTTAGAGAAGAGCTGATCAGTGACGCCGTTCATTTTCCATCTCATCGCCTTTAAAAGATTATTTTACAAAATGAGAAAAGTTCACTGGGAGCCTGTTTTACTGTTACAGTCAGAGTTAGAGCTACTGTGAGTGGATGAGATGGATAATCTGCTCTGATAATCAGTGGTATTTTTTGGGGGGGGACATCATATGCTCATCATCACCCCTGTCAGGATAGTAAACATGGTACGGCCCAACGTCGGGGATAAAGCTCTTCATTCACTGGCGAAGGAAACGACCGTGTAAAACAATCATGTAACGCAACTCTTCAAAAACACGCTGCAAAGTGTGACAATGATGAGATGATGAGAATCATTTTTGGAAATGTAGAACTCGTTACAAAAACACAGAAGAGGTCTGCAGAATGAGGAAGTGCACTCACAAAAGGAAGGTGGGCAGCGTGTGTAACAGTAAATCTATTTACTACTCCACTGACAAACAAAACACAGGTACATCTATAATTAGAACGGACTCAACCGCAAAATAAAATATACAATCATCCAGCTGTGTGACTGATGTTTTCTATTGCACATTTATTTTGATTAAGAGTGGTCTTCCTCCCAGGGTAGTCATTAGTTTCTCATTAGCCTGGAGTGAAGGGGATGACCTGCTAGTCTCTTGAGCTTTCCCAGATGGGTGGGAGTGTCTTTACTGATCCCCAACTCCCTTTTTGCATGAACATTCCTATGGTGTGCTGCATGGGATTTTTCCAGATTTAAGTGAACTACCTCGGCAACGGGATTGTGTTTATCCTGTGTGTATGAATGAGACTGCAAACATACATACAGCCTCACCAGTGCGGCCCTTTGTGCTGCTTTGTTGATTATATAACCATTATATATGTAATTGTTGGCACAAACAATGTAGTGATTACATATCTAAGTATAGCATCTAACTTGTAGTGCTATATGAAAGGCCATGGGGTTATTATAATCAAAGGGGATTATTTCCTCAGAAGTATGAATGTGCTCAGCGTATTTCACACAAGGCTACCCATTACATTACAAGATGTAGCCTATAAGATTATAATTATAATTGTATGTAAGAAAGAAGTTGGCCCTTTTTGCTTCAGGGTGGCACAAAGGAAAGAAAAAAAATCTAACTGTTCATCTTCAGGGAAGCAAGAATAAACCCTGGTGCTGTAATAAACTCTTACACAGTTAAAGAGACCCGACCATACTGGTCTACAACAAAGGAAACATTATCTTCAGCTCTCTATGCACGCTGCTCAAGACACAACAAAGTGAGACACAAACCACAAGGCCTGCTGAGTTATTACCTGACTGGTCGCACAAAGTCGTTACAAACATGATTATAATAGACTGTATCTGGTTTTATCTGGTTAAGCATTCAATGGTCACTGAAGTAGTATGTGCAGTCAAAAAGAAAGAATACAAAACGCTCAGTTATGGTGGTATTAAAATGTTTTCTTATCACAGCAGCAGAGTTAACAAAGGGACACAGGAAGAACCTAAATATGTGGTTGATTTCAACAGGGCGGTTTATGTTATCTGACCTTGGTCATGACCCCAGTGTTGTGGGATAAAATATTCATTACCATTCATAACCAACAGTGTAAATATTAAGAAGCAATTTCCACAACTCTTAGACAAGTTGACGATGAGTTCCAGCCCTAAAACATATTCTGCTCCTCTCCCTCTATACACACAGTATAAACTGGCACATTTATTTTTAATGAAGTGTCAGGAGAGATAAATGTTGGAGAACTACAACTGTAACGCAGGTGGAACTTGGCATCACTATATAGTGTTTGTATTGGAAAGTGTGTGTAAGGGCCGGGACCATTGTAGCAGCACAAGAACTAGATGAAGGTAGAAGGTGGTGTTATATTATATTATATTATATTATATTATATTATATTGTATTATATGGGAAATATATGAATGTGAGTGTGGAAATGGTGCCTAATAATGAACCTAATCATGAAAAGAAATCAGAATGACAACCACCTATTATCAAATGAATGCATGTATTTTCAGTGATATATAAACTGCCTCCTGTTCACCGGATGGATGATTCAGAAGCAAAGCGACTGTCAAACCATTCACAAAAACAGGGGGTCTGCGGCGGTTGTTTGCAATGACATTTTTGTATGAGAGGGCCGACTTTGTTTCTCTAGATGACACATTGTTGAAATGTTTTCTGCTGCATTTTTTTTTTTTTACATATCATATTTTATGTTTATATATTTATATGTGGTTTATTTTACCTTATGCTTTTAGGCCCTGCTTATTTGCTCTCATTGTGGTTACGCTCTGTGAGAAATCAACAGGTGACTCTCCTGCAGAGCTAAATAAACAATGTACTCTCATCATCCGCCCTCACACACACACACAAACACACACGCACACACACACACATACACACACCTGCCACAGCTGAAAACCCTTCACCAAGAAAGAGCTTACTGTCATGGTTCAGTCTTCCGTTACACAGCGGAGATATGAACTCCCTTAAAGGTGAAGAAGAAACGCTGGTCAGAAAGTAAATGGAGTTGTTTGCACTCAGCACTGTGGCATGTGACATATCACTGAGCCAGAGACAGAAAGCTACAAAAAAAACAAAAAAAAAACAGCCTGCATCCAAAAATGGGCTGAGAGCCTGCCGTGCTTAGTGTTACATTTAACAAAGCCTCTCAACTAAGTCTCAAACACATGCACGAAAGCGTCGCTGCAAACACTTTTCCTAACCACCTGTGGCTGTTTCTGAGAAACGCACATGAAACGGCACTCACTACTGCACTGAGCCCCGGCAGCACTGCTATCATTACTACACCAAGCCTCCACACGCCCAGGGAGGGCTGCCCTTATAATCCATGTTTATTCTATTGAATTACTACTTATGGCTACATTCTTCCTAAATGACCTCATATCTAAGTAATTACAGCCATGTTAGAGAAAAATGTGAGATATGTGGGGAAGGGAACAGGAGGCGAAGGAAGACAAAGAGGTCACTCGTGCTCTATAGCTGTAAATCCAACTGAGGTCTCTAGAAAAATCCTCATCTAATCTGTCTGGACTTGATCAGCCAGGATGTGCGGCGGCTCTCCTGCATGAGCCTCCGTTGCCGAGGGCTGCCACCACCCTAATATTAGCAAGCATGTGAGCAAGCAACACCACGCTTTCCAGGCAGGCGCTCCGACAACACACAACATCTCATAATAGAGCCGTCTCATTCCAGCAGCTTCTTCGGTTACTCTGAGTAAATCAGACAGTGTTTTTTGATATGTCATTATTTCTGGGATAAAAACAAACTTACAGACACACACGCACGCACGCACGCACACCACCCCACATGCAGCGTTCACATGGTCAATGTGAGTCATGTTTTCCCTTACTTGGGACGCTTCCTCCCTCATAGACGTCACATTAAACAACACACTGTGCTCCACAACTTTTGTCAGATGACTCAATGTTATGTCATCCCAATGCTATTTCAGCTTGAGTCAACTGTTTGGCATTAAGGGTGGCCGGCGAGCTCCAAGGGACCTGCCACTCTGTTATTACTAGAGGTATCATCTTCTATCCTCTGACTCCCAGAAATCCCTGCTTCAGCACAGTAGCCTCTTTTTTTTTTTTTTTTTTGGTCTTAAGACTTACTCACCCTCCACATCCAACCTCAGAGCTTTTGAGAAATGAATGAAATGTGCCATGGCAGAATGAAGAATTGAAAGCTGGGTTCAAATTTGGCATCAAATGATTCACAGAGCTGTTTACTTAGTCACATATTTCCTGATAAATCATCTAAACTTTTAGTGTGTGGGCAAATTTTTTTTTTTTTCCCCCCAACAGCTGTTTGTGTTTGGGCGACTTTAAGAGTTTGGTACACTTTGTTAAATTTAAAACAGGGTTTTGTGGAGAACATGTTTTAGTGGTGCTGTGACACTGGACACATTCAGATGACACAAGATTGAAACATGTTTCTTAAAATGGTTAATGTGTCGTCGTGGTCGACCACATCCACCCTAACACTCACACTCACACACACGCATTCCTTCACACAAAAACTAGAAGTAGACTATTTATATTAGGCCTATTTATAAGACTAACTTCTTACCTACTTGATGACAGGATCTCAAATGATGATATATTGTCTCACTGGCAGCTTGGTACGCAACATTAAATTGTCTTTTCTGGTAGTAAAGATGATGGAAAGAACTGGAAGCAAATAGTGTTTGCGGAAAAAGTAGTAGTAAAAATGTAAATCAACAGCAAATCAACCAAGACTTTCAAAGAGAAGTTTCTAGATTATGAAGAAGATAGTTTTGACACTTGTGGTAACACGGTTTTATTTAGACGAGAACTTAAGTAAGGCCTGCACTGTAATTACCAGCTGTAATAATAAAAATAACAAGTAATACCTCAATAACTCTTGGTAAAAGTTACGTCATGTACTTGAAACACATAATACTGAATCTGATTAATACTCTGTCACACACACACACACACACACACACACACACACACACACACACACACAGTTCCAGTGATTCAGGAAGCAGGTCATGTTTTTCCATACAAAACTAGGAGGTCCTAAGAGCAGCAGCAGCAGTAGAGGGACTTCCTTTGCCGAAGGGGCCAAATTCCACATGGTCCATGACCATTAACCCACCCAGGCTGACTCAGACCCCCCCTGGACCCCAGCAGCCCCACCCCCAACACCCTCTCAACACTCAACATAGTTCGAGGGAAAACCTGGACTTCACAACCAGCTGTTAGGTGCCCCCCTCACCCCCCCGCCCCCCTGCCCACCCTCTTTACAGACGACTTCTAGAAATGTCTGAAGAGGACACAGGTTCTCCTCCTCCTCCTGCTGCAGCAGATATACGCCAGACAAGCGTGAGAGGAAATCATCCGTGGGTCACACTGAATACAAAATACATACAAAGTGGGTGTTTGAGCAAAATCCCTGAACCCACACTGACAAAAAAAAAAGAAAAAGAAAAAATGGCAGCATATACTGACACTCTTCACTGTTTACCTCCCAAATTAAATTCATGGCAACAGCAGGATGCAGACAGCTTGATAATATCTTCTAAGAGACTGCTATAGCAGGCGGCGATGAACTCACTCACCGAGCAGAAATAATGCACTTTCCGTAATTCAAGAATGAGCTTTTGATTGATACGGCTGTCTGCTACTCGGCCTCCTTAGAGCAGGAGCTGCATCTTCACTGCTAAATCTCAGGTTGCAGGTTAAAAACAAACACAAAAAAACACCTCGATGTCTGAGTCTTATCTGACTTCTATATACAAACATGTCTTACATAACTCTGGTATCTTCTGCAACGGCATGTTGTCATTTTAAATTAGAAAGGAGAAGCTTCATACGTAGTTATAAGACTGGTGGTCTGTGTGTCTATATGTGTGTGTGTGTGTGTGTGTGTGTGTGTGTGTGTGTGTGTGTGTGTTATCCGGCTCGATGCTCCCCTACTTCAGGTCAGTGGGGTCACCCGGCTATGGCAAAAAAAAAAGTCTGTGCCACAGCTATCTGATCCCTTTTTAGTTAGTATGCAGTTAATGAGCTTTTTGAACCCTCATTAGACGCAACCCCCCCCTCAATACACACACACACACACACACACACACACACACACACAAGCTTTTCACCCCCACTCTGCAACGTGTGCCAGCCCACTATTGTCTGACAGTGTGGAGACATGCAGCTGCCTGCAGTCTGGTCTCCTGGAAGCCAGAGCCAGCATCAGTAACACACTGACATGGACACACACACACACACACACACACTCACACACACATACACACACAAGGCAAAGGGCAAAGTTTGTCATTCCTTTTGTACAGAGTGTGTGTGTGTGTGTCTGTGTGTGTGTGTGGGCCTTTTCGGAAAAGGAGCTCCTCTCCTTAAGTGACTATTATGAAAGCCTGGAAGGTCAAAGCGCGGCAGGCTGTGTCTGCAGTGTGCTGGAATGCAACCAGGGATAGAGGGAGGTAAACTGTTTACATGCCTTTCATATGTGACACAGATTAGTTTCCAAGTCAGCTGCTAAAAAAAAACAAAAAAAAATAAAACATGATTTATCTCCTAACTTTTATTTTGAAGAATATGCATGACCCTGGCTTCTCCTAACTTACTGGCAGGTTAACCAGCAGCAGCAGCAGCAGCAGCAGCAGCAGCTCGCCTTGGTGGAAGTCCACACCTGAGCACAAAAGTTAATCATCTTTCAATGGACATTTTGTGCTGCTGCTTATTTTACAGTCATTCAACCCCTTAACGGATTTTCTCAGTCTAGTTCACATATTTCTAATGAGATTTGCACCACTTTAGTGGTGGCTCAATGTGCCACCCACCCACCTCCCAGAGAGAAGCACTGCTGCTCCACTGACATTCATATCATAGCCTACAGAGACTAATGTGATTTCTGTGCAACTTTCTCTGCACTGCTTTACATTGTTATTCTACTCTCCTTTCTACTTGATATCTGAAGTTTTTTCTGGCTTGGGCCCTTTGCTTTGCAGTGTCAGTGTGGCAACAACTTTAGCACTGGACTCTGAAATCTGCTACTTTTCCTAGTCTCTGCAGTGCACACCAACTTAATCAAACAGGACAACTCCGGAGCTCCACTCTTTACTTTCCTTTCTCTTTAGACCAGCGGCGATATAAAACTGCAAAGTGGAAGTGGATCAGTCGGAAATCATCGAGTTAAAGTGACAGCTAGCAGATCTCCTCCTCCTCCTCCTGCTGCTGCTGCTGCTCCTTCCCCCCTGTTGAATTCACTAAATAATCCATCCCACCTCAAGCCTATAACATCTTCCTAAAAACGACCCCACTCGGTAAATACTTGTAGGCCTCTCGGTAAAGTAGTGGAGAAGAAAAACAGACCCCGGTGTCCGCTGACTGACGGGGTTCCCGTGTCTGGCCTCTCTCCCCCCTCCTCTCCCTCTCTCTCTCTCTCCCTCCCTTCCCCGGTCTCTCCCTCTGTTTTTCGGGTAAAAAAGCAGAGGAATCAAAGCGAAGCGAGCAAAAGCAGCGGCCGTGGAGCCTTTGAACGCAACTGACCTGGATAAACTGGATAGTCAGGGCTGATTTCCCGACACCGCCGCCTCCGACCACCACCAGCCGATACTTCTCCTGCACCGAGCCGTCCTTCCAGCCTGCCATCGAGGACACTTTGCTGCTGCTGCCGCCGCTGCCGCTGCGCTCGTCGCCGCCGCCGCTGCTGCTGCCGCTGCTGCTGCTGCTGCCCAAACACCAGTGAGCTGCAAACACCCACTTTTTTCTTCTCCTGTAAAGAAAAAAAAAAAAAAAAAAAAAAAAAACTGCCGAGGCCCTGCAGTGAAGACACCGGGGCGCGGAGAAGAGAGAGGCACGGAGAGAGACAGAGCCCGGAGAAGCTGCCAAGAATGACTCGTCGGTGTTATAGTCCGTTTTGTGCACGGGTGGTGGTGGTGGTGGATCAGACTGGAGAGAAGAGGAGGAGGAGGAGGAGGGAGGAGGAGGAGGGGGGGCAGAGAGAGAGAGAGCAGGAGCAGGAGAGAGAGACCGGTGGAGCTACGGGCGCCTGTCCATACGCCTGACCGTGTTTCAGCCTCCTCGACAACACTGCGATGTTCAAGATGTGGATCCGATAGCTAGTAGGAGTGTATATAATCAGTCAGGCGGCCAGTACTGAAGTCTGGCGCTAGGGGCTCTTCTCTTCTGACTGCCTCAACTCAACACCTCCCCTCCCTCTCTATACATACACAGCCTGCCCTCCCTCTCTCTCGTGCGCACGCACGCACACACGCGCACGGCCCTAACCCACCCCTGCAGCCCGGTCATCAGACAGACAGACACCCCCTCTTCTGCAGTCACAGTCACATTCCTGTCCCTAAACACACTCTGCACATACTCTGCTCACTGTAATCACAGCTCGCCTCTCATGTGGTGATAATAAATGTGGCCCCTGCAGCTATTATCAATATTAAAACTATATTAAACAGCTATAGTCTTTAAATATTAGTTTGCCTTCATTTATATCTATGGAGCCCTTTTCTCACTGTTTGCATGATAATTTACTTGTAGTCTATTTACTTACTGAGCTCTTTATCAAATTACACATGATCTTAGAGCTAATAGCTGGTTGCGATTTAAGGTTCCCTTAATGAGGACAGAGTTAGGGAAGAGGACCCTCTCCTACTTAGGGCCTTGGTCTTGGAATGACCTGCAAGTCAGGATGAGGATGGGATCTCTCATCCCTCTTTCTGGCTTTAAACAATCTGTCTCTGAACTATTAGTCACCAGTTGCACCTGTGACTCTTAGCTTTCAAATTGTGTTTCACTGTTGGGGTCTCTTTTATTGTATCAATTATCATTGTCTTTTTGCTACCTTGCTCTGTATGTTCTCACTTGTTTTGATTGATTGTTTTGTAATGCTGCTCTTCCTGACCAGGACATCCTTGGAAAAGAGATTGTTAAATCTCAGTGGATCCTTCCTGGATGAATAAAGGTTAAATAAAAATAAATAAATTAGGAACACTACTATTATTTATCACAGTCATTTCTTCAGATTTTGTTCATTCACTCACAAGTATCCGGTTCAACCACATTCAAAACATGATCTAGTGTTGGGTTTTATCTGATTTTAACTTTGTGACATGTAGAAGATGGTTAACTGTGACCATAAAGTGAAGCACACGGTCAACAACAACAGCCAGACTGGCCGTGGCATTCAAAGTATGATTGTTTGGTATTAAGGGGCCCAATGTGGGCCAAGAAAACATTCCTCACACCATAACTCCACCACCACTATAACCAGGCTGGACTGTTGACACAAGGCAGGTTGGGTGCATGGATTCTTGTGGTCGATGCCAAATCCCGACTCCACCATCTGCTGCCTCAGCAGAAATCCAGACTCATCAGACCAGGCTTTTTAATTTCCCAGTCTTCATCTGTCCTTCTGCCGTCGGAGCTCAACCGTCATCATGTGTTGTGTTTTTTTCTGAGAAGTTTCTCTGCTCACCACAGTTGTAGGGAGTGGTTATCTTTCTTCTGAGTTTACAGAAGCTTGTCAGTTACGTTTCTCCTCCGACCTTTCTCTCTCTCTCATCATCAACAAGGTGTTTCCACCCGCAGAACCACCACACACTGGATGTGTTTTTGTTTTTCACACCATTTTGAGTAAAAACTCCAGAGATTGATGTGTGTGAAAAATCCCAGATGATCATCAGTTTCAGAAATACTCAAACCAACCAGCCTGAAACTGACAAAGTCGCACCACAGACAAAGTCTCAGAAATCACAGTTTTTTCCCCACATTGTTGCTTTTTGAATGAACATTAACTGTGGCTCTTTATCTGTATCTGCCACATAATTAGCTAATTGGATAACTCCATAAATTAGATGCACAGGAATTCCTCACAAAACGCTCAGTAAGTGTATTATAGGGACATAGGAAGGGGATATAATAAGGTAAATCAGAGTTAGATTAAGAAATAATAGTAAACAATAGATACAAACTGAACAAAGTAACACAACAAACCTAATATTGCCATTCTAGAGATCCTCATGGTGATGTCTACAGAGTATTTTGGGTGTGTGTGGTGTCACGATAAGTCGTCACTGGGGTGAAAATAAAGAGATGAACTCTGATCTTCTGTCACTAAGCCGACGTTCAGCCTGAAGAGCAGACACAAGCCAGTTTATCTGAAATGAATGACAGACTTTTACTTCAGTGTGCACAAGCTGAATTATACCATCATGTCAATTACATGTCATGTTTTGACAAATCCTGCTACACTGTTTGACTATGTTGAACACCAGTTAACTGCCTGCTCTGGTAGGCTATGTGTGGCGCCACCTAGTGTCCAAAGAGAGAAACTGGACTCGAGAGGCTGAAGTTGAGTGATCTTCAAAGTCGTGATTAAGAATAGTAAACAAAAACGGACTCAGACATCCGTATTAATCGTTAACAGGAAATCTACAGTACTGACATGGCTGCTCAGGCTTTAGGACCACCCAAGTGGGTTTAAAGTACAGAGGAGAAGAGTGTTTTTGTAGTTTAGAGAGCTATGAAAAAAAGAAAATTACTGGAGCAATTCTTTCAATGACATTCAGATATCTATAAAAACAAAAGAAATACAGTATTACACAGATTCCTTAGAAGATGAAAAGCAGAAGTTGTTTTGACATGGGACTTGATATAAAATATATTAACAGCACCATAAATTCACCGTCCTACTGTCACAGTAAAAAAAAAAAAAATCCCTATACAAACACAGGTCATTATAAAATGTAACAGCAATGCTTTGTCGGGAAGAATACCGTCTATGTGATGCTGTGCCAAAATAGAAAAAAAAATCAGGACAAAAAACACAGGGTGTGAAAAAGCTTAAAAGCTCAAATTATGGGGTTTCCCTGCCATTGTAACGGATATGAATAATATCTTTCCTCAATCCAGAGAACACAGCAGTTTGGCAGCGACACTCCCGTCAGGCGGTCGACTGTTTACTTTTGGAGCTGAAGGTCTGACCTCAAACTCACCTTCAGCCTTTATCTAAACCCCAGAGAGGCAGATTTCACAGATACTGTAAATGCTTGACCAGGGTTGTGACCTTTTAATCTGGCATATTCCCAGAAATGTCCCTTTAGTTATAAATTATAAAGAGGAGGAGGTGCAGGTGGAGTAGGTAGGTAGGTCTGTGCCAACACTAATCCATCTCCATCTCATTATCACGGTGCCAGCGTAAAAAAAAAAAAGAAAAGAAAGAAAACTGCAGATGGCTTTGAAAGTACCTTTGAAATGAAGATATTATCCTGGGTTAAAGACACTGCCTATGATACATATGTGTTTTTGAGTCCCCGTGATGTCATTTGATGTCACTTTCTGCCAGAACAAATACCAATCAGCTTCACGCTGGGCAACATATCACTAAAAGGCATCTGAGGAATTCTAATTAGAGCCCAGAGCTATGAAGCTGGACACAGCAGGAGCTCCAGGCAGGAGTCCTTTCACTTTGAGACACAATCACCTTTAGATAACAGTAGCATACTCTTTTTGAAACCACTTCCCAAAGATCTAATAATACAGCACAACTTTCCAGGGGATATTGCTCAAATAGGGGCTGTTCATAGCAGTTGGTGTTACCCTTCAAACTGCTTTTTAATGAGGGATATTAGATGTAAAGTTTTAAAAAGGCACATGAATGTATTTCCTGCTAAACTGAAATTATGAGAACAAAAGAAAAATAAGTATACGGTGGTGAAAAATGTCCAACATTGCAATAAGAGATCTCAGTGACCACAGCATGAGTCATTAAGACTTCCTTCTTTTAATACATATGTTTATTGAAAAGAAACAGGACAGGGGACATGACTGAGATGTAGTTTTTTTAGACAGAAGTGATGTGTGTAAAAAAAAAAAAAAAAAGTAAAGAAGAAGACACAAACAGCACGGTAGCAACTGACCACATGAAGTTCTTAACTTGCTGTGATGAAGAGGCTGTAAAACGGGTGATACAAGAGAACAGCAGGCGACTTTTAGAAAGTCAGAGGGATCAGCTGGGTCAGAGTTGTCTCAGACATTTGTCTTCTTCTGGGAGAGGTTGATCTTGTCACCGAGGCTCAAGGCCATCCCCTGTGTGAAGAAGGAGACAGGATTTATTACAAAAGACTCTATATAATAATAATAATAACAGATTGGATACATCCAGGTAATGATTCCTCTTCCATTCAGTCCGATGATTCTTCCGATGAGATATCAGGTTAAAATGTTATCGTTTTCCAAAAGATGAAGCGGTGGCTCTGCTTGAGTTGAGGGCAAATAAATTCAAACCGAGCCTTTACTTTAAGGTGCAGCAGCTGTGACCCACCTGACTTTTGGCTCTAATGCGTATGTGTCCGTTGACAGGTGCCTCGGGCCCCAGGTGGATGGGCTTCTCGATGCTGACATTAGCCAGGGCGTCTTCTCCAAAGATAGAACGAGCATAAAGGTTGGCAGCCATGAAGCCGCAGAAGCCAGACAGCGCCTGGTTTAACAGAGCGAGAGGAAAAACATGTTGAGAATGAAATATTGCACAACAACAGTATCCGCTCTTATTGAACCACTGCAAAGGCTATACGTGGTTTTTCCCTAAATTAACCATCAGTGAAGTCTTAGCTGCTAATTTCATTCAAATTAATAAGTCCCGACAACCTGCTGTATCTTCTTTCTCATACCAACCTTAGAACCCAATATTGTTGTACCTCCCAATCTCAGTTGTGTATACTTTTTCGTGGGCCCAGAATATGGAATTTATTACCTGCACATTTTTTAAACTTATCTTTACAACAATTTAGGAGAGCACTAAAGTCACTCCTGCTAACCAGTCAATACTTTCCACATGGTCTGCCTATCTAAACTGGGATTATTATTATTTTTTTATCATATGTTTATCAAGCTTTTGTATTGCATTGTACAATTTTAAATCATGTTAAACCATGTTTGTATTTATTATGTATGAACGGTTTTTGTACTTCACAAATGTATGCTCATTAGCTTAGAACTGTAGTTGGAGAATGCCACCCCACAAGCCCCTGGAGGTTTTTTTGGGGGCATTTCTCCTTCACATTGTCTTGGATTTTATATGTTATATCTTTTTTAACTTTTTGATATGTGAAATAAACAAACAAACAAACAAACCTTCTCTGGAGTGAGACACTTCATGTTGGTCGACTTGAGGATGTGTTGGAGGTATTCGTTCAGATCAGTGATATTGGTGTTAACCGTCACCTACGACAAACAGAGACCATTTAGGAACCCAATCAATTTTTTGCAATTTCATATTTTATAAAAAATATTGTTGATTTGTTGAAGGCAAATCCCTTTAAAATAGAATTAACATGTTAGAATTACTTTCATAGAATAGCTACAAAGCAGAAAGACCAAGTTTACCTTGTTTTCCCATTCAAACTCTGCCCACATCTGTCTGAACTCTGCGTCGGTGCAGGAGGCTGGCTGGATGTAGTCCATGATGTCAATGTGGATGTCGCTGAGGACGACGCAGTTTCTGTCGCTAGCAGCTCCCGACACATCGTAGACTGTAACCAAAGAATCAAACATCCCAAACCATGAGAAAAACGTGCTCTGATTAAAAATCGGACTATTCTCATATAGTCAATGGGATGAATCTTAATTGACCTAGTTCTGATTGACTGGGTGCAGGAAAACTATTCCTACACCACAGGAAGCGAAACATTGCTTACACCATTAGATAAAAGACAGGAAGTCCAAAGTATGGGAGTATTTCAGAAGGGCATTCTCAGAAAGTGACGTGCAAACTCTGTGGGCAAATATTCACCCATCATTTGTCAACTTGTCAAAATACAAGCATGGGTTTGGTGAAGTAAATCACCTTGCTTATTGCACGTTTGTGCATTTCTCCCTGTATTGTGTTGGTTGTTATGAGTTCTTACATAGCGCAATGTTATCAAATATATTTTTAAAAAACTGCTTTGCCCCTGAAATATGAAACTGAAATGTTTAACAAATAGCTACAAAACAGTTGGGAGAATCTTTGATTGGCATTTTTTTTTTTGACGTTACAAAAAGTAAAACACACACAACATGACTAAAGTGATATGAAAAATACACGTTTCTTACCAATGTTGCCGAATATAATGCCGTTTTCAGTAGAAGCCACCTTGACATTGGCCTTGATGTTTGCAAAATCGTGAGGAGCCAGAGTTAAAGGTGAAGGTTTCTCAACCAACTTGAGATCACCTGTGGAGAGGTTAAAACTCAGTTTAATGAAAATGCGCACACAGATGTGACGGCCATGAACCTGCAGCACATTCGTCTAAGTGCGGTGAGAGATAAAGCGGACTAACCTAAAGTGGCCAGCTCCAGGGTGCAGTTCTGGAGAGTATCACTGGTTTGGTTGACCACCAGCACATCCAACACGATGTCATACTGGTTGACGTGAACGTAGGCTTCAGCATACACTGGGTCCGAGAAGCCTGTGAGCTGAGTCACCTGGATGTGACAGAAAGGAATCACACTTAATAACCACTTATAAAAATGCAAATATTATTCACAGTAAAAAAAAATGAAGGGTTTTTGTCATTCATTTGTGTAGCACTACAGCTGCATGACAAGGACTTAAAAAGGATTCATAGCTCTTTGTCCTTTCATCAAAATGAATTATATTCATGGCGAAAGACATTGTCCTCTGAAGAAGATTTAACTCTAAGGTCTGAAAACATTCATGCATTATAATTCTAACAATGAGAAAATAATCGAACCAAAAAAATATAATCATTCTTATTCTGTGTCTGAGCGGAGATGACATTTACAACCAAACTACCGTACTTTTCGGACTATAAGCCGCTACTTTTTTCACCCGCCCCGGTGTCCCAGCTCTTGTCTCTGCACACCGCAACACAAACGCGCTTCCGTAACCCGTAATCTTTTGTTTATGACGGTTAATACTACACAAACACACACGCCATAACATTGTATATATTATGTAACGTTAACCACCGCTCCATAAATTGATTTTTCGCCGGCTTCATTGTAAACAAATGCACATGGGTGAGAGGAGCGAAACCAAAACAGTGGAAAAGCGAGTGGACTTACATAGTTCCCTACTGTCTTTCTGTGTAAATAATATCTCATGTTACAATATGAAAACCTGCGGCTTATATTCAAGTGCGGCCTATATACTGTACAAAATGTATTTTCTTTTCAAATTTAGCTGATGCGGCTTATATTCAGGTGCGCTCAATAGTCCGAAAATGACGGTATGTCTCCCACTTTGTCTCTAGTTGTCTTGACTCCTGCAGGCCTGTACCTTGTTGAGTTTGGAAGCCAGGGGGTCGGCAGCCTCTTTCCTCTGAGTGTTGCCCATAGCGGCCAGCAGACTGAGCTGGAACTGGTCCTCCTTGGAAGTCATTTCATTTTTGGCTGTGAGCTGCATGAAGGAGATGGGGTCGTCCGCCTGCACCGTTACATTACGTTTCTCAGACTCTTTCTGTGGACGCAAAGTGAAACGTGTGGTTATTTTAGGAGCATGGGGCCAATAACACAAAACATACTATACTATTTCTGTACATAAGGAAATGACAGCTGCGTGTAAAACAATTCAATTAACACCAAACTTTACTTGTGATGAGGCCACAGCTGTGCACGGGTGTCAGGAGGTTAACTATCCTCTCACTAAACTGTCATTACCTTCTGTGACAGCTTCTCCTCCTCCAGTCTGACTGTCAGCATATGTGACAGGGATTTGCGGCACTCCTTGTTGAAAATGTCATTCATAAGTGGCGAGCACTCTGACAGGACCTTCAGGCACAGCGAGATGCGGTCCACATCATCGTCTGTAATTGGCTTCTTGGGCAGCGAGGACTTGCCCAGGTGCAGCACAGTGACCATGATCAGCATGGACTCTGCAACAAACGACTGAGGAGGAGGAGGAGGAGGAGGAGGAAGAGGAGGAGGGAGGGGCAGCACGAGAGCAGGGATTAGAGAAACGTGGCAGGTGGTTAATCGACTTCTTAGAAAGGTGTTGTCTTCTCAGTGAGTGTGACGACAGGACGGTGTCTTACGTTTTGTTTCTTTTTGTCTTGAACGATTGCAACATAGCGCAAGGCCACTTTGGTTAGTGTCGTGGCCAGGGACGCTGCCACGTAGAAGTCTCCATCCATCAGGAAGCCTCTGAGAGGAGGTCTGCAACAACAGAGTCAGTGTTTACTGAGTGTGTTCTGGATGGTGAAAATACACTATTAACCCTCAGGTGACCCTTCAGCCTTTTTCAGTTTTTACCCCTGGACAAAAATTTCAACTTATAGTAAGAGACATTTAGACATCAGTTACTCCCAACATTTTTGTGATACATATAAGGCTGGATCTTGACCTATCATAAAAATCACTTTTGACATGGGTTACAAAATGTTTTAACCCCTTCCTGGCCAGTTGTTGTTGCAGCAACAACACATGAGTTCTCTATTTTCATTGATTTAAAAAAATATTTTTTTTTAAAATTTTTTATTCTTTATTCCAGTCTGTATTATATTCTGAAGGTTTTTTTTGTGCATTGTTGATATATCATTCATACAACATTTTATTCATACAAATATGGCGAAATATGAGCAAAAACGCGACTAAAATTGATGCAGGCAAACCGGAGTTACACCATGGCGAGGCGGCGCTCGGGATAGCGACAACGCTAACCTATGGGGGCACAACAAACACTCAAAAAACAATCAAATATCTATGGTAGTGTGTGATGATTTCTTTACAAAAATAAACGGTTGAGCAGTGCAGTGGTAATGTCCAAAATATCTCCGAGTCCGACGACTGTTTATTTTTGTAAAGAAATCATCACAACAAGGAAAAAGTGTCTGTTTCTGTGGCGGGGAGAGCAGGCGCTCTGCGATCGGATAGTAATGTCTTTCCAGGACGTTTCAGAGTTCGGCTATCTGAGGTGAGTGGCTACATGCAAAAACACAAAGTTTATACTGTTTATACTGTACACTATGAGTTCAGTGGTGTGTCGTAAGGATTCAAGTCATGTACCATAGATATTTGATTGTTTTTTGAGTGTTGAGTGTTGTCAATTTAAGTCATGATTTTTGCTCCCCCCAACACTGGGTGACCATCAGGAAAACGATTTAGGGGTTAAAAAATGGCCGTAATTCTCCTTTAATACTTTAGTTATACTGAACCTCCTCCACACAGAGCAATGTTTACCTGTCCTCCTCTTTCTTGGAGGGCCTGGAGGAGCTCAGGGCGCTCTGCGTCACGTAGGTGCCCATCTCCGTCACCAGCTTCTGGGCCGGAGCTGCACTCACTTCATCCTCTGGCTTCACCTCCCCCGTCTCCTTCTTTATCTCATTTTCTACAATCGGGATCTGTCCAAGTTAAAACACACACACACACACACACAGATCAGATATTTGTGATAATCATATTTAAGTTGGGACTAACTGGACTGTTGACACGACAACAACGCGAATAAACAAACATACCTCTCCCAAAGACCTGCGTACTTCTGTCATCACACTCTGGATGTCATCCTTGGTGCTGCAGTATTCTCCCAGGATCCACAGCGCTCCCCTGTAGATCCTACAGAAACATGAACGTGGAGACAAAGGTCACAAACATGACTAAAGTACAAGATTACAACATGATGTTCAAATAGCTGCAATCAGGCGTCAGTTTTATTCCTCATATAAGGTAACGGCTGATAAAATTCAAGTTATCCTGTTTCGTTATGTATTACATCACTGTGCCTCTCGAGCCACTTAACCTCTATTATTTTTGATAAAAACGAGTTCCCAACAGATGATGCAATAAACTGAAATCGGATAATCAGCTCCATTTATGACTCTAAATCAAACAGGCTGCTTTTATAACCATTACAAGAGAAAACGAAAAGATTATTCCTGGCTCTGCATAATAAACCGCCGAACGTGCTTACTTGACAGTTTTGATGGCGTGAAAGACTTCCAGCATCTTCTCAATGATGAGGGGTCTCAAGCTGTCAAATCTCTGAATGGCCTCCCGCACAAACTCCAGCACATCGGCAGCAGCCGCCTCATTAGTGTCACTTAGGAACTCCATCAGCTGTAAACCAAGCCAACACACAGACACTGCTTCATATATTCTTATTATAACTATGTATAAACCAACATTTGGGTTTCTGTCGAACGCCTATAAACACATAAAACATTTCAGGAGAATCTTCTTTACAATGTATAGAAATAATAGGAGGCTCACCACAGGTATGACGTTGGCCGCCATGTCAGGGAAGCGGACGCTGCACGAGTGGAGAGTGCGCACCAACAGCTGCCTGTACTTGTCAGTGTCTTCATGTTCTGTCACGTTGTTTGTCTTGATCACCTCTTTCTTCAAAACAATCACCAACTGGAAAACAAACAGATGTCACTGATTTTTGCAATCTATTTTCCATTCTTTTCTCTGTTTATGCTAGAAAAGCAACAACAAACATATGGCTATCGTGTCCGTGCCACCGACCTCTTCCACGTTGCGAGACGAGACCAGGTCCAGAGCCAGCTGCAAGGTCTTCTTCCTGACTTCCAGGTCGGGGGTGCTGAGAACACGCAGGATGTCCATCACAAGGTCCTGGATTAAAAAGCATTGATGACAATTAATTTTAGTCTGAACAGAGTTGATTGTAAAATATGACGTTTACCAGATGCTTTCTGTTTTCTATTCTGTATATTTTTTAAGTACAGCTTGTTTAGGTTTAATTGGTGAAAGGTCTGTTTATTATTTTCAATAGGGCTTAAATTTTGGCTAAAATCTTTTTAATAATACATGTTTTGATAAAGAAGGCAATGGTCTTTACGGCTAATAAGAAGGACAAAACCAGTGGTTCCCAACCTTATTTGGCTCGTGATCCCATTTTGACATCACAAATTTTTGGCGACCCATCAATCAAGATGCACCAGCTCAGATATTTTTATATGCTGCATTTTACTTGAACTCGATTTATGTATATATGAGAAAGTGAAAGTATAGATGCAGTTGTTTAAGATTGTGTGTGGTGTTTTTAATCATAATTTTAAAAAGAACAATAATTAGTTTAAATAAAATATCAGTATTTTTTTAAAAATCAATTACTAGACATTTCAGGCGACCCCATTTGAATTCCAGGCGACCCCACGTGGGGTCCCGACCCCAAGGTTGAAATTCACTGGACTCAACACAGACGTAATTCAAAGTACCTGGAGTACACGCTCGTGGGTCGGATGCTCCTTGAGTTCAATCAACCGATCAAGAACAATCAGCTTCACATTGTTGTCGCTCTCCTTGATGATCAAATCAATGTAGCACTGGGCAGCAGCCTGGAGTCACAAAGAATAAATAAATAAGACATCGCTGCCATTAGGTCAAATGTAGTACAATATCAGCGCTGTCTAAACAGGATAGTATATGGCTCTTGGTGATGTACCTTGATGGCTGTGGGAGCACTGGAGAGAGTTACAAGTGTGCCGGCGGCCTCGTACTTGACAGCAGGGCTGGACGACTGCAGCAGGTTGTAGATGCAGCGGATGAAGCGAGCGCGCTCAGAGGGGTTAGCATGGCAAACCTGACGAAGAGCAAACACACCAAGAGTTAACACACTAATGCAGCTCTTCAAGTGGAAAACTGTTGTCCTGTAAAGCTTCAATTAGACTAGTTATTTTTTTGGGGGGGGATTTTTTTTTAACATATCTTTACAAACATTTCAAATGTCACAGATATGGCATAAACAAATTAATAGGAGAAACAGATGGGTAGGACGAAGGAAAAAAATCTGAAAAAATAAAAATAAAACTCTCATCTTAGAACTTTAAGGCAGCCCCCACCCCTGGCACCCCTCATGCTTCATACACATTCAAACTAAATCATACATAAATACAATTACATGCTTCAATTAGACTGGTTAAGGCTTCGACTCACTTTGTAAATCAGCTCCACGATGACCAACTGAAGGATGTCACCAAACGTGTGAACCTGGTCGATACATGTGCTGAGGTAATCCAGAGCTCGATCCTGTTTGATGTAGATATGACAACCACATGATGTAGGTTAGGCTTCTGTGACAGGTACTATATTGGTTTTGGTGGCACTGGATTGTAGAAAAGGTTAGAAAAGAGCGCTCAGCTACAGACCTGATCGGCATGAATCAGCATCATGAAAGCGTTTCTCTTACAGCTGGCATCTTTCTCATTGACAAGGAAATCGTGGATCAACTCTGGAGCGTCGGGGATGAGATGTTCAAAGTTCCTACACAAAAGGGAAAATCAGCATCAGCTGCTTGTCGTTCACTTAATGAATGAATGGAGGCGCAAAATCCTGAACTGTCTGTACCTGTAGATGGTGTAGATGGCCAGGACGGCGTTACGGCGCACGTAGCTGTGGCGGTGCTCCAGGCAGGCCCGGATGGCTGGCATGAGGGGCTCGAGCAGCTCGGACTCCTTCAGTTTGCACAGGAAACGCAGAGTGGAGCCACGGATGAACTCGTTGGGATGCTGGAGATCCTGAAAATCGAAAAATAAATATTTGTGAGACCAACATTTTAGTGGTTATAGTGTTACTACAGCTTTTGGACCAAATATTTGTGAATGCTGATCAATGTTCCCTCTAATTTTCAATTTTCCTGAGCAGAAATTCAACTCCCCTGATGACCTGCTTGAGTGACTGTGAGCGACTGTGAGCGAAAGCTCAAGTGTACACAGTACGTCTACATGCTGGTGCTATGGCCTCACCTCTCCAACTCCAAATATCAATACAATTGGCTATTACTATAATGATTAATAACAGATTATTTTGACAACATTACCTAGGCTACTCCATATCTAGGTCAGTTACAGTTAATGATAACAAAATACAATATTGTTTTGGCAAAATAGATTTTGCATGCATTGCCATATGAACAATATGAAAAAAATAACTACATCAAGTTGGTGTCATCAAGTCTTGGCACAGAAGCATTCTTGATATGAACAGTAATAATAATTCTCAAGCAAAAACTTAAATCGTAGTTGCACTACAGACCACATTTAAGGTCATAAATTTCACAATTTGAAGCGCACATTAGGGAGAAATAAACAGTAAACTAGTCAGGGGTATTTGAGTGTGCAACTTTTTTTGTCTTCTGGGCAAAGAGGTGGGGAGCAGTGTGCAATTGCACAGTAAAACACCTTAGAGGGAACAGTGATGCTGATTCACATTTAGGAGTGAGACAACCCTGCAAAATTGTTCAGCTACCCATTCAAATGTGCATCTCACTCATCTCACTTCATATCAGTTAGCTAAGCTTACCTTTCTGTAGGCGTCACAGACCAGGATCATCTCCTGAAGCAGCTTGCCATCTGGAGTCGTTTTGGGGACAATCTCCCAGAAAACCAGCAGCAGTTTCTTGATGGTGTGATCCTGAAGCGGCAGCACGAAGCGGATGATGGTCATCAGGAGTCCAGGCAACTTCTCACCGTTCAGGATCATGATGATGACCTTCTTCAGAGCTTCCGTCTTTGCCTTGATCTCCCCCTTTTCTGTAGAAAGACGATTATTATAATCTTTTCAACTGTTTTTTTTTTCAGAGAATTTGTTGAATCATTTGTTTTTTATGCCAATAATATGAACTCCCTTCAGTAACTTGTCAGCTAAGAAGACTTAACACTGGCCACAGAATATTTACCTAGGTCAGTCTTCAGGCTGACTTCGGAGGGCGGCTCCGAGTCAGACGCGACATTGATCAGAGTGTAACAAACGTTCTCTGCAGCCGTCATTTTGCTGCTGGGCCTGTATCCGTTTCAGAGAATCCCAATGAATGTTGCTTTCAGGATAACACCTGTGGGAGAGAGAGGAGGAGATTTAAGAAATGGTGGAAAAAAACATTTACACAGATGCATAAATACACAGGCAGCGAATGTGCTCTGTAACTACAAAGACAGCCACATAGACTGAACCAAGTGAATCTGAATAAAATGGGGCCGGACAGATCTTAACATCAGCATTTCAAAACCCAGAGCAGTCATCGAGATGCCACTGACAGGTCTTACTTTTAGGTAAGGTAAATACCTATCCTTTTCTTAGATTAAACTTCAAAGTCTGCAGCACATTGGCTCATTGTTAAACACAGTCTCTTAGGTTTGTCTGAATAATTATTTCATGGTCTCCTTAAAGAAACACATGTCAGGTGAAATGCAAACTCTAAATAGTTGAGAATGTGTTGTCCATGTCTGTGTTTGTCTTGTTACAACAGGTGAAACAGCAGCATGACACTTTGCCATTTTAACTCTAATATGAAGTTGCCTCAGTAATTTCTTACAGTCTTGTATGACCATGGTGATTTACTGCATTTATTTATTATAATCATTACAAGTGTTTCAATGTGCCATATTAATGCATGACTGTTGCAGATTTGAGAATATGTGAACCCATCCTTTAAACTCAGAAGATTACTTTGCAAAACTGTGAACAATGCATGTAAACAAACTTCTACCATAATGTGACATAATGTGTCTGTTTATTCTGTTCTGTTCCACTGGGTCAACACATTTGAAAATGATTTGTTTATATCGACACTGAAGTGAATTATGTAACGGAAAGGTTTTTATATTCATTTTATACATCACTTCATTCATTCTCTCCTATAGTTTTCTTAGAAAAGTTGGATGATTAACAAATGATTAAGTTGGAAAATTATATTTTCTGTATTAAGCTTTGATGTCAATTTATTCCTGATATTACATCTGACACTTCAGCACTTCTGTTTAAATACAGGTATACCTCCACTCAAGAGCAACTCAATGGGAAATTCAATACTTTACACAAGGCCACAACATCCATTTGACCTATGCACTTACATCTTACTTTAGGGATTAAGGTCTTACACACAAACCCCAATGAATAATATCTAAAACACTGTAAAATCATTTCCCAACAGCTTATGCATATTCATCTTAAATAATTAATGTTTTTTGGTTAATCAAATAGCTATACTGTTTTGCTACCTTTTGATACTGAAAGAACGTTTTCCTGATCATACTTACGTGTTTATGCCTAAGTTTCATTTCTATTTCAGGACTTGCAAGTATAATAGAGCATTTTACATTGTGGTTATAGTTTATTTTCAGTTCAGGATGAAGGTTATGTTTACATAATACCGGATATCATCCTGTACTTTCTGTTGATTTTGATCGTGAAAACTATGCTGTTGTCAGTAGCAGTGACTGTAACACCGAAAAAATATAGCATAAGTTGATAAAAACAATAATAATAGTGTTATATTTGCAGCAGGTTAAGACATAGTGACACGCAGCGTTAGCACCATCGGCACAACACTGCAGCTACTGTCAGCGATAAAAGCCTCGATGGCGTTTCTTGTGTTAGCAACATCAGCTGTGCGACAAAACCTGATTAAAACCCAAAACATCAGTAACGTGGTCGATTATTTTAAAGATTATGTGAACTTTGTTTAAACGAAATATATCAATGCTAACTAACTTAATGGCAGCTAGCGGTAGCTTAGCTTCAATGAAATGGAGGACAGTCACCTTAGCTAGCTGTCTTAGCTGTGTTACCACCGCGGCTGAGGAAATTATTAACACATCGTTGTTTGTTGATTAAAACAAAGATACATAATTTACCTATTGCACGACTCTTATCCTCCGAAGTGGCCTTCGATATCCAGTTTATGGATATTCACATCTGTAAAAAGAAACGCTCCCTTCCTTCGTGAGCTGTCTCTCGCCACCACTTCCTAGTGACGTGGAAGATTACTTTCTGAGCCACATCACTGCTACCGTGCGCCGGAAGGGTCAAACACCGGAAAACGCAAGAAAATAAAACAAACACAAAACTTTCAATACTTATACTTTAAAAAAAAAATATATATATATATATATACGGAAAATAGACATTCATAAATGTAAATGGTCCTCAAAAAGACCAAGGATTCAAGAATTTAATAGCCTATAGAAATTCATAGAATAGCCAACATTCAAACACTAGCTTCATAGTATGGAAATAAAAACGAAAAGCTATAAAAACACAAGACATTTACAATTAATTAAAAACTTCATTATGACTGTTTGAAATAATAACCCCTATTTTCCAATTCAATTGTGTAAATAGATTTATATATGTATAGATTTTGTTTGGTTTTTGGTTTTGGTTATGGCTTTGTGGTTTCTATAGGGCTATATAAAATAAAATCACAGCATTTACAAAATACAATCAAAACACAAATGTTTTTTCACATTTTAACTTCCATTTAAAAATGTACTAGCCTATTTATTGTTTTTTTTAGGCTCCACTGCCACAGTCTCTTCTGATTTGGCCCCTTTGCCACAAACACAAACAAATTATTTAAAATGTATGGTTAACACACACACACACACACACACACACACACACACACACACAGGCACACACTATTAAGTAAGTTCTACAAAATAACACAATGGACTTTAATGGTGTGCAGCACCCTCCAGTGGAATCTCAGCCATAGTGACACAGTGTGAACATGGAAACTTGAATGAACTGTCTGTCGCCTAATAATCACTTTATAACAACAAATCATATTTGAGAAGGAAAGACTAACAGGAGAAGTCTAACTTTATTTTATTGTTTTATTGTTGCAATCCAACTGAAAGACCAACAAATCAACAGTTAATTCATCCCGTTATGAAGTATTGTCTTTACCTGAACAAACCATGCTGGCCAATGAAACATGGATTTTGGTATTTTGAAGAAAATTGTAAATGTCAAATGCTGCTGTTAGGCTGCAAACACTGCAACAGATCCCATTCATCCTTCCACACGGATCGTAATTCCTCCCTTCACAAGTCTTTGCATAGACATAGTACTCATTCAAATTAAAGCTGTCACAATAGTGTTATATAGGCTACGGTTCAAGCCACAAACAAAGTAGGCCTGCCTGTTTATGTCACAGAGTCTGTTCAGCCAAAGAACAATGGCTAAACTTGTGCACCTGTTTACTTTATATGCAATTAAAATTATTGTACAGGATTATTATTTAACCAAGTAAAGGAGATGTAAAATGTAAACAAAACATTAAAGAAAAGCATAAAAGCACTCTTATGGGCTGTGATCGCATATAAAACAACAGTAGCCTACTACCTCTTCAAACAATGAGTTTTACTCTATAAAGGCATGTGAGATTGCACCTCTATAGTCTATGGATGACAGACGTTCATTTTGAGGTCACATATTTTTTTTTATTTCTTTATTTCAGGCTACATAATGCAAGCTGGTGTTTGCACAAATACGTGTGTACCTTCCATCTGAAAATTCATTGTGCTAATCAAAAAAATTGTGCAATCCTCAGTCACAGTGTGTAACAGGAGCCCAGACAAAAATGTGCCCAGGTTAAGCAAACCGAAAACCTTTCTATTTCCTCAGGCGTGATAGGTTACCAGACTGTGATGATTAGTTGCTTTGTGTGCGTGTGTGTGTGTGTGTGTGTGTGTGTGTGTGTGTGTGTGTGTGTGTGTGTGTGTGTGTGTGTGTGTGTGTGTGTGTGTGTGTGTGTTTGTGACTCTAGGGTGGGCACAGGCTTTGTTACTTTCATGCGGAGGGTGTGCATTAGTTGTTGGTTCCTTCAATGTGTGTTTATTTATCCTATTAAACATTACCTCTACGTGCATGTAAATGTGTGAGTTTACCTGCGTACATCCTGAATACACTCTGAGTTGTCATAGCAGCAGAGACACAGGTGTTACATTAAATTTGCATGCACAGTTACAACTGGTGCACAGCCATGGTTAATGTTATTAATGACATTGACATCTGTGCTTTTTCCTGCTGCCACATAGCCTACTTGCTGTGAAAAAGGCCACGTTAGCTTAATCTGAGAGGTCAAAGTTTAGGCTGCATATTATTGACACATCAAACAGTTTGTCTTCTCTTGTTCTAACTTGTTGAAGTTGATATAACTGGGCTGGACTGGACAACATTAGCTACAGGATGAAGGAGGAAAGGGTTTTAGGGTAAGGATTTATTTTTTCTTAAGCTGGCAGCTCTCACTGAACACCTATCAGTCGGCTACTTATCTTCAGTTCAAAGAGTTTCAAGTCCATTCTCATGATTACCTCAGGATAACTCAGGTTTTTAGGACAATCTGTGTGTATTCAGACAGGTAGAGCATGCAGAAGAGCTTTTAAAAATTGTTTTTATTAATTAACTGGCATGAAAAATGGCTTTGAATATGCTTTATGAATTTATATATACAGTATATAAAAAATAGGCCTTAATATATCTCACTTCTTCAGCTTATGGTGAAAGCATAAAGCCAGTTTTTTTCAATCAGTTCACTCGACAATCGGCAGGGAGGCAGTGAAGGCAGACAGAAGCAGTAGATCACAGAGCAATGCGATGCAGGCAGCAACAGCAACACAGACTGGAAAAAACAAAACAAAACACCAATTCATTTAAAGATGGTTAAAAAAAAATGACTTCACATATACAGTTCATTAGATAGTGGTGGAACTAATTTATACTAACACCATGTGCGTAGGTGTAAAATTTAATCATAACAGGAATTCACATTCACAAACTGTGGAAGTGGCTTAACTGAATTAGGCCTAATTCATTTATTTGTCTCCATTTTACACAAAGTGATATTTAAACTGTGTGCATGTCTAAAACCACAAACACTGTGAATTAAGACAACAATAGGCTACTCACCTTAATTAAAAGGGAATACCTGAAACCACAGGAAATTATGGTAAAACTCCTATTATAAGAGTGTTTTTTTCTTTATCAAACCAAACCTACTTTGAAAAAAAAAAAAAAGAGTTTTAGTGTGTTTTTATTGCAGCCACGGAGAGTGTTTATTATGTTATATTTATGATGCAGCCCAGGATTGGTCAGGCGCTCCACATTACAAAAAAAAAGAAAAGAAAAGAAAAGAAAAAAGAAAAAGAGAGAGCCCTGAAAAGGTCTGAGTTGTGGCCTGTAGGCGGCGACACGGAGCCCCGTTTCTGTAAAAACAACATCTCACCTTCTTTCTTTAGTCCAAGTGCTGGAGCACGTTTGAGTGACCATGGAGTGCGTTTGCTGTCATGTAGTTCAGCGTTAATACGGCGTGAATAGTTATCGGAAGGGGGGGACTTCGGTGTGTGGACACGAAGAGGGGCGCACAGTCGAAGCCATGGCTGCATGGGAGGAAGGAGAGGTTTTGCACAGTAAAATAACAAGGCACCAACACCACGACGGAGCTGGAAGTGTAAACAGCTCAGAGGGCTTCAGGAACGGCTATGTGAAGAGCTGCGTCACCCCCCTTAAACAGGACCATCAGAGGGGTTTTTTGTTCAACTTGTGCGGCTTTTGCAACGAAGACATCCTCAATTCAAAATTACTCAAGGTCTCTGCCCTGTACGTCGGCGCGTTTGTAATTGTCGCGCTTTCTTTCCTCATTTCCAGGAGCTTGCAAAGTGACTCGCTTTGGGATTTGCGGACTTTTTTGTGGGGCTTCTCCCAGTCCATCAGCCCCCTGTTCAGCATAGGATGTGCTTTCTTCTTTCTCACGTTTTACCTGCGGAGGAAAAAGAAGGAGAGCAGCAAATGTTGGCTCGTGTCACTGCCAGCGTCGTGTTACCTCGGGGATTTTCTGGTTTTGCGGTTTTTGCAATGGGGAGAGTCGGACCAGCACCAGATGCAAATGGTGGGCAGGTTGTTATTCGTGTTGGGATGTGTGGGTCTGCTCACGCTGATCCCCACTCTCAAACTCAAACACAGTGTGCTCATACTGGTTTTTGCCAGCGTTGTGTGGCTGGTTTCTTTCACAAGTTTGAGCGGTCTGCCCGCGCTGCTCCGGCCGCTCTTCGCCTGCTTTGCGGGGGTTTCTGGCTCCCTGCTGGGGCTGTGTTTCGACCGCTACTACCCGTCGAGGGAAGCACCGACTGGGATCTCCAGCGCCGAGGAAAAGGTGCCTGTGATCAGACCGAGGAGACGGTCCAGCTGTGTGTCACTGGGGGAGACGTCGACCAGCTATTATGGCAGTTGTAAAATGCCTCGCAGACCCTCGTTGCCCTGCATATCCAGAGAGCAGGTATGTCTTATTCTTCCCCCATGCAGGACCACGGCTGCTGCTGCTGCTGCTGTTGTTGTACTTGTTACAAAAAAAAAAAAAAAAAAGTAGGCCCACTGATCCAGTACACCGAGGACACACATGTGCATCAGGGGGAAGAAAACACCCAGGCTTAGGTCATGAAAAAAAATCCCACAGCCACAAAAAACAAGCTGTTTTATAATAATAATGATAATAGAATATTAAATAATAATAATATCAGTCTGACATTGCATGTGCAAAAAGTAAATAACCTGTATTTGAGGTAAACATGGTGCTGTATGGGTTATTTTTGCAGTGTTATTATCATGCAGGCCTTTATGTGTTTATCACTATCAAGAAATGACATTTAAAGCATCTCAAATAATAATTATATATATATATATAAAAAAATAAAATCTAATCTGCTTGTATAATCTATAAATACAGAATAATTATAAACACTGCATATGCTATGAGGATAGGGTGAAGATGAAGACAGGGAATATTCATGGTGTCAAGATGGATCGGGGATGTATATAAATATAAAAGTTGTCAGATAATCAGTGAAATGTGAGTGTCCATCTGCATCATCATCACCACTATCACCATCATCATCATCATCATCATCATCATTATTCCCTATATAATAACACTAAAACCAGCAGCAGCAAACCCAACCAGTGTTGTGGCCTACAGTCCCATCTGACTGGAGCGGTCAACAAAGCAAAAATGACAGTGAACACACACACACACACACACACACACACACACACACACACACACACACACACACACACACACACACACACACACACACACAGGGATTATTTTAGTGTCCTCATTCACTGTCTGATTCTTTTTGTTTTTTCCTTGTCTGTTGTTTACACACAGTAGCTAACAGGTCCACCGCAAAGTGATGTGCCTTTCTTGCTTTGCATGAGTTTCGTAAACCAATACACCTATACCGAGTGATACCCATACCAGCTGAAGACTATCATGTTGCATACAGTAGGCTATATTGCAGACAAAAAAAGAAAGAAAAAAAAGCTGATGCAGGCTGCTGTCCTCTGTAGACAAACGACAACATTATTGTTGTTGCTCTTATTTTAAACAATATATTTTAACATGCAGTTCCTCCGTGGACGCCAAGCCATCGGCTCACACACATTGTTTTTGTGTCCTTCAAGCTTAGTTAGAAATGATAAGAGAACTAAAAATGTATGTCCAGTTTGTCTCGGTTGTCCTATTTCCAGCAGTTGTTTTTCCACTTCATTGTGTTTTAGGCTGTTAGCAGATTAGCACTCACATTGAGTCAGGCCTTTAACATTGGATGAAAACCCCCCCAAAAAAAACACACACAAAAAACAAAACCATTTAGGATCATTCAAGAATCTGTATGAATACGACCTCAGACGTGAAGAGCTTTTTATTGGACTCCCACACCATTTCACCTTTTGCTTCATCTGATCTGATACAGAAACATTAGATCACAGAATGTGCTTTATGTGTTACTGGCCATTACTGAGAAGTAAACAATGATATATGGAGGCTGGAATATCTTTTTTTTTTTTTTAAGTTAGTTTTGTGATGGACGCCTTAGTTACAACATTTACCGGCCTGTTTATCTTGAAGAGAAAGTTGATGAATATAATCTAAGATGAGGTGTTTTCTCTTCAATATTTGCAGAAAAGGGCTTTATGTTAAAAAAGGAATCTAAAGAAACATTCCTGATGAGAGTATTCCCATTACACATTCATATTTGGATTATTCAACATCAGTATTAGTTTGTTATTTGATTTATAATAGAAAACATACATCAGTGTTGACATAATTCAGAGACTGGGACAAGACTTGAATCTCACAAACCTTGTGAGTAAGTCAGAATTTCTCTTTCCTCATAAGTTTTACACTTTCTTCTTAGGCAGGTGTACACAGCAGATACAGTCCCACATCATATCAAACAGATAAAATTGCATAAATGCACATTTCAGACAGTATTGTGGCGTAAAAAAAACAGTCAAAACTTCCGCAAAAGTGGAGAATAAGATGCTGTTGATTGCGTACAGTCGTGACATCTTATCAACTAAATATCTGACATGCATCCTAATCCGCACCAAGTCGAGAGATAACCAAAACTGCAGGCCATTGTTAGTGCCAACAACGTCATCACCTCACTGTTAACAGCACAAATGGCAGCAGTCTCAGTAAACATTTAAATGTCAGACTTAAGTTTCCCTCAGTGAGAACAAGGGGACAAACGACACAAAGAGTCTCCATAATATTCCTGTCGGTGTGGGTTTTCTTCTGAGAAATGCCCGTCAGGTGCATTTGATGTCTGAGGAGCCCGTTGGTTATGAATCGTGTGGCGAGTGTGTGTCTGTAGGTGTCAGCCCTTTGATGCAGCTTTACTGGCAGCCTTGTCTGGTGTATTGTCCCCCCCACTGCATGCTGGTCTACATCTCCACTGGGATAGTGTGATAATAATATAAACTGTGCAGCCCCAGAACACAGGGAAACATTTTCAATAAAAAATTGTCATTGAAATAATTTAAATTTAGCTGCTAATTTAATTTAATTCCACCTGGATTTTTCATTTCAGGAAAATGTCAGAAATCATCGTCCGTGATAGAACTTCTCTGCGTATTAATGAGTATTTTTATATTCTGCGTCAGAGACTAAACACAAAGAGACACAAAGGAAGAGTCAGGAAGGAGTCACTCAGGGCTCACTGGTGATGTCACACATGCGCTTCATCTTCACACATATTTTGCACACAACAACAGGCGCACACAACAGCCGACCTCCTCGCTCTGTGGTCGGAGAGAGAGGGTCACAGGTTTTCTGTCTTTCTGTTGCAGACAGGGGTTGGCGGCGAGGGAGGAGGAGGAGGAGGGAGGAGGAGAGGAGGGAGAGGGGGGGGGTTGTTGTTTTGTTCACCGCACCACGTGGTTTCATATACAGAGAGTTCGTCATCAAGACGAGCTGCTTTGGTCAGGTGAACAGAAAAAAATATGAACAGTGTGCGAGCGAAGTAGAAAGCAACTTAAACAAGATTATTTTTTGCTTTTTCTTCAATTAACCGTCATGTGCTTGTTAAAAAAAGATGCTGTCAACAACACTTTTACCAATGTTCTTCATTTGTGTGGATTATATGTTTTTTTAGTGCAGACTAGGTCTCTAGACGGTACTGTGTCGCTGTAAAAGTATAACGGGTCGACTCTGCCTGCCCGAAAAGGACCTAAACAAGAGTGACACTCGCGGACCAACACACTTTAAAAATAGATAATGATATAAACATAGCTATCATTTTTTATCTGTGCTAAATAATCATGGTATAACCACAGCAAGACTTGCACCCCGAGGTGTCGTAATACGGAAAATACATGTCATCGATTCACTTATAGGTTATTTGTGTAGTAACAGTTCTGGGAATCTAAAGACATTCGCTATAAAGACCGTATCACATCATATGAATGGATTATATTTTATTAGACATAGGAATAAAACGAGACTCAGCTCTGTGCTGTGTTGAGTTTGTGATTCAATATGTTTTTTTCTCTCTCTGTAATGCAACTGAGAATCCATTTGACATTTGTGTTTGAACCGATGGGTTCTTCGTTACCGCTCCATTAATGTGGCTAATTGTAACATGATGCTGTCATAAATATTAAAGATATAAGTGCTGCTTCAGATAAACACACCCCATGGCCTGAAAGACACCACGGGTGAGAGTTAGGCCACCAGACACCAGAGTTTGTCCATGTCCAGTGTCTGTATTACCAGAGATATATAGATATTTAAAATATTTGTGTAGGTTATATTTGGCCTGTCACAGGTCATGAAGTAGTAAAAGAGCTACAACTGAATAGAAAGCTGTAAGACCATAGTATTAGCTGCACCTAAAAATACAAAAACGTCTAGTTTACCAAGTCTAGTTGAATATATACACACAGCAACACGTAATAATACACAATTAATCACTTTAAACTATCGAGAGGTGTCGTAAGATCAAATAAAACCAGTTATTTCCAATAGGTGAAGAAACAGCTGTGACAAAACCTGTGACACCTTGTAGGTTATATTATTAAGAAATAAATCGCCATACGTGTCCTCAGTTTGAACTCAGATTAGAAGAACTGGGACAGAGGCTTTTGCTTTTTGCTGTGGTGAAACTTGACTTTGGCCACTGGTGGTGCTGTAGAGAGAGAGAGAGGCTTTGATGAGCAGCTTGTCATACACGAGACCGGCCGCGCATGCCAAACATATTAATCTGTTAGGCTAATGAGGCTAATTTAGCTCCTGGTTTGAATGTTTTTTAGGACATGCTAGCTGGTAGTTTGGCCTGCGTGTCAAACTGCCATAAAAAAAAACCAATATTTTCTGACCATGCAAGTGAAAAAGAGGTGGTTTATGGGCTTTTCCTGGATTAACACAAACTGTACATGTTAACAGTCGGAGGTGGTAATGTGTCCTGAAAGGAAACTATGTGCTAAGAAATAAAGAGGAGGCATGAAATGTTATTTCATAGTTGGTAGGTAGGAGGAGCAGCTGAATGTCTGAGACTTGACTGATACATTACCTTTATTGACATTATACACTAAAAACCATACAGAGTTTAACTGGGGGAGGTAGTGGGCCTGTGCTGGTACTGACAAGCACATATGTTGTCTATGTACCAGGAAAAAAAACAATTTTTTTTAGTCTTCATCTCATCAAAGCTTCCACAGCCTCTTTAATTCGGCATACTGTTATTGTTTTTCTGAATGAATATAATGCCAAGAATTCAATTTTAAAAGGCTGAGCTACATGTTACAACAAATACGGACAGTACAGCTCCAAAGATTTCATACAGATTTAAATCAGCTGATATAAATCCGTCTGTCTGAAGGCACAAATCTCCACAGACACTAGTTTGTACAGTTTCAACACATTGACGTCACTGCAACTATTTTTTAACAACAAGATGACGGAAGTATGTCATTGCAAGAACAGCAGATATTTCTCTTACTTAGAGAACTTACTTATTATTCTCCTACTTATTAGTCTTATTCTTTTTTCTTTTCTTTTTTAAATATAAAGATACATTTTTACCCTATGGTTTGGTTTAATAGTGGTCCATGAAATAATATTTTCTTTGACTCTGCTGCTTTAAAGCGTCTTTAGTCGACCTCGGCTCGGATGAAAACATTGTGTATCTAAAATAGAGCTGCACCGCGCCACATGTCAATAAACCATATAATTATTATCTGTTTGTGATCTTAAAGCAAGGGCCAAACAAACAATGAGAATTAGTGCTTGGAATTTACAGACTAATTCATTTTCATGTCATGATACGGTCACGCTGCGAGTCCAAAGATTACTTTAAAGGTCAGTTTCTCTCTCGTCTCTGCCTGTGTGTAGCGTCCGGTGCACAGTGACGGTCTGCAGCTGAGCACATTTTTTTTTATAATTGTTGTTGTGTTGTGTGATCCTTTAGCTCCGTCAGACAGATTTAAAGAAGGACACCCTCATATTTGTTGATGCCTTCACAGTCTTCCAGTTACACAACAACACGGGCCACGTGCGAGAACGTCGTTCGTGTGTAATTTTTCTGCTTGTATGGCTGAGATTCACCAAACTAACCAAAGAGCCGCCCTCAGACTAATATATACCGTGATGCTCATGAGCAGGTGCACGTCCTTAAGATTTTATCTTCATCATCATCGTAATCGCACAACACCACCAAATCACCATATAAGGTCGTCTCTTCAACTTCTTCAACGTCTGGGTGAAAGGTTCATTCACAAAAATGTCAGAGAGCTTCAAGCCCTCCTGTCAAGACACCAGCAAACACAAAACATATAATACATACATACAGCATAGGAGGCAGGAGTCAAGACGCAAAACAACTAGAAAATGTCAATAGTAAATCTGTCATAGAGCCGCATGCACTGTGGCAGAAATAAGGAGGGGAATAGTTGAAGCTACATGAGTTGGAACCCGAAGTCCAGGACTAAAATGTGTGACGACAATTAGAGCAGAGAATATTACAACCTACAGGAGCTGACGTTACACCGTCGGCTGCAACGCAGGATGATACTGGACAGACAGAGACCTGAGGCAGCTGTCGTCTCAGTGAGAGGGTTTTCTCACTTGTCTCCACTGAAATGTATAAGCTATAAGAAAAAAAAAACTCTTAAGAAATTAGAAGACCATAGTGATAATGATCAGAATATCTTCTTAATTGAATAAATCTCAGCCAGAATTCATTCAGATAAAGGCCACTATCCTTCATAAGTGAGTGGGATTTCTTCATGTGAAGGGAGAGAGAGTAGGGGTCATCGGTCGTACAAGTCTGGACCACTAAGAACAAAATCTAAGTGTGAGTGAAGTGATGAATGACACAAATGTTCTGAAAGTGCCCGTCTGCGTCACCCAATTTGAATACGTGTGAACATGTTCATGTGAGTGGTTGTTGTATGAGGCCGGGTGGATTGAAACAGTGTTCAGACTGTTCATTTCCAGATCATGAAACAGGACAACAGGTTTTTGTCTCTGTGAAAGTGAAAACATGGCCAAACCTACACACTGACTGACGCCAAAAAAAAAAAAAAAATCCAGGGCAAATCTACAAACCAGCTTTTGAAAATAGGATTGTCTCATTTAGCAAGTTTAGTTTCACTTAATGTGAATTTCTCTTTTTGTTCTGATCATTTCAAGTCTTGGTTTTGTGTGTGTGTGTGTGTGTTTTTTTTTTTTTTTTGCCACAGTAACTCAAAACCTCTTGCACAACCAAAGCTTTATGGATTGACTGTAAGTTCCAGGGGTCAGGCTCACTGAATCCCAGATTTATTGCAGTAACTGTGTCACTCTGAGCTGAATTCTTCCTCAGTAGAAAAAACCTAAAGAAGTCGGTGAAGCACGGAGCGAAGGTGCCCTGTAAAACGTTGTATTTCCTACTTTTTTTATTTTATTTTTTATTGCAAGATCACTCCTGCACTTTGAGATTGTCCACTAGTAATCACAAGCGTCACAAACTAAAGACCTCGAAATTTGGTTGAAGCCATTTGCAAGTGAGAAGTATGTTTTGCAAATGTTCTGCTGCATGTTTTGGCTTTGGCTTCTGAGAATCATTTAATTCAAATGACTGTTTTCCACAAAACAATGATTTTATTGTCTGACCTGAATGGCAACCTGTTCTTGCCCAGAATTATATCAGCATGCGTCTCTGACACCCAGTTAGTTTTTTTTCTGAGATAAAGAGAATAAAGTGGAATTAATATTTTTAAAGTAGGATTATTGTATTTGTGGCTTTCATGGTAGGAATCTAAAAGCTTTACTTCATGAGTAAGACACAGTGAATTCAGAGAGAAGGCCATTTTTTTGTGTGTGTGCGTGTATATGTGTGTGTGTGTGTATGTGTGTGTGGTTACCACTCCACGGGGGCAGGCAGGGGTAAATAATACACTTAACTAACCCCCCATCCAGACGAGAACAGAGAAGCAGGCTGCAGAGAGAAAAGGTTGGAAGGGAGAGCAGTGAAAACGCAGAGCAGCTCTCAGCTGTCACGTTCGCTTGCTGTAAAGCCATGTGGAATGATATAACATTGACGTCACAACCCAGTGACGTACCACAGGGTGATTGCAAAGAAGGTGGGGGGCGGGGGGGGAGAAAAAAAATGCCAAGTCTTATTAATCGCCCTGTAGAATATAGTGTCTCGCCTCTAGCAGTGATGAGAAAGGGAGAAATTGTCCATCCTCGGACGGCGTGCAGCAGAAAGTGTTTAGGTGGAAAAAGGTGCCGTGGAGGATTGTTCTCCAGACCACTTTAGCTTATTCATCCAGAATATCAGACAAAGCTCTGGGCTTTTTAATTTTGTATTATTTTGTATTACAGGACGACATATTTTCCTGCTTTTTAAATTTTTTTAAATAATATTTTGCTGAAGCTATAGAGCAGCGTAAGGCCGGCACTGTCAGCAGCACAGTGGTGAAAGTGTATTGAACTAGTTATGTAATGTTTACTTTGATTGAACAAATGCTCTCTCATCAGTATTATAGATCAGAGCAGGGAGAAAGTAATTAGTGTAAAATCTAACAGTAGATTTGTCGTTTAGAAAATCATAATATTATAATTAGTTTCATTCTAAACGTAGAGATGTGCATTATCATAATGTGCTCGCTTCTTTTTTCTTCTTTCTTTCTTTCTTTTTTTTTTGTCAGTGGTCTAATGAGATAAAGTCATGACCAAATTAAATTGTACCTTATGTGCTGTTTGTATTGTTCACACCTTCATCCTCTTTATCTGATTTGTGTGTGGAGATGAAAGCCTGTGTGCGTTTAGTGCAGCCGTCTGCTGCTGCTCCTCTGGTTCACTATTATCAGAACTGAACCACTGACTGAACAAGGTGTGTTGTGTTCAAGATCAGGTGTGTTTGTGTGTGTGTGTGCGCGCGTGCACAGTGTATGTATGCTGATATAGTTTTGTTTTTATTTTCCAGTGCACAGGAAATCCTCCATATGTTTATTTCACTTTCTTCAGTCTGATATGTTGCCTTAAAGAAAACAACAACATTTTACAGTGTCGCTCATCTTGCTCATATTTTATTCCAAACTTCAAACTTCAAATCTTTATTGTCATATGCACCGGAGACAACGTCACACAGTACAATGAAATTCTTATTCTGTGATACCTCTGGCAACATTTATTTATTTTATTGACATATATTAATTAAGGTTAATTACAATAATTAAGATAACCTTTTTTTTTTAGTTTAACTTAATTTTTAGATTTTATTCTGTTAATTTTATATGTATTAAAAATCTTACACTGGAATTGACTGTCTAAAGTTATTTGTAGTTTAAGGTTGTGTGTGTGTTTTGTAGAAAATTGAATTTTAAAAAAAGTTTCAAGCTGTAGTATTTACTCTCCACAGTATAATTCATATATACATCACACTTATTTTGTTGTATGTGAATAAATGTTGAATTTTGAATGGTAATGGACACGTGGCCATGTTTAGTCGGAGCAGTGTTCATGTTCATGTGACTTTGAGCTGATTATTATAATATAATTGTGTTTGATGAAATGTAATCTAGGCTGAGCTGTTGTTTAACTGACGGAGGATGACGTTAACCACAGTGTGTTTGTGTAACAGTTGCAATATGAAGAACCAAGACGTCCTAATTCACTGCTTAGCAACTCCTTTATCAGAGCCACAGGTAGCTTCAATAGTTACAGGTAAACAACATTTTGTGACAGCTGAGCTGAATCAGCTTTTATGCATCTTGTAATAGAGATTTTCAGGTTTGCACATAATCATTTTAATCATTTAGGGGAATTGCATTGATAAAACTTGGCTTGTTGTTATTGGATCCAGGTGACTTTACTGTCACAGCCTCTCTGAGATTATTCTCTCATCCGTCTTTCTTGAATGTCAGAGCTGCTTTGCGTAGCTGCTGTGAACGTCTCGGCAGCGGCAGCAGCAGCAGCAGCAGCAGCAGGACCAGCAGAAAGGGTTAAGTGGAGCGAGGTGCTGTGTGTTTGGCTGACTGCAGAGTGAAACAGGATGCAGCGACTGCATTGTCAGCCTGCTGGTGTGAGTGCAAACAGATGAGGAAATGCTGGAGCGGGTACTCCAAAACTCGGGTTACCCTGGAAACCGTTTGCGTCATGATCACCAGCAATTAGCTTGCAGCTCTTTAGTTTTCATGATAGGTCTACCAGAGCTTAGCCTAATGACTCTGATGTCTGAAGAGTCTCCATCAGAAGAGAAAACTCGCAAAATATTTCATAGATGTTTTTTTTTGTTTCTGCTTTTTCTTTTTAAAAACAATATTTATGAAATAGTTCATACATTTCTAACATTCATTGTAGATAACATTGTTTTTGAACTGCTCTGTGCAGCACGTCCTCTCTTTCCTATGTTTCTCTAATGAGCCTTGATGAGGTGTCCTGACCCCGTCTATCTGCTTGTATTATTATCTATACAAAGCTTATTTGTGGCTGAGTTTGTGTGTTGTTGAGGCCCACAGCGTTGGACTGGAGGGAGAAAAAGCAAGGAGGAGGAGGAGGAGGAGGAGGAGGGGGGGATCAAACCTCTGCCATCTACTGAGTTTGAGCTAATTAGACTTTTTTTTTTTAATGCAACTCATTCTGTACTCTGCCTTGTTTTTACTGCATGAAAGATTTGCAACTGTGAAAGTGTTGAGATGAGTGATAACTAAATGTTCCTCAAAGCCACCGGCTCTTGTTTGCAGCTCGATCTGGCTTTTTTTTTTTCTTTTCTTTTCTTTTTTCCCTGCAGCTTGAGGAGACGGTGGAAGATCCTCGTCTCAAAGGATCTTGATTACACCACGAGGCTTCCCGACAATGCAAACATTTCAGGTGGCTTAGCTTTTAAGTTCAGGATGAGGTTGCTGAACCTTGCATGTGTTGACTGTTTGTCCAGTCCAGTGACAGGGAGCGAGCACGGCCCGGGTGCTGTGACATAGATGGTGCATGGGAGCCCCTTCGGTTAGAAACTGCTGCTGTGGGAATTCACGCAGAATGGAGGATGTAGTAAATGTTTTATTTAAATGAGTACATACCATAGGTTGTTTTTTTTTGTTTTTTTTTACTGACTGTTAATAGTCTCCAGATGACTTTATTAATGTAACATCACCTTTTTCTCTAAAGGGACGGACGGACAGGAGTGACTTCAGCTCTTTGTGGCTCTGTAAACCAGTCCATTTCTCATTTTTTGCATTTTTTTGCATTGCGTCCTCCTCATCGAAAAACACTCTACATCGCAATCTCATCAAAAAATTTTACCCTCTTTGTTCCTCTACTTTTCTCTCCCTCGTTTTGTTCTCTCTATCTCTGTTTCTCATTTTCTCTGAATTTCTTTCTGTCTTTCTCTCTCTCTCTCTCTCTCTCTCTCCGTGTGTGTGTGTGTGTGTGTGTGTGCGCCTCTTTTGAAAACGGTGTCAGCACTGCTGCTTTTACACCAAAAGGCTGTTGCTAAGTGACGGTTGACGTCAGCCGCAGCTACAGAGGAGGGCTTGTGTGTGTTTAGCAGCTGAGGGCAGATCCCACTGAAAAGGGCAAAACTGTGAAGCACTATTAGTCACTGCAATGAAAACCCTAACTTCAACCAACAGGATCGCCATTTCCTTCAAACTCTGCACAATTTATTCCCACTGACTTATTGTAAAAAAAAAAAAAAAAAAAAAAAAGAAGTAAATCTTTCAAAGTGGAATGATGAGGTTAAGATCAATTTTTTTTTTTTTTTTTTTTTTTTGAAGGAGAAGAAACTGCACCCGGCCAATCCCCACCCCCTTTTCTTCACTTTTTCTTTAGTCTGTCGCTGTCTCCCTTTCTTTCTCACTTTAACCCCGTCTGCCCCTCCCCCAATACGCAAGCACACACACACACACACACACACACAGACATAGGCTCAAATGCCAGACCCCCCCCCCCCCCCCCTTACTCTTCCCCTCACATAATGTAAGTGAGATTTTGTAGATAGATTTTGTGTCTGACGAAGGTCTCTGACTCGGAGCTTCAGTGTGATATCTCCCCCATCCGGCCAAGGCTGCTCTTGATCTGCTCACCATTGTTCAGTGTAATCAATTCCCGGGGACCTGTATCACCCCCCCTCCACCTCATCCCCTCTTTCCCCCCCTCCGTTGCCTTTCTCTCTTTCTCTCTTTCTCTCTCTCTCTCTCTCTTGTGACGGCACACGAAATCTGACCTGTTAAAGTGGACCAAACAAAAGGCTCATCAGCATTTCCGGTGAAGATAATAATGGACTTGTTCTTCTGCTGCTGCTGCTGTTCACCTTTATTCTGTTGCATTGTTATTATTTTTTGTAAGAATTTAGCACATTTCTGGACCAACACAGTTAGTTTGTGCTCACACACTAGACTTGTATCTTTGTATTTGTGTGTGTGTGTGCGTGTAAGAAAAAAAGTTAAGAGGCCGTGACATAGTCGTTTAGCAGAGGACACGTCTGTTGCATCTTTACGCTGAACACTGTGATGTAGTGAGTTATTACGGCTGATACAGGCTGCTGCTGCTGGAGATAAAAAAATAAAAAAATAAAAAAACAGCACCGGCAGAGACTGGGGGGGGGGGTCTATGGGCAGAGATAGTTTTTTTTTTTTTTTTTTTTGCAGTAGTCATATGGTCTCCTCTCTGACGACACAGTGAGTGAGCGGAGAGTGCAGGGTTTAATCGCACACCCCCTCTGCAGCTAATGCACACTGGGCTGTTCAGATACAGTGCAAGTGGTGACCCGCCCCAAACTGTCACTGACTGACCCCCCCCCCCACCCCACCCCTACCCCCCGTTTAAAGACCTTGAAATGACGAGCTCATAATAATTTTTTTTTTTTTTAAAGAGCGAGATTCAGGGATCAAGGCCCAGATCGGCAGTGGGTTAGCGACCAGAGAGGCCTCCAACCAGATCACTGACACTGAATCCCTCTCACCTGAGGATGTGGGGCTCTGCAGAAAGAAAATGTATTTTTTTAATTCAATTAAAAAAAGAAAAAAACATATCAATGCATTTTTACACTCTAAAAAGTTCTATCTTAGTTATATTCCAACACAATGCACAATGCATGGGATTGCCTGCTGCACAGTGACCCTCCTTTTGTCCTTATCTGTCATGAGCCTGTATCAAAGGATCAACTGGATCAACAGTGGACTTGATGCCACATATCAACAGCAGGCACCCTGGCATGGTACCACAGACACAGGGCATTAGGCAGACAGCAGTAGCTAGCCGGGGGGTAGGAGTGGATTATTTTCTGTCTCCTTTCCTTTGTGTTTTCATAAAACGAGTCTCCTGCAGAGAGATAAACATTGTTATCCTTTATTCTTAGGGGTTAGGGTTAGGGCTTGTGTTTTTCTGCGTCAAATATGCTTATTAAAAAGAGGTGAGTTGGAGATACTTTAGACTTGCAATAACTAAAGGATAATTCATTCTTTTTTTTATAATAAATGTAGAAAATGTAGTCATTTTAACTTTCCTTCATAGTGAAAATGTTTTTTTTCCCTGCAGACACGGCCACAATAGGGAGCAAAAAACAACTATAGTTGAAAAACACATTCATCATCATCATGTGTGTCTTTAAGAAATGCCTGATATGATGCCTCAGATCTGGCATAGGATAACGCATCAATATGTCAACCAATCATCTTTAATTACTAATCAAAACAAGGATTAAAAAAAAAAAAAGTGAATACTAATTGAACAGCCGGACCAAATGCTAAAAGTATCATGGAGGATCGGTGCTTTGAGGCAGCTGGCACATAAAGCTGAGTGATGTACTGTGGACGGGCCCAGCCACAAAAAAGCACTGAAACTACTTTTAAAAACATGACCACTGAGGGAAAAAACTAATATCAGTTAAAGTATAGACTATATTTTGAATATTTTCAGTATATTATCTTGCTGTCTCAAAACACTTTTCCATTGGTGCTACTTTTTTTTTCCACTGTTGAACCCTCTGATCTGAATCGAGTCAAGATAAAGCACTGACAGGATGTAAGTACCTCACACAAACCAACCTAGAGTAACCTGAACTATCCCTTTAATGGGCCAAAATGAACCTCAAAGTAACAACTGCAATGACATGTTTTGTGGGTGTCCTTATCTTAATATTATATCATGATACTCTTGGTAATGGATTTGTCAGTGCAGAGTCTAGTGTCAGATGCTTCTTCATGACAACAACTCACGGTGATGTGGCAAATTTTCTGAAATAATGGGCTGGATTTGAAAATGGCATTTTAAAAAAAAATCAAAAATTGGTAGATTGTTTCTTTACAAAACACATTAAGATCAAATATGTTGTGTGATGTTTGCAGATGGATGCCACGTGTGTCTGGCTGGAAGACTTCTGCTTTCAATATGAACAAACTGTCATTGTCTTTTCTTTTTCTTCTTGGTAATAGATATTTTTCTGAGAAGTCTGAAGTTTTGCCACTTTTCCTCAAAAACCCTGTTGTCTTATTTCTGACCCGAGTGCACTGTGACTGTATCTCAATATCTAGAAACTTGCAAGTTCCTCAAAAATGAGGTTTGTCACCCACACACCTCTTGGTCAACTTGGTACATGTGGCCTCACCTTTGCTCTCCTTAACTCTGTTTAGTAAACCTACCTCAGGTTGTGTGACTGACTCATTTGACGGTCGGCCAGTGTTCCAGTATTTATGCCATGTGGCATCTGTCTCAGGTGATGCAGGCAGAGCTCGCCGAGCTCTGAGTTTATACTTACAGATGTAAAACGCTGATCTCTGGTGGTTTCAGCATTATGTTGTGACCCTGCCTGCAGCAGCGCCTGCTGATTCAGCTCCTTCCTAAGACGTGATATCGAGGGGGAAAGTAACTGAAGACCCCGGTCGCTCTGGAAGCCATGCACCTTTCCTGCCTGGCGACTCTCGTGTTTTATCTCCAAACTGCATGATACAGTTATTAGGAAGCTTATGTCGCTTAAACTTAAACTGTTAACGTCATGCATTCATTATAATCTTTATTTGTTTCATTAGTGTTAACATTTAGGATGCATTGTGTCCACTTAGTTTAAGGGACTGTTCTGTTTGTTGAATGCATCAATGGCAGGAGATAAGTATCTACAAATAAAGTAGTTATCCTGTGCTCAGTTGTTGCAGGAGTAGGAGAAAAGGGAGTCATGTGACTGGTGCATCCTGTGATGAAGGTCACCCCCAAATAGCCCCGCTGAAATGCTTTTGTGCTAAATGTCAGAAATATCTGTTTTATTTAAATTCAAATATTGTTGATGCAGTCGTTTTTTAAAGGCAGGAAGGAAAGTGTGTTTCTTTTGTGGTGGAACTGCAGTGAACTTTTTGCTTCAAGCTCACAGTATTATCGTTGTTGCTGGGTGTCAATGTGGTTGTAAATATTAATACACGTCCGTCTTTTTGTCTGCTCCAGCAGCAGCAGCAGCAGCAGCAGCAGGTTCTGTGTGTTCGTCACTGAGAGCAAACCGGCCTCATGGCAGAATGACAGTCTTACTTCATTATGTGTGCACTAAACACCATGGGACTCCACACTGTGAAATACCGACACACCCCACCCACCCCTGTACCAAGCCAGGCTGGATTATTCTCATGAAACATCAAGTCATTTCTCTTGGACATTGTAACAACAACAAAAGTTTGTGGCCTGTCACTCATGTAGGATTTTTAGTCCTCAACCAACCAAAAATCAAATGAGCAGCAGGGAAAAGTGTCGTAGAAAGAGCTCAGTTGTCCATTGTCTCTCCGTATCATGGGAAGTGGATTGTTGGACATTTGTTCGCCTAACACTGAAAAAGGGCGTGTTGCCCGAAACATCTGTGCCGGATAAAATGACAGAGCTGCAGTGCAGTGTTTGAGATTTTATAATTCAGAAATGCCCAGAAGCATCCAGAAATGTGTCAAGTTTTATACTTTAAAGGGTCTTAAACTTATTTTAAACACAAACCTTAAAGCTGCATGGTTGGATAATTGGATTTATGGACATTAGAGTGTAGTAGATCTCCAAAACCAGCTTAAGAGACGCACATGTTTGATGTGTTATGGCCTTTATTTGGTTGATAAGTTCACAAACAGATGCCTACTCACACATCCCTCAGATATAAAAATGTTATCCAATTAAGTCTTAAGTCTTCTGTTCAGTGTGGTCCATTGTGTACTTTTCTTTAAGCTCTAGTTTGGTCTCCACCAGCCACATTCACCCTGACCTTCGCCTGCTTGTCTGTTGTGGTCAGAGGTCTTTGGCAGCACACAAACCACTGTATGTGTATACAACTGTAAAACCAAAAATAAGCTAAAAGAGGCTGAAAGTCTCCAAGGAGCTACAGAGTTTATCACCAGGTCTCTCCGAAAGAAACTTTACATGTTTTCTATATATTTCCAGCTACTCAGTTTATGATATTTTATGAGTTTCTGCAGATTGTCACGCCTTGTCAAAATCACATCCAGCTAATTTCACCAGATAAAACAAACAAAAACATTTTGAAAAGTGCATATCAGGCCTGTTTGACACTGACCTGGACCATTGTGTGATCCACACTCCATGATCGGGAGAGTAGGAAAAGGACGGAAAGGTTGTTGTTGCTATGGAGCACACAAACAGACTCTCACTATGAATTTTCCTAGAAGAGTGTATTGGATTTGGTGAAATTACTCTATATACAGTAACCATGAAGTTATTCAAGTGTGTTCTCAAATAACTTAAACAACAAGTCGACTGGCAGATGTTGAGCCGCTTGGTCGCGAGTCTGTTCCGTGTTGACCTTTAACTTGACAAGTGTACAACTGCTTCTTAAGCTTTTTATTCATTTAACTACCCCTGTCGGCTCGGCTTTAATGGCAGCTCTGTAAATGCCATATGTAAAGGAGGAACGAGAAGCTGCCTACAGCCAGCGTTGGTCACTTGCTTGTAAATGATTTACTTAACACAATTTCTGTTATGGTCTCTTCTCTCTCTCTCTCTTTCTCGCTGTTCTTTGTGTCTGTCTCACTCGCTCCACTTCCCTGTGAACTCCTCCTCCTCCTCCTCCTCCTCCTCCTCCACCACCTCCTCCTCTTGCTGCCTTTGCTTGGCTCTGATGGATGGCGTTTGTGTTCACATGCTTGTTATTGGCCAGAGTTCCAGGGCTCAGGCGTTAGGTTGTGTTTATGAGAGGAGCCTGCACTGATTCCATGATAAAACCAGATGTTCCCTTACAAGGCTTCGAGCCTCCCTCATCCAGCTCTCATGTCCATATCAGGTATAACCTTCCTGTTGCTCTCAGGCCTCCCTGGCTTCAAACTATAGCTCACACTCGGGCTGCACAGTGGTCAAAAAAGGTTGCGTGTGAAGGACATACATCACATGTGTGCACTTTGATAGAGAGAAACAGTTAGAATATGCTGGGGATATTATAGACTAATTCATATCTGAATATGCGTCGTAATTATACATCAATTATGACGATGAGTATAATAACATCACATAATGTGGTCTGTTATTATTATTTATTATATTTATATATTGAAATTGAAGCTTATTCTCATATTTTACCAAGTGATTTAATCAGTTTAAACTAATACATTGATTATTCTAAATGCAAAACAATTAAAACAAACAATTAAAAATAGATTACTATGAATTTTACTCTAATTAACAAATCACTTGCGTTCACATGTAGCCTGTCACAAGTCCAAAATGACCCTCTCTGTCTCTTTTCAATAAAGGTTGAGTACAAAAATGTGACGCAGCAGCCCCCCCCCTACTCCGACCGAACGTACTAAATCTTTCCGAGGATTGGAACATAAAGTCACGTACACAGCAGAGCTACGCTGCGCTGTTGTTAAAGTTGAGCCAGCGTCAAAAAGTTTTGGACTGAGTACCTGCTGTTTTTTTGTGCCAGAGCCCAGACTGGTGTCACTGAAATGAATGAGGAGGCTGCAGGTTTTTTTGGCTCAGTGCTTTTTTTCCAAAAATCCACAATAGTGTTTTTTTTTTTTTTTTTTTTTTAAGAGTTTAGGAGAGGAACAAAACCAGGCAACCAGACAACTGCATGATCCCATGGGTCTGTGGGCACTCGAGCTCGCTGACTGAGTACTATCAGGTTTCGTCTCTTTGGCCCAACTGGCAGCGCTGAATGGTTAAGAAAGATAGTAAACGAACATTATATCTTAAAAAAGTGGATTAAAAAAGCAAAAAAAAAAAAATCATATTACACCTCCAAGTATAGAAGATGTTAGATTAATCTCCGGCTTTGTCACAGTTTCAGCAGAAAACATTCACACTTAATAGATCACCTTTGTCCCACCTGGCATGTACTGAAGTCTTGGATACTACCAACTTAAACCAGCCAACTTTTGTAAATATAATCCGATATCAGAGACGGAAACAGAGTGTGTAAGAAAAGAAAAAAACAAAACAGAGGCCGGTAGCAGGCAGGCAGACCTGGATACTTCTCATACTTACAGCTGCTTCCATTTTTCTGATGACATACGAAGCCCTCGTCTGGCTCTGATTTAATATTCTGTGCGTCACAAGGTCAATGGTCCTTTTAATAATTGCTGGTGTTAACACTGGGTAAACCTGGGATATCTATATGAACCTGCAGATCAGCAAATCAATGTCAGCAGAAAGGACTTTGAGAAGTACTATTCAAAGTATTTACTCTTGGGCGCTCTGCCACCGCTCTCCAAAGGTCACGCAGGCAGATATTCTCGCCAATCTCATGTGATAAGACAAACAGGCATCTTTCTTTAAACATAAAAGTCAACAATAGAGTAAACCCTATTAAATAAATATATTTGCCTTCTTTATTATTCTGGTAATTAAAATTTTGCTCCAGTACGGGCAAACGTTGTGTACGGCCTTGTTTTGTTTTTTTTGCCATTTATCACCATTGCTCTCTATCGCTTTCCATACATTTGCATTTCCACACACCTTTTTGCTTGGCTGCCACCCTGTCATTAGTCCACTGTGTATTTTTTTTTAAATGATGCGGTTACGTGCGCCCAGAAGTAGCTGTCACATCCTCTGCTCCATATGTAAACAAAACAGTGTACTAAAGAAAGAAAGAACGAGTGCTGGCTGTTGTGACTCTGATACTGACGCCTGTGTCACGCTCCTCGTTGGCCCGAGTCCTCCCCCGACCCCCCATCCCCCCCTCCCTCCCTCCCATCAGAACACTCTGACGTCTATAAATACCCATAAAGCTTCTCCTCCGTGCCGTTCTTGGGTGCCATCTAAAAACTAAAAATCTTTGTTGAGAGTCAAATGAAGGAGTTACGTGCTCGGTGGTGTTGTTTATAAAGCCCCACCCCCTCGGATTGAGATAAGAAATTGAAAACTTTAAAAGGCAGTAGTCGACTTTCTTGTATTTTACAATAGCAGACACTGCGAGGGGCTTCTTTTAGCAACGCACAGAAAATATGCATTATGATTTGTTGTATGTTAATGTCATGGGAAATGCACAGTGTTGGTAAAAAGTAGCTGTAATAGAAGCTGGTTATTAACTGGTCATCATGTCTGTCCAAACAAAACACAAGAGCTGTGTTTGTTAACTTGGTCATGCTTTGGATGGTTTGAATTTTGTAACCATGTTTGGGAAGACGTTTTATTATTGGTGTTTGTTTCTTTTTTTAATCCACGAGGCCGGTGCCAGACAGTACACAAGGAAACAGGACTTGTTGTTATAGGAGAGTACTCCAGAATGACACCGCGAGGTGTTGGCTTCTGCAGGGCCGACGCTGAACAACACCAGTCCAGTGAAGTGGTAGATGAGTGTGAAAGAGAGGGATGACATTTTGCATGAGCTCCTTTCCCTAGTCAAAGAATTTTCCATGGTCCTGCCAGGTTGCCCCTGACGACACTGGTGACAGCAGGACCGTGAGTTCTCCCCGTTTGGGCCCGTCGACCTGCGGGCCGGCGGCGACGAGCCCAGGGACACTGACGTAGAGACACATTTGTACCGGTCCTGTAGTAGGAATCGTCCTGTCCGGTCACGCTGGGACGATGTGCTGCTGCGTCTCCTGCAGCACCTTTCACACGCAGCTGCTCGGTCGCCTCATGCCGGAGTCATCTGCAGCTGGACAGTGACAGATTGTGTTGTGCTTGAATCGTGACCTTGTCAATTAAAGGGCAATGTTTACCTCAGATATCAGGTCACCTGTGATCAGTTCATTTCATACCATCCATACTCCCAACTGCAGCGTGTGGATGTTTATATTTGTTTTTTTCAAGAATCTATCGTTTTTTCAGTGTTCATTAATGGGCTACGGACTAATTTTAAAATTGTTCTGTGGTCGCAAGTAACGTCCTTTTGACCATCATTTAAAGGGACAACGAGGAGTTTGTATTTGGTTATAAAAGAGTCTCATATTAATGTTTGTTAATGGGTCCATTTTCGATAAATATATTGTTTTGTTATTATTATAGCCCAGCATTTCCTACTTTCGCTTTCGTAGACGCTGCCCAGTGGGTCATTTGAATAACGCCGCCGAATCGCCGTTTATGGTCGGAACTACGACGGTATCTGATCGTCTTCGAACATCCGACTTTCATTATGGATCAATGAAAACATTCTTGGCAAATGTTTTCGCTTTCGTCCGTCTTGCGGCGGGCCAAGAATTCCACAGTGTGTGCAGAGGCTCATGGGAAATTTCAAAACTCCTTGTAGTCCCTTTAAATTTTAAAATTTGCTTTACAATTGAATTAAATCAAAATCCAGACTTACCACAGCTTCCGCATTGTTATTTTCCGGGTCCAAGATCACAACAGTAAGAGGGACTCTGAGGCGTTTGTTCTCTGACAATAAATTCTTGAACAAAAACGAATATAAACGTCCACACGCTGCAGTTGAGAGTATGGATGGTATGAAATGAACTGATCATAGATGACCTGATGACCTGATATCTGAGATAAACATTGATTATGACTGGAAATTCCCTTTAATCCACCACAAATGCAAGAAAATAGGGTGAAAATGAAAGACAGTTGAAGACAGTTTAAAGCAATCGATGAAGACAATCACAGAAAAGTTGTTGTTGAGTCAGTATTAGCATGTCAGCGCTGCTTTTTGACTGAACACATCAAACCCTGACATTTCTACCTTCTTCTTGTGGTTCCTGTCTTTGTCAGCTGTTGACTCATTAAAGCCGCCTGGCCACTTCAAAAATATCGTGACCGCTTACCGCACGTCATTTAAGGGTTTGAACCTTTTTGTTGCATTAACTTCCTCATCTTCAGAACGGGGTTAATTTAAGTTCACCGCTGGACGCCGTCTCTTTTCTTTTATAACCATTTTGTATTAATCATTATCTGCGATACAACCTCCGAGGAAACGATAGTCAGATTAACTGAATCATGAAGACCACGTACTAGGAGCCATGTCAAAGCCACTCCGTATTTATCATTGTTAACAAATAAAACTTTACAGCGAATTGGTGATGAGGGATCATTTTATTGCCAGCAATAAGCCCTGGACTGTACGACGCTGGAAGGAAGAGTTTATCGTAACCATTTGTGCAGCCTTTGATGATTTCTGATAAAACTCGTATTGACCGGACTGTAAAGATAAAAGAAAATGTTGCATTTCTAGTGATTTTTTATTCCATAGTATAGTATATTTTATCCCATGAGTGAGGTTTGCATGTGTTTGAGCAGAGGATACGTCTCTGCACTGAGTCAGTCTGGGTCAAAAGTTCAGAGACAATTCTTTTTTAATCCCTGCCTCTTCCTTCAGCTGCCGTCCTACACTCAGCGAACCTGTCTGAGCTTTGGCACTGTGCTACAGGTCGGCCATATCCAGGCAGTCTCAGCAATGACTGACCACTAACACACACACACACACACACACACACACACACACACACACACACACACACACACACACACACACACACACACACACACACACACACACACACACACACACACACACAGAGAGAGAGATAGAGAGACACAGATTGCAGACCTCTCATCTGGTTAACTCTCTTTCCTGAACAGCAGCTTCTAAGAATCGAGGCAGCCTGTGCTTTCTTTTCCTCTCTCCATATCGTCTTTTCTTCCCGTGCGTGTCTCGACTGCCAGAGCCCATTCATTATCAGCGTGTGCATGATGTGCAGTGGGGCTGCTGACGCTGAGTGTGTCGCTGCACACTGACGTCAGCACAGTGCCCTGCTGCTCTCCATACAAATGCCCTGCCCGCCTGCTCGGCTGCCATTGATACCTTTTCTCTGCTCCCCCCTCCTCTCCCCACACACACACACACACACACACACACACACACACTCTTATTAGCGTCTTTTTATCAGTTCTAGCACCTCTCACACCACAGTGTTACAGCCGAGCTAATATGACACGCAGGTGTGACTAACTGGCCGTCTAATAGATTGCACAGGTTTATTGACTCCTGTAAGGAAATATTTACGACTGGTCTCATGCTAAATAATTGTACGTATGTGAAGAGTTATTTCGATGTTTACTATTTCTCGCCTGTGCATTTAAAACACGCATTAGTGTTTTCCCGTCCCTGTTATTGTCTTGTCTTTGTTTGCCGGGTGTGTACATTCACACAGGTGCGTATATAGTGCACAGTTATTTCCCTTATGGAAATACCTGCACCATAAATAAGCCACGTACGCATGCACATGTGGGTGTGCACGGTGTTGCACAGAATGACAGATACATGGGAGATGGCCAGTCTAACAAGCCCTATCTGTGTCAGCCTAAAATTAAAAATAGAGAACTGTGTGAGGGACAGAGAGGCTGACTGGTGGCAGACATGTTTCCATTTTGTCAGTCCAAAATCCAAAGCTGCTGATACGGATGCACAATGTTAGTGATATCAAGAAGTAGACACTCTCACACAATCTTGACTTCTTTATCTATTCTTTTTTAAAATGCAAGTTTAGGGTTATAGCACGAGTCACGCACAGTATATTGTTTACTTTGCTCTGTCCTGAAGCTGGCAGAGGATTAATTATCTCCTTTACTTGAGCAAAAATAGAAATGCAAAAATACTTAGTAAGAGAAGGAGCAAGGTTTACCAACAAATCAAAAATGTCCTCTTTTTTCCTTTTGATCATATTCATTCTAATAATTATTATCAGATAAATAATTATTTGTTGCTTTATAAACTGTTTGATAGTTCAACTGAAAGAACGGCACGCATAATAATTCACTAACTGTAACTATTAAATCAAGTAAAAAAAATAATATATCCCATTACTGTGAATGAACCTGACTGACTGAGTGGTGATAGTTTCACCAGTGGTGAGCTGAATGTCACATAACTTAAGGTTGGAGTTCCCCGATTGACTGTTGCTCTTTTAAAATGAATTGCTGCAAACAGTCTGTGTTGTTGTGGTGTGTGAAACACCAGCAAGTGGAAATGTCATGTTTAGAAAATCTGGATTTTCTAATCCTCTTGGAGGTCACAATGTAGTTTTAATAAGCCACGTTTCAGTCACGATGTCATATTTGTTCCATTGTCAGACAGAAAAACCAGTAAAGCAACCTGACTGTATTAACATACAGTACTGTATGTGTGAGTTCAGAATAGAAGAACGAGGTAAAAAGAGCTGGAAGCTGGAAGCCAAATGCAAATATGATGCAACAATAGAAGTCGTTTACAGTGTTTCCACAATATTCTTCAGTGAGTCGTATACCAGGTATTGTTAAATTTGACTAAAGGTATGAAGTCGAATCAAATAAAGTGCATGATATAATCTGTTTTGCTATGTGTGTGTGTGTGTGTGTGTACAGGTGTCTTAAGTGTCAGCAGCTGAGTTGTGTGTCTCCATCTATGTGTCCGCCCTCATGCCATGTTTTCATAACATCACTGGAGAAAATGTCTCTCCTGTTCATTGAAAGATTGTAATCTCATCACATGCAGCAGCCAGGCCCTCACTGTAAATAAGTTGTTGCTTGGCACACCACACGCTCTTAATGGTGGCGGTTGCGGTGCTGGCGGTGCCCGGCGCCCCATGCAGCCAGCTTTTCCTGTTTCTGAGCTGTGTCGGAGTTCGTGGAAGAGTCCGTCAAGTTTCTGCTGCGTGCAGACAACTCGGAGGTAAAGAGAGGCGTAGACTGCACTGCACTGTAATGGTGACGCGTCGACAGATTGTACACATACTACGCTATATTGTATGACACACTGCAAGACATTTGAGTGCATGTGCTGTGAACTGCCACCAAGACACAATCCTTTGAGCTAAATGAAGGCCAAAGTCACGTTGTATCTAGTTGTGTCTCCTTTTTTTTTCCTTTTTCTTTTTTTAAATCTGTCTGCTCCGTCCTTTACTCCCCGTCCCCTCCTTAATGGCATCCTCTCCTTCAGCTTTTACCCGTCTCCATCTCTGTTTCAGCCCCTCCGCGTCTCTCTCTCTCTCTCTCTCTCCGTAAACAAGCAGAAGGCCAACAACTCTGTCCTCCAGCCGTCTGCCGCCATCCTGTTGCCATGGTGTATGGAGCATTGTTTGCTGGCCTCTATGTCGGGTTGCCATGGCAGAGCTTATTTGCCATATTAAATGTTTGGCAGCATTGTACAGATGCTGATGACAAACACCCAACATCCCACGTTGATCAATGAAACAGTTACTGATTAGAGGAGATGGGACGGAGCCACTGATCTGTTTAACAGGCGCAGTTATAGATTTCGTGTACAGTACGTTTTACATGCAGTAATGAGACACATCAAACAGCAACTGCAGAAAACACAGTGTTCAGGTTTAACATCTGAATATGGGACTTGTGTTTTCTCTTTTTCTTATTCGATTTAAAACCTGTTCTTGCAGCTTGTGAAAACAGATATATGTTGTTTTTGTGTTTTACACATTTAACGCATTTCAAACTTAATCAAATTTATGTAAGATGTATTTATTTTCTTCACAATAAATTATATTATAGCCTCTTATCTGAGTGGGTGATGCTCTATAATGATGTTGATACACTTTTCACATTTTACATGTGACATGTTCGGCTTTAATTGTTCCTGACAAGACAACACAACGACTGGCTGAGTTGATTCAAAGAGCCGTGGTGGTGTTGTTGTTGGTGTTGGTGCTTGTTTATATGTTCGGCTCAGGTTGTTGGTGTTTTTGTGGAGCTCCCTCTCCCTCTCAAATATAAGGCTCCTGTGTCTCTCCCCCTTGTGGCGAGGGATGTGACTGCACGGTGGCCTTGATTTGTTTACTGTCTGGGTTTAACGCTGCTGCACTGCTGCCCATTAAAACACATACGACAGCAGAGCTAAAATATCATATGTGTCCTTTTGTCACCTCTGAATTGACACCTTGGACTCTGATTGTTGTGGCTGCAAAAGAGGAAATGCACATTTAAAAAAAACAAACCTCATATCACTATATTGTATAACAAACCTAGATAATTGCTCTCTTAACTAATTTGTGTCTATAAAATTTATATCCATGACTAACAAGGAAGCTTATCATGTCCAGTAATTTTGTGTTGCACAACTTTGCAACAACTTTGACTGTACAGCGCTGTAGTGTGTGTGTGTGTGTGTGAGAGCTGTCTGGTTACCAACAGATAATGTGGAAATGCTGCCAATTGACGTAGTTGCAGCCAGATAAGATCTCATAGCTCCATTGTAGACGCGCCGTGGTGGTTTTAGTGGTTTGCTTTTCTTCTTGTGCTTTCAGTGAAAGGCCTTGGCCCGCTGTCGCTGAAAGCGGCGTGCATTAGCATACCTGTAGTAGAAAGTGCATCACGCGGCGCAGGAAATCCTTAATGTGAACTGTTACTACGCCGTGTGTTTAGATAACAGGCAGAACAGACGAGCGGGGAGCTGCTGCTGCTGCTGCTGCTGCTGCGTCGCTCTCGCTGTTGACCTGCCGGAGAAGACATGAGGCTAATGTGCTCAAAGTGGAGCACAGGTCATGTGAACACATTTCATATTGTCTTGTTATATGCACCTACACACATACAGTGATGGGGTTTGACTGACAGCTATTGTGTCTCTCTTTGTGTGTTTTCTTCTCTCCAGATGATCCTGTGGGACTGGGATCTGAAACACTGGTACAAACCACAGTATCAGGTCAGTGCTGCCTTCAGGTCCTCTCAAATATAGAGACCGTCTATAAATCACCTTTTGTACATTCAGTTCTTGCTCCTGATATTTGTTTTTTTTGGTCAGGCAAAATACACATTGTGTAAAAAAAAAAAAAATACAATGACCTTGGAATCGTTGTCATGCCACATTTTTTATCTCACTCAGACATTCTTTGTCTTGTTTGAACTATTTGTGTAATCTATCAAAGAATTTAGCTCCCACAGACCAAAAGTCATCATTCGTTCGTGTTAGACAGAGGCAAAGCCAGTCTGAACCTTTTCCCTCCTGAAACCTGAACTTTAAAAAAAACAAAACAAGGATTACACATTTTATTAGTGACAGACTGTTCTTGTAATTTATTGGTTCCTTATGCCGATAGATGCAGTGTTTTTTTTTCTTCCTCCCTAGATATTGTAGTTGTTACTGGTCCTGTTGCCTAAGAGGTGAGGGCAATAGAATAGAAGAGACAACAGAAGAAGAATGAGGAGGGAGAAGAAGTTAGAAATAGTAACTATTAGCAGAGTCAGCTCTGGGAAAATGGGACTCCTAAAAGAAATGAAGATGGAGCTGCAGTGTAGAGAGAAAGAATCCAAATACCACTCCTCTAAACAGCCTGTTTGGTTAGCGGCATGAATTAGAAGGTTGGACACAACACTGTGGTAGGGCTGTTCGATTAATCCATTTAAAATCGTAATCGCGATTATTTGAAATCGTAAAAATCGATTTTTTGAAATCGTAAAAATTGATTTTTTACTCTTAACTAGAGTAATTACGGTAAGCCCCCGTTCATGAATCTGGGCTGCGCTGAATTATCGTAATGACTGCCGCCTCCTTCCTCCCATCGCGCTCTCCCACTGCTCTCCCCACACACTGTAAACAAGCATGTCGGCATTTTGCTAAGACCAGTGAGAATTTTGGTTGCCAAAAAGACCAACGGCCTTTTTCCACTACACAGTTACAGCTCTCACGGTCTATTAGGTCCACTTAAAAAGACACAAACGGCACACAAAATAGTTTGTCATTTAACAAAAAAATCGTAATCGGAAATTGATTTTTCAGAGAAGAAAATCGAGATTTTGTGGATTTGTTTCCCTCCTCACCTGTTGTGCCGTACGTGTTGCAGGGTGCGGTGAGCGGCAACGGCGTGGACCTGTCCGTCATCAACGAGGCCAGGAACCTGGTGTCGGACCTGCTGATGGACTCGTCCCTGCCGCCGCAGACCACCTCGTCGCTGCGCAGCATCTCCAGCCTCATGGGGACGTTCTCGGGCTCCTGCCGCCCCAAAGTCAACCCCTTCACCCCCTTCCCCGGCTTCTACCCCTGCGACGAGGTGGAGGACGCCGTGGAGAGGAGCGACAGGAAAACCATTAAGGTGGGTGCGAGGATTACACAACAACAGCCGCCGTGGACTAACAAAGCTGTAGGAGTGAAGGAATCTTGACCCGGGGACGAACGCAGCCACTTAAAGCTCCTTAAGCAGAATCATGTTTGCACCTTCTATGAAAATATAAGTGAATCAGTTAACCAGGTTTTCTATTTTCTTCCGTTGCATTCTTTCCTTTTCATCCTATTTGGAATTTAATTTGTCCTGGGACGGACAACAGTTTTGTAAAATGAAATCCATTTGAACTTCTCAGACGCCGTAACACTGCAACAACATTGTAGTTTCTTCCTACACCATGAGAAAGGATTTTTTTTTTACAACTTCACTTTATCCTCTATCTTTGAGATCACAAAGGGAGATTATAAAGCTGCACCAGTGATAAGAGTGGGGAATCAAGAACTGGTTTCAATTTGTCCAAACTATCACAATTGTGAGCCTCAAGAGTTTATCGCTGTGTTGGCATGTTTTTGTGATGGTGTGCACGCATTTCTAAACAGTGACGTCAAACTCATGCTTTCTACGCAACATGATGGGCCTAAATGCCAGGAATGCCGTGTATTTGACGCTCTATGCACGAGTGCCACTGCAGCACGTTTGTTTCCAGGGCAAAACGTCCTAAAGCCATAAACTGATAATATTAAGGCCAAACAGGCTTTACAGAGCTGGTCACCACACACACACACACACACACACACACACACACCTTTGTCCTGCTCTGTGTTCAGACTCAGAGATAATAAGTTGCATTGACACATTTTATCCACACAGATCGATTGATCAGGATTAGGGTTAAGGGAATCGATTAAGGCCTACTGTATAAGGGGAATCGATAATGGCACTGGTGGTGTCAATAAAATCTTATTAATTCCCACCTGACAAATGTGTTGTGTTGTCAGATTGTCAAGTTTTTTGCCGTCAAGACATAAAAGTGTTCGTTTGACTCTAAATAACCAGCGACTTCATCCTGTGTATGAAACATAATAATAATAATAATAATAAATATAATTTGTAAGTGCTTTTACAGATGCTCAAAGACACTTTACACTTTAAAAATCATAAAATAGATCAAAGTCAGAGTGGAATTCAGAATAAAAACAGCATTAAAACAGTATAAAACACATAAAAAATGATATAAATAAACAAATCTAAACTGGAGACTTGCTTTTCCATCCAGGGTTTGAGCAGCAGAAACAGCCTCCCCACCCCACAGCCCAGACGGAGCTCCACCTCCTCCGCGTCCTCCCCGCTCTCCGCCCTCGACGCCGCCTCTCTGCGGTGGGAGCGCAACAATGGCAAGAGACCCCACCCTGACCTCAGCATGACCAGGTACCAACACAAACAGAACACAAACTTCACCACCCTCTCAGAAACACACACACACACACACACACGGTCCTTTAAATTGCTCAAGCGACTCGGCTCAATTTTCGATCAGATTAATGGCCGTTATTTAAAGATTTTGAACAATGTGAATGTTCTCCAGCTGCACCTGTGACCTGTGGAAACCGAGGTTGCCGTGTTGTTCTTGGTCAGCTCAGGAAAAGTTTTCAATGGGCCTCAGTGAGTTTCGAATATGAAATCACCTTTACTCTAAACCAGATTGCTTTTTTTTAGCCTATATTTTATTACATCACAGTTTGACGGTGGGCCGGTACTGATGTGTCTTCAAACCCGGACTGGGCTGGAGATTAAGTTCAATCTTTCTATGGAGGATATTCGTTAAAAGCAACAGGGGCTCAAATAAAGAGTAATCAAATGTTAGAAATTATATTAAAGTAAAAGTTAAACATAGATTATATAATAAATGAAATACACACTTTTGATTACTAGGGCCTACACATTTTATGTTCTCCTTCTGATAAGCCATCATGCACAAGATTTTACACTACAATACCTAATGTGGGCTGGTCAGCAGGTGATTTTATTTTTTCCCACACAGAACTGACTGTCCAACATCCCATTGGCTAGTTTACATTCAGTCAGGGGCTGTCAATCACTTAGTTACTGGAAGGGCTGGGCTAATAACAGTGTCAAAGCAAGGCTAATTAGTGAGCCCCTTGCTGCATGTAGTTCCCCCTCTCTCTGCCTCCCCATTTCCTGTCTCTCTCAACTAACCTGAAGCAAAAACAAAACAAAATATTCTTTAAAAAATAAATTAAATCTTTATCATGCAACAATATCTAACAGCTACATCATCATATCAGCTGCCTCATGTTCCTGATGTTTAGAGATACTACTACAAACTTGTCTTCTTCCTCAAAAGTGTATGAAGTGACTGTGATATTCTGAAACGTAAACACAAACAGCGGCTTTGTCTGTCGCCTGTTTTATGGTTTGAAGCTAATGTTAGCTAGCTAACCCTCAAATCCTGCTTCGTGGGGCAGAACAGAGCTCACTATCATCATCATCATCATCAGCTGAGAAACAACAGATACTGTCATAAATGGCAACGCTGCCCGTGTCTTTTATTGCATTTGACTGTGTTTCTGCTGTTCTCTGCTGTCACTCTACCTGTTCAGAGCAACCTGCAGCAGGGGGAGGCTGTAATCTGTCACTCTGTTGCCTCTTTTTGAGTGAGAATGAAGAAACTCATCTGCATTTTACATAGTTAAAGAATGTGTGTCAAGGATTATAATGATACTTTAGTGTGAACATGCACCGTCATTAAGTTTCTTCTCCAACTAAACAAATCTGTTACACAGCATTCAGTTTACCTTGACAGCAAACTGGACACCGTGGGCGCAGTGTGGATGTTTCTCCACAGGGTGGCAGCAGAGGACCGACTGATGAGTTCAAGATCAGCAAGTTCCTTTAGTATCAGAGACGATAGACGACAGTAGAGGGTAGTGTAGACTTGTACAAAAAGTTGGTTGAGAGTTAAATTATTTTTATTTTAAGGTTTACAATTTATATATATAAAAAATGTTTATATTATGCTGTTTTATGTTCTTTTTAAATGGTTTGTCTTTATGTAAAGCACATTGAGTTGCCTTGGTATGAAATGCGCTATATAAATAAAGATGCCTTGCCTTACTCTATTGGATTGTGTGTTTTCTGTGTTGCAGTTCAGGTCTGTCCAACGGGCCCAGTGCAAACCTGCTCACCATTCCCAAGCAGAGGTCTTCCTCTGTCACCCTCACATACCACGCAGGGCCCAGGAGAGCAGGTGAGACTTGAAACTATTCACAGATGTTATGTTTTTTTTATTTTTATTAATGCCTCAAATTCTCACTAAGTGTTGCTGCTCCCTTTCGTCCTCCTCAGGTGCGTCTCCGAGCCTGAGCCCGGTCACCTCACCGAGCCACAGTCCCCCCGCAGTAGGTATGGGCTCCACCTCGTCCGTCGTCACTCGATCGCCTGTGGAGTTCCCCGACACGGCCGACTTCCTGACGAAGCCGAGCGTCAACCTGAACCTGCACAAGCCGCTGGGCTACACCCTCAGCTCATCTGATTTCCAGCAGGGTTTCCGTAGCCCCTCCTTCTCCCTCTGCACCGGGTGAGAGCCGCTGTGTTGAACTTGGATGTCCCTGTGTCTTATTTCATCCTTCCTTTCAGACAGCGGTTATAATGTGTTGTCTGTTCCAGATGTGGACGCCAGATGCTCAAAGGAGTTTCCAGTAGTGACACGGGGGAATCTCATCAACCATTCAGCAGCGAGGCTCAACGCAGGCGTTCAGGTGCATACATCTACATATAATGCACATTATACAGTGCCATGGAGTGGTGCTACAGTATTAAAGAGGATTCACTCTGCTTTGGATGTAAAAGTTGATGCACACAAACACAGGCAGAGGTGCAAAGTCGTGTAATAGTTGATAAGAAGAGAGTTAAAACTTTATTAATAATCTTCAAATTAGCTAATTTAATTTAGGAAAAGCAAACCGACAAAAATCCTGCCTGTTGGGGCAGAACAGAGCTCACCATCATGAGCTGGGAAACAACAGATACTTTCACAAATTACAACACTGCCTGTGCCCTTTATTTTGTTTCCACTGCCATCAAAATAAAGCAACTTTCACATCTTAACTTTATGAATTCTAGTATTCAAAAGGCATTATATTTTCTGACTGCAATGTATTCACTTAAATTCAATTTAAAACACATGAATGTGACTCGTTCAATGTTCTTACACATGTATGTATGTGTTTTGTATGTGTGATCTGCACATGCAGGAGGCGAAGGGCTGGATTTCACAGGTGAGCCTCTGATCAGGGAGGAGAGCGTGACGGAGGAGTTGTCGGGAGACTTCGCAGGGAGCCAGGGGCAGACGGAGGAGGAGAAGGAGAAGAGCACGAGCAGCACAGACAAGCAGACTCAGGAATCAGAGGTGTGTTTCAGACAGTTTCTGCTCATATGATGCAGCACAGTGCACTGGAGAGCACATGCTTTTATCTGGACTTGTTCACAATTAAGCATAAGTTATGTATTTGGTTTTCATACATTCATAATGCTTAGTCAGCTCAACCTACAACATATTAACTTTATTAGTTACATTTAAGTTTCCATATTTCACTAATCACACCTCATTCAGTAAACAGACTTTATGATTAAAACTTTCCACCTGTCAGAAATCAAATGCTTGACGATCTTTTATTATTTATTTGTAAGATCAGGGTTTTGCATGTTCAGGACATTCTGTATCAGTGGAAATGATTCTGTATCTGTGCTGATCTCTACCACCTGTTCCGATCTGATGGTGTGCAGGGCGAGAAGGAGTTCAGACTAGATCCCATGCTGGACGACCATGACGCTCTCATGGAGAGGATGAACACCTGGAACTTCCAGATCTTTGACCTGGTGGACAAAACAGGAGGGGAGACGGGACGGATACTTAGCTACGTTAGTACAACAAACACTAACCAAGTATTTGTGTAACATGTCCTAACAAATACATAGATACATTTGTTAAAAAACAGGTTCTGTTAAGTCTGATATCGTGCAAGAGCCGTCTTTATGGCAGCACTTTTTGCCTTGTAGTCCAACTTTAATTCACCCATGTCTGGTTATGTGAGGAATTTAGGAGTTAAGATCTGTGTGACCAACCAGTTTTTTGTGATTTTAGTGATATTTCTTCCACTGATCATCAGTGATCAGTGATCAGTGCGTTGCGTTGATGTTTCAGTGACACCGTCTTGTGTTTCCTCAGGTGACGTACACCCTCTTCCAGGATACGTGTCTGTTTGAAATTTTCAAGATCCCAGTGAGGGAGTTCATGACATACTTCTGTGCTCTGGAAAGTGGCTACAGAGACATTCCCTGTGAGTCTTCATTTGTTTTCTAATATTACCCCAGGATGTGCATATATACATTATTATTTAAGGTATTAAATAGCTATTGCATGGCCTTGCTAAAATGCAGATTACTTCACTTTACTTTATTAATTTGTCCTTTGAAGGGCAATTTGGTTTGCAGCACACACACACACAAGACACACATTCGACAGTCGCATTTGAAAAAAAACAAACATACATGATAAAACACACAGGATGTTAGCAGCAAGGTACAGCAAATACAAGTGTTACTGTACAACATTAAAGTGCATAGAGAATAAGTAACAATAAATAGTTACAAATGCAAAATAGCAGAGATATAGGCAGTGCTATCACCTCCTCCTCTCTGCGTCACTAATCTACATGGTAAAATGGACAAATTAAAACTAATTGTGGTTAAAAACTCACAGATCATAACCGAGTCCATGCTACTGATGTGCTCCACGCTGTCTGGTACCTGACCACTCGACCAATCCCTGGGTTCCAGCAGATCCACAGTGAGCATGTGACAGGAAGTGACACAGGTAAACACCATGGATACAGGTGGGCCCATAAACTCATTAGTCGTAGCTTGTTGTGGAGCAGCGGTTGTGACGTTGACGTTTGTTCAGCGTCTGCTCACAGTTTTGTGCGACGGCCTCCACTCAACCGACTCCTCTCATCTCATCAACAAGTCATTATTTAAAATATATGTATATTTTGTTTTTTTGTGTATATCGCTGTTCATAAAATGTGCAAAAATAAATCTGACATGTAAAATGTAGTTGTTATTTATCAAAAGAGATGTAGGTGTACTGATCTCAATGCAGAGCTTGTGGTCAGTTTAAAAGTTGGCTGTATGACGACAATGACTTAGGAATTATGTCCATAAAGTTCAATTTGTCCAAGTGGTGTAGTAGTGCACTGATATTAATTTAATGAATCAGGTCAAGTTTTAATCTGAGTTTCCCTTCCGGGAATGAAGCTCTGAATGATGGGACGAGATGAAGAAGAAGGTTTCAGGCTTGAAATTAAAAAATCCTAATTTATTTTAACCAAGGCCTTTAGAGAAGAGATAGAAAACTTCTTGGAAAATGTATATGTTTTTATCTCAAGACAGACCGTAAGAATCCAAATGACCAAATTAGTCATTTTCCTTTTGATCACACTGTGTGTGTGTGTGTGTGTGTGTGTGTGTGTGTGTGTGTGTGTGTGTGTGTGTGTGTGTGTGTGTGTGTGTGTGTGTGTGTGTGTGTGTGTGTGTGTGTGTGTGTGTGTGTGTGTGTGTGTGTGTGTGTGTGTGTGTGTGTGTGTGTGTACTGCTGCTCTATTATTCGCCTGCTCTCTGGTGTCACTAATACAGTAATTCTGACCGATTCTGTTTGTGGCTTTTAGTCGTCTCTTCTCGGTGTGGCCTTTACTCTACAGAACACAGATGGCCTGGTTTAAAGATTCCCAGCCTCGTCTCTGCTGATAATATTTTAGCTCTATTAGAAATTATCTGAGGCTTATCCACTGACGTCTGCCACAGAGGCTGCCGGAACAGCTGTCATTTGATAAGAGGGGATAGAGAGGAGGGGATGAGAAAATGGCAGTGATATGAGAAATTGAGTAAAACAATGAATAAAGGAAAGTGGAACTGTGTGTGTATGTGTGTGTGTGTACATTAAGTTTCTGTCTGCATTTAATCCAGTTTCTGCTTTGATTGTGGAGAAAAGGGTTTTGTTTAATTGTGTAAAATCTGTCGTTTTAACCAGATTTTTTTTTACAATGACGCCAAAGGTCTACACTTCATTTATCATCTCTGAGACATTCACTGACATTCAACCTTGTCTGCTGTCGTGTTCCAGATTCAGATAGTGGGATCTCTCCGGGCAGGATATCCTACGCTTCCTCCAAGAGCTCCTCGATTTCAGATGACAGCTACGGCTGCCTGGCCTGGAACATACCTGCCCTGGAGCTCATGGCTCTTTATGTAGCAGCTGCAATGCACGACTACGACCACCCTGGTCGCACAAATGCCTTTCTAGTAGCCACTAATGCACCTCAGGTAACCCACAGCATTTATCAGTACTTGCAAGTGTTGCACGACGAATACACATTTATTTTAGCCCTGTGAGACATGCAAACGTCCTTCAATCTTCAAAATATGGGTTCACATGCTTAACGCAAAGCCAAGATATACTTAGTATGAGTGAAATGAAAGTAGTCTTTTAAGATGCAAGGTTATTATCATTATTGTGACATAAAAGTGTTGTTCTGATGTCCTGATATGGTCTCTACAAACTGCGTCTCACATGAGATCATAGACAAGATTAGCTGCACAACACATGGCCATTTAATCCCATTGTGCTCTCACTGTGGTCAGTCATGTAGACGGCAGGTGAAAAGGTTAAACTGCGTGCCCCAGTTTAAATATTGCATTTTCACAATGTGACCATTGATAGCACCCACACTGTCTGGCTTTTGTAAAAGTCCCAGGAAAGTGGGTTAAAAGGAAGCAGAAGGAACCCTGAACCTATTGATTGCTGACAATGTTGACAACCAACCACTATTTCTGTTAACACTTTCTCCATATCCAACCTTCTCCCTTCAGCTACTGTATACTTGAGCTTGTTACCTTTTCTTCTTTCGCAACCAAATACCCACATGTCCCTTTTATCTCATTTATCGAGTGCTTGCTATTTTTAAATCCATTACAAATTGTGTAACACATATGCAGACGCGTTATGCAAGCAAATTCATTCCTGACATATTAGAGCAAATTGTAGGAATCTTCTTAGTGTGCCATCTTTCTTTCCTCACTCTCACCACTTGTCTTTTTTTCCTCCTCCTCGTGTGCGTTGCAGGCAGTGCTGTACAACGACCGCTCGGTGCTGGAGAACCACCACGCTGCGTCTGCCTGGAGCCTCTACCTGTCCAGGCCCGAGTTCAACTTCTTGGTCAACCTGGACCACGTGGAGTTCAAGCGTTTTCGCTTCCTCGTCATCGAGGCCATTCTGGCTACAGACCTCAAGAAGCACTTTGACTTCCTGGCTGAGTTCAATTCCAAGGTCTGAGATGAGGAAATCTTAAAGATTGCTTGAGTTAACATGATCAGAATAGATAATAATCTATTGATCCTTTAATTTCTGGCAAGCTATTGGTGGAAACTTTAGCAGGATGGTATGTTGAAGTTGAAATTGAATTTGAATAGCAAACCTCATAATGGATGCCGAAAAAAACCCTCTGTCATAATCTTAAGAGTTGTCTTAATGTTTCACTACATGATCTGAGTCGCTGTCGAGTGAGTGTAAAATGATTTACAGAGTATAAAAGTAGTTTCTTTGGATTTTACGTTCTTATCATATTTCACAAATCAACAAAACATCTCATTTCCTGTAACTTATTAACAAAGTATAGTAGGTTTCTATAGAGATTCTGATAAAGTCAGACAAGGTTTAGCCAAATGTAAAGCTTGTAACTGCGGTGAATGATATAAAAGCATGGACGACTTTCTAACAATCTGGAGTTTATGGATATTTAACAGAGAAAACACTCACTCTCTTAAGCTAACCTGAATGAGCAGATTTTGCCATGAAATGATGCATGCATGACTCACATCATGCTGAGACTCGGATCATGTGACAAAGTTAACGAACATAATGCAGCATTACAGATGTAAACAAACAAACAGCTGGATAGTTTGTAAAAAGACGTCCATCTTTGTCTGTCTGTGAACAGGTGAACGACGTGAACAGCCCAGGAATTGATTGGACCAATGAGAACGACAGACTGCTGGTGTGCCAAGTGTGTATCAAGCTGGCAGATATCAACGGACCGGCCAAAGTCCGTGACCTGCACCTCAAGTGGACCGAGGGCATCGTCAATGAGTTCTATGAGCAGGTACTGAAGGTTCAAGCTGCAGCAACACAAACCACTCTCCTCTATCTGCATCTTTGAAAAAACTGCCACAATCACAATCACCTTCAGACAAGACACACAACTGGCAAATTCCTATTTATCTAATTGAGTTTACAAATACAATAAACAAGGTCAAACGCAACGAGTAGAAGATAAAACCATGAGGGAGAGGAAAATGGACAAAAACAAAGAGCAGAGATTATATGAGTGATGTCTGTGGATCCGTAGTACACAGTTCAAAGATGACTGGGAAAAAAAAACATGAAAATCCTCTCAGCTCAGTTAATTTCATAATTCAGTCTTTATTGTTCCTTTTTTGGAAAAGACAGACACGATAAAACAAAACAAGTGTCAGTCAGAAGCTGTAACAGTGATGTCATGTCTGTGATTGTACTTCAGTTTGTCTCGATGAGGAAACTTTAACCCTTGCCGTCGCTTTTGATCCGCAGGGAGATGAAGAGGCCAGGTTGGGATTACCCATCAGCCCCTTCATGGACCGCTCCTCTCCACAGCTGGCCAAGCTACAGGAGTCCTTCATCACTCATATTGTAGGCCCGCTCTGTAACTCCTACGACGCCGCTGGCCTGCTTCCTGGCTACTGGATCAACGAAGAGGGATCGGATGAAGACGACGAGGGGCAGGTGGACACGGACACGGATGAAGAGGAGGATGAGGAGGATGAGCTAGAAGATGAGCTGGCACCAAGTAAGATTTGACACCCGGTCTTTAAAGTTCAGCAGTGTCACCTCACCTCAGTCAATCCCTATAGTCATAGCAGTAGGTTCGTTACCTTTAATTGTCAGTGCAAGCTATTTTTAGAACGGCGGAGCAGAGCCGAGAGCTGCTCAGAGCTACGCTACGGAGGCTCATGGGATTTCTTGGTTTCCCTCATCAAACTCATCAAATACACAATCCAACAACTCCAAAACGCTCTGGTGGACAAGTTGTGACCTGCACATTCACCACGCTATGAGATAATAACAGAATGTTACGAGACAGAGTTGTTTTAGAGGTAAAGTCATGCAAAACCGCTGATGCGTGTTCCCATCAGGGGCAGTTTTTCGGCAAGCAGTCTCTGTATTTGCCTCGAAAACAACTCTGTTACATAGCGTGGTGAATGTGCGGGTCACAACTTGTCCATGAGAGCGTTTTGGAGTTGTTGGATTGTGTATTTGATGAGTTTGATGAAGGAAATCAAGAAATTACATTAGCCTCTATAGGTAACAAACACTGAACTATATCTTTAAACATTTCTTTTGCCTCTTGTTCACTGCAGAAAGGAGGAAGAGGCGCCGCAGGTTGTTCTGCAGCATCATGCAGCACCTGACGGAGAACCACAAGGTGTGGAAGAAGACCATCGAGGAGGAGGAGAAGAGCAAAGAGCTGGGCAAACAGCAGCAGCCGGACAACCTGCTGCCCAGCCTGCCCCCCAGCCTGCCCGTCTCCCCGTCAGATGACATCCAGGTCATCCAGGAGGAAGAGGAGGGAGAGGAGCGTCAGTAGCAGGAAGATGGAAGGAAAGAACAGAGAAAGCGTGAAAAAGAAGACGAGAGGCAGTACGAGGGCACGAGTCCTGCAACCACCTGCCTTTCACACACACACACACACACACACACACACACACACACACACACACACACACACACACACACACACACACACACACACACACACACACTGACATGAGAAACACACGCAGACAGTTGACAAACGCACATAAAATACACTTTACTCCCTCTTTCTCTCTCTCACACAAACAAACACATGCACACACACACATATATTGAAAGATTCACTGTGCAGACACTCAGATGCTTAAGCAGTCACATTGTTTTTGGAGAAACAAAAAGGCCTTACTACTGTGAGCGGATCCTTGCTGCAACGGTGGGAGCCCAACTCCTATGCACTTTCACCACATGGAGAGTCGAGTGCACCCAGAGAAAAAAAAGAGAAAAGCACCAGAACTGAGGAGGAAGGTGCAGAAGAAGAGAGTGGACGGGGTCCAGCATTAACTTGCCCTCCATGGTAACCTGGCTGTGATGCTGCCTTGAATGCAAAGCGCTTAACACCTCCCTTAGGTACAAAACAATTCCTATCTATTTAAAGAATAAGAAAAAGAAAAGAAAGGTAGAGGAAAAACAAGGAAGACAGCGACATCATCAAGCGATTGATACCCTTTACCAAAGTGAACAGTTCAAACATGGAAAGACAAGAGACTGAGACTGTTTCAGCCTCAATGTCAGGTATATTTTTGAATTATATATATACATATATATATATCAAATGTGCCTGTCTGAACCTTTACTGAGTCCATATTGGCCCAGAGCCTAGGCTTGTGTAGTTCTCTCTCCTTGCTGGCGACACGAAACACTGTATCAGACTCAGTCACAGAGACATTATTGAAATGTTGACTGATTATTAGCATTATATCTGCATCATTTTTGATGCTTTTACTCATGTGTACCACCCGTCTCCTTTTTTTTTTTTTTTTTTTTTGATCCTTTTAACTCTCCTTGCTTCATTTTGTGTGTGTGAATATATTTTTGGGCGGGAATGTGATAGAGAGAATGAGTAGGGAGAAAGAGAGCACATTTTTAATTATTTTAGTATGCAATTTGTGTGTATGTTTGTGTGTCCTTTCAGTAATGGTTGGTTTCTAATCTAATCAGTGAAATGTCCTCTGGTGTTTTAACATGTTGCATTCAGATCAGGAGTGCTGTTTCAATGAATGGATTCTTCATTTTCCTTTTTTGATTATAAGTATTTTTTTAAAGGTTACTCAGGATTCACGCAAAGTTGAATAATTATTTTGCAAGAATTTATGTCATTAATATGAAATACACTTTAAAAAAAACTAAGAAAATTAAACATCTGGGTGACTGAAGTAGTTTGTAATCTCTTAATGAACAACTTGACTACAAACAAATTCAAGCAATTGAAATCCTCTGTGACAGAGGAACATACAGTATGTGCTGTCTCTTGGCCATTCATACACTGTTTGCATAACCTTTTTACAACCTCACTGGAGAAAAAGCTTATCTTGATTGTCAGCAGACTGCAAACGTCTCTCCTGCAGCAGCAGCAACACAACACGTACAATTTTGCAGTTCTATAACATTATATTAGATAATGTTGTTTTTTTAATTCAATGTTATCTGCGTTGCTTTTAAAACAAACAGTACAGTGTCTACATGTTTGTGTTGCAGTCCACCAGCAAACACCGATGTTTAGACAAACTGAAAGCTCACCCATCTCTCTCTTTTTCCTCATTTTCAGTTTTATTTTATTTTTATTTTTTTGCCAAACCCATAACCAGTCGGCCAGTGTGTAAAGAAGGGATCCAGGGTTTCATTTCACTTTACTTTTGTTTATATCTATATCTATATATTTATATAGGTATAGATATAGATACATATATATATTATGACATGCCATGAGGCAGGTTTAAAAAACTACTATTTCTCTATTTTTGTCTCTAAGAACTCTTGGCATTCCACTAGAATAAGACGTTTTATGAAAGGGAAGGCAGAGTTGTTGCCTCGCTCCTTTATCACCTTATTAAATCATTATCTCTGGAGAAAATGTTAAGTAAGCAGTGTAAATCAAGTTAGTGATATTTAAAGACAAAAAAATAGATAAAGGTGTGCACATTTTAATACCAAACAAGTGTTTAGCCGCTGTACAAAAGAGTATGTGCATATAAATATATATTTTTTAAATAATCAAATGAATGCATCTGTTTTCTACATGCAGCTGACATATTGTACATTGAGATCCTGTAATTACCATTGTGTTTCCAGAGTTTTTATCTACTTCTATTTACAGGTGTGGAACTGTGGGATTTGGTGTTTTGATTTTGATTTTTTTTTTTTTCACTTGGTTTCAGCCTCTCCCTGTTCTGTATCATAACCACTCTTGTATTCTTCATTATCTCTCTCTATCACTGTCGTCTCAGTCAACCCAACTAGTGCCAAACTTTACCTACATACAGTAGTTTGTGGGCTGTGATGTGCTGATTGATTGGCAGCATTTCCTCTGGGCTCCAGTACTGTTCATGCAAGACAAACACTTCTGAGCCAAATATTCCACCGGGCTCAGAGTGGCAGTGACAGTGGCGAGAGTCGGAGTCGGACTCAGGTCAGAGCCATATACATTCTGACAGCTCTGTCGTCAGTTTTTTCACATGGACCCATGCTGGATCATAAAGCCTTGGTAGCTCCCGACCCCACATATTCTGGCTCATTAAGTTGTAAAAGTTTGTTGGCTTCTCACTGTGCAGTCTTTCAAACCACAGTGTCCTCTAATGATTGTGCCATAAATACATCTATGAATGGTTGTTACCCTTATGTAGCATCAATATACGTACGTTTGTCTAATGTAACCATTCACCCTTATCTACATTGTGGGGGCAACTGATTTTTTGTTGTTATTTATAGCTGTCATAAAACACCATCCCTAAAGTATCAGCAGTTCTCATTGATTTTTATTGGTGTGTGCGTGTGTGTGCGTGTGAACTCACAATATATTTATTTAACCCTGCTTTCTTTTTTTTTGGCCATGCCCCCACCGAATAAACAAGAGAGCAATCAAAAAAACTCTCACATACACGTATTGTAAACCCACATATTGGTTTTCAATTGTAAGCCCGATAAGGCCTCCTCTCAGACCAGTGTGTGTGCACAAACTGCTAAGCATAGCCATTGCACTTCTCAGAATGGGCTGAGTTACTCCCTTATCATTTTATGAATGCATAAAACCTGAGTTAACCTGAACATAAGTGTAGTCAGCCTACAGTATGTGGGTGTACTTAGCCTTTAAAGCTGTATGTTACATAAAAAAGGCTGCTTATATTGATGATAAATTTCAGTTCCCCTCAGCACTAGCCCAGCGTTTTGAGTCTTTGAGAGTAAGGTTTTCATTTTATGACCCAAACCTTTTGTTTCATTTCACTCTCAATGCTCTCATCAGTGTTTTTTGAGTGAAAAAGTTATTTTGAAAATTGATTCCACAGTACACGAACAAAACACCAAACAGATGAAGACAAAGTTGGCAAAGTTGCTGAAGAACCAGACATTTAAGGTAAAAGGTAAAAAGAACAGTAAATACTGGATTTACATTCAGGCTGTCTGCATTGTGATTCCAATCTAATGCTTATATTTTCCACGTGTGCCTAAATTGTCAATTAACCACTTAGCGGACATGTTGGCCACTTCCTGCTGATTGTGTCAGTGTGGTTGGTTAGAGCTTGTTGTGCTGCCCCCAAGTGGCTAAAAAAGATACAAGTTAATATAGGAAATAGCATCTACTCAACATGGATGCACGGAGCATTATGTGTGGGATTGTCAGTGCATTCCTCTTGGTTTACAGATGTCAAAATGGTTATGTTGTGTCCTGGGACTTAACAGGCAGAGACTCAGTATAAGGGCGGTTGTGCTCTGTGACACATTTCAATCACAAAATTCTGAGAATCTGAAATGTTCGATTTGGTTTTGAGAAATCTAGCAGAGGTTAAAAGAAAAAAGACATAATTCATTATCTTATCTTAAAAAAACAATTTATTAATACACAAAATACCACCAGTATTGCAACAAAAAAAGACAAACAAATGTCAAAACCTCAATGCAGTACTTTGTTAGTACTGATAAGCACCATTTAGCAGAAATCGGTGTTGCAAAGTCAGTTTTTAGAAATCCACCAGGGTTGCATTTGCCTTCTGAGAGAAAGATTTTCCATAGAGCGCTATCCCTGGAGGAGGGGTCAGAGTCAGTTCAGATGACGTAAATCCTGGCCCCCGTCCAGCTCCAACACACAGTGTTCAGAACTTTCTTGGAAAGTCTGTTAGTCCAATTTTGTCCCTCAACCACGAAACAGTGGTGGCATTTGTCTGACCTGAAGCTGTCCAGACAAGTCAGGGCTATGAACCATCATAGGTGTACTTAGTATCAATCATTGACATATACATGTACCTGACCCATCACTACCGCATGGACATTTCACTCTCCGGGCTCAGGGGATCTCTGAACTCCAGAGATCTATATCATTACCACACTTATGTTTCCGGGATGTCCTTCCAGCAGAGTCCTGTCGCCTCCCCTGCTGCCTTAAAGGTATTGTGCAAACATGCATCCCTCTCAGTAAGAGAATTTCATAGTAACTGAATAAACCGGATCGCCCACTCACGTGTGGCAAGCCACCTCAGCCACTGATAATCCTTTGGAAAAAACTGTAATGCACCGAAAACATTACAATTCGGTGACACAGACAGTTTTATGCACCTCTATCGTGTGGTTGCATTGCTGTGCAAAATAGTTTAAAAAAAAGAAGCTGTAAATAAATGTCCGCTTGCCTACTTGTGATAAGGAGTGTCTCTGGAGCAGGGAACTTTCTGTTGCCTGCGGACAGCGCAGATGGAGTAAGGTTTGGGCTGTAGGGTCATGCCCAGTTTGGGAGCGACAGTCGGCACAGCTCCTGGTGGGAACTGAAGATGAAACCTCTGTAACAAAGTGGTGAAAAAGAGGAACATCTCCATCCTGGCCAGTTGTTCACCCAAGCATTGACGCCTCCCTGAAAAGAGAAAAGTCCTCCATTTAGACCAACACACAAGCACATGTGACTAATATGTATAATAGGTTTAAGATAAAAGGGTTTTGAAGTGACAGTGTATATTTCACAATTATCCTTAGTTTTATATTTCTAATGCATATGAGCATCTGAAAGCCTCAAGTAACATGGAAAGTTGGAAACATTTCTAAAGTGATTCCTGAAAACAATTTGTGGTTAAAACGAAATAGCCACTGATGATCCCTGACTCATTAAAGATTAAGAAAGGTTATGAGACTAACCCAAGGAGAAAGGAAGGAAGGCCTCTCGCCTCACAAAGTTGCCATTGCTGTCCAGAAACCTCTGCGGTGAGAAAACACCAGGATCGTTCCAGTACTTCTCATCAAAGTGCACTGAGTAGAGGTTTGTGATCACCATGGTGCCTTTGGGGATTGTGTAGCCGTTGACTTTTGCATCCTGGGAGGTGGCACGGAAAATACCAAGTGGGACGATGTTGCAGAAGCGGAGAACTTCGTGCAGAACGGCCTCAACGTAGGGCATCTTCTGCTTGTCCTCCAGAGTGGGCGCCCTCCCGTTGGCCAACACGCTGTCGATCTCTTTGTGCACCCGCTCTTAGTACAGAAAAACAGACGCCACTATCAGGCATGTATTCATGCATAACATAACAATTACATTCAGAGCAAACACATTTTTCTCTTATGGTCGAACCATTATTAAAACGTTTTCAGATTGAATCGATGCTTCTATTGCAACTGACCTTGTATGTTGGGGTAGAGAGCCATGTACAGCATGGCCCAGCGCAGGGTGTTGGTGGTGGTCTCTGTACCAGCAATTATGAGTTCTCCAACCGAGTAGATGAGATTCTCATAGGAAAAAGAGGAACTGGGATCTCCTGCATTCTGCTCCAACTCGTCCAAATAGGCGTCAACATAGTGACGAGGAACGTGTGGCACCCTGCCCTGAGAGAAACCCTGAATAACCTGCAGTAAAAAGTCATAAACCTCGGCAGCGTTGCGGAACAGCTTCTGGTGCTTTCCAAAGGGCACGTACTCAATCCATGGGAAGGCATTGTAGAGTAAGGCCCAGCCGCTCACTGCTAGTTCCACATTCTCACTGAATATCTCAATCATGTGCTGGAAGTTGCGGTCGTCGTATGTAAATCGCTGTCCGAAAATGATCAGGTTGGTGATGTTGGACACGGCGTTAGTCACGAGGTGTTTGGGGTTGAAGGGTTTCCCCTTGTGTTCATCGATGGCGTCAACGAAGAACATGCACTCCTCTGAGATCTTCCTCTCAAACATCCTCTGCCCGCTGCCGAAGTAACGGAAAGAGTTGCAGGCCAGTTTACGGTGTTCAATCCAGCCTTTGCCGTATTTACAATTCAGAAGACCTGTGGATAATGGAGAAAAAAAATAATTTAATCACTATACAGATAATAATTAAAGGTTCATTTTATCGCTTGTAATCACATCACAGCATCTTACCGCCCATTTTGGTCATTTTCTTGAACAAGGGCAACGATGGACGATCAGCGAACACCTCGCTCTGATGGTAGAGACATTCTTTGACACAGTCGTATCCATTCAATACCACAGTGAGGATGCCTCCCAGGTCAAGACTAAAAATCTGAAATGTACACATTGTGACATGAGCACAACTCCCTTTTGTTCTTTGTGCACATTTCTATTCACATTTGCTAAGGAATGAGGAACAACTGTGGACATGTTGCAACATTTAACTTGAGCTCTGCTCTCCAGAGTGGAGTTTGATGAGACAGACAGATGAGGATGAGTTTAACTCCCATTACAGTGAATGAATCCATCTGACCCAGCTCTGCACCTAAATTAAGTTTAACTTTACAAATGACAGTTAGCAGAAGCAACTCTGTGACCTAATATGTGTCTACTGGGAGGAGGCTTTAATTTGTGGGAGACCCTGATTTGCCAGTTATTCTCCTCCAAGCTAATGCAACAGAGCGCCAAAATGTCAGGGCGAGTCTCCTTTGTTTCAGGAGGATTTTCCTATGTGTGTGTGTGTGTGTGTGTGTGTGTGTGTGTGTGTTTGTATATACGTGTGTATGTGTGTGCGTATGAAACCTCTTAGAGAAGCTCATGCACAGTTTGCACAGCCCTCGGCTAAAAATACCTGCAGACCAGTCACCAGACATGAAAAGCGCTGAGTCGGCTGTGTCGTTACCTGTCCGTGAACTTCGCTCTGCTTCTTGAGGAAAACGTGCGGCTCGGTGGCCAGCGACATAATATTCCCTATCACAGGGATGGGAGATGGACCAGGAGGAAACCCCGGGGGCCTCCTCTGCTTGACGAGCTGGCGAACCAGCAGGAGAGCGAGGAGGGCGACAGCCAAGCAGCCCACACCGAGCAGAGCCTGCGCGCTGGACACCGGCACCAGGGACGGCGACTTTATTGAAACCATCTTTTCCAAACTGTCTCTTCCCCTCTCTGCTGCCAGACGAACCCTGCTGACTTCGGCTTCCCCTCAGACGAACTGAAGCACATATGTATCATCTTGCACATTTTCTATCCCCCGCCTCTAAGGCGAAGATTGGCCAGAAAGTCAGAGTCAGCTGTTCGTGAACTTTGCTCTGCTGCTGATCAATAATCGGGATCATTTAGGTGGTTATTAGGTTGAGATCCTGCCTGCTTTTAATTAACCTACAGAGGGGGCGGGACGTTATAAAACCACAGTAGATCAGGCCCAGTTATTGATCGTAAAAAAGCTTCGCCTATTAAAGTTGAAAACTTCTTATTAAACGTAAAATGCACTCCCAAGTTGAACTCACGTGCACATACGGATCTTGGATGCAAGGAATGAGAATGACACGTGCACAAGCACTAATTGACATCACCAATTATGTAAGTATGATTTAAATATATCATATAACAGTGGAGGCGGGGAGGCGGGGAGGAGACCTCAGACTAAACCGCAGTTTGCAGTGCACACAAAGTCTGGAAGCCTCTTTCCTCGTACAGCCTCTTACATGGAAAACGCTGCGGCGCGTTTAGGGTCAAAATCAGACTCTGGGAAACGTGAATGTTTAAAGCTGCAGCTTCCTCCGCCATAAACAGAAACAAGGATCAGCAGAAACAGTCGACAACACCACCTGAGAGCTGCAGCACAGACTATGCATACTCCAGTGTGCAAACTATGCACACGAGTATGCAACAGTTTCATATTAAAATCAAGAACTTCCAAGTAGACACCATTGAGTGAGGAGACAATAATAGTTGCTGTCCGCAAATGTCAAGTAAAGTATAGTCTGTCAACAGGCAGCACCACAATAAAGGCACTATATTGTAGGATACATGTTCTTAGACATACACCACCAGGCCTAAACCAGCTATGTCCACTGTGCTACAGATCTCCTCTCAATCATGTAGTTGTTTTTAAATAGAAATACATTGAATAGATCTTTTTCAATGCATATCCATGTAATGAGATAATAAAGACATGGGGGGAGGTATCAACAACTTTCTCCAAACAGAGGCAGAAAAAATTGTATTTTAGTGAGTAAAACCAACTGAAACCTGTGACGATACAACAGAGAAGCAGGAAGCAGCAGAGTTGAGACTTTATTGATTTCATTTATTTCACATCTGTGCAGGACACCTATTGTTTCACTTTTAAGGGGTGTAATATTACTTAAGCCGACAGAAAACTGCTGCAAACCAAATATTTTGAAGAAATATTAATATATTTTTGATTTTGTTTATTTCCAAACTATAGCTTCTTTCTTTCTTTTTTTCTTTAAAGCACTGCAACATTGCTTTCATATTAGATAAGTCTTAAGTTTTTTTCTATGCTTGAGCAAAGACACTTTTTCTAAAACACTATTATCCACAGGATTATGTAATGCACTGATAGTAATTACAACAGAATATAAAAAGAATTACACCGAAACGTGGAAAGCTTCTTTTGTGTATCAACATTGAATTCACGGAGGTTCTGGCGAAGCACATTTGTTTATTAGTTAGCCTGTTTTGGTTTTAAAGCAAATAAACTTTGCCCCAGTAAGCTGCTGCAGGTTCTTTCACCTCAACGCGTTAAAGGTTAGGTCCTGCACTACATTCAGAGGTCAAAGGTTATGGCATGCACCACATTCCAGACTTGCAGGGTTATGTGAGATTTTTCAGACTTGTAGGCTGAAAACCTGAACTCATCCAGAGCGGTGCAGGTCAGGACTGTGCAGGAGTCTCCTAATGGATGGGTATTGAGTTTCAAGATTGCAGGGCAGTGGTTGTTTGTTTTGTTTTAACCAAGTGAATCAAAATCCATAAATAGATGTTACACAATATTTGCTAAATATTTAGGATAATCCAATCCAATTCCTAGACTACAATCACTACACAATGCGGTTGTTTACGTTTTTTTTTTTTGGGGGGGGGTGTTCTTTTGCCCCTGTGCTCTGAGCTAAAGTGAAGATTGATGGACCTTATAGCTATTAACACTACTAAAGGTGTTATTCTATTAACAATTTGCACTTTTGTAAAAGCATGCTCTCCACATTGCGGTGTGATCAGTTCATCATGACTGACTCCTCATTAGACATGAAGTTGTTTATTCAGCTGTTCCTTCCTGCTGAGGCAGCTGGGAAGCATTTTTTTCTTAGATGCCTCAAACGGTCTCTACAGACCTCTCCCAATCATTCAGATTTGTCAGGGCGACCTAATGAGGACATTCTTGCTAATTACTTCTATGCTTCCTGCCAACTTCCCCAGACTCAAAAGCTATCCTAGAAGCTGTATGCCAATCTGTCAGTTTTAATCAAATAAAGATGGTTTCACTGTTGCATTATCTTGTTGAACACAAGTGACAAGTGTCCAGGTGGTAAAATGGACCACCGTTTGAAAGTAACATGGATGCGGGAAAAAAAGGAGAATCAGAGAATCCTTTAGAAATAACAACATTGGAAAAAAATTGGAATAACTACTGCTATTATTATTATTATTATTAAAAAAAATATTTAAAAATGTCCAACATTTTTATGTTTGGAGTGGAAGGTATGAATATCATGAGGTTAGTTCGAACAGATTTCACTGGTAGAGCCCAGTAACCGTATCCCATCTGGAAGAAAATACCGGTTTTCTTTCCATCTGTATTGTAAAATATTATTTTGGGCACATTCTCTCAAATGTACATAAGAATATATTACATTTTGTTCAAGGGACAATCAAATTTTACACATGAAGTTCAGTTAACTTGTTAAGAGAAGTTCCACTCTGACTGTAAAAACAGTTATATAATGACCCAGATTTTAGAAACTAACCCAGATAATGTGATGAGGGTTATCTCGGCCTGGGCTGAGACTTTTTTTTTTAACAGTAAGGCTGAACTATAAACTGGAATTGGCAGGAGTGAATGAAGCGTGATGAGGAGTGTGATGAGTCACATGATTTATTAAATTGTAGAAAGGATCATACATTTACAGAGCAGGATATTTCAGCCTTGGCTGCATTGTGTTTTTGTTTTAAACATTCTCTTTTAAATTTATGCTAGCAAGTTGCACAAAAATATCTGGTGTATACATTTAATAAGATACTGTGGAGTCATGAATCTCTCAGGCTAATTGAGGAAATTAAATACCAGAAAAATGAAAGTATTTCACCAGAACCATGCAAAACTACGGTAATATGAATCCTGGGCATTACTCCTAATGACCTAAAATAACAAAGATTAAAGTAAAAGCTGCCAATTTATAGAGGTAATGGAAAACACAGTATGCAGTATGTCATCATATTACCCAGGTCTATGGGGTAATTTTATTCCACCCTGACCAATGCATGTGATTTAACGCAGTTACTGTGTGTGTGGTAGCAGAGTATCAGTCTTTACATTAAGGCCGCTTGAAGAGTGTTCGTCTGGCCAATCTAAACTAAAGGGCATGTGCAACATGTCTAAAGGACATGAGTGCCTTGACCACTGTTGTCCTGTGGTAAATTATTTACCATCCAGACGACTGGGATTATGAAGTGCATGTGGAAAATCTAATTACCAAACTCCTCTAATGCTGTCCAGAATCCCTTTTTCCGACAGCACAATGACAGTGACAGGCACAACAAGGACTCTTGTAATCCCTCTGTAACTACTGGCCAGGTGTTTAAATGTTAGGTTACATTTTGGTAAGCTTCCTAATGGAGAGCAGGTGGACGTCCTTTTCGCTGAGGGTTACTTACTGTTTATACTTCCATGAGGTTTTAATTTAGTTTAAATGTGGTGTTCTGTTTGAGGACGCGGGCTCAGATCTTAGGGGGGGGAGAAAAACTCAGCGGAGGACTGATGTATCTTTAACGTCACAGATAATTAAAGATCCTTCCATACGCTCAAATTTCCATAATTTCATTCTTTTACACTCACTTTGATATCACTGTAGGATCACTCCAGCTGATTATCAACTCTTGCTGCCTATTTGAATAATGCAAGCTGACGATATAGCTTTGAAAGAAATTCGCTTTGGGACTTTTTTTTTTGTCAAAGAATAGTGCTGTGACTCTGACAAAAAAAAAAAAATCATACTGACGCAACTGAGACTGTCACTGATGTGCACCGCAGTGAGAATAACGCTGCCCTCTCTGTCACAAATACTCTCCTGTGTTGTAATTAATTTTCCAGACCAATTCATGCCTAACATTTGGGAATAATGTGAAGAGTGTGAGCTAATTGCGTTCTTGACAATACACTTTCCCCCTTGGATACTAGTTTCTCAGTTTCAACTCAGAACAGGCAGTAGTGGCCTGAGAAAAGCCCCCAGACCAAAGCAGCATGAGGGGGACTTAACTTTTACAAAGACCATTATAAGCTGCGTCTCAAATGGTTTCTGGCCTTTTAAGCCATAGAGGAAAAGAGTTAGAGTGATGGTTTGATGCAATTTCTGTAGTTATAAAAAAAACAGCTGATTTTCTGTGGTCAGATTCAGTACATACTTTATTTGGAGAAGTTGGGTTGAGTAGTTTCCAAAAAGGTAAACATAAAGAAAATGTAATTTCTTAGCAAGGTACTCAAATTAGAGCAAGACAATAACAATTAATCTGTGTGTGTATCTGGAATCTCCTGCTCCTGAGCCTTTGGTCCTCCACCAGCAGTTCTGACAGTATGTGGAGCTGTTGGAGGCTAATTTAGTGCCTTGTGTGGGGCTTGCAGGCCTGCTCAATAGTACTAAAAGGCTCATCTACGCTAATGAGTTTCCTTGTGACGCAAAAAAAATAACTGGGAGGCAGGATGCTTTATGCTACATCATCCAATATTGTTACATAAAGGGAATTAGAAAATGGCCAGGGACCAAGAGCGCAGTAATTAGCTTGGAGAAACCAGATGAACACTGCTGAATTCTGAGGGAAGGTTCAGTTTATCCACAGAGCATTCACTACAATGACCTCCATAAAATGGCATTATTTTGACCAAACATATTTATACGCTACGAAAATGAGGAGGATCAATCTGTTCTACAGATTTGCAGACAGAGTTGACAACAAACTCTGGGGGGCTTCCATCAGCTTCCTCTTAATTTGTTCAGCAGTGTCCAGTCTGGTTGTACTGAAACATTTCAGGGAGCAGTTTGTGAGCATGGGGTGCACCTGGAAATGTGAACTGTCCCCTACTGTAAGATGGTCAAATGCCTGCGACTTGATGACAGGCCCATCATAATAACAGCTGACAACATGCTCTATGGTTAGGAGGCAGTTTTATACCACAACCCCAAACCAGAAGCAGAAAATCTACTAAAAATGTACTCAATAGATAAAAGATGATCAACTTAATAAAAATGCATCTTGAGTGAGTGCAACAATGTCTGCTTTGTCTTTTTATGGGGAAAACTTTGTCAGCTGCTTCAAAATAACCTCTGTGTCATGACTGGAAGAACCTTGTCACCAACAAAATGATGCACATTGTAATATACTGTAGTATTATATTAGTCCTCAGGATCGTCAGACAGACACTGCAAGGGTAGTGGATGACTGACTCTCTTAAGAGATGACTTCACTACAAATTATGCTACTGTTGCAACTTGTGCACCCGTTTCCAATACGTGGCAGCTTTTTGTGAATTGATGCAATTTGCATACAAGCTCTTTTATTGGCCTTTTCTTTAAGTGACGTGAAACTTCTGATTGGCTAGCAGCTTGAGGTAAACATCTGACTGGCCAATAGACTATGATCAAGTGCTCACTCAAGTACTACAGAAACCCACAGGGAGCATATATATAAGCCTGCACTGTGGGAGTGCTCAGCAGATTCACAATTGAGTCCTATCATTTAATTCTTCATTAGCAGAAGATTTATCATCTTACGGTAAGTAAAAGACTGCTTATCCAGATTACAGTAGTAGTTGGTTGTCTCTGACTGAAATGTTGCTGTTTTTGCAGAGTGGACTGGGTAGCTATCAATTATACTGGTGCCTACTGGTTTTTAGTGCAAGATAGATTGTGCTGTTCTGGTTTGATGATATTATGATATCTGTGGTAGGGTGCAGTTCATTCTGCTAATGGACTGTTATAGTTCCTGGAAAAGCCTCCTATAACCGTACATCAGCAATAGCGCTTCGATCTGAATGTGCGTCCTCAGCAGCTTAAACAGAAAGGGTGTGAGAGAGTGACGGAGAGGATTCAACAGCTGTGAATGCATGTAGATGAAGAAGACAACATTTTCGATTACCTTTTTTGGTATTATGTGTGTTTTCCACAGGGAGTCATAATGATGCTGAGACTCTGGTCTGTCCTTCTTGCCAATGCGCTGATCATTTGTCAGATGTACATCTCGGAGGCAGCTCCATCCAGGTGAGACTTGTGGCATTATCCCTAAAAAGTTGATTAATGTAATGTAAAAAACAAAACAAAATCATTATTACCGGTATTGTGTGCATACATTTCCTTTCTTTACTATAACTGATCAAATATACTTGATGTTAAATGTAATTTCCTTTAAATATCAAAGCCAGTCTTGCATGTTGAAGATCATCATTAGTCTTGATATAATGTCTAATGTCTTCCTATATTTTCAGAACCAACAAGGACTCCCTGTCAGATGGAGTCTCACTATCAAACGATGATGCGCAGAGGTTACTCAGAGATATGAAGGCGTTCATGCAGATAGCTTTAGATGAGCAAGACCACCAAACAGCCGATGGGATCAGGTATCTATCTGTCTGTCTCTCTGTCTATCATCAGTAATCAAATCTTTTATCAGTTAAGCAAAATGTAACATACTTTTGCTCATAAGTCCAACAGCTCCAACTTTGATGTTTATTATTTATCAAGGTAGTGAAAAAAACATAAACTAATCTCTGTCCTAATCCATTATTGCATGGACTTATTTAATTTATTCATCCATTCATTCTTTCAGCATTTAATGTGTTTCCACAGTTGGAAAACTGAAGAAAGCATGAAAACATGCATGATAGACATTAGCGAAGCAGAACGACAGCATGATAACTCAACCTAAATATTTTGGTTAACGAAAATCTTCATATGCCTGTTGGATCTTTTAGCATGCCTTTGAAATGTTAATTCCACTCAGCATTTCTGTAAATGCATGACATATTTGAAAAACATCATGCATGTAACTATAAATATTCATCTGCATGCCACAGTTACTGTAAGCCTGTTTCTGCATGTTTGTCTCTGTCTCTAACAGCTTGGATAGACCCATGTCTAAGCGTTGCACCGGCTTAAGCACTTGTGTGCTGGGTAAACTCTCCCAGGATATTCACAAACTGCAAACCTATCCCCGCACTGACGTAGGAGCGGGGACGCCTGGCAAGAAGAGAAGTCTCTCTGAGTGATATGAAAACTTTGCCACCTCATACACTTGAAATTCAGTTGTTAGCCCATTGGTTCATTGTCTGTCTGAGTTGACTTCTGCTTTTTCATCCAGCTCCATCCCTGCACCAGCTTGCTGATGCATGTCAGACTAGTTTTAAAAGAATAAAAACATTGTTGCTTTAATTTTCCATTGGCTCACATTAGATTTTGACAGAGAAATGAAAACTTAAAATTGTGTTTGGCAGTTCTGTGTAATGAATAATAAAACATAAGAACAGCTAAAAGTCTCTCTGATGGTAACTTCTTCTCTTCATGGTAATTATTTTTACTCAATAATACATTTATCTTTTAATCAAAGCCGTATTTAATTAATTCAAAATTGAAAACACACATGACAGAGAATAAGAAAATGAAGAAAGAGAGGGTAAGCATAAGCATACTGTATAACATAATCTCTTTTTTTGTTTATATGAATATTTCTTCAGAGTCTCTCATGTAGGTGTTTTATCTGATCTTTAACTTTATAACAAACTCTGGTCACTTTCTTTTTCATTCTAATAAGCAATGCAACAGCACAGAAGCGGGCGTGCAACACAGCCACCTGTGTGACTCATCGCTTGGCTGACTTACTGAATCGGTCAGGGGGACTGGGACATAGCAACTTTGTTCCCACCAATGTGGGAGCCCAGGCGTTCGGGAGACGGAAGCGGCACGGACCTGTGTGAGCTCAAGAACAAATAGGCTACATGGTATGTTACCACGCCATACTCCCATAACAGTATAATTCCTGTTCCATAATTATTTATACTGTAAGGGAGTAATTAAACAAAGCCATTGCATTTTAAATAAATGTCATCTAATCTAAGTTACAAACTAAGCCAAAGCCAGGACTAAAGTAATAATAATAATTATTATTATCTTCAATAAATCTGAATCTTTACTCAATTTTCTGTGCATCACTATACTGTTGTTTTGTTTTCTCTCCTCTCTAGGACTGAGAGCCTCCCTGACTGACAAAACTGCATCATCATCCACCTAAAACACTTTGAAAGTAAAGTGTAAAAAAAAAAAAAAAATCATTCACAAACATGGACTTATGTCTTGTTTTCAGACTACAACATGGTTGCTGGTTTACATTATAGACCAGAATTGATCTTTTCTCTCTCCTTTCCTGTGACTCAACTGCACTTCTGACCTGTGTCTGCAGCCCAGTGTGTGGAAGTCTTATACTGTACATCTGTACTTACCAACTAAACAACTGTGGCTGTCTTGTGCCTTGATGTAAAACTTCTCATGATATTTCAATGCAACTATAAAAAATGTACTAACACTTGTGTATTGAAAGCAGGAATAAATTGTATTTTAGCTACATCAGGCTTTCGTATTGTGTTTCTGTTTGATTGGGTGATATCAACAGAGTGGACATAATTAATCCATGTGGATGATCACCAAACTTAATAAAAGAAAAGATATTTAAATGAAATATAAACTGGTATTTTGTACTATTTTGGTCTTAGATACATTAGAAAGTGCATGTCTTTATACAGTAGGTAGGCTATATGTTGTTGCACACTGTCTATTCTTTGCACACCTCCCTCCAGGCTAAAAGGTTTTATACATTTTTTCCCCCAATTTGCAGTGAAGTGAATGTACCCGACAGCACAGACATGAGCACTTGTGCTATTGCAAGCTGACAGACCAAAGGTGAATATAACTAAGATTAAACCTTTGACATTAACAAACATTGGAAGATGGAGTCCCCACTGTTGTTCTTTACATGAGCCAAACCTCTACCAACTCCATACATCTTTTATTAGGCTATACCCCAACTCTCTGCTGCACCAATTACCTGACCAAAGTCATAACTCTGAATAAGCTGCCGCTGTTAAGCATTTTTATACATGAGCATTATTGGATAAAATGCTTAACAGTTCTGTAGATGTAGATCTGCACTGCCTCTAGGTTGCTCTATAGCCCACCACCATCTCAAACCAAACACTGCTGGCACCACCTCCTCAGCCACAACTCCCCCTTCTGTCTTGCTCTTAGCACGGTGTTATGAAGCCCAGTGAAAGTGGCCACTAAACACACAACAACACAGCCATAACCGTTCCCACAAGACAACATTTGTCCAGCACAACACTGGCAATAAGCTTGCTATAGCAAACACATTCATACATCACTAAGAGCAAGGTTAACAAATGATATCATACCTACAGAAGGCACTATAACAGACCTGTATTTCATCATAGAGCAATTAGCCTAAGCTTTATATACATCAAGGGGAAGCAAAGCCTTGTAGCTACAGTATGTCAAGCTGGAGCCCTTAAGCAACTTTTAGGCCTTCCCCATAGCTGGTCTGGGGAATAAATCTGGCCTTGTGCTGATCAACTGGGACTGGTCACATACACATTTTAGACAAATTAAAAGATTGTACCATGTAAAATGGTGCAATTTCACACTTTGTTAGTTATGTTTCCATCTTTCCTTTTAATTTGTCACCTGTTTTTATGTCTGGAGACCTGCTTGAGTGGAGTTTCCCTTTAATAGTTCAGGTAGAGGTCAGGTGGGAGAGAGGGCGGGGCTTCGGCTCCTTGCTTACTGAAAAAACGTTGGTGGCATTGTAGTAAAGAAAACGGCCATGTCACTGGCGAAACATCACCAACTCGTTAAGAAAGAACACACAGTTCACAATTCCCACCATGAAAGAGGGGAACAAACCAGAAACATGTTCCTGAATCCTGAAACAACAAACACCTGGCACGGAGACGGAAACGACGAGGAGGACTTCGTGGACGTTAGCATACTGCTATTAACATTACCCAAGCTAGCATAATTTACCGGCTGCTACATCGATTCGGGACAAAAAGTGACAAAACTGGCAAGTTTGGCTCAGAAAATCATTATTTCCGTGGACAAAGAAAAACAAACGTACCGTCGTTGCCGAAGATGGGAACCATGTCAAGTTTGCTCATAGTAAGACTAGACATTAGCTATAGCCTATCTATGATTAGCAGACTACTAGTAAAAGAGTGGCGCACTTTCATTACCATGGTGACGGACAGAACGTCGTGTCGACGATGGAACCTACAGTCAATGGATGGAACTAGAACCATATCGGAGAACCTGAGCGGAAGTTTGACCAAGGATGGAAGAAAGAAGAAACCACCTGGCCTGCTCTGGGAGTTAAGTCTCAACTAAAAGTAAGTCATTTTATAGCTACGCTCGCTCGATATTACTTAGTGAACATACTGATGGAAATTATTAGCATCAGTGTTTTTGCTGTTGTAGCCTTTTTTTTTTTTTTTATAGAGTTTGTGGTTGTACCCTTTTACAGTCTATGGTTGTACCGCGGTAAGTAAGTTAGTTCCAGGTAATGTCATCATCAATTCACTTTATACTTCCTGAAATAAGTTACATTATTGGACCAACTGATTAATCCAGGTGTGTCTGAGTAGTCACAGTGGTCAGACACACCTGGATTAATCAGTTGGCAAAACAGGAAAAAAAACAGGAATTAAACGAGCTGGCTTATTTCAGGAAGTATAGTGTAGTTGTGCATAAAGTGAATTGACTCAAAATCAGTGTGGGATCATAGTACTCCACTGGCTGCATGAGATAGACCTCTTGTCTTTACATTTTAAATCTATTTATAATTTTATAAATATTTATCTGTAAGCATTTTAGCTCAATAGCTTCCAGGTCATGTGATCAATTGACTCAACATCAGTTTGGGATCATAGTACTCCACTGGCTGCCTGTGATACTGTACACCTCTTGTTTTTACATTTTAAATCTATTCATACTTTTTAAAAATTAATTTTATCTGTAAATATTAGCATTTTTTAGATCAATTGACTACTACTACTACTACTACTGGCAATGTAGTCTCCTGGCCAGACCAAAAGAGTGCTGTATTATTCACTTACACTTCCTGGAGGTGGTCAGAATGTAGCCTACCTCCCCTCCCTGTCTCAGAAATGCTGACCAACGTGGACTCTGTTCCACCGATCACATTCTGGCTCATGCAGTTCTTAAGGAAACTTTCCCAGTACACAAAAATCAGAATCCATCAGGTAGAAACCGATTACAGCTGGGCAAAGTGTTCTTCTGTCGTTCAACAGGGAGGACATGACCAACTACTTGGACAAGGCATTTGATATTCGTTCCAAAAGGAAGACCTGGAAAGAAATACAAATGTTCACTGTGCTGCACACATGTGGGCTGCTGTAATCAAAGCTGTTGCACAGTCAATAGGGAGAACAACACACGATAAAGGTTTGAGGGAGTTTGTTACCTTTGCATTTTCAAGGTTGCAAAACAGTAGGGGTGGGACGATATGGGTAACTCACGATTCGATACTGTGGCGATATTTGGCCCACGATAATGATAATATCACGATACACGATATCTGCGATATTCGATATATTGCAAGAAATTTCATCAACGATATATCACGATATATGTGAATGAAAAAAAAAACATAAAAAGGAAAAAGTCTCATGCATTTATTCCAAAACTTTGTACAATGTACAAATGAATAAACACCGTACAGCTGGAGACATTAAAGTGCATGAACATTAATAACATGTCTTATGTAAACCAAGACAGTGCTTTATGATACTGAAAAGTCAGTAGCAACTTGTTTTATGTAATTTTCCATTCATGGTATTTAAAAATCATTTTCTGTAACATTATAAGACAGCGCCGCCCCCATTTTATACAAGTGCAAGTTACAACAACATATTTCAATTGGATTAAGGTCTGAAACATGATTTATTATTTGAAAATCTTTTGAATTTTTTTTTTTTTTTGAAAAAAAAAATCGATATTTAAATATTGAATATCGATATCGTATCGCGGTATAACGTATCGCGATATATTGCCATATCGATATTTTTGCCCACCCCTACAAAACAGCATTTTTCCAAAACAGCTGTTGTATGACAATGAGGAGACCCTTGATTGTGTGTGTGTGTGGTGATTTTGGAGTCTCTCTGTACCGTAAAACAGTAGAGTTATTGTTTCTTGTTTGCAGCGTCTTGCTCTTGTCTTGCAATTTGCAGACGGTCCCTTCGCACTCGTCCGGCTGCTGGCTGTGCATATAGATCCGTGTTATCGGTCCAGCTCGGAGGACTGCTATTTTGTAAAAATCTGGGTTTTGGTCCTTGTAGCTCGTAGTCCATGCTATTACGGTGGGACAGAGGCATCATATGTTTTTGAACAACGTTTCACCTCGGATTTATTGATCCCGCAAGTGAATCTGTAAATATCTTTCCAACTTTACCGAACTGAATTATGTTTAGTGCTGAGAGCAGCTCTTGTTATGGAATCTGTATGGACAGCTTCACACATTTTGGGTGAAGCCAATGTCAGGATGTTCTACATGGGGTGGGAGTCATTGTCCATCATTTAAGAGATTTATGTTAGACCCTTGGGTGTGGTTGTCAGTTTATTAGCATATTTCGCCAGCATATGTACATGAAGGAGTAGATTTATAGGCTACAATTAAGATGTTTTATCAATCTTATTGGCCCAGCTGTCCGATTTGACCACATATACAAATGTACCCTGAAACCACTGTTGAAATTGCTTGTCTGTTTTTGTGTGTGCAACATTTGATGGTGACACTTGATAGTAGCTTTGTGTTAGGCTACTTATAATCATGGTGGTCAGAGTCCTGCTCTGTCTTTGTAATGTCTCCTCCACTTTTCCACGTGTCCCATTATAGCAACAGTGCTCTGTATCAGTACTCTGACCTTTTTCTGCAGAACAAAGGATATCCCCAGGAAACATTTGTTATAGACCTAACAGCCCTCTTGAGTATTGTCATAATTTCTCTAGAGTTCCTGTCTAACAGACCCTGAGCTTCATGCCTGCTAGTCCTCCTTAATTGACATGCTTATTCTACCAGTTGTTTGACTCGTCCACTTCAGTGTCTCTTAAGGGAGATTCAGCTTTTTTGAGACTTGTAATACCAGCAACAAGGGATTATTGTACCACAATTCAAATAACAGTGCTTTATTAATTGGAGAACTGTGTAATGGATTCAGTTGTTTCAGTAGTTTTTTTTTTTTTTTTGTAAAAATGAATTCTAATGGCGTATGGACAAAAATATAGAGATGAAGTGGTGAAGTTGTTTACCAAGGTAGATAACATCCAAATATAAATGGGACTTGATCCTTTAAGGTGTTGATGGTGAACATTTGACGCGGAAGGTGCATTTGAAATAAGATTTTATGTTTATATTCTAAAAACCTAAACCCAAACCTAATTTTCCAAACTTTTTGAAATGCAGCATCAAAAGTTCTAAATATTAAAAAACGAAGCTGAACATGGCTATAGTGACTCATGTTCAACAGTTTAAAGTTAAAATTAAAACTTTCTCCCCTGTGTGTTGACCAACTATCCATATCTTGTTTGATTAGACAGAGGCGACTGGGGCTCCTCTTGGCTGTGAGCAGCCATGTGCAAACTCCCAAACAGAGCTAATGAAGGAGATGAGGGCCGGTATAGTGTTAGTTCAGAGCCCCAAAGGACTTGTTCATGATGCCAGATCTCTTGAGTATCAAGGGATGAGCATCTGTCACTTTCGCTGCATCACCATCTGGAGGACAAACTGGGAGTCAGAATCACAGTGTCTTTCTTTCATTGTTCAACTCACTGATGGAATTTTTGTGTGTGAGCTCACAACTTCGGTGGGGACGCAGGATGACACACAGAGGTCTGTCTGTGCCCAAATTAGATGTGGTATCTTGCCTCAGTGGAGAATAGAAAGTGTGGCATGTGCGAGTGGTGAGAGGTTGAAAATTAGATGCATTTTGTTCTTTTGTCCATTTTATTACAATTTTAGACACAGTCTTGTTCATAAAATGTCTGTGGAATGTAAGGCCAGGCAAGGCAAGGCATCTTTATAGCGCGTTTCATACCAAGAGGCAACTCAATGTGTTTTACATTTAAAAACTATTCTGTAGCTGACTTGTGTCAATGTAACTTAAGAACTGGGGTGATATGCTCTGATCTGTTTGTTCTGGTTAAAACTTGAGCTGCAGCTATTTGATTCTTTTTTGGAGAGTCCAGCCGAGTCAGAAGACTGTTACAGTAGTCAAGTCTATTGGAGATGAAAGCATGAATCAGCTTCTCCTGATCTGTTTGGGACATAAAACCCTTAATTCTTCTCTTATCAAGTTGATAAAAGGCTGTTTTGGTGACTGATTTGATTTGGCTGTTTAAGGTCAGATCTGTGTCTATCAGCACGCCAAGGTTTCAGACTTGGTCTTTAGTTTTTAGAGACAGTGACTCAAGGTGTTTACTGACAGCAACCCTCTTCTCTTTATTTCCAAAAACAATGACCTCAGTTTTTTCTTGATTTAACTGAAGGAAATTGTGGTTCATCCAATTTTTGACTTGCTCTAAACCAGTGGTTCTCAACCTTTTTGGGGTCCGGGACCCCCTGCATATTTTTGATCGACCCTGAGGACCCCCCCCAGTTTGCAATTTGATAGAAACGGCGGGAAAAATGCATTTTAAATTGCATTATGGCATTTATTTACTCGTTGAGGCAAATATAAGCTTTCAGTTGTAACTTCCAGAACAAAAAAAATCATAGGCCTACTTATGCAGTGGCTGCAGACACCTTGAGGGACATTCAAATAGGCCTGATTGAAACTGAATTAACCTTTTTCCCTAATAATTTGGTTGTTTAGATTTTATATTTTTATTTTACAGTACTTGTGCACATCATTTTTCAATTATACACATCTTTGGTGTTTTGTATGATATAAAATTAAAAATCTTGACATAGCCTATCATCATTTATCATCACAATTTTGCTGACCATCAGGTCTGTTGTGATGATACAAGTCATTGGTCCTGACATGTGTTTCTCTTCTGTAACACACATTGTACATCTTGGAGGCGACGTCTCTCCTCTTTTTTCCAACTTGAAAGTTGCAACAACAACAAACAATTCAGTAATTCCAGCTCACGTAACAGGCGACGTCTTTCCACACACGGGCTTCCTTCGCCTTTCAAACGAGGCAGAGCTCAGTGGGAAACATTAGGAGAGACACAGGCCGAAGGCAGTGGGACACAACACCGGGGGAGAAGCAGGTCCGTGCGTGCAGCTGTGCGCCGTGGACGTGCACGGAAAAACAACCGCGCACCGCTACGGTTTATGAGTTGGGGAGCATGCATGAAGCGCGTCTACATAGAATGGGTTTGAGTGCGCGCAAAAGACGCTTCATCTCAATGGCCCCTCATGCATGATGCACAGTGCACACACAGTTGAACCAAGGCGGCGGCCAAAATCACCCACGGCCTTTGCAGACAGGGAAAACCCTGCGAGTCCAGCCGGCGGTACCCAGGCGTTTCATTATCCCAGTGCTGGGGCTCACAGGCACACACAAACACTTTGAGCGTGTTTTCGTGTCCCAGCGCATTGACTTACAGGCGCACACAGACGGAGAAATACAATACACAAACTATTAAAACTCGTGGAACCGGATTGGAAGGTCCGGCGGATATTTTCACGGACCCCTTGCAATTACAACACGGACCACTAGGGGTCCGCGGACCCCTGGTTGAGAACCACTGCTCTAAACAGTGACACAATGACTCTATTGGACTGCAGTCATCTGGAGACAGTGCGAGATATATCTCTGTGTCATCTGCATAACTATGATAGTTGACATTAGAAGTCTGCAGAATTTGACACAAAGGCAGCTATAGGTTGAACAGAAGGGGTCCCAGGACTGACCCCTGAGGAACTCCACATGTCATAGCCACTCGATCGGATTGATAACTTCCAATCCAGTCATAAAATAACTCCACTCCTCCAAGTAGGACCTGAACCATTTTAGGACTGTTCCGCTGAGTCCTGCTCAATTTTCCAACCTGTTCAGCCTATACTGTGATCCACAGAGTCAAATCCAGCACTGAAATCCAACAGGACCAGAACTGACACCTTGCCTGAGTCAGTGTTCAATCCTATGTCATTTAACACCATTTTCTCAACGATCTTGACTATAAAAGGAAGATTTGAGTCTGTAGCTCTCTTTTTTTAAGCGTGGCTTGATGGCAGCTACTTTTAGGGGTTTAGGAAACGTGCCTGATTGAAGTGAGAAATGTATTATTTGCTGCAGATCTGTTTGGACAGAGCTAATAGTTTTAAAAAAGTCAGATGGCATTGTGTCAAGACAGTATGTCGATGGTTTAAGATGCTGAACTGTTTCTTCTACGTTTTTTTGTCAATTGTATTAAATTCTGACATTATAGTTGATTTATTCCGAGGTCAGATCATTTTATTATTTTGCTGATTTGTGTTGATATTTAGCCTTGTAGATTAGATTTTTTCATTGAAAAAGCGAGCAAATTTATTCCATTTTTCTGTGGAAGAGAGTTCTGAAACTATCCCTTTTGGGGGGGGTTGTAAGCTTATCAACCTTAGTAAAAAGAGTGCGAGTGTTGTTGATGTTCTTATTAATCATTTCAAAGAAGTGTTGCTGTCTAGCCTTGAGTAACCTATGGTTAAAATTACAAAGACTTTGTTTGTAGAGGTCATAGTGAATTTGAAGTTTATCCATTTACACTCTGCTTTCCTGCATTCTGTTTTTAAGGCCTTTACCATCATAGTGTTCCTGCATGGTGTTCTCTGTCCGCTAGGGCTAACCTTGTGGAGATAACAGGAGACATTGGTGAGTTTTGAGGTTGACAAGCTATACTCAATTTGGCGAATTTAATTGAACCTTTTTCATTTCTCACCAGTTTGACCACTTTTCTGTTACCTGACATCACAGGGATTGAGAAGGCTACCTGAACTCCATGTATACTTCAGTAACTGTGGTGAGCTACACCATGCTAAATCTGCTACAACCTTACCAGTGGATGAGGACACTTTATGTTTGAATTGTTTGTCTGAGATATGTTTTTATAGCTATAACGTCCAAAGAGCAAGATAGTGCTGCTTGACACTGAGTGACATGAACATTTATTCTTTTACATGCGTTATTACTCTTGCTTCTTATGTTTATAGTGTCTTTTTAGCCCATGTGGGCTGGGCAACATTTGGTCAATGACACTTAAACGTAAAACCACCTACTGACCTTCGGCCCTGTCTGAATATTTCCAGGACAAGTTTTAGTCAGAATAAAAAAATCTGCTCTCTAATGCAAATCAGATACTGACCTTTGCTTTTGTAGTGTAAATGTTGATTCAGACATGTCTAAAATATTATGGCTCATCCCTAGAAAGAAGGACTTGTGACCCCCTCATGAAATCAGCCCTCTACAGCAACAGTACATTACATTTTGTAGCTGTAGAGCTTGAATGTAGATGGCGACCTTTGTTTCATAGTATCAGTTTCAGCTTTTTTTTGGAGGTGACTTGGTCCTTTTTTTCTCCTTCATTTTCCTACCAAGTGTTTTTCTTTTTATTCAACATTTATTCCTGAAAACTACCCACTACAGCAGTCTAACTGAGCAGTTCCACCTCAGGAGTTGCCCTCAAGGGCATTTCAGTAGTAGTGGTGGTAAGGATATGAAGAACCTGAGGCCTCTTCTGGTTAAGCCACCAAATTTCTATTTCTTGTCATGCATTATCTGTTCAGTATTTCTACATTTGTAACTGAATTCAAGTGACTCATTTTGCCTTGTGCATTTAACACCAGTAATGTTATGATGTCACACTGCAATCAGAGCAACCCTCATCATGGTTTGATGTGCAAGGACACATATTGTAAAACCCTGAGCATTGAGTGGCTGCACATTGCTGTAAATCAGGTGCAAGTACAGTTCATCAGAGCCCACAATTTGCCTCCTTTTGTGCTGCTATGCCATCATGTGGCTGAGTATGTGTAGTGTTGCATGTGAGGAAATAGTGGTTTCAACATAGAGATGGCGAATGGTAAATATCTCAGCGGCAGATTTCTTAAAAATAAGTTTTCAAAATCGTATGGTTTGATTCTAAATTCCAGCTTTAATATGGAACAATACTAGTCCAATCGAGGGGCTGAGTGTCACATTCACAGAGTTACTACATCTTTCTCTTTGTGTGCCTGCTTTTGTGTTGTCATGCACGCTGTCCATGAGTAAAATAAGTAGTAGCCCACTGTAACTGACATGAATTCTAGTAGTGTGTGCCTACTGAATGAATATAGAGGAATTACTGACTGTAAAAACATGGTACCAGATCAGTGCATTGATTTGTCTATTTGCCAATGCCCCATCTGCCATTATCAGTTGTTATTGGTATAGTATCTCCAGTTGACACTCATCAACTGACCAACAGCCACAGTGGAAATGTTTTATGTTTTTTTCTTACTTCATCTGGATTGAGGTGGTTATAATTAGATAACAAGAGTGTATAGATCCATTGGCCCCAATCTACCCCAGTACAGGTTCAATTTGATTTGTTAACCCTTTCACATTTGCCTTTTTTGTGGAATACCAAGGTCCATACAATCCATCAATGAAATTTGATCTAATGTGGTCCTGACATTTGTCAAATGCCTACCAATAAGTATTCCCAGGTCTAAAAACACATTCTGCCAGCTTGAAGAGCCTTTTCAATAATACAACACTTTCATATTATATTCATAATGCACTACAGTGAACACTGCAGCCAAGTCTGCTGGGTTTAATTTAATGTAATTTCAGGGCCTAATTTGGCTTCCTACATGTCAGTGGTAATAAAACTTTTGTATGTGATCTAGATACCCTCCAGTTGGATTTTCCCAAAGACTTTCAAGATTTAAAAATGAACTTTGTGCATAACATTAAATTCAAAGAGAAAGATAACCCCGTGGCTTTTAATTGTGCAATGGAAAAATGAGAATTTTAATATCAAAGAGGAGAAAGGAATATAGGTTTTCCAAGGTCTTTCAAGATTTATAATAGTCTGCAGCTATTATTTTTCTACCCCTACCAATCTCTACTTTTCCAGTGTAAATGTTAATATAATAATTGCTGCATATATGACCTATATGGCTGTCAGCCTAAAAGGAAAAAGTGTTTCAAAGAAAAGGGAAATAAACAAGTTTTCAAATGCCAAGACCCCACTAACTTAACAAAATGTTATTTCTTTATTGATTCATAAAGTAGTTTATGCATCTTTCCAAAATCTGTAATGCCTTTTTAGATACTCAAGATGGCAGCAAAGAGCCATACAACTCTGCTACTCAACTCATCACCTTTCTATTAATGAAACGCATTAAAAAGTGTTTGCTGTTTTATATATTCTTTGCCAGTTTATACAGTGCATTAATGCAGAGGGCGTTTGTAAATCCATCTAATCAAACAAATTATCCCAATAAGAAAAAATTATCAGAATAACTGTAAAATGATGGTAACTAAATCAGTACGTTAGATGAGGATAGGCAGCTACATGTTGGGGTCCATGATGAACACTAAATGGTAGTACAGTATGTTGTTTCATCCAAATTATCAGTCTATTAATGGATTCATGTCCCTTGCAATAAAACATTCTTATCTGCAAGGCTGATAGTCCCTCTACCTTTTTATTTTTTTTAAATATCGATAATTTTAGTGCAGCTAAGTCAGAATAATACCAAGAAGTATTGCCTGTTCACTATGATACTTATGATAAATTGCTCTTAAACATTACCCGGGCTTCCTGACATCCTGGTTTCCAAAGACAAGCAGTCACAGCCCCTTTGGCCGCTTTCAAAACTTCAGTTATCACTGGGGCATGCTTAGTGCGTGCCTTTTTCATTTTTAAAGACAGCATTAAACCGACTCTGCGTTTGCACTTGCACTTTGTGTTGTGCTCGGTCAAAGATTTAGCTCCTCGCACGCTCTTGTTTCTGCCTCTTGATCTCTCTGAAGGCCATCTTTGTAGGCACAGGAAAGCCCTTTGTGTACCATGAAATGTAAAGCAGGCTTTCTGTTCAGATATGCATGCAGCTGCTGATGATCTGTTTAATTGTAAATGACAGAGGGATTTATAAAATACTATGTTTGATAAAGATGCCGATCTGATATTCTCTTATAGGAAGCACACACAACATGCAGTCCTAATTGTTGGACTTCTCATTAGGGCAGCGTCATGGGACCTGACTGGATAATGAAATAGCTCCATGGTATTCATCTTGTCTTGTGTGTCCTCTGATCATACATGCATATATAGAAGCTTCAGTCATAATTTTACAGCACTGACTACTACATTGCCTCCAGCTCATTTTAATGTATTGAACATATACACACATCAGATTTGGCTGGATGTAAAAAAAAGTTTCAGTGGCTGGACTGGACCGTTTGGCGCAAACTTCTCAATCAAGACTACGGAAACAGGAAAAAAAAAAGTCTCTTTAAACAGACCTGCAGAAAGCTTGATGAATTACTGTGATGTTGATTCTTTTTTTTCTATTAGTGCTACTGAAATGAAATTAGGAATCTTATTCTTATAAATTCTACATAATGGACTTTTTTCCGTGTGCAGTACCAGTGCCACTTGCCAAACCTCCCTCTGGGCCCAAGTTAAAGCCCAGAGAAAACCTTTTTGCAAAACTAACACCATACACATAGTCGTTAATTAGTTCCCTTCAACAGTTTCACTGTCACACACAAACAGGCAAAAGCAGAAACAATGGGAATCAATTTGGCCTGTAAAAAAAAAGTTCCTCTTTGGCCTGCTAAAAACATAATGTGTTTTAGGCTCAGTTTGACCAATAATTAACTTCATATGTAACCAACATTTTGCAGTCGGGTGCCTCCTCTGTGGCTGAATGCTGTAACACGTTACAGGCTACAGAGACTTTTCTGCTGCTGTACAGTCAGGACACCATCACACACCGCACCTTTGCCCTTATATCACACAGCCACACACCCCAGATAGATGCTCACATGCTGCTCATATTGTCTCCCAGCCACACTTTTAACTTCAAAGCCCTGCCGACCCTTGTGTCTCAGGAGGAATGGAGGCACCATATCAGCCAGCCTGCGCTGCTTTGCCATGGTTAACTATGACCGTAGGCTGGAGCACCTCCCCATGTCTCCTGATACCAGCGCAGGGGTGGTGGAGGATGGGGGGGCTGTACTGCCACAGCTTACTACCTAGTGCTTTGCCACCGTACAACCTGGCCCTGCAAAACAGAGGTGCATTATGCAGCCCGTTACAAGGCCACACTTGTTAGGAGCAGAGTATATGTATGAAAAGTGAAGGTAGGCTATGTATGAAGATATGAATGACTTAGCTCTCTAAGAATTTCTTCAGCTGAAATGCATCATTTTGTCAGAGAACATCATGCACATAATCTAAAATATAAAAATTTGAATTTAGTCCAAGATTTTTGAATTTTGTCCACATATGTAATGTATTTTTAGGCACACATGCTGTGCCTATAAATCTGGATACTGTCCTCTCTGTTGAAATGGTGGTGTTCAGCTCAAAGGAACAATGTGGTGGATTTACTTTATTATGAACAAAGCCTTTGTCTGAGGTGCTCACATACTGAACGGGGGTCCAGAGTCCAGGAGCAGCTTTGAACTATCAGGTCAAAGACATCACAGAACTGACGCGCTGTTTCGCATTCATCTTGTACCTCACACAGGAGGCCCGTCACATTTGTCCTTTTGATTGTCCTCCATTTCTTTAAAGGTCTGGCTGGAACCATAGGTCATCTGGAGGCTTTTATGTGGAGAAAAACAAACGTTGTGTTCTTATTCTTGCTCTTCACTTTGGGGGAAGAACCGTGCAGGAGTGAAGGCGTCCACTTGTTAGCATGGCTCCCCTGCTGCAGTAAAGCACAACAATTGAAGCCGCACTACAAATTACAAACAACAGATCACAATTGGCAAACAAAATCCTTTTAATTGAAAGACAGAAAGGGCTTTGCACATATCAATAGAAAGGTGGGCATAGAAATGAAACCCACTGCCATGAAATATGCAAAGAAAGCCCACCACAGAGAATAGCTGAAAACACAGGTTCTTTTGATGTTAAGTCCTTTGGTTGTGCATGTCTTCATTCAACTAGCCTGTGGATGTTTTAACCTTCTGTAAAACTTGCTCCAGCACTGCACTCTCCCTCTCTACATCAGAGTAACGTGGATCTGCAGTTCTGCCCATGATTTTTATTTCATGAATGCTGTGTTTCTCCTTGGCAAGGTTTATGAGGGCCCACCATAGCATTTCACCATCCTGTTACAACCGTGGACACCAACATACTGTCACGAGTGCATTTCGGCTGATAATAACCCTGGCGTTTTTTTTTGTTTTTTTCGGCTGGTTCTTCTCGTGCACTTGCAATGTTTTGATGGCAGTCGGTTGACTTCACTGCTTTTTATGGTTAATAAAAACAATTTGGACAGGTAATACATAAAATAAGTTCAAGGTATCACGGTTGGAAAGAGATGACTTTATTTCTTTTCTGTTTCTCTAATGTACGTATGCACATGCACACACACACACACCATCTTTCAAACAAACAAAATAACACAAATGGGACTAATAATCAATCATCCGTGGAACAGGTATCCTTTGACTCCAGGCTATTATTGCTTGGGTGAGCCTGTGTGTGTTGTGAAGTATTGACTGTTGCAGTTTTGACAATCCATTCTCAGATGAGAGGAAGCGTGTCGGCACACCGAGCCTCGCAAAGTGCAGATGAAACACAATGCTGCACATGCTAGAGCAGATAATTACAGAAAAATATAATCTCCACTCGATCTGTGTTCACCACCCCACCCCTCCGCCCCCAACCTCCTCATTTTTTCTTGTGATATGTAGAAGTCTCCTGTTGGAACTGAAAGGACCGGGCAGCGTCCCAGCAGTGAATGAGACACTGCTGGTCTTACAGGCTTTAGATGCTCCTGAGGAGAAGCTCAGGATTAGTTAGTATTCACTGGACATAACAAGGCCTTTGATGTAGCCAGTATTCTCTTTACTCACCAGGAGCATCAACATTTAATGAGACCTGATATCAGCCTTTTTAGGAGCTGTGAATATTTCAGATAAAAGCAAATTGTATTCACCAATACCAACAGACCATGGGGTGGTCAGAGGTTCAATTGTCACCTCTGTGTTCCAAGTGATACAGTGGAGCTATGCCTTTTGTGTAATGGGATATGTTCATTAAAACAGGCCCATTTCACTCTCTCTTAATCAGCACCACATATGTCATGGGAGGATACTGCCTGGAGCTAAAAACTAGTGCATAATTTATAACTCCAGGTCAGGCTGTGCAATGAGTGCATATTATCTCAACAAAGATGCATTACTCTCCCATCATTTCATATTTACAAGTATGTCTTGATGCGCAGCTCATTTAGCACACAATGCAGCAATAACCCTCCTGACGAGATTTCAGCATGTGCAAATTTTAATATTGGTTATTAGTCTATCGGTGCACATTTAAATAAGATCTCGATACAGGCACCTTTCTTTTCTCAAAGTCCTCATCATCTGTCTAACACAATTTCTATGTGTGTCTGTGTGTGAGGGAGACAGAGTGTGAGAGTGTGCAGGAAAAGTGTCACAGTGAGCTGTGACACTGCAGGTGTTTAAACTGTGGTGATGTAATTGGTCACAAGGGGAATAGAAACAAGAGCTTCACAGTCCTTGATTTGATCCCTTGGTTATTGATTTCTCAGTCTGCTTCTAACAGAAATAATTGCCACATGTAATGTATTATTCAATTACAAGACACTGCTCTCAAGTTTGGGTTTGATGGTCCTTTTTGAATCACTGAGACCTATAGATAATTCAACACTGTCAGCCCATTAAGCAGCGCGAATATTAAAAGGTATGCGTTAATCCTGCCTATTTATTAGCAACCGTGACATTCACCAGTGCTCAAAGTTTCCCCATTTTCAGCCTTTGTATAGTTGAAGGAAGTGGGCTTAACTTTGGAGTCTGTGGAAATCATATCCAGGTATATTCTGTCATTGTGACTCTTCAAAGACAGTCCAGCCATTTGAACTGTACTTTGAAGACAAATCAAACTAATGAAATGGGGATGCCCCAATCAAGTTTTTGTGAGACTGACAGTTCCACTGCCAATACCACATTATATCAGTCCTGCACACTGTGTAAAAGTCCCACACAGCTGTCACATGTTGTTTTGCTTTGGTGACCGCTGGTCGCGTTGAACAACCTGCGAGGTGGAACTACTGTACAGATTCCTTCCCTCAGCCACAGACACCAGAGTATTAATCACAGCCGATGGTTTTCAGGAGACTTTTGGACTTGAAACATTATTCCAATTTATTGATCACATGTTTTTAATGAAAATTGCCCGATAATTGTCCAGGGATATAATGAGGTGAGAGTCTGTATTGGTTTCTAAATGTGATGGGGAAACTTGATGTGTAACCCAGCAGAGGCAGGTAAATTTTACAGGGCGACTTAAAAAGCAAGAAATACTTTTAACTCTCAACTCAGAAGAAGTGAGCTGATGGTTGACTTTTTACATTTTTATAGACACATTCTTTATATCGTGGCAACACATTTACAATAAAACAAGAATGATTGTTTTTCTTCTCACTTTTGGTTAAATTCTGACTTTTACGTTAAACATTGGACCCCACTTTTCCCATAATGCAACCTACTGTAGTGTTTTTTGTTAGACCTGTTCTCTACAGAAAATGCTTCCACCTTAGCACAACCGTTTTGTTTATTTTATTGAGACTGTGCAGTTCTTGTGTAGTTCATTAAGGTGGCCATTGAAAGCCTCTGTTTTCCTTTAGGTGTTTGCCAGTTTACACAGTCATGGTTCTTGAAGAACCACTTGCTGCTTTTAGAAGCTCAATATGCAAGTTACATTATTTGTGAAGTTGCCTCATGTTTCAGATAACAGGGACTTTGTAACTTTTTTGTTTCAAGTGTAGTTGTGTTTTTTGTTACTATTCTTTTTGAGTTTTTTTTTTTTTTTTTGCAATAATGCAAATTTTGATGCTCTTTTTGTGGAGTGAAAATTCCCCAAAGGACTGACTTATCTAGACAGATGAATGCTTACCTGCTATTATAGACAACTCTCAATTCTTAATAGATAAAGGCAGTGTTGACCGTTTTTCTTTTCTGTTTATACAGTAATGTGCAGTGCAGTTCATTCAGCTCCAGAGAAAGATCAGCTCTAGTGTTGAAATCTTTATCTCGCCATTGATGTGCAGCACTGTGTGACACAGTTTTAATGATCAGCCATCCAGCACTTGTTTACAGCTTGGCTTCCCAGTCATGTTCTGTTAATACGCACTCCTGTTAATATTTATCGTCAGTCTTAATTGGTTTGATGTCACTACACTGGTGCTGCTGTCGGCTTGCTTGTTGAACTGGCCTTGGTGTTGTTTCAAAGTCTTTATTATCGTGACAGTCGAGTCCTGTTCATTAAAGTTTCACTTTCCATTTTCATCAGTATGAAACTTATTCTGTAAATGCAAGACAGCTGTGGTAGAGTCAAACCCTGCAAGCGATCACAGGGGAGGTGCATAGTCTGTATAAATTATCAGGAATATGAACTCGATCGAAGATGTTAATTGCACCAATGGTTAGTTATGTGGGGAATTGCCATGCATTTCATGCAGCGATAATAAAAATGAATTTTTGAACAAAGGGATCTTAAAATAATATCTAATCTACAGAGAATACCCACATCAAACGAATAATTCAAAGCTTTGAAATTTATCTTTGTGGTCCGAAATGTTAAGCACTAGCCCTGTGAATATTGTACTCAGTTCAAGTTTGTCAAAGGAAAAAAACAAAACCAGAGTTAATTAACAGTTATTACAGGCCTTTTCAACTTTAATTTGACTTTCAAATATTAGCTCTTACATATAAACTATGCTTCTGGCATCTGCAAATTAGCTTAGTGTATCTCCTCTAATTAGGCCTCATTGAGCCCACGGTAACCCACACACAATAATATTAATAATTCAGCAGCATAAGATGTGTTTAAGAGTAGTCATTAGATTGCATTTTATTTGCATTGTATTAATTTGATACACATCACCTTTTCAGTTTAGTAAAACCATAATCTTAGGTCAGAACAAAATTAAATGGTGAGGTGGTGATCATGAATATTAAAACAGGAGTATTTTAATAGCTTTCATTGGGGTTTCAAGGGGTTCTCATGAAACCAGAGAAACCAGTTCTAAAGCCTGGTTTATTTGAGGTCAGACCTTTATTAGCCAAGCCCTATATTTAATGTGATTATACCATCTTATATGTTTATTATGTTTATGTATTTATTGGAGCTTCATCTCTGTGTCTTAGTTGATCATTACTATATGTGATGTTTCTTTGTGGTCTTAGGGTTAGGAGTTGAAACAGAATGTATAATACACATTAAGATTGTAGTCTATAGTCAATTGATGTGCTTAACTCCTGTTGGCTGCCCAGTAAATAATTACATTGCGCCTTGCCTTTGGTTTTCCATGGTAAAATTAAAAAAAAAGAAGTGTGGTTTAGTAAAACCTGCCCCTCAGCCCTCACACTTCTCTCTCCTCCACCCACTTGCCCTCCTATCTCCATCCTCCTGCCATCGCTCTCTGTCAACAGTGATTTTGCCTCTTGCCACTGATCAAACGCACCTGCCAAGCCCTGCTAACATTCCCGAGCATGTTCGCTAATTACCCACAAAGCCTTGCAGATTTATACTACTAATAGGGGATTTGCCTCAAATCGGGGGGCAGGGTTGTACTCCATTACAATGGTATTTATTTACTCATTTGGGGGAGAATCTCAAGGGATAATGTGCATAACAAATGTTCTAAGGCCAATAAACTTCAGATTTTTTATATTATCATTTTTTACAATTCTAAATTAGCGTCCCCCTTTGTCTTCTGTGTTTTTTTTTTGAATTGTAAACAAGCATGGTAATCATCTCTTCATTTACATCTGAGTCGAAACACTACAAAGGTGTTGCATTATTATCACTGAGATCAACAACAAAGCTTAGCACTGACGATAATCATCTTGTTTCAATGTAATTAGACAAAGGAGCCTTTTAACTGTGCAGTTATAAGTGGAAATACTAGATTAAGTGCTCAGCAAATCGCCAATTACTTTTACGTTTAAACCACTGCACTTAGTACAATGAACAACACTGAAGACATTTTTTTTTTTAAAGGAGTTAGAGGGAAAACATTATTGAACAGATTCAAGAGACTGTAGACTCACATGAATTTGAAAAGAATTTGCTGTTCTTTAGATATCCCATAGTATATCTCAAGACAGAAAGGAATCTATTAGTTGCGGATTTGAAAGCCACACATAAGGAATGTGAATGATGTTGACTTCGGCAGCCCCCGAGTTATCTACTCTATTGACTCTATTGTGTATTGTAGTGAATGCTGTTGTAACACCACTTATTCAGTAGTGTTCAGTCTGTTATTGTTGCAGTACAATAATATTTGTCCAATGTATCTATTGTATGAACCTTAGTTTTGCTAACATGGACAACACAATGGACATGGAGCGTGCTTGTGTGAAAGATTTTTTGAATTCAGCTGGAACATTTTTTGGGGCACAGTTTAACAAGGGTGTGGCAACCAAGGCCTACGACGTTGTACTGTGTATTGCTATATCATGCACCATGGCAAACCAACCACCACTGCCAAGGAGGGACATGAAAATACACATTTGTCCTTGTGTTCAGGGGTCTTCTTGATTCATTTTGCATTGAAATTAAATACAATTTGTCATATCACCCAGAGTTTTTATAAAAAAAAATATAATTCACAATGCTTGAATCCCTACCTCAGCACATAAGAACTATGTTATTAGATACAAGCATCTGACAAATCTGAAGTTCTTTCAGCATGGACACTAAATTGTCTCATGGGGTAGCGAAATTGCAGTTGTAGTCCCCCCTTTACTCTGCATTGTGCATTGTGCACCATGCATGGGGATGGTGAGCTTGCTCAAGGCAGGCAGGTTCAGATGAACTCAACCACCCGGAAGGGGCACGCTGAAGATAAAAACAAGTGTCCTGCTTCTCTAAAAACATCCAGAAAAAAATTGCTCCCCAGCGATCCAGTGAACACTTTCTGAAAAATTCAGTGGATTTTATAGTGTGCCAGTCACTGACTTGTGTGGACCTGATCTGCGCCCTGTCTTTACTTGCTAACATACCATATATAATCTTGCACGTTATTGACTGTTTTTTTTTTCTTATGATATTTCCTGGCATCACTTTTCCTGTTCACAAATTCTGGATTAAACATAGTGCCATATACTCTCCTCTTATTGCCTCTTATCTATTATTATCACCCCCCATCCTTGCCAGATGAGTGCCAGAGTCCATCTAAAAGCCCTTTAATTCCATTTCTTCCATTGATTTTGTTTCATGCCTGTTGTACTGTATGAGTCATTAGTATCTTAAAATTCTCCCAAAAATATTGAATACTTAAAAAAAAAAAAAACTTCAGTGGGCACATTCAAAGGTTTAATGGTATAATAATAGCTGTGGTGTGTATGTGTGTGTGTGTGTGTGTGTATCTGTATGCATAATGTATGTAGCTACAATACTGTTTCCGATGGTGCCTGCACATAAAATTTAAATAATTTCCACATAATTTAAAATTAGCTTAATCAGAGGTCACTGCATATAAAGGGGTTCTTCCTATTTGTATTGAAGGCGTTGAGGTCAGCGCAACTGTTATATGTAAACAATTCCAGCACATTTATTTATCATGTGTAAAAAGGTCCAATTCACTAGAGTCTAGCAGCGAACCAGCTGCTGAGGGCTTCATCTGGGCCTAGTGAGTTGGTGTAAGCATCAAATATCATTTTTGTCAGGAGAAAGCAATCGCTGGGGAGAGTGTTTACTGCCTATCCATTTAAAAGAGAAACAAGTTTACTTTAAGTCCGCTGCTTTCTGCATGGTTAGTTCCCCAATGCTGCTCTAATGGAAGGCAGCCCACTCTGCCAGTTCTCAGCAGCGGTAACAGCAGCGTGGTGGGGGAGAGGAAGAACGTGTTGTGGACAACGTGCTCGAATACTCCTCAAAACAAACAAGCCGGACTTTCAGTTGAGCAAATACTTGGGCGCCATAGCATCGTTAGAGGAGGGGGGGAAGGGAGGAAGGAGGGCTACAAGATAATCCCACTTTAAAGTCAGTGTCTATTTTTACACTTTGTCAGACATGTTATATGTATAGATCCATGCACAGTTCACCGCTAGTAAGCAGCAGTGCACTGAAAATATTAGCAGATATTTTGAAAGTCCTCATAGAGACTCATTCAGACCTGATATGAAATTTAGAATAGCAGTATTTGATGACAGTTTTGACATGGCACATATAAAACTGTAATAATATGCTGTGTACAATGTGGACGCCCATGTGAAGAATTGAGGTCAAGCTCAGCCTATGGTTAATGATTATCTATGGCGACATGTCAAGTGGGTAACTCTGTTATCATGTGACCTGCAGTTCTGACTGTGGCCACTTTGCCAGCGTTGCTATTTGCTGCTGCCTGAATGCACTTTCCTGTCAGTGTAAGGTCTAAAATGCCGTCCTCATTATTGAGAACAAAAAGTTGCATGACTTCACATTGTTGAATTTCTGGCTGGTAAATGAAGGTAATTCTTTTATTTGAGCTACTTGTTTAGTGGACCATTGTTGAATTAATTATTTGTGATACAATTTTGATTTAAAAAGGATTTATCTACCTGTTGTTTAAAAAGTCAGAGTGATTGCAACTGTCACCTCACCTGTGACTTATTATATTGGATCTGATTAATTCTGTAACAATAATGTGTTTTTTCATCTTATAGATTAAGTGGCTACAAAAGCACAAAGGCAAAATCATAATTGATGTATTTACCCTTTTGAATATCCTCACCCTTAAATAAGATTGACATCTTTGTGATGCAGAATTGATTGGGCACCATACCTGTAAATCATGTACACACACAGAGCCCGGAAAACATTTTTTTTTTCTTCTCAAAGGATGTTGTCAGTAGGAGAATAAGCAATGGAGACGCCACATGTCTGTAACCTGCCAGGACTGATCCCCCCAGCCTGTCTTCAAAAGCAAATGAAGAGACTTAATAAAGGCTGCCATAACATGAGATCTTTTTAAGTGAGACACCCTCCTTCCTTTACCAGTCAACCCCCTGGTGAGCAAAAAACCTCTCTTCACCAATCTCATTTCCACCAATCAATAAACTTAGTCTTCTGAAGATAACCACCATGCAACGCCACGGCTCCGCTTCCCTTTTCTTCTCCTCATCGCAAATTAGAAACAAACATCAGGCTCTTATTTATGCTTATTAGATGCTGGTCTAAACAATATTCCAGAATAATTCTTGATTTGGCTGCGGAGTTGTTGAACTTAGCAATTAACATTTCCATGGCATTTTCCTTTCTTCTGTCATCACTAATTTTTCGGGTTATTCCATTTAAGGTGTCAAAAGAAGGATCTTGTTTTTCCTGTTCATGAAGCCAGAGTTCAACCATTTAGCACTGGAATGAGTCACATGCTTTGTTTCAATAAACAGAACAAAAAAACCCTATTTAAATGTATGATATGGTACAGGCAGAGTTCATTATATGCTTTAATTAAATGCCTTTTCATTAGCTGTAGCATATTTTGTGACTAGTTGAAATGCTGGTCTGAGACTGTGTCAGTGAAGACCAGATGGTGGAGCCAAAAACTCAGAAGAGAACAAGTCTGATGTGTAATTTATTCCGACCCTCAAGTTTCTTGGATGGCTCTGTAGTTTGTAGTGTCTCCATGCGTGTGTAGGTATGTGTGAGTGCATGTGTGTGTGTGTGTGTGTGTGTGTGTGTGTGTATATATAAAAGCATGTGAGCATGTGTGTTTACCCTAGACTAAAAACACTCACTTGAGAAACAGAGAACAGGGCTCATTTTCTAACCAACCCCATTGGCTGCTTCTGGGCTATGGATGAATAATGGCTGAATTCAACTGTGCTGAAACAGAAACACATTCCACACACTCTGCAAAGCTAATAGCCAGAGCAAAACAACCACATTTGAACATTTACAATTAAGAGAGCTCAGTGATTGAATATCCGGGTGACTGGTAAGTCACGCCTTGGAGTGAGATAAAATGCTGCTCCTGGATATTGCTGAATGCTTCACAAAACCCTAACTATGTTTTAGATGTGCCTCAACAACACTGGGAAATGAGTCAATTTGCTAGGGAAGCTACATTTTGTTTTGAGACGAGAGAGCAAAGGGAATATAGGCATTGGCATGTCCGGAAAGAACGTTTTTATGATGGCAACACACTTTTAAAAAAAATTCAGATTTCAGTACCAGTACATTGCAGATTCAAATTTGGTGCACAGATTTGTAGTTACCTTTTCAAAGAATAAGGAATATTAGAGGAGATGGTCCTTTTTTTTAATGTTTAAGAATGCATATTGATATAATCAGATAAAAATAATTAGACTTGTTTAGATATGTCAGCATCAGGGCAACAGATTTTAAACATATGTTTTAGCTGGTGTGTATAGGCTATATTTTTTGTTGTTGCAATTTTCATAAAAGAAATACAATGTTGTTTCAGATTTCATCTTATATTAAGTCTGTAACAACTCTGTCTATGAAGCAGACATGAGATTTTTTTTAAATACTTATGTGTCGAGGGAGCAAAGCAAAACCTCAGAAACTCCCCTTTTCCTGTTATGCATAAACAAATATTTGATATTAAGACTCCCACCTGAACATTTTCACTCAGAGGTTCTAATGAACTTCCGCTGTCCCGATGCAAGTAATTTGTTTGCATATACTATAAATAAGAGTAATTAATAAAAAAAACTCTTGATGACAATTCAAAGGGCTGGACCAAGACTATCATCATGTCTGTAGGGTTCATATTCCTAGAGTGAATCAAAGTGAAATCTGATTGAGTGGAACTTAAGTGGGAATTACAGCACAACAATCTTTTGTATAATTTACAATCTCACACTGTGTAAAGTATTTCATTAGCAAGGCGATACAAAATTAAATCTCAAACATGATTGGCTGTGACTTTTTGGCTGTTCATCAGAGATAGCCCCCCTTCCTCTCCCCTCTCATATCTTAACTACAAGACGTTTAGAAAATCTGTCTTTTGGATCTAAAGCTAGAAGCGTGGTGTTCAGGAAAATCAATTTAAAACCACTGGATTCTTTTTTTTTTTAAATAAACAATCCCATCTTACTGGTAAATATGTTATGTCTTGTTTGAGTGTATTAAAAAAGGCTCAGGAGGATATTCAGGTCAAGCGTACGAAGTATCACCAACAATCAGCTTGGTGAAGAATGTTGAGAGAAACATCTGTGGATTCATTCACCCATGGCCTCTCAGATTGCTCTGGCCATCACCAGCCCTAATGGCTTTACCTGGTGGCCCTTCATTCACAGGACTGACATCTCATGTAGTTAGATTTGGCAGGTGTTCATTCCGCAGAGCATCGGTAGCTGACTTCTCCATTTTATCAGTCCCTGGTTAGAGAGCTGGCCAGAAAATAATTCTGCAGCAATTACCATATGTTGTGATTGTGGTTTTGGAGCAACACTACAACATCTGTGTTATACTGGCATCTGGGGCACCCTGAAAGAAACTTCCCCAGTCTACATTCCTTCCCCGCATCTACTGAACAGGTGCTGTCTGCAGCGCTGCTCTCCTACAGAGGGGCTTTGGGCGGACCACACGGTTCCTCCCCGTTAAAGCTTTTATATACACACAGCTTGTTTGTTAAAAAAAAAAAGAGTAATTACTGACTTGCAGAGTGTAACAGCACTCCACAAACAGCACAGTCATCTGTCTGTGGACAAATGTTTCAAGTGAAATGGTAACAGCTAACACTTTTGTTGTAACTAAAGAAAAATCTGTCAGTTTCTTAAAATGTCTTTTTTTTTTATATCTGAAAAATAGGCCCACAATTCTGTACACAATTTTACATTAATTATGACAAGTAGATATGATAATATTTCAGTTTATCCTTAAAGTTGAGGACATGAGCATCTCTACACCTCTTTGCCCAGGTTTGTGCAGCATGTTGCACACTTTCAAGAAGACACTCACACCTACGCCAACGAAGGCCACAATAAATGACGGCAAATTGGCAAATGAAAAACAGCCCGTTTGATAAATGAAGCCTGCATGGGGGGATTCCCTGGCTTAAACAATCAATTATCTCTATAAACTTGTAACATCTATCAACATTTGTCACAAACCATACACCAGAGCAGGTGGTAAGTTAACACACCATCCACCAGGGACCAGGGAGAGCAGCCAGCGGGCTCCCAGTCAGAGTGCTGTGTGTTCCTGTGTTAAGTGATGTCTCCCACTGCAGGGCTGTGCTGGTCTGTCATACAACCACTCAGACCCCTCAATGTACATGTCATTATAGTGCAGCGGGATGGCAACTGTCACACAACCTGGCTATCTTATCCCAGACCGGCTCAATGCTGGAGCTGTTTGGAAATGCGCACTTTGATTTCCTCACCAAATCAAAACCTTTGCTGCGCCGTTCTCTTCTTCGTCCACACCCACTCTCAACTTGAACCAACAATGAATATAAGGGAAGTTATTGTGGCCAATACCAGTAAATCAAAAAAACTTTACAAGGCAGGGCCTGAACATGGACCTCTTTCATATTTGACTGTTACCCTCTGATTTATTACATGTGACATATGCACATGAGGGATTTATTTAAGTCGATCATTTCACCACTGTCACCTCACTAATTCATATAAATCCTCATTCCACATATAAATGTTTATCAGTGACAGTTATTGGGAAGCGAAATCAAATGACAATGTTCCCATAATGCACCATTTTAATAGCGAAGGAAGCAAATATAAAATGCAAAAAGATGGAGATGATTTGACGATGAAATCAAAGTTTGCCAGAATTATTGTACGTACTTGCTTCTCCATTTCCAAATGCTCTTCAACATTTCCCTCTTGTTTCCTAACAGTGCGACTGGATCATTCACTGTAGATTCTGAGACACACAAGATAATGCTGGATGCTCACAAAGAGGAGACAAAAAAAAAAGAAAAAAGAGAAATAAGCCAGAAAGTATGAAGTGAAACACTGCCAAGATGACAATCTGTTTTCGAGAAGTGTATAATTAGGAGACCAACACATTTTAACATCAATAGAGCAGCTCTTGGCTCTATAGCGGAAGGAAATGGGAAGAATTAAACACTTAGAGCATGACCACAGCATCGTGTTTGAATAAATGGGAAGAATAAGTCAATTTAAAAGGAGCTATTTCAGTTCTTAAAAGATGGGGTAAACAGTGGGTTAGCTGCAGAAGAATAATCAGAATCACATTTTGCACAGCCATAAATTTGTCAAGGGACTGTGGAGAAGACAAAGACCTAGAAATTATCTCAGAGACTAGTTCAAGAATAATTAAACTTTCATGGTTTTTGAAATAATTGAATCATCCATAGAAATGCAGTGTTTACAGCTGGAGTTTTCACCACAGCGACATTCATTATGAGCACATGGAGTCATGCTCAGGCATTCTCATTCACTTCAAAATATGCTTGTGTCTCTGCTCTCGATTCAGTTTATATAGATAAATGAAGTGCTGCTGCACGTTTCAGCTTTACTTTAGTGAGAATACATCAAGAAGAACCTCAGGATGTTTGATCATTTAAAGCAGACTGCTTGAAGAAAGTCTACACCATTTAATTTCCCTGATATAGAAAATTATATTCTTGTTTCTTTATGAACCTGCCACTAATGCTTGTTGGAAAAAAATATATACGTGGAACTAGACTTAGTGAAAATGTAGGAGCAGCTTGAAGAAAATGTGTTTACTTGTAGTAAATTGTTACATATAATAATTAATTTGTTATTACAATACATTGTAGGATGTTTTATTGTGACTTTTCTTTTTTTTTTTTAGTTTTAGTGTTAATGTTAGCTCTGAGCTCTTCCTCCTGGCAAGCAATGCATTCGTATGCCAAATTCCCTTTAGTGACAAAGGGACGTGTAAAAAGCCAACTGAGCATAGACAAGCTGGAAGATGTTCCCATTCATATTCAATATTCAAATTCCTGTCTGTGTGTCTGTGTATGTGCATGAGTGCTCGGTGATCGCAGCGTACCGATTGCTGCTTGAAGTACTGTAGATTGCTGGCTTTGACATTTTCCCATTGTGCATGGTGGTGCAGCAGGCAATAATTAAATATCAGGTGCATAAGCTGCTCTTTAATTTGACATGTGTGCTTGAGGCAATAAACACATGTGGTGCAGTGGGGGCTGCATAATTGCAGAGGAATAAAATATCATATCAAGAGTGAGAGGATCATTGTATCAGGTACCCGATGACAGCTCGTTTGATCATAACGCCAAGGCTAAAGAGGTTGGCTAATTAGTTGTCATTAAAACTCACCCTCTAATCAGGGCTCGCTCTTGCATAAAAAATGTCCCCATCACATGATCAGTGAACAATGCCCTTAACCCTTTCAGGCCTCGCAGCTATTAGCAGAGGGAATCGTGAAACATCGGTACACAAATATGACTTTGTTCTTCTGCATTTTTACAAACTTAGAACAAGAAAAACTCATGTTATTGTTGTCACATGATACGTGATACAGTGGCTTACCAGTGCTTAGCAGAAAATGCCAGGTCTGCATTCTTGGAGCTCATGTCCACGTCTCATTTGAGCTAAATAAGCTGTGAGGGGAACGGTTCCACTCCTTATATAATTTTCCAGATCCCAAAATCATCAGCTCAGCGGTAACCTATAGGCTAATGCACTAAACAGAATAGAGCAGAAGACGGAGGAGTAAATCAGTGAAGGGAGATAAAGATGCTCTCCACTCACGGCAGCACAGATGCATTATATCAGTTTAAGTGGGAATGACTTCTTCAGACAACACCCTGGTGAGAGGACCCCTGATGTCTCCGAAACCATGGGTGCCTCTTGCCATGACTTTCAAAGATGGCAGAAAGTGCTCCGGTGAGAGACCCATGCATTATTAGCTGACAGCCCCATATAAATAATAAGGTACATAATGCCAAGTGTGAGTGCCTGTGTCTCCACAAGGAACGCTCAACAGGTGCACCTCTCGTTGCTGCATTTCCATTTTGTTCAACAAAGAGCCCGCCTGTGCGAACGACTTCTGTCTGAAAGCTTTGCCTGATCATTCTTTTATGTGCCACTTCCCAGAATGCACAACATTCACAGGACCTCATGATAATAGGCTCGTCGGGACACAGAGAAAGGAGCGAGACGCTTGTCAGAGTGGATACATCCGTGCCTGACCCGGGGGAGATGGCTCAGTGCACGACACATCAGTTACAGGACACGGAGAGACCCTTTCCCCACCATCCTCCCTTCTCGCGGGCTAATGGTTGTCAAGTTAGCGAGGGCCCGCGCTCTTGTCTGGGGCCTGGCCTGTTGTCATGTGAAATCCATTAGAGGTCGCAAGCACACAGGATGGGCGGTCGATTGATAAGGCAGGAGGAGAAGTGAGGCAGAAGCAGGGGAAGAAAAGAAGCTTTTTTATCTCCCGACTGTACTGTACTCTCCATAAGGACTTGGTAAAGCAAACTGAAGTAGAGTGGAAAATTGATGGAGATGTCTTACATTATGATTGTACTTCTGAGCCACGGTTTGTAAGTTTTTTATTCTGAAATGGCAAGAAAATTGAAAATAGTCTCCTGTGTAATCCAAAACATGTCAAATGGAAGCTCTCTCCGTGTCCACAAAGAAAAAAAGAAAAGAAGTTTGAGTTTGACTTTAGTTAAATGTCTTCAGAAACGGTCGTAGATTGATGCTACTTCCAGAAACCCACCAATGAAGGTAATTCAACTTCCACTTGAAGAGCATTATTATGATCACCAATAGCACTCAAATACAGTTTTCCCTTAATTTACTGGCAGTCTGTTCAAACTAGAACTTGTTTACTCTTTTTTAAAAGTCATTGGCTATGTCTTCCAAATTTTTTAAAACTTCTTACAAAGCTTATTTCTCAAGACTTGACACTGTTACAAACTATGGAAGACGCATTTACTTCGGTGACAGCACACTGAGTCATACTGTGGGTTTCTTAATTAGATTAATTCACAGGCAGTTTACTGGGGAGCCACTGGATAGCTGAGAACCAAATCCATATGCTATTCATTTTCTGCCTCTTTTTTTTCTTCCTCCATTTATTACTGTTGCATGAGGGACCCTGTGAACACCCATCTTTCTGACAAATCAGTCAAAACAGCAGCATAATTTTCCCTTTTCTCTCCAGCTCCGAGCACATTAAGTAGGTTTTTTGTTTAAAGTGTCAAACATGTCATTAATAATGAATTTGCATTCTATTTTTCATGCCCGTTTCACTTCATATATGAATGATAATTAGTATCTTTTACTGTGACACAAATGCTCAAGGCGGTACAATACCTCATATTAAAAAAAAGGTTATAACTGATATGATGATAAAGTTCAGACATACTGTACATAATACAACATAATGCCTTCATTTAAGCCTCATATTCAGTTTCAATGGGCTTTAAACCCTTCAGTACATTTTGAAAAAAAAAGTTTTAAGCAGCAGTATGTTTGCTAAAGTGTGGTTAACCATATTTTTGACCTGTGTGTCCATTAAAGATTGTGGCGATAGACGTTATGGCTTTCCATCATAAATGCCTTTGGAGAATGACAGCTGTAACGGTCCCAAGAGTAACCCAGAGAGTATAATCAATATGTTTACTGGTTTCACATTTTTTCAGATTAGGCTGTCCATTTGCTCACATAACTACAGTAATAGACAGTTAGTCTCTGTATCAGCAGTTTAGAGGTTTTAATGTGAAAGACCAAACGGTTGATATTGTTATTTTTACTGTTACTTTAATTAGAATAAAAACAAAGAAGAAGGTGCAGTCTTTACTTGATCAATTTAAGATATTTGAAACTGGATTATACACCTATTCTTTTCACAGAGGTCTATATTTCATCCGGGTAGAAAAAGCCGCTGGTTAGCTGTTGTCATCATTAGTTGATTAGATAGTTGTGAGGTCACACGTTCATCTACATTTGGGTGAAGGGTTGAGTGAAATGAGCTGAGCATGTATAATTTATGGTTTATACATGCTTTAATAAGTAATATTTGTTTGTTGATGTCCACGTTTGCTTACGTACGTGACTGCAGGTTGTTGTTTCGGAGTATTGTCTGGAGCTGGTGCTTTCCGAGGGTCTTTTGAAGGATGCGACTGAGCTGCCTGTGATAATTAGAGAGCTATGACCTTCTCATTAGCGCCAGGAGGCTGCTCGTTCTCTCTAGCCCTCCCTTTCACCATCATGCAGGCCTGCCACAGGACAATCAGTATATCAAAGCAAAAATATTTATTAAAGCAAAAATTACAAAAACACACAGCACAACCTTTGAATTACAGCCCTCTAATATATGCAGAGTCAAATGAATCGTTGTGCTTAACCCCCCTAAAACCCTCACCATCCTGCTCGCTTGTAGCTTAAATTTTTCATTACAGATTTCCCGGGCTTCAAAGTAGCATCTCAGAGCTAATCCGTTTCTTCTCTGACAAAGACAAAGACCTGTTTAAAACTGTTGCTTTGTTATTATGACCTGCTTTACCCCCTGTCTTTGGCATCTAAATGTCAAAAATTCAGGATTAAATAGAGTGGCACTCATCTGGCAAGGCTGGCAGGAGGAAATCAGTGGATAAGGATAAGAGGAGAGAGTATAGCACAGGATGTCGAAAAGCCCTTTAACTACCGTAATCTTTCACATTGATTTTGTTTAATGCCAGATGTACTGTACTGTGTAAGTCATTACCATGTTACAGTTCTCCAAAAACATTTAGGCTATAAGAATACTTAACAACACAACACTTGAAACTTGGGCAAGCATGTTTGTAAGTTTAATGGTAGAATAATAGCCGTGTTGTGTGTGTGTGTGTGTCCGTGCACACTCGAGAGCTAAATAAAAACTAAAAGTAAAGATTGCATTATTAAAAACAAAACAAAACAGGCAAACCTGGAACAATGTGGTGAACGATGGTGATCTTTTAACATGAAGGATAAGTCCAACACAACACAGTTTGATAGTTGAGGAATTTGGACTTTTTTATTTGCTTCAAAAACAGACATTGGTGATTTGGCAACATTGTGATGATATTTTATATTGGTCTATTTGTAATGATTAATTTATTTGCAAAGATTTGTCATTTAATCCTGTGTAGACCCAGTGTCATCACATGTTTCTGTTTCGTGCTATGATATGCTATCGTAGTATGTTTTAGCTTGAAGTTAAAGTACAAACTTAGACTGTTTCACACTTTTACATCCACGTTGAACTGAACTGTAAATTAAAGATGCCATGTAGTGTACTTTTACCTGCAATAACTATGAGGTAGTGTTTTTATTTGGATTAAAGATGTGGATGGACATGTACCATCCAGGCTGCTAAGTCTGCAAAAAAGTCCGCTAGCTAGTAGGGCTGTCAGTTTTTAGAAAAATGAGGTTCGAACGATTATTGAATGACCCGTAATTCGTTCGGATATATTCGAATATTACCCCGCCCCCCGCCGCGCCGCCGCCGCCGCAGCCGCAGCACACACCCGCGGTGTTTTATTTTGAAAATTGACCGGATACTCTCGTTGTTTCATGTTTGACTTCCTGCCCAGCTTGACGCGATTGCTCGCGGCTCTCACACAAAATAGACCAGACGCTGTACGGCGCGAGCCGGCCGCGGAGGTGCACGCCGCGACACCACACCAGCGGTTAATATGGGCACAGAAAGTAAACTGGCTCCGCTTCTCGGCTGTTCGCGGCCCTTCCGTGTCCGGTGGACGTTCCGCGGCGCTATGCAGGCACCGGGCACTGCAGCCAAAGACGGTAAATAGAGTATCTTTGCTGCAGCCTGCATATCGAGCAGGTCATTACTGCTCGAATACGAACTTTTCCCCCCACATTCGAACGAATATTCGAATGTCGAATAAAAAGTGACAGCCCTACTAGCTAGTACGAGGGGTTTACAATGCAGGCACTGAAACAAATAGTTTATAATCGACGTACATAATATTTTATTTATTAAAAAAGACAGGCTTGATAGATACACAGTTTCTTTCGGAAAAATTCTGGGGAACCAAGACTGAGTAAAACTATTTATACGTAGTTAGATGAGGGATGGACAAGCCACCAACTACTAGCGACCACTGCTGGAAATTAAGAAGAGCATAACTAAGTGTTTGCTTTGAAGTTCTAAAGATTCCACAATTTTATCCTCAAATGTTAAAATCCATTGAATTTCATACTGATACCATTAAAAAATGTGGCAAAAATAACAATTATTTATTCCATGAAGACTTTTCATTCAGTCAGTTGTAACATTTAATCAAACATCACTATCTGTTCAAAGTATACTTAAAAATGTATCAACTCTGGATTCTGATGTATCCCACTTATAATATATGAGATAAATTGAAATACGTTAATACCCCAAAACCTATAAGTGTCAGTGGAAGAGTTAAATGGAGTTTTTTTTTCTTGTTCATAATTCATTATTTAAATACTGAAAATCACATTGTCCATTTTGTGCTGATAATTGGAAACCTGTGAAAGAGTGCCAGTGTAAATGTGTAATTATAACATGATAAAAGACCATTTTCCAGCTTAATACATCATTCTCATTGTGGCTACATATGTTGATTGGAAATGACATGAGGTTAAAATCACTTATTGAATCTAATCAGGGCATAACTGATTGTCATTATGGAAAAGAGGGTGATTTTCTGAGTTGTTTTGGACACCGTGTTAGTCCATGGGTACGAGCGTGTAATCCTCATCCTCAGGATCCTACAAACCAGTGGTGTGACAGACACATGCCAGAGCTGACATACGACACACTGTGTTGAGGATTCAGAGGAGCTGTGCCACCCAAACCAAGTCATTAGGCTCCTCAGCACCTGCACGGTTTCCTCCTACGTAAAGAGCTGTATAAATTAATCACACACAGCCTTATGCACTTTGATGCAATTTATAATGCACATTAATGAGGGCTGACAGCTGTAACTAAAAGGCAGAATGATCACTTACAATTCAAATAAAAATCACAGTGCAATAACAAAAATCATTTGCATGACTTTTTTTTTTCCTGTCTATTTTCATCTTTATCCAGCTTTGATTCCTGCTGTTTTATCAGAGGCCGAATGCATGTGAAAAGACTAAATGATCTGCAAATTGATGCAACACTTAGCCTGTGTCTCACTCCAGAGTATGAGCTCTAATTGTACATTGTGTGAAGGTATGGCATTGGATGATAAAAAGGCTTTTCTCCACACCTCATTTCAATCTCAATGTCTTATCAGTTGCCTTTGTTAAGTCACTGCTTGTTGATGGGCATTCATAAGTCATGCAGTTATCACTTTATCACCAATTACATTCCCATTCCATATGTTTCTTCACTTTTGTTTTGTCGTGCTATATTCCCCGTGCAAAAATCAAAAAAGTGGAAATAAATGTACAACCAAACATTGTGCTCACATGAAACATCGTGAGGAAAACCATTTGAGCTGACCTTCAGAGGTGCTAATTAAATTTTGGGCGTGTGGCGATGGTATAACTGATTTCATTCTTCATTATGGCCTGTAATGACATTTCTCAGCTGTCAGAAGCATTGCAGGGGGCTCGCTTGTGAGGTTTGGGATGAATTAACCATTATACCATCATAGAGCTTGCATAGCCACAAAGGAGGGGTGGAGAAAAGCTCAGAGTTGAGAGATTCAGAGACCGAAGCTGAACGTTTACTGCAAAACCACATTTAGCAAAGCTTGCTAAAGTAGGTATGATGTGCCTTTTGCCATCCAGCTGCTTATAACAACAGGACATAAATGACCTTCCTGACTGCAGAGCAAACCCATATGTCTCTGCTTCAATAAAAGGCTTTAATGGGATCCTAAAGATTTAATTAAGATGTCAGTATGTGTAGGTCAGCTGCAGTGCAGAAACTGGGTTGGAAGATATACAGTAACTCTGCAAAAAGCTCAGCTGGATGTGTGAGGACGGGCACAGAGAAGAGGGATGTTCCTGGCTCTGATTTACACACACGTCCTCGTTGTAAATGTAATGGCATTTTAAATACTGGCTCATTTGCACACAGTAAGCAAAGCTTGCATTTGTGTTGGACTGGAGGATCGGAGACGAGCCCAAGTCATCGCTCGTCATCTGGTCATTAGTATCTGAACAGTCATACTGTTGTAGTGTCTAATAATGACAGGGCTAAGATAAGTGTCACCAGAACACTTGATTTGTGCTGTGTTGTCCAAATTGAAAGTCAGATTATAACGGATTAGTACAAATAATGGAGGATTGATAACAAATGACATTGATGTGATAGATTGTATGCAGTCTTCATGTCAATAGTGATGTTTAAATTTGACAGTATTATATCAACAGTGAAGTGATGCATCATTTAAAATGGATTATGTCCAATAATAATAATGTTCTGCACATGGAGCAGGATTATTCCCATTTTGTCAAAGGTAATATGTATTAGTATTTGCTATTGTAATAAATAAATGAGCAAAATAGATATCATCATGGATACCAATGACGTCACATCAACGAGACCGCTACCATATTTGTGTAGTCTTTATCAGTCATAAACAAGAGATTATGGTTTACTGTTCACGTTTGTGTCACGTTTGTGACAGCGGGTCAGAGGCTCTGATCGCAGGTTTGGTTTCCAGCCACAATGTGGAAGGAGCCTCCACTCTCCCTGTAACAAGTTACAAGTCATTTATCTACCATCACAATTAGTCCAAAGCTGTTTAATGAAGGTTAAAATGAAACATAAGGTAAATATCCTGCATAGTTCTTCTCCTCTGTGTCCTCTGATCAGAGCGGCGTCCCTAGCAACAATGTGTTTTACTTAGCAACGGAAGCGGTGCCGAAAATAATCGCTTCAAAGATACATCGAGAATCTTAATTGGACGATTCTGAATCAGTGCAGTTATGTCACATAATCGTGTCTGGCGGACGTCCACTTTGGGTCCACATTGAGTCCGCCTTGAGTATGCGCTGTCGTCCGCAGACGTCGACTCCGTGTAAAGTCTGGCATTACCACATTGACGAGCTAACGTGTCCTTTTTAGTTTAAAATCTCCTCTCCTGTTGCCAATAAAAACACCTGGATACGGTGCTGCAACCGAACTACAGTACACAGCTGCAGAGACTGCTTGCTAAAAAACTGCTCCCGACGGGAACGCGCATCAGCGACTTTGCATGAATTTACCTTGAAAACAACTCTGTCTCATAACATTACATTATTATCTCATAGCGTGGTGAATGTGCAGGTCACAACTTGTCCACGAGAGCGTTTTGGAGTTCGAGGGAAACCACGAAATCCCATGAGCCTCCGTAATGTAGCTCTGAGCAGCTCGCGGCTCTGCTCCGCCGTTCTAAAAATTGCTTGCACCGACAAATAAAGGTAACAAACCTACTCCTAAAACTGTATGGCAATGGGCCAATTTTCCAAAATGTTGAACTATCCCTTAAAAATGAAATTCGAGACTTGAGACAAAAAAAAAAGTAATATCCACATAGAAATTTTCTGTCTTTTTACATGTCATCATCCTGTTTTCTGTGAGACTTTGTACATCTCACAACAGAACAGATCTGAAGGGCCACTCATCTGCAGACAGAGTGGAGGATAAGTAGATGGGATGTGGGCTGAGAAAAGGAAGGGTGACTGACACAGCTAAATGGTTCATTCCCTGGAGGGTGGATGTAGATCTTGTTATTTCTGTTTCCTGCCACTCTTCTCTATCTGTCTGTCTGTTAGTCAGTCTTACTTTTTGATTGTAGAGAGGGGATCTGAACCCACCATGTCCAGTGACATGTGGTCTCCAGAACAGAGACAGGATCTCAGTTAAAAAGGCCGAGCTCACAAGACTCATCCATTAGATCTCACGGTAGCCAAGGAAAACAAACTAACACCAAACTTCAAACCACACTGACTCAGATGCAAACCGTATTGCAGGTGTGGGATTCCTCCGTTTTACTGACTTGCATAAGTTCCACTACACAGTTAGAGCTCGACTCGACACGACTCGGTTTAGGTCATTTTCCATTACAACTGAATACTTCAATGTGGGTGGGGTCGTCATCGTGCGGCGGCTATGGTCGCACCGTCTTGCTGTCTTTTTTGGATCCTCTCATCAGCTATAACTCTAGTCGTAAGTCTCGTTGACGGACTACAGTGTGGTTTTCCGCACAGCAGCGGTCGCTTTTGCTGGTGTGTTTTTTTTTTTAGAAAAAGTGGATTTGATTCTCATCTCAGAAATTGCGCTCGCATCTCTTCCAGCGACGACATTCTGGCCAATCACGTTGACGTCATGTTTTAGTATCGCCCCGGCTCGCTTGGAACCTCGGCTGAGGTATTACCAAAAAAAGTACCAGGTACTATTTGTAGTGGACAAGCAAAAAAACAAGTAGAGTCGAGTAGCACTAGTGGAAAAGGGTCATATGTGTGTGATGATCTGGAGGTATTCTTTGCTAATGCATATTTTCACAGTCCTTTTTTTGTCGCTGCAGTTTGAAGAACGCTTACATTGCACATCAAGACCCTTTGCACAGCAGTACTTCTGCGTGGATGGACCTGCACTTGCACCCTACCATGCTATGGATTGTAATAGCAAAGGCGGAAATTCATTGAGAATGGGGGTTGGTTTCTGGGTCATGGGGACCTCATGTCCTCCTTAATACTACTCCATATGAGGCCGACCAAGTGAACCACCAGTGTCTTTGTTAAATATTCATCCCCTGTCAATAATTAAATGCTCATTATTTGAACCTGAAGAGTGCTGTGATTCCAAATTTAATGTGCTTCTAATGCATGGGGTGATAAGGCATGCCTAATAGCTAGGCGGCATGATGAAAGCTAGATGCGTACAGTCATGCCCATTCTTTTTCAGTTGAACAGGTAAAAAGAATCCATGTTTCAAATGAAAAATTTACAACCGTTGTCCAGACTTTTTTGAAGAACATCTGAGGTTTTTGTATTCTGTGACTGTACACGATTTTGAACAAATGTCAGAGAAGAGAAGCTTGTTATCTCGGGCCCTTTAAATTGAATCCTCTGTGAAAGCCGGAGACTTTTTTTTTTTTCCAGGAGATCTGTTCCTGGAGCTGCCACAGCACAATCAACCGCCCACACTGAAAATAATGACACATGAGCCAATTTAGGTGATAAGATACAAGCAGAGCATGAATACACAAATATACAATAAATATGCAAACAACAAGATCCGTTACCCAGGGGCAAAGGGGTCCACATGATAATACAAGTATTGTCCTGCAGCTATGTAGCAACTAGTAGTGCTATCAATTAACTCCAGGAGGAAGTCAGTGCATCAACAACAATGTTTTGCCTCTTTCTTAAAACTTTAAAGAATTTTTAAATACATAATCATCGCCTTCTTTGATGTCAGGCATTTTTCATTGTTTGTTGTTATTATGATCTGCATTATGAACAACTGAGAATTACCCTAGCTGTTTTTTTTTTCTTTTTTACAAATGTGCGCAAGTGTGTGTGTGTATGTGTTTGCGCATGCACGTGTGTTCTCGTATGGCTCAAGGACCCGTCTGTGATGTAAACACAGGGAGGGTAAACACACAGGCAGCTTGTAGTCTCCATTGTTATTATCCTGTTTGTATAATTAGCCTTATAAATTGCTCACATCAAAGGCGCTGTCCCTTGAAATACTTCCATGCCTCTGTTCAAGTGAAAGAGAATAGAGTGGGGAGGGGCCGCTCTGATTCCCACCCCCCACCCCCTACCTCCCACTGAGACACGCTCAGCTTCCACCAAGCATCAGAGGTTTTGGTTGGGAAATGTGTAACCAAAAGTGTCCGGTGGCAATTTCTTATCCTTGTCTGTGATTCTCTTTTCTGGAGCTGGAATACAAAAAGCTGCAAATTGAGAGCTAGACAGAGAAGTTCAAGTCTTATATACAGTACTCACTCACTTTTGCATAATTGGGCCAACCTCCCCGTGAAGGAGGCGTGATTGTTGTGTTGTTGCTTTGGGGAAAGTTGTAGAAAAAGTTCTCAGTCTTCCTGATGTCGGATAGGTGTGTGAAGAGGTGACAAGCACTCAGGTTCCGGCATAATGAAGCCTTTAACCTAGTAATGTCAGCAACTGCACCATCTGCAAATGATCCCTTCGTAACTTCATTATACTCTGAATTTTTTTTTTTTCCAAGTGCTTCAAAATCAGCCCTTGCATTTTCATCCAAAGTTGGCAGGTCACCGCAGGAGGGAAGATCTTCCCTGTCGCCTTCCATCCCTGTCCACACTGCGATAACATGGTGAATATTGCAGTGCTTTCAGATTAATTCCTCTCCCTTGGTTTAAAAGAAATCTACAGTATCTACAGTACATTTTAATGACCTCTTATGACCTGTAGTAAGTGTACGGATGGCAAAGTGCTGGGAGTAGAGTATGTGCTGATTCTGCTGCACTCTGAGACGCTGGTGTGAACAATGATGGCTTGGCAGCTGGAAGTGATGAGAGACAGAAAGTGTCAGAGGGGGTTTGCACAAATTTGATTGACAGTAGCAAAAGCTGCCTCTGCCATCAATTTAATGGCAATTATTATTTAATGTATATTACTTAAAAGCATATGCAAAATTAAGAGTTCGTCACAAAAACACATTTTATATGGTATTTAAAGAATAATATGCATAATATATTGCTTGTTAATATTTATGGCTGAGAAGTTCAAGCATTTCTTGTCTTGAGCTAGTCCTTCTGCTGAAAGCGTTGACTCTCATGATCTCAATTAATAACTAAGAAAGTAAGAAAAGGAAGAAGCAGCACAAAACTGGAGGCTTTTTACACAGAGGAGAAAAACCTGCCAAGGGGAATTTATCTCAGATTCAGATTCGCTTATGTGTAAGAACAAGAGGCTGCCGTCCTTCAGGGTATAATTCAAGAAAGCACACTGGAAAAAAGTCTTTATTCATGATGGATTTGAAAAGAGACATTATTTGTTAAGTATACGTTTAATCCAATATATATAACCCTTAACCTCTGCATTTGTATTTATGTGGAATAGTTTATTTCTTTTCAAACACAAACAAGCTGTGTAGGTCATAGGACAGTTAATTAAACATACAGTACCTACGAGTTTCTCAGGCTGCATTCATGTGTCAAGAATATAATCTCTCTCAAGTTTATGTTTTCTGCTGTGTGTGGAAAGTGGAAAAAAAAAGTAGAGGCCACTGTGCACTGCGAAGTGAAGAGATGGAAGAAAGGATATAGGCTTTATAGGTGCAGAAGTGTGGAGGTGACCTACACAGGGCAGCAGCTGGTCGTCACGACATGATACAAGAGAGAACTTTAACTAAATGAACACACACAAGTTGTTCTCTGTTTTCTATTCCTAACCCCAGAGAACCCGCCCAATCAATTGGAGCTGGCTTCTTTGCATGTTAATAGGATGCATGATAACTATCGGTACAGATGAATATCGGACCGATATTGGCTGACAATTATTGGCAAATACACAGATACGTCTGATAATGACATTGCATTGATTTTGCTCATTTTCAGTCCCATTGACCCCTAAGTTGATTGAAATTTGAAACAATAATAAATGTTGATTTTTGAAGAGTTAGAACTGTTCTTGTATATTTGTTGTAGTGATGTCAGCTATATTATTGTGTTAAGTCAGAGGCAGAGCTTTAATGTTAAATTCATCTTTGCTCTCTGCATCGCTCTTTCTTAACCTCAGGTATCAGCATCGGTTATGAGAAGCAGGAAGTTATCGGTATGCATTGAAAAAGAGTTATTGTGCATCCCTACATGTTAAAAGTCATTTTTTTTATATTAGTGAGGGTAATGGTAAAGATTTTTTTTATCTTAAACACTTGATAGTCCCTTTGTCTATAATGTTTTGTCTGATTTTGGAGACTGATCAGATCAATAAATACCATGTGACAACAGAGATGCATGTCCCTTCACTACCAGTTATCACAGGTAGCTACAGATGTCCATTTTTTCTAAAACAAAAACAACACACACAAAATCAGCTCTATGGGCCTCAATATGTAATAAAATCAGTACAGTAGGTCTTCATATCTGTTTTGGTTCCGGTTGCAAAAATGGCCCCAGCAGGACAAACAATTTCAGGCCTTGCCCCACTCAAAACACTACAGGAGACAATAAACTGAATATTAACTTGTAAATATTTTTGCAGCTCTCAGTGTCTTATCTCTTTGTTCTGTTACAGCCAAGATTAGGATTCGACTGGGGAGCATGACTGACACTTAGATGAGGGTTTGACGGTCTGTCATCACTCACACTGAAAACCGTGTGTTAATATAATTAAATTATAAATGAGTGCATGAATATTATATCAGTATGGGGGAGCTATCAGGGAATTTAGTGTTGCTTTCCAGCATCAACCATTCTGCCACTTTAATCACCCCTGTTCATCTTCATCCACTGCTCCAACACAATGCAAGGGAATTCCAGAATATCTGAGTAATGTGAATGTGAGTTGATCTCGTATTATATATCCTGTATGCATGCAGGCAGGATGGAGGTCACTGCGAGACACACGCAAGGACTAAGGAGAAAACCAGTTTAGAAGAGGACAAGGACTAAGGTTATAAGATAAAATAAATCTGCTTATCTTATTTTCTGGAAACCCCCTGAGGGAGTGAGACCATGAACTGACAGGCCCTATGTAATTCTTGACAGAGGAAAACTTTGTATACAGACAGTCTCAGCAACATGTTATTAAAAAGATGAGCATGGCCGTGGAAAATAAATAAATAAAGAAAAAATACTGATTAAATTTTAAGCAGCCGGCGGGCCGATAGTTTGCCTGAGGCATATTTGTCAGTTTCAAAGGGTGTTTTTATTAATTTTGTATTTTGCATTTTGTTAGTGGAAAGAGCTTACTCCACCGGGAGCGCCACAAGCTATAGCCAGCAGAGCCTATAGCAGGGAGAAAGGAGACGCAGAGCATGCCAAGCAGATCCTGCACACTTAGAGAAAGAAGTCAGCTCTAGATCACCAACACAACCCAAGACCCCCCACCCTCCACCCAAAACACACAGACATGCCGGCATAGATTTAATGCATGCACTATGTACACACATACAAATCTTTTATGTCTACCACAATAAAAATGCACAGATTTTCTTTCTTGAACATAGCATTTGTCATTAAAGCGTTATGCAGCAGTCTGTATCCCTTTGTTCAGATTCACCTCCTTTGAACTGTTTACTCTACACTGAAATAGTAATGATGCTTAATTCCCCTGTCTTTTATATGATTCAACAACTAGTGAGGATACTGAGTTAGGATTAGGGGTTAGCCTCATGCTTTTTTTTTCTTTTTTCTTTTTTGCATCTTTGCAGTGCTGAGTTAGCATGATATCGTGTATGTAGCTCAAGGCCACCCCTGACCTTTCAGGGGATCTAGGCAGAAATTTCATTGGAGTCATTATAATATTTTAGTAATGCTCAAGCTCATGGGGAAGTCTCCGCTTTATCATTGTAACCACCGACCAGTTTATCCCCCTTAATTACACAGGCTACATGAATAAATATGTTGCGACCAATTCAATATCCATCACACTTGGATTTAAACCATGAAATTTTAGGCTATAGAAATTAAATTGACTTACAGTACCAGTAGTAATGGATATTTACATTTTGACTTTCCTACCTTTTGTTAGCTCAGTGTTGACACAATACTCCCATGTACTGATCTGAAACCAGCATTCATCTCATGATAGACTGAACTGGTGCTGCTAGCTTTGTTTGAAAGCAATCGATCAATCAATGATAGGGCAGTGTCAAAAATATATTTCAGACATGCTAAATGAGTAATTGCAATACTAAAATGTTATTTGTAACTTTTTAAAAATGTACTGTTTATCAGATAATATTCATTGGCTATCTATTGGCCTCTTGGAAAAGTCTGAAATATTTCCACTGGGAATAAATAGGTCTCTTTCTTTGTGTTGAAACTGATGCACAGAATATACTGTATCATTCCATATGGCCTGCACTTTGACATTAGTTGCATTATTAAATTAAATCCATGTATATTTCAGTGGTAAGAAAATGTATTTTTGAACATAGATGAAACACAGCATATGCAATATAACAACAACACTTGAAAATGAACAAAATGCTGAGCAATTATTTAATTCTACTACATGCAAATTGTCAAGGCGAATCATTGTTTTATGTAAATATTCGTGGAAAACACATGGTATGACTTGAATAAGGGATAAAAAAAAAAGAAAACCTCAATAAGAGAAACTTGGAATTTCACAAACTGCAGGCAGACAGTATCAAACAGCATCGAGCACTGAGCAGCAAAGGCTGCCCTCGGGCTATAATTTGCAGAAGTTTTACCTGCTGCTGGACTGACGCAAGTGTGAAGACAAAGCTTAGCAACTGTGTGTATACGTGTGTGTGTGTACACGTGTGTGTGCACAATCCACACCTCCTACATGCACTTGGCAGTTTTTATAGAAAATTGCCAACATTTGGGTCAGGTAAGCCTCCCAAATCCACCAGCAGCTTTAATCATCTTAAAAAAAGAAATGGCCGCTGAGGCATTTGATGGCTATTAGCAATGTGTGTTGCATCTTCAAAATCATCTTTCATTCCAAAATACTCATAAAGCATTTGTGTCAAATCAGTCAGACAGAGCAGTTTGAAGTAGCTGCTACTTTGTTGTGTAAAGGTGAAGGAGTTAATTAGGTGATGAGGAGGTGACTGATGCTATGTATATACAGCACACACGACAGGGAGAGAAGCCAAGTGGGCTGCTAATCATGCCCTCCACCCCCTTACTCCTGCATTCATCTCCAACCATATGCTTTTGAAGTCATGGCTGTCAGGAGCCCTGTGACACATGCACTCAGTTTTATTGGATTTCATAGAGAAAGTATGCTTTGTTTATTATGGTTGATTTTGAATAAATCTCAAATAAAACACTAAATTACATTTAAGTGATGTGTTCAAAGAAGCTCAATTTAAATTGGACGAAGATGGAGTTTTTTTCCCCCCTTCTTATCTTTCTATCTTCTCTTTATGGTAAAGGAATGCATGTCCTATACAGTGTCACTTGTAAAATAAAATAAAATGTGTCTCTGAGTACAGATGACTGGGCGACTAGGTGTTCTACCCTGAAAGTTTAATCAGTAATTAGGAGTTTATAACGTTAATGTAGATGTGTTGATGCGTTTTTCAGAAGTCATAATGGCTGACTACTTACATCTGAGGAGAAATTACACAACAAAAATCCCTGGTACCAAAAAATGATCAGCAACAGAGTAGATTTGTCGAACTTAAACCACAGGAGTAGAAAATGCTTGTGTGACATACAGTAGTTGAAGTGTGTATGTGTCTGTATCGTATTAATGCACTAATCCTTATAAGACTTATTAACATGTGGATCAGTGTTTAATGTAATACAGTAGGATGAAACAATGTGATTGTTGTTGTATGTAAGTGTTTTTTTATTGGATAAGAATATTTACACCTTGTATCCTCTCTGTTGTTTATATTATCAAGCTTCTTTATAGTGTCTGATACATCGAGTTGCAATAACCAAGTAACCAAGTTAAAAATTAAACATATTTTGTTGTGTTTTGCAGGTTGCCTGAGTTTTGCTTGCGTAAGTGATTATTAAAATTGCATTCACTAGGATTTTGTTTTGTTTACACACAGCAACAACTAAAAAAAAGAAGCAATAGCATGTAAGCGTATAAGCCTCGATAGGACTGAAAAAAACAAACCCCAAACAAACTGGCTGATTCCCCCCAAATCATTCAGCTTTTACTTTATTATCCACAAAGAATAGTTTGTTTTTTTATAAAATGCACTTTTCTACTTCTCACCACCATGACAGTTGATCAGAAAAAACAAACCTCTTTCTGCTCTGTTTTTATTTTTGTCCTGTTGGAAAGGAGGTGATAGATGCAGCTGCTGATGTAGCTGTATGTTGTTGATGGTTTATACAAAGGGAGAGCTTTAGTATGGTCGTCCTTGGCACACAAGCGATAATGTCATTGTCGCAAGTGCCATGTGATGGTCATCTGTTTTTCGTTGTTCAAAATGTTCCTCGTACATTCTACCTCCTCTTTGGTGATACACTTATGTGAGCTTAAACATGGTCATGTGTTGTAGGGCTCAAGTGTAACACCCAACCTTACTGTCTTAAAGTGTACACAGTGTGCACCGCTTCATAAAATAATGGCTATACTGGTTGGCTCGCAGAAGTGAGTTAATTGATCACAGGCTGCGATCCAAATCAAAATCATAGCAAGCAATTAGGATCAAACCTCCAAAACGATTATGAATTAATGAAGAAGGCATTAATGAATTATTAACGACAAAAGAATTACGGGCCTGACACATTGTGTGTTGTTGATAGATGGATGTGCAGAAGAATTAATTGAGTTCAACCATAAGTGATAATTTCCTTCTTATAAAATCCTTCCTCTGTAACATCTGGCTTTACATCAGAGTGAATATGAGTAAGTGGATGTTTGAATGAAGAATCCCCTTAAAGTAAATAAAGGCTTTTTTCCCCCAAAGTGTGTTGCTTTTACTTAAAATGTTTTTTTAGTGCAAGATCCATGAAACTTAACCCTAACCCCAAACTGCTTCTTTTTCTCTTACAGTATTTTCTCTTTATTATATTCATTAAATTTAGCGATTGAACCCCGTCAATTCATAGAAAATGTGAAAATTCAACAATTCTCTATGTCATTCTGATGAAGGGATAAACCTTGCCGAATAAAAATATTCCCTCCCATACAATCGCCAGTGGATCCCTGACATGAATATTTTGGGTTTTGCACAGAGGTCGTGTGGGATGCAAACACATTTTTATCATGTAAACTTAGAAGCTTTTCTTTTTTTTGGTAATCCTTTTGGGTAATGTCTGCAGTATCTCCCCGAAAACTCACAAACCCCCCAACTTGCATGGCTTAGTTTTTTTTTTTTTCTCTAGTCGGGTTGTTGACTCTAGAAGTAAACCGTTGTGAGGGGGGGAAAAAAAAGACGACACTGACCTTCCATTTAGTGTTGTGCTGCTTGTGCTTGCAGGATCCCCCTGGTGAAAATGAGACAGATTTCGAACATGTTACACAGAGGTACAAGACCTTGTTTCTCTACTGTTTCTCTCAAAGCCCCCTTTTTACAGTCTGTTGAGCTCCCCTGCCACCTCTCGTTCTCAGACATAAAATAATCCACAGATGAAGTGCAGATTTCAGCAGGAATACAGCATAACAGCATTATGAGTGCAGCCTGATGGCAGCTCACTGCAGTAGCAGCCGTTGCCAGAAGGTTTACACTTAACCGAGCAATTTCTTGGACATAATAACTGCCCGCTCACTTATTTAGACAACAATAAGCCAAGGAGAGAAATCATACAAAGAGCTGATGCTGCAGCAATAGCAAGGTTAATATGATATGCTGTATTTTCTCACTCTCTGTTCTTAGCACCCCCCAACACCATCTCACAGCTTAGACATTACATTCACAAATGCTTTATGAGTTCCTTATTTGTATCATTTATTTCCAAGCCGAGGCTTATTTAAATGTTGCTCTTTTTTCTTCTTCTCTGCTTTGGTGGATGGGGGGGATTCTTTACTTAATTCCATTAACTCTGTATTGCTGTTCAATCTTTGGTGCCGTGAGCATCAGTGCTGTGGCTTGGCTGTCTTTTAGCAGTTCTGCTTCAGCGCTCTTGGATAGAACATGACAGTTACATTAATGTCTCCATGTAAATTGCTGTCTACATGTAGGAAACAAGCAAAAGGGAGAAGAAAAAAAGAAAACATGGAACATTCATTGCCCTCATGACAGCAGGAATTACAACAACATTCATTGTGCGGAGCCTCAAATGGCCAAGTCTATTATAGCGTACGGCAATTTCACTGAGAGTCAAACCAGGAAGATGGACAGCAAGAAAGGGCAATGACAGAAAACACTCACACAGGGTTTTTTTTTTTAAACAAGCAGAAGAATAAAGGAAAATAGGGGTCAGGGCTACTGTTACATCAATTTTTGAGGGGAAAGCACGATGTATGCTTTTTTGAATCGTAGCATGTGTCATTAAAGGTATCCAGTGGAGTTTTTCGTGGTGTTTTGAGGAGCCAGTCCTCAAATTCTTAGTACATATCGGACCAGGATGCACGTAAACAAACATGGGAGGGGGTGATGTCTTAGTTATTTATTTCTTTATGCTTTGTTGCGTATTTTGCAGACTCTCACAGCTAAGAAATGAAAACATTGAACTGTCCAATAAAGTACAACATGAATCTGTCTTACACAGTTCATTGCTCTGTGGGTGTGACTCTTCCTGGCTGAGGCGCTCTAACCCTCAGAATATGTTCAATTGTTCGGTGTGTGGAGTTGTTTGGCCAATCCCATTGGTACAGTACTAAGGACGACAGAACAACGGTGACAGAACACAACAGTGTTGGAGGCAGCAGGCGAGGGAAACTCTACAATACTTGTTTACACATGTATTGTACAGTGTGATGTAGTTCTACCTTGGTGGATAAAACATGAATCAGAGCTAGATTTTTTTTTATTTTTATCAATAAGGTGACTTTCATTGGACTAGTGTGTTGACAGACAGCTACAGTAGCTGTTTGAAACTTTCATCACAAAAGGCATTTTACATGTTTATTAGACTTTAACAGTCAGTTCAGCAGTATCGGTTTGACAGAGATATCTGAAAACTATTTCCATGGTAATGTCTCTTATTAGACCCATACACATGTTTCCATTACAGTCAAAAGTCCAGTTTACCTTTTTAAAGCAGTAAAGCTATTATTACAGCATTAGAGTGACTGTTTGGCAGGCGCTACAGATACTACAGAAAAGGCTGACTGGAGAGGATTTTGTCTCCATTGCTAATGCCACATCAAATGTTTATGTTATGATATAAATTTACTTTGACCTACTTAAGAGGAACACAGAATAAATTATCCAAGTCTGCGCTACGTCTTGCTCATGTTGTCTGTTGATTGCTCTGAGGACTTTGCTTATTCCTTACCTCCACTGGCCAAATCCAAATTATAGACGCACATAAAAGAGGCATTATAGAAAAAGTAATCACTGCATTAGGTTCACTTAAGCTGCAGAAAATGAAGCACATCATGCTGTAGCCACTGGCACCAGCTGCACAAATGAACAGTATTGTAGTTGCCACAGTATTCATAAAGGAATGTATAAATCTTTGTCCTTAAACAACTTTTTTTCATTCCTCTCAAGTATGCCTATTTCATACTGTACTGTATGGCCCCTTAGTGATGTGAACAAAGGTTTCTTTGACAAGAATCACTTCACAGAAGGAATAAAGACTTGAAATAAATACTATCCACTACAGGATAATTATAATCTATGATGACGATACTTGTTAAAACTACAGTGTTGTTGTGATGTATGACATCTAGACAAAGTGAGGCAGCACCGCCTGTGTGATCTGAGGCAATACAGAGAGAGCCCGATGGAGACCAGGGGACTTTTTCTGAAGTGAGGAGGGCACTCTGGACTTTAAAGTACAAGTCTAGCACAAAAGTTGTGTTGTGTTAAGATGACAACAACATGTCCTGGAGGCACTTCCAAAAGATGAGTGTCTCAGGCCTGCCTCTGTTGTACAGGCACTTTTTCAGCCTTCTCTGACTTCACAGTGAGCCACATAGTAAAGCAGCGGTACCTGGGAGCCACGTGTTTGGTGTCTCTCTCTCTTTTTCTTTTTTTTTAAGGATGGGTAAGAAGAGTGTGGTGTGTCTGTATTACATCTAAGGAGCAACCATTGTGCAATTATTATTTATGTTGTGCAAAAAGGGATAGTTCAACATTTTGGCAAATTGGCCCATTGCCATAATCCCTATAGTTTTAGGAGTAGGTTCGTTACCTTTCATTGTCGGTGCAAGCTATTTTTAGAATGGTGGAGCAGAGCGGCAAACTGCTCAGAGCTACGCTACGGAGACTAATCAGATTTCTTGGTTTCCCTCATCAAATACACAATCCAACAACTCCAAAACGCTCTGGTGGACAAGTTGTGACCTGCACATTCACCGCGCTATGAGATAACAGAACGTTACGAGACAGAGTTGTTTCAGAGGTAAATTCATGCAAAACGGTTGATGTGCGTTCCCGTCGGTAGCAGTTTTTCGGCAAGCAGTCTCTGCATTTGCCTCTAAAACAACTCTGTCTCATAACATTCCATTATTACCTCATAGCGTGGTCAATGTGCAGGTCACAACTTGTCCACCAGAGCGTTTTGGAGTTGTTGGATTGTGTATTTGATGAGTTTGATGAGGAAAAACCACCATTAGCCTCCGTAGCGTAGCTCTGAGCAGCTCGCGGCTCTGCTCCGCCGTTCTAAAAATAGCTTGCACCGACAATTAAATGTAATGAACTTACTGCTATGACTATAGGGATTATGGCAATGGGCCAATTTGCCAAAATGTTGAATTATCCCTTTAAACACCACTTAAGCAATTCATTATTTTGTAAAAAGTGCTGGAGATAATGGCGTTCATTTATGGATCTGTGGATGAAGAAATCTGTGCAAAGTATTTATCATTTTATAAAACTAATTCACTTGATGTGGTAGATTTATCTTCCAGTATGTGTGAAGTTTCAGAAATTTGTGTCAGAGATGTTTAAGATTAAGTTTCCAGATCCTGTAAAAGAAAGTTGAAGGTCTGGTTTGAAATATAACAGTTTCCCCTCAGTGAAGAGGAGAGGTGACAAGAATAAGAGATATTTCTATTATTATGCAATTGCTACAGCTTTCCTAAAGGGACCCCAACAATATTCCTTTCACACTGCGCTATCCATCATGATAATGAATGGCAGTAACTTATCCCGGGACAGCACTGTGACACAGCATTTAATTACAACGCATGTCTAATTGAAAGACCCCTGGAAAATAGTGCGACGTCTCTCTGGCTGTAGCAGGGTTAAAAAACTTAATTAATTATGAGGCACCTCCCTCCCTCTTTATTCTGAGTCACTGGCGTCCCTGCCTCAGTGAGCTGATGACATTTTCAGCCTCCCTTTCATCCTTCAGAGAAATGAATGGCGTGGCAAGAGCGTTATCAAATGAGCTGTAGAGCCAGCCAGTGAATATGTCATTGAGTGTGACTGCTCCCTGAGTGAATTGTGATTTATCTGTGTGGCTTCCTCGTCATGTTAACTGACTTGCTACCCGGCAACCCCCCCCCCCCCCCCCCCCCCAACCCCACCGCACCCCCCCACCCTGTACTTGACAGGCTCAGTAGATCATTTGTGGGGGATCTCTAGGTGAAGCGCTGGCTAATGTAGTCTGAGATCCCCCCAACCCCCAACCCCCCACCTGAATAACAGTACCCCTGTGTTTGACCCCACATGCCCCTCGCTACATGCAACTGTTTCCATTCATTTCTGCAAACCCATAATCAATAGTATATGGCACTCCTGCGCTAAAATGCATTTCTAATGTTCGGTCCTTTTATGCTTTTGTGAGCGGGCGGGGGTGGGGGGGGGAGCAGCTTCAAAACAATAAAACACATGTGATAGATGGTCATTAGATTATTATAAATGAGGGTCTCATGGTTAGGAATAAGTACTTAAAGAGTAAGAAACAATGCTCGATTCATATTCTCTCTGTCAGAGAGTCTCTTTGTTGACCTCATAGGTAAAATGATCTGCATTAGCCACTGATCTGCACTACAATTCCATATACTTAAAGGGATAGTTCAACATTTTGGCAAATTAGCCCTTTGCCATAATCCCTATAGTTTTAGGAGTACGTTCGTTACCTTTAATTTTCGGTGCAAGCTGTTTTTAGAACGGCGGAGCAGAGCCGCGAGCTGCTCAGAGTTACAGAGGCTAATGGGATTTCTTTGTTTCTTGGATTGTGTATTTGATGAGTTAGATGAGGGAAACCAAGAAATTCCATGAGCCTCCATAGCATAGCGCTGAGCAGCTCGCGGCTCTGCTCCACCGTTCTGAAAATAGCTTGCACCGACAATTAACTAACCTATTCCTAAAACTATAGGGATTATGGTAATGAGCCAATTTGCCAAAATGTTGAACTATCCCTTTAAGTGACGGCATGCTGCAAGGATTGCTATTGCAGTTGCATACCAGGTTTTGTTTGTTAGTGCACTCAAATGAGTTAAAACAATACTGTCGTTGTAAATAACTTATAGTAATCGTAAATGTTAGGTATTTTGTTTTTGTACAAGAAATGTGTGTTTAAAAAAAAAAAGATAAATAGCCTACTATCTCGATAAAATCCATCATACTTGCTTTTACTTCTTAATAAAATGCAAGTAATCTTCACTAATTACTTGAAAAATGCTCAGAATGTGTGGTCGAATCCTTCATCATTGATATTTGCAGCTCTGCTCTTGAGATTATCTCAAGCAAAGCTTTTGTCAAAAAAATGTGATTTTTAAAACTCGGGAAACTTTGGAGAAACTTGCATCAAGGACAGCTTTGAGTTGTTGACAAGGCACTTCCTGATCTTCTTGTACAAAAAAAAAAGATGCACTTTAAAGTTGTTTATGTCTGAATCAAGTTTGTGTGAATAAGTAATGTATTCATCAGCCTTCTAAAAATGCTCCCAGTGCCTCTGTTTGGCAGAGACAGCACTTACATGTACATCAAGCAAAGGGTTGTGGGTTGTGGGGGTAACACAGGGACGAGCGAAAGGGACCATGGAAAACTGTCTTAAAGTGAAAAGGGTGATGCAGCTTCCCAAATAATCCTTTTACCAGCTCCATACATTTGTGTCATCCCCACTCACGCCCTTACCCTGCCCCACCTGAGCTTGATTAGTAAATGCCTGAACCTGAAGTACAGTGTTGAAAGGCTGCCAGCAGACACTCAGCACCAAATCAAAAGCTTCACTGTAGAATCAAAAGAGTCTTTCTCTGCATAAACATGAGAGCAATGGAGGTGGCTGGCTGCGCTGAATGTGAGCCAGTACTGACATCCCCCCCAGTGGTTCCTTCACACTAACTGTGTTGTCGTATATCCCTCCGCCTTTGCTGTCAAATTCAAATGTCATTTTATGCCAAGTAAAATTACTGTTATGCACTTTATCCCCTACACATATTGTTGCAGTATTGCTGCAAAATTTCAATTTTGACTTTTCCAATGTTGAAACTTCTTTTGCAGCTGATGGACTTGGTGTTCAAAATCTTTTTTCTTTTTCTTTTTCAGATTAGCCATCAACAGAAATTGTCATTCCTAGTAGAGCATGGTGCTATTAGGGAGAAGAAACTCAGAATTGAAGTAATCGCTGATCACAAATCATAAATTTACTTTGGATATTTGCATCTTTACAAAAATTCCAACAACAAAAAAAGAAAGCTGAACATTAATTATCATCAGACTAGTGACAAGACGAGTAAATCATTTGGTCAAATTACAATTTAATTAGGAAAATGAAGAGAGAAGCTTGAAAAATGCTTCTAATCCCTGTAGCTTATAGTTTCACAGTGCATAGTGTCCTCTATAAAATAATCTAAATTTCATCTTAATGATGGTCGGATAAAGATAAGTAAAACAAAATTTCTTCATTTCTTTTATCTTATCTTTATCTTTTTAATGTGCAGGATGAAAACAAAGGACAAGATAAGCATGCAGCATGAGAGCTTTGTAATCCATTAGAATAATGTCCATCAAGACATCTCAGCAGTCCCTCCCTGTGTTGCTGTTCACACTAGTATACAGACTTTCATATTAGCTCCAGCTCTGTCGTTGGTAAATGTCATGTAAAGAGACAGGTCATTTACATTTTTGATAAAATGATCCTGCATTTTTTACTTGTCTTTGAAATTAAAGACTTCTTTAATCATTGTGGATGGAAGGGGACTTAGCCGACGTACTCATGTGTTTCTGATTGCATTAGAACTGATGTGGCGTGGCATGATGGATATTTAATAGTTGTGCTGTCCCTCTGTATCATGTCAGGAGTCTGACACACACAGATGCTCTGGAGCTCTCCAGCCCATACAGAATTGCTTTAATTATTAGGCCTATAATCTTGGCTTTAAGATGAGAGGAGGGGTGAGCAGAGCAGAGGAGAGAGGAGAGGAGGAAGAGAGTAAAAAGTATAGATGAGTGGGACAACGCCACACAAGACAAGTTAAAGGTTGTTGTCAAAGGTTTGAAATTAGTTTATCAGACATTTGTGCGTGGTGATACGGTATCAAACTGACATGCCATTTCCTGTTTGTCTGCAGTACTTTCTTCTCCACAGGCCTCATGGTGGGGCCTAATTGCCGTGTATATCTACAGAGGCTGTGAAGAGCCCACGGCAGCCCTGTAGTGCCCCAGGCAGTGTGCTGATCAGACCTCTCCCTCTGCTGCGCTAAACTGTCATCTTCTACAGATATGTGTTTTTATATTGCAGCATAAAACAGATTTTACTCGATTAAAAAGATCAAATGTTGGCCGTGTCAATATGAGTATCTCAAAAAAAAAAAAAAAAAAAAAAGAAACACCACAATTGCGTCACTAATACCGCAGAAACATTCATCAGTGCACAGGCACTGGCAAGTCTATTCTTGATAATCCAGAGCTATAATGAAGGAACATAAAACGTCCATACAAATTCTCCTAGAATACTTTTTTATGGAAATAAAGAGGACAGATGAGAGCAGAGGCCAGAGAGTGATTATGTGAGAGAGAACAGCCACTCTTATGTTGGCACCTCCAGCATGCGGGCCATCTGCATAGAGGGCCTGGAAATGAGGATGACAATGCTAATCACTGCCATGGAGGCCTGACTGGTGTGGATGAATGGCCATCCCAGGCTCTAAACACACTTAGTGGCGCTCATCACACAATGTTTTTGTCTGGGCCTGCCAGGTCCACAAGCCTCCACCAGCCCCGCCCTTTTCCTGTACACACTCCATCACTCAGTGGCAACATGTGTATGGCTTCCTGTCAATTCAGGAAGTCTTGGTTCATGTCCCAGCCACATTAATGGACTAGGCAGAGGATACTTAGTAATTTCCTATTTCCCTATTGAAGCAATTGTTGTTGGCTATTCTCATTCAGTCCCCCCCACCCCCTTCCCTGAAAAAAATGAGATCATTATCTGTTTCTTGTTTCTGTATTGGTTCTTTCTTTCTCTCATTCAGTCCTTCACCCAGCAGTTGCATCTTTTAAGGTGGAAGCAAACTCTTGGAGTTGTTAGGAATATATCTTTTGTAATGGAGTCTTAACGTTTGTCACCAAAAGGGGCCGTGATGTACTTTAGCCTCGGGTCAAATCAAATAATCAAAGCAAGTGAAATTATCTTGTGCATAAGATCAATCTAATGACACATGTATTTTCATGACTGATCAATCAAAGGGATAAATCAAATAAACCGGGGCTTTCAGTTAGAGAAAATGTCTGTTTAATTCCTTTATCCACTGAAAATGAGAAGAATAAATTGGGAATGACACATTTACATGAGCAAATAAAAGACTGTGCCAAGACGGTCTTTGGGCACAGACGGTATTTAGCCATGGAGGGAAGGCCCATCGTCTCAACTTTTTATCGTGATGGTTTCCAGCTGTAGTGTGGTACATTGTCATCTTTTCAGGGCTTGCTTTTGCGGGTGTCCCCATAAGTGAATGTGATGAGGACCAGCTGTCTGGCAGGCGAGTTCCCTTTGAGGTGAAGCTCAAAGCCTGCTGTTTGGCTCCATCAGCTCACATACAACAAAATGAAATACTGACCAGAGGTTACAGGGAATGGTATCGATGAATGGAGAACACATTTATGTTATGATCTGAAAATAGAGTTATGAATTGAGGTGATCATGTTTAGAATGACAACAGCTATAACAGGTGTTATACTGAAAACACTAATAAAGGGTACCTGTATAGACTGTTTATTAGTTAGAGTCTACAACGTTTGGTTGATGACCCTTTTGAGTGAGAGTGGACAGGAAACTCTGGTATTTCCTAATGAATGCTAACGCTGCTACAGACAAAAGCGGTGATTAGGGCATGAAATTCAAGACCTTGTCTTCTTCAGAATTAAAGCTTTGTGCTACTCTGCTCCTATTTAATTGTCAGATTTTTTAAAAAAGCATGACTATTTTGGGCACCTTTTTGTTTTTGATGAAAGTAGATATCAGTTGTTGAGTCGGATCAATTTGCATTTATGAATGGGTCCCAAACCTTGCTGTCTATTTTTGGTTTCCAATTACAATTACAAACTAATCAGGTATCAACATGTCTAATGTAGCGCAGAGTGACAGAAACAATGTAAACAGACTACAGTCTAAGTCTAAATGTTCTTCTTGTAGCAAAAACACACCATCTAGTTGGTTCCTGATAGCAGATTCAACAACCCTCTCTACATCAGGGGCGAAGTAGCTTCAGTGGCTTCTGTTGTCGGTCGTCATATCAAGTCTGGCCCTTTTATAGATAAATATTTTTGATTGGCCCGACCAGTTTCTGGATGGAAGTAAATCTGTCTGGGACCCATCTGTTAGAGTGGGTAAACAGTACACAAGCTTGTTTATTGTTTGGTCTCCAGGCTAAATGATGAACATCAGGTAAAACAACCGTCTGCATTCCCATTTATGTTTCTATTCACTGGTGAGCTGGCCTTTTGTTTATCATCACCACCAGTTGTAATATTAATCTAAAAAACATTAAACCAATGGTACTGTTGTATTTGTAGCTTGCTCTGTGCAAGACCTTTTGTATTGTGCGGTGTAATAAATAAGATCCTCTTCTCTTTGACATGTTGGAATAGTTTATGCGGCAGTCATAAAATTTTATAGTCCAACTTTTTCATAAGATATTACACAGCTTTCAAAATACAGAATCAATTGAATAATTGCTAAAACTTTCTTAAAGTTTGTCCACATGTAGTCTTGACTTGGAGACCTCTTTCAGTCGCAGAGACAGCCTTTTTACTGTATGTCTTGTTGTAGTGGGTTTCCACCGCCGGAGTTCAACTTTCATGTGGGGCCTGACGGAAAGCACTTCATTCTAGTGTGCTGTGGCTTTTCAAAAATCCAATCCCAAGTAAGAAATAAAAAGCCCAGACAACTGCATTACTGTCCAGCCTGTCAGCTTTGTTAAATATAAGCTCCATCCTGCCTGCCAGAGCCTTAAAAGCTGAGCTGGCAGAGCGCAGGACTGGAAGTGACAAAAGCAGATAGCTGCAGCTGCGATTTTAGGAAAGGAGAATGGACACTTAAATGCATTTTTATACGTTTATAAGGAGTTCATTCTGTTCTCTATGAATGAATAATAAGCAGCATGCAGGAGACCCAAGATACAATTATCCACTCTGAAGTACCTCCCCTGTCACTACAATGAGAATTAAAGTCAACATGCTGTCGGGTGCAATGGCATTCATGCTCTCCCTCAGCTCTAGTAAGCCTCTCTCATGGGGCAGAACAAGCCAAAGTAACTCGGAAATGACACATTTCCTATTGCAAAATCATGAACCTCATCCAGGGAAATGGGGGGGTAGGGGGAGGGGGGGTCTCTATGAATGTCCTGAGTATGTTGTAAAAACATCTGCTATAACATAACGCTAAACAAATGTCAACATGCGAGGAATATTCAGTACCAGGTAGAACAATGTCACACATTTCACTACTCATTAGCCTGCATTTTTTATTGCAGTTATGGTTTCACCGCCATTAGAGTGACATTTAATTAGATCCATACAACAACTTGGAGCCCTGAGTTTGCAGTGCCGTTGGTATTTCCCCCCTCTGTCACACTCATAATTCATTACCATCTGCAAGCTTTATCTTTCACAAAGGATATAGTCACTTTTAAGTATATCTGACAAGTGCAGCTGTTTCTCAGATTGGCTCTCAGCAGATCGTGGTTCCATGCTTCAGTTGGAAGGCACCAGTCCCTCAGCATAGCGTCTGGATATTGAGATGTTTCATGCAATTAGGAAAACCTCATTGCTCACATAAAACATCCATAAATTCAATCACAGGCTGTCTTTAGGTTGTGTTGCACTACATCAATGCGCTGAGACATTTTTTCTTATTCAATGACTTGTTTGATCGAAAAAAGAATAGTCAAGAATAATATCTAAGCAGAGGCATCCATTGGGGATAAAGGAGACTTCGTATCTGAGCCACACTGGGACGCATAAATAAATGAGTAAATCGGCTCCAACCGTATAATTGGGATACAATGATATTCCCTTATCCAAGCAATTCTCTGTAGAATTCATAGAATCCATACTCATGGATATGGACTTGTTTTGAGCCATGGAATAAATAGGCACATTGAATAAATATGCCAATTTGAACAGAAGAAGTATCAAAAAAAAAAAAATCTATATATGTACACGCTTATCTTAAAATCAAAGTGAGATTTTAAATATCTACAACTGTTACATCAGCTTGAGGTGACTTGACAGAGGCCGACAGTGTCCTCAGGCTAATGCTCAAAGACATGAAACACTGAATCTACACGGAGCAGAGTTGGTGTGCACTCCCTCCCTCTCCCTTTTTGGATTGTGTTTCTTACCAGTTATGTTTTCACTGGTGGCACCTTTGGTCAGTTCTGTGCAGTAACCTGCTTTGACATTCTTGGAAATACAACATGCACTATCTAAAATGTTTCTGGCAGCCTCCCTGAGCACCGTGCTATTGGAAAGTCCTGGAACAAGACGAGGATATTCTGGCTACTTAAACTCCACTCGACTCAACAAATCTATTGTTGACCTTGGCAGAGAGAGATTGGCATGTGCCTTTAGTACACATGTTGCTAGCTGCTCGTTTGCACCTGCTGTGAAGGAGCTTCACCCAGAGAGTCGTGCACCAACAAGGTCATGGCAGCAGGACAACAGTTGAAGCTTAGCCACTTGGCTCACACCCACTCATTTGTAGTGATTTTGGTTGATATGCATTGTTGCTGCATGATTAGTAAAATTAAATACAAATGATTTTTTTCCTTTTTTTTTATACCAGCACATTTCCACATTTGCCGCTGTTCCACTCATACACCCTGAAACAAGCACTGTTAGGCCACTTGGTGTGGGAGGAGAGGATACTGTTGTTTGGCATATTATACTAAGTAGCACCAGCATTTTTCACCTCGTTCTTATTCTGTATCAGTGCAAACATAATTCAGCTTTCTTTATATGGCAGGGACCTGTCACACCATAAATTGGACTGTATGGCTTCAGTAAATGCTTCAAAACACTTCTAGATGAACCTGTAGGTTTGATTTTATCTGCTATGCGGAATGATGTTAAATGTCAAGAAATTGGTGAATGGTAGGTATGTAAATAAGGAGCCACTACAGGGTTTGTCTGATTGTCTTTGTTAAGTTGTTAAGTAAGATTTATTTTTCAAACTTAATAAAAAAAAAGCAATATATTTAATTTTATGTGCTGGTGGCAAATTAATAACTGGCAAAGAAGTAATCTCTAAGTTAATGAACGATGAGAGGTTTATGGATACTCATACTTATCTGTTCTGTGGCATTAATTGTTGTACTTCATATGGGAATGATTGATGTGAGTAATTTAACAGAGGTTTATCACTTGACTTAATATAACAGAGATATAATTGTAGAGTTTGCCTTATAAATTTCCATAATTACTAAAGTACTAACGTTAGTAGTTTAAAGTGAAACAGTTGAGTCTGCAGTTTATATATATATTTTTCCTGTCATGTCTTTTTTTTTTTTATATGTTGATCATACAGTTGAATTGCTTCATGTGAATTGATTCCAGTGCAGCAGCACAAAAAGCCTGAGTGGAATGGTCCAGCTACAATATGCTTGAAAGATGAGGAACTCGCCCCTTTCCAGCCATTTACCGCAAACCTTTTCTACAAAGTGCTCCAAACGGAGCCATTACACGATTGAGGTGAAAATATTTGCTTTTATCACCCATCTATTTGAACACACTGGCCACATCTCCAGCCAGAAAAATGCTCAGTGTGTAGCAATCACAGTCTTGCTTTGCATGTCATCATTTCCAAATAATTTACCAGCTGCAATTAAGCCGATTCTAGTTGTCATCACAGTACTTTGTGAACTCTTTAGAAGAGGAGTTAATGTATTAAAGAGACTAAAAATAAAAGTCTGCATTAAAAGATGTATTATGTACATACAGTGTATATATATGCATCACTGATGATTGCACATACCAGTTGGAAATAAAAATGACCTCTGCCTGACAAATTAGAAATAAACCTGTTTGACAGGCCCCGTTTGGTTAGAACAAATGTGAGACATGAAAAATTGTTTGACACACTTTCATAAAAGCAAGTGGCGGCAACCCATCCTTTAGCATGTGGTAATGGCCTCTCGTTGTTAGATTCAATGGAAAAAGCTATTCATACTGTTATGTGATTGAAAAGAAAATTGAATCCTTTTGATGTTATAAATGTGTCTATTACCGCATTTGCACACAAAATTTCTATGGAAATTATAGAGAAAGGAGTGATTCTCGGGAGGAAATGTTTGGGAATGACATATTGAATTCTATTCCTGCCTGAATATCAATATAGTGTATACATTCGAGAACAACTCCAAAACTATATGATTTTTCACTGGGCTGAAGGGCTAAAATTACTAAACTATATATATATACGTAGATATGAAAAAAAAAGTTAATGGTCAGATATTTCTTGTGTTCTAATGAATAGCCTCTTCACTTTACTGCTAAAGTTATGAGAATCTTTCTGTCTCTTATATGATGAGGTGTACATATCTGCAGCTACTGTAGGAGGTCAGGAAAGGGTCACAGGTGGGCTGGGTCAACTCCACATTAAGAACCTGACAAATAATTTTAAAAGGAAATAATCTTTGAGGGTGAGAGGTGCCATGAAGATGTAAGGGAAGCTTCTTTTTCTGTCTCTCACAGTGAAATGGAGTCATTTGGAGGTTTATTCAGAAAACATTTGCCAGTTACAGCCTTTTACTCATGCACTGAGTATTAAGATGTAAACAGGATTTTTTATTATTTTTTATTATTAGGTTGCAGATCAATTTATTTATTGAGGGTATGGGTTCACTGAGTATCCCTGTTTTGCAGTTAACCTATCGTATGCAGGGATGTGCCCTGTTCAGCCGCAGTCTTCTAGAGCTGACCACTGAGCAGCTGCATGAGAGCAGAGCAGTGGGAGGATTAAGTGTCTCCCAATGGTGGAGATTGAGACGAGCTGATTCACTTCCCAAAAACTGATGCTTTCCTCTGGGTCGGAAGATTTTTACAGTAGACATGTCTGAATCCTTGGTGCTACTAATAATTATTTCTGATTGATGATTTATCAGTTTGTTTGTACTGTAGTATGTTATAAAATACTGTAGGTCTCTGTGATAGGCTCAGGTGACAGATTAAAACTTTTTGTTCTATGCAGCCAGCCACATGTCTGAGGCTCAAATAGGCCAAGGTGAAACATTTAAAAAAAAGAATGAAAACAGAGATGTTTAGATTTTTTTGTATTATGACATATTACTTAAATTAAACTTAAATATTTTACCATTCAATTAATCATGTAATTGTTTCTACATGTGATAAAGGAAAAAGGTTGAGAATACAGAGCTTATGTAGGTAACAGTATTTAGTTTCAGTTGGAGGCAAACACCAATGCATAATGATAGTTTCTACTATTTTGTCACATTTTTATTCATATTCATATGCAACTTTGATTCCTCAGTACAGCAGTGTATAAACTACTGTTTAATGTTGATGTCTAATTACCTTGGCATCTCCTTTATTTACAAATAGGAAAAAATATGTTTGACTGTTGCAGATAGAAAAACATTTTATAGGAGCATTCGGTGAGTGAGTTGCATCAACTATATTACAAACTCAAGGTTTGCATTGCAACATGCACTAGGCACTAGGCGAGGCATGAGGTGAGTGTGTAGTGATGGAAAAAGTCCAGGGGGTCATCAGAGTTTTTAGATTTTTTAAATGCTGATGGGGAAGGGAAATGATTAATTCCTGAATCTAAAATGAATATTTAATCTCCAGTCACTCCAGACGGTAATAAGCCACTATTTTAACAAAACTGATTGGCTCGGATATAAATCTCTCACAATGGCCGTCATTTTACTCTTTTTACAGTCAATAGCCCTCAGTCAGCCTCCTTTTGATAAAGTTCCTGGAGAAACCTTTTTCAAGTGTTTTTAATAGTGTGTGTGTGAACTAATATGTACTACATGTGGCAAAACTACTGACAAAACATAGAAGAAACTAAAAAGGAATCTGTATTCAAGGTAGCACACCTCATAATTTAACCCGTCGTTGAACACAAGCTGCTTTCTGATCACTACACCACAACATTATTCAATTGCCTTAATGAGTGCATTTAAAGACTATTCAGCTATGCTCATATTTGATGTTTCGGGCCTGTTGTAAAACATTTTGAAGTCTCAGCAAATGGTTGTAATAGCTTCCTTTCAAAATGGTGATAATGATTATGGATGTATTCAAATGAAATTAAATCTCAAAGACTGTGATGCAAGTCACTGTGACTAACTCAAGCGCATCAATCATTTTCCTGAAGCTTACAGGAACACTGTCAATTCACTCGGAGGTACTTTTGATGTCAGACACAAAGGAATAATAATTGCTTTAATTCAAAGGTACACTTTATACTTACAATTTCAATCAAATTTCAATCTAGGATCAAAAAGATATGTTTGCATTATGCTCCAGAGCAATCCGATCCCTGAGTTTGAGGACAGATTTTCCCAGAATGTTTAGTAAATAGAAAAAAGCAGATGGCTGTTGGTTTTTTCTTGCACTCATTTCATTAAAAAGATGCACAAAGTTTCCACCCCACAGGACATAAAACCAAAACATGATGATTAAAACCGGGTATGTTATATGCGGGAGTAGGAAATATAGGCTCTGATGAATGATTTCAAATTAAAAAATATTCACCAATTTTGGTCATTTGCTTAAAGCGTTTGATCAAAATTGCTCGCGATGCCAAAAAAGAAAAAACCTTTCAAAGGCTGGACAGGAGTAGGCGTTGGATTGGATGTAAGCAGCATAAAAGCTGTCATACTTCCTCAGGATTATCATAGGAATAGTGAGGAAGTCAAGCAAAGTGGTGGATGATGTTGTTGTTAACGTGATGGATGTGACCTGAGGACAACGGGATATTAATTTGCATGTGATTAGCAAGACTGTGATTGAGTGGATACAGAAGTGGCATGCTGTGGCGTGTTGTTGCCGTGTCATGAGGTTGTCATCTGGTGTGTGTGTGTGTGTGTGTGTGTGTGTGTGTGTGTGTGAGTGTGTGAGAGAGAGAAAGAGAGAGAGGGAGAATGTGTACTGTGTGTATGTGTGTGTGTCTGTGTGTGTATTTGAGTGTAAAACAAGCTCAGTGGCTGCAGGTGTGAAAGTAGCCCAGGCTGTGAACTCCACACACTCCCTCATCCTCTCTCACTTCCTCTCCCACTCATTTTCTCTGATTTGGTTTTACACTGCTGCACTCTGCTCATTTGCATCTGCTCCTGACACCCTTGTACCAGTCACAAGCAGCCCCTCCAACACACACACTCTTTCTTTCCCACACACGCACACACACACACTAAGACGACTATCATCATTTGCAACTTTTCCTGTCTTTGTAGTGTGATATAGAAGAAACTCATGTTACAGAATAAACTGCTGTGCTCTGGAGAGAACTTAGACGTCGTACAGTGTACATGAGATATGTGAATATTTTTCAATTTGTTGTCAGTCGGTTCAGGTTCACTGTGAGAATAACTACAAACACACATAAGAGCGTGTGGGGGTCCTTTGTCTTTTGTTTAGTCTGCTGTGTGATGTGTGTCTGTTTATTCGGGGTAGGGAGCTGGTAACATATGTTTCTATTTATACCGATGTGTTTACGGCAAAGATTCAAGCATGGATGCACAAAGGAACTGATAATCAAATCTTTAATCCAATTAATTTATCCAAGCAGCATAATGAGCTGAATATATCAGCCGGCTCTGGTCATGGAGCTGTGCTGTTGAGAGCACTAAGATGAAGTTCAATTAAGACACAATATAATAATTATAAACTGACTCGAGAGACAAGGCAGGGTTCATTTCTCCAAGCGCAATTCTTCTGTGAAACAGCCTGTTTTGTTAATCACAACTTATTGGATAAGTAGCAGCGAGATTCGCCTGAAGCTTTGCCCACTGGCCTTTTGGAAGGTGAATGCAAAAAAAAGAAAAAGCGCCACACACCAAACACCGAATTCTGCACAATACAATAACATCAGATAACAGAAGAGCAGAAAAGCATCAAAATACACTAGTTTAATGTTTAACACACACCCTGCTGTGTAATCCTCAAAAGCTTTGTCGAAGCATAGATTTCATCATCATATACTAGCAGGAGGGGTTTTATTTTGAAATTTGGCAAGAAATGTAAATCAACCATTACAAACAACACAGAAAAATATATCCAACTGAGTGCAGCAGGCTCTGTATTAGTCCGTCCTTTTATAAAATAAAGAATTGTGCTAATAAAGTTTACAGTAATGTAATCACACTATAGGCTTATTAAATACTTCTGAAACATTTCACACAGCTTAAGAAAACGGTTCAAGTAACAGTGCAGAACAATCCTAAGCATTTGCAAGTCACAGGTCAGGCTAATTATGTCTTCTCATGAAAAATAAGCCTGACCCTGCACAACTCATACAATCATGCATTGATTTTCTAAAGCGAGCTTGTTTAATAAATTTAGCTACAGTAGCAGGACCAGGTGGTCAATCATTGTCCCATTCTCAAAGCCCTTGATGAGCACTGAGAAAGATCACAGAAATAATACATCATTGTTCTGTCTAATTACAGCATGTCACAGACAAGAGCGGATTTGCATTTTAAACAAGCACTTGTTCTGATTGAGGAACAATTGTTATATATTTCATTAAACGGTGAGCCATGCAGAGGGCAGCACACTCCCTCCAAACAAGCTGGAGCAGCTAGAACCCACAAAGCATCCAGTTTTACTCGCAACATGTTCCATTGGCAATTCAAGATATTATTTAATATATGTTTGTTTGTTTTCATTTCTTTTACACTTGTGCATACTTTAGTGATATTTTTCCTCCCACCAACGATTAATTTAATCTCGCAGACTTCTTCAAGGTCTTTTTTTTCCTCTATCCCCCCACTCCCAGTTCAAGCAGAAATGAGAGAGGGTCTGAGGAGAAAGGGAGAGGAAGAAGAACTAAAACAAGATGCTAGAATCAAATACGCTTTAACAGTTTTTGACTGCTTTTGCACTATTTTCTCAGAGTGGATTTGAAGCAGGGCTGGGCTGCTTCCTGAATATCTTACAGCCTCCTCAGTGTCTTTATCTACAATTCCACTTATTTACAGATCACTGGAGGAACATCTGCTCCAACACTTGCCCCAAATCTAAGAAGTGATGTTTTGCAATATACCATTTAATTTTTAATGCTGGAATTCAGTTCTCCTTCAAAACAGAAGAACTTTCATAGATAAGCTCCTTTTGATGACAACTAAACAACATCCAATAGCCTGGAAATATACTGGAATTCAAGGGATAAACAAAACTGTGGCAAACAAACAACTGCAGTAATGGTAAACACTGCAAAAAGTTGACAATATCACAGCAACATAAAAGTAACAGCACTATTTTATCTTAGTTATAAACAACTCTGAATGCAGCTAATCAAATGAGATGAGTCACAATGTGTCAGAGAACGCACAACAAATACCTTCATAAGCCATAAAAAGAATGATGTTTTAGTTTTACAGAAATTTCTAACAAGAAAGGGTCATGAACACTCCAGCTCTTTCTGAATTCACCAATAAAAACCAAAAACTTAATGTACATAAAGTTTAACACAACAACACGCAAGTACAGACTCACAGCACCTGCTTGACAAAGAAGCTCAGAGCAAGCAACCCATCTTGTACAATTACTCTGAAGTAGATGCCTGCCATTGTCACTGATCCATTTTATTACCCTGACAGGCACAGGAAGTTGTGATGCACCTGCGTCTGTTCATCTGTACAGCAATACAGGCTGGCCTCATGCCAGCACTCCCCACTTCAGGCACCGCCAAATACTACACATATTTGATTTGCAATACAGCATAATAGGCCATCAGCTTAATTATTACGGAGGAGTTATCATCCTGAACCTTTCTGTACAGAATTGCAGGAACGAGAAAGAATGGCTCGTAATACCGACATTTGCATGTCGTTCAACAACAATGTAGTTTTTCTGCTGCTCATTGAGAACATAGCACAGTTTCTTTTTTTTAATTTTATTGTACCCATTATGTTTGCAAATGCAGGAGAGGAAAGAGTCTGGAAAGAGCACAACAGTTTACAGTTTCACAGACATTTACACATTATGGCAGCCACACTGAGACGTGTGATAAAGGTTCCCCATCAGGCATACATACGATGCGCTGCACTTTTTATTACTACTATACAAATAACTAGCGATTATTATCCAAATGCAATGAATTGATACATATAGTACATCATAATATCTCCAATACAATACCAAGTTATGCTTAAACCAAAAGAAATAACACTGATAAACCTCAAATTCACACCAGAACGTATTAAAATGTGACTTTTGAAAGAATAAAAGTGACAAACTGAAAAATTAAAATTATTGTGGGATCGTGGAAAATATTCTTGTAGTAGATGGGGAAGGAGAACAAAATCTCAGAAACTGTCAAACCATAACCTGCAAACAGGATGGAAAAACACTGAGTCAGCATAAACTATATGCTACTGCATTAAGTAGTAGTGTTTCTGTTGTAAAGACAATTAGAAACATTAAACATAAAGCTTATCAATAATTCATTATTCTTTAATCACTGTCAAGGGAATCAGTGCAATAAAAATAAGAAAGTATGTTGTTTAAATTAATTATTCTAAGCAATAATAATGTAATTAAAAATAAAGAAAACTAGTTAATGTTAGTAGTAGTATATTTAATTGGTTTTAATAGCATTTTTAATGTATGCAAAGAGTGTCGTTTGATGTAATGACACATTAGTTTGTCAATTTTATTGTGCGTAATTTTGCATATATTTTCCATATCATGATCTGGAGATTGGCAATAAATTACAGGCAATAACGACTACTACGATTTCTCTTAGTGAGGGCTTGGGCCAACACATGTGACAGAAGAGCTTCAATGTGCCTTCGCATTGGTTCTTAGTTTGCACGTATTCAGACCTGGCTTGTTTGAAGCGGTTGTTCCGAAACAGCGAGCGTTTAACCCCAAAGATCGGTTCGTTTGGACATATTGTGAACACAGCAATTTCGCTATGATACGGGATAAAACAAGCAGACCAAGATCACCTACTGTAGAAGGGGTGGTTTCGGTTCGCTTTGATTTGAACGACCGACACAACATGCTGCTGATGTTCCATGGTTCTCAACGGGCCAGACTGAACGCGCTGGTTTGGGCGGAATAAATGTAGAATAACTCGGGTCTGGCCCTGGGCTTCCTTGTTTTTTTGTTTGTTTTGGCCGAGTTCGGGTCAAAAATATATGCAAATGATTCAGGCCAGGTCGGGTTTTAATGTTCAGGCCCGTTGGGACCTCTACTCCATGGTTATTGTTTTTCCTGGGAACCTCCTTCTCCTTCTGGGTAAGATTTCGGACCAATGAGAGAACAGTTGGTTCGTGCATGGCATTTGTTTACAACTTTGCACTGCTTGGGACTGAAATCTTGTGAACACAAACGACCCAAAAGAAAAATGCATCAATTGTATTGTATTCGCCCCTGATTTGGGACAGAGCAAACGAGCCACAAGTCTAAACACTGTACACCCTTAACATCTCTGAACTCTACTGGACGGATGGACGCCATTCTGTCAAAAGATATTCCCACCCTTTGGTGTGTTTTACGTCAAGGTCATGAAAAGCTAGTTACAGTATGTCTATCCCATAGATAAAATGCAGATGTCTCTTCAGTGACTGTTCCTAACACGAGTCAAAGTTATCATTACTCAGTTGAACAAGCTCCTGTCGTCTATCCCCCAACAATGAATGTCCTTTCAAAGTCGTTAAGATCTTTTCCTCTTGAGATCTTGATACAAAATCAAGTCGTCACACTTTTGCACATACAGTACAGTGCACCTGTGTGGAAGCATCTGCATTCACTACGTGTCTCCACTCATTTATTTAGGGCTTATTTCCTTTAATCCGTCCTCTCGTCTGCACTTTTCAAACATCTTTTCAAAGATCTAATGTTACTGTTAGGTGTGAGTCAGGAGTTTACACCCTGACCAAACTGAAACAGTGAATAACGTCCTTAGACTCAAGTCTGCCAAGCAGGTACGGGACTGTTTGTATTGGATGCGGAGCGTGGAACTGATTTCATAACAACATACAGTCTGTGCGCTGTACACTGCACCGCTTCTTCTACTAAATATGAGCATTATGTTCATTTTAACTACAATATGAGAAGGTTTATCTAACTCTGCAGTTTCACCAGCAAATTGCCAATACTGAACACAGTTGCACATGTTTCCAGCCGCTGGTTTGTGTTGATTTTGTTCCATGAACTTTATCCCCGTTGTTCAGAAGCATTTCTTATATATTATTTATGATTTTTCTTTTTTTAAAACAACAAACGCCCACACAAACAAACAAACATTGAGGGTCAGAAACAGAGTCCATGGAGCTGCTTCCAAGTGCGAAGTGAGGACGAGGAAGGTCCCAGGCACATGCCAGAAAAATGAAACGCTGGTGAATGAGAACTTGTGTGAAGTATTTTTTGTTGTGATTGTTGTAATCTGAATTACCTTCTTGTGACACAGTACGAAGGGCATCGCTGAACATGTTTTAAATTTCTCTATCCTCATTCTTTGCCCTCATTCTTTGCTTCTTTCCAATTACTGGCTAATATTTCTGTAACCAGTCGTCAAATGCATTAGTTGGTTCCAGCTTTGAATAGGTGACAGTTTTGTTCATGTCACCAAATACCAAACACAGTAATTTTTTAATGGAGTGAACTTCTTTTTTTCACATATTCTGTGCAGAGATCTTTCCATCTGCGTCTGCCTTGTGAGATCCAAGCACAGAGAACAAGTCGGCTCTTTCCTGCCGTACCTGCCCCTGCTTGGCCTTCTCGCATGTTTTATTTGGCACGGCTCGTACACTTTATCCATTATAGTTATGCTGCTCTCTGTAGTTATGTAGAGGAAAACTACAGCAAAGCAAAAATCAAGTGTGAAATACTGTAGATAGGAAGATTTAATCTGATGAATGGCCAATTCTACAAAATACAGTTGAGTTATATTTTACAGATTAACTTTATCTTTATCTGACTTTGCTTTTTCCCGATCCTCAACCTTCGACTCTCTGATTTATTCTCCCTCCATACGCCACAGACCTGAAACACCGGTGGTTCATTGCTGCAGCAGGGTTGAAATATGGTATTGCCCACATATAACTAAAACATATTTTAAGATAAATGACCATGTGACATATTACCGCTACAAATTACTGCAAAGTTATTTACATGGCTGTAAAGTAGTAAATGCCACATATGGACGTTTGACTGAGATCAACAAAATTTGACGTTGTGACACTACAGTAGTAATTCAGCCGCGGTGTTACACGTAAACACTCTGTACTGTATGTGTGTGCTGCAAAAACAGTCTTAGTTTGGATTAGGCAAAGTAATCTCCATGGGATATGTTCTCACAGCAGGACATGCATTTGGCACTTTGACAATTTTAAAGGGATAGTTCACCCAAAATTCAAATTTCACTCATTATCTACTCACCCTCATGTTGACTAAGGGCTGGGAGAAGTTTCAGAGTCCTTCTCTGAGTTACGGGAGGGTCCGTGCAGCAGTATTTGTCCGTATAATATTGTGAATGGATACCACTTTTCTTCGTCCAAAAAGACACACCAAAAAACATCCAAATACCTCCATAATGCTCGTCTGTAATGTCCCTCTTGTATTGAAGCCCCGACATGAGAAATTGTTCCGCCGGTCAGTGCGAAATTTGCACTGACACAGGAAGAGCAGTGAACTGAGACACTGGGAGCTTCCGCTACAAACAAGCTTAAAACATTTTATTTAATTTTTTTCTGAACAATTTCTCATGTCGGGGCTTCAATACAAGAGGGACATTACAGACGAGCACTATGGAGGTATTTGGATGTTTTTTGGTGTGTCTTTTTGGATGAAGAAAAGTGGTATCCATTCACAACCATTATATGGACAAATACTGCTGCACGGACCCCCCCGTAACTTTAGAGAAGGCACGGAGGACTCTGAAAATTCTCACAGCTCTTAGTCGACATGAGGGTGAGTCGATAATGAGTGAAATTTGAATTTTGGGTGAACTATCCCTTTAAAGAAAACAAAAGTGCAGTTTAGCCTTTTTCTCTGGAAGTACAGTAAACTCTGAACCGTTTTTACACCCAACGCCACACACACACACACACACACACACATGTGCACACATAGTGCTTTTCTAAAGGCGGTTGCAGTTTGTCAATGAATACACATCAGCGGTCTTGTCGCCTCTTTGGCTGTGAGTGATGTCATTGTCAACTACCTCATGTTGCTTTGACAGCTCCTAATCACATCTCTTGTGTGGTGGGAACTATCCATTCAGCATCACAACAACACCGCTTCTTCTATCTGTCAATCACTGTCACTGGGTGATACTTTCCCTGGGGTGTGGTTGTCCATCAGGAACGGGGCTGGTCACCGTCTTCGCATGTGGCCCATCTACCTCTTTTAGATTGATGCCATACAAACCTGACTGGCCTTTCACTCTCTCTCTCTCTTCTTTTTTTACCCACTTGCCTCAGTTGAGCTCCACCAGAGCAGCCAGCCAAGCATTAGGCTGCTGGCCTTGTATTGACAATGCAACAACATGATTCAAACAAAAAACCCCAAGTCTTTCTACTTTCTCTTTTTTGTGAATGTGGGATCAATATAATGCGCAGCAGAGGTTGCTCCCACAAAGACAAGAATATGTAAACTTTTGTTTTACACTCTCTGTCTTTGGAAAAAACTTCAAATAGAGGAAACATCAAACAGAGAACCAGAACACTTTGATCTCACTTTGAATGCAATGAAGTTACAGTGCATTAAAATTTAAGAACTGGACTTGAAAATAGAATACTGTAGAGAAAGAAACCTGTGTATTGAAAAGAATATTGTACAGTACTTTTGGAGAAGGCAAGCTTCAATAAAACCTGTGTATCTTTAGATGATAAACTGATGACAGATTCGCCCCATGGTCCTGAGAGGTGAAGAGAGTCCAACTGTTGATAAAGGTGTAAATTGTGCTTTGGCATGTCATTGGACTGACACATATTAAAATCAAGTGTTGCACTTTGACAATAGTTTAAATGAGGACAGTGTTTTTAAAAAGTTCTCGTGCAGGAGACAACACAAAGAAAAGGGCCCGGACCTTTTTATTTGAAAACATCCACAGCAGCAATAGAAGCAACAGTGTTGTTACGCCGGCTGTTGCCAGCAGGCATCAATATGTGCTGACAAATGACCATGGCAGGCAAGACAGTATAATTTACCACTGATTAAACAGCAGGGCTCTTAACAGAGAGCCAAGGTTCATATGGTTAACACAACTCATCTTTATGCAGGCATATATTATTACCTTACATGGGTGGCATGCCCCAGCTGCACACAGAAGTATATACAGCCCCTTGTTCTGTCAAAGTGATGTAGCATGTATCGCAACGATGCTAACACAACGCAGCGTGGCAATCAGCAGGGAGGTGAAGATGCTGAAGATGGTGAAGAATATTTAAAAAAAAAAACAGGTATCTGGTTGTTTTTTATCCTTGAGTGTGAAAACAGGAGAAAAACATTTGAGACATAATAAACAACACAACTTCATGCAAAGTGGAAAACGATTCTTTAATAAAGAGGAAATCACTGAAAGTCATTTCATTTACATCTCAGGCTATATATACTGTATTACATTGTGAATAGTTTATTAGCCAAATGAATGTGGTAATCTGTGAATGAATATCAAATATATCATTTTTTTCTTTAAAAAAAAAGTCATTTGAATCAACTTTATTTTGATTGTACCAGTTTATTGTTACAGAAACAGTTACCGATATTTGTCTGTAATAGCAATTTTGTATGCGAAAGATTGTTTTGATATGTCAACAGATGCAGTATTAGATACATTAATATTAGTTTCCACCGCTGTATGTACAATCACGGAGGTGAAAGGCAGGACAGACAGACTAAGTGCATGAAGTTTACAGTTACAGCTGTTAACATATTTGAAAATTATTAAGTTTGGAGGTGGGTCTATATTTGGGGTGGGGATCTTTTCCATTAGGGGATGATTAAATAATGATAAGCTTGTGAATATTTACTGTGATATTACAGTGAATGTAGCGTGTGACCCACTTTAGACTTTCACATCTGAAAAGGATAAACCCTTTGATAATTCTTTGACTGCAGACACTATTTGACAGTCAGTTTTGGGTAATAAAATATGCTTCTCCCCTGTTTTTCCCCCCTTCCTGTCTTAGTTCTGTTGAAGATGCGCTTGTGTTAGGCCATGAGATGTGCAGTCTGAGGTAAATGTGACTGAGTGATGTGTCATATAATCTCTTGGACACATCTAGAGGACGTTATGCCAGGAGAGGATATGGGGGGCTGCCTCATGAAACATTTATCTGGGAAGAGTAGCGCAGCAGTGGCGGAGAGATGGAGTGACAGAATGGAATGAGGTAGAGAGGGGCAGAATAACAAGAAAAGTGTTTGTATGTATGTCTGTCTCTCCGTCATTCCATTTGCAGGGTAAAGGTAGAGAAACTATGGAAGTGTGCATATTTTTTTTGCCACCGCAAACTTAATTTACATTGAAAATGAACAATCCTGCAACTACAGACTAGTCTATACATCAACAAATAACACACACACCACACGCACGTACATATAAACACACACACATACAGTTTTATACATGCTCTGGGAGCTTACAGAGGCTTTGGGCGTGATAACTCCTAACAAAAACCCTGAGGCTGAGCTCTGACACAAAGCTTATAATCTACCCAAGTGTTTCAGTGGTCAAACTTCACTGAGCAGCAAACGCAGCTCTGTGCACATTTTGTTCTTCTGTCACTTATTTAAGTCTTAGTCTGTAAGTGGAGATCTTTAAATGTGTTAAAATACAATATATTAAGAATCTTAGTTAAAAAAATCCAGTGAAATTGCGCTTTTGATTTTATTGTAGATGTTCAATCTATACACATTTTTGACTCAGGTTAACCTCTGCAGGTAAATCAACAGGCGACTGATCTAAACACCTTAGCTGGCAGGGTAACTGCTGTGTCATTTGCAGTAATGAACAACAATATTAATCCCCCTTGGCGACAATTTTCATGATTAACTAAGCGCAAGTCTTTTAATCATACTCAAATTCAAAATATGTACTAGTTGCAGCTTCTCAAATATGAGTATTTTCTGCTTTTCTTTGGTTGAATTGGTAAATAAATATCTAACAGCCTCTTAGATTCACCTCAACAGGCATTTTCAACATTTTTCAGACACTTAATGTAAGGTCATTTAACCAGAAGAAATAATCAACATATTTTGAAATGGGGACAAAAGATTAAACAAACAAAAAAAAAAAGTTGAATGTGACCTATGGTTGAGAATAACTTTTTTATCTCTTTCTAAAATCTTAATTTCAATTTGACTTGAGTTGGCTTGAGTCCTCCAAGTGTAGACCGGGACCTTGTAATAAAGTACCGCGGGCAAAGGATCATGGGAAAGATTGCTCACGTCGCTCTCTGCTCCCAGCAAACCCTTGGTTGTGCTTGGCTGGCCCGCTGTGGGTGCTTCAGCGTTGGATCTGTGGATGCTGACAGACACCAGAGCCTAGTGGGAGCCTAGTGGGAGCCTGCTGGAGTGGCCTCTCTCAGGAGGAGGAGAGCTGCTCCCGCCCCGACAAGGTCACGCCGGCCTCTTGTCATTATCCTCCGAACAGACACGGGAAAAGCATTCCTTACCAGTGGCCATTAGTGCCAGGCAGAGAGCAATTACAAGCAGGCAAAGGGCAAACAGTAAGCGGACATGAATGAAGCCAGACGGGTCAAAGTGGTCATACATAGCAAAGGTCAGTGTTGTCATAATTTCACACAAGTTAAAGTTGTAAATAGCTCCCCAGATAAATACATGAGTACAGTAAGAAGGGTTAAATTAAGTACAAACTGCTTGAGTGCAATAAATGCTGTCCATTAGGGATCTTTACTGCAGCAGAAGAGCATTATTATTATCTGAATTGTCTTTCTCTAATCTCTTTACAAAAATCATTTGCATCGGTAATTTATCACACACTAATGAGTTGTGGATCAGTCGGGGCTTTTAGTCCTACGATAAGGTTGATATTCTCATTGAATTCACAACAGAGTCGGAGGTTATCTCCTGTAAGCGTTCTGAATTACTCAAAAAAATGTCCTTAACCCGGCAAAGTGATACCACCAGGCACCATTACTAACACATCCACATGTCGGTTCCTCCCCGGGGCATCGTGAGACACGGGAAGTTCTGCAGATCCTGTGTACAGTGTGTGTGTGTGCACTGTTGATACGGAGCAGTAACAGCTCTCAAAAGGTTTCTCATGTCACAGACAAGTGCACTTGTTGTTTTCTTGCAGTTTTGGAAATAAAATGAAAGTACATACTGTGAGACATGCAGCACTTAAGGTTACTCAGACGGTAAATATAAATGTGTTGGACTTTTATTTATTTAATTTAATTTTTTTTTGAGAACATACTCAAGGATCCTTGCTCCTGGCTGTGATGATGAACCACAGAAAAATGATCACGCTCATCACTGCTCCTCCTTTTCTTAACGAACCTGAAGTGAGAAAAAAAAAAAAAAAAATCTCTTAACTCATTCACATCACAGGAAAGACTGCAGTTAATCCCTCGCTGTTTCACAACTCCACTCCTTTCAACAGCGACATGTTGTCACTGACAGGTTGTTGGCTTTGCAGGATATTCCCCAGGTCTTTGCTACTGTTCAGTCACAGCTGAAGAGAAGAGGTGTAATTACGAACAATCTGTTTATGATATGGATCTGACGTCTTGTCCACCCGCTGACATGTTCTGACGACACTGTGTCCATATTGCTTCCAGGACAAAAGAGGCAATACAGCAAAAAAGAGTTAGATTTCAGACAAGGGCGCATTGTTAATCACTTGTTTGCACATAAACGGTATACTAGGTCTGTGTCGTCCTGTCAATAGAAATAATAGCAAAGACGGAGCATAGTTATTGTCCTCTCCAACGTCTGTGGTTAAGTTTAGTGTCGTCATTTTTCTGCACATGCACCTTTTAGATAATGTGGTCATTTACTCCTATGAAACAGTTTTCAGAGTGGCTCAGGAGAAAGGATTAAAAAAGAGAATAATGAAAGAAACGGGTGCTACTTGCCACCGATTATATTAAATCTCTTGAATTCAATTAAGGCACTAACATTCAGGAGCAAAGATCCATGGACTTAACAAAAGTGGAGCAAGCACCCACAAATCTTCTCCTCCTGTATTTCTTTTTGTTTTATACCCACAATCCAAGTCCAGAGTGCAGTTAATTTAATGAAAAGGAAAGAAAAAATACATTTATGTCCACTTTCCCTACACTTATGTAAAAAAAAAAAAAAAAAAATACAGTGCAATAAAATGATGTGAAATGCCAAACACCAAAAATAAACTGAACACACACATAGGTATTTACAATATACTTGATAATAGCCTGATATAGGTGTGTACAGTTAAAAAGGAGTTTGCACACTTTGACATCAACACGTCACGTGATGATGTGAATCTTCCACATCTGGACCGGTTTGATGTCACAGGATGAAACATCTGAGAGTGAAAGTCTGTCCTGTCTGTTTGGAAAGAGGGAAGAAAACATTGTTAAATTTTTTATCCGGTCCTTAGTGTTCGACTTGTAAGTAGACATTTTCACACACCTCCTCCCAGTATGCACTTCCATGCCACACAGGGGTGATCAGCTGGAGGAAATCAAGACCCTCTCTAAATTTCCTCTCAACTGATTAAGATAAACTGCTTTTCAGCCATGGTTACCCCCCCAACCAATCAATTAAAGTAATCAATTAAAGGCCTGCCGGCTGAGCCTTTGGTAATTGAGGGTTGAATAAACACAGGCTGCTGATACTGATGATAAAGCCGTAACAAAACCATAGGCATGAAAAAGGGGCTTGAAAAGTGTAATTTCTGGGGTTTGAGTAAGTCTCAATTGTAGGATATCTAAGGGAAGCGAGGCTTTAGTTATTTATTTCATTTCCATACCCAGCGCAAGTCCTGGCTGTTTATCCCGCGCTGCCAGAGATTCAGCCTTAGGACGTTAAATATTGAATAAAATCATCAGCCAGGCCTTTCCAATTGGCTGTGGCTAGTATTTGAAAAAAGTGCCAGTAGAATTCAAACATGGCTCTGTGTTCCAGCATGTCCTCCAGTGAAAACAAATCCTCAGAGGAGGGTGAAAGAGACTCTTTGGCCAGGCTTGGCCTCTCCACTCCTGGCTTCAGGTCCAAGAGGTGAGGAGGCTGCCTTGTACTTGAGGGATCCTGAAATATAGTCACACAGGGCTCCCCGCACGACTGAGCCTTTTCCCTCCGTCTTTCTGCTTGAAAAATTCAAATTTTTTTGATTCAAAGACGAAGCAAACTTGGCAGATCTAGACAAAGAAATATCAAACAAAAACAGATAAATAAAAATGTCAATCATTTAAAATTTTCTTTGATGCATTAATTCTTCAGCCTTTTTTTTTTTTTTTAAAGGATATTTTTTACAAACTGTTCCTCTTGCAGGGGGGGCTTCTAACAAGCAGGGCTGTCCATTTGGTTTGAATCAGCCTGCCTCTGGGTAAGGTGAACTGAAAGTCTAAAAACTTATGAGCTCCTCCTCCTCTGCTGTCTAGCTTTGTGAGGTGCTCGTCTGCTGAGGTTTTACTGCAGAGTAGAGACATTAGAGACAGTGTGATAGGTCCTTGTTTTAGATTTCCGTGACCCCACGTCTTAATGGGGTCACCATTTACATGTGTGCGCGGTCGGGAGCGCGGATCTAATAAAAGTCAGCTTCCATGTTTTGACGACTCGCAGCACGACATGTGGCCTGGAGTCTGTGTTTAAGAGGGAAAAAGAGGAGTACACACATCTACTCCATGTATTTGTGTACTACTACTACTGGAATAACTGTGATAGCCGATGGATTTTCTGTCCATTTAAAATGCAAAGACAAACGCACGATAAATAAAAAACAGCCGACACATTAGAGAATTAGCTACGCAGAGACAAAAAGGTGATGTTAGATTTAGAACAATAATCTTTTAAAACGCACTCCTGGGTGTAAAAATAATGGGATAAAGAGTCTCCTCTCCTCCTAAGGTGTTAACAACAGTAATTCTCTATGTATGGACTGTGCTCAAAGCAATGGAAGAAAGCGCGATGCCTGCTCCAGCTCATTATCTAACAGCCACATAACATAATTTAACATTTCCTTTGTGTTCAGGGACACCACGGCAATTAGCTAACAAGTGGGTCATCCATTAACCAGGCCCATGGCCCTGGGAGAGATATAAGCCTCCAGGGCAACACTCAACAATTCTCTGTAATAGAATGGCTGAGAGAGAGAGTCCATTAGTAAACATTTAGGAAATCAGTGAGAAGGCAGGTCTCCACGGGTAATTATATTACTGATTATTTACAACAAATACACTCTGCTTTATTGTGTTTTATTCCTTCATCTTCTTTATGATGTTTCCAACTTTGTTCTCCCACCATTTGCGGGTTCACATTAATGAACCTGGAGGTCGTAAATACAAGTTTGATGTCTCGAGACGGCTGCTGTGCACGCTCCTGAGCCCCACTGACAGTTTTAGCTGAAACGCAGAATCCATGCCTCCGCTTTTTGAATGACATAAATAATGAAAGCCTGTTGATTTTCCAGAGATTGCAATTATATGATCACGCAGTCTGAGAATTGAGACTGCTCTATTGAGGAGCCCACCTCAGAGCCGAAAAGACTGGTAGACGCTTCCTGCTATTGACGTCCTCCTTAAGTGTGATTCCACTCTCTCTGCCCCAGTCTGTGGATGCACACAAAGAATAGGCTGCACTGTTGGACCCTGATCTCAACAGGGATGATATAGTATGGACACCCCTTTGAAATAGTTTACTTCAAAATAAATACTTAATGCAGCGTGCTTTTTCTGATGAAATAATTCATTGAACACACTAACATTTGTAATAGCTAACCAGCCCCTCACAACGGTGTTAGAGTAAGACTCAAGGTTGATCAATAGAGGCCTTAGGGGTTTTATTTTCTGTTCCTTGATCAAGGCTGTCAGATTAGTATAGGTACAGTGTAAATAGGACTGCTCCTTGAGCATAGGCAGCGGCTCTGCAGCACAGGTTGGAGCATCGCTCCCTCATTAATATGATTAGGAAAACAGCCTTCGGGCAGTGAGGATGCAGAGCAGCCCACACCGAGGCTCAGTGGATACCAACAACAGTACAGCGGCACAATGGCAGAGTGTCAGTGCATTTTTCATGGCCCTCCTTTTGCAAATCAACAAATCTGAGCAGAATATCTAAGCAGCAGTTCACCAAGAAAAAAAAAAGAAGATATATCTGTGATCATGACCCAGAGTGAGATTTTATTCCTTCAAAGTCATAATTGGCTGATGTTTGCTGGTTTGTTGTGAAATTTAATAACTGCAAGTGCTTTGCAAGATTTTGACATTCTGAAACCGCTCATATTTTAGAGACGTTATTGATCTTGTGCATCATTTTATTTTGTGTACAGCATTGTTTAATTTGTTTTGTCCTTTTGTTTTTTTATCAAATATTTCTCTCTGTCAGTCTGTCTGTCTCTCCATGTGTCGCCCACTCACTCCACACCAAGTCATTCTCTAGGACTAACTAAAAATCCTACATGTTGAGGAGCCTGTCATATCACTCACAAGCTGTGAGAGCTGGTAATCGGAGGACGTTTCTACTAGTTTTAAGTAGATTTTGTTTTTGTATTTCCTTCATTAATTTCCAGAAATTAGCAAATTTATGTGGCATGTTTTTTTTAAGGCGAGGGAGTGAAATAAAGTGAAATATGAGTGATAGTATAATTAATTAGTGGTAGTAATGTAGTAATGCTTCATTTCTCATCTGATTTGCCATCCATTTAGTTCTGAAAATCACCAGACAAGATTTTTTTTTCTTTTCTGTTTTTTCTTCTTTTTTTTTTCACAGTGGCTGTCATCTGGTGAGTAATTATCAATGGCCTGTGTGCCGTAAGCCAGGAAAGATAGTGACACTTTCCCTGATCTATTCATCTTTTAGTGCCGATGACATCTCCTTCCCCGGCTTTGGAAACAGGTTGTCACCTCCTCAATCCCACAGACAGACAACACAAGTGTTATTAGGACGTGTTCCATATTCAGCAAAATAGGTGAAAGTGAAAACAGGCTTTACTGATTAACTGCCATAAGAACCTCCTGATGACAGTAATTATTATAAGGACAATCCTGTGGATGCTTAATAAAGCAGCGGTTCCTTGTATTTCAGGTATGAATGACTTTTATACACTTGCATGGAGACAATATGTCAGTTCAAGTGACCACGGGTTTCCCAGAGTAAAGACTCGTGAAAAAAAAATACAATAATAACTGCGATTATGTTTTTTGTCCCACACTTGACGTGCTGTATTCAGTACGTGGCCTTTTCACTTTAGTAAATTTTCACTGACCATTCATAATATATTTCCATCGCCTTTGAGACCTTGAAAAACCCTTTGCACAAGAGAATAAATGTAGTGAACCTCCTTCCCTTACCCAGCAATGGCTCAGTTATAAGTAACGCAACAACACTTGTTATACAGGATCCTTTGTGTAGCACATAAAAGCACACTGTGCTTTGTTTGTAACGTAACTGAATGACATGAATACTGTATGATTTGTGCCTGAGTGTGATGCGATGATTGAAAGTGAAGCAAAAGAAGAAGAAAAAAAATCCTTCATCAGAAATACAAGTCTTATTCCCCCTTTATGATTTATGAAGATACAATTAATTTGTGCTGAATACAAATCAAAGTTTGACATTTGAGCACCTTTTCTAAAGACTATGTGACAGTACGCAGATACTCAGGTTGATCTCCTTGTGTTTGCCTGGAGAGGCTTCGATCTGAACCTTAAAGAGCAGATGAGATCTGATTGTGCACAAGTTGCTGAGTTGAGGCTCCTGGTTGTGTATCCAGTACCGCGGGCTGCCAGTAGATGGTACTCTACTGTGGGGCTAAGCAAGAACACGGTAGTGTACACACAACTGTTAGGAGTGAGATTCAGAGTTGTATAAACTCTCACAAGGTCATTAAGATAAAGCAACGTTTAAGGGGGATTCATAAAGAACCGCTGCACTTCTCCACAGTGCATTATTTGTGATTACCACAGAAATATGCTTATGTTATTCTTATGTTATGACCAATGTGGAGCTTTTCAAACAACACAAGTTCAAGTGGAAGTGTGGAGGTAATTGTGCGCCTATTGCCCAGCGCCCGTCTAGCAAACGGCACCTAGCATGTGGCGAGCTCCCAGCATGCCCCCTGTCAGCAGGAATGTTAGGTGGAGGTTACTTTGGTGTGTGATGGGGAAGCCAGATTATTCCTGTCAAAAAGCAGGCAACAATGCAGCCTGGTGCTTTGTCCCCCCACCACCACCACCACCACACCACCACCCCCCAACCCCTGTTTTCAAAGGCATTTGTTCTTTGATAAGGTACCGGAAACAGTTAGCTGGGACATGCTGCTGGGAACCTATATGGAAAAGAATACACTTTCTATCAATTGTGTTTTCCTTATCCCCTGGTGACGTTCGCTGGGTGTGGGAATAGGCAGCGTTTTGGGCACTGCTGCTCGGAGATAGCATTCACAGACCAGAGCTCAAGAACGGGCTGCATTCAGCCTGGGGGAACCAGGGGCCCGACTCTCCAGAATGGTACACAGGGATGGACAATGTACACTATCTTTGGTGTGGACACAAAGAACCAAGGAAAGATTTTATTGTAAGGTTTGGCAGGTCTTGTTTGCAGATGCTCTCTCTGTCTGTCTCTCTCTCTCTGTCTCTCTCTCTGTCCTCGCTAGCCCAGTCTGTCTGTTTACCTGCTGCCTCCTTGTTGCAGCAATTTCACCACATATATATTCTGTTACATTTTTATGCCTAGTTTGTTAATGACAAACACACTGGTACCTACTACCCTCTCTTTTCTCTCTCTTTCCTTATCACCGTCTTACTTCCCCCAGTTTCTCACACCTTTACGTCTATGTACACACTTTTTTCCCCCTCGATATTCTCACTTTTTCACTGACACACCTCCCCTCCCTCCGCGTATTCAATCTCTATCACTAAATTTGTGAAAATCTTGCATAAAGTGAAATCTTCGTTCAGGTTATGAAAGGCATTTTTTTTTTTTTTTTACCGCCTCAATTTCTCCGTTACCGTTAAGTAGTACAAATCAACATTTGTGCAGCAGCACACGCTCTGGAACAAGCGGCAAAAACATTGTTGTTGATATTGATATAATTGCTTCTTGTTAATAATTGGCATTTCTGTGTGCTGAATGTCTCCGCTGATTTGCGATCCATTCAGTGTTGGAACTCATCAGATGATGTGAGGGCTAAGCGTTTTTAATAGAAGTTGGACCCACTGCTGCCACCCACAGAGACACCACATTGCATTGGGTAAATTAGTATTATGATTTTAAGGGATAAATACCCGTTCCACCTAATTAATCCACCACATCACAGGGGGATATGACACCATGAGCCCAATAGATCAAGGACCACAGATCAAAGGCACCGCCACTGTTAGAATCCTACACAGGCAAGAAGAAGGTTTCTTGTTTATTTCTATGTACAGATGGCCTGTGAACTAATGACTAAAGAATATAGCAATATATGAAAATTTTGTTTATTGGTTGTTGACCGAACGATGCCGCACCGTTGGTCCACCAATAAGCATGTGTAATTAGGCAGCGGGGTCATGAAAAACCTCAACGCTGAAATTTTTAAGGCTTGTTGAAATTCCTTGTTTAGAAAAACATCATTCTGCAATTAGCATAATGCATGATTTAAAGTGTGTGCTTTGAATTAAACTACCAGTTGTAGTTCAGCTGGTTGTGATCAATATGTTAAACTGGGATCTGATCGATACGTTAGCCAGAAAGCTCAGCATTTAAAAACTTTTTTTTTTTTTTTCCTTTTTCTTTAATGGTTCACACTCAAAGCTGCTGGTAATACATTGATTGTTTGTTCTGGCCTCTATAGCTCAGGGAAATCTGAAATGAAAAGATCAGTAAAGGGGACAATTAACAGCTGCCTGCTCTGTGAATAAAATTAAAAAGTCTCACCCTTCTGAGAAGTATTACCGAGGACGGCGACGATGAATCCCGCGGTCGTGACCTTTATTTCTAGGTTCCATTTATTTTGTGACAACATTCCTCACAGTTATATTTTGTTTTATTTAGTGTTTCTCACTAGAACATTTAATACACTGACAAGTAAATAAAATAAGTCATAACTGACCCTATAAAGGACCCAGACCAGCACTGTTAAGTTTCTGTGACATCTTGTTATGGTTCATAATATTCACAGCAGTGCACACACACTTTGGCCCATCCTCAGCCTGACATAAGAAAGGAGCTAGCAGGGCCCTCTCTTTATTTAACACACTGGCTGCGCTCTAAAAAAATGTCAGTGTTCTGCCAAGTTTACCACATATTCACTGTTTACTGATGGCTGTTACACATGTGGTTTTTGCATATGCTCTCCTCTCCCACTTAAATCATCTGCGGTCCCTGGGCTTTCTTTTGACATGTGCAGCGTTGGTGCTGCCATTGCAGCTTAAATTTTTCAAGCAAAGAAAAAGGCATTTGTATGAAATAATAATGACCGTTTCAGACATTTATATTTTCCGCATCTGACTGTCATCTCTCCTTTTCCTTCTTTGTGTCCAGCACAATATCCCCAAGCCTCCTACACATGTCTCCATTATAGCTCCGTTTCATAGACTTGCCCATGATTTTCTTTAGTTGTTGTTTTTAGGGTTGTGGTGTGGATATATACTGTATTTTTTTTGTTTTTGGTTTATTTTGGCATACATGGGGAACTGTGGGAAATGAGTGACACAGCTTTACCCAGAACAACCTCACTTCTTGATATTATTCAGATTCATAATTACTGGATAACTAAAACCTACAACTGCAGCCCTCAACAAAGCTGGGCTTTGGACTACGTCTCTCTGGGGACATGCTCCCTGATGTCAGAAATCCTGGGTTCACTGGACTGACTGACTGACTGACTGACTTGGGACTACTGTCTTGTCTTCAATAATTCATGCAACAGTATCAAGTGCTTCATTAATAAACTATTACATGCAATGTAAAAAAACAAGCTTGTGTATCTTTTAAAAAAGCAGTATTTTCAATTGAATTGTTTTTGAATTGATTTTAAAACATTCTTCATAACCCAGCGCTGAGAACACAGTCTGAGTCGAGTGCTCTTGTTCGACTAAATCTCATAATGCCACTCAAAACACTCTCCATAATTTATTGAAGGTAGCATTGTGAAAAATCCCACTTCTGTCAGACTACATCAGTGCAAATGATGTACACATGTCTTGTGGCACAGAACCTCTCTCTCTCTCTCTCTCTGAGAGGCACTATTTGTTTTGTCACTGTTCCTTTGTGTCGGCACGCCTACAGTCTCAGCAGAGTGTGGATGTCACAAAGCATTAGGAAGTATGAGATTCAGGATGTTCCATTTAATCTCCTTGACTTCCCCAGTTAGCGGAGGAGCCAGGCAGCAGCAGCCGAGGGAGCGCCGGCATCCTGTAGAACAAAGCTGGCTGACATGATGTTTGCCTGAGGGGTCTGCACTCACTCTCTCACAGGCATAGTCTGTGAGCATGTAAAACAATGAGGAACTAGTCAGCTGACAGATACACTAAGCTGCAGTCACTTTGAATGACAACAGTGTGCAGCCAGCCGCCGGTCTGGGACTCACTACAAACAGCAGACAGAAGGCTCCGTCAGAGCCGTCAGTCAACGCTGCTGAGATCGCGCTGTCGTAGGTTATTGTGTGCAGTGTTTGTGCGCTACAGACTGTAATACTTTGCTGCAAACAACAACAGCGGTCTGGAGGGAATAGCCGCCCGCCCGCCCGCATGCGTGGCTGCGATGTGTTCTCCTCAGTAAAGCCCAGTGGTCATTTTGATTACCTAGAGTGCTGTTGTGGCCTGGGGTTAAATAGGAGCAGATGCCTGCTCAGACAGGAGGGTGGGTGACTCTTCTCTGCTCTGTACTCTTCTCAAGCGTTCCCAGTTCAATTTTCCTCCCGTGTAATAATGATCCACGGCAAGCCGACACGTTTGACCCCCCGTGACCCCGAAGCCTATAGAAATTATAATCAAGGCAGTTATTTAGATAGAGCTGATTCGATGCTCAGCTGATGGCCAAGTGGTCCGCTGCTCTCCGTCAGTGTCAAGTTGACCCTTTCCTGTTTACCGCCGGCTTAGGAATTAGGTTACTTGCTGAAGAAGTGATTGAGTACGATCGAGACTGGAAAGGCCACCCTGTGCTCAGAAATGTGAACTATTTCATACCTATGAAAGGAAACGTCCTCAAGGATTCAAAGTTGTTCGCTGGTGGTGACTCAGAGGAAAGATACAAAAAGTAGAGCGTTGACAAAGGCTTTTTACACAAGTACAAGCATATTCATCGAGCTGCGACACACACAGGCACAGGCAGCGTCACCACTGTTCCCTCTTTACAGGTAAAGAGATCCACTCTAAAGGGTCGTATGGCTCAGCCTCTGGCCTCTCTGGCCGTCCTCCTGCAGCATCTCTGCGGTGCATGAGACTCCTCGGCATCCACCACTTCTCTCATTAGCACGCGGCAGGCTGCTAGTTGCCGTGGCTGAATCCAGGGCATGTCAGGAGCCATGTCTAGGAGCCACTTGAAATGACAAGATGAGAATGAGGGCCAGGGGCTGACATATGGTGCTGATTAGCAGTCAAGTTTACAGGGGTTCTCCATCCACAGAACATAATCAGACCTACGCCCAGCATCCTGCCCACTGAACATCATCATCTCACACATACACATACACATGCACGAGATGCCACTGATCCCTCTGAAATAGAAATTATATTCCATTATTTTAAACTTTTACTCCAAGAAAGAAAAAAAAAAAGAAGGAAACACCGAAGTTATGTCTTTTTAACGTGGTCTTACTCGCCTGATACAAAAAATGTGTTTGATGATTTTCTTGTAAACAGGTCTTTTGGAATTAATGAAAATGAAAAGCAAGTTCTCAGGCTTACCCTGAGGGACCTTGTCAAATGCTGATGGATTTCTGTGTGCACTGACAAGTAAAAACTAATATCTAGAAAATAAGAAATCACAAAACTATTCTACATATTAATGAGTGATTTCAAACAGTCTATGCCTGCGCTGGATGCACCTCCCTGCCCACCAGGCACCGAGCACAACTCCCCTCAAACAAAACTTTCTGTGCCACAGTCGAAAAGCAGCAACATCTGGCTCCTCGTGTAGGCACTTAATAGGATCAAATTAAGTAGAAATGAATGGGATGATACATGACAGGGTGCAGATGTTCAAAGCCGTGGTGTGAAAATCTGAGGGCAGAAAACAGCTTAATGAATTCTGCGTCTGTGTACAGCCGGGGTGAAGCCGAGGGTTCACAGGTTAAAAAAAAAAGAAGAAAAAGAAGGGGGGAAAAAAAGGCTAATTAAATTCTGAAGCAGACGCACAAGAAAATAAATGTTTGTTACTTGGCGCACCCCTTATTTACCCGGGGCACGCTTAGGGACAATGTTATGATTTGCAGTTAATCAGGCAATACAGCCAAGTGTAAGTGAGTGGTCTGCTCTTTTTGTGGTTTATGAACAGATGCAGACTTAGACTCCTGAAGTCCCTGGTGAAGATCTTCACATGTCAGATGAACTGTCACCGTTTCTAACACAGTTGTTCAGAGATATTTGAAATTCATTACCAGATTCAATAACTAGTAATGAATTATTTATACATTTGTTCCCCCCCCCCCCCTTTTTTTTTTGTAACCAAGGATTTATCATGGGTGAATTTTACTTTACAAAAATATACCTATAATTATCCATGAATTACACAGGTCTTAATTGGAGTGTTTTATATGGGACTGTTTTATGTCACCTTCAAATATTGCAGGTTTCTTTAGTGCCATTAGACTAGAGCCAAAGAGGGGAAAACTCTATTTAACATAAATGATGTCATCACACATTTAAATGTGACTTTTAGCTGGCTGTCGTGCTCCAACGACTTTATAGTTACCTCATTGTTGAATCACAATTCTCTTAATTACGTCCTTGAGATCTACTATTTTAGTTTATTTTCCTTCTGTGGTGTGGGGCTGCCTCTCCTCTAAATCACTCCCCCTTCCATGATAACGTCTCCACAGCCTGCACACCGAGCTCCAGAGCTGCACAGGGCCAAGTCTAATTTACACATTTTCACTGGCATAATGTTTAAGGGTGTTTTGCCCCCGCAGATTTGTCTGTTCGTGAGCGTGAGCGTGTTCGTGCATGTGCATGTAGATAAATGATGAGGTTGTACAGACACTTAGCTAAGGGTTAAAACTGCTCTTATGTGAATGTGGAGTCCTCATAGGCTTATTGCACTTATTTCTTTTTGTGTATATATAGCCTATATTTTTTTTTGAACTTATAGATTCAGTCATTGTTTATGTTTCTTCTTACTGTTGCAAATTAAGGCAAATGATGCTTTAAAATGCACAGGATGGTTCCTATATTGAATAGCGAACAAAAACATTAAAGTTAGCATTTTAGCATAACAGAGCAGAAAAAAAATAACTTGACCTAATTTCCTATTAAAATATTGTTTTCACATGTCAGTACTTTTTTTGTGTAGTTGCCAGTGCCGCAGCACAACATTATGCCAACATTATAATTTGTGTTATGTGTTTTATATTGGCACCTTTTCTAGATTCAGCATGCAGCTCCATATTAACCCAAGCGTCGAGCTAAACCAATGGTAGGCTGCGTCCCAGGCCTTTTCTATTGGCGGCGTCCAGAGGGAGCAATTCTTTTTACAGTTCCAAGTAGAGGGCAGGTGAGTTATTTCTTTGGCTGTGTCTTTTACACATGACTGTGTTCATGCATATTATGGAGCACCCTATAAAAAAATTTAAGTGCAGACCTACTTCCCTGCACAGGAGATGTATCATACTTTGTTCCAAATGTTCTGACACATAAATGGACATTTTTGGTAATTCACAGCGGAGGAAAATACTTCTCTTTCTCTCCATTTCTGAAGCAGTATACACTACCGGTGTTAAGTTTTAGAACACCCCAATGTTTCCAGTTTTTATTGAAATTTAAGCAGCTCAAGTCCAGTGAATAACATTAAATGGTACAAAGGAAAGCAGTAAACTGTGCAAGGTATATAAAAAAAAAGTTTAAAAAAGACAAAACAAAAAAACAGTTTGGGTCACCAAAAACTGAAATAAACTCATTGAAAAACAGGCCTTCTCCAGAGATTAGAAAAATAGTTAATTTATTTACTGCAACAATGGAAGTAAATGAAGCTTTGACTCAATGCAACAATCAGTGCATTATTATTTGGACGATGCTGTACTGCAGGAAGCACGGTGATGTATAATGTGTGTCTCAGGATGGTAAAGATGGAGCCGATAGCCAAAGAGGGCAGAGTCGTTCATACTACCGCAAGACTTTCACCATGCAGGGAAAGACAGACAGGATAGTTTTATTATGCTGAATACCAGCACCAGAACCAGCCTCCAGACTTCAGCTCTGTGGAGCTGCTTTGGGTTAAACCGAGCAGAGGACGAGAGCAAAGCAAAGTATAACTGCAACGCATTTGTGGGAACGGTGTTGAGACAAACTTTCCTTACATTTTTAAAATTTCCGTATTAGTCATGTTCAAGTGTGTTCAGCTATACTGGATGAGTTTGTAAAATCTCATTGTTTTTCCTGTAATGCCTTAAATTCAGTGAGACAGAGAAATTTAAATGTAGATATAAGGAACGACTGGAAAAAAGTCGGTGTTGTGCAACTTTTAACTGGTAGTGTGCCTACAGTACCAGCAGAAATCCTGTTTAAGAGATGCCAGAAAAAAAAGAAGCAGAGGAACACACATGTACTGTACATATTAACATGTAAAGTGCAGACACACAGACACACACACGCATATACACTTCTCTGACTTTGCAAGCACACTCAATCTTTCTGGGCTGGCACTTTCAACAGGAAACTGACAGTATTATGTGACACCATGGAATGTTCTAGTGAGCAGCAGCCGAGCAGCACTGACCTACACCCTACAACAATACTTCTTTTTGTCCTGCCTTTCCCTCGAAATCTCAGCTCCCCCTCTCAAATGCAGGTGTGGTGCACTGCAATATACAGGATTTTTCTTTTTCTTTTTTTGTTTCAACAGGCATAATTAAAAAAAAAAAAAAATGAAGTCAGTGTTCTTTAGCACAAATCAGAGCGCTCAGGGGAATGACACAATTCTCTCTATACAGGGATTTACAAGAGCAGCATGCTACGGTACGGTACATGCCAGCTCTCAAGTAAGTGCATTGAAAAAAAAAGAGCCTGATTGGTGAACTAGTAAAAATAGGGAGGAAAAACCTGCTATTGTAGAAGTGTAGACGTTTATTTAGAGTGCAGACAAATATCATAGAATTTTGGTTCAGATGACAGCCTGAAGTATAATGGGGTAATGATTACAATAAGCTCGAACAATAATCTTTTATGCTCTGTGGAAATTGTAAAATGTTAATTACAGCACGTCGTAGCAGAATGTTTAAATTGGCTGACCAGGCAACTTTAAAAGTCATTCACATGTATTAAAAACAGCATCTCACATATTAGCTGGCCTAACATTTTCCCATTTTCCCTCATTTTATTGTCACCACTAATAATAGGTAAATACAATTTTGGAAGATAAATATTTCTAACCTAACCATGTTTTCCCATGTAATCGTTTTCACATGCACTCACAGTGGTCTCTTGAGTATATCCTGCAATAACTGTAGAAGGTTTTAATTGTTACTGAATGTGTTACGTGCTTTTTTTTTTTCTTCCAACTCTGAAGTTATTTTGTTTGACCTCTCTGGATTTTCAGTAAAGAGGTTTAGATTAGAGGTCAGTCAGTGTGACACTCTGCCAAGTTGCATGGGGTTTGAAGACCAATCTTGGTTCTTTGGAAACTTGAATTACATCAGTCAGTCAGTCAGTAGCAGTCAGTCAATACAGTTTGTACAGGTTTCACAGCAGTGAGTTGCAGTGTTTAAGTAAATCATGATGAAACATTTTCACTTTAAAAGATCCATATACAGTTATATGTGCAGGAATAGCAAATGTATTTTCACCACTTCAGCCACAAAGAAATCAAAAGGAGTAAATATATGTATTAATTTATATATAATATATACGTATTTATATTTAAGTGCTAGTGGACATCCAAACAATAGTTGCCTTTATCAGTTCAGTGGTTTGTGTGTTTTCGGGATTTGATTGAGCTGAATTTTTCCTCCTTGCCCTGATGTGAGGGATTTGAGGCTTGCCATGGCTTCATTGGGGTTTCAGCCACACAGCAGGGAGAAGATAAAAAGGGGGGCTTTGGGGGAAGAGGGAAAAAAATCACAGCGCATTAAAAACAAATCTACTGGGGGATCCACCAGCGGCTTAAGTGAGCCAAGACGATTAAAGGGTCAGTGGTCATAGACTGCAGGTTGAACGTACCTGATGCCACTCACCCCGGTCCACAAGAGGCGTTGCCAAAACCAATCTCTCAAAATCAGGAACATACACAGGAGACACTGTGAAGGTGAATGCAAAGTTACAGTAGATAATGACAACTATCTCTTGGCTCCTTCCCTTCCGTCTTTCTTAACTCACAAGTTTTCTGGATCATTACTGAGTTGTTTCTCCAGACTCCAGGTTCTGCCATTAGTTTCACTTTACCCCACAATGAAAACAAACCCACAGATACTTGAAATATGTTCGAGGTAGGCGGGTCGTCGTAAAACAAGAAACTTGTGTCTGCTTTTACTGGTTATGTTTATTGTAGTAACATAATGCTGTCAGTCAAAGTACAGAATATCCAGTTACCGATTTAATAAGGAAAAAAATGTCTAGTTTAGAGTCATAACAAACCTTTACTTAATACTATATTAAGAATTTGATCCTAAACTGAGTAGAATTTGAACTTTAAAATAACAGTTACAGAAATTAATTCCAACTCTGTATCTGTGAGGTCTAACGTGTTGAATGCATCTACTTCCTCATTAATGGTATTAATGTATATATGGATGATGGATGTATATGTATGTAATGTATACAATGAAAAAAAATGTGGAAAACATTATACATTTTAGCCATATTGCTCAAATATTTTATATTTCATACCATCATCAGCAAGAAGTAAAATCCTCAAGTGCTTCGACTAGTTATGGGATATCATCAAAGTCCTTATAGACAACTCAGCAACAACAATGGTCAGTTATTTTAGACTAACAAGCCAATACCTTAATGAACAGGGAGAAAGCCATAACTTCACTTGGTCACTGGTCACAGACAAATAAACCTGCATGAATAGAATCACATGTCAATTTTGATTTAAAAAAAAAATGATTCAAATAAAACAGATAACTTGCACATTGAAGGGGGCGGAGTCATGTACCAAGCAACCACCTTCTCTTCTAGTCAGGATACTTTAAGTCAGTGTTTTTCAACCTTGCGGTCGGGACCCCACATGAGGTCGCCTGGAATGTCTAGTAATTGATGAAAATTACTGATAAAAATATTCTTTTAACTAATTATTACACTTTTTAAAATTATGTTTAAAAACACCACACACAAAATCTTAAACAATTGTATTCTGTACTTTCACTTTCTCAAATATAAATTGAGTTAAAATAAAATGCAGCATACTGTATAAAAATATCTGAGCTGACGCCTGATTGACAGCCGCGATCACATGACTGCACATGATCGGGGGGCGCCAGAGATTTGTGATGTCAGGTTGGGAACCGCTGCTTTAAGTGGTTTGTTTTTCTGACGTCTGGTAGCATCAATACAGCTGATGATGTCACAGGCTAAGCTACTGAGTAGATTTTAAGATCGACCGTCAGCACACATACTGTACATCAGCACTTCAAACAAAAGTGTCTGTACCATGAATTGGCGCAAACATAGATGAGGGGAAAAGTAATGTCGTGAAATGCAATTATTTCATACTTTGTCTCTCTGCTTTGGGCTTTGATTACAGTATGAGTAAAGGCATCTGTCGGCCTGTACGGCAGCCAGCAGTGATTTGGTTTGAAGAGATCATATCACAGGCCACTGAGTCTTCAAGAACCAGATCGTCTGTGTTTCCTACGATTTGAGCTCAAGCTTATTCCTTTCCTGTTGAGAAACACGCATCCTTAGCAGCATGTGCACGCGGCCCTGTGATGAGCAACAGTGCAGGCCAATTAAACAACAATATACACACTGTTTTCACACATCTTGGGTTGCATTTCCTAACAGGAGGAATGGAGGCTCTGAAAACAATCCAGATTCGGGCAGGAAACCGCACACTGATGATGTACGATCTTAACGTAGAGCCAGAAACAGAGTGTAAATTGAATTCATCATGAAAAAAAAGTGTGTTTCCAGGTTGTAGAATTGAAATGACGGAGTGAATGACATCATGTACGATACAGTGGAGGCTACCTGCCTGTTCGGTCGCTTATTTCCCCTCCTCCTTGTCTAAAAGTGTCTGTCTTCATCACAAAATGTCATCAACTTGTTTAATACCTCTAAATACACCTCCTTAACACACACACACACACTCTGGAAATGACTCCCAGCTGGGCAGCCTAGAAAGCAACGGTAACGAGAGCGACTCGGAGGCGGGGTGGGCATAGGTGTGGGTGGGATGGAGGGTAAGGGGGGGGGGGGTGGAGTGACAGGCTATTTAGAAGTGCTACTTCACTTTGCATTAGAGTGTACAATATCAGGCATGACGAGCCAAAGTGAGGCCAGATTTCAGGCAATGCTGGTCAGGCCTGGAGCGATGGATCACTTACCTTAAGAAATCAAAGTCAATGGCAAAAGATCTGATCTGGAGTGGGGCCCAGCAGTACAGAGGGAAAAGTGTGAAACCTGGAGAAAGAGAGACACTCATTGAGGAAATCCATTACCACTGGAGAAGCCAACAAGCATGAAAGGAGCTGTCTTGTTAAATTGGCTGCTTGATAAAGCAGGTCTTTGGCTGGGGAGCCACTCAGAGTCACCGCTAGTGACACCAGACAGAGAAAAAGAGAGAGGCCCTTATTGATACGACGAAATGTTGAGTCACTGCAGTCCACCCTCTGTGTTTCACTGAAAGAAAAAGTCTCAGGGGGAAAATGTGTACTCCACGGGATTCCTCAGTAATTTTTAACTTAACAGTAAAGCGTGAATATGGTACCAATTCAGACGAAAGCCTGCTGGTCATTAGTAGTTTTGCACTTCGTACAACTGCAGCATTTCAAAAATCACAGCGCGCTAATTTACTTTCTGTGTCAGTCTGATGAGTTAGGTTTGTTACAAGACGCGTCAGGAAATGAAACAACTTGTGACAGGTCATCTGACAGACCATATTCTCTAACAACCTCCTGAAAGTCTTCAGCTCACCATGTGGACACCACTATTTTAACATTCGTAGTCTTGGCAGTCATCTGGACTTAACCTATGTCACTGCCTTAACTGAAAGCACAAGCTTTATAATTTTCCCTATTATAATTTTAATTTAAAGGCCCCCACAGGGTCTGGTGTCCTGCGAGTAGACCGGACATCGCACGGTATGTCCACAGTCGTTTTGTCCTTCTTAGTCGTACCACTGCGTACGAATTTCCTACATATGCCAATTTCCCACATTTTCCCACAATCCTTGCGCACTTTCTGTCATGGCTTTTGTGTGGCACTGGTAGTTAAAATTGAGCTTTGTGCGCACAGACCTTGTGGGGGCCATAAGTTTGGGCCATTGATTTTATCATCACTTTTTCAGAGCTGTATATTGACATGAATGTCAAAATCAATTTGCTTATTGCAACTATAACAGTTACCACTGTTGTGGAAGTTACTGTACATCTTTTTACAATTATTCTCTTTTCTTTAAAGGAGATCTGATTCACCTCGTGGTTTCTCTGTTTTATGTTTCCAACCAGTTGTCTGTATGTGTTTTATACCAGAATGCTTTTATCAAGAGTTGGTCAGACAGTAACTCATCATTTTTTATTGTGGTGGGGATTTTTTTCACTGTGACGATTATTGAGGTCATTGTATTACTCAGCCCTACAAACATGCTTTTGGCAGTGTTTAGTGAAACTTCATTAATGTTCAAATAAAAAAAATGACTCAACCGTTCTGAGGAACCACTGGTGTAGGAGGACAAGTCGGTGAAGAATGTGTTGGACAGGCCGTGTACCATACCTCAAGTTGTTGCGTAAAACTTTTCGTTTGCAGTCTGATCCAACATGACCGCCGAGCTGACCACCTGACCTTCTGCAGATACAACAACTCGTGTAGCCCGACTTTATAAATAATGCTTGGCACGTCAAACCTGCATCAAATCTTAAACATAGAAGAAACATAAGAGAAGATCGCCCCCGGACTCTCACTCACTAATGACACGAACATAACCGCTCCACTGGCAGACTAGTTGAGATGCACGGTGGTGTCAGACACATGAAAAAAAAGGCTAAAATTAATTACTGACACTAACACACAGAGGAAGGACATCTCATCCATGTGCACCAACGGAATTTTATTGATTGTTTACAGTCACTAAAGAAACAGAAAGTAATCAATCTCAATCTGTACCATCAGCCTTACCTTGGGGGAAGACTGTACATGTTTATGTATTACATGTTTAACACCTGTAGCTTGCAGCCCACTGCTGCTGCTGGACCAAACTGCAGCTCAAGTCAAACCAAATATGCTCAATGATTGATGTTAGTTGTGCTATGGGTTTACCTGTGTCTCTTATGTCAGCTAAATCATAAATGGATGAAGCAGAGAGAGAGAGAGAGAGAGAGACTCTGAGCCCTTGGATTAAATATGTTGATAGCACATGCTTTCTCTTAACACATTAACTCAAAGGAAAATGGTGTAAGTTTAACGCAAGGGAGATATACGCAGCAGTAAATTTGACATTCCCGGACTGTGCGGTCTCTCTGAGAGAAGAGGAGGGAGCCTTGAAATTGAGGTATACAGAAAACCCACACACAGACCAGCACTTCCTTTTTGATTATGACTTGAGCAAAAAAAAGTGTGGGTGTAATTTTAAATTATCAAACATTGAGGCTAAAACCAGAGAACAGAGGCACATGCAGCAGGCTTTGAAAAGCTGCGGTCACTCTTGACTGTACCTTTGTAAAAACCCAAAACGGGTCAGCAAAAACTACCAAAGACAAACATGAAGGAAGATGGAACTACAGTATAATCGTTCCTTTACTAAAGGAAAGGCGCTAATACCATCCCATAATTCCTTCCTTCCTACTGTAATCCTAAAGCACCTGTTTTGTGTATGTGATATCTAAAACTTGTATGATTGGTTGAGCTTTGAATCCACACATTTTGATATCTTCTTTCAAATCCAGTTAGGAGTCATGTTGAACAACAAGAATATTGAGTTTCTACTTCACAATATCATCATCACAATAATATCATGCATCATATATATTTCCGCATCGCTGTTGTCTTCCCCCGAGCGCTTATGAATTCAGCTTCATGTTGCTCTTGTGGTCAGAACAGGAGATTATTTTGACTTTTCGACCACAGCGTACATCTGGAGATCACTTGTAAAAAAGACTAACAATAGTCCGGCTGAGAGGAGACGTAGCTGAAGATGCAAGAGAAAGCACAAGCAAGGCTGGGAGACCCAGTGTCTTTCTTGCCAATGTTTGCTCTCTCGTCAACAAACTGCATGACTAAGCCAGCACTGAGCACACTACAAGATGCTGTCAAGAGACAATAAAACAAACCAGAGAGTATTTTTATCATAGCAGAAAACTGTAACCACTCCGATCTTGAAGATCTTTTTTTAACCAAAGTTTTACAAGAATATTGACGGAAAAACAAGAAAAAATAAAGCGCTGGACCAGGTGTACTGAAATATTCCTGGAGCCCGCACGTCCGGTTCATTCCCCGTCTGACCAACCTACAAACCTCTCACTGGCACAGCCAAACCTCAGACCAAGGCTGTGCAGATCTGGACAGAAGAAGCCTCAGCAGAACTGCAGGACTGTTTTAAGGACCTTGTACAGTCTTGAACAGACATTAACCATCGCAGCCCCCAGTATTATCGTATTTTAACTTATATTAGAGATCCCAGGATGAAGCACTCACAGATCAGGAGACAAAAAGTCCAACAGGAGAGCTAACGTTGAATTACACAGAGATATTAAAACAGATGCTAAACAGATGTACAAACAAGACTTTGAGGACAGCATCCAGATAAACCCAATACAATCTTTATCTGGTTTGAGGACATGCTCAAGCTTCGGCAAAGGGATCTGGGATAATTGTCACCTCAGCAGAGAGCAGCCACCCACTAACAGCAGCACCAGGTCAAGCAGGAAAGCCTGCACTGACCAGCTTGCTGCAGTGTTCACAAACACTTTAAACCGGTCACTACACGCCGCCACAGCCACCTCCGTCCCTCTGTACCCAAGACCTCAGCAGTTACATGCCTGAATGATTATCGGCGGGTTGCTCTCCCACAGAGAATAATGAAGTGCTAGAAAGACTGGAGCTAGATTACATCGAGGCCTGCAACCGCCCGGCCAGATTTCAACTTCTTTTGGATCTTCGGCTCCCCACTTCTAAACCTGAGTGACATCCACTCAACATTGTGAGAGACCCCACACATCCTGGACACTCCCTGTTCACCACCCGTCCCTCAGGCTCTGAACTGTCCACACATGGACATAATAAAGGCTGAGAAACAGTTTTTCCCCCCTCTTCAAGTACTATTTTCAGTTAACAAATTACAAAACTACAAAATTCACAGCCAAAGATTTTGTATGGAGAAGGACGGACTGACCAAATCGTGGTTTTGCGGTCGTAACATGGTCTGAAAAACCAGGGTAATGACAGCCGTGTGATCAGCAACATTGACTTCACATCAAGCTGCATGCGCTGTGGTGATGGGATCATTCATTTTATTAATTTAATTTCTTTTAATCACCCAAGAGACAATTTTAGGAAAGCTCAGCTCAGAGGGGCTAATCAGTGAGAAATAAATGCGATTTACAATTTTAACTGACTCCTTCAGCCGTCTTTGTAAAAACACTGTCACCTCTCATGTCCTAAGTGGGAGGTTTTGAGTGTTGGGCCCCTTGCATGTTGGCAGCGCTCAGAGCCCAACACACAATTACTGCATTATATATATGTAATATGGAAGAAAATAGACATGAAGTTGACGGAGGTTGTGGTTACGTTTGTATAACGTGAGTAAAAAAAAAGGGTCATTACGCAGCCTGTGTAGACAGCTGGATTAATTAAAATAGGTCCTCTCACGTATATGATACGGACGACTGAGAAAAGGGGCTCAAACGTCTCCTGTGTAGACATGTCGTAAACTGGTTCAACTTGTGATTCGTTCAATGTAATTTAAATCACAGAAAAGGAACATATGCAAATGTGAAAAAATTCTCCCTCTACAGTAAATACCTCTAGTATTGTCCTTATAGCTGCACAGACGTAGAGTGAAATTAGCCTCGGTATGGGTTAAAATATTGCCTAACACGTGACCCAGTGTTTAAATAACTAGTGTCGTCTGGTAAATTTGACGTTTACTTTCAGTTATTTCAGGAGACATTCATGTCCGAAACCTGATCCCTTCTGAGTGCTACCATCCACCACCATCCCTTTGCCTTCCCAGTGTTAACGTCACTCTTTGACGGTATACTTTGTCAGAGTAAATCCTGTGGTCGAGTGGAACACAGCCTCATGGTTTATGCTTCTACTCTTTTAACTACAGGGTTTATACAGCGCTAACCCTCTGTTCTGATGCTCGCTGCGTCAGATAGGCAACATATGCTTCTCTGTGGTTCTCAGACGTGCATTACACCACACGGTTTCCATTGCAACATAAATTAGTATACTTTTTTAATCATATGTATGAGAGTTTCTGGAATCAAAGTGTCATTGGTTGCAGGAATGGTGTCTGCGTGTCTTAAACTGATCCTTAAAAGAACATTCTTCTTTTAAATTCTTTGTTAACTATTCTTATCTCTTATCTTGTCCTCTTATGCCTAAGAAAAGTATCAAGACAGTGGTTTAACAGAGCAATCCCTCCACTTTCTTGGAGTTACCATTACCATAATAGAATAGAGTATACACACATTTAATGCAAACCAAGACTGTCAAATAAATGCATTTATAGATTTGATGAAGAGGAATTCATATGGTGGAAATGGGGAACATTATATTTATAAATGTTTGTGAGTTAGTAAAGGAATGAGATCATTGGTGCAGAAAGCAAAGAGAGAAAAGAATGGGTGGCCAGTACATTGAAATGTCTTTCCCCTCCTTTGTCGTATATCTATAATTTTTGAGATGGAACTGATTGGATCTCTCATCGAGGTAGACCATGAGGATCAACTGTGGGTATGGTGGCAAAGACCAGGGCATCTTTCTGGGAGTTAGTTGGAGCAGGGGCGTTTCTAGACACTCTGGGGGCCCCAGGCAAGAGGCACCCTGTTGGCCCCAAACCATTGATGATTCAGTTTTGCAGTAACAACTTAAATGCTTCATGTTACTATGTTGTTTAATGCAACATTTATACCAGAAAATGCTTGTAGATATATACCTTCCTCTTCCAAATACAAAAGAGTAACAGTTTGGACAGAACATGCTGATGTACTGACAGCAAAATCAAATCAATGTTAGCATTTGACAACAAATGCATAATTCTACTGCTAATGGGAGAAATTAACATTGGCGTTGGTAGCATTGTGCATACTATGCCTTTGGCAACATCATGTCATTCGTCAGTGATATGGACCAATGTCAGCCGTCTTTGGGGGGCCCCCTTCCAGCCCGGGGCCCTAGGCCTTGCAGAGCTGCCTGCCCTATTGCAACACCTCTAAGTTGGAGAGAGGAATGATTTTGGGTGCGAGGCCAAGGATTTCAAGTACTATATCATTTAGCATCTTGAGTGTTTGGAGCTCTGTTTAAATAATCTTAAGAAATGTGTATACAGCAATCAATCCTTGAGATTTAAAAGAACAATATGTACAGTAAAAATGACTGTGACTTTCGTCCAGTTACAACAAAACCTTGGCCGTAAAACGGAGCCTGTTTTGCAGTGGTAAAATCCATAGCTAACAACTTTCATTTCCCGTCCACATCTCACTTTCTGCTTGTTCACTCATAATCATACCTATATTTTGAGGCCTGGGATGGAAGAGCCAGTCACAAGAAACCAGATGACAACTGCTCCAGAGAGCCAACATTATATTTTAAACCACACACCATTACATCCTTAGCTGTAGGGAGACGCATTGAGAACACGGGCTCTGGAAAAATTGCATTACAATTTAGTGGACTAGTTGAAAGCTTTTAAAACCAGAGTCTTAATATGAAACAGATGTCAAAGTTTGATTTTTGTTGCAGTGATTCCAGAAGCGAACATGTGTCTCAACAATGCGCCAAATTTCTGACAACGTAGATATTCGGCCGTCCAACACCATTTATCCCACGAATTAACAACATAAATGGACTGCAATAATTCATTCAAGACTTTTTTCCAGAGGAGAGTAATTTTTTTTTTAAAAAGCGAGTCAGATGATTTTTTCAGACAAGGCCTTTTACATCTTTTAAGCACAAAACCACAGTGGAGATAACTGCCAAATCCTCAAATGAAATACACTGTACTTAACTGCAAAACCAATAAACTGATAAATTAATACTTTTCAATATGATCTCAATTCCCTCTTTCTATTTTCATGCGTAATGCACATTATATTTGAGCTTGCCAACAGTTTAAATGAATGTGAAACTTTACTCTGATGTTCATTATTAAGATATTTTCCAGGAGCATTTAATTGGCACAGCATGTCCTTCCCCTCTGTCTCCTCCTCTTCCTTTTTCCTCTCATTCATCTTCTTATTTTGTTGTGTGTGTTACTTTCTACTATCTGTCACTGTAAACATATAATAACAGAGAACCCAGGATCCTCCGTGACTACCCCTTAAACCTTTCTTTTGATGTATCTATTCTTTGCATAATATCCATGAATATTCACATTTTACTATGAATATTTTATCCACGTTCCTCGGTGCTGAGGATCAGCCGAACGTAATGATGGCACTGCTTTATTATAGGAGTAATAATCACATGCTGGATGTTGGAATGATTTGTGTTTTTCAGCTCAGATCTATTTCAATTAATTGTGATTGCACATAGAACATTAGGGGTTAGGATTCTGGACATTCCTCTGATCTTCGTCAGTGTTTAAGTGTTTGTTGGCCAGGATTGAGGCTATGGTCCATAATGAGACATATTAGAATTACAGTAGACATTTAAAAGGCAGGGTAAATCAAAAGACTCTGCCACCTCTGGGTGGAGGGTAATTGAGCTGGTTTTCTGTGGCTCTGTGGGACTGGGAGACAAAACCCTGCTAATCATGCCACTATAATTGATTGTAAGACTACTTTCTGTTCCACTGGTCATGCCAAAGGCGCTGCTGAAACCTTAACAATGGTATTATTCACAACGCCTCTCAAGTCTCACAATTACACTGGTTCAGTGCATGTTGAATGTGTCATCTAAATGAGATGAGGGTAATAGAAATCATGGTCTGACTTCTGAGACTTAAACCCTAATCAGCTGTTTAAAGAGCACCAGTTGGCCTAATTTATGAATTCATTTTATATTTTCACTTGTTCCTGTATAGAAGGGATCTTTTAGTGAGTCATAAGCACAATATGACTCATGCACTCATAATAAAGGACTAGTTTAGTGTGTCTATGTACTGTAGTATGACAAGTATGACTTTTACTATACTTATACTTTGTATTAGGTCTTATGAAATGTAAAGAACAATAGTTTTGGGGCAGCCTGAAGATTGCTTTCCCCATGTTGTATACCTGTGTACAAGTGCACCTGCAAATATCTCTCTCTGACTCAGAGAGCAGATCTTCAGCTGCAGCATCATTCATTGCACTTGTGTGTATTAATGCAGTAGTTCAACAGGTGAGAAAATGTTGTGCTAAAGTAAAGGGTGCTGTTTAAAGGAAAGAAAATATTCAAAATAAATTCAGCTGATTTTGACTTTTTTTTCGGTGGGCGTTTTGTAAAAGTGGCTAAAACACGTATTTTGTCCACAGGTTCCTGGCTCAGCAGCTTCTTCACCGGCTCTCATTGCTACTTCCCTCAACTCAGAGTGCACCAGTATGAAGCCACCACAGGTAAATACACTGACTCCATGACATCCTTGGTTTGGTAGTAGGACTTCATGAGATGAGTTCTTCTTGTTCTTGTTCTTGTTCTTGTTCTTGTTCTTGTTCTTCTCCTTCTCCTTCTCTTTCTTCTTCTTCTTAGTCTACTGGCAGATCACTTCATGTCTTTACTACCCAGCAACCTAGTGGTATTTAACATGGGGATGAATTGTTTGGACCTGTTAGATAGCTATTATTCTAGAGCTGGAACAAGTCAAATGGGCGGGGCTAGTATTGACCATAAATAACTACCTGACGCAGCCTTATGTCAAAGTTTAGTTTAGTTTAATAAGGGACAGTGTGCAATTACATTAATCATTTGCAGAAAAAAAAAATGAAGAGATGGTTATGGTTGCACCAGATTTAGCTCACAGCTAATTTCCATCTGTAGTCCCTACACAAAACATAAAAATGATAAAATACACAGAATACACAGACCACAAGCTACTTGTGAGACATAGAAAGACACAATTAGACAATACAGAACCATGTATGAGGTAGGCAAAGTGCAGAGTGCTCATAGCAGCAAGATGTTGATTGTTATATATGTGTCAAACAATCTGAAGCATCACATTTGTTTCATGATTGCACCATCAAATACTAGACACTAACCCATGTTATCAAATCCACCCATCATATTGTATTAGATAAGAAAAGCTTGATTATCTAGCTCTGCACATCTGAAAACAACAGAGTTTTTCTTCTGTCAGTATTAGGCGCTCACTCTGTTTTGGTAAACTGTTGGTGACATCTTTGTTGTGGTTGTTATTCAGAACCTCCCCTTTTCTATAACAAAAGCTTCCAAAGGTGGCAGCTGTAGATCCAGTTTTGTGTGGTACTACATGTACAAAACATCATCACGCCAACTTCAGTGTGCTAATGAATGGATGTGTGCCAGTGTAACAGTCATCAGTGTGAACATCTCCTTTGATGCCTCATCGAGCAGAAAACTCTTAAACAAAATGTTTGAAGTGTCGGCCTGTGTAATAATGATTTATAATTCTCTTGAACTAATGCAAAATTTGCTGCTAAAATTTTTTTGAAATAAAAATAAATTGTGCCCGGAGGGTCAGACCAAGATTCAAAAGAAGATCACCCAAGAGCAGCAAATGATTTAATAAGCCACCAGCTCCACTAGGGCATGGAGAGGAGCAGAATGGAGAATTTCAAAGTGTGTCTAATTAACATCAGTTTATTACTATGTCAATCTCTTTGGCTAGAGCATGAATGAGGGGAGGGTTTAGAAATGTGGAGCTGCTTTCCTTCAATATATGGACTAACACTTAACTCCTTAGGTTAATATGAGAGACTTCAGCCAGCCTTCACAGTGAGAAAAATCCTTTAGTGTGTTTCTATCCTGTCACAGCCAGACAAAATATGAATCTCATCACACCAAAGCTTAACTTTGTTTGAAAAAAAAAGAAAAAGAAAAAAAAATCATTAAAAATAGAAAACAACTTCCAAGATTTTTCCATCACCATTATTCCTCAAGGAACGAGTAAATGAATATTTAATATCATTTGCATCTATATGATTGCATAGTAATTATCAGAAGCCAAATGCTTGACAAGCTTGGTGTAATATGATTTGTAATATGTTAAATTTGCAGAGGAGACAATGTTGAAATCCTCAGACACCATGTTTTAATCTTATGTCGGTTTTTCATCACCACCACCACTGTGTCTACGGAGACGAGACATGTCCCCAACAGAAGAGAGCAAATCCTAAAGAATCGTAAGTAAAATCGTTGCACAACAGGAGCAACGAACACGTCTCTTCCAACCCAGCCAGAGAAAACAGAATGGTTTCTTGTGCATGCATGTTATTTATCCTTTTACTCATCTTATCTGTCTTTTTAACAGTCAAAATATCCACATACTCGGCACAGGGATTCAAAAAGTAGCAAAGACTCAATAAAATGTTCACCTTGTAGACCAACCGGTTCACAACAGTGGTACAGTATGATCTAATTTGTATTTTCCCTCAGTACAATAAAAAGATCGGCCGATGAAACCTTATTGGTTGCTCTATTTAACATTGTGTAAGATCCAAGAACCAAACTGGAGCAAACAGCTACTGAACAAACACAAATATTCAGTTGCATGCAAAAACATCTATAAACACACACACACACTGTTAAATTATACAATAACCAAATGTGCGTTCTTGGATGCAGAAAAGCAAGTTGGCGATCCGTCAACATCACAAGAGTTGTCAGCAGATGTTTCCTCGCTGATCCTGTGTCATTCCCCCTGTCTTTGGCAGTCGTCAGTACATGTCCAAGTTGTAACCCTGTTTTTATAAAAGCTCAAATTGCACATTCTCTTTTCAACATTTGGGCACATCCAGTCGTCGTATTTTTCCAATAGACTGCTGGATTGTCTTGGCAACGTGGTGTGACCTTTGTATCCTGAGGCGTAGTGGCAGCAGCGGCCGTGGCAGCGTGAAGGATAGAGATCCTGCATCGGCTTATGTTCTGCACATTAAGTCGTTTGTAGAGTCAGCTGCATGTTTCATAACATAGTGGAGCACTGTAGAAAATTCATCCATGAAATCATAATTGAAATCACATTGAGATGCGAGAAGCTGCGTTTAGAGCTTGACTGCCGATCAACAACAGCAACAATGTGGGAACGCCAGTGGGCATGTGCAAAGATTGGGGACTTGCTGCTACCTGCCACTGTTGGACTCATTACCAAGTCAAGTAGTATACACTAATCATTATTTATTACCCATTTTATAAGTGATTGCTCTACTTATGACTTGCTGGGAGCAAATCCGTGACACAATTTGTCTTATTATCTTTGTGTTACACACCCATCATTGCATTAACTACTCTTACCTCAAATAGTATAACGATAGGATGTTAAAGTTTATGTGGGTTTGAGTATTTGCAAACGGAAGGGTTCATGGGAAATCTAGTTTTTTGTTCGGTTCTTATCTAACAAAAGTAAAAAGATACATTTTAGATTGGTAATAAAAACACAAACAAGCAGGTTATTACTTTACTTGACTGGAAAACGTGCCGTATTTTAAACAAATAACTGAGAGGGAACGAGCCAGTGGCTCTCTGAGTAAACGATCCATATGTCCAGCTAAGTTGATTCACTGTCATACCTCAGAGAGCGCCTTGAGTGAGCGCAAAGATACTAAATCACCCCCCCTCACACACACACACACACACACACACACACACACACACACACACACACACACACACACACACACACACACACACACACACACACACACACACACACACACACACACACACACACCCCACAACGCATTATTCAAAACTAATACAGTTTCATTAAAATAATCCAGATGAATGATTTAATGTTGCACTTTTGAATTGTAAAGTGGTATACATTATTATGATGACACATTTGTTTGTTTCTTTTAACCCCCCCCCCCCTGCCATCACATATTTACTGCTTGAAAGTCCCCTGGCACCCTTTCCTCAGAGTACACTCATGTTTACAACAAAGACCCCCCCACCCCACCACCTCCCACCCAACCCCCTTTGTCCATTTACATAAAAATGTTCCTACACCAATAGGGACGCAGGAACAAAGTGGCTGCATCCGTAAGGTAAGCAGACTTGAATCCCCAACAGAAAAGGCAACATCCCCCCCAGTACTTCTTCTGCCTCCACGCCCTCATGTTAAATTCATGGTCCAGCAACGTGCACTGGCCAGTACACGCTAATATAATGTATTTGCACTTGCTCTCGGCGGGTGTGCACCTCTCCTGAACGTAGTAATGATTTAACAGGAGGGCTCATTTAAAAGCCACACGTCCAGGAAACCCCAAGACAGTACAGCTGTACACGGGTAGGACTGTATATTCAATTCAAGTGAGTATCAAGATTAAACAAGACGCACACACACACTCGTGGACACGCACAGAGACAATGAGAAAACCCCATAGAGAAACTCTGTGTGTTTGGCTGGGTCATTTGTTCACTCTAACCAAGTGTAACCAACCAAATGAATTAACTGTTAGTGAGGTTTTAGCATTTTTGTAAATATTTTCACCATTGAATGCTGAATAATTATCTATAAAACTAAAGTTTATTCTAGTTTGCATTAGGTAATAAAACTATGGAAATATGTTCAGTAACATTTTCTAAATTCCCTCTGACTTGCCTTATATGTAGAAATTAACACAAACACACAAGATCCATATTTCTGCAAACGTGTCTATGTTCAAAACCCAAGAACATTACACATTTTTAGCAAAATAATTTTGAACACTACAGTATGTCCCCCCCGCCGCAACCTCCTCTTTTAAAACTAACATTTTCATACTTTAACATTTTCAGTGGAGCAAGAGAAAGATTTACAAAAACCCCAGTGCACATGGACTAAATGACTCTGTGAGGCTTTAAGTTGTAGCACTTGTGCAGGTTGATTTGAGTTGACTACACTGTGTGTATTGCATGAGATGTTCCTTTGACATCTTGCGTTTTAATTTTGCAACCAGAATATAATGATGTAAGTAAACATCTACATAGTGAAATAGTGAAATATTCCTGTTAACATTCGAAGTGCACTTGGAGACTCCAAGTAGAGATCCATAGATCATATAACAAGACAGCTGCAATGATACTGCCATAAAAAAAAAAGCGACGCAAATCATATTCATTGAACTACACAAATTACAGATGTAGCTCAAAACCTCTGAAAACGTGATGATGAATCCCTTTTTTTAACTTCTGCCTGATAATTCATCAGACTACACTGGCAAAGTATTGGGCTTGTGAAAAATGCATGAATTACTAATTAATGAGGCATTCTCGCAACATTTACATATTCATAAAGGTGTGTAATTCACATATGCATGAGAGAGCTGAGTGGTAGCTATGAGAGAATAACACATTTGCGAGAAAGAAACCTTTATTTTGTTAAATTCTTGAAAAAAGGCGAGGGAGCAGAGATGCTTTTAAAAAACATTACGCATTTATTCTTCCCCACAGAAATGCAGTCAAATGCTTTGGGAGACAAATGCACCGAGGAGATGCAATGATGTGAAACAGTATGCAAAATTACATTTTCTGAAATATTGTCCCATGTGGATTTTCAAAAGTTCATTTAGCGACCCAGTGTTCCTAACAACTGTGCTCAGAAATCTGATTGATTTACATAGATAGAAACACATTTTCAGTATCATCTCAGTTCCGCAAGAAGATATGCAAAATAATACATAACATCCACGCTTTAAAAGAAAATGAAAATAAATCAAACACCAAGAATTTTGTCTACATTTCACACCCAAGATGTAGACATTTTCCCCAGCTGTTAACACACAGTAACGTCCTCTCTTGTTAATGTACCTTTCTTTTGTTTCAAATTATAACCTCACATCTTTGTTATGATTAAAATAATAACTGAATTATTAGTGATTGTTAACCTTTTTCCAGCATAGTTAAAATCAACCAATAGCTGTGCGATGATGTCAGCCTCTTGGAGACAAACACATTTCAGTGAAGCAGGTCCAAGATGGGTTTGGCTGAAGTCAGGGCCTGTCCCTCTTCTGAAAGCGCCTCTCCATTGTTTCAACCTTCTCACAAGGGCTTTGTGAAAGCTGTCCCAAATATGGGTCAAAAAAGCACAAATAACATTCAGATGGTTCCTAGGCTCTCCTCACAGCTATGCACCAAAGAATGACAAGTCCAACAAAACCATGTTGAGTTTTTCACCCTGTGCCATTGTCTTCCCACATTAACTCCAAGCTGGGCCTTTTCAGCCAGGCCAGAGTTGTGTCAGGCCTACTCGGACACAGCCCAGCTCTAGCAGCAGGCTTGGCCTATTCAAAATACCATGCAGAGTCTGATTCACTCCTTTATTCCATTACAGAAAATGGCTCTTGGATGCATTGTGCTAAATGTCTAATGAGAGAGAACACAAAGTAACAGGAAAGAATGGTAACTGTGGCAAAGGAGGCAGACTCGGATTTCAAATTAAAATCCTTTGTCCTCCAGGACATTGTCTTAGCCAACAGTAAGAATAAAAGTTATTTTTCCCAAGGCCACAAATGTTAAAGTCAAAAACACAAGACGATCGACATCTGATTTTAATGGGGAAAAAAAAGAAAATGTGAAAAAGCTAATGCCGATGATACTGTTACCAGAAAACCAAAATTGTAATAAAATAAAAAAAATCACAGAAATTTAGCTTTTCCAAACACAAAACAAAAGGAAAAAGATAAAGTTTGCTGAAGATGCATTAAAGCTATAACAAGAATGGCATTTTCAGGATGCTTAAGTTTGAGTTTAACCTTGCAGGACTTTTGGAAGGCACTTCTGAGCATCAGGCGCAGGGTTTTGGCAGCTGCACAGGGAGCCTGGTGGGTCAGCCCTTCTCCGGGAGCTGCTACTCCACACTAATCTATTTTAAACCATCTGTGAAATTAGCAAGATTTCCTAAGTCCTTCACCTCCAAGGATTAAAACATTGCTAAGGGTCTGAGCTGTTCTTACATACTGTTCTTGTATCCATGTTTGATGACTCTCGAGATCCATCCCAACGTCTTTTCTTTCACCTGCGCTCAAAGTAGATAGAAATAAGCTGAAAGTTACACACATGTAAAGAATATTGAGCATCTGGTTGAGAGTGTTTCTGCAAGGTTTGGAAACAGATATGGGATAAGAAAAAAAAAAATCTTATGCTCAACATAATTTTACCTGATGGCTGAAAATCAGGAAAAAGGGAACATAGACAGGTGTTACATGTTCCTACATCCAGTAACATCAGGGAGAGCGAGTCTCAGCTGTTATAAAGAGCCATACCTAGGCACTTCACTGCCTCCGCCAAAGCCAGCACAATGAAGTCATGAGTCAACTCTAATGAGAAAATCAGATAAATAGCAGCTGTTCTTGGGGAAATGGTGTTGTCTGACAGATTCACTGGGTGCAACGGCTGTAGCATTGAGCAGATCCAAATGAGTAAAATATTGTTCCAGGCGCCCCTCACTGCTCCCCTTCCCTCCGGTGTTTAGTCATCAGAGTTGTGAAATAGCAGCCCTGCCGCTACACGACAGCATCGCTGTATTAATTACTTACTATCCGCTGTTCAAACATACACATCTTTGTACAACGGTGACAGTTCATCCAAACAGGCCACTTACAAACAGCAGCATTACTCCCAGCAGCCCAGCAGGCTCCCAGTTATTCCTCCCTGACCTCTTATTTTGGTTCACACAGGAATCTGTGGATACAATGCAAAAAAAAAAGAATGTCTCATATTCACAATTAAAATATCACCAACTCAGCAGTGTTTTAATGGCACACACTCACTCGCACAATAATGCAAAGACAAATACACAAAGCACGGAGCTTTTCTCCGTGCCATTAGTTGTCACGCAGGCTCGGAAAATTACTATAAGATTTATTGTGCAGAGGTGTATGTCTAGTTTTCCATCTACTGCCGGAGAGCGCTTACACAGACATCTATTACAGACCCTGCAGTTAAACTGTAGCTTTCATATGCTCATGGGAAGGCAGCAAACAGAACAATGATAAAAGACAGAGTGATTGATTTAAACAACAAATGAAACAGTTTCCCCAAATGCTCAAAAAGACTTCAGTTCCAGATTCCTTTCTGTTCTGTTGATAAGTGCAGCTAATACCGAGCTATAAGAACTGTAAATCAGTAACGTGTACGTTGACTTGTAATAACACTGCCTCAGAATTTATTTGAAATGTTTTACCCCTTGCATCAAGTAAGACATTATTTAAAAAGGAAGCAGGGTGTAGAACTCATAATAATTATGATGATAATGAGCAATAGATGGCAGAGATCCAGAGAAGAGTGATGGACATAGTCTGGGCTTACAACTCTCAGGATGACCTCTGGCTCTGACACACACACACACACACACACACACACACACACACACACACACACACACACACACACACACACACACACACACACACACACACACACACACACACACACACACACACACACACACACACACACACACACACACACACACCTGTTTCTATAAGCGCACTCACACTGAGCTCTTCCCTCTGAGTGTCTGCTTTTTCAGGAGGTCAAGGATCCTCAGGACACGTGCTTGGGTAGATGATTCTTAAAACCAAACCACAGCGATCGGCTGGTGAATTAATGTCCCTCTTAGGTTGAATAAGCCAAACTGCACGTTGTGTTACTGTATATCTGAAGGCAACACAGAGCTGATAACCACATACAAATATCCAGGTAAATTAGCCCAAACAGCATTTGATGCCGTGCCACCTTTGAAAATTTTACATGCTACAGATGTGTTTTTGTGCACATACCCACAATAATCAGTAGTAGCTGGATTATACTGTATGATATGTTAACACACAGGACTCTTTGCCACTGATTGGTCTGAACTAGAGCCGCAACAATTAATTGATTAATCGAACAATAATCGATTATTAAATTAATCGTCAACTATTTTAATAATCAAATAATCGATTTGAGTTTCTTAAGAAAAAAAAGTCAAAATTCTCTGATTTCAGCTTCTTGAATGTGAATATTTCTGGTTTCTTTGTTCCTTTATGACAATAAACTGAGTCTCTCTTTGGTCTGTGGACAAAACAAGACATTTGAGGACGTCATCTTCTGGTTTGGGAAACACTGATTGACATTTTCCAACATTTTTTTTTACATTTTATTGACCAAACAACTAATCAATTAATCGTATTAAATAATCAACAATGAAATGAATCGTAAGTAGCAGCTCTAGTCTGAACTAGAACCGTTCTACTACTGTAGCTTGGAAAGCTAGTTCTGTTAGCGACCAAGAGAGCAAACAACACTGTCGCTAACGTTACTGTTACTTTGCTCATTGCACTTGCGGCTCTTGTAAGGTCAGTTTCTGATGGTCTGCTGTGTGTTTTCTTGATGTGAAAGATCACAGTATATAAGATAAGATGCAGCCTTGGCTGTGACGTTTGTGTGGGTGTGTACTGTATGTTTTCAAGGGGCTACACAAAACCAAGTTTATTTCCAACATGTTCATTTTAACACCACCATTTTTTTTCTTCAACTCTTATTGCCACAAATCCCTCCCTGAATTCATTTACTATTTACATCCTTCCCAAACCTATTTTTATTGGTTCCAGGATAACAGGAAGTCCTTAATTTCAATCACTGTGGTGGGCATATCACTAGCTGAAGGGGTTAACCACCAGTTTGACAGCAATTCTCAAAAACATATTCAGATGATACAGTATTAGCATGGAGTTATACAGTTATATGGAGTCGGTTAGTTTTTATCAATGAGATCTCTGTGCTGGCTCAGCGAGGATCCAGACACAGAAGGACCTGGCAAAAAACACAGGTTCAACTTTGTTTGCAATAAAATCCAACTTTATGGAGCAGCGCTGCCGCTGTCCCACGGCCGGTCAAATGTATGTAAATATATACTTCAGATAACTCTGTTTGTTGATTGTAGTTTACCTCCCAGTTGTTGAGATGAGTTTTGCTGTGATAACTTTTGCACAGTTATGAAAGCTGAGGCTGAGTACTCTGTCTCTCAGGGTTTGAATGTCAGAAAAAAATGACAGCACATACACACATGGCTCCATTTATACATCTGTGTCGTCATGCACGGATGCATCCACATGTTTGTTGATGCATGTACATAGTAATAATTTTTCCAGATCACATTTTGACAAAGACAGATGAGAACATTAATGTCACATCGGCCCTCGTGGTCGTGCTGATGCAGAGAGCAGAAAGTGGCTCCAAGTTGTTGTCTAAATCTTCTCCTGTTGTGATTTGGTGCAGTACAAATAAAAATTGAATTGATTTTATGTGCCAGAAAATGGAGGTAAAACATATGGTAAGTTTTCCTTTAAGTCGTGTCGTTACAGTAATAAAACCTATTAATCATCATGCATCAGTGCTGCAAAGTGTAGAACATCAGCCCCTTGGCACAAAAAAGCTCATTTAGGCTGCGTCCGTCTTGCTGTGATGACATCATCTGTATAAACTCGGTGTGTAGGTTATATTTGGGAATTAGTGTTGAATAAAGAAAAAACGTATGCTTATCATTAATTCCCATAAACAATATGTACTGTATATTTCAATCAAATTTAGAAATCCTTTTCTACATAAACACTAACTTACAATGAATCATGTATTACCTTTGCTTATACTTAATAACTTAAAGACAATCCTGAACTGTAAATACATCAGTAACCTGCTAACCCCATCCCCATTTTTTAACCAAAATGTAATAGTGCCAATAGTGCTATTATTGAAGCAATAAGCTTTTAGGTGCTATTTTAAGTGTCCTTGAAATGTCTTTACAAATAAAAGAGTATAAACACAATGAAGCTATTCATATCTTATGTTCATGAGTTTTATTTTCTACGACCTTGATATGAGGTCAGCTCAAATAGTAAGGAATAATAAGCTTTGTCTTGTATGTTCCAACGCCCCTGTTTTCATATAATCCATCCACATTCATGTCATTGCATATGAACACCTGCATGGGTAGAAATGGTGTGATTAATGCTTCCACAATAAAAAAATAATAACTCGAGTTTTAAAACAAAATGTCTCTTTAATTTGTAAGTGTCAACAGCAGTACAAAAGATGGAGTGATGTGAGAAGCTTTCTGTAACACAATTTCTGTCTCTTTTACAGAAAAGGAGGAAATTCTTGAGGTAAATGAGCTTAAACAGGCAGTTATTCAGCCCACTGTTGCATTGTTACAATGGACTGAGACACACAGAAAATGGTGTTACATTATAATATGCCTGAATTGATCCTGTGGGGATAAATTTAATCATATACAGTATCCACATTTCTGTGGTGCCTAGATGCACCTGAATGTGTCACTCATTGGTTTGTTTTAACTCGATATAGTGTATTAATACTACCAAAAGCTGAGGAGATCGCTCTCCACACACACCACTGTAAAATTATTCACCTTATGTTTACCTCACGTCAATACTGCACATGGAAACTAAAGACTTGCTGGTGTACACTTTGAAGCCAAGCAAAACAAAACAAACATAAAAAAAAATTTAGTAACATTTTCTTTTTCTTTTTTTTTTAAAATCCTTTTAGCAATAATACCCCTAGCAAATAATTGATCTTTTGTACTGTATAAAGAAGAATGTGAACACAAATGTGATGGCAACATTTTTTTTTTAAGTTGAATTAAAAACTTTACATTGGACTGTACAAGATATTATGATAAACTATTTACATATTCAGACATAAACTTTTTTTTTTTTTTAAAGCAGCAACAGACACTATGTATTTCATTTTCTCTAATAACACCCAAACAATACTTGCCATGGGCCTAGGTACCTGCCAGGAAAAAAAACAAACAAACAAACAAAAAAAAAAGATTTCTACGCAGAAAATTGTATCAGGCTGCCAGCAATTTCAAAAACAATGGCTCCAGTGATAGAAGAGCCACACACAGTGTTGCTTGAGAGACAACTCTAAAAAGCAAAGTACCAAAGACAACTATAAATGTTGCCCTGAACATCAAATTTTACACTTCTGAACAGCAGCTAGCATGTCAGTCCAGCATGTCAGTGAATTGTGCTGATTAAATTAACACAGAGAACATTCCCACCATATACATCACAAAGTTCAGACAGGAAAGAAAAAAAAAATCAAATTACAGTAAGTAAATGTTGAAACAGCATACAAGCTTTTGTCTTCAGTTGTTCATTCAAACCATTTGCATGTCTAAACAAGTGGATTAAGAGGGAACAATTTTGAGGGCAAACCTTTGCAGATGGCTGGATAGTCATGAACATGTTCACCGAGAATCAGCGACATACAAAAAAACATGGCAAGGAGAGAATTAACTAAGAAGGCTGCACTGTGTTGGTGCGTTTTGCCACATTAACACAAATAAATATTTGCACGCTCCCACCTTTAAAAAGAAGAAGAAAAAAAAATCTAAAAACATCACTTGTGTTTGAAAGAGTCATTCACAAAAAACACATTTGTTTATTATGATAATGTAAATGCAAGCCAAATGCATGCAGGGTTGTTGTTGTTTTTTTCTTCTTCGGATTGATATCAGCTCCTCATAAGAAATTTGCAACATAATGAGTGTTGTAATAAACACAAAACACAAGTGAGGATATACAGCATAACATTTAGATTGTATCATGATTGGCAACAAAAAAAGGACAAATTCTTACACATCAAGTGCTTTTTGTTTGAATGAGTACCTTACTTGAAATGACTCCTATGTTCACAATGTCTAATGAGTACAGCTTTTTTTATATTATCATTTTTGATTGGGTCTTTGAACAGTCCTGGGAAGATTATCAAAACATAAGGAAGTGAGGTGCTTCTCTCTGTCTCAGGTCCAATACTGCTCTCTTTCAACAAGCAGAAAAAAATTCAGCATCTACATGAGGTACAGTGACTTGTCAAGGTTTTTAAAAACATGAACCCATGTACAAAAATAAAACATAGAAAAAGGAAATAAAATAGAACAGCCAAATACATAACTTATACTTCACTAATGAACAAAAATATATTTCCTATGTTATATTTACAATAAAATCTAAATGAGATGGTGAATTCACTGAAAACCATATTTAGCTCCAATTCATCAAACATGTTTCTTGTTTTGTTTTTTTTGTCTTTGATTGTCCATGTTGTTGCTGCTGTTGTTGTTGTTGTTTTACTGACAGTTTTAGAGCCAGCAGTGGCTAATAATAAATACAATATGTTGATACTCTACAGTTTCAAATACAATATACAATGCACTGAAGTCTGAAGTCTGGTGTTTCACGTCTAACCGAGCCTGCTGTTGAATTTTCTGCTCACTTTCTTGTGCTGAGTGTCTCCCCTAGGCAGCCCTGAAGCTTAAAGAAAGTGTTCATTCATCATCATGTGTCTTTGCATAAATAAACAAAATAAGTAGACAAAAAAAAAAAAAAAAAAAAAAAAAAAAGAGACTCAAATCTGGCAACTGCGAGAGCAAAACCCCACTCGAGTCCAACTGGGTGATTTTGTTCATTCATGGTGTTTTTCCTCAAACAGCTTCACATTAATCAGAATTGATAAAAAATACAATTTATATCCAGTGCTTATAACACTTATGAAACATTGTCTCCTCATGAGTTCTTGTTGTCATTTTTTTCTTTCTTTTTTTTGTCTTTTTTTGTCTTTTCTTTTCTTTTTTTTTCCTTTTGCTATATAAGCACAGTCAAGTTTCAGTTCCGTGAAGAGAGTCCTTTTTAAACTACCAGCCACCTAAAGCAATGTGGCGTGGTCATGAAAATATTTACAGTCACATACAAATCAATCTAACCACCAGCAAACAGGAGCAAACAGCTTAAAAATACCAAACAGGGTCGACTTGGAGGGAAATCCACTTGGGTTTGTTCGTAGGAGAGAGCATCCTTAAAATGTTTTTGTACCTCAAAATGAGAACAATGTAGAAAAAGATGTGATGGGAAAAAAAAAGGAATTATTAATGAGAGGTGGTTAAAAAAAAAAAAAAAAAACTACAAGACTTAATAATATAAATGCTTCCAAGAAGTAGAAACACAATGCAAGTCAGCACTGAATGGGCATTGACAATGCAAGTACAGATACGATAACAGTGCTAAAGAGATATAAAGAGCCATCTGTACCAATTAGAGCTGGGAGAAAAATGCAGTGACCAGCATTGTGGGGATCTTACCAGTTAAATACAGTGACCAGCCATTCAGATCCTTCAAAAAGCTTTGCTCTCGTTCTGAAATGGACAGGTTCAAGGGCAAGGGAGGGGAATAGCTGGACTCATGCATTAATAATGCTGTATTTCAGATGATACCCAGTCGTCAGTCATTTTAATAATCCCCCACAGCTTGATGTACTTGTTCCATCTGCTCGCCAGTGCCTGGTGATTGGGCCAGGGTGGGAGCCCTGTTGAGGCCTTACTTCCAGCACTTTGATGGAGAGCACAATGAGGGACACACGCCCCATTTTTATTGTTTTCCCACCCCTCCCTGGTGTTTTCTCCTTCTCCGAGCCAGATGGCGCCCCCTGGGTGCTGAGGTTGCCACAGGCAGGGGTCAGAGCAGGGCATGGCAGGGAGGGGAGCCACTTAGACCTTTCTGCCCTGTAAAGAGGATCTGAGTGGCAACATCAAGGCCTTGACCGCTAGAGGAGCTTTATCTAGCTGCAGCCTCCAGAAGGTCACTGCTTGTCATCCTTTTTAAGGAGAGAGACTTTGTCCTTGTTGTTGTTTCTCAGTCATTGCATGTCGTCGTCTTTAAATGCAAAAGATAAGTGCGTTCTAAAAGCTGATAAGATTATTAGAAATAACAAAATAAGGCTCAAGGTGGCAGAAGGAGAATTAATGTAAGTGCACTCATGCAAAAAAATACGTTTTTAAGTCACCCTTACCATATGCATATGGCAAGGTAATTTAAGAAACATTTGATATTAACCTTTTCTCTCTGTTTTGAAATATCCTCATAAACTGTCACTTCTTTTAAGACTGCTTCAGTAATCAACTCATTGCATCAACCCGATGACTGTGCTCCGCTTTAAGACTTCTTAGTGTCAGTTTAAGATTTACAATGTCTAAAAAGAATTAAGATTGAAAAAAAAAAAAAGAAGTTCTAAGACCTAAGACTTTAAACTTGCCGTCCAAATGGGGCTAAAGTGTTTAAGAGAACATACTGTAGCTACACATTGTACAACATCAATTTGAGATTGTAATGCCCCCAAAGCTGCCTTTCACTGCTGTTCCAATCCCACAGATTGGAGGCCTTTGGCCTTTTAGCATTCTGGCCTGATTACAATCACTCTGATTAAGAACTTGGTGAGTCAGACTGGGCTGCAGAGCTGGAAAAGAGTGAAGGATGCCACGGTGCTCCGTGTGTGGACTGGGATGAGGAAATGAAAGGACTGGCCGGTTTCATTGATGATCACTGCATTGGGCTCCCTGGAGAACAGCTAGCATCACAGGCTACCAACCCAAAGATGTCACATACTGTAACCTCCTGCAGAGCCTGCTGCCTCCAAGTTCCTGAGTTTCATTTGTTTATTCTCTTAGGGTAAATTAAAGAAAGACTGGATAATGAAGCTGCATTAAGAGATCAAGAGATTGTCTAAGACTCACGAAGCCTCTCCCAAAAGACTTGACAGATTTTAGAAACAAACTTGAAATGTTTGGCACTTCTGCACTAAATTTTTCTATAATAACAATCAATGAACAAAACAGCAATGCTAAAATTAATAATAATAATAATAATAATATTAACAATAATAATAATAGTCATAATAATAATAATAATGTGTAATTTCCTTCTCTAAGTTGGAATCACCGCATATGAATTTAGAGTTATTTTGTACTGGTAATATTTTACTCTTGATTTTTACACATTCACAAGCTGTTGGCTGGCACACTATACCTGAGTGAGTATATTATTCCCATCTTGAACAGTTATGCAATATATCAAAATGATCTAATTGAAGAGGAAAACAAGGTAAATTATTGTAAGAATTCAAATCGTATATATATCAAATATTGATATTTGATTCATGTTGATCAAATATCAAATGTTCAATTTCAAGTTCTGTCTTTTGTTCTAGGCAATAAACAAATTGTGTAAATGTCCATGATCACAATGAAAAACATAAACAATGAGATAAAAAACAAAACAAAACAAAAAAAAAACTAAATTACCACAACCAAACTGCTTCACACACTTGAAGAAACACTTAAGACCAAATAGCTTTTGATTCTGACGAAGCCACATCTGCATGCTGGCTCCTAAATGATACACTGTTGATATTTTTTTTTTTTAAAGAAAAAACAAAACAAAACATTTTTAAACCTTTGTGGTGTAGTTTTTGTTTTTCTTTTGCTCTTTCCCTCAGATCAGGCCAGCCTCCCTGGGCGTCCTCCTGTACGAGTGTTGTGTCTGCATCGGCCTCAGTTGGCGCTGACTGGCTCTTGTGTGTCATTTTCACTGCTATAGTCTGATTTGGGCTCGTCCTCAAAATCCTCGTACATGTCCATCTCGTCCTCGCCGTTGACCGGCGTGTTGGTGTTGGTGTTGTTGTTGTTGTTGGCCATGACGTTGGGCTCTAGCTTCATGTTGTAGGTGCTCTGGATGACGGGAATGGATGGCTCAGGGCTTGCCGAGGCACTCGAGCACTCTGATGTCATCTGAGGTGAGGGTGTGGTTGTCGCCATGGTGATGGCGCCGGGGTAGACCATACTGGCGCTGGTAGTGATGGGGATCTGTGGCGGCTGTCTGGATGCGGAGACAAAAAGATAAAATTAACATGAGTTGGCTCAACTTGACCTACAAAAAAAAAGATAAAAGAACAGATGGAAAGAATTCTTAAAGTGTCGCAGACAGACGGTAAAAAGAAATAGACAACTATATGTTGTGTGTGTGTGTGTGTGTGTGTGTGTGTGTGTGTTTTTTTGTTGTTGCAGCACTTAAAGCGAGATTGCTGGATTAGGGGTTTCCCACAGCAGCGTGCCTGAAGCCAGCAGCTCTGTGAAAATGATTTGGGAAAAGAGAGGTCCTCCTGACAGCTCCCGTTTTGAGCTGTTCAGAAACACGACCCAGTTTATTGGTGACATAAAACCAATACGTGGTTAGAGCTGCTCTTGTCTGCTGTTGTGGCGGATGATTGATACTCCAGCCACTGAACCTTATGACTGACATGGGAACACCTGGAGAAGGGCTCTCCTGCTAACCACACACAGTAAATTAAAGTGTTAAGCTGAAACTGCTGCCCTCCAGGCTTCTGTAAGTCTATACTTAGAGCTTATATCCTGCAATAATGTCTGCACTTTATGCTCCATTTGCAGACTGCTATTGTCTAAAATTATGAAATCACAGCTATTGGAAAACGTTACTTTAATGGCCGTGTCAGGCTCTTGTCTTAAAACTGATAGAGTAGATGTTAACTCAGCACTAACTTTTGGAAATGGTGTTTATATTCTATGAGAAGAGGCTCCGGGGAGGCAAAAAGGGGCTCCAGTCCAGTTACAGTGCTGCTTTCAGATTGTTTGGTGTGGTTTTCGGCGGCGTGATGTGACTGCCCTACCCCACGGTGAAGAACTGCCGCATCTCTTGCCGCCGTGAGCGCATCATCTGCTTGTACTCTCCGATTCGGAGTTTTTTTCCGTCAATAATGCAGGTCCTCTTAGGCCGCGGCTTGTACTTGTAGTTGGGGTACTTCTCTAGGTGGAGCTTGCTCAGACGGGCCTGCTCCTCGTAGTATGGCTGCTTGTCCTGGTTGGACATGGACTTCCACCGAGAACCTGTGGACCAGAGATTTGGGGAAATTGAAAACAAGAAGAGGAGAAAAGAAAAGAAACAGTGACTGAACTGTCTCGAATAAGAAGAGAAGTTTTCTGGCCAAGTCATGATTTACTATCCAGCCCTCCCTCCCCCCCACAAAGGGCTCTTGATAGCCCTGCCTATGCACATTATCTGAGCTGAGAGACGTAGTTTGGTATCAGATGGTAAGAAACAACAAGGCTGGTGTAGTAAATACTACAGCTCTGTGAAGTGTGCTATACCAGGTACTGGATGACAGCACTTTTAACAGCTCTGATGTATGGACTTCAATGCTGAGGGGACAAGACCCATTTAGCCTCTGTCATTTTTCATGACAAACACTTATGGTAGCGATGGCCTATAAATCCATCTGCGCGCTGAGCTGAACTGATTCACAGTGGGCCCCTACGAGATAACGCACCTTCTCTCCCCTTTTTTAGATACCGGCTCGCTCTGTCGGATCGACTTTACCTATCAGGGCAGAATAAACCCACATCTAAGTGAACAAAACGCTTGCTAAGTCTGTGAGGTATTACCCAAAATTCAGACTGATTAAGGAAATCTCATAAAATATCTGCTGTCTTCCACAGAAAAGTAGTTCTCCACCTCTACAGAGCAGCGTCATGAAAGCAGCTGTAAACACTGCATATTTATCACCGTTATCAGCCTATAAATATTTACCGGACTTGATTTAGAAGGTCTTACCCAAAATCTTGCTTATGTTGGAGTTGTGCATGTCGGGGAAAGCCTGGAGGATCTTGCGCCGCTCATCCTTGGCCCACACCATGAATGCATTCATCGGTCTCTTAATGTGGGGTTCGTTGTTGTTCCTTCCTCGGGCTTCCCTGAAGACTCGGGCCTCGGTAGATCCAGCGCCTCCTGTTGGCCAACAATAAAAGGGTTGGGGTTTATCTGCAGAGCCATTGACTTTCTTATTGGCCCCTGGAATAGCCAGAGCAGGAACAAGAAGAGAGAGCGAGGCAAGACATTGATTAAATGACGAGCCATTTCCAAACTCTCCTTTATCTTCTGTTATTGCTGCTATCGTCATCATCATCGTCATCATGAACAATGTTTCAGATGAGTGCAGGGCCGCACACCCTCCTGGAGGGGGTGGACTTTCTATTCAGTGGAAAACCCTGACTTCACAGGTTTCCCCCCCCCTTTTTTTTTTTTTTTTTTTTGCAATAAAAATGAATACAATGTCACTTTAAGAGGGTCTATCCAAAACCAAGAGAGGAAGACCTTGGACCTCAAAGTGCTGTTGAATATATTGTCTGCAAGCGCTCACACTTTTCTTCTCTTGCTACGTACAATTCAACTTGACATTCATAGCGTCCATAACGTCAGACTGCCAACATGAGAAACAAACACAGGACTTAAAAAAATAAAAAATCACAGACAGAAGCTGGAAAATCTTAGAGCATTCTTCCAAAGTACATTTTAAAACATATGGGCACAAATAAATTCAGACATGCTTTTTCTTCTTTCCCTCTCGCTCTCCTTAGACACACACACACACATACACACACACACACACACAAACAAACAAACCAGCCTCACATTTGCGATGAGAGAGTGTGCCGTTTCGGCAAAGTGCTGTTTCTCAATCAGGGCATTCACAATCAGCATAAGAGAGTTTCTCTCAGTATTAAACTGTACATCAGACTGATAATGATTTCTGTTTGCATGCGCATTTGCTTCCTTTTATATGTAAGATGTGAAAGAATTAAATAAAAGCAGTATGAATATTTAAACAAACAAAAACATGTTGATAAACAAGGCTTGAAAAATAAGACAAAAAAAAAAAGCCTTCCATATGCTACGATACATCTTTAATGATCTCAAATCTGGAAAAGAAAGCTTGGGATGACTCATGCATATTTCATCATCCACATGTGAAGCCTTCTCATTAGACCATTCCACTAGCAGCCTTGGCACATGTTACCTGGGGTTTGATTTCTATTATTATTTCAGCTGATAAACAAAATCAAACTCTTAATGAGTAATGGAGGGCTGCGCTGAGGCATTAATTCCAAATCCACAGAAACCTCTCTCGGCTCTAATCACTGAAGACGCCGAAGAGTGTCTTCACTTCGGGAAAAGCTTGTCTTCTTTTCAGAACTATTATAAGAGACAAGTGCTGAAAAGGCAATATATGTAATCACAGAAGCCACCAGCTGTAATTGAGATGGGGGGTTGGGGGGTGGTGGTGGTGGTGGGGGGGCGAGGTGGAAGTTGGATTATGCCCACAGAGAGTGTTTGAAGTCCAGCTGCCCACTAGGAAACCTGTTTCTCCCAGTACAAAGGCTTCCCCCAAATCAATTTTCACCAGCTCATGTTTAACAGTCAAACAGCCACATTTGTGATTTCGCGGAGGCACGCCTTCATCTGGGAGTCCACTGAATTGTTTTTTTTTTTTTTTTAACATTGTGACACTGCACTAGCTGCTGCCCACGTACTGGAAGTCTTATTTCTTTAGTCTTTATATCTTTACTGTATCTGTCTTCAGCAAAGCACATTAAAAAAAGAATAAAAACATGATGTCTAAGATAGAATTTAAGGGGCAAACAGAAAGTCTTCTCTTAAAATAGAAGTTAGTTTATATAATCTTTATTTATGACAATTATTTTTGAAATTCCAAACATTGTCATAAACTTGATTTGAGGTAGTTTTTTAATCAAATAATGATTTCCCCCCCCTAAAGTCTCTGCCTTTTCTTGTTTTTAGCTCTTTAACAAATACATGCACACAAAAATAGATAATTAGAGAATTTAAAAGGTGTTTTGCGTCACTTTTGTATCTGCTCGTTCACATTGTGTGTGTGCGAGTGTGTACCATGTCATATTCTGTCTGTTTGCCTTTGCCTCCCAGAATGCTATGGGCCCTAAAGCCATCATGAATTCAGAAATAATACACTACCTTTGCTGCCACCGAACCCCACAGTACGTTAATTTCATTTAGCATGCACTCACTGTACAGGATGAATTGATTTCACTTTGTTTGGTTTTGACAACCATGTTTATTGTGCAATGAAATGTGGTGTGGCGGAGGGCTGACAGTATCCATCAACGCGGGGCAATCTGCTGACTGCCGGGGCCAGATGAAGGTATTCATTAGCTCAGGAGCGCAGCGCTCACTCAGACACGACAGCCAGTGTCTGCACCCCGGGATCGCTTGCTGTAATTTACGATGCCTCCCGTGCCATTACTCTATCACTGACACTGATTCAGCAATTTATATACTGGTGTGCATGCATACGGGCAGAGGTGAGCTTCTTACGGGGAGGGGGGGGGGGGGGGGGGACAAAACAACTGCCTGCCATCAGCTAGTGCCACATCCATAGTTAGCCAGGAAACCAGCCACGTGACTTGGTTCATTGGAGGGAAGCCAGATGAGGTATGGCACATGGGGAAAGTAGCTGTCTGCTCCGCCTGATGCTACAGAAAAAGACAGTGAAACGCTCCACGGCGGTGTTACATCATTTACTTTCATCCGTACTGAGGCAGGTGCTTTGGGCCGGGATGTGTAAACAACAAAGTGATGAAGGGTTCGAGCTGACTCAGACCGAAGGTTGCCCCGCAGCCGAACGCAGAGTTTGACCTTTGACCTGAAGCAATATCACAATCTGCACTGCAATATTACTGATTGCAGAACAAATATTGCATAAGTGCATGCAAGACTTAATTGGTGGGTTCAATTGCCTCCTCCACCCGCCCTCTGAAAATACATATGACTTAATCAGAGGCGTCCTGTGCATTAGCAGCCGGTCGTAGAAAATCTCTAGAAACGGCAACATGCAATTTGCCTCAACATTGTTTCTGTGTTTTTATTCAAAATCGTGACACCGCTCTGACATTTTGCAAATGAGCACTAACTATTTTTTTTTTTTTTCTCCACGAGGGGCAGGACATTTAGGAATCAGTTAGTTAGGTGTGTGATTGTGTAAATAAACACAGATGTTTAGCGGTGACAGGGGCAGCCCCCCTGGGTGGCGGCGGCTGGGGAGGCAGCGAAACAAGAGGGGAGAAGCTGCTTAATAGAATTTATTGTGATTCATGAGGCCTGCAGCTCAAGTGTGACAGAGCGATATGAGAATCCCCTTTTAATTTGTCTCTCCTGGAAACACTGCAGATGAGCGGCATGAATTACAGTGAGAAAGAATGATTGTGTGTGTGCACTGACAGGGTATCCGCGGGGTCTTAAAAAGTCTAAAAAAGTCTAAAATTTGAAAATCTAAATTTTAGGCCTTAAAATGTCTTAAATTTGTTGAATTATTGTGTTCAAGTCTTAAATAATTTTAGACAGGTCTTAAATTTTCTTATGCCCACCATGGGCGAGCATTTTTAAATAAAAAGATGTACCCGTAATTTCCGGACTATAAGCCGCTACTTTTTTCTCATGCTTTGAACCCTGCGGCCTGTACAACGATGCGGCTAAAAGCGCTAGTGAGACAGACATGTGGGGAAGGATTATGCGCCGAAGAAGACACTAGTTTTGCGTTTTGGTGCAGTGTTTTATTTTCTAACCAGTCATGTTACTGTCTGTTGGTGCTGTGTTGATGCCGTGTTGGTGCCTCCGGAGTAATTGTGATGGTTTAACTCGCTACATGACTTGTTACGAGTGACAACGGAGGCTCTCTGTCTTCACCTGGCGTCTCACGGCTGAAAACCAACCTTGTAACATCACTACAGCACCTGGTCGCTGCCCCGTGTCCCAGCTCTCGTCTCTGCTGCACCGCAACACAAACGCGCTCCGTAACCCATAATCTTTTGTTCATGACGGTACTACACAAACACACACGTAACATCGTATGTTATGTAATGTTATCCACCGCTCCATTTATTGATTTTTCGCCGGCTTCGTTGTCAACAAATGCACATGGCTTCATTGTCAACAAATGCACATGGCTAGGAGCGTAACCAAAACAGCGGAAAAGCGAGCGGACTTGCATAGTTCCACACATCTTCCGTGTAGGCTACTGTCTTTCTGTGTCTCATGTTACAACATGAAAAACCTGCGGCTTATATTCAGGTGCAGCCAATATATGTACAAAATCTATTTTCTTTTAAAATTTAGCTGGTGTGGCTTATATTCAGGTGCGCTTAATAGTCCGGAATTTACGGTAGTTCACATTTATTCAAGCATTATTTAATACCATAATATATAGGGGTGACCAAAAGCCAATTTATTTACTTCATGTGTCAAATATTGTGCTGGTCATAATACAGAACAGGTTGTGGCTCGTGTCTGTTGATCAAAGAAGTTGAAATATTTCCATGTTTGTCTATTCTGGGTCACATTTAGAAGTCATCACATTTCAGGCCAAAGGGGAAGTGTTGGTGTTTTTACTGTTCTCCAATGTCTCCAATGTATTAACATTATTCAAGGCTTAAAGCCATCTGCCTGCTGGTTGCCAGTGAATTAAATAAATAATGTGTTACATAAACATTTTTAATTTCACTCCCCAATTTCTTTTTGTGCCCCCAAATAGTTTACTTTAGATGCTCCTGCAACACTTCATTGTGCTTTATTGAATGTATTTTTTTCAACTACAAACAAGCCTAACACGCAACTTATATATTGCAATCAATTTCTAGTTTTGTGACTCTGCATTTCTTTTGTACGTTTTTTATTTGTCATGATAGGTCTTAAATTTCATCCATAATGGTCTTAAAAAGGTCTTAAAAAGTCTTAAATTTGAGCTGGTGAAACCTGCAGAGACCCTGACTGAGCGTGGGGGGCGGGGGATAAAAAATGAAGAAAGAAGGAGAGGGAATAACGAGGAAGTAGGTATAGGAGGAGGGGGAGGAGGGGGGGGTGAGAGAATCTAGCGAGGCCCAAAAAAAAAAAAAAAAAAAAAAGAGCCGATCACACCTGTGAGCTGCAGGCTCAGACTCGACTGTGCACCAAGCCAGAGGGTAGCACTGCCCCAGCCGTCCCCTCTCCCCCCCCGTTCTCCTCCTTACTCATCTTTGTTCTGCGGGCAGACACATAATGTCACCCAGGAATCCGCTCAAGAGGATGAGCCTCAGTGAGCAGGCAACAATCACGCAAACCTGCCAAGCCCTCCCTGTTGGGATCAAATCTAACACCTCTGACTGAAGGCATTTACCGCTGACAATAGAGCCTCTCCCTCGGAGCAGGATCAGGCTAGATTAATGTGTATGGACAGACAGGACACGCCGCTCAGTGCCCCTGCTCTAGCCTGAGCTCATAGCAATTAAACCATTACAAATTACAAGTGATATAAGCCCTATTATAACATGCCAATCCCTTTTTTTTTTCTTTTTTTCTTTTACAGTTCAGATGACTTGAGTTTTCTGGAGCCTGCGTGTGTATGTGTGTGAGAGAGAGAGAGAGCGAGAGAAAGAGAGAGAGAAAAAGAAAGAGAGTGTGAATGCACGCACATGTTAACTTGGGAACAAACAGCCAACCTGTTTGAACATGCAGGCTATGGCTTTCACTTTTGTCTGCTCCATCCCCTCTCTTGTGCATTTAGCCTAAAAGTGGAGTCTAATCTTTCACAACATCCCGGCTTTGCACTCACAAAAGGCGATGCATGCACACACACACATACACATACACACACATACACACAACAGAAACAGAAATTTGTCCTGTTGAGGCTCAGTTTTAATTAGCCAACTTCAAAAACTGAGTTTTCTTATTGATTGCGTTGACCTATTCAACTATTGTTGCTGCGACTTGATAAATCATGTCTGAGCCTCCTGGTCTAAGCTTCCTTCAAGGAAAGTCCTCAGCAATAAAAGCCGGAGCTTGATTCCCACAGCCTCAGCGCAAGGAAAACAGCAACAAAGACCTCTTCAAACAATCAACTCATATAAAACTTGAGAACGGCTCGGAGCTACCAAAGTAAAGAAACCCATCAACAGTGATCTGTAACAACAATGCAATACCGCTCTCTCTTCCGATCCCACCAGGACTTTGTTAGACACTGTTTGGCTGATGCCTCATCTTTTCTCACTCTCTGCTTGATTTTTATCACACTGGCCGTTTAGATTAATTCTGTTTCCTGTCTCCTCATATCTCTCAACAACCTCTTTGTTCCCTGCAGACCCTCGGTGGAGGGGGCGGTTTAGACAAACACACAACCTCGGCTACGGAGCAAGTCCAAACCGCCATATGTGAATGAACAAAGGACCTCGCCGGACTGAGGCCTTTGTGGTATTTGGTAATATTTTCACGAGAGCTTAAAAAGACCTAATGAAATCTGCGGCGGGGATGGTGCGCGTGGCTCGTGGCTTTGTAAAACGAAGGAAATCCTATCTATTTCCATTCCTTTGCCACTTTTTTTTTCTTCTCCCCCCCCTCAGCCCTATTCGTTAGGACTTGGGTTGCTGCATACTTTGCAAATATTAGCTTAAGCAACCTAAAGCCTTCTGTGAACTGCTGCGATGACAGAGGGCCGCTGTACACAGGGCCTGCTCAGTGTGGCCGCTCTGTTCTGGAGGGAAAACGGCTACACAGTACACACCAAGGGGCTTTCACACCCTACAGTATGTAAGGGCTGGGAGTTACACCCAGTAATTTTCCTTTTCAGGAAACACCAAAGTATATGCAGTGTGTTTTGACTTACTCGGGGAAAAGTGTGTTAAAACACAAAGAGAGATTCCAAATTAATTCCCTTCCTTCTATAGAAAATCTGCCAGAAATCATTACATCTATAACTTATTATGAATTCCCATCTTATTCAGTTTGCAGATCAAAAAACATCCCAATGCCTTGGATAAAACACAACTAAGTACACACTTTCAGGATGTATGGGCCATATAGTATAACCATTGCTAACTTTAATATAATATTTCTATGTGTGTGTTTTTATGTTGATCTTTTGAATGCCTGAGTTATGCAAAAAAAAAAAAAAACTACTTATACCATGACCACATTTAGCCCAGTTTTAACCGTGGCATCTGCATGACCTGTCACCTGCAAATCTGTAAATCAGCAGCTCTGTGGGTTGTTAAAGAAAGTACAAATAACAGGCAAATAGGTCGGCTACTGTATGTTTCTATATATCAAGGTATGCGAGGGAGCCAGCCCTCCTTTTGGCTCCAGAAGGAAAATCCTCACAATTAGTAAACATCTTCTCAGAAGAGTAAACACTTTGTGGTTCACATCAATCAGCCGTATGTGTTTTCCTGTTGGTGAGGCTGAAAGAGACAGACAGATATATTTGTGGCGTAAGAGGAGAAATGTTAACTGTGTGTTTTGAGTTATGTGCGCTGCTGCTGTGGCTCCCAGCCATTTCCCCCTGGGAAGAGGACCTCTCCTCTCCTTTAACCTCTGCTTGCTCCTAATCCATAGCCCACTGGGAACACTGATGCGAGGCGTCTGGCGAGAGCCTTTCCCTCGGCCCTGAGCAGGACTTAAAAGGACACAACTACCCCTGGTGTGCGCTGTGTTTCGGTCCTGACTCCACAGCAGCCGCAGAGGGAAGGTTCCCACTGGCTGAATAAGCACTGGAAGCACATCTGTCCGAGGAGACAGACGGGTGGGATGGGATCTGCCTCTGTGGCTCACATGGGAAAAATGTCAATAACTCCTCTAAATGCACCTCTAATTCTCGTCTTCAGGATTGGGTGTGATGTGAAACTACAAGTGACAAAAAGTTGATTGCCCTCGTGTTGGTAAACAAAATATTTATAGGAAGTTTTTTCTCTCTTTCTAAAAGTCTATGTGAACCAATTATGCTAAAACTGATGGGAGATGTGTAAGACGCTATTTAAAGTTGTTGATGGGTTACATTGTCCTGAGAAATATCTTCCCTCTTTGCCTTGAGACTCTTCGAGGCATCAAAGATGAGTCAGAACCATTTTCCTCTTTGCTCTGGCTCTGAAGTGCCATGGAAACTGCCACAAATATTTATGTTGGACAAACATTGGTGCACCGAGGTACTCCTTGCTCCTGTGCGGGAGCCAGTGCCACAAAAGGAGATGACGCTTTGTCACACTGGTGCAACTCGAATTTACACCCCTGTGCCCCGGACCTCAAACAAGCACAACAGCAACAGGAGCCGAGCTTGGAGAAAAGCCAGCTTTGTCCTCAGACACCCTTGTCCTCCGCTCACCTACCTGTGAAAACCTCGGAGCCACGGCTCATTTCAAACGGCATTCACCCCTGCCCCCACATCACTCACACACACACCCGAACCACTCTACCTATCTAATTCTGAAACACTCGGAGTAGCGGCGTTTATCAGCCATCAGAAACTCCTTTTTGCTTTCAAAGTTTAAAACAAAACAAAAAAAGAGACAGGAATGACTCGTATGGTCTTACCATCTAGATCCTCTGGCCTGGTGAGGTCAATTACTCTGTGGCCGATCTTCCCTTCCTCACCCAGCTTGCCCAGGTGGTGCCCGAGGCTCTCGAAATGCGCCCTCTCCTGCAGGGAAACACAAACAGTCAGGTATACAAACACATACATGCACGTTTTGTACTGTACAGTGATAGAATTGTAAAATAAATAAATAAATATCCCCATCAGGAATCTGAAATTTTTTTGAAAAGAATAAAAGTGTCTTTGATAAATGGATGTTCTTTTGAAGAGCTGCTCTTTTGACATGAGCTAGATGTAGCTTTTTCCCTCTCTCATCTCTCTATTCAGCAGCCGCTATAATGGATGACAGGAGGCAGGGAGACAGTGAGGGCCAGGGGTGCTGTAAATAGATTTACAGAAGGATACTTTGTGATCCCAAGCACACAATGGGGCCGTGGCCCTCTTTGCAGTGCTCAGATTTTCCTCTGTAATCTTCTCCTTACATCCTCCCTTCCAGTCTACAGCGCCCAGAGCTCAGCGCCCATCATTTATTCAGAGTTCATGCTTTGGAGAACACACCGTGTTTTCCCGTTTGTCATGTCGCTTTGTGCTCAGATTAAACTTGGCATCATGTTGTACTTGACACACAATGAAACCCTGTCATTCAGCGCTCCGTGACAATATTAAATGTCATGTCCGTGTGCATTTACAGAATAAAATAACAGCTTTCGGGGGGCCTCTGAATAGTTGCTGCACATTACACTTAATGTATTATGCAAGGGGAGAGTGCCGACTGCTGCTGGCTCCATTGTTGAATGACCTACTTCCTCAGTGAATACACAGGGCATTAGCAAAGGGCTGTCTTCCTCTCTAAAGACTCAACTAGGAGATGGACACTTTGACTCTGCATGATACAAATAATCTCTCCCCCCTTGGTTTCGCCTGGATGACACTAAAAGCAGGCATGTTGCCACCATTCAGAAAAAAAAGCATTTGTTTTACTCTCAGGGTGAGCGTTCAGTCTCTGCCAAAGATGTAATGTCTGCTTTGACCTCTGCCTCTTTCTTTTCTAAACCTGCCTATCACACGCAGCCTGAACAGATACTCAGGTAGAGCCCTCGCACAATGCTAAGAGCTCCCCTGCCACACACACCGACACCAGCACACACATTAATCTTTCAGCCCCTCCGTCTTTGTAATGCATTGTACCGTTTTGTTTGTTTTTTTTACTTTTCCCCCCCACAGGGAATGTTTTTCTCTCCTCTAAACGCGAGAAGGTGCTAAAAAATTAAGCAGATGTAACTATCGTAAGGCAAAGTATTTATTTTTTTCAGCTACGTTTGTTCAGTTGTCTTCCCCTGACAAATAAAATCACATTGCTGACAATAGACTTCAGTAATTACAGCAAAAACTAAATTAAGACATCTCTCTGAAATGTTTTTTATTATTATTTTTCTTTTGTATAACCTTTTTTTCCCCCCTGAGGGTTAAAAAAGATGACAAGATGAAGGATGGAGATAGTTCAAGTCCATTTGAGGCCTTTCACAGTATTTTGATTTTCCTCATGCTTTTATTTATTCAAGAACTATTCCTCAAAAGAAAGGACTGAGAGAGACAGAAAGAGCACTGCAATTTACCATCATACTTGAAGGAGCAGTCATTATTTATAGCCAGCTGAGTGATTCTGATATACAATTAACCACTACCTGCTTATGGCCTGTGATTAGAGCCTGTCTATCTGACGGCCCTTTGCTTACTTAAGTGTTTTCTAATTATGACATATGCGGTGGTCCCTGCTGGGCAAGAGGACGCTTTGTAAAGACAAGATGGAGTGCGGCGCCTTTCCCCGTGTCACATTCTGTGTAAAGCAACACATGCGCGAGCCGTGCACGCACACAGAGCCGTATTCATCACCCGGCCACATTATTGCTCTTAATGAAAGAAGCTAGCAGCCCGATGACAAAGTGACTTATGTGCTATTAGCTGGATGGGCGATGGTGCCGCTGTAAGATGCTACTTGGACAGTCCACTAGGAAGACACAGCGTTGGGTGGGTACTGTATATCTGTAATAAAGTAGTCATCTCGTCCCTCTTCTGCGCTTCGCCGGTCTCCCCTGATCAATCAAGTCCTTTTATAAACTCATGATCATTAAGCATCATGTTGGGGCTGAGAAGGAGAGAGAACAGCGGCCATCAATCAATGACTTTCATTAATAACTAGCTCAATGTTGAACTTCTTTCTTCACTGCACAGTCATATGATTAGTGAACATCAGCACATTAGACAGCTGGGAGCGCGTCTGAATGAGGCTCTTGTTTGAGCATTCTTTGCGGTGGCTTCACTTCATCCGACATAAAAAGTGTCAGGGGCGTTCTTGTGGTTGCCTCACAGAACATGTACTTATATACTTTGCACGAGGCAGCGTTTTACATACCATAATATAAAGATGTGGTTACATTAGAGGATCCCTCCCTCCCTCCCTCGCTTGTGTTATCTATGCTAATTAATATTAGACTATCTGTGCAATATGGCACCACAAATTTTCATAAAATTTTATATACTGAGTTTAATATACTTATTGGTTATAAGTTTGGTAATTTATATCTGTGAATTAGAATTATAGTTGAAATTAGGGCCGTAAATTATCTGCACAGCATCGGGCGGTTTTGTTTTAAGGCTGGAAAATATTCAGTGAACTAATGCTTCTTTACTGCCCACGCATCAAGTGCTGTGATAAATTAATGGCACTTTTATTATTTTATAGTGTCATTAAATTTTTACTGATCACTCTGACAAAGAGAAGTAGCAGAGGACATGCAGTATCTGGCCTTCCTGCCAGGGAAAAGAGAGGGGAAGAGAGTGAAAGTGGAGGGAGCCCATCAGTATATGGCTGATATAAAAAGGTATTTATAATGTGCAGTGCAAGAGAATAACATAAAAAAAAACTTTGAATGCAAAAAAAGGAAAAACAATATGAGTGCTGCTAAATGCCGAAAGGCCTATGAAAGAAAGGGAACATAAGCAAAGTCGAATGAAAGAACAAACCAAGGATGATGAGAAGAGGTAAAGATAAAGAGACAGGAAACAAAAGATGTAACAGTACATTATTCCCCTCCCAATCTGACCGCGACTGCTGGCAAGGCGGCCTGTCCCTCCCTCAAATGACTTCAGCATGGAGCTCTCCACCCCACAACTAAAATTACAGCAGCGCCCTCTCTCCCTCTCTCTCTCTCGAAGCTGGAGTGGAAAACTGCCACCCACAATAATCTCATCTGCCCTGCCTGTGCAGTCCTTTTGTCTTTTTAAAGTCTGGTAACAGATGCATTTTGTTCGGTTGCACATGGTTGCCCAGTGAAGTCATGAGCCAGTCCAGTGAAGTTGTGAGACCCACAGGAAGAGAGGGAAGTAGAAAGAGAATAGATAGCAGAGAGAGATCGAGAGAGAGAGAGAGAAGAGAGGCAGAGTGTGTAACTTCTTGGGCGAGGGAACCCAGAAGAGCCCTTGTCAGTGCTGTAAAGAGAGCTTTAATCTGGCCGGCCACAGAACATGTGCCGGAGGCCTGCTGCTCTGCCCACAGGGTGTATTCTGGGCAGAGGCGGGTGGCGGACGGCCCTGTGTATTGTGCCTTCGCTCCTGCCCTATATTTAAAGGAACACACTGCCAATCCTGACACTCCTTCACTCTCTCCTTTGCAAATGGCTCCAGGCTATAGGCAAAGCCTTATGGCCCCGAGATTGTTCAAATACAGATGAAAGAGAAAAATACAGTCAAAGGTGAGATACAGTCAGGTGTAGTCTGCTCAGTTTGTTGGGTGTCGGATTTTTTTTTCTGCTTCTTCTGCTGCTCCAGTGAAAGAGCTCAGCCAAGGTGAAGAGATGCTTCACTGTAACCAGGCAGGTTTGGACACTTTAACGTTGTAATCAGCCCCGAGTGTTGTTGATTGATTCCTCGATGAAAATAGACAAACCAGGTCCAAAACATGAACCGTTTAATTCTGTTTTCACTACTAAATCGATGTTTGTCTTATTTGTAATCACATGCCGTAACTTTTTTTTTTTCAACATTGTGTGATTTTGAGGCCAGACTGACCCGACTCCATGTTGAGAAAGGAGTAAGGTAAACCAGATGCTACAGGCGGCAGATTAAGCTGGCATGTTTGCTCGCCAAAACATTTTGACATCAAAATGATTATTTGAAGAGAAAAACTGCTTCATTTCTTTCAGGCAGCTGGCAGACATGACACATTTTAGTCCTTCCAACAAAAAAAAAAATCAGCAGTTGCCAGCTTAAAGTCATATAATAGTCTGGATTCTTTTTGGCCAATATATGTATGTATATACAGTAAATGACATGTTTCTGTGAAATCTGACAGCAGTAACTACTGTGCTCTCTAGATCTCTAGACTATTGGCAAAATCTTATCCATCTCTCTTTCACATTGGAAAGTATATGATCGCATGTGTTTAAAATTTTCATGATTGGAACCTCAAACAGCTGCAGGACCCTAAACAGCCACTTATGTTTGATAATGTGCTGAACTGGCTCTGGTTATATCACACACCTGGTATGTGGCGAGTTGAAGGCAGTGGCTCTCTGACCACAATACAGGGCTTTGTGTATCAAGTGTCAGTCATCACTGTGGTCTGCGGCCCTCAGAGTCTTCTCTCTCTGAGGGTCTCAGACTAAGCCCCTCGACAATCTGTCCCAGCCCTGGTGGAGACAAAGACTGCACTCTAACATGGCTACAGCTCCTCACAACTCAGCGCCTCATCTGTTTTGTGTTTTTATTGTAACCAGTTGCAATGTTATTTATAAGTCTTGCAGCTTTCCAGTAGTTTTTGCTAGTTTTGAACCATTTAAATGTTAAGTACATCCAGCCATGCGGTAAACCCACAGTTCCTTTCATTCAGGCTGTTGCACTCTTTTTTACCCTGAGCTCTCCCCTTTTGCTAAGGCCTAATGCAGGCAGCAGGAGAATCAACAGTAGCAGCCACAAAAGGCTGGCATCTGTTCTATAGTAGTCATCCACAACATCACACGGAGCAGGGATGGCCAGCTATTCCAGTCCCATTTGTACTGCCAGGGCATCACCTCATTTGTTTTAAAACTGAGGGAAGAAAGGCCTTTAATTAAATTAAGGGGCTTAAACTATGTAAGAAAATGGCGAGCTAAACCCCACTCTGGGCTCTGGGCCAGTTTTATGTTTATTGTTTGTTTTTATTAATAGGACATGCTATCATGATTCAGGATGAGTTATTTCATGCTCCAGTCAAACCCCAGAAAATATGACCCTTCGGTGTAAATTTAAAATGTGGACACAGTCAAAACTGTTTGATTTTCCTCTGCAGGACTGGGTGTCTACTTTGGGATATTGGGTGGTACCTCTAAACCAGAGGTGTCAAACTCATTTTAGTTCAGGGGCCACAATAAGCGCAATTTGATGCACTTTTTTATTTATTTCTTTATTATTTATTATCCATTTTTTCCTGTCGGCCAGTCCAATCTTGTTGTGAATGTTATTTGTGTATATTTGTTTATGACACTGAGGCCACTGGCAATTCTGTTGTATTCCTTTTTTACAATGACAATAAAGCTTCTTAACTAATCTTGGATTTTAAGTGGGCCAGACCGGTAAAATAAGAGCAAAATAACCTATAAATAATGAGAACTCTTAACATTTCTCTCTTTTTTTAGTGCAAAGAAGAACATTATGAAGATGTTTACACTAAATGAACTATCCTTGTTATCCATGTTATGAACAACCTGAAATTTCACTCTGATTTTGGCCCACGGGCCGTATGTTTGACATCCCTGCTCTAAACGCATTATATAGTATGTGTATTTTATTGGAGGGAAAAAAAAGTGCCAGTTTGACTCAGATGTGCTGAAAATGTCATAATCCTAGGAGTGTGTGTTTATGTTCTCCACACTGCTGAGATCACTCGTGTTGACATCATGTACTTTTACGGGTTTCCAGTCCTCAATGATCCAGAACTGTTCTCTGGGTCCTTCGGGGAATTTGAAGTTGAAGCTGAAATCTCGTGCCTTATCAGACTGCCCAGGTTGCAAACAGCAGGATATTAGAAACTGCAGCATTACCAAAAGCCCTTTCACACACGGACAAAACCTCAAGACTTGTTGGACACTGGAGCCATTGTGTTGCTACTGCAACAATACCATAGACTATAAATGGTTCTTTGTGATCTATTCTTTTCCTTGCTCTTTGTTGTATGTGCCTTGTGGTGAACGTGGCTTCACAGGTCTTTGCCACCGAGGCCAGCAGCTTTTCTGAGCGACTGCAGCGAGCCAGAAATTCACCATGTAAAATGACAACTGTAGAAAATAATGGAGCTACCACCGCCAAATGACCCCACCAAGATGCAGTTTTGATGTCTTTCTGGGGAAGAGGCGAGACAGAGCAAAAGACCTGACCTGGAACAGGAGCCCACAGACACACACATACACACAAACACACTCACACTGGCGCATATTATACAGAGTCATACATTATTTTTATTCTTTTGGCAAATGTGAACAATTGGACAAAGCATTAATGTAAGCAATCTTCACAATAGCACTTGCTGGCTACAGCCAGTGTCTGGGAGCTGAGCATAATCTAATTTGGATGGGCAAACCCTTGTATGCCAAGGATTTACATTGCAGCCAAAACGCCTTGGTTTGCAATTTCCAAGACAGCAGTCGAAAAGGAGCAGAAAATTGCTTCCAGGGCTGCAGACCAGACAAGATTATATTCAAAGTCTTTGTGAGGGCTTTGCCTGAATAGGGCCCTGGCATCACATACACACACACACATGCATGCACGTGTATGCACACACACACAAAATCACACACATACACATGCTGAAGGGAACAGTATAACCACTATAACCAATAGGTTAGGAGTGTGGATTTTGTGGAGCACCAGTGTAAGCTCCATTTGAATATTTACAGGCTGAGCTTTGGGATACGGGAAATGGACAATTGTAGTCATCAATACTGAGGAGAGGAGGTGCTGCGGGGCAGAAAAGGGCAGTTCAATAGGTTAATACACTGGCCTTTCACCTTTTGATTCCAGTTAGGGACATGTCAGCAGAGGAATATATTTTATCCGCACAACCTCCAGGACGTCACATGCGCATCATCTATCTGAACTGAGGGCACGAGAAATCAGTCATACCTGACTAGGCAGGGTTCAACATCAAGGCTTGGCCGCCGCCCCCCAGGGCCAATAAAAAGGCAGATTTGGGCCAAAGGACTATGTTGTCATTTGCCTAAAATGTGGTAAGACTTTTATCTCTTTTTCTGTGGTTGGCCAGAGGCCGACTCTCATCATCTGCTCTCTGCTTTTTCTATCCAGTCACTTTGGACGCCACTTCAGTCAGGGATTTGAAATAGATTTTTTGTTTTTGAAAACAGTCACTGAAGCTGAAATTGAATAATTCAGCCTCCCATAAAAAAGCAATTTATAATTTACAGTTGATGTACACAGAAACTTCCATCACTTAATTATGTAAGCTGTATATACTGCCTGGACACAGAGAGGGCAACATGGGGGAAATTACATTTTCACCTTCACCCATGACCCTGAAAAACAGCAAGGCCAGTTATAGCTACAGTGCATAATAGAGGGAAACAATTCAAAAGGTTACAAATGGATTGAGATGTGCCGTGTTTGACTGTAGGCACACTGGTGCATTCTAGGTAAAAGCTTCCACCGAGTGAGGAGGAGATGGTAAATAATGGAACAAAGTAATTGCCCTCTGCAGACAATAATATCTTTGGATAAATATTTCAAAAAGGTAAATTGCAGAAGGGTTGTAAAAGGTTTTATTGTACTGATGGGATATAGTAAAAACAGACAAATAAAAAGACAAGCAAGAAAATCTGCTCCAGTAAAACATGAATATTTTACATGTCCTCAGGTTAAAGGCTTGTATAGTGTAGAACAGAGAGTCTGATCTACACCATGTTCTCCTAGGTCAACGGCCTGGCAGGGAGGGAGGGAGAGACGGAGCTACAGCCATAGTGATAAAGGTTAGGGAGGAATGCATTGTACTGTTCAGACACACTTTGTATGAAAAGATGAATTGATCCATCTGTAAGCAGCACTTAGACCCACTCCTGTGCCTGGTCATTACAGTGGGATAAATCAATATTTAATATCCCCCTCTAACAGCCACACTGGATGATCTTAACCTCTCCTTAATCCCATTTATGTTACCTCTCCAGAATCTTCCTCATGTAAGCTCTCACTATGATAAACTTCCAAACAAGAGACTAGGAGGAAAGCTATTAAAGACCACACCATATTTATGTCAGGTGAGGCGCTTTCTTGAAATATTAATATTCTGAAACTGACCAAAGTGAAAGCTTTTATCTGGGGCATTCAAACCTTTCTAGTCCGTTGGCTTGTATCAGCAAAAGACTCTCTCTCCTTCCCTCTCATTGCACCGGCTGAATTACAACCTGCTGTTCTTTATTGCGGCCGAAGGATGAAGATGATGGGGCAATTCTTTTAGCTGACTTGATAAAGCGTGCCTCTAATTTCACACCATCCTAATAGGACCGGTGTCACTGAAACTAAAAGGTGACAATATCTCACCGTGATTTGCACGAGCCGGGGAGTCGAGCGTGGGCCTCGGTTAAGGTGTCATTCAACAAGACATATGAAGGATGTAATGAAAACAGAAACATATTACCTGAGGCGCTGCTTTCAATTATTGATATTAGTCGTCCTTTGCATCAAGCGCATATATGTGTATGTATATGTATGTGGGGGGGCTCAATTACTTCAAATGACGGGTTGTAACATTGCAACAATCACATTTTCCACCTGAGCGTAGTCTAATTACTATCTGGCATTTCATCTTTGTGTTGTCGATACTATGATCTAACTAACCATGGTTTAACATTTACTTACCCCACCCCCCTCCACCCAAAGTACATACACACACATGCACGCACACTCCTTCTTAAAAACACGCTCACCCTCCTCAGGTGGCAAACGCAGACAAAAGGTAGATTATAGGTGAAGAGTGACTGACTAAAATTTAAGCACAGGATCCCTTTAGGGAGAAAAAAACAACAAAAGAGAGAATCCCCTCCCCTCCTTCCTCCTCCTCCTCCTCCTCTGAGCTGATTGCTTTAACATAGGTTTGAGCAGACAAGTCCTAAATTCAGAGGAAACCAAACGAAATCCTACACAAGCCGGGCGTGAAAATCCCAGTAAGCTCTACCTGCTCGGGACAATGTGGCTGTAAAGGTGTGTGCAGCCTGTTGAAAGTGTCTCTTTACAAGCATTGTTCATTTACTGCTTTCATGTCATGGCAGATTCTGCAGCTTGCTGACCACCAGTTAACGTGACTGAGGGTTTTCCACATACTCGTGCTTAAGGCCTCAGATAACATGTTTGAACGAAAGACAGAAAGATAAAAAAAAAAAAAAAGGAAACAGGAAAGAAAACTTAAAGATTTTATTGTGTGCAAGATGGTAAAAAAATATATATATAATGTTTTGATTCATTATTGTAAAGAGCGTCTCTCCTCTGGTTAGTGAGGGATCAGAGCAGAGACCCTCCAGCTCCGTCCTCTCTGTGGGCTGCACTCATTTATTTGCTTTACTTCAGTAAGAGCATAGTTGATTGCCACCTGCATAGACAGTGATCTCTTCCAAAACACCCAAATTAGGGGGAAATCAAAATAGATATTCATTGACTTTTTTACATATACATTGACCTAGTTGAGGCTGTTGGTTGAAAGTGTCAGGTGCTGAAATATTAATGAGCATCGCTCCCAGTTCCTGCCTGCTCCTCACAGCCAACTGGCAACATGGCATCAAGCTGAAGAGAGGAGGACAGCTTTTTTTTCTCTCCTTGATTGACTCATCGATTGAAGATATTTTTAAAGGGAATCCCTGGGAGTGTGTGCTCCTGGTACAAAGCAGCCCCATCCCGTGTCAGGGGACGGAGAGAGGGCTGCGAGTCTGCTTTAATTGGGCAGAGACTTCAGAGTCTTCTTAACCCACACCGGGCACTGCCATGGCCTGTCACGGCCCCTCACACCAACATCAACAACGCCGAGCCCTCTAAACACGCACACACAAACATATTCAGACTAATTTCAGTAATCGGACATGCACATACTGAAGTGCGCCAGCTCTTATCAATCTGACCACCCTGGACTTGGATTAAAGAAAAATATTAGTCTTAAGAATGACTGCTGTATTAAAACCACCATGATCCACTTTCTTCAACAGTTTTTCCTTCTTCACTACTTTTTTAGGAAGAGCTCAACACTCTCTGTAGTGTGTTGTTGCTTTACGAGAAAAGAAAAAAAAAAAAACTTGCCGTGGAGGTGACCTGAACTAGGATTAAAGGAGCAGCAGACGACATGATGGCGGCCCTAACCTTGTCAACTCTGCAGTTGTTGAGACCCACTGAAGTGAGGGCGGACAGCTTCGCCTCCATGCCCTGCTGGTGATGCTGCAGCTGTTCCCTCTGGATCTGCTCCCTCATTTTCCTCGCCTCCTGGATGGCCTTCATCACTGTGTCCTGGTCCCCGAACAGCGCGGTGGAGTTTAGGCTTGACAGAATATCTACATGCACACAAACACACATACACACGCACACATTAGGTTGCTTGAATGCAAAAAAGAAAAATCATCTAAAAATTTCCAGCTACTAAAAAATATTAGCTATATTTTAAGTTTGCTTACTGAAGTCGTAGGTCTTACCCAGGGAAGAGCCCCGACCCAGGCCTCCTCCGAGCGGGCTGGGGATGCCGCCTTTGCCGAGGAGACTGTTGGGGCTGTTTTTACTGACGGGGAACAGGTTTTGTGTCGGGGATGTGGGGGATTTGACCATGTCTGTCGTCTTTGGCCGAGCGGACAGGTTGAGCGGCTGCGTTCCTTCCTCCTAAACGGCAGCAGAGATAGGAGGATGAGAGAAGACAGATGTGAATAGGTGCACCCCCTCCTCCCCTTTTCAAGAAGCTCTGAATTCCCAGACAGCACAGTTCTCCTCTGTTCCTGGTTAATTATAGGATCCCTGTCCTGACCCACACCTCCTCTCTCCTCTCCTCTCTGCTCCTCTCCTTTTCCTCTCCTCTCCTCCACTCCTGTCTCCTCTGTCCATCTTGCTTTAGGAGCTGTGCCACTGCGATCTTCCTTCACAGTTGCCCGGCGCCTTTGTTCACACTAATTAAAGCAGATTCTGTCTCTCTGTACATCTTCATCTGTTCTCCCTCTCCTCCTCCTCCCTGCTCTCTGTGTCTGCACTCTGGTTCGAAGAATAAATAATGACCAGATAACGGCAGTGCCAGTGATCAAAGACAGCTGTTCCATTCATCAGATGTCGACTTACATTATCTACTTCATTAACTTGTTTTCTAATTTCATTCCTCATTTGTGCATACTTGGTTGTATCATCTGCTTTGATATGCCTATTCCGAAGAAAAAAGAAAAAAAAGAAAAAGAAGAAGAAGATGTGATTTAAGAAAAAATAAAACCCTCAATAGTGTAGATCAGAGATGAGGTCAGAGGACGGTGTGTGTGTGTGTGTGTGTGTGTTTGTTGCTGGGCTGGTTACAGCCTTTTAGAGCAGTTACTGATGTGAGATAAAGAGCAGTGTTATCCAAGGTGCCATCCTCAGCAGTTTGCATACTGGGACCAAACATGTTTTATCTGTGGTTACCTAACAAACCACAAAGCAGGCATCTCAGAGCCTCTTCATTGGCTTAAGTACCGTAACCCCCCAAAAAGCTGTGAGGCAATCTGTGCAATGTTGACAACAGTTTATATATTTCCACTGTACCAGATATCATGATAATTTAACATATTTTCAAATATTTTAATAAAAAATAACATTGATATTTAAGCATTTTCAATATAGATATATTCAGGATGATGGAGAAAATGCCCTGTAAACTACATGACACCTGTTCTGCATTTCGAATGGAAACAACTAAAACATTTGCATCCCAGTAGAGACATGACACTTTGCACTGCATAAATCCTGTGTGTGTGTGTACAGCGAGTCTTTTGCATCAGATTAGGACTCATGCTGTCGTTAACAGTATTTTTCAAAGCCCAAGTGTCTCCTTGTCCAAACATATGGCTCAAGCATAGACTGCCCCAAGGCCTTGTTATTGCTGTGCCAATAACAGTTTGTCATGCACTGAAGCTGAAAGCAGACAAACAAAACTAAAGGCAATCTGATTCCACTGAACTGTAGATACACATGGGAGGATGCCAGTGTGTGTTTGCTTTCCATTTCTATATGATTCATTTCATCTAAAGTAGTTTATATTGTAATATTTTGGCCACATTTCTAATATTTTGACAAGAGCTGGTGTTGTGTTAATATTTGGCCTATTCCACATCAATCTTACCGACTGAAGTAGTAAATAAAGAATTGTGCTCGTGTTATGAAATGACAGTGTTGAGTCAGTTTAAGGGCAATCTTTCAATCTAAATCCCGGGAGTGCAGGAGACCTCAACGGTTGTGCATGTGTGTGTGAGTGTGAAAAGAAAGCCAGAGCGCCTTGCTACCATTTCAAGGAGATGATTTATGGTCTTTCTCCATTGTGATATTATTAAGCTAAACTACTCCAAATGGGCACATGTTTCTGATTATGACCTTAGTGAGTGGGGATGATGTATATGGCTTCTCCCTCTGCGTGGAGGTCTAGTGGAGTCGTGCCATACGGCAGCAGCAGCAGCAGAAAACACACATCCTCCGTTTTGGTTTGTTTACAAGGTTAAAAAAAAAAAAAGTCAACAATCCTAGTTTACGCTTCAGTTTTGATGGCATTTGTATGGCCGCGTAGTAAATGGTTTTGGTCCATTTCAGTTGCATAAAAAGAACAAAAAAAACTTTTTTTTGTGTTTAAAAAAAAAATAAAAAAAATTAGAAGCCATGTGTTCCACAAATTACTGGCTTGGAGCAGCCATAGCCATAGCAACCATGTCCACAGAGCTCTGGTTAAGAGAGAGAGAGGGCCTTGTTAAAGCACCACAGATTGATGGCCTGTTAGATGTTGGGCTCAGCACCGGCTGGCTGTAAGCACCGACTGAAATAGTGAACAGTGTAGATGCTACTTTATTGAGACAACACCAACTAGGCTAGGTCAAGTACCACTCAAGGTCCGGGCTGGCGGGCTGGCGGGCGGGAGGGAGCGGGCAGAGTGATGGAATTGAGGGTTTGTACCTTGACTTGAGTGATGGGGCTGCAGGAACTCTTGTCATTCTTCAGAGAGGAGGGAGAAATGGGCCCGCTCGCATTGAGGGGCTGGGGGAGCGGGGGCATCTTGGCTCCGGGAGAGACCTGCATGCTGGCAAGCTGGGCGGCATATAGTTGCTGTAGGGAGGTGGAGAGAAACCCGCAAGGCGTTAACATCCAAATCCAGCAAACATTCAAAGTTTTATATTCTGTCTTTTCCTCTCCCTAGAACTCTCTGCTTCTGTGTCTGCCTTCATCTCCCCCCTCTCTCTCTCTCTCACTCTCACTCTCTCTCTCTTTTACGTCTTTCCTCTCTTTCCATGAGGCTGGCAGAGAACCTCCATCAAAGGTCTTAACTGTATTTCAAAGGCTGAACCCAGAGAGAGACAGCAGTCTTAAAAACCACACAGAGATGGCTTTCATTCAAAATACTTGGAGCCCCTATTTTCCACTCATCACAGAGAAAAAGTTTGCCGACTGGATGCAAGTGTGTTAGCAAAGATCTCTCATTTCTCTAGATCTACACAGCTTCCTATTGAAGTTTCTAGCCTGTGATTTGTCTCCACGCTGCCATGTGAGACAGTCCCATTCCACAATGTTAGAAACCCAACCTCAGTTGGATTGCCATCACAGAATATTTTAAACACAAGCATTATTAAGGCTTAGAAACCTGCACAAAGAACACTGATGTAATCACCGTTATTTTCCTTGGCGGGAAATCAGTAAGATGTCCAACTGTTGGTGACATTACCACACAAGTGGGTGGTTCAAATGACTGGCGAAGCACTCAATAACACTTCTGCCTGTAACAGGGTTGAACTCTGAAAGCTCAATTTACATTTCCACCACTGGACTAATTACATGGCATATACTAGAAAGGCTGGTTAAAGACGTTGATATGAAGGTTTGGAAGTATTTAAAAAAATATCTGGTGAGCCACAGGCTGCTAATTGTCTGTTGGATCAGATTTTTTGACATCGTAATTCATCCTTTATCCTGGGTAAAGTTACAGTTTAATGTCATGACATTATGTCCTACGTATGGTTTTTTATACCATTAAAATCTGAAACAAATGATGCCAGACTGATTTGATTTAATGATTATTTTTGTGCTTGTTTTTCTGCGCCCACAGAGCCCGGCACTCGCGCACCGCTGAGACTTCTTTCCGCCCCAGGTCGGCATTGATTGGCCACCAGGTAAGTGATGAAATTGGCTTTTGTCTCCTGCTGCAAATGGCAGGGGTCTGTCAAATAGAGCTACTGTCTGGGGAAGAGTGTTACTCCATGTAATCTTAGACCTCACTTCATCAGACAGATAGCAGCCCTTAACTCCCCCGCTGGCCTGCTTTCTTCAGACTAGGTAAACCTCAGGGTTTGTTGTGTTACTCAGTCAGATGGTGCTGTCAGGGAGAATCTAATTTCTCTTCCTCTGGCCAATCAGCAAACCCTTTCTCATTTCCTGGTCCGACCGGCCGTGTACAGACCGGCATTTGTGTGGAAGGGAAAAAGTGACACAGGCGGCGGCCCCACTGGCCTCACCTTCGGCAGTATAGATGCGGGGCTAAAAACCAAACAAAGCACTTTATGTCCACGCACATATCTCCAGATATAAACACATATGTGCTCCTGTAAGAAACTTTATCACTGCCATATAAGCGGCAGTACAAAAGCCCCATTCTTCCAGGGGACCTGTGGATAACAACAGCACATGGGCAGCGGAAATGACAGACTGATTATGTTCCCACAATGATAGCACTGCCCCCACCTCGCTCACAAACAGCCTTTTGTCTCCGACAGGAACGGACACACGGGAGCGAACCCAACTCTGTTTTCTCCTCATCCAAAGCTAGACTTTAGTTAATGTCAGTGGTAAAGGCGCTCTCTGTGTGTCCGTGCGTGTGCGGGCGGCTGTGTGGCGAGAAAAAACAGTGACAGAGAAAAGAGAGCGAGGGGATACTCCATTCACCGCCTGTCACTCCGGGCTACACATGAGCCTTGGTAGAAGGGCGGAAGCGGAGTCTGTTGGACAGATGTTTGCTAACAGGCCTGTCGCTCTGGCATGCCCCTGACCTTGAGTGGGAAGAACTTTATTGTCCCGGAAAAAGAGCGTAATTAGACTTTGCCTCAAATTAGACGCAGTCAGGATGCCCCTTTTCAGCACTGATTAGCAGGTCAGTGCCATGGGGTGAGAAGCTTGTAACCAGGAACAGTCTACCTCCAAGAGCCAAAGAACAATAAATACAATCAGAGGGAGAGGCGGATGAAAGGTGTGTTAACCCACTACGCGCTGCTCGTATGGAGTCCGCCAGTGTTCATTGTTGTGTGTTGTCTGGACGCTTTTGCTGTTTACGTTATAGTGTGGCTTGGTAGACGCCGGACAATATGTTTGCTCCAGATTACAAAATAGTTTGACACTCTCGGGTAGAAACAACAACCTCATGAAACAGTGAAAGAAGCTGTTGGTGTAAAAGGGCATTTTGGTGTCCAAGGCTGAAGGATGATGCATCCTGCCAAGGCTGCTCTCCCCGAGCAGAAGACATCTGCCTGCTTCCCCCAGTTGACTCTCTCACATCTAATAGCCCCTTCTTCATATCTACTTGCCAGGTGGGGGCAGCAAAAGGTTCATGGTAATGAGGGTCAAGCTGAAAGTCAATGCTCCAACTCTGGGGTATTGGAGGAGTAGGCGAAAGCCTGAGAGGAACTCGGGGCCCTTCTGTTTCCATCTTCCACGGCTTTTTTCCCCCCCCCAGTATACTCTTAACACGAGTTGTTTTCTTTCTTTTTTTTCCATCTTCTAGGACACATATTATACTTGTGCTGATGAAAAGCCACAGAGCACACTAAGGCACAGCTTGTATGATGGCCGAAAGCAGCAAAAGGAAATAATAGCTAATGAGCTTGCAATGTGGGTGTTAAAAGAAATCAGACAAAAAAGGAAATGCGCATTACATGTGTTCTCTTAACTTGACAGCAGGAGCAAATTCATGCCATGTTCCATTGTTAAAAGCATGCTTGTATAACGAGTATTACATGTAACACATGTGTTGATTTATTCTTTTTATTTTATTTTTTTCAGTGCCTTGAAAGGTTTTGCACTTTTCTAAAAACAAACCCTGTTTTATAATAAAGAAAAAAACAAGCATTTATGAGAGGACACACAAGCACAGAATGTAAGGTTTTCTCCTCTGACCCCATCACTTCCTTGTTTCCCAGTAGAGCGGAGCAGATCTCAGCGAGCATGGATTCAAAGTGAATGCAGCATGGCCAAGGTCAGCTTGTTAGCCTCTGGTAATTAAAAACAAGCCCTCTGGAGGCAGCAGAGGTTAAACAGGGAGGTTCGCTTTTCTGCCTGTGACATTAAACTGAGATTACACACTCTGCTGATGATGTTAGACATCTCACAGGTATGAGCTGCGATGTCGACGGGCGGCCTTGTTTGTTTAGCTGATAATATGACTCGATATATAATCAATTTCGAGAAAAACATTCATTGTCCGGTGCTTTCTTTCCCCCCTCTCTCTTTCTGCTAGCACTTGAACAAACTGTGCCTGGTACTGTAGGTAGTGTCGAGAATAAAATAAAACTTTCTGTGGAAAAACACTTTTTTTTTCAGTCACAGTGTAGCAAAAATGTGCTGGAAAATAAGTGGTAAATATTTGTCAGATTCGTTGCTGCCAGCAATGACCCTGAATTGCACATTTGAAACTAAAAAACATCAAAAAAAATAAAGACAAATATTTGCCTACAGTAAAATCCAAACAGTTTGTACAACCAATTAAATTGCATTATCTCCGTTAATCGCTCTCTCATCTCTTTGTGTTTGCGAACGAGTCTCTCTGTCCGTCTTGTCTTGTCTTGTCTGTCTGTCAATGTCTCATTCACCTCTGCCTGGCCTGGGCGCGGAGCACTGGGCTGGATATGAGGGCATTAACTGTGCTTCAGTGCACCACACCATTTAAAAGGCAGCACAGCGCCAGCCCAGTTTGCCACAAGGCTTGTACAGGCTCATTGCCCATGGCGACCAGGCAGGCTGACCCGGGCTAGGCCCAGATGTCAGGAGTGGAGGAAGGCGTCCTGGTGCACTGTGCCGATGCTTTCCAGTATGGCCCAACATCTGTCTCGTCTGCTGGCACCCAACCTGCTCTGCCCTCACCCCTCCTCCCTCCTCTTGGCTTTCTCTATTTCTCTATCTTACATCTACAGTATATATATGTAAGTCCTTCTCTATCAGTTTCTCTCTCTGGCACACACACACACACACACACACACAGTCTGCCCTGTGTATGTATGTGTATGTGTGTGTGTGTGGGTTTCTCCGAGCCCAGGGGCCCCAGAGCCAACCCTCCCATTCAAAGTTGCTCACTGCATTATCCACTCTATCTGTCCATCTGTCCCTCTGTTCACCACTGCCTCCATCCAGCTGCTCACCTAGCCGTCCTATTAGCCAGCCTTCCACACACAGCTAGCATTGCTGCACTGCTCTGGGTTACCTTCAAAGACCCAGCTCCTCTGCTCATAAACACAGAAACAGCTGCTCTCTACAGTATGTCTGTTCTCTCTTCTCTCCCCTCCTCCTCCACCTCCTCCACCTCCTCCTCCTCCTCTCTCTCCCTTTTTCTCTCTCTTTCAAAGTCAAAAGTGCTTCACTTGTTAATGATGGAAGCCATTTCTTCACATCTGTACTACACAGACGTTTACCGTTTACATTCAAACAAAAGATAATGCGCAGTTTGCTGCTCTCCCACTTTCTTCCTGTTTGTCCCTGACTGTGTAACACTCTTTCTTATCACTCCAGTCGTCTGAGCCACTGAGGACTCCTTCAGATATGTCTGTCTGCTTGAGATCTGGTCCAAGTTGTCGCTGCGCATGTGGGCTTCTTTTCATCTTTATAGTGGGAGCGTGCGCCGAGGCTGGGCCCAGGTTTATCACAGGCCCAGAGAGATGCCACGGAGAATGCGGCGGCTGGTAATTGCAGCGTTAAGTCTTCGCTCAAGCAGCTTGACTTCCACTGTTGTAAAGCACGAGGATGCGATGGGTCTGGACAATCAGGGCCGAGAGAGAGAGAGAGAGAGCGAGTGTAACACTCAAAACCGAAAAGAGGAAGGGAGTATTAGAGAGAGAAATACACAAACTAAGACACTTGTAGAAGATTCAAGATGCGTACGGGAAATTGGAAGAGCAAGACAGAGACGCTAAGAGATAGAAAATGAATCTTTGACTGAGTGAAAACAGAGGATTTTTGTTTATTTAGTCCGCAGTGATACTGCACACAGAGAGCCCAGATGTTCTGTTAATGCTTCCTTTAAAATGGCTTAACCCCCAAAGTCTGCCTCCAATGACAAAAAACAGGACTTTTCTCAAAGATCCTTCCTGTTTACTGGCTCGGGTCACATTTATTAAGTTCATATTGGCCTTAAGTAAATTGTTTTTCACTTGGCAACTGATGCAGGATATAGTGTACAAACAGCAAATTAAGTTTCACCCCCAGATAGAAAATTCTTTTGTGGAATTAGGGAAATTCCCTTCTTGTACCTTCGCTCAATTGAATATAGTAGATGTCCGGACAGATTGGGCTACAATCTGAACACAATTTCCTCTGTTAGGTGAGAGGTGTCAGTTGTAATCAGGGAAGGACAGGCGGGGATGGAGCCATTGTTTCCTGCTGGTCCTGGGCTCATCCCAGCTCTGTGTGGGCACTAATGAAGAGGGGCATGTCGCGCAAGGGATAGTTTACCCGCCTTCCTCTCCTGTGAGTTGAGAACGAGAGCCAATCTGTCAGGAAAACATTGAGTGAAATTGCCCTGTGGTACAGCAACGCCTGGTGACAGCCACTTGCCGACTGCCAGCCACCAGAGTGATGCTACCACCCTGTATTGACAAGCAAATTACAGTCTCCAACACTCAAACGCTTCCTGGAAGATTCATTTACATCCATCAGCTTTAAGCCTTTGTTACCTTGTTGGGTTTTCTTCTCTTCGAGAGAAAGGGCAGAGGGTGGGGGGTTGGGGGGGGTGGTGGTGGGGTGCTTAGGGGGGTTGGGATCCCAGACTGTTATGACAGAGGAGATTGTGAAGAGGCTGCGTGGCCAACATTAAGACTGACGGAGCGGCTAGCCTTTCTGACTGGATGGCTGATCACATTACCTCTGCAGCATTGTGGGAATTAATTCTTCCAATAAGATAATTTTTAAGGTTCATATATTGCACAATCTAAACTGAGTAAATTGGTGAAAATTATACCTTGCCATGGAGCTGACAGGAGGAGATATTTTAATTGGGAGTTGGGTGGGGGGAGGGGAGTACAACCTCCTCAGCTATATGTGTATGGGGATTTCTGCGTGCATGTTTGTGTGTGTGTGTGTGTGTGTGTGTTTGTGTGAGGGAGATGAGGACGAATGGCCTTGGAGGAGGTGGAGCTGGAAAAGTTTAGGACAGTTTAAGGGGTTAGTGTAGTCTTCTGCTTGATGATGCATGAAAAATAAACTCGTTCATTTCATTATTTCATTTTATTTTAATAGTGTTTTTTGTGTTATCCCTGTGCAGTCATCATGGGCGCTACACTGCATTACTTATCAGAGTAGTTTGCTTTTGGTTATAAAAGAGTCTCATATTAATGTGGATGAATCTACATTACCCACTTGTTAATGGGTCTATGTTCGATGAATATATAGTTTTGTCTTTGTAGTTATTTTGATATTATTATTTAGTGGTCGACTCGCCCAGCATTTCCTAGTTTCAATTTCCCAAACGCTGCCTGGGGGGTCATGGGAATAATGCCACCGGATCTCTGTTTATGGTCGGAACTACGATATATCTGATCGTCTTCGAACCTCCGACTTTCGTTCTTGATTAATAAAAACATGCTTGGCAAATGTTTTCGCTTTCGTCCGTCTTGCGTCGGTCCAAGAATTTCACCGTGCGTGGAGGCTCATGGGAAATGTAGTGTGAAAACGCTTCGCTTTCCGAAACTCCTCGTAGTCCCTTTAAATACCTATTTTTCTCACTGCGATTGTGATTGTGATTTGGACATTGTTGATAAGATTTTTTCTTTCTGCTACTTTTCTACTCATGTGTGTATTAAAATCTGCTTTTCAACAGCTGGATCTTGAAGCAGTGGGAGAGCGCTGGTGCTGCTATTATTGCTCTAAAAGGGAGGAGATGACTCCAACTTAATTCCATGTCTGGGTAGATATGATGTTTTTAATCATAGCGGGCTCTCGATGCTTTGTAGAGGAAGTGGTGGCAGTCACATGGTTTGTTGATCCCAGCTATGTAGAAAAGGGCATGTTTGACTTGCCTTGCTATTTTAATGGGAGTCTCTATGCAGGGTAAATAGCAGCCAGCAGGCGGAATATGTGACAGGCTGACAGACTTCAATTAATGGAAAATGCACCTCTTTTTGTTTACTGTGTTCTATAAAGGTCAGCCAAGTCATGGTCTTGGAGGCACTGTTTTTGCCCATTCCCAGGGTTAGATACATAATCAGAATTAATGACTCTAGACCCGTCTCCCCTCCTCACCCCAACCTTCAGATATATGACTGTCTCATCTGACCTCATCCACCACTATAAATAGACCCGGCATGCCTGTCTGAACAACCAACCCTTTCCAATGGACTTTGCAATGATACACAAACTAAGTGATATATATATGTATACATGCTCACTTGAACATATTCACGTACTGTATGCAGCCTCCATCTTTTATTCTTACAAACACCTGTGCAAAGTGTAGCTATCCCCCCACCGTCTTTAGCTCTCTTGTTTAATCTCGCCATACTGTTGAGCATCACATGCTGCAGCTTTGAGTTTGTTTGTTTTTTTAACCATACGTTAGGAGACGTGCTTTTGAATCCTTTGTGCCCTCCTTTTGTTTCCATAGAACAGCACTGATTTCTAGTCTCAAATAGATTTAAAATCTACTGTTGCTCCAAACAAGCAGCACTGAATACATATAGTGGTTGTTATTCCAGCTTCCCATTGTGTGTTTTTCATGGAAACCAAAGTTAAAAGTTAAAAGAATCATTATCGGCAGTATGAAAACAAAACTCATGCATATGCTGAGAGTGCTGCTGTGGTAGCAGAAGTGTTTCTAATAGTAACTTGAAGGATAAAACGCGGATAATTATCTCTATTAAACATTATGGCCTGGGGTTAAGGTCTGACCTGGGTTCGGCTCTTTTTAAATGCTGTTTTGAAAAAAGGTCCTGGAGCAGCCTGTAGGGCTTGGAGCCTATCCCAAAATTTTCAGTGTGGCTCTAAACCCCCACAGTCAGCCTCACATTGTAATACATATTATGGGCTTTCTTTTCCTGCACACACATTAGCATTACTCAGATTTTTACCCATTCGTTCTACTTCTTTATTTTCCCACAGAGATTAAAGAAACACTACAGCTCTCTTACTAGATAAAAGCAATAAAGACATTCTTTGCTTACACAGTCAATTGTCTTCTGATAAATTCACTGGCAGGTGATTAAAGAAACCAAAGTGATTCTCATTCCCTCTAATAACTATTATCTTCCTTACTCTTCTGTCTGGCAGAGCTAGTGGGGATAAATCCTCTATAAAACGGGATAAATTACATATGTAAGGTGATAAGCGTGTGTGAGCTGGGGGCCTCCAGGATTATTTAGTGTGCAGCTCATTACTTAGCGTACAGCTGCTTAGCCATCCTTTCTGCCCTGGGCTTGGCGGGCTTCCCTAGCATTCTTTGTCATAGTACTGTACATACCTGAAGCTGAAGGGGGCTGAGTCCTGACGCTGCTGCAGCTGCCATTGTGGATGGAATGAACTGCACCGGGTAGTTATCACCTGTCAGAGAGGGAGAGAGAGACAACAATGCATACAGGTTCAGACAATGAGCCGGCCCACAGCGGCCAGGCAAGTGCCAACACGGAGCCCGGGCTCTCTCCGTTGCTTTGCCACAGCAATGTGGCACATTGCAACGAGCACTCGGCTTCAAGCCCAAACATCTGCATTAACAAAAGGCTAAGCTGGTTTGACTGGAGCGGGATTACTTAGGAACGTTCCACATCATTCCCTCCTTCCTCCACCTGCACACTACAGTACTGCTGCAAAATACTGACAACAATAACTGCATAGTTTAACAAGTTAGGAACGCTTTAAAGTTTTTTTGTGTGTGTGTATGCGTGTGTTTGTGTTCACAATAAATGCATGGTATTCAATTAGCGATTATGTAAAAGGACCAGCATGTTCTTTCAGGCCGTTCATACAGCTGTAGACTTGTCTGGCTATTGTTCAATACTGCATTGTTTGTGTTTAAGTGATAGCTTTTGGCAGCAGAGCGAAAGCATTTGTATGAGAACTGGTTAGAACAAGTGTGCAGTCACAATAACAAGGGCAAAAAAAACAAACATATACACACACGTTCTTATCTCACATATCACTGTGATCAAGCAAGGAAGAATTGGTCTCCCAAATAGCAGCACTATTCATTACTATTCGCTGCCGTTGGCTCGCCATCAGCGCGTTTGTCAGACGGGGGGAAATAAAAACGGCTGCAGTATGAGTGATATCCACGGGGGCGCAGAGGCTTTTACACATTCAGCCCCAGTGTGTTGAGACAGACAGACAGAACAGCCCCAGTGAGACGGGGCAGCACAGCGCTCATGGAGGGGAGGTGGGTCTGAAGCATGTGTCTGGAGGAGTGGAGGTGGGGTGCACAGTGGGGAGCGGGGAGGGGTAGTTGGCCTTCGCTCAGACCCCACTTCTGCCTGTCACTTCTCCTCACAAACATATGGAGCCATTAAGCCACAGACAAGGTAAATGTATATACCTTCTCTTTCACTTTGCCCTCGCCCGCTCGCCTCACTTTGCAATCTCGTACAGCACAGCACAATGTGATACAGGCCATGGAAATTCAATCCCCATTTAGTAGCAAATAAAATCACACAGCAGAAGTGGTTTCAAATAGTGCTGGGGTTGGATGTGCGGGGGTGCACTGTGGTTATTTCTACACCCCCCCCCTCCTCCTTCCTTTTTTTGGTATGGCTTTCTTTCTGTCTGTCTGCCTCTGTGACGTAGGATTTGGGAATAATAAATGGCTGGATGTCTTTAGATGTCATGTGAAACCTGGGGTGGGTCACGGCACTAAACGAGCACACCATCGCCGCCCTGGGGGTCTGTTGTTGGGTTCTGGGTTCCACGGGTTGCCCCAACCAGGCTCCAGCAGAACGGGCACTGTGCCAATAGTGTTTAAAACAGTTTTCTTTTTGTTTGTTTGTTTGTTTTCTTAACTGGCCTGCATGGGCTGGTGGTCCCATGCCCAGAGCCTGGACTCTGAATGCTAAAGGTGGTGGGGGTGCGGGGTGGGGGGTGGCGGAGAAGTTCAGGTGACGGCATAGTCACAACAGGGTATATTTCCCCTCATGTGATACCATGAAATATAAGTCGTAGATCTGGTCAGGGTTGACAGACGCAGCTGAGACCTTTCAAATGACCTATATGACTGTATCACTGAGGCTTTATCTTCGCTTATCACCTGATTATTATTTTTTATTTCATGAATTTACCAGGACTATTGGCTATGAAAAACATACGAATATATTATTTTACTGTACATGGTTAAGATTGTATTCTCCTGTAGATCCTATGAAGCCATACAGTTTAAAATCTTAATTTAATCCATTTAAAGGGATAGTTCAACATTTTGGCAAATTGGCCCATTGCCATAATCCCTATAGTCATAGCAGTAGGTTCATTACCTTTAATTGTCGGTGCAAGCTGTTTTTAGAACGGCAGAGCAGAGCCGCGAGCTGCTCAGAGCTACGCTATGGAGGCTAATGGGATTTCTTGGTTTCCCTCATCAAGCTCTCATGGACAAGTTGTGACCTGCACATTCACCACGCTATGAGATAATAACAGAACGTTACAAGACAGAGTTGTTTTCGAGGTAAATTCATGCAAAACAGCGGATGCACGTTCCCGTGAGGGGCAGTTTTTCAGCAAGTAGTCTCTGTATTTGCCTCGAAAACAACTCCATCTCTTTACGTTCCATTATTATCTCATAGTGTGGTGAATGTGCAGGTCACAACTTGTCCACCAGAGCGTTTTGGAGTTGTTGGATTGTGTATTTGATTAATTTGATGAGGGAAACCAAGAAATCCCATTAGCCTCCGTAGCGTAGCTCTGAGCAGCTCACAACTCTGCTCCGCCGTTCTAAAAATAGCTTGCACCGACAATTAAAGGTAACGAACCTACTGCTAAAACTATAGGGATTATGGCAATGGGCCAAAAATGTTGAACTATCCCTTTAAGTTCCTGTTTGCAGGATCACAATGTTAAAATCTGGTTGAAACTATCCTTGTGTCTCCAAGTTAACTTGCATCACATAAACCACAGTGCAGAGAACAGAAAGGGTTTAAAAGTGACAACTATAATGTGGAAAAAATATAACACTTAAGATAAAAAAAAAGCACTAGGATGCTGCCAAATACCAGCGGGATGCTTATGAGAAAGACCGGCTGAGGAAAGCGAAGACTATGGGCTCATTCTGCGGGTCCATTAGACGTACATCAGACTGAACGCAGCCATGTCTGTGTAAACAGTGCGAACAGACTGGGAAGTCCGACTTGTATCTATTTGTTTAAAAGATGAGTCGGTGTTTCTATGGCTGTGCTTGTCTACCGTGCAACACCAGGCCATTGAGCACAGCCAGTGGACGGGGTGATGACTTACCACTATGGTGCTAGAATGACTCTGTTGCCATGTGAGCACCACAGGGCCGGGGGTCATAAGCAGTGGTCCCTGGGGGCTGTCTCATAATGATAACATCAGATTAGTGTGCCTTAGTCTTGGAAGTGAATGCTTGGCCACTCACTTCATGGAGAAAGGACACGGCAGCATCCTGTATACGCTGCAGGTGGTGGTGATAACATTGTACTCTCTGGATATATTGTGTTATATGGGGGGGGGGGGGGAATAATAGAGGTTTAAAAATACCTCTCCTGACTACAAGAGTCATTTTCAGACCCCCTTTGCTATTTCTTCATGAGCTCATGAATTATGCAAGAACCATACACATGACGACCCCCTGACCATGACTCCATAATAGCTCCTGTTATTTGAACTAAAACATTTTCCGTGTCAAACCTATTGCAGAAAGCACACTGGTAAAAGACTCCCCCTCAGGCACTTTGTTTAAGCTGTCATGGCTCCATAGTTCCAAAATAGCTGACTTTCTTTTTCATCCTGTGGTTTTATAGTTAATTCATTAACTGCACTACCACACCTTTTTAATGTTCTGGTGCGAACCTGCTGACTTCCTTGTGTTTCTCTTTCCATTTCAGCCCTGCTCCTTGTTCTCGTACTGTCTCAGCAACAGTGGACTTTTCCTTTACGTGGCTCACTCGTAAATCATTTTCTTTTTCGCAGGGATTTTTGTGAACACGACACTGTCTCCTTCTGTGCACTTGTGCAATGGAGAGAAAGCAGGAAAACGGTTTTTAAAAAAATGATTAGTTCGCTGATTGATTTGTCCAAAATACACCATGTGAAAGAAAACACTTCAACTGAGGAATAAGGAATTTGACACCATGGATCTCTTTCTTTTTTTTTCTTCTTCTTCTTTTTTTAGGTGTGTAGTGGGACATCTTTAATTTTCACAAGAATATGAGGGTAAATTTAGTTACTAGTTGTTTTGGCAGGGAGTCAGTCTACATGTTTCAACTGATTTTATAACAAAACATTTCTTCTTTTTTTTTCTTTGAAAGCTGCAGAGCTTGTCTTGAGCCAATTTGAAAGTCACAGTAAGAGAAAGAGACATGTTCTTACAGGCAGTGAAAACGTATGTGCAGGAAAACCTGTTCCTTACATCACTTAACTGCCTACATTATAATTGTCTTTTAATTACTTAATTGCACTGTTTTTGCAGCAGAACTGTGTGAAGCTGAAACAGAGGAGTTGTTAACAAAAGGGCTGTTTTTTTTGTTTTGTTTTTTCATGTAGGATTCCTCCCCTTTGTTATTGGATCTCTAACAGTGGATACTTGAAAAACCATTACAGCCAGAACAGCACAGTCCTGCAAGATACTTTCATGTTGAAGACTTGTTTACATTCCTCTGCTTCTTTACCCATATCTATTGTTCCACATGGACTAGAGCATTCCCAGGCCTTGGTCCCAAGCCCAAGTTCAGACAGAACCGAGCATGTTAGTGGCCTCAAGTGTTAATCGAGCATATGTTTGAAACTAAATGTTTGTTGTGTATTGAGTGCATGTGACAACTTTATGACCACAAAGATATAATTATGAAAAAAAAAGACATAGGAAACAGACAGGAAACAGGGGCAGAACAAAATGAAGACTCAAGTTTCAAACATACCTGGCTTGTAAGACATTCCCGGAGGGAAGAGAAAGCCTTGCTGGGCGGCGGCGGCTGCTGCCAGAGTGCGTTGGTCGTGTGGAAAAATGGGGATCATGAGCGGAGGCATGTGACCCTGGACCTGCTGAACAGATAGGGAGCAGAGATCAGAGAGAGGCCTAAGCATAGGTATGGTACACAGAAACACAGAGCCCCACTCGGGGGGGAGGCCAGATCACAGCTCTGCCTAACGCGTGCTGACAGGGGGCTCTGCGGCAGTGACGGCCCTCGTGTGCTCACACAATACCTCGCCAAGCTACGCCTGCTCTTAATCCAAACCACAATTTCACCTCGGTACATCAAAGGGCCCCCTTGCACACGCACATTGTTCCAGCGCCGGTTAGAGGAAGCGACATGCAGGACGGAGAGCAGAGAGGCACTCGCTAGATGTGAATGGCTCCTGTAGAGCAGTACCGTTGGTGTTGAAAGAAGCATTCACCAACGTCCTGGCCGTTGCAGTAAATACAACATGTCAGCAAGGGGATTGTTGGATGTATTACACAGGTGCAGAGACAGGACTGATCAGCGTGTACATGCATGAACACATACACCCACCTCGAGGGAAAATCTAAGACTCACATAATCATGGATGATCATTTATTTAGATGATAAAAACCTAAAGACAACCCAGTAATTTACTGCAACTGTTTTTTTGGCAGAGGAAAAACAGCCGGCAGTTGAAAAGTACTTGTCCCTCGCTGTATTTCATCTTGATGTCATTCTGTGACTGTCTGTTCCACTCACATATTAACCTTCACCGTGCAGCCTGTTGCTGACTTCGCCGTCTGGGGATATCAACACAAACTCCCTGCATGTGTGTGTCAAGGGTGGGTGAGTAGCTTATGCCTCAAAAAAAGTGGCGTGTGGGGGTTTTGCGCACATGTTGCAGGGTCCAATCTCACTGTCATTCTCCGCTTCCTGAAACTTTATGATGGGGAGCAGCCCGGCTACCATGGGCCTGCAAGAGTTAATCTAGCACCGCGCCAGGCCACCTCAAGGGAACCTGCCTGGAAAATGGGTTAATAAAGGTCATCCCCCAAAATAAACACTTTACAGAATGTTTCTCCATTCATCCCTCCTTAAAATCAACTCGCAATAAAACGGGTCTGGGTGCAATTACTGCCGCTGCATTGGGGCATGAAATCAACCTGCTCAGAGCAATGACTACCCCCCCTCCCCATCCACCATGTTCTGGCTGAGGTCTGCTATGATCTCCACTTTTTCAGCCCGTGCTGCTCCCCCTGTAGACCCTTTACCGGAGCAGTGGCACCCAGTTTCTCTCCCCAGCTATAGCACGCTAAACCTACTCAGAACCACTTTATTGATCTGTCCAGAGGTGCAGAGCTCGACTGAAAAAACCAAGTAAATAGAACCATTTTGTGTCTAGTGAGCTTTTACAGAAGTGCAAGTGCAGAAAGTGCATTATGGAAGAATAGAAAAGTATATAATTCTTCCAAAAGTAATTCTGTAAAATGTGCTGTTGCTGAAGAAAAAAATAAATGTCCAAGGAGACTGCGACAAATGACCTTAAATAAAACATTGCTTTATAGGGGTTTGTGTTCCAAGTTTCCAGGCTGAATGGATGAAAGATGGATCTTGGCCTTGCATGTATGGAACATATGGAAAAACACAATAATTAATGTCACAACATGAGGTAGGGCCAGTGACAGGCGGGGGGGACACTGGGGAACACAGCTTTTCTCTGTCTGTGTATTTGGACTGTAAAACCAGATGGAGTCTGTTGCTGAATGTGTAGCAGTCACAGAACAGAAAAGGTTTCCCTCAAGTCCACATCGCTCCGCGTTGTGTTGTAAATGTGTTACATGGTCGTTCATACATTTTCATTAAATAACTAATATACATTTGTAATAAATTATAACTTACATCATTTTTTTCCCCAAATGAAATTACTAACTGTCAAATATTTTTTAGCCAAATGGAGAAAACAAAAAAAGCATGCCTCACTCTATTTCCATGAGTGATGACTCTTAAGTTTTCAGTCCATTTTTCAAAGTGAGCGATTCATTCACAGCCATGTGATCATGTTTCCTTTTGTTTGGGAAATTCACAGGGCTCCACACACTCTACTATGTCAACACTATGTGAAACTGTTGTACATATAATGCTTATGAACATGATTATGGACTGAGAAACATCCAGCTGTTTCACATAAGGCACAGCTGCTTCACATAAGGGAACAATAGAATAACGTAAACAATAAAAAAGTATTTGAATACATTCTGTCATTCACACAAATCCATAATTTATTTCCCATAATAGAATTTATAAAAATGACTGAATTGGCACAAAGGCTGTATAAAGATGAAACACAGTTCATACATCAGCACAAGGCAGCAGATACTTGGACATATTTTTTTCTTCAGCAACACTAAATGTAAATGATATCATTTCATCTGGGATATCAGCTTTTATTACTATTATTATTTTAAAATATGGAGCAGTTTATACAGGATCCATCGAGGCAAGACAGAGTGTAAATGTGCGTTGAAGGGGAAATAAATGCATTGAGTTTGAATTGCTGTGATTTGCAGTAATGAGCTCCACGCATTAAAGTTTAATTTACGGCAACTAATGTCAGAGAAAGGCAAATCAAATTTTGAGGAGCTTCAAGGTGGCAACAAATAGTGGAGGTTAGTTGAGCTGTCAATTAACAGCTGGCACACAGGCTGAGCCGAATCCAACGTTTTCACCTGAGCTTTTTTAAGAAAAACTGACGGTTAAAGCAAATTAGAAGGAAAAATAAATAAAGAAGTTTAAAAAAAAAAAAAAAAAACAGAAACAGAAAAAAAGTGCGTACATATGTGTGCCTTCTACTCTCCCTCAAGTTCATCTATGGTATGGGCCGAGTGCCCAGGATATTTCTATTGCCAAGATGATCTTGAGGAGTCAGAGAATGAAGTGGAGCAGATGTGAGCGGGGCACTTGGGCAGCGTCCTCCCCTCTCCTCGTAAATACAGCGCCATTGTTGTGCTGGCACTGCTCTTCCTTTGTCTTAGCACAGCTAAGTACTGGATAATGTCATTTCACACCATCTGCCCCCAGGCTTCATTAAAGATACATGAATGGGCTATCTTATGAGGAACAGGTGCTATTGTTTGTCCCTCAAGACCCAGCACTAAGGATCTGACTCGGAATACTTGAAGAGGAGCATCTGTAGTGATCAGTCAGACAGACTTGGCTGAGGCCCCCGTCTCTGCCAGCACGCGCTCCAGCAGAGGTTTCCGGGGGAACTCAGCCGCCTTTGCAACATGTATCATCAATTCACATGACCTGATGAAGTCTGTAGCAGGCCAGCATGCAATCTGTTTCCCTCTCAAGGAGATGCTGCTCTTTGATAAATAGAACCAACTTGCAGCTCTAATGCAGATGCAGATGCCACATTGTTGGAAAGCCAAACAGGATCATTTTACAGCAAGTCTGGTGTTATTCTGGCAAAATATATATTATTTATGCTCACTGCGTGTCGTTAAGAAAGGCTTTGTTCATCTTATTTCTTTAAAAAAATATAATTTAACTGAGATAAACCAGACATTATGTTGACTGTAGCTGGACTGAGTTTACAACAGCAGCTCATTGTGGGATCAGACTGCAGAGGGCGAGTCAAGGCGGCGCAGACACTCAGCTCTGATGTGTAAATACACAAGGTGTAAAAGACAAGGTAGACTTGAAAGAGCTCCCTTTATTTCTCCCCAGCACTTACAACACATGCAGTATGCACAAACACACACACACACACACACACACACACACACACACACACACACACACACACACACACACACACACACACACACACACACACACACACACATTCACACCTAAATTTGTTTTAATACTGCATTAACCCATGAATGATGTACTTCAAGATGTACATCTACAGTAGTTGCTTACAACCAATGCTTGCTAACACATTTTAGATGAAAGATGCACTTTTATTTTTAACGACCTGTGCTTCATATTTTAGAAATAACTCTACAGACCTGTATTAAACCCCAGAAAACGCTATAAAATATTTCTGCTGAAGAGAGAAAAAGAGAGAAAAAAAAGTGAGCGATGTCGTTTTTCTCAACGTGTAAGCAGCATCCACCTATAAAGCGGCTCCAAAACACTGAGTGCAAATGGAGATGTACAGCGCATTACAGCTCTCACTTGGGCCCCTGTCAACACCCATGTTCCTCACTGTCTGTTATAGCCCCTACAAAGCACCGAGGAGGCCTGAGGACCCCCTGCTGGCTCTCCCACTAAACCCCATTACACTCGCTTGCACTGATCCACACTCATACTTTGCTGCTTGCTCCAAGCCACAATTCTCTTCATGAAGGAAACAAGTTTTGTGTTTTTATTGGCAGAATAAGTCCGTATGAACAAGATTGAAAGACAAAAAAAAAAAAGATAAACATCTACCTCTCTCATCTTGTTTCATGGTTATTAGCTTGTAATGACCTGCACGATCCTGGCTCTAATATCCTGATTATCTGCCACTTGACACCTTTTTACACACCTCTCATACAGATGCTTATCTTTGATATAATCTGCTTTCATTTGCTTTGGAGAGACTTCAAGTATTTTAGGAAAAGTCTCAAAACAATACGACTGAAAAAAAAAGAAAAAGGAAAACCCAGAGAGAGCTCATGGTGATAATGTTCTTAATTCTGTACAATAATTTAGATTATGATGGGTGCCTTTCCCATTAGGTAAAGATCACAATCACCAGTAGCTAGTAATTAGAGGAGGACTCATGTTTCTCTGACGTCTCATTTTAATAAAATTACTTCCACACTTTAGTAGCTGTCAGATCCGCAGCTCTCGCTAACCTTCTTTTTCACATTTTCTATAGGAGGGGCTCTGTAATTTCACCCAGAGAGGATAGACTCCAGCTGTTGCTGTAAGAACTGATAGTTCACACTTCGTCCCCCCTCCACCTCCCACCCCACCCCCTCCCATGCTCAGTCTCCACCGAGCGGCACACCAAACGCCTGTGAGTAGAAATCACCTTTTGTGATCCATTTAAAGGGAAAGTGATCTTGAGGAAGCTGGCAAAGTCTGGCTACATCTCAACAGCAGCAGCACACAGTAAAACTGACACTAGACAGCAGGATATGTTTAACACCCGCCACTGTGTACACAGCCCGCTGGGTGTACACTGTACTGGAGCCTAACCAGGAGGAAAATCACTCAGTGGAAGCACTTCTCTGCCGCTGAATGGTCTGCGTTGCTTCGGATCCACCCCCAATGAAACAATCAGCAGTTCTTTAAACACGTATTACTCCTTTACTACAGGTCACTTATCCGCCGGTTATGCTAACGCCGCTGTACGCTGGACAGTTACATCACATGGCAGACACACACATTGATCGAACGGAGATGCGATGTGTTTGGATTTGTCTGTAGCTAATGGTAATCAGACAAATAGATCAATAGATTTGAACTAGACTTTGATGCTCCAGACTTCTGCCTTGAATGAAGGTCTTCATATTACCACCCACTAGACTGGAGCATATTATTCCTGCTTGTCTGCTCTGGAACTGAGCGCAGCGCTGGAACGGGGAGGGCGAATACACTGGAGAGGTTCAGGTCACTAACAAAGGGCCCTTGTCCTTGTAAAGTCTCTGACCTTTTTATCCTCACTTCCTTCCTGCATCTGAAATGTTTGTGCAGCACCTTTTTTTCCCCCCTCCCCTTTCAAAAATTCAAAGACAGAAATAATAAATACCATACAGATAAATAGTGTACGAGCTCAGCCTATATAATATTCCCTGTATATTGTTGGGTGCAGCACTGACTCTGACAGCAGGGCCACTGTTTGCTCAGGTTTGAGTGTGACGCTGCACATCAGTCATGCTTGTGTGTGTTACACTGAGAGCTGTTCAGGATAAAGTGCCGCAAATCCAGACACTCGAGTGAGTGAGGTCAGGCCATGCAGAGGGAATAACCAATAGATGACTTCTTGTTCCACTAATTCCTTACACAGTAAAACAAGCCTTCTTGGAAAACAGCCATTCCAATATGTCTATATTAAGACGGGAGCTTGAAAGCAGGGTAGTCCAACCCTCTGACCCGCCTAGCACACCCCACCCCAAATCCCTCCGCTCCAGCCCTCCTCCATCTCTCACTGCTCCTCCTGTCGTGGTTGGAGCTCTGGGTAAAACTGCAGGCTACTGTTTGCTTAAATACACTGGCTGGCATTTACTGGGTTTCTGCTGCTGCACACTCCTTTAATTTAATGTAGTTTTAGTATTAAATGTCGTAGGAATAATGGCTTCATAATAAAAGCTTGACATCAAGTTTGATGGAAAATAGTAAAAAGAAGAAGAAAAATAAAATTTAGAGTACAACAAACATATTTATAAATGACAAGTCAGCCTGTGTGTGGGAACACTTAAGTCATGCACTGATATAGAAAGATGGAAAAATGAAATGTGCTTATTAGAATTTGTGCACAAAAAGCAAATTGTACTTTTCTCTTTTTCTATGATAAAATAAATCTGTCAAAAAAAAAATTGCATTGTACAGAAATTAAACACCAAGCTTCCAGGCATGACCCTCTTCTTTAAAGCTTTTTATTGGTGTATGTTTAAGTGACCAGAGAGAGTTTTTATGCGACAGCTCTCTATTATGTTTCATTGTCTGTGTTTGACTCTGGACATGTTAAAAGCACACATTTAGATATTAGATCTAGTAAAAAAGGAAAAAGAAAGGCTGGCACGATGCATGTCATGAATTGTGTTCACACAGCAACACAAGCCTGAAATTGTCTCTTAAAAATACAGATTCTTTTCAACAGCAAATTCACTGTTATATTTCCAAAGCATATTAGCTCTTTTTTGATAGTAGGGGCATACATGGAAGGAAGAATGAATATTTTTTTTCAAGGTCTGGCCATAAAATTAAGGTTTGCAGTAAACTGGACAAATCCACGGGGACTCCCTCAAACAGCATGTGTAAAGACGGGAAAGAAGAGAACAGACATAAACAAACCCACAAGTGGGGTTTGGGGCCAGTATTATTATCCTGCATATATACATCCTCCTCGCTGTATGGAAATGGAAATAAGTGAAATGCCTCTGACCTCCTCAATACAGGGGGCGAGGGGGTTTCTAAAGAACATTGGACACGGGCTAGTCAGATAGCCAGCTACATCCATGTGATGTGAACAGGGCCGGGGGGGGGGAGTGGGAAATAGACGGATTTCAGTATGTGAGGCTTATGAAATAATGTGGCACATCATCTTCAACACTGTGTGGCAGAGAGCAGAGAGGCTTAGGTGCTCTGTCGGCCCACTGTGTTTCACAAAATAATGTCAGAGCCTCGGTTATATATTTCACTATGAAGCACCTTTAATTCCGTAATTCAATGTGTGTTTAAAATTCTGACGGTCCATCCTCTTTTCTTTTTTTTTTTTTAGTGATAAAGTTAATGAGAAAAAAGTGTCCTGTCTGAATGTGAAACAGTAGATCATCCCTAATTTGTGCGACAGGATCGTCCACACAATTTGACTGGGTTCACCCCCCCTCCTCTCTCTGTCCCGGCTGCCCTCCTCTCTCTCCCTCTCTCCCTCTCTCCCTCTCTCCCTCCCTCCCTCCCTCCCCCCACCATCATAGACTGAGGCTCTGTCTTCCTCATTACCTCCCAGCTGCTGGGGCCACAGAAAACAACAGAGCCCACTCTGTTGTTCAGCGAGAGAACAGTCCTGTCAGGAGGGACCAACTTTATTGGAGACACAAGTGTGTTGTCGAGACTTCAACCGTGGCTCGAATATCATCACCTGATGACGGGCGAGAAGAGCTGCAGCTTTTTGTGAGAGCTCAAACAGACAGAGGTGATGTGACGGCATGTTGGGGAAGATTGGATTCAGTGAATTTAAAGAATTTTCTAAATCAAAACTGTGTATTTTTAGAGGGGTGAGTTATTGAAAAACAAACAAAAAATTCTACAATTTTGATTCGAGGGAGGGGAAAAAAACCCAGAGTGGGACAAAATGGCTCATTCATTGTGTTTCTGTTAGGGAATGCTTGGACTCTCCTACACCCCAAAAACAAAAAGCTCCTTTTTTACGTTGGCCATGGGCTGAATGCTTTGCTTTGCCCACCCCAGCCCTAAGAAAACACGCGCCCCTTTCTCCCTGCCGGCTGCCCGTACACAGTAGAGCCTATTAATGCAGCTCCTTCTCCCTGTGAGTGTGCCCACTGCTGAGGAACGATGGGCCACGCAAAGCCAATGCAAAGACAAAACAGTTTGCACAACATTAGCAGAGAAAACACAGTCTCTGCAGTGAGGGAGAGGAAACTAAATCAACATCACACTGGAGGATGTGTTCTCTCCCTCAACTGATATTTTCCTTTTCCAGCGTTGGGTTACAATGGATGTTAAGTGTATGCGCTCTGCCTGCATCCAGGGGCCGGGTCTGCAGGCGCTGCAAACAGGTGCTTTATTGTGATATAAAAGTACTTTCATTCATCACGTGCGTATGTAAAGGATAGATGTTCACTTATCAGGATTATTGAACACCGCCGTTCACTTCACCTTGTCGGATTCCTGTGTGGCGTCAGTTATTCTCGTCGCTTGCGGAGGCTGATAGACGACTGGAAGTTTGTGTCGCACATTAAGCCGTCCCATGGCTGCTTAGCAAAAACCCTCAGGTGACTAATTTTAAGTAGACCCTCAGGTGTGATTTCACACATTACAGCCGCTCATGTGGCACCTCTCATATGGAGCCTCTTAATTATTGCTGCTTAAACTGCTTAGGTGTGTGAATACAAAGGCCAATTACACAAAGACATGGCTTTATTGTGTCATTTACAGCAATAATTGTTCTGTGTTTGTCTACTTTCCTACATCATTTGCAAAGAGAGAACACACATATGCATATGTTTCATGGCTGTGACTAAACAGACTCAATCATTTTCAAACAATCTGCTCATCTTTTTTTCTTCTCTTAAATCAACAATGTTCAAAAACCCTATAACTGCTTAAATAAATAGATGCAATTCATCTAGAATACAAACCTAAGGGGACAAAACCCACAGAGCCCAGCCAGCCTGCTCTAACTGTTTATAATCCTAAAGCAAGAATTAGTTTTTCCAGACAAATAGCATTACATACATCCACTTAGCTTCATTTGCAAACTATCACTGCCATTGCTGAGCCGGGGGGTTGTATCTATTACACCTTTTTGTGCATCATTAAGTTTTAACAGGGCGGCGATAGCTTTATTGTTTAAACTGCACACGACTTTATTTAACGTCAGTATTTCTCCCGCCTCGTGACAAGAAGTCACATTTCATAACTAATTGAATTGATCCCTCCTCCCCTCGCCGCCGATAGAGTCCACTAAATGGAATTATTTGTATCCAAGTGTCAATATATTAAATCACAGGGGCTAATGAGTCGGGTCACCGCTTTCTTTTATCTTCAGTCTTGCATGTGCACATCTTCATCAGCTAACAGTCTCCTTAAATGGTGGATGAACATGCTGGACTGAGCCTCCCTGGGCGAGAGCCAAGCCCGTCTGACTAGGCTGTTAATGCCCCCACATAATCCTACTAGCAGGCTAACACAGAGCTCTTCAACACAAGGGGAAGCACTGGCAGCACAGCGTCTCTACACACACACACCCGTGTGCACACAGCACCACACACACACACACTCTCACACTCACACACACATTATCATTTCCCTGCTCTATTATTCTCTTATTATCATGCTAACAGTTCCAATCTAGCTGTGCTAATTGGGGGACTTACACATTCTCTTTAACAATGTCTATTTTTGTGCCTTTTTTTTCACCAGTGCATTAATAAGTCTCACACTGAGAAAATCATTTGTGCCAGGGAGACAACAAAAGCATCTGAGAATACACAAATTAGCACTATTATCTTTGTGCAATTACCATACAGCCCTATGTTTATTTAAACTCATCTGACTGATTTAAAATATTTACCATAATGTTGTACTTTTGGAGCCTTTGCTTCTCTAAATTGCCAACTAAACAGAACGGGTGCATTAAATTACTGCGGTGGAATGGATAGCATGCATTTTCCTTTGTATCGTAATAAAGATGTGATTAGAAACAAGGCCGACTGAAAGTCAATTTATCCTACAGACCAGACAGCAGTTTAACAGAATCTGTTTTTGTTCATGCCGGGAGATCTGCTTAGATATTTGTGCAGCGCTTGATAAAGATTTAATGCTTCGGCTGTAGTTACAAGCTTTACATAAAAATGGTAACACAGTCCCCTCCGCAAAGAATAATGGTAGAAGCATTAGGGCTGTGTGGGGCTTTTGGGGATGGAGAGAACAGTTAATACAGGCAGATACAGGCCAGTTATTAGGGGGGAAACTGCTTCTCAGTGACAAAGACCTTGATGATTTATGTCGCAGCAGGTCTGTGAACCAGTCCTCGACGTACAGCAGAATGGCATCACAGTAAGAATGTGTGAGTCCTGTGGCATAACTAAAGCAGGAGATGGATTTTTATTGAAAGTCTGTGGAAAGACCTGATGATAGCTGCTGGTCATGCTAGACGCTTCACATCTAGTATGGCCATCTGTCGATGTCTCATATTTAGCTTGACCAATCTTGATAACATCTGCACCATAAAATCATAAAACATGTACACACGTACAAAAAGAAGTCGAAATCCAGATTTGCCGAGCTCATACAAATATTTCCAGAGGACTCGGAGTTTGGGAGCCTCTGCCAACAATGCTTCTAAAATGTGCTCTATCTAACTGCAATAGATTATGTCGGGAGTGGGAATTAGTAGATAATTTGCCATCACAATGTAAAAAATTGATTTCTTTTGGTGCAAACTCATAGCGTAGAACAGCGATCCCTGCCAGCATTAAGGAAAACCAGTGTGAATGTGCAGTGTTCGACTGAGAGTCTACAGCCGCTGGATACAGACGACACTTTTTTACAGAGCGTCCCCTGTGAATTCTCTGGTTTCTTTGTAACAGACGGAAATGGGAAATCCATGTGCAGCTGACTAAAACACACTGCTATCCAGGTTTTTTTTCCCCCTCCTCTTCTAAAAATATACTGGCTGAAAGTAAACAGCACCATGTAAGATAATTTTGTCTGTATCAAAGAGTAGTTATAAGACAAAAAAGGCTCTATTCACCTGAACTTAAAACTGCGTAACTACTAACTCTGTCTGGTTTAATCACCTACCTTAGAATAAAATGTCTGGAGTAACAAAAACACTAACATATCACAGAGTATTGTAGTTTCCCTGAGGTTAAGAAGAGGCGTCTGTAAGCGATGACCACGGCTCTGTCTGTTGTCCTTCGTTTCATCTCAAAATATATGCTTTGAAATCCGCCCCTAGATTGTCCACCCTAATAAACTGTGGGCAGCTAAATGCTGGCGTAAGTGAATTTCATCTTTAATCTTGGGACCTTTCGCATGTAGCCATTGAATGTCTGCATGTCCCCCACTGCTTCTTTACACCATTAAAGATACATGTGAGAAAGCCTCCAGCACTTTGAAGTTTGCAATAGACAACAATTTACTGGCCTTTTCTGTTTTAATCTCTGATTCCTCCTTTTAAATGGAGGACAGCCAGACTTTCTGTATGTGTGCATTTGTTGCGTATTTGTGGACAAAAGGTTAAAGGTATGATGCAGAGGCACAGATAATGCGTTGTGTACATAAAGCCAGTTCATGTATAGGTAGAGAACGACAGGTCAAAGGGAGATAAACAGAAACAGACCTGCTTTATGAACAGATCATATAAGGTTAAAGAAAAAAAGAGAAAAATAATCTTGTTGACAATGGCCTCCATAGAAATTTATCATCTCCCAGATCTTGAATCTCACAGTGTACTCAAGGCTGGTACATCAATGCCAAAGCCAATGCCAAATGACAATGTCATGATATTGTGATTATTTTTTATTTTTTTGATGAATTAAAAAGAAATTAAATCAAATGAAATGATTCGAATTAAAAAAAAAAGTCCCTCTGTTTCATCAGGGGAGCTCTGCTTTCTCCAGCCTGTTTGTGAAGATAAAGTTCACCCTGACCTTTCAGCCAATATTTATTCTCTTGATGTGTGTATCAATGCATTGGGTCCCTGTGTGTGTGCCTGTGTACTGTACACGATCACCTCTGTGCATGTGTATGAGTAACTGCATGAGAGTCAAACCACAGTCATTACCATGTGAGGTATAAGGGGACGTTGCTTGTGACATTACTATGGACCGTACTATCACTGGGGTTTTTACAGAGTCTCGTTGTGAGAGCATTATATTTCATTTTACTTTGATACACTACTCTGCTGTTATCACTTTAATTCTCACTTCTTCCTTTAACTCTGATGTACAGTATGTATCTACATGTAGAAAAAGAAAATGCCAGCAAACAGGGGTCAACATGCTGACGATCAATGTGATGGTGTTTAGCTGCTCATCTGCGGCCACTGCTCCTCTATTAGGAGCAGGAGGAAGTGGGTGTGTTTATGAAACAGAGCAGCAAAGGGGAGACTTGGCTAACACTGAGTGATGCTGAGCTGAAACAAATTAGAAAAACTGTGTTTTTCTTCTTCCACAGAGATAAGTAACTAGTGGGGCAAAGCAGCTCTCTGCTAATATATATGTTTATTGTAATATGTCTTATACAATCCTGAATGGTCCTTCAAAATTTTTCAACTAAATCAATTTAAGAGTTAATCTCATCCTGGGATTGAATTAGTGCCAAGACGATTTCGGCGGCGAGGATGGACTGAGGGAACACAAACAAGCTGAGGGAAAAACACACAAAGCCTTGAGGTTTAACTTTTGATAAGCCCCCCCCCTAACACTGCAATCAAAACATCTGCTATCTTAAAACAAGTGACATTGTAATCCCGAAGGACAAAGCCTAAATCTCTCGCGCTCTCTTGTAGGAGTGATGAGAGAAGGATAAAAAGAGAGATGGCTATTCAAAAGGGAAACTTGATTAAACTGCAATGCTGCCTTGCTCCAAACCTCACTCACTAAACCTCAATAACTACACACTTCTGACAGATTCTCTTCAATCCACATGCAAAAAAAAAAAAGAAAAAAGAAAACACACATATAATAGCATGCCAACAACAGTCTCCGGTTGCAATGCCCATGGTTTTATTGTTTGGACAGTTTACAGTGTCCACTGATGTGATCAGTTACGTGATCAATACGAGACCTAAGCATGAGGCTACCTCTTGGTTTTTCTCCCCGAGGCCAAAACAGAAGGACTTTGATGGCCAGTAGGGTCTCTAATAAAGTTTAGTGCTCTCCATGCTAAGAGTGGAGTAACTCAATCTCCCAATGCTGCTTACCTCTTCGCTAAAGGCCTGTGACATACAGGCTGGAAGCTTGTTTACAGAACTAATTAAGTCAAAGCTGTTATATATTAAAATGGCCGGGGCATTTTTAAGAGGCAGCAGTAATGAAAACAGAGTGGCAAAAAAATGCTTCACTAACTTGCCCCTGACTCTCTTTTATCTACTTTTGCTGCTTGGACATCACCACACCGGCTATCTGGAGGAACTAGGTTAAGGGAGAGACAACATGTACCGCTTCAAACGACTTACTCTTGGATAAACAATTTTGCACGTGATCAAACTTATTTGAAGTATAAGAGCGATCTCTTGTTTGTTCTCCGTTGGTGTTCTGTCTGAAAAGTGCAGCCAGCAGTGGCCGATGGGCAGACGAACAGATGGTCTGAACATGGGACTCTTTTGTTTAATTGTGGATGTGGCTTTTCTCTTTTTCTTTTTTTTTCTTTTTTTTATCAGGGCGGATCATCTGTGGCTCATTTGGCCAAGGGAGACTCTGACTAACTGGGCTCTACAAGAAAAGGACTTTACTTGTATCTCTGTTCAAGTGTTTGAAATGGATATTTAGAAGCATGTTCACATACACACTCAACCCTCTCCACCCTCTCCTCTCTCAAAACTATGCATTAAGGGGAATTTTCAGGTATCATTTGCCTTTAACTTTGTGATGAAAGCAAGGGCCTCTAAAAGTGAGACGCATTAGGGCTGTGCCCTTATGCTCAATGAGCATAAGTAAAGCACCCTCCATGATATGAGTAATACTAGCCTCTCAGTGGTGTGTAAGGTACTTGATTTTAGAGTGTTTTCTAGACAGAGTGTTGTGCTCTGTGCTTCTCTGTAGTGAAGTGTAATATGGCATCATTTTTTTCCTTCAGTCGACTGTCCACAGTGGAAGTGAAAGGTCCAGACTAGTGGCTCCTCAAGAACATGTTAACAGTATGGCCTTTCTCTTGCAAAGAGCCCTTGAAAGAGTCATTTTGATGTCATAGCAGTAAATCTGGTTGTTGTGCCAAATGCCTTTTTTAAAACCAGAAGTTTTTATAAGGACAAACTGTGTTACAGTATGTAGCGGTTTGCTGCCCTGTATAATACCGTAAGAGAAACTGCTTTTTAGACGGAAAGAAAAATAGTGTCTTGTGTGAGGAGTGGGTAAAGGTGATGGAGGAACCATTTATTTTGAGAGAGAGTTTGAAGAGGTAAATGAGAGGATGGGGAGTTGTCAGTTGGAGGAGGAGGTGTTGAATGGAGAGGGATGTGCCTGACCCAGCGGGGGGAACGTTCACTTCACACAGGCCGCCGTGCAGGCTCGCAGCCTTGACCACTGCCAGCCCCCAGCCCGGGGGTCACCCTGCGCTGTCTGGTTATGTCCAGTATCTTGCAGCCTGGGTGGTCTCAGTATCTTATATAGGACTCACTCACACAAGCATGCACAGTCAGGATGATCATGTCTGGGATGAGGTGCATAAGTTCAAAAGCAAGATAAACCAGTGGGAATAACTATGAGTGAAAATGAAGACAATGCCACCCACACTGCACAATGACATTCTGAGTTTCCGAGGCTGCTGTGCTGTGTGAAAGCATGCCACGTTGCCCTTGTGGGACCCAGTTGTTTCAGAGGCATTTACCAGCCTCTTTCATGTCCCCCACCTCCAGGCTCTTCTCCATCAACAGGACTCATTAGCTGTTGTTACTTTCCCCCCTTTTTTTGTTCATTAAGATGTGCTAATTATTCTCCTCCATATTTTAAAGCCCTCACGATTACCAACAGGCAATTAACATTTGATGAGAGTGACGAATGTTACTTTGACACAAAAAATTAAAGATAAAAAGACAAGCACTATAAAAAAAAAATACCATAGAAGATGAGAGGGGGATGCTAACATAAGTTAGCAATGATATTTACTTTAATGTCTAATTTTATTGATCTGTGCCATAATAGATCCAGACATTTGGCTCATGTTGACAGCAGTGGCGCAATAATTACATTGAAGATCGGGAAGTGTTGTAGTAATCAGCACACAAGAAGAGAAAGTGAGAGGTGTAAACAGGAACATATTCACTGACCTGGATCTGCTGCTGGAGGAGGTTGATCTTGTGCTGCTGCTGCAGAAGCTGCTGCTGTTGTCTTGCAATCTGGTTGAAATAAACAAAACCAAAAAAGATTCAGTAAATTAAATCATTCCTGATTAATCAAACACATATTAAATGGACACATGAGAGGAGGAGGAGGAGGAGGAACTAAAACGGTTTAATAGTTTTGTTCCAGTACCTGAGATGGTTGAGAAAGTGGGTTGAGATAGATGGTACAATAAAGGATGGCATAAAAAAAATATAGGAAAGAAGGAGGCAAATTGGTGAAGCAGAAAAATACAATTATTCCTCTTGTCTCGAAAAAATATATTCTTCTCACTAAATTGCTGCAAAAAAAATTCTTAATGAACATGAATCAAAATCAGAGGTAAAGGAGAATGAACGATGATGAAAGCGGTTACGAGCGAGATAACTACTGTAGCACGAGCGGCGTGTTGGCGAGTGACAGAGGTCTCTGCCACCCCCGAGTGACGAGCAGCCACGCCGCAATCCCCTCTTCATCCCAGCGGTCCCCTCTTTCTACATGCACCACTTCATTGAGCGTGACAACCTAGTTTTAAGTGTCATTTAATTTTCATTTTTAAATATAATTACAAAGTGTTCACTGTAAGATATCGGTCGTCTGCAAATGTGTCAAGATTAATTTGTGCTGGCTTCCTCACGAGTGTCAACAGTTAATTACTGTGTTGTATCTTGATGGCTTGATGACATTCTAGCTCTCAGCGGGCTCTCTCGCTCTCCCTCTCTCCCTCTCTCCCCCCTCTTCTCTCTTCGTTTTATTAATATTCTTCTATTTCAAAATAAGATCAAATAATAAAATGTCCTCTATCACTGTTCATTTGTGCTGCAATGTCCACAAAGCCCCGCACACAGCCGAGCGTAGTTTGCAAATGAACATCATTGATTGGGAAAAAAAATCAATACTGTTAATGTATTATTAGTGTACTATGTCCAAATGCATCACTCCAAGGTATATGGTCTATCTCTTCATTTAACACAGGAGGCTCTGAGAGTGTGCTGAGAAAACTCTGAGTGAACTCCTTGCTGATAATTGACTCATAGCCATTAGGGTGGCTGGTGATAATAAAAGTGTCGCCCGTGTGGATAGTTTGTGTCCTTATTTCTTCCCCGACATTAACACACTTCATGGCCTCTGCTAATTTGCTGATTTGTACAATATGGCTCATTGGCCTGATTTGTGCTGCAAATCTAATGCCAGGCTTGTTCTAATAGGAGTCGATTTATAAGATATAGAGGGACTTCCATGTTTAATATAACGTTTAATTCACACATTCCGTTGCATTTGTTAGTACAAGTCATAATAACATTTTTCCTACCACGCAGCATAAATGTGGGCGAGAGAGCATGACCGAAATATCTGAGGCAATATAGAATATCACATCTCCAAATTCATAGTGAGGTTTTATTGGCATATTTCAGCCATGAAAGTTAATATGAAATAGAGATTTAAGTGAGTTTTTTTTCTCTTTTCTTTTTTCCAAATGTATTTAATGGGGTTTATTATAGGGATGAAAGGGGGATATAGAGTAAACACGTTTAAAAGGGAGATAGGAGATGGGTGTTTGAAAAAGAAAGAATGAAAAAGAAAGCAAGAAAGAGAATACATGTGGTTAGAAAATCTATTTGCTGAGGGGAGAAAACCTCACAAAGACAGATAGTGTGAACGCGAGCAGTTACCTGCTCCTGCTGCTGACGAGCTAACTCCATTTGCTGCCTCTGTTTCTCCATCTGTGAAGCAGCGAGTTTCTTCTGTTCGTCGTGGGCAGCCAGAAGCTGCTCTCGCAGGCTGATCAGCTGGGTGATCATCGTGGAGAGCTGGTGCTCCTTTTCTGCCAGGCTCTCTGGAGTCCCTGGTGAGGGGGGAGAGGGAGGGAGAGCAACAGCGTCAGGAGCAGAAAAACTGAACATAAACTATGAAGGCTGATTCGTAAATACATATAGGCCTATATATGGGCATGTGTTTTGGATACCTGCTGGAAAAAAGTGCACAAAAAAGTTTCACAGTGGGCCATGGCTAAAGAAGCAGGGTGTAGATGTTATAAGAGCCTGCAGAAGACCTTGGTAATTGTATAGTGCTGAATATAGACAAGTGACTATGCTGCACCCAACAGTCCCTATATTATGCTTTTGTACTGAACACAATACGTAGTACAAAGAAAACCACACAGGCAGCAAGCAACTGCAGTGAAGTCACTTAAAAGTATTAAGGTCACATACAGTCTGGAGCCGGCTATTTTACTGTAGCTGGTGGTCACAGCTTTCATTGTTCCCAACACATAGACAAAGTGCTGCAGGGAGCTGTCAAACCGAGGTGGCAGCTTATGTCAGACTACCGGGGGTGAATATAAAGAAAGTGTTGAGAGTCAGTATTTGCACTGGCCTCCGAACTGCACAATTCTTCATTATATGACCAGTCCAGCAGCACATTAGAGGAGGAGCTGCAGCTTTTACTGAAAGAAACGGGCAAACCTGTGAAAAAGACAAACAAACAGCACCGTAACCTCTGGTGTTTACACGACGACGATCATCAGTAAAGAGATTTGTATCATAATCAACACTGAACAGCTCACTCTTTATTTTATTATATGTGTAGTTACCTTAAAAAAGAAATGCAATGACAGAGCAATAGACTTACTTCTCTGTCTACAGTCACATGTCCACACTGTGTGTGATAGAGAGAGCAGCTGCACTGCTCTCTCCCTCCGCCTAATCAATGCTAAGTGATCCTACCATTGACTTACACAGCCAACATAATTGCCAGTGAGAGGCTAGACAGTAACTCACTCTCCTCCCACTGCACTCCTGTGTGACAAGCTGATCGGGGGAACATACAAGAAAAGAGATGGGAAAACCGACAGAAGCAACAGAGAGAGAGATAGTGAGACAGAGAGAGAGAGAGAGAGAGAGAGGGAGAGGGAGAGAAGGATAAAAGCCCAGAGATCCAGATAACAGTACAGTGAAGTCTGGCCGGGGGCCAGCGCGAGCTGAATTCTTTCCTGGGTGTCTTCCTCTCGTCTCTGGCCACATCTGTCTTGAGTTTCTCCGAGAGCTCCCATGGGCCCTCTCCACTCAAACTATTTTAATTTGACTAAACACCTGATTTATTTTATCTCTCCGATGAGGAAAGCCGTTTGTCTTAATAGGGCCTGTCAACCTCCAGATCCCATTCAGGGCAATTTACTGGCACGCTTGTCTGAACCTCGGTTCGCCTCACTCTGCCTCCGCTGCCTGCTGCAATGGAAGAGAGCTGCAATTCTCCATTTATCCTCCTAACGAAAAAAAAGCACCTAAAAGCAGCTATTCATTGGCCCTGCGTGCAGTTTCCAAGGCCTGAATTGACTTCTTATTCACCCGACTACACTTGTTGTGAATGGCTTATCTGTAAAATTGATACAATCAGCACCAATTTTATTAACCTTTGGCTGTGTCCATGAAGGAGCTGCCTTTACAGATACATCAGTCGTTGTCACAATAAATCATGGCTATCAATACTGTAGTGGAAAGAAGGGAGGGACGAAAGACAGAAAGAAACAAAGAAGGACAGCAAAAGACAGAGGAATAGAGAAAGGACAAAAAAGAAAGAAAACCATCATCCAGGTGAGGATGTGGACCAGGATGGAGTAGCTTTGACTTGGGAACCAAATATCTATAGTGAGTGCATCCGCCCCAGTCTGTCTTATTGTGTAAAAATATATAAGAATTGCAAAAGTAGTCTGGAATATACAGGATATATATTTTATTTATGTCTGTGTGCATGAATGTGCAGGGGGACTGGGCCCACTGAAGGGTCTGGTGGTCCGGTCTCAGTGTGGAGAGCTCACTTCTGCCTGGACACCAGAAGAATACTAACAGAGGGCCCATTGTTTTGATGCTGAGCTGGATTGTGGGAAGTCAGAGCTGCCCCCTGCACTACAGTCTGGACCTCCCCTCTGTACTAATTTTGATCATAATTATTGAACATTTTAGTTTTGCCTTTTTTTTAAAGAAATTATCAGATTAGTGCAGAAAAAACATTTAAACACAACTTTTGGCATCCCCATACATGGTAACATGGAGGAAGAGTTTCACCTCCGAGACTATACGCAGCTTAGTAGAAAATCAAACTCATGTGTTTTTTGTTGGCTGGTTAGTGTAAAAAATCTCTTTCTTCCTGTTTTAAATTATGGATCAGCTTTAAAATCCAGATAAAACTTTTATTGGGTGGTGCAGAAGAGGAGAGTCGTGGTCTGTGTCTAACCAGCCCGCTGACAAAAGAGGCCGTTTCCTGCATATTGCATGGCTTTTAACAGCAGTGGGGCTGGGGTCTGCCCGTTAACATGTCTCCTCACATTGCGCTTCCGACGGCAGACAGACAGCCCAGAGATGCCTTGGCGCTACATAAACTGGCCCAGACCCTAACATGTTGTGACATCCTCCTGTTAGACGACTGAGGCTCAGTAGGACAATACCGGCCCGACAGAGGAGGAAGAAGATCCCAGGAGTGAGTGGTCAAGCTGTGCTGGCGCTCTTCTTGTTTTTCTCGCAGGCCGCCGCTGTGTGAACTTCAGATATGTGAAAATCGACAAATAGGAGGAGACGATGGTAAAGCGGCGTTGTTCAATTTCAGCCCATTCAGCATTCACCTTTTGAGATTCCTGCCTCTTTTAAACGTCACAAAGTAGGGCAGAAAACATCAACGGGTGACTAAATAAATGATAAGAGGAAAACAAGCAGAGCCACGGTTGCTTGGGGAGGGATGGGGGTATTTGAGCCTTGGGGTCTTTGGATAAAAGGCACTTTGTAGGGGTGCGATTTGTTCTGTCCAATACCCACATCTCCCTCTCTCTTGGCTCCCTCCTCTCTGCTCTAATCAAGCAGTCTCTAATTTGGGTTCCAAGTCCAGTACCGGGGAAAAAGAAGGAGGCTTGTTACTTTGAAGAGTCCCGAGTGAATAACACAGATAAAAGATTCAGGCACAAAAAAAGAAGAAAAGCGAGGGAGGGTGAGGGTGAAAAGGGGGAAAATCACAAGGCACCCTATTCTCTCCCCTTCCTTTGGTTAGGACAGCTGAGCCATTATGACCAGATCTGAATTGAGTTTTTTAGCGCCAGAAGACTGGAATTTCTTTGTCTCTCTATCAGTCAGCCATTGTGGATGCTTCCATATGCTGCGAGCCCATCCTAAGTAAATTAGGACTTGTCTAAATGCTACGATTGTACCAAGCTGTATCCACACACACAGTGCACATAGCTTGAATGCCTTGCGTGCTGAGGCTCTTTCTCTCCGCTCTCTCCTAAAGTGTGTGTGAATGTGGACACGAGTGTGTACAGATGTGTGTGTTGCACGCTGCTCCGATCGATAAAAGGTACATGCCTCTGAGTAAATGCACACGTGTGTGAACTCTGCGGTCATCTGACCCTTTGTCCATTCTTTCAGTGGGAAACACAAAGAGCCAATTGAGTAGCAGCTAATAGCATCTATTGGTACCTTCTTTGGTGGTGAAAATCTTTTCTGCTTGCAGACCTTTCTCCAAAAACCATGAAAATGCTTCCACAAAAGCATGAATCGCACGCCGGTGCTTTGTATCAAATTCGTTTTTTGTGATACTGAACGTGACTGAAACATTTTATCCTTTGGTGAGAAAAAAATATGTCGTATTGAGGATCTGCACTGGCAGCAAACCAAGCTGGAGTAACTCAAACTATAGCTTTATGATATCCCTTTGCTTTTAACTGCTTGTTCATCAATGCCACGCAGCCATATGTGTTTCCAGTAATATGGTGTTAACATGTCTCCATGTCCTGCAACCAAGACAATATGAACAGCAGCTGCTTTACCTGGCGTGCTGCCTCTGCCATGATATAAAAGCTGTTAATCTTGCCAATAAAACCCCATTAACAAGCATGAGCAATGACTCACATTGCGCACATGTCATCCACTGGCAGCGGTGACTCTCAGTCCCTAAGCTTTTCTATATGTAATGGAGAGATCTCACTGAGAAACTCACCACCACCTTTAAGTAAAAGTCGGATCCTCTCAAAAATTTTAAAACCACTCTAACATATGTTCTTGAGACTTTAAACGGCTATTTACTTTTCGGAAATGCTAATGGACGTCTGGTGTTATAAGCCTCTTATGGTGTATCTATAAGTCTGCACTCATGTGTGTGTGTGTGCATATATACTGTATTTGAGTTTTGACAGATGTGATTATAATCATTTTAATGGCTCAGCAAATGATTTTTTTTTTCAAATAAATACTCTGATTGGCATGTGGAGAGGTTATTAATAAAAGCACACTTCATCTGCTGTGGTTCTGCTGTTCATGCTGAACACCGATGGAGACTAATATTTTGATGATAGAGGAAGCTTCACTCTTCAGTATAATTATGCTAATGTAAAAAGCTCCAGCACTTCACTGTCTGTCCGTGACACGGGACAAGGTACTTCATCAAAGCCAAGATAGAGGCTCGACCCTCACAGATAACTCCACAGGGAATGCCACTGACCCTGAAATTCACACTGAAGGCGAAAAAATAACTCAACACAGAAACTTTACTTCTGTCCTTTCAATAAGTGAACTCGTCATTCTTCTACTCTGTTATACAGTGCGACAAACCAGAAATCCTGACCCCACGGAGAGCGTTGCATGTGTGTGCATGGCAGAATATAGCAAAGATCATTACAAGAGAACAAAGATTGCCTCCATTCCACTTTATTCATCTCCCATGGCCTTTATGATGATGAGTCTGACCCCTGTCCCCTTAAATTATAAAAAGCATACACAGTTTTCAAGGCCCCTATCGTACAAAAGGTGCGAAGCCTGTGAGACAGTGATCAAGGCAACAGCTTACTGTCTGCAAAACCTTGGAAGTGAATTAGGAGCTAGATGTTATCTCATTCTTTTCACAGCACATTTATTCATCGGCCTTATCTATACAGCTGATAATTAAAGCAGAGCATACCTGTTTCCTTAGACTGTGCAAAAGGGGATCTTTCAAAAGACTCGGAGACCGTTGTCTCTGATGGATAAATGTTTCAACGGTGTCAGTGTTTTGTCTGGGTTTAATCCAGATCACAAGTGATGGACTGAAAAAGCTGCACAGGAAGCAAAGAGAGCTGAGACCAGTGTAGGTATTCACAAAGTAACATACAAGAACACCTACTTTAGTTCTCAAGCTGTCAAGTCGTTGACACACACTGACATCTATCTAGTGCGTCTTTAGTAATAAGGCGCTGTACCATCAAGACTTTGCTTTTGTTACAGAAACAGTGTACTAGAAATCTGTCCTGCTACATTTTTCTCTGTGTGAAACTGTTTCCTGACACTATTTATATAACCAGAAGTAAAAAAGCTGCACATGAAATATACAAAATAAGAATAAATATAGTTTTAATGATGCACTTACGAAAAAGTAACAGTGTTATTGAGCCCCCACCTTCAAGAGGAATAAGATCTAGAAAAAATGTCAAAGCTAAAAGTCTGAAAACGTCTTGTTTCCATTCTTGCAGGGTCAGGGATCATCCCTAAAATCCAAATACTGGTTCACATCTACAGTATAGTGCTAATGTAGAGCAGGCCTTCAGCAGGTTTCCATAACAGTGGTACAGTTTGCTTTGCTGAGTGAAAGTTGATAAATATTTTTGCGTATGTTCCCCTATAATAAATGAAATATGTGTTTTTTTTTGTCAGCTGCATAAATGTTTTACATTCTGTGCAGATGAAGACAGGATTAATATTCTTGTTGACGTGAAACGTATTATACAACTTTAAAAGTCATTAGTTAAACCAGGACAAACCGCTGGAATATAATTCACAACAGAAACAGAGAGAATTCTGCACCTATCACACACACTCACTCTCTTACACACACACTCAACACATTCCCAAACACACATACACAAACACTCGAGCACAGCACTTCCTTCTTTACCTCCATTGCCACAAGCTAAATTCCTCAATTCATTAGAGGAGAAAAACACACAGTCCAACACTCTCATACATTCATCTGGCAAATGTGGCCTGAGGAATAATGATTTACTGTGGCTCATATTTCACCTGAGTGCACAGGGCAAACAGTTGACTGAAGTGTTGTGGAGAAAATGCTAACTGAGGCATTTTTTTTTTGACTGGAGCAACTGGACAGATAGTGTTTTGTGCTGTTTGTGTGTGAATGTTTTTGTACGTTTGGGTAAATATAATAAACATAATATTCATATACAGTATGTTGTGAAAACACACAGGCCATTTGAAATCAACCGCTAACACAAAATACGTGTTTTTCTAAAGCGACAGACAGTAGTCGGTGTCACCGGGTGGGAACGTACGTGTGTGCGCACAGATACAGCGCTGTATACAATCTCACAAAAGCCTCGCTTTATGGAAGCCATTAAGAATAAAGTTAAAAAATTTAAAGTGAATAATCGTGTTTTGAAGCTAACCCCGTGTGGCTGAACAATATGGGCTCTGTGTTCACACAGTGGAGTCCTTTCTGTCTGTGCAGGAGTGAAGCCAGCACAGGTAGGGCCAGCATCAAATCAGTCTCAGCTGCCGCCCTGCCTCGCCCTGTGTTCTCCTCCTAAAGAGCTTCCACTTATCTGCCTGCCACAGGACTGTCTGTGTGCACCCAACCACTGTCATGTGGACACCATTCTCAAATTGATTGTGACAGTGCAAGAGTCCTGATTTTTCTGCTTCAGAATTCAAGCAGCCGTTTCAACGCTGGTGTAATGTCGAGCTTCTTTTTTTTTTTTTTCCTTCTTATTTATATTTATTTATATATTTTTTTAAACCAAATTCCAAGAGAATGAATACAGCTTGTGTTCCAATTTAGTAACTACATATTTTCCTCCAGTTTGAGTAAATGCTTGAGTATTTTTCTCTCTCTCTCTCTCTCTCTCTCTCTCTCTCTCTCTCTCTCTCTCTCTCTCTCTCTCTCTCTCTCTCTCTCTCTCTCTCCTTCTTCTCCTTCTTCTTCCCCCAACGGGGGGCTGGGAGACTGGCACTCAGCAGGGAAACTTAAACAGCTCTGTTGAGTATGAGGCTCAAAGACCCTGCACACAGCAAGCATGCAACAGAGAGCAACCTTATCTACCATGGGACACTGTGTGTGCTATATTTGTATACATTTCACACAATGTATAGCCTATGTGTGGATATACATACATCCATACTGTATATACACTCTGCAATTATGTATGGGATTATAAGTATTTCGAGTCATGTGATGAAAGGGGGGGGGCTTCATGTTTTTTTTTTTTTTTTTTTTAAGGAAAAGAAGAATCTCTGAGCTGTATAATTATAAATGTCGAGTCAAGTATCCACGTCAAAAATTGTTTTCTCTCTCTCTCCCTCCCTCCAGCACTCCTCCTACCACCTTGCCTCCTATTATCTGCTACTTTCTGTGGTTTGGAGCCCTTCCAGCTGGCCTCCCTTTCTTGCTCTGTGGTTTTGTTCGGGAGATTTCATCTCTCTCCTCATCGTTCCTGCAGATTGACAGCTAAGCTCAGGTATGAAAACAAACAGCTCTGGAATTGACTGGTGAAAAGAAATCCGCCACTAATGCTCCTTCACAAACTCTCCTTCTTTTTTCTCTGCCCCTGTTGATGCCTAAGCCCTCGCAGCTTACAAGAAAAAGGTGGTAGAGATTTGAAATCATTAACTCTTAATAACACCGTTCTACATGTCTGACTTAAGAGCGCTTGCCTCTGCTGGATTATCGCTCCTGTTGTCAACCAACACTCAAACCCCGAAAAAATGTTTTAACCTTCGGAAACGGCACATTATACACGGCCAAACACCCTCCTGACAATAAGGTATAATTATAGATGTGTCATCTGTAAGAAGTGCATGCTTGGCTGGGTGAGCAGACTTTGAAAAGCAAATCTCTGATGTTGTCGATACAATTGTTCTGTTTTGTTTGTTTACTGTACGTGCGTGTTCACCTCGGCAGGATAAAGTATTCGGGGCATGTTCCGACAGAGCGGCAGTAGAAGAATGTCTCTCTCTCTCTTCATGGGTGAGCCCTCAGGTCAGATTCTGTCACACTTATTGTTTTGCATTTTTATTTGATTTGTAAGAGCGAGTCAGAAATGATTTCCTCACCAGTCAGATTCCAGCACTGTGCCTCTACAGTAACACCACGGCTCATCTCTCAAGGTTTTGATGGAACATTGTCAAAAGGTAGCCTACAGAGGTGCTGTGTATAATTGGTTTAAGAATTGGTGAGCGATCGGCACGGAATATACAAGGCCACGCTGCCAGTCCTGTACTGTAGTCTCTCTGTGTCTGAATGTTTGTCTTTATACTCTACTTTCTTTTTTATCCATTTGAAACCTACAGGCATGTTTGCCTTGTGTGCTGATTTTAACCTAACAATTAATGGAACCTCTGATTCCTCATAACACTTTAGATCTTAATCATAAGGTGTTTTCTGCTTGGTACCTTTGTTTGTGTTTTAATTAAGTGGACCTTGTGCGTCTCCAACCCTGGGCTTCTTTTTAATTGCCTGTATTTACATCAGGCAGACATCAAACGCAGAGAGAGAGACATTTGTAAGGGGGAGCACAAAGCAGCCCTTTGAAATGTCTACAGTCATATGAAATGGCATGCTAATTAAAAATCTAAGGCTGCCACTGTGATAGGAGAAGCATTTATATTGGTAACTGTGGTGTATAGACTGTCTCCATAACTCATCAACAGACAGAGGCCATAGTGTTTATTATCAGACTCCCTACCTGTTTACAAACCACCAAGTAACCTTCCAGTTCCCATTCATCAGAAGAAATGCCCTGCCTGTAATTTAACAGACCAGCTTTCAAAAGGCTAAATCATTTTAAACATTTTACCCAGTGCACTTTGATCTACAGTGGCATACAGTATACTAGGGCAGGTACAATGAATCTAGTTTACCAAGCGGTGATTTATCCTTCAGTTCATTAAGGTTATTGCCAATGAATATACTTATTAGAACATTCAACAGCCTCCCCCCCCCCCTTTCCTCTTGCAAGTGGAGAAAGTGTAATTCAATAATTAAAACCAAACACTAGTTTTATTTATGTGTGTCACACATGTTTTGGGAAAAGAAACAATTAAGCAAATGATCAAAATCACCTGCACAGCAGTAAAACCAGCTTTCTTTATAGGTCAGTGAAAACCATGCATGAAATGATCATTTAAAAAAAAGCATTTCAGCACTTTATTGGGAATGCACTAAATTCATATTGTTGATGAGGTTTTTGGAAGAAATAAAAACAAGAGAGAAGTTGTCTGATAAAATAATCTTGGAGGGGAGAGCACAGGATCCAGTGACAGCCTGGTGTTATCAGCCAGCTGGTATATTGTGCTTCCCTGTGCTGTATAAACACGCCAGCTCTCAGTAACAGTCAGTGCTAAGGACTGAGCAGCAGCAGCCCGGCCCATCCGCGGCCCACCTTCATGCTGTCATAAACAGAGATTTTTTGGGGGAGTGCGGAGTTGCGCTCTGCCGTGCAGCACTTGATACGCGGCGCAGGGCGTTCACTGTTAGAGTCAAGACATTCCACTCGAACACAGGCGCACCGAGGAGACGACTCCGCATCATCTCCCTCTCCGTACGCCTCCCCCCCCCCCCCTCTCCCTCTCTCTCTCTCATACTCTTACTCTCATGCTCTGTTTACATCGAGCACGCTTTGGGTTCAGCAATTACCAGAGCGGCATGAACGCACCGCATGTGCCAGCCGCACACATGAGTCGCTGGGCTCAGGGCCGTCTGAAGGGACAACAACAATAAACTGCTGACAAGCTCGGAGCGCCTCCGAATGGGTCTAAATGGGCTGGAATTTCGAAGACAGCAGTTTGGACAGAGTTGGGCATTCCAACAAAAGATAAGGGAGGAGAGAAATGAATGAGGAGGGCAGCCAAAGGCCTTTGTTTTATTTCGCAGTACAAGGCTGTTTCTGAGATTATACAGTACATAGATTATGTATGTCTGATAGGAATGAGGGACTTGTTAACACGGCTTAAAGTGGTGTTTGTGTTGTAAATCTGCTCGGTTTTATGCAATGGTTGTCGTCCTACCTTTTACTTCTGCCAAAAGTTCACTGGTGTTGAGCCTCTCCATCTTCTCCTTCCAGTCTTTTGAAAGAAGTTTCTCCATGCATGAGGATTCTGCACAAACGATATATAACAACATATGGATGAGTAAATTATCTTCGAGTGCTTTTTTAATAGTGAAATCATCTGTATGGATTTTGTTTTTTGTTTTTTTTAAGTGCTGCGAATGTTGTGGATCTCTATGTCTGTTCGCTTTAATTTAAAGAAAGATGATATCAGATGAAAGAGTGCTGTTTTATTTGATGGTAGTGCACGGCGAACATTCAAAGAGACTCGGCCTGTCAGTCGGGAGATGAGCTAAGGGTGGAGTGAGAAAGGGAAGCGGCATTGTGGGGGATAGCATAAGGGCAGAGAGACGCATTAAGTGGGAGGCAAAGAGTGAGACTGGGTACGTCCGAGCGTTCACAGAGCTGCCAATGATGAAAACAATTAACATTTGTCCAGCAGACAATGAATCAGAGGAGGAATGGCTGCAATCTGCCATGCTGTCGCTGGGGTAGCTGATAAAGAACACACTGGGCCAGCCGACCCAGGCCTCCACCATCCCTGCACCGCTTAGGGGTCAGCCTGTTCCCATCAAACACCAGCAGCATGAGAAGGAGCCTCCACCCCTCCACCTTGAGCTACTGTCTCTACAAACCGCCTCCAATCTGAACCACATCAGGACATTTAGTATATAGCTAACTAACGTATTGTAAAACAGGCTTTTACATCAAAATGCAAAAGCCTGGGGGCATAATAATAAAAAAGAGTCTAACCACATACCGAACCTAAAAAAGAGACACTTTGTAAGCATGTTAATATTTCAAATGAAGTCACTGAGGAGTTTGTTTTCTCAGTCTGATCTAGCTGTCACGTGTTTCCATGTTGCACATAATGTGAAATGCAGACTGACAAACAGGGATACAGCCTGTCACGCGATGCAGCATTGTGGACTCTTCCACTTTCTCCATTATCACCCCTGACATCAGACACAGAAGATTTATACAGTTCAGAATGTATACAAGTGTCGTTTCCTTTTATCCCGCTGTAACATCTCTTGCCCTTCGCTTCCACAAACCAAACACTGTTGCTCTCTCTGACAAACACACTGACTTCAGAGGAACTGGGAGTAACAGGGGGTCAGTGGTTCTTGTGGCCTTGTTTAAGGATGGCTTTCAGAGAGATCAAGCAGAGTGACCATTTTGTTTGATTGTCCACTTCCTCCAATGTGATGGGGGTCGACAGGACATCTTCAGCCCAGGGTCATTATAACATTACTTCTGCTTTATTGACTTTCCAATTCCCAACTCACAGTTTGTCCCCTTGACCCTAAGAGAGGGAGAGAGAGCAAAAGGCTGTGTATATTGTATGTGTTTGTGTGTGTTAACTCCCTGCATGGCACAAAGATCACAGATCTTAAAACAGGGGTTAAGGGCACGGGGGAGTAGCAGCGCCTCTTCCCTCGGTGAGGCAGCTTCCTCTCCCAGAACAACAACCTCCCCATACGTAGTAATCCTCAAACAGACAGAACAACATCGGTGCTTGACATTTCTTTCTCCCCTAAAGCACAGAAAACGCCTTATTTCTACAGTGGCGTAAAGGGGAATTAAACAAACACTGTCAACATATGTTGATATGTACACATATGCTCCCTCTCTCTCTTGCGCGTACACACACACGGAGACACGCACGCTTTCATCACAGATGCTGCTCCAGCACTTGATCATTAAGGAATGCACCAACTGTTGGAGATAATATGGTGCCAGCTTCCATTCTACTCCAGTCCTCCCCCTCCTTTCCACCTCCCTCCCAGGAGAGACGCCGCTCCCTCAATTCTCCATCCCCTCCGCTGGGCCAAACACGACCTGCCAAGTCCTCCAACAGGAGAGACTACAGCTGGAATGCACCGCTGTCCTCCCTGCCTTCCACCTGGGAGAGGTGAATAATGACCAGGATTAGTCTATAAAATAACTCTCAAACACCTTCCAGTGTTCAAAACGACGCGGACAAAACAGGCAACCAAAAATGGATTTGGTGAAAGCAGAGCAACTTTTTTTTGCGCAGGCGCACTCGAGGAAAACAGTAAATGAGTCAGATGTCTGGCTTTTTTCAAAGCACCCTTCCACAGCCTAGTTTTCAGAAGAATTTAGATTAATAGGAGGAATGCTATTTCAGTTTCTAAAATGCCTGTCTGTTTTCTCTGGAGAAATTATAGATGCCAATGGAAACACTGGTTAGTATCAACATAATAATTACTGTCAGGTTATGACACAGAGAAAATCAAGTTGATGCACACTGTATTCACCATAGAATAACACATTATTTATGATCACTCTTCAACAACTTCACTGGGTATCAAACGCCGGTAGATTTACAAGGGAAAGGCGAAACGTCATTATTTAGGACGGTTAATAGCGAACTTCTGAAGTTTTTAGTGTAAAGAAGAGTTACACACACTTGTCCTCTTAAAGTAGGACATCACATACTGGGGAATTAGCTTAAACAAGAGAAGAGTCCAGTGAGTTTATTTTTATTTTCCTATGGGGGCTCTTAAATCTCTCGCACCCCCTCCCCTTCCATTTCTTTCCCTCCCCCTCTCGAGATAAAATGCTCTGTGGCTGGGGAGCAGGCCATTCAGCTGGGATGAGAATGGAATGAAAACAATAGCCCTTATCAGGCTCTTATTTACATTTTCCCAGCGTCCCTGCAGTAGACAGCTTGGCTTGTCACCAAGCCCAGATCGCCCCACTGGACCCAGACCAACTTCCTCCAGCCCCAGCGATTCCAATGGTCCCTATGGACCCTCGCCTGGCACAGACCCCCTCCGCTCTGCAGCTAGCACAGATAGCAACATACAAGACAAAACTACTGGAGTGTGCGTCCAAGACGTGTTCCCATTGAGAGAGGAATGGTTTCTGGACTACTAAGCCCGTCTGGGTCTCATTGTCTCTTCTCTGGGGCTGGTGCTGTATAGCTGGAAAAATGCACTGAATCCTTTCCCAAGATTTTTTTTTTCCAGCATTTCCAAGTGGCACTCAAAGAAAGTGAATAGTCATCACTGATTTAATACGACCAAATTCAATTTGTTTATCTCCTATCAGCGCTGTCATCTCTTGTGTACAGGTTTTCCTGTGCAGGTATCTCTGATTGTGTTGATGTGGGTGAACAGGCGCGGGGATTGAGACGCCTAGAGCTGAGATGAGTCGGATAGATTAGGCTATAGCTTCTTTTTTTTTCTTTTTTTTTAAAAACTGTATTAAAAACAAAGCTAATGATCCTCATAAATCTCAACAAAAGAATGTTACTGGGTTGATGTGTGACATAAACAAAGCTTTCAGCACCTGGTAGTCAGAGCAGCCAGAATATCATGTTCACTGTAAACCACAGTAGTGAAGCTACGAGGCAGGTTCATACAAATATATCTGTCCTATATCTTTACTCACTGACAGGCTTCAGGGAAAGTCGCTAACAGATAGCTGTTAGCTCACTGGCAAATCAACACACTAACTAATTATCGTCTTCATTGTTCACGTTGTACGACAAAATGCGTTTATTAAATCTTGTGCTAGTTAGCCAGTGATTTCTGCGGTTGAGAAGCGAAGGTAGAGGAAAAGTCGTTTGCTAATTTCTGTTTTTATTGCGGCTCTAAACAGAGCAGGGCATTCAAACCATCATTGGAGACGGTCGAAAAACTCAAATCACTGAGCGAAACACCAACTACACAAATAAACACAGTTACAAACAAATCAAATCTTGTCACTTTGGAATTGGATTGGACGGTAATAAAGCAGATCTTAAAAATTCATGACACACTAATTTTCAAATGGCTTTCCAGATTGCCATGGAGACATGAAGTCCAGTGTGTGTATAAAAAAAAGTTCACAAATATACCAATGATGCTTTGGGCAAAAAAAAAAAAGAAATAAAGAGGCCATCTTCACTTTTACATATCAATGTTTTCAATCGCTAAAAGGTTTAATCTATTAAATGTGTTGATGCAACAAAACACGCCATCATGTTGTTTCAAAAGACCGTGACTGCTTCAAAGCTCAGAAATGGTTTGTTACAACACGCAGCAGTGGGTGTTTTATTACCCTGTGTTGTCAGCAGTGAAAATGCTTCAACTGTCTGCCACCACAGTCTGAGCTTCTCTGTGTGCACTATTCTCCCGGGAGAAAGATGATACTTGTGTTTGAGTGTTTGTTGTGTTGAAAAGCCGTTGGCAGAGAAAAGAGGGCTATCAAGGAGAGTCAAATTAGCCATAAGTCATGGATAACAGACTCGGAGACCTCCCCTTTAGCATTGGCCTTGTATATCAGTCGTCCCTGCCTCAAGGGGAAACATGTAATTACCAAATCAATGATCAACTGACACTGACCATATACATAATTTCCTCCCCAGATCGCAGAGGCCTATACAGTGAGGCAAACAGGGAAACAGCGGTATTTGCAGTGAGCTGCAGAGAAACAGAGGAAATGGGGCTTAGAGTCGCTAAACAAGCTTCAGCTTGAAAGAAGCACAGCATATTTTACAATTTGTCATAATCCAGTTATAGTCAACCAGAACCAAAACCTCCACAGAACATTAAACTGGGCATTAGGAAGATCTATGAACTGCAACAACAAAACTGAAGAATGAGGAGTTTTATAAATAATGAATAAACAAAGAGCGAGTCAAAGAAGTAATGAAATAAAGATGATAAAATGTAGGGAATAACTTCTCAAAATATTAAAATTACATTTGCAAAAACTCTGACCAGTGACTGTAATTCTTTTAAATAAGCTTTTTAAGTATTCACCACTATAGACTTAGTTAGCTGCAGTCAAACGAGTGTATAAAATGTGCCAACATTGAAAATGCAATGATGAAAATAATGGGAAACAGAAATGTTTGGTCAAAATCATGTCCTGAATACAGTAAAACATGTTAGAACTAATAAAAAAAAAACTTTTTTTGTTTTTTTATTGCGAGTTATAAAGTTTTATAATATGTGGATGCTTGTAGCTTGGTGATGATTAGTGTTTTTGTGACAAGCTACAAGCTGAATGAAGTAAGAAACTGGATGAGAGATATCCAGAGTTATTGAGTATGGCAGTAGTTTACACCAATCACTGTTATTTTGAAGATGTATACAGCCCTAAATTATACTTTTATTGACTCCTCTATGTGATATTAATGCTTTTAATTTACTTCATCACAGTGACTGCAGTGGGTGATTACACATGTAAAAACTATGTGGTTCAATTCTAAAGCGTAAAGAAAACTGGAATGTCTTAAATAGCTTTCAAAAAAAAAAAGCTTTTAAATCCCACTCCTACATTCAGTGTAGTGGTGTAGTATATTTCTTTAATTTAGGCATAAATTTCTGTCTCAAAGATCAAACTCTCAGAAATCTCAGTCAGACAATGAGAAGCTGACATGTAATTTCCCATCCACTCTGTGCTGCACGGGAAACAAATCAAAAGTCGAGATTGATAAAAAAGAAAAGGACTGTGACATACTCCAAGGAGTCCTTTGAATATCTTAATCACAGACACACTAAAAACAAGACCCCATCATCACACCAAATAAAACATAATAATTACAAGAGGCAGGCAGGGAAGTGAAATGCAGAGAGAAAACATGTTTTTGTCATTCAGCCGGTAGTCCCTGAGACAACAGCTGTTGGATGCTGCAAATACTCCTGAAGTCTCCATAATCATGGCGTTATTGAAGTGAGGACAAAAAGGGCACTAATTGCAAGGGAGCAATCGGAACGCAATAGGTTACACACCCGGGTGATGCCGCACAATGCAAACGCTAAAGAGGGAGCTGGGGGGAAAAAACATTCTGAGCACAACAGTGCGTTGTCGCTCATTTTCAGGCAATTACCTTTCCTTCGTTGTCAACAGTTTTAATAACCTCTACCATTTCCAGAAGACTTTTTTGGTGCAGTTAAATAATTCCAGCTTTTTAATATGTAATTACTAGTGCTGGCATGCATAAATAAAGAGGTCCAGCTCCTTGAGACATGTCAGTGTATTGTGGAGCACCTGCTACCTCGTGGTGGGCTTTCTTTAACTGACACCTAATCATTATTCCACTTGGTGAGCATCTCCGTTAGTCACCTTATTTGGTCATGTAAACAGTTTCTATAAATATACTGTAGGTAACCTACATGAGATGTGCTTCATCTGAGATTGTGACAGTGAACACATCCTCTGCTCCAATACCTCCCTTCATCCTCTTTTCTGTACTTCTTACTTACAGTACTGTACCTCCATCTAATCTGTCTGATTGTATCCCTGTGTTTTCCCCCACAAGCAAGTAAAGGCTGCAGCATTAAATGCCAAGTACAATTTTAAGTAGGAAAAACAGATGCACTTTGTAGGTAACTCTTTTTATTTCTTTTTCTTTTTTTTTCAAGAGTTGTAGGTTTTACCTCGAGCAGCTAAACATGCTGACCTACATGACCAGGAACCTGTCCCTTATCCTTCCCTTTATCTGCACTGACCAACGTGTTAATCCCCCAGTGGTGACCTGGCCGTTCTGAGAGGCTGTATACACACACAGCACCCTGACCTCTCTAAATAGGACACGTGTCTATCAAGCATATATGAATTAACCATCCCCAAGAGGCTTCACCTCCTGAGCTGAGCAGCATGTGACCTCTCCCAATCCATTTTACTGCGGCACTCTGTGGCAATCAGGCTTGAATTATTAAAGTGAGCAGTGAGCAATGATCAATTCATTGCGGCCCTTGCTCGCAGACTGCCCGGCCGTACTTCAGCAGAAATGACATTGAGAACACTTGAGTATGCTTCCAGACAATGCACATAAATGTGAAATATGTCAGACCCAATATGTCAATAATCATAACTGTACAGGCTGAGGCCATGTCCAGGCTAATCCTAGAGAAATGCTGTTAGATGACTGAGGTGAGCCGGTTTGAGCGCTGAGATTCCTTACAAATGTTTTCTTGAGAGAAAGAGTGGGAGAAGTTGAGGGATAGACATGAGACTGGTATGCTGCATGCTGATAAGTGCTATGCATCGCTAGCCTCTGTAAATGTTAACAGTACCGTAAATATTCTGCACATATTTTTACGAACATATCTTGAAGAAACGCTACCAAAGACTTTGTAGGCATTGTAGATGCACAGGCCCTGAAAAAGCCAAGATTCAAAGAGAAATTGCAGCTTTGAGACACTTTTATCTACACAAATTAAAGAGGGAGAAAACAAAAGCAAAGGAGTTGAAAGCGAGCGAAAGATTGCAGACGAAGTATGCAACTCAAGGAACCTGGAAGTAAGAGGAGGGCAAGTGAGGAAAAAAAACAATCAAAACTTGGTGAAGAGGAGATGAGGAGCCAAGATAAACCAGTACACAGAGCCCCCAAAACTGCAATCTCCCCTTAAGCCGGAGAGTGGCAGCTGGCAGAACAGCTGGTGAATAGGATTAATGTCAGAAGAATGAAATAAAACTCAACATATGTCCGAGCCTGAGGTGTTGGGACTGTGCGTGATTGTGCCCCCGATGGATGCCATGTGTGCAGCTGGAAGGAGCTGCTGTGCTGCTTCGCTCTCTACCCCACAAGGTCACTTTTAAGAACTAGGGCCATTAAATGCTTGGATAGCAAAATGAACTTTTCATCCCCACTCGTCTCCCCTCCTTTGCTTTAAAATCTCTATTCCGGCAGCAGAGGGAGTCTATTGAACATGACTATTAATACAATGCACTCTCAGGGAAACAAACAATTACTCGTTTGATTAAATAAAGGAAGACTAAATAGTGCATGTGAAAAAAAAAACACAGGCAAGGTCAGAGTGAAGTGGATGTGTTGTTAAAATGGAGTGGGATAAAACACAAATAATTCATTTTAAAACAATTTCTATTTAAAAAATCAGGCTAATAAAACATTTAATAATGCAGTGTCTCAAGTGTGACATTGATTATATTTATTCTGAAGAGATAATGCGTCTTTGAGTGTGTGCAAGCAAGTCTGTGTTTGGTTTATTAGAAAGAAAAAGTAGACGTTACTTCTGGAATCTCAGCGGTGCTGATGAGGGGATCAGCACTCGTGGAGATGAACATTATGAGGAGAAATATGTGGACTTGATTTCAATTTATAATTTCCATTTGATGTCGGTAATCATTAGGGTCCACACACTGTAATAAATTATAATAATTTTACACAAAAATTAAATTATTGGGTACCTTGCATTGGAGAGATTTTTTTTGGGTACCCTGCAATTTAACTGTCAGATATAAACTTGCCTGCTAATCAATGCTCGAAAACATTCACATTTATTCAACTATGTTAAATTAATAGACGTGTGAAGAAAACGTGGAGTACTGTGATCATGGCTGTTCAGTGTGATTTAGTAAATTAATGGGTGTCTGACTCTACAAGGACAAAAAGAGACTAATAGGATCCACATGAATGCATTACAATTTGCAGTGAAGCCAAGTGTCTGGTATAGACATCGAAACTTTATTTCATCATAAACGACTGGACGATGGCGATGCGCTCCAGAGACTGAACCATAAGATGAGATATTAAAAAAGCACAAATTACAAGAATAAGCTGGGTAATATACTGTACTTTTGGTAACACAACATACTCTAAATGAGTTTCATTTTGCTCTCATGTGTGTGTGTGTGTATGTGAATGAACTATATAGTTTTAAGCAAATAAAAAAAGACTAAGCTCACAGTGAGAGCATTATTAATTTCTAGTTCTGCAATTTGGTCATTTATCGAATCTCAGAGCCAACTTTGTTTACTAATATGCCAGAAATCAGGACGCATACACACTGCTCACTGGACTGTAACACCAGAAGTCACTATTTTAAAAATTATGTGATTAGGTTTCTCTGAGGAAAAAGGAGATACAGTACATGCACAAAAACAAAAATCTCTTACAGTACAATGTTAAAGTTTCAAAAAATAGTTGTCTTTTTTAATATCGTATCATCATTGCAACTTGATCAAAACCATTACTGAACAAATATAATTCATTAGAGCATTAAAAAGCTACAGTATGTGGTACTCTAATCCTCGCCTTGCTATGATGAAGTAACCATAGCACCTCTAAAGGTTAAGTATTCCAACTCGTAGAAAACCCCATTCATTTGCCCACAACCGAGTGTCTCAATGTGCTGTTGTTCAAATTGGTTCAGCAACAATAGAAGCTGTATTTTTCTATTCAGCTGCCCCATTCCCCTTTCTGTGGGGCTACAGGGCCATACAGACTAAGACCTGCTGGGCAAGGATGGAGAAATTTGCCTCTCATGAGCGACTGAGCTCATTGGTCCAGCTCGCAACGGGGAAGCTACAGTATTGGCTTTGTTGAAGCAAAGTGCCACCCACCCAGAAGAAAAAAAATAACAAAAAAGGAGGAGGATGAGGTGCGCAATAATGGGTTATAGGATATGAAATGAATGTAAAGAGTCCACTTGATCCACTTTTCTTTTTAACAGCTTTATGCTAATTAGGACAAGAGAGACAGAAGGCCACCCCCAAACAAATCCAAATTTCAAAGGAAAGCATGCAACATTGATTAAACTTTGATATGCAGTAGAAAATGTGGTATAGAGGCATATTAACCACTCATCTAGTGCAGACCTAAAAACTATAATGGCGGCACTGACGTTTGTAAAAGTGATTATCATCATTGGCGCTCGAGGCTTTGTGAGTGTAATAAAACACATTTCTACTCGTTTCTCCTGACATCCTCATCACATCTCCTGGCGCTTGTAATGTTATTGAACAAGGGGAAAGAGAAAGCATTGAGTGGGAGGAAACATCTGCTTCATCACAAATGATTAAAGAGTCTCTTTGTTCAAGAGGCAACACATCAAAGTTTGGTGTAAGACGTTCATGCTCGCTGTAAAGGAGGGGGGGGAAAACAATGCAAATATGTTAATAGGCTGCATCTACGCTGGTTGTCATGTTTGCCTTGTGTCAAGGCGGATCTCTTGGCTGGATGGCTGACGTACCTCTGACTTACAGAACAAGCCTGCAATGTGCTCTGAAATCATTAGCAGGCCACAGAGGCTGTCTGTGCCCAGGGTGTGAGTTACACTCGCACTATTTTGATCTTTGGTCAGATGACACCGGCTCTTTTGTCAAGTTATGTGTGGAGAATGCTTGGGAGCTGAATGCGACAGCTAGGACAGTGATACTGAGCTGGCACACAAGTCCCCCAGTGTAACCCTACTGCAGGCATTCACACACACACTCACACACACACACAGCAGGACACATGCGCCCTCCCTTTGCCCCCCATCCCATTGTGGAATAGCCCCTGTTCCTCTCATTTTTTGACTGCCTCAGCACCTCCTCCTCCACTCTGGTCATTGTAGGAGGTTTGTCTCTGTGTGTCCCCTCTTCATGTCCCTTACAGCTGAAGAACAACAAGGCCGATATTTCCCAAATCAATTGCGTTACAGCCCAATGACAAATATAGTAGCATTAATGGCTTCTGGCTTCTTGTGTGTCAGCGTTTCACCATCTCTGTGCCCCTCCAAATACTGCGCTGTCGCATAAAACAGTCAAGCCTTTACAAACTGCTTCTCACCCAATCACTCACACACACACAACACAGAGGTAAATCTATTGTTTTTATAACCACCAACAAAAAAAACAAAACAACAACAATATTTTGCACTCTCCAAATTGCTATTGCACAATCAACGCTCACTGAGAATATTTATATGCAGTTCATTTTAACCACAGTTGATCAGACATACCTACAGCTATAGCGTGCGGGGGTTTGTGAGCACGTCAGGACAAACAAGCCTCTGTGCTGTCCTGGCTGTGATTTGTCTCTCAGAGACACCCGTTTCCTCCTATCAAGGGGTTCCTGTGCAGCCAGTAAGCCAGGATCACAATGGGAGTTTTGTGCTGCATGGGTGCAGGGGGACACGCTCAACAGCTGAAACCCAGGAAGATGGCCCCTGGAATGCTCCACAGCAGTTGCTACTGTTGACTAATCGGAATATGAGAACTGGGGAAGGTGATCCTGAATGCAAAGAATTGCACATTGAAGAAGCAGCTGCTTGTTTTGTCATCTGAATGACCAAGACAGCAGAAAGGGTTCCCGTTTTGAAAGAGGCAACAAAATCTATATCTTAGCTTGTGTAAAGTGAAACCTGTGTCGGCCTCCCATCGTCCTATGGGGACGTGTCTGTGTTATGTGAGGGCTCTGTTTTGGAACAGATAGTAAATACATAATTCAGCAGTGGACCAGGCACTCTGGGCTCCCTGTTCCCCCTCACACAGCCACTCCATTTAGCCCTGGGCTCTGATTTCAGCCTGGCACCGGAGCAACTTTGTCACCAGAGAGTAAGACAGGGTCGGAGACAAAAAATCATAGTCGTAGAGGAAATATTGATCTGTTTCAGGTAAGGGTCACAGGATGGAGGGGCAAACATGGAAGATGGGGAGAGAAAAAAAAAGGGGAGTGGGAAAAAAAAGGGGGGCAAAGAAAAAAAACAGAGAACAAGGAAAAGGATGGGAAAGTGCGATTAGGGAGGAGTGAGGGGCAGGGAATCTTTTTTGTGAAAGTTCACATGTCAGGCTGGCAGGCTGCCCGCGGCATACAGCCGAAAAATCTATTTAACGTCTGCTTCACAGGGTGACAAGAGGGTTGATTGGCAGAGAGCAGAGAGCCGCTTTTGATCATGTGTCTTAACAAGCGATTCCAGCTCATGTCTCTTCAGCCTGAACAGATCTACATTACCTATTCAAACAAAAGTGACAGACCAGAGCACTGCTCCGCTGGGCTGGTGCACCACGCCACAGGCCAAGAGAGAACACACACACACACGAGAGAGTGTGTGCAGTTCACACACACACACAGAGGGAGAGGTAGCCCCCCCTGCACTGACACACTGTATAGTGTGCAAGCATTCACACACAAAGCTATATCGCCCATTTGATCAAATAGATTACTTGCATCAAGATAAGTAGCTCTCTCAAATCATCTTGACAGAATAAACAACAGATTATTAAAGGAAATGGGAACATGCCACACAGGAGGGACGGGTCTCGACTGATGTTTGGCCAGCGTGTCCTGCCAGGAGGGTCCCGGCCTTATAGGCTGTCCGATAGGATGCTGCTGCACTCGCAGTCGCAGGCAAGCATCGAGCTATGTGTGAAGAATGCCTCAAAATCGGCAACCAAGGCAACTGAATCTCCAACCCTCATTGCATATGCATAGAGTCAGAGGCTCATGCTCAGATCATTATAACAAAGATTCCTATTAATTAGGTGGGATAAAGCAGAACCAGATGACATGGCAGCTGGGATGAGAGGAGAGGGGAGAAGGGAGGGAACTAAAAGAGGAGGGGAGAAAGTGCATCAGTCTGTTTGGGGAGAGGGACGGGGTATTTTTCCAATATAAGGCATAATGTATACAGGGTTACATGTAATTCATCTTCAGAAAACCTTTCAGAAATATTTTAAATGCTACAATTAAACTAAATACATTTTCAAAAACATATCCTCTGTCGGTGCTGTGACTGAAGCACCTGCATCCAATTTCCAGTGAGCTCCAGCCGCACGGGTTGTGACACTGGCAGGGGACAGTGTTACAACAGAGTCAAGAGTTCATCAGTGCTAATCAGACCACAGGCTTAGAGCTGATCCTATTCTCTTCCAAAGCTTTCACCCATCCCTGAATCTCATTACATGGCCTGTTGTAATAGAGGATAATGACCTGGGGCTACACACACAATGCTGATCACTCCCCCACACTCAACCTACTGCACAGTCATTATACAGTGATAATACACAACCTTGCCAGGGGGATTACACTTACAAATAGAGAGGTGATGAAGGCACAGGGAGAGGAAGAGACATCTAAGTGGTAACACGGAAGCGCATACATACAGTACACACATATAACCCTATGCCCAGACACAATTAGTTCACAGCGGCAGGCCACGGTTTGCTGTGCTATTTTATGTCACAACCAATGGTTAGGTCACCTGCTGGTGTAACAGAATCATTAAATATCCTTCTACCTGAGATTAAAAAGGGGTTGCAGTTTGACTGAATAGTGGTATGGCTCCCCTTTGCTAAGCTAATTAGCCATGACTCTGTCAAAGGCTCCAGGTGTTGAATATTCTGCTTGAGCAGCTACTGAATCCACTCTAAAACAGCTGTAGTCTTAAGGAGGGGCATTCTCTCTCTCTGTATTTTAGTCTTAATAAATGTGACTTAGAAGGAGAGCTTTAACGTTGGAGATTGGATTATTGATATTTATAGATTAAAGCTATAGATTATCTGCGAACAGTCAGTTCAACAGCTGTGTCGAACGTCCTCTGACCACACCTGTTCGCGGATCGTTTGCAGCGCTGTTTTCTCAACAGCATCCTGGGAACCGAGCTGTGAATCTGGATACCATATAGGCAACAATAATAAACTGGCCATTTATAGTGAGCTGAGATGCTCTAACAATGTTATTTATTTATTTTTTTAAAGTTTGTTTCAGTCTATTCAGATTGTTACTTTACTCACTAGCACTAAAAGAGTGAATGAGGCTGTAGTGTCTGTTTCAGCATACCACTCAATAACACATAGATGATAAAATACATAACGGCATGTAATTCACTGCCGGTTGTACTGGCAAGGACTCAACAAGTAGATACTAAGCCCAGGAGAATCCCTAAAAGCCAAGACAGGAAGCTGACACCCAATTACTCGTCCTTGTCTTAGGGACGATCATAAAGACTAAACACACAAAGTATTTCTCTGTTGACTTGCACGGTATTGATTCATACTTTAGTGCATTATATTAAACTCTTCTAATTGCATGTGAATCAAATCAAGGTCACCTTGGCTTTTTATAATGGTGGCTGTTTTTCTTTTCCCCCTAATACTTTATACTGACATTTTTAACTCTTGACAAGTGCTGTCTGGAGCCTTATCCATAAATAATGCATTTACAATACCTAGTAAATAAACATGGGGCACAATCGTTAGCCCCGCTGGCAACTGGGCCTAATAGAGCTTTTACAGCAAAGGTGACTATTCAGCTAAATGCGGTGCTCGCTGCTGGGGGAACATTTTCATTCATTAGCACAGTCACAAGCACTTAAAGCACTTTAAGGACCAGAAATGGAGAGGAAGGGTGGAAGGATAGAGAGGGTGAAAGGGTACAACTATATAGAGCTGAAGGGACGGGGCAGTTTTAACCTACAATACCGTGCAGCACCTCTATTGTTATGGTGTTTAGAAAGCATCATGGCTAGTGCTTTAAACTGCATGGAAGAGTATTAGTAGAGGAAATAAGAATAATAATTTTTCCCACTTAGCTTTCCACATTCTTCCCATTTATTTTGCAATTTATTGTGCAAAACGTGTTCCACTGACCATTTGTTTGCCTCTGCACTTGAGGTCATGGCGTCTACCCTCAGTGCATCAGGACAATGAACTTTCTTGACCAGACAGGCAAAGCCAGAGAAGAATGGCAGCAGATGGTTGAGAGTCTCTGAGGACCCCAGTGATCCCGACCAGGCAGGCACCAAAGCAGCAGAATGAGACACAACAGTTGTCATGCTTATATTTAGCTCATCTGTTGCTTGTGCTACATTAGCGACATCATTAAGACAACAAATGGCTTCTCCAGCCTTCTTGTGTGTTCTTTAATAGGATAATCCTGCCCCCCTTTTTCAATTTCCAACTGCGTTTCACTCCGTAAACAAAGACATCAGGTTATGATTTGTCAAAGGTTTCTACAAGGTTTTCCTTTGGCGCTTTCTATAAGAGTCCCTCTCCCTCCATTTTACAGTAATCACTGATCATCACCACTGAGGTTTCCTCAAGTGCTCTCATGAACAGAGTATCTCTCCGTTCCCGCAGCTTGGGGACAGCACGCCGAACTTTGTGAGTCTCTTGTCTTCTGCTGTGTTCCCTGCTCAGAAACTAATTTCCTGCAACAAGGGAGTTTATTTTGGTGGCGATGATACACAGCGCATGAGGCAGACCAAGTCTCTATTATTAACAGGAGATTAAAACAGCTGTATGGCACTCTAAAGCACCCTCTCCTCCCTGCGCTAACATACGGCCCTGGATTACAAGCTGCACTTGACCATTTAAATTACTGCAACAACCAGCCTTCACCAGCTGGGGCTCATTACCATAACACCCACCGCTGCTACATAGAGCACTGCCCTGAAAATCAACCCCGCAAGAAAACGAGACACATATGAAATATATTCTTACCTCAGGGTAAAACAAAGATGTAACAGCTTTGCTTTTTTTTACTAACCAAAATTTGTCCTGTAAGGTGCTGTGAGCAGCCAGATAAGCTAAGCCCAATGGCAACACTGCTGCTGCACGTCCCTATAATATTTATGTCTATTGGCCGTTGGTGTGGAAGAAAACCAGAGCATTCAGGAGAAAATGTTATGAATCTGGGGAAAGTATGAAAACTCCTGACAAAGGCCAATGTTTCATATATTTTTGGTAAATCAGTGATCATGAAATACTATAAAAGGTATTGATTACAGAATAAATAGGCTCAATGGGCACAAATGGTAAACCTAGAATCACCTCTTTGTGCTTGTACTATATCTTTGCCAACCACCCAAGTTGCCGAAAACATGGCCACCTCTCTCTTTCCTGCGCCACAGCATTAAATAATGGCCAGAAGAACATGATGTCACTGAGGGTGACTTCTCATTCAAAATGTCATAAATTCTTCACTTAATCCTGTAATACACATGTGAAATTGTGTCATAGCTTATGAATTTGTGGGTTATAGCTAAAAATTGTGCTTTGTGAGGTCACAGCGACCACAAAGTTTGACTATTAACCATCAAATTCTTTCAAATTCAACCTGAATGTCTGTGCAGAATTTGAAGAAATTCCATCAGGGTGCATGTACACCAGAATGTTTTGTGCGATTAATGTCTCAAATACATTTTTGGCATTTATTGATCATTTTGATGCAACTTGATCATCTAAACTTTTCACTTTTGTCAATGATCTCTGTTTTATTGGTGTTCAGATAAATAAGGACTGATTGTTCTGTTTTTATCATCTCACAGCAACACCACACACAAAATACTCACTCCCCATATCACCATGTGGCTAAATTATTATTATCTGCTGAGAGGCCTGAGATGCTCTGATACAAAGATCACCAAACGAACACTTAAAAAAGAAGTGGGGAATTATTTTTAGGCTAACAGAGGTCTAATTTATTCGTCTGATGAAGTGCTTAAGCTAAGAGCTCCCCAGACACTAAATGAGACACATGCATTCCCAAGGGGGTTTAACATTTGATTGGATGTAGTTATATTACTACAGCCCTAATTAAGAAGGGGGATGTGTTTCAGCAGCTCTTTCAAATATTTGTTTTTCCACCATACTCTTGATAGACTGCAGGCTGTGGGAGGGAGAGCCGAGCTGGGTGAAACGGGGTGCAGATATGACAGAGACCTAACTGTCTTATCACAGGAAAAGCTTTTTTCTTTTTCTTTTTTTCCTGTTGGGAATAGTGAGGAAATAAAAACTCTGAACTGTTGTCACTGAATCAAGTGAGATGAATTAATTATAAACACAAAGGTAAAAAAAAAATCTTGGAGAAGGTTGTTTGTGGGTTGCAGACTTTGATGAACAACTGTGCAGAGTGAAAAGTGCTCTGTGTGTAGCAAAATAAAGAGAGGTAATGTTCCTGGCATCAGGTCAGGACTATGAGTTTTATAGTCAAGGAGTTTGGCTTGGCATCGAAAGAAGACCACACTTATGCTGAGGTGCACTGCCACACAGTCTTTGTCACATTGGATGAGGTTCAGAACAAACTGGAAACACTGTAACGTCAGAATTCCCAGCTTGTGTGTATGTGTGTGTATGTGTGTGTGTGTGTGTTCCCACATGAGCGTATAAGGCGGAGAGATACAAGAGAAAAGAGGTGGACGGTCAGGAAATTATAAAAAGAAAGAGGGAAAAATCTATGATCGGGTGCACGTAGGAGGAAAAAGGGAGTCCTACACCCCAAACACACACACAGAAACACACACACACACACACACACACACACACACACAGACACAGAAACAGACACACACAGGCCGTACCGTCTTGCTCTGTCTTTGTCATCTCCTCCAGCTTCTTCTGCTTCAGCGTGTCCACTACATCTGCCAGGCTTCCTTTGCGGCGCTCCGGTGTTCCAAACGCTGATCCGCTCAGCAGGTCGCTTCGCTCCCGGGCCCCCTCCTCCGGCTTGTGTGGGGAAGTCGAATTGTTCCGGAAGGAGTAGAGGGAACATACTTTATTGCTGTCAGATTCCTGTAAGACAAACAAAAGTTGGAAGGGGAGGGGAGCAGGGGGTGACAACAAGGGATGGGATTTGTATTAGATGATGACGGTGTTGCCGTGGCTCTGTCAGGGCTCCATTGAGCTTTTTGACAGGTTTTCATTCAAATGCAGTGATTGCCAGGTGTTTGCAGCTCAGGGGGCGATTTGGCCATATCAAATGGCTCCTCTCTGGCTTTCATACAGAGCTTCTTCAACAGAGCTAGCTGTGCCGGTAAATGAGATATGACAAGTGAAAAATTGAGATGAAATGATGAGGTATACTTTCATTGGGCATATCCATAATGTGCCCAGGCTTTACTTTTCATCTGCATAGACTACACAGAGAAACCTCCCAACTGTAATTTTTCAAATTGCTTTTGAGTGTGCATTTGTGTTAGGGTGACTGCTGTGTAATTTGTTCATTTTCTACCGGAGACCTATTCTCAGCTGAGTGCCTTGAGCCATCGTACATCTGTGTCCTGTCTCAAGCTGTTGTTGTTTTTCAGTCCCACCTCTGTATGGTTTAGTATTTAACTAAGGGGTCCTGTCTCTGACTGACTGGCTGAGTGCTCCCTGTGCACAAACAGAGACATGAAGGAAATGGGGAGAAGAATGGGAGCGAGCTTGAGAGAGAGAGAGAGAGAGAGAGAGGAGGGGAGAGGAGAGGAGAGGAGGGGGGAAAGAAAACTCTGCACATGGGAGTATACAGTCAGCACACATGCACCACGGTTGAGGGTTGTGTCTGACAGAAGGTGGTGTTAATTATGGTTTTTGGAGTCTGAGAATGCAGAAAAGTAGCTCGGCAGCCAGAAGTTTGCAGCCTGTTTCCCAACGAGGGAACAGTTAGTTCTGATTTAAGCCCTGGCCCTGGTAGCGCAGAGAATAAACATGACACACATCTGTATCCAAGACAAACTGTGCACACCTATCGTGGAAGAGTGAGCTTTAATCAACAGCAGGGCGATAAAGCAGGGTTAAACGATACGACCGCGCCTGGAGCCACTGACAATCCTAAATTAAAAAAAAAAAAAAAAAAAAGGCAAGAATGCGGTAAACTGAGCAGGAATGTTGACGGTGCCAGTTTCTCATCCCTGCGTGGCATGTCGAGCCTCAGGCAGAGTTGCATCGGTGTGTGTGTATGTGTGTGTGTGTAGGACGGTCTGGTACCAAGCGCCAGGGTGGCACGACCGACCCACCTCCTACTCCGCACCTCCCAGCCCCTGTGTTGGATGATTATGCAGTGTGGCAGAGACAGTGGAGAGTGCTTGAGGGGAGTGGAGCAGTGCTGGGTTAATCAGCTGGCGCGGGTTCAGGGCACAGCCCACACAGACGCATGGCACAGCAGTGGAGTCAGGTAATCAGCAAAGGCAACACTCTCATTCCTTTCGCCTTATGCCTTTCCCTTTTCTTCTCTCTATCTCTCCCCATCCTCCTCCATTTTACCTTTCCTCTCTGTCTCTCTCTCTCTTTTTTTTGCTCATTTTCTCTTTTTACTCTCTTTGTGTGACCTTCTTCTCACTTACTCTTTTAACCCATCATTCCTTTTAGGTAACTTCTTAACATAAATCCAAGCTGAAACATTTACACTCCTCACAGTGTAATATATCAGCTGAGACTCTCGTTCTAACACAAGATCAAGGCTATAGGAGGCGATAATATAGAGATGCTCATTCATCCAACCGTTGACATTTAGAATAGTCATCATTCACCCATTTATGATGAGATGTACTCAAATCTGTTGTCAGACTTGTGTAAGCCTTTCATATTTCTTGAGGTTAATTTGATGGCTGCTGGCCTGGTTTATCTCCGTGAAAGATCTACTTTAAAAAGATCACATTTCGACCTACAGCTTCTTTGAAGGTGTTGTCGACTCTGAGCTACTATAAGGTAATCAGTTACATGAGTTTTCTTTTCTATGATAATGTAGAATAACCTTTGCGGATGATTTTCTCAAGATGTTATGGTATAATGTGCAATAGAAATTACAACTGCAGTTAATATCAGAATTTTATCAACTGTGACAATGTGTGTGTGTGCTCCTCAAACGCCTTTTTTTTTATTTATTTACTGTATCTACTGTCTGTTTATCATATTGGTTGGTATTCATAAAGTTTCCTGTGATTTTCAAACTTGCTAAAATCACATTATTGACATCCCGAAATGTGCCGCAGATGTGGATAACACCTGAGCAGTCCTTTGCTTCTCAATGACCTGCACTGTCACACCCCAGCTTCACGAGGAGCAGTCTGCTACAGAGCCTATTCATGTGTGTGTTTGTGTGTGTGTGTGTGTGTGTGTGTGTGTGAGTGTGTGTTGCTGCAGTGCTGAGGTGTTGAGGCTCTCAGTGGCCAACTGCAGAGATACTTCAGAGGCCCTCTGGGTCTCTTTACCTCAGACCCGTCTGTCACAGACAACCACCTGCATGCCATGTCTATAGCTCACAAGTGCCTGCGCTCTTCTTCACTCCGCTCACATCAAAGCAGCTCCGCGCTTAGAATGTGCGGCGCCTCGGTCTGGCTGCAGATACAGCGCACACACAAGCAAGAAGACGAAGAAGAAGAAAAACAACAACACATGCACCGAGGACAAGACCTGCTTCTCTAATAGCAACAGCTCATAGTGCAAGGCTGCATTCCCCTCCATCGGCCATGATGCTATTTCATGTGGCATTACTGAAGGGAGAGTGAGAGGTCCTCTGTTGAACCTAATAATAGCTGACTGCTGTAGTGTTGTGCCTATTTGGAGACCCCCGAATCACAGAGGTTTCACAGCATTATGGAACCATGGGGCTGGGGCTATAAGGATGTAGTATTGGCTGAGCGTCTTTGTACAAGGCGGAAACAATGAAAGCCTGCTGGGCCTGGATCTGGAGGACCCGAGGGAGGACAGTAGGACGCTAGCGCACTCGAACATTTGAAACTGTCCTGCTTTATGAGACTTTCTTTAACTGCTCCCAGTTTTCTTTTCTTCCATCGCTACCGCAGAGGAATCACATGAGTAAGAAAAGGATTTATAGTTTAAACAGAGCACTTTTGGCAAAGTTTAGCAATAACTTTACTTCCAAATGGAAATCATTCAGTGATACCTGAATGCTATACTTATCTCTATTACCTCTCTATGGAGTCTGTGAATTAAATCAGATCCAGGTTTCATCTCAGTTTGCTCTGAATGGAAACTCATAGTGGTTTACATTTGAAATTTGGGTTGTCAAATCAATTTTGTAAGGTTATTCACTCTCGCCCCACCAATCTAATGGCAATATAGTGGTTCTTGTAAATGGAAAATGGACCAAATATGAAAAAAAAACAAGAAGTATTCAACGTGTCTCACCATGCGCTGTTGGGCTGACACCAGACTGTCCCAGTCGCTCTCGGGCGGTACGCTGCTGAGCGGCTGCATTTCGTCGGGATGGGCTTTTCCGTGGAGCAGGCTGTGGAGGGGCAGCTGTGGTGTACCGTGGGCCTCGGCGCTCTCCTCCTTCTCCCAAGACAAGTGCTCCTGACTCATGGCATCATCCCCATCAACCACGGATGCAAAAGGAGACGTGGCTTGCTTGGAAGACATGACTCTGCTGTGAGGGAAGAAATAAAAGAATAGAGTCAAAAAAAAAGAATGATCTCATAAGGATCATCATCAGCAATATGTGGAAACGCATCACTGTTTCCTTGACTTGACTGTCTGGAGAGTCCATTCAAGGGATTGCACATGGCTTTAACGTGGGTTATAATTAGAGCACCTGAGCAGATAATAGTACTGAATGGACTAAATGCTTGATACTGGAGTTTGGAATAGGACGTGAGGTCTGTAATCCTTTGTCTAACGCAGATGGATGGCTTGATCTAGGGCTGGAACTGTGCCTGCTTGGGTCCTGGCCCAAACCTCAAGACAGTTAGTCAGGCAGTAGGTCAGCCAGGCAGTGGAGCTACCATCCAGATAAAAAAAACAAAAAAAAACAAACAAACTCACAAATAAGTTAACTCCTCGCACACAGAGATTTTCTTTTTCTATTTGCCAAGCTCTCTGAATAATTTCCTTTATTTCTCATATTGATTTATCTTGGTTTTGTCCTTCAAGCATCAAGCAATAATTTCACTTCAAAGCAACCAAACACATATCAAAACTGGCCTCGATTCCTTTTGTTTCCACTCATCAAATTAGGAAATAATTAATATTTTTTGCTGTGACACTGCTCCCCAAGGCCAACCAATCCCACTTGAGCAGTTTAAATCAATCAAAAGCTAACAGTGGAGGACTACATTCACAAATCTGTCACATTTTTTATGAATAATACAGTGAGTAAAAGGAGTGTACTTGACATACAGTATCAGGTGCAAAAGAAACTTGTATTAATTCTAATTTCGTGTTTTTTTTTCCCCTACCTTTTACAACCCAACTCTTTATTGGGTGCTGAATTTATATAACCAATTCTGCCTTTTCTCACAATTAATGAGGCTGCACTCATGCTGTGTGCTACAATGAATGAAATTAAACACTGTGCCAGCAAATCTAATTATGCATTTGGTATTAAATTAAAAAGGGGATAATATGGCCTTCCTACGGATGTGAAGAGGAGAGAGGGAGCTGGAGCATATTTAACTCTTAATCTGCTTTTCCCTTAGCTCTTGTTCTGCTTATTTTCCCCCAACTACAGGACTTTGACCATTACAACTAGAATGTGATTACTTAGGGCTTGATCTTATCTGGAGGATGAGTCTATGTCTGTGTTTCTCTGTGTGACGGAGAGAGTGAGAGAGAGAGGAAGAGAGGAAGAGGAAAGACAAATTGGGGGTGGGGTGAAGGTATGAGTGTGTTTCTATGTGACAAAATGCTCGGGGTACTTCTTGTAATACATTTCATCACTGATCACCATCTGCCCCGTTCTCCTGCTCTATCCGCAGGGGTCAGTGTGACAGCACTTTAGTTGCACCCTCAGCTTGCCTGGGGGGGTGAGGGGGGGTTGAGAGGAGGGGACTCTCAAGGTTGAGGCAGGCTGTGGTGCGACTGTGTCCTTGCACTTTCTGCTGGCAGACGAGCATTGAGAGATAGGCAATGATATCCTCCATTTAAGAAAAGACTTTATGAACAAGGTCTAATAGTTCTTGGTCTTACTCAAGGAAATCCATCAAGTGAGGGGCATTGTCCCTGTGCAGACACTGTTAAATTGTTATTGTCTGTGAATGTTTGCGTGGTGTGATTTTTTATATAGCGACTTTTGGAAATAAAGGCAAGTTGATTGAGTGGCCTTAAAAAAAGTGTAAAAAGGATCATTGAAAATGAAAAAAAAAACAGAAAATGCAATAAATTCAAAAAGGTTCAAACATAATGTAAGATGCAAAGATGCAAAGAATTGTAAGTGCAATTACGATTCCATAATAAATAGCAGGAAGGTTTTTAATCTTGATTTAGAATAGCTGGAGCAGACCTGAGACCTTGTGGCCGTTTATTCTAGATATGTCACACAGATAAATTAAAGGCAGTGACACTGTGTTTTGTTTAAAAACTGAAAACGGTAAGCAGACAAACCTCAGAGGAGTTGAGAAGTCTGGAGGGAGTTAGTGCCGACGCAGATCAGACATAATTCAACACTGAAGTATTATTCAGAAATGTTCACTCCAGATACAATAGTCTCTTTTGCCTTACCGCACTTTCACTGCCTCTCAGTCTCTGACACACACACACACACACACACACACACACACACACACACACACACACACTGGCACATACTCACAGATCAGCATGGGCAGTGAAGGCTGACCTAAACAATGGTAGCCAAAGTTAATCTCATGTGTCTCAGCAGCTGTACAAACAAAGCCAGTAAGTCAGGTAGATGTCAGGGCACACTGTGAGACCCGTGCCTGCCTGACTGCCTGACTGCCTGTCTGTCCACCTGTCTGTCAGCCAGCCTCCACCCCCCCCCCCCGTCTGTTATAGCCTCCGTGCCTGGATGTGTTACCCAATGTGTCTTTTAGTGGCTCAGCCCTCACTGTTAATCAGCCATTAAATTGTTTCCTGTAATTATATCAAACAGAAAGCAATCTCAAAATTGGGCGCTGTTAATTGAAAATCAAAAGTCAGAGCAAAGTTCAGTTCATGCATGTAATGGTAAGTAGAGGGGGCAGCAGCGGGATGTGTGTGTGTGTGTGTGTGTGTGTGTGTGTAGTTAATACAGGTCGAGTGCTTCGACTCCTTTTTTTTTTTTTTTTTTAATAATAATTTTTTATTCATGTACCCAAAAAGCCCGAGCACTGAGTACAACAAGCGCCTCGTCCTCAGTGGAGTGTGAGAGTGAAACAAAGCACTACGTTTGTCCAACACAGTAAATCAAGGGGTATTATTTTACCCCTAAAATATTCAGTCTCTCAGGCACTTTTACTTTGGTCTCCAGCCATCAGTCAAACTGCTGAGGCGTGAGTGAGAGAAGGGGATAGAGGAAGAGAAAAGGAGAGAGGGAGCGATGGAGACTCCATCCTCCTGTAACATGTGTCTACAGCAATCTTGTTAAAGAATGCAACAGATCTGCGGCAGGCTCAATAACAGTATTTGTCAGCAGGAGTTAATAATTTATTAGCAGTGCTGGGAGGGCTGCGCTCAGGCAGCTAAAGAGTGCGGAGAACCCCCTCTGCCCCACCCCCCACCTCTGACAAGCCCCATACAATACTACCTCAATTTATTGAAAGGGAAATGGAGAAGTGCAGCAATAATTCTCTGAAAATATCTGAGGGCAACCATACGGTATTTTATTCCTCATATTCTGAGCAGGGATCACACAGCGCTGAGATCTAAAGGGGGTTTGTGCGCAATAGATCAGCACAGACACAACAAAGGCATTTGATGAGGAGCAAAATACATAGAAGAAATCAGTTTGAATGTGGGTGCGTGTAGAATCTGATCATATTTACTGATAGAGTAACGCTGCTGCTGCTGCTGCTGCTGCTGCTGCTGCTCACAGCCCCGGCCTCCGTGCTCTCAAAATAAAATCTGCAGAACAGCAGCCACGGTGTGTTCTGCTGCTGTTGAAATAACTTTACACACATTAATAATTGAATCAGTTTTCTCTGGAAAACAAGAACCAAAAATGTTGCTTTTTACATACTAAACAGTGGAAAAAACTGAAGAGGTATAGCTAAGCTTCATAACCCCAGGACTCTAGCTGCTCCTCCCTCATGCTTGATTACACAATAACAATAGACAACTGACAAACCAGAGTAATCAATAAGTGCAAGAAACGCTGCTTTCCTGCCCACTTTCTCAAAGACAAAGCCCCAGTGGCTGACTGAAGACGCGAGGCAGAGACGAGGCAGGGTCAGTCGGAGAAGAGAACTGCTCTATATATAGCTGACAATATTGCACACATTTGAAGGATTAAGACTTAAGTTCTCCAGCCGTGGGCTCATGTGGCCTGGAATGCTTTGAGTCATGAATTGTTCCCTGCGATAATGTTTCCTCATCGTGCAAAACAACCTCTGCTTAATTGGTGAGTATTAGAGGAGCGTTGTGCGCTGCTCATCTTAGGGGTCTTGTGACTGCGGGACCATATGTCCTCAGCTATCCCATTTCCTCTTTCATCATAAAAGGGTCTGACTGACTTTCACCCACTGTATCTGCTCTGTCACACTGTTTACCTTTTATAGACAATGGTGATATGTAACTCCACACCGCCACCCCACCCCCCCTTTCCAAGCCACTCCACTCCACCCCACCCCACCCCACCCACATGCCCACTTGTCTGGCTGCTGACGTCTTGCACCTTCAAGTTCCAACAGGGGAGAGCATATTACACCCTCTTTCTTCACTTGTAACCAGCAGACAAAAGAGAGAAAATCATATGAATTATTAACAAATAGGAAGGTTTTGGGGTTTGTTTTTTTTTCTTTAAAGAATTCGCAGGCAATGACAGATGAGGCGCTTTAACTTTCCGTGTGCAACGCTGTGTTCCCATGCACAGCATACATGCACGGGGAAGGCTCATATTCAAACATTAACTATAAAAGAATAAGAGAGACAACTGGAAGAGGTACAGCGTGTGCTACTACTTAAATTCCACCTTTCACCAGGAATAGAAAAGAAAGGGGCAAATTAACAGAAGTGCTTTGACTGTTCTGTCATTCTGTTAAGAAACAAAGAATTTGCTTAATTGAATCATTTTCAAAACAATGGCAACAAGCTAAAAAAAAAAATCATTTGTAATCATTAGTAGTAATCTTTTAAAGTGAGGGGGAATTAGACAGAGAATAGTTTGGGAGTTGTAAATCGTGTGTGCGTATGTGTGTGAGAGAGAGAGAGAAAGAGAGAGAGAAAATCATCTGTGTGTTGTTTCCCTTCAGGGGTTCCTCCTGTTCTAACAGGTGTCGTGGTAGGGTTCCTCTGGGTTCTTCACCTGCCATAATGAGATATTACTACCTGACAGCTCCCAGCTGGAGGAGCATTGACACGGAATCCACCGTTTAGCACAATTAAATTATCACCCTCCATTGTGATTGTGCCATGCTGTGCAGCAGCCAGGTTTCTGGATACATAATCAACTCGTAATACGGGCTGTATACTGCACACAGTTGGTCTCTTTTTCACTCGCACACACACATACACACTCACACACTCACACACCGGATAATTCCTGCAGATTTAAAAACAGGTAAATCTGAAAAACAGATTGCTACGACTAATTTTTTCCCTCCTTTTTGTCAGTTTGAGTCAGTGATGCATAAATTGATTTAAATCTCTTAATCCTCAGACGACAAAGTAATTACAGATAATGATATTAAAATATAGTAAATGGTTGGGAAAATACAGATTTTTTCCAACACGGTAACCTGCTGTACAGTGACTGGAGAGTGGGCTAAATGAATTTGTTTAAATTGTTCCTCCATTATTGTTGACCTTCCCCTGCAAAAAAAGTCAACTCAATTACGGCAGCACTTCATCCTCACTTCATCCTCTCTCCTGATGCCTTCTCTATTAGAAACTGCCACAGTTACCACCAGCTAAAACCCACACTCAACTGATAGCCACCCAGAGCAAATTAAGCAAGCCACCTGAAGTGCACACTTTACATATTGAGCAGAGCATTGATAATTACTTTGCAGGGTAAATTATTTGCAATAATATGCTACTAGAAGAACTGCCTTGTATCTCACTTTAAACACTTGTGCAGCTGCCATGACAGCATGGTTGGTGTCCTTGCCCCCCACGCAAGGCAAAGGCAGATGCAGGTGTGAGAGCGCTTAAGTGTCCCTGTCTGTCTACTCAGGAAGGGTCGATGAGCACTCACACTCTGAATCCCTCGTTTCCCCCTCCTCCTCTACCTCCTCCCTCTCCTCCTCCTCCTCCTCCTCCTCCTTTGGTCCCCTGTGCCATTGGCCCTTTTCCTGATCCCAGGACACAAGCTCAGAGCTGGATGGCATAACAACCTCTCAGTTCCCCAGGACACACACAAGTTCACTCATGCGAATGCTTTCACAAACGAAGGATGGCCGTCCAAAAAAATTCACTACTGGTCCTTTTTTCCTCCTCTTCTTCTTCTTTTTTCTGGACATGCATCATACTTTAACTTTAACTAGAAGAAGGAGAGCGCCCTGGATGTTGTGAGTCAGACTTTCAGAGAAACACCAGAGAAGACGCTAACAGCAGTGGGACAATGACTTCAGCAGTGTCCTTCACCAGCCAAAACTGTTCCTCTGTCTGAGAGCGGAAAAAAAAAAAAAATACTGAGACAAGAAAAGCTACTTGTTGTTTTATGCCTTCTCTTTTTTCTCTTTTACTTTCTCTTTTTCTCTCGGCCTGCTGGGGGATGGAGTTCCCAAAGAGCCCTCTGTTGCTGCTGCTGCACTTAAGCAAACCTCACAGCGAGTCAAGCCATCAACCAACACAACCCTATTTGCTGAGCAACAGTAGAGCTTTGTGGCTTGCCTCATAGTTGACAGTAAGTTATGAGCCCTTTGTGAGCAGGAGAAGGAAAACAGAGATCGGAATTTGGCAGGAACAATAATACAGAATTCTCCTGTTCATGGAACCTGAAATTTTCATGGAAACAATTGAGCATTGTTGAAGGAAAGAAAAGCAACGGTGACAGATGAAATATAGAGTGGGGCCCCCTTTTTGTAAGACAGTAAACAAAGCGCCATTCAGGCCAGGTCCATTCTGTCATTTATAAAGATAACTTCTTCTGTGCACTGGAGAGTTTGCAGCAAATGGCTGCACTTCAACAAATCGAGTGTAACATCTCTCACAGTTGCCAGAAAAGTGAGTTGAGGAGCTAGCTTTGGGGTGCCAAACAGAAGTGAAGGGACGCATCCCAAGTTACCAAAGAGATGCACAATAAGTCTATAGGGAGCATAGAAATCTCAATGGAGAGGGGAATTTAAAAAGAAGAAAGCAAAGGCCTCTGAGTAGAAAAATTAAAAAAGCACCACAATCTTCGCCTTTTGTCCGAAAACTCGGGGGGAAAAATAGCGTTTGAAGGAGCAGTTTTGCGGAGAGCAGGAAAAGCATGGGTATTGGTGACTCTGAATGGTTTATGAAAGTGGGGGGCGAGTTATTGTAGTGTATGGCAGGGGAACTATGGGCCTCAGTCTTTGGTCTTGCCACCATGAGGTCATCATTGGCAACCTCAGTGCCCAGCAGCCCTGGAGTTGGTACAACCGCCGTTGGTTTGGACATCTGGAATGTCGACACACAGTGGCCCACTTTCTCTGTCACTATCCTTGTTCGTCTCTCTCTTTTTTTTCTTCTTCTTTTTTTTTTTTTTTTCCTAATGCAGAACGCTTCACAAGTCCTGGTCACCAAATTGACAAATTTGCAGTGTCCACAGAAAAGAAAAGCAGTTTTGTTCCTTTTCATTCTCATCTCATAAATAGATTTCTGCAGCTTGAGAGGGGAAAAAATGAGGAAATTACCTTCAACACTGTTGTAATTAAGCTGCTCTATTCTTATTCTACAGGCTGGAGGGACAACAGCTCATTAGCTACAGTTAGACCCACCTCTACTCCTTTAGTCCCTTTTTCCTCCTTTCTGCTATTCTTTTTCTCTTTCTGAATAAATTAATGGTATTCACTGGGCACTCTCACACAAGGGAAGGCACACAAATGTGTCTCCCCTTGTGACAACTGCACTTCTTTTCCCTCTTTGTCTTTGGGCCCTTGTGTGTTTTTTAAGGACTGTGAGAAGAAGGGCTAGGATAGAATTGGGGAGGGGAGAGAGTAGCCAAGTTTCATGTGACACGTCAATTGGAAAATCAAAACAGGGGTAGTTCATTTGCTCCACCCAGATGAGGCCATCTAGCCGAGCCATGATGAATAGGGGTCAGGCAAGCCACACCTCAAAGATTTATGATTAAGGCTTATTATGTTGGGAAACTGACATTGATTGCTGATTTAAACCACTGAAACCAATTAATTTGCCAGTGCTGAATAGAAAGCTTGGTCAACAGTGTGTGTCATTCTGACAGGTTAGACGGGAAGAAGCCGAGCAAAAGTGAAGGACTAAATGAACGGCTGGCACCCAGCTCTGTTTGGAGGTGGTTAAAAGTTACCGTGAGTGATTGACAGCTGATACAGAAAAAAAAGAGAGAGAGACGGGAGAAAAATGAAATCTGAGGAGCAAAACCAGAAGCCCTAGCCACTGATCTGAGTAATTGCCCAAAAATTTGATTCACGGAAGACATGTACAAGCGGCTGTTTTAGCAATGCTAAGATGGTTTCATTCATGGGCTGGCACTGAGAGAACCTGAGTAAATGAATGCGAAACATAGCCCTAATAAAATCAGAGGGCTGACAGACATGGTTGAACAGAGAACGGTGCTGTTTTTCCACTCCAGAGTAGCCGGCTCTGTAGTGGATTAGATGCTGACTGAAACACAAAATGCCTCAGCAGTCTGCTGATAACCATGTGTCCGACCACTTATACTGTGCTTCAGCTCGTCCCTGCATTTGTCCAGAGACATGCATAAGCAGGCGCAGGAGCCACGATCTATTATCCAAGCGATTCTTGTGCTGAGTTCACAACAAATGCCACATTACGCTCGGTTGCATGTTATTTTTCTCTGCGGTAGTCGGCGGAAGCGTGTGTTTACTGATACCTTTTCCTCTGAGCCGGTTTCTCCCTTTATTCTTTAGCTGGCGCACTGAGAAGACACATGCATCATGACAGTGCTTCAAAATGAAATCATTAACTAAATTGCTTTCTTAAAAAGCCACAAGTGTGCGGCAGGATTTGTGTGTGTGTGTGTGTGTGTGTGTGTGTGTTTGGCTGTAGGCCATGGGCCTCTGGTTCCCAGGCAGCCTCTGCCCCGGCTCTGTTGTGGTTCCCTGCCACCACACTCATTATGCTCAGCCTCAGCACAGCACGGTGCAGGGCTGCGGCTCGCCTCGCCTCACTCACTGGGCTAGTAGGAAATAATCTGGTAATCTCAAACTACTCCTCCATTTCAGCTGGGGCCCCATTCACACAAAGAGACCCTTTGTCCCGAAACATTTATGACCACCCTTTGGATCTCAATCAGGAAATCAATCAAAAACACATTAAACAAATATGGTTTTATATTTGATGTTAAAAACCGATCTACAGTTTTATACTCCTGTGGTATCAAACGACTGTTCCTGCTGTGACATTTCATAATTAATGGAAAAATATGCATAACAGCTTTAAATATTTATGAACATAATGTGAAGATACATTAAAAAAAGAAATACTGTTTGTGAACGCTGCCCACAGAAACACACCTAGATGAGTGCACACAGACATTATGTAACAAAAAAACAAACAAAAGGAGAAAAAAAAAATCTGGAAACAACTTTCTGGAAACTTTAAAAAATGCGTCTGAGATAGATTTCAGTAAATAACGCAAACAGAATGGAAGGCAAACAGGGAGTGAAGGCCAGACAAATATTTGATAAGAGGATAGAGACTGTAGCTGAACTGCACAACAGGGTAGTTGAGGACCCCACCTACCTACCTACCCACACACACACACACACATATATATACACACCTACACACCTAACCCTCAACCCTGACTGTCTGTCTGCTCTCCACTGAGCTGAAGGTAGCAGATGTGTCTTTCACAGCCTGCAGAGTGTGTAACCAATCTGCAAACAATAGCTGGAACTTGACAAAGGTCGTTGCACTTGCGACACACTCCCTACAGTAAAGGGCAGTCAAATCCCATTGGCCACTTTGGCAAACCATGCCCTTTAGTGTTTTTTTTTTTACTTTACACACCACTAAGGTATTTAACATCAAACACAAGCAGAGTCCATGGCGAGTGTACTGTATGGGTCCATTAGTCAGCCTCCATAATGCCATCTGAGCTCCTATGTAAGCCCCTTAACAAAGTTTAAGGCACCTTTTTGACCTCCTGTTAAGCTAACAGTTGGTGTAAACATGTTCAATCCTATTAAGCCAATAATATACATGGTGGCGGGTAAAGTGCCACGGCGCCATGTGCTGAAAGCGCACTCTCAGTCTTAATTACAACATACAGCCGTGACGGTGAAATAGATTCAGCATCAGCCATGCCTCTAATACCTGTGCCGCTGTGACCACAGGATGTGGGGCAACAGAGGAGAAACAACATTTCATAACACACTAGATCAATGATGCCACTGTTTAAACATAAGTGAAGGATTTTCATTTCTGTGGCTTTAACACATTTAAAGAGAAATCTGCTTCCTAACATTGTTTTTTGATCCCACATTACAGTAGATGGCTGGATGTCTCGCCAGGTTTTGAATATATCAATTAAGTAGGTCAGTGTGAATTTATATACATTTCATTTGCTTATTTTAATAATGTCTGTCACTTGATAAATGAGACATGTAGTCAGTGTGTTGTGCATTACATGGGCATGATGTGATGTCTTAAAAAGAGCCAAGCCTCTGTGCCTACTTTGTTTTCAGGTCTGTGTATCGCAGAGTGCCGGGTTGGTGCTGTGTCTATAAACTGTCTTCTGGTGTCAGCAGGGCAGCCGTCCAGCATCAGCCTGGCATATCGGCTATAAATGGCACCTACATCACTACAGCACAGGCTAAAAATACAGGACCCGGGTTTCTTCCGTTTCCCTGTATTCTCAATTGTGTGTGAAACTTTAGCTGAGAAACCCTATAAGACTAACTTTATGTGGGAAAAATAAAAACAGCTCTAGGTTTGGACCTGTTGAAGAGAAAGTAACAAATCCCCGGTATTTTGACAGCAAAATGCAAAATGCAAAAAAAAAATTATAGCATGAGAGACCTTTTTCTCTTTGCTTGCGAGCCAAGAAAGCTCTCTAAAAGCTATCAAAAGTTTCAAAATTTCCCACATCCCCCTCCTGTGGGTGTGCCTGTAAAGTGCTTCACTCCCCTCTCTTGAAAAGCTCTGAGGGATTGCATCATGGGACGGGGTGTAAGGCGATGGTAGCAACATACTGTAACATGGGGGAAATACCTCATGTTGGTTGATTCATAAACACCTTGTGCACTGGCTGGCTGGCCGGCCACTCAGACTGGTCTGTGCTGTGCTGGTTGTAATGGTAGAGCTGACTGTGCCCAGTGCCAAGTCCCTTCTAAGTGTTGTTACACACAGACACACACACACAGAGACACACAAACATAGCCACACACGCTCTGAGTCATAGCATGGCTTTGTTTTAATTGAGTCTCAGGCTTTGTGGTGTCTGTTATCTCTGACTAATAACACATTGGCCTTCTCTCATTATCAGAGTGGGTCTTTATCAGAGACCCTTGTTTGATACAGTTAGAGTTGATGCATTATGAACTGCACACCAAGAGTCAGCAGTGATCTGCATATTCAATAACTTCCGTAATTATATGCGCAATTCATCAGATGGGATGTGATTGCAGGGGAAGTGGAATAGAGTGGAATAGAGAGGAGCAGAGAGGTCTGATTCCTGGAGGACTAAAGTCTAATCACAAAACTAACATGATAATTGAAATCTAAATTGAAAGGCTTAGCTCTCAGGGAGAGTATGTCAGACATGAGTGTAGAGGCGCTACTGAGAGTGAGTGAAAGAGAAGGAGAGAAAGAGCGGCAGGAAAAAGAGGATTTAAAGTGTGCATATAGTACAGAAGCCACTACAATAAACACGAGGAGAAAGAGGAGTGCTTCACAACTACTATTATAAAAAAGCTACAAAAAATGTCTCTCTAAAACTCAATGGAGGTGAAAGAGCTTTGAACTGCCTACTGGGAAAATGTGTAGGGACTAAATACTAACAATTATAATAATAACGAAATATAAATAGATTATTCAATGTTTCAGTCACTTTTCACATATTCACATATGAAACTCATCTAAGTTACCAGATAGTTTTCTATTACTCATCTTTCAGTATGGATTTCAATACGATAAATTCACATCAGTCAGTATGAGCCTATGTTTACTTTCTGTTACTAACATTGCTCTTTTTTTTATTTAGTGTCTTTAGTGTGAAGAAAAAAAAATCCAAGGAAAATATTTATCTTGTTTTCCTCAACACACTCATAGCCTCGTCCTGGAGAGTGTGCGTCAGTGGGCAGTTCAATAATTGCTCAATATTCCACAGTGTCACCATCGTCCCTCTTTGCTTGAGTAGACTGTACTACGTGGCCTTTAAATTCCTGTTTTCTAAAGGTGAATGAAGTAATTGCTCGACAACAACTGTGTGAAAGGGGACATGTTCTGCATTGAACAGAACAGTCCTCAGCTTACCTGAGTGTTTAATCGCTTTAGCTGTTCTTTTATCCTTTTTTTTTTACCCTGAAATACTTCATAGTAATCACTGAAATGCAAATACAGAGGAACTAGCCGAGATGTTTGCCTTTGGGTTTGGAGGTATTCTTTTCTTTTCACACTGGAACAATACTGTTTCTATTTGTCCAAAGACATTCTGTTGATGTGTGTGCATGTCATACAAAAAAACACATTTTCTCTTCTCTTGTGCATCTAATGAGAAGAAGTATTCTGTCGAGGGCACCGCGCTGAAATAAAACTGTCCTCCATTTCACCTCAAAGGCTGTTCTGTCTTCACATTCGTTTCTCATGTCGTACTCGATGTAAAACCCAACCCCGTTGGAGGAACTGAGAAAAAGAGCGGATGCAGAAAAGTCCTCTCTCCCATTTCCACCCTCCCCCCTTTCCCTGCTGTCCCTCCCGACCACAGGATTCATATTCATCCCTCAATAACGTTTAATTAGTAATGCCAAATTCATTAACCTGTACTGCTGGTACGCTGGCCTCAGCCATAAATTAGCTTAATGTGAGCGGACGTATTGCAGCTGTAATAAGGGACATAAAACTCAAAGAGAAACACATACTGTTCCTCCATAGTCATGGATCATTATAACTCAACAGGGTTTTAGAGCGGGGAGCGTTCCCTTTCAGAGCAGCTCTTAACTACAAGCCCATCAAACACTTCCTCTTTTCTAGTGATGCTTTAGAAACTTGTTTTAATGTTGGTTTACATAAAAAACAATGTTATGGAAATGCATCACTCTTGACAACCATTACTTTCATCATCGCCACTTCTCTCATGCTTCCACTAAAATATACAGAGATTGTAAATATCATTGAGTGTTTAATGGAAATGACAAATACAAAAGAAGCTGAAGAAATGCTCTTATGCAGCTGTCACAATAAAAGAGAGAATTCAAACTGCCTTTGACAGCTCCAACTAATTGGTCCAACTCTTTGGCATCTTATTTAATCAGGACACATGTATATATTATATATAATTACACATATATAATCTTCATGAAACAAACCGCTATTGTAAGAAGCGAGGACGACTTTCACTGTCCTGGTGTTACACATTGACCTTTCTACCCCTCTATCCCCCAGTGAGCTCGCCTAACAACTCGCACCAAAGAGCCTATTAGGCCTGAATCCCACTTTGTTGTTAAAAAGGGTCTTGTCCTTTCAGAACACTCACTTCCTTGCTTTCTGTTTTTTCGAGCATAGGTGGTGGAGGAACACAAGTTCATTGTTCCCGTGCAGATGGAAGTTGGAGTTACCAGGGTAACAGCTCTAATCCTCCTTTTTTTTTTTTTACCACTTTTTTCATATTAACAGCCTATCAAGTGCTACCTTTTAAGTCACAGGCAGGAGAGCTCGCTCACTTTTAATTAGCTACGATTCTGTTTGCCAGGAGACAGCATGATGAGCTAATCGAAATTTACGAAATAATGACGTACTGTGCGAGCAGCTACTTCTTTCTCCTGAGGCCTGCTCCAAGAATAACAATAATGACGATATTATCTGGGACTGCACTTTAAAATCACCGCTGTGCCACCAAAACAGAGGACATAATTGTTCTGGTGTTTTCCATACAATCAACAACCCATTGTTGATGACTTGAGAGCTAAGGGAGCAAAGAATGGGTGCCATAATGATTGGTCTGTGTGCTGCCATGAAGATCCTGTACAAAGTGTCCACAGAGGAAGGAAGGACCTCGATAGACTACTGATTTGCTTGTGAGGGCTGTGGATGAAGACAACTGTGTCTGGCTTTGTAAATTAAAAAAAAAAGAAAAGAAAGTCCTTTATTGCTTTTTGTCTGTCTTGCCGCTCAAATAACCTCCAAGCCGTATTAGAGAAGAACTATTCATATGGTGAAAGGCTGGGAGTCACACAGACTCATGTGAAGGGGCCACATAGTTTCTGGAGAGAATGCGCGTTTATATAACCTCGCTGCATCTCAGACAAAATATAACTGATGTCTATCTGAAGATAATAAAAGGTGTGTTTGTCATCTATAAGAAAGCTACAACGTGTTCCTGATACAATAATGTATTCATATTTGACCAGTGCTTTTTATATATGGACATAAGAAGTCAGTTCAGTTCACTACTCATGCCATGTCAACTGAGCTTTATCCAACATGCCACGATGACTCCATTAGATAATTGCCTCTCTAAACTAAGTGCATTACAAATGCATTTCACTTGGAGATTAAAATATCAAAAATAATAGAGATTGTGTTAAGTAGAAGATGAAAATAAAATATTTTGTCAAAAAAAAGTTCCACGCCTAAAACTTTGCTGGGGGAGAGCTCAGCAAGGTTGTACAAACACGGTGCTGCACCTATTAGCTGTGCTCCATTGTGAAGGAGTGAGAGAGACAGAGCAGGAGGGCAGGAGGAATGCTAAGTGGGCCCCTTAGCCTAGTCAACCTTCAGTGGGTTTCATTTATCTTCATCTTGTTAGACTAAATTAATTAACAATCTCAATGTTACACACTTTCTCCTTTCATTACATCAAATAATGGCAGAAATGGAGGGGGAGGTCCTGCCCACTGGGAGTAGACAGAGACTGAAGACATCTCTCTCTCTCTCTCTCTCTCTCTTTCTCTCTTCCTTTGCTTATCTCTCTCCCTCTTTGTGTGTACACATCTCTGTATTCTGTTGCTCTTCCTTCCCCTTTCTCTCTCTCTCTCTCACTCTCACTCTCATTTTCTCAGTCGCTTTGACTGCACAGACAAAAACCTGTTAAACGTCTTCCATAAACATATGAAAAATTGATCTGAACTGAAAACACTTCTCCTCCTCAACAAAGAGACTTACAATAACAAGAGCGTGAATAGTTGTCTATTAAAGAGCCCTGTGCACATTGTATCCTGTAGTTCAGAGAACTTTTCACATTAGTTTTAGAAACACTGGGAATTTGAAACAGACTGAGATTATTTTAAGGAGACAGTACAAAGGCTTTGACTTGTACATTAAAATATGAAGTTTTGACTTTTTCTCCCATCACATCTGAAGAGTTTGATGTATTTTTCACCATGGCCACGTCTTAGGTGCTATTAGGAAGCGCTTTTTACAGCTATTAAAGCTCACAGTGCCTATGACTCAAAACCAAACTCGTGACTCATTACAATAATGAAAAGCCCATCCGGTGCGCCACTGAGATACGACGTATAGTATAAAAAAAATAAGTCAATAACATCTGCACACTGGAGCAGAAATGTAAGAGCATGTTCAGAAAGCCCCCTTTGACCTAATTCAGTTGCTTGAGAAAAGATACTGGGATTCTTCACTGGAGGAATGTCTAACTGCCACCATCCATCCTACCCCTGTTTCTATCCCTTTTCTCCCCTTTCACCCCTACCCCCACTCCACAGCCCACTCCAGGACAAGTCTTATCCAAGCAAAAAGGGCTAACCCTGAAGCAAAGCCTGCCTTTAATCTTGGCCTGATTGTTGCGGCCTCCAATCTCCAGTCAGCGTGTGTGATATCTTTCTACTGGCACTTCTTTAATTAAAACAGACATTGACAGAAGGATGTGGATCAACAGCACAATAATGTGTTTACTTTGAATAATCACAGTGTTTTCTCACAGCTATGGGAGAACAAAGGGAAATTGCTGAGAAACAGCCGAGGTCAAAGGTCATGTTTCTTTTTTTTTCTCCCTCATCTCTCTCTCTGTCTCTTTCTCTCTCTTTTCGCTTGTACATGTGAGACTGGACGTAGGAATATCCCAGGTGAATCTGAACTATGCGTCTGCCCGCCCGGACCGCCTTCAACTATCCCGCCCCGCTACAACGCACAGGATACAGCACATCTTTATTGCAGTTAGTTATCCACCAAACTGGTTTCGACAGGTGGTGAGAGTTAAACACTGTCATCCACTTTGTAGCCGTACTCCAAAGAAAGCGGAAATGAGTGTAGGCAGTTCACTTTCAAAAATGTAACATGCTATATGCCTGAATAACTCCTGTCAAACCTTTGCAGATAAAACACCACACCAAATAAATTGGTACCATGCGCCATGAAAGATAAAGCAGATACTGTGCATCTTTTTGTATTATATGCTTTTTTCTTTTAACTGCAGGGGACAGTGAGTGTATGAATTATATTTAATTTGAATGCGGGGAATGAATGCTTCTTTCTTTCTTTAAAATAGAAATATAATTGGAATAAAAAAGTTAACGGCCATAGATGTCTGTGAAAAAGTCTTTATCCAGTTTAATTCTGCAACATGAACTGTGTCAATGTCAATTCTATCTGAACTCAACTTGCTTTTTTCTCTTGAACTTTCACAATGTGGACCTCGTCCTTTAAAGTACAATTTCAAATGATTGAATTCTAAAGATAAATAAAATTAAATGTGTGGGAGATTTTCCTATTGAGTTCCCCCATTACACTTTGACTTGTGTGAGAGTAATGGTATCAAATTGTCCTTTCTTTTTAAAATGCCCCCAACAGTTCTGAGAGAAAAAAAATGCTGTTAATTTAATCAAATAAGTGACCTTTTGAAAAAGAAATCAAAGAGGATTCATTAGCTTTAGTAAAGTTTGGCTGACAGCAGCTTTGAAAGGCAGATGCTGCTGCTGTGGCTTCTAATGAGCCAACCCTAATTAGGGAGCAACACTGGAGCCTAGAGAAGGTGGTTGACTAGGAAAGGAGCCAATGGTAAATACGCTCTCTTATTTACTTCCTCTGTGTGTAATGACAGCACAAATTTTTAATTAGAATCACAGGAAGGGCAAAGACAAAAAAAATGTAAATCTTTATGTTAGGCTGAATACAAACACAGAACACAACAGGAAACAACAGCACATCACAAGACTGATATGCCAGCGACTTGCCTTGCCCCTGCATCGCTGATTAGGGAGGTTAGTGAGGGAGGGCAGATGGGGAGAGTGGTCAGAGAAAAAAGCATGCAGTGCAAAGACACCGAAAGCCTGATCTGCAGATTTTTTTAATGCTGCGAAGGGGAGGAAAAGGAAACAAAGGGAGGGGACGGTTCATCTACATCTGTGCCTGAAGTTGTTGTTGGTGTGCTTGCTTCCAGTCTGACTAGAGGATATCAGGGCTGAGCATGCCAGTCAGCCACATACTACATGATCACTGCTTGGGTAAATATGTTAGAATCCATGTTTGACATTGTTCAAATATACAGACACACACACACACAGGACAAAGTCTAACAATAGCTAACAATGTGTCAGAAAGTTTAACCCCTGTTAGCCCGCTATACCACCCCTGCCCAACCTACAGTATATGAGCCTAGATGGCAACAACAGAAATGAAACTAACCTCAGTAAAAAGCTGCTACGTAGAAAGCCCTCCATGTCAGCGTGTGGGGTTCTGGCAGGAAAAATAACAGAGAACCATTTTCACTATGAAACGAGTGATAATCAAGAAGAAGAAGAAGAACAAGGAGGGGAAAGAGGAAAGAAAGAGGAAAAAGAGAGAAAGAAAAACACAGAGCATACATCGTCCTCCTATAATAAGGCATGTCTTTAATTAAAGCAGAAATATGGCAACGAACCCATCCTCTTTTTTTATGAACTGACATCATTAATTATACCTCTTTCCATCGAGGGAGTGGATTTGCATACAACATCGGTTTGCACTGAGAGCCTGATGATATGTTTGCATCAAATAAACTCTGCCTACTGATCTCTATACAGTCTTTTTCCACGGCTGTGTGCAGATATATACATGTACATCCAGCAGCACTGTAACCGCAGATCCCAGAGCAGCTCCAGTCTGTTCAGAGTAGCCAACGGTGGTCCAGCTGCAGCCCATGTGTGGCGATGGTGCTGTGGCTTCTGGGAGCCCAGCCGCAGGGGACCCAAGCTGGGACTCCCAGTGCCAATGAGGCAAAAGGATGTGGTCATGATGTCACCACTCGCAGGGGTCGTTCAGAAGCCTTAGCCACAAAATACTGGAGACACATGGCTAAAAATTACTTACAACAGGTTTCCATTAGCCGATGTTATTGGTCTGTATACTATACACTTTTATTGTGTTAGGACTGGTTGGAAATTGATTAGTACTTCCATGTGCTTTGTTTTAAGTGGTAAAAACAAGCAGCGACTGTCGAGAGCAGACTTTTGTCAGTGGTTGAAATTTAAATGTCTCTCAGATCTCTCAACTTGCCTCATAAAGATATTCAGCCACTGAAACATATTTTCGGCATTATAACAAGTAATTTCACTTGAGCATTTCATCCCTCCGTCGTCCTTTTATTCAATTTCATAACTTCAACAGCCATAAAGTCCGTGGATCAAAAATCCCTGCTGTGAAAATCACTACTTTTTAACACCAATGGAAAGAAAAATACTCCTCTCTGAACTTCGGCTGTTGTAACACTCCTTCATGCGCAGCATCGGGAATAACACAAAACACAACAGCAAATGACATCTCAGCCCTTAAACACCTTAAGTTTTAGTGACATGGGTGTAATTTGGCATTTTCTCCCCCTGCTCTCTTGGCTTATGAGACAAAGCCTCTGAGAGAATGGAAAGAATGAGCCGGGCCCAAGGACACTGTGCCTTTCAGTCTGGCCAGCACTTAGCGAGGCAGTGAATCCACAAGGCCCAGAGGGCTCAGCCGAGACTTTTCTCACAATAAGGTGTCTGGGGAGGCGGGAGTGGCATGGCCAAGGGGCGCTGCAGCTCTGCTCTTTTCTCCACTCAGCTGGGCCCAGCGCACATAATACCATCCCCACGCCACAGCACACCAAGCCAGTGACAACGTGAGAAAACAACCGTCAAACAGTGCAGAGCAGATCAAGCGTGTCTCCTCACTTCTCGGAGTGCAAAAAGCACACATACAGTACTCTACGTCAGGCACACACAAACTAAAAACAATCACCAACACAAATGTAAGTTCGCTCTGAACTTATCGCACATGCGACCACATCCTTGTCTATATTTACATACTGATCAGGAATATGGAAGAGGAATAGAAACAGCGGCGTTGAGTTTGATGTAGAAGCACATGTCTCTTCTTTATTATGTCAACGTGTGTTTATTTTACTGGCACCTGTGTCCTTCTGCTGAAGCACTGAAGTAGCAGCAGCAGAGAGAATGGACCAGATTAGGCAGTGCTCTGTTTCTATCTTTATCTTTGGTCTTATTCCATAACCCTCAAGTCTTTTCACTCGCTGTGTGCTTGTGTTTCCTCAGCTGTGTCTGCTGTCTACAGTCCCATTGTGGTCAGAAACAACTGAACTCAGCCTATGGAAGCAAAGGTGCAGTTTGGAGAGCCAATGACCAAACTCAGGAAAAAGTGACTGAGCCACATTGTATTTGCTCCTCTACAAACACACATAAAAAAAATAAAAAAAATGTCTTTAAATTAAGGTTAGGCCGCAATTCAAGGGCAGGCTTCTCAGTGAAGGGGAGGCAGGGAGGGATAGACATCACTAAGTTGGCCTGGACCAGTCTGAGCAGCACGGCAGCCCTTTCGAAGAATGAGCCTCTGCCAAAAGCTGCCTCTGCCTAACCAAGTCTCCCACCATCTGCAACAAATGTGCTCTATTAAAGCAGTACCATATGGACAACAAGCTAGCTATTAACACGGCTTCAGCACATCCCCTTAACCTAGCCCAGATTTCAAACTTCCAGTCAAATTGACTGCTGATTTAATGCACCGCCAGCAGCCATGTGGGTCTTGGCACGAGACGGCACTCTCAGCCTTCAGTCATTAACAGGCTCACGTAGCGCGCAAGCACACAGCGAGACACAGAAGTTAGCTGCACAGATCCTAACAGTAACTACATCCCAGGTTACTTGGTGTATCTACTTAAACAAACCCATATGAGACATAGTAGCAATATTCCAAAGAGGAGCATACACACAGAGAGAGAGAGAGAGAGAGCAAAAGTCTGCACTGAGCCAACTCCAACTTTCTAAAGACAAATAAACCAGAGGCTCAAAACACTCTATTGTACTGAGTGGAAACAAGCTTATGGAGTCGGTCTACCCACAGAGCTGCTGCAGTCAGTGGCAGCCGAACTGGTGGCTTATGTCTCAGTTCTTCCACAGTGATGGAGAGTGCATTTGCTCCCTCTGCATGGATCCAAAATGGCAGTGATTAACCCCGCAGGGTGTGTGAGGGGGGGTTGGGTTTGGGGTGGGGGTGGGGGTGGAGGGGGGACACTTTAATCCCTGTGGGCCGGGCGGCCATGTTGACGCCTCTCCCCTCTCTGAGTCATGTAGGGACCCACCCACCGCTCACAAAGCCATGCTCTCTTCTCCGCGACCATGACGCCACAGCTATGAGCCCTATGCTCTACGACCCAGAGACAACACACACACACACACACACACACACATGTACACACGCAGACACACACCAAATCAATTACAGTTCTGTGGTTTTAACCCGACTCCAAAGTTCAGTAAATTTTGTTTGTTTATTTTTTCCTCCTCCTGTCTCAGCTGCTTAGATACTGTACATAATTAGTGTGGAAACTCATTTCTCCTCTCTGAATGTACACAGCGCTGTGGAATTAGTCTTGGCAAAATACAGTTTATTTTTGTATTTTACATTTTGATTTCAGCATTAGTAATTATTTACCAGTTTTGTGTCATCTCAATTTTTTAAACACATATTTAATTGTGAGATTTTAACAGTTAAAAAAGAAAGCTCAGTTTGTAACTGTAATATTATTATCACTATTTTTATGATCAATTAATAGTAATAATTAATTGCCAGCAGCCGGATTTGGTAACACTTTATAATAAATACACACTATTAAGCATTAGTTAAGCATTAAATACTGAATTCATCATTTATAACACATGAATACTCATTAGTATGTAGTTTATAAACACAGTTAAAAAATTTACTCATAGGGTTAGGGTTAAGCACTCACTGTATTTATAAACTACATACTAATGAGTATTCATGCTTTATAGATGAAGAATTCAGTATTTATTAATGCTTAACTAATGCTTAATAGTGTGTACAGTACTTACAGTGCTGTATGTACTGTATTATAAAGTGTTACCCCAGATTTTTTTAATACCACTTTATACAAGAGGCAGTTTATAACGTTTTAACTCTCAAGCAGGAGAAACACAGGATCATTGTTCCACAACATCTCAGCCAGCAGTGTCCCTATGCAGATTGAAGTGATAAGCTAAAGACTGCCTGATGACAGTCTAATTAAATAAGCCTTTCAGTGCTCTCAGTGGAGCAGTGGGATGTGTGAAAAGGTACTGTTGGTTCAAGAAGACGGAGATTCAGGCAGGAGAGAAAAAAAAAAACCTGTCCAAGCAATCCCAACATCCCCACAGACAGCTTTACGCCAACTCAACACCCAGTCACTTGAAATATGGCGATACCTGGTCCACCACACACTGACATATACACATGTACACAGACACACACCTTATGTTACCTTTACTAATGGCAGTTGTGTCCCATTGACCCCCCCTCCCCCTCTATACACACACACACACACACTCACGCACACACTCATGCACACATCTCAGTCAGAGCTGCCAGATGAGTAGTGAATTAATTTGTGTGAGCCACTCCAGCATTAGGAAGGTGTGTTGAAAGGTGTCTGCTCATGTTTCAAATTAAACGCGCTGCTGGTCAGCATTAGCACCTCGCCACCCGTCGGCAACTGACACTTAGGGGGGGGTTGGGGGGCTGGGGGGCGAGGGGGGGGGATGGGGAGGAAGGAGGGAGCCCATCCGCCGTTCACACTGGAATAATTAGAACATGTCAGGAAGAATTAATTTCCTCATTTTTCAAAAGGATACACAGAAATTACCATGTTATTATATGACAGGGTCCCTGGGAGGATTGGATTAAATTTGATTTCTTGCGCAGCCCACACAACAAATTAAAGTCATAAATAAGATGGAAAGAAGCGGGGCACAGAGCATATGTTTATGGCAATGAGTGAAGCCAAGGGACCAGAAACAACTATCTTCATTTCATTTTATTTAAATCAGGCCGACACCGTGTGTCTGAATGACAGCAGTTGCTAATGGGCCGAGATTAGAGGCTCCTTGATATTAACACAGAGATCCAACAACTCCGGCTAAAAAGCAAAGGAGCGTGCAGCCAGCGTGGATGCTGCTCTGCACAGAGTGACCGGCTGTAGTACTATACTGCTGCTTCATCTGGGTCTTATCACCACAAAACATACTTTGACTATAACGCGCCCAGTTTTTATTCTAAATAAGACATGACACAAGAATAGAGGACGGAGTCTAATGCTCATCAGACTTGTAGCCAGAAACGTTTCACCCTGTCCGTGTCAGTCAAAGCCCATTAGCGCTGGCGTCAGCAGAAAGTTCATGTCCGATTAATGGCTGTCATTTGTCCATCAGAACGACAATGAGTGTGGACAAATGACACAGATGCCAAGATTAGAAGCAAAGGCATTTGCAAATTGACATCTGTATTAAAAACAGATGCCTTAATGTCAAATAATGGGGCCAAAACAGGAGGAAAACAAATCACATCTCTTTTTTTAAGATGAGATCCCACCTCAGTGAGTGTAGCAACACAATACTGGACACCGTGTCTTTTCTTGGGGCGTGGATTAGACTTGTTAGCTTTCTATTAGAATTTAATACCGGCCTGCCTGGGTTCTCTGAGTTTTTCAACTCTTTCAAAATGGGCTGTCATTAGAGCCGAGCACTCCCCTGGGCACCACAAACTTTAAATAATTTGTGAATCAATTAACTGGCTACTCTCAACGCAACAGGGATTTCACACTCCAGGGTCGTGGTGCATTATCAGTTAAAGACGATTCATGGCGTTTTGGGAGAAAAGTTCATGGTTGAAATCATTAATTCATTTTACCGGACTTTTAGTTATGCATTACTTTCCACAGCTGGTGTGGCAAGAAGATTAATGGCATGTTCTTTGCTCCTGTTTTCTGCTGTATATAGCTACCAGGTGAAACGCGGTCCTGCAGTGTAAGGCGAGATACCATGAGAGGGAGGACAGCAGCCAAATCCATGTAAAGTTTCTATCCTCATAAAGATGAAAAAGTCCATCAAACCTTCAAAAGATAATTAAAATAATAACAATATTAAGAGGTTACGTCCTTTTCATGTGGTTTTACTATGGACCATACTTAATAACCAACTGTAAAGAGCTCAGACAACACCCAACCTCAACAAATTACCAACACTTAAAGCATATTTTAGTTTAAGCACTTCAAAATGAGGTCATTCATGAGTAATACAGAGAGAGCGAGCAATTAATTGAACGCAGACTTTAGGAAGATGGATAAAGTTCAGGAGGGTTTCCCCCACATTCTTGCCAGGTAATGAAATATGCAACAATTAGTTTTCCAAATTCACACCGGGATCCAATGAAGTAATTGAGGCTGATGAAATTAAAATATTTGTAAGGCGGTCGAGCGGTCTCTGTTCAGAAACATTTTGACCATAATCACTGCAGGGTCAGCGGACTCAAGAGGCCCATTTGATAAATAATAGATGAGGAATAACCATTCAAAGGTTATTCATTTTCATTTTATGGTGAAGTGCCGTTTATTTAATTTCTGACCAAATGGCTCCTCAGCGTTCCCCCCTTCAGTGGCGCCATCGATGGAGAGCTGAGAGCCACGAGACTCTGTTGCTGTGGCTTGTTAAATGAATGGCACATAATAACAAAGAGCGTATAGTGTGTGCCTATTCACATGGTCTAACATCCTCAGGTGTTTCCAAATGAGATTGCAGGAGTGTAATTAAACTTGTACTATAAGCACTCCAGACACAAACTAAATTACTTTCTGTCATGTTTTGAGATTAATTAAAGCTGTGGTGGGTCAATGGATCTAGGTTTCAGATTGTACGAGGATCCAACTCAGTGTCTCGGAGGAGCGATATCGCAATGAGTGCCGGTCCACCAGGGCTTCATGCGGTATTTTATTTTGTAACAAATACTGACAGATGCCCGATAACATTACAGTGACTTAAAATCCTTATAATCAAAACTTCAGGGGTCAATTTATCGACTACCTGAGGAGGTGCTGTTTTAGCTGGACCAGCGGGGGCCAATACACACAGGTGGTGACCAGCAGATGCACATCAATCATGTCTCGTTACGTGGTTGCAATTTTTGAAAACATAATTTCATATTCAATCTTCCAAGTTGGTGGGCTGTTCGCAGCTTCTGCTGATGACTCAGCTGCTTTAACATCTTTTATTCATACGTCTGTTTAGTGACGGTAGCTTGTTTTTTGTTGTATTATTACAAAACATATTCAGATTCTGGTGTCTCAAATAGAAATAAAATACAAAGTTTGAAAAGAGGTGCTGCAGCAGATTGATTAAGCAAATAATGAGGTATATAATATAAGACCTGCACACACCACTTAGCGTGCACGTATGTAATATATTCATGTCACCAAACAGCATTTGCACTAATGTCTTACATTTATTAAGTCGGACTAATTATATTCTGCTTTTATCTTTACTAAACCATGTAGAGTGTGACTTGACTGATCACTGACTGCTGTGCTATGAGTTCAAGCTGTTCACTGACATGCAGCAGCAGCAGCAGCAGCAGCAGCAGCAGCAGCAGCAGAGTTAGCTCTCTGGCAGCAGACAGGTGCGTGTTCGTCAGAGCAGACGACAGTTTGCGTCGTGAAACAGGATGATTAAACAATGGTAAATGGCCATGAACTTTGAATTCAGAGATGTTTCCCCTGCTATTATTGGAGACCTTTCTATCTCCAACTGACATTTGGAAGAAAAAAAAGAAAAAGAATAATATGAACTAAGTAACTCGCCTTTATTTGCTTAATATCTAAGATACATTTTTATTAGAAAACCTGCATGAGCAGCAGCTGAGCAAAGATAGTTAAAGTAATATGATATTGATGCAGAGAGGACCGTAGTGCTCTCTATTCTGTTTCTTTTAAAGGCAAATGCCACCTTTCATAGCAACTGTCTTACTGTATTGCTGTGTGGGGGGAGGAAATCACTTCAACTGCTTTTATACCAGCGTGGTATACTGCATAGGTACAAAAGGGTCAAGACAGACGTTAAAGAATAAGAAGCTTGAATAGTTTAATATTTTTCACATTTTTGACCAGTGTCACCTGTAAATAAAATTCAAAATGCTGCTGTGTTTGAGTGTAGGGGCAAAGGAGCATGTTTTATGAAAGTGAAAGAAGCAGACAGAGAGAGAGAGAGAAAAATCACACCACAGTACTGAAGCAAAACCAAAACGCAAGAAAAAGAAGTCGTAGGATCTCATGTTCGTCTGTAAGTTTGTGCCTGTACAACTGTCTAATTGTGCATACATTGTGTGCCTATCCAATTGTCCACCTCATTTGATGCAGGTGTTCATTGTGGGTGAAAGACAGCAGGGGTGTGTGTGTGTGTGTGTGTGTGTGTGTGTGTGTGTGTGTGTGTGTGTGTGTGTGTGTGTGTGTGTGTGTGTGTGTGTGTGTGTGTGTGTGTGTGTGTGTGTGTGTGTGTGTGTGAGTGTGTGTGTGTGTGTGTGTGTGAGACATGTGGCAAGACAGAAACAGCTGAAGAGGCAAATTGATACTTACAAAAACTGAAAGACTCGATCCCCAGCTCCCAGCGATCACTGGTCGGCTGGTTTTGAATTCATGTAAATAACCTGAAACGTAAGCACAAATAGGAGAGGGCTATTTTCAGTGTGTGTCCTTGAATGCAACATATCATATCACTGTTATTAGGAACTCCCGTCGTTTCTGGTTAAAATTTAAACATTCATCATCAATGAGTGAAAATCGCTTCCAGTCGATTAAAAAAAACCCACACATGAATTTGGAACGTGGTTAAAATCAACAAAGGGTCTCAGATAACTGTATTTACCTACATCAGAGCAAACAGAGACAGACCAAGAGGAAAAGAATTGGGGCAATAGTGTTGTTGGCTGAGGGTCAGAGTCTCCACAGCTGAGCGAAACAGCTTTGTTACTGTCTGACCTCCAGTGCTCACAGCTGTCACCAATGGGAATCCGTCCTAGACAATGTTTAAAACTCCACTTCTCCGCTACCTCATTAATCTGTCTTCCAGTTGGTGGATTCATTCCACTAATAAACAGCTTTCATATAAAACGGTTGTTTTATTAAATTTTTTAGCTTCTCTCTTCAAGCGCTGCCTGCTAATGATTTATTTAGGAGGGCCATGCTCTGCTAGTTTCAGCATGTCTGTTGAAGGGGCTGCAACTTAAGAGCTTTGTTGGAGAACGAGCAGATAACCAGGAAACTCAAGTACGGTGTAAGTGTGTGCAGTTTTAGGCGTCATCAGAAGCTAATTCCTGCTTAAATACACCCACAGTTCAGAGGTAATGACAATGCAGAGACAACGGTTCACTGATGGGATCATCTTAGCTGGAGGGATGGAAAATGCTCGCGAGCTTATTCATGTTCATTTTCTCACATTATCTTGTTTTTCACAATAAGCCAAGATCTCATTACCAGCTGATTTATACAATTAGTCCGCCTCAGCACTGCCAATTAAACAAGGCCAAGGGTTTTTTAAGGTCACGCTTAACTGATCTGTCACTAATTTGCACTACAGCACCTTAGTCTCCCCTTCGTCAGGGGCAAATAAGCCACCAACAACAAGACCAGATAAATGTACCGACTACCACTGCATTGTTGTCAGAGCACAGCACAGAGTCTGCTGCGTGGGAGGCTGAGGGCGAACAGAATGAGCCAGATAAAGGCAAGAGTTGCAGACAGGTCTGAATGTGGTAGCCTTGAGGCTGGAGGTGACAATGGGGGAGAGGGGACCCAGGTGACCCCAGCTGAATGGAAAGCTGTTACATGAATAGCACCTCTGAGTTTAAAATCTACTCCTGCCTCTCAAATGACGCTAAACACAGACTATTTCACTGTTCTGAACTATGCTCCAGCTGCAACCACCCACTCTTGTATTCACACGCACGCACGCACACACACATACAGTACACACACACACGATTAACTTATATTAGTAGCTATTCAGTGTACACAATAATCCTTTGCCTGCTGGATAAAACCACATATTACATGGATGGTAATTCAATGAACCAGTCTTTGTCAAACATCTGACTATAGGCTTAATTCCTGTTGTGCCTAAATAAATGAGAGCTCTTATAATTACAGAGAGTACATATTAACAAACCTTTGAATTCATAATCTGATGTTGATTGAGAACAATGAGGTAAATAATAAATGGGGGAACGTATTCCTTATTCATTGGTTATTTAAGTTAATTATTTGTCTGAGGGTGAAAAAAAGAATTTATAATTGCAAATAATGAGCGAACCCAAATGATATTATAATGAAGCCAACGTAGTAATCCCTGTGGTGTAATAAGAGTCAGTGTCAACCGGCCTATTGTAGCTGCATGTAGCAGCTCTTTTCCTGCTGCGAATTAGACCTGCGGGCAGGAAACATAAAACAAGCGCTCCCCACTCCCAATTAGAGGAGTGGGAACTTATTAAACACAATTCCACTCAAGCCCAAATTCAAATGATTAGTTTCACCACATTGTTATGAATAAATCGTCAACACGCTTAACCAATATTCAGCATTTTACCATTATTATTATTATTACTGCTATTTCTTTTTATTTTTAATTATAGCAAGTAACTGTCGGGGTGAGAGGAAGAGATACCAAGTAAATTTGGCCCCATTAGTCCACAAGTGAACAGTCAGAATGAGGCACAGAGGCGTTTTTTTTGCTGCAATAATTTCGGTACACTGAGCGTAGAGGAGGTTTAGCTCTCACGTACAAAATCCAAACAGACCGACATCAAAGGAGCAGGGACAGAGAGCTCACATCCACCTGTGGCATTTCTGTCAAAGAGTGGCCTTTTCTTTAGCTCTGGCTAGTCGTAGCTAGCTCAACACACACACACACACACCAACACACACGCACACAGGCAGATACGCACATGAACACACAAACATCCTTCACAGACACTAAAGAAATACATGGAAATGCAAAAGCGCAAACACACTCAAGTTGCCTCAAAAGCTTTCATATGCAGCGAAGCAGAGTTAAAAATTATAGCATCGTTTCCAACACTGAAATTCAGTCAGGGTATACACACTAACACACACACAGCCACACAGCCACACAAACACAGCTTTAAATTTGGTATAGTTCAGACACGCACACTTAACACACATTTGCAGTTTGTCTGGGCACAACACTAAATTCAAATCCCCACATTTGTGCAGCAGCACAGCGGGTGAAATATAAGGTTAAATCATTCACTTGTACTAAACCCTCCCACGTAGAAGCTTCTCATGTATCTTTATGTTACACGTCAAACAGGCTGTATGCCGGCTGGAATTGCCACTTGAGCTAAAGCCTGGTGTACAGTACAGTACGTGAAGGAAAAGCAGCTTTACCACCACAGCACAGATCAGATTCACTTTCACATCAACCGAACCTTCAAATTCCAGACATGTGTTCGTATACCGTGTGGGCTGTACGCTTGATTTCATTTTCCTTGACCATAACAAAGAGTTGTGTTTTTCAACCATCATGTGACAGTGGCTGAGTATCAATACACAACATGGCCACAGCTGTATACAGCATGGAGGAGGCCGAACCACAACGTAGCAGTCCCGACCAAATTCAGGTTTAGAGTTTCATGTGTTTTAACTCTATATTGCATTACTACTCCTACTGCTGCGCGAGGGACTCGTTTAAACTGCACATATGTGGGTGTCGGTATGTTTATGTGTCTGCTGCGTTACACGTGTGCACATACTACAGTATGCATCAGTGCAGTTCGTCTTGTTGTTGTGTGTGGATATGCATGAGGCAAGCCAAAACTTGTACCTCAACTTCTGTTTGGTATTCATCCAGATCTGCAACATGTTAAAAAAAAAAAGAAATCCTCCCAATCCTCCGCTCCAAATCCTCACTCTCTCCTGCGTCCAAACAAGCTAAAGTAGGAATTCTGCCGAGGTAGTTATTTTGACAATAGAGGTAATCTATGCCATCAGCAGACTGCTCCCTACCTGGATGCAAGTGTGGTTATCTCTGCAGAAGCAGCAGCCACACAGCGAGTCAGGCCGCGGACTGCATGGGGGAGTTTGGGGATGCAATGAGGTGGGGCTATAACACTGGTCCCAGGGGAAATAGGGAAATGGGAGGAAGAGGAGAGAGGTGGGGGTGCGAGCGGAGCGTGGAGGGCACACAGAGCATAGTATAGCCCTCAGAAATGCCTTATACAGCGATTGAACACGTGTGATTGTCTGTTAAATATCCAGTTCCATAAAGTCAATCCTCTCTGCGGTAGCATCATCTGTGAAATATGAAACGACAGCTTCCATGCCGCGAGTAATCACCGTGGCCGCGAATGAGAGGACAGAGCTGGTCAGGAATCAGCCAGAGTTCAGGTAAACTGTGGACACTTTGGGCATAGATCATTTTATGGAGGGGTGGTAGTCATTGTCGTCTCGTAAATGTATCCACTTCCTACACTGACAAGACAAACTTTGAACATCTATGGACAAATAAATAAAGACGTCCAAGTGCTGTGCCATTAAAAAGACAAGCTGTACTTCCACAAGAGAGCCACCATATCATTGAGTTATTTGGTGTCGGAAACAGGTCAATCACGTGCAAACAGCTGTTTCATGCTCCAGCACACCGTTAACTGTCACAGCCAGACAAATCTCTCTTTTCTTCTTCTTTTTATCTTTACCCTCTGTCTCTCTCAAACTGCTTATTTTTCTGTCTCCGGCCCCCGTCCTGCCACTGAACTACAGCAGACCAGACATCCACAAAATGTCTAGCACCAACGTGTCAGGAATGACTCCCATAGTGTCACTCCAGTTAAAATATCTTTGTTGGGATTAAAACAGTGGTCAGTGTGTTTTTATATTTAGCAGAGCTGAGGAGCAATAGTGTCATGCACCAAAAGAAAGAAAAAAAGGAAAAGAAAAGAAAAAATCTACCCGGTTTGTTACCAGCAATTGCCTGATACAGATACAGTGCCGTGGCTGCACGGGGCTTTCATGTGCTGCTCGGCAAACACATTATCTGTCATTTCCTTTGCGTCAAGTAACAAGAATAAATAAAAAAAAAGTCTATTTACTGAGCAACTGGGTTGAGGAAGGGTGAAGGCAGAGAAACGACCGGCAAACAGAGTGTTTTCCTCCGCGGTGGACGGCGTTCAGTCCCCAGTGCTGCTAACAGGCGGGTGTGCAACCTATCAATTCTCTTTGATTCCCTCTCATATATTCTTCACTTCAAAGCCCGTAAAGACAGAGAACACAGAATAGGCTTGTCTTTCTGCACACTGATGAGACTTCTGCTCTTAACTTCCAAGATATGCACACATATTTTCTTTCTCTTTCTTTCTTTCTTTCTTTCTTTCTTTCTTTCTTTCTTTCTTTCTTTCTTTCTTTCTTTCTTTCTTTCTTTCTTTCCTTCCTTTTTTCTCTGTCTGTGTTTTTGTGTATGTTGGGGGTCTGTCTCAGGTAATGTGTTTATTTTCCTGGACCCATCTTCTAGTTTACTGCGTGGTGGCGTTTCTCCCCTCTTATCGCCTGGCCCTCACGGGGCACTTTAGCCCCTCAAATCCTGTTCACCATATACTCGTTTTAGAATCTGTGAAATGAGTGCTAGAGAAGCATGGCCACAATGTCCGCCTGTGTTGCTACTGGACTCAAATGGGCTTGGTGCTTTTTTGTCCAGGGAGATGCATAAATGGAAGTTTTTAACACCTCAAAGGAGGCTGGGCCTTTGTGGAGCCACACTAGAGAAGCCTGCCAGTCTCCCGAGGAGGCAGACACACTGAGTGCTGCAGGACAAAGAGCTTAGAGGAGGAGAATCAGCAGGGGCATCACTCTGCTTTGGGCACCAGGCAGACACACACACACATGTACACCCACATATACTGTATAGCTGCATTTACACACAGAGCGCACATACACACACACACACACACACACACACACACACACACACAAACACAGAAAACATCGCAAAGACTGAAATGGCACGTTTCAACCAACTCAAATACCTGTAAACACAATCTGATCAAAAGAAGCAGGTTTGCAGTATCATAACAATCAGGATATATATTAAATATGATCAATTAACAGAAACCAAGCTCTTCTCATACAGGTACCTGCAGTGCAAAACACACAGCATGCACAAGTAAGCAAAGAATAGGAAGACATGAATATAAACACTGTATTTCCACCAGTTAAAATACAATGCTAACTGTAAATAGATTCACATGTGATTGTACAAACACGCTCAATAAAAAATGACAAACACAACCAGCACCAACAAACTCCTGCCATTTCCTACTTATTGATTTCAGCTCCACTATTTGAAAATAATTTCCTCATTTCCATCTCAATTTTCCTTATTGAAATTATTTTTTATTCCCGAGTACAGCCCCGACAGCTGGCATTTACAATCAGTCTTTATGCTGTGTAGATGTCTACAATAAGCATTTAGATGCAAATATCTCTGCCTTGTACAAAGGACTCGCAACTTCTGTCAGAAGCAACATAATCAACCTGCAATTGTCTCCTGGCTCCAAGTGGTTTCCAGTGACAAGGCCTAAGCTGTAAGCATCTGTATTCAAATGATTCCCTATTTCAGGCACGGTTTAGTGTGGATATTTTCCAACAGTACGGCACTGAAAATCAATCACATGGTGAATTAAACCAGAAAGGAAACAACTGATCCATAAATGATCAGGTTACAACAAGGCATTGGTGTCCGCAAATTATTCAGTGTTTTCCTTGTTCGAGGAGAAGCGGGGACGCACTATTTGATAGTGGCCTTTTTCCACCAATGACTTGTATTACTGTCGCACATTTTTTGATTTGCAAAGGCAGGCTTAGGTTGACAGATAATTATTTTATAGTGGCGAGCTCAGCACAGTGCAGCCAGACAACTTTAACTGGGGAATGTGGGGAAACCTTTGTTGTTGCGTGTTACAGAGTAAAGGAAGTCTGAACCAGGCTGCAGTGTTCTCAGAGAGAGAGAAAAAAAGGAACATTCATTTTCCATCTCCTATTCATATAACACAACACTGTGCTCTGCATTACAACAGCATTTCACTGCAACAGGCCAAAAACTCCTATCCAACTGTTGGTCTTTTTTTTACTTAAAACTAAATGAATAACTGACACAAACAGAGCAAAAACACATGCTAACAACATTTACCTGAGAAGAAAATAAGATTTAGAAGAAATTAAAAAAATATATTATAATAAAAAAAAAACACTGTACTATGGCATATGTGATGTAAATCTGATGTGAAGCTCCACTTGCCCCTGTACAGCCATTTTGACATTTGAACAATTAACATTATAACCTATGTTTTTTCTTTCCATTTACAGTTGCAGAGGTCATTTGTCTTTTTTTTTTGAAACCCTCAATTAATAGCAGCGTTTGCAAATGCAAATGAACCCATTTAGGGGGAGGGAAAATGATCAGTTTGAGAATATTTCTGCCTTCTTAATCTTCTAAAGAGGGAAATGATTTAAAAGGAGGACACAAATCTCCAGTGACATGGCAGGAACTATAGGGCACTTTCCTCTCTCCCTCTTTCTCTCTCTCTCTTTCCCTCCATTCGTCCTCTCTCGTCTCACTCATGACCCCCCTCCCTCCCTCCCTCTCTCTCTCTCTCCTCCTAATTTACCCCCCCCACCCAGTTACCCTGTAGGGGTGGAAGGGCCAGGAGGAAGGGACAAGGAGCTGCATGGGAGCAGGGCTGTAGTTGGCTTGTCCCCTCAGAGGAAACAAATGTAGTGTTTGAGCCACTGATCACTGGTATAATTGAGTTTAACACTCCTTTTCTGGATTAAAAAAGAGCCTTTGAAATGAAAGGTCAAATTACCTCCACAGCCAGGCAATAAATAAGTCAAACAAGGTAAGAGGTTCCTGCCAGCATATGTTAGTGGCAAATTTAATTAGTGGAAAAACAGGAGGCTCTTTATCGGACACTCTTCCTTTCCATACGCTGCAGCGAACAAAAGCAGTGTCAGGATCCCAATTGTACACCAGAGGATTTAAAATACATTTATCATCGATTAATTCATCTCATCATTTAATGTCACGTTTCACAGAGCGTGCATTCAACTGAGGCGGTGCAAATATATGAACACCCCATCATTTGAGAAATCCATCCCTAATATTATAACATCACAAAGACATCCACAGCAATTTGCACATAATCAAATTGCACAGAGGGGGAAATATTGAGTCTGGGTAGCATTCTGCAAACTCTTTAATTCATGATTTTATTCCCATTATGTAATGTATCCTACGGGCCTGTTGTCCATTGATTGCAGCACAAGTTAAGAGGAATAGGCAGAAAGTAAGGCACCAGTCTGGAGTGGAAGCACAGGAAGCGGCCAAGCAATGCACAGAACAAGGGAAAGAGAGAGAGAAAGAGAGAGAGAGAGAGGGAGAGAGAGAGACAACACTGCTCTACACCCAACCAGCTACAATGTGGCCTTTGTGACATAATGCACTCTGTGCAGCCGATTGTGGAAAATAATCCAAAATTTACTGGTTCGCATATCCAGCAATAACAAGTGACATCACAACCTGCACCATATATGCCATGTTTCTGGGCACATTTTGCATTTAGTTAAGAATGAGGGGGGTAAGAAAAACATCGTCAAGCAGTTATTATATTCCCATCATGTCCTGGGAGCCCATTACAGCATGGCACAAGCAACGGTAAAACTGAGAAACTCAGCAGGCTGAGGCTGAGGCTGCAGGCTGAGAGAGCTGGGGAGCACTTAGACTCACATTGCAAAACCCACTGCACACTGTTAACTGCTGGAGAAAGATATAGTTCAAACAAACACTTTGCACCTACAGATTATGTGTATTTAAATTCTGGTAGTCATTAAGGTTTAGTTTTTCTGTTTGAGTGTTTCGTTTTGCTTCTGTGTGGCCATGCATGCAGGCACCTTCATGGAGCTCCTAAAATCCAAATCATTAAGCAGAGAAAGCAGCAGAGGAGCAGGAGGAAGAAGCTTTAACACGTGGCTGTCCACACAATGGTAACATGAGGGTGTTATTAACCGTGTTTAAAGCACAACAGGTGGGTCACATGAAAGATCACTATGTGTTTTTTTTTCACTTGCCCAACACATGCTTCTCATTATTCCTCTAAAGAAAAACTGACATTGCTCCAAGCAAAAGAGAGAGGGCCCTCCATGGCCACCGCCACTCACCACAAACTAGTTTTCAAGTATATCTTACATTACATATGAGTACACATTGTAAAGCGGAGTATGCTTTGAACATTCCATCGGGACAAAATGAAAATATAAATTGATTAAATTGCGAGTCCAAACTTGCAATAAGTGCTGCAAGGTAAGTATGATTGATGTAATAAAAGAAAAACACTTTTGAGGGTTCCCTTTCTCCGGACATAACAGACGTATATTTCAATTGAATGAGCCAGGCAGACTTTTAAATAAAACTAGCTGACTGGTTCCCACAACCTTTATATATATATGTATACTGAATAAAACATAAATAAATGTGCTGAAATATGTGACTTCCATCCAGCAAAAAAAAAAGAAAATACACAGCTGTACCGTTTCAATTTTAAATGACAAAAATTTCATATATTTTTTTTAAAGTATGTGTGTGTGTGTGTGTGTGTGTGTCAGCTGCATGTATGTGTCTGTATGTCGCATGCCTGCTCCTTAAAACGTGCTTTTGGGCAGAGTGTGGCCTGACAGTAAAATGTTGAAATTGGAAAAAATATTACCCTTCTTTCTCTTGAATAGCCGAGAGATAAGCCCCCTTTAGCAATGAAGCCAGTGGAGTTTAAGCTTATTATGAATACCTCTCAGAGCGCAGAAGCATGTACTGTAGAAATCAAAGGGAGTAATAGGCAGGTAAGCCAGTGTCATTTTAAGGAGGAAGTCAGTTGTGAAATTGTAAAAATCTCGAAGCCCTGCTGACAATCTCCTGCCCTCAGAACACTCCCATAAATGATTTCTAATGGCGGCGGCGGCTATCACATATCTTGAAAAAGTTCGAAGTTTGTGAGGTGAAAAGAAAGAAAAAAAAATCCAATGCTAATCTCTCTATTGATGGGGACAAATAATAATAAGACCATTTATCACTTTGATTAAACACCACATACTCTGAAGTTCACAAGAATGTGTGATTCTTGTGCGAGTGTCCTAAGCTTCCAGGAGCAGACCTGGCTTTGCAGAACATTCCTCATGGTTTCATGTTCAATTGGCTGTGAAAGTCCTCAGCATTACTCTTACATGCTGGACTGAAACCATAAAAAAAAAGCAACAAACTGATCTCTACCTTTTTTTTTCCTCCCCTCTTTATGACGTTTGTAGTAGAAGAGCCGCTCATCAAATTTCTGAATTCCTGCATGAAGCAAGTGCAGGAACGAACGCTCACCAAAAAAACATCAGCTGCAGGGTTTACACCAGCACAGCCGTTTGTGCATTTTGCGCCTAATAGCGTAAGTTGTAAAGCTCTTCTGCTGAGATCTGCTGTAAAGATGATATTATAACACGACTGCTCCGAGGCTGCCTGGACTCTGTGGTGCTCGCATATTCTACAATTACACACACACACACACACACAGGCTAATACATACTGTGCTTTTCTCCTCTGAATATTCATCCATGTTTCCACATCATCTGCAGGTCTCCTAATCACAGTCACTTCCCCTTTAATCACAGGGCTCTAATTAGGTCCTAATAAACCATTTTGCCATCCTCTTGGAGCGCCTCTGTGTCACTCACACATCAAACCATGAAATACTATATTAAGGGGCTGTCAACCTCAAAGGAATGCTCCTCCAGCAGCACTGATACAGATACTGCAGGCACACCCTCTTACACTAATTGAAATTATCGAAAGCTCTGCTTACATGTGACACTTGGCCACGTCTGAAACCATGGACTGAAGTACAGCAGTCAGAAAGCAAGACGGTTGTGCCAGCACTGAGGCTCTACTGGTTTCTCTGATGTCGGGTAATTGTTTAAACCTGAGTGGATATGGCACAGGGCCTCATGCTGTCTGTTCTGCCAAGAGAGTAAGAAAAAAAAAAAAAGAAAACGTTCTTGCTAGCACTTTTCTCCTCTGTTTCTTCTGTTCTAATTCAGTCCAGCATGGGCTTCAAGGAAAGCCTCAATGATTCCATGTTCATCTTGGAGAACCAGTGTTGGGGATGATGATCACTGACCACAAGTTGATAATGATGACTGTTTAATTAGAAGCCTTTCTTTGGCCTGGCCGCAACCCAAACTCCTCCACCCTGCAGATGGTAACCAATAAATTTAGCTTTGCTGAGGATGAGGAGGAACGTTGTACCTCCCCAGTTCTACCCTCAACCCCACCCCTATAACCAAGGACATAAAGCCTTTATCCCTGCTGCGTGCATGTGCCTACGTACAAGCGAGCATCTGACTGTGGCGGTAATGTGACTATGTTCACATGCGTCTAATTTACAATTGGTAATAACAGTTTCAAGTAAACGCAAGGCCATCGGATCTGTTTTTTTTGGTAAAAGAATCATTCAGTTTATTCTATTTTATTTACACATTGACAAAGCTGCTGCAGAGAGTCGAATGTTTTTCATTTGTTTTTGTAACAAAGTCCCTGCAGCTAAAGCTTAATTAGATTTTTTATGGTTGCGTTTAGGCAATTCAAAGCACTTGGTTAGAGTTAGGGAAACACTGTGGTTATGCTAAGTATATTATGGTTTAGGTTGGGAAACTACAACACTTCGTTAAGGTTAGGAGAAACATCGTGAGCATGGCGAATGCTAAAAAAGTTTACTTTGATGGGATGCACTTCCCCCCCGGGTCTGCAGCGTGAAAGTCATGTGCCTGTGTGCCGTCCACCACGACCTCCTCCCTGTAACTTTGCACTGCGGTGAGAGAAAGCAACTCTGCAAAGACGCTTTGATAGCAAACGTAAAACTGCTTTTGCAAATGAGTTGCATACGAACAGGACACGTAAGACGTTAAGGAGAGCTTGTAAGTCATTTGTATGTATTTGTACGCAGCCTGCTGGGTAATTAATTGTGGTTGTGTAAAATTCCAGCGAAGGCAAAAGATCTGTCTTTGTCAGAACCTGAACATTATTTCTCTTCTAACTTCTTGTTCCACCGATTCCACTCTCCTCAGCAAAGTTTTTCTCGATTTTACAGTCTGTTCTGTCAAGTGGAAAAAAGAACGAGTGTTACTGTTGCTCAAACAGGACAACCCCTCCCATCCTCCTCTGGTCCTCCTCAGTCTCCCACCTCTTGTCAATCATCCTCCCTCAGCCCAGCCCTCTCCCAGAGGTTTCTACACCCGGACTGCCTGGCAGGACCGCCGCTCTGTGTTTGCGTCCGTGTGTGTGTGTGTGTGTATTGTATGTGGGCGGGTGGCGTGTGCCAGAGTGGCTATCCCCTCAGATTGTCAAAGAGGCTCATGGGAAATTTACAACATGGGCCAAACCACAGGCTTTCTCTATCATTTCAGCAGATTTCTCTTTTTTAGTCCCATTCAAGAAAGTGATTATCACAGTTGGTTCTTTCTTTGGCTTTTTTTTTTTTCCTTCTTCTTCTTCTTCTTCTAGCTGTGAGTCGGGCTCTCTGGGTTTTCCTCACTATAGCTGCACTTTGCCTATAAATGTGCATTTGAGCCAATCAGCGGTTTCTTCAGTGCAATTACAGGCTGAAGTTGTTTCTACAGTATGTATATTAATTCACTGATCCTTAAAGAACGAGCAGCTGACTGTAAACTGGAATTAGATTTTTTCTTTTTTTTTTCTTGTTGGTTTAAGTCGAAAGTTTTTTTCCCCCTCTGTGCTGTGTTTATGGTTTTATTATGGTGCAAGTAGACAGAGTGATGGATTAAGTCATTCCTGCAGTCACAGTGCACTGGTGAAGGTAGGAAACTGTGCCATTTGGAAACAAACTAAATGGGAACGTCAGCTCTACTTCCACACTACCACCCAATGCGAACAAAAAAAGTATTCTCGACCACCTTGGAAACGGCGGAGATTTCCCTCGTGAAAAATTCACCCTGCATGTGGTCAGGAGAAAAATCAATTTCTTAGACTAAAAGAGACTGAGTTTGATCTACTTACACATCATCAGAGAGATCTGAGGCAACGCCAACACCGACATCATTATTTGTGTGGAGCCTTTAGTCTTAGAAAGTCACAGAAAATCTGCTCTTAGCCCATCCTTTCACCAAAACAGGGGCCTAAACACCCCCCTCCCCTTACTCAGGGAGTAAGAGAGAGGATAACAAAGACAGACAGAGACCAAGAAAAAGCTTGTGGTCGGGTCTGCTGAAGCCATTTTCTCATAATGCACATTAAGGGCAAAGCCTTGTAACACATCCAAGTCTGTGTAAAAAGGAATTATTCAGAGAGGAAACAAAAGACCTGGGCAAGAAGAGATGCTATGGTTAACTTCATCAGAACTTTAGCCACAAGACCCTTTCCATCTCTTCCCCCTCCCCTCCCTCTTTGTCACTTTGATTTATTTTTGGCATCGTACATTAGCATTTTCCACAGGAAAAACTGTTGGGAATCTGATTTCTGGCCCAATATGTCTTTTCTTTTCCATAACTTCCTCGCCTGTTTTAGATGTCACAGTAGCTGCTCCATGATGCAAGTGGTTGATCAGAGCGTTTGTTTCCATCCAACAGGGACGACACACACTATCTGCTCAACTTGAATCTCAGTGTCGAGGCTCCTCTTCAAAAACAAAATTGCAATGGAAGGAACAAGTTAACGAAGGTTTCGATCCGCATTTTAAATCAGTGTAAATATGCTAAGATGTAGCGTCTCGGTTCATTTTTGCATTTGTGTAATTACATGATGGAGGCTTTCTTGATGAAGTCATGTCTTCAGTATTGTGTTTCGACTTGACTCACACTTTATTATTCAGACTGAAGAATCCAAGTATCTGGACCCGAGCCCTCTGCATCATCACGGATCATGGCAGCGTTGCCCATCGCGGCCGTGTCACCTCAGCGCATGCTAAAGAGGACAACATCCAGTTTCATGTGTTCAAAGAGCGCTCAAGAGTTTGCACACACACATACAAGCACACAGAAACAAAGTCGGCGGTCTGATCCGAAAACAGTTATGTGCCAACACGTCGGCTCCCAGCATCCTAAAGGCTGGACCGCAGAGTAAAGAAGCCAGATTGGCTGGCGTACTCATAACTGAGGAGCATATTTTACATCCCATGTCAGATCAAGCTGGCAGATACCAAGCCGGCTGTCAACCTCCACCACCAACTGGATAATGTCTAATCGCTCAGCTTTTTACAGACAGCGGAGACCTGCGTAACTTGGACACAAAAACAACCACCGTCTTCTCTAAGACCATGGAGTACACAAACTTGGATCAATCATATTTTTTAGTCACAAAAGGTCAGTGATTACAACTTTGTGACTCATACTCAACCCCGAAATGTTGAAATAATTGACGAGGGTTTTTGTTTTTTGCAATAGGGTTATTCATGAGAAATAAGAAATTCAAATTAGGTATGTGCTTCCATGCCATAATTGCACAGCTTTCCCCTTATTAGAGGGCGAGGCTTTCACATTATATTTACATGAAAACTTCCAGTGTCACAGCTGCCCAGTGGCTCAACTGATATTTTCATAGAGTCCTTTAACACTTCCTCCAAGGCGGTGGTTTGCCCAAGGGATGGGCTGATCCAAACACAATGTCGGGGATCACAAGGAAAGGCTTGTTGTGATGCTTTTGTGTGCGAGCGGCGCTAAAGCCCACATTACACTAATCTCTTTTCCCTTGTTCACTCACAAGACACAATCTTGGGTCTTCAGAGCTTCTCCAATTCTAGTAGGGCACCACACAAATCACTCGGGGCGAAAGATCACAGCTTCTCTTTCTCGTTCTTGTTTTTAATAATCCCACCATTCTGCAGCAAGGTCACACATACATATATAGACTGAGTCTGTGTGTTTGTGTGTTAAAAAGTTGATAGACTGATGAATAAGCATCATTTCCCTGTGAGCCTGTGACTAAAATGGAAGGTTAGTGTGACCGCAGTGAGTGAAAGCTGTTACTGAATCAAAGTGAAAAAAAATAATAATTAATGTACGACTCTCTCACACTGAAGCTGACAAAATGGTTGCCACAAAAAAAAAAAAAAAAAAAAAAACAGGGGAAGAAAACTGTTTTCTTAAACTGCCGTTGGATTGTGAACCCAAATGTCTGCAAAGGGAACATGAAGCGACATGAGTGTTTGTTTAAAATTCAGTTTCAACCACCTGCACTCTTTTCACACAACCTGACAGCTCGCAGCCTTGGTCCATATGCTGTGTGTATGTGTGTGTGTGTGTGTGTGTGTATGAGAGAGAGAGAGAGAGAGAGAGAGAGAGAGAGAGAGAGAGAGAGAGAGAGAGAGAGAGAGGAGTGTGAGCATTGTGCGTATGTATCTCTATGCCTGTGTGTGTGTATGTGTGTGTGCACAGTGTGTGTACATGTGCAGGGGCTCCAAAATCCACCACATTTTAATTACTGCCCGGCTGCACTGTGCAGCCTCTTTGATATGGAAATAAAGGCAACCATCTTCACACAGCTCACTGTACAAATCTTCATCTGATTCATAAAAAACAATGAGGCCGACTAATTCCTGCACCTGATTACAGTCCCAGACCTGTGTCAGGAACATGCGGCCACCAAGGCCCCTCCAATTAATTCTACATATTAATGTGTGATTTAAAAAAAAAAAAAAAAAAAAAAAAATCAACACAGGCTACTTACCATAGCCTCGACTGTTGCATTTTGAAGTCAAAGTTAATTATGCACAACTATGCTGTGTGCACTAAAAGAAATTGTCCAATTATTTTGAGAAAAACATATTTGGTGGGAGAGTGAATGATACAGATCAAAATGGGCCACTTAGGTTACTTGTGCAATTATACAGTTCCTGTGAAGATACATATATTTAGATTTTTTTTTTTTTTTATCTGTAATCCTTTAATGTTAGCAATACTGTTCACTTACAGCAGCCAGAGGGACACAGAGACCTAATAGAGCAGAGAAAAAAAACTGCCTCTGCCCTGGTTGATGTTCAGTTGGCACACAATATGCTCTATTTGTTTCTGAATAAAAAAAAAAAAAAAATTACATGTACTCAAGTTTAATCTTTGACATGAGACCAACCTGCGTTCAAGGAAAAACATCACTCAATCACATTGTGGCAAATTAAACAGCCAAAGCTGGATGAAATTCAAAATATAAAAAAGCTGGAGATGCCGTTTTCAAACAGGCGCTGCATTACATTGCTGTTTTTACACCGTCTCCCATCAATCTGTCTGGCTCTGTATCAGCTTTTCAACTCTTTAACGGTGACTTGGTGAAGGTGATGCCCCCACCGTCTGCTCCTGACGACTCTCAGCCCAGCTCTCATTTCATCAGGATTTTCTCGTCCATTAGTTAGTGACAATGGTGCGGACACACAGAGAGAGAGAGAAAAATGTTCCTCCTGTATGAGCACAAGTACATTTTTCTTTCTGTAAACCACGAAGCAAAGAAGAAGAAGAAGAGAAAAAAACCCACCCACCTTTAAAAAAAAAAAAAAAAAAAAATGCCACTTTGGGCGTACGAGGGGAACGGCGAGTTCTCCGTCACTGCACGCATTCATTACACATAATACTGTTCAACACCAAACCACTGTGTCCCATAAAAGAAAATAAGCACCACGACAGAAGTGACATGTCACTAACTTGTCACAAACTTCTTGTTGAAAGGAACAGATTTCAAACACACACACACACACACACACACACTGCTGTGGCATATTCCCATCAGTTTTGATCATTGTTGAAATATTCTACAGCAAATTAGATAACACTTAGAAAGACAGATGTCACAACATGTGCTGCCACATTTATTATCTCCTGCCGTCCTCCACCCTTCTGTTGCCCCCCTCCTCTACCTTTACCAGGCCTGCTGTTGTTTACCTCCTCTCATCTTGTTTATCATCAGGTCTTAGCCACACAACCTCCACCACTAGAGATGGAGACTATATACCTGTGCAGCCCCCATCACTTCACACACACACTCTCCCTGCCCTCATCCCTGCAGCGTGCTGTCACTTGGAACATAATAGCATGTCTTTCTGCACAGCACAGTATATACTGTATATGGAAAGATAATACGATGTGTAAAAAGGTCTCGGTTGTTTGGTCTTTCTGACGTCTGGTTGGTGAAGACAGAGACATTTCGAATCAAAAATCAGCTGCAGTGTTTATCCGTGTCAAGAGGGAAGCAAGCACAGTGTCAGTCATGCATGCACTCATGCTAAAGGCACACATACGCACACACTAGAGTTATAAAACAGTGCCGCTTTCACACCTAAGACCTTAAAATACCAGGACTGGAGGAGCCCGGTGCCGTTTCTTGACTCTCTGACCTTGTCTGAAATAATCCACACTGACTATCACACATATAATCAGTGCTGGTCGTTACCTGCAAATGACATCACGTCACTATTATTCATGTCCCTGTTGCAAAAAATTATGTTAATATAAGATTTTTTCCTCCCCAATCCAACTGTGAAATCAGCTTATCATGAGTTGGATTTGGATGTAATATCATTAAAGAATCCTGTTATTCCCTGCAGGGAGGATCCACCCCGAGTGAGACTGTTAGCAGAGGAGCAAGGCCGTAAAATGAAACCTACACGAACCAGCACTTTCATTTGCATCAACGTGTGGCTTAAAGATAACACACACCCATTTCTCTCTCTCTCTCTCTCTCTCTTTTTTTTTAAAGCAGTGTAATAAAATAACACTTTGCGATGCCTAATACACAAGATCCATCAATGATGCAGGTACTCTGGCATTTTTTCTTCCCCTCATGACTTCAGTCAAACTTGTCGTAAAAATCCTCAGTAAACAACATTTGCTTAAAAACTTAACATCACCAGATTCAAACCTCTGCGTGGATGGCATCAACCAGAAGCACCATCAGTGATGAATGTGCACATATGTGGAAGGGGATATAGAAAAATAATCAAACATCACATAAAGCTCATTTCTGTCTCCAACCCTTCCCCTTCCACTCCCTCTCTCCCTCCCTCCTTCTCTCTCCCTCCCTCCCTCCTTCTCTCTCTCTCTCCCTCTCTCCCCTTTTTCTCTCCTCTCCTTTTTGCTTTGATCCCACTAATTGCTGGCACAAGAGCTCAGTATAAACAAACCCTACCTGTGGATGAGGACAGTCCAACTACAGTGGAACTACAGGTAAATTCATATTGTGGTACTTTGTCTAAAATATATAGGAATGGTTCATTCATTCACAACGTTTCACTTCTGCTCAGCACAACAAATAGAAAAATCACAGTGCAATAATAATAATAACGGAGGGAGGGGAAAGAAAACGATTCTCAGCAGCAAAGTTGCAACAGGAGAGACATTGGACTTGAGCAGACAGACAGACAGACAGCAGAGAGCTGCAGACCAGTGAGCAGGGTGGCTTCTCGCTTCATGCCAAAAATGAAAGTCCTAAAATCTTTGAACTTACTGGCACATCAGCGTCAGAGAGTCTAAATCTTAACGCTGAGCCCAGGTGGGAAATGCTGCCTTTCTCAGTCTCTCTCTGTCTCACTCACACACACACACACACACACACACACACACACAGAGAGAGAGAAAGCTCAAGTCACCCCGAGATCCAGCCGCAGATTAGTCCTTGAAAATACAGAGAATGTGGAGGCCAGTCAGCAAGAAACTGATAAATCTGATATTATTGCCCTGCACTCGGTGAAGGCACGAGGCACCAACAAATGGTTTTTAATTAATGTTTGAAATCAGCTGCAATTACAAGAGCTCGTGATAAAACAACATGGATAATGTACAGCCAAAAAAGAAAGAAAGAAAAGAAGATATTAACACACAAGATCCCTTCACTTATTGAAATGCACATTGAAGTTGTGTGTAACAATCACAAAGAAGTGCACAAAGTAGGGGGGGAAATGGCGATTAATTAAGATGCCGGTGGTTCCCCCTGTGCAAAAATAAGTGAGAGATGTTAAATAGGAGCCAAGTGCGGTTCCCTCCCATCAAAGGGCTCTAATGCCGCTTTTCACTCTTTTCCTCCTCTCGCTCTTTTTGCTGAGCGACACGCTGAGCTGCACAAGCCGTCAGAGACAAACTCTTATAGAGACAGAGCCGAGTGTCCCTGTATAGCAATCGGGACAATGTGCTGAATGGGCAGTCTAATTATAAATGTGCCATTTAGGCGTGCATTTGGTCTCCAGGACCGCCTTACCTTATGAGGAGACCTGCGCTGCCTGTAGCAACTGCTCCATTACTCAATGGTACAAGCATCATCATAATAAAAAATAATAATCATCATAATACATTTTAAAAACTTAAAACTTCCACATATGTTTAGCTGTGGTTGTTTTTTTTTCTGTCCAGAGAATTAACCAGGATTGGGAAGCAGAGAGAGAGAGAGAGAGAGGAGCGCGCGAGGTAATAATGAGGTTTTCATTAATTAGCCACAGGTGTGTTTTCTGACAGGTCCGAAAACAGAGAAAGGAGAGGAAAGAAAAACGCAGGTAGTTGTTTGATAAAAACCAGAGCGACAGTGTTTTTAAGAGGGTTTAAACCAGTTGACAGCGTTTCTCCTCGTGCCTCGTGCAGCTGTTTGAACTCAACACACTCGTTTTCTTGTCTAAATTTAGGGGAAAACGTGTTAAAATGATGTTGAACTCCTCCGCAGCCTCTATCTGTGTTTTTCTCTCACATTCAACTTCTCCTCAAATTAAGGATAAACACAGAGAATAAATGTTTTTATATTTTATATTTCCTAAAGGACAGTGTTCAGACTAATAAAAAAAATGTAAAATGATTAATTAAATAATAATAAAAAGTGGTTAAAGTTTATAGTTTGCTGTGGGGGGAAAAATATATCTACAAGATAATTATTGTGTTTAAAGGCCTGATGGTTATTTTGAGGAATTGTGTGGCAGCCGGAGCGCATAAAAAGGCAGCAAAGCAATCATTAATAAACACGTTTACACTTTTCACAAGTTGTGTGTGTGTGTTCGAGTCCGGGAAACGACGAGCTGCACAGATTTCGGCTTAAATGGAAAAAAGTGTCTGTTCAAGTGCATCTCCTCTAAATGGACAAGCCTCGCAATTGTTGAATTTAATTTATGGCTTATGCATTCTTTAGAGGTCAATACCCCTGACCTCCCCGAGAAAGTTAGAGAAGAGCAAATTCCCAGGGCTGCACGCGGGGGCCACAAACTCCGCGTGTCTGACAGAGAGAAGATATAAAACTAAAATAAAAAACAACCTGATAATAAACTCTGCAGGAGTCGGATCAGAAGCCGAGGAAGCTGTGAAATGTAGAAGTGGAGAACGAGACACGAGCGAAAGCTTCACATAAACTTGTCCCCGCACATGCAGAGAGACAGGAAACCTACCAGGACGCGCGTCACTGTCAATGAATGGTACCGCGCTGTGGACAGAAGTGAAACTGCCACCGAGCAGCAGCAGCAGCAGCAGAACAAAGTTATAGAGACATGTAAACACGGACACTGAGGCTACATGTCAACATCTAACCCGACAACAACAGCAACAGCTCCGGGGGAGAGTGAGTGTTTCTCGGTGTGTGTGTGTGTTTTTTTCTTAAGTGAAGATGTTTGTTTGTGTGACAGCGGCTCGGTCTCCACCGCTGCAGCGACCGACCTGCCCGAGTCCGCGCTGCACTCACGGGCTTCACGCTGCTGTAAATAAACAAAGACAGAAACAGATGATTTCAAACCTCCAGCCCGCTGCCGCCGCTGCTCCGGCTTCTGGCGGAGTTTAGTCGTGATCTAAAGTTGCAGTGGAGCCGCTTTCTCTCTCTTTCTCTCTCTGCGCTCATGTGTTGATCCCGAACTGAATCCGAGCGCCTCTCTCTCTCTCTCTCCGCTGCTCCGAGCTGCTGACGCGCCGCCGCTCTCCGCTGCTGCTGCCGCTGCTGCTTGTTTTGGTGAAAGCGACGCATCAAATAATCGCAATGATTAAAGTTTGACAGTCACTCCCCCCGATGCAAAGTGCGCGGACCAGTCTGGGCTTTTCACACACGAATCACTTTCTACAACAGTTTTACGGCGAAACTATAGAGGGAAGAGGAGGAGAGGAGGGGGAGAGAAAAAAAGTAGAAAAAGAAAACGCGCGCTCGGTGCCGGAACATTTGAGTGGTTGCGATAAAATAAAAAAACAAAAATAGAAAAACAGAAACAACATAAGGTTGAAATGTCAGGAAGAAGAAGAAGGAGAAGCAGCTATAGGCGTGTTGTTTACCTTGATGGTCCGAGCCGTGCAGCAGAAGACAAGCGTGCGTCCGTTCCCGTGCGTGAAGAGAAGAGTCAGCTCGACTTAGTAGAAAACGCTCTGTGGTCTCTAATCTGCTGAGTGAAAACTTGAGTCTACTCACACGCGGCTGTATGAGGACTGGAGAGAGAAGGAGGGGGGTGGGGGGTCCCGTGAAGTTCAGCTGTCCAAAACTACAAGTGCCTTTTGTTGTTCGCCTACCTGTTCTTTATCTATATCTTACACATACACACACTCTCTCTCTATCTTTGACTCTCTCTCTCTTTCTCTCTTTTCTCTCTCTCGCACACACAAGCAGACAAGAGAAGACGATGGTAGAGCTGCCGTCAATCTTGGCAATCAATGCGCGCAGCCATGTCGCAAGTATTCAAAGCATTTCCCGTCGTGCAACATCAGAAAGTGAGTGGCCAGGGCATTGATCTGAGGAAGGCAAAGAGGCAGGACTCCCCCCTCCTCCTCCTCCTCCTCCTCCTCCTCCCCTCCCAGACAAGAGATGCGAGAGAGAGAGAGCAAGAGAGAGAGAGAGGGAGAGAGGGAGGGAGGGAGAGAGAGATTTGTGGTGAAATAAAAGTGGAGTCAGGGAGGACGGTTGTTACTGGCCGCAGTTTAGTCACTTTAATAAGCTTATACTTAAATGAACATCACTTTCAGCTGCACAGCGGCTGCAAAAGTTAAGGCCGACTTCTCTCCCCCTTTTAGAGCCGCTGCACTTTTACTTTAATGACACCTTTTTTTTTATTATTATTATTTAATCTAATTTGATATAAAGAGATCCACCCAGCCTCGATGAGAGTGTTTCACATTCACCGTTTGTTAAGAGGAAGATAAAAAATTATGTATTAAAAAAAAAAACCTCAGTTATTCAAGCTGATGGAGATGATGAGAGCAGGTGAGAGAAAACACTGTGAGGAGCTGATGTGGAGTTCAGGGACCAGTTCAGTTCAGTTTGGTTTATTATTCAATCAGCATCACAAATCAGACCTGTGACTCTTTTTTTTTCAAACTCTCTCCCTTTTTTTTTAGCTTCTCATCTGAAAAGAAAGAAGAAATTGAGATGTGCACACCCTCCGCTGATCTTCAGCTGCTCTTCACATATTTGCAAAATTTCATGGTCAAATAATTTTTTGATATATGATCCTATAAAACTCTTCTCGCGTGCAAAGCGTTTTTTATTATTAGCCTCCAGTTTTCACGCCCTATTATTACAATTATTATTATTACTATTATTATTACTATTAATAAATCATTACATTTAAAGAATAAACCAGAAATAAAAGACTCGTCTTTCTGCGTCATCAGACAATTTAAATCATCAGAGCTGTTTTAGAAATAAAAATGTTCAGTCTGTAATTGTTTTTAAATAATGACAGGAGAGAAAATGTTATTTCCCAGCATCAGGTTTAACCCAAAAATTTCACACACTGATACATTTATTTGTTATAAATTCTGCATTAGAATTCTTATTCTCAGGCTGTAATTGAAATAATCGTCATTATGCATCACTGATTCACCGTTTACGCAGGTAATAAATATAAGAGACCAGTGACACACGTTCATTTAAATAAATCCTACATTTTGTTTTACAAGAAAAATAAGAGAAAGAAAGAAAGAAAAGTCTGTTTTGGCATCTGAGCTGAAATCAAAGGTCTGAACCCACAGGTTGCGTTCACTTGCCAAAACAGGAGCTTTTTTTTTTTTACAACGACACTCTTTGCTCTGTGCTGCAGCACGAGCATATGTTTTAAATGATCAGCTGAGCTCGAGGAGGCCCCGCACATGTCAAACACACAAAAGAAAATTCCTGCAGAGCCGCCGAGCGCAGATCAGATCAGGAGAGAGCGACCGAAACACTGAGCGAGGGAACAGACGGAAAAGTTGTCATCTACAAATCAACAGCAGCGTTTTGTGACACAAACAGAGAAGAGAGGACAGGAGCTCCACACACACACATACACACACACATCACACACACACACACACATACATACACATACATCACATCACAGCAGCCAACACTGTCAGTCCATCAGTCAACACGTCAGCAGAATGACAACAACACAGAAGCAAGTGCCACACGAGACAAATAAGAAAGTTACTTACAAAACATAAGACAGCAGCAGGAAATTCAGATTGTTAACTCACTGCAGAGTCACAGAGAAAGAGCTGAAAGAGGGAGGAGAGGAGGAGAGATAGATAGAGAGAGAGAAAGAAAGAGAGACAGAGAGAGAGAGAAAGAAAGAGAGACAGAGAGAGAGAGAGAGAGAGAGAAAGAGAGACAGAGAGAGAGATGGAGAAGTGGCCATAAAGCTCAGAGTCTTGTGCTCTTCACGTTGTCTTAGTTTTTTTTTTTTGTTCAAGGTAAAGTAAAAAAACAAAACAAAAAACGCACAGCTCCACGTCTCCATCAGAGGAGGCGCGTTCCCGCTGTGCGCGCACACACGAGCTGTCACTCACTGTTTGGTCTGAGTTTAGAAGTCTCCCTTGTTTTTCTTTTTCTTTTTCTTATTCTAGCTACAGTGTGAAAGAAAATAAACGACACTCACTAGAAATAAGAAAGAAAGAAAGAAAGAAAGAAAGAAAGAAAGAAAGAAAGAAAGAAAGGACCTTACCTTTAGGAAAGAAACTTTTTTTTCTGTAGTTTGCACTTGATCGCCTCGCTGGAGGAATGTGACACCTTCCTCCGACAGAAACACGAGAGACGCGGTGGAAACAGCTTTGTGAGGTGAAATTATAAACAATCCTGTAACAGTCTAACAGCACGTTTCATCGCCAGAGCCCCTGCATGCTGAAGTCATGTGTGATCTCTGCTGCTGTGAGTGTGGCCTCCTCACGGTGCAGCAGCGGACTCTTCTCCTTCACCACCCGCACTCACGCGGCTCTTTGACGTGTCTCATGCGCCACCTTTCGGACACTGCGGGAAACGCGCGCGGATAGTGTATGTGTGTAGTCAAGTGTGTGTGTGTGTGTTTGTGTGTCCCGCAAACAGCAGATTGAGACAAAAACACAGGATTTGAGCCACAGTTTCCTGTTTCTTCTGAGGTGAACTTTATATTGTTTATGTGAGTCTTTGATACAGGCTCATTGTAAGAAAAATAATCAACATCGCCCTTCTCATACAGTATTTTCTCCTTTTGCACTAAATGTATTGCTGCTTTCAAAATCACAATCTGATCTGCATATCAGAACAAGAAAAGCTGCAAAAAAAAAAAAAGACATGAGTCATGATTCTGGCTTCATTCACTGCCCAGCTTGATTGAAGATGACTTATGGCTGCTGCAGCTGAGCAGGTGCCAGCCGGATAGTTCTCAAAACACAAATATAGGCTACTATTTTTACAGAGGTGACTGTAATGGCTTCCTCTTTATAGCTCGGATGCATGAAGCCTGCGTGAAGAGTAAAAGACAGTCCAACTTGTTGGGGGTATAAGGCAGGCACATTTGCATACCCTGTGAGTCTTTGATGCATCTTGAAATTCAAGTCTAGCCCATAAATATTTGAAAAGGAGAGTGCATGAAAATCAACATTTTTGTTACATTAAATTAACATGTGTTCTTCTCCTGTTCTGCATGGTTAATTAGAGAACACCATTCAGTCAGTGAGTGAGGATGAGTGAAGACGAGGAGGGGTGGGTGGTGGTGGATTGTGGGGCGTGTGTATACGTGTGTGTGTGTGTGTGTGTGTTGGGGGGTGGGGGGGCAGCTTCAGCTTTGATTACAGTGCAGACAGAGCAGGTTTCAAAGGTGTGCAGCTGATTCATGCTTCTTAGGACCTCGGTGATTAGTATTCTCAATGAGGATTCATATTTATCTGCATTATAAACGAGGAAGATTATGAAAGTTCTGCTTTAAAAACCGTCTGCATGTGACATGAAACCACCTCAGGTTAACATGAGTCAGGACCTGGAGCACAGAAACACTTTATTCTAAACCTCTTATTTAGCTTTTTATAAGCAGCAGCACATTTCATTAATAAACATTTATTACAAACTATGATGAAGCTGTAAACAGGTGATCAGAGTTAAGTGATCTCTTTGTTGTCAGATAATATATTTTTTTTGGTTGCAGTCATATATACTCACACATTCAGTAGTTTTAAATACATTTATATAAAGATTTCTAAAGCTGCTGCTATGAATATAAATGATAATCCTCACAGTGAATTGATGCATAGACATAATCACATAATCAATTGTTATTAAAGCTGATGTATATTTTTTTGATTCATATATTCAAAGGAGACTCACCTTTGTTTTTTCACTCTTATACAATAATGAAAATGTTTATATAGTAATGGACATACTGAAGCTGAGTGTATAGCCTTAAGAGGCGACGGAGGATGTGAGGAGAAGAACATGCAGGCAGCTCTGCTCAGTGACTTGAGAGAGAAAAAAGCGCAGAGCAGATGTTGTACATCTGTATTTTAAATGTGTGGTCTCTGAATACAGGCCATGCTGCTTTGTAAACACATAGCAACTGTCCTGGATCAGTGCTGTGAGCTCTGCAGATAAATGTCTAAATCTCTAAAATGCTGTATGAAGAAATGAGGAGAGGATCCTGAACGTCTCACATGGTCCAGATGTTAAAAAAAAAAAAAACTTCCAGAAAATAACAACAACAACAACAAAATAAAATAAAAAACACACAAACAGATGAATATATATAAAAAAAAAACACTACTTAGTCATTATTGAAAACCAAGTTATGCAATTAACTCAAACACTATTTGCATACATGCAAATCATCTCTCTCTCCCAATTGGACTTGCAAAGTGGGACGCTCTGTTCTCATTAGTTGACCCAAATCTCCGACTTGTAACTCTGGATTTCATCAAAGTTTAGTCAGGATCTAATATTTCCTTTCAAGTTAACAGAGAACCACTGATTAATCATGTTGAAATAAGGAGTGCAACATGCCAGTTCTAATTATATAGTTATCAGGGACACCATCACATAGACTGTGCCAACAATACTACAAATATCAACCCTGTTGTACTCACGTATGTGTAATATATGATAACAGCCTATATGTAATGTATGTTTAGATACATAACTGCACTTTATTGATCGTAGCCTGATCAGGAATCATGTGAAAACGTGTCTTCCCTTTAAGAAACATCAATAAATAACCTGTGTTTTTATGCATTTGAGAAAAACAGTGACTGGAACTTCCTTCCATTTATTAATATATGTTCATTTTCTCTAATTCATTATCCATAAAAAAAAAAGACTAATTTGTTACCACTGCATTGCACTGTGTGGACCTGAAGGTACGTTCACATCCTTTTCATTGGCCTCATTGAATGCTGTAAATTTCACTTAGCTCAGTGTGTTTGTGTGCATGGAGATTAAAGAGGATGCCCAGGGGCATTTGGTTCATTTACAAAGCAATTGCTTTTATGTACAAAAAGCCCAATTCACTGTAGGTATTGTAAAAAGCCTGCCGTTTAAGGAACATGAGATGATTTCATTGTTTAATGCAACACAGCGCCGTCTCAACACACACTTAATCATTCATGTTGGAGGAATTGTGTTCTCTCACTGTTTAATATATTAAGCTGATAAAGCTATTATTCAATGTTTATTATTATTACATTTGTATCGTCTCCCCAATGAAACCACAGCTTTAAATCTTAAACACAATCGCTTTGAAGAAGAAAAAAAAAAGATTCACAGAAGATATTGTTGTTTTAATTTCTGCCAATAGTTAGGTCAGTGTGGTGCAGCGTGACTGTAATTCAGCTTTCCCTCTATTCTTTTTATAGCATGCACGACGCACGTTGGGAGGAATATTCAGTGATTCCTAACTCTTCAATTATTCAACAAATCACCATTCCATTTCTTACATATTAGAAAATGTAGCGTATGTGGTGCTTGAAAATGATAAAACAGCATAAAATACTATTTTTGATATCAAAGCACCTATTGCATCGGCTTCCTTGGTTTTGTATTTGTACAATTGGACTACAATCCGGATTCCCACTGTGTGCAAAAGGAGGCGCCGGCTGTGTTTCCACTGTAGTCTAAATCCTCAGACATTTACTGCGAGTAACAATCATATTTATGTGATGGAAATAGGCATCACTGGGAATCAGTGCAGGATTTCTCCTTTCTCCTTTCTCCTGCTCCTGTCAGGGGAAAAACTGTGAATATGTTACAAACGCAGGGTGCAGTGTAGTGAACAATGTGGACCTGAGAACAAGGTCAGACTCCTCAGTGAGGTCTCCATAGGCTCTTCCTTTCAACCTGGCAAAAAAAAAAGAAAAGAGAAAGAAAAAACACAAGAAAAGTCAAAGCCTCAGTCTAATCAATGTCACTCTGAGCGCACTACAAAGACTGACATGGAGCTGTTTTACTTTCTCTAATTTCAAGTGAGACATTTTATTTACTGCTACTTATTTATGACTTGTGTAAGAAACTACACCCCTGTCAGGGAAATAAGCAGAAGTGTGTCGTAGTCTGTTTGCATCTGAAAAAGCATCTCTAAAGCCAGTAAGTATTTAGTAAAGGATTAATGCGGGAGGCCTTGATTGCGTTTAACGGAACAGGACCCAATTAGCATAATAGGCCCTCTTTCATTCTCTTTGAAGTCCAGAGCATAGAATAACAAATGTATATGAACCACCAGCCAAACGTCAATACATGGAAATGCCACAATCCTCAGTGGAGGGTCTTGGGTGAATTTTTGCAGGAGGAGGGAAAAACATCCCATTTTATTGCAAAATAAGCAGAACAGAGGATGTGATGGGTCTTCTAGCCACCAGGGCCAGTGGGCGCTGTGGGCCCCCCCACCCCAGATCCTGGAGGAGATACGGGGAGGCAGAGAGGATGCTGCTGCTGCTGCTGCTGCTGCTGAGGGAGGTGCATCCTTCTTTCTCTCTCAGGTGTTTTCAAAGCACACCCCGATGCAGACGAGTGAAAGTAATTACTCTCCAATTAAAGATAAAGATGTCACTTGGGAGGGAGCCGCAACACAACAGCCGAGGAGGGCGAGGGGAGCCGGTTCACATCCGGCGGTCTGCGTTTGTACCAGGACCAGGAGTCCGTGGTAAATTTAATAAAATAAACACCGGTGTTGAAAACTCTTAAGGTTTATTACAGTTCTAACAGCGCCGTCGCACTCTCTTTTAAAAAACATATTGTCCAGATTCTTTTCTCTCCGACTCAGATGTTCTTTGAGGTTTCTTTTACAATTGCAATGGAGGCATAGTTCATGATTTAAAGATATGAATTCTGTACTTCAGAATCCAGAGTTATTAGTATCCACCTTCTTGGGTGAAAATACACGGAATTAAAAATGCTCTTTTGAGATAGAAAAAGCTTTGAACTTGAGAAACATTTCAAGAAGCCTCTCTTTTTTTTGTATTGAAACTTCACCTCCTTTGAGCATGCCATAGTTTGGTTCCTTTTTCAAATAATAGAATGAAGTTTAATAGGTCACGGCAATCAATGTGGAGGTTCAAAGAGAATCTCAGAGCTATGATGAGTGCACATTTTGTACTTTTCCTTTGTACATGATTAGAATAAAGATACGGTCAATAAATACACCAGTGAAATATAATAAAGAACAAAGAGGTTCTTTTGGGTTTAAAAGTTAATTATGTCAGTAAAATCTCTTAGTCTAATATTTCAATCAGAGAAAGAATAATAAAACCTAAATTTATAGATTGGCTTTAGACAGTTTGAATTACATTTGTATTCATTACCAAATCCCGACAAGTCGACAGCTGGAGAAGTACAAGACAAATGTGGAATTTGTGCTACACTACACAACTTCTGCTGCAGCGAAGACCAGAGAACTTGTCTCTACTGCTCAGACTTTGAGAGATTATTTAGTCAACTTCTGTTAATAAACTTTTCATCTCATTTGCAACAGTTTACATTGTGTGTCATATTCTCTTTTATGGAGGATAAATGGAAAAGGAATATGAATTTGACATAAAACAGAGGGAATAAATACATATGTGATGAACCAGGAATTGTGTTAATATCTTTAATATTCACATTTTTATAAATTTCCTTTGTGCAACCTTCCCTCAGTCGCACAGAAAATATGTTAAAGGTTATTTTCATCCTGATGTAAGCAAAAATAAAATTCATTTTGGCAAGCTAAAAGGAGACTGGCAGTGCTACAGGTACATACATATGATATTTCATGTGGTTTGGTGTAAGAATAATATCTGATAAAAATACTACCATCATGACACATTTAGTACCTCCTGTTCATAACATGTTGTACCTGAAAAAACAAAAACAAAACAAAACAAAACAGACAGACAAACAAAAACCTCATAAATGTTCTGAGTTGAGATCACACTGCAAGTAAAAGCAAGTCAGCCATACCTTGAAAACATGATACAGTGTACAATTCAAAGTGCAATAACATGTAGAAAATCGTTTCTTTTATTACTATGAGATTAACATTAGTTAGACACTCAGTTAATAAGCACAGCAACGTCTTTCCTGTGTTTTCCTCAGGAAAGTTGCCGTCAGCAGCGAGAAACACTCGGAGGAGTCGGTGCTGCGTGAACCTCAGAGATGTTTTGTCTTGTTTGTGAATGTTTACTATATAATAGTTCTTCTACTGCCGTATGGAAAGGTGTAAAGTGTCCAAAATAATCAAAGAAAATCCTCCTTTTTCTTGCAAGAATCCAGGTGTTTGTTGTTGTCATTGTGGGGATAGCACCTCAGTGTCCAGAAATAGCTTGAGCTGAGAGGCGATAAGAGAGAAGAACAAAGTAAGTACAAACACAGTAAATATCCGAGAAGAAGACAGCAGGAGTAACCAACATCAGATAACACCTGGAGGTTTTTCTCTTTTGTTTTTGGAGCCTCAAATGAATTTATCATTAAAAAAACACTCCAGGCTCTTCTCTGAGTTATTTTTAGAGGTTATTTTTGCTCTTAAACTCTAAAATGAACCAAATAATTATTTCCTAGACATCAAGAATGTATTAGTCAAATAAGCCTGTGCCCTAAACTTAGCTGCATACCAATTATGATAATATGCACATTACTAAAAGAGACACTGGAGGACAATCATTAAGGATATTATAACATGTGAGGCAAAAACAGCTGCCACACAGATGTGAAACTCATATAATGAATAAATATAAGAACGAGCAAACACAAAACAACTGTATCTTCTACAGTGCATCACTGTTACAGCTCCTCAGTCTGCAGACACAGCACAGTAACACTTTTTTTTTTACACTGGAAGTGAATCCAATTAGTAGATCCTGAATGTCATGATCTAATCACAAAGCTGCCAAAGTGGCAGAGCAACTTTTTTTTTTAAAACCGAATACTACACATCACAGCCCACCTCTAACAGCAGACCTGAACATGAGCTGAGAGAGCTAAAAGAGGGGGAAAACAAACAGACAAACAAACAAAAAAGTTTGGGCAAAATAAGTATCACACACAACAAGAACAACAATAGAAGAAACAACATGCAGTCACACAAGGAATAAAGATTCCTCATACAGGAGAGAATAACAGATCCACATCATGCCAGGCTGACAAGAGGAAGCTCATGCTTTCACTTCTTGTAACATGCATTATGGTAAAAGGTCAATGGTTAGATACACCTTTGTAGATGCTTAATCAACATCCAAGCAGTCTATATATACATATAAGTGTGTTTCTGCATAATATCTTGAAAATAAAATCTCCATCAAGCTCTTTATTTCAGACCAATTTCTTCAAGGAGGGGCTAATCACCACGTAACTCAAAACCACTTAAAATTCCAAAATAAAATGTATTAATCAAATATTTGTCAGTGCTGGTCGATGGATGGAAGATTTTTTTTTTTTTTTTTTAATAAGGCAGTAAGACGACAGAAGCCTTCTCTCTGCGTTTACAGTAACAACACTGATATCTACTGGTTTTTTTCTTTCTCTCTTCTGGCTTAGCGCTGCCAGGCTACAGATGGGGAGCTAATTGGTGCCGAGGAATGCAGCTGTGCTGACTACTGAACTGTCAAGGTGCTAAATCAAAAGGTGTCTCTTTTGTTAATTATACACAATGCTACAAACAGTCATGTTCCTTTCAGCCTTTTCTTTCCTCAACCAGCCATAAATATTTTGGCAGTGGTACAAAAAAGGAAGAAGAAGAAAAAAAAAACAATTTACACACAATTATCACAGTGGGATGAGCGGACTGCCTGCAGATGTTTGTTTTGATTATAATGGGAGCAGAGGCAGGGATTCCCTAACCCAGACAAGATGTGTTTCCTACAATCACAACAGAGCAGTAAAGCATTGAGTGAGGTGCAAAGCACACAGAAGCCCCTTGTTAGAAAGAATTAGTGCAGCCTCGAAAACATTAGCACCAAAAAAAAAAAAAAAAAACAGAAAAAAAAACACCACATGCAGTTAGGCCTTACTTTGTGTCTGAGATTAGACAAACGTGTAGTGAATTCCGTTGCTTATAGGAGAGGGAGGCGCCAGAGAGACAGGAGGAGATGATACAGGAGGAGATGATACAGGAGGAGATGATACAGCAGGAGATGATACAGCAGGAGGAAGAGGAGGAGGAGGAGGAGGTGGAGGAGGTGGAGGAGGAGGCGGAAGAGGGGGTGGGGGAGGAGGAGCGGGGAGGTTAGCCTGCGGAGGAACTATGAGGAGAGGAAAAGAGGGGAAAAGAGAGAGAGGGAGAGAAGGACATCGGTTGTTAGACAAGTGGTCGGCCGTGGGACAGTCTGAAGGCTGAAACCGGTCGAGAGAAACTTTGTGTTTTCATGGACGGAGACATAAACTATGAGAGTGAAGAAGCTCTTTCCACTACAGTTACATTTCCTGTGTATAGTCGCTCCAATAAAAGTCACTTATGTTTTTTTAGTTGAACTACAGTAACTAGATGGGATTTTGTTTGTTCACACAAAAGAATTTAATACCTGACACATCAAGTTGCCCAGTGATCTGCAGCATTATTAAAATGTATCAAAAAGGCAGCTATCATGGTATAAAGTAGAGCTAATCAATTAATTGAGCTTAATAAGTTGATTCAGAGACAGATGATTGTTAGGTTTAACCAGATCTGATCGTGATGAGGCAAAAACTCTTCTCCAACGTGTACTAAGAAATTGTAAAAAAAAAAAAAAAAACTTCTTTTCAAAACCAAATTCATTTATGTTTCTCTATATACACTGTTGCCCATAAAGTTGGAATTATTTTAGTTTTCAGACACAGTCCTCTTTTTTTATTCCTATTATGAAGGTTAATAGTGGTTGAATTTCACTGTGATATGTTTGGAAGAGATTGATCAAGTAAGTTTTGAGAACATATACATACACTTGATCTATTAGGAAAAAATCACATTGTCGCAATCATTTCATGAGAAGAGGGAAAAAAATATTTTATTCCAACTTTATGGGTGTATGATAAACCAACAGTTTTCAGTTTTAGTACCTACAGAATATTAGAAAATAGTGAGAGTGCTCATTATATTTTTCCAGGGCCAGAGATGGAAACTTGACCGTCTAGTTCAAAACACAGAATTATTAATTAATTAAGTTTACCATCAGGTACAACAAAGAAAAGCACAAGATGTTGAACTAGCAACAGTTTGGTGTTTTTCTTTCTTGAAAAACAATTTGACCATACCAGCTGCATTTTGACTTTCTATCGATAAAAGTGCCCCGCCCCGACTCAGAAACATAAAAAGACCCATGAATGTGAACAGAGAGAGGATCTTCATCAGCAGCATCTTTATGAACTTTTGTTTTTACCACATTTCCGGTATTTTATGCAGATTTGACCTAAAATCAACATGATTTCAGGGAACTTTAACCTCAATCAGGAAAACATTTGAAGGCATTTGGAAAGAAGAAAGAAGTCATTAGGACGGTAAAAGTCTGAGGCTAATATCTCTCCTCCACCGACAAGCGATTGAGGCTTATTGTGGTCTGTACAGTGTGTGTGTGTGTGTGTGTGTGTGTGTGTGTGTGTGTGTGTGTGTGTGTGTGTGTGTGTGTGTGTGTGCGTGCTTGATCTTTCATCATCTGAGCATTTCATTGGCTTAAAAGAAAAAAACAAAACAATTCATAGTTAGAGGCAAAACACCAGGAAGTTTTGAAGATCATTTTTCCAGAAGAAAATTAGAGAATCTTTTCAATAATATTATAGCCAATAACTAATTACAAAGTACCACAGTATTTGAACTGTTCAGAATAACACATCCAATAATCAGAAACACCTTTTCTTTTAATATATACTGCACTTAATTGTGGCGCTGAATATTCCTGCTTTTATGCCAGATGCATAATACAGTGAAAAAAGAGTCTCTTTCTTTTAATTCAGGGATTTGAAAGTGCACCAGCAGCAGCGTGCACCTTCCTCTAACACCAAAGGCAGAGAAAGTCATTGATTCAGTCTCCGCTGACAAGATGCCACCAGTTATATTCTCTGACATTTCTCTATGCTAGAAATAATGTTATAATTGTTGACTTTGCCTCACTGTGCATATTAAGCTTCCACACACACTGACAGCTTGAGTGTTACTGTGTGTGACAGATATATGTGTGCGTGCGTATGCGTGCATGTGTGTGCGTGTGTGTGTGTGTGTGAGGCAGACAGACTGACAATCTGCTGCAGCTACAGTGAAAATGAACTTGCCTGCCTGCTGTAGAGTATGAAAGAGATGAAAAGTGAGTGCAGTGGCTTTTATGCAGGTTCAGAGCTACGTTCAAAGCAGCAGCGATGGTATGCAGAAGGAGAGTAGAGTTGGGTCATTGATCAGCACACAAAATGGCCTCATCAAGCGATTCCTCCCCTGTCTGAAAGATTCTACACGGATTGCAATTAGAGACTATCTGAGCTCCTAATAAGGAATAATGTTCAGTTATTAGGAAATGAACAGCCTTATTGCCTGACTTTACACCTTACACCCTTCTCATCTCCACTCCATCAATCCAGCTTTCTTGAAAGACTGCTTCCCTCTCTTTATCCCTTCTTCAATCAAAAGATGTCAATTTGATGCCAGGAGAATTTTTACTGAAACTGTCAGCACTGCAAGCTTTTCTTCTTCTTCTTCTTCTTCTTCTTCTTCTTCTTCTTCTCCCCCCCTTTTTTTCTCCTTTTTGGCAGATACAGTAATTATTTATGTAAGTGTTTCAGTGGAATAATGATTTTTACACTCTTTTACAAAGCAAAGATGTATCGCCAACAGCAACCGACAGGCTGACACGAACAAAAAGTGATTCAAAACGATATGAACAACCGACCTGCCACTAGTTTGCTCTTGAGAGAAGCTTCGGAGGCGAGAGCGTAGGACATGGTGATGATCCTCTCCTGCTCCTGCAGAGCCGAGTCCAGAGCCACCAGACCCACCTCTGGCTTGTCCACGGAGACGGTCGGCGCCAGGTTCTGCACACTACAGCATGCACACAGACACAAGATTGGTGATTAATATGATACTGCAGAGGAGGATACTGTACCACACAGGGCTAAAATCTTAAATTGTAAGTTTTTCTGTCTTTTAAACTTAGTTTTAGGTCAGCCACACACATTGCAAAGAGAAATATAGTCCTATTTTATATTTAAACTAATGCTAGGACTATTAATATACTAATACTTCTCCTTAATTTACCTGGATTTAGCCAGGATGCTCTTGATGCGCTCCACCTTACGATGACGCTCCTCCACCTCCTGAGGACTGAGCGGCTCCTCAGGCTCTGAATCCACATAACGCTCTGGGATCAACACTTTCTGAGGTTTGGACAACTACAAAATAGATACAGTGTGTGTTAACATTTATCATTATCATGTGTGTGAGGTCTAATGCAGGAAAAACAACTATCCACAACTATCCACCGGTTTCTGAGAGAATCAAGAAAACACTTTATAGCTCTGATTGTCTCCATATCTGCAATGTAGCTAAGTAGAGAGACAGATCATGATGAGATGAAGGACAAGCTTTCAAGCTGAACTCTTCAACAAGGTGGAAATCTGTTGGACATTTAGCTGCTTGGTTGGAACAACAAGACTGGGAGGAATGCAGCTGCACATTTTATTCAGTATTATTCATAAATAAGATGTCTCTCTTTTCTTCTACCTCCTTTATCATTCGTCTGCCTCTCACAATAAGCATTACTTTATACTTCGGCTTGTTGTTTCCACACCATCTACTAAAAGAAGGTGACAATGCTGAAAGGACAAAGTGAGTAACCTCATGAATTCTGACAGAAATTGTACAAGGATGAATTCCTTCACGGTTATTTCTGCACGCTAAGTTTCACCGAGTTGAATGAAAGGAACAATCTTAGTGATTTGTGTCTTTTTTGCTTCTGTTCTTTTTTTGGACTGTGGTTACACACAGCTGTTTCTTGTCTTTGGATGAGTGTGTTGGTTTTTTCCCTCTACGTCATCGTCTTCACTGTCGTTGTAAGTTGTTCTTGTATGTACTCTTGTGATTATTTCCGTTTAACCCACCTGCTGTGTTTCCATCACTGAGACAAGCACAGTAACTCACCTCTTTGTTGAGATCCACGTCATAGTCCAGTGGCTCCAGGTCGGCTTCAGGTGCAGGAGGAGTTGTGGCCATGGAGCGAAAGGTGAGCCACTCGTCGGACTGCGATCGGGGTCTCTCTTTGTGCTCGGGAGGTCTTTCCTCCCCCTGGACACTCCTAACTCCCTGTGCCTCCTCCCCCTGAACGGCCCTCTCCAGCAGCTGCAGGTCAAAGTCCTGCTCTCTCTTCCACTGGATAACGCACACAGGGGATAAAAAAAACAACAACAACTGTGAAACAAATTACAGGATGCTGCTGTCAAGATGTCACGATTATGAAGCAAATGCGAAACTGCCACTTGCCTTCACACTTATTCTCATGAAACAAGCACTGTACAGCTCGCTAGTTATCACTGGTACGCTAACATGAATTTAAAGGCTGCAGTGACAGAGAGGGAGAGAGGGTGTGTACAGGTGTGAAATAGAAAAAAAAAAAAAAAAGGAGCATGCATAAACGAGTATGCATGCTGATATGAAATCGAAAGCTCTCCAGTGAGAACACACTGTAAATCCACCACAACACAGAGGAAGAGGACAACACAACACAACATAACACAACACAACACAATGCCACTGAAATAAACAAGAGAGAAAACCACTCACACCAATGACACATGACTCACCAAACACATCCCACACCCACAGTGAATAAAACAACATGGCAAATACGTGTTCATTAGAAAATAACGTTTATTTATTTGCACACATTCACATATGAAAAAGTAGGGCTCTTAAAAATAACAATTAATTAGCAGATAAAAACACTGAGCAAACAGTGAGATCATTTAACCTATGTCTTTATAATGAAAAAAACATTAGTATCATCTAAATAAAAGGTGTCCTCTCACAAAGACTGTGGTTTGGTCAGGGAGGCACCAGTAGGCCCCAAGTCTTTAACACTTTAAAATTAAAAATAAAAAAGTGAGAAAAATGCTGTGATGAGGTTAAGTAGATTTCAATTATAGGTACTCGCTCAGCGTATGTCAAATGTTTTGGTCAGTAGAAAAATAAGTAGGCACTTTATCTCTCATTCACACAAACCACACACACACGCAGACACACTCAGAAGTAAATGGACTGTGAAAAGACAGCACGTAATTGAAGAACAACAGACATTGTTATCTAAATGAGTAGAGACACGACAGGATGAACACACACGGGTTAGAAAACATAGAAGGTAGCATGATAAAAAACATGCTGCCAGAGTGAAAACAACCACAACCCAGACACAGAAGGATCAGTGAGGAGAAGAGAAAGGATGGACAAAGCAAAGTTCAGCGTCTACAACAGTAAATAATGACAAATATACCCAGAAATGGATGAAGGTGAGGCGTAGATGACATGACATGAAGGTGGTAGGTGTGAGGTAATAAGTGTGTTACATGTTTTCATAGGAGAGATATATAATCTGTAAAGGACTGTGAACAAAACCACCATCTTCTACCCAGTGTCAATGTAATAACTTCTACTTCATAAAGAACATTTTCAACAGTTATATAAAAGTATTACACACTTTTTGTGCTACAGTTTGAAAAGCAGAGACCTGTTATCTGTCTAGACCTTGTTCAGCGAAGACGCTTTGATCTATTGCAGCAGGAAAATCACAGAACTAGATAATAAAAAATAATGTTAAAGGTCCTGATGTCTCAATCTCGCAGAAGAAATAACAGAACCATTGTTAATGTTCTTAGTAACACCGACTGGTTGACTTTTCCTGCTTCAACAAGTCAAACTGTCTGTTAAAGTCTGAAAACAACATGCATGAAATTAAATAAGTGTTAGCGCCACACTGTAAATGACCTTACTGCACTGATTTAATGTATTACGATCAATTTTTGTCATGTCAGGAACAAAAAATAAAACTCCCGCTACTCCGAGTTAAGGCATGCATCTCTACCGCAGATCGCCACTCTCAGTTTGGTTGTCGTCATGCGTGAGAGTGTGTTGTGTGGTTCTGTTCTAGTAACATACTGATCCCATGTCTGCAGAAAGCGGGCGCGAGGACGAAGACGAGGGCGAGGTGCGTGACGTTGAAGAGGCGTGGCGGTCGCCGTGACTCAGGGTGCGTTTGCGCTGGCGGACGAGGGCCTTCTGGTGCCTCTTCATCCTCTCCAGCTGCTCGTCGGCGCTCATCTTCCCCCTCTGCTGCTGCTGCTGCTGCTGCGCCGGCTCCCCGGAGTACAGGCGCTCCAAGGCACTTTTTGGTCTCTCCTGAGAGGAGTGGGAGGAAAGAGAGTTGATAACAAGAGCAAAAGGTGCAGCAGAAGGCAAAGAAGTGGAATTAAAAAGAAACAAACAAGGAGGTACAGTAAAAGCACACGGGAGCTGATTAATAAGGAAAACAAAATGAATACGGTTTCACAACTGAGACATTTCTGAGGTATCAAAGCCAACAAAGGCTTGTTCTTCTTTTACAGCAATTAATAATGGTAAGTTAGGTAAATAAGATAAGGTTAATATTATTGTTTAGTGTTTATCTATCAGACTGAAGCTGCAGGTTCTTTCTGAGTGATAAAGATGCACTGTTATCAAAATCTGACATTTTGAAAATTACGGATATATATTTTATTGCCGAATAAAAAGTGGTGATTTTAAAAATACAGTACATCAAACATATATTACAGGTTTTCAGGTCTCTAGTGCAGAAATAAAAATATGCTCCTTCATTGTCTTCCCACCTGTGAACTCTTCCTGCTGGGTCTGATGGAGCACTTGGGAGAGCCAGAGGTATTTATATGAATATCAAAGAACTTAACTATCGATGAATTCATTCATGAATTTCATTGATATTACCTAGAACTGGAGAAACTATTTCTGTTCTGTGTCTCTGTTGATTCGGGTTCTCACTTTTGATTCACTCTTTTACTATTTCATTTGATTCTTTTTATTTAATTCTGTGCCTCGCTCACCTTCATGCCGACGGCGGAGGCTGCTCTTCGCAGGGTCACATATGAGGAGATGCATGAAGACTGATTGAGTCTAAGAGAGGATCCAGACACTCCTGAGGGAGATCCAACAAACATTAATGCACTGTATTTAAAAATATATATATTACAGAGTACAATACCTGAAGAAAAAAAAACTCTGAAGTCTACTGGCTCTACCTCTGCTGGGTAACGTCTGGTAGCCTCCATCATGTCCAGATGCTCCAACATTGATGTGGCTGGAGCCGTCTCCGGCCCCCATCAGCTCTGGATTGCTCAGAAAAGGCCTGAGCTCCACCTGAGATTCACAGACAAGAGATTAGAAACAGACTCAAAACCGAAATTCAAATATTCCATTAAAATGTGAAACTATGTTCTTGGGCAATATAATGTTTGAAACATGGAACATAAAAGACAAAAAACTGCTGACCATACTATTGGCAGCTAGTAAGAAATGTGTCACTAGGAAATGGTTAAAAGTGGAACCTCCCACCATCGACGAATGGATTGAAACTGTTTATGAGATTTATGTTATGGAGAAGATTTCTTTTTCCCTCAAAGTTGAGAAAGAAAATTTTTATAGGATCTGGACCAAATGGACTGAGTATGTAAAACCAATCAGATCTGATTTTATCTGACTATACTTGTGCTTTGTGTGAACCTACTCTCTTTTATTTTTATTTTTTGAGTATGATGTATTGATTACATGTAGGGGTGCGCTCCCCGGTTTTGTTGTTTTTGTGTTATTGCTTCCACCTGGAATGGTTTGGGTCCGTGGGAGAAATCTCCAGAGGGGCAGTATGTACAACATCATTGTATCCTTGACAAACTGAGTTAATGTATGTGTGAAGTGGTGTATGTGATGGAGGTCTGCCTTTCTGAATAAAAAGAGAATTTCCCCCCCAAAAAAACCCCCGAAATTCAGACTTTCAAGTAGAAAAATCAGAAAGATCCACCGGCACTGTACTGCAACGCACCTTAGTGTCTCCGTTAGTGTACTGGCCGATCTCTCTGTCCCTTTTACGTTCGTCTGACTGTCGTTTGAGGCCGCGTACGGATGTGTGTCTGATGACTGTGGTCTCCCGGGGCAATGGTGGCACAGCAGGAGGATGCTCATCGGGGCTGTAGAGCTGAGGTAGAGGAGGTCTGGGAGGCACATCTTCCTCACCCTGCACACACAACGACTGTTGAATTAACTGTTGACTTAAAAGAGACAGAAAAACATCAAATTCACACAGTTCTGACTGCGACACAAAACACTACGAAGACGTTTTCCTATGAATGGGTCCTTGTTTGCTTATCTACACATGTGCATGTCTAATACAACACATCATTTTGACCAATAGTGTCAACAGGTGACGGTCACATGGCGACATACAGGATGCTGCAACGCACCAGCAAAGCCAGGGAGGAAGAAGAAGACTGCTGGCTGATGTAAAACATTAGATGTAAAACATGCTGGATGTAAAATCAGCTTTGCAAATGTTTGATGGGGAAGGGAAGGGGAAGTGCGCTGTGCACATTTATTGGATTTCAAGGTTACAGTTCATCATGAGTCGTGGTGAATAACACAGGATGTTTGTTTCCAAGAAAACTCCACAGGCCACCTTTGAGCTATATTGTTGCTGTGATTTTGGACTAAAATATTTTACATTCACTGTGTAAGGGATTTTTCCTCCTTTTTCTCAGTTTTTATACAATTATAAACTGAATATTTTTTGGGGGGGATCTGGACCATTGGATAATTAATTAATTGAAAAAAAATTACAAACTTATTTATATTGAAAATGATCAACAGCTGAAACTTAATGTGTGGTGCATGATGAAAAGTGTAAACAGTGTTCGCTTCAGTAAGCAAACTAAACAGACTGCATTGTGCAAAGACTGAATGTAGTTCTGCTTTTTAATGCAAAATGTTTCTTATTTTGTATGACGCTGATGAAGTTACTACTGCGGCTGGGGTCACTCACCCATTTAAGTCCACTGGCGATGGTTGCAGAGTGGTGTAAAGGCTGCTGGCTTGGGCTGGAGCAGAGGGTGGGGGTGTGGCTGCTGGGGCTGAGGTGGGGGCTGTGCTGCTGCTGCTGCTGCTGCTGCTGCTGGGACAATCTCATCTCCATAGCAGACGGGCTCCCAGACACAGAAGGCACTGATGACACCGATACTGAAGGCACAAATTTCCTCTCTGGGGAATTCGATGTATATAATATGAACATGTACCAAGAACACACACAAACACACACAGAGACACACATAGTAAAGACAGTGCTTTGTTTTCCCAGGGGCAATGTTCAACGCATTAGTAGACTGCCGAGTATGTGATTAAGAGCTTTAATGATAAGATACAGTAGCATGACTTCGTAGCTTGTAGCGCATAGCTCAGACAATTAATATAATTTGCTTTGTTCACATGGAACCTGCAGGTCGCTCCTCCTGTCTCACCTGGGTTGGTAACAGAGGAGATAGTGACTTTGTAGTTGGCTTTACTGGTGCTGAGGCCTGCGATAACATCCTCAATCCTCCACAGCTCCTTTCTGATCTGCACTTTCTCTTGCTGCACAAAACACAGAAACACATATGCACTTAGATACACAAAACAAATGACTTGTACATTCAAGTTTCCTCTGTTGCATTTACAAAACAAGAGGTAAGGCTATACAGTAACATGGCCTTCCAGCAGAGCTCGTCTTTTGGTTAGCATGCTAACTTGCTAACTATGCAACACAAGAGCCAACAGTGGCGTTGCTTCCCACTGCTGGTGACAGCTCTTGGTGAGTAAAAGGAATAAATTTTGACGCTGCGACATCTCTTTTAGTCTGGGAAGCAAAAGTTAATGCTAACGTTGGTGGTGATGTTACAGTAACAAAAACTTCCCCTTAGCTTGTTTAATGATGATGCCAAATTATAGTTTTTTAATTTAAAGCTAACACACACGGGTCCTCTGAAGAGATATCAACCACACTGAAGTCTTTTGCTTTGGCTGCACATAAGAATTCAGGAGCCTGGAACTCATTCCCACACACACCCATACATGAGAGTTTGTGGTTGCTTGTGTTTGTTAACTGGGATCACTGAGCCACAGACCTGAGAAAGATCACTGCGGTTCATCTGTCCCTGCAGGGCAGACTTCAGCCAGTCCACATCTCTCTCCAGCTGACTGTATTCATTCCATGCGTTCTCCATCTCCTGCGGAACAAAACAGGACGCACTTCATGTTATAATAAGACAGGAAACAGCATTCAGAGAGTGTACTCATCTCATGAGCCAGCGCTACTTTGAAGGTTTCAAGGTTCCTCTCCATTATGCAGAGATTTACAGTCACACCGTGTGGTGAACTGTATGTACGAGCAGCACAGAGCAGGTGTCTTGAGTTACTTCTGTTTTTATTTTCTCACTTGAAACCCAAGCTTTAAAATCAGAATGGATTGGATTTGACACGGGACTATTGTTTGGTCCCGTCAGATTTGAATAACATCAATATATCTGTAACAGCGAGGACCAAAATACTCATATTAACTGTTTATTGTGGTATGTGGTTTCTTTGTAAATGTTCTTTTGAAACTCTTCTTTTCATTGTAACACTGAATATTTTGAATATCAATGAACTTGGACTGAAGAAATGTACTCATACATTTCTCTGGAGCTTCAGGTTCATCCCCGACCACTCATTTTGATACTGTCACACTCAACCTGAAACACCGTGCCAGTTGCAGAAACCATCAAAAGGGAACAACTAAAAATAGAAGTGAACACAAAAAATGCTGACACCGAGGCAGCTACACCAATAAAAACATAATGCAAGAGGTAGTTTATACTGCTCTGCAGAGAAGAGAGACACAGAATACCTTACCTGTCATAACTAAATGAAAATCATGGGGGGAGCCACGTTGCATATTTTGACATTAAGTAAATAGCTCAAAGAATAGAAAAGAAAAATGTTATGCTTTATCAATTTGCAAGTGCAACTGGTACAGTATCTTACTGTGGAGACTTGGGATATTTCAGCCCTGATGTGCACCACGTCCTCTTGTAGTAACTTCTGCTGATAGGCAATCTTCTCAGCGTGGGCTGGCTGATCTTTGTACTGCTCCATCTGCTGGTGAGAAACATCCAGCACCGACTCCAGCTTATCCTGGACAAGGGACATGAAAGAGGCCATTATTATACAAGAGGCGTTTATGGATTACACATCAATACACCAATACAGACTAGTGCATACACAAGGGGAAAGGCAGTTTTATATATAAAAGAAAAAGGAAAAACCTTGTCCTCCTTCAAAGTGCGTATCCTGGCCTCTAGCTCCTGGAGAATCTTGTCTTGTTCACACAGTCGACTTAATTTCACCTGCAGGAAAAACGTATTGAAATAATGAGGCTACAGGAAAACAACCGCCTTTCTGTTGATCTCTAATAATACCAGAGAGTGTAGAGATAATGCAACAGAAGAGATCAAAACAGTGACTGGACTGATAACAGCATCTGTTTACAGCGGAGGTCGGCTGCTTCCATTCTTGTTCTTTGTTCAGCTGCAGCCGGAGAAGATGAATTGATCGTCTACTGTAGTCTTTGCTGTCTGTAAATATGTCAATAAGGCTCATCTATGTGAAAAGCCCGGAGGAATTCCTCTCATCAGCGCAGCGAGAAATATCAAAAGGCTCTATACTGTCTAGTATGGGGGCGAGATCTGGTAATACCCATTATGAGTAATCATAATCAAAAATCCATATTTTCAAATTCACTTTTGGATAAAGCCCTGTTTATTGAGAGTGACAGATTTGTTTTCCCAGAAATGGGTTATGTGTTTATGAAAACAACATAAGACTGCCTACTTCACAGTCTTTCTCACACAGTGTATTTTTTTTCTCAGATCTATTTATCATTCTGTTCAATTAATAATTAAGCTGTTTTTATTTTGCTGCTGTATATTGTTGTTTTTAATTGCATGAAATATTCATTGTTCAGACAAATTTACTGGCAATTTCTTATAAATTGTTAAAATGGAACAATGCTAATGATGAAAAGCCAGGACATCCATCTTATTTACCTCTATTCAGCAGAAAACAAAGAATGAGAAAAAGCAGGATCAGGCAAATCAAACTGAAAAATTTAACAGCTCAACATCTAAAACTCCCATTACATGCATTTTTCTCTTTAAATTGCGAGGAGGAAAATAAAAGCTGTGGTCGATACTTTCAGGCCCTCACTGTGCAGCGTGGATGGATGTCCCCACAGTTTTGCAATGTACATACGTTCCCTTCCCTCCGCAGCCTCTGTTTACCACAACTTAAGAACACACACACACACTCGAACTACACTAAAACACACAGTAAAGTCAGACTAAAGTCAGCTACTCCTCTGTGGTGGATTACAAGAAGTGGGAAAATGAGATCTTAAGGAAAAGAAAGAGACGGATAAACAGGCAGCTTCTTTAAATGCTGACACCATAATGATTCACTTACATCAGCATCACTCTCTGCTATTTTCACAGGCCTGGATGGTCTCTCTTTTTTTAAACTCTCTCGTCCAGTAACCTGAAATTCCCAACAGCCACAAATACAATGTTTAATATCATTTAAATACCTTTTTTTTTTGTAACACTTCCACTTATAACAGATAACAAGGACTGCCTTCATTTTCAACAAACAGTCAGACTGCTACACAAGTCAGCTAGATGGATCCAGATAAAATAATGAAGACAAAAATAAATAAAAGACAAAAACAACACCAAAAATAACAAAAGTAGTTTGTGCATCTTCAGGAAACCCTAAAAACCCCAAAGCTGCTCTTTGTTGGCTGCTTAAAAAACTTAACGTCCTTGATATGAATGATTACTCTGATGTTGATTTTATGATCCAGAAATATATTTTTTTATGTTGAGAATATTTAAAGTTGATGTACAGCAGGTCACTTGGGTAAATGTTGAACTGTAAATTAACAAGGTCTCTAGTTTCACGATGGTACAGTATGTACGTTGGCAGAAAGGCAATAACAAGCTGTGTGCTACACCAACAGTCATGACATTATGGATCAACGGAGAGACCAGTGTTACCATCCCTAAAGCATTAGCATGGCTACAAATAAGGAAATGTGTCCTTTATCAGTCTGTTTCTGAAATTTGCTCTGAATGCTTGATGAAAAATGAGAGCAAGATGCTGGTAGAAAACACTATGAGCAAGTCTGTGGATATTCTTATTTATCCAGGTCATCATTATTTTATGAACTGATGAAGGATAAGAGGTGAAACGTCTTCCTAGACAAATACAAGTCCAGTTGCCTTCAATTCAATTTGTTGCCCAGAAAGAAAGAACCGAATCTTCCCAAAAACAGTGCTCTTGTTTACTTGCTTAATCATTCAGGGCCTTTATATTTATTTTATGACCTGACATGGACTGAGATCATTGGCCACGGCTGCTGAGCTTAACACACTCTCTTCTTTTATAGACTTATTTTTGGTCCCTAAAATTTTATCACTCACTACTCTAAAGTATTTCTACCTCCTACTTATATCTTATGTAATCGCTTCTGTCGCTGTTAGAAGTAGCTTAATGATCTCTTTCTCTGTGGGTGACGGACGGTGTAATAATAATAAAGCAGGTGTCGGTCGGCCTGTGTGTCCCATCCAGATGTTCTCCAGATAACAGGGATGGGATGTGTCTGCCAGTTGTCAGTCCCAGTTAGTTCTGCATGAAGATGAAGAGTGTGGGTGGAATATTCATAAGACGCCCACAGTGGGATCACCACACCCAGCACAGTGGTGTGGACCAGAGCGAATGGGAGACACACAGTTTAAAGGGCCATTCCACCTATTTTACATGTCAAAGTCAATAGCTAGTGACAGGGCCTGGGAGAACAGTTTATAGTGTTTTTGTGGTTCTGAGGAAAGTTTTGTCAAGTCTGGGAAAATGACTCAAGTGATCATCAGAAGCTGGCAACAAATGATCAAATGTAAAAATATAAAATTAAAAGACAACTATCCAGACAACTTTTTTTGTCATCTGTCTTTCGTATGTTTACAAACTTTACATAAATGCTTCACTAAGTTTCTGTGTTGTTAAAACCCATGACTGTGGTGTGAACACTGCATGTCATTGTCCTTTTCTGCCTGTTACCACAATGAAACCAGAGGCCCTGGGTTGTGAGCCGTCACTTTCGTGTCATGATCACGTTGGCAGTCTTTTTTTTCTTTTCTTTTTTTAAAGAGCACCATTGGGTCATCTTTTATGCTCTCACAAGCAAAACAAAAGCAAAAGTGAAGATATCAAAGAGACATTCAACGGCACATTCAGAAATGCTTAAGACCATGCAGGGAATCCCTTTGCCATTACAGCTTCCTTTTTTTCTCCATCATTTCAAATCTCATAGATCAAGGGATTCATGTGCAAAAATCCTGCATAAATTTCCAGGGATGCATCACATTCCAGTTGAGAAGCAGTGGAGTGATCTGTTTCACTTTGTATGCACACCATCCTTACATTCCAACAGTACCCAAAACTTGGCGAGGAGTTTTCAAACACATTGTGAACTGAAACGATCATCGGGTCAATACTTTGGATCTGTTTCGAAATAAAAAAGGGAAATGGAAGAGGTGTTACAGGACGGTACGGTGCACCGCTGGACGACCTCGCTCCTCCATTTTTAAAACACAACCCAGATCTCTGAATAAAATGCATCGTTGGTGTTTGACATACAAATCAATTTGGATCAAATGTTTTGCACAGGTGTAAATGGAAAATATGTGGCTAAATGAGACAGATTGCTCAAATACAGCAGCGCTAAGCCTTCGCATTCAGATTATTTATAACATTGACATGGGAATTGGAGTTTCACATGACTCAAAATGTTTTGGGAAATTCAGCCATGTGCTTGTAAAAACTTCAATTCCCATTAAGACGATCTTAACAACAACATGTGTTGGGGCGACATAATCACACAGCATCTGAAAGTATCATCCCATGGAAAACATTGCGACATACTGAACATTAAAACTTACTCGGTTGAGAAGCCAGACTCGTCTATTACTTTACCTCACATTGTTTTTGTTGGATTTTGGATCTTATCAATGTTAAAATGGCTTTTTAAAACATCAAATATATAATTTGCACAATAAGAAAACAATTAAAAGACAGGTTAATTCCATTATAAGGAGACAGTAGAAAGCACAGAGCAGAAGAGAGGAGAGACAGGAAAAGGGGAAACAGGGAGGAAGATGTTGGAGGCAGCAGCAGGAAAACAGGATTGCAGTCCAGAGGAGGGAGATGAAGAAGAGGATGAAAAAGATGAAGTGGCATTTACTTTGCTGGGGCCCACCTTCAGATCTAGATACTCCAGGTCCTTCTTCAGTTGTATGTAAGTATCATCAGCCTTTAAATGAGCAGTGGAGAGATAAATCATTTGAAATGTAGCTGCAAACGATAATGGGTGACCAGAATGACTCCTAAGGCCTTTATTTGCTGTTCAGGCTTTGCTAACAGGACTTTAATTAACTTGATCTCAATTACAGTTTTCTTCCACCTCTGTATTTTTATCTACAGAGAGCAAAGCCAAACTGTAATTAAGTAATCGTGGAGTTGTTTGAACTGGTTTAATGTCTCATGTTTGACCTCATACACAACTAGGCAACACAGGTCTTGTGCATGACGTGTGGTCAAACCGAGCGTTTACACTCCTTCATAAGCACAGAGAATGGCCAGAGAATGGTTGGATGTACGAACGCTGGGTGGGGTTGTCATTTCTGAGCACCGGAGCAGCTTCCCTGTGGTCTGCTAGTCTTACAGCAGCAAGGCGCTGTTTGTGCACAGGCTCACAGGGGAAACTGTGGCCTGGTGGCTGCTTCAGAGTGATAACGCCAAATGCAGAAGGTTTATCAGAGCACACAGAAATGTAGACACAGATGTGAGAGTTTAAAATGCAGGGACAGTCGACAAGCAACATGCTTCAAATTCAAATATGGTATATTACTTACTACAAACAGAATAGAACAAACCTCTGGTTGGTATTTTTTTAGTTTTGAACAAGGTGGATGAGTGATGCTTTAACTATAAAGTCACTAAATGTATTGATAAGAGGCAATCTGGACAATCTGAAGTGCAATACAGCCCATGCCAGAATGGTTGAATAAACAAAGACAACCAAGCATTATCAGGTTGCACAGTCTTGAATGAATGACAGGGAAGTAATGTATGGGTTTGGCTGAGGGTGGAGGGGACCACAATACACTGGCAGGGGTTGCAGTGTGCTATAGGAGAGGTTAGGGAAGTACAAGGGGCCCCTGACCTGCATGCCGGGGCCTAGCAGCCCGTTGTGCTGGTGGTGCTGCAGGTGAGCGAACGCATAGCTGGGGCTGCTATGCACACCGGCCATCTTGGCCTGGTGCCTCCGAAGCTGAATGAGGAGCAGGGTCAGCTCCTCTGGCTGTAGCCAAGCCCGGGAGGTTTAGGGGGCCGGAGGGGGGGCCAATGAAAGCGCAGAGGGATGAGAGAAAATATTTGAGAACCACCTGGGAAGTACAATGGCTGAGCTTAAAGTCGCTGAGAGAGCCAAGTGGCAGAGAGGCCGGCAAGACTAGAAATTTTCTTTTAACAATTAGTAAATAATATTGCAAGTAAGAGGAAAGTATGCAGGAGTTTCTTCGCCTAGTCCACGTGTTTCTCCTCCTCTGACGCACCTTTCTGTGTGCAAAAGTTTCTCCATTGAAGACTAGAAATGTGAAAGCTAGAGCTGCTCTGTGGACGAGGGTCTGAAACACTACAAACAAAATATATAAGGGATGCAACTTAAACAAGCTTTGCAGTGGTTCCCAAAATCAGCCCCATTAGCTCTAGATTCTACATCTGGACACTGTCATCATGATGAGCCCTGTAGTTATCCCTATCCACATCTGGATTGTCCCTAGACTACTGGAAACCTATGTAAATACAGCCCTTAACAAAGCAGATCTTACCGTTTTGCCGTGTAAGCTCGGTGCACTGACGGTGTGCGTGATGTAGCCCATGGCTGGCATCGACCTCCTCTCCATCTGGGAAGTCTGTGGTGGACAAACAAAATTCATCAACTTGTTATTACAGATCTTATAAAGTCGAATCAAACAGAATGTCTAATTCACTAAAGTAATCTTCAACAGAGCGTTAGAAGTGAGCGATAGACCACTCCGTCACACTGAATCAAAGTTAAAAACCATTGCCTCCAAGTCTGTAAACAAATCTGACTACACAGCAGATTTATTTTTTCATCTATCCCTTTCTCCCTTTCATCGCTCCTAATCTTATTCGAAACAAGGTGTGCCCTGAGTTTCAGACGCTACAGGGCTCGGGAAATTTGACGTTTTTGCTTAACACACAGAATTAGCGAAAACCAGGCCCACTACAGAACCTTAAAAGGACACAAACAACAAGAGATTTAATTAACTACACATAAATTATACCAAACCTGCTTTCTTAAAATAACATTTGTTTGCTACCAGCAAGAGCAGCACTGTAAGCCATTCCCTTTGAGATTCCCATGCCACTATTTTTTTGCTGTATAATAGGTTTTTTATTTAAATGCGAGATCAGAAGAAAGAGACCGCGCGCGGCTGATGATGGTTGGGATACAGTAGAGATGTTTATAGGGTGCTGAGGAGCCCTGGGCAAATTGGATTAGCTGCTAATAAAACATATTTCTTAATGATATTCCACAGAGGTATACAGAATGCTATTACTCAAGCACGCTCCAGCCAGAGAGCACCATCAGCCTCAAAGATGCTGGGTGCACCAAAACTAAGTTCACTCAGTGCCGACTAAATTTAGTTCCCATAAATATCACTTCCTCGAACCGTCTTGTACAGTCACTGTGGCTCCCTTTTGTTAAAAATGTATCTGCTTCAAAAAGGTTTTTTTTTTTTCCTGTAATTGTGCGTCACTCTGTTCCGCGGTTGTAATTAATGTCCTGCCTCCGCCGACGGGGTGAATGATGGAGGCAACAGCATCTGCGACACTTTGTTTACTTGTGTCAGGCTAGCGGGCTGGCTCGTGAGGCTTGTGCGTGCTGGCGAATGTGGTGACGATTTGGAGGGAGATCTTTTCACATGTGGAGGGTGTGGTGGGGAGACAGCGCAGGGTGTGGATGACAGGACGTCCCCTCGCTGCGTCTCCTGTGGCGGCGGCGGCGGCTGTGCTGTCTGAGCGCTGCAATGGTTTGGGGGGAACAGCAGAGCAGAGCAGAGCAGAGCAGAGCAGAGAGGCGGGCTTTCACTCACACACACACACATATACATACACACACAGAGTCGCACACTCACACCACCTGTGGATTAGGGCCTGGGTGTGGACTGTGTGAATCTGCAAATGATTCACATGAGCATCAAAGTGTGCGTGCGCTGAGAAGTCAGAGGCTTCTCATGCTCCTCATTACTAAACTTCCCATGGTGCCTTTATTGTGAGCTCACACAACATCCCAACACCAGCAGCAGCAGATACCTCACACCCACCACCCAGCGCTACTGTGAGAATGAGACCTTTGTCAATGGGGCTCACTCACTACACGATGTGAATCAACACATTTTACTCAAATCACAGGCCAATGACAAATTACTGACGCTCACTGTGTGTGTGCGGCAGTATTACAGTGTTAGAGCCCCGACGACTGAGCATGAGAACGTAAACACATGATGAAGGACTGAATGAACTTTCACACATCCGCCTGGACATTATCTATAACCAGCCATTCTGAGCAGGACTGTGAAACTATGAGTGTGGGATTTTTTTTTGTGTGTGAACAACAGAAGATTTACTTGGTGAGAAGATTCAGTTTCTCTGGAGTAAAAAGCAAATTTCTGTTTTTCTGTCTCTTATTTAACTATTCTAATGAATGTGATTTGTTGTGACATACAGTATAAGTCTAGTATCACATCACAGTTACAGTTCAAGCTCACACACAAATCATAGGGAAGAAAAAATAAAGAAAATCCCTGTCCTTAGTCTTCATATAAGAAATTTGCCCTCAGGTTTTTATTCTTAAGAAACTTGGTTGTATCAGCAACAACAAAAACGGTAACACTTTATAATAAGTACATTACTAAGCATTAGGCATTAAATACTGAATTCATCATTTATAACACATGAATACTCATTAGTATGTAGTTTATAAATACAGTTAAACATGTTTTACTCATCATTGATAAGCACTAACTGTATTTATAAACTACATACAGTACTAATGAGTATTCATGCGTTATACTGTACATGAAGAAGTCAGTATTTATTAATGCTTAACTAATGCTTAATAAAATGCGTACTTATTATAAAGTGTTACCCAAAAAACTAACTATTTAACACCTGGTTTACTGTAATCACTGTTTTCATCACCATGTCTCATATTTAACATGTGATCCCAGGCTCCTTTTGTAATGTACATGTGCACGGTGATGTTGTTTTGTTATGTGATGCAGAGGTCAAAGACAAGTTTTCCTTGTGGGATAATAAAGTACGCCTAAAAAGAATAATTAGAGTAAGAATAATAACTAATAATTATTCCCATTAATATTATTAGTTTTAGTTATTTAGTCCTGTTTATACAGCTATAAAACAGGAAAGCTGTTTTTTTCTTGAAAAACATGGCCTGTGCTTCAGCTTGTGGTTACATGGACAATACTCGTTAGTAGGATAAACTGATTTTCATAATATATGTCAATATCGGTCGACGAAATACGAGCATCAGTCTTCATTTTTTTTCTTAAAAATAACAGATCATGTGCACTAATATTTTCATTTAAAAAAAAATTGTTTTACAGGGACTTTCTGCAACATGAATAACTTATTCCTCGACCCGGCTGTATGTTTGCTCGTCTTGGCTGTGGTACACATTGATTATTATGTCATCAACATCTGAACTTGACATAAAATATCAAAGGCACTGATATAAAATCATTCATTAATGTTATTTTCTGCTTTATTCCACAATATGTAGTATGTGCTTTGAGTATTTAGAGCTACATTTAGTAGTTTCTGTCTCAAAGTTTGACTGGAGAAAAAGTAAATGTTATCATACATTTTATACTTCAATGCAAGAGGAAGCTGGTGTTTATGTTGGTTTGGGGCCTCACCTGGGAGAGATGGGCACAAATATGACTGGGCGAGTTGGATCTTGTGCTGTCGCCAGCTATCACTTCATCCAGCGGCCTGACTGTGCGTCTGTCTGAAGGAGTGTGTGGCCTGCGTGGGGACAGCGGTTTGAACGAGGAAGGGACGGAGGGTGGGACTTCACACGGGGACGGAGGGACGGAGATGGATCGAGGCATCTCCACGGTAACCCTTAAGGATGAAGAGTCTGTGAAGTTCGGCCCCGAGTAGATGGGGGCCGTGGGGCTGCCGTGACGAAACTGCTGCCGCTGCTGCCACTCGTACAGCTGCCACACCATCCCCTCCTTCGTGGCCATTCGCTCGTCCGTGGACATGCGGAAGTGGCTGAGCCGGTCGTGGGCGTACTTATAGTCGCTGGGCAAGTTGCACGGCGCCGGGGGAGAGTTGCTGCCGGACGGGAGACGGGGAGACTTTGGCAACGACTGATAGGTGGCCTCCGCTGTGCTGGCTTTGGGCTTTAAGGGAGGAGTTCGCCGGGGGAGGTTGAACTCAGCGGTGGGAGCACTGAGGAAGAGAAACACACGGGAGGCTTTTACTTTGATATAAAGAGTTTCACATCATCTGCTCACAACTGAAATGAAACTACAGTTACAGTAGGAGCCACTCAAATATAAAATACTCATATTCACCACTAGAGGGAAGCATTTACCCAAGGTTCATTTTCATCATCATTCACACTGCTGTGAGTTTTGGGGGCCTGTCCCAATATGCACACTCGATCACACTTACACACTTGGGCACTTGGGTTTAGTGTAGGTGCACAAGTGTGTCCCATTTCTCCAACAACCAAAAGTGCAGCACACTTGATTTGCACTTTGCCCACACTTACGGTAAGACCGCATCGAAGCGGTATTTAGCCAAGTATAAATCTCACAATGCACCAGCTGGTGAAGTCTGCCATCACTTGGAGCCACAAGTCACGTTTGGGAAACACCATTGAATACATTTCAATAAAATGACTGACAAATTTGACTTTCTATCTCATAATTATGACTTTTTAATCTCATACATTTTATATACTTTATCTGATATTTTTCAATTCCAGTTTTGTTGTCTTTAGGCTTAATTTACTTCTACATCTGATCAATTTTGACCTGTAATCACCTAATTATGAATTTTCTCTATTGATTATAACTTATGTGAATATTTTTCATCCTGCCCTGTTTAATCCTGTGTTTTTCTTTCTTTTTTTTTTACTTACCGAGTTGGGCTTACAAATTTATGATTTGAATTTTGCGCATAGAGACACTTTTGGAGTAGATGAGACTGTGATCCAGCAGCACTGTTTATTAAAACTGTTGCTGTGCTGTGTGTGTGTCGGAGTTGTGCTAGTGTGCACAATGACACTCAGATGACAGGCTGCACTTGTCAAGTATATCCCGATTGCTTTTAAATATCCCTGCTCGCTTGGCCACTTAATACATGCTTGCACACTTCGTCACCAAAGTGTGTGCGTAACCAAGCGCACTCAGTCAAGTGTGGAGAAATGGGACAGGCCCATTAACTGTGTGAAGTGAGACTGACCTCTTCAGAGGGTCTCCTTTCTGAACTTTGACCCACTGCTCCACCTGAGCCAGTGTATTCTTCCTCTGCACATGTTTCTCAGGGCCGGGCTGTGAAACGAAGCCCCTCTGATAGACAAGATTTCCATTTTGTTCCGGCGGCAGAGTCACTTGGATTACGGTTTGCGGCTCGTTCTTGGCAGAGTTTGGGGAGAGTCTCTCTGCTCTGTCGTCTGTGGCTGACTGGCCGGGCCTCCCTTGGATCTCCACTGCGTACCGCACCTCATCTCCATGAGCCAGTCTCACGCCGTTGTTGTGAGGCTCCTCTCTCTCTGTCCTGTGACGGCTTTCTGACTGAGATGAGGTGTGGTTGACGTGGACGTGGTTGGTCTGTGGGACGGCCTGCTGTGTGGGCTTCTCCGCCTTCTCCACCTCTCTGTGAAAAAGTGAGAAAGGATGATAGATTAACACCACTTAAAGGGATAGTTCTGTTTTTTTGAAGTGGGGTTGTATGAGGTACAGATGGCCATTAAAGGAATAGTTCACCAAAAAATGAAATTCAATCATTAGTGACTCACCCTCATGCTGATGAATACTACTACCTTTCTACTGCAGATATTGTACCATTTGTACCTCTACAACCACACTTCAAAAAAGTTGAACTATCCCTTTAATACATCCTGTCAGTACTGTAGGTGTGCTTTATCATATTCATCAATCAATCATACAGCTATACCTCAAGTTACAGACTGAACTGTTACAGTACTTCACCTTGCAACTCTTATACATGGCTACACTCTTACACTTTATTCATTATCTCATTTTCACTCTTCATTCAGTTCTGTTCTTCAATTGCAGGATTAAAAAGCATTAAGAGGTGGTTTAAAAAAAAAAGGTACAGCAACCTTACATAACCTTGAGAGTAAGTTCCTCCTTCATTCAAAGAGACGCTTGTGCAAATGGTCAGATTCATTAATGCGCTTCATTCAAGACAGATCAGGGACCATAGGGAGTTATTCATTAAGTTTCCGTTTAAGCACTTCTTTAGACGTTTTGCTGGTGAATCAAAAAAGAGAGAAGCTCCAGGAAGAAATGACGGTTGTTTTATCTTAATTAAAAAGATTGTCAGCAGTGTGGTGTTCTTCTCAATGTGCTTAAACAACCAAATTTAATTCATTAAAATGATTAGGTTGAATAGCTTTCCAAATTGATAATTTCCTGAAAAAAAGGTAAAGTTTAATGTCATCATTTATTATTGCTTCATTAGTATAAAGGATTTAATATACTTAATGTTTAATTTCAAAGGACTTAACTAGGATGGTCATGTGAGTGCTTTTCAAAATAAAAAAAATCTGGGGTAATGACCAGCTCTGGCCTCTAAGTGGCGTTATTGCACAGACTATTTGAACGGTTCCTCCACCACATTTGCACAGAGGCTAATCTAAGATGCCTAAACGCTGTTCGTAATGCATTTATCACAGATACAGTTGTCATCAGACTATATTGTATTGTATATATTATATTTCTGTTATTGACTGTGAATATTTTCAAAATTAATTCTGCAGGCTTTGGTCTGCTTTGTGCACAGCGCTTATGCTTACAGCTGTATAAACACAATCTGCATTAGAGCATCTCTTACTGTAGGTGAGGCTTGTGCTCAGCTGGCAGAGCCTTATTTATACCTCACCGCAGATGCAGCACGCACACATACACACACACACACACACACACACACACACACACACACACACACACACACACACACACACACACTGCAGGCATGTCTGTGCCCCTGAACAGACTGACAGAGCTGAACCTGCTGTGAATGAAGCCCATGAAGGCAGCAAAAGTAGCAAATTTCAATTATGAAAACAGTGCAGTCTAACACATTAGATGACATAACACATTAATAAATTTAAAAAAGCTGCTGTTTGGTTCAATATTGTGATGCCCATGCAGGTTCATTTTGTGATATCATCTCATGACACATCCAATGTCACAGAGACTGCTGTGCTTTAAGAAGGGCACGATGTTGGTGCATGTGAGCAGAAAGCCCAAACAATGAAAGGCGTGAATCCCACTCTGTAGAGTAAGACCAACCTCTTTATAGTGTGACTCTGCTGCATTAGCGCAGCCTGGTTCATGGCCCGGATCCAGCCATTCATGTCCTCCTGTGTGTCCGCACTGAAGAAATATGTCCGCATCCCGCAGTGTTCAGCCTGTGAGCCAATCACAGAGTTCTTATTGTAAATGTAGGAGCGCATTCCTGTGTGGCTCGCCTATCAGAGAGAGAGAGGGAGAGAGAGAGACATGGGAGATATGAGAACTTCTTACCTATGATGGGAAAAAATCTGCCAGAGAGGCTGATGATGACCTTTGCTGCTTTGTGTAGTGAGACTGACAACTGCCAGCTCAGTTAACGGCGGCATTTTACTGAGGAAAATACAAAAATATGAGGGAGGGAGGGAGCAAAGTGCTGCAACAGAAACAATGTGGACATTGTGCTGTTTCTGGTGAGGGGAAGAAAAAAAAAGAAAGAAGGTATAACCCAGGTTACATTGATTTCATAAACGTTTAGCACACAGACGTTAGACAGCGACAATGGAAACAGCCATATACATATAGAAGCAAGGGAAAGTCAATTACCTGTCACCTCTTCAGGCAGGATACTTTCACACACATTCACACACACAAAAGTACACATCATGAATATTAGCGTTTTTTACGTGGTGGAGTAAATCTGTCCAAATGACTTCATTGTACAGTGTGGAAACCAAATCCTCCAAACACAAAACTCCATCCAGTTCTGATGCAGACGACTGGCTACACCACAATAATCTGCAGGATATGTCACACGGATCTATACAATATACACTGAAAAACATTTTTTGTCTAGGATGCAAGTTATTACAATAAAATGAAACTCATGAACAGACTTCAGGAAGATCCATGACTCAGGACCAACTTTGTTATATACAGTCCTGCTGACTATGGAAACTATTTGCTAAATAAAAAACAAGCTAAAACTGCACAAAAACTATCCATAATAATAGATGCTCCTCTCAGTTATTATGAAATATAATCCTGTTATGTTCATTAGCCGGTCACAGCGTGTTGCCGCTTATGTCACAGCTGGACACAGGATCTGTGGTTATGACCTGTGAGCTCTGCAATTACTTAGGTACTTGCTTTCCAAAATAGCTCCTTACTCACTCCTTTTATTTACATATTTTGAGTGTGACTGCAAAGTGAGTAATAATAATCAATCCACTGAAAATCCTCCTTCAACTTTTAAGAAACATGTAACAAGCCGAACTCTGTGGAGCAAACTCAAAAACACTCCTGCTTCAGAACAGATGTAGAGAAACAAGTTAAGTTGGTTGATATTGTATCTTCAGTTGCAAAACAATATAAAAAATAATAAATGTACAGCAGGGGGCAAATTGTTCATGTTAGCAAAACATCTTAAGAAATGCAAATGAAATCAGAGAAGAGAGTAGGAATAATGGCTACGACGCTGTCGTCCCACCTCTGTCTCCTGTGATGAGAAGGTGATAAGTGACGATGAGACAAATACCAGAGCCACAGAGGATGTGTTATTATGAAACGTTTTTTTGTTGTTTTTTTTCTCACGCTGAGGTCCAGCACATTGGATTTGAACTGAAATAATGACTTTGAGGTTAAAGTGCAGACGCCCACCTCTGGTTTAACAGTCACAGTGGGGGAGCAGTGAAGGGAGAGGTTGTTTTCCTCTTGCATTGTCCAAAAAATCTGGCAACTATGAAAACAATTTCATGTTTGTTGAAAAATCCAATTTGCCGGAGTACGACGCAAAACAGCAGTAACAAACGAGGCAGAAGTGCTGCCGTCTTAATACTCACAGTGAAGTTACTATTAATGTTTGATAACAAAAGCCTCGTCCTGTTTCCCCCCCCCCAACACATTCAAATTCAAATTGTTTACTATCGGCACTCCTACACGCTCTGGCATTGTCCGCAGATGAGTGTTGCTGTAGTCATGTCGGTACATGATGGGACTTTGATACACATTTAGTAATGCGCATTCAGCAGCTAGTAGCATGATATGAAACAAAATGAGCTGAGGATGGCGGTCCACTGATGAGGCTAAAGTGAAATCAAATACCTATTCATGCAAGACAGGAAGTCTGTGTGATTCAGGATGGCCGCCCGCAGAGAACAGTACTCACTCCGCCCGCGCGCACACACACCAGGTCACAATGGGAGGCAATTTGACCAACAGGGAATGAGAGAAACACAGTGAGATGAGCAAAAAAAAAAAATACGAGAACAGAAACCAACAGGAAGTTACAGCAGATCAGTGCTGAGTCAATAAGAAAGAACAGAAACGTCCTCGGGGAGTCGTCACAGAAGCAGGAATGAGTAACATCATAAAGAACAGCAGCATCATACAGGAAGTGTTTTTTGACACATCACAGCGCGGCCTGTACTCCTTACAGGAAGTTAAAAAAACAACAACAAAGCCTTATAATAATGTAAATATTTCAGAAAATGACTGCACTGATATATATATACTATATATATATTTTCCACTCAGACGCTGCTTCTAAAATTGGTTTTTCACAATCTCCAGTCAATTATTTCAACTCATTAGTTCGAGCCGACGCGAGCTGTAGCCGGAAATTCACTGTACATGTCGGTGGCTCTAATAGTCTGGAACATCCCATTGTTGAACAACAGCAGACATCTACTGAGCAGTTGTCATGCTTACTTAGCAGTAACTGAAAATTTTCCAAAGCACCTCAGATGCATGTAATGAAATCTCCTGCTGTTTAATGCATGATGGCTCAGGGAGAGGGAGGCAGGGGGATGAGGATCCACTAAATACCGCGTGGTACGGCAAGAGCCCGGGCTCGTTTCACCAAACCTTACATATAGTCCCTGGCAGGCAGTGGGAGGAGGCTGAATGTATAATTAATATTCCCAGCAGAACAATTATCATACAAAATCCATTGTATGTAGTGTGATCTTTACAGCACGGGGGGATATATATACCACACAAGCACACGCATTCATATTCACACCCATACAAACAGAATCTAAGAACAAAAAAAGCCCAAGTACAAAGGAGCTGAAAGGATTGCAACAGAATGCCCTGAAGCTGCAGCGATGCATCAAACATTCAGGCACTATTGTTATTTGCAACAAGCTCTGTGTTTCCACTGAGGAGGAGCTGGATGATGTTAGCCCTCTTGCTCTAGAGGTAAGACATAAATCCCTTTGCTGTCCTCTGGCAGAATTCACAGAAGGAGAAGAAGAAGAAGAAATAAAGACTCTGCTGCATGCAAGGAAAAGTTCTGCTGCCCACTTTCAAGTAAAGAATGACACTATTACCAAATACTGTCTGGCTGTAGGTCTTATAAAGACATTGTGTGCCATTCAAAAGTCTGTGAAAAGACCAAAGCTACAGAGTTCACTGCTGCAGCCTCCTCAGTGCACTGGTGGTTTGTTTCTGCCCTCCCTCTCAACAGTTGAATAAAGTCAGACCCTGAAGTCTGCTTCACTTGAAATACATATGCTAATGTGAGCTGATCGTGTCTTTTAGAAAGTGTGAGATGAATATATAAACTGGTTTGTACTCTAGCCATCCGCTGCCACGCTCACCACTGGGTTTATGTTAATAAAGGTCAAAGACCAGAAGGTCACAAGTTCCTCCAGAATCTGCAAAACCGTGCTTCAGAAAAAAAATCTACCTACTTTAAATCTATTACCTGAGTTACATACAAAACTGCAATGCCTTTGCACAAAAAATGTGAACATGGCTTGACATTGTAAGTAAGAATGTAAAACAAAATCCGTTTCAAATCAGACAACAAAACAAAAAATTTCCCCAAACTTCATTTAAAAGTCTGTTTTTCTACAAAACCCTTTTTTCAATATTTGATAAACAAGCAAGCAAAGAAGTGAAGAACAATAAGACAATGACCTGATTCCAACTTTCCATTACTGACTGATTTGATGCCACAAATGCATTTTATTTCTACTCAAGTTCAGTATCTTGCACCTAATAATAGATCATAAGCTGTCCTCAAAACAGAAACAAATACAAAGGAGATGTGAAGACGCAGTTTTGGACGACAGGGAGTCGTCAGTCAGCCTTCCTGTGTTACTGCGACTACACCGGGGGAGGGGGCAGTACTGTATGTGAGTATGTACGTATCATATCCAACAGTGATGTCAGTGTAAGTAGTGAATATGTTTTGCTGACCACACATGGACATGATTCATTGTATCAGTCATTTATCTGACTCAGTGCCACTCCAGTGTTACCTTGAAGGCGTATTTGCGGTTTATGTGGTCATCAGGCTCAACTGGTGCGATGACATAACTGGGCAGAGGGATGCTACCGAGCACCGTCTCCTCTCGGCTGTCTGTGAAGCAAGGACACACACACACACAGGCAATAAACACACATGCAGAACGTTGTTACAAGCATCCAAAACAACAATCTCTAACTCTGCCAAGACTTTTTTTTTTTTACGATGTTTACAAGTGACTTCAGATTTATGAACAGCAGGGAGATCAGTGAGACATAATTCATGGGCGACTCTTGTCAGGATGGGGCCATGTGGCGGCGTGTGGCACGAGGTGGCATGTGGTTTATCTATTATTCAGCGTGATTAATGCGGGTAGAGGAGGTAGATGCTATAGCAACGCAAGCAGAGATTATATCCCATAATAAAACACTCAAGTTAATGAGGAAGGAGAGAGCGAGAGGAGGAGAAAGCCAGGGAGAGTTAGAGACAGCAGTAGATGTCACACGTCTAATTACAGGCTGTTATTAATCAAGACATATATCTTCCTGCAGAGAAGATCACTAAAGGTTTGTGTTTCTAATTTCACAATCAAACCCCCTTTTAATTTTGGTCTGTTAAACCCTGGCCAAGTGCCCCTTTCACAGACTCACCTTTGTAGTAAAACAAGCAGTAGTCTGACAAAACAAACCACTTCCTTTTCCACAGTCGCATACCAGAGCTGTCCTGGAGGTAAAGGGGAAAACACAACACACAGCGTATTTACGGATCCTCCTCACAGGAACACAATTTAATTCACTTTTTAATTAAAAAAAAGAGTAGTTTGGGAATAGAGCAGAGACCAGACGGGGAGAAACGGCTCTATGCATATCACTGGAGCTATAATTTCATTTCATTTTCTTCCCCTTTTCTTTTCTTTACATTTAACTCAGTGCTGTAGGTCTCCACCTCTGGGTCCAGTCTGGGCTTTTTATATCCTAATACGTATGAAGACTGTGTGCTCACATAAGCCATTTAAGTCCAGATTCACTGCAAGGTCATTCTGAACATTTGTTTTTACTGTCACATAAAAAGATAGATTATAGGTAAAAGCTTCAACACAGAGATATTAATGTAAATTGATGTGTTGTGTGTATCTTCAGCTCACACAGATGTACCTGTTGTTATATCTCACCTGCTGCAGGAAGGATAAACTGCGAATATGTGACTGACAATTCAGATGTGACAGATTGGAGGCTGTGTTTACATTTTTAAAATCTGTAAAACTGCAGATCCTCTTATTTTCAAGCAGGACACAGAGATTGTTTGGCCTTTTCTTTTATAATTTGTCTAAATAGAGCAATGGGGCAGAGGAACTCACCTGTTTGTAGAGCCAGCCTCTCACCACCACTGGGATGTTGAGGTTTCTTTTAATAGCATGATCTCTTTTGCCAAAACTGTGTACTTTCCCCGTAACTCTGGAGCCCTGCAGAAAAGGGAAAAAAGCATGGAGTTGATTATATGGTAGCTGGTAGATGTAAATCAGTTTACTTAACTCACCTGAGGGAACATGCAGTCATTATTAAAAGTGAGTAGCATTATACTGACCATCCACAGCTCAAACTACTGTATAACACTGCATATTTAGTCACGAGAGAAACAGTCTTTAAAAGGAGTAAAATCACATTTTTTCCCGTGAACTTCCTTCTTTTAACACCCATAATGAGAAAAGGAAATACCAACTGGCTGTTCCTGTGCATGTGTGCATCCATTTATAATCAGGCATATTTTTAGACAAGGATATCTCAGGCTACATCGTCTCTGTGACAATGAAATCTCACTTTCTATCAGGTTTACTTTCTGCACAGAAACACTCAGGGTTGTCAGGCAGAGCGGGTTAAAGTTAAGACAAAATATGCATAAGCAAATCCTTATACAAAGACACACATGAGACACAATCATTGTTGTTTTAATTACAAAAAATGAAAAATATTAGCAGTAACTACATAGTAAGATTAGTAAATAAAACACATGAACAAAAAAAAAATCAAAACACAAACTAATTAAAAGAATTTTTGCTAAAAAAAAAAAGTGAGCTGCCTTTCAGTGGCTGGTGGAGCTACAATTAGACATTTTAGACTGTTCTGTGCTTTTGTGGCGTGTCCCACATTCAGTGAGAAAACATTGCACCATTTGCACCAAAAAAAAAAAGAAATTTCCATGATCGCTGTGGAAACAACGGCAAGAATGTGAGAAAGATGCATCCACCCATGTCCAGTCCCACAGGATGTGTGTTTAAGTCTTACTAAGCTTGGAAAAAATAGCAGTTTATTGCTCTCTGCAGCCATTAATCACAATGAGATAATGTCTCCGAGAGTTGATTAAACCAATCTATCAACATGAGTATTAACAAACGTCCAGAAAAGGATTCACTAAGCCAAAAGAAGTGCTCGGTGGATTATAATAGATATCAAAAAAAAAAATTAATATGATATCATACAAAACTATCTTAGGATTTGTTTTCTCTTTCTTTTTTTGATTGAATGGTTGATTTTCAAAGTTTATGTTCTCCAGATGAAAATAAATATACGCAAGCAAAACATACTCTACATAACAGGGCTGGGCTCTCAGAGGACACAAACACTGATACTCACTTTTGACCCTGAGGTGGTGTCTGGTGCTGTTGGGGTCACTGCCTTGGCGGACCCTGTGACCATGCTGGGGGATCTCTGGTGGGCAGCTGACTTGGACATACGGGACTCTATCCTACGGTTGAGAAGGCAGCGCAGAAGAGGATCACTGACAAAGACAGGATGAGAAGCATGGGATAGTGATGAGTCTCGGACAAACAACCACAGACAACGCAGTGTGACAGTGAGAGCGCAGCCCAGTGCTGAGCTTTCAGATATGAAGGATGTGACTATTTCCTGACACCGCCACGCGACCCGTTAACAGCCAATGGCTTTGCAGCTGAGGTGTTAGGAGTGGGAGACTTGTGGTCCAAACACGGCGGTGACACTTGGTCTGACACTCACCCTGGGACAGGCATCTTATACACACCCAGATAACAGCGCAAAACAAAACAAAAGGAGAACAGAGGCTTCTAGGTTGCTGATCTCACACACACATATATTATTATATTTATAGATATACATGTATCATCGTTTGACAGCTTATTAGGCTATACTTTAAAAGTGTTTAGGGTGCTGAAGTCAGCATCGATGGTGGTATAATTTGAAAGTCTCATGCTGCAAAAACTGTGCTGCTTCAGCTACTCTGTCCACTTTTAAAGTACAAACAGAACGTCAATAAAAACAACAATAATCCAGTGCTTTATCTCTGTTCTATCATTAAAGGGATAGTTCAACATTTTGGCAAATTGGGCCATTGCCATAATCCCTATAGTCACAGCAGTAGGTTCGTTACCTTTAATTGTCGGTGCAAGCTATTTCTAGAACGGCGGAGCAGAGCCGCGAGCTGCTCAGAGCTATGCTACGGAGGCTAATGGGATTTCTTGGTTTCCCTCATCAAACTCATCAAATACTCAATCCAACAACTCCAAAACACTCTGGTGGACAAGTTGTGACCTGCACATTCACCACGCTATGAGATCCCATCCAAATCCCATTAGCCTCCGTAGCGTAGCTCTGAGCAGCTCGCGGCTCTGCACCACCGTTTTAAAATTAGCTTGCACTGACAATTAAAGGTAACGAACCTACTGCTATGACTATAGGGATTATGGCAATGGGCCAATTTGCCAAAATGTTGAACTATCCCTTTAACTACGGTATTCACTCATTTTAGGAAAAAATAAAGTTAGTATTTCCTAAATTAGTGAGGAGGGGAGATAACAAATGAGGTCTTGGGTCATTCATTGTCAGTGTCATTGCTACAGTTCAGTTGCAGTGCATTGAGCTCTCAGGGCCACAATAATGTAATGATAAAGTATACTAGCTGCAGTGATTGTCTCTTTATGTGATGTTACTGCATCCTTTTTCATGTGTTGCATCACTTCTTCTACGGGACAAACAAGTTAATCTGAGGACAGTTTAAACCTGGGGAACGGCACAATGTGACAGTGGGGCAGCCGTATGATTCGATTTAATAATCACTGACAACATCCCAAAGCGTCATGTCACTGTTCAAACATTACAGATGCCTCAAGGTGAATTGAGCACAAACACATTTAGTGGTAGGGGTTGCAGTTTGAATAATAACAACATTTCTTTAGCATTTGTTGTTATAATGCGTCAAGTATTTTCACTCCAGTTTATTCATCACCTTGTTTTCACTGCCGTCATTTCTTCCAGGCTGCTGCAACTTTCGATTTGTTCTGTGCTCAAAGGGAGATGCATCAGTGATAATGGGAGAACTGGAGCCAGCATGGATCAATTTGATTTAAAAGGCTCCCAAAAGCATTGGTAATTTTACTTTCGGATCATTAAGTAGAAGCAGTTTCAAGAGATCTTTAATCCTGTGACGTCACATTGTGTAAGTGAATCGTTAGGGTGATGAGAGTGACGCCGTCTCTGTCTGGTGTGTCCCTCCTCATCCATTGACTTTAGTCGGGACAGATCCATAGACTGCTATTGGGTTGTTTAAAGGAGACATATTATGCCCCCTTTTCCATAAATTAAAATAGTTCCCAGGTGTCTTAAAGACATGTCTGTGTCATGCTTTGGTCAAAATACCCCCGAGGATCAAACATCACAGCTCTTTTCATCCTATCAAATCAGCCCTGTTCATAACGGCTGATTTCAGTGCCTGTCCCTTTAAATGCAAATGAACCACTGCTTGCCCCGCCCCTTCTACTGGCCCCAGGGAGGGGTGGCATTATGCAAATTTGAAACCTAATTACATCACTGGAAGACAACTGAGGGAGCAGCTCGTAAAACCACATGGATTTCAACCTAGGGAGCCTGCACATTACAGATCTTTTTTGTCAATTCTCACATTTTGGGGGCCGGAAGGCAAGACAAACATCCACATATATGTTAAAGAGCCTTCAAAAAGTGATATTTCCATAATATGTCCCCTTTAAGCCACACTCTACTCCTAATCTCTGTGCCACAGCTGAAACTGAGGTTGATAAATCGGCTAATAATGTTATCACAGTTGTGTCATCCTGTTTTAATGATGACACATCCACTGCTGCTTCATCTTCATGTTCCTACCTGACACTGGTGGAACTTCACAGTTTCGAGAATCTGTAGCCCAACTTCAAGATTTCACAAGTGTCCAGAGATGCTCCACAGCACCACATGTACGTAGACTACGACTGTGTCTAAAGCAATCTGTGTATTCACCTCTGAGCTGACATTAAAGCACAATATTCTTAGTAAACTCTAGCAGCCAGGGAGGAAGGGAGGCTGTCTCTGTGATGCCAAACAGTCAAGTAATGTTTACCTTCACTTTCAATAATCATTCGTCTGACTGCGTTTTATAATGAGCTGTAGCAGCATGACTTGCATTAATTATTACATCTTCTATCCTCCATCCATTTGTATTCCTTCTCACAGGCCTAGAAAATCATTTGTGCTGCATCTTGAGAAGGTAGAAGTTGGGCAACTTTTAAGAACTAGTCCGCAGCCTTATATAGCCTTCGATCGTGCTTGCGTAACTCGGTTTAAAACAACTTGTCTCAGTATTTGGCTGAACTTACAGTTGGAAACAAAGTGTGACCTGTCCCTTACCTGACCCTTGCCCTCTGCATTGTTGTGCACACGGGTTAAAGAGCAGCACAGAACCTTTTTATTTTTTCCTGTTTTGTGCGCTGGACTACACCGAGGCTAAAGAAAAAAGCTGATAAACTAAAGATGTGTGTGAGAAACCAAAGTAAAAAAAGAAAAAAAGGCTACTGCGACACAAGTGAAGAGAGAGAGTGAGATAACAGTGGAACAAAACGTAGTATCTGCACTCACAGCGTGGACTGCGGCCATCATTTTTACAGGATGCGTCTGTCGTGTGAAGGGTACTCTGCTGTTTTATGTGAAGCTTTCATACTGTTTACCACGTCTGTCACTGGAACAGTCCTCACAGCAGATTTGTTGTGGCATGTGGAAGAGAGGGGCGATATTTCACATCACATCGTGCGAGAAGGTGGAAAGACTCTGAGCTCCATCTCATCCTGCTTCTCTTGCTGTGACGGAAACGAGGGCATATTTGACTCTTGACTTTTTTTCTTTTTGATTCCTATCAGGCAGCAGGTCCACATGAGGAGATTTGACAAATTGATCATGTGTGATAATCTATAACAAAGTCAAAGCCTTCAGGGCTGCAGAGCAAAAGGCTGGATCGACCTCTCCACAGGGAAGGGCCTCCTCTTTTTCTCATGTATCCTTTATCTGATGCAGGTCTCCAGGAAGCACACTGAGACCCTCCTTCACTTGGAAGAGAGTAGGAATAGGAAGTAACTCACTTCCTATTCAGATTTCATTATGCACAGAATGAAGACTATAACCTCACGGCGTCGGTGAACAGGAGCGTTTGGCAGCTGCAGTGAGGTCGTGGTGAGGTCGCGTCTGCGTTGCGCCCATTAAAAAGTAGAAACTGCATCCCAGCTGTTACACACAACGCTGAAGCCCTCAACGGGATTTTAGTGAGGAAGGTGGAAAAGAGAGGCTTCAAATGGGGAGATGAGATTTCTGTGCGAACTAAGGAGTTTGTGCTCGTGGGCTCTTGTGCTAAATGAGCTCATTTAAATTAGAAAATCTACAAGTTTCATGTCTCTTCACTTTTAGATTTAGTTTTTAATGATCAACCTACAACTAAGCATGAATCTATCGGTAAAAGCAACTCAGTTTTTAAAATTGAAAAAATAAATCTTCTGCTATGTGTTTTGTTTACTGTGTCACTAAGAACAAAGAGTGGAGCTCAAATGAAATACATTTGTATTACGTTCAGATAAAAAAAAATGAATGGATGTGTTTTCTACAGCACTGGAAAAGCTGAGTATTAAGATTTTTAGAGTGGCTGCCTTTTACAAGGCTGCTTGTCATGTGAGGAGGTGATAAACAGGTGAAGGTTTTGATTAAGACATAAAAAAACAAGCTTCAGAGAGTGTAATATTATTTTTTTTACAGGTTTCACAAAGGCTGCTCTGTTTCCCGGTGGGTGCTGCAGTCCAGCTGGCTGAGCTTATTTCAATAACAGGACAGAGAGGTGACACCAGTTTGTCTTCCTTTGGTACATATCTGCCTTGGCCATTGTACAGTACAGGACTCTTTATTGATTTCGGTAGCAGTGTCTTTGCTGTAAGTACAAAGCTGCTCTTTGCTGTCAACCTGCTCAGCTAACACAGACAGTGGCTCCAGTATGAAAGAGTTTCTTTCTTTCTAAAAATGGGGACAATTAAGATAAAACTTTTACAGTTACAGTCTGTTCCATGACTGAGTGTCTTAACCTTGTCAAGTTCTTGAGGGAGGGGCAAAGAACTGATGCTATTCTTACTATAATAAGCTTAAAGAGATTAGGAGCAGCATTTCAAAGAACCAGAGTCATTCTGTTAATGTTTAAAATATGCGAGTGAGGCAACCGTAGCTTAAAGCCCCTTGATGGTATACAAATCCTTGGCTCAACGGGCCTGAGCAAGGATTAATGGGGAGTTTCAGGAAATGAGTGACAGAGGAGGATGCAGATGAATCACGATCAGCTTTTGCATTGCTTTAACAAAACAGTTTTTAATTGGCGTGGCTGCAGAGGTCGTCAGCCGACACGCTTCTGCCTACAGTGGGATCTCTGTCACGCGTGGTCATCTTACACCCGGCAGCTTAAATACGATCACACACCTGCCGCCTGTCATTGTGTGACTCTCACACGCAGGGGGTCAAACAATGACATGAAACAGGGACAAGTATCCATACCAATGCCATACCAATATTACACTGTAATAAATAAAAACAAGGCAATGTTGCTATTCTAGCACTGCACTCAAAGTTTCAGTCACATATCTGTATATATTACAATATATCAAAGCGGTGTCCTTCTTAAAGAAAACTTAATTTGCACCGATAGTCCTTGGGAAAACTCTATCAGAGTTGAAGTAGTCAGGTTTCTGCTTTTATGACTTCAGCTACATTGAGAGAAATAGCTCAGATGGACCATTATTTTTACGACAAAGCCTGCATTAACAAAGCTCGGCTGATTGATGGGACAGATTCATGACTGCTGACGTGTTATGAATGTAGTGAAAATCACATGTGCCTGTCAACTGTGTCATTACCATAAATTCTTATTAAGGCAGTCGTTTAAAGAATAGAGCTGAAGACCCTCCAGGATTCACATCCAGCAGCATGTGAGGACAGTCAGCTATAAATACCATGATAGAAATGAATACATCCAGTTTGAATTAATAAAACACACTGTCCATCCTTCTGTGGCTATAACTGCAACTCAGTTTTTCCCCAGTCTGTGTTGCTGCAGAATAGAAAACTCCCAACCACAGCCCCCCTATCGTGAATTGCTCCACCAGGGAGGATGATAGACTACTTTCCAGTCTATTTCTGGGCTCCAGCGGCGTGACCTTGAACTGCCCTGTGGATATATTCATGGATGCATCATTACCAAGGAGAGAAGAGACCCACTCACCTGTCTTGTAGTGTGTATTCGGTGTTTTCGGGAGAAATCTGTCCGGTCACAGGATGCCGAAACGACGTAGCCCTCAGGTTGTGGCTGCAGGACAGAGGGGAGAGACAGGAGTGAGGACAACAGCAGAGGAGGAAACTAAATAAGTACCAAATCATTAATCATACTCCTGTCTGATCAGGTCGTCCTGCAGCTTCATCTGAGCTCACAATAATGATGCCTCAGTCGGTTGGTAGGGCTATGCTACAGCTAGGTCAGGACTCAGGAAGCACAGCTCATATTCTTTTACACGAAATGTAGGGCTCAGCACTCTGCCTCAGCCGGCTCACCAGGCTTTATTGATTTCAATTAGATGGGGCCATTCATTGCTTTAACTAGAGCATAAACGCATGTTAGTGTCACAGGATAGAATAAGAAACAGACAAGTGGCTAAAGCTGCTGGCGTTGAGAGGGCTGACATATTACTCTATGACTCAATTTGTATTTGTTACTGTGTATTTGCATATGACTAGGCAAGGACAAGGACAAGGCATGTATAACAAAATCCCTGCAAAGATTAAGTTGAATATCTGATGGAAATATAATATTGTCTAAATCTAGTATGTTACTAGACAAGCCAGGCTGTCAAATGTGTTGGTAGCTCAACAGCCCTGAGGAAACCTTTAATTTGATACTTGCTCATGGTAAACTTCCTTCTCATACTGTCCTTTGTTGCTGCCTCATAAATTATAAATTCAAATTCCATTTCTCATCAGTAAAGTATTTACCTGCATGAAAGGTTAAGCTTCAATCTTTCAGTGTCTTTGTTTGGTTCTCTGTTTAATTTAGTTTCTCTCACTAATTTACACTGATTCTCACCTCTGCAGAGGGCCAGCAAGATGTAGCCTAGGATTAGTCACCCATAATGGTGCCCTCCACTGTCCCATCAAAATGCAACATATCCCTTGAGATGCTGCTGCTTTCTAATCCTTGGAGCATCATTTTAATCTTATTTTGTAGAAGTTTTAATCTGTGATCCCTAGAAATCTTACACAACATAATGTGGATAATATATCAAATATAAATCTTCCAGCACTGGGAGCTCCATTGCTATAACTAATATCTAGCAGCAAATGCTTGTCTGCACTCTCTGCTCAGGTGCAGCTTGTGAGGAGACAGATATTTGTCATAGTTTGAGATCAACAGATAGAAAGTGCAGAGGTCTTTGTCCTATTGAGGTTGGCTGAAAAACCCACTCTCTTATCTTCTCTTCTCACCACCACACAGTCTATTACAGTGGAAAAAAACCGTAACACATTTTTTTTTCCTGAGAGGCTGGAAAATTCTGTTCTCTCACTTGCAGTAGAAAATTCTGTTAACACTGCTGTGCAGAGGCTTAATGCTCATGCTGCTTTTTTAATACACATACACACAGCAGCACAGACAAACCAAACCAATAGCTGAGATAAATCTGTTTGCACTATCCTCATTTACAGTGTACCGTGGGTAAATACATACGGTACAACCATGTATCTAGCAGTAGAGGGGGGGGGGGGGGGGGGGGGGCGGGTCTGCTGAGGGACAGCTGTTAAGTTTCAGGGATACAAACAGAAAGTGGTGCCTCACTGCATCATCATGCAGCAAAGGGAGGGGAAACACAGTGAGCAGGGTGGAAAGATTTACGAGTTGACATTTCGGAAAGGGTTCAGAGGGCAGTTTGTGCAGGAATGATGCTGAGAGTTTCTGCCTACACAACCAGACATCAAATATAAACAACACATGGAACCGACACATACAGTCGTGTAAAAACTGCTCTTGATCACACATACATTTACAAACATACATAATACACACACATACTGTACATATTCACACACACACACACACAAGGCGCCTTGGCCAAGCTTGTTCCTGGTAACAGCTCATAATTTGCTGAGCTGCACTGGGCAAACACTGCACCAGCTTCCCCCTGTTAATTAGGAATCTGCATTCTTTGAGGCTTTTGTTTTAGCCGCATTATTTCTGAACTATTTGTCACGGAATTTGCAGCATCCCCAGTTAGTGTGGAAACGCTGCAGCACAGCGGGTCTATTTGTTTGCAGGAAACTATAGCGCCCATTAATGCCTGTGACAACAGTGTCCCAAAGGGGAGGAAATGAATTCGTGCTGCAGATGAGTTTGCACAGTGTCTTACCTTCAAGACTTTACAGAGGAGAAACAGTTCTGTTGTCAGTGAAAGTCACACAGTTCCCGCAAGTTGATGTCACAAATAGGATTCTGTCTAATAACCCTGGATCAGCATTTAGTCATATCCAAATCTGCCCTGTTCATCTATATGTTGCACATTAATTTTAATGCAAACAGAATCACTCACATGTGGTCAAACCAACAACTTGTGTTCGTCAGTTCAAAAACATAATGAGGACATGGTAATAAAACATGCATAGTAATAAGCATTAAACTTTCACTAATCTAAACCCCTAAAATGAAATTACCAGACATTTAGTTTCTGTTTGACATTCAACTTCTTGTTTCTTTTGGAAATAATAAAAATAGGTGATAAAAATAAAGTCAAGGTGATGTTACCAATGCAAAATAGCTGGATACATGCGACTCCATTTTCTACTCAAGCTGTAGATAGTATAAAAGTATCAAGTGTTGTGTGTTCAGTGTTTATTGGTGGCATAAGTATTAACATTAATAATTCAACACAGTGTCTCCACCCCGTAGAGAGATATTTTGTGTCACACAGTACAACACTCGTGCTGAGAGAAGTTCTGTTCTGTTCTCAGATCAGGGGTTCAGGAAGAACAGTATCAGTCGGGTCAAGGAGAGTTTCTGCTTCCATCGAGCCAGATAAAGAAGAGAAGGAATGTACAGTAGAAGTGTTACCACAATGTAAACAAGAAGACCGAGTTCAATCCAAGCTGAGTAACGTGCTGGCTCTCAGCCAACAACCACCATATATGAAGTAAAAGCACAATTTCTGCGACCGCAATTTATCTTAATGGCAGGAAGTTTAAAGCAGCAGCCAAGGTGGGGGGGGGGGGGGTTCTATAAACTGGGCAGAGTTTAATATAAAGTAGGCAAACTGAACAGTGAATTGGGATTAACCTGGGAGGGAAATGGCAACCTGCACTGCAGCTGAAACAATGAGAACATGCTCTCTCTCCCTCCCTACCTCTCCCTCTCTCTCTCTCTCAATGCTGCAACATCAGCCCTGGCATGCTGTACTATTTTTTAAAGCAAAACAAGAGGCTCAGGATAATCCCAACACATGGGCTGAATCTTGGCAGCAGGGGCAACAGGGGGCAAGGCTCTGTGGTTTGAACACCTCTCTTTCTCTTTCTCTTTCTCACGCCAATACAGGCTCCGAACTGCTCCACAACACACATCAAAGACAGGACTCACGCCATCTGCTCACACCCTCAACTTCTGTGTCTATCCCTGAGAAAATAACTCCCATCAGGAGAAAAGTAAACTCTCAACAAAAAAAAAACCGAAGACTCGCTACTTGCACAGATCTCTGGAGTTTCTTCTGTTTGCTACTCACTGTGCTGCTGTATCATGCGCCCCGTAGAGACAGAGTGAGTCTCACCTGCTGTGAGAAAGTGAATCATCGTGAAATCAGCTGCTATAGACTCGCTGTGGTGCTGCTGCAGGTCACGGAAATCCTCTCTGCATTATCTGGAGCAGGTGGGAGATACAGAGAGAGAGATACAGAGAGAGAGAAAGAGAGATAGAGAGTGGGGGTCTCTCGTATAGCAGCTGGCATCCGCAAAGAGCAGAGTAAAGTGGAGCCAGCAGGATGAGAGCAGGAGGGGGAGCTCTTTATCTCTGCTTTCTCCTGCTCAAGCTGCTGTCTGAGAGTTTCACCCCACACTTGCTGAGTGGATAGTGGAGATCTAACTCCCTCCCATCAGGGGAACACCTCAGTTTGCTTATCAGATCCTCCTCCCTTTCCATTTTCCATTCTTCTCTCTCTCTCATACAGTACCTATCTTTTCCCAGAATACAATAAGCTGAACATCATCTCCTTGAATAAAATAATACGTTACATAGCTGCCATTCAAGGGGAACTGCTATTATCAGAAAATCTCAAAAAGGATCTATTTCACATAGTTAAATCTTCGACAGGCCACTGGCTCTGGGGTTTGCTACTTCACGGTCAATCCTATAATGAAACTTCCATATTTCAGATGTATTTTAGTTAGTGTTTGTCACACTGGTATGCCCCTGGTCACCTCTGAGTGGCAGCATTGCAACTAAAGTAATGAAGACATTTTTTGCGTTTCTCCAATCAGTACCACAACCTCCCTGCACCGGCCACGCAGGTCATCCACAGCCGACAACACTGATTAGTTGCTCTGTGCACGATTTTCAAGTTCACGTGGGCAGTGGAGTCTCTTTAGCACACACACACACACACACACGCACCTGCAGCATGAACACTGGCCTTTGCCGAACATCTGCTCTGCTGTGAGTGGATTGGCTTCGACAGGGGCTTGACAGTGTTCATACTCAACACATGTCAGTGTTTAGACCAGGATTCAGAAACATATCACCTCATTAGACTCAAAAGGTTCAAAATACTTAAAATAAATAACCTCCTGAACTTCCTGAGCCACTTCAAGGGCACTTCAGGGTCACTGGTGTCCACTTTTTGAAGCACTGGTTTTACAGTAATATTGGCCTGTGACCTGTACTAAGAGGGAATTGAAACTAATCCAGAGGAATGCAGAGAATGAGAGCAGGTGCTATGCGGTAAATACTGGAGCTAAAACAGCAGCAACTTCACAGCTTTGAGTTTGCTTCTTCACCCTTAACTTTTGTCACATTTATTTCACTTTAGAGGCAGTTTAATTCAATAAATAAGTCCCAACCCACAGAGAGTACGGAGCCAGGGGCTCTCGTGGCAAGCAATTACTTTCAGCGCTGTCAACACACACAAGGAGAGTCTCTTGTCTCTCTCCATGAGGTCTCCATAATGAGCGTTACAGCATCACCGTGTTTTCTGGAAACTCAAGAAGTAGGAAGAAATCTGGGCGTTAAGAGAGCGCGACTGGGAGGGACATTTATTTCTGTAGGTTTCGTGCTACCTCTGTGTCATACCACATTTAGACAACGTTACACGAATCATTAAAGTAACTGCAGGACAAAATAATTAATGCTATTTTAAAAAGTACAGCTGAAAATGTAGGTTGAATGTTTGTTTGAATTTTTTTTTTTATCTTATTTTTAATATCAATATAAAAGGAGCCAATGTGAGCTAACGTTAGCATTAATGGCTGTTAACTTAAAGGTCAAGAGGAACTAGAGGTCGACCGATAGTGGATTTTTAAATTCCGATATAATAACGATAGTTTGGAGCAGGAAAAAGCCGATAGCCGATTAATCGGCCGATACCCCCCCCCCCCCAAAAAAAAAAAAAGATATATTCATTTTTTATTATTATTATTATTATTTTTTTTTTTAAATAATAACATATAGCTATTAGCTAGTGTAAAACTAAAGGATGTGGGACACTGAATCATCCCTGGACCCTGTGAGTGACGAACAGCCGAACTCCATATGTAAACATGTTTGTTTACATCAGAACAGCTGTAGTGAGGACGTGACGCTGCAGGAGAGGAGACTGTAACTAAACAGGACGTTAGCTCGTGGTGTGGTTACGCCGTACATTAACAGGTGACTGTTTCACTACAATTAGCCTACTGTGTGGAAAACCCATAGACTGTAAAAAAGAAAAACCACCACACTGTAATGATCGTGATCGAGTTGGACGAGTGTGTTTGGAGCTGACGGGAGGAGAGAAAAAAGAGAGCGAGACGCACGTAGCGGCCGTGATATGACGACCCCGTCCCCGCTGAGGAGGAACTCTGCTGTTATGGAACAGGACCTAAACCAAGTCGAGTAGAGCCCATAGAGCCCAACTTTGTAGTGTAAAGAGCCATTATTGAGCGTCTGCCCCAACTCTGAAGCTGAAGCGGCGCTCTCTCTTCCTCCTTCCCGTCTTTCTCTAGCTGTCCTTTCAAAATAAAAGCACAAAAAGCCGGAGGGGAAAAAAAAAAAAAAAAACACGGACTGGGCAGCCGCCACCAACTTATCTATGCAGGAACCCTGTACATATATGATTAAGAGAAAATTGTTTCTCATTAAATAACAAGAGAGTTTCGTTCCAGTCAGCCCCTCCACCTGCCGCCTCTCTCTTACTGCGGTCGCACCGCACCTGCAGTATCCTCACCTGGGTCACTTCTCCGCTGCTCTCTCTCTCTCTCTCTCTCTCTCTCTCTCTCTCTCTCTCTCTCTCTCTCTCTCTCTCTCTCTCTCTCTCTCTCTCTCTGTGTGTGTGAAGAGCAGCCCCGCCCCTCAGTGATCAGAGAGACAGAGAGCGGCAGGGAAGAAGCAGTTTATGGCGCTGTGGAAAAAACTGCAGCCATCGGCCACTATCGGAGCCAAGTTCCGCTGATTCCGATAGTTTGTAAAACGTCCTATCGGCGCCGATTAATCGGCCAAAACGATTAATCGGTCGACCTCTAAGAGGAACTGTTGTAGGTTCAGCATCAAACTTTATTCCTTCACTCACCCAGTGATGTCTCTGGGAGTGGAAAACAGCTCTGATGTTACTGTAGCTCTTGTCTCCATCACATATTTTCTGCCAGCAAGTTAGCCCCAGCCTGTTACCATCCCTTTACAGTAACAACTCACTGTAGCCTCCATAGCGCTGCTTACAGCCTGTATTATAATCTCCTGTTTTAACAAGACAATGATGGCTGAAAGTACTGTCAAGTGATCAACAACTATATTTCCAATGGCACAGACTAGTTATTTATTCAGGGTGGGAATCACCAGCGGCCCTGAAATACGATATTATCACGATACTTGTGTCATGATACGATAGCCTTTTACTGCAATATTAAAAATATTGCAATATATATTGTGGTTTATTAGCTTTTTTCAACTGCAAATGGAAACTTTGTTAACATCTGTTTTTTTTCTAATAAGACAACCTTGTTATTCTGTTCAGATTGATAATTGGCATCCATATATCGATACAATATTGACATGCAAAATACTACTGTGCTGTATTGATTTTTTCGCCCACCCCTATTATTTATGTATATGTCTTTTAAATACTGAAATTAAAAACCAAATAATATTTAACCACTGGAAACTCCAATTATTTTGTTGTCACACTCCAAACTAACTAAAGTTATAGGCTCATTATCATTGAACAGCTAAATTTCACAAAATTGAATTAGGAAGAGAAAAACACTCTTTTATGGAGCATTTATTTATGTATTCAGACAAGAAAAGAAAAAGAAACGAGAAATGAGCTACATTTTGAGTTGATTGTTTATCCACTGACTGAAGATGAATCTATGATAATCACATCTCTTGTGTTTTTGTGGTGTAATAAAAGTCATGCAGCAGGTTGTGTTTGGCCTTGCAGTAAAATGTAGCACCGAGCGAAATAAAATACAGATCAATGCAATTCTACAAATCGTCAGAGAACAGCAATCATTTAATCTAGTCCGACTGCTGACTACATCTCCAGGCCTGTTCAATTAGCTATAACCAACATGCCATTAATAACAGCACGTTGTTAGTGTGTGAAGACGAAATCCAATCAATGAATAAGATAAAATCAAAGATGTAGATGCGCACACGGGATAGGTCAAATGAGGAGCCGTGAACTAGCACTGAACTCTGTAATGACAGTCATTTCTGTGTGTACTACACTCTATCCAGGCAGTGTGAATGCGTGGCGGAGTGTGACAGGACATTATGTTGTGTGAGAGAGATATCATAGTCTTCCAGACACACCCTGTGGCATCCCAAGCCTAGCAGGCGAAATTAATTAAGCCTTAATAACAGTGGTTTGTGCACGGTATCCAGACGCAGGGAGCTATTAAGATGATAAGCACTCTGCAGCGGGATTTGCACATGTTGACTGACCTTTATCAGTTTCAGAGCAGAGCACTGCAGCATGCCTCGCTCGGCTTCATTTCCCTGACATTTGTGAAGGAATTATCTCTCCAAGGAGTTATTGGGAGATTCCACTTCCATTCAGTGTGGAAATTAGGGAAGCCGACCAAACACATTTACTCCGGCCTTTTCCCTGTCATCGCACTCATTCGCTGCTATCATCATCTATTGTTTACAACTGCAGAAACTCCAAGCTGAATTGGCAGTATGGGACATTGATTACAGCTGTATTGCACCACAGCTGTGTCTATGCATGCATGTACACAGGTCGAAAAACAGGAATACCCTGGTCCAAGCTGATCTTTTATGGAGCTTGAAGTCATCCAGCAAACCACTCAAGCAGAGCCGGGCAAAGACAAGCAAGCGGGGCCGAAAAACAGGCCCCACTGCAGAGCAGGTGCAAAGATTCGCCAGTGTTTGAGCCGCCCTCACACAAAGGGTTTGGCAGAAATTGAATGAGCTGTCACATTATTAACATTCAACACACACAACTTCTGACACAGCACATTTCAGTATACAGTCAGAATGGTCCTTTAGGCCATGCTGTTCCAAAACATGAGCAAGGCAACAGCCAATTACACAGCACTGAATGCAAGAAAGGCCTGTGTTGGGCCAATAACACAGAATTAGGATGCAAGTAAACACAACCAACTCTCTAATCCAATCGTGAAAAAAGAACCAACACTCTGAGTGAAAATGTTGATATTGCTGTTTTTAGTCTTAATCCTAATCATTCAGTCTTTTTGTAAAAATGATGAGATGTCTCATTTCGTGCCTGCTCAGTTGGAAATCATAAAGAGACAAAAAAAGTACATATAACTACCCTGTATACAGTGTTTGCTCTTGATTGCACTGACTGTTATAAACTTGTAATAACCTGAAATTGTTCTGGGAACTGCCTGCAGCCAGAGAGAAAATAGCCTAAGTGAGGGAGTGGGACACATAGAGGACTGTGGGCACATCAGCACTTCTTCTGCTCTATTGGAACAAATTTAGCTGACTGATAAATATTTATAAAGGGTGATTTGGAGTAATTCATCAAAGAAATTGTGGTTTTATAACGCCTCCAACCATGACTATAAAATGACTTCCAAAAGCACTTATCCTAGGGATCAATAGGGGCAGGGATATGCTGCAACAAAGGAAAAAAAAGTTGGGGAGTTTTCTGGAGCGAGAATTACTCTGGGGAATGAATCAATGAAGGAACCCTGCGGCTCTGGGTCAATATTTAATACCATAGATTTATCCTGCACCTTACTCGCTGAATAATGGTCCAGAGCAAGCACGAGGCATCTTTATATCGTCTCTTCATTTGTGCTATCGCGAATCATTATAATCTTAAATGTGTGTGTCTGAGTGTGTGGTAAAGGGCATACAAGCAGGGAAAAAGGCTTTAAGATGTTTCAATATTGTTGCACAACTTGATGACAAAGGTTAAAGTGACTTGTTTTTAGGCCAGGCTTAAAATGAGTCTTTCATTCAATCTTTGGCAGCTTCCCACTGGGCTTAAACTCATTTAATTCAACCAAAACAACTCCAAAACTTATTTTAGAAAACAGTAATATGACCTAATATGAAAGCCAGATAAATCCTTCTTTTTTTAATGTACATCATTTTGCCATCCCCTTTAATCCACACGACAAACTCAGTGAAAGAGGCTCATGTGAATGTTCACAGTAAAGGGAAGTGGGATACTCTTGCTGCATAATTCAGAGTTAGTCAGATAAAACTGATGTATGATGTGAGGTCACACTTTTTAGGAGGTGAATCACAAGAGAGGTTCTTGCTAGAACGTGTGGGAGACGCCTGAGGATTTGTAAACAACATTAAGATGGGCCTGGGTAACTGGGAACATAAATATATCTTTTAAAGTACATTTAAACTTCAAAAACACTGTAAAAGTGCAAAACATGGGCGCTTTAAGTGCTGAGATCTCTTGTGTAATTGAACATCGCAGCAGCACAGCTGGCTTGAAAGTTCTGACATTTGATCTGGTCGAGGCAAAATCTCGTCCCGGGGCTCTGAAAAGCTGCAGGAGAGAAGATTTTGCAAAGCAATTATCTCTCACCAAGAGAAAAAAACGGACAATCAGCAAAAGCAGCACATACCTGACTGTGCAGAAGAGATGACAGACGCCGTGTGCAAAACACAGGAAGCTGTTACTCTGTAGTCTTTACATGCACACGGACCTTATCGGTGAGTTCATCTACTGACGACAAATTATCTCATCAAATCAGCTTTGATCGATAAGACAAAGTGATAAGCTGATAGAAAACTAATCAAATCTTCCTCTTCAACAAATGAAATGACAAGAGTCGATGTGTCTTTCCCCCACTGCACTGCACATCAATAAGGGGAGATTCAAAGGCATTCTGCTCTAAGTGCACAACATAAACATAAACATTGGGACAACACGGGCCACTTGCCTCTGGAAATCACAGGTTAATTGAGAAGTAACATGATGACCTGTGACCTCTGTTCTCCAGAGGCTCGGTGAGTGTGCTGTGAATAGCATTCAACTGCTGCTGGTCAGAGGGGGGAGATGTAGATAAGTGACACACACTAAAGGGAGGAATGTGACCATGAAAGATGAAGCGTGGGGAGGTCATCACAGCGTACGCGGCTGCAAAGTGAAAACAATGCGTCAGCGCTCAGCAGGACAAGAGCAACAGCTGCACGTCCTCTGGTAATGTCCACGCTGGATCTGTGAGGATCAAAGCATGAGCAGTTGCTGTGCAGGACACAGCGAGGAGCCACAGCCAGAGGAAAGTAGGTGTGGACAAGCAGGTTTTTGAAATGTGTAATCTTCTCCCTCTTCTTCTCCAGCCATCAAAACATGAGTCATGGAACTTTTTTTTATTTTTTACCTTTGTCGTCAAAACAGTTTCCTTCTTTGTCTGTCACCTTTATATATCACACAAAAAGCAAGTGCATGTTATCATCTTAAAAGCTAACTTACTGTCGATGTCGGAGCACTTTCAACAAAGTGAAAGCAGTGACACCTAACTACCTACTTAGTGAAAATATGACACTGCAAATAAATCTTGACAGCAATGACTGTGCTGTGGGAGATGGTACAGAGAAAAGAGGAACCGCAGAAAATTCTGCACTTACAGGGGCATTTAATGGACAGGAGCTTGTGTCTAATAGACCAGAGGTAAATACAGGGTCCTACAGTACAAGGGTAAGGGTCAGTATGGGTGATAGTGGTAGAGGCAATAAGCCTGTGATGATGAGGAAACTTATTAAGAAGATACACATGAGAGAGACAAAGACAGAGACAAAAATAAGACATGCAATTAGCCTGTGCATGTTCTCATTTGTCCAGGTCATAGTATCTCAAAGGAATTTTAAATCGAAAGCAACTGGACTTAGTTATTTGTCTAGGAAGAAGTTTCACCTCTCATCCAAGATGAGATGAAGGCTGAGAGGTGAAACGTCTTCCTAGACAAATAACCAAGTCCAGTTGCTTTCGATCTAAAATTCCTTTGAGAAGACATGCAATTGTCGCACTATGTAACATTATTTTGTGATAATTACTTCATTATCATTTAGTAAGTACAGCATGAATGAGTTTTTCGCATTTTGACATATTTATTTTGGCCATGTAGGACCAAATGGTCAAAGTCTACTGCTCCTCTACCTCGTCATATGGATTATCCTGACTCTGTATCAAAGACATTAGGTTCCTGTGAGTGTGTGCACTCCACCGTCCAGCAGACGGCTCTAATCTGTCTGCACCATCTGATCTTTGCGGCGGGTCAACATCGGCAAGTAAAGCTGTATGTGAGTTAGGCGAGTTAGTCGGCTTGGCAGTCAGTCCAAGGGGAAGCAGATTGAGGTCTGGGTCCAAGCAAACGACTCCAGGTCAGGTGCTGATGATGAAGGAGCTGGAGGACGACTCTGACTCTCAAGTGGAAAAAACGCACGCTAAGGGAATCTGAGGAAAATGAAGCAGGAAATTCCACCTTCAACATGAGGCTCATCACATCATGATGTGAGGGTCTAAGGGCAAAAGATGTTGTTATGATGATGTGTAAAGCCCTTTTAGACAAACTGTAAAAATGGGCTGTACAAATAAACTTGCCTTGCTTTGCTCCAACTCATTCTGCAACGGCACCTACAGTAATCAACTCCATGTAATTACGTTCCATCTCAACCCAACATTATAGTATTTCCCTGTCTTGTCTTTCCCACACCGACCCAGCACTTCTATTACTGATATAATGGTATGACAAAGCAGGCAGAAAGGCAGCAAGCATCGTTTCGTGGCATCTTCATTGTCGAATATTTCCTGAATGTAATTGGGATATGCAATATGATGCTGCAATCTTCTTCAGTCAGCCGTTCAGATGAGCTGATGCACAGTCTTTATTTGCCAGTCTAACGAGGTGAGACTTGTCTGAGCCGGCTACAGACCTTAACGATCACACCTATTTGACAAAACGAACCTTTTTCAGTCCTACTAGTTCTACTCTACTAATTAAAATATTAAGTATCACGACTGCACATTTTGCCTGTGGGTAAAGAAAAAACTAACTAGAGCTTCTGCTTTGAGTGTCAGCAGCTAAACATGGAGTCCCACCCACAGCGCGAAGCCAAACCGAGCTAAATGCTTAGCTGTGCAATGTAGGACAGACGGGGATGTTAAGTGCAGGAGGATGTTAAAAGCTGCCATCTGTAAATAAATGAAGCAAAACCACCAAGAGACTTTGTTCTAATAACAGAGAACAACAACATCTTAAAGCACGTGAAATACCGCCGCATAATCTCCAATGGGAAAAATCAAACCATTATCTAAAAAAAAGTCAGTTCAGCTTTTAATAAAACATACCAGATACACTTAGTTGCTGCCTGGTATGTTCTGCAATTCTGGGAATGAAACTTTTAGTACATCCCCAAGAACGAGACTTTGGTAGTATTTTATTTGAATTTGACCGACTCACCCTTGAATCCCCTCAGGAAGCTCCACCCATGTGTAGGAGGCTTAACTAGCAAAGAAAATAAAAAAATCACTGCACTGTCAGTGGAATAAAAATTAAGAGTGCTTAAGAGCCTCAGGTTCTGAAAAATAACAAAGACAAAAGAATGAGACACTATAATATAAAAAAAAGATGCCAGGTCCCCTTCTCCCTCCACTCAAACTCATTGTCCTTATCCACAAGCTCCAATCTGGGTAATTTAAAAACCAAAAACACGGCGGTGCATAATAGCAGCAGTGAGTCATTCTGAACCCAGTCTGTCCAGGCAGAAAGATTTATTTTCTCCCAGGTCAGATACATCCTGTGCACACACACACACACACACCCATATTTCCATCTCATTTCAACCAAAACACAGAGCATCACAGCACTGAAGAGAAATGCAGCACTATATCACACCATGACTGCCTGTTAACTGGAGCTCAAACCAACAGAGAAAGATTTTGTTGGGCTCTCGCGTTTGTCATTAGATGAAGGTAAACTGGGACAACCCCAATTTGGTTGATATGAATCGTCCAGAGCGACGTCAGACATATTTCATATCTTATTATACGTATGTTAAGTAACCTTGAGGAGAGCAATTAAGAGCAAAAGTTAAAAGTCTAGCTCCATCGACCTTGTCAAATTTACGAGAGAAGAATGGAGCGGAGAGGAGAGGAGGCCAGAGAGAATTCTGGGAAAACACGCTCTATATCATACTTCCACTTCACTGCATTTGTCATTGATAGTCATTCAAAGTATAGTATAGTATACGCCGTCAGACCTGCCACAGCATCCTCTCTATGATAAAAAAAAAACGATGCTGCCGTCGTAATGGAGTTGATGCATAACTGCACAGCCTCTTATAGCTATAGCGTCCTAAAAGCTGCATGTGTACCAACAAATGTCAAGCACTGGAGTGGTTCTGCAGCACAGATTGCAGTCAGAGATGACAGCCCCAGAATAAAACCAATCACTCAGAAGTAAGAATGTGGAGGTAAACTTACAGTCAGCTGGTTTTTTTTTTTTCTTTTTCTGATCGACGAAGACCATAATGTTCCTGTAGTCGCTCGCTGTGAGGGCAGAACAGCAGCCCAAGACAAGGACATTGACTTCACCAAAGGTCTGAGCATTGTGCAGCAGAATATGGCTTGTATCTGTGAGTCAGCAGCACTGCTCACTGGACTCAGCATGACAAACAGGTACAACTGTATCAAAACAAAGATGGCCTACCTGCAGCTTATCAACGCAAGTCCCATGCAGCAACATTTAGACTCGACTAACTGAACATTTGTCTGTCTTGAAGCTCCACGGAGGTGCCGGATCCCTGAGGTTTTACAGCACCAAATGAACTGATCTGCAGCACGACTGATTCTACTAAAGTAACACAATCTGTCACACCACATACACACACACACACATTACCCCTGTGCAGAAATTGCATATGTTTGCAGTCAGATTATCTGTTTGATCTCTGATCCCCATAATCCTGCGACATCAAAAATAAATCAAACATGAGGACAAAATCTAATTGTATCAGTCAATCATGGGAAAAATAGGCAGGGAATCTTTGAGATAATCTTAAATACAGCATGTTTGAGCAAGAAATCGTATGATCAGATCAGATTAAACAGCAATAATCTCACAGTTCACCTTTTGCTCATTCTGACACAAAAATCCAAATTAAAAACGTCTAAAAATACTTGATTTATGTATATTTATGTTCTGGTACTAAGCTTTACTGAATGATGCTTTAATGGGTCTGGTGCCCACCTAATGAAATTATGAATGGTGGGCAGGTAGGTGGTTAGCTACCGAGCTAACTAGCTGAGTGATTAGTTGGGTGAGAAGAAGCTATTCGGCTCTTGTGAAAACAGATATGCAAGAGCTGGATTTCAGGGGGAATTATGAGCAGTAAGACAAACACAGCTGTTTTCATTCATCTCTTCTTTAAATGTCAAGGGACTTTACTATCTATTGAATGAATGTGATAATAAATAGGAGTCATCAATCCCCCAGAATGAAACCAGGGCAAGACACAAGTATCTTCTTCGTGCCGTCATCCACTTTACCGTATGCTCTTTGTAATGCTGGGAACAAAAACAGGTGTAGTTGGATTTCCTTGTATCCATACGGATTACATTATCTGAACCAGGGTAATCCATGTTTTCCAAATCCATTTCATGAAAGCCATGTCACTTGCCAGTACTTTTGTCCAAAAGCGCAGGAGCAGATCAACAGTGACTGGATCCTCTAACAATCGGATTCAGACTAAATCCCTTACACAATCACGTCAAAGGCATTATTATGTCATCCCACCACTAAATACACTATTCCTAACCCCAAATCCTCGTCCAGCACACACACACAAACCCCATAAAGCTTTGTCTCAACATTGGGTAGCTTTTGTCAGCAAGATGACAGGACTGTATCAAATTATCTAACTTCTGAAAAATGCACTGCAAGGAATGCTAGGAGACAAGTCTCCTGGTCGGACCGTTGATTACATTACATCGTTTTGGATTCGGTACAGTGGTGAATGATAACCTCATCAAATTTAAGCAAAAAAATACAGAAGCCACTGAATGAGACAAATTTGATTAGTCTGGTAAATTCTGCTGCAGAGAATCTCTGTCCTGAGGGTGTCTGAGCTTGTGCAGCGCAGTAAACGGGACTGCAGCAGCTCAGTGTTTGCTTCAGTGTTAACAGCAGGAGAAAACAAAGACATTTCTGACTGATCATTTACACTGGAAAACATCCTTTCCTACACTCATAATCCATTCTTTGCAGAACATGTAGACAAAGTGTGTGTGTGTGACTGTGTGTGTGTGTGTGTGTTCTCTGTTCTCGGCTGTGTTCAGACTGGCTCCAGGCTTGGCGGGACCTCTCTCCTGCAGTTCTCATTACAGAATCAGAGCAGACACACAGACAGTAGTATACAGAGCAAAAAAAGCAGCCACCAAACACACTCCCACTGGGTACTGGTTACACCATGGTGATGCACAGGGTTAAGACAGTACAGCGACTCCACAACTCTATCTGTCAGTGGAAATGAACAGCACACACAGAGGCCTTGGTGTCCACAGAGAGACACATCCACGAGGATACAAATTGATTTTTATCTGGATTACAACAGCAGTCAGCAGGGCCAGCTGTGTTAATACGAATATCCATAACCGACCTACTGCATGAGTGATAGTAATAGTAATAGTAAGTAATGAAATGAAATTGTTTCCACGTGACTGAGGGATAATCTTGCAGCGCTGATTGGCCAGCCAAGTCAGATTTCCTCATTGGTTGATGCTCTGTAAAAACATTGTTTGGCATGAGCAAAACAGTGTTGCCAACTGAGCGCCTTTCAATAAAGCTACAACATTTTTAACAAACTGTATCTTCTTCCTGTAAAAGCCTACCCTGCTCTGTGAGTGCAAGGTCAGGCCTTCCCCTCTGCAGACCCACCTCTCCATGCTGACCACATGGCAGCTGATGTGACTGACATGAATGTCAATTCATACTCATATTCATTCTCAGTGGACAATAGAAACAGACAAACATGTCATGCATTTATAGACTAGTGTGTATGTTCACATTGTATAGGAGAAGCAAAAAGCTAAAAAGGCTGAAACTGGCTGACATTACAGGCAGAATGCAAATAACCAACAACATAATGCAGCCATATAGCAGGTTGTGACCTCATCTCGTTTTCAGTGTCCTTGTCTTGTTATATTATGCAGTTTAACAACAGTGTAGATGGCTTCACGTCTGTTCTGCGTAAATCTGCTGTACACAAAGCGATCAGTTGCCTCTTTTATAGCCCCCTCCCTCTTAACTGTCTATTCATCCTCTGGTATTCCCTACTTAGAATACAAAAGCGCCATTTTTCAACCCAGTAGTGAAATAAACATGTGATGCCTCATCACCTGACTGCATGATTAGATATCAAAAATCAGTTAATTTAACATAAAACATGGAGTTGCAAAAATTTGAAAAACTAATCTAATTGTTTAGTTGAAGCCCACTCCCATCTGCCTCTCTCTTGGTTACTAAAGTACACAGGCTATCACATTATCATTATATGGAGGAAATTAAACAGATGGATTAAATAAATTAGGTGAGGTTCCACTTGGCTGACGGAGGGTAACTGAATTTAGAGGCTATTTTTAGCCCTCTGTATCCTGCGTGTGGGGAGAGCTTGTAGAGACTTAGCAGGCTTATTAAGTCCGGCACCAGTGGAGGAAGGTAGGCCACATCTGGTGCATAGCTCTAAAACTATAAACTCGCCAACAAGATGGAGATTTTTTACCAGAACAGTCCCCTCCCTGGAATTTCTATCCCACTCATAGAGGCTGATCTAAATCAAAACCTAGGGAATTTAAAAGGTCACGGTCTTAATACACAGAGAATGTACTCCCCTTTTCAAATACCTCAACCCTCTGTTAGGTATCATTATTATGGCTATTCTTAGAAGTATTAAGTCTCCCTGGAAATGTGCAGAATTTCTGTAGTTAAGGAGAGGTCACCTCCTCTCTCTTCTCTCTCTCTCAACTATCCACCCCTCTATTCATGGGTATTCTGTCTCCTGCACCAAATTTCATCGTATTATTTCTCAGGCTGAGGTGCTCCAGCCTTTCAAAGCCACAAACAACAGAGATATGACCTCTACATCTGCACACACTGTGGCTTTTGGCCACATTTTCACCCAAAGGCTGAGGCATGAAAGGAAGAAGGATGAGCTGGATTGTGTGTGACTGGACTCTACTCAACATTACTGGAACTGACTAGGTGAAGTAAATCAAATCAGATGTTATCCAACACCCCGAGTACAAGCTAAAACCACATTACATAATCCATTTAAAACAGACCACCACACATGAGGCGGCTCATTGATGTTGGTTTAAGATCAGCTATGTTCTGCATGTAGTTATTTATCCTGCAATGAAAATGCTGTGATATTGATTCAATCAGTCGGCCTGCGATGTCATCCGCTGTTATCTGATGTTCATAGGTGAAACTTTGCGGTCTGGTGTTTACAGCCCTCAGAGCACAGCAGGGGGGCTGACTGCTGAGGGAGCACATGTAGGAATGATAAATAGGCTAAGTAACCTTATCGTAGCGGCTGACATCAAGACCCAAACCGCATGATAATGAGCTTGATATCATTTGCATGGATCTGTGAACGGTTTGATCTGTGGTACGGTTTCCATGTCACAACAACCCAATTTAAACTGACAGAGTTAACCAAGAAATAGCTATAAAAAAAACTGCAGATTACCAGTTGATAGAGCTGAAACTTTGGCGATAGTTGTGCTGGTAAATAAAATGTACAGCAGGTTGTGTTCTGCACACTTTAATGCTCATATTAGATGCTGACATAACATTTTAGGAGATGCATGGTAGCGATGCTTGCACATATAAACAATATACATTTTCTGCAAAACGAAAATCATCTACCAGTGGATGAAAAAGTGCATTATTATCCCATGAGACATCATATGATAAGTGGATATCTATCTGGGTCTGTGTGTGTGGGATGGGCCCTGTTTGAGGTTGAGAAGCAAACCCATGTAAACACTTACATTCCTTAGGGAAATGCATCTCACCGAGAGGTGTGTGTGTGTGTGGGGGGGGGCACTGCATCAAAGCTCCTTTACAGTCTAACCTATGGAGACATCGCACATTAACCATGTATATCATAGCCTGAGAGATCACAGCTCTGCTGACATCAACAAAGCGGTCAGTGACCTGTGAACATGAGGCACTGCGGTGAGCACCTCGCTCTCCTGCTCCCTCGTTCCTCTAAAGGCTGCTCCATTAGTATACTGTGTATTGACATTCACACTCCCCGAAGACAAGCCCAAGGTTTTGTGAAAAGCAAAAACAGCCATCCGTCTTCTCTGCCACTAAAAAACAGATAAGAGCCGCTGTTCAGCATGCATGTAAATTCTCCTGCCGGCAACATATACTTAACAGCATGCAAGCCGAAGCACTCTGTCTCCTGCAGCTGCTGGAGAGCTCTAGCAGACACACCTCCTGAGTAGCTACGTAGCATTACAATCGCACATACGTGTTGGGAGAGGGGCTTGGATACACACCTGTGAGCCGCCCGATACACTGGCTGCCTCTTGTAAGGGACGTGTAAGGCTGACTGTCGTGGTTGGCCCAACATGTTAGCCGCAGGTCTGTGATTTGCTGTGCTCTGCTCTGCTCTTCTCAGTGGTGCCTGCATGTGTGTTTGTGTGTGAGTGTGTGTGTGTGGATGAGTGTGTGTATGCGTGCGTACTCCTCTCAGCTGGGAGTGCTGCTGCTGCTGCTGCTGCTGCTGCTGCTGCTGCTGCTGCTGCTGCTGCTGCTGACGTCCTCCGCTCAGCATCGTAGCGTCGATTCATTCAAAACATCCTCTTTCCCGCCTCTCTTGTGCCGGGCTGCTGAGGTGGAGCTAAAAAATGCATGCAGTCACTGAACTGTCCCCTCTGCATGAGCATTAGCCTTGTAGTGGGTATTATTAAAACCAGCCAACCAAACCAATACAGCATGTAAGAGGCCCCCAAAGCAGGAAGTGAGACCACAGTTACAAAGCATTAACCATATTCCATATAATCATATTCTCTTCTCTCACACTCCCTCTCCTCTGTTGTGGTCCTCTCTTCCTCTCCTCAACTCTCCTGTGCTCTCCTGTAATGTATGCATTCCTCAGCACTGCTCTGTCGTCAGCGCACTACCCTGAACTGGACGCCCTCTCTCCTTCATTCCCTCTGCAGTCATGCAGTCAGGCAGTCCACAGCCAACAAGGGGAGGAAGGATGGAAGGAGGGAAGGGACAGAAGGAAGGAGAATTACAGGAGTGACTAATTATAAAAAAGAGAATGACAAGGGAGTGATGGAGAAAAAGGGAGAGAGCACTGCAGATGTAATGAAAGATAATTGTATTAAGTACTGTATATATTATCTGTATGTAAGACTATTTTGGCAGTTAGTATGCAAGTTATTTTCATTTGGTACCATTATTATGTTAAAGGGATAGTTCAACATTTTGGCAAATTGGCCCATTGCCATAATCCCTATAGTTTTAGCAGTAGGTTCGTTACCTTTAATTGTTGGTGCAAGCTATTTTTAGAACGGTGCGGAGCAGAACTGTGAGCTGCTCAGAGCTACGCTACGGAGGCTAATGGGATTTCTTGTTTTCCCTCATCAAACTCATCAAATACACAACCCAACAACTCCAAAACGCTCTGGTGGACAAGTTGTGACCTGCACATTAACCACGCTATGAGATAATAACAGAACGTTACAAGACAGAGTTGTTTTAGAGGTAAATGCAGACACTGCTTGCCGAAAAACTGCCCCCGACGGGAACGCGCATCAGCAGTTTTGCATGAATTTACCTCTAAAACAACTCTGTCTGGTAACGTTCTGTTTCTATCTCATAGCGTGGTGAATGTGCAGGTCACAACTTGTCCACCAGAGCGTTTTAGAGTTGTTGGATTGTGTATTTGATGAGTTTGATGAGGGAAACCAAGAAATCCCATGAGCCTCCGTAGCGTAGCTCTGAGCAGCTCGCGGCTCTGCTCCGCCGTTCTAAAAATAGCTTGCACCGACAATTAAAGGTAACGAACCTACTGCTAAAACTATAGGGATTATGGCAATGGGCCAATTTGCCAAAATGTTGAACTATCCCTTTAAGCACAGGTGACCAACACTACCACCACAACTAAGGCATTGAGTAATTTTAGGCTCCAACAACAATGAGATCAGATGAAGGGGAGCTGGGGAGCCATCAGATGACATGAGAAATGGAAGTGCAGACTGGGCTGCGACCCAACAGCTGCGGAGACTGATGACTCTGCCATGCCACAAATGTCTCCTATCAGCCAATAAAGGGAGTGGGGGTCCGGGTGAAAAATGTTTTCTGTGGCAGCGAAGGATTCAGGAAGTCAGCTCACACATTAAACTGACAGCGTTGTCTGCACACACGTGTACACACACACACACACACAAACATGCAGGTTATGCATCCAGCTGCTGTTGCCCTCATCCCCTGAGTTTCATCCTCCGCTGCTCTTTGTCATCCATCTCCACTCTCCTTCACATCTCATTAGCATACCCCAGGAGTTGAGGGCGCTCACACCGCAAGTAAAGACCTCTTCAGTGCCGTGGAGATGACGCCTGGCTGACAAATCTCTGGCCCTAACCACCAACAACGACGATCTGAATTGTCCATTAGCCCTCTATTACAGTAATTAATTTCAGTGCATGGAAAATCTACAACACGCACGCCATTCAAATGTGGAACAACCCTTCACTGGTGAAGAGCTGCATATAATAATTCATTTTCTGCTTTATGCAAATAAGGGTTCATAAGAATCAAATATTTATAAGGACTGAACGTACATTTACTCAAATACTTCACAAGTTTAAGATTGTACCTGTGCTTTCCAATCTTGGTTATTTGATAATTCATCACAATTCAGAGGGAAATATTTTTCTTTGATTCTCCAAAACAACGAACAACTAATACTCCAAGCTAAAACAATAGCATGAGTGTCAATAAACTCAATGACAACCACTCAGTCTCAGTTTACATGCTGCAAAGCCGAGAACACAAATCCTTATTTACAGAAGTACTTAGGTAAAGTATGAAAACAAACCACAAAGTAATAAACTATTTGAATCCAAACAGAGTCTTTCATATTTTTGCAAAGGAGAAACTGATCAGACTACTGTAGCCTCCACTTGTCAACAGACAATGATATGTGACATTGGTCTGTCTCACTATGAATCTATAATAGATTTGCCCCCCTCTTCTTTCTCTAATCAGCATATCCCCAGTATAGTAGCTACAGAGTCCCCTCAATCACACAAGTAGCTACTTACCAGTTAGTGACCAGATGTGAGAAACAGTCTCAAATGTCCAAATCTGTCCTCATGCTGGGGGACGACCAATAAAGAGCGTCCCGTTGTGTTCTCTTAATGTACATTAACTGAGCCTGTTTTAACTGTGTGCACAGGGCTAGGTGGGTGTGCTGGAAACAGAAAGGGCACAAAGAGCAGTGTCAAATAGAAGTATACGGTAACTGCTGTTTCAGCCCTCTCTCTCTACTCTGGATCTCTCAGTAATACTGCAGGCACTCACAGTACATAACTCTACTTAGCTTCTCCGGGGAAGAATAAAATGATAAAACTCCATTCTTCTCCCCCTGCGTGGAGAATAAAGACAAAGGAAAGAATAAGGGGCCCGACTTGCAAAGAAAGTGATGCTATTCGTCTGGATGAACAGTGGTCACTTCACTGTGTTACTGAGTCCCTGTAAAAGCGCTGACAATGGTCTCTGACGGCAACCAGAGCCATCCACACACACACCCCCTCAAGTCTCTTCTTTATCAGATCACATCCCAGTCAGCTATAGGGAGAGACGGATGGAGGACGGAGGACAGACTATAGCTGAGTGGCAAGCTCAGGCTGCTGCAGTGCCGGTTCAATAATCCACAGACAGACAAATAGATAAGAGCAAGTGGGCTGGATGAGGGTGGTTCAGGTCGATACGTACGATGGACGGCCAGGTCAACATTCATACCTCACTCTCCTGCCTACGTCCACTGTTGTCACCCTGGATGTGTGAAAGTGAAATAGCAAATGACGCTATAATAACGCCAGATCAATCCTATAGTCAACTAGAAACCCATCAAACCAGAAAAAGGGGCTTTGCAAATGCACCACAGCTGTCACTTTGATAAACTCAGAGGGACAGGACATATTATGAAGTAAGCGTCCAATACAGAAAGTCGATCACTCTGGCCTACTGTAGTCTCATTGATGATGTTTAACTTCAACTATGAATATGTTCTTTTCCATATTACGGTATGTTTGGTAATGGGTACAAGCCTGCAAAACGAGATGCACAAAAGTGTCTCAATGCATTATTACATATTGATTTAAGAAAATTAAAACACACAAATGTGAAAGTGTATCAAATTGTCGAAAAGACAAAGACTCAACAGCAGTATCTAGTGGCTACATACGGGCTTAACAGCAAATATACTGTACATCCACACATCCCACTAAGTCACAATGAGTCACTGATAGATAAGAGTCTACATCATCACCACCATGAGACTAATCGTTACATCTTTGCTGCACAGTCCAAGCTTATTCTCACTAAGTAACTTCTGGTTAAAGGTGAAGACTGATCACAGCGATTTCTAAATTATCAAAAAAAGAAAAAGTTGAATCAATCAGATCATGAATAAGAAATTAGCCTTGCATCTCTGCACTAAAGCAAATTAAATTGGACTGGTTTGCAAGAACTCACACAGTCGTGCAGTCGATGTGTTCAATAAATGCTGCAGTGAGTGAAATTGCCCTAACCACCACATATGGTCCGGGCAGCAGCGGCGGCCAACTAATACTAAGACTCTGCTGTTTCATTTATCTTTTTCACACTCAATATTCCATTAATGAAAACAATGATATTCAGCCACATAATCCACAATGAGAAACATTTTTCAGAGCTCATGCACTCAATCTGCTACTGAACATGAGCTTATTGGAGTTATTGAGATGTCAGACAATATACCTTAAGGAATATATAGACATAAAGCATGGTTATTACTACAAACCTTGCCATCAGTCAATACATGTAAGATTAAGAAGACAAATCTGTGCAGAGCTTCAGAGCCGTACAGATTTACACTTTCAAATTGTGTTTTAGTGGCGAGAACATTTTTGTCAATGAGGACATGGCACTATTTCCTGTTCTCACTAGACCGCACAGAGGAAAAATAAAGGTTAGAGGTCACTTGTTATCTTTGATTTCCTGCTTTAATCTGATTTCTCACAATAGCCATTTCTTGTGTGCATGTAAGCGTATTCACTGTTAGTGCCTAGCTACTGTAGTGACCAATACACTGGATACTATCATAGTCATAGCAGGGATTATTTTTGTGCATTTGGATCAGTGGAACATCAGTGACACATTAGAAGTTATTAGCTGACAGATGTGGAGAAACATCAGCAGCACACATGTTTCTGGTTAGCCTCACGAATACACTTTGACCTGAAACATGTTAACACACACACAGTAGAGCTGAGAGGACCACAGAGATTTGTGTTTTTCTCTGTGGGTTAATCACTGAGTGACAGCTTAGCTTTCACATTAAACATAGTCATTTAATCCTTTAATAATATTTAATGTACTTAATTAAATCACAGTAGGTTGCATTAATTAAATTACATTAATCAAATAAAATGTGCTCATTAGAGAACATTTAATTTTAATTTGAGTAAATTGAAAATAAAATGAAATTAAAAGATTAAATTGCATCAAATTAATTACATTAAATTAAATTAGATTTAATGAACACGTACATGTATGTGACTTATTCTATTCTACAGTGAATACTTTGAAAGACTTGAAGTGAAAGAGATGAGGCGAGTTGGTATTGGTTGGTAAGGAGCCTCACTACAGACGACTCCTCGCTCTCCCCCTCCCTCTCTCCTGCTTTAGTTATTCTTTGGCCTCCTTTAACAATAATGATACAGTATATACTGAGTCTTTCCTCCATTGGATTGGAAGTACTCCTCTGCTTCCCTATAGTTCCTGAGCAGCCAGGAAACCAGAGGCCCAGTAGACTGCAGCACAATACTCTGCTGACAGGTGATAGAAGAACTATAACATCAGAGAGACCGACAGTCTTCAGTGACATTTGCGATTATAGGTCTGGCACTGCTGTTGCGGTCCGGCCAAAAAGTGTGTATTTTATGAAATCTTGACTTATGCCAGAGTCACAGCGACCTTGACCTTTGACCACAAAATTTCAAATATTTAATCCTTGAGTCCAAGCGAACAATTGTGCCAGAGAAAATGTTCTCCATGTGCTCTTGATATATCACATTCACAAGAACGGGACGGACTTTAGGTTAAAGTGACCTTTGACTTTTGACTATGAAAACATAATCAGTTCATCCGTGAATCCAAGTGAAGACTTACACTAAATTTAAAGAAATTCCCTTCAATGATTTCCTGAGATATTGAATTCGCGAGGATGGGTAGAACAGAGGGACAGATGCACGTTAAAAGTTTATAAGTGCGAGTTCTAGCAGTTTCATACCAAAAAACTTTTCATGCAACATCTTAACTTTTACCAGATTGACATACCTTCACAAAAAAATGTATGTTATACATCTAAATGCAAATATTCTTTGCTTGCAGAAACACAACACAACACTCTCCTTTATTTGATTTTCCACTGGCGATGTGAGTTTCTCACGTTTAAATCACCTTCATATTGCTCATCACTTTCCCTCCAAAGTACTGGAATGTGTTGGATGAAATAACAACGAGCGCTACGTGAAAAAGGGGTTAGGTCTCTGATATTCTCTCTCTGCAAAGACTTTCTCCTTTTCTATACCATCAATCTTCCTGCTTGCAGCTGCTAACTAATCATTTCTTCTCTCACCCGTCTGGTGAGATGAGAACAGTGTGGGACCTGCTTCTCTCTGCAGTGGCTCCAGTCACACTGAGGCTCTGACAGAATGCGGCAGAAAGAACTGTCATCTGAATTCAGACAGAGGGAGGGTATATACAAACTCTCTTTCCTCCAGAGAGAGCCAGTTGAACTCGCTCAGGTGCAAAGCTTCCACCTTTCACAACATGAAAAGAGTGATAAATGACAAAGGAAGCAACATAAACATTTTCTGTACGAGACATCAAGATTTTTGCCACTCGTTTGTTTTCGTGCTGCTTCCTTTTACATTACCATATCAGATTACAGCTACCCTGATCATATTACCATTAAGTGACCTTAACCTTACGATACATTTCACTGTGTAATATCATTAAACCAGTGTTACCTTGTCTCATTATGCCTCTCCTCCATCTCCAAACTGGAGGGCTGCAGCTCAGCAGCCGGCTCTGTTTCATTCTCAGCCGAGTCAGTCCCCTGTTCAAGGGGCAGGCAGCTGCAATAGCAGGTTCCCATCCCAGCTTCAGCTTGGGCATCTCCCCCTGCTCTGTTTCTGCTCTGACTCCTGCTCCAGCTCTGACTGGGCAACCTGCTGAAGTTGTCTGGACAGTGAGTGAGTCATTCTAGATAATGCATATCACACAGAGCACACCTCAGGCCCGCAAGCTGATAATGTATTCATTCATTGCAGGTTCCTGGGATAATATTATAAGTCCAAACAAGGCTTGATGGAAAGCTTCCTTTCTGTTCCCGCAGCACAAACGTGTCCACTGTACCACATTCTCAATCTCCTCTTTGTCTTCGTTGTCTTTATTCAGTCAAGTTTAAATGCTAACTCTATTTGTAGGCCCCGACAGTACAATACAGTATGTGTTGTCTAACTGACACAAGCCTGGTAATGATAAGTCACTGTGGACATGATATTGACAACACAGCATATAAAACGCTCTTGCCTTGAAAGAATTAGGTTGCCTCAAAAGCAAAAGAAGATAGATCGCAGCTGGACACAACTTAAACGCGATATAATGACGACAAATGGTCAAAATAAATCACCTATACAGGACAGAGAGGATTCACTTCCTCACCAGTCCAGCAGCCCATTTGCAATTGCTTAGCCATAAATCCTATTATCAATTTCTGCATCACTGCGTTTGCCGTTTACAGTGATGTTAGCATGTTAGGATCTTCGCAGGATTAATGATTCAAGCTTCAAGGCAAAGTTGTGTCATCATGCATTCCTGTTATATGGAAATTAAGTGTTCGTAATGTTCCAGGTAGTTTGCATGTGAGAGAGAGGAGGAGAAGAAATCGAGGTGCTCTCCTTACTCCACTCTAACCAACTTTCTTCAGTGAAAAAAAAAAGGAAAATCAAGAAAATATTTTGGGTGTAATTTTTATGATGGTGCAAAGACTAGAAAAAGAGCACTTGCTATTCTCTTGACCTTGAAAAGCAGTTTGTCTTTTCAGTCTGTATTTTTTATTCCCTGCACAGCATACGTGGTGCAGTGGTGGAAAGAGATGCACAATGAGCTGGGACTTCAATTAAAATGAAGCAGCACAAGCTGAGGCGCTGGTATTTTGTCAAAAGAACACAACTGTATTGATGCTACAATAAGAGTGTTTGCATGTTTTCAGCTGACAATTTGCTAGTTTCATCAGGAAGAACAAATGAAATGCATGATAACGATGCCTGAACCACAGAATAATGTAGATAAGAATAATCCCTTTGAGTACAATCTACAACCAGCAGGCACTTCTAAACATAAAAGGAGGAAGTCTGTCTAACTTAACAAAGCACTTCCCGCAGCATGGTAAAGGAGTGTAGTGTTTCTTATTCTTGTCATAGTAATAAAAGCCCCAAATCAAACTTCTTGTCTTTTTGCAAAAATGAGGGAAAAGTAATCTGATCCACCCAGATTATGTCCGTCAAGAATGACATAACAATTTCAGAGTATCTATTTTCAGCTGAAGGTCATTGTCTCAACAAACAGCTTGGGGGAATCTAAAAAAAAGACAGAGAGTGAGTGAGCTGTGTTTACCCACACGCTTGCTGCAGTCTGCAGAATTGATACATATTTGAGCTAATACCATGTCCAGGCACTATACTGATATAAAATCATGGGAAACTACAGTACTGGGGGAACTCATGGTTGTAAAACTCCACCAACCTGAACAGCTGCAGTAAATAAGATCATAATCTCACCGTCATCACTTCCAGGGTTAAATAATGGCCAGAGGTGTTTTTGCAGAACATTATGAGGATGTGACATTGAAGTTGACCTTTGACCAATACATCAAATATATAAAATGTCATCACTTCATTTTATCTAACTAGACATTTGTATTTAATTGTGTCATTATCAGCGCATGAAATTGAGAGTTACAACCAAAAGCGTGTGTTTTATGAGGACACAGTGACCGTGACCTTGGATTAATTTTAACCAGTTCATTCTTGACGTGAGTGAATGTTTGCAAATGTTTCACATTCATATTCACAAGATACGAGTTTGCAGTGACCTTGACCTTTGACCTTTCCCTGCTAAATTCTGATCCGTTAATCTTCAACTCCAGGTTATGCCAAATTAAGAGAGACTTTTGACCATTGACCGTCAAAATCCAATCAATTAATCTTTAAATTCGAGTGGACATTGACGCTAATTTTGACAGGATGGCTTACACATATAAAAAAGAAGAAATAAATACACAGAAAATGTAATCTTAATGAGGCTTGGCAGCCAATTTGACTGCTAACATGCTTATGCTCATCATGCACTTTTCAGGCGTCTCTGTGGTAAACAGAAACCTGTCAGAAAATAATAAATCACCATATCAATGACGGAAGCAAAATGCAGGCATAATTTACAGGCAAATAGCAGATTCACTAAATACAAGTTCCCGATACAAGGTAATAATAATTTATCTTAGTAGACATTGCTGTGGTGCCTTTGATGGCCTGATGTCAATGCCTCTGCTTTATGGTGCAGTAGAGTACAACTTAAAGTTACTGTGCAATTCAGAGGTACATAAACTAGTAAATCCACAGTGAAGCTTCCTGAGTCCACAAATATGGTGCAGTACTCTGTGGGGCAGTTCAACAAGCACAGCTGCTTCTGGCAAACAACAAAACTGAAGGGCAACTGCAACACACTCTCTGCCATAAGCAGGAGGAACAACACATATACTGGGAAAGTGTATGAAAGAGTGAAACTACTGAGGGTGAGGGCAGCCCTGCAACACCTGCACTGTATAAATATGTAATTAATATTTGCTCACTGGAGCAGACATAGGAGGAAAGCTGTTGGTGCTCTGGGATCCTATTAAGTAAAACATCTGTGACAGGGAGCTCCAACTGGATGGACCTAATGACGTACCGGCTTCATCCACACCGTCTTGTCTGTACCATCAAAGCACCATATATACACAATCACTGTCTCAGAAAGCACAATAGATTTATAGATATCAGTATCTTTGATGGTATCCACAGAGGGCTTGTCTACTTAAATAGACTCAGTGAGGAGTGAAGTGAAGCTCCACCTCATTGGTTTTAATTGATGTTTTTCAGGCTTGTTCGTTACTTCCTATGGCACTCGACAAAGATTACCAAGCAGCAAAATCCATTTATATACAAACCGAACAGCGGTCAGTCTCTTTCTAAACATTAACATTCACTGGAATTTTTGTCAGTGAATTAAGTTGATAAGGATGACGTTTAAGGTCACATTTTCAGTCTGAATCTCAACACTGAAACCCTTCTGAGTGATGAGTTTCCACTAAACCCCGTGTTTCTTTGTAATCTGGGCTGTCTTCTTGTCTGAGTCCAAAGGAGGACAGGTTGGGAAAACACTTGGGAAGTGTTGTCAGTCAAGCAAAACTCATATATCTTTAATCCACTGAGTTATTTCACAGAGAGTAGCTCTGCAGAAAGAAAAGCATGCCCTGCATCACAGCAGGGGGACGTTTTCAAACATGCATAAAACTTCTCACATTAAAATATTTCATGTAAAACAATCAATCATTTGGGAGGGCAAAGGTCTTTTGTGGACGACAGGGCAAGTTTTAGCCCTTTCTTTCTTTTTTTGGCATTGGTGTTTTGAACTGTGCACAGAGGTGTGGGTTTGCTGTGTTTGCAGAAAAAGGGAAGCTTCATTAAGTCAGTCTTAAGATAAGGGCCTGTAGGGATACTAAACTTCTTTTTTTATCTATTAAAATGCCCCCGCTTCAAAACTCCCAAAACATCTCATGGCTAATTAACTCACACTGTCCTGATCAAAAACAGTCAGCTAGTTACAAAACGCAAGCACAACCTGAACCATAACAAGCAGCAGGAGAATGGGAGGATGAACATTCCTCAAAAAAAAAAAAATAGAGATAACAATAAAAGAGCAATGATGTTATCGTGTGTCATGAGTGAATGAGGTTGACAGAAACTCAGTGTGCCATTTCTGTGTGAAGCCCATGTGGGTTTTATTGTGGATGTCCAACATTTCTTCCTGGACTGTCCCATGGTATTGTGAGCCCATTCAACAATGTGGACTGTGTCCTCAACAGGACACCATTGTACCTCAGTGGGGTCATTTTTTCCCTCAGGGAGCTATAGAATTACACATTCCCTATGTTCAGTGAGTGGCTGTGATGTGACAGAGTAAACCTCACTCAACCCTGGTTTCCTGCTCTTACCTGGGAATTACTTAACACAGCTCCTTATGATAATATGGGATTGATTGAACATTAATTATGTCATTTACAGTAAATAATATATTCTTCTTTGTCTTTTGTTTGCAGACTGTTAATATTATATTTATTACCCACATTGACTATAACTTGAAAGGTATTAAGATTATTTTAGATGTGTTGCATTAGATTTTGTATGTCAAACACATCTCATCACTACAAATGTTGATTTATAGCCTTTTTTTTACATTCATCCGTTCGATGCGTTAACCTCAACACACAGTCCTGCTTCGCCTGCTGCAGCATATTATCTTCAGGGATTGAAATGGGATGATTTTGGAAGATGATTTTCAAATTGGGTCACTTCCTTGAAGATTTGCCAGAAGTATGACAGCCACCCAGTAATACTCCATCTCAATCTCCTGCCACAAACCACGGCCATTAGTTTTAATAATGATCTCCTCCTATTTCCAAAGCTCAGTCTATTGATTTGAGTGTACGGTGAAAAGTACCATGACTTAACTACAGCTGATTAAACAAAGCTATTTTATTCATCATTTATAGATCCTTACTTCATGAGCTAAAAAGCAAAACAAAACTTACTCTTGGTATTTTCGCTACACTGAATATAACATCAGCTTCCATTATTCAGATAGTTGAGATCTGCAGGCTGCTGTCTGGCCTACAGAAAGGTGTAAATAAATGTGAGTTTTGCCACACCAGCAGTGTCTGAACAATCCTTTCTTTGTACTCCAACTCGGCTAAATTCCACCATCAACACACAACAAAATCTACCGACTGTTGTCACAGCAGCGCAGGGTGGACTTCTGTCCAGCTTGGGTTTGTTGCTATGTGATTCTTGGACAGCAGCTCAGAGCACCGGTTCATAATCAAAGACCCAACTTGCTTTGTGCTAAAAAAAAATCTGATTGTCTGTTGTTTAAATCAGAATTATATGAGTCTGAGAATAAATCTGTACCAAACAGAAAGGAAATGCTTTGAAGAACTATGAGAGCAATTTTAAAGCGTTGAGTTGTGGCCAAATGTAAATTAAAAACTAACATTTGTTACGATTTTAATGGTCTGAAATGAGGCCACAGTGCAAGTTGTCTTGTCCGTTTGCAGTTTTTCTAATGTCATTTTAAGAAATAATCCCATTGAGCTGGAGCCACTTTCACTATCTTCGGTGTGTGAGCTTTGCCAGCCAACATTAATAACTACAGTAAAGCATATCTTGCACCAAAGCTGTTAAGATATTCCTATTCCTGGAGAGTTGGCTGTTTCCAACCTTTAATCTGCCAAACCAAGTCTTGTTTTAAGACCAAAGCAGTAATAAATTAACCCGACCCTTGTTGCCACTCCAACAACTTGAGTGCTGGTGTTAAAAGTCAGGTATGCGTGTGGTAAATATAGAAATCTGGCTTCAGCTATGTGTGCAATTACTCAAACAACCAGAGACAAACGTGCACACAATGAACAGCAACTTATCACAAAAGAATGATGCCTCACAAACTAAACAAAAGATCAAACAGCTGTTGAATCAATTGATAATTTCAACATTTTTTTGGCCTAGATGCATTTATACCTGTGTTGGCTGATTAGACACCATGATATCAATGTAATAGTCATTTTCCAAGATAGAATTGAAGACAATACCAACTACTACTCATAATAATCATCATTTTTACCGACTGTTGCAATGAAAAACACTGATTTGACTTTCTTTCCCACACCAAAAAGAGTGTGGAAAGATGTCATCTGTGCTCAGGACAAGTCTGATGAAACACGATAACAGTCCTGGGTTGTTCGTGTCCACTGTTTGACTCCAAGATATTAACCGTGAAAAACAAAGACACGAGGAGGGAGCAGGAGAAAAACAGGATCTTTCCACCGAGCCAACTGGACAGCAAGTAGGCGACTGATTTAACTGCCCTGACATTTAGGCAACCATATATCACACAACTTCACTGTTGCATTGTTCTAGGCCCTTACAGAGAAAAAGTGAGTTAACGAGGGGAACACAAAGACTACCTTTATTCTCCGTGCTGCATAAGTGTCAGCAACAACAAATTGTTTAGTTGAAACCATTTTATTGGGTTTATCAAAGCTGACAACTTTGGATGCCAGGCTGTCTTTCAAAGCGGCTGTGGATGGACATCCAATTGTTGGATTCAGGTCAACCTCATTTGTAATTACGATTAACTTTAATTAAAGCTGCGGTTACACCTATTTCTGACGAGGCACTGTTAAATGAGATGTCTGTATTGTTAATTTAGTGAGGTCTGCTGGGCGAACACCTCTTATTAGTAAGGATCAACCACAGAGCGAGTGCAGCTATGGGGGGATATAAAACGTCTCCATACAGACCCTCTGTCTGGAACAAATGGGGCAAACTAAAAGGGCCACGACACGGCTGAAACTTTAAACAAGCTATTTGTGGGAGGAGTCACTGCAATTCACAATGATCCAGCTCCAATGAAGAATTTATGTCTCCACTTTGTTTTACAGTAAGCTTTCTATTTGTCATTGTTAGCCTGATTCTCTGGATGCCCTGCTTTCTCTCTCACACAGTAACCATCTGATGTAAACTGACAGCAGCAGACCAGACTGCACACAGAGGTCCACGCTACTGTATGAAACACTGCAGATATACCAATGCAAATGTGATGCACTCAAGCCAGCGTGGTGGGTTTTTTTTAAATGTGCGTGGTGGTGCTTTGCTCTAATTTCAAACCTGGATATTATAATTATAGGAAGGAAGGATGTGAAAATATGCCAAAAAATTTAAATAATAAAAAACTTTGCAGTCCGACTTTGTGATTTCTTGTCCTTCCTGTTTCAATAATGCAATCATGCCATACATCTATGTCACCACATGGTCACACCCCTCTCCTGCAACCTCTCTCTCTCTCTATCTGCCACACACACCACCACACACACACACACACACCAAGCCTGTGCACCTATCTAATGGAGAGAGTAGAGGTCCTGCATGGTGGATGTGAGGAGAATTTTAATAGCCTCACTCTCTCTCCTGTCCTGCTAGGCACTGCGACTTTCCATTCACAATGCAGGCAGAGATAATTGGTTTCACCTATCAGATGGGACCCCTGTGTGTTCATCCATATGTCGGTGTCATTACCTCCAGCTTACATACATATTTTATATGAAATGGTGTGTTTATGGTGCAGCCTTCACGCACAAATCTTAGTTTGAAGCGCCAGTGCTACCAGGCTGCACACACACAGTGACAGGTAGGAAACCAAAGGAGTTTTAGAAGAAGAATAAGAAGAAAAGCTATTTACGATTAAATAAGCAAGCTGCATCTTATTAGCACGTGTCAAACAGCACAACAATGCACATGAGCCACTTACTTGATGAAGTAGCTGGCTCCCTCGTCCGTGAAGCCTTCTTCCCATCCTCTTGGCAAGTCTATACAACACGGACACAAAAACACACTGAGCGACCCGCCACAGACACAAAACACACTGCAGCAAACAACAAACACAAAAGACAACATAACAAAAAACAAAACACACATATGCACCACACACAAATCTGACTGGTTAAGTAGCTATTTAGTCGCGTACCTGACCGGATCATGTGCCCGGAGTTAACCGGCTCACCAGTGCGAGGATGTAGCCAAGTGGTGCTATGAGTTTTATCACTGCAAGACAAGAAGAAAAAGACAGACACCTGTTACTGAGGCATTATAAAACAACACAAACCCCGTCCGCAACGCGCCAACATTACAATGACTCGTCAAGAAGACTGAGCCGAGCGTCGACAAGCTGGAAAAAGAAGCTCCACTCACTTAATGAAGAAGACTCGGCCATCTCTGCAAACTCCGTACGACCAGTGATCAGGTAGGGTGTCCCGTCCGAGAGGTGCCGCCATGATCTCTCGTCTCTGCCTCGGCCGGCCACCCCCTCCCTCTCCCTCTCTCCCTCTCTCCCTCCTCTCTCCAGTCCGCAGACTTTTTTTTTTTTTTCTTCCAGGGAGCCCAGATAATGCCACCGCTAGGGCTGCAGAGTTTTTAAAGGGGAAGAAAACCCCTCCGAGCCCTCCGAGGCTCCTTGAGCTGAGGAAACCGAGCTAACCTGTTCTTCCCACGGGCGGCTGCATGGTAAGGTGATTAAAACCTACCCTGTTGGACCCCCAGAGAGATGATGAAGCCCACTGCGGAGGAAAAAGGTAAAGGTGTAGCCTATAAAGCCCCTCCTGGGTGTAGCACTGGATTAAAGCACTGCAATGAATCTTGTCATAGAACATTTAAAAAATAAAGAAAAATGGAGAAAACGTGGTGTAATCCTGTAATAATTTCAGCCTGATTATATAGGCAACACTCTACAGCAAACACTTTAAGTCTTAAGGGATATTAAAGGATTACATATCTCAGTTAGACCATAAGAAATTAACCTGCTCAGCCATCTCCAGGGCCGTTGTTAGGAATACTGGGGCCCCTGAAAGAATACAAAAGTGGGCACCTGACTTTTCCACTTTTTTTCTTAGACTAGGCCTATGTATGTATTATCATTTTTTATTTAGCCTACTTTGCTTTGATACTAATGCAGCATTACTATGAGTATTAGTCAGGGTCTTATGCAGAATAATTCAGTCATACAAAGATTAGACTACTGGGGTTTTTTGCGGGCCCTACTGTGGGCGCTGGGCCCCTAGAATTATCATCACCATTCTCCCCTATACAACGGCCCTGAACACACTACAGCAAAACTTTAATATAGCCTAAGTCTTAAGGGATATTAAAGGATTACATATCTCAGTTAGACCATAAGAAATTAACCTGCTCAGCCATCTCTTCTCAGGCTGTGTGTGGGTGAGAGGGAGAGAGAAAGAAAGAGTGATTACACAAGCATCCTCCAAGACATGTTTTATACAGTCAAGAGAAATTTAAATAAAGGTTCATTATAATTTTCTGCCAGGTTTTCCGTGTAATTAGGAATGTTTGACGGCCATCCAAATGTTTATCAGAGGATATGTTATGCAGAGAGGATGGAGGATTAAGTCACAGCACATAGCCTATGGCCAAGGAAGTGAGATTTTGGTCAAGGTGGCTTTGTTTACATTTTAACTCAGATGACATAAACCTAAACGAGAGGTGTATTAACCCTTGTGTGAAAGTCCTGAGTAAACATACCTAGAGTCTTCTCAAATTCAGTAAAGGTTGGATCAAAACAAAGTCGGCACTTTCAATGTTCTTCATTTGAACTGAATTGCTGAACAACAAACACACTTTGATGTAAAATTCTTAAAGCAAAGTTTACAATCAACAAATTGTGCCAAATATTTCAACTTAAGTTTTGATTGCGATAACATGCTGTTGTAAAAACATCCTGCCATGATGAAAATCTAATTGTTGAATTGTATTATACTGTATGTTGCTACACAAAAAGGTCAACAAAATGGAGGGGGAAAAAAAGAATAGAACTAGATTGAGACATGGGAACATTTGACTGCCACAAGGTCTGTTTAAGGCCGTCACTGGATGTGGGCATTAAGCAGGGCTTATAGAGCTGCATGTCTGAGTAATTGTGTACCCCGGTATAAATTATACTGGGAGCTGGAGGTGAAGTTTTGTCAGGCTGGCGTCACCTTCACTGCAGTCGGGACGGAGAGCCTGTCTGACCGTGACACATTACAATAATGCTTACACTGCATCAAACAGACCTGCCCAATTTACCAATGCTACCCATAAATTTCACACGGGCTATGAGGCCAGGCAGCATTCAAAGTCACAGGGATGTTGCTGGCACAAACGCACCACGAGACAAGTTTGACTTCATGCCACACTCTCTTACATAAGAGCATCTCCATTATTATGATTATTACGTCCATGTTTATGTGAGTTTCTTGTGTTTCCTTCAGTAATGTTGTTGTTGTGTGTTGTTTTTGTTTTTTGTTTTTTGAAAGGAAAACACTGTCAGTGGGCAGACAGCAGCAAACATCTGTCAACAGTATAAATATTTGATCTGTGATTTCCTTTTGGGGAGGCTTTGTTGAAACATCCTCCAGTGGTTTAAGGCACTGTTGTTCAAAGATAGTGGGAGATAAAACACTTCCTCTAAACTATTATAGTACAGCTGCTCTGCGCAAACCAACTCATTGTAAATCTTTTAAAGTCTAATCTACTTGACAGGAGAGCCAAAGGATGAAAGGATTTCCTATGCTTTGGTATGTTTCTAACTCTTTCTGTAGGATTTCTGACCAGGACACACAACAAATTACTAATTAAGAGAGTGAAAATCTAAAGTCGGCTACATGCAAAGAATTGGCCACGAATTAAACAGAAGAGATGAATGAAGTGAAGAATGAAAACAAATGCATACGCTTTCATACAGGGCATGTGATATTAAGCATGTGCTTAATCTCAGTTAAAAACCTGAAGGTTGCATATTAGCAGTGCCATTCGTCTGCATCAATCTATGATTGGTAGTTATAGATCTGTTTTAGCATCACATGGTGCCCCAGTCCCTTAATAAGGAAATTGATAGGTTCTGTACGTTGATTTTTTTTTCACCCAAATCTGCGATTTACCCTAAAACACAAACCAAATATGTGACCCACATAGTCTATTGCTGCAGATTTAACTAAGACACTGTGCTGTTGCATTGTAGTAGAAACCTAAGAGACATAACTGTGTTATATGCCTGAAAAGGAGTACAAAGTACGTCTGGTCCAACCCTTTTTTGTTAATTTTTAATGAATATTTAATCACTCCATCCACATAATTCACAACTTGAATTATTACCTCTATTCACCCTCCTTATACAAACACTCTCTGTATTCTTCCTCTTTATAAAAACATAAAACAGCATCAGTGAGAGTCACATTCTTTAAACAAACTAAACCCATTCTTCTCCTCTATACCTCTCAAAATAGTTTTTCAGTCTTTGTACATCTTTGTACATGTGCAACTATTTGATATTTTTTACTGTTTGAGTTCTAAATAAAGACCAATCACAAGTCTTCCATGAAATGAAATGCACACTCTCTCGGGACTGGACAAAGTGTTTCTTTTTTTAAATCAAATTTTCCTCTGAAGTTACACCCCACCCCTCTCTATCTAATAACAGTTTTGTATGTTGCCAGGAAATAAATTAGTTCTTGCCTTGTGCATTATGTGTGCAATCTCAAAGTCCACGAGGTCCTTGAATTTCAAAGTGTGTGTGTGTGTTAGTGCTGTAGTGGATGTCATACCATAAACCCATATTGCTAACATTTTTAAGGATTCATAAAGTTTGCTGTCTGGAATGTAATTGGAAAGCTAAATTAAATAAAAGTAAATCTGAAACACTTTGACTTAATTTGAGCAGGTATCTCAGAGGAAAATATTGTACTTCTTGTCAGCTGTAGCTACCTTTTAAATTTAGATTTAAATAGATTAAAGTACCATAATGTAAACTGCTTTTAATTACTTTCTCCAACATTATTGTGAAAAAGCTGCTTACACCTTAACACAGCTCATCATAACTTCCACTGTGCAGAGCATTTAATCATCGTATAGTTATTGATTAAAAAGAAGTGCTGATACTCTCAATCTGCTTCAGTTGTCTTTTACTTTCCATGCTGTGATCGGGACCTAATACAATGATGAATTGCCTTCCAGATCACTGAACTATTACACTGACATCTACAGGGCACGGATGTTATATATTTAGTCATAAGCCAACTGATGCAGATAAAATTTTTGATTCATTGTCTCCCTGTACCTGCCAAAGATCATAAAAACTCTTGTGTTTCTATTCTAACACTCATAGTTCCAGTTGAAAGACTGTGTTTTTACAAGTCCCAGGCAACTAATTTATGTCTTTATGTAAACTGGTCCAAGCAGCTGTGTAAAGCGTCCCCTGTAAGAGGACATTTGATTTCACTACAGTTTAAATCTTTTATCTTGAAAAGTATTTGATTTACTGTAATTTTCAGTGTTTATAATTTAACCCAATGAACAGAGCAACTGCTGCAGGTGCTAATAAGGATCATAATCTCTAGCTGTTTTTAATCATGCACTCATTAACTTTAGTGCCTTCTGGCATGTTGGACCAACCAAGTCTGAACAGACATCAAGAATCAACTAAAGACATCACAACAGTGCCCTCAGCTGGAGGGATGACGGATCAACACATGGCTGTGTGCCCAACATCATTACAGATGATGTATGTACATTTACAAACTAAATCACATGGGGTTGTTATATCTCCAATGATAGTGATTACAGTAAATCTGAATTTTTCCATAAAGGCCTTACCAAAAAAAACCCCTGCACAAATAGAAAGTACTTGGAATAAAAGTCTTGTTTTCATTGGCCTTTAAAGTGAAGAGGTGCTGAGATAAGAATGACCGTCTGAAAGTACAGCCACAAGCTCCCATGTAAGAGCTCCCCATGAGACCAGTGAGCAGGGCCGGGGTGAGAGGTGGACTTGGACCCATTAATCACAGACTGCTGCGTCCTGAGTTGAGTAAAAACCTAAGTAAAGGTAGAACCGCAGTTTTGGAAAGTTTATACCCCTAACCCACCCTTTTTTGTCTTTTCTTTTTTTTCCTTATAGAAAGCACAGCATAGACTGATGAAAAAGAAATTGTATGAGACAGACAAGTTACTGTAAAAGATCCGGATGACCTTGAAATGTGCTTAAAGCTGTTGAGATATAAGATTATTTTGGCATCGGTATTTCACTTGAGTATTAGGCCTATGTATAATTAGTTAGAAGGTACATTTAACATTAATACTCTGCATATGAAACACAATCAGCTATGTTATGATTGCACAAATTGACATGTGCTGTAAAAGTCCATCTCAATTAGCTGCAACATTTTACTTACTATACTTTGACGAAAAAGCATCTTTTCAACAAAAATAATAATAGCCTAATAATTAAAAAAAGAACAAATGTGATTGGAATATTAGTCCACACACATGCAGATACAATTTATCAATCAAAATCAATTCAATTAATCAGAAATAAATGGGAGAATAAGTGGGATTGGAAGTGCAAGACGGTAACAGTGATTATATCCATTAGAAATTCACATTTCCATCCATTCAGCACCGCTGTTTTTTTATTTTATTTTTTATCCATCTCTCATCACTGCTTCCTGACCTCCACTCCACTTTTTTTCCCCCCCAATAGCTGTTCGATCGATTTGATAATACACTCAGACGAAGGGCCCGCCCACCTGCTCCGCCGTCATGCCGCCACGTACAGTGCAATGCAACGCAACTTGCTGCTCCGCGTGACGGACAGCGGAACTGACCAATGAGATCGCCGGATTGCCTCCACCACCACCACGTCACAACCTACCGTGCTGACTAGCGAGCTACTAGTAGGTGGCCGGGGCCGACGGGAGGAGAGCAGCACAGCACAGCACAGCAGATCAGAGGATGTCCAGGATTCATAATAAAGTCAGTATTCAAGTGTCAACACATGTCGATTTTTTATTTTATTTTAACTAAACCTTTTGATAACACGTGGACATTATTACCCTCGCTGCTCAAACCGGAAACGTAGCGTTTACTCGTAGTAGCCAGCTCTTCGGTGTTTGGTTGTCATTAGCTAAATCTGTCAGTTGGCAGCAGGGCTAACGTTAAAGCTTCCTCTGGATATTATTAGCTGCATAGCCAATAATGTAACAACCTAATATATTTGTGCTGTTTGGGTTAAGCGTTAATGAGGAAACCGGCCACTGACTGAACGAGCCTTTATTTATTTAACGTGTCTTTACCACATCGACCGTTTTCTGTTCTCATACTTCATGTATCTGTGTAATGTAAACAACTGTGTGATAGGCTACTGTAGGAGTCTTCTGCTCTAATGGCAGCTGTCCTCCGTTTCCAGATGTGTTGGAGGAGCCGGGCCTTTGTCACCGGCTGGCTTGTGCTGTTGGTCCAGCTGTTGTGCTCACAGGCAGTGCCCATCAGTATGGACAAGACTAAAGTCAAAGAGCCGGAGAAACAGCCCGAAGAGCCTCCAGCTAGTGTGGTGAGAAGACACAACACATCCAAAACCTCCCATATGTGTATAATATAACTAACACAGCCTAGGTAGGTGGCTTTAAAGGGATCCCACAGGTGTAAGGACTAAGCATGTCACCAAACTCAAAATGTATTTATATAGCACATTTAAAAACAACCTTAGTTGCCTAAAGTGCTGCACAAGTGCTAGCAATATAGATAAAAACAGCATAGACCATCAACATAGAGTAACAATAAGATAGGGCAATAAGAGCAATTATTAAGATAAGGTAAAACAAAACAAATAAAAGCTATACTAAAAGATGAAAATAACCATGTCAAGTTTTAGTCAAGCTTTGAGAATAAGAAGTTATATTATTTTAAAAACTTAATTAATTTCTGTTGTTTTATATCTTAATTTAGCGTATCCTTTTTTTTGATTACACAGTAAATGATCTATCAATGTTCAGAAGTGAATCAGCATTTGTAACTTGTGAGTTGCAGAGGTGATACTAGGTAGTTTGTCCCTGCTATCAGCTGCTTCATATTAAGTAAAGGGATATGTTGTGCAAGAACAAAAGAGAGCTCTCTAACAGCACCTGGATTAATTTAAATGAGAGCTGGTTGAGCATCTCATTTCACTACAATTAAATTACCTCAATCAGGCACTCCACATAAAGCTTGTTATCTCTTTAAAATCTGTTTTATCATCAGTACAACAGTGCCAGATGTTGTAGCTTTGCATGTGCACAGATTGAAGTCTCTACCCTCTTGTTAAATATTGACATAGTGGCCCAGAAGCCCTTGAACTAATACCATGTAGATTCTGCAACAGTTTTATTGAAGAAAAAGTAAGTGGTCTTCAATCACACAACAGCTGTGGCAGTGTGGCAAATTACAGTTTATTGGCACTCATGACATAATCTGTCATCTCTACATCTAACATCTGGAGAGAAGATCTATTATCTTGGTCAGCAGATGTGTCTGCCATGAAAGCAAAATATTATTACCCGCTCAGTTTTCGATACATCAGAGTACTGAGGTATTAATGATAATAAAATGCTGTCACCAAAAGTAGCATAATAAATATATATATACCTTTTTAAAAAGGTGATGTAATATATTGCCTATTCCCTAAAGTTGTTAAATTACATTCATTTTTTGTTTACATTTTACAGGATACTGGACTCCACTATGACCGCTACCTCAGGGAAGTCATCGATTTTCTCGAGAAAGATCAACATTTCAGAGAAAAGCTCCACAATACTGACATGGAAGACATCAAGGTATCCTGCTTTCCATCAGCCCAATATGTGGGATGTGATCAATCTTCTGGGGATATGATGATTTCTTTTTTTGGGTCCAGTCTATTTTAATGAATTGTATATATAATTCATTTATCTACTTATTGCATGTGCTGCTCTAATACTTTCTGCATAATTTACACAGCAAGGTAAACTCGCCAAAGAGCTGGACTTTGTCAGCCATCACGTCAGAACCAAACTGGATGAGTTGAAGAGGCAGGAGGTAAACAGACTACGAACCCTGATCAAGGCCAAGCAGGATATCGAAGGAGGGAATGGTATGTGCTGTTCCTTTTGATTTATATTTAAGATAAGATGCTACAACTTAAATAAGTAAATCATAAAATAATACAAGGGTAGTGTCTTACATATGTTTTTGATTGATGTCATCCATTACTCCCTGAACAGATATTGCAGTGGACCACCAGGCTCTGCTGAAACAGTTTGAGTACTTGAACCACATGAACCCACATACATTTGAAGTGGATGACCTAGATCGGCTCATCAAATCGGTAAATCTCCGCCTTACTATAAATTAAGAACATGCATGCACTATCCACTAAGAAACACTTTTAGTTTCATAACTGAGCAGCGCCACCCACAAAGCAGATGGAAAATACGCAGAAATATTGTGTCTTGGCTCGGCAATGGGACAATTGTTCTGGACAAAAAACATTTCAAATTATTCTAAAAATACTTGCTTTTTTGTTGCATTTTTTTGTATTATCCTGGTGCCTGTCTCCATGTTAACTAAGCGGACTTGTAGTGGGAATGTTGTGTATGTAGAAATATACGTGTAGATGATAGTTTCTACATGGACACACTCCACAAAACCTACATTTGTTGTTGCTGTTGTGGTCATTAAAAAAAAGAAGCTAGATGCACAAATTTCCTGTCAAATTAAATATATTAAAATTTATTTCAATTGATCCTGTGGTCAAATCAATACAGTCAATATGTTACATGGAAAACTGTATTGGACTGCAGTCACTTCGCTCCAGCTACAACAGAAATATCAACAAGCCAAAGATTTAGATAAATCTTAACGTTAGTATAACTTAACTAACAGTCTTTTTTTCATAAACCATGGTATTTCCACACATCTGATTAAACTTAATTTTTGGGGGAGCCTTCAGTAATGGTGCAGGTTTAGCACTGGAGTGACTGGGAAGCTGCAGACTCCCTCTTGTCCCTAAAATCGTTTCATCCCATTCCTACTCCTGACATAGTGAAGCACTGCACTAGAGACTATGAAACATTTAAGTTAAGTTGGATTACTTTGGTTTTAAATGTGTTTGTTCAGTCAGTGTCCAGAATGAATTTACTAATCACAGTGTGCACTATGATGAATTGCTTCAAATCCTTGCAGATAGATTCTAATTTAACATTAAACGATGGAAAAGTAAGGACTGCCTGAGAAAGATAGTAGCATTATGAAATCTCAGTTAACACTTCAAGGGTATACACTAAGTTTAATTACCAGGTGGTCTTGAAATAAAATGATTTGTTGGTCCATTTCTAACATTTATATATATTTTTTCTGTCCCTTCATCAAGGCCACCAAGGATCTGGAGAACTACGACAAAGAAAGGCACGAGGAGTTCAAGCGGTATGAGATGATGAAAGAGCACGACAGACGGGAACACTTGAAAACGCTGGATGATGACGAAAGAAAGAAAGAGGAGGAGCATTATGAGGAACTGAGGAAGAAACACGCTGACCACCCTAAAGTCAACCACCCAGTATGTATGACTCAGCTGTTGACATCATCTTTCCAACCCATGTTGTGTTGCATCATCATGTAGTCCAGCATTAAAGGAGAATTCCGGTCATTTTCTAAGTAACACTGTACAGCTCTAGGTCCCAGAGTGCTGCCATAAGAAAAAATCTGAGACAAATATGTGCAGACCGGACCTAGCTCTCCTCCTGCTAGCTGCGCTACTCTGCAGTTAAACAGCGAAGTAATGGGGGCAGTTCTTCTAACCGCGACTTTGGCCTCTATATAATGCTCAAAATATCACTACACATGCTTTGCAACATTCACCAGTTCCTTACCACACAACACTGAGTTTGCACTGCAAAAAATACTCTGTTAATATTAAAGAGCAGTGTTAACATGTGTTTTCATCACGTACCTCTGTTTACTCTAGCTTCCTGGTTAGACCTTATTAGTCGACTGTCGAGATTGGGACCGTTTCCATATCTACAAAGACAAAGATGTGAGGAAAACATGGATTTAGGAGGGGGAAAAAAAGATTATATGCATATAACTGCTTTTTTTTTTTAGAAGAACTGCCCCCATTACTTCGTTGTTTAACTGCAATGTTGCGCAGTTAGCAGGAGGAGAGCTAGGTCCGGTCTGCACATATTTTTCTCAGATTTTTTCCTATGGTTGCACTTGGGGAACTAGAGCTGTAGAGCGTTACTTAGAAAATGACCGGAATTCTCCTTTAACTCATGTAAAGGAAATTAAACTGTGGTATCTACATGGTGGATCTTGCAGTTTTTCACATCCACATTTATTCTAATGATTCTGGTGTGTCTAATGTGATTTTGCAGGGCAGCCAGAACCAGCTGAAGGAGGTGTGGGAGGAGGCCGACGGCTTGGACCCTGAAGACTTTGACCCTAAGACCTTTTTCAACCTGCATGGTAAGATCTTTATCATCTGGCAGCTGTTGAAGACTGAGGCGATGATGTCCAGTCATTCAGCACTATATCATATATACCGTCTAATATAACAGAAAGTGTGTCGTTCTTCCTTCTTTACGCTTTATGCAGATACGAATGGAGATGGCTTCTTTGATGAACAGGAGCTGGAGGCACTCTTCACTAAGGAGGTAAAAGCCATGGCACCTACAAATGTGTAATGTAATGATGTGGTGACAGTGCACTGACTGTTGGCCTGTTGTGATTTCAGCTGGAAAAAATCTACGACCCGACCAACGAAGAGGATGACATGGTGGAGATGGAGGAAGAGAGGCTACGTATGAGAGAGCATGTTATGAATGAGGTACAATAAGTTAAACTTTGCAGAAAAGCGTTAACAGAAAATTAGACAGCATTACTGTAGAGATATTTGTTTGGTAATTATAAGTTCAGAAGATTAATATCATAGAGTTGATTAAGTGTAGCCTATAGAAAATTGCAAATCATTAATCACCTTTTTAGTAGCGCCACCAATGCAAAAGCAGTGATTAAAGCCATAGCTTCTTTAATAAGACGGTTCAATGAATGCATAAAAGATAAGCTCGGTTTGCACCTTTGCATCAACAGAGGCCTCGCTTTTTTATCTATTGTCTTGTATAATTTAGATAAAAGATCTCTGCTCTTTTCTTGCTCTTAGGTGGATTCGAACAAAGACAGGCTGGTTTCTTTAGATGAATTCCTTGTTGCTACAAAGAAGAAAGAATTCCTGGAGCCAGATAGCTGGGAGGTGAGACACAACGTTAATATTACTGGATAGTACCGGTAATTCAAAAATGAAAACCATTTGATTAAAGCAGTGACAATAAAGATATTCTGATTGTGATTAATTTACCTTCCACTTTGTGCTGCTCAGACCTTAGAGCAGAACCAGGCCTACACAGATGAGGAGATGAGGGAGTTTGAGGAGCATCTGGTGCAGCAGGAACAGGACCTCAACCAGAAGGCCTTTGACCTGCAGAAACAGAGAGACGAGCTGGAGAGACAACAGGAGCAGCTTAATGCACAGAAAATAGAGCTGCAGCAGGTAAGCAGTGGAAATACTTAAAGGGATAGTTCAACATTTTCATTTTGTCTGTGCATGTTGTTTTGAGATCAGTGAACACAATGGAGGTGAACAGTACAGGTCCCCTGTCCCTCATCAAACTCATCAAATACACAATCCAACAACTCCAAAACGCTCTCGTGGACAAGTTGTGACCTGCACATTCACCACGCTATGAGATAATCATGTAACATTACGAAACAGAGTCGTTTTCCAGGCAAATGCAGCCAGAACGGCATTCCAGACGCAGCTGCTGGGCGGAGTGATTTCAAAAGCACGAGTATTTCTGAGTATTTGCTTCATGTGTCGTAATGTTACATATTTATACATGATTATTTCGTAGCGTGGTGAATGTGCAGGTCACAACTTGTCCGTGAGAGCGTTTTGGAGTTGTTGGATTATGTTTTTTTAGTTTTGAAGGACAGGGGGACCTGTACCGTTCACCTCAATTGTGTTCACTGAGCAGCTTGCGTCTCTGCCCCGCGGATCTCAAAACAACATGCACCGATAATTAAAGGTAATGAACCTACTGCTATGGCTATAGGGATTATGGCAATAGGCAAATTTTCCAAAATGTTGAACTATCCCTTTAAACACAGACAAGAGGTTAACACTAAAGGAGAAAACAACAGTCCCTCTGTAGAAGACACTAGATATTTTCTTTGTAGGTGGAATCTCGGTGTGACAACATTTTCTTAACCAAAATTTAATTTCCTTCTATTATCTTGATGCTTTTTTTAAGCTATCAAATGCCTTTGGCTGTCCACAGTTACTGTGTGCACTTTCAAAATGAGAGAAAACCTTAAATAAAACTCTATTGTTACAGGCAGTGGAGCACATGGAGCGGCTGAAATCACAGAAAGTGGAGCCGCCTCCAGAGGTTCACGGTGAGTGTCGATCCCACCCTTGTGTTTGTCTTCTGACAGTTGTTTGATGTTTAGAGACTGAGCTCTGAGAATCTTAAAATCCATCTTTGCCACAGGTGAGGTAAACTTTATCCCAGAGGAACATCCAGCGGACGATCAGGTGCATCCTGAACAGGACGTACAGCTACAGGGGCATCCAGCCGCACCACAGGATCCCCACGATACGAATCAGATTCACCACGAACAACAAGACCAGGCCCAGCACGGTCTCCCCCAGACTCACCACGATCTGCCCCCAGGCCACCAGGAAGCCGCACAAGGCCAGCATAATGCGCCAGTATAACAGTTTTGTCTGTAACAGACTTTCGCAGCTACTCCACTCCACCAGCGTGCAGAGGAGCAGCCCCCAAACCCACCCACCCCCACTTTAACCAGCATGACTTGGGGGTTTGGAGGACACTTGAGATGAAGCAGAGACAAATTCCTATTGAATGAAAAAAAACAAAACAACTGTAATCTTTGGATTACGTAACAGAATTACAAGAGTAAAACGACCAACCAAGGACATGCATCTCAAAATGTGCATACTTAGTTGTGCTTAATTACATTAGACGTGATAAAGAACGTTTGATAATACAATTGTTTAAAAAAAAAATCTAATTTTGTTGGACTTTCTTGACCTGCTGGTTGCTGTTGCAAAGTAGAAAAACCTCTATAAAAGACATGCCACTGGCTCCACAACCTGGAGGTTTGACACAAGAGCCTGTGGGAAAAGTTCAGTGCAGCTGCTGAGGGGAAAAAGATGTAAAAAATTAGTTTTAATGTTTTAATTTTGAGTTAAAAGTTTCTGAAAATATCTGCAAACATTTTAAAAAGACATTTGTTTATATGCGTGACTTGTGGGGATAATGCATTTCACTGGACTTTTATCAGATGAACTGAGTGCAAGATTTTTCTACCATTGCATTCAGTGTAAAACAGCAAGAGGCACTACTGTAATTTTATCCAGTGAACAGCGTTTCGATGCCCTGATGGAAACCATTACACCTAAAAAAAAAAAAAAAAAAAGACCAAGCAAAGACTTATTAATGCAAACAAACAGGCACAGGAATTTATAATCTACAAGGCTTCAGTCAGGTCTGTGTAGAAAAAGTTTTTTTATTTCCATATTCAGCTGCCAGCGTCACCAAATATTCAGATCTCAAAGCATCCTCATGGTTGCTGACAGTCTTTACGTATTTCAGTGAGAGAAAACATTTTTGCTACTTTCTTAATGGTTCGTCTGGTTGCTGTTATATTGTGTCAGCAGTTTATCTATCTTGGGACATTTTCATTTTTGTGTGTGTGTTTAGTGAGATTTTCTCAACTATAGGAAAAGTTTTGCTGCTGTTAATCCTGCAGCTGTTTAAATGTAAGTTAGTGGTTAGTTACAGTATGGTGGGATGTTTCTGTACTGCCATACAGAGAGCGCACATGTTGAACCTCTGAAATAACAAATCTTTTACACTACACAAATGATGGGCATTTCAATTCTGTGATATTGTTCATACACAGCTGTGGGTGTGTGCTGTTTATGAGTTGATGGTATATGATCATGATTTGTTGAATCAAACCATGATGATGTTGTTGAGCTCAATTTACAACAGAGTAATTTACTCTGGTGCCTTTCATCACACTAGTGTCAGACATCAGCGTATTTTGCAAAAGCTGCTGGATTTGGATTTGTTAAATTAGTTCAGTTAATTAAAAGATTTCATTAAAATAAGGGTGAAGCCAAGTCAGTGTCACATTAAGAATAGAGCAGATCTTTTTTTTGGTTTTTATTGTATGTTCAAGTCAAAGTCAGCCGTAATGAAACTCTTTGAATAAGTCCCTTTGCACTTGAGTTCCCATCAGCGTGTTTGGCAGCAGATGTGTGTGACTTGGTCCTAGTTTTGAATAACATTGTGTGTTTTTCCCACGAGCGACAGATTTGGTGTAACTTTCAGGTTGCTTTTTTTGTTTTTCTCTCATGTGTTGTTGTGGTTTCTTCTTCCAGCTGGCAGACTGTGGCTATGCTGAGCAGGTTTTCTCTTACTGCCACTTTTTACTGAAGACTTTGTTTGCATCTAGTTGAATAACAGCTCTGCCTTACTGTGGTTTTACTTCATACAAGATTTCAACATGGAATACATACTTATCTTTTTTGTTTTGTTTTTGCAGTGTCTTTTGTTTTCTGTGTGCCAAGTGTTCCTTGGAAACGATACTGCGTCATGATTTGCACAAAACATACAGGTGGTGTTTCTGATCGCTTGCTGCTGGATAAAATATTAATTTGATGATACTGTTCACCTCATTTCAAGACAATAAAATAGTTACGACATTTCAGTTTGTGTAAAAGATCACTTGACTACAACGAAACCACCGTGACCTGTAAATACACTGATAATTAAAATAGCAGAAACTAATAGAACACAACTTTATTGAAACAGTCTCAACCAATAACATCAGCGTACAAAGAGGTGATGGCGCAAGAGGTGACTGGGGTAAAAAAAAATAAAGAAAACAAAAAAAAACAAAACATTAAATGCCTTTATGAGAATCATAAGATCAAAAGGGAAAAGGTGACCGACAGCACAGGGCAGAAGAAAAAATCATTCTCATGGAACTAGATCGACAGTGGCAGGGTATTTTTTGCATTTATTTTGTACAAAAAATAAATTAATGAAATCTTTCAAGTTTACAGGAATATCTATTTGTTGTTTTACATCACACAGACATGCTGACAATCCTACATGTGGTGAAGTTCAGCATTTTGTGTTAAAACATTAAGAGGATCTAGACAGACCAAAGCAGGCTGACTCTGATAAGTAGGCCAGGAGTTAAAAAAATAAGATTACCAATGAGAAACAAAATGTTGTTATAAAAGTGAGCTGGGGCGAACACATTCAAAAATCCTGAATGTTCAACGTGGCGCGACTCGACCGTCCTTTGAATCCTTTAGGATCGCATTGCTTGAGCGTTACCTCGTGACAAACCGCGAGGTCCTTGGGCAGCTCCCCGTTTGTAGCCTTGCTGATATCCCTCCTTGAAGAAACAGGAATTGAATATAATGAGCCTTCCTACTACTATGAAAATGCAAATCATTTGAGAGGCAATGAATGAGATGTCATATTTATGAGCTTTTTGGTGCATGAAGTAGTTCATAATGACTTGAACCCTTACCCGCTGATAGGTGTTGTTCGAATAGTCTCGAGATGTGTTAAACTGGGGTTGACCATAACCACTGCTGGGAGCGTTTGAGAAAGGAGGGCGATAGCCTTCATATCCCCCTGATGACAAATTACCAGTGTCAGTGCAATGAATCATAACGTCACAGATACATTAGGGCTGCACGATTCTGGGAAAAATGTTAATCATGATTTTATTGCTTAGATTTGAGATCATGATTGAAAATGTAATTGTTAAAGTCCCCTTAAGTTTTGGTCATTTTAAAACCAGCACATTAGCAATGCACCTCTGGAGGGTGGGCGGGTCGCACCCCACCCCCCACTTGCTGACAGCTGGACATTGTACAATTACAGATTCAGCGCGTTTAGCGTAAAACTCCACACTGGGATTCGATCCCAGACTGGAACATAGTCCTTGGTCACGGTGCAAGCTGCTCTACCAGGTGAGCTATACCTGTTATACCTTGACAGCTACACCGACCTGTCAAGGCTTTCACCTCTGAGCCAGATGCAGAGCGGGGCGGGAGCTTGTCTCCCTGAAACTGCCAGTTTGCGTCTACCATTGGTTCACAGCAATTTGAAGGCAGAAAAACTCAGAAATGCAATTTTGTACTTCTTTCCCTGCTACTATGTGCTCTAACATCAGAAAAATGCCACAGGAACATGTGAAAAGCTCAAAAAACACAACATATTTTCACGGGAGTGGGTCTTTAAGCCCTGTGACAGGGTGGCAAGTGTGTTTTTTTGTGATGGGGCCGATAGGTAACAGATTAATAAATGGAGTAGTAGAATTTAGCAGGTGTGATTCTGTACTGCCTTGCATTAGATCAATGTTAGAAGTTGACTGGAAATTTGAAAATACGACTACCAGTAATCAAGTATTATTACAAAACATTTACTGAACATACAGCTACAGCAGAGTCTAACTGTGCGCTCACACCAAAAGCGTCCAAAGCTTCAAAAACACCGGAAGTCATTCATTTTCCATTCCACTTCAGTAGCCCAGGTGTTTAATATGCTAAATCATCTTGGAGCTCAGGCGCTTATAAGAACCAGGCAGGTATTTGCAACAGGCTACTATTTATTTTTGCAATGACCAGCACCAGACCAGTATTTACAAAGAACAAGGAGGTCACCGAGGAACAAAACTAACACACTGTACACAACCCGACTGTGTTACACACAGTGACACAACTGTCGTCTTCACTGCCATCAGCTGCCACTGTCAGCCCACACACCTGGGATACCAATAAACAGCAATCGGCACACAATCAACACACATATGGGCGTCCACACAACCACACGGACACACACACGGGCACACATACAAGTGCTTATACTTATTCAAGTAGCTTGAATAGCTTCCTCTGGCTGGTTCCTGCATTTTGAAGCTGTGAATGCTTCAATATCGCCGATGCAAATACCAGTGTAATTCATCGCCCGGGTGTTTAATTGAACAGGCGTTTAATATGCTGAATGAGGTCGGACCCCCGGCATTTGGTCGACTATTTGGTCATATACAATAATCGATCCGTCTCCATTGTTAAAGTTTAGCCTTACTTCTCAGAGTTTCATTTTGACATTCAGGGGTCATGGAAACGTGACGCTCTGCCGGCGGTGCGACGTTTGGAGCAGAGTGAAATCAGACGTGTGTGAAGGATAAATCCACTGGTTCAGTGTTAACCATCTCTGCTCGTTTACGTAAACAGCCTCTCCTTCGTGACATGTCCCGCTGTACTCGTGGCTCAACTTTAATGACAGTTGTTGTGTTTTATCTCGCGCTCCCTCAACGCTGCTGTCTCTTTCGAAAAACTAAAAAAGGCTAAGGAACATTTGGAGACACTTGAGAAACTCGTAGAGCAAAATAGGAGCATGTGTTTGTGATGCAGCTTTAGAAATGAGATTGCATGTAGGTGAGTCGATTTTTTTTAACAATTTATAGTGCAGCCCTAATATACTGTTCATGCATCTCTGTAAAACATAATTTGATGCCGGTACCTCTGAATCCGTTAGAGGAGCCCCGATATCCGTTCATCATGCCTCTTGTGTTCCTGGGTCCGCCCCTGGGCACGCCCCTGCTGTTGTAGAAGGACTGGCCCGACTGTCCAAACCCTCCACCTGGAGACGGCTCCTCGTGGCCTCCTGCTGGGGGCAGGACCTGCTCTTGGGGTTTGAACCCACCTACAACTGGACAGCAGCAAACAGAACAGAAGACTTTAAGTCGAAGGTACACCGATCAGTTGTGACGCTCCTTGACACATTTTTTTTTTTGGTGCAGACAATCCCATTTATACAGGATAAAAATATATTTTAGGGCATCAGAGGCTGGATTTTTCAAAGTTGTCTGGATGTAAAGGTGAAGCCAAACAAGGTCAATAGCTTTTCCAAGCCCATGTAAACAGCTTGGACCAAATGCACACCACCAGTCGCTCACCTGACTGTAAAGTTTCCGGTGCAATGTCAGGCTGTTCGACGGTGCTCTCCGATTGGCTGCTGAAGCCCTGTCCATAGCCACCAGGGAACTGGCTGGGCTGCTTCAGAGGATCTGGTTGGCCTTCGGTGACTGGAGGTACAGGTGCATTCAAATTAAATACCTGGAGAGAGAAAGAAAAGTTGTCCTTTAACAACATGATGTCACAGTCACAGCCTGAAGAGAAATGGGAAATGAGGGAGCGTTTCAATCACTGCCTGTTCAGATGGCGCAGCAATAATTAACCAGTGCTTGTACAAACAAGTAGTGACCCTGAAGCTTTTTTTTAATGCTGTTGTTGAAGTCCAAACATGTTCACTGTTGTTTAATAACCGGACCCAGATAGAAAGCCTACCGCTTGCACTGACTGGAAGGGTGCTGCGTTGACATTGATGCCTCCAGTGTGGGTGGGTTTGGAGACAGGTGGGAAGGCAGAGGACAGGGAACATGGGGCAGGGGACTGCTCAGACGAAAGAGACATCGAGGCCTGGGGCGGGAGGAAGGAAGGAGGGGTTTTGAAAAGCAAGGAAACAAGGATTGTGGAGAGGTCAGTGCGAGTGATGGGCTCTTTGTGTGTTTTATTCTTAAAAGCTCCCTTCTACCTAAATACCATATTTAAAAGAATAGTTCACCCAAAATTCTAATTGCACTCATTATCTACTCACCCTCATGTCAGTAATCGCACTGACACCGGCGCAAATCTCGCGAGATTTGGACAGACCAGGAAGAGGAGCTTCCGTTACAAACAAGCTTGAAATATAGACTTTTTTTTTTTTTTTCGGAACAATTTCGCATTTCGGGGCTTCAATACAAGACGGACATTACATACGAGCACTATGGAGGTATTTGGATGTTTTTTGGTGTGTCTTTTTGTTACGAAGACAGTTGGTATCCATTTGCAACCGTTATATGGACATGCACTGCTACGCCGTGACCCCCTGTAACTCAGAGAAGCCACGGATAATCCGAAACTTCTCCCAGCCCTTAGTCGACATGAGGGTGAGTAGATAATGAGTGCAATTTCAATTTTGAGTGAACTATTCCTTTAATAACCCTCTGTAGTAGACGTTAGATAACATCATGACATGTCAGAGAGCATCACATCTAATCCACATAGCGGTACTCTTAAAACACGGCCCACATACTACAAGAAATAGCCTGAATAACCCTTTTTTATAGCTTAACTTACTTGTGAGGATTCCTGTGGTCCTGACACTACGCTTGTTTGAGGCAGTCTGGACTCTGAGTGGGCTGTGTGGAAGAAACCCAGAAGAAAATCAGACCGACCATAATAAATATAATGTGAGAGACTGTATTTCAAGTAAAAAAAAAAAAAAAGTAAAATGACCCGGTCACTGACCCGAGGGGCAGCCCATCTGCTGCAGGTCAACCGTCGGCACTGGCTTCATCGGCTGGGCCGCCACGATGGCTGGGTCCAGAGCCTGGCCGTCAAACTCCAACATGGAGTCCTGAGATGACAGAGAAGAACAAATGCACTGAGTCATGGATTAAATTCTCTGACAATGTGGTACTTTTTTTTTTTTTTAAACTGAAAGATCCTGATTCTGTGTCCTACATAAGCAGCATTTGCCGTGTTCAATGCCTAGAGATGAGCTGCTGATTGAGTGAGACTGGCTGAGTCAGTTTCATCTTTCACAATCCTCTTTTATTTCTTTCATTTACTTGGAATTTCTTTTATCTTATTCCATTTTTAAATCTGGTCTCCTTTGATGTCTTGTCTTGTATTTTTTCATGTCCTTGTTATTACTTCTGCTCCCAACGATGTACTTGACCTTCATCTCCATGTGAAACGATTTAACTAAATGACTCAATTAAGTATCTCGGTGTCTGTATAACGAATTAAGTTTCAATCTGTTAGGGAGAGTGTCTGCTGGACTTTCTCACCTGCATGAAGTTGTATGTTCCTTGCATCTGGGCCATGAGGTCTTGCACTGCCTGCTTTCTGACCACCGGGTCGGCGGTCGGAGGGGGAGTGGCATGGTTCACAGTAGCGGTTGGTTCTGGAGCCAGCTGGGCAGGGGGCTGGTGCTGGAGGGAATTCACCATCTACAGGTACATGTAACCGTCATATTAGAGTATAATATAATACATACATTACATTACATACATTGGACCCCAGGAAGAATAGCTGTGGCTTTGCTGCAGCTAATGGGGATCTTAATAATAAACAAATAAACAAATACATAATGATACAAAGGAGTAGTAGTAGTGCTATAGTGGTGGATACCTGAGCCTCCACTGCCCACTCCTCCACTTGGTCTTTCTCTGTACTGCTGTACGCAGTTTCTGGAATGAACTGTCTGTTTACAAACTAAAACACAAGGCAAAAACACTGAAAATTAAACACGGCAGAAACAACAGCAGCTGATTTGTGTGATTTATGGAGCACGATTTATGCGCCACAAATAGAAATCTCACCTCTGTGGTTTCCACTTTAATTGGCTCTGTGTATTTTTCAGTAGCTGTTCCTTCTGAGGGGAAATGAAGCAAATATTAAAAAAAAGAGCTTTTCTTAATGGGCTACAGAAATATCTTGTCTTATACAATCTACATACAGTCTTCTACAATATTTTTTCTCCTGTGTTTTTAGTTACCAGGTTCTGAGGGCGGCTGCTCCACGGCCTTCGACTCGACAGCCACCACGGCCGGCTCCTCCCGTTCCTCTTCCTGCTCACAGGTCCCGTTCTGGTGCGTTTGTGCTCTGTCAAAGTAACCACTCTGCAGCACTTTGTCCAGAGTGTCCTTCAGTGACTTATCTGGAACAAAGACCGTGTGGAAAGTCAGACAATATAAGCACTCTTCAATGATACAGTCTCTGGAGAAACGCCCTCACTTTCTGTACTATTCATTGTGCTGACAACTTAAAGGGGAATTGCAGTTTTTTTACAATCTGGATCTTATTTCTAGCATAAAATACGATCATTTACTCACCCAGATAACTTCATGTCATTACATCATTACGAGTCCTTCTGACGAAATTAGATCCCGTCGATATACTGTATATCCATATCATGCAAGTCTATGATGATAAGCTAGTGCTATTCCCCTCTGAGTCCGGGGTTAGCTGTTATCAACATCCGGGGTCTGTAGGTTGACCTACTAACCTCCGACCTGGATGATGTCATCTCTGAACGCTGCACGGCTCATTCTGATAATAATCATTCTGCTTCGGCATTCGGGTCCATTTTTAGCTCAACTAGCCAGAGCTTTAGTGAGTCAGAGATGATATCATCCAGGTCAGAGGTCAGTAGGTCAACCTACAGACCCCGGATGTTGATAACAGCTCACCCCGGACTCAGAGGGGAATAGCACTAGCGTATCATAACAAAATATTGGTGAAATGAACGAGTTTCGCAGCAGATAATGTGTTATTTAGAGGCTGCATTCCACTGCCCTGTAGACTTGCATTATATGGATATACGCGGCTCTCAGCTGGATCTACTTTCATCAAAACTACTTGTAATGACACCAAAGTTATCTGGGTGAGTAAATGATCGTATTTTATGCTAGAAATAAGGTCCAGATTGTAAAAAACGGAAATTCCCCTTTAAATCCAAACAGATGAAACGTCACGCAATAATCCATTGTACAAAATGAAAAACTGTTTTTAGAAAAGGATGACTATCTTATTAATTGGGTCTTAACGGTAGTGAGGCTAGACCAGGGGTCTCCATCTCAACACTTGCAAGCTCACAAGCAGTGGATTACTGTCCATTTTACAGCAACTCACCCAAAGGCTCAGAAAATATGTAGCATGCACAATTGATGCATAATACAAACCTTGAGCAACACTGAGTGAATCTACTCCAAATGTAATTTAATCCAGTACAGATACCCCCAGGCTAGATGGAAGCCACTTTGAGTAAAAAGGTACAGTCTATGAAAGTCTACTTGGAGTTTGCCAAATGGCAATTAAAGGGAGCCTGGGAGCATGACGAAAAGAGGAGACAAAAATGAAACCCTTTGGGCAGAACTCCAGTCAGACTCCGACAAGCTCAGACTTTAAATCTCATAGAGTATCTGAGGAAAAGACCTGACGATGACAGTTCACACATGCTTCTCATCCAATCTGACAGAGTTTTTTTTGGATGATCTGCCATGAACGATGGGATTAACTGCCCCAAAGCAAGGTGAGCCAAGTTTACAGAGACTCGCCCAGGAAAATGCAAAGCGTGGACTGCTGCTACAGCGATTCCTCCATATATTAACTGTGTTTTGTGTAGTAGGGGATCAAAAGCCATCAAACTACTTACACGTGGTCCCTGCCACAGCCTTGTCTCGGGCCTCAAGCAGCTCCCACAAGTGTAGTGAAGCCTCTTCATATTGGTCAGTCAACCTGCAAGTTAAACATACGGTTTGCTTGATATGTTATTCTTGCATGAAATAAAAAATGCACGTATTCATATTCACAAATCGTAACATATCTTATACCATATATCAAACAGTGACCTCAAAACCCACCTGTTCTCCATGGCCTTTGATTCTGTTTAAATTAATGTCTTTTAATCTGCTATAATTTATTTTATTGACTATTTTTTATTAATGTGCTGTGCTTTAAATTGTTTTATTGGCTTTATATAGTGTTATTTTAATGTATTGTATTTTAATTGTGTTTTGTTTTATGTACATTTTATGTCTTATGCCGACTGTATATTTTATGTTTAATTTTGTACAGTGCTTTGGTCCACTGGGTTTTTAAAGTGCTTTATAAATAAAGTTGGTATGGTATGGTATAATTAGCCTCGTAAACCAGCCTCTCCCGGAAATGCATTTCATTTCATTTCACAGGGAGGGTCTGGCCTCATTCATGGCACTGAAACCCTCAGAAGGCCGAGCCAATCAGCGTCGCCACTCAGATTTCTGTGATTGACACAGCACATTGGCCAATCGGGGACCGACGTCACTACACTGCGTGACTCTTACCACAACAAACACGGCGGAGCTATCTAGCAGTAGCAGCCTAAAAACAGCAACAAGGGAAGTTCTTACTGAAATATCATCATCCATTACAGCAATTAAACAAGAGCAAGAGTCGGCGCCTGTTGAGTTTCTTGAAGGAAAAGACGTTTTCGCTTCTTCCAACTGGATTCGGCAAAAGTTTGATACACCAACTTGCTGATTGGCTGAATGGGGCTGTCTGTCAACGCTATTACTCCCGCCCACCCCATACGCTTACAGGGGGAATGAGGCCAGACTCTCCCTGTGAAATGAAATGAATTTCCGGGAGAGGCTGGTTTACGAGGCTATGGTATAATTAGTGTAGGTATAAATATTTGTGGCACTGAAATATCGCAGACATCCTCGCACCTGATGTCGTAGTTCCTATCAGGTCCCACCAGTTTGTAAAACTCGTCGAGGGATGTGAGGTCAGCGTCAGTGAGCAAAGGGGAACCGGAGGCGTCGGGTCGTTTGAGGTCCTGCCGGACGCTGTCATCTCCCAACTGGTCCAGTAAAAACTGAAGCTCCAGGACCGTCTTCAGCCGCCGCTGCTCCAGCTCCTCTCTCTGCAGCTGCTCGCGTCTCGCCGTCTTTTTCACCGCCTTTTGAACCTGGACACAAACGGTCAACAGCGCATTTTGTGTCACGAGGTTTCCCCAAAACAAATCACTCACAACACCAACAAGTTTCATCCATGACATTGCAGCACTTTGTTCTGAGCAGCAGTCTAAGATATTTTAAGCCATACTTTGTTATGAAATACTGCTTTTTTAGCCTATCCCTGGAGTACGGTATGAGTTATAACAGGTTATTATTGGTTAGCAAGATCTCAATATGGAATTTGGAGGTTGCTAATGCTGTAGTTTTCCAAATTAACTAAACTAAATGTAATTTAGAAACAACATCATAGTGATGAAACCTTTAACGTGTTGAGTTGTCAGTAACTTATCAGACTTGTTGTGACTCGGGTCTCACCTCTTGGCCCAACGCCAGGAAGCTCTTCTGCAATTCCCGAGCAAACTCAAGGTTGTTTTGGATCTCTTGGTACTTGGTCAAAGCGTCCTTCAGGCACGCCAGGGAAAGAAAACTGAGATTAGTGTATCATCATAATTCAGCAGATAAAGATGCATGATTTTCCAGAACACTATGACACTGGTGAGATTCCAATAGAGAAAAGAAAAACAGAATAATAACTATGTGTGTGTTAGTTGTCATTTATTATCATAAAAAAGTGTACACGACTGTTGAATTCATTCTGCAGCAGACTGCAATAAAACAGCAGCTGTTTGTCTTATCTTACCAACTGATCCTGATTCAATATTCCTCCCTTGTCCTTCTTATCCTGATAGTCGTCCAGTTTGGACTGTAAGAATATTGACAAAAGAAATGCATAATTAAAGGCTGACATAAAACAGAAAAAAATAGTGAGATTAAACAACAAAAAAGCGCACATTCTTGGGTGAAACATCATCAATTCTAGTCAGAGAAGATAAAGACAAAAGGAAGCACGACACACAGAACTGCTTTGTCTTAAAAATGTTGATCTTGATATCAGAATTTAGACGAATATCTAAATGAAATGAATAACTGTAGAAGATATTTTATTAACAAAACAAATCTCTCTCCAATCTCACTGATATAAAATACCTGATCTAACCTGTTATCTATATTAGCATCCATCATGATTATGTCCTATCATATAAATGACAAATAGGAGAAACATTTTTTCATTTTGAACAAAACCACAAATACCTTTTTCTTTTCCATGTTGCGAACCTTCTTGTCGATGACACCTAGAAACTGCTTCATGGTCTCAGAGTGACTTCCATTACCCAAGTCTGGAAAGGCAGACTGGACAGCATTGTTGCCAACCATTGCTGAAGGCATCTGTGGGGAGAAATGTATTAAATGCAATTTAAGGAGATGAACAAAGATGGAACAAATAACTAGGCAAGAAATAGTGATATATTTTGGAAGCAGTGCACATGGTATGGACTGCTCAATGACAAGGCTGACAAACTGGGAATATGCATATCATTTTATAAAATGATTGTTGCTCTTAACAAGATAAAAATGTCAAGATCTTTTTTTTTTTAGATTAATTAATTCCTATTGGAGCTGTCAGATTGATTAATTGTGTGCGTGTGTGTCCTTGACTCGAGACTAAAGAGACATTGAATTATAATGACATGTTTCTTTGTAAATGTTGTCATCATTAACCAGTGTTTGCCGTCTGGGTCACCTGCCAGCTGAGGATGTTTATAAACTGATCTGATAGTGAGACTACCCAGGATCGTTATACAGTTTATGTAACGTGAGTGGGTGCTAGTCTGGACATTGCTTTTTACTAACTTAATGTCGTCTGGGGAGAGAGGTGATCATTGGGACATTGAAACTGGGCCAGAGGAAGTGAAACCAAAATGAAAGAGGAAATCTGCTCCTATAATAAAGTAATGGCTAATGGGGACCCTCATAAATAAACAAATAGACAAAGACGATTTAAAGTGATTATAGTAGTTACACTAACTTGTCTCCTTTATTCTTTATTCAGATCCCCATTAGCACTCTTACTGGGGTCTGCATGTATTACAGAAACATGGCATATCACAAACAGTATAATAGATTTGGGGTTTATTAAACTATTTTCTATATCTTTTTGTTTCCACATTTATGTGAAAAATAAAAACGCCAGTTTATGTAGCTTGTGTGCACCATCTCCCTGCTCCATCTCTCCATTAGATTGGGGGTCCTTGGCCTGAAAAATGTCTAAGACCCCTGGTATAGACAATTTGATTGCACAGTGGCCTAATTAACTAACCCTAATTTACAATTTTAGGAGCGCAAGCAGAAAATTTAGGGGTGTAAATCAACTTGCAAGCCAAATATTCACATTTCCTTTTCATTCATGATCCTCATACACATTGGCCTGACTGACACCTGTAGTGACAGATACCAGATTCTTTAAGTTGCCCCTTCCCTGTTTCACCAGTGTTGGGGGGGGAAAGGTAAATTTACTGGTTGCACATGCGCAAGTAGATGAAAAATGTACTTGCACTGTCTCAAATTTTAGGAACAAAATGCCCACATTTAGGAGCAGTCTGGATCCCTGCACTGAAACAAACGTTTCTAAAGAAAAACCTATATGGTTGTAGTTGAGCGGTTATAGCTAGGGAATAGACATGTATGAGGACGTTGAACTGAAAACCAGACAAGAAGGTTATTATTATTATCAGAATCACAAGTTAAAATGTCGGCCCTCTTATCAAAGTTTAAAAAAAAAAAAAAAAACCTTTAGCAGCTCGGTTGTGGAGACACCGGCTAACCTCCGCTAGCATAACACAAAACCGAGGCTAAGTCACACATTTACGGGCCGTTTAGTCGCGTTAAGAGCCCGGTGTGGCTTCCTCGTTAGCAGTCTAGTGGTTTATATTCTTAATATTGAGAGGTTATCATTATCTAGCTACATCAAACCACTTTAGTATTTGTAAGCAGGGAACAACTGCTCCTAATCTCCCCTCTCTCCCCCCTCCTCCTCCTCCGTCCGTCCCCATTGTTAGCCGGGGAAGCTAACGGCGGCTAACGCTCCGACTTAACCGGAGGTCAGTCAGCCAGTCAGTCAGTTAGCATTAGCGCTACATCGACAAAAACAACAAAAAACACTAACCCAGCTACGATTTATTCATATAAAAGTAATGTGTATCTATGATGTTTTTTTGTTTTTTTACAAATCCATGTAACACAAAGACCCCAGGACGCTGCGACAACTCGTTTTTCAACGCCAAAGCAAAGACGGGTTTTTCTTTTTTCTTTTCTTTTTTGGTTAAACTGCCATTTCATGTCGTGATACTGTTGATCCGTACCTTTATACTCTTTGTCTTCAAAGAGATCCCCTTCCTCGGATTCAACACGAGCTGTACGAGTGTGGTCCGTGTCTTTTCTCTCCACTGATGTTTTTCTAGAAGGATGCTGCTGCTCCTCAGGCTCACGCACCGGCCAATGGCTGATTCCTGCTGCTGCTGCTGCTGCTACAAGGACCCCTGGCTGCTCCCTGCAAGACTGCCTGAGAGGAAACATATAGATAACTAACTGGTCAATTAACAGGTGATCACATCCTCCTTCTACACTGCACTTAATTACAAATTGTACAAAGATAAAATATATATTTAGTCCGGAACAGTTTTTACCCCACAGCCATGAATAACCACACTGAACAGTGAAGCAACCATGATTAACAGATATTTTATTGTAGCCTACTTATTGGCCCTGGCATAATAGCCTATGTGCTATTTTGCTGTGTGGTCAGTGGATGAATGAGTCAGTGAATAGATGCTGAGGTGAGTTTGTTTATTCTATTTCGTCTTTTATTCTTTTTTTATGAGTCTGCATACTGACCTGACTGTGCACCTTAATTACGTTACATGCATGTATAATGACAATAAAGTAGGCTATCTTACAAAGATATTACAAACATGAAACTGTTAAAAAAATAAATTATACAAAAACATGTTTCAAAAAAGTTGGAGGATGAGGAAAAGTAGGTTGGAGAGTGGAATAACAACATAAGCATAGCATAGAAATACATTCATGAAATAACATTTCTGGGTGTGATTGTACCTACTAGATCAAAAAAATCTCCTGGAAACCACATATTAAACATGTCAAAGCAAAAATAGCAAAGACTACTGCAATTTTGGGGAAATCAAGACAAATGCTGGACTATGAATCACTACATTCTCTGTATAATGCACTCATACTGAGCTATCATATCTGAGCTACTGTGTGGGTATATGGGGTAATACCTACCAAGCCAATTACAGCTATTATTTCACTCAAGGTCCATAGGCAAGACGAACAACACAATGGAGCTACTGTTGATGTTGGTCAAACTATTATATAATTTGCTGAGGCATCAAGCCGACATAAATCTACACATAAGGAAGTGCAGCGTTAAGGGTGCTGACATGTGCATTTACAAACATTTCGCTCACACCCAGCCATCAAGGTCTCTAAGTAAAATTCTCAATGCATCATTATAAGCAACCTGCATGCTTTCTGCATGCCTGCATAGAAAGAGTTTATGAATTGCGTGTGATTGTAGATCATAAAATCTCCTGGAAACCACATATTAAACATGTTTAAGCACAAATAGCAAAGACTACTGCAATTTTGGGGAAATCAAGACAAATTCTGGACTATAAATCACTACATAGCCTACTTTGTATAATGCACTCATACTATATCTGCTACTGCATGGAGATATAGGGTAATACCTACAAACCCATCCTACAGCCGTTATACACATTACAAAAATTAGCAATAACACTGTAACAATAACACTGGATATCTTGGCCATACAAACTCATTATTCATAAAGGCACACACTCTGAAATTCACTGATCTGGTTAAACACAAGACTGCACAAATCATGTACAAAGCAAGACACAACCTAGCCTACTTCCGGGTGATGAAAAGAGGGAAGAGGGTCCTCTAGTCCCATTAACTCTCCATAATCACCTCTGAGCCAACACAGACCATTTATATATATATGGAAATCAAAGTTAAATCTTAGGATTCATTATTAAGTTCACTCAAACTTTATGCAAACTCAAACTTTATAGCACTTTTCATACTTTGCATGTTAAAAAACCCAACCCCTCACACACTCACTCAGACATGCACACACAGCTGCAAACACAAGCTCTTTGAGATATGGCTTGGCACTGAGGATTCAGGTGAGGAAAGTATTACTTTAGTCAAACAGTCTCCACAGTCACCAGATTTTAGTCCAATAGAGCTTTGACCTTTGGCATATTCATGCAGCCAATGAATCTGCAGCAACCATCATCTCAATATGGACCAAAACCTCTGAGGAATTTTTCCAGCACCTTGTTGAATCTATACCTGAAGAATTGAAGCAGCTCTGAATGCAAAATGGTCCAACCCAGTGATGGTACAGTAGCAAGATGTACCTCATAAAGTGGCCAGAAAGTGACTTAAAGTACACGGCATGGTAATAGCTAAATCTGAACAGAAGATGGCGCAGCTGTCCCATCTCATTGAAGGGTATACTGTATCACACTCTAAAATCAACTATACCTCTAAGCCGAGTCATGTAGCTGCTGTCTCACACAGTTGTCCGATGTGTGCTGCTCACTGTCATGGTGCTGAGATTTCAAACTGTATTTTCTCTGTATTTCCAGTAGTTTTCAGCAAGTGCAGCGTTACCATGAACTGACAACGATGTGGTGAAGTGCACAGTAGTAATAACTAACTGCTATTACTGTGAAGACCAAGTTGTTTCAAAATACTATCAAATACACAAGTAGCTAAAAGTGCTTGTGCTGATTGACTCATGTCTGAAGATCAATTCACACATCACATCTTCAATTTGTTGTTCTTCAACTTAAAAGTGATGTGCAACTAACAAAAAAAAAGTAGGCTATATAGTAATTTCTAATGGTTTTATTCCATTATGGCTGCATAACTGGGAGTTCAGAGACGTATGTATTGTGAAACAGATCAGACAGTGAAAGTTCAGCTCTCTCACAGGTTGCGTCATATGGTAAAAATAACAGCATATGAGAACATCAGTATTATTAAACTTTCAGAGCTTTAGACCTTCTCATCGAACCTTCACACCAAGTTTTCACACCTCCTTCATGATCCCCGTGTCTGTTTTTTCTGATCGATGTCCGGTCCGTCTGTGTAACTTGTGAGGTGGGGGTGTGTGGATCTCCCAGCTCCTCTCTCTGATGTGGGCTGCTGAGTAATGGCCGTACATCCTTCAGCGCTCCTCTCCTGCAGCACATCTGACTGGATTAAATATGTGCAGAGGATTTATTGGCTGAAAACCCACAAGAGTCCCACAAACACTTCGGCCCCAGACCACTTGTAGAGCAGCCCAGGCAAGCACAGGAATTCATCTGCAACCCCTCTGGCTTCCCTCCCCTGACTCTGCTTCTACTCTTTCTTTCATACTGTCCATCACTGCATTGTTTCCCTCCTTTTCTTTATGTTCGTATTTACCCTAAATCTGCCCTTGTCTCAAGTTTGTTTTTATGTTGTCACTCCACCAGAGGTCAAATCAGGATCTTGGTTGTTTCCAGATTTGTTTTTTGGGGGGGATAGTGCTGGTGGTGGTGACGGACTTTTTTCCACTCACAGCCTCTCTTCGATTAGTTGGGCAACATTAATAATTCATGGCCCCACATGTGTTACGCGCAGATTACAAGCATCTCCACTTCTCCACCACCATCATTATCGTTATTACAGCCGGAGAGTTTTATTCACCATCGTGCAATTTGGGATTCATGCGACTGAGATTTGATTTTGGAAGTGTGGTTCAAGGAAAGGATTTGTTTACAGTGCAGTCCTCTGGGACAAACTGTGATGATTGGTACCTCCAGTCCAGTCGTATTTTAACTAGATGCAATGCTTTCTCACCACAGTGCACACACAGGGCATCTCACAACAACTTGTTGGTATTTTCAAAGATGCTACATGGGCTAAATATTCAAGTATTCACATATTTTTGATATTTGAAAATATTGGCTATAGTGGCTGTAAACCTAATGCTCTGTAAAGATGTTTGGTCTCGTTATTTATTCTTTCAGATTTTTTGAACCCCTCACAAAAGCTCTCAATTTCAGTTTGCATCTCAAACCCAAAAACAAAATGCATCATGTGAATGCCTGTCGTCATGCAGACTCACAGTGCTGAGGAAACAAACACATAGACAGAGCTGTATGTGTCACGGCATGTTTGCCTCTCAGAACCACTGTATGATTTTATTGAAGTAACTTCATGCGCTCCAAGGAGCACATGGCGGTCAATATCCACGGTCTGATTCAATTATACACAAAACATCTGTGGACGATACACATAATATGACCGCTGCATTCAGGTGCATGCAACAGGTCATATGAATTACAATTTATATAATTAGGTTGTGCATGTGGCTGTGATAAACACACCAGTGTCGGTTACTGCATGTCATTAGCCTATATGTAGATACATTTGCTGTTTTACCATATTCAGGATCCCACATAGGACACACACACACATGCATTATACAGGACATTTGCGCATATAAGTGATGGTTGTGATTTATTATCTAAAGCTGGTTTGAAACATATTGCACAGCCAAAAAAAGAAATGTGCTTATTAATATTAATATTAATATGAAAAAAATATGTATATTTTACTAACAAATATGAATTAGTTTTCCTTAGAAATGTGCCAGGAAATAGAGCAAAGTTGTATTTTTTTCAAGCTGCAACTATTTCTGTATTCTACTTACACAGTTACACAAAAGTAAAAGACCTAATAATGCCATGATTAATGTGACAGCTGATAATTGACAGTGATAATTGTCTATTATGAGTGAATAATTTTGAATTACACAGGGGTCAGAGGTTCTCAGTGACATCTAATCACTAAATTACATTTACTTGAAACGTTTACAACAAAAGTTAAAAGTGAATCCCCTGCTTGTTTGCTCCATGAAGCCATTTGTACAAATTCTGCGACAATTTGAACAGCAGCTTCAGCCCTGTAGCTGCATGGTGAGCCCTGATTGCCTGTCATGTCGGCCACATGAGAAACTCTTGGATGCTTTTCAACATATTTCCAATGCAAATCAGTCTTTGTCATTTTGTCAGCGACTGTGTTCACATAACAAAAACACTGTTCACACGTGGTGAGAGGGAGGGTTTGCATGACGCCAATTATGGACTCATCATTATTTTGATATTTATGTTTTTGAACATGTGTTCTCTAAATGAAAATATTAAGCTAAATACTGTATCTAATGTATTCAACTGCTGGTAATTCATTATCTTTCAATAACAGTTTATTAAAAACAATTAATAAATATGACGGCTGAAGCACTGAAACACTGCCCATGCAGAAAAGTTCATGCGTGTTTGTTCTGCTGTTGTTAGATGGTCTGCTCTCACTGTGAGGAAAGAAGTAAATGAGAAGATGGAGGAAAGGTAGACGATGACCTTTGACTTCCTTTTCTGCATTGCGTGACTGGTGTTGGCTCTCGCAAGCCCAAACCTTAGTACTGGGTCAGCACTAACCGGGTCTGCTCAGTGACAGGAATCCAACACACAAACTGATGTTATCTGACAGCGTGAAACCAGAGCAGACCTGGCACCTCTGTCCTACAGAGCACAGACCCAGAGGGCATCATGGGAAGCCAGCAGCTCGGGGGATGAAACAACCAACAGAGGTTCATAGTTTTTTTCGACCACCTCTGGAACCAAATTTGGAATAACATCTGTCAGTCATGGACGATCATGTGTTTAAAGCAGTTCTCCGATTCCAGCTGCAGAATTAGTAGAAGATGTCGCAGCTTCCACCAGTAAATAACAAGTGCACCCATGCGTTTTTATCAACTCGTTATTGTTGAATAAAAGTGCTAAAAAAAATAATAAAATCCTGTCTGTATGAGAAAAAAGTCAAGAGACAGGCTGTTAATGCTGATAGATTGTGAAAAGGGAATAACAATAAGTGAACATGAGCAAGATGAGGATGAGATGTGAAATAAGTTGAAAGGAGGGTGTGTCAGAACTTCTACATATCTATAGTCAGAAATAAAAAATAACATCACCCGCAGGCTACACACAGTCAAAACAAACAGGCACACGCTAGATTTCTGTACATCTTCATCAGAAATGACAAGAGATAAGTTGAGCAGAAATACAAAGCTTTACGCTGCTTTCAAACATTCTGTGGTTTTCGTTTAAAACTCAATCCATTTCGCCGTAAAAGCGGATGGAATGTGTCATGTTTACTCTGCGTTTCGATTAAAATCAGTTTGGAAACGAAAACCTAAAACCGAAACTCAGGGCCAAATAACCTCCACTGTCCATTTGTGTATTTCAAAAGTTATGGAAGAGGTTTCGGACTTCCACTGTTACCTCGGGTGAAATCTATCCCCTCCCTCTGAAAAACCAAAAACAAAAGAGATGTGGAGATAATAATGTTTCATCCAAGCAAGTCAAACTAGAAACATACTTGGATGCAGCCTGACCGTGACGATGGTATCAACCACCAACTGTGAACGGCCACAAAAATGTCTGACATCCTCGAATATTTAGTAAAATTAAGTTTGTGTTGCAACAGTAGAGATTCAGGCTATCAAAACTTCAGTCAGCTTATTACTTACAGAAATAGACGCACGGCTTTAAAGTAAGAGAAGTTACAGCTTCAATAAGTCAACCTTAAATAGCACCCACTTAAATCTGAGGTCTACATGTGAAATATGACAGGGCAGGCGGACCGGGAGGACCTGTGCAGAAAAAGCCCACATGACTGGGCCGGGAAAACCAGTGCCTTAAATGAGAAATGTAATACACATTCATCATATGCCAAGTCAGAGCTTAAACAAACAAGTGTGGACCTGGATAATGACAAATGTGCGACTGTTTTAAATGAGTGTGCACAGCGCTCTTGATATATGCATGATTGTTTCCTATAAGCATTCATGCAACATGGGGACACACAGGCGGCTGACGTCTGGTTTACATCCCCAACAAAAGTCTCTGTCATGACTCCCCCCCCCCCTGTATCCCAGAATTCCCTGTGCTTCCCAGTTGAGACGTTTGCGCAGAAAGAGAGAGTATCTGGACCCTGTCAGTGTTTCCCCCAAAGACTCAATTATATAGCCCGGCTAAATTAGATCAGCTTTGATTGCTATTTCAAATGATGGGAATAACATGAAGCTGTGTGTTGTGTGTCATTCCCACCCATCCCTCTCTCCCTCTCTCTCTCCGTCTTATGGCTGCGTGAGCGAGTGGAGTGGGCGTCGTGACAGTGATGAAGGGCTGACGCGGCAGGTGCTCTGTGGATGATCTGGGGTCAGATGCTAGATTGAGCTTGAAGAGCTTTTAAAAAAGGAGAAGGCCGACGTTTGACGTTGTGCACCAGGAATATGTCACAGTCTGTGGATTTATACAGAGTAACCAGCACCTTTATGCTCACAGTCACAGTCTCACACACACACACACACACACACACACACACACACACACACACACACACACACACACACACACACACCGCCCTGCTGCCACGCAGAGGTTCAAACTCCCCTGGAGAAAAGTACCAGAAGCACAGCGAGGACAACCACAGTGACCGAGACCAAGTTTAGTCATCTACATCCACAACAAGCCTCCATTTCTGTCGCACAAGCTCATGTGTTTATTCATGATGGTGCACCAGTATATATACTACATCCTGTGTGTGTGTTGCCCTCTGTGTTTGTTTTTGCATGTGTGTATATTTACTTGTGTGCGCCAGTGTCGTCATCTATACACTTCCTTACTGTTACAAACACAGTAGTTGTTCAAAATTGTAAGTTATTATTATTATTTATATAAAAAGACTTTAGTGTTGATGCAAAACAGTGTATGTTGAATTACTACGGCATTCTTGATACAACTTTCCAAAGACTATTAAAACTGTTAAATAAATAAGATATCACTGATTTAATAAAACATAATTCAGAGAAGTTATGCCCCACAAACATCTCTTAGCCTGTTACCTCAGCCATTGTACCTCTTAATCATATGATAATGATTTTGTCACATACACTATCACAATTTATATGAGAAAAGGAAAGTAGAGTGGTCCCAAAGTTTTTGACATGAAAAATCTTTTTGGATGGGTCTGTTTGGTTTGGTTTGGTTTGGTTTATTAAGATCCCCATTAGCTTTTGCAAGGCAGCAGCTATTCTTCCTGGGGTCTTTTCATTTTCATAAGTGACAATACAAATCAACTGCAAACGACACATACAAAGAACACATACAGAAGACACATACTTAATACATACACATACAAACAAAACATCCAAGACGAACACCAAACATAAACATTACCAGCTCCTACACTGAATCATTACAAAACATTTACTATGTAACAATTAAATGAGAAGTTTAAAACTTTTTTTGTCTGTAAAAAGTGTAGTAGTGATGGCTGAGCAAGGAGAGACTGTGGAGAGTGAGAGAGAGAGAGACAGGCAGAGAGTGAGACAGTGTGTGACTGACATCTGAAGCGCAACAGTTCATTATGTAGTTAAAGCTGCAGATCAAGTGGTATTGGTGGTGGTGTGACTGTGCATTCATTGTGAGGCAGCCTGATGTTACACCAGGTAGAGAAAAAAAAAACAGGCCGAGGAAAATTGAGCTTGGCAACTTTCCCATCATCAACCAGTCAATTAAGTTGGTTTATTAAGTCTAGAGGAGGGAGGGTGGGAAGAAGAAAAAAAAATCCAAAACATATAGTTTTAAAACCGATAACAGAGCAGAACCTTCAAAGAGCGGCCTGGCCTCGGCTCCGGCACCAACTCTGACGCAAACACACTCGCAATTATGTACCAACATGTGTGAGCAGCAACTGTCTCGAGTTTGGGCTGAATTAGCTCCAAAGTTAGAAATTTACTTCTGAAATTCATGGTGAGCAGGCATTTCCAAAGGCGGTTCGGTGTGAGCTGAGTTCAGGGTCCAATTTGACTAATTTAGCCCAAGAAACCAAGCCTGAGATTTTGAAAATTTGAGCAAAGAGAAAGTTAAGAAACAACAACAACAGAGACTCAAGTCGACAGAGAGAATCGAAAGATAGGTGAATGAATAAATGCAAAAGTTACAAAGTTAACCAGGTTTCTATTACATTAAAGTAAAGTTTTTGTAAGAAGTAAAGAATATCGCATTTTGATAATTGATCTTTTAATTGATGGAGACCTCTGATCCCTCAATAACGTGATGTGCACTTGGAAAAACCTGCAACTTTCTTTCTGACTTGCTAATCTGTCGGCTGTTAGGTGTGTTTCCTTGTACCGACAGGACTAATAAGCAGGTTGTGCTGCAGTAGCCTCCATAATGCGCTACCCGTATGTACGTATCTTGGTCAAACATGACATCTGTTTGGCTTGTCTTGCTTTGACTTATGTCAAGCTGTGACTAATCCCTCCTGTTGCTCTGTATCTGCATGAGAAAGAGGAGACTGCAGTGACGCTTGGACTTTGGGCTCAAGCTGAGGCCTTTGATGTCACGTTTGATGCCCCTGCGTCCTTCACGTTGGTTTTATTGCTTATTCATTAATACTGATTTTTAATTCTTTAGGTTGTCTCCATCGTGCCTTTACAAGTCATATCAATAAACATTTTTTGGAGGTCAGCGGGTGCATGTCTGGGTTCCTCTGGATAGGAACAGAGCGGTGGTTCTGGTTTCAAACACACTGTAACTGCCACAGGAGGCACAGAGAGAGCTTCAGAGGCTGCAGACTCTCCTGTCAGTGAAATAAGGCTGAGGCCATGCAGATAGCCAGCAGGGCTTGTTTCCCCCTGTCAGTGATGAGAGAAGAGCATGAGCAGCGTAAATACAGCACTTCCTCCTTCTCCCCCCTCCTCCTCCTCCTCCTCCTCCTCCTCCTCCTCCTCCTCCTCCTCCTCCTCCTCCTCCTCCTCCTCCTCCTCATGGTTTTCATTCTCAGTAGCACTCTCCTTCCACTCTGTGCGTCTTCTCATCTCCCGGATTCACATCGTACACAACAACATCTTCAAAAAATGACAAGCAACAGTGCTCAGTGTCACGCTGACAGAACCAAACAAGCTAGAATTAATTTTACGTATTTGATGTGGAGCCTGTGCATGCACGCTTTAAATAAAAACTCATCTATGATTACGCTTGACATAATTCTGCTGCAGCGTACTTCAGGAACAAAAAGCACGCAGGACAAAGTAATTACAGTGACCTTACAGATGCAATCAAGAGCGCAGTGTCCTCCAGCAGTTCTGCTCTCTTTGTTCCACGGGGCTCTTCTTAAGCACTTGTGTTTGCTGCTTGTTCTGCAAAACAAACAAAGACGAGCAGAGCTGGAACAGTGATTAGAGAAATCAACAAATCCTCGACAGGACATGAGCGCATGGGCCTCTAGGCCGGATCAGGTTCTTTGGAAAGGGTGAGTCAATGAGGTTAGAGGACGAGAGATGAATGTGAGTAGAGCGGGGGCGGGTGGTGGTGGTGGTGGCGGCGGTGGAGGTAGTGGAGGGTGGGGAGCGGGGACGCTGTGGGACCAGAGGTGTGAACTTCGAGCCGACAGAGCAGCTTCTCTCGATTTAGTTTACCATATCCGTCATGGGAACATCACTTCTATTTTCTTTTCATTACAAGACCAATCTCTTCACAATCCTTCCAAACAACTGTGGAATAACAGCTTATTTGCTCTGTGTGGCCTCGGTGGTAGGTGGGGGGATTGTGGTAGTGTGTTCGGAGGGTCCACAGGATCCTCTTTGTTGCCGGGCTCAGTGAAGGTAGAAACTATAGAAACCATCTTTTCTTTCAATGGAAAACTACATTTCCTCAAAAACAACAACTACAGCCCCTTTGATTTTTTTTTTTACTGCATCTTCACTGATTGGTGAACTCACAGGTTTGACCTTCAACTTCAACTTCATTTTTATTTGTATATCATGAATATACATTATCCTACAAAGCACTTGACAGAGTAAGTTCAAGACCTGACTTTATTACTGAGACATTTGACAGAGCAAGGGCCTGGTGACAGGGCGGAGGAAAAACTCCCTTTAACAGGAAGAAACCACCAACAGAACTGGACTCAGTCTGTGAGGAGAGTGAGACCAGACCATGAATAGGAGTATATAAGTAAAAAATATATATAAATTATAACAGTTGTACCCATAGGTAATGGTGTTCTTGCATATTCACTATCTGTTATGGTAGAAGTAATCAAACAAATACCTAAAGGTCAGTGGTTCCCAACCTTTTTTGGCTTGTGACCCCAATTTGACATCATAAATTTCTGGCGACCCCACGATCACTTTTTATATGCTGCATTTCATTTGAACTCGATTTATAATCAAGAAAGTGAAAGTATAGAATACAGTTGTTTAGGATTGTGTGTGGTGTTTTTAATCATAATTTTAAAAAGAATAATAATTAGTTAACAAAATATTTTCAGTAATTTGGTTTTTATCAATTACTAGCCATTTCAGGCGACCTCATTGACAACACTGCTATAGGAACTATGTCTTTAATAATACTTAAACAACTACTACTACTTATAATAATAATGAAATGCAATTACACAAAGCAAAATGTGTAGAAACTAAGTAAAGTAAATGAATAACTAAAGACATGAATGTGATAACTGTGATTTCAGAGATGTTAAAGATGGAGAGGCTCCGACAGGTGTGGTGGAGATGAAGGTATTGAAGCAGAATAAAAGCTCCACTGACGTACTACTGGATGATCTAAACGTATGAAATCATGATGTAGGCTACGTCTTGGTGGAGTGACGTTCATCAGGAGGAACAGAAAGCGAAAATAGACTATTTTTTGTTTTTGCTGCAAAGCTTCAAAATCCCCGCAGAACAAAACGAGACAGACGTGTTTGCCCAGTTTGAAAACATGAGCAGATGTTTTCCTGTCTCGGTTTATTTGGCCAGACAGGTGAGTGATGCATAATGCCACGGCTTGGCACGCCCGCGCATGGCTCAGCTCTGCGTCCACCTAATTGTCCTTCCCACACGTATAGCCTGGTTCAAATCAGACCTGACAGCGTGTTCAGCAGCAAACACGCAGAAAACACTCTGTTGTTGCATGGGCCTACGTGTGAAACGCTTTGGGGTCTGTTTGGAGTTTCCCTGAGGAGCTGTTTAAGATGTGTTTAACTGTACAGATGGCCCTGGCTTTGAGGCTGGGTGGGGTTGGGTTAGGTGGGTGGGTGGGTGGGTGCTAGTATATCAAAAGGGAGATAAAGCCAGTGATGGACGGTCTAAATTCCTCTGGAAATCTCTTTGTGAGAAGCTGAAGATCCACAGAGAAGAATGTTGGAGATAAGTACGAGGGACGGGACAGTGCAGGTCATATCTTTGCTGATACACACTACACATCATCCAAAAGCTGCTTTTGTCCAGCGAGTGTGGTCTGAGAAATTGTCAATAAATCAACGCTAGTTAGTGTTGTGGAGGATGTGGAACAAAGGTTACGTATGTATGTATGTATGGGCTGTGTGTGTGCATGTGTTTGTGTGTGCTGTGTGATACCTTATAGGAGCCCTAGCTGTGTTATATATGTGTGGTACATCTCTGCCAGTAAGGAGTCCTTGAGATAGTTTCCTGCCATAATAGCATGTGTGAAAAAGAAGAACATGAACGGCTCATTTTCAAAATCACGTTAACACCAGAGTGGAACTGGAAAATGTCTGTTTTTGAAAAATAAATCCAGGGCTTATCTTATGAGTGCATCAAAGGGACGTTTCGAACATTATATTGGCAATTATTGTCTGCGGACTGTGGTGCTATCCAGCTATTCAGTCTGTTTTTTTTTTGTTTTTTTTTTAACAGCCAGACACACAGTACACTAGAGTTGTGTTTTTTTTCCTTCTTCGCCTTCTTCTTTTTTTTTTTTTTTTGGTCTGGGCTTAGCTTTTAATGTAACTGCAATCAACCACAACAAGATTTTTGAGGCCCAGCATTCATCCCTCAGAAATCCCACCAAACGTGAGTAGTATTGGAATTCCGGAGCGCCATGCCAACCGTGAAGCCTCCCTGCCTCTCGCAAGCGCTGCACGGAGGGGCAATTTTCCTCCAGCTGAACTTCCCAAAGCTGCCTCACCTGGAATCAATCTGTAACACAATCGAAGGGTCCCCGACTTGAAAGCCCATTCCTTCCCTTTGATAGTCTAGTCTCTTCTTTTGGTAGTAGCCTGCACGGCGCTGGAAACAGGCCTTTTGTAATCTGCAGATACAAAAGAAGCCAGGGATTGGGACGAGTATCCACCCATCAAAGTGTATTATGCAAATAATCGAGAAACAAAGCTCAGATACTGTTCTGTTTTTTTCTTGCTGGAAATTGGGCTGGTGTTTGGAAATTTTAAGTGCTGTTGTCATCCACTGTTTTCTTCTGGCTTTGTGCTGTGTTTTCTTCTTCCCCTTTTTTTACCTTTGATACAACCGCCTCTGGAATAACAAGACACAGCGTGGATGTACTGTACTGTAGCCTGTATACCGACGTCTGGACAACTCTTTGATAACCTCTCGGCGACAGGTGTGACAGGAGCGTTGAGCTCAGACAGTAGCTCTGAAATTTACCTCACCAGTGTTTTCACAGTTCCTCCAAATGGCAATTAAAGTTTAATAGCTGTCCGTTTAGGGCTCCTGGGAAATTTACTCTTGAGTCAACATGCCAAGCCTTATTTCCTTCTTTAATGTCTTCTTCTGGAAGTAAAAGCTCCTTCAAGCAACAACTGTCCTATATAGGCCTCTCCTCCTCAACCATGTTGTTCGTGTTTTAGTGTTTTAACTAAGGAATAAAATGGACCTGATAGAGTAGCCCAAGTAAGACTCACCAGAATCCACTTCTTTCTCGGACGCCGAAAGAAAGAAGAAAAAAAAAGAAAGGTTATTTTTGTGCACAGTCCTTTAAATAGGTTATTTACTTGCTCATACATGTGATTTCAATTGAGTAATTAGCTGCAATTGAATCAGCGGCGGAGGAGCGGAGAGTATGGATGTAAAGCATGAAATGAAAAGGACATTTGTTCAGGGAGCCCTCGCTCCACACAGTCACAGGCCCTAACTTTGACAGTCAGTAAGTCACAAGCTGATGTCGACACTCGGCCAACAGTCTGCCCTTTGCTGCACTAAAGAGACTGAAGTCCGGCCAAGTTGTGCACGCTTCTGCTGATTCTATAATCAGTTTATTATCCGCCTTTCATGTCCCTTATTCTGAGTTCTTCCTTTTTTTCCCCCTCCTTCCCTCCCCGACGACATTCGTTTCATACCTAAAGATTTCATTTTGGAGATTGGTTTGAACTCTGGTTAAACCTCTGCTTTGCAACAATCAGCAGTGTCATCTAAATTTAGTCTTAATTTGAAATGACATGGACAAAATGTTTTTATTGTTGAAAAAGGAACAGAGTGCAGTGTCCCATTATGGTTGGGTTGTTGTGGTGTCCTTGATATTTTTTTTTTTTTTTTTGCACATGTAAGCTTCATATCCTGAATTCAGTAACCTGGATAAGTCCTTGTTCCAAACATGTAGGTGCCACTATAAGTACTCAAGCAGTAAGGACATCGCAACAGCACGACTGACGAGATGTTTCCTCAACTCAAATAAAAAGATAAAAAGTTTTACAGCTAAAATAAAAGAATTAAAAGAAACATCAACTCTGGGTTGTGTCTCATCAAGTCCTGTCAAACAGAACAACAGGCGAATGACAAACATAATTTCTCATTTGTGACTCAACAGGCCAGACAATCTGACTCACAGTGAGAAGATCGCAGGTGTTAGTAACGACATGAAGCCAACACCAATAACACCGGCTCCCTGAAACTGAAGCAGCCGAACTGACCTCATCCATTGTCGAAAAACGTCTTAACTTTAGTTCGTTGTTCCTGCAGCACAACTGACACAAACATCTTCATGTGCGTCATATGGTTGAGTTAGACTTGGATAACAGAGCATATGATAAAATGTTTGCATTACAAAATCCTGCCAGAGCATCTGTTTAGCTCCTTTATTCTGTGCTGTGTGTGTGTGTGTTTTCTTCTTTCTCCCTTTTTGTCCTCAGGCACTTCAGACTCTTTCATTTATCTTTTCCTTCCTCTGCCCTCTCAGACCGGTCACCTCTCCCTTTCAGTCAGCGGATGCAATATTATACTAAAGCAAATTGATTTGTCTTGCTTTTTCCTGCACGCCTTCAGTTTGATCTAATCAATTTGCTGACATTGTTTAAGTTCAGTTCGACTGTTCAAGCCTTTATTTTCATGCATTTAAAAGCCAAACTCGTCCTTAGCGAACATCGCTGCGTGTGTGCAATGAGCTCAGTTATTATAAACTGTGGCTGCGTTGCATATGAACTCTGCGTACTGTTGCACTGCATCAGCAAGCACACAGTAAAAAATGGAAAGGTCTCATGAGGCTGACAGACGGCTTTAATCACCTGGTCAAAATAGTAAAGACAGCAGATCTCAGTGTTTGTCTGAACAGACTCGGGGCAGAGCGATCCAAGGTTCTGCTCTCCACTTCTGAGATCAGACTCCTTCATGTTTGACTTGCACGACCCCAGCCTCAGTAAACAACACATGCAGCTTTAATTGGAATCACTTGGTCACCCCGAAGCAGGATGAACAGGGCTTTGTTGCCGGCATGACAGCTCCCAGAACCTGACATACATATCTCCAAGGAGGTGGCTGCTGGACCGCAGCAACGGTATGAATGTCCCCGCTCCTCCAGAAACCTTCACTTCGAGCCAGGGGATCTGCTGCTACCGCTACGATAATGATACTGAAAAACTGATCAATTCATTGTTTAAATTAACCAATATTCCTAATGGAGCCAGTGTGTGAAAACCCAGAGAAGAAGGAAAAGGAAACCTGGGTAACACATTTCTATAACTAGCTCTACAGATGTTTGTGATTTACAAAAAAACTTACTTAAATTACTTAACTTGGATTTTTTTCCCTCTGTTTCTGCACTAAACTGATGCACAGTCAGAAGACAACAGAGAGTAAACAGGTATAAATGTTACAATGTGTTGCAATGTGATGAAACCCTGTTAAGTGTGACAGCGCAGACACTGGATGTGATGCATGAGAACAAAATAACATGTTAAAACTAAATCAGCTCCTCCTGTGGCTCTGAGGCTTCTCTAATTTCTCCTTCTGTGTAAACATTTGATTTCATTTATGAAACACACACACACACAAAAACATATGAAAACGTGTTATTAGCAAAGTGATTGGTTGTTGTAGCTCATGACTGGCGTTCACATGTTCTCACGCCTCAGCTCAGCAGCACCTGTTGCTCTTCACTGCATCACATCACAGCTGTTACCTGCACGCTACTGAAACACCAGAATAAACCATCACATGTGAATATTATAAAACTAACTTTGTAATTAATAGTGTTTTGGAGCAGAGTATTTCAATTATTCCTGATGCAAGCATATGTGAGAGGGGTAGGAATCACCAGAGGCCCCACGATACGATAATATCACGATATCCAAGCCATGATAATGATATTATTGCGATTTTAAATAATTCGGAACATTTTGAGTATTGCAATTACATATTTATTTAAAAACTTAGTCAACATCTGTTTTATCTAATGAGATAAAGTTCAGAGTCTGCTCATCTCATCTAAAGGGGAACTATGCAAGTTTAAATCTTTAATTACATCATACTTTACTTCTATATTCCTGTTTTAGCTGATCCGTAGACCCTTATCTTAATAATATTAATCAAAAAAGACTAAATATATATAATTATTAAGGTTTTTGTGGCTGGCTTTTATTATATTGTTTTATGTTTGGCGCATCCTGCTTTTTTTTTGTGTCCTGACTTGTTTCTTGTGTCTCTGACCTTTTGACTTATCTTGTTCCGGTCGAGACCTGTCATAAACAAGAGATTACAGATCATGGGGCATTTTTGTGTTGTGGCGACACCGAGGCGAGAGCCGGGACACCGGGTCGGAGGCGCTGATCTTGTAAGGTTAGTTTTTGGCCAAGAGAGGCTATAAGTGGAAGGCCGAGAGCCTCCATTCTCCCTGTCACAAGTCATTTAACCACCATAATTACTCCAAAGCTGTTTAACTGAGGTAAAAATCTTGCATAGTTCCTCTTTAAAGCATTTTTATTCTTCTGAAATGGGATTATCAAACAGACAGATTGACCAACACAGTCATAAGAACTACTCTAGTATTCTAGTATCAAAAACTTAAATATATATTCAGAGGTGGGTAGATAACGTGCTACATTTACTGCGTTAGTAACTTTTTGAATAAATTGTACTTCTAAGAGTATTTCAATGCAGCATACTTGTTACTTTTACTTGAGTATATTTGTGAAGAAGAAGGGGTACTTTTACTCCATTACATTGAGCTGCATTCCGGTCACTACTCGCTACTTCTTATCGATCCAGTGCGCAATCTGTTTGTTTATGTTTTGATGGAGATACTTCCAACAGAGGCTCTGTCACATGACTGCGTTTCACCAATCAAATGTAACCACTAGCGACGTTTGCCTCATTTAACACACACACAAACACACACACACACACACACACACACACACACACACAAAGAGTTTATGGACAGTTCATAGACCTCTGTATGCAAGGCCTATGTAAGTTACTGTGGCTGAATTTGTCTTAATTTATGTTACTTTGTAAAAATGTCATTTAGGCTATTGTCTTAGTTGTTAAATGTTGTTCTTTGGCAATATCTGAACTTTTTCATTGCTATTTTATATTTTTGTGTATTTGATTAGACCTACGTTCATGCACTGATCATTAAACGAACAAATCAGAGATTACTCTGCAGTTACTCAGTACTTGAGTAGCTTTTTCATCAAGTACTTTCTTACTCTTACTCAAGTAAATGTTTGAATGCATACTTTTTACTTTTAAACATTCAAACAGTAACATTATTCTAAAGTAAATATACTCTTACTTGAGTTAGTTTTTGGCTACTCTACCCACCTCTGTATATATTATGCAATTTATATATAAAAGGTCAATACTTGGTGCACGTGAATTGGCCACAAAAATACTGTGATACTATTCTGTGTTGATTTTTGCCTCAACTCAAACATATAATGGACACACAGCAGCGAACTAAAACATGTATATGAAAGCGTTATGTTTGCCACGTTGATCATGTGTTCACGAGGAACAAACGAAACCAAACAGGGAAATAAATTTTGCGCCAGTTACTGTCCTTCCTGTTCATGTGTCATATAAAAAACATCACACGCACAAACACTGACACATGGTATGGTACAGAGGAAGAGGGGAGGGTGGGGGGGCAGCGAGGATGACGGATGTATAGATCAATGAATAAAATGTCTGTTTTTCAGTCTTTGGCTCTTTTAAATGCTTCTTATTAATTAATTGAATATTTGGATCCAGTTGTCAGTGAAGACAGCAACAAGAGGAAAGGCCTCAGGACTTCATAACTGCTCAACAACAATCAGACAGTACGCTGTATGTGTAGTCAGAAATAGTCACCATTCATTCTTGTATGATTCCTCAAACTTCCTTAAGTGAATAAATGACCATCTGAAGAAAGGAGCATCTGCGTCTGTGCGCATGTCTTCTCAAATTAAATAAAGAACATGACTCTGATTAAGATAATGTTGAAAGGACTTTCTTTTTTTCCTCTCGCGCAGCTTCCAGGACATTCCAGGGTATTAGTCGAGTGAGAGGGCTCTCTGTTTTCTCTCGGCGCTGACCTTTGCCAAAAAAGGTCAGTGGGGTTTTAACGCTGGTCATCGATGTTGTTTCGCTCTCAGTAGCTCAACAATGCACAAACACCAGCCCTTGTCACAGGAGAGTTACGGCCCCAGCAGAAGCACTCAGCTGAGGGGCCGAACCCGGAGACATGAACGGCACTTACTGGATGTTAGTTTCTTAAGTTTTTAGTAATTTGATCTTTGCATTACTCAAACACACACACACACTGGCACACTTTGTGAACTTGTGGCTCAGTCAGAGCTCTCATCTGCTCTTTAAACACTGAGAAAGTTTGTATTATTTCTAATTGGACAATCCCCGAGGAGGACCGCTCTGTGCAGGGCCCTCAGATCGTCTATATCGGCTATAGGAAAACGCAGAAAAACCATCAGTCTGAAGCATTTAGTGCTGCAGCCTGGAAGTTATAGTTCACTCTGTGTGTGATATAAGATGAAGACGAAACATACACATTTCAGCTGACACAAGGATTTCCTGAAGCCGCCGTAAGCAGAGGTTTTGAACTGACGTTTTTATGAGACAGAGTAATCTCAAGGACTCTAACTATTTGGAGATATGAGCCTCAAACCCCTTACTGCTATGGAGTTTATATGAAGAAAGAGGAGGAGGAGTGGTCGTCCGTACTGTTCTTCCCTGGTTTATCTGACTTTTCTTATCCTTATTGTAATTCCTGATTGTGAACAACAGCATGTAGATGTCAAAGACACTGGGTTTCATTTATTTATAAGGCTAAAAAGGCGTTTTACTCCCTCACATCGCTTCACTGCCCTCTTTAAATATGAGCTCCTATCACGCACGGTCAGGTGACTGGATCACTCTGCTGTTTCTCAGTGAACTTGCCAGATTTAGTTTTTCTTATTATGTAAAACTTGTAGAAAACTTTAAAACTTTATTAACTTTTTATCCTTCAGGTAGTTTAAATGGGAACTATGTAAGTCTGGTCTCTTTTTCTCTGTTTTAGTTGCTTTTTTTCCTGCAGAGTTCCCCCTTCAGTTTCAAAGTCGGCAAGAAGGCAATCCATAGAGCAGTGTCTACTGAGGTGGGTAATGTTAATAAGCATTTATGGATTATGGGCCGTGTTGGTGTCGTAGTGCCGTAAAGCAGCCCATGTTGGTTGGTGTTCAGCCAAGAGACGCTAGGTGGAAGGCAGAGAGCCTCCATTCTCCCTGGAACAAGTCATTTAACCATCACAATTACTCCCAAACTGTTTAATTGAGGTAAAAATCTTGCATAGTTCCTCTTTAAATCTTACAGTACATCACACTTTACTTCCATATATTCCTGTTTTAGCTGATCTGTAGACCCTTATCTTACCTAATAATAATAATCAAAAATTGTTAAGACTGAATGTATATTCTTAAGGTTTTTGTGGCTGGCTTTTATGATTGTTTTATGTTTGGCACTTCCCGCTTTTTTCTGTGTCCTGACTTGTTTCTTGTGTCTCTGACCTTTTTGACCTATCTATTGTTCGGCCTCATTCTAATGAATGAATTAACGGATAGATGTGAAACCATTGCCGCCATCATGCAGAAGAAACCACATCCATTCATGTACATGCAGACCATCCTGTGTCCTGTGGCAGAGTCTATGGTCCATGGCTGCTTGTCCCCTGCTGCCTGCTTCCTGGGATCAAACACTCTTAAGGCTCATGTAGCTACACATGATACAAATGCTTAATAACCAGAGAAGCTTTGGACTTCACCGATATCAGGTAATACAAACGTTTCTCTCATGAAGCTACATCTTTTAATTATCTGGCCAAAACAAAACAATACAAACTGAGTAAAATAAAATTCAGTGTGGCTATTCCTTGACATCTGTGCACATGTTGAGCAGCAGCCCTGCCCTTTGACCCCCTCACTGAGCATCCCACATGCTGCTGCGGCCCTCTGCTCTGGAGTCTCGGTGATGTCCGGCGGCCCGAGTTCGTAGGTCACAGCGATGACAGCGAGCACCTTGCTGCGAGACTCCTATCTGCCCACTAAAATAAACATAGGAGGGTCTGCTGCAGCCCTCCCACTGCAGCCCCCCTGTCCAGCTCTGACTGAGGCTTTGAGATTAAAACACTAAGGATGCACAGGATCCTGCCTCCTCTAATCAAAATAGTGTCGGGGTCAAAGGTGGAGTCGGGAGATCACAGCCAACTTTTATCCCAGCGACATTGTTCCAGAGAATGGGGCTTTGCTCCGGTGGAGGGAGAGTCTCGGCTGTTTTCCTTTCCTCGACTCCTGTTTGAGAAGCTTTTCACCACCACCACCTGTTTGTATTCCTCTTTCTGTTTTCTGCCAGTGTGAAGGAGCTGAATATGCATGTGAAGCGACCGTCCTTATCTGTCACTGTCTTAGAAAATAATTTTATGCAATAAAATCTATGTCATTGTCAAATGCTACAGCAGATCTGTAACACTGTCGCTGTCCTGACACTTATCATACATCTCAATCCATCAGAGGAGCTGCACCAGGAACTTATAAACACAATTATATCTCAGGAGAAATGTACTCTCATTAAGTCCCCATCACATTGAACTTATGATACAGCAACTTGATAAAGGATAAGGCACCTGAGCAGTGACAAAGGAGGTCAAAAGTAAGGTTTATGTTTGGCAAAGGTGTGTCTTAGATATGCACAAGAGAAATAATTCTTAGTCTTTACATGTTATGTTTACATATAAAACACAGGACAATATATAAGTTGTGTTATTTCTTCAGTTGTGTTATGACTTTATGACACTATCTCGTCTTTTTCTTCCATTGGTGTACCATAAGTTTCAGCTAATTGAGACACTGCTGCCCTATGTTTTGTAGTAGTTTGCTCAATATAACATTAAACTTATAGCAGTGACTCTACTCTCTGACCGGGTTATCACTTTTACCGGCTGTATCCCAATTAGAAAGAACATCTCTGTGTTTCTTTTTTGTCTCTTCGGGACAAGATCCTCAGGCTCTCAAATAAAATGGCTGGCAGCCATAGCAACACTGTCTCCTACAAAATAAAAGTCCCAAAACGAGTACTTGGATTACATTCACCTGCAATTTATATTTGAATCCCGAAAGCGTGACCTCCTAAACATCCTGATACTGCACTGAGGTCACAGAGGAGCTGCTCATCTGAAGGGTTTGGGTCGGTCCTGGGACACAGTGTTGAGTTCACACTGCTAAAACATTTAGTTACAGTAGATAAAAGTTGTGGTGTTCATTTAATACTCAGAAATTCAACATGTCTGTCACAAGTTGAGTTAAATAAAGAGTCAGAAAATTACTAGTTATGCACTCCAGATCAAGATACATGTAGCTCTACTTAATTTAGTAAAATTATTTGACATCAGACAAAAAAAAATACGATACAGACCAATATAGTGTAGTATAACAAAAAACTATGCTGCTTTAAAAAATGGGATATTGTTTTTTTTTTCTGTGTAAAAGTATTACAGATATCATTAAATCTTGAAATCAGTGGTTAATCCTAATCCAAACACTCCTTTATATGACTACACTGTTATAAACCAATAAGGATTGTGATATAATAAGCTATTTGCTATTGAAACAAATCAGTTGGGGAAACCTCATAAAGCCAGGCCAGATACATTATGGTTTCATATCAGCTTTCATTTTTGAGTTTCATGGTGGGGCTCTGAAATTTTAGTAACAAGGTTGAGGTTAGTTTGAGACCTTGAAGATATTGAGCTTTGTGCTTTGTCTAAATTGGAGACAGTTGGCCTCGGGTCAATGTCATCTTTAAAGAATTAATAAAACTTTAACTTCTCTTTCCTTTGGCAGCTGCGACGCTTCAGTGGTTTTCCAGACTGTAACTGTAACTGGACTGCAAGTGCGATCCTGGGTTTAACACACACACGGACTTCCCAACAACGAAACTCTACACATTTATAGCGTGCAATTGAAAAGAAAAAGATAAGAATATGCACAAACTGCACAACAAAAACTGCACAACAAAAACAGAGCCAATGAACCGAGAAAAAAATAAAAAGCTGACAGCATCAAGCAACACTTCAGCATCTGGACATTTACAAAGACGGGGTTGGCGGTAGAGAGGGAGGGAGGGAGGGAGGGAGAAAACAAATTGCTGGACATTTGTGTAATTTATTCAGAAGACAGTGCCCTGTAGATTGCAGCCTGCAACCTATTTGCACAGCATTATCTCTCAGAAGTGGTTGGAGCTGGGTGAGGTGCCAGTGCGGCATTTCTGAAGTCTCCTCATACTGGTACACATTAGTATCACATGTCTCCACTGCTTGTTTTTTAACTCGCCATAGTGGAACTTCAAATGTGCACCAGTTCAGCTGGAGTGGAAAGAAACATTTGCGGCACATTTGACACCGAGATGTAATAAAAACATATTTTCAATGTATGTTTTCCACACACACGCACACTAAAAAATGAAAAGATTTACAGAAAAAGTAATATTTCTCGGCATCAATCCGAATGACAGCTTTGTTCTTTTCTTTCGGGAGTTGGCCACTGATTTGTGGGTCGACACAGAAGTCGTCCCTTGGTCTGACACAGTATACGTACAGTAGCAAGGTTTTGAAATACTGCCATCACGTTTGTTTTGCTGTCAGCTGCGTAATCACCGCGTTCAAGCGTCATTATCCTCGGTGGAGCCCCACGGACATGTTTGCGGATTCGGTTTCCAGAGACTGTGAGTCCAAGTGAAGACCTCACAGCCCAGTGAAACCAGTAGAGTTGAGTTTAGGAGCTAAATTATAGGTAGGAGAAGACAACAGGAAGGATAACCAGTGGGTGAAGCAGCAATCTGATTATGGTGACAATTTTTCTGTTTCTCATGTTGCTTTTGGCTGTTTGAATATGTTTTTAGAGACAGCACCAACCAGCAGATCTTTTCCACATCATGGGAATCTGCTGAGTTTAACATGAGCCTGGTGTAAAAGGTTGATTTATATCAATCACTCTCTCTCTCTCTGTGTCTCTTTCAGATTTTAAAAAACAGAGCTTGGTCATGAAGTTTTCTCCTTTTCCTTTTCTACCAACTTCTCAAAACCCGACCGGAGACAGTTGAAGCCTTCAGTGCAGAAACACACCCTCTAGCAGTGGGAGCTCCCTGAATGCTGAATGAAACTACACAGTTTGATCAGTAATATCTTCCAGAGGTTATCTGATTGCAGGAATCTGCAGTCAGCCAACTCCAACTTTAACCTTTCTCTACTCAGAAATACATGAACACACACACACACACACACACACACACACACACACTCACACACTCACTCATCCTGTATAGCGTGCTGTGTGGGTCAGCTGGGTGTGCTCTGAATTTGATGAAGCAGGATAATTCTCTCAACTGATCATATCAGTAAAAAAGGAGGAATCCCAAGATCAACACCAGATTCTGGAGGTAGTCACATATGGGAAACATTTTTCCAGATCCTAATAAACTTTCATCCGTGAATTTTGTGCATGTTGAACGGGGCCCGGTCACCGTCTCTCTCCAGCGGGGGCCGGCCGAGTTCTGCACAGGCGGAGAAATCAAGGTGTTTTTTAAAGACGGCAGATGGAAAATAACCTTGAATTGAATCCACCACTTTGAACACATACATAGAAACGAAAACACAGAAAACCGACTTCAACGCAAGTGGATCAACGATTGTTAGGATAAAAAAAACTGTGATCTGATTCCTGTTTATATCACTGGGATACTTGAAGCACTTTTGGGGAATCAGACCCACGAAGCTCATGCAGCAGAAACACCGAGGTCTCCTGGGAGTTTACCTGTTCTATCTTTGAACCTGACATGAGGTGCCAGATGTTTAAAAGCCCCTCCACGGGAAGTCCAGCAGATGTTCCACTGGCACTGAAGCACAAGTGGAGGTGCAGGCTATTTTCTGCAGCTGACTGTGTATGCCAAAATTATACACAGACCCAAACTCTTATCAAGAACGAAGTGAGAACAGATTATTTTTCTACTTTTACCCCCTTGAACCCCCTCCTTTTTATTTTATTAAATTCAAGATAAGTGCAACCAATTTTAGCCTTTCCCTCTTTCTTCATTTAATTTGCTCAGAAAAACTGCTGATGCACTGCAGTCCCCCGCTCATGTGAAAACAATTTCAGCGGCACATAAAAATCTGCAGCGGAGCTTCAAACAGTCCAGAGGCTCCGCTCATCCTCCAGCAGGAGACACACACAGATCGGCCGTAGATATGTAAAAAAAAAAAAAAAAAGCAAAAGCTGCAGGTGTGTGAGCGCCGTCCACCCGGCTCTCAGCAGAGGAAACGCTTTCACACAACCTGACTCACACATGAGCGAAGAAACAGAGAGATGATGCAACAGGCTGAAGGAAACATGATCTACATCGCTATTGGTCGACCACACAGCAGCAGTGCAGGCCTTCAAATTAAAACACAGTCACAACCAGCTCATGTGCAGAGGGAAAAGTGTGATTTACTTCTGACACATTAACCGGACTGACTGCATTACTAAGTTGTTGCCTATAAACTGGCATGTTGAGTTTATAGAAACCATGCAATGTGTGAGACCGTGAAGTACACACACATCCTGACCTTCACTGTCCTCAGCTCGTTTCTTCACTGCAGACTTCTCCTCTTTGTTTACAGCAGCTGAAAAAGACTGGAGACAAAACACAAAGGAGAGGGTTGAAAATCACTGTCTGTCGACACAAATTACAGTAAATACATTTCTGTTTGTGGCCAGTGTGTTTATTAAAAAAAAAAAAAAAAAAAAACCTGATAGATTAAGTTATTATAACAATTTGTTGCTTTACTCTGTAATTTGTTTTTGGCTTAACCAACCACCAAATTATCAAGTTAAGGCTGCAAATACACAAAAGTGGCGAAGCGTCTCATTTTAAAAGAAAGCCCGCCCCTCAAATAAACAGAATAATAAACAATGACAATAAAAATGAAATTTAATAAATACTGAGCGTCTATGGCCTTCTCTCTTTAACACTGTCACTTTAGGATTATTTCAGCGTGTTAGCATGCACAATAAAAGTCACATTCACGTATCTGTGTTTCATTTTGTGAATAACAGCATTTATGTGATCTATTGTTCGTCGAATCAAAGAGCATTTAACAACATTTGAGCATCTGCGTAAAATTTCGTCACACAGCGTGTTATCACCGCCCTTTGAAGCGAAGCCACGCTGAGCTCTCATACTCATACAGAAGCAAAGTTCAGAGTTAAACTGGGTGACACCAGTACAACCATACAGGCTGCAGGGCATCAATACGACTGTATTTTATCTAATATGTGAAGTAACCTGAGATTAATTAGATTTCTACACCATAACAGGTGTGTAAGTGTGTCAGTTTCAGGAATATGGAAAGTAATAAAAACACAGCAATTTATAAAACACTGGTTCATGCTGCCTTAATAATGTGACTTAACCTTGAATTATTGTACAGTAATCGTCATGTAAAACTGTCTGAACCTGAGAAATCACCTCCCATAAACTGACGTGTGACGTTTGACAGATTTGCCTGTTAATCATATTTTCATTGTTTGAAGATTGTGTTTCCTAGTTGCTGTAGATTCCTCACAGCTGTGGCAACATGTGTGGCTGCTCCAGCTTAATTTCTGTTAGTTTTACAGTGAGCAGCGTCTGGGCAGCGATAGCCTTCATCATGTTAAACCTCATTACTGTTTTGTTTTTTAAATCAGAGGAATCATCGTGTATTAAAAATGTATTTTCACTGTGCTGGATTTCTATTACCAAACAAAACAAAGCGTCAATAATGGAGTGTAATGTTAACACAATGCATGCTGGGAAATCTGTTGTAGTCGTACACTCGTTCATCTCATTATTTCCGACAACTTTGAACTGAAAATGTAACTTATTAGTCGATTCTTCTCTAATTCTTGTTGCCTATGTTATTTTACATGCGGAAACCTCTGAACCTGATTTGCATGTGAGGGTATAAAATTTCATTTAGCATTGGCATCTGCAGCACAACGACCTCAGCACAATAATCACTGTGGTATTTCTTTTGTTCGAATTCACCACATGAGGAAGTCTGTGAAGCATATTGAGGTCCATGTCTTGTTTGTTCTCAGCGTGTCATTAAATCTGAGAATCAGGAGCCTTGACTCAAACATCACAGCTTCTCCCTCCAACGCAGTCCTCTGCAACTTTACTCATGGCTTTGAAAAAGTGAAGAGAATAATCGGAGAAACACGAGATAGGAAAACTACAGTGACACAAGAGGTCAGAGTGTAGCAAGAAGTAAGATTGCATGTATATAAATAATATTAAATGCGCGGCTACACCCTCACTCTGCCTGGTAAACACTAAACTTTCTTCATTGCGAAAGGAAAATGTTTCCAAATGTTTGCATTACGACCACTGAAAATGAACTGGTGCTGAGGGAGTCCAGTCGCCATCAAAGGGTCCAGCACACCACTGGTGCGGCACTGTTGTCCCACACCGAACGCGCTGTAAGAGGATGTGACAGCGGAGTAAATCCTCGTTTCGGTCCAGACACTCTGCAGATATTTACGTGCCACGGAGATGAAAACACACGAGCAGAAAACTGAGCTCATTCTGTAAAAAAAAAGAGACAAGAACGTGGCTGGCTCGGACTAATTACAGATGTTTTGCCCGCGGGCAGGAGTCAGGTATAGTGCTGTAGTGCATGATGGCTCAAAACATTCCTCCGCGCTGACACGGTCAGTGCCACCGAAATGTTATTCCAATCATATGTTCGTGAACGTCTGCTGCTCCATGTGATGGGACACTGTGCTGTTTGTGCTTCATAAACAAATCTTTGTCCTACACACACATACAGTACATACACATACACACATGGCGTATGATCTCCAGTATGTTAAGAAAGCGTGTGGGGTTTTCGTACACTGAGATTCCCCAAACAAGCCCTGCGAAGATGGAATGTCTCTTTTATGTGAAATTAAATAAGATCAGCTTGTGGGCCTCTCTCCTTCCTGTTCCGCTTTCCGTTTTATGTTCATTTCCATTCCCAAACAAAGCCGTCTCTCCACGGTGTATTAATGCCCATCAAAGGCCTCAATCAAGTTGCCTCGTTGCCACAGGCGAAAGTCAAACTGGAGAGGGGCTAAAGTTTAATGTTGCCAGTGCGAGCGAGGATGTGGGCTCATGTCTCCTCCGTGCCCTTGTGTTTTCTTTTAACCCCCCACATTCACAAATATCTTGTGTTAGTCTGGTTAGGGGAATCTGAAAACAGCACTAAAACGAGCCGTTTCAGGGTCACTGACAGTGACAACAGTCTGACTCATTGTGCCATAAGGACAATGGCTTCATGTATTTCACTGAGAGGGCGGAACATCCAGAAAATAAAACATAATTACACAGGGCTTCCTAAAAAATTAGTCAAGGCCTCGAGTCAATAGGCTCTTAGTTTGGAAGTATCCGGCGATGAGAAATATTTAAGAAGAGGCTGACGACTGTCTGCTGACATTTTCTCTTCCTGAGTGGAATATTGTGCTTTGTTTCAGTCTCAATTAAACTTTCCCTCAAACTTATCAACCCTATTTATTATGGTTAGTATAAAAAATATATATTACTACATGTAGTGTATGGAATAACATGGAAGGTTATATAGATCTTCATTGCCAAAATACTGAATATTGTGGATAATTTATTTATACAGAAATGCCATGTTTGTATTTCTGCTGCCAGTGATGGACACATAATGGTGTATATATATACTGTATTTATATATGGTACATTTCAATAAAACATATGTTGGATTTCATCAACTTATTGCTTTAGTATCAAGGGGCGGCCGTCGGGTCATTGTTATAAACTGACAGACATGAGAATAAAAGCCTGCAGCATGATAAATAAAAACTTTATTTGATTCCGTATCAGTACAGTCAGTGAGTTTAAATATCTCACTCCTGCCGTCAGCGGTGACGTCGTTCTGGAGGAATTTGGCTAAATATTGTATTTCACGAAGACAGAAGCCACTTATGTTTCTGGAAGTAAAATATAATGCCTGGAATTTTTTTTTCTTCTTCCTTTGTGTGTGTGTGTGTGTGCATGAATGCATTTAGTGTGATGTCTGTGTGTATATGTGTGTGTGTGTGTTTTAATGCTCACTTATTCGCTGCAGGTGGGCCTGCTGTTAAGAGGAAGCTTTCACCCTCTGTGCCAGAAAACTGACAAGTAAATAACTTTTCAATAGTCGGGAACACACAACCTCACGTTCTCACTATGACCGTCCTGCAGTGTAAAAAAAAAAATACACACACACACACACAAAAAACAACAAAGGGGAAAAGAAAGAAAAGCATGGTTCTTATAATAAAGCAATTGCAGCTGGTAAGAACCGGGGACACTTTTCTCATCGCGCTTGTGGCCGAAGCTCGAACCACGACCATCTAAACATGCCGATGGAAATATAAAACACACTATATTCCATCTTTATTTACAGCGGTTAGAGACTTCCTGGACCTACAGTAGAGATAAAAAAACAAAAAGACAATGCTCAGGCTCATAGAGTGTGCTTTGTGATGAATCCCACACACATACAGTTACCAGCTAAGCCTATATATACACACTTCATAGTTCATTATTGATTGGAGTTGTAAGAAATGACAAACACAAACCACACGGCCGGCCGTCAGTGAGGATTATGACATCGCAAGGTCAGTACCTCACATACAGTACAGTACGTATATACACTGACTGCTGAGAAGAGCTCAGACAGAAGTATACTGTTCCAGCAGGTTGAAAATTCGGCTAAGTGATCATTAAGTCTGGTTCACTGGCATGAAGCGTGCTGCTGACATACGGAGAAACGCTTCAAAGTAATTAGATATTTGTTCCGACTGTATTAGATGAAACCTTAACTGTCGTAAAGTCAATTTATCTCTTCCCTCCCCCCCCCAGAGAGACGGTCAGTTTTCAGCTTGAGCGTGAGCCAGGCTTCTCGGAGCATGAACATTACATCAGACGTAGAAGTATGGACACCTTTCAGCCTGATGGACTTAATTTGAAATGCAGTCATGTAAAATGGAGCGGATTCTTTTCTTTTTCTTCCCTCCACCCCCAACCTCTCACACGCATGTACTGGTATATATGTGCATGTGTCCACCATGTGTGCATATTCGCTGTATGAATATGTTTGTACACTATGCACACACATTGTATGGCCTATGGTGTCACTTTGTATATGTGAGTGGGAGTGGGAGTCCAGCTCAGCCAACACTAGTTATTTAGAATTAAAAGATTATTAACACCTGAAAGATTATTTATAATAGATCTCCAAGGACTGTTGCGCTATGCACTGTATAAAGAAAGATAGTGTCATAATTTAACTTTCTCTTTTAAATATAATGAATAACAAATAATAAACAGATGATAATAAATCAATATAATCGTCCTGTTATAAATTATGGGTCAATTTCTAATGCTAATATAGTGCAGTGCATGTGTTTTTCATTCATCCCACTATTTCAACATGAGAGTAAGAGATTCTGAAATATGTGCCAATTTCATGTCACCAATGTGAAACCATATGTAGCTAAGAACAATGATCAAAACATGGAAACTGGACTGAAATATGAGGGAACAATCCACAAGAAAACTGACAAATAAAACAAATAAATTGCACTGCATTTAATTAAATTGCATTTTAAAAGGCTTATTAAAGAAATGTTTGATTGATAAAAGCAGTGATAGATCACGTAAAACCCTTTATTCCTGACAGGATGTTGATAATGTCAGATTTTATATGTGCAAACTGTGAATACATATTCATATTATATTGTGCAAATGGAAAGTTATTGCAGTGGCATCACACAAGGCCCCTGTAGATGAGTTTAGTGTCTATAATAATAAGGAATCAGATTGATTTTTCGTTCCAGGCTGTTTAACGTTTCCCGTCTCGGCTCTAAACAACTTGCTCCACAGATCAGGTTTGCCTTTCTTAAATGGTTGCACACATGGAAACAGGATTTACAGATACCTCACTTACCTAAAGACAACAGCTGTAGCTGTAAAGCAACACCTTTCCACTCATCTCCCGGAGATTACTACATGTAGGCTGATCACCACTTCAAAACCTGCAAGTCAAGGCTGCATCATGTCCCAAACACAAATCTGTTGGACAAACAGAAACAAGGTGAAAATTAATTTGAATAAATCTTATAATATTTTATATTGAAGTGTTTATTTATTTAAGCTTATCAGACCTGATATTAGCCGTGGCCTCTCCTAAGACCAGGAGACATTAACCAGAAGTAGGTCTAATCGATCTTAAGTGTTTTTAAACAGTTTCATACAGAAACCACAGAGTTGGCTGCAGCAGCACAATCGTCCGACTATGAGCTGCCCTTGATGAACCATTGCGAATGAAGCGTAAAATTGTGCCCTCTCCGCCCCAGTGCCATCACTCATGGGCTATATTCATATCCAAATTGCATTAATGTCATGTGTTAACCCCCCCCCCCAACCCCCTACCACCACCACCTCTCCCCCCCCTCCCACGCCCCTATTTTGCAAAAAAAATCTTTCTCTTTTTTTTCTCCTTGCAGATAATAAGCGACCTAACTCGTTCATGTCATCAGCATAATCACTGGGGAGAGGTCTTGAAAGCCAGGAGCTCTAGTCTAGCGGGTCTCGCATCATCCTCCGAGGAAAAGACGGGTTTGTGTAGCTCTCTCTCAAACCTGCGGGGGAGTTTGGAGTGTTTGGTCAACGATAGTGGTTCCTGGAAAAGATCTGAATCGTTTTATAACCAGACCCAGCTGCGGTCTGGTGTGCGCTGCAGTCAGTCTCTCTCTGCGTGCATGTGCATGTGTGTTTGTGTGCGTGTGTGTTCGTCTGTATGATGTAGAGGGAGAGGAAGGGGCGTCTGCGCTTCCCTTTCCAAGACAGAGAGAGAGAGAGAGAGAAAGAGAAGGAGAGAGAGAGAGAGAGAAGTTTGGTATTTTTCCTCCCTTGACTCTTTTTTTAGGCATGAACGCCGAGACCTGCGTTTCATACAGCGATATGACATCCATGGATTCATATTATAGCTCCTCTGCAGCGCAAGGTAGGGATCACCAGACGGACCACTTTAGGACATTCCCAGCCTCTGACACCAAATACAGCCCCACTGCCTTCCTGCCCAACAAAGGTCAGGCTTACGGAGAAAAGTCCCGGAGCCCCTTCCAGCAGCAGCAGCAGGAGTGCCAGTCATTGGATGCCGCCGCAGCTGGGCAAGGCACTTTCAGTAAATACCACCTGTTTATGCAGAGGTCGTCTTGCAAAACACCCCCGGAGGACGGCAAACTGCACCAGGAGAGGGGACACAACGGAGCGCTCATCCCGTGCTATGGTGAGTGGAGCAGCAGAGACACTAAATGTCACCAAAAAAAAACTCAACACAAACTGTTACTGTCATAGTTATCTGCAATCTCTGACTTAATGTTATAGGATGTCGTTGTTCTCTCCGAGCTGCAGCTTTTTAGTCTATAGTGTCTTTAGTGATCTTGTTGTACCACATGGGCAGATAAAGTGTGAAGCTGTCAGTCATCGCTCATTTCTCCGCTCGTTCCCACCAAATCCGCAGATTCAGCCTCAGTGGTTTGGACGTTTCTATCGCCAATAATGGCACGTGATGATGCACAAACTGGCCCCCAAGCTCAGACTTGCGCTGTTTTGGTGTTTAGTGCTTAGTTGTTTGTCTGTTTTTTAGGTCAAAATATGCAGGTTTGACTCCTCCAGGTGTTATTTTGTATCTTCTTCTGAGATGGTTAAACCTCATTCGTGCGTAAAAGGCACCGGGAGCCTCCAGGACGTCGCAGCTCGTCACGACTTGTGCGTAACACAAGTGGAGAAGAGACATACTAATCTTCCCGACTATCAAATTGTCCCTTTGGCCATCAAAATTAAATTAGGGGGTTGTGTTTAATGCGATAATCTGCATTACAATCCTCAATATTGGAGGCGAGTTGGACAATTGAATTAACAGGTTTTCGGATGGCGCAAATAGTGAGCTCCAAACTGATAATATTTTCATTTCATTGCGCGGCCCGATTGGCTCCAATTAGATTTAATTGCGTGGGGACTCTGCTGTAATGGGTGAATGATGAGGGTGTAAATAAAACTTTGACCCTCATTAGGCACGCGGCCACTTTGAAGCCACTGCATCGATTCTTGCTTCTGTTTTTGTTTTTATTTTTCCTCCACATGAGAAGATTTTAAATCTGGAAAAAAACAAAAACAAAACACACACGGTTCATGTGGAGATGTGTCATCCAGAGAGAGGCTTTGGGTAAATTAAAACGTGGACAAATTGAATTAAGCTGCTTTGCGCTCAACTACATCCCTGCATGCTCATAAAGAAGAACACACACACTACACTACTACACACGCGCACACACACACAAAGAGTTGTGTACTGTATTTACAAGTTTAGACAGTGTAACTCTCCATATTTTTCAGCTTTGGAGAAAAAAAAGCGACAGAAATCAACAACCTGACATATAAAAAAAAAAAAAAACAGACAGACAAGGATTTTTCAGTGAGTTGCAGTGTAAAGACTGTGGTGGTGGTGGAGGAGGAACGTGGCATCATCATCATTATCACCATCATTATGTCCATGTGGTTTGCTGACAACAACTTTTTTTTATCATTAAATCCTGTAAAACACACAACATGTTGTACTTTTAATTTAGACTCGTCTTAAATTAAAACTGTGTGTTGAACTCCGAGCTGGAAGCATCACCGCGGCCTGGAGATGTTTTAGTTTTGAGGTCTGAGCAGAAGAGAGAGACTGGAGGAGTCTGTGAGTCTCTGAGGTGGAGAAGGGAAAGAAAATTTGATCTCGAATCATCTAAAAATAAATAAACAGGATTTTTTTTTTCATAATAAAATAGAAACTGGATGAGTAACATTTTGGATGAGACGTGTTTTGATGTGCAGGAGGGACGCGGGCCCACAACATCTGTTCAAAATCACGTTTTCAACTAGATTCAAAGTGACGTGAACGCGCACAAGAATGAGCAGCGACTTCAAAAAGAACAAATGAAATGAAACAATATTAAAACAGAATAATAATAATAATAATTAAAAAAAAAAAACGCTCCTTCGATGCGGAGCCAGAATCTCGTCCTTTCACGCGTGAAGTCTGAACTTTTGTGTTTTAAAGTCTCGGCCGCTTGTCCATCAGTGTTACAGTGAAGAGCTCAGTGGAAGTAGTTAAAGGATGTTTTGACAGTTTCTGGATGTCGGCCTGCTGAAAAAACCTCCACTGCTCCAACATGTCGGAGATCAGTGTGTTTTATTTATTCATTTATTTTAAAAGCTCATAGCCTACTCTTCTTCTTTTTTATTATGGCTGTTAGGGTTTATTAGGTAATAAGTAAAAAACCTAAAGGTCAGGCCCGGTGAATCCAGTTGAAATAAAACATTATACTATGTTGTAAATAAGCCACAATTACTGGGCTGTGACGTCAGCTTCACTTTTTCTGTCCAAACGAATTATTATGATCATTTTTTATTATTTTTAAAATAAAAAATCTCCAATTTATTTATTTATTTATTTTCCTCAGGATTTTCTTTTTATTTAAATATGAAGCTGATGTTGATGCGCAAGAGGATAAAAATATTCCTTTATTAGTCCCAGGAGGGCAAATAAATAATTAATAAATGAGTTGTTGATTTAAATTACATTTAATTTCGGTTCTGGACTGACATTAATATCTCAGCATCAGAAATATATCAGTGTAGATTTTTATAATCAGCAAAGAGGTGACGTAATTAAGAAACCCATCTCTGCGCTTTAGACGCTCAAACACAAATGATCCTAATTTTTTGTTTGTAGCATTAAAATGTTGAATCGCCTCCGAAAATAATTTCGCCTTTTAATAAATTAAAAATCAAATTCGCATTCAAAGGGCCTCGTGCATCGATCGTGCAGCTTGAAGCTTATGGGATAATTTTTTTTGCGAACTGGATGAAACTTGGTTGAGTCTGGTGATTATCACTGACTGAAGGCTCCGGTTCATCTTTTTACTGACTGGACATAAATTGAAGGCAGCAGTAAAATATGCTGAATTTACTAGCTGAGGAGAAAAATGATAAACGATTCCTGATGTTTTTATTGGAAAATGCTGCAGTGTTTTACTTCCTGGCTCGCTTCTTGTTTTCTTTTTTTTTTATTATCCGACCTATATTTTTTACACAATTGCTGAGGATACGTTTCAAATTGTCAAACATTTTGTTTTGTTTTTATAAATTGGTGATTGATCCGACCTCCCTCTTCAGTGAAAAGGTGATGTGATCATGACTGGTCTCAGATCAGCGTGAAGCTGCCATCTATCACCGATAAACGTTTTGGGCCAAGAACAGCAGAATTGAGCAATAAACACTTGGATGCATTAGAGTCACTACAATACACAGTGATACTGTTTTGTTTTGTTTTACTCAACACACTTGCCAATCATCGTGCAACGTGAAATCAACAAGGCAGCTGTTGGAGCGTGGACAAGCTGCAGCATCAAGGCTGAGTGACACCGAGAGAAAAGTTTTTTGTAGTCTGCCCTATAAAAACAATACAGGCCCATGTCAGAGGCAGCAAAACTAGTAGAGAACAAACTGAGAATAATAATAAATCTGAGCAGATTTTCAAAAGAAAAATAATATAATAAAAAAATCTTGCATTCAAATATGTATTTAAAGTATCCATGAGCAAAATGTAAGTATTGAAAGTAACATGCAAAATGTTATAGTTTTTCATATTTAGCCACTCAGTATAGTTTTATACCAGTATTAAAATAACATGCAAACTGTTATAGTTTTTCATATTTAGCCACTCAGTATAGTTTTATACCAGTAGTAGTGTCTTAACCTACAACTTAACATTGTAAAATGTATTTTGCATTTAAAATATTCATCTGTAACGTGTGTTATAACTACGGCTGTCAGTTAAATGTAAATTCATCCAAGAGACATCTCTCTAAAATGTTGCATAAACGTCTCGTATCTCACAGATGGATTTAATTTACCTTCCTCCAGTGAGAATACATGTTCTGAGGTGCAGAGAAGGAAAAAAAAGACCAACAGAGTGCACGGTGACAAATATCCAAATGTAGATTCAAACTCAAGCTCATCTGGAGAGGAACTTGCTTGATTGAAACAATAAGGTTTCCCCCCCACCGACCCCCCCGAGGATGATTCCGCCTCAGCCACCTACATTCAGCCTTTTGTGAACCTCCAGAGACAGCGCACTTCCTCTTCTGATATGTCCGTGTCTTCTCTTCAGTGTCTGAGGGTGCTGACCTTTAGCTCGGCTTTCCTGCCCTCGTCTGTTTGGAGAGGAGGCCGAGTTCCCCCTGCAAGCACACAGCAGAGAAAATCCATTCGAAACCCCCATTTAAAAAAAAAAAAAAGAAAAGAAAGAAAGAAAGAAAGAAAGAAAGCAAGTCTCTGGTGTCAAAGCAGAGCTCGCTGCAACATTCAGGGTCCAGTTTTACACAGTAAACATTTAACTGCAGAGACAGAGGGATGTTATTTTGTCGTACAGGCCTGAGATTGTGTCTTTTATCACTTCTTTACAGCGTAGTGACACTGTTGAACCTTTGACACGCTGCTGCTGGTGTAATCTGAAGACAGAAAAAGGTTGTGGTTTACTCCAGCCTGAGCTAGAAGTTGTGTTTTTGGGGGCTAAGCGATGAATTTGATCCACTTCTTCTTCGGGCCTTGGTGCTACACTAATCCCCCCTGCAGAAGCAGTGGAGGGCAATTATCAGGAATCAGGTGTGATTACAAAATGAAGATCTCCTCTTTTGTCTTTTTTTTTTCTCTTTTCTTGTTGCTTTAACTCAACACAACCTTTTGAGCTGTCCGTAATGGCCGTCTGCTCTGATTGGTTTGGAGCTGGGAGTAATGGGAACCAGCCACGCAGCCCCAGACAACTGAGGCACACTTCAGCAAGTCGGTGACATGAGTGGAGGTGACAAGGACTCAGGATCATTTTACCATTTAGCTTAAAGTTTGGCAGGGCAATTTACATTAGGCTCAGTTTGCATGGCCGAGTGAGAGCAACAGGGCAAAAAAAAAAAAAAAAAAAAAAGAGGGCTCATGCAGTCCAAGGCTTCCTTTGGTCTCTTTGTCACCGTGTCATGTGGAATGAAGACTGATACAGACGACTGAAAACCAGAGACTCAGGTTTTCTTTTTGTGTTATATGTTGGTTTAGCTGCTGTATGTTGTTGTTTTTTAATTATTATTCTTTTCACTGCACATTACATTTTCATTTCTACAGTATATTTGCATTTTTTTTTTATATACATGTTCGACATAATGGCTGACTTTCAGGTTGTGTTTTCTGATGTGTTACCTTGTTGAGCAAAGTGACTGATGTTGCATCAACAACCAATATTTCAAAAGGAACTGCAGGATTTCTATCTTCCAAGGTTGAAAAAATATTTTTTTAAACTCTGATGGCTTTTGAAAAGTTGATTAATAACTTCAATGATTGCTTATTTAAATCAGAATGTATCTCAACTATTATCCTACAGGACATAAATAAGAGTTTCCAGCAGCGACTTAACTTATTTTGTCCAATGTTGATTATGCAACACTGCCAGAATCTAATTGCACAAGTAGGCCAACAAAATCACCTTAGTACATTATGTTTCACTGGAAGCCGATTGTCTTGAAGCTTTACAAAGGGTTTATGTCTGGTGGACAGTCGGGGCTTCAGACAATAAGATGTTGTTGTTGGTGAGTGAACAGCTGCAGGTCTATTTCTGTTGTTAGACCAGTATAATTTCTTATGAATCCACAGTATTGTTGCAGTGGAAATTGGCTGCGTGTTGTGTTCTCTGCTGTTTGAATCTTGAGCTTTTCAGATCCTTCCAAGGAAGAAGTGATTGTGTATGTTGTTGACTGGATTTGCCATTTTATTTACACACATAGGTTTTCACTTACAGATTTTATGTTCATCTTCTATCAAACAGACTAAAATATACGATGAAGGAAATTCTGTTTTGCTCCGAAGATCTGAGGAAAATATTTGGAAAGGAGGAGTGAGACAGAGTGAGTGTGAGCAGAGTGATTTATCTGTTTTCAACGACTTGTTGAATCACGGTCTATGCATTCTGATCAACCTGCTGCAACAGATAACGGCTCTGCTCAGTCAGTGTTGCTGAATAGCAAAGTGAATGGCATCATCACAAAGGAGAAGCTCTGGTTAAAAACAGTAACAGACTGATATTTACTGAGGTGCTGTATCACTAGGATGTGAGTGAGTGAGTGTGTGAGTGTGTGTATTGTCCCAAAACGTTTCGACGAATGCACCTGACACCGCGCCGAGCGAGCGTAGTGTGAAGCTATTCATAGTCGTGTTATTTGTACTTCCAAAATACACAAGGTTCGATTTCAGGAACAGAGGGTGGAATAAGTAATAAGAGCTTTACTTCGAATTACGGCTGATATATTTTCTACCGAAAACAATATGACAGAGAGAGTGATCATCTGAAACGCAGCTCCTGTCAGATGCACAGACAGATCGGCTCACTGTTTAGAAGTCTGCGCCACATCTTCACTGTTTGGTTCACGTTCAGCTCCACAAAGGCTCGACCTGCTGAAACGAAGCTGCTGAATGAACCTGGTGAACGTTGGGTGAGTGCTCAGCAGCTCCAGAGCCATATTTCCATATTTCCCTCAGGAGTTGGACCAACATCAGAGCTAAAACAGAGCAGAGTGATGAACACTGCATTTACATTTTTGCCCAGTGGGCCAGACACATGCACGGCAGCAAATTAATGATCATGTTACTCCATTGTTGGACTTGTCAAATAAGTAATTGTTAAAAATATCAACTTGAAAGGTGATGAATCGTGCACTCAACACTTGATTCTGCTGCCCCCAAGTGGCCGAGGAATCTGCAAATGCCGCTCACTAAAGCAGCATTATAACTAATTAGTTTAATCTGGAGCAAATCACCAGCCTTAATGAACTGATGGTGGTTTTCATGTTCAATTTTAATTAATAAAGCAACTAGAGTGATCACATTAGAATAAAAACAACAACAATATTTTCTTACACTTGTTTTAAAGCACTTATCTTGTTCCTCTCTATCACTGATCCTCATGTTGGTCCATTTATGGAGTCAATCGTGTGGCAAAACCAAAGGGAATGAGAAATAACTCCAAATATACTATGGATTGGATCATATCACTCTTCTTGTCCAGCCTCCACAGCAGCATCAGGCGTCAGTGTCTCAGCCGAGGCTCCGTCCGCGCCCGCCAAGCGAGACTTAAGAGTTATCCACTGTTCAAAGCTCCATATTACATCCCAATCCACAGTTTAAGTCAGTAAAACAAACCTCAAAAACACGTTCAAATAAATAGTTTGCCCACACATTTCCCCTCCGCTGCTCTCTGCGTTTAGCCAGACTAAAGCGTACTTTTCTTTCTTACTTTCTCTTTCCATCTCCTTATCCCTTTTCTCTCTTTCTCCCCACTGTTTGCATCTTCCTCTATTTCCAATAATCTCTTTTTCACTTTGAGCAACATGTTGTTAATCTCTCTCAGTTGCCGTGCGGTGTAATTTATAGTGTTTCCTCTTAACACTGTGAGCTGACCCCAGTCATCCCAGTCAATAAAGAGGCACGGATGGTGCCCCGTCGCTTTACAGCCAGTTAAATTACACTTTGATGTCGCCCCCTCGTTTTCAACTGTGAATTAATAGCCGTCCACGCTGAACGTCTGACCCAGAAGAACGTCGACTTCGGTGCCGATATCCACACGGGAATAATCCCAATCAATCTATTTAAAATGTGTTGCAGTGGAAGCCAACAGCAACACAGGGCCTGCTGCGTCAAAAAACATACCCAACTGTTGCATGGGAAAACTTGAGCCTTGTATACAAATGAATGTGTTGTTCCGTAGTCAGGAGGAAATATGTGCATGATATTAAGTGAAAATTGCTGCTCAGCTTGTTCTGAAGCACTTTTTTATTTTTGCATGGTTTCATTTCTGCAGAGCTTTTCTCTGTGCCCACCACACAGAGCTGCAGACGTTCCTCTCCTCCCTGTGCACAGTAATTGGAACAGATGCCGACTTTTGGATCCACGGCAGAGAAAATAGAACATTCTGTGGTTGCAACTCAAAACATTTTGCATGGCATATTCATCTAGAAAAAGGGGTTGTGATGTGTGACTTTGCTGGATTATTGGACACTAGATGCAGAAGAAGTGCAGGTGTAGGCTGAAATTGTGTCTTGTTTAAAGGGATAGTTCGACATTTTGGCAAACTGGCCCATTGCCATAATCCCTATAGTTTTAGCAGTAGGTTCGTTACCTTAAATTGTCGGTGCAAGCTGTTTTAGATCGGCGGAGCAGAGCCGCGAGCTGCTCAGAGCGACGCTACGGAGGCTCATGTGATTTCTTGGTTTCCCTCATCAAACTCAACAAATACACAATCCAACAACTCCAAAACGCTCTCGAGGACAAGTTGTGACCTGCACATTCACTACACTATGAGATAATTACGTAACGTTACGAGACAGAGTTGTTTTAGAGGCAAATTCATGCAAAACCGCTGATGCGCGTTCCCGTCGAGGGCAGTTTTTCAGCAAGTCGTCTCTGCATTTGCCAACTCTGTCTCATAACGTTCTGTTATTATCTCATAGCGTGGTGAATGTGCAGGTCACAACTTGTCCACCAAAGCGTTTTGAAGTTGTTGGATTGTGTATTTGATGAGTTTGATGAGGGAAACCAAGAAATCCCATTAGCCTCCATAGCGTAGCTCTGAGCAGCTCGCGGCTCTGCTCCGCCGATCTAAAACAGCTTGCACCGACAATTAAAGGTAACGACCTACTGCTAAAACTATAGGGATTATGGCAATGGGCCAATTTGCCAAAATGTTGGACTATCCCTTTAATGGAAGAAAAAGGCAGATTGTGCTCATGAACACCGAGATGGAGTTTTTTTTTAATGCAGCACATGTTTTTCACTGTCGCTCCTTCCTGCCTCTTTTGTCTTTTCCGCTGAGATTATAATCCTGACAGCCATTGTTTGCAATGAGACTTTCTTAAGTTCATCATACATATGGCGCTCTCTGCAGGAGGGCCCATTGCCATTCACCTTGGGCAGTGTTGGAGCCTCGCAGCTACAGCAGATCGCATGGATAACAAGCAGAAGATTGTCACAATATCCCACTCCTGCCAAAAAAACATCAGTGACATGCAATATAAACAATGGCCTTTGATCAGTGCGAGGCCTTATGATTTCAAACAGTCTGACAGCTCTCGCCTTGTGGGGCCTGTGGGTGCTGGCCAGGGAAATATGATGAAATAACTAGGCAGTATTTACAGTGGGATAAAACCCATTTGCTCCCTTCAAAACCAAACAGGATGTGCTCGTCATGGACAGTGAGGCAATGCTGCGGGCGTCGAGACCCCCGGCAAGTGGTCTGCCACCAAAACATGGCTCCTCAGCCCGGGTCCATTTCCAGCGCCGTTGGCCAAACATCTCAAGAAATTAGAAACCAGTTAACTCACTGGGTCTCACAGAGCTGCGCTGCATCTGGTCTGTTGCACCGTCGTCCTACAAAATCTGCACTGTCTGTGTGTTGTAAGCAAACTCCAACCGGTGGGAGATTATACTCGGTTCTCTGCGAGAATTAATTAAAATAAAAACAGCAGCTTCATATGACACCGTGCTGCTGCAAAAACAGCAAATCTCACAGAGGTTCATGCGCCGCTCCAAACCTCAGTGCTTCATGTGCATGAGAAAGCAGCTGCATGCTACAACCAGGCCACCCTGGGATCATTAAAGTACTTAACTCAACAAAAACTGTATTCCAAGGTAAACTAAAGTCTGAGTCTGCAACAAAGAAAGATTTACACCGCTGTTGGGTTTCTCTAACAAACTCTCACATTATTGGAATCAATCACTTTCTCATGCTTGATGCACTTGACAGATATCAAGCTATCCGTTCACCTCACCTTGCGGCGCATTACCCAACATGGCTGTGACTTCAGGGTCACCGAGTCTATGTGTGTGTGTGATCTCTGCTGACTGAGTGCTGAGAATTGCACATGGAGCTCACACGAACACACACTTGTCCCGGTTCTAACCTGACAAATCGTAGGATGAGCGGAGCCGGAGACGACCTCACTCCTGAAAATAACCTCACCTCAGATGGTGCAGAGGAGCAGGAAGCTGCAGCTCAGTCACCACCAGACTGAGAAAGAGCAGGCCTCACTATAAGTGGGATGGCAGCACGTGCAATAAACACTTTGAGCTATCACATCGTCAATGACAAGAATGTATATTGATCCATTGATGTGTGTGTGCAAACTGGTTGGTTCAGCGACGGGGCTGCAGCAGCAGGGCGAAACGAGCTGCCAGTTTAGACAAGAACACTGGCAGAGACATGGCTGTGGAAATTTATGATCAGAGAGCTGCCTGAGGTTTTACAGCTAAGCTGCAGCCATGAAGCAAGCAAGTGTGCTGGTGACAGAGAGAGAGAGCACACAGATGAATCTTTTTCATTTTTGCTCGGCTACAAATTATTACTCCCCTTGAAAACGACTTGTGGCGGTCTCGCTGCCAGGTGACTCCGGACTCTGATGATAGACTTCAACCACCACATGCAAGACTGATAAACAGAGTCTGAGTGGAAGTGAGTGAGTAGTGTGTGTTTGTGTGTGCGTGTGTGGCAGAGTTTGAGGAGGATATACAGCAGAAAAGAAAAAAAAAAAAAAAAAAAGGCTGCAACTTTCTGTCAGCCTCAAATTATGGGCAGGGTGTCTAATCCCCGGCACTCACAGAATGATCTATGAAGTACAACAAGTTGATCCTGTGTGCAGCCAGTGATCCAGGCCTCCATTAATAACGCAGGGAGAGATAGGCAAAAAAAAAGAAAAGAAATCAACACACGTACTCAGCGGTGCATGCCAGATTTTAAGATTTCACAACTGTGACAGAATTTCCTCACAAAGAGCAAGAAAATTCCTTTGTTCCACCCCGTCACACCCTGTGAGTTATTACTGATCCTACAAATGCACAAACTCTCAGGGAAACGCTGCCAAAAGCCTGTGACTGAATATTAAAGCTCATATATTGAAGAGACAAGAGGCTCAGCAAGTGTTGATGTTTGCTTTTTGCTCCAGCAAAAGTTCATTATGGTTTAAGATATTATTAATTAAAAAAAACAGGTGCATTTTTCTGTGAATGTGAAATGTTTTAAACTATGTTTCCCAAAAGCTTTACAAAGAAAATTGTCGCTGAAGTTTTGCAAAAAGCCAGTTTCAATGGGATCCTTTAAGTCTGTATAATATTAACTGCTTTGCCCTTGTTCTTTATTGTCTTATTCATCTGGAGATTCGACGCACATGACTGAAATCTGTAACTGCGCAGCCTAAGTCATGAAGAGGAGCAGTAGATCATAATGCACATTTATCTCATTGTATTTTTATATGCTGTCTGCTGTGTGTCTTATAGCCAAGTTATAACAGCACTTCTTGCTCAACTTCATGTAATGACTTTCATACTTCCCTTTATTTTCACCTTCATCTCCAGTGAGAGGCTAACAACTTCACACAGAGCTGTTTTTTTCTTTTAATCCCACCCTTTCAATCCTGATTAAATTATAAAAACATGAACCTCTTAAACATTTTCATCTCCTCCCCTGTCTCTCTAGGTAAAGACAGCTCAGGTCTGACAGACTCTGAATTGGCGCCGGACTCTGACGCACCGGGAATGGACACCAGTTACCTGTCTGTGAAGGATCAAGGTGTCAAAGCGGCCTCCGACAGGCTGCCGGGCACCGACCTGTCGAGCCCTCTGGACAAGGCCGATGGCGGCGAGAGCAACAAAGGCAAGAAGAGACGCAACCGCACGACTTTCACGAGCTACCAGCTGGAAGAGCTGGAAAAGGTTTTCCAGAAGACGCACTATCCTGACGTTTACGCTCGGGAGCAGCTCGCACTGAGGACGGACCTGACCGAAGCTCGAGTGCAGGTAAGGCTAAACAGGATGAAAGAAAAAACTAAACAACAGATGGTGGTTAATTTAAAAAGTTCTTATTTACAGTAACGGTCTAATGGTTGCAAAAACCCCCTCATGCGAGCACATGCCTGGCCTATCGATGAGTTTTGTTTTTAAAAAAGAGCTCTTCATCATCACACTGCAGAACAGGCGATGTTTGAACAACACAACCTCATGGATCCTTCAACATCTGCAGCTCTGCAGAGATAACGTCACTCACAGAACAACATGAGAGATTTATCTGGTAATGTGGGAGTCGGGGGGGGGGAGAGAGTGGGGGAGTGGGAGCTAACAGAGGCCAGGGGGCCCAGGGGGAGCTGAGGTTTGAGCTGCCTGGGCCTCATATGTGCAAGTTCTACGAGAGCAGGCTTTCATCAGCGACTCGTTCTACTCTGCTGTGTTTTCCAAAGGGGGGGATCGTTTCAGTGGCCTTTCTGAATTCCCTTCAGCTGGTGGTATAGTCTGGCCTGAGGTGTACACAACGTCTCGGACTGAAACCCCTCTGGTGGTGGTGGTGGTGGTGGTGGTGACCCCTCTGGCCCGTTTTTGCATACAAACCGGTCACGGCTGCTGCTGTAATGCATTCCAACACCGGCGGACAGAGATAGAGAGACAGACCTCCACCATGTCTGCATGTGTGTGGTGTATGTGGATGTATGTGAGCACCATGGACTTACCAAAGCCCCTGGATTTTCTATGTTATTCTTTCATTAACATCCTGTCCAGGCAAGAATGCGTCCCTGCCGTGGTCTCCGGGGTAGGTGTGAGATCCTTCCCATGGGGCTTTGAGCCGTTTTGAAGCGTGCAGCCAGCGTACTCTAGTTTTCGCATTGCACCGATGCAAACATACGACTTAATCAGCTGTGCATGGGATCAGATAAAGGGATGGATTAAAAACCGATCGTCTATACTACACGATGAGCCGGAAGAGTGACCAGAAAAGCGAGTGAAGCACAGGAAGTCTGTGCAGCCGCGGGGTTATAACTCAACCCTGAGTCTCTGAAGGTATGCTGCTCTGCTGCGCTGCTCCTACCATCACAGACCTGGCTGCTTCAGATGGATGCAGCTTTACAGAGCTGGGCTCTCCCAGCGGACCTCTTAAACACTCAAGTTAAAAAGATAAAAGACACGAGATGCCTTGTCAGTCAGAGAACAGGGCTCTGTAGACTCTGGTCAGGTCATTCACACGCAAACGCACTCACAGCTCATGAATTCTGCGTCTGGAGCAAAAAAAAAAAAGAAAGAGTTTAGAAAAATCCTTTACTACTGTTGAAAAGTTTGCTTTAGGTTGTAAAATTGACAAGCAGTTTTTCATTTAAATGCAAAAACAGTGCAATTCTGAGGAGTGCAACGTTACACCTCCTCACACACACTAAAAAAACAGCTTTCAGTTGAAAAACGTAAGGGTCTGGAGTTGTTTGCTTTTTCAGTCTCTGGGTTTCAAAGGGAGAAAGTAAGTTCAGATCTGAGTCATATGGACTACAGATACATGTGGAGGTCAGGGGTCAGGGGTCGAGGGTTTCAAAAACACCACATCTCTCAGATTTTGCCGTTCTGTCAGTCCAGAGAGCTCAGAGAGCCAAGACGGCATCGGACATGTGGAGCTCGCCAGGCAAACACAGATGTCAATACGCGTTTATGGATCCAAACAGTCAACAGAGGACGAAATAAGAGGAAAACCTGATTTGACCAAGAGAAGGACAGAGGAGACGACAAAGAGAGGACCAGTCCCGAACTGCAGAAATCCTAAATCATTAAAGGAGGAAAATTTCTGCCATTTTATAAATAATGTTATTTCTCTGATTAGTGATGAACCATGAGGCCATTTTTAAGAACCAGCTGAACATTTGTTTTGATATAATATCGTCTAGTCTGGTGTTGCATCTATTCCATATATTGGCTAGGAAAAAATGTCATCATCAAAAAAGTTGCTGATTAAGTTTAAATAATTTCACGGGTTGAAAAAGTACTCAGTTATCCCTTGATTCAAATTTGTAGATTTGTATTGTAAGTAGAAGCCTTAATCAAGTAGCCTATCATACAGATGTCACCTCGGGGCGTGTTAAATATTCTTTTTTTTTGTGTGCATGTTTTTTTTGTTATAAAAACATTGTTGTCAAATTTCCAGATACACTGTCACTTATCTTAACTTATTAGATGTTGCATAATATTTGAGATGTTTACAAATCTTGAAAATGACAAGTGCTAGGATTGAAATACTGTAAATCTAAAAGCTTTGTATAGCGCAACACAAAGAAATAGTAGCCTATATAAGTCCAGTCTGAGTACAACCCATTGCCAGTCAACATAAGGTAGACACACAGGTATCAAATTCTCTGATTTCTTTTTGTCTTCATGTCTTGGACCTTTAATTGACACCAGAAATGATGAAATAACGTGGTGGAGAACTACATTTACCAAACAACAACACTGGTCAGAGGTGTTTCCATGATATTATTAGTGCTTTGGGGGTGTTGGAAAACCGAAGCCAGGCTCAGCCGTGGATTTCTGCCTGCTTTGGTATGGAAGCTGACATGAGTGACAGCAGAGGCGGGTTATCAATCCTCTGAGCCGGTCTCTCACTTCAAAGTGTTTTCAGCCCCATACAGCTCTCCTGCTGGGGCCAGTTTGGCATTTCTCTGCTCTTTCTCTCTGGGGCTGTAACATAAATAAAGCCTCATTGAAAGTCCACCAGCTACTTAAGCTGTCAAGGTCTTTACCAATTACTGTCACAACGCAGTGTGTGCAACACAAAAATATGTTCTCCCGGTATAATAGCCAACAGACTCTGTGAAAAGCAGCACAGTTGTTGGTGGCACTGTATATTAACACCTCAAAAAACAGCTCTTAATGAAAATACTGATTCTTGAGAGCCAGGACAAAATATATCCTGCACGTAAACAAACAAGTGAAAATTTCTTTCACTGTTACAGTTTCTCCATTATCAAATCATCAGGCTTTACCAAACATAGGCTACAGTGTAGATGCTGAGCAGCATACAGTGTAAACTTCTGATGGGATATTGTATAGGCTAGTCACCCTTATATATTATAGCACCACTGTCTACAAATCTGAAATATGACCACAACAATGATCTATTATCTACACATACACAAACGAAAACTGATTGTTGGGGGTTATTTAAATGGAAGATGCTCAAATGCCCAGATTTGGGATTTTAGAGCATGACAGGTTGCAGTTTTTGAGGAACAGATATATCAAATTATTATTTATTTTAATGCAGTGTTTGTTCATTGTACAATTGATTTTCGAAAAAGAAATGAAAGAAGTAAGTTTGAGCTTTAATTAATTAATCAAAACAAAAAATCTAAATCTAAAAACACCATCAGTGACCAATCAACTCAGACACTTTTGGTTTAGAAAATAAAAAGAGTTATTTTATTAGACTGAAATAATTACTTATTTACATTCCAAACTAACCTCTTTAACCATCTAATAAAAAATGATAGTAAACATATTCAATATATTATATATAATACAATATATAATATTCAAAATGATAAAAGTCAAAACCAGGCCTTTAGCCTATTGAATTGAAGTTTACCCTTTTCCTCAACTGTAACTGTACTGTATGTTTTGGTCGTCTTCTAAAAGAAATCACTAAACAAAAAGCTGCATTTTAGGAGAAACACAGTGATCTGGTATGGGGCTGCATATTTGAGATAAGACAGGCGGAGGATGATGTATGAAAACATCAGTGTGCTTCTTTAATTTAGAAGGAGACAGCATCTCAAATCTGGAGCTGAAGGCCTCAGGAAATTAAAAAGGAAAATGCAAACAAACCAAAGTTATAATCCTCCCTCTCACGTTTCAACTTCCCATATTTCCTTGATAGATTTAAAGTGAAGTGTGCCAGCAAAGTGCAGATAGCCTAGGCTACATGAAATACAAAAAATCATATCAGAGGAAGTCAGACAGAAAAAGTTTTTCATGATCAGTCCAGTCAGGTAGTAGCAGTTAATCAGACAGAAAAGCATGACAGGTGACGTCAAGGCAAATGTATTTAGATTACATTCACACACTCATGCTACTTCAAACACAGTTGCTTTCAAGAAAAAACAGTGTCAGGTTCAGAAATTACTGCAGAAAACATTAGTCATGACTTTTACACACACACACACACAACACAAACCTAAGATGGATGAGATTGTTTACATTTTGTTCAGGAGCCTAAAGAGAAGTGTGCAGTAGAAGGTTTACAAGCCATTTCCCTTCCCTATTTTTCTTTATAATTTCCTATCAGTCATATCAGATGCCATTTTTAACAGAAAAAACTTGGATTTCTATCCATACTGTAGATTTGGAGGGGAGTGCTTGTCTAGCAACATTAGCAACTTTTAGCCAACGTAGGTTTAACCCGTTGCCAAGGAAACATGATTGATATTTGACATTCTATCGCCATAGTTACTTACATTTCGAGCAGATTTCGAGGAGAGAGGTAAAGGCGGCTCCAAAATGTGTCTGTTGGCGGCGGCTCGTAGGTAGGAACCTCCATCTTGGTAAAAGACAGGTCAGTTTTTGGCTCCATGTTCGGGCTGGGAAAGAAATTGGTCTTTGGAGTCGCAGAGAGAGGCCAAATATCATAAATAACACTGTATGCTGCTAACGTTATGCTATGAGTGTGGTGTGGACCCGTTGTCAAGCTCTGGTCGGTTTCAGCCGCGCAGGTGGTTTCTTTCCCCACCTGCGCCATTTTGAATATGGGCGGTGCATAGCTGCAGGTTGAATTAAACAGACGCACTTAGCATGCATTACTACCATGCTACTATGTTTTTATTAGGGCGCGGTTTTAAACTAGCTCTGACAGTTCAGTATTAGAAACTATCTCCATCCATTCGCTCATTCCTGATGCCCACCCACACTCATGCTGAACAGGTATGGCCATTGAAGTAAACTGCGCATGCCTGAGCAGGTGTAAACAGGAAGCAGATTTGTTGATTCTGTGCGCAGGAAATATTACAAGCGAGGAACAGTTATTATGATATGGGTAGCTTTTAAATGTAGAATCGAACTACACAATAGCTGCTGGGAAATGCAAAAAGACATGGAGCAACTAGACTGTTTTCATTTCCAAAGCGCTCTGTTTTTTTCCTGTTAAAACTATGGAGTTTTAGGTCCTAGTTCTACAGTAGGGATGCCATAACACAGCGTAACTAAAGTTTTAAAATGTAAATGTAGCAGATGTGCTGCCAGACCAGGTATCAAAATGGATTACAGCGAATAGTAGTGACTTCTCTGTTCTGGATGCCATTACTCTGCTGTATATTTACATTGAAAATAGTAGTTTGCTGCCATTGTACATGTTTCTAATCTTGTTTGCAGAATCCTTTAACGGTTTACGATGGTGCACTGTCTAAAACCATCTTGTCCACATCTAATATTTTAATTCACAAGCTCAGGTGGATTCCAGACCTGTACAGTGCAGGCCTACCATGCAAGATGAAAGTGAAGATCCCATGTTCCCCTCCGATGAAATCACAAATGGTGCTGCCTGTCCTATAATACTCTTCCTCTGTCCCTACAGGTGTGGTTCCAGAACCGAAGGGCAAAGTGGAGAAAGAGGGAGCGTTTTGGTCAGATGCAGCAGGTCCGAACACACTTCTCTACTGCTTATGAGCTTCCTCTTCTGACACGTCCTGAGAACTACGCACAGGTACAGAATGAGCACTACACTGACTACAGCCGATAAGACAATAATAGACAATATTTTTGTATATTTTTTTCTGTGAGTAATACACAAGTAATAATTTCTAGATCATTGTTATAAACTTGGACTAATATTTCTTGGGAAACAATGGGTTAATAATAATAGAACGGGAAATGGACCAATCACAATTGTTCTTCCATTGGTATCTGGGTAGGCTATTAAATCAGTGATTCCTCCTGCAGGACCTTCGGTGGCTGTACTGTAACCGTAGGCCTGTGTAATTCAAGTCAATGTGGGCATGAATTTGAGTTTGACAGGTGTCTTAGATTTTCTTAACCCAAACATCAAGTCAACATGACAGAATTAATATATTGTTTTATGGTTTTGTTTTTATTCTGGCCTTTTAGGTTTTCGTAATTTCTACTTTCAGTCTACAAACTTGCTTGCATCCGTTCCCAATGATCATTCAATATAATTAATCAGAATTTATATACAGTAATTCCTTCAATGAAAAATGTCCTCGTAATGTTGGGAAACATGTTTATTTACTTTATTTCCAAGTTTAGCTTTGTCCTTGTTATACCTTAAAGCAGAAGTAAGCGATCCGGTCGTTTTCGCTAATGCTGCGTTCCAGGCAGGCTTTTGAAATCGTAAATTACAGCTTCAAGTCACAACTTACGACTTTGTAGCGTTCCAGGCAACCCACTCGTGTTTTTCCGACCTGTTTTACCGGTAAAAGTCACTATAACGGCCACTCGTAACTTCCGACCGGTGAACTCGTACCAGATCGAACTGGTACCACTTCACGGTCGGAAAAATACGAGTTTCCTTGAACGCACCATAACAGTCCTCGTCGCTACGTCACCACATTCACGGCGTTCCTTGGCTGCACACACAGCCCTGCATGCCGTTCTCTCTCCTCATTGGATAAAAACTGTAGGATACGATAAATGTTTTCTCTTCGGCTCAGAGCAGAGCAGAGGGACTGAGAGACCCGTGTTTCAGTCCAAACACTCTATGTAAGTGATTGCTGTCGGAAGATATAACTATTTAAGACTTATATTAACACAAATATATCACTCACTTCTGCTTTAAGTATGAAACTAGAGCAGTGGGAGCAGCTAACCTGACCTACCAGCATCTCTAAAGGCTTTTCTGGAGTTGTGCACTTTTTCTTTAACTTGGCAGAAACTCCCTGTAGTCTTCACTGCTTGCCAAGCCAATGTTTTCTCATTGTCTGTCTTTCGTGTTACCTGCAGCAGCTAATCTAGCATATAAACAAACCAATATACTAGAACGTCTCTCTGGCTCAATATGAGATTAATTGCTTAAGAGTGTGTCTGATTAGACAAATAACGAGAGAGCCAGTGGGGTTAATGGGGAGTATTTATCACTCTTTAACATTGTTGATCTCCCATCGACATTTCAGATTCAGAACCCGTCTTGGATCGGCGGTGGCAGTGCAGCATCTCCTGTGCCCGGCTGTGTGGTGCCCTGCGACACAGTGACTCCCTGTATGACCCCTCACCCCCACTCTGCCAGCGGGGTGTCTGATTTTCTGGGTGTACCGAGCCCCGGAGGTCACGTGGGACAGGCTCACATGGGCAGCCTGTTTGGAGGACCCCCTGGCATGGCTGCAGGCATCAACACGTATGATCTGAACATGGACCCAGACCGCAAGTCCTCCAGTATCGCCGCTTTGCGCATGAAGGCCAAAGAGCACAGTGCAGCCATATCTTGGGCCACATGATGTGTTGATATGTGATGGATGGGGGTGGGAGCCTTGTTGACCCCTGAAACTAAACATGGCATCATCATCATCATCATGAGGGGGCACTAAAATCTAAAAAATTCAGAAAGCAACAATGACTACCTTTATAAATGTTGCAATAAAATAATTATGCAAATATGCAGATGGATTAGGATTACTCAAAGATGAAACAGCAGGAGATTTGGTATAAGTGGCACAGCACCGCCATGTCTCTCAAACCCTCTGGTGGGAGGAAGTAACCACAGTTGGCGAGTGAGCTTTGCGGAAAGCCCAGTGGGAGGTGATGCTGTACTGTATAACAGGAGCTGCAGTGTATTACTGACAATAGGCAAAGGAAAATCTTAGGAAGGTTGAAGAGTTTCAGACAAATCCATGCACTTATTTGCTAAAAGACAGGAAATTCTGTTTGTACAGTGCTTTCAGTGTCATTGTAGTTCTTTGTTCAGGTGCTGTTTTATTCTTACCGTGTTATTTAAATTTTGAGTGTTATTGTGTTTGTTTTTTTTCCCTCCAGTCGATTTGTTGCTGGTTTTGATTTTACAATTAGCTCAGCAAGCATCCTTAAAAAGAACAACCTGAAATTCAGATTTAGCTGTTGTTTGCAATGTACATATTATTTTAAGGCAGTCTTTATCAGCATTAACCCATGCTTAACTTAAGTTATGCTGGTGCCCAGACAAAGCTACAGAAAACTGTTTATATCCAGCATATCATTCAAATTATGAAGCTTCTCAAATTCAACACAAATGTTTAAATAACCACCTCTTGGTTTGTATTTCAGAAAACTGAGAAGTGCTTTATCCATCTAGCATTTAAAAGTCAAAATGTGGTTTGTTTCAGTGTGGTTCAGGGTGAGAGATCCACCTGCCGCACTGAGTCAGCCTGCTGATGGCCAGAGAGAGGAAGGGATGGAGGAGGAAGTATGTGTGGGAGTATAAGAGGGGCACAGCAGGCCTGCTGGTCTCAGGGCTGAAGAGCCTGGGAGCGCCAGCCTCCAAACAGAGCCAGCTCTGTTTTTCAGGAGGACGGACTGTTAGTGGACATGACTGTGCCCTTTGCATTTCCAGTCTCAGGAGCTTCAGAGAGAGAAGTGCCTACTAGTCAGTCAGACTGCCAGAAATAACAGCGAAACCAGCAGCCTCCACCTTTGAAACAGAGGCGGCGGGTGGAGATTACACAGAGTGTGTTGACACTTTTGAACACTGAAAGGATGTCAGTGTTCAACAGCCTTTTCTGGACTTCGGCTGTCAAAGCTGACCAGTTAAATGCTCATGGCATCACTGGCATACGTGTTGTGTTTCTTTCTCTTTTTTTCTGTCATTAGTCCTGTCAACACCAAACAAAGGAAGCCATCAACCAGATTCATCCAGAGTAACATCCACCAACTTCAGCAAGGATTAAATGCATCTCAATTTGGACGTGGCATCATGGACAACTAAGCACAGTGTTGAGAAAATATCAACTTCATCCTCATTCTTCAGACACCCTGAGGCTTTTGTTACCACAGATATGCCTCTCTTGATCATATGCACTCTTAACATATCTAAATGATGCCGAATAATGGTTTTCAATTGAGGCAGCAGGAAGAGTCAATGGGATTTCTATGGGAATGATGTTGCAGCTGACAAACTAGCACTGTGTACCTATTATTATCAGGTGGATGCAGTGGGCAACTGACCCTGGACCCCAAAAACTTCCAGATTCACTGTGTGTCAGCTGTTTTTTTTTTGTTTGTTTTGTTTTTTGGTCATTTGATAACTTGCATTTATTTGTGATTTTGCGCAGATGAGGTGCAATATCAGCTGGGTCCTGCATTATTATAAAAACCATGTGGCCTTATCTTGTAAAGGGGCCGTGTGTCAAAATTTTGTTCTAAAACCTTAATTATTATAATTTATACCCTGTCCACATTATGTATAATCCTAAATCGAGCAGTGTTTAATCAAATAACTGCAACAAACGAACTGACAAACAGTCCAGTATAGGTGTACTGGTTGGTTTCTGTGTCTCTGGAGAAAAGACTGTGCTTATACTGTGCTCTTGAATGGGGCATGGGGGCCGAGCAGCAACTACTAACCTCTAAAAGGTGGATAGTTGCCAGAGATTTGGACAATTATAATTGTTCAGAGTAAGAGAGGATGCAATGATTATGCAGACGTAGAAGTTGAGTTGGAGCAAGCCAGAGATTATATCTACAGCCTCATATGATTTAAATATTCAAAGAGTAAACCCTGTGTTTTCCCTTGGTAACTGCCTCCACAAGTGACAGAAATAGAAGGTGAGGGTTTCGGATGATGTTATTCATGTCCTTCCTTTGTTTGCAAAGCCTGATTTAGGCCCTTTAAGCATAACAAGGGTTTTGTGGTTCTGAAAGCAAACCCGATACCCCGTAGTACACCTTCAGGCGGAGAAACCATTGCTAATTCTCTAAACTGAACCACATTCACTGTCCTTCTGGGCAGGTAAGAGAGGCAGGGTGCAGGCTATAACCTGTCAGCGGAGCAGATCAGACCCGAACAGTCGTCCAAATCACATCCAGTTTCGCTCTCTGGTCCGATTCCAAGGCATGTGCATAATAATCCTGACTAAAAAAAAGAGCTCACATCTCAAAACCGAGAGGGTCTCCTTTCGCAAAATGTGGACTTGGGGCCCCCTCTGCTCTTGGCTGAGGGGTTGGACGGAGGGCGAAGCCGTGAGGGCGTCTGCTGTGTTCCGGTGTTCTGGGAAAAGAACAGTGCACACAGCTGCGCTCAGGGGGTAAATGCAAAACAAACATGCCTCACACATGCTTCCCCCTCAGCTGTCATGGCTCTGCTTTCAAAAAGATTCACCCCCACCTCCTCCTCCTCTTCTTCCTCCGCCTCCTCCTCCTCCTCCTCATCGCCCGTCTCAGTGCACACATACACGTCGCACTGTCGCTCCCCCCTTTTTGTGGCGCACTTGTCCACCCCCCCACTCCACATCGCAGGGTCCGAGGCGCAGCCACACGGCCAACCCAGGAAGGCTTTTTAATTAACACTGAGCCATGTGGAGGCTGTGCACTGCAGTATTGTGTGTCAGGACAGACATGCCCGCCTGTCTTCTAGACTGTTACTCTGCTCACACACACATATACTGGCTTTCAGTAGCTCAGGTTTACATCATACACACTCACTGTTTTCACTCTTTTATGTGTGTTTAATATGTTTTTTTTCAAACATCTCTAGTCACGTTCTTCTCCACCAGGAACCACAGACACTGTATCTACCCTATAAAAACGGATAATGCTTTACATAAAAAGCCTCCTCCTCCTCCTCCTCCTCCTCCTCTATGCTGCACGACTCTGTCTCTGAGTGATGATGTCATGGTCCCACTTTTCTCATTTTCTAATACTACTGAAGTCAGGCAACCAGTATAGGAGTAAATATATGATGAGTATTTGTGCTGTTGTGTGCATGTGCATTTTTGTGCATGCAAAATGAACTGAAGTGTTATAAAACTCTTGGAAATGTTACTAATTAGATGTTTTTGTTTTATTTTGTGAGACAATTTATCGAGCATTCAAAGCGTATCGCCTTTTTTTTCATTTGGTGGTACATGGTAAAATTGTATTTCGAAAGTTGTGTTTGAACATTGTTTTTTTTTCTTGATATGTTAATTCTTATGAGTTCAAAAGGTTTTCTCATGTTTTTTTTTCTCGTGGCTTCAAGCTGTCTTTTGAAATGAGTGTATGAATTTACTAATTCTTGTTACATTTTGTGTGTGATTAAAGTACAATAAGTTATTGCACTTCTACTCAGAATCAGTATTTGTCATTTAACTTGTTATAATACATGTAGAACGCGCAATATATACTGTGACAGTTTCCCCCCTCCACCTCCCCAAGACAATCAAGGCTAATCCGTATTTCGATATCACTCAAGTCACTCCCAGTTTCAATAAAAGCCCTTTAAGTCGTCAGCTAATGTCACTGGTTGGTCAGGACTTGTGATTATCTTGTCTGCTGACGTTAAAAACACAGTGAATACACTGCGTGTTGTTGCGATGCTCCACCCTGCCAAAATATTGTGTCATCCCTGCAGTCACATTCTGAAATCCCCACGCATTTCACTGCCTTTGAAGGGACACGAGTGCTGAAACGAGATCGCAGAACCCACAAGAGTATCACACTAATTGAGGTTGACAAAAATACGAACTGCGCCCTTTTGAACTGCTGACATTGAACAGGGTGGATTAGGCAGCGTATATTAACAACAGGTGACAGGCTGGAGGGGAACAGTGGATCGGCCGTGTCACGGAGGCACTAGCTCTGGATGGTCACAGATCGGAGTAAAAGCAGACATGAAAAAAGGAAGAAGGGGCCTGACTTCGTCTTCCTCCCATCTGAATTGCATGTAAACGAGGGTAAAAAGAAAACATTAAAACTGTGAGATGTATTAGTGTGGTCTTTACTCATAACGTAGTACAAAGTCATATATACACTAAGATACATAAACTGTCAAAAAAAATCAAAACAACCTCATGAAAATAATAATAATACAAAAAGAAGGCAAAAAACCCAACACAAAGCTGTGTTGACATGTGAAAGACTGCTGCGTTCAATGTCACAGCCTAAATACTGGAGCTTGTGATGGAAAAGACAAAAATATAAAACACACACACACACAACAGATAAAATGGAAAAAAATAAAATAAAGCATTGCATCAACAGTTTATACACGTGTTTTGAAATGTGGATTTGGGAGTTGTCTGTTTATTCACTATACAGTGTCTTCAAATGCATGGCAAACAAGTAATTATCTATACTGATGCAGTGTTAAAACATAATAAACCCAACTTATGAAATCACTTAGTGGACGCTTCAATAAGCATCACAACTTTTCTTATATATAAATATAACTAAAGTCTGACTCAGGCAGTATAAAATTATAACTCAAGATCTTCAGGTCGCTCAGCATAATCTTAGTTTTTTTCTTTTCTTTCCAGCAGTTATTCACTCTAAATATTAGATTTATGGCAATAACTTTGTCAAACCATCTGATCTGTGTAAAACATTATGTGTGGAACATTTACTGTACATCATCTATTAGCCAGCATCTTGTGTTATCACATTCACGTAACCGTTTGATAAAGCCTCCATATATTGAATCCTTATTTACTATATTTATAATGTCATTTAAACATTTATTACTTTTTCTTCTCATACAGTACAGCTAAAATAATCTGGTCCATGTCGGCTTTTGAAAAGAGGCAAAAAAAAACAAAACAAGAGAAAGAAAAATAGAGAATCCATGTTGGGGCATCATAAATTATGACTATTATACAGCACTGCTGCAAAAATACAAATATATACACTGTATACGCTTCCAGCTCTAAAACAGTAACAGCGAGGGACCAGAAGCCTCCCGTCAGTCAGCGTGTCAAACATCAGACACAGGGTTTCTGTAACATTAGACTACACTTTAGTATCGGTGGCCATTTGGAAATGTAATTTACTAAAACGACCAATAGACAAATCACTGTCATCACCACCCACAGATTTTTAGTGTCCTGTCATTCAACAGATTAACTCAAAGCCCCTGAACTACTCTGTGTCTTAAATCCAATTTAAAAAGTCAAACACGGTTGAAATTGACTTGAACTGAGAGGTGACAGTTTAACTTTAAGTCTGAACGGTGACGTCTCGATGTAAAAGATTACGATGCTGCCGACTGATCTTGAGGATTTGAGGCTGCGACGACGAGGTCCGATCATCTCGTGCTGGCTGGTCAGAGGCTGCCGATGTTGGGGAAGCTCTTCAGTTTCTCTGGGAAGTCGTCTTTGTAGAGCACCGGGTCGGCGCGGTGCTCCACCACCTTCAGAGGCATGGTGCCAAAAACTGATGCAAACTTGTTGATGCACTCAGATCTAAGGAGGAAAATACATTCATTTAATTGGCAGCTTTTGATTAGTAAATGTGATAGATTTGAAAAGGAAAAAAAAGTCTTATCCTTTTCTGTCTTTTCAATTAACTTGAGCTGAAATTCCTCTTCAAGAAAGTTTTTTTTGTATATGTTTATATGTTATTTATGTTTATGAATCTCTTTACTATTAACTACAGGCTGTTTCCAGTCATGACTTGAATTAAACAATAGCATTTAAAGAGCTGAAAAATTAAGATGTGACAGTTTTGTAATAAAATTTCACTGATAAATACAGTGAGTGGGTTATAGAATAGAATAGAATAAAATATACTTTATTAATCCCTTGCGGGAAATTATTTCGTAACAGCGCTCCAGTGTACAAAGGTGAAGAATATTATAGCAAATTAAATGGAGCAGATTACTTTATATTGAGCTACACAAAATTTTACGTCACAGTGTAAAGGTTAATGTGTTTGAGTAAAAGAAACTGAACTTTACATTTCAGTGTTTGTTGTGTTGTGATCAAAACTAGGAGATAAATTTAAGGGTTTCTGAGTTATGACTCTCTTTCTCTATTGAAACTCTGTATAATACCAAAAACACAAACAAAAAAGACACATAAATAAATAAAAGTATGAATGAGTTCAATTGTCATACCTCTCCACCATGTGAGTCTGATCCAGGGACAGCCCGTCAATGGCAGTGCACTCGGGGCACTTGAACTTTTTCCTGGGGGTCACCTAAACAGGAACAGAACGAACCAGGTCACACACACGGTGCTGATGTCAGCTCACTTTAACCGTTTGTAAAACTTCAGCGGCCCGGACAGAAGCTAATGAGACCGGGGACATCCTACAAGAAAACTTTGTCAGGTACAGTGAAGTGAAAAATGTCTAAATTTTCATCAGTGGAGTTGGGAGACGGATGACGAATGACTCTGCTCTGTCTAGCCTCCTTCGCATGTACGCATTCCTGCACCCGACAATCTGGACCTGTGAATGCATGTGTGTGTGTGTGTGTGTGTGTGTGTGTGTGTGTGTGTGGAGGAGAAAAGAAAGTGAGAGACACACAGAGGGGGAGGACAGACGGGGTGAGATGGGGTGTTTTCTGAAGGAACCTGTTTGAGATAAGGTGGGAGGTGGGAGGTGGGAGCGCAGGCGGAGGGAAGTGTGCAGGTTGTGGTTTTGATGGCGGTTGAGTGTGCGTGAGCCCCCGGTGAGCTTGGGAAAACACACTCAGAAGGAGGGAGGTGGGTGGGAGAGGTGGGGTAGGGTGGGGTGAGGTTTGGGGGGGGTGGGAGTGAGTGACACCAAGATAAAGGAGGTTAAGGCTGGGCTTTAGCTCGGGCCCCCTGCACCTGGGCAGAGTCAAATGTGATGGAGAGAGGGGGGGGAGAGGCGGTGAAGTCGAAGGGTGAGAGCTGATCAGACCCAGAGATGGTGGTCCGCTCTGTCAGCCTCCCACCCCCCACCTCCCACCTCCTTTTGCAAATCTAAAGCCCCAGTATGTAACTTATTTGGCTTTTTATCAGCAAAAATCAAATATTTCTTTCATACGTAAATACGTATTTCACTGAAGTCGAATCACATCCGCATACAAATGAAAGCTTTCTCATCGTACCTTAGAATGAGTTGTTACAAGTCGTTACTGTTTCATCCTGTCCTGTTTGTCTTCAATAATCAACTTAACTACAGGATGTGTACGGTTAAAGCACAAACTTGCTTACTTGTTTTTATTATCAACTGACAGATAGAATGTTCACAGATCAGCTGTAACCGGTGATACTGTAACCTGGCAACCGTAGTGTTCCATTTACAATGTTGCCAGGGACGGCGCTACTTATAACAATCCTACTGTTACAGTTACAAATACATAAGTGGGCGATGCACTGAACCGAGGCGGCCATGTTGCATCGCCATTTTTTACTACGTTCAGTGGCAGCATGACCGTAGGTAACCACGGAAACTCACCGAAGCTGTCGGCTCGGCTCGAGGAGAACGTTTTTTCCAGGTAGCGCCTGTTAAAACTGTCACCACTGTGTAGTGTGAGGAAGGACGGAGGCACTGATGTTGCATTCAGGTGCAGTCAGGCAGACGGCCGTCGGCAAACCAACCAGATGTCATTTTACTCGACGAGAGAAAGACGGTAAAACGTGGGTCAGGTAAACAATTGGGTATCAATAAAGTAACCTGAACCTGTTTGCACCCCTTGCACAGTGAATTACAGTTTCTTCCCTCTGGACAGATGGTTGTCAGTCCCATACTGCAGAACAAAACGTTATAAAAACAGCTTTGTTCCAGCTGCAATAACACTGGTAAACAAGCTGTAGTTTGCACAAAAGCTGCACAAGTCACTTTTCGGAGCATGATGTATCCCCTTTTTTATCTCATTGCTTTTATTTATTTACATATTTACTCTTAACTTGTAGGAAATTTTGCTCTTGGTGTTTTAAATTTTTCTTTTTTAAAACTATTTCAATTATGTGTTTTTAGTTTCATGTTTTTTACTTTCTATATTTATTTCATGAACTGCAGCACTTTATGTCGAGCCCAATCTATCTCTTGTTTTATGTGTATGTCTTTTTAAATGTCCTGTTTCTGATTTGATTGTTCGTTTACTGTTGCTTGTTTAACTCTCGACTGCAAAACTAGTTTACCCTTGGGTATCAATAAAGTAACCTGAACCTGAACCTGATACGACATCACCATGACAAACATATTGTCACGCCTGTATTGTTTTGCCTCGTGCTGGCGGACCAACTTGTTTACATAGAGGCTTGTTTATCCTGTTATACATGCAGCGTCTGTTGTCTGTCTGACGTCTGCCCGATTTCACGTGAACGCAACATCAAGAACACGTTCCGATATGCAACCGCACCGCTAGATGGGGGGGGATTCCTACATATTATACCTTTTAAAGCATCCAGACCTATGAATGTACCTTTATGGGGGCTTTGCCAGTGATGTTCGCCACCAGGAAGTTCATGGCGATGTCTTCACAGTTCATGTGAGCGTCCACCCAGTTCTTGATGTCGCCCGGCATCTTGTACGTGTACAAATAGTTGAAGTACTGGAACGAAAACAAAAAGATTACGAGGTGTCACATGGATATCTTCCAGGTTTATTATGTACAATAATCCAGAAACTCTTTGAATGACCCATGAGTATGTAGGAGGAACTGCTGCACTGTAGAGTTTGCTTTGAACTGAAGTGAGTGTGTAAGCTTTTAAGTAGCAGTGAGATAACCTCGCTCTACCCGTGACACTCTGCTCGTCCATCACTGTAATCTACACTCTTGAACTCATATATACACACATCATATATAAACAGATTCTGAAGGAAATTCTCCAATCTTTCATACTAAGTTTATTTTTTCATTTGATTTTGGTGTCTTTCTCAATACTGGTCCTGTGTTACGACATAAAGCAGCAAAAGATCCAATGCCCACAAGGAGCTTTTAAAGGAAACGTTGTGTGTGATAAAGGTCAGAGCTCAAGCAGCCAAAACAAGTTAATTTCAAACAGGCATTTCCAGGTCACCTTGTGGTAGAAGGCGGCTCCAGTCAAAACCATGGAGACCTCGTTGGTCCACTCTGACTCGTACTTCCACTTCCCCATTTCATGGTCCCAGAGGTGCAGCCGACCCGGGTAGCCCACCAGCCTGTCTGGGAACTCCCTCCAAACCTGAGAGCAGGCGAGAAAACACACAGTCAGGAGAACTGAAGTCTTACATTTAAAGATTAAAGGGACTATGAGGAGTTTTGGAAAGTGGAAGTGTTTTCACACTACATTTCCCATGAGCCTCTGCGCACACGGTGAAATTCTTGGACTGAACGAAAGCGAAAGCATTTGCCAAGAATGTTTTCATTAATCAAGAACGAAAGTCGGAGGTTCGAAGACGATCAGATGCCGTCGTAGTTCCACCATAAACGATGCCAACTAGTGATCTGACGGCGTTATTCCCATGACCCCCCGGGCAGTGTCCGGGAAACCGAAACTAGGAAATGCTGGGCGAGTCGACCACTAAATAATAATATCAAAATAACTATAAAGACAAAACGAAAATGGACCCATTAACAAGTGGGTAACGTAGATTCATCCACATAAATATGAGACTCTTTAACCAAAAGCAAACTCCTCTGGGTCTCTTTAATCTTTTGTTGGCATCAAAATGAGATATTTATTTCAAAAATATATCAGAATTTTTTGTCTGGAAACAGCAGCTGAGAGTTAAATTAATATTATTTCATATAGAAGGAGCTGAATATCGCCAGCAGCTAGTCTGATCCCTCCACTGTCATCCAGTCGGACGGACAGCTTCTCCATCCTGCCTGTAATTCCACGTAATTATCCTTAAACTGAGCACAATTTTATTAAATGGCTTCTAAACGCATTCAGGTGAGTGTGTCCGGCTAAGTGGGGACTAGGCAGGTATGTGTGCATGGAAAGCATCAGCTCGAGACCTGTCATCATTCTTCACACATCAAACACACACACATACACATTCAAGCGAGCGGTCGAATCCACCAACGGGTGGAGAATGAGACTGTAATCTCCCTGAATGACTTAAGACCCCGGGATCAACATGAAATGGTTCCCTGCGATGCTGCCGAAGATGGAGGGGAAAAGTATGGTAAAGGTTAAGGGTTTTTTTGTGTTTGAGTGGGGGTCTTTTTTCTCACCTCGTAGCCAAACTGCAGCTCGTCAGACGTCAGCATGATGATGTCGTCATCGATCGCCAGCACGGCCTCCGTCTCGATCTCGTCGTACGGGAAGAAGCGGTTGCTCAGCTTGTTTTCTTTGGTTCGCACGACTTTGAGGGGAACGCCGATCTTTGGCCAGAGAGACTCTACCAGAGGGAAAACAATACAATAATTACATCATTTCCAGTTTAATACATGTGGACACGGAGCTGAAACAATTTGGTTGTTTCACTTGTTAACATGAAATCATGTCGCAGCAATTTTTTTGACAATTAAAAACACATTTTCAAGCAAAATTGGTGGAAAAATTGCTGGTTTAAGCTTCTAAAAGGTGAAGATTTACTGGTTATATTTGTCTTTTATGATAGTGACGTGATTGGCTTTGTGCTTTGGATGGTTGGGTTTACAAATTAAACTATACATAAACTATTGAATCTGTTAATTCAGGAAATTATCTTCAATTTATTAATCATAAGTAATTGTTTGCTGCAGACACAGAGAGTGGGAAACTGTATTGTTGATACATTTTTAAGGTTTGGACAACATTATGACTGTGGCCACTATCGGTGTCTGAGGATGGGTGAGGGATTATGATGTCATTCACCGCTGACGGACGTATTTGAAGTGTGTCCTGGCTGTGGAAAACTCTGCTCTGGGAGTTTAACTTCTTCTCACTGACTCATATCGCTACGCTAACCTCAAGCACGTGCGAATCCAACCACACGGCGATTCTTCACGAGGCAGATGAACAAAATGTTTTTTCAGGGCAGCGTTTCAAAGATCTTGGGTGGCGTCCATGGCACGGACTATGGCACAGACAGATCACACAGAATGTGTCCCCTCATTAATGGGCTAACTGGGGCCTGGCAGCCTGCGAGAGGAGCTCCAGGTTCCTCCTAACCACGTTTGAGGTCTCCTGTCAGAAGCTATTGTCCAAAAAACTGCTATATTAAACACCCGCAGTTTCTTCCCTCACTCCGTCCACGTTGCTGTCAGCCCTTCACTTAGTCCAGAGGTTGGAAAGAGACAGTAGGAGCAGGGGAATTATGGGCTATTATCTTCAGCTCTTCAGACTCCAATCCTGGCATCGGCCAAAAATGCACACGCTGCTAATTCTTCTGTGACTCCTTGACCTGCATTCAACAAAACCAGCCAATCAAAATAACACGTTGCGAATAATAAACTATGGCTTCTGTACGTATTGTAGTGGTGTGGTTAGTTACTCAGCTACTCTGTAGGTACAAAACTACGTATCACTCAGATCATACACAAACACTAGCCATGTTTACACCGACACAAATAATTGGAATAAAATAGGAAAAAAATGCTGTTCTAAATAAAACTGCGTCATGCATGCAAAGAAATTTCTTTCCGATCAAGATGGGTGGTGGTTTATGCCGGTCGATTTTCGGATCAAGATCCATGTAAAGTTAACGGTTACAGGGTTCCCACTCCCAGTCTGACGGACATGTTATTATTACGCCATACACTAATACATCCCCTGTCCCATTCATGCTTTGGAGAAATGTGTTTTTCCACAGTTGTACTCTATTATGTACATTTAACCAGTTTGTTTATTCCTCTCTCACCCCCATTATTTTGATTTAAAGGTGTGCAGTCTAATGCAGCTCTAATTTATGAAATAATTTCATAAATTGTTACAGCTTAATCTCTACATGCTTAGAAATGATGACAAATTATGACAAATTTCTCATAGAACACCACAAACATGCGGTCCAATAGTGGAAACACTCATCAACCCAAAGTCTTTAGTTTTCTCACAAGGCACTTTTTTGGAAAAGAAATCCTTGGTGGGGTCTGGAAAGGTCAAAGAAGAGTTCTGGTAGCTGATGTGACAACTCAAGCTTTTCCAGGACATTTGACTTTTTTTTTCTCATTTTCCATGTGTTTTCCATGACTGGAGAATTGGTCAGCCATTTTCCAGGTTTTCCAGGACGAGTGGGAACGCTGGGTTAATCTGATCAGTAGAGTAGAGAAATAAGTATAAACTGCTGTGGCTGCAGCTAAATTAAAGAGAAAACCAGAAACAAAAGTAACATTTGCAGCACACGGTATAGGTCCTTTTTGAGCAGAGGAGGCAACAGGCCACGTACGAGAGAGAAGGTAAGCACAAATTTGACCGGCAAAACTTCACTGCGCATGTCAAAGTGAATTTATTCTGATTAATTGCTTGATGCATGTACACACACGTTTTAAAGGGAGTCACTACAGGTGAATAAGGTAAAAATTTTAAATAACAGATATCACCATGAAACTTCCCAAGTTTATCACTCACATTAAGACAAATATTTTCTGTATTGCAAGTTTTGTCAAATTTTATGTTTAAATATGTAAATTAGGCAATATCTAATGAAATATGTGCAAATTTAAGCCCCTTTCAAAATTCTTGTTTTATTTTGTTGACATATTAGAGTCAGATGTCTCTTTTTATCACTCTGTAAATGAGAAAATACTGTCACCAAAATCTAATTTCGCCATGTTTTTAGGAATAAAATGTTGTATAAATCAGGCTTTGAATGATATATGAACAATCCCCTCTGTAAAAACCTTCAGAATATAGACAGGAATAAAACTGGAAGGTTTGGTGTCTGACGGGGATAAAAACACCTTTTGGGGCTTCGACACAGGAGCCGGTAAACACAACTGACCGAGGCTTGGTGTGAATGAGGAAGAAATCTGCCTTCATGCTGGACTGAGCCCCATGAGTCTGACCTGTCGATGGCCCCTTGTTAATTCTAATGGGTCACAAAGCTCCAGCCAGGCGCCGCTGATGCCTCTAATGAAAAGGCCACTCACAGCCACGAGGGAGCACTTCAAAGTCCTCACACTACTTCATTACATTAACCAACTCGTACAGCGGCGGGACCAGGGCTTTAATTCCTGCTCTAGATCAGCCTTCATCCCAGGTCAGCCATCACCGGGATAAGGCGCTATTAACTGTTGTGTACTTAATTGCCCCATATAAAGGTGAATAATAAGAGTGCAAGGTGCAATAAATAACAACTAAAAAGAGCTTACTCTGACATATCTCTCATCGACTACAACTGAGGAAGTCTAGAAATGAAAGGAGGGACAGACAGATAATAATAAAAATATGTTTAACAAAGTATTAAATGTTCATTCAGGGCTGCAACCAACTGATGGCCTCTGTTTTCTATTGATTCAAGCACATTAAGTGAACAACTGTGCTGTTAAAAAGTATTTACTTGTGCAATGATCATCTGTTTGATGATCTTAAAGAGTTTGCAGAGTTTTATTTCTACATTCCTATGCCCCATCATGCTACCTCTGCTACGTGTGTTAGGCTGTGTGTGATTGACTGTAGAAACTGAATTGCCCTTTGGGGATCAATAAAGTCTTCTGCATCTGTATCTGTAAACATTTAAGTGTGACAAATATTCAAAAAAGTAAGAAATCAAGAAAGGGGCAAATACTTTTTCACAACACTGTGCATGTGCGCTTTTGTTTGGAGTGTTATATATATAAACATCTTATCTGTCCTACCATCGTCTCTCCTTCTGTCAAACTGAAAGCCAGAGACAAGTAGCTCTAGTATTTGACGCCCCTTGACATCAGCATTTATTTTAGAAAGTGCCATTTTCATGGATTTGTCTCAACAACCACCAAGGAATGAACGGAGAGAGAGTAAACGAGAGTGGTGTTACTTTATTAGCTGCTCTTGTTTGGGTGTAGCTGATAATCTTACAAAGCCTGGCAGCTGTCACGGGGCGGAGCACTAATTTGTGGGCGCAAAATTAATAAATCACCTGCTCAAGTTGAATTATTTCATTACGCTACAGTAGAAGTTAAATGATATAAAATCATTTAATTATACAACATAACACAGTTGAAGCTATAACCAGGTGTTAGAGCTTCATGAACTTACTTGATCTATTTAAAGGGATAGTTCATCCAAAATTCAAATTTCACTCATTATCTACTCACCCTCATGTCGACTAAGGGCTGGGAGAAGTTTCAGAGTCCTCTGTGCGTTCTCGGAGTTACGGGGGGCTCGACGCAGCAGTATTTGTACATATGACGGTTGTGAATGGGGCTCACTTTTCTTCGTCCAAAAAGACACACCAAAAAACATCCAAATACCTCCATACTGCTCGTCTGTAATGTCCCTCTTGTATTGAAGCCCCGACATTTTTCCGAAAAAAATTAAATAAGTCTATATTTTAAGCTTGTTTGTAGCGGAAGCTCCCAGTTTCTCAGTTCACTGCTCTTCCTGTGTCACGGCGGAACAATTTCTCATGTCAGGGCTTCAATACAAGAGGGACATTACAGACGAGCAGTATGGAGGTATTTAGATGTTTTTTGGTGTGTCTTTTTGGACGAAGAAAAGTGGTATCCATTCACAACCATTATATGGACAAATACTGCTGCGTGGACCCCCCCGTAACTCCGAGAAGGCACAGAGGAAAATTCTCCCAGCCCTTAGTCGACATGAGGGTGAGTAGATAATGAGTGAAATTTGAATTTTGGGTGAAGTATCCCTTTAATAATAATCTGTCACACTGTACTCACCCTCGGGAGGACTCTTGTTCTGATTGTTCCACACCACCAGCAGCTTCGCTAAACTCGGCACCTTGGAGATTTCCGTGATGACCCGGAAAAGACTCTCGACGCGGTCGTAGGTGAGGACGACGGCCGTGAACCCAGGTGCCCTCGGTGGGATGAGCGGCAAGAACAGAGGGCTGTTCACACTGGACCATTTCTACACAAGAAAGGAGACAAACAAACAAACCAACAACGACAATCAGTTTAAACCACAAAACATATTTTTTAATCCTTTTCATTTCCATGGAAATAGAAATAATGAAAGAGCTAGCCTGAAGTCTTCTGTGTCAGCGCTGTCCGTCATGTTTTCCATGATTTAATGTGCTATAATAATGCTTCACAGGACAGTGAGGTCACCTGCACTCATTTCCAGATGATGTTTTTTTTTTTATGGAGCGAAAATGGGCCGGTAATATCTCCCAGGGCCCAGCGGAGCAGAGACGCAGAATGTCAAAAGCTTCCAGTCACAAAGCCAGGTAAATACTACAGAAGCCGCAGGACGGAGGGACGCTAAAGACTGTGGGAGTGGGAGGTTGGAAACACACTCTTGTGATGTTGTTAATATTGTAAAACTCCTCTGAGATCATGTGTGTGAAATAGAGTGAGAGAGAGAGGAGTTTGCCTGGTAGTGAAAGATGCCCGTGTATCAGTGAGGAGCTTCTCTTTTCTTTATAATGGTTTATACAACACTGACTCCAGCTTAGATGAAGTGACAGTTAATGGAAGAAGCATTTTCTGATTATATATGATATAAACATAAAACTACATCAACTAGGAACAAAGTCATATACAGAGCAATGCAAGAATGGAACTCTGTGCCGAGTTATATTAAAACTATTAAACGAAATAGTATATATACTTTTAAAAAAGCTCTAAAAGAACATTACTTAAAAAGGAACTTCCATTAGCCAATCAGGAAGTTGTTCTTGATATAAGGATATGGGTTATATATATATAAACTTTATTTCAGACACAGGTCCATATCACAATCAAAGTGTAGAGGTATAAAGATATTATAGTACAGTCAATGATTTGTGGATGAGTATCAATATATTATGTAAACCTGGTTGGAGCTGTCTTGTCTTGTTCATTTGTTGTTGTGTCGGTCATGTATTGAATGTAATGTTGTTAGGGTATACTGTATATTGTTTTGTATCTGTCTATATGGTAGGTATACATGGTCTGTATATATTTGTTTGTGTTGTTTCATGTCTATATTGTCCAGTGTGAATGTGTATTATTTTATTGTCTCCATGTATATGTTTTGGACCGCAGGAAGAATAGCGGATGCTAAGCAGATGCTAATGGGGATCTTAATAAACATAAACATAAACATAAACATATAGATGTACTGAATACTGAACTTTCAAAGTTACACAGTTACTCTTGCTTTGCTTTGTGATATGAACATAACTTCTTGTAACCTTTCTTTTTTGTTTACCGAGGTTGTTTTTCGGGTGAGATAAAGAGACGACCCATTTATTTCATTTACAAGCACGTGTTGCTGTAAGAACTGGTAAATATAGGAGCATCGGGAGCAACTCTTGATGAACTTCAAAAGGCTCCAAAAAATGTTCCACACTGTTTACAGTGACAATCAGTCTGAGAGGCGCAAAGAGAGCATATCTAACACAATAAATCTGTGGGCTTCTTGAAGTCCACATAAACCCTCTTTCTCCTCTGGTCCCAGGTGACCACAGAGTGATTATGTGGCTCCTTCCACAGCATCAACACAAGTCTGTTAACAGAGACACAGTCTCACAACATCAGTCACTCCTCCACCAATAAAAAAACACTTTACTGGCAAGTGGAAACTTCCTTGTGGCCGTTCTCACATTGTCATCCAGGAGGAGGGGGAAATAATTAAACTAACACATCTACGCAGCACAGACGGCGCATTAAAACTAAAACAGGCAGAGACCACTTTACGTCATTAGTCGAACAGAATTAATCAGATGAAAAGGAAAACCGCAGCTCAGTGTCACCAGCAACAGATCTGAAGGAGTGGCGTCTTATTTATACTTTATATTTACACTTGAAAAGAAAAGTTTTATTTGGTTATTTGAGCTGCGTCAGTGGTTCTTTCTTGGTTCTAGAAATTTGAAGGTAGGACCGAGATAAAATGAAGAAGACCTCCTCAGCAGCTGTTGATCCGTAGAAACATCACAGCTGAAGTGTATTTTACACTTTTACACTCAATATCAGACGTATTAACAACGCACATGAATATGGAGGCACAGTAGCACTTTAGACTAAATCTGTCCAGTTATTGGTGAAGTAATTGTTTTGTGTTTTTCAGCTTTGGCTCTAGTTCAGCCAAATGGAGTTTTTAAAAAAAATGCCTCTGTGGTTGAAGTGCTGATTTTCAGTTGTGAACAGACTGAAAACAAAAAAAACAACAAAAAGTCAAACAAATACTGAGCGCTGACTGTACTGTGCTGTAACTTTTCCAACAAGATGGTGATCGAATGCGACTTTTATACGCTCAGGTGCCAATCACCGCAAAACGTTTTAAACTCTGGCAAATTTGAGAGCCTGAAATGCCTCAATTCTTGTAATGTATAAACCGTACAAGTGTGCCCACTACCTACAAATCCCAAACAAAAAGCAGCTTGTCCCTTATTCTCAACACCCCCCCCCCCCCCCCCCCCTCAGAAGGCACCAGCAATCCTAAGAAATGTGCTTTCAATTACCAGCCTAAAGAACTACAGGAGGAGAAGAGGGGGGTGAAATGTCTGCCTGATTTATTTAGTGCTCTGTGTAAGTTCTTCTCACCATAGAGTCACTGAAGCCATTGAGAAAACACTTCATCTCCCATCTCGGGGCAGAAATGGGCAAAAGGTCTGTGCCGTGACACAATTAACCTCCTCTGTGTCTGGACAAACTTTAAGTCCTGAGTGATACTGATAGATTGGACCGGGGGCTGGACGCTCGGGCAAAACATTTTGACATAAGTGGGCAACGTCAAGTGTAACTGCTGATTAACAAGCTACCTGCTAAGAAGAGAACAGGCGAAGAGACTCAGCAGCTGTTTGGCCTTAAAGGGGAACTATGCAAGTCTGGTCGCTTTTCCGCTGTTTTGCTAACCCTCCTCTCGTCCATGTGCATTTGTTTACAACGAAGCCAGCGAAAAAATCAATCCATGGAGCAGTGGATAACGTTATATAACATATACAATGTTACGACGTGTGTATTTGTGTAGTCTTATCCGTCATAAACAAAAGATTACGGGTTACGGAGCGCGTTTGTGTCGCAGTGCCACAGAGATGAGAGCTGGGACACCGGGACGGCGGCCGAGTAACTACACTGATGTTGCAAGGTTGGTTTTCAGCCCTGAGATGCCAGGTGGAAGACAGAGAGCCTCTGTTCTCACTCGTACAAGTCACAAGTCATGTAGTTAACTATCACAATTAGTCTGGAGCTTTTTAATTAAGGTAAAAATGTAGCATAGCCACTGGAGAAATCGTGCATAGTTCCTCTTTAAAGGGGAACTATGGCAAGTCTGTTTTGCTAACCCTCCTCTCGTCCATGTGCATTTGTTTACAACGAAGCCGGCGAAAAATCAATACATGGAGCAGTGGATAACATTATATAACATATACAATGTTATGACGTGTGTATTTGTGTAGTCTAAACTATCATAAACAAAAGATTGATGGTCACGGTGCCGCAGAGAGCTGGAGAAATCCTGCTTAGTTCCTCTTTAAACCTCTGAGTCCTGAGCAGAACTGAAATGACAAACTATCAGAAAACACCGCTCAGTCTTTTTTTACACCATCAAAAATTGTGATTGCAACCTCTCTGAGCGTTTCAGTGGATCTACTTGCAGTCTTTTGACAGATGCAAAATACACTATTATGCATCTGCACACACACGCGCGCATGTGCTCTCACATGCACATGCTTCTACCCCACAGACTGAGCATGGAGGAGTTTCAGGATCAGACCGGGCTGATTAACAACTCCTGAGAGATGGTCGCACAGCCAAACTGTCTGCAGCCGCAAACTCCCACAACCGCAGGGATGCTAAACACACACACCATTCTTCACATCCAGCGCGCTTCTCTACCAACACAATGACTCAGACATGCAGGAACTTATTTTTCACCACAGCGGAGGCATCCTCCTAGTGCAGAACTGCTGACACAAACTGGCTGCCTCAGAACTAGCTGGGTGTAGACCAAACTATGAAGCGCTGCATATGGCTTCAGACAGAGGGGAGGCATCTACTGACACTGTGCCACAGAGGCTTTGATTTACAAGTCACAGAAGAGTGGAGATGCTTATGTGGCACTGTGGAGCATCTGCATGGTCAAAGCTCCACTCTGGATTGGTGTCATTCAGATGTCTGCAATGCAAAGACTCCTAAGAAGAATAAAATTGTGGGAATCGTCAGGGTGTGCAGAAAAATTGCAGGCACAGCCCTAAATGACCTCTCCGAGCTGCACAAAGAGAGGACAGTGACCAAAGCCAGACTGATCCTGGCAGACCCAGATCACTCCTTGCACAGAGAGTTCAGGTTGCTTCCTTCCAGACGCAGATACCTGCTTCCAAGATGCAAGACCAATAGATGGAGAGATTCATTTGTCCTTGCAGTGACCAGGCTTTTAAATGACGTTGTATGTTTGCTACTCGCGGTGAAACAAATTGCCCCTAGAGGACAATAAAGACTCTTGAAGCTTGAAGCTAGGGAAACTATTGACCAATACAGCACAATAGATTACAAAGATTTCATAGATTATACAACTCCTATAGATTCTGGAAGCTAAAGCTCAATAACTTACCTCTGAAAGATGATAATGGACAGTTAAAGCAGAATAAAGACTAATATTTTTAAATACTGGTAAACTGTGTGTCGATATAACGTCAAGGTTACGTACCACCACAGGCGGATTGTTCCACTGCTCATAGGTGCGTGCAGCGTAGGGGTAAATGCGGTCGTTGATGATCTGGAGTGTTGTCAATCCAATCGCCTTCATGGAGCTGAAGTAGGCCTCCCAGAACCAGCGTGCCTGTGGACGACAACGGGGACATAGCTCCTTTAAAATATACCCATATAAAACCCGTGCAAAACCAAAATGAGGGGGAAAAAAATGAGAAACACACAAAACATGATTTAAAAGGACCAACGTTGCACTGCATATTTACAAAAATACAGTATATACCGACCAAAAACACCACTTTCACTTTAACTTTCTGGTATATTCACTTCATGACAGATGTCGAGAAACACACGCAACAGTCCCAGGATTAGTCACCATACTGTTCATGATCAAAAAACAGAATAATGGCACTTCTTTTTTTTTAATCTGTACTGACGACACGTGCTATAACAATAATTGACCTAAACTTGAATCAGATTCGATTCAAATGTTCAGATGTTGCCATTTCTACAGTTTCTGCTTTTTTATTCTCACTTCACCCCAAAGAGTGGAGTGTGTAGATAACGCCAACGTGAAGTCATAACTGTAAAAATCCAGATTTTTTCCCTGCTGGTCCGTGTCTTTAAAAGACAGTTTTGAAGCTGTTTCCAGCCCCTTGCCCTTCAACAACTGTTCCTGTGAAGCCCTCGGAAATGTCTTTTGAATGTGTCTGTTTTATTTCAACAGATATCTGATGTGCAAAGCAGACTTTAATGATAAGTGAACTCTTAACCCGTATCTTTTAACGTTATCACATCGGCAGAGGGAATACGTAACTCTGACTGCCCTCAGCGACCATGAGTGATAATACCTGTGCTGTGTTTATTCATACAGGTTATTAAGGGTCTGACACTGTTATAGCTGAGATAAAGGGAGGAAGAAAAAGTTACAATGAACCAGTCAATCTCAAAAGTAGTGCGACTGACCATGATATATTCGTCTAGCCCCGTTGTCTCCTGCAGCCGCCTATGAAACAGCTCCCTTAAGAAACTTCAAGGGACAGTTCAGAGTGGAAAGAGTCCAATAAGAGTTAATGAAGCTTTAAACAACACTGTCTCCTCCCAGGAGGCACCGTGCTACACTGACCCGACTCCACTCCACCAGCTCCTCAATGACCCACACTTCCACGTTAGAAGATGTGCCGACGTTAAGTGTTTGTGTGCAGAGCAGCTAGAGCTACGTTTCTAATGCATGTGTTTTAGGGCGCTCTACGACAAAGATGGTTCTTTGTGGCACGTGATCAACATGTGACCGCGGCCTAAATCACAAATATCTGCGTGCGTATGCGATGAAGCATTGGAGTAGGAGACAAAACAGCATTTATTTTTATAGAGGGGGGTGAGGGGAATCCAAAAAGACTTTCTAATCTCAGGGGGGAATCCCAACGGCCCATAAATCAGCCAGTGATGAAAGTTTCTTTTCCGACCGGGAGGAGGCAGAAAGAAAACTGTGCTGGCCCGAGGGCCTGCTCCACCACCCTCCACCCGCTCCCAGCGCCTGCAGGAATTTTTATGGGCCGGGAAGAAGACAACGTTGTAAGAGGGGAGGAAGAGAAACTTAACTCCATCTTTCAATGGCAGCTTCTGGCCTATAGTCCACACTTTGTTTCTATTTAGCAGTGCAAATAAAGCAAATGACAACTTGTCAGTCTGTGAGATAACTTAAATGTATTAAACCAATGGAAAAAAAATAATGCATTATGTAATTTTAACTATAAAATTGGTGTAAATATTAAGAAATAATGGAAACAAGTGCCAAATCCAAAACATAACCTTTCTATAAGAGCATCCCAGCACCTCTGACACTTTTCCCACGTAAAAAGGTTAAAAGCAAAGGAAACAGAAATCATCATCAGAGGCAGTTTAGATTACAGTAGTCTGCCTTGCTTTGTTTAACTCAGCGGAAGTTGTCAGGTGCTTGACAGATGATTTAACCTATAGATCAGAACTGGCAGCCACTGAGCTGTGGACAGAACCAGACAATCATTAGAGTTTTTCGACATAATCAAAAGCAGCAGTGAAACCAAGTCTGTTTCAGTCATGTGAAGCACTCACTGACAATACTGTTTTTCTCAAGATTTATTAGCACTTCACTTCTGACTGTGATCATTAACAAGTCGTGTGTATGAATGTGTGTTTGTGTGAGTGTGTGTGTGTGTGTGTGTAGAAATGCTCCGATGATCAAAACATTTTTACACACACACATACACATGACTTGTAAATAATGACTACTTGGCTTCCCAGGTGTAAATCAAAAATAAATACAAAATTTAAAGTGGCAGGTCTTTGTGTCTGGAGGTCCATGCCAGGACCGAGGAGCGCTGCTTCAGCTGCAGGTTTCATGTGGGATTACACAGTCGTGGTGCTAGTGAGCCCCACGGTTTCCTGGATTACAGAGTAGCCCACTGACAGACCGTAGTTTGTGAAGGTTGAGACTGCACCGTGTCCTTCTGTTTGACCTTTTACACTTTGGATTTCATTATAAAGTCCAGGCCTCATCTATGGATTGTGAGGTTTTTGATAACTTCTACATTTATGCAGATAGAGAAAGCAGAGCAGAAATCTGGTGAGGGATCTCAGTCGATTGCTCAATATCTGCAAAAATAAATAAATAAAAATCTGCGACTCCAAAGAGGGAAAAAAAAAACTTCTACAATTTATATCTTATACAAATCAGTTGCAGCCAGTACTGTTTTGCGAGTACTGCTAAATTCTGGAGAGGCTATGCAGACTGTAAACAGTATATAGGATGCTAGGCAGGATTGGTCTAATTGTAAAGGAGTTGTTTGTCAGGCCGAAGCTCAACACAAGACAATCGCAAAAGAACAAATAGGGGGTAAGTTCTCCATCATGGCCAACAAGTTTCTCTCTCTCTTTTACCATCTTATATCTTCTAATTCAATAACAGAATTGATTTGACTGTGCCAGTCTAATAAAAGTCTGTAACGTATGCGTCCTATTTTGAGGCCATGACCAAAATAAGGCTCATGGGAGACATGAGCTCAGTGGTCTCGCTCTGGCTCCGTTAACATTTCGCAGCTCTTTACTACGAGACCTTTTTAAAAGACGCTGTTACATCATCTCAAATTTGACAATTAGCTCTGCCATGTGAAACAAGTCTACTTGATGGAAGCTCAACAGTGGCCTGTCATTCTTTGACCTGCTCCACAAGTTAAACTAATGATCTGTCACTGCTGGATGGAGTCAATCTGCAGTGACACACATTAGGTAAATGCAACTCTGCCTTGGTCAAAGAATAAAAACACAAAAAACAAACATCTTTCAATGTCTGATACATGCTTGACCTCCAAAAAAGACGACTGATGAACAATGATAAAAAACAATTTGAAGCCAAAATCACCCTAAAGATGTACTATTCTCTTTTTTACTGTAGTCCTTATGTTAAAACCCTTAAACTATAACACACTATAATAAAATCCTAAATTTAAAGTTCCTCTATATGAGGCATTTCCTTTGAGGTAAGAATGAATTGTCTATTATTATTTTTCATTTGTGAGCACAAAAGTCAAACCACATGGGAACAAAAACAGATGCACTGTGAAAGCAAAAGCTGCTGAGCCATCTGCTGGCCAAACTAATGAAATACATCAGCTCCACTTGATTGGTAAATCAAAAATCAATGTAACAGTGTCTCCCAGTCCCCGCATTGATTAAAAAGCTGAACCGTGAACAGTGACACAGAAATGATGTGTGTTAATTAATTATTAGTTGTTGTGACAGGATTTCTGTGTGAGAAATGTATCAGAGATGAATGAACTTGCAACCAATTCAACCCATGTGTGCACCATCTGAGCAGGCAGAGGAGAACTGTGACTGTGGATAACAAAAAAGCCATATTAGACCTTTGATACCATGTTAGCTGTGAGCTATACACAGCGGGGGCGCCCCAAACCCGACGCAAACCACCTCTCGAGCGAAACCATGTTTTGGAGCTTGTCTGGTGTAATCCAACTCCAAGCGTGTCTCTGAGCCTTTGGCCTAAAATCTCTGTTTGGCCAGTATAATTGGTAAATGGACCAGAGTTGATACAAGAGAATGAGGAGCAGCTGAACTGGTGCACTACTCTCATAGCTGCTCTCACTTTTGTTTATTGTGGCTCAATGCAGATATCAAATGGAAAGGGAGAATGAGACGTCCTCTGTATATTTCACCCAAGCCAATATCAACACACTTGAGTCTTTTAAGAGCTTTTTAAAAAAATCTAGACTGAGCAAAGACGGAAATCCAAACAGAAAAGTCAGTGTGGTTTCCAAATTTCTATCTGTCGCACAACACGTAAAATTTGTTTTGGCTTCTTTAGACCTGACAGGTTGGTTCAGGCATGGGCACATCTCAGGCGTGACATACAAGCGCTTTAACCCCAGTGACGGCTCTCCTGACCGTAATAACAATACGAGCTTTCAAACAATGTAACGCACGTCTAATAAGTTCTGCTGAGCGATGTTTTCTCTTTAGTTAGACATCGTGCGCGTTACCTGTCTCTGCATCTCTTCGACTTGTCTGTGAGGAATGCTCTTCAGGATGGTGTACATCTCTGACAGTTTTTCCTCTGGGATAACCACTGACGCTCTGGGGGAGAAACAATAAATTAGTGAATCACAGTCGTCAAACTCGTTGTACCTGTTTTTCAAACGTTTGCTGACTTTAACGCACCTTTTCCAGTCGAGTACCTCAGAGAACGGCAGAATGTAAGAGTCAGCGAGGATGACGGGCACGCAGCCAGCCTGCAGTACATCACTGAGGGCAGCCTGACCCAGCCGAGCCCCACGCAAAACCACACAGAAAGACGACTCCTGTAGAGACACATCGGGGGCAGACTGTTAATGGACGATGTGATTTAGCACTGAAAAGACAAACCACAAACTGACCCATTTCCAGCGCTAGAGACCCAACCAAAGAGAGATTTATGGATATAATTTCAACCTCCCTGAATATTTCTGCTTCAAAATAAGTACTGAATAAAAAAAAAAACAAGGAACAACAAGAATCTGGGAACTGAAGCTCTCATCTTTGCTTGACAGCAAAACAAAGAGGTTGTAAGACATCCAAAAGTGTATACAACGTCCTTTCTGCCTAGAACAAGCACCAACTGTACGTGGTATTAATATCAGGGATGAGGATGAGCTTTCTTATCAAGTTATTTTAAAATACATGGGGTAAGCCAAACACAACAGATTTTGTTGTGGTGCATTCAACAAGAATAATACATTTTAATACTCTTCATTATTGAAATGAATATTTTTAATGCAGCCCACCTGCAGGATCTGTGGGTAGTCGTACACCTGCCCCTTGTAGCAGCGTTTTCGTGCAGAGGCGGCGCCCTGGGAGAGGTTGCTACATTTGTCCAGGAGGAGCAACGCTTCTCCGTTTTCTTCCTTCAGACGCTCCAGTTCAGCTCGGTACTCTCGATGGATGGCAGTTTGGGAAGATAAAATAAAGTAGCGCCGCGGCCTAGGAGAGTGACGAGAGATACAGGGTTATCAAAATGCATCAAATTGTATTTTATATTGTTGATGTCATAAACAAATAAATATATGAAGAGAAATGTTGATAAACCATCATATGCATCATTTTATTCCCAGCATTGTCAATGGAGAAGTTGTTGATGGATGAAATAGGTGAAGTAATTTGGTCCTGATGTGACACTCAAACACAATAATGAGGGTTAATGTGTGAGACGTGCTCACCCAGGCTGTCTCTCAGGCAGCTCAACATCTGCAGAGAGCGGGCTGTACACGGGGATGCTGACATCATAACCTTGTCTGTAGGTCCACGTTGAAAAACCACCTCCAGCCAGAAGCGCTCTGAAACAAATGGGCCTGGATTGTTACAATGCTTCAACACACTGGGGATTTCAACACACACGAGCAGCTACGGGAACATACTTTTAAAATGCAATTCATTAACTGGGCCTTTTGTGTCCTGTTAACACTTTGCTGCTAACAATAACAGTGTGACGCCAACGAGGCCCGGTGACCTGTTTGATTGATCCCATGTTAGTCCATGAGATGATACAATGAATTTTGGAACCGGTTCTTTTCTCAGGCGAAGGAAGGAGGCTATAAGATGGAAACACACTGTCAGTCACACACCTGGTTCTGATGAGGCTCCGTGCCAAATGGACTCCAGCTGGATGAGCCCAGGAAATTCTCTACAGCTAAAGATAGCGCTCATTGTCTCAAGGCTGCATGTTCATAAACCCACCGTCTTCTATAGTTAACCATCACTTTAGCCTACAAGGCATCTTCAGTGAAGCAAGCTCTGTACTGGTAAATACAACCAGATATGAAAACGTCTCCTCAAGGCCTCCTAAAAAAAAGATTTTATATCCTCATGGTTGTCTTTCATCTTCATAAAATGAATATTCTTAACACTTGAGCGACTACAGTTACGGTAAATGTCACTGAAGGTTGCATTATCTATTGTTGCATGAATATTCATTCAATCTGTCCTGGCAACAGAATATGAACAATAAATGATTTGTCTTTGCAGAAAAAAATGGAAACTACTGACAGGAATCCTAAACACATGAATCAATACAACATGTTTCCCTTCTGTCTGGTGTTTTGAATAACACTTCAATTCTTCCATAAATCTTTAGTTGACTCTAGTTGTACATGTCCTAATACAAAATGTGTTTCTTTTTACATGTTGACATAGCCTGTAAACTGGAAGTTGCCAATAATGTTTCTGATTCAACTGTATTATTTGAAAAAACGATGATAAGACGATCTTTTTTTTTGATTGACTTCAATTCTTCCATAAATCTTTAGTTGACTCTAGTTGTACATGTCCTAATACAAAATGTGTTTCTTTTTACATGTTGACATGGCCTGTAAACTGGAAGTTGCCAATAATGTTTCTGATTCAACTGTATTATTTGAAAAAACGATGATAAGACGATCTTTTTTTTGATTTCACAAAGATCACTGTCAAATTACAATGTGTTTAAAAAATGCACTCATCAGTACCTGTCTCTTGGCACATCCAAGGCAGTGTTGTAGTCTGGGGGGCCTCCAGGTAACATGTTGAAAAGCAGGTGATTCATCCCTTTGTCCCATCTACAAATCAAACACAGGATTAGTGGAGGAATAACAGGTTAATTAAAACAGAAAGTTTAATTTTGTTCTCTACACTGTCAAGAGGAAGGACTACACTGTCATCCAATCGTGTTGCACTTGAGTAATGACAATAAGGACATTTGTATTTAGTAAATGTTGTACAGTAAACAATATCAAACATTATGTACTTGCTTTCATCAATTCAAAATCACATGTCTTTTGTTTGTATACTGGGCACAGATGGGAAATTTTGAGCCCTTGTGGAAGGACATTTTGTTCTGTTATATTTTAAGAGCAATTGTTATTTCTGTCCGACACAATATACTGCACATGGCTTTGAAAAGGAACATCTTTAACACAAATGGTAACAGTATCAATGTGAGTGAAATAAGTTCATAAAGAGGAAAACTGAGAGTGACAAAGCAGAAATCAAAACAGTATTAAAGGAATAGTTCACTCAAAATTGAAATTTCACTCATTATCTACTCACCCTCATGTCGACTAAGGGTTGGGAGAAGTTTCAGAGTCCTCCGTGGCTTCTAGGGGGTCTCGGCGTAGCAGTGCATGTCAATATAACGGTTGCAAATGGATACCAACTGTCTTCGTAACAAAAAGACACACCAAAAAACATCCAAATACCTCCATGCTGCTTATATGTAATGTCCATCTTGTATTGAAGCCCTGAAATGCGAAAAATTAAATAAGTCTATATTTCAAGCTTGTTTGTAACGGAAGCTCCTCTTCCTGGTCCGTCCAAATCTCGCGAGATTTGCGCCAGCATCAGTGTGATTACTGACGCGAGCACTATGGAGGTATTTGGATGTTTTTTGGTGTGTCTTTTTGTTATGAAGACAGTTGGTATCCATTTGCAACCGTTATATGGACATGCACTGCTACGCCGAGACCCCCTGTAACTCAGAGAAGCCACGGAGGACTCTGAAACTTCTCCCAGCCCTTAGTCGACATGAGGGTGAGTAGATAATGAGTGCAATTTGAATTTTGGGTGAACTATTCCTTTAAGACCATGCGTTAGATATGACTGGGTCTAGTGTCAGTGTTAACCTGGGGAGCATTGCCAGAGCCTGAGCAGTCTCTCTGATACGCAGGGAGTTCTGGTTCAGCACATCAATCGATGGGATGAAAAGACAAGCCCTGGTGACGTCATCGGTGTAAAAGTCGCTGTCGGAGATGGCACTGAGCAGGTCGTTGTACTCTCGAGACAGGCCCGTGCTGCTGATGGGAACTCCCAATTCATCCACAAACCGCTGCAGAGGGTAGATGTACACCTGCAAACACAACCATTTCCACAATGATCCTGTTTTATTTAGCACATCCAACAACAAAAAGACAGTAACGTTTCGAGCGTACTGTTTCAACGAAATCTGCAAAATGTTGAAGGGAGGTTATGATTTTGTTTCAGGGTTCCCACTCTTTTCTTGAAATCCTTTTCCAGGACATTTTCAGCTGCTACAGTCTGACGGACATTCGTTTTTACGCCATACACTGATTCATCCCCTGTCCCATTCATGCTTTGGAGAAGTGTTTTCGACAGATTATTTTGTAAATTTAATCAGTTTGTTTCTATGTTTATTCCTCTCTCTCATTCTCTCTCCCAGAAATCTGATTTAAAAATGTGCAGTCTATGGCTCTAACTTATGAAATAATCTCTTACATGCTTAGAAATTATGACAAATTTATCATAGAACGGCACAAACATGTTTTTTTTTGTTTTTTTTGGAAACAAAAACCTTAGAAGGGTTTCCATGACTAGAAAATTGGTGAACCATTTTCCAGGTTTTCCAGATTTTCCAGGACGTGTGGGAACCCTGTGTTTGCGTAAGCTGCATGATGTGACCATTATTTCTAGAGGTGGGTTACCTTGATTCTGTTCTTGGGATTGTAGCCACATCTGTACACATCAAAACAGGTATGCATGCGGCAGCTGAGGTCCCCCCTCTCAGGGATGGGGCTGGAGACAGGCAGGCGAACCAGAGGTGCGTCATGAACGCTGCGCTTGTCAAGAGTCCAGTCTGCTGTGGACTCGATGGAGTGGGGCCAGAACTGAAACATCCCTGTGGCGATCAATCCCAGCAGAACCACCGAGAACAGGGTGATGTAGTAGATGCGATGCTTGGTTTTCATCCGGGGGATGAGAGCAGGGCCCCGCGAGCTGTATTTCCCAGAGGCGTACATGTCTGACACCTCTCTGTCCAGTCAGCCACTGTGAAGACATGATGCACCAGATCAGTGACAGCTTCATGTACTGATTATATATAGCCAATCATCCATAACTCTCCTGAACAATAATGTACGTCCTTAATCTTGTTTTGCATATCTAAGTTTTAATCCATTGATATTGTGCAATAGTGGACATTGTGCATACTCTGCCCTTCTTGTGCACTTACATTTACCTTGCTGTTTGTTTATAAACCTGCAGCACTATGCACTTTCTTTCTCTTTTGTTAACTTAAACTGTATTTTTTACATATCTAAATGACCTTGGCCGCTTGTAACTTGTGGCAACTGTGCACCTTCTGTCTCCTTATCATTTAAATTTGTATCTTGTATGTATTATGTACATTGCTCTACTGTCGTTGTAGTGGTATCTGGCACCTTTACCCTAAAAAACAAATTTCTTTCGGGGGCAATAAAGTATATCGATTCTAATCTGACAATTAGTTGACCGATCAATTGCTTAATCAAGGAAATACTAATAGACTTGTATGATACCTGCCTGGCCAGTTTGTTTTTATTAACAAAAGCTCTTTGTCTGGTTCCAGTCTCTCAAATCTAAGAATCAAAAATTTGCATTACAATAAACCTGATGTCTTTAGATATGATGATAAATTATCCATTGAGGAAAAGGAAGGCAGATTAATCGATAACGATAATTGATTCGTACACGACTAAGTACTCTACCTTGCCTTACAGGTTAAAAAACACACAATTGACGCCTGTAACGTTACACAAGAGTACGTAGATAGCACATCATCCATAATCTTAATTTATTTTTATTAAAAAAAATCAATGAGCTGTTCAAATCAGTCTATTCAAACACACACATACCTTCACTGTCAATGACACTTTGGGTTCATTTTAACGACAACATGATCACAACACACCACGTTAACAAAAAGTACTGTCTTTTACGCGGTGAAAATAATAGCTGTCAATTAAAAAAGGAAGACTGTTGTTCCTTTCTTTCTTTCTTTTTTAATCATTATTATTTCACCAGGGAGCTAACTAGGCTAACCGCAGCTAACTGGTCCCTGAGCTAACACAGCTGTGTAAACATCCGCGCTAACTTAGCTCACTAACTGACATTAGACAGCGTTATAAAAATGACGTTAATTCGTGTTAATTTGCTGAAGTTATACATGTATGTTTTTACCTACCGAGACGTTGAAGGGAACGGGGTTTTGACGCGTCGCTGTTAATTCATGACTGCGGTTAGAAATCGCTTGGGCTTCACCTACTAAAACACAGACTCGGAGCTTCGAGCGGCTAACAAGCTAACAGGCTAACACCGTTAGCTCATAGGAACAGTGATTTCCGGAAGTCGTCTTCTTCCTCGTTGCTGATAAGTTGGTTGCGAAACAGGAAGTGAAAACGCTGCTTCCGCCTGGTGGAGTGGAGGGACATTACCATAGTTTTTTTCTTAGACTTCATACATATTTGTACACTGCTCAAAAAAATAAAGGGAACACTTAAACAACACATCTTAGATCTCAACACATCTTAGATCTCAATGTCTCAATGTCTCTCTGAAATATTGCAGTTTAAAATCGTTATTCGATATATAGTGTGAGTGTGTTGAGAACAAAATAACATAATCAAAATCAAAATTATCATCCCAAGTTGATTTCACATGGGTGTGATATACTTGGAGTTACAATGTGTTGTTTATTTTTTTGAGCAGTGTATAAAACATGCTGTAACTGTCCTGATGAGGGTGGTGTAATAATGACCTTATGCATGGTTGAGATGATATTAGTGTCCAAATGAGATTCCACTGATAACCAAAAGGATTTATTTTTGTTCTTTAAAAAACACAACTCAAACCTTAGCAAAACAATGTCTACCTTAAAGGCATGGCACGACACGGTCAAAGAATCACCTGTAATTGCTCATCCCTTTGTTAAAATAACCCGCCCAGGGACAACGACGGAAATGAGTTCTCAGGACTGTATCATTCAATCCCTGACAAAGTCATATACACTATCAGTCAAAACCTTCTCATTCAATGTTTTTTTCTTTATTTTTTATGATTTTCTATGTAACATTGTATATTCAAACAGAAGACATCAAAACTATGAAGGATGAACACATATGGAGTTCTGTAGTAGCCTAAACAAAAGGGTTAAACAAAGCAGAATATGTTTTATATATTCAATTTTTCACAGTAGCCACCTTTTGATTTGATGACGGCTTTTGTACACTTGGTTCTGCCATCAACTCTATGAGGTCGTCACCTGCTGGTTGTTTTAATTAGCCTAACACTTTTTTGTTTAGGCTACTACATAACTCCATATGTGTTCCTTCATAGTTTTAATGTCTTTAAGCATAAATCTACAATGTAGAAAGTCATACAAATAAAGCAAAAACCATTAAATGAGAAGGTGTGTCCAGACTTTTGTGTATGTAGCTATTGTTTAACTCTCTCTCTGCAAATACTTTTCACATCTGTTCATTACAAGAAAGCCAGTTTTCTGGCAGAGAAAAGCTGGCAGGGGGTAGAGCTGGAAGAGAGTTCAGTTTCCTCAGGCTGTAAGGAAACTAAACTCTCTTCCAGCTTCTACCCAATTCCCCTTTTCTTCCCTGCCCTCTACCCCCACACTCTGGACTATGACACCATTACTGGCGAACAGATGACTATTTGCACCAGTCGCTTTATTCTGACACTACTTCTCACTAACACCCAAGAACAAAAATGGCACATATCTATTCTGCACATCCATTTTTCAACTTCATATCTGCATCCATATTTTCAAACAGAATGTCACACCCATACTTCACACAGTAAATGTGTGTGTCCCATATATTTTTATATTGTGTGTATTTATTATAACAGCACCGTGAATGGAGAGAAACACAATTTAAATTTATGTTGATCATGTAGCAGTGACAAAAAAAAGTTGACTTTTACTTTGACTTGTCTCACACAAATGCACGCAAACAGGTTGACAGCTCCTGCATGTCAGTGTTCAGAGAGAGAGAGGAGGTCAGGTGTCTGTCGGATTAGATCTGTCTGTCCAATGCGTGACTCTGGACGTTAAGGTTGTGGGTTTGATACCCATGTTGACAGAGATCACACCCTGTCAGCACCCTCCACGGCACTCTTTCTCTCTCTCTCTCTTTCTGCATTTCTACTTTGTGCTGCAGTCTTGCATTTGGAGGATGAAAGCACCAGTAGTAGAACTGAAACCTGCAGTCTTTGGGTATATTTTTCTTTAAAGCTTTGATAGAATCTATCAACACTTTTGACGACTATACTCATTGGTAATGTTCCTTCACTTCCAATTGCTCAATTTAACCAGACAGTCAGCTCTACCCTGCTGGAAAATCCAGCTAGAACCAGTTCCCGACCTATATCGGCCAGGTTAACGAGATCTGCAGAGGAAGAACTTGCTTTGTCATGATGAATAACTGTCTCAAGCGTTTACAGGGGCTACTGTTGCTCCAGCATGGACTAAACTATTTTCTTTCTTTTTTTTAAGAAGGCAGGGGGTTATTGCTTGGAAAATAAAACGTGTTTAATGAATATTGCATGTTTTGATGCTGATGCAGCATTTGTATGATTGTTAGTCATGGTTATACTGTATGCAGAATAAATTAGTCATAGACAGATTGAGCTACTGGGGTTTTTTATGGGCCCCAAGCACTGTCATCACCTTTCTCCCTATTTGCAAAAGCTCTGCTCTGTATATTGTGAGTCAGGTCCAAGGTGTGTAAAACAGAGACACCTGCAATCCACACAATGTCATTTGACTCACGACACCTCCATAAGGCTCAACAGTAGCAGCCCTGCTGTATGCTCACAATATACTGCACCTACACTTGTGCTTAAATATAGCTCTGAACAACTCATGCAGTCTTTACTCAAAATCCAACTGCACTCAGCACTTCTCAAACTAATGACACTTTTTTTTTTTTTTTTTTTTTTACATCAAATCTGAAGCACTAACTTTTTCAGGATGGGTCCATTTGGCTGGAGTTTGGTTCCCGAGTAGGACACTCAACAGTACTTGGCATCAAAAGTCATTACTTTTACAAACACTTGAGCAAAGTCTGTTAATCTGAGTCATTCTCTGCATAAGTGTACCAGTAGCATTCAGCACATTGATTCAACACCTTCACAAACAGGAGATTTATGTTGCAGTTAAACTCTTAGTAACTTGAATATATTTCTATTTATTATATATAGCCTACATACGCAAGCTAAACAGAAACATGTAATCTTGAAGCAGGGATGAAAACAATCAGATCAAACTGGGACATTATAACTATATTACACTGTATATCAGTAGCTCATGTTCAAAGAGATTTGACAGAAATTCAGATATAATTTCATAGTTTGTAGTTTATTCCATTACAGGCAGGGCAGTGAGGGGGAGGGTTTAAATACATTCTCATTGTGGGGCAGGAAAGGAGGGGAAGCAAACCAGGTAAACATGGACAAGACATAGTTGAATTATTCTTCTTTCAATATAGACCAATTTGTAAATCTGCCAATAGTTAGAATAAATAACTTTCAAATGAAATATATTTCTTTAAATATATGTCAATACTGACATCTTTTTTTATATAGTCATTATCTCCTTATTATATATTTGTTTTCTACATGACTCTATTGGAATTCATCTTTTTTTTTTCTTAGACATCTGCATAAATAATTACACATAGAGGATGGTGCTGTACACATCATGATGGAAAGTATTATAGTGCTTTTTCTTTCAGCAGTGTTTAGTGTATGACCGCCCGCAAGCAAAAAGCTAGTGAATGTAGTCGGAAACTGCTCGTCCAACCTCAGCGTATCTTTGTGAGAGACTAACCGGGGCCTGGCAGGAGGATGATGTGAGGAGTGTCAGACTGGAAACTGGCTGGAAACGTCTGCTGTGAGTAAACCACAGCGAATCTTGTTCCAAATAGAGACGGTGAAGATCACTATGGTGACTCCAGGCTTGGATGGCGGCGGCGCTGCACCGAAAGGTCAGTGTGAACAGGCTGTCACTCTCTACAGCATGTCTCACCACTATGAAGGATTTGTAAAAAGAGCATATTGTCACCATGCCATGGGAGAATGTCACATACTTTTTTCCACTCGGACAGAAAAAAAGCTGAAATATAGAACTCCTTACATTTGGGAAAGTCTAAAAAAAAAAAAAAAAAATTCCCCACACTGTCCCCAAAAAACTGAGATTAAAAACCACTGACATCAAACCAATCTGTTAAAAGCGCAATAAGGATAATAATACCATCAAATATAGCAATAAAAGTGATATCAACATTAACAATAATAAATAATGCAAATTGTGAGCCACCTGTTACACCCAGAGTGATATGGAAGATTGTATACCACGTACAGTATTTAGAATCGGCATACATACTGTAATGTTCGAGCCCGTTTACTCGTTCGGTCCAACCTCAAGCATGTTTGAGATGAACCAGATTAAAGGGAAGCAAACACCTTGACATCCAAGATGACCGAGAGCACCTTGAGAACAAGAGAAATGATATCCTGGGACACTTTTAGGATACACAGTTTGGTCCTGTCAGGTGACCTGGGCGCTTTTTATAAGCCTTTTAAAAAGTTTTGAGTTTACATGTATGTTCATGTTTAGAGCTTATTTACTGTGACTTAATGACAAAACTTGTTATACACCAGCCATGCTACTCTGAAATGCATAAAGCATGCAGACCCCGACCACCGGGCATGTTGCTAAGAGCTCTCCAAAGAGAGTACAGGTACAGTAGTTATGAGGTTGGGACTGCGAGTTCATTCAAACCCCAAAAGGTGACGAGGTTGTGTTTTCAAAATGAAAGCCATGGCAGTGTCTTCAGGTCAGGAGGATGACATCTTTTCTGTGGTATTGTTGTTGTGTAACAGTCTACATGGGATCCAACAGTATGGCTATGGGGGAGGAGACAATGATCTTAGCTTGTGTTTAAATAAAGCAATATCCATATACATATACAAAATTACACCTCATAAATACATTTGGCAATACAGTGTATTAAATTTTTTGGCAAAAGGGGGCTAAATTGAGCAAAATGACATGTGCAAGAGTATTCAAATGTCAATCTAAGTGGCTTAGTGACAATTTCTCTTCAAAAATAAAGAAAAAAAATGTCTTCATGCACTATAAAGAGTAAACAAAAGACTCAAAAACATCCATAGGCGTCTGTAATAACTTTGTCACAATCACTAAATTTTTAAGACACACGAATTCTCACCAATGTAACACACATACTCTCTTTCTCAAAGTCAATTCTCTATAGACCTGAGGAACATTTCGTAATGTCTTCTCACTTCTATTGATTGACGAACATGTCCATCTTCACATTCCTGATTTTTTTTTTTTTTTTGTTAAAAAATAAAAACAAAATAAAAGCTGGACAAAAAAATTTCTGGAGCTTCCGAGGGTGCAGGAAGTTGTACAGTACATCAACCCCAGATGATGTGCCTTATGCTAACCTCTTCTACAGTGTTAGTTTTTGAATCCCTGCTCAGTTATAACTAACTCCCTTTGATTTCTTGTTAAGTCAGGGAATTGATGTAATGCTGACGCGTCCCCTACGTGGGTGAGACAACATTGTTTTGGAATGGCATCGTGAAGCTACAGTTATTTATATTCACCCAAAAGCAGCACAGCCCCCTGGCATGCAGAGAGAGGTATCTTTTTTTTTGTTTTCTAAGTCATTGCAATAGTGTGAAAATGCTATAAACAGCGTTCAGAGGAGGGGAGAAGGAGGAGGAGGAGGAGGGGGACACCTGAAGAATGGAAACAGTTTTGTGAGCTGATCAGTCGTTGGATCTCTGATGAGTGACTGCATTCCATTGCATGCATGTATTTGTGATATGTTTTCAAATTTTGGATGACTGCACCTCTCAATTTAGGGCAAAAAAGGACATCAGAGTCTGTGGGGGGGAGAGGGGGGTCACACTACACCATAGATGATAGTGTGTTCTCTTCAGGGCAGTGGCAAGGGGGAGATGTTCGTAAGGAGTGTATGACCGGCGGGGCGACCTCGCCGGGGGAAAGGTCGTTGAGCTCCTCGGACGACGACAGAGGGAAGGAGGGAGACAAGGAGATGCCCGAAGAGGGATCGGCGGACCCGGCAAAAGTGCGTGGGGGCTTGGGGACCAGATTGGGCTCTAGCGTTGCTCTGGCCAGAAGCTGTTTGTCGTCCAACCGCTGTCCGTCTCCGAGACACTCGCCCTGGCTGAAGGAGCCGCGGCCCGACTCCGACTCGCCGTCAGACAGCTCCAGAGGCGGCGAGCTGCTGCCGTCCAGTCGGAAAAGAGAGTCTAGGTACTGGGCGAACTCCAGCACCGCCTGGCTGGGGTTCCCGTTGGAGAGTTGGGCTGGAGGAGGAGTAGAAGCTGCCGGTCTGGTCTCTGCCCTCAACTGTTCCTCTACCGTCTCCAGCTCCCAGTCCTCCTCCTTTTCCTCCGTATCCAACACCGGTCGAGAGCCGGTCTGAGGGCTGAGCGGAGCGTTGGGAGTGCTCCCCGGACTGTAGACACCAGGAATCTGTTGTTGGTTATTATCCCCGTCAGGAAGCATTTGTGGGCTGTTGGTGGCGTTCAGCTCTGGCTTGATGGGCTGAGCCAAGGCGCTCTGGTTCAGCAGAGCCGGGGAATGGTGTCCGCTGTAGCGAGGCGTGGCCGGAGAGAGCCGCATCGGACCGTACTCCGGGGTGGAGCCGGCCTCCATCGGGGTGAAGAAGGGCCCGACCTCTCCCAGGTGCTCCGGCGTCGCCTGGCAGAGGCAGTCGGCGGCCAGCAGTTCGGTGCGGGAGCTGAGCGACGGGTTCTCCTCCGGGATCGGGGCGTCCAAAGGGAACGGCAGGCTACCCAGCATCGGAGACCCCCGGAGCGCCGCCGAGGAGCGCCGGGAATCCAGGCTGTAGAGGGACTCGGCGTCCGAGAGGCTCTCCATGACGGCCAGCGGCGCTTTGCGGTCCCTCAGCTCCACCGCCAGGCGCTCGCGTGCTCCGCGCAACACTACAGGCACTGGGGGAGGAGGGCACTCAGAGAAACCATCCAGAGATATTTCAGACTGGGCACATGAACTAGAGGAGAGGAGAAGAACGGGTTGGAGAGTAGCGGCAGGGAAAGGAAGGGGAGAGGGGATCCGAAAACACAACAAGACAGACATAAAAAACGGGTCAAAACAACATACGGAGGGTTATAGAAGAGGGGGAAACTGGAAAGTGTTAATATATGAACCAAATCTAGAGTCTACAGACTAATATCAACACCAGTGAAACGTTACAAAGATGGAAGAAAGAACAGAGAGAAGGAGACTGGGAGTGTAACCTAGTGTGTATATACTCTTGTATTAGCATCTAATACAGAGATATAATATCATTTAACCACCACTACTAGATCACACTGACGTTGGACAGGGGCTAAACCAGAGAGGACGAGGTGGGAACTGAATACTACCATACGTTGCAACTGCTCTGTGGTCAGACAGCGTGCATGCGTGCATGAGAGAAGGGAGCACATTATGCAAAATTAGTATTAGCATGCTTTGCTTACCGTAATAATGGTTTTTGTCTTTTTTTTTTTTTAAACCAAACGAACAGACAGAAATGATAATTTTGAGAAAACAATAAAGTAGCATAGTTAGTAGCAGTAGTATTGTTTAGCACTGGCTAGATTGTTAAAATTAGACATGTCCCCCATGAGCACCCCGACAGTTTAGGAGGAGGTTTCGCTCCAGAGAAACTGAACATACACTGCAAAAACTCAAAATCTTTCCAAGAACATTTGTCTTGTTTCTTGTCAAAATATCTCATTTCTAGTCAAAATTAATCTCTTTCCACTTAAAATAAGACTCACCACCTAAAAATGCACTTGTTTTTAGATAATTGTCATTTGTTTCAAACTAATTTTCAGTTTTTTGTGCTTAATAAGAAAGAAAAACTTGCTCTACTACTGTATCAGATTATTCTACTTATTTCAAATGAAAATATGCTTGAAATAAGTAAAAAAAAGTGTCAAAAACAAGCTACTTTTTAATGTGATGAGTCTCATTTTAAGTATAATGAAATTTGTTTTGACTAGAAATTACATTTTGACTAAAAATAAGACAAATATTCTTGGTAAGATTTTGAGTTTTTGCAGTGCACAGGCTCAAACACATTGTTGTATGTATTATTCTTTGAGGCTCCGACAACACCCACAGCGGTGCCTGGTGTACTAACCGAACACTACTGTTCCTGCGGTGGTGGGTTGTTGTGGGCGTCGGCTGCTGAGAAGTCGTTGACGTGTCCATGAACATGGTCTCGGGGTTCAAGTCCACTTCTGTGGGGCTCACCATGATCTTGGCTGCGGACAGCAAAGCCGTTTTCCCTTTGTTGTAGTTCTCCAGCACCTGTCACAAGCACAGAGGCAAACGGAGAGACGTGACTCGATGGGTAAAAAGTAAGATAAGAGCAAGAGAGCAGGGAAGGTTGGGAATCCACATGGAAGGAAAAGCAATTTAATAGAGAAAGATATATAATCTTAGTAAATCAGAAAAAATAATCTCCCTAAGCAGTTTTATAATTCAATAACTGCTGCATTAAATCAATAAAGTGTAAAAAATGTTGCTCATTTTGCAGACAAAGAAATTAGTGTTTCTTTCTAGCCTGAATGCCCATGCATCATACACAGACAGATAAATGTTAAAATGTTGTAAAAGGTTTGAATAAATGAACAATAGATGGATGCATTAACAATAAATCCAAGAATGTCTAGTTACGCATCTCGGCTCACCCTTGGTCTGATCTATATTTAACTGCAGATATGATCGCATCCATCATTATAGTGGTAAAAAGCCGAGTGTAGATAAGTGCAATCTAAAGGTAAGCTCACACCTACTCCAACTGACATTAAACACCCACAGCGAAGTCATGATGCCTGAGAAAGAAACGCACAAGACCGACAGTGTGATAAAGAAACACACACCATCAGAGTATGTAGCTTCAAAACCACTCAAGAAAAATGTCACACTACATTTCTTTGTTAACTGTGTTGTGTTAAAATGTGTTAAAAATGAGAGGAACACAAACATTAACGGCAAATCACATCAACACACAATTAACATGTTAACTTTAATAAGTCGGTGAAAGAACATTGTGGTGTAAAAACAACTGGAACACACATAAAATGACATGAAATACATGTAACGATGGAAAATAAAACAGAAAAGAGTGAAAATGAATGTAAACAATGTTAAAAATGGCATTAAATTAACATGTTAATAAGTATGTGATGCAGATGGTTATTATCCACAAATGAGAACATGACAATGTTACATGAGGACAAGTTTGCTGCAACTGACAAACTACAACAAAAATGTTTGGCACTAACAACACCACACACATCACCTGCATTTGTAGGCACAACAACCAACAAATTATAGCAAAACATCCAAACAAAACGAGACATGAGACTCTGAGTCCATGGAGGGAAATCTGTGCTGCAGTTTCATTCTTTCTTTTTTTTTGCATTATGCAACAATGTACTGCAGAGTCCCTATAACCATGGAGCGACATGTTATATATAATTTATAAAAGAACATTATGACAAAGCATTATGAAATGCACAGTTGATAACATTAAAAATATAATTCCAGTTTTGGAGTTTCTCAACTGTACCAACTGGGTAATAAAGAGAAATTAGAAATCTGTCAGATTCGGTTTTACAGCAGAATAGCGGAGCCGAGTACAGTCCTGATATTTACACATTTGTTCCTCCTATATTGCACCGTCTGCAGCTGATGAGTAATTGACAGTTCCTCGAAGGGATTATGACCAAGGAAAAGCTGAATGTGCGCTTTCAGAAAGCAGAAAAGGGAAAAGAAATCTTGAGAGAAGAGCTGCAGCTCCTGAGAAAAAAGACCCAGCCAAGGAGGAAGAAAGAGCAGCTAATGTGAGAGAAATTAGGTTACCATGGAAACTTTGTGAATACAAAGACGACTTGTTAACTTGGGGGGAGCGGAGTTACCAAGTTCATGCCACAACACTTGACCAAATGTACCGCAGCTATGAGAGGAGTGGAAAAGAACGAAGAGCTGAAATTAAGGATGAAGAATCTCATTAATAGGAGAAAAGAGTGCAGGTGGGTTTGGACGTGGACAGGCTCGGTTTTCTTTTTCTTTTACTTTTTTACAGAGGTTTAAAGAGATTAGAAACTTACTGTATGCGCTGTTGTATACAACATAAACCTGAGATCTATTCCAGCAGCTATTTCATTTAACTTAATGGAGCCATTTAATTTACCACCCCATCTTGATTTGTGAACTGTTTCAGATTCTTTTCATTTCAATCTCCTTGCTTCTTGCTTTTCCTGGAACGCCTTCTCACGGTTTCCAGCGAACTTGCCCAGACTTGCCTGCATCCAGCTTATGTGTAACTGGAAAGAGCAATAATACTAGTAGGAAGGCTTGATGGCAAGGGAGGATGATTACTCAGATTTCTCAGCTGCTGCAGCAGTTAAAATGCTTTGCAGGCGTTTGTGGATTCTGTCCTGGGAGGAGATGACACACTCTCCTCATCTTTGATGAATTTGTTACTGTAGATATCGGACTTTTACGGCCCTTTCTCCACGGACTGACAGCATATTCTCAATTTTACATCAGGCAAAATGTGTCTCCTGTGGAACTTCACGGGTATGAGACATCACTTCATCTCGGCCTTTCCGCTTAGTCACAGCATTAGTGGTGTTAAAGACTATTTTAAAGTGTTTGGCAGTGAATTAAAACTGAAGAGATGACCGCTCTGACTGATAACTGTGGTAAACATGGTGGCTAATGAAAGCCAGGTAAATACTGAGTGTCATAAAGTCTATACAGTAGAGTCTGAAGCACTGTTTGGCACTTGTAAACTACATTTCTCAGAAAAAGGAGTAACAATCAGACCCACACCAGTGCTGTGAGAGTTGGGTGGGTCTGATTGGGTTTGTGCTGGAATGCATGAATCATCATCATCTTCAGCTGTAAGTGCTCCACACTGAGAGTCACAGGGGCTGTTAATAAGTGGGGGAACAGAGACCGAGCACGGCTGTGGGGCAGGAGTACAGTCTGTTAGAGGGGGAGGAAGAAAAACGACAGACGCTGCATCTAAAGAAGAAGAAGAAGAAGGAAGAGCAGCAGCAGCAGCAGCAGCAGCGGTAAGAGAAACAGAGACGGACTCAGTCTCTGTGAGAGAGGCAGTACACGGCGAGTCTTTGTGGGTGGGGGAGGGGGGATCAGAGGGGAGAGGGGGAGAGTTTAATTCTGATTGTGTGTTTATGAGCACATCTGTACTGCAGGGGAGTTGACTGACTTCCACTTCCTCTGGTTCCAAGTTTTCCTGCTCAGACAGGGGACAAAATGGTTCCAGTACCTGCAGAAACACCAGAGGTATCACACTACAGACTAGTCACACACTCATCAACACACACACACACTTACACACCTACACACCTCTATACTGTACATATACACGCACTGCAAACTATAACTCCGCAGCCAGAGAGAGAAAGGGCAGTCCCCACAGTGGATCCGACACATGCAAACATACACATTAATACCCTGTTATCAAAACAGATGTTCAATGTGCATGACGGAAAACGCTCAGAAAGACCAGAGAGAGAGAGAGAGAGAGAGAGAGAGAGAGAGAGAGAGAGAGAGACCATGACACCAACCGGGAGTGAACAGTTCCCATGCTTTGAGACTGGAGCAATGTGGAGAAAACAAAAAGGTGTGTTCAGTTGCAGGTTAATGACGAGTCGCATGCATCGGTTTTCCCAAACGCCCCCAAAACAAAAAGGAATTTTGTAAACGGACATAAATTCAAAGGGATAGTTCAACATTTTGGCAAATGGGCCTATTGCCATAATCCCTATAGTCTTTGGAGTAGGTTTGTTACCTTTAGTTGTCGGTGCAAGCTGTTTTTAGAACGGCGGAGCAGAGCCATGAGCTGCTCAGAGCTACGCTACGGAGGCTCATGGGATTTCTTGGTTTCCCTCATCAAACTCATCAAATACACAATCCAACAACTCCAAAACGCTCTGGTGGACAAGTTGTGACCTGCACATTCACCAAGCTGTGAGATAATAACAGAACGTTACGAGACGGAGTTGTTTTTGAGGCAAATGCATGCAAAACCGCTGCTGCAGTTTTTCGGCAAGCAGTCTCTGCATTTGCCTCGAAAGCAACTCTGTCTCGTAACGTTCCCTTATTATCTCATAGCGCGGTGAATGTGCAGGTCACAACTTGTCCACGACAGCGTTGTGGAGTTGTTGGATTGTGTATTTGATGAGTTTGATGAGGGAAACCAAGAAATCCCATTAGCCTCCGTAGCGTAGCTCTGAGCAGCTAGCAGCTCTGCTCCGCCGTTCTAAAAATAGCTTGCACCGACAAATAAAGGTAACGAACCTACTCCAAAGACTACAGGGATTATGGCAATGGGCCAATTTGCCAAAATGTTGACCTAACCCTTTAAAGGGGAATGCCACTGAATGTGTAAAAATTAGGATTGAGATTTAAATGCCAGTTTATAGAAACACAGATAACTGTGCATCTTAGGACACATCAGCCTCCTTGTTGGAGCTGATCTGTTTGTAAAATTGTTGATAAAAAAAATACATGCGTCACACACACATGTCAGTTTTAAACAGTGGTATCCCCCTTTATGAACAATTGTTGATAACAGCTTCTTTTTTTTTTTACACCTCGATCCAATTCAAACACACACACACACACTCATCACCCACTGATTCAGTCACCCAGTGTTGGAAATCGGGAACAAGAATAAAAAGCCGCTTCACCGTCACTTCAACCATCAACCATGTGCATGCACACATATAAAAACACAGACCTTGTTTAGACCCTCCATCACCATGTGGGGCATGTGCTCATTAAGCATGGCGGGTGATATGATGACCTCATCGAAGGCCTTGTTGTCGCCCCACAGAGCTGAGTAGGTCGGCTCCTCCTGACCACAGCTACGGGGAGAAAAAGAGGGAGAGGCAGCCTGTCAGTCACGGCCAAAGACAAAGTGAACACATGCTGATTTACAGCCTGTCCCAGTGTCCTTCAGAACAATACAGCAGGAGGAAGCACAATCCAAGTAATCACATTACAAATAATCTTATTTTAGAAACCAGCACATGCTCAGATGTTGAGGGAGTAAGAACAAGACGCCACACGACCGACTTAGTGCGTGATTGGGTAAGTGCGTGAATAAGCAGGTGTACGGGTATAATAGGTAATAAAGTGCTTTGGTGGGCGCATTTCCCACACAGTGCAAAAACTGCAAAACAAGCAGGTATGAAAACGTATGGGTGCAAAAGACAGGAGGGTTATAAAATGAAATAATATTAGGCAGCACAGCAGAGTGCAAAACAGAAGAGTAGGGCAGTGCCGCATGACACACTCTAAACCCACACTGCTGCCTTTTCCCACGGAGCTGCCAGTTCTTTTATGTCACAGGTGTGAAACAAATGCAAGATTTACTTTGAGGAAAAACAGTGTCCACGCATCAGTTATACAACCACTTGCCCATTTGTGAACTGGAGTTGTACGCTTAAAAATGTATGCTTTGAGCTCAAAGACAAGCTTTTAAGAGCCACTAACACAACTCACTTGTGGAATCTGCAGCAAAAACCCCAAAAAACAGCAACATTTGGAGATTTAATTGCTCGGATCTACCCACGGCTTTCAAATCAATTTTCTCACCATGTCTCTGGAGGGTGGTTGTGCACCACATGGATGATTCTGCCGGGAGGGTAGAGGGGGGTGGAGGCTGAAAGGGCAATGCTGAGGTCACTGGGATGGAGCCACAGGCGACTGCTGGGGGGAGCTGCTGCCGGCTGAGCCTGAGGGTCCTCGTCCTCCAGTGGAAGCTCTGATTTGGGGATGCATTTGGTGCCTCCCGCGATGATCCTCCACTGTTTTGCGAAGAAGAAGGAGAAGGGAAAAAAAGAAAAAGAAAAAGTATTACATAACGTAACACATCTGAAGCTAAATTTATCTTCTGTATGTTGTATGTTTCTTCTGCAACAGCCAGGGGTTATCTATCTAGATGATGCTTCAATTACAGCAGAGATAACTGCTGCAGTGTTGGATGTGGGGAAGCCTGTTGGAAATACAGCCGAGGTGTGATGCTGCTCGGTTCATCTTGTTGATTTTGATCGATGGAAATGTGATGAAACTATTTAATCACCTATTATTATCAGTGACTATTTGTAGAAGAGGCGACAGTCCATGATGCATTCCCATTTATCACTGCGAGATGACAGTTTTGTTCTTGGCAACATTAGGATTTATCATTTTCTTTGATGCTTTTGCGGTACAAACGGTGCATCATCATCATCCTCTACCCGTATTATAGGATTAAGTCACCTTTGGCTTGTTACTTTTCTGTAGGACTTCCAGAAGGTGGCGTCGGAAACCCTCCAGTTGAGAAAGGCCGAGCCTGCGAGAGACACGAGAGGCAGATGAATGTGTTTGGTAACACTGCAGCAAGGTGAAGTTGATCACAGAGCAGTGGATTTAGATGACAAATATACCTTGGTACCAGGTCTTTTCCTAATACCACAGATGATACAAACTCTTTGGAGTACTCCATGGCATCCTCACTGGGGAAACAGAAGAAAGAACAAAGGTTAAATGAGGTGAACATGAACTGTGCATGCATCTGTTCTGATATAACAAGCATCAAACTTATGTAAAACCAAAAAGTGTATATGACAGACTACAGTATTCAACATGGGTTAAACATGCTGGACATATTTGAAGGAACATATCTGTCTGTACATACTATGTAGCTATGAATGTGAATGCTTTTATATGCATAATGCTTGAAAATAAGCAAGAGAAACTTTTTCAAAAAACAAACCAATTCAACAGAGAAAGCTCCAAATAGCAGAAAAACAACTTCCACACCTGATTTGCATGTGAACAGGTGACCAGTAAAGAGGGACAAGTGTGGTCAGACTTTAAAATAGGAGGGCGTCTTTAAAACAGGTTTAAGTGTCGCTGCTTTTTGAGCAGGGCAACCGAGAACAAAGAAAAGAATCCGACTTTTATTTTTATGGCTGGAGGAAGTTCGTTGTCGTTGTCCATTTGATGAATCCAGTTTGCATCTACACACGAGTACAGAACTGCAAACGAGATGCAAAGGACCCTGTGCAGTGTTATAAATGTGGACAGCATCGGTGCCAGTGACACCTCTAGATTGACGTTTCCACTGTATCTTCACAGCATATCATGTTCATCTACTGTAACTAGTGTGTGTCCCCTGAGGACGGATATTTTGGGTGTTTCCTGTTATCAGTTTGTTATGGGAAACACCAGTCGGTTCAGATATTCCCTCATTTGGTGTTTGAAAAGAGTTTGACATGAACTCTGTGTGAAAGCATCTGCATTGTTCTCCACTCTTCTGTAGTTTCTGTCTTTATTTTGTCACCTGAGCGTCTTCCAACTCAAGTCTGAGAAATTACTTTGTCTCGACTTCAATGAAAAGCCCAAAAAAATGCACTGCAGCATTTAGTAATCTCCTGGTGCAGCCTCTCTCTCAGCACGATTTGCATAGCAAACACAGTTAAAACTGCAGCCAGCTGCATGGTGGAGTGTTAGATATCGTTCCAGTGTGAACAGTCAAAATGCTAATGAACTGTGAACCACTGGACCAGAAATAAACGATTCTGTTAAGGGAAAAAAAAGACAAACGAAAGTGTAAACAACAGTTTATGGGTACAGGCCAAAAACACTTCTTTTGGTCCCTTACACTTAACAACATCCTGTTTCTTTTTAAATTCTAAGATACAGCCAACAGGCCAATACATTTAAGGATGTTATATCCTCTTTTTAGACTGATGATACAGGAAAAATTATGTTGTTGTGGTCATCTCAAATTAATAAATACTATGTTTTATGGCAGATACAAGGCTAAATCTGTCACTGTTTGGCTGCGTTATGAAAAGACGTACAAGCTTTTCTATAACAATTATAGCGTTACATTTGATATCATTAGGTAACAGATATTTTGGTGGTGACTTCTTGCCTCTAGGTTTTCAAATGTGATTATAAAATAAAAGGTTAAGAAAAATGAATGTGTTCCAAAAAAATGACACCAGTGCACAAAAAAATTTAACCCACGTCCCTCCCACCTTCGTGTTTAATCTCTGGTGTAAACACAGAAAAGAACCATTTCTGTTGAACTGGAAATTCACAGCGCTATTGAGCAAAAATATTTACATCAGGTCTGATATAACTCTCAGGTTTAGCACAGATGTGACGTGAGCAACAGCTGCAACGGAGCCAGGCCTTCAGTAAACAGCGTTGACCTCGGTGTAACCCGTGACAACAGCCTACTACAACCAAACCATCACACTTGAGTTAAACACAAGTGGAATTTATAAACATGCACAGGATTTATGCATAAATCAGGTTTTTATCATTTCCTGCTGTTTCTGGATTCAGACAGAAAGACTTAAAAGGATAGTTCAACATTTTGGCAAATTGGCCCATTGCCATAATCGCTATAGTCATAACAGTAGGTTCGTTACCTTTAATTGTCGGTGCAAGCTGTTTTTAGAACGGCGGAGCAGAGCCGCCAGCTGCTCAGAGCTATGCTACGGATCAAATACACAATCCAACAACTCCAAAACGCTCTGGTGGACAAGTTGTGACCTGCACATTCACTACGCTATGAGATAATAACAGAACGTTACGAGACAGAGTTGTTTTTCGAGGCAAATACAGAGACTGCTTGCCGAAAAACTGCCCTCAACGGGAACGCGCATCAGCTATTTTGCATGAATTTCTCTCTAAAACAACTCTGTCTCGTAACGTTCTGTTATTATCTCATAGCGTGGTGAATGTGCAGGTCACAACTTGTCCACCAGAGCGTTTTGGAGTTGTTGGATTGTGTATTTGATGAGTTTCATGAGGGAAACCAAGAAATCCCATGAGCCTCCGTAGCGTAGCTCTGAGCAGCTCGCGGCTCTGCTCCGCCGTTCTAAAAACAGCTTGCACCGACAATTAAAGGTAACGAACCTACTGCTATGACTATAAGGATTGTGGCAATGGGCCAATTTGCCAATATGTTGAACTATCCCTTTAACTTGCATCTTGCAGTTCACACACACACACACACACACACTGAGATACTGACTCACCTGAGAAGGCCACCAGGTGGAGAGTAAGAGTAGCAGTGAAGTGTGGGATACTGAGGTCTCAGCAGGAAGGAGAGGATAGCAGCAGTGCCTGCACCCAGAGAATGGCCGACTATCACCAGCCCATAGTGCATGGTGCCCTTGTTCTGCGTGGGAAAGTCACAGTCACTAACACTCGGAGCAAAACAGTGAAGATAATTATCTGAACCAACTGCCTCTACTGTTGTTTGCAGAGGAAGGCTTTGTAAACAGTTGGGGTTAGGGTTCATGTTCAGATGAAGAGCTACAGTACAGTGGTGTTAATCCAAGACAGATTATAGACAATGTTGAATACTGAACCAGCACACTGAGTCATGTACCAAGTCTCTCCCGAAGGCTTGTGACAAGATCATTTCCTGCTCCAGTTTCTTCTTAATGTATTCTGCTGAGTAAACCATCCCCTGGAAGTGGAAAGAAAAAGAAAGGTATTCATAGAGAGGGGTGGGAAGGAGGAATGGGAGAAAGAGAGAGAGAAAGAATTATAGACAGGAAGTCTCCGTCATCTCTTAGTAAAATATCCATAGTTTTCGCTCTCCTATTAACAACTGAATTGACCTTTAGAGTCTGGGACACTTTGACTGTCTAGTTGAAACTTAACTGTGAGAAATGAGGTCAGGAGAATTGAAAGAGGGAACATTTCAGAGGAGATGTTTCTGTTTCAAACCACTTTCTATCACGCATATAATACTCAGTAATCTCTCACCTTGTGGCCGAGCCACGTCCCATGCTGCTCCTCTACAGGCAAACGCTCAGAATCGCCCGTCAGATCAGTCAAGGCATCCTGAAACACATCACAGAGATGTAAAAAGACATAATATGCACAAAAGATGAAATAGAGCAAAGAAAATGCACAGATAAGGCTAGCTAATCAAAAATACCATTAATATACATGTATGTCTTTTTTTGTTATATAGCATTAGCTGTACTTTAAAGGGATAGTTCAACATTTTGGCAAATTGGCCAATTGCCATAATCCCTATAATAATAATAATGTCATAGCAGTAGGTTTGTTACCTTTAATTGTCGGTGCAAGCTATTTTTAGAACGGCGGAGCAGAGCTGCTCAGAGCTACGCTACGGAGGCTAATGGGATTTCTTGGTTTCCCTCATCAAACTCATCAAATACATATGCCAACAACTCCAAAACGCTCTGATGGACAAGTTGTGACCTGCACATTCACCACGCTATGAGATAATAACGTAACGTTACGAGACAGAGTTGTTTTAGAGGTAAATTCATGCAAAACTGCTGATGTGCGTTCCCGTCGGGGGCAGTTTTTCAGCAAGCAGTCTCTGCATTGTCTCTGTAGCGTAGCTCTGAGCAGCTCACGGCTCTGCTCCGCCATTCTAAAAATAGCTTGCACCGACAATTAAAGGTAATAAACCTACTCCTAAAACTATAGGGATTATGGCAATGGGCCAATTTGCCAAAACTATCCCTTTAACATACCAAGAGCAATAAGACTATAAGATGACAGTATGTGTGCTCATCCTGACTCCATAAACCAGTCTCACTCTCTAACTCTAATATCTAAGTTAATAGTCACACTGAAATGACTGACACTTCGTCCTGAGGCAGTTATCAACATGCAGCTTTTTTTGCTTAAACAAAGTTTTTCTTGGCTCCACATGAGACTATAATAGTATCTGACTAGAGAAGACGAGCAGCCGCCTTTGAAAGGTCGTTTTCTCATCTCAGTGGTGCGTGTCAGAAGTTTGCTCTGATTGCACCGACATTTCCCACATTAGCCCTCACAAACGCTTTGACAGTGTGTGTTTTCACATATTCACTTCTGAATGTGGACAGTCACACTCTATGTGGTGACAGAAAACCATCAAAATAAAAACAAAAAAGGCTAAAAATTCACCTTTGGCGACAGGGTCCCTCTGATACTGATGACAACTTTCTTTTTATCGTGATCCACCGCCACAAAAAATGGAGTCTCGTAAACCTGTGTGAGATGTGGAGTGAAACAGACAGAAGAAGTTGGTCATAAAGAAGAAAAGTGGACAAATACTTCATAGTTTCATTACTGAGAGCCTTCAGTGAGTCTTTGTCATCGCACCTTTCTCAGTTTGGCACAGCGCACAGTCATATAAGTCACTGCATGGAAGGAATTTATAGATGGAAACTCAGCGCTATCCAAACTCTGCTCTGCTTTACAAATCAATGTCAGAGTGCAGCAGCAGCTCAACAGTTTCCTGTGCATACTATGGAAAATATACATAAAAACTAAACACTGGCACTTAATATCTTATGTAACGGGGAAACAATTTTAACAACTAAATACTGTCAAGAGTGAGCTGGTTTACTGATATGGAATTAACTGTCTGAAATAAAAGTGTTATGCATTATTGGAGAGAAATTATTGTGATGTTTGAATTTCCACTAAGCAGTGAGCTGTGTTACTGTAACTCTGTGAGCAGAATATTAATATATTGACTGAGGGTCTACACTTTTAAAAATTAATGGCAACATTTTTTTAATCTGTCATATTTTTCATTTCCACTATTCGACAGCCCGGGGCTTATCTTTCAGTTCCATCAGCCATTTTTACTCATCAGCTCCAGCGCCTGGACGCGAGGATGCGGCAACCTTGTCAGACTTCAATTTATGACAGCGCTCCATGCAATGCATACTGATCACACAGGTTTGAAACAAACCCCCAATGTAACCTTCCTCATAAAAACTGAATAAAGTCTTTGCATTGATAGAAAAATGTTTGGTTTCTCCTGTGATGTCAAACCTCCGATTGGTCTGATTATGGTCAAAACTACAAAATAAAGCCACTAAATGAACAGATGAGCTCCAAAGTTTGCAGGTCTGCAGAGTTCAACAGTGTATTTTTGGCAAATCCACACATAACAAAAAAAAAAAAGGATACACAAATTTACTCCTGCACACACACATCCTTTGTTTTATTCAGGAAGTAAACACCTCTGACTGCCCGTCAGGTAGTTGTTGGGCTACTCACAGCGTCGTGGCAGGAAGTGTAGACAATGTGAACTTGCTTGAGGTCCCGATCCAGGAAGTGCCTGCGTATGGCCAGGACGTTACAGCCGCAGCAATTGTCCTCCTCCACCGTCACAGACTGAGACAAGCGAGAGCCGGACACTGATGTGCATCTGCAGGGAGATGGGACGATAAGAAATGTTGTAAAACAGGACGAACACACACACACACACACATTACTACTTTTTCCAGGAGGATTTACAACACTACAGCTCCGATGAGTGTTACAGGTAAAATTACAGCATCCCAGTGGAGGTTTGTGTTTAAGAGTATGTGAGTAATTCAACATCGCATGTGTCAGAGAGTGGGTCTAACTGGAGTGGCACCGTCTCAGTAGATTACCACTTGGCAAGTGTTGACGCATGTGAAATTTGATTCGCACTGGAGAGACTCATGAGACACATAAGCCAAACAGATCAAAACTGTGCGGGAGTTTGTGTGAGTATGTGTGTGTTTGAGTGTGTGTGTTTGAGTGCTTACGGGCAGGAGCTGGCGAGGCGGCACAGCCCACAGGCCGGCTTCCTCATCAGGTACATGGGCCAACCATACGCAGCCAGGGCAAAGAGCATGTAGTAGCACACATCCTTGTACATGTTCATCTCAACCTGAGAGAGGAAGAGGCAGACGGACGGACGGACACAAAGAGACACACACACAGGGAGTAAGTGCAACAAATATTATCTCAGCTGAATACATACAAGTGTGTGCACACACGCCAACTGCTCAGAAAGACTGTTAACTCTGCAACACAGCGGAGAGCAGCTCTTTCTCTTTCTATTTAATTTGAAATATACATGAAACTAGCTTTGTATAGAGAAAACATCTACATGTCCATGAGTCTTTGGTCTAATTTATAACATTTTTTTTCTTTTTTTACTTGTCATAATTTGTGAAACTCCTAGAAAAAAACAATAATGGCCTTTTAAAACCTTTGTTAGCTGTAAGTGAACTCTCTCCTCGACTACATACATGCTGAATTATTGTGACCCAGCATTTCATTTCTGTTTCTGTTCATAATATTTTTACCTTTTACATGTGTGATATAAAACACGTGGACCTCGGCTCTGGCCCTTTATTCACTCACCGAGTTCTTAAGGTCCAGATATCTTGTATTACGAGTTACAGGCATCCCAGATAAGAAGGCTAAAATGTCATTGTTGGCCTTAAGGAGGAGCGAAACAGAATAGAAAGGTTATTTTCATTACAGCACATGCATTCACCGAGTACAAAAGCACAGACATTATTGTATTTTCTGGGGAGTGATACCTGGTCCAGGATAGCAGATCTCTTCGATCTCTGTCTCTGGCGGAGCAGCACCAGGCCAGCAATAATATCACTAGGCACAATGTCCAGGTCTCTGAAGAACTCTGCAAAAAGGCTCGCCACTTCCGAGTACGCATCCTGCAAATGTTGGAAAAAAAAGCAGAGTGTTAAAACAGAACTGAACTGACTTAGAGTCCATAACAAATACAAAAGTCTATATTTTTCCCCAGTCAAAAATGAGGTGACATAGCTTTAGCCCAACGTTTAGGAAACATTGACTTTACAAATCCAGCTGCTATATTCTTTGCCAAACAGATGTTGCATGTGTATTAGTGCACGTATACATCAGTTCAGCTCCATTCAGGGCTGCAGTGATCCACAAATTGGATTAATACAGATTTAATTTATTCCAAAAACACTGGATTGTTGATTTAAAGCCGACATCCACTGTGCAGTCTGGTCTAGTCCAGCGAGTGGAAGCTACGAGCTACTTCGCATGAGTGTTGTCATGTCAGACATTTCTGCTGACAGCTCGTAAATTAATTCAACCTGAAATGAAACCATATTACAGTCATTTCTACATGAAATTCTTGATGTCACTATTTCGGTAGATAAGAATAAGCTCCTCTGTGTCAGTCCTGATTAATCCTGACGAGGCTTAATGACAAATTTTCTGGTTTCATTTCAGTTTCAATCTGTTTTTCCTTCCAGCCACAGAAAGGAAACGAGTAAGCGTGTGTTGTTGTGACTCACTGATTGTGTATCTTGGGCTCTCGTGCAGCACATGAAGAACTTTAGTCTCCGGCTCCAGCTGCTGGCTTGGCCCTCCTCTAGCCTGTGTCTAATGGAGAGGGAGAGAAAGACAACAAAAAACCATCAAGACTGAACTTATGTGGAAAAAAAATATATAAAATCTGTGTGCATGCCTGGATGTTGTGCTTTAGTCGAGTTTTGAATCAAGACCAAATAAGAGACAGAAATGGCAGAAATGGGGGAAACCTACGAGCCTGTTAGTACCTGAGTGTGTATGTTGTGAGGTTGCGCTGACGACGGCGGGTGGCTTTCAGTTTGACAAAAGTCCGACCCGTAGGATCGAAGGTGCACATGAGGGTGATGCAAACGCTGAATATCACAAGCCAGTTGCATGCAACGATCCCTGAAGGAGGATATTAAAACATTACTCACATTCAAGAATAACAACAGCTTTTTTTTATTTAAATCCCCTTTTTTTCCCCCCGTTCACCTCCTCTCCCTCTTCAAAAGCCTCTTCCACTCACCCAACGCCAGGTTTTTGGCTGTGACATCAGAGCACGGCTGGTAATACTGGACGAGCCAGGCTATTCCCACCACGGCATAGACAAGCTCGACCAACAGAATAGCTTAAGAGGGGGAATGAGCGAGGAGAATGAGGATCAATATCTGCCCGATCAATACAAACTATGTTCAAATATTAACGTGAAACACACACAACCACCTGCTCCGATCCCAACAAGCAACACGAGGCGATCCTGTTGAAGAGGAGAGCCTGTTGTTGTTGTTGTCGTATTGTTAAAGCGTCTTACCGAGCCGTATGTAGAGGACGTACTGCACGGCTTCCCTGGGCTGCGTGTACAGGATGCTGCCTCTCATGCTCAGCCACATGATGGCGCTCTCACAGATGAGGCAGCTGACCAGGATGCCCAGGTAACCCCGGCCATGGTCGACCAGCGTCACGGAGCAGGACTGGTCCGAGCCGTAGGGGAGGCCGAACAGAACCACGGACAGAACCACCAACCTGAGCACGAGACGAGACAAGGTGGAGCGATAAGGAAGTGATAAGAAGCATTAACAAAATATTCATTTCATTTATTTATTTGTTTATTTGTAACGGGACTCTGCATATTCATGAATATACAATATGTAAATGTGCCAGATTTTGCTCTAAAGCTAATTTCCATCTGCAGTCCCGCGGTCCACACTAAAACAACATTAGACAAGGACAAAACAAAGCACAACACGGTACAAATACCATATATCACAATATATACAATATATCACACAGTAGCTTCAGTCAGAAGGAGCAAGGAGTAGTACAAAATTAAAATGCATTTAATCGACAATAAGTGTTATAAAGTGCTGTTAAGATTCATTAAAGTGCATCTAAATATATTGTGGGGTCTAAAAGTGGCCTAAACACTTCTGGAGTGGGGGTGTAAAAAAATACTGATACATTTAATTATCACAATAGTTTATGATGTGATACTGTATCAATTCTTTGAACCACTGCATCAATAGTTTACATGATGATAGTGTTTTGGGGTTACAATCTGACGTAGCATTTCATTGGAACTGTGAAATAGTCTGAAAAAGTCTGAATGCATAAAGTAAACAATACGGTACTTGTCTATGCATATAACATTATGTGATTTAGTGTAACATTTTATTCCTAAACATATACTAAAAAAAACCCTCAAAATATATCACCTCGCTTACAGTATCAACCCTTTTCTTCCCTATGAACGGCCCTTATTCAGACATCATTGTATCTTCCTGTAGGGATAAACTGATCAACCTAAAATTGAATATACACACACAAACACACACTCATATATGAATCAATACAGTGACTCACCAGACGCAGTGCAATAAAAAAAGGAAGAGGGCGGGCAGCACCAGGTCATCACTGCCAACTGACCAGCGCCGCCGAAACATCACCATGCCAGGCATCACTGCCCTGTGGGGAGAAAACAAACACACACACAGGCAGAGAGAAAACATCAGGGACAAGTGATAAAACATTTCAATGTGACGTCTTTGTCTCAAAAATGTTAATGCATCATTTGTCCGCAGTTATTTTTGGAAGGATTTGACCAGATGTAATCCCAAATCAGACATTGTAATGACATGGTCTGATTTTTGTGTTTTTTTAAATTGTTTTGACCCCATTATTGTTTTTAGATGTTCGTTTGCTTTTTACTTAAAGGGATAGTTCAACGTTTTGGCAAATTGGCCCATTGCCATAATCCCTATAGTCATAGCAGTAGGTTCGTTACCTTTAATTGTCGGTGCAAGCTGTTTTTAGAACGGCGGAGCAGAGCCATGAGCTGCTCAGAGCTACGCTACAGAGGCTAATGGGATTTCTTGGTTTCCCATTTTTTTCTCATCAAACTCATCAAATACACAATGCAACAACTCCAAAACGCTCTGGTGGACAAGTTGTGACCTGCACATTCACCACGCTATGAGATAATAACAGGACGTTAAGAGACAGAGTTGTTGTTGTATTATTATTATTGTGCATCATGTTTTTACACTATTTCAACAACTAAACACAGAGTGCAAAAGTCAGACCGACAACGTACAAACCCACGGCATCATCGCCAAGACAGAGCAGTGATCTTTGTGGTTTCTGTGTCTTCCTAAACTCTCTATATGTTAAAACTGAGAGAGGCAGTAGGGAATCGACGGAAATAGCCTTGCACAGAGTGAAAGATAATGGGAGAGACTAAGTGGGTGAAGGGATGCAGAGAAAATGCGCCACTTAATGAAGAAAGGAGAAAAAGAAAGAGAGAATGTGCTTTGATATGTGACGGTGCCACGCTGGTTATGGTCATAGGATGGAGCTTTATTTCTTTCATCCTTCTGCCCATTCTATCAGCTGAGAGGAAAGCACTGAGTGTTTACTCAAGTTGCCTCTGGGCTAAAACTGAAATGAACTGTAAAAAGGCCCGGTAGGGAGGAAATAGTAGAGGGAGCCACAGAGAGGCTGATGCAGGCCTTATGGTGGTGATACAGGCTGATGCAGCCTTTATGCTGCACTGCTTCTGCTTATTTGCCTAAAGCTAAAGGACATGGTTTTCATCTCTGTCAAACAAGTATGCCACCCAACAGGCCCAAACCATTATTATGTACTATAAAATCCAGCTATAAGGTAGTGGTGATGAGCTTATAGCAACAGATGGAGCAACAAAAGAAATGTTTTTTTTGCTCTTCTGCTTTTTTTTGCTGTTGTTCTTGTGTCAGAAAGTGTTTTTGCTGCTTTTTAGTCATTTAGAAACTGTCATCATCCTCTTTTTTCCACAAGTTGTCACGGTTGTTTAAGCCTCACTATAGCATAAGAAAAATCAATGATCAACACTGCAGCAAATAACGCAATGACGTATATACCCACAGTGGGCTTGACTGTAAATCCAAATAATGCCGATAAAAATCCAACTCAACGACCGAAGAAAGAAAAGAAAAAAACGATCTGCCTGCAGAACAAAAACTTGCTGTGAAGGTAGCAGCTGTGATCTTTGTGGTTTGTGTTTCACAATGTCCTGTGAAGTGCATCACTACAAACAATCGAGCGTGCAGCCGGAGTTTCTTGGGCAACTTTTGTGCTCTAACGATGACGACAGACGCACGGATGAAAGACGCTCCTCACGAAGGATTTGCTTTGAAGTTAAATAACAAAGAAAAAGGCATCTGCACCATGAATCATAAATACATAGGCTGATGTATAAGATCTGATGTTGCACAGGAAGGAGCTTCCCCCCTTTACATCATGTTGTAGCTACGCACACAATCATGAACTGAAGCAGGGACTGAGATTTATTCAACAAGATAAGATGTACAAGAAAGAACGTAGCCTAAGGATGATTAATAAAAAAAATATATAAATAACCTAAACCTGAACCTGAACCTGCAAATCAATATGCCGTCCATCGTTTGTACTTGAACAGGAATGAACCTAATTACCTCCGTAGGAAGAAAAAAAAAACTCATTGAGACATTTTTGCTTCCACCTACATAGCCTCTCAGTTAGGCATGTGTGGAGTGTTACAGAGAAACACTGGTATTTCCTCTGGTGGACAAGTAGCTTTTATACAAAACACAACAAACATTGCAGATCTGCTCTATTTACAATTCAGGAGTTTTTTTTTTTTTTTTTGCACTGGCAGAATAAAAGACCTATTAATAATGTCACATCACATCTAGAGGACGGCGTAAAGATTATTGTGCCACAGGGAGCGATACAACCAACCTCATGTGATCTCATGGGGAAACAGGTTGTGCACAAAAGAAAAATGTGAAAAATGACAACGGCAACAACAGCAACAACGACTTGCTGTAACGTTTGTGATACTTTGTTTGCAGCGAGAAGAAACAAAAGCAAAAAAAAACAAAAAAAAAACAGATGGGGTGAGAAGAACATGTTTGTGGAGAGACTCTGTCAACACAGGTCGTCTGTTCTTCAGCAGCGACTGGAGGTGAGAATTTAAACCGCCAGTTTTAATATCTGTCAACGGGAGTGTGCTGGTTCACGTCAGCCGAAAGGTCTGGACAGTGGATAGGACAGGGTTGCCTGGCAACACCGTCGACAGTCGGTATGGGACATTTAAACATGTTTGCTGCAACGCTAACACTTGGTTAGCCCATTCGTGAAGTGATATATACAGGTGTTGTAATGATTAACTGTTTTGTGTTGTTGGTATCATTACATTTAACTACAGTATTAACTATTGTTTGGAAAGTACTGACAAGGTCATATTATAAGCACCACCATCCAGATATTAACCCTTTAATGTCTGGATATCTGTGGGAAGATTCAGATGAGACTAAAAAATAAATCTGGGCCCAGCGTTGGACTTAAGAAGCAAGAGACGCCCCACGACGAGTCAGTTCCCTGTAACTGTGTCACGTGTGTGTCGCCACTAAAGGTTTCACAAATCAGAAACTGTGTTATGATGAATGTTTAGCCTCTGTAGGACAATGTAGGCCTAGTCCAGATTTGAGAAGTCTAGGTACTGTGGATTTTGATCTGGTCCTGGTCCAAAGTGGTCCCGATGTTAAAAAAAAAAAAAAAAAATTAGTAAAATGTGCTTTTATTGCATTTTCACAAATAGAATAAGGTTTAACGCAGAAGTAAGTGATATATTTGTGTTAATATAAGTCTTAAATAGTTATATCTTCCGACAGCAATCACTTACATAGAGTGTTTGAACCGAAACACGGGTCTGTCAGTCACTCTGCTCTGCTCTGAGCCGAGGAGAAAACTTTTCTCGTATCCTACAGTTTTTATCCAATGAGGAGAGAGAACGGCATGCAGGGCTGTGTGTGCAGCCAAGGGACGCCGTGAATGTGGCGACGTAGGGACGAGGACTGTTATGGTGCGTTCAAGGATACTCGTAGACTCGTGTTTTTCCGACCTGTGAAGTCATACCAGTTCAATCTGGTACGAGTTCACGGGTCGGAAGTTACGAGTGGCCGTTATAGTGACTTTCACAGGTAAAACAGGTCGGAAAAACACGAGTGGGTTGCCTGGAACGCTACAAAATCGTAAGTTGTGACTTGAAGCTGTAATTTACGGTTTCAAAAGCCTGCCTGGAACGCAGCATTAGCCAAAACGACCGGATCGCTTACTTCTGCTTTAACAAATCAGAAACTGTGTTTTAGTGAATTTTTAGCCTCTGTAGCCTAATCTGGTCCAGATTTGAGAAGTCTAGGCATAGTGGTTTTTGATCTGGACCTGGTTTAATGTGGTCTAGGTATAAAACAAAAACAGTGAAATCTCCCCTTTAGCATTTTCACTAATAAAGTTTCACTTATCTAAAATGTCTAAAATGTTTTTACATCAAGAAGTGTCACAAAAACCGGGCAATCAACGGACAAACCGTTGCACTGCACGTAAAGTTAATTTTCCCTTAAAGGTGTTAGCTACAAGTTCAATTCCTCCCGGCCAGTAAACGTCCATAACACTCACCTGCTCTAGCTCCAACCTTCAGTTGTACTGGTTGCCAGGTAACACGCCTATAGGGAGCGGCTAGTAGCTAAAGTTAAGCTAACGCTAACCGTATTTAACGAGAAGCAGCTCCAGTGTTGACAGCGGACTGGAAACGCATCTGAATAATTTCACGCTAACTCACCTGCAGACGAAACCGACAAACCCGCAGCATCACGCCTGCACCGGAAACGTTACAGTACCGGCTGACCGTTAGTTAGCATTAGCATTAGCACGATGCCATTTCTCCCATGTATCTACATCCATGATTTCTCCACAGAGTTATCACGATCTGGCAGCTCTGCCTCACGTGACATCAACGTACGCTGTTGGCGCAGAGATCACTTCATGCCAACATTGTCGACGTAACCAGATGTAAATATTTATATATTTTGGACCCGTCAAAATGTATAAAACATTTCTACTATTTTTTTTTAAATTCTGTAAAATTAATACTTTTATTCTGCACCCCTCTAGACGTCTTGTGGATGTATTATTTTTGAAAAATGTATCATTTTGATGAAAAAGTTGTAGCTATAACCTTTAACTTTCCTAAAAGCCATAAGATAATCGGACAATTTTTGTCCTTGGTCGGAAGGGGGAAAATCGGGCCAAAATCAGACAGATTATCTTGTTGTCAGTGGAGGAAAATTTGCTTTTTATATTTCATTATGACAACATTTAAAAAATCCCGGATCGGAAGCTAACTTTATTATGCGTTATCTAGCATTATCTAGCGTTGCACCCCTTTAGGAGACCAACCCTAACCCTCTTGAGTCTATTGACTCCAATGGGAGAAGTGAACGTGAGATCAGATTATGGTCGATTCTTTCGCCCCATAGTCACTGAAGTAAATACTGGACTCATTTTTCACAAGCCACATCTCTTCTGAACATTTTGACATGAATTTTGCCAAATTTCAGACGGCCAAATCAGGAGAAAATGAACTTTGTTCAAGACCCGTCTCCATCTCAAAAACTCCTAGGCGACGTCAACAAACACTTGCGAACGCCTGCGCTGACTCATTTTCTGATTTTTAAAATGTTATCATAAGAAAATATAAAAAGCTCACTTTCCTCTACTGACAACTTTTGTAAATCCACACACGTTCACAACACGAGGTGGCGGTACTGGTGACCACGCCCACTTAGATGACGGGAAGTGTTATACTTAAGCAATATATCACGACAGGCCGTGGTATATGCTCATTATACCACGGCTAAGGGGCGTTGTTCGGCCCGACGCGAAGCGGAGGGACGACAACCCCCTTGGAGTGGTATAATGAGCATATACCACGGACTGGAGTGATATATTGCTTTTATAAAACGGTTACGAATAAAGGCAATATAAAAGAGGGATACGCAATCAATTTCATGTAGTTTTATTCAACCAGAAATACATATTATCCAATAAAATAGCCTCACTGTGAAAAAATAGTCCCACCTCTCCAGACGTTAGCTCCAAGTTAGCTCTGCAGCTCGTCTTTTCCTCCGCATTTTTTCAGGTGAAAGTCACTGCTCAGTCCCCTCTACCATTGTTAACCCTCCCCGGAGGTGAAAGTCAACCTTAAACATGTGAATTCAACTACTTTAGTCCGTTTTTTAACATCGTAAAAACATCAGCTGTCTTTTGCTACGGACGGCAACAGTCCGTTGTCATGGATACATGACAACAACTTCCATTCATACCAGTCATACGTGCCTGAGGCGGAGTGATAGCCTGCGCTGTGATAAGGTTTTAGAATAGTAGCCGTGGTATATAGACCAGAGCAGCTTTTTTATGCAAATGAGAATGACCGATGCATTCTGGGTAATTTAGGGGCAGCTACCAGCATCCCTCCATTGAAAAGTTCAGCCTAACTGGCTTGACAAACTAAGTAACAAAAAAGTTGGCTATTAACAGGTTATTAACAGACAACACTTAGCCAAAACCTCCCCGGTGATTCGACCAAATACGTGTAGATGTCTGGATAAGACATTTTCTGGCCACTTTGTGGGGTCATTGATCACTGTGGGAGGCTAAATGAGCATACCAGCAGATTCATTAATTGTAATTTTTCAAGATAGCGTGAACGGTGGGTTTCAAAGAGGGTGTCAAAATAATTATTAGATATAGTGCTACAAAAGAAATAAAAAATAAAACATTCAGATTAATTGTTAGTTAGTCTACGCTCCATCAAAACACAAAAAGCCACTGAGTGCAATGTAAAAATGCCGGTAGCTGCCCCTAAATTACCCAGAATGCATCGGTCATTCTCATTTGCATAAAAAAGCTGCTCTGGTCTATGCTCAATATACCACGGTTAACAACCAATCAGATCGCCGGATTTCACCTTTCCGTTTTATAACATTTCATAACATTGGCGCAGCTTGTAATGAGTCATCCTGCCATAGTAGAGGATCTTTGTCAGCACCAACCGAGGCCCCAGATTTCTCCTCTCTGTCTTTTTGGGGAGGTGAACCAGGGATTAAATTTGTCCCTTAAGTCTGAGTCAATAAATATTTAAAATCATAACACGCAGCGTTTACACACATCCAGACAGAGATCTCAGACTCTGTCGGTGTATGTCAGACTTTTATATTCCCAGTTAGGGGGGGGGGGTTTGGGGCGATGACATCCACTGAACCGGCAGCACCAGATGATCAGATGTCGACAGTGACACAACGTGATGGATGAAGACAACTGAGGCCCAGTGGAGTGAAGTGTCCGCAGTGTTTTAGCCATGTGCTTATTGAACCGAATCAACTGCACTGCTTTGCATCATGTCTGAGAACGGATCAAAGGTTTCTCCTTCTGTCTGGGACTTTTACATGAGGCATGAAACACTTTAGCAGAAATGTGAAATGTGACTTCTCTCTCCGTCAGCTCTATGACACAAAATCTACAATTATTTCACTAGATTACCAAGATACTAAGATTGTTCATTTCAGATGGTTCCTGCTGGTATGTCTATGCTATTTATGATCCACACAAGTGTAACGGATGTGCACTCACTCCACCCATAAAGGACGTGCTAACCAACCCGCCAAGTGGTTGTCAACCTCTTGGCGAAGAGGTTAGTATCGTCGCCTCCGGTGCGGGAGGTCGTGGGATCGAACCCCACCTAGGGCAGACCGTGAGAAACACAACGCAGAGGGCCAGATATGACATCGGCTACACAAGCACAAAGCTAAGTGATGCACTTTACTGCTTAATAGTTTCACACTGTCTCCACTGATCCAATCTGATCCACCGATTGGCTTTACAAATGTTTTCTGAGGAAGGCAATCCTTTTAACACACTTGTTAGTCGTCCAAACATCCACACATCACGTCTTCTTGGTGAGTATAAACCGTGGATTTCAACAGATAACACAAAGATAATATCTTTCACAGCCATATTATTATTTCTTTCCGTTTTATACGATCAAGCGAAGAGATTAGCCGTGGCCTTTTATATGCACACACATCTCGGGCGGGCGAAAGGATTGGTTATGTGACAAAATAACAAGCACTGCCTTCAGCTAGGAGTGAATCACATTTAATAAAAGGCAAATGGACATGATCATAATTAACCTCACTGTTTTTATAGAGAGGAAGGAATTACTGGTGGAACTAGTTTGTGTTTTGTGACCGATGATTAACTGAGCTGACACCCACTATTCACCCGACTGTGAGATGTCCGTGATGGCGGCTTGAAAAAAAAGTACATTACATTCAGCAGCAAAGAGGAAAAGCGAGCTGCACCTCCCAGTGACGCTCAACGGCACCGACTGAAAGGTACAAACTACAGGCTCAAGTCTCGTATGATGCACCACCAACACCATCCAACAGCTGCTTCACTGGCGCCATAGAAGCTCATAGAGTGTATAATGATATGAATAATACAAGATGTAATAACCCACACCACAAAAACCACAATTTCATGAAGTGGATGCAAATACATCCGGGGAGATTCGTGCGATCTAACGACTAATTTCTTCCTCGTTTCTGTGACACAGAAATTGTTTTTGCACCGACTCGGCTGACTCGGGCTGCGTTGGCAGGTGATCACAACAAGCCAACCGCTTCAAAGCGCAGAGGTCAAACCATGAGCAGTTGGGGGTGACGGTGTGAGGGTTTTTACTTCCAATCAAAGCACAACAGTGGGTGGTTTCACTGATTGGCAAACCATCAACCAGAGAGGACAGAGACAACACGGTGAAATCAGGGACGTTTACTTTACTCTCAGTCCACGGCAAATGGTGCGACACACCGATATGGAGCTTGTGCACTAAGTTGTGACATGAATATTATATATAATGAGTCTTTTAGTGGTGAATGTAAAAGCCAGTGAACATAGTTTTATTCCCACTTCAATTCGACTCATTAACAGCTAATTATATCCTACAATTTTCTTAACTTTTAACTGTGCTGTCTGCTGGGTAAACATACATGTTTATGTTTTCACTGTCATGTCATGTGTTGTTGAGGTAGTCGTTGTGATGAACTGTGGCGCTCTTTGCAAACAAAGTATGAATAAAGTGATTTTGATTTAATTGATTTGATTCGATTCGATAGGGGCTTGCTGACCTGCAGATTCCAGCTGTGAAATAATGCAAGCGAGTGCAGGAGGAAACAGAGGCGTGTGAACGGGTTCATGTGACTAAAAGTCACCTCTCAGCTACTTGCAAAACTCTATCTGGGTTGAAGTGACATTAAAGAGGACAGTGGTTACAGAGAGAGAGATGGAGGAAAGGAGGGAGGGAGGAAACATAGAGGGTAAAAAGAAATAAGGCAACATCTGAACCCCCCCGCCCCCCCAAAAAAAAACTCATTTAGGCCAAAAACAATGAGGCCAGTGAAATCTTAAAGATCTCTGAGATGCAGGAGCTGCACACCAGACCGCCAGGGACACTGTTATCAGCTCTCTGTGCTCCAGGCCTGTTGTTAGGACGTGGCTTAAACTCCCAGCAGAGACCTTAACAGTGGAAAAACATCGTGACATAATTAGGAATTAAATGAGATTAGAGTGTAAGAGTGCGACCTTGTAGCAGCGTAAATCTACTCAGTAAAGTTTGTTTAGCTAAAGTAAAAAAAAAAAAGTCTGATTAGTTCATGTCTGTCTCTTCAACCTGTCTGAGCACACAGGAGTTTTTCTTAATTGCCTAATATCCCAGCATGCACTGGGTGATTTACACCTTCCAAATTAATAGATGCTGAGCTCTTGTAATATAATTTGTTTGTTAGGACGGCAATGTCAGAAAACTTACAAGCACCATTAGTCATTCATAACTACGGCTTTCATTACCTCAGGACTAATAGTTCGGCTTCAGTTGTGAATTGATGGTCAATTTATCTACTATTGTTTGATTCTTTTAAGTTATGATTGGGGTTGTGGTTTTTTTTTTCAACCTATAAAATGTTAAAAAAAAAAAAAAAAAATTAGGGTTATTTAAATTGCTTATTTTGAAGATCTACAGTCTGAATTAAAATGAAAATAAAAAAAACGATAACCAACCATTATCATTGGTTGATAAATTAATTAATCGTGTCTGCAGCTCTGAGCAGTGCTACACTTTGTAAACTGATTTTAACAAGTATTATTAATTATTATTAGCATGAGTATTATTATCTGGTGTTTCTGGAGCCATGAAGACACATTTCAGGTTCGGTAAATGCAGATCCTGAGGGTCAATAGGTTGTGTGTTTTTGATTGATCACTGACAAGTGCACTGACACACCTCAGGAAACTAAGAATTATCCTTTAACTATTATTGTGTTCACAAAGTCCAGTTTAAATGATAAGGAGGAGAGCTGTGAATGGACTTTGGTGTTGATAATGAGTGTTTTAAATTCACCGTTGCCTTCATCTCTACAGCACTGAAGTTATTAAGGCTGTTGAACGATCCATCAAGTTGCACAGAGACACACATGATGGTGACGATATCCGTCCAGTTAGTCTTGTAATCACTTGTGTGTTCAGCTCATCGGCGCTGACCTCTGACCAGCTGACTGGTCTCATTTCATGGAGGAAGACTCCGTCGGCCTTCAGTACACGTCTCCACCCAGCAGCATCCTCTCTAATAGCAGTTGCCTCCTCAAGGGCTTTCCCATCCATCACCCTGAGGACGTCGGCCTATTAGTGGAGCTGTTTGTCTCCTGTATTATAGACATTAGCAGCTGCACTCTGACTTTTTTCACCACAGTAAAAACGCTAACACACATTAGATACATGTTTTTTTCATAGGGACTGGAGCCCTCTTGACTGCCGAAAAATGTTAATATATTCTTAAAAAAAAAAAAAAAAAAAAAGACTTGTGAGTCACGACAGACAAAATTCAAGTCATTTAGGGAAATAGTAAATGACACCAACAAGTCACAACATGGTTTCTGGATAAATGCTGATTGATTTGGATAAAAGACGAGTGATCATCAGCTTCAGCCATGCCGATTCTGGCACTACGCCCACTTTCACAACATAATCTCATTTTAAACTGACAATGAATGAGCAAAAAGTTGATATAGTTTTTTTTTTTTATAAGATATTCATAATTAGAAACTGCATATATTTCATAAATAGAACATGCAACATGACCAAGACTCCATAAAACAGATGGCTCCACACTAATCCTATCAAATCTTACCCAAAAAAAAGGATTATAGCATATTATTTTCTCTGCAAAAATCTTATTAGTTGTTTAGGCCTCACTGCATTGGGACGACAGTAAATTATGACGCTGTTCTGACTATTTCACACACAGATGAGTAACTCAACGATCACAGCAGGGACCCACTTCACACAATGAGCCGTAATCATCAGTGGCTCCAGTCACACCTGAACATTTCTTTTTCTTTTTTTTATTGCAGATCCGCTGGACAAAAAGAGAGGAAGAAAATGGACAGAGGAGGGAAAAAAAATCATTACACACTGTACACAGGACTCAGCTGGATCCGACCCAGCACACGCTCACATATACGGCAAAGTTTAGTTTAAATATAGACCACAGGATGTCACGTTTTCACTTCACAAGGCGCAGTCTATATATGTAGACATACACACACACACACACACACACACCACACCATTGATCATGTTCTGAAAGCTATTTCCTGTCCCACATGTAAATACATGACAATTTCACAACACAGAATCTGTCTACTACTGTCAGTCTTGATTCAACTTGGGATCCCCTCTGCCCGGGAACACCAAAACAATCCCCTTTTTATTGATGCTGAGGGAATAGTTGAGAAACTTCTTCATCTGATTGATGAGGTAAAATTTCAAACAAGTTTCTATTTTTACGACTCGTCCAGTGATAAAAACGTTCAGTCCCAGGCAGCACCTGAAGCCGTCACACTCCCACACACACCTCGCTTTATTGTTTGTAACCTGAGATCAAAGGCACAAGCTGAATGTCTAAAACCTGACCTTTAGGGCAACGCTACTACACACACACACACAAGCTGCTGACCCCGACTACGCAGCGATAATCTCCCCGCACATGGCGTGAGTCATGCTATCTCTTGACTCTCTCTCTCATCCCGAGCTAGTGACACCGTCTGAATCTAAATGACGTGTTTTGAGGGTAAAAAAAAAAAGAGAAAAAAGACTGTGACATACTCCTGCATGCGAGCACAAAGCTTTTGTGCTGCACACACAGCGTGCTACTGTGTGCCAGGCCCGAGCCCCGTACCCACGTGATGCAACAACAATGATGTAACAACAATGACAGGGCTCCCGGTCCCGTCATTATGGGCTTTTGTCTTTGACACAGACTGAGACACAAACAGGGCGCAGGCTCGAAGCGCGGCATCTTTTCGATTGTCTGACGCATCTTCTACACATCCTGTCGTCTCGTAAACTCAAAACTATCGTATTTGTTGGACCTGAAGCTGCTAAAAGAAAAATATTTCTGTTCAATGTTCGTCCGGTTATTTTACACACATAATTTCCAACTGCTAATAAAAAGTTAAAACTCACCTGGTGTCAATATACTAATACATGACACCTGAGGAAGCCACAGATACTGGACCTGAATCCAACAGTTGCCTCACCTCCCACCTGATCTCAGCACCGTTGTGTAGATGTCTTGCAGAGAGAGAACAGGTTGCTCTATACGACCGGCAGCAGGTGTTTTAGTATCCAACTCTCCTACATCACTCAGAGTGAGTGAGTCTGCTGCAGCAACAGCAGCATCGAGTAAAGCTGTGGTGCACCAGCCTCTGTATTTTCTATCACCTCTCAGCTGATGAAGAACATTTTACTTTGTCTTGCAAAGCATCTACACGCACACATGCGCGCACACACACACACACATACAGATGAGAAGAGATCTTAAAACTGGTTGGAAAACAAACAGAGGAGAAATACTAATTCATCTTTCTGTTGATTAATATGCATCAATGTAATGTGATCCTTTTGTTTTCAAAATCAAATATAATGAAAAAGACTTTAATTGTCCAACTGTCACTTTTTTCCTCCAGGCTAATGATAAAACAACTCTCCCTCTTTTTGGCAGAGTGGCTCAAACTCACTACAACAGGAGCGCCAAACTCAATCAGACAAGGGGCCAAAATTTAAAACACAAAGTATGTCGCGGGCCTGACATGAAAAACTGTGCTGTGATGTCAGAATAAAAGGGTGTAAAAAGAAAATAAGAGAGCAAAACGCAGCCTAGTGTTGGATGTCCAACCAGATACTTGGCATCTCTTCTTGGCTGCAGGTTTGGGGTTCGGTCCTGAGCGGAGTGAAGGTGTGCTCAGTGAGATGATGATGATGTACCGATTTGTTGTCACCAGAGCAGCAGATAGGGCTTGGCGCTTGTCGGTCTATTAGTCACGACCGTACGGTAGCTGTTGCAGTGAATTATGGGATTTGTAGTGTGAGCAGCAGTGTGAGTGCGGGCCATTAATAATAGAAATATAACATTCTCCTCGTGGGCCGGATCTTTGGCCTCCGGGCCTTGAAAGTCTGACATGTGTGGGCTACAAGGTACTTTTCAAAGTGAGAACCCAACCATCAACTGCACCTTATCTACAATCAATCAACCCTGCAAACTGAAGCGGACATTGTTCTCGTTTGTGTTGCTGGACCTCCAATACAACAGAGGCTGGTTTTCATGTATGAACATGCATCCAACTCTCTCCCTGATGAGTTCATAAAGATGTGTTCACACTTTCCTTCTGCTCTGAGAACTTGTCATCAGTGGAAACGAGTCGACCAGGCACCTTTCAGTGTTTGAGATTCGCAAGACAGATTTTTGGGCAGCTACGTGTTTATCATTACAGTCTGTGACAGTTCAGTCACCACCAACAACAAGTGCTTTCTTTTTCTTTTTTTCCCTCCACAGGTACACACTTTTAGTCTGACACTAAAAAAAACAGGATGTCTGTTTATCTGACAAGCAGGGAAGCTCTACTAGTGTATCAATGTGCACTGTGTTTTCTCAGCACTTGATTAAACACAAACATGAAACGGTTCCTCTTGGACAGCGCTCAGGGCAAGTCCACACACAAAAAAAAATGAGATGCTCCGCTCAGATTGAGACCGTCTGTCAATAATACATCACACCTGAGGTCTCACCTCCACTTCTACTTCATCACACCGGATCAAACGGCTCTGATGTAACATTTGAGAAACATTAATTCAATTACAGAAACGCACTCCCTTGCTAATGCAGCACTCGACTACAAGCTAGACTGCATCTAAATGTTCAACAAACCACCTGTGGGCTCGTGGTTTTGAATCATCTGTAAGAGACACGTTCCCTCACTTGTTGTAAATTCACACACACACAGGAATACACCCTTTTCAACAGGATGCACACAGGAGGTGAGAGGAGACTCTATGCAAATGAAGGTGTGTCCAAGAAAACACAGGTGGACAGAGTCCTGCAGACAGTACATCCTGGACTTTATACCCAGCATTCACTGCATGCAGCACATCTGGACGGTCCTCCATGCATGCAAATCCTCACATGGTGCTTTCTTTTTTTATAATTATTATTATTTTATTGGGTTAAAAATGAACATCTTTTAAAATAGCCAAGAATCTCTGTTGTAAAAATAATGATTTGAATGCCATGTTGTCTGTGCACACGATATGCAAACGTTGTGGCTTCGGTCGGTGACAGATGTGTGTTGTGTTTTCGCGGCCTCTGTTGAAATCCTCGTGTACAAGCAGCACAAGCAGCAGGATTCAGTCTGAGCTGCTTTCCCACATTCACATCAGTGTCACCTGATGTTTCTATGGACGTTTTGGGTGAAACAGTTACAGTATATTGCATAATTAATTGTTCAGAGAGGCGCTATAAGCACAGTTATGTAGTAACTTCCCTTTCCCTCGGAGCTACTGGCTTGTTATGATGTCAGAACCAACAAGAAGAGAGAAGGAAAAAAAAGGAATAGCCTAATATTTGTTTGAGGGAGCAGAGATTCAGACTCTGGAGGACCGGACGTGCAGCAGCGAGGTGTCGGGTTGTGATCCTGGACAGACGGGCTACTGATGAAAAAAAAATGCTGAGGTGTGTGTGTGTGAGCGCAGCACAGTCCCACATCTCTCCATCTCCTCTGCTGCTGCTGCTCTCTGTCATACATCCATCTGCTCCCGTCTCTCTTTTTCTGCCTGGGTCAGTAGTATCACACTCTGCCCAGACAAAGATCCTCTCCAGCATCTCTGGCTCTGCTCCTCCCGTCTCTCTATCTCTCTTTCCGTTATGTCCATCCTCAAGAATCTCCACCCGGTCCTTTCTCTCCCATCTCACCCTCTCTCTCTCTCTCTCTCTCTCGCCTTTTCCTATCTTCTGTCTTCCCATGCTCCTGCTCTCCTCTTCTTCTTCTTCTTCTTCTCCTCCTCCTTCCCACACACTCATTCAGTATTCATATTTTAGAGGGCATTTATGAGCATGAAACCGAGCGTGTGCATCTGCACCATTTTCGGTGCAGTGGAAACCTACATTTTCTCCCCTCTCTTCCCCCCCTGTTCCCCTCCTTCTCCTTATCTAGCTAATCCAGATTCTGGTTTTGGTTTTCGTGTTGCTCGTCTTTTTTTAGACTGAAAGCCATGTGCCACTCACTCCTACTCTCCCTCTGCCTCTTTCTCCATCTTTTTCTCCCACTGCCGCCCACTCAATCCCTTTCACCTCTTCCCACTCCATTTTCTCTTCTTTCAATTGATGTGATAGTATGTGCACTGCACGTTGCATGTGTGTGCATGTGACTGTTTTCCTTTGGCGTTGGGGTGGGTAACGTATGTGCTCTGCCAACCTGTCTGTGGCTTGATGCCACAAGTCATGCACAGATTTGTTTGTCGTATCTGATCAGATACTGAAAATAGCTGCAGCAGTTTTGTCCAATACTGCAGCCATAGGTTTTCAGCAGGATCCTGAATGTATTGTGCTTCTTTAGACACAGTTGTCTATCGATGGCCTCTCTGCAGAATCACATGACTTCAGTTCTGCAAGGTATACATACTGTATATAGATATATATGTTCTGTTATACATGCACACCTGCCAGATCATCAATACTGCTTACAAGAATAAAGGAGTGAGGTGTCCCATGATGCACTGCCAAAAGGAGCAAGACTAAGATGAAGGTTCCTGCAATAACATCTATATCTCCACAACACACAGGTGAGGACCTGAAACCAACCAAATGCACCGGCCACGAGAGGTTTTGGTGACGCAAACTCAAAAATACTGACTGACCTCGTTACCTCTGGTCAACTTCTGTTTGTTTTTTTTGTTTGTTTTTTTTGTTTTTTGTAAAAACTCTGTCTGACAACTAAACACACAGATTACAGGAACTTGTTTCCTGTGATTTTCGAATTCTGTTGTGAAACGTTAAGCACTTCATTGTGCCTTGAGAATAAACCACTTAGTCAATTCCAAAGGAAATAGTGTTTTCCAATGAACATGTCTTACATGATACAGAATTAGAGATAAGCTCAATTTAAAACTACAGATGACTGTGATCCTGAGCTTTAGTTCACCTTGAGCAAACGTACAGTATCAGTTGATAATAGGGGGGAACTCCCTATCATATCAAATTAATGACTCAATGTTTGTTGGTCCATAAACTTATACTATTATTATACATAATAATTCTTGTAGGTTTGTGATCGTTTCAGCTACAACATGCACAATGATAATCGTTTTAAAGCGAAAAACAAGAAAGAGGATAAGATAAGATACGAAGGAAAAGGAAAATTATTCAAAAAAATTTTTTTCAGATTTTGACAGAAGAGGAACCTGACTGCATATCAATCATCTCTGGTGATGGTAACATCATGTTATATTCATCCTCAAGAGGAAGTTACAAAAACAATATGGTTAACCACTTCTATACATATTTAATACTCTTGGAATCAATAAATCTAGCTATCCCTGACTCATACAGACTTCATATTTCTACCTGTTGTCAGGAGTTGTTCTCCAAATTATATATAAAAAGAAGCTACAAATGTGAGAAATAAGCAACACTGGAATATCACAAATGACTAAATCTGTTCCATTACTACTTCAGAATACCCAACTTTCCTGCTGCTTTATCCAAAAGCGGTGTAATTCCTTCTCCAGCAGTGAAGACCCAAACACCAGCATTTAGGTCCTGCTACATCAAATTAAATTAATAAATCCGTAGTGGAGAGGAGTAGCTAGTTTTCTGGCACAGGAAGAGGTGACGCATGAGAAACTCTCACACGCTGACGGGGAAAACAAAGAGACAGCAGATCTGCCAGCACTCACTCACTCACTCAGTTTCCACTGGGGTCGCTGGCATCAAACTTCACCTTCCTCAGTCTGAGGAAAGCCGGTCATCCTGATCTCTATATTTGCCAATACCCCTGAAATATAACCACCACCACTACTACCACTACTACTACACAGTTTAGTGGTGTTTTCAGCGTGCCTGTGTTGACACTTGAGGCCGGGAAACAATGATTGATGCACACAGATACTGTTTCCAACCTGAACATGGCACGAGTGAATGCAAACCACTTGCATTCAACTACAGAGTTTAAATATGGATGGCACGGGGCGTTAGGGTGGAGAGGTAACAGCCTGTATTTAAAGCCTTACTGAGATATGCAGTGTAGTATATTGATGTGTACACTTGACAGGCGTATGGCCAGAGGTAGGATGCAATTTAATCCATATGAAATAACAAATATGTAAAGCTTGGGTGCAGTCCAGCACTGATCTGTGTGTGCCATAAACACATCTCATCTGATGGCTTAGCATTAAACAGAATAGTAGCCGACAACAGCTCTGATACTACAGCATGTGCCACATTATGCACAATGGGTCTGACATTCCCTGAAGCCCCTGCATCGCTCACTTCAACTACTACTAACTATGATTATTCTTCATTCAGAGCCCTGCGAGGCGTTTCAACTCTCCAAATCGACACATCTCTGGCCATTTATGCTGAAACATTAACAACTGTGAAGGCATTTGCACAAAAAATGTCACGGGTTTTTAGAAGAAGGAGAAGAGGAGGAGGAGGAGGAGGAGGAGGGTCCAGATTATCACTAAAATACCCTCCGAGCGTGAATGATGAGCAGGTGTGACATTCCCCTTGTCCTCTGTGTGCCAGGTCCTTGTCACCTACTGACTAAAAAAAAGGGGGGCATACAGCCTGGGTAGTGTGCACTAATATAATGCATGTGTGGGGAAAAAAAAACACAAATCCAACACTGGAAGTGAGCTGTCATTTGACTTTGCACCAACTCCATTTAAGAAGCTGTCACATCTTGTAACTTGTGATTGGTATTTCTGGTAGATTTATATATTTTATAACACAAAATAAAGGACAGATGAGAAGAAGAAGGAGGAGTGAGGACTGACTGACTGAATGACTGCATGACTGACTGGCTGATTGATTGGGGTTAGGCTGCAGCCCTTCAGTGTTAGTATGTGCAACAGCATCCAACAAGTCGATGCATATAGTGTCTAATCTCATCTAATCAGGACAGCTGCTTAAGGTGGCATCTTGCGGGCCTAGCTAGGAGATGTGGCCTAAGAAGAAAATGTGTCTCCAACATACAACACGTCACGAAACCATGAGCTATAGCTTACAGAAGCCGGGTCACTCACGCCTGGCTCTGGATCTGGCTCTCCTGCATGTGCATGGAGGTGTAAGGGGCTTTTTTTTCCTTTCCTTTTTTTTTTTTTTTTAATCCTGCCGGTGTGTCCTCCTCCTCCTGGTCCCACCGGTAAACTGCCTCTCTGCCTCTCTCTCTGCTCACCTGTATTTTGACGATGCCTTGCCAAGACCCACTGCATCGGTTCCGCGCGCTCTCCCATATCCCTCCCGATCCGCTCGCTCGCGCTCAGACTCAGGCTCAGGCTCGCTCTCCTCCCCGACACGAGCTCCTCCGGGCTGGGGGCGACGACGACGACAGCGGCGGCGGTGGATTCATCAATGTGTCCGATTCCCCCCCAACTCCTCCTCTCCTCACCACCACCACCACCGATTGGGAAATTACACAAACACCACCACAACCCGTCCGGACGTCATCGCACCATGCAGGCGGGATGAATATGAATGGACACGGTGGTGGTGGATATCAAAGCAGAAGAAAGAAGAGCCCACTGGAGCTTCCTTCCTCCTCCTCGGTGCCACACGGCATCAAAGAGCGAGATTAATGACACCGCTGGCTGGCTGGCGACCGACCGACCGACTGACGGCTCGATCCCCTCCTGCAACACGTCGTCACTCAGCCACAACCACAGCCAGTCAGTCAGTCAGTCAGTCAGGGGGGTAGTTCACTGACCGTGGGGTATTTTCACGTCGTTTCTCTCGGCATGTCGATAATAACAGTCCGTCTGTGGCTGCTGGGTCCTCCTTCTCCTTCTCCTTCTCCTTCTCCTGACGCGCGGTGTGCCAAATCCAGTCAAGTCAAGTCAGTCGGCGGCGGCTTGTGTGTGCCATCAACCGGACAACTCCCGAATCCCAGCCCGGACTCAGAGAGCAGCAGCAGCGGCTAAAACCGAGGAAGCATTTTCCGAAAAAATCTGGCCCATCCCCTTTGGACGTTTCCCCTCAGAGGGAGAGAGAGAAAAAAAAAAGAGCGTACGGAATTGGCTATTCCCCTTCCGCGTTACAGCGCAAAACCGGTTTTGTTTACGCACACACCTGACTGTTTCTTTTTTTTTTTTTTTTTAAGTAAATGGCAGAACCGCAGAGACTTTTGGAGATCCTGCGGAGAAAGGGCGCCACCGGTGGTTCGTGAATACCAAGCAGCAATCTGGCTCAAAGACGGTGGAGTGCGTCAAGATGATGCCGGTCCCCACTATGAGGTCTGCCAGAGAGAGAGAGAGCGTTATTACATAGGTAGTATGAAATGACACAAGCATACATAAAGAGATGAATAATAAATATATTTGAATGTCTGAATAAATGCCAACTGAATTGATTTTGGTAATGAAAAATGCTATTTATTTGTGTGCTCATCCATCCATTCATTTCTAAAGGACAAACAATAAATACAGAAAGAAGTAACTAAATGACATTATGCAAAAACAATATATTTTGGTAATGAAAAATTTGGTATTTAAAGGACAAAAAATTACACAAGAAGCTGTTATATACAGAAATAAATTCAGAACTACAGAAGTTAACAATTAAATGTCTTTATAAATGCAAATTACATTCATTTTGGAAGCGAAATTAGACTACCTTATTTATTCATTTATTTAATTAGGTCATTTAGTGGATCAAGTTATTTACATATTATGTAATTCACACATAGGCTACCTTTCACAGAAATCACCTCCTCCTGCCTTGATGTTTGGACCGCCTTTCTACACTGACCGAGAAATAGGTTATAAATAGCCTAAGTGCCTGGATCTGAAAATACATAAATAAAATAGGCTAAACCATAAATAAATAAATGTAGCCTAAAAAAATAGTGTTTTAATTACCAAATGAAATGATTGTGCATTAATTTAGGCATTTAATTATCTTTGCTACGCGCAGGCACAGATGCGTATTTGCCCATTTACCCAAAGCAACGTAAGTTACCACAGCGACGAAACGGTCACGCCTACTTGAGGAAAAATAACAACCGATTTTAAGCTCAACAAACAAACAAACAAACACAAGCCTATGGGCTGTTTGGACATAAAAACAACAATAGAGACAACACGTGTATAGTTTTAGATGTTTTTTACCATTTCAATTTCTTTCTTTTTTGACCAGTTTGACCATCATCACATTTTTTCCTCGAGCCAATACGCACTCCTTACATTTCAATTACTATCTTGACATCCTACTTTCCTCTTTGGATAGACGTATATGGGCGTGGGTCGGCGTCACGCCAACAAATCTATACACATGAAGACTGGTACTGTCATCTGTCAAAAATGCAGGCGAACCAGCGAGGGCTGAATGCTGAAGCAAACAGATATAGAAGAAGACACCAAATGACAGTTGAGTGAAAACACCTCACCAGAACATTTGGTCCATTCACAGGAACTGGGCCACTCTCACGCAGCCCGCGGAGGCTGCTGACCTCAGGGTGAAGGGTTATTTGGCAGACATCTCCTGTCTCTGAAAATAGCTGCAAAGCTGCCTGTAATTGGCGCATCTGCTGCTTCTCATTTAGTTAAATTCATTCAAAATGAAATATTGTTTTGGAGAATAGAGGACTGTAGTGTAAGAAACAGACATTGGTGCATAACTGAATGGTAAAAATCCTCACATCATAACCGGGGGAAAACTTGAGAATAAAGTAGAAAAGACTGGATAAGATTTGTCAGTTTGCCATGTTAAGGGGTCAGGAAAAATTAATAAATGCTAAAGTGCCTTTATACCAGTTTAATTCTGCTCTAACAATTACATTATAATGATCTGCCCTTGTGCTGCATTTGTGACCTCTCCCAGCACTGTCTGGGCCTGAGTGAGTGCTTTCTGATTTGTTGTTGTCAATCAGCGGTAATGCCCCTCTGTTAATGTTTTTTCAGGTAGCTTAAAAAGAGCTTTTACCTGGTGCATGCTGGGTAGGATTCAGCCTGCACAGGGTAAGCAGGTAAGGAAAATGGATTACACAGATACTCAGATGATAATAATAATAATAATAATAGAATATAAATGAATCTATTATGATTTTATTGTGAAATTCAAAAGTATGAATGTGTTTACATCCAGAGATGAAGCCTGTATGATCTGTTGCTCAGTCACAAGTTTTGGATATATAAATGTGTTGTGGACACTGTTAACAAAACACACAAACACACCATGTGGGAGCTTAACCCTCATATAAAAAATCATATCAAAAGGTGTTTAAACCAAAACACAGGCCTTCTACTATCTTCACAAGATCCTTTATATAACATATGTATCATATGATTATTGTTATGGTGTAATCATTAAAATAAGCCTTATACTGCAGACATTAAAATCAAACTGGATGAAGAATTCTTAAAAAAAGACTCTAAGACCAGGATGTAGGATGTTATCATACAGTCTGTGGATGCAACCAAAGAATAGACTACCCCTTTTGTTAAGGAGCAGATGGTACATCCCGGTCTCTCCTCCTCTCCGTCTCATTCTCCTCCCTCTTGCTTTCAGTGTCCTCCATCCCTCGCTTTCTGAGATTTTCTTATAATAAGGACATTCTGACTTCTAGACGCTGCTGCTTCCTCCTCAGACGCATATCCTTGGTATCTCTGCAGAGCTGTTGGTGAGGTACGTAAATCTTCATATTTCTGCTTAATGCTGTTGAATTTCATTGGGGAGCATTTTTTGTAAATAATGTTTTCCAGGCTACATTCTGTAAAGTGCAAGCTGATATGATGCGTTCATTCAAAACCAGCAGTATTTGTTCCTCTTCATTCTTTTTCCTCATTTGCATTTTCACTGTTTTCCCTCTATCGCAGTCACTGTGGCTCTTATTTCTCTCCTCCATCTTGTCCTCCGTTTATAGCACATATGACTCATGCACTTTTAAAGTGGGAGACTAGAGAGCAAGACAAGGGGAAGAGATTCAATCTCTCTCTTATTTCGACTGGATTAGGCTCTTGTCTGGATCAAAGAAATAAAGATTGAGTCCCAGACTGTGAATAGGATATGCAGCTTTAGCACCATTCTCCCTTCCTCCATTACAAATCTAACAGATTGTTCCATGAAAAGGCTTTGAACAGGAAGCCGTAGCATTATGTCTCCAGATGCAGATTATGTCACAGCAGTTGTGACCAAAATAACAATTTCCTGTCCTTCAGGGCTTCGGCGAGCTCCCATCAATGTCATCTTTTTCCAAGGTCACATTTAAGGCCTCACTGCCACATGACTGCTCCACTGCTGTACAGTGGCTTCATGGATACTGAGGGACTCCCTCATGTGTCTCTACAGTCAACAGAGCAGATAGCATCATTGATGTTTTAGCCTAATTTAGAGGGATAATCTGGCTGTCTTTGGTTTGCTGTGTTTCCTCAGTGAAGCAGCACAGAGCTGACCTTATAAAGACCAGACCACACCTCTGCCTCCGAGTCCATGGAAGCCAAGGCCAAGTCCGCAGCTCCAGCAGCGCCCAAGGCAGCGTCTAAAGCAGAGAAGAAGGAGCCGGCAGCAGCAGCAGCAGCCCCACGCAAGGCTGACCCAGCACCTGCAGCCCCCGAGCCCGAGCTTCCTCCCTCCCAGGATGGAGCAGCAGAGGCCGAAGCTGCGGCGGAAGGTGACGAGGCTGCTGCGGCCTGCGGCACAGACTCTCTGGAACACCTGAAACCCTTTCTCATCGGTGGCGCCGTTATTGCTGCGGGAGCCATCTTGCTGGGAGTGTTGCTACTGGCGAGGAGAAACTAGGGTGTCATTGCTGTTTGGTTCACAGACTACCATGGTACAAATGGGGGATGGGGAGCCACTGTGCAGATTACATTTTGTCTTCTTTTTTTGGGGGGGCCTGCTTTCACTTACTGTGAATCAAACCATTCGAGTTTTTGATCAAGGCTGTACATGGAGCATAATTACACATAGCATATGCATGAAGTTGCTTAAGAAACTGCATCTGAACTCTCATAATCTATTTCTTAAAAAAAAAGAAAAAAAAATTACTCACTGTAGTACTGAGCTTTAAATCCTAAACTCTCTAAAGGTAGCTTATTCAACTGCTTTATCTTATTTAGTCCAGTTTGTACAAATATTGCCTGTTCCTGTGCAATATTTGTACATTCTTACACCGGAAACGAGCCTGGTTCACTTTGCTAAAAAAGAAAATGGAAAAACTGTATTCATAATGTTGAAACTTATACGATATCACACCGGTTATCAGAGTTGTTGTATGTTTATTTTACTTTTAAACAAGACGGGACAGATATACTGTAATAGGCCAGTGGAAATATGCATTGTGATCGATTGCACACGTTTTGTTCTGAATCAGTGCCTACCTGAAAGGATTATGTTTCTCTTTCTTCAGAGTACCGTGATAGAGACACTGCATCCCCACATATCTAAAAAACATCAAATAGAGACAACACAGAGCAAACCTTAGTAGAGACAATATATATATAAGCATGCAGTGATTTATGGATAGAATGTATTGGATAGAACAGATAGAGTTGAGGCAGAGAGGAGAGGAGAGGTGAAGTTAATTGCTGCTGTAGAATAAGAGAGTTTTATTTACTTGTCAAATGATGTCAGAGACCAGTAACCTTTCATGTTTTACATACTATAGGCACACTTGTGCTGGTTTAATCTGTTTACATCTTACAGTAGATATTTAGCTATAGCAGCCATTAGTGTTGCAGTATCAGGTTTAAAATGTGTTGCCAAAACATGGGAGCGGTTTCTGTTCTTACTTTGTTCCCCATATGTGGCTATAGGGGGGAAAAAATATTATTATCATGTTTTCAACACCACATTATTAACAAAGTGCATCTATAATATAAAGAGCATCCTAGGTTGCTAATACAATAACAGTGGTGTGTAACTGAAACTACTGTTGTGTAGTTCACTCAAAGGAAAATAATGGTCGAGCAGTCACGATTCTGCTGCTGCTTTGCACTCACCTGTACAGCTGTACACAATATTATCCACTCACATGTAAAGCTCATGGGTCCCTGTTGCATACGTAGAAAACAAAAAGGACAGTTCTGACACAAACCATTACTTGGCTTCAGTTGTACGGGTTTGTATGAACGCCTATAACTGACCACATATATTGTACTAACACACCACATTCACCACAGTTAACACCCGACACATTCAAAAGATAGTATGCCAACACCAAAACAGACTTCACCCTACATTGTACAATACAGTGTACCAAAAAAAGAGAAAAATCCTATTTTCATAAATTCAACAGCGTATAAATGCAATAATTCAGATAGGACTCATCATTTAGCACATGTGCTGTAGCAAGTTAAATTACATTCATGATGATGTAATACTGTTGTTGGTGATTATGATGTATATTAGTAATGGCAAAGATGGTGATATTACAGAGGATGATGATGGTAATGATGTTTTCCATGGTGGATGTAATGAAGATAATGATGGTTATGATATATTTTTGATATATTTCTAACATATTTTCCTTATGCACACTCTCCTACGCTCCCAAACCCCTAAATGTAAAAAATAACAAGGTTCTAACCCAACCTTTATTAAAAGCAGTGAACCAGCCCAAGTGAGTATTTCTTTGATGATAATCGCAGCTCTATGAATAAATAGGTGAGGTGAAATTTCACTTTCACCTAATCTGATCATTCATTTGCCTAATTCACTTACAATGTCAGACAATATCCGTACCCTGTGATTTATGTTGAATGCTTGTTCTATTTTCAATTTTGAAATACAGAGCAATGCCATGTCATGTTGCTGCTGCTAGATGGCAATCTTTAACACTTTTGATTTACAAGATTGCTTTTGATTTAATTTTCACATTTAAATGCAGAATGTAGGCCCTTACAAATCTATGTAAACTATCTACTATACACTATCTTAAACTCGTGTTACATGAACCATTAAATGAATAAGTAATATATGCCTATATATTTTTATTTTTTATTTATTTATTTAAATGCTAACAGTCATACAACAATTACAAATTTCATGTTGAAAACACTGAAACATGGGATAAACATTTGTGCACTCGTGGATCACACTTGAATAACTACATTTGAAGCATACTTACTCAATCCATTTACATGCCTGTGTAAACATAAAAATATTGATCATTATTTTGTTGACTCTCATATATCAGTATTTGTCCTGGCCCAGAAAAGCTTTTATGAGTCTCCTCTCTACTGTGCTCTACCTATAGAGATGATGGGTCATTAGACCTCTATTACACCTCAACCTTTATAGAATATATAGTAAAGAGCATAGATATAAGAGCATAGCCTAATAAATAAATGATAGAAAAAGTCTGTAACAGTTCCAATAAGACTCAAACAATCAAGGTTGGCAAATGTTTAAAAAAAAAAGAAAGAAAAGAAAAAGAAAAAAGGATGCAGTCCATGTCCATCCTTTTTACATCACTGACCCTGTGTTCAATAAAAGTGTTTCTGTTCAGCAGCAAACATCTGCGGAAGTCGTGCTTTTATTTTGAAGGGCGTGAACCGGAAGTCGTCCCACTGTTGTTTGAGCCGCAGTAAACGAGGGAAACCACCAGAACTTTCTCGCCGCTGGTTTCTTAGCAGAACATCGCGGACTTAAGCTTTGTTTAAACCAGTTTTGTGACGGTGAGTTGACACAATATGACATTGTTAGACTTTGCCATTTTGACAGGTAAACAACTAAATTGTCGACACGTTACCAGCGGCTAACGTTAGCTAACAGTCTAGTGTTGTGCTAATCGCGCGTGGCTACAGTTTGCACGAGTGTTAGCTTTCCGACTTAACACTAGTTTCAACCAGGTTTCAACGTGTTTCGTTTTAATTATACTAAGCCATTAATGTTTAAACAAACTGCCTTTCTTAAATTATACGAAACGGTGTTGCTTCCAGTAAACTAGTTAATTGGTGCTAGCTAGGTAGTTGCTGCATCTAGCTAGGTTGCCTAGTTACCTTGTTCGCCAGTTTCACACATTATGGACAGGACTATTTACTATTTACCTCTGTTTTCAGGTGAGCGACAATGATCATCCCAATCCGGTGCTTCACGTGTGGGAAGATCGTGGGTAACAAGTGGGAGGCGTACCTCGGCCTGCTCCAGGCGGAGTACACTGAAGGGTGAGTAGTAAACATCAGCTGGTTTCTGTCACTGAAGTACAGGTGCATCAAGAAAATGTCCAAGAAATGTCAATTTCCCGTAGTTCAAGTCAAATAGCCTCAACCAATGCATATAGATTAACATTTTCTATTACAAATACTTTTTTTTTTTAAATTGGTGTTTATCATAATTCCATTTTTTTGAGGTACTGAATTTTAGGTCTTCAATGTAAGCCATAATCATTACAATTACATAAAATAAAGACATGTTTCATTCTGTGTGTGATGGATCTATATGATGTATTAATTTCACTTTTTTAAAATTGAGTTACTGACATCAATTAACTTTTCCATGATTATAATTTATTAAGATGCACTTGTGCATCAAGGCTTCATTAATTGTAGTGAAGTGTAGTGAAATATTTATAAGAAATCATTCATACTGAATGCAATTACAATATTAAATACATAAACGCATTCCAGGACATTTTAGAGCCATGTACATCACCTTTTTTACTCTTTTACTTTTTCACTCTTTTATTCGTTCTTTGTGTATTGAATGACATGTTATCTATTTAATGTGTCTTATTGTGTGATTTCATGTGGTATTTTATGTGGTGAAGCCGAAGACAAATTTCCACATTGTGGACAATAAAGGAAAGATTAGATTAGATGCCTGGTAGTGATTGAAGTGGTTAAATTGTAAAAAGAAAAAAAGAAGAAGCTCCAAGTCAAAACCAAATGCTATTTACATATGTTTTGAATGGGAGCAGCTGTGCCAGAATTTTCTGGTCATATTGAAATAAACTTCTCAACAAAAATGTTTTGGTCTTTTCAAAATTCACAGGCTATGTTACATTTTCCAAGCTGTTTACAGTCCGACCCAGGAAGCTGTGTTTGGAGTGAACAACAGCAATTACCTGCATAGCCCTTTGACATTAGTTATTTATTCAGTGATCATCAGTATGCTGTGCATTAGGACTGACTCTACATCTGCTCTCCGTCTCTAGTGATGCACTTGATGCCCTCGGCCTGAAGAGATACTGTTGTCGGAGGATGCTCCTCTCTCATGTGGATCTTATTGAGAAATTGTTGAATTACGCTCCACTGGAGAAGTGATCATGACGGTCTACCTCCAAGAACGGCATGGACTATGTGGGGCTGTGGCATGGACGGATTTGTTATCATGTTGTGTGACGAGTTGACGACAGTGAAGACTTTTGAAACGTACATTTCTGCACCTGTCTGATGTTTTTTTTTTTTCTAAATAAAGCTGTTAATGACACTGGTAACTGTCTTTCTGGCTCATCTAGTCACATTAGCTCTCATGCTTGTGCTGCATCAATTAAATCATAGAACTACTGGATGCTACAAAGAGAGAATCATAATGAAACTATACGAAACCAAGGTTCATTAAACATTGTTCTGTACACGAATCACTTTCTTTACAATATAAATATGGCTGTGTCAAGGTCAGACACTGTTTTGAATGTCTTACACAATGTCTTTGTGTTTTTTTAGTGAGCATACAATTAAATGTTTGAGGAAATAAAGCACTGAAATTAGATTTTCCAGAAATGTTCTTTAATTTGTAAGTTTATACAAAAGAAAGTGAAGAAAAGATTACACTGTAGTACGGAAGTTATTAAGAGGTGTTCCTGTGCATGCAAACATTTGGCTCTTATGTCCCAGCAACAAAATCTACACCACATTTTTTTCTTAAAAGAGGAAAACGTCCCACTATATACAGATGACTAAAGAACAAAAGAAAAGTACACTTTAGACTTGGCAATATATCTTCAGTCTTACTTTAGACTCCTATGCAAGTGGAGGCAGAAAATCATAAGTCCTGTCTTCACGCTGATGTGCACATAGAGACTTGACCAGTCTGGGGAGACAAAGAACATACTTTTGAAAGCAACTTTTAGGCAAACTAAATAGTCTCTGTAATTTATCCATTACATTTAAAAATGACATTTATATTCACATGGCAGTACTAAAGAACTTTCAGTTTTGGTTGAGTTTGGCGGCGCCAGTGGCCCAAAGCGGTGGTGTTTTGCCTGAAGGAAGACTCCATTTCCCATGAGCACCAGCGCGTAGCGCCGTAAAAATCCTGATCTCCCGGTGCATGGAAATTAACAGAAGACGTCCAAACTAAGTTTCTGTTTCCAGAGGATCATTTCACAGTAAACACACATACACAATCCGACGGAAAGGTGCCGCATTGCCTGCTCCCTCCTCGTCGTGACTTGTGAAAGTGAAAGTGAAATTTAAGTGAGAGCCGGGTTCCTACCATGCTCCTCAAAGCTGCTTAGTGCCAGTGAAGGCGATACAGACCATAATGATACAGACCCCCTCAGGCCATGACAGAGGTGTCATTCAACCTGTTGTAAGTCGATGTACCATCACAAAAGTTATGAAAATATTATATGAAGGTTGAAAAGTTCCTTAGTGTTGGTTTAATATATTTTCCTTTTTTATAGTTGCTAGATGACTTTAGCAACTTAAAACTTTTAACATTCATATTTCATCTAATTTCCTACCTCAGCAACTGGATGAGATAAAATACGAAGTAAATTTTGTGTTTCTTTAAGATTCTTATGTCCATAAAACTGTTGTTTAAATCAGGCAATCTGTGAAAATAAGCTCTGTTTTGAGCACAGCCGAGGAAACAGAACAGAGATAAGACTCATTGAGCCACGGCCAGGCACACAAGCACGTACAAACAGAACCAGAGGAACCCAGACATAGCTCTTAAAAATGTCAATTTAACTGGATAAGACTTTAAAGTTATTTTACTCCATTTAAATTATGGGCATTTCTTTCAGGTTCGGTATTCAATGGTGTGGTCATAACAAGAGTCGGGAATTAGTCTGAACAGCAGTTTTGAGTGTGTGTATGATGAACAGCTTTAGTAGAAGACATTTTGAGACAAATTGATGTTTTTTTGTTTTTGTGTAGGTAGTGTAGTTCCTTCACTGTGTTATTACTGTATTTCATTGTTATAGTTTTTCATTATTGGGTCACTAATCAAGCAAGCCAAAGGATGATGTGTGAAACACTAACCGATACCACTGTACGACTGTGATACTCAATTTTTGGCACATTTTGGAATTTTGGGCAGTTTCTTCTGTCCAATTCAAGCTCAATTTAATGTAAAGAGAAACAACAATCAAACTAATAAAACAAAAACAAATCAACGAAAAGATCTGATGGTTAAAAAAACGAAAAGTATACAAATAAAAAAAATAAAAAAAAAAGGTAGAAGGCGGCTTACCAAGTCAGCGGTATCGGTCCCGGTCTCGGTGATCTCTGTATCTGTCCCGTTCCCGATCTCTGTCCCGATCCGTTTCTCGTTTCCTCTCTCGTTCTCTGTCTCGTTCTCTGTCCCGTTCCCGTGAGCGCTCCTTGTCTCTGTCTCCGCTCCAGGAACGATCTTTGTGTCTTCGGGACATTCCCGCACTTTCCCACTCGGAGGAATTTTCCTGGTCCCGTTCTCTGTCGCGCTCTCTCTCCCTGTCACGACCCCGGTCGCGGTCTCTTTCTTTATCCCCAGAGCGACTGCTACTCCTGCATAGAAATGAAATAGTTGTGTGATCTAGACTGATAAGAAAACATACAACGGCTCTGTCCTCATATTCAGTTCCCAAATGCATCACGTTTTAGAGCCTTGACAATACAAACCTGTAGCCACAGTTGCCCTGAATAGACACTAAACAGTCTTTGAGTGAAGTGACCAGGGTTTGACAGCGTTCGTCTCCGTACACCCTGGACTGCTTAATGATGGCAATGGCGGTCAATAGGGTCTCCATGGCCACCCGCAAGTCTCCTGTAGTAGCAAGTGAAGAGGAATAGATGACATTCAGATGCACTTGCAATACAGTTTACAACAATATTAGGCAATAAATTAAATTTATCTGAGTTCAATGTTTTGTCATAAGGAAAGGAAATGTAAAAGAAAGTATGCTTTGTTATAATTAATGAACTTTTAAATAATCTATATCAACAAACAGTAAAAATCTATTTCCTGTCCAGCCCCACTGTAAGCAGGATGAGAACAGCTTTTTGTTTTTTCTTATGTCCACAAGTCCATAAAAGAGGACCGCCCCTCTCTCCTCTTGGCTAATAAAGCTGTGTGTTATTTCTTCCACTTCACAGGATCTGACCGGCTATTCTTACCAGCTGCTGCTCCAGATACGGCCTTGGAGATGGCACTGCTGGCGACAGCTCTATTTCTGTTCATTAGGTCTTGAAAATCTCCACTTGTACTTGGCGATGTTTGTCTGGAAAAAAAACAAAAAACACAGATAGCTGTCACACTGTTGGGCCATTAAATAAATCATGTATTCATTGCATGTTATTGCTACATAACTGCTTCTGTATTACTGCGTATGGTTTCTGATAGCTATTAAAGGGATACTTCGCCCAAAATCAATAATTCACAAATTTTCTACTCCGTCATGCCAAGGAAGGGTTCAGAGAACTTTCAGTTATCAAAACGCTTTTGGAGTTCCAGGGGGGGTCCGGCTGGCAACGGATTTTCATATAATGGCGGTGGAGAGAGTTCACTTTTGAATCGTCGAAAACACACCCTATGAAATACCTCCATACTGCTCGTCTGTACTGACCCAAGTGTCCTGAAGCCGCGACATGAAAACGTTGTTTGGAAACAATTAATTTGATCTCTGTTTTTAGCCTTGTTGTAGCAGTAGCTCCCAGTGGCTGCGCGAGATTTGCTGTGAGATGTTCTTCCGTGTTTACATCAAACATCCAATGGTTTACAATGGTCGGACGAGCAGTATGGAGGTATTTGGATGTTTCATAGTGTGTGTTTTGGACGATTCAAAAGTGAACTCTATCCACCGCCATTATATGAAAATCCGTTGCCAGCCGGACCCCCCCCTGGAACTCCTAAAGTGTTTTGATGACTCAGAAAGTTCCTTCCTTGGTATGACTGTGAGTAGAATCCCTTTAAGTTAACACAACACGTGCTCTCACTTTTGTTGGCAGTGAGCTTTGCTGCCGTGTCCGTCTGGTGGCGGGGAGAAGAACGCTGGATTTATGTGTAGACTGGGTTGACTTGGCACAATGGCTGGAGGAGGAGGGAACAAAGGAGGCGGCAGCGGTGGAGGGATGTTCACGGGCATATGTGGGAAAGGAGGAGGCGGCTGGCCGAGGAAAGGGTTGGGTAATGAGGGAAACCTGTTTATAAGTGGATGTGATGGAAAAAGTGGCGGTATGGGGGGAGGGCTGGGCTCCTGTGATAATAATGAAGGAATTTTATCTGAAGAATCAGAGTCCTTAGAGTCTTTGGAAGTAACACGCAGGGGTATACCTGTAAAAAAAAAACAAAAAAAACACATGATCTTGTCAGTTACAGCTGTGAATTATATTTTTAAAATGTCAATTTGTTTAATAGTTGTTATGATTGTGGTTCTCTTACGTTTATTTGCTATTTCCTCAAACACGCTGAGGTTCTGACGTGTTGCAAAGCGACAGTCAATCCTCTCCCCGTTGAGTTCGCACTGGGGTATTTTTTCCAACAATATCTTTAATGACTCCTCTGAGGTCACCACCATTTCTGCGTAGCTGTAGAGAAAAACAAAGCATATGTACAGGACGGGTATCGCAGAAAATGCTGGACCTCAACAGCATGACCAGCCCTACGATGAGACCCATGCTCCATTTGCTATTGCTCTTTCAAAATGAATTGGTGCATATGGTTTCTATTAGATCCTGCAGTGCTGTTATCTTTGCACATTTGCTGCTAGATTTGGGGACTACTTTTTTCCGACAAGACAAAGTATAAACTTTGTAAATGGCCTTGAATGTGTACATATCCCAACTGTGGGCTACATCTCTTGTTACAGGCAGTCACCTTCCCGCTCCAGTTTCCCAGATGCTCAGGAGCTGCTGGGAAATGGAGTAATGCTTCAAATTCACTGAGCCTTGCCTCACTGCTTACATTACTTAATTCAATGTACCACTATTACTGAAGGAGGCAGGGAAACCAAACATAAGACACACTGAGCAGAGACAACAACCTACCATACACAGGGTTCTGACTTGGTCTCGTTTTTATTTATACTTCATAAAAACTAGATCTGCAGCCACTCACCCTCTTGACTGGCCGTTAATTCTGTTCTCAGCAAATTTGATCTCTATGACGTCCCTCACTCCCAACCGTTGGACCATGTTGGTGAGGTCCTTGTCAGATGTCCACTGTGAGTAATTGCAGGATTGGGAAGAGGGGATGAGAAACAGAATGGACAACAGGTTAGTTGTGATTCTTGATGAACAGTCAGACTGTAGCAGAAATAGAAAATGAGCTGATGGACAGAATCAGACTTATATGCAATAACTTAGGTCAAATCTACTTGTTTGTATGTAAAATGAGTTGTGTCAACAGAGATCTAGAGCACCGTCTAAGGTCTACTGATGTTCAAAGTCCCCTGAATGAGTTTATGACTTTGGATTATACTGACGTTCCTAAATTGAGACAACATTACATAAATATTTGAAATGAAAATAAATGCTTTCTCTATCTGCTCATATTATATCTCAAATTCCTATGTTTGGCTTTATGTTTGTGTTCTACAAGTGCATATGGTCAAGACAATGAAAATGTGATCAACATAAACACAGAGTGAGCTTTACTCACCCAGGGAAAGTTTCCAATATATAATGACAGTCTCCTCAGTGGGGTTACTCCTTTCTGAGGTGTCCCTGCGGTTGAGTTTGCTTCCTCTTTAGGTTCTGTCTGCTGAGGAGGGGGAACTTTAGGGGGAACTTTCTTCTCCCGATCAACTGAACCAGTCAGCACGGCATCAAAAAGTTCATTTGCTTCAGCAATTCTGCTCAAATCCTGCACAGGACAGACAAAAACAAGGTCATCTTACACACTGTTTGAAACACAACTGGAAGACATGTAAATCCTAGGTTGTCAGCAGGGCTGATTCAACTGTATGATCATTCAAGAGGAATGGAGAATTCATTTGGACTGTGATACTGTAGGTTGAGAGGTGCTATTATTATCAATTTTACCACCCACCCCATTCAAATCAATGGGGGCAGACTAGAATAGAGACACACACCTTTGTATAATGCAATTCAACGCAACAGTACCACAAAGTACATCCTCAAAAACTATCTTACAATGGCATTAACAACTCTTAAACACAGTTTTAACAAAAGAAACCTCACTTTATAACTTTGACTAAAGTGGGATTCATCACATCCCTGTTGTATTAGCATTAACTAAATTTGGTGGTTCCTATTTAACTGTATGGATTCCAGTGATATTTCACCTGAGGCTATCTGAATGCCTGAATGAGTTCACATGGACTGTTTTGTTTTGTTGTCATTTCACATTCTTTCTGTGTCTATGTGCGCAAAGTAGTTAGAGAATCGTTGCTATGGATGCATCTTCTTCACTTTCTCTACTTGATAAAAATATAAAAGAGACTGAAACTCTAAAGCATTCAAGAGCAGTTCAAGCTACAGGTATGAATGAAAAGGTGCATTTAAACTCCACGTACAAGAGATTTCCCACACACGCCTGTGCGATGGAGGGCTGGAAAAAACTAAACTAAACATCGGACTCACTCACCTCCTCGTTTTGATTCAAATCACCGTAGAGGTCCATGAGATCCGTGGAAGAGCTCGAACCGGCTGCGGCTCTGGTTGCAGCCGCCATCCCGCTGGCCCCTGCGACGACGATCCGACTGTCGGCACCAAAGATATACTTTTTTTACTTATTGATTGATTTTATTGTCGTTGTCGTTTTTTCAGAAATTACCTGTACATATCGACAACAGGTGCAAGGGCGACATTTGAAAATTGTTGCCAACGTTACGCCTTTTTTTTTTAAACGGTTAGAGCATTCTAACGGCTAACTGTAAGCTAACGCTGCACTCGAGTCTGCAGCAAAAACATAGGAAAAATGAACGTGAAAAAACGTGACGACAAACCGGAAAAGCTGCAAACGCACATAAGAAATCAAACTTTTAATAGAAACTTTGAAAATACATGCACGTTACGTAATAAATAAGTGCATAAACAGTTATTTCTGACTAGTGGGTATTCGCTCTCTGAACAGCTAATGCTAATGTTGCTGCTGGTGAACGTCTACGTGCGTCGGGGTGATTGTTCCGGTTGACGACAACAACATAACAGCTTTTGGTTCCTATCTGTGGGCCCGACGTAAGGGAGATGAATTGACAATGTAAATAGCTTAAAATACACAAATAGACTACATAACCTTAAATATAATATATTAATCCAAAATATTCTCTCTCGTAGCTTAATTTTACTGATATTTTGGCAATAAGGGGAGTTGTGTGCGCAGCCTATAACAGTCCCTCTGTTAGCTTCCGGTTACGTGCTTGCTGCTTGTATAATTTCCCCCCCCACTCTCTGTTGTGAACGTGAGTCTGACATTCAGACACCGGTAGCAACTTCCACAGCGGAGGATCAGTTCATCTACTTCTCTCCACGCCGTCCAGTAAAAAAAAGGAGCGTTAAAATGCTGTCGTCCTTCGTTGCGAAAAGAGTGAGTTATCGAGTAAACGTTACATTGTTATCTTTTCATTATGTGGGTTGTGGTTTTTTCAGTGCTGAAGCTGCAGTAACAGCAGAGCTCGTCGAGGACTTGGGTCGCTAAATTAGCATGTCAAGATGTGATACGATAATACTAAGTAGCAAATGTTTTTTAATGTTGAAAACAGTTGTTCGGTGTTTTTGGTGTTTGGTATTTTTAATACAATGAGCCCAGATGCAGACACAGTGTGTGTGCTGCTGGAGGACAGTTGTACAACACAGGAGTTGTGATATTACGCAATTCCCCTCTGTCTCTCTCTCCTTGACTGCACTGATGTGTTTAGCAAGAAACATTTGGTTTCTTTATCTAATACTACTAGCTGCTTTATCTAATACTACTAGCTGCTTTAAACTAAAGAAAGTAAACAGTAATAAGTAGAACATGTCAAAGACACACATTAATCTATCTGCATACTCTGTCAAAGAGTATGTTGAATTCATTGGAAAAGAGAGGTAGAGTGAAACAAAACAGAAATAAATACAAATTTGATCAATACAGAGAAATAAAATTAAAATAGATTGTGTGGTCTTGCTGTCACAATACTCACACAATATTAAGACGTTCATGTCACAGACAGTACATAAATAAATACTAATAATCATATTGAGAATAATAATGATAGAAGGTAAACAATTAACAGTACAAATATTGTCTGCTTCATAAAAGTAGAATATTTGACATTAAAAAGTGATCACCATTCAGTCATACACATAGTTAATTATAGATATTTTTATCAGACATTATTGGCTTAAAACTTCCACATAAAAAAGCAGTGTGGGATGATCCCATAGTGCCAGCAAAGCGAGATACTGACACAGATATCTGTTCTGAAATGAAAAAGAAGAACGCCGCACACTCAGCTCCAGTTGCAGAGATATTTGTTCTAACTTGTGTCTCTGTTTCCTGTCAGCTGGTTGCAGGGATGTGCCAGGCAGCATGGAGACCAGCCACTGCAGGGCTGGTATCAACTCGTGGTTACCGCGGAGACACTCCAGAGGACACCAAGGTCGACATGATCGAGATCCCTCTGCCGCCGTGGGAGGACCGGCCGGGCGAGCCCACTGACGTCAAGAGACGCAGACTTCTCTACGAGAGTCGGAAGAGGGGCATGTTGGAGAACTGCATCCTGCTCAGGTTGTTAGACTGAAAATGTCTTTGTCCCATAGATTCAATTCAATTCAATTCAAATTTATTTATATAGCACCATATCATGCAGAAGCAATTCAGAGTGCTTTACATATAGGACAACATATTAAAAGTAAACAGCGATAGATACACAGAAGTTCATACACACAAAGACATTTAAAGAAAAAGATAAAGTAGATAAAGTATCTGCAAAGATGTTTCCTCTTTAGGAAGTTTCTGTGTGAATTAGTTCAACTGCAAAGTGGCGTTCCAGCAAATTCAAAGGGTATTATTCAATTTGATATTAATATAAATATGTGGGCATACGGTTATTGTTACAAGACATAACACATACTTGGTGTCTAAGTTACGAGCTTTAGGTTCTTCACATCCTGCTGCCCTCTCTCTGATTTAATAGTGTGAAGTCCATTCAGCAGCTCAGATGATTATCAGTAACTATGACTTTCCACTTTTGAGACTCTGATGAATTCTCCCTCTCTCTTGCAGCCTATTTGCAAAGCAATACCTGAACACAATGAGTGAGAACCAGCTGCTGCAGTATGACAGACTGATCAATGAACCAAGCAATGACTGGGACATCTACTACTGGGCAACAGGTGAGAGGATGGTGCTGCTTCTTCTCTATATGTCTCCATGTCGCCCTGCAGTTCAGCACAAAATATTACATTAAAACAAATCAGAAGTTTGTGAGCTGGCAACTGACACACTCCTGTCAGGAGACATTTCAGACAGTGACGGGAATTCAAACACTCCCCCGGCAAAACAATTTAATATTTCATGACACTAAAACATTTCAGCTTTGCAATATTGATGCCCATACAATGTACAAATAGTTGTTGGAATAAATCACACTTACTGCATTTCAATCCATTTTATGTTATGTAACGTTATGCTACGTTATGTTATGTTACTTTACGTTGAGAGGGGAGAAAAGCCAGCACACTCTAAATATTCCTTTGATGTTTCTTTATTTGTAGGACATGTTACTTTACGTTACATTACGTTTAGGGCTGCCCCCAAATAGTCGACCAAAAAAACATTAGCTGACCAAAATTTCATTGGTCGATTTGGTCGTTGGAAAAAAACAAACATTTGGAGCTGTGTCTTGTCAAAATTAAGTCAAATTCGATTCGATTATATCGACTAATCGCCATAAATGACGACTACAGGTCGACCAAGAAAATCTTTGGTCGGGGGCAGCCCTAATTACATTACGTTATATTACGTTACGTTATGTTACGTTACGTTATGTTACACATTATTACATCATGTTATGTTTTTTAACTGGCATCATGGCTGATCATTCTGACATAATGAAGAGCTCTGCTTACAAATTAATTTCAGCTCTGTATTTCTTATTTCGCATAACAGCTAAAAAAAACAAAGTCAGTGTGACAACAGCCTGAACACGTCCAGTTCACTACTGTAAAAAAAAAAAACCACAAACTTCTGCAGAAAAATGTTACTGAAGCAAAAAATTATCAGGTTATTACAGGTTGCATTTTGGTTCTTATCATCATCAGAAGTAAAATATCATAATGTCTGAATCATTGCACCAATCTGATGTTAGAAGGGCTCCTTGTTCTGCAGCGATCTGTCTCATGAATAATCCTCTTGCATCAAATAAAGAATCTATAATCTCAATTATAACAACCCTCGCAAAAAAGATAATTTGAGGAAGATAACCTGCTGAAAACGGAAAATAATGAAACGTGATCTCTTTCTGCCCACAGAAGCGCAGCCGACTCCGGAGGTTTACCAGGGAGAGATCATGGACATGCTGAAGGAGTTCACAAAGAACCGCAACCAGGAACAGAGGCTCGACGCTCCCAATCTGGAGTACCTGGATAAGGAGAGTCAGTGAGGCGCACGCTCCTCTGGACCTTCTCAGAGACTCATTTATGGTGGGACACTGACTGACTGACTGGATGTCGGTATCCCACCAGATCCTTCAGAAATCTGCCGTGTTTCTTCAGCGAAGGACGGAAAACTGTACAAAATGTGCAAAAATATTTGGGAGACTTTTGGGCGTTTAACACTGTCCAACTGATTCAGCAAAAGCAACGTTTGTGAATCAGACACAGACAGATGCACCACAATGTTCGGGGAACGTGTAGGAAATACTTTGCAGGTAATAATATTGTGAATATGTGATTTAAGACTGTAAATTAAAACTGCTCGGTGTGCGAGCTGCCAGCTTTCATTAACGGCTACAAGCTGATGTGTAAACAGACATCACTGTGCCTATTGCAGACGGTGTGGGTTATTTAATAAATGTTGATCCTTGATTGTTTCTTCGCCTTCATTGTTTGTTTCCGACATATGACTGGGGGGCGGAGGAGGTGGCGACAACATGTTTGACAGTTATGTGTATTTGTTACATAACACCAGCTGCGGTGTGTGTTAGTGGGCACCAGATGGCAGCAGATTACTTTATTTTCAATTACTAAAAAAAAAAAACTGAAGCACATGCTGATCTTGGTGTCTCTGTGGGAAATGGCTCACCTGTAATCCTGCACCTCTAATCCACATTGTAGCTCACATTTTATTTAGCGAGTCAGAGATGATGAAAACTGAGATGCAAGCTGCTTCAAGAAAAAAAAAAACTAAAAAGAATCATTAGACTGTTTCTGCAACATGACGCCTTGAATTGTGTGTTTTTTATTAATCAAAGTATGACAGATAAGCCACACACATTCCTGCTCACAGACATTCAGGTTTGTATTGCAATTTTATCGACACCACTGCACTGGATCAGCGTGTGTGTGTTGATGTCGTGCCGGGCAGTGTGTCATGTCAGTTCAGGGGAACCTTGTACGGAGAGCGGGAGGGTTTCTGCCCTCTGTCCTGGAGATGTGCACAGAATCTCAAAACAGATGATGAGCCGAGCCAGCTTGTGTACACTCGGTGAATCATAATGTACACACATGACGATATAGGTGTTGCAGAAACGAGGCAGTCTGACACATGAAGTAAATAGAAATGTGCGTTTTTCTTATTTCTCATCACTTTAAAATGGAAAATGTGTTGAGTAAGAATCACAGGGTTCGATTTTTTTTTTTTACGTCGTCAGCTCGTCCTAAAATAGACGGAGGTGATGTCACAAGGGTTCCCCTCTGTGTGTGCTCTGCTCCACCGCCATCTGTCTCTCCACATACCTTAATCTCGGTCGGAAAGTTCATTCACGCAATGTACTTTCCATAATTTTTTTTTTTACCCCCTAACATTTCTTTGGCAAATATCTTCTTTTTTTTTCTTTTTTTTTTTTTTTACAAGATATACCTTGAACATTTCACTTTTTTGACAGTTATAGAGAGTTACTTTTAAATTAGTAATTTTACATGTAAAAACTTATAAAATACAAAAGCAGTGTCCAGTTTGACACATTTCTGGCCCTGAGGGCTCAAATCATATTAAGAAAAAACATGCAAAGATAAAAAGTGTGCTACAAATTTAGAAAAGTACTTCATCAATTGACAACAAATGTGCTGCAAAAACGCATAACACTTGCAAATATACAAACAACACAACAGAAGCATTTCTGAGGACACATAAAAGGCCTGGCTAAAGACAAATAGTAAATAGGTAATAGTAAGTATGTATATGCAATCATATCTGAATAATGTGACGTCATGATAAACAAACTCAGAAAGTCCATCACTTTTTTTGTGTCCTTGGAAACACTTACTTTGTGTTGTGAGTTTTTGCAGCACATGCTGTTGATTAAGTTGAATTTGTAGCATGTTTGTGTCTACATGTGTTTTCTTAAGTTGCAGTTTATTGAGCTCTCATGGCCACCGTACATCTCAGATGTCTTTGTTGTATTTCTAAATGTTGATGGTGAATGTCGTCTCTTATCCATTTGATTAAAAACAAAGCAAAGATTAGTGGAAAGTTTAATATATTATACAAACTCTCCTCCCTGGTGAAGGAACCATAAGAGCAACTTAACCAAGAATCCTCAACCAGCTCCACTTCAGCCAGCTACAACAGTAAGATGCACAGGTTTTAACTCTCTAATGATAATGTGTACAGTGAATTAAAACAAACACAGCCTCACTCCCAACATAAAGTCTTCTACAAAAACACCTGGGTGTTATCGTGGACTGTGACCCCAGTTTAAAGCAACATGTAGAGACGGTTGTCCAGTCATGTTTCTATGAGCTGAGGAATATTTCCAAAAAATCAGATCAGTTCTGTCTTCATGCAACACTGAGAAAATCATCCAGGCTCTTTGATTACTGTAAAATGTTGGACATCTCCAAACTATTAGAAAACTCAGCAGCTAGAGTTCAAACCGAAACGGAGCGGTGTTACCACATCACACCAGTCTTGCCCTCATTGCACTGGTTTCCCGTCTCTTTTCAGAATCTATTTTAAAGTGCCTTTTCATTACATTCATGGCTGTGAAAACCCTCAGAGACCATAACTGAGCTCCTCTCCCCCTCCGCTCTGCAGGTCTCGGGCCTTCTCACCGCCCCAGAGTCCAGGTTAAAAACAAAGGGCGACGGAGCCTCTGAAGTCCTGACTCCTCGGCTCTGGAGCCGCCACCTGCTGAGCATCAGCTCGGCCAGTTTCCACATCCTGTCTTAACACTTTATCACATCTTTATCTTTTCTTACAAAAAAAACCCAACTGACTCTGCTCCTGCGGTTTTCCTCCGCTGAATGTAAGAGTTATATGCATGTATGTTTGTATGCATGTACACCAGGGCCGTTGCTAAGAATTCTGGGCCCCCTGAAAGAATACCAAAGTGGGCCCCTGACTTTTCCACTCTTTTTCTTAGACTACGTATGTATTATTTTTATTTAGCCTACTTTGTTTTGATGGTAATGCAGCATTACTATGAGTATGAGCAGGGTCTCATGCAGAATAATTCAGTCATACAAAGATACTGGGGTTTTTTGTGGGCCCCACTGGGCGCTGGGCCCCTAGAATTATCATCACCTTTCTCCCCTATACAACGGCCCTGATGTACACTCACTTTTATGTGTCTCTTGATGTTATGAAAGTGCTCTATAAATAAAGACTATTATCATTATATAATTTAAGGGTTTTAATCAAATTCTGCCACCCCGTCGTGGTTGTGTAAATATCCTGCAGATTTTATTCGACAGCAAGTGAATGGACTTCAACAATTCCCTGCCTCTAAAAAAAAAAAAAAAAGGAAAAAGGGAAGATGCCACCTGTGGATCCCACGTGCTGCGGGAAGCACAATTCGCTGCATTATTGCTCTGAGGCTTGTTTAAAGTGTGTATTCATCAGTTGCCTACGCACACCCACTGAGCCTATCTGTAGCCCGGCGCTCCTGTCATCCTCCACTGCTGCTTCTCGTGTCGTGACAGTTCTGTGTTTTATCCACAGCCACTGTCGTCACCCTCCGCTCCCCTGGAATTTCAATCTCATGTTCTCATGTTTCCTCCTCCACCTCCTCCACCAGCAGCAGCAGCAGCAGCAGCGTCCCTGTAGCCTTCATCTTGCCTTCCCATGTCTGCTGCTGCTGCTGCTGCTGCTGGAGAGTCGTGATCATAAGGAGCACAAAGGGAGAGAAGCTGCTCCAAAGTAAAAGAAGAAGGTTTAACGTTGTGGATGAAAGTGTGTGAGATGAGTTGCTAAATAAAACATGCACCTTCCTCAACATTACATACGCTCACAGCTTTTTTTCTCTCTTAGATGTTATCATGTGTTGGAGAAGCAGTGAAGCGTGGTGTGTAGGAGGCAGAGAGCACAGGCTACTTAACTCCAGAGATCAGGCACAAAAATCTAAAGATCCATGTTAATTAGCCTTTAAAAATTAAAATCCTATATATCTAGAAATAGGAGAAGCAAACGTGGTGGTTGTATTTATTTCCATCTGTGTCTGTGTCTGTACAGCTTTTCATATCAACACCACAAATCAGACTGGGATTGACAGTGAGCTCGCAGCAAGTCTCTGTGAAATTAGTTACTTCACTGAAATCTGCACCTAATCCAGCTGTGAAGGTGTGACGCCTGTTTTTTTTTTGTTTTTTTTAAACTGCTTGGATATTTTCCATCTTATGATTTTGCCTTGTGCTTCTACTCCACTATACTTTAAATATTGCACGTTGTATTCAAGATATATTTAACACCTGTAATTATTTGTAACACTTCCACACAGAAGATATCACACACTAATTAAGATTAAACAGGAGTTTTGTTTTGTTTTTTTGGCTTGTGACCTGTTATAAAACCTCTTCCCTGGCTGCAGCTGAAATCTTTTATACGTAGAATGAGTTTGAATTTACAGAATGAGTCATTTTTGAAAGTAAAAGAAAAAAAAAAGTTAAAGAAAAGCCTGAAAATAAATAAATATATAACAACCTCTCAGATTCATGTTGTGGCTGTGAATCACTCAACTGAAATACGTAAGTGTAGTTAAAACTACAGCAGCTCCACCTATTTAAAGGTGTATTTTAACCCTCCTGTTGTCCTTCTGGGTCAAATTGACTCAATCTGTTCCCTTCCTTCTCTCCTTCCTTTCTCCCTTCCTTCTTTCCACAATCATTTTTCCCTTCCTTCCTTCCCTTTTGATCCAATTGACCTCATCTGTTCCCTATCCCTCCGTGTTTCTTTCCTTTCCTTCCCTTTTCCCTCCTTCCTTCCTTGAACAAATCCGTTCCCTCCCTCCATCTTTCTTTCTTTCCTTCCTTTTTCCCTCCCTCCCTTTCTTCTTTCTTCCTTCCTTGAACAAATCTGCTCCCTCCCTCCATCTTTCTTTCCTTCCTTTTCCCTTCCTTCCTTCCCTTCGTCCTTAATTTTTCCTTCCTTTTTGACCCAATCTGTTCCCTCCCTCCTTCTATCTTTCTCCCATCTTTCCCTTTGTCCTTCCTTCCTTCCTTCCTTCCTTCCTTCCTTCCTTCCTTCCTTCCTTCCTTCCTTCCTTCCTTCCTTCCTTCCTTCCTTCCTTCCTTCCTTCCTTCCTTCCTTCCTTCCTTCCTTCCTTCTTTCCTTTTGTCCTTCCTTCCTTTCTTCCTTGACCCAGGAGGACAGCAGGAGGGTTAAAGGAACATTTACACCTTTTATACATGAATGCGAGGAACTAATATACTGAAAGTGAAGGATGTTAATTTGTGTGAACTCGATGAATGTGATAAATGTTTGAACTGATGCAAAACAAGCTGGTGGGAAAAACTCATAACAATACCAGACCAGAAGTATCTTTGTTTTATATACACATTTATATTTTTATATACACTGTACAGATTTCAAAAAAATAAATGGTTGATATTTAACATTGTGCACCCCACGGATGTGTGACTACAAAGAGAAGAGGGAGTGAGAGAGATAGATAGAGAAAGAGAAAGAAAGAAAGAGAGAAAGAGAAAGAGAGAGATAGGGGCTGAGTGATACCAATAACAGACAGATATCAACAACCCCAGTAAATACAGATGACTTTTTTTTCTGTTTTTGTTTTTTTTCCCCATACAGGACACTTCACAATCATTTGTACAGTATATAAATTAAAATGTTGCTGGTTAACCTCTCTTGGTCTCAAGCAGAATGCCCTAAAATCAGAAATGTGAGCTTGTCGACTGATATTATTTACCAAAGTGTGTGGTTGGTTGTTTGGGCCAGTGGAGAACAGAGCGGAGCAGAGAGAGAGAAAGAGATAGACGAGACGGTTCTGGCTCCATTTCTTCAAACTTAAAATAATCTACCAAACCCTGATTGATATTCAACCAAATATATATTTAAGTTGCATCATTGCTTGAAGTAAGTGACTTTCACTAAAGCCTCTGGAATGTAACGCGTTGTCAGCACAGCAGCACTCACAATAAATATAATGCCTTGTTTAGGACAGACAGATGACGGTGTTCCTGGTTATTTTGGGATGCTCCGATTGCTCTGCTCTGACCTGAGACGTAGCTAACGGTGATGCAGAGAGGCGATGATTATCACCTTTTTTTTTCCCCCTCTCCCCCTCCTCTCCCTCTCCCTCTCCTCCTCCTGCTCCTCCCTCACTGACACTTGGAGAGGGAGCGCATATGGTGAAGAGCAAGGCGTGGCGGGGTTCATAAGGCACACACTGAACACTTTGTGCCAGAAAGCATGTGTGCACAACAGGGGTGTTTATTAAGGGGGGCTGCGGGCGGGGTGCGGGGCGAGAGGGGGGGGGTTTAGGGAGCCTGAGCCACCCTTCATGTTCATTAGTGGGGCCTTCTTGGCGAATCAGGTCGGACCAGAGAGAGAGAGAGAGAGGAAGGACAGGAAGGACAAAATGTCGCTGGCTGCTTCTGCCTGAACTCAGAATCTGCTGCACGAGACAGAGGGTGAAATAAAACAGGGTTGTACCTCGGGTGATGGTGGTGAAGCTGCTTTGTGACATTTTTCCTTTTGACCTTCACTTGGAGCTCATGTATTTATGTGTATATGTGTGTATATACAGCTCTGGAAAAAAATAAAGAGACCACTCCAAAATGTTCTTAATAAATTAGCCTTATCTCTACATGTATGGCAGCCATCGATTCCAGTGTCTATTGAACTACAACACAAGCACACCTCACTCTGCTTAGCTGATCACCTGAACCGAATCATATTTAATGAGGAAGAAAGATTATAAATAAATTAAAAAACACGCTGCTGTGATTAAAAATTGGGATTATTCCACCAATTTTGATTTCTAAACTCTTCCTGAGTTTAAAAAGTAGTGTTGTGTTGTTTTAAAATGAATATGAACTTGTTTTCTTTGCATTATACAAGGTCTGAAAACACCAGAATTTCTTTTGTTATTTTGACGTGTTGCCATTTTCTGCAAATAAATGCTTATGCGTAGGTTATAGAATGAAACAAAAGTGTTCATTTTACTCAAACACATACCTATGAATAGTAAAACCAGAGGAACTGATCATTTTGAAGCATACGGTCTATGCTTTGAAGTGGTCTCTTAATTTTTTCCAGAGCTGTATGTGTGTATATATGTGTGTGTGTGTTTCAGGTTTTCTCCCTCCTCATCCCTGAACCCAAACGTTTCCCTCTGAAGCACACATGAGGATAATGACCCTGCTGCTCTAATGAAGAGAGGTTTGTTCCAGCATCGTCGTCAACAAGTGCAGTGATTCTCAAAGAAGTGACACCTTTTTAAAAAAACATATTTCTTTGTACATCTGGATTGTTTTCATACAGAATAAAAACGGTAAACAATGTTGTTCTGTATTAAACTGGCAAAATAGAACTCAGTGCAGATAAAACACACACATACACACACACACACACACATGCACGCACACGCACAGGGACTCACGGTAAACACAATCACACAAACTGAAGTTCAATATTGACACTCAGCCACAGTGCAAACACACAAACACACACACACTCAGGCATACACACACACACACACACACACATCCAGTAGACAAAAACGAACAGTGGAATGTAGAAAGACTCCCCCCCCCCCCCAGATATTATTACTCTGATTTGTTTCCATTCATCCTCTGAACACGCGTCCATGCGGGACGCAGGGGAGGTCACACTCAGGCAGTGAAGCTAACAACAACAACTGGAAGACTGACCTGTATTTAACTCAGAAACCGACCAACCAACCAACGACGACAACACGACACAAAAACCAGGTCCAACATCGTCCTGTCTCTGTGACAATGAGAATAAAAAACAAGAAAAGAAACGACTGTAATGTCTGTTCCTGTTCCAGGGTTGATGCACGGATCAATGCAGTTGATAGACAAGGGGGGATAGATAATACAGTATGTAATTCATCTACATCTGATTCTGTTTCTCACATATCTTCAGTTCAATTCACAAAAAAACAAGTGTTCATTCTTAACCTCATAGAAAAAAAAGAAGAAAACTCAAAGTCCACAGTTGAGCTTTTGACTGTGGTGCACAAAAATACCATAATGATAATAAAAAGAAAGTACTTTCGCAACAAAACAAAACAAAAACACTGGATACTCAGGTTAGATTGATGTTTGTGGATCGTCCCCAGAACGTTATTTCTAGGAAAAACAAAACTATTTCAAATGCAGTGAGCACCACAATGAAATCCTTGTGATCAACTTTGTATTTGGGCGATTTCAGAGGCTCAAACCCACACGACACGACACAACACACTGAAGCTCTGTGTGTGTGTGTGTGTGTGTGTGTGTGGTTTGATACCTCTGATGGTTCATTGAAAACATACAAGTCTGTAATCTTAGGTGGACTGACTCTAACACCTTCGTGACGTGACCTCCCCGTGTCTTTAACGAACGTCGACACACAAACGTTACAAATATTTATTTTTTTTACCTTTGTTTTCAAGGGCGATGCTATTTTCAACAAGTCCTCGGACGCACACACACACACACACACACACAAACAAACACCGACACACATGCACACGCCCACTAACCCACACTTCCACTCAGCTGGAAGTCGGCTTTTTAAGCTTTTTGCTTATTTTTCTGTCTGGAAGAACAGGTTGATTCTTTAAGTTCTTTTGAAAAACAAAAAATAAAACACAACATTAATCACTTTACTCTTTTTTTTCTGTCCATCAAGATTTCTTTTCCAAGAAAATAGGAAAGAATGTTTTTTTTTGTTGTTTTGACACTTGCCCGACCGGACAAACGATCATGTTCATATCTTCTTTTTTTTTTTTCTTTTTTCTTCTTTTGTTGTTGTTGTTGTTGTTCAGGGACTTCATTTGGGGTTACACCACATCACCCACAGCACGCACAGACAACAAAGGTTTTCCAGCCAAGGGAGAATTATTACAGTGGTGCCAGAGAAAGAGTGAAAAGTGAAAAAGATCAAACATGAGCTGAGTGACAGGGTCCAGTTCCAGTTCGATTCCATTTTAAATACAGGCCGTCGCTCTCCCATCGCCTGCGTCGGTCTTCCTGATGTGTTTTTTTTCTTCTTTTTTTTAAGGGGCCTTTTAAAAGGGATGGAGGAGGGGTATAGTGACAGTAACAGAGGAGGGGGCGAGGAGCAGAGTGCAGGATTCCTCACTGCAACACCGAATGTGGGCGGTAAATGGGTTGCACAGGTCGGCAACATTCACACTCAGGTGCGTGCTTGAACGCAGCCCATCTCAGGACGACTGGAAAATCAGTCTCGTCCATTTTTGGTTGGTAGTTTTGTTTGTACTGACGGGTGGCAAGAGGTACTGCTCGGACGTTTAACACTGAGGATGCTCGACGGAGTGGAGGAAGGACTAAGGGGTATATATATATAAGAAAGAAACAAAACAAATCTCATAGAAATAGGGCACAGGGAGGAAGTGAGCAAAGACATCAAAGACATTTAAGTTCAGACAAAAGGGGTGAGAGGAGGTCGGGTGGGAATCAGAGCTTGACAAGGGTGAAATTTAAGGGTGTCACGAAGACTGAGGGCAGGGGATATCAAAGAGGCCTGAGAACAAAGAGATGACACAGAGTTTCTGCAGCACAACGCTGCAGTTAGGGAGTAAGGGTGTGTGCATGTGTCAGTGTGTGGGTGTGTGTTATGTGTCAGTGTGTGTGTGTTGCATGTGGGGAAGGGGCTGCGAACTCTGTGGGGAGAAACACTGGAGGCAGTCGGTCGGTTGCTGAGTCGCCTCAGGCCTTGAGCGCGTGCCACTGGGCCACGGTGGCGCGAGGACGACCCATCATGTCTTTCCAGTGCTTCACCTCTGCGGGGCCGCTCTTCCATGAGAGATAAATCTGGGGGAGAAACAGAGAGTCGGTGTAACTCACGGTGTAATATCACTCAAAAATGGATGTTATTTATATATATATAAAACAAACAGTGGGGTGTGTTTGGTATGGTCGTGGCAAAACAAGTTATTCTTAGACATTGGAAATCAGTTTCTCCTCCCTGTTTTAAGAAATGGTTGAACGATATGGTTTCTTGTATTTACTTGGAACAAATTCGATATACTCTGTCAGACACTCATCACAAGTTCCTTGATGTCTGGGGACTCTTTATTGAGTATATTCAAAGTGACTAGTTACACTGGACACTATTATTCTGTCTCATTTAGTTTTGTACTGTCTGCATTGTGCTTTGCGCAGCCAAGCTTCTAGTCTCCTTGTCTTCATTTGGACCTGGCTCTTTAGACTCTGTCTTGGACTTTAAAGTCTAGCTGTATGCTTTTGATTCAGTGTGTGAGCTGACTTTCCAAAGTTAGTTAGTTTTGTTTTGTTTTGTTCTGTTCTTTTTGTTTCATTGTATATTGTCTTTGTTGTTCTCTATGTGGTTTAAACTTCAAAACTTTATAAATAAAGTGTTCAAAGTGGGGTATTAAAAGTAAAGAAGCAGCTCAGTGTCGGTCTTGAGTTTTCGCTCTGCTAAGCCGGTCTAATCAGAATTAAACTCAAATCCAGGGAAGAACAGGAGGAGATGTGACTTAGCGAGTCACTCTGAGAAAGGCTGATGCTGACACTAATGAAGATCAAACACCAAGTGTTTAATTCTCATGTAGAGACAAACTCCACATCTGGTCATGTCACAGGAAACTGCTCAAGTATAGTGCTCAAGTCATAACTAAATTGTATCAAACCATGTTCAATACAACAGGCAGCACATTATAACTGCTGTGTGTAGGCAGATGATAGAAGTGGATAATAAACACAGTGTCTGTAGTTAATGTAGATGCAGCTATATGTATGACAGTGTACTATAGTAGCTTGTAGTAGCTAGTAGCATTGAGTCTGAAAAACAAATCTCACTGTGTCTGATTTGAGCGTTGGGATATTTTTCAGCGCTTTAAACAGAAATTATAAATTTATGACTCGTGTTAAGTCTTCAGGGAAGTGATTATATTCTCATATTACACGTCTGTGCTTGTAGAGAAGTGTGCATTTGGTTTTGAAATTAAACAAAAGCCAGTCACTATGCGCAAGCCTGTAGGACTAGTTAGAGCTGGGATGAGCACTGTCATATCAGTAATGGCACAAAATTAATGTGGAGGAAGTAACAAAGTACCAGAAAACCGAGGCAAAGCTCCAATTTTATTGGGTGTGTAACATCTAAATAATTTCCTGGGAAGTTTTCCTAAAAAAACAACTCTGTAATTTGCCCAAATTATAGCTGAAGCAGAGACAGTGTTAAGCAGATACACTTCAAATGGATTAATACAAATTAAATGTTAAGCTAGCGTAGCCACGGCCTTTGTAGTCGGTAGAAAGTCACAAAAAGACGTCTACAAGTCACCATTCACAGCTCTGAGTGTCTCTGTGTGTGAAGGATGAAATAACTCTGAGAACTTGCTCCTCTGTTCTTCATCATTAGCATCGAGTTACAGTTGTTTTATTCCCGCAAACATTCAGAGGAATAATTAGAAGTGTAACGGCTTTGTACATCAAGGTTGTCGTCTTTATCAAAAACCTCTTCATTCAACAAGGCGACGGTTTATTTCTCAGCAGCAGCAGCACGTTCAAGTGTTGGGCCTCTTTACAAGCTGCACCATCGGTAGGAAATGATATAAACTCCCCGTGGGGGCGTGGCCAACAGCAGCTGGTCTTAATAGCTTCTTTATTACAGTAATCACACGTCTGCATCCTTTGGAAAAAGAAATATCAGATACAGGGAACTCTATAAACTCATGTCTGAATCTCGTTTATCCTGATGACCTTGCTCAGTCCCTTATTTTTATTCAGAGTCGTCCACTTTCTCTACTTGCTCATTCCTTTCATGCTCTCATTTCAACATTTCAATCTTGTTGATTTTTGAGGCTGGTAGAAGAATATTTGTTGAATAAATCATGCGCCCCAGTGGAGGTGCGGTCGGGGTTTTTTTCTGCATCGCCGTGGTCGTCTTTTCCTCGACCTCATGACATTTTCCTCTGAGGTCAAGAAAAAGTGGTTTGGAAAAGAGATTGATTTTTTTTTTTTTTTTTTTTTTTTTGGTGTCTTTACTTTTTGACCACAGCCCTGGTCTGTGTGTCCCAGCAGGGGGCGATAGAGACTGTCTGAGTAACCAGCTGCTGATGGTCTGTCACAGAGTCAGAGAAAAACACAGAGGAGGAGAGGAATAAGGAGGAGGAGAAAGAAGAGGAGGAGGAGGAGGAGAGGTAGAAAGAAAGAAGGAGGAGGAGGAGGAGGAGGAGGAGAAGAAAAAGATGAGGAGGAGGTAGGAGGTTACCTTTCCAATGACATCATTGCGACTGAGTCTGTCCTTGTCCATGACGGTGATAATTATGGTGGTCTCCCTCAGCACGTGGGCAGGCACGTCAAAGGGGAAGGACTCGTTGAAAACCGGGTTCAGACAGCGCTTCATTACCACCGTCTTCTTCTTCTCCACGCGCTTGTCCTTGTGCATCAACCACACTTTTACATAAGGGTCTGTTGAAGAGAGAGAAAAAAAAACACTTGTTACTATGCTGTTTACAATACAATCCCTCTCCACCCGCCCCCCCTTTTTACTATATAATGCAACGTTATGTTATGCGTTTGTGTGCTATTATTCATGTCGTTTTCTAGAGGTGAATTTCTCTGCTCTGGTTTTTTATTTTATTTAGGAGCAGCGACGATGATGATGCAGAAGGGCGACACAGGCGAAAGGACACAAGAGATGAAGGAGCATCTATATACCAGAAGTGCCTCCGATGTCCATGGCTTTGAGGTTGCGGGCTTTGATGATGCTCACAGTGATGGTGTTGGCTGTGGGGTTGTAGCACAGAGACACCAGCAGATCCCCTCGACTCCCCTGGAGGAAACCAGACACACAACCAGAACAGAACACAACACAACGTGAACAACAGTGAATTATTTACTTTTTCATCCCGTTTTCACACTGTTTTCCTTTCTCTTGCTCGCTGTGTGTTTCTGTCTCCTCCTCTGGCTGCCTGTGGTCTCTCTCTCCGTCTACCTGTCAGGATCTCCATACCCCCCCCCCCCCCACCTCCCTCTCTCTTCTATCTCTTCTCCCACCAGAAGCACGCTGCCACTTTTCCCCCGGGAGCGTCACGGCAGCCAGGAATGACATCACCACACCGCCGTTTCATTCTGTCCCATCGCCTCTTTCCCCTCCTCCTCCTCCATCTCCTCCCTGCTCCTCTCTTCTTCCCTCTACCTCCCTTTCCCTTTCCCTTTCCATTTCCCTTTCCCTTTTCACTCACACTGCCATCGCTACATGGTTTCAGCTCCTTCCAGAAAGTCTGCATGTTGGCCAGGTCCAGCTTGTTGAGGGGGATGGACACCTCTCCGATGGGGTCGTTCCTGCTGAAGCGGTCGTAGTCGAGGACCTGCAGGTACAGAGTCCTCTGGACCACCTTCTCATAGGGAAACCCTGGGAGGAAAAGGAGCACAGGCCCAGGAAGTCACAGTGATGCACAAAGAAAAGAAACTGCTGCTTGTTAAAGGGATAGTTCAACATTTTTGGCAAATTGGCCCATTGCCATATTCCCTATAGTCATAGCAGTAGGTTTGTTATATTTAATTGTCGGTGCAAGCTATTTTTAGAACGGCAGAGCAGAGCCACGAGCTGCTCAGTCTTAGCTACGCTATGGAGGCGAACGGGATTTCTTGGTTTCCCTCATCAGACTCAACAAATACACAATCCAACAACTCCAAAACGCTCTCGTGGACAAGTTGTGACCTGCACATTCACCACGCTATGAGATAATAACAGAACGTTACGAGACAGAGTTGTTTTAGAGGTAAATGCAGAGACTGTTTGCAGATAAACTGTCCCTGAAGGCAACGTGCATCAGCTGTTTTGCATGAATTTACCTCTAAAACAACTCTGTCTGGTAACGTTCTGTTATTATCTCATAGCGTGGTGAATGTGCAGGTCACAACTTGTCCACCAGAGCGTTGTGGAGTTGTTGGATTGTGTATTTGATGAGTTTGATGAGGGAAACCAAGAAATCCCATTAACCTCTGTAGCGTAGCTCTGAGCAGCTCGCGGCTCTGCTCCGCCGTTCTAAAAATAGCTTGCACCGACAATTAAAGGTAACAAACCTACTGCTATGACTATAGGGATTATGGCAATGGGCCAATTTGCCAAAATGTTGAACTATCCCTTTAAATGTGTGTTTTGTGGACTGTAACAAAGCCGAACCTTCAAACAGGAAGGTCTCGTTCCAGTGGGGGTTTAGATTCTTCCTCTTCACTTTGGTCTCCAGTTTGTGCTTCTTGTCCGGCAGCAGGTAGAGTTTGACGAACGGGTCGGAGGTGCCGGAGAAGTCCTTCGCAGGCAAATCCTGGCCTTTGAGTATTTTGACGGTGAGGGTGGAGTCCTGAAAACTGTATCCAACGCTGAACTGAACACGACCCAGCTTCTCGCACACTGGACCCTCGTGATCGTCCTCCTCCGAACCTGGAGACAACTAAGAGACACACAGGAGGTGAAATGTTTTAGCTATATTGTTATAAAAGCACATGATGTTGAGTTTCCTCATTAGTTTTGCTCTGTTTTGCAGTGAGATTTAATATTTTGTTGTTGTTCATTTGGAATACATAAAGAGTATTGCAGGTTCTCCTCCTCACACACTTCAAGGCTGATATATTTCACATTCAGTTGAAATTAGTTTGCATTGATTATTTCATTTCAAAGTGAAAAACCAACAGAAAACAATAAAAAATCACCACAAAGTTCATCACAAAACTATTTGAAATCAGCAGACAGAGTTTCCTCTGTTTTATTGAGGTGTAGACGTTTAAATTTGAACGTCTGATTCTTAGCAGCTCCGTGTTGACTTAGTGTAATAGTTCAGTGAGCGAACATAACGTCCAGGGCCGAGCCAAAGATCGCTTTCTATTTACTACACAGTGCACTGTAATTACTGTCTGACATCAAACTACAATCCCACGTTGCAACGTGTTGCGTGTTGATGCGATAAATCACTGTTGTGTAACAACAACACATCTGTCTGTGTGTAAATGTGTGTGTGTGTAGACTCAGAGTGATGATGATTCATAAGTGTCTGAAATCTCAATTAACGGCTCACTGCTGGTTAAATGACTGAGGGTCTGGTCTCCTACTACAGCAAACCAGGGAACGAGAAAAGCTCCACAGAGACGTGGAAAGTTTGAGCGACTGCAAGAACAAGATTTGAAAATAACAGGTACAGTAAGTATAAGTACGGTGGCCCTGAGAGTTCAACACACAGCAGCACAATAAAACACATGCAAGGACACAAACGTGCTACAAATTCAGCAAACAACTTCACCAATTTGACAAAGCATGTGTTTACAAAAACTCATCACATAAAGGAAGTGTTTCCAGCTACACAAAAAAAGTGACAGACTGTGCGTTGCACTTTTGTCTTGACTTCAGAAGTTATGAAAATGGCTGCCTGCTAGCTGTGTTTAGATTATGATGCCAATGTCACATAATTTAGATATTATGGTACATACATGCTGCTGGTTTAGCGTTGGTCTGAGTTTTTTGCAGCACGTTTGTGTATTTGCAGGTGATGTGGATTTTGAAAAACATGCATTGCAAATATGAAATTAATTTAAAAAAAACAACATATTATTACACCTTTTATCATGTAATCCTCTAATAAATCATTTGATATTGTGGGAGAATACAGTGTGTCCTGTTACCTTCCTGGACTCAGCACCTGGCTACATTTTGGATGTGCGTGAGCTTTTTTCATTGTCTCAAATATGAAACATGCAAATTCATAAAGTTGTTTTCTGAATTTGTAGTGTTTGTGTCTTTGCATGTGCTCTCTTGAGTTGCTGTGAGTTGAGCTCTCAGGGCCACCATAGCTAAGTGGACTTTAAGCTTGAGTTTCCACCATGAAAGTTGAATCAACCACCAAAAATCATCACAACAAAAAAAACAAACTGAACACCAGATATTTCAGGTCTACACACGTAATCTGCAACAAAGTGTCTAAACGTATCCACGGTGCAGTCCCATGAGAAGAGCACCGCTGCCACGAGACCACAGGGTCAAGCTCGGCCACATTCACAGCGTGTTCACACACAGATAAAACACTTTGAGGCGAGCTGACAGGTGATATCACATATCTCACTAAAGGGGGGGAACTTGGACTCCAAACCACAAGGGGCACTAATTCTACACCTCGACATAAAAACACACACAGATCCTCCTCACAGGCAAAACCGGCTTAACGCTTCGTCTCAGGGCTGCTGTCCGCCGTGCAGCGGGGACACACAGCGTCCGTGGCTGTGTGTGGAGATGAGAGGCAGATTATCTGTTGGCAGACGGACCCTCTGACTGATGAGGCCGTGGCTTGGGAGGAGGGACAGAAATCCAGTTAAAAAGTGCTATCTGATGGGGGAAAGAGCTGCAGGCATTACTCAAGGAGCGGTTCCAGAAATTTAATATCCAATCCCATATTCTCCCACACATTTCTGATGGTGCTGCTCAACCTCATTCTCCATGCTGAGTGTGATCACTCATTATGCAGCCCTCCACCCAACAGCTGGCCTAAATTGCTTTTCCCAATTTTCTGCATTTGGGCGCTCCTGTCTTTTTTTCTTTTCTTTTCTTTTTTTCTTTAAATCCTAGAGTCCTCTCTTCTCATCCACTTCTGAAATCCTCCACTCTCATTTCTTTTTTTTTTCTCTGGAACCCAAACAACCTGTGTGCAGGAGATGCAAATTCTGTTAGAGCATAAAACATGGCCAGATGTGAGCAACAATTGAAAAGATAAATCTGGTGCTGGAGGGATCGTAAGACAGCCCCGTATTTACAGAGGTTTATATGAGCTTTATGTTTTTATTCATCTCTCTGTGATGGTTTATTTACTGGCCTCTCAAGATCTGGCAACTTCTCTCTCTCGTCCTCACGAGAGCAAATAAAAAGTTTGGTTGTCGTATGGGCTCTATGCACAGCTCCACTACTCCCTGAACTTAAGGCAGCTCCTTTTATTTCCTGTCTTACATTATTGGACAAACTGATTAATCCAGGTGTGTCTGACCATCGTGACTACTCAAACGCACCTGGATTAATCAGTTTGTCCAATAATGTGAGACAGGAAATAAAAGAGCAGTGGAGCTGTGCATACTAAAGCCCATTTGGACGTGATTTCTTGTCCATGTGTTGCCCTGTGTATGAAATTTAAAAAAGAAGAAATAAACCAAGATTTGACTTATTTGTTTAAAGATTTTTTTAAAAACACTCTCAGTAAGTCCATTGTCATGTATTACTTATCCATCTACAGTCTGATGCAGCTGATTCCTCTGCGCTGTTCACCTCCAGCGCTGTGCAACAACTGTTCACAACTCAAAAATGAGCCACATGTTGCACTTGCATGACATGTTCCCATAATAAGTAAGTAGTAAATACCCCCCCCCCCCCCCCCCACACACACACACACACACACACAACTCTGCTGCTACACTGTAAAATGTTCTCAGGCACAATGTCTATCAATCCACAGCTTTTTTTTTTTTTTTTTTTTACTCTTGTTTAGAAAATCCTTTAGTGTTGCTTTTCTATGAAAATTAAAACACATCTGTGACCAATTTTCTAAAACTCATCTGTAAGAAATAATAATGATGATAATAATAATAATAAAGCGCATACTATATAAACCTCGGTGAATGTGTGAGGCAGACACACCACGCTACCCATGGCTCTGTTGAGCATCACACAAATGAAAGCGGTGTCAGGGTGCATACTGATAAGACCCCAGTCCCCCTCCCCATACCCTTATCACCTGAGCAGCTTGACAGGGTAGAATATAATGTATATGTATCCTCCTATTATATATATATATAGTGTTCAGAGTCATTTTCATCGCATCATTTCCCTTCATACATTGTGTAGATAAAGTTTCTATAAGCTGTCATTGCTTTTTCCTACAGGAACACAAGTGGCTCAAAAGTGCTGGATGGGTATTTTCAGCATGAAAGGAGGGTTGTGTAATATATAGACGCCTTTGGCAAAACTGCCCAGAATGAGTATTATCATTAAGCACCACCACTGTGAATTCCTCAGACACGCCATGAGACCCACATAATTACACACTGCTCATACCCATCTCTGCCATATTCTCTCAGCACCCACAGCACTGTGTGTTCTTTCACAGCTAATTACCGAACCTCGCTGAATAAGGCGCATGCATGTCCCCTCCCCTCCCAGTGTCTCACTTCAGGGTGATGATTACTGTATGTTTCTGCTCGCCCAGATACTGTATGGCAACTGGCTGCGATGCTCTACAGGTGGGTGAGCTAAGTGGGATGAGGACGGCTCTTTTTGAGTGATGAAAGACTTGGGGAGGAGGAAACATTTCTCACAGGACTTTCCAAACTGAAGTGTGTAGGCTTTTTCTTTTCTCAGCGTCTCCTGCAGAACCAACACAGTGTGTTATACGCTGTAGGTGTCAGACAAAATGCATGTAAACAACTCAGACAAAATACTTTTAAATGGAAAAATTAGGGTTTTATCACAACCTGGGACTTGTTTTTGTAGCTTTGGACGTCGTTTCTATCAGTTGTAAAAGCAAAGAGGAAACTTAACGGCAGGAGCTCAGTAAATGATGACGAATGTTTACAGGAGATAGTTTTGGAAGTAATTTATAGCGCACACGTTTTTCCTCCAGATACCTTTGGCTGGATTAAGTGTTTGACTTAATGAATTTATCACCTCAATACACTTTTTTTTTATTAGCAATTACTTTGGTGAATATAGTGTTATTATTGTAGGAGTGAAGGGTAAAAGTCTAAATGTCTAAAATCCAACATAATGTCGAACTTGGTTAAATGACCTCAGCTATAAATAAGTGAACTCACTTCAGTGGGAAATAATGACTAATGAATTGCTAGTGCTCAGTCCTGACTCCTAACTAAATAAATGAGAGGAGACTTTCAGTGAGATGATTGGCTGTTTCTATTTCTGTTATTTTCTATAAATGCCTTCCACCAGATCAGATACACTTTTAAGTCAAAGGCCTAGTTATTAATGAGATTAAGTTGGTTAATAACTCAGCAGCACTTTAATGTGTATTCTGAACAAGTTCAAGAACCATGCTTATGCATTTTTGTTCACCTTTATTTTTGGCACAAAAAAATTTGGCTCATAAAAAGCCACTGTGGCAGGTGGCCAAAAAAGTAAACTTCAGGCCCTAGTAGTAATGTTTACCTATATGAATTTCCATATATATATTAGGTAAACAAAATAATATGCAATAAATGATTAATTGAAAGTACATTATGATTATACAAACATAAACCAGTTCTGTAATAACCTCCATGAAACGGCATTAGTACATAAAAATGTTTTCCCCTCCTCAACACCAAAGAGTGTTAGAGAGTTAGAGACATGAGAAGTTATTTGTCAGGCAGAGAGGGATCATAAAAATGTGCATAATGAATTTCATTCTTCTGTTTTACAATTACAACAACTTAAATTGCCTGACTGTTTCCTGTGTTTCACCATCAACAGCTTTAAAGGAATAGTTCAACATTTTGGCAAATTGGCCTATTGCCATAATCCCTATAGTCATAGCAGCACGTTCGTTACCTTTAATTGTCGGTGCAAGCTATTTTTAGAACGGCGGAGCAGAGCGGTGAGCTGCTACGGAGGCTCATGGGATTTCTTGGTTTCCCTCTTCAAACTCATCAAATACACAATCCAACAACTCCAAAACGCTCTGGTGGACAAGTTGTGACCTGCACATTCACCACGCTATGAGATAATAACACAACGTTACCAGACAGAGTTGTTTTAGAGGCAAATTCAGAGACTGCTTGCTGAAAAACTGCCCCCGACGGGAACGTGCATCAGCGGTTTTGCATGAATTTACCTCAAAAACAACTCCTAACGAAACTACACGGATAATGGCAATGGGCCAATTTACTCTCTTAAATGCCTATTACCTGTATCTGTAACCTATCGATCAATACTGGCAAGCATCATTTTGATATGTCAATTTTCATGACAATCAAACATCACCACGCATGGTCCACACATGCACTCGCTGGACTTTGGAGCTCATGACCACCACAACACACAACAAACTCCTCCTCTGCAGATTAAGCTTTAATTCGCCCCGACAACATGGTCGGGATGTCTTCAAACTGCTCATAATCAGGTTTCTAGTTTCAGCTTCCTACACCTGCTGCTCAGCCGGAGACTCTGCGAGGGAATTAGCATTTAAAGAAAAAAGGTAAAACAGGTTTGTTGGAGAAAACTCTGCTCTTTGAGATATGAATATAAATCTTAGTTAAATCAACACCAAATATAGCACACAACCACACACAGAGGAGGAGGTGATGAGAGTATCAGGAGAGAAATACACCTGCATACACCTACTTTAAATTAAATTTACAGCGTCTGCTATTTTTTTTGTCTAAGTTTTATTTAAGCCAATATAACCAGGGTTTAAAAATAGTAATTAATTACAAAGAAAGAAGCTTGTGCTAACTCCTCGTTGGAGGTTTTTTTTCACGTTAAAATTCTTCCCCCGGCTCATCTTCCACTTCCCTGTCTCTCCTCTTGCATGTAGCATTCATCTCAGATCAGGAAAGATGATGTGGAAGCACAATTCAAGCCTCTCAGTCGTCTCATCCATTATGATTTAAAAGGCTTTGCTGACAGCGGCCCTCCTACTCTTTATATGGATGAGTTCAGCAACGCAGAAAACACCACGGATGAGTCAGTGGTGTATCAATAAAAATGTGTCTCGTGGGGGGCCGTGTTTGATTGTGTGTCGTTACCATGAGCATGTCGCTGGTGACTGAGTTGGCCAAGTCGGAGACAGAGGAGTTGGCGTCCTGGCGGCGTCCGGTTTCGTCCGGGGTCTGACCTCTGGGGCTGCTGCCTGGTTTGTTACCGGGGGTCCTGTTGAAATGCATGAAAACAAACACACACACACACACACATACACACACACAGACACACACACACACAAATACACGCACGGATTAATAAACATGCTCATATTCAGCTCTGGTGCACATGAAAAGGACAAAAGTATCTGCCCATTTCCTTTTCTCAGCTTTTAGCCTGAGGCTGTTTTTCGTGGTTTGGACCGAGCTCTTCAATTTTCATACTGCAGCTACAATTATATTTTAGACACTGGTGAGAAAAAAAAAGAAAAAAGTTTGTGGCAATAATTCAGGGAGGACTGTTTCCTGTTTCAGGCAACTCCCCTGTGAACAAAGGACCATAAGGAAAAGTTTTATTTATTTATTTTGTTTACTTTTTCTCAAGTCTGACACAGAAAAACTTCCTAAACTGTGCCTCAGCTCTGTGACGGATCAATGTAAACATTTAGCTGCATAATAAAACTCACACTTTGATTTCTTGCCCAGAGACAAATGGGACGTCTGACATGTTGAATGTGTAGCTGGAGGCAGCAGCTGCTTAGCTTAGCACAGAGCTAGCCGGGGTGATGGAGTACGACTACCACCACCACCAGCTCTCTAACGTTCAATAATCAATTATATATTCAAAGTATAAAATTGGGGTTTCTTCCTCTGACTCCTGAGTCTGTGCTGGTTGCCTGGCAACTGCTATTTTCCCCCACTGTTTCCAGTCTTTATCCTGAATGAAGCTTCATATTTATCATACCAGTAGCTACAAACTTTTCATCTTATTCTTGGTAAGAAAAAATTAGGAGAAAAGGTCAATTATCACATAAATATTCATATAGCTACAATTTTTATGATCTATTGTGTTCTTTGTAATTCTTATTGTGCGCTCTCTACGGTGTTTTTATGTGTATGTGTATGTGGTTTTCCAATAAAGTATCTATCTATCTATCTATCTATCTATCTATCTATCTATCTATCTATCTATCTATCTATCTATCTATCTATCTATCTATCTATCTATCTATCTATCTATCTATCTAAGTAGTAGTGATAGCAGTATTTAACAATCCCTCCTGTGGTTTTCACTATATAAATTCCTTGTAGGTGTCATGACAACTCTTTCTTTCGCAGGCTTCATCTCTCTCAATATATAATGACTTCTCTATCTATCTATCTATCTATCTATCTATCTATCTATCTATCTATCTATCTATCTATCTATCTATCTATCTATCTATCTATCTATCTATCTATCTATCTATCTATCTATCTATCTATCTATCTATCTATCTACAGTATCTATCATTTTGTTGTTCGTCACTTTTCACATGTCCGTATACTTTTGGCTGTGTGATATTTGACTCTTTAGCTGCAGTAGCTGTGGTGGACCGCACTAATGTGGACTGCAATAAAAATAAATGAAATGCAAAAGTAAATCAATAAACAATTAGTTATTCATAATTACAGCAATTAAGAGCAAGAAATATATTACAGTAACACACAACCTTTGAACACTGAGGATTGTCCACATACAAAATATACAATACGTAAAACAAACACAAAACAAAAAAAAATGATCTGACTGATGAGAAAAAAGACAGAGAGAGAGAAAACACTAAAATTAGAACAAGAAAAAAAAAGCTACAGACCTCTCTTATGTAACTACGTAGGAAAATAAAACAGATCTAATACCAGACCAGGCATATTGACAACTAAGACTAATGAGCACATATCGCTGTGAGAGAGAAACAGAGCGAGAGTCAGACAGACAGAAATAGTGAGGGAGTGATCAGGTGAGCTGTAAAACACAAGAGGTAAGAGCAGGAGTGAGATTAGAAAGATGGCATTGTGGGAAAAAAAAAAAGATGATCCGAGAAGGAAAAGATAATTTGAAAACTTATCTGTGCACAGAGGCTGAGAGAAAGTGAAGGAGAGGATTTGTCTTTGTTAAGACTTGGGGGATTAATAAGAACGAACAAAGTGAGGTTACTGACTCAAATGAATGTGAGATTGAGACATCGCCAGGAAAACACACAACAACACATACACACAAAACCATTAGCTGAAAGAGAAATGAAGGAGAGAAAGGAGATGAGATAAATGAAAGAAGAAGAAAAAAAAGCCCTGGAAACAAAAGCATACCAGATTTGGCCTGGTTAAAGAGTCAGGTGCCTCTAAAGCAGAGAGAGGAAACAAACTGACACGTTACATGGGCAAAGAAAATAACAGAGGGAAGATGCTGAAGATGCAGCGGTGAGAGATGGACAGGGGTTGTGGAGCAAAGAGACAAGCAGAAGTGGAGGAAGAGCGAACAAGAAAAACACAGAGAGGATACAGCGTGGATGAGAAAAGAATTGATTCGTCACCCTGCGTTTATTTCCTGTGATCCGCGGGTCAGAGGACCAACATCGCAGCGCTGGCTGAATTCAGAATATAATGGTTTCTGTCTCTGAGGCCTGATGTGTGTGAGCGTAGCTACATCTGAAGCTAAAGGAGGCGCCTCCTGAGTCATGAACGCATCGTTTCTCCAGAAGGTCGGAGCGGATGTTTTGCAGCAAAAAAAAATCTCCAATTAACAGCTTCGCATCACACATCAGGAAACAATGTGTTACCTTAAAAATAATTACATGACACGCAGCGGTCACACACACACACACACACACACACACACACACACACACACACACACACATATATATATATATATATAACACCTGGCCGTCTCGCTCTGACAGTGACAGGCCTCCCACCTGTTCTATGGTGATGTGTTCAAGGACCATACCCACTGTTGCACCTACAGTATTTTAGCCCATTTATGGAAAAAAAATGTGTTAATTGCATTGAGTTGTTTTTTTTGCAGCATTATTTACATTATTAACCTATTTAACACTGTTTATAACCTATCAACAGCTGATCAGCAGTGACAACAGGAACAAAAGGAATATTGAATATTAAATGAACTACAATATTGAAATCTAAGTCTTATTGCTCTATTTTTTTTTATTCAGTCTTGATTTTCCAGCCTGTATTTTCAATTTCCTGCCAACGAAAATAAAAAGTCAGTGTGCAGATGTTTTCATCTTTATGTTTTCACAGTCAAGGTAACTCTGATCCTCTGACATTTGAATGTCAATTGCAAAAGCTAAAATCTCTGTAATGCACGCCGAGAGCTCAACACACTGCCGCTTATGAAAAACACACATGCAAAAGAAAACATCTTCATCAGTTTGACAGCAAAAGTGCTGCAAATGCTCACAACACATCAAAATACACAAACATGGGATGCACTAACATTATAATACATCTAAACTAATATATATTATCATTGTGCGCTTGTTGTCCAGTGTTTTTAACTTCAAAAGTCACAAAATATTGAAACAACATTTTAGTGCCTCTGCTCTGGAAACACGTCCACTGTCGTCTGTGTTGTATCTGTAGCGCGTGTGTGTGTTGTCAGATCAATGAAGATGTTTTATCAGTGTGTGTTTTGTGTTTTGTCTATTTACATGTGTCCTCCTCAGCAGCGGCGGGTTGAGCCCTCAGGGCCACCGTAGTAGTGCAATTCAGTCATGATCCTTTTCACAGTGGTTAGACCAAGTTCATCCTCCAGAGAAACACATACAAATGTAAAACTTTTAAAGGGATAGTTCAACATTTTGGCAAATTGGCCCATTGCCATAATCCCTATAGTCATAGCAGTAGGTTCATTACCTTTAATTGTCGGTGCAAGCTATTTTTAGAACGGCCGAGCCGAACGGCGAGTGGCGAACGGCCGAGCCGAGCGGCGAGCTGCTCAGAGCTACGCTACGGAGGCTCATGGGATTTCTTGGTTTCCCTCATCAAACTCATCAAATACACAATCCAACAACTCCAAAACGCTCTGGTGGACAAGTTGTGACCTGCACATTCACCACGCTATGAGATAATAACAAAACGTTACAAGACAGAGTTGTTTTAGAGGCAAATTAATGCAAAACCGCTGATGCGTGTTCCCGTTGCGGGCAGTTTTTCAGCAAATAGTCTCTGTATTTGCCTCTAAAACAACTCTGTTATTATCTCATAGCGTGGTGAATGTGCAGATCACAACTTGTCCACCAGAGCGTTTTGGAGTTGTTGGATTGTGTATGTGATGAGTTTGATGAGGGAAACCAAGAAATCCCATGAGCCTCCGTAGCGTAGCTCTGAGCAGCTCGCGGCTCTGCTCCGCCGTTCTAAAAACAGCTTGCACCGACAGTTAAAGGTAACAAACCTACTGCTATGACTATAGGAGTTATGGCAATGGGCCAATTTGCCAAAATGTTGAACTATCCTTTTAAGATGAGGACTGTTGAGTGGCTGTTTCGGATGTGGAGCTGTGTAATGACCTCATCGACTCTAAACTGTTCAAGTAAAGCAACATCGATGCCTTTTTAGAAGACCTAACCATTTTGCCTATGGAGCACATAATAAAAGCCTGTCCACTGGGATCTCACCCCAGAGAGTCTATAAACGCTCACTTGTGGGAGGTGTCGGCTCAATGACGGCCCATTGAACCCTATTAAATCAACACAAGGGACAGAGACCCACAGCTATACATTTTCTGCCCATTATTTACAATGGTGATCTGCCACTTTGAATATTTGGCTATAAATAACCTCAGACATGCAGACGCTTTAACACGGCCCATATTAAAAACTGTTGAAGTCAATGCAGCTCTGCATATATCATGCATGATTTCCCCCCTTCTGTCTGTAAACACATCCACTGCTCAAGTCTAATGAAGCACTGAGCCAACCAGAGAGCCACACTGCTTCTCTGGTATTTGCATAAATTTGATGTTGCATAAACCCAAAGAGACTGTTAGTAAAAGAAACCAGTAGGTTGGACAATAAAGAAACAGAGAGCAGACGGTGTAAATGTTTTTCCTTGATTTCAAACCCGAGACACGTTTCAGTGCTGACTTGTCAGACAGTGATGTTAAAGAGCAGATTAAATGCATCCAAATGAGCAGGTCGTCCAGGTGAAGACAACATCTGTCAGGGAGTAGCAAAAGAAAAGCTGCACAGAGGGTTTTTTTCTTTTTATATCACAGCAATAAGAAGCACAAAAACCCCTCATCCACAGGTTGACGATCACCAGTTAATTCATCATCAACTAAAAACAGCAGCGGTAATTACCCAGCTGCTGTCTCTGTGCAACACGTGTAGCTACGTTTCATCGTCAGCACCAGCTCATGAATTTTACCGACTTCAACTAAAAAAAAAACAGAAAAACGTGAATCAGCCAAATGATACCCAAGTTATTCCCAGTAATGAGGAAGTGAATAATGACGCTGTGTCTAACTGTGATCGCCTGTACTTGTACCATTTGGAAACTGGTAACAACTTTTCCCTACTGAGTTTTGAGAAACAATGAGCCCATATGTTGTCTGTGCAGCTTATTAGCACCCAGAGTTTCACTTTATTGTTAGGCCACCTCCAGCAGCAGGATAATTATGGCTTTTTCTCCCCCCCTCCTCTCTTCCTGCCTGCCTTACATTTACCTCCTGCATTGTGGATCTTCTTGCAGGTGTAAAAGTGCAGCTGTTTTCTTTTGCTCTGATGAGGGTTTCATGCTGAAATGTAAATAAATCCCAAGCAAATCTGACCTAAACACAAGTTGAATCTTTCTCTGTGCTGCATATTTCTGAATGTATTTTTGGGGTGGGAACAGACACATTTGTTTGAGCTAAATCAGCATAAATATCACTCTTGTTATCAACGAGACTTGCTTTCGTAAAAGATTCGTATAAAACTGAGCGGCGGAGTCTGCTTGTCAGAGTCGCCAGATTAACATATACTGACATGAGAGGCAAATAAAGACCTGCCGCCCGCTGCACACAGTGTCCTCGAATCACGACTGTTGATACGGCAACGGCCTCAGGGACACGCAGCGATTGGGCGCGGCGGTGAGGTGAGGTTCATCCATGCGTGCAAATATACATATTTACACATCATCAAATATACACACACCTGCAGTCCCACTCGCTCACTCGCTCACACGTACACACACGCACGCACACACACGCAGGCTGCAGAGGAGAGCTGGTGCTGCATAACATCTGCAGCCAGACTTGATATCAAGACAATGATGAAACATGTTGCAGAAACACAGAAGAAAGAGGAGGAGGAGAGATTCTCGCTGCGCTCCGTTAATCCTCACAAGACAACACATGAATTTCATGAACTCAGTGTTTTTTTTTTTGCAAATGATTAAGGAAGTTTAACTTAACGCACACACAAGTTCAGACTTTGTGTCCAGACAGAAAGAAGGAAAAAAAAACAAAAAAAACATCTGCAGCTGTGAGTTGCCCCCTCCTCTCTCTCTCTCTCTCTCTCTCTTGCTGGTGACTATCTGGTCCGAAACACACAACACCAGTTACATAATTCATCCTTTAGAGGTTGTTGTAACCATGACTACTGAAATGTGTGCTCCCACTTAAGGTTGTACTCACTATACCATCATGTATTTTACACAGGGTTGCAGTAACCATGGTAACAGGAGCCTTCAAAAAAAAAAAAAAAAAAAAAGAGGGCAGCAAAAAAAAAAAAAATCCTGCCAGGGCCCTATATTGAAAATAGCAACAAAAAAACAAAAAAACAACAACAAAAACCCACAGGGCAAAAGGGACCAAACATTTAGAAAAGCTTTGAAACACACTCTTTGACTTCCCTCATACCTACACTTCTGCAGCCCCCCCTCCTCCTCCTCCTCCCCTCTTGTGACCTTGTGAAAACGACACACACACACACATACACACAAATATATATACACCACTGGGTGTGTGTGAGCTCATGCTGAAAATGGCTGATTCATAAATGCCAAAAAAAACAAGAGAGTGAGAGAGAGAAAGAGAGAGTAGAATCACCTGCAGCCATGACACTGAAAACAACAGGCAGAGACAGAGCGAGCAGCTACAACAGTTACCTTCTCTCCCCGTTAATAAAACAGTCGGATCACTGGACTAAAATAAACTCTGATCTCACTCTGCACTGCACTGAGCTTCTTCTGTGGCAGCGACATGCAAACGAACTATGAGTGAGTCGACATCACAAAAACAAGAAGCACACACACACACAGAGAGTAACACACACACAAACACACAGAGTAACACACACTCACACACACACACACACAGGGAACCGTCCCTGGAGAAACGACTTCGATCTGATTCGGTGAAACTCAAAACACTGACTTTTGACCTCGTGGCCTCAATCTGAGACTGAGTGTGTGAGCCATCTTTGGTGTTATTGGACAAAGCAGGTCGTTACATCCCAGGGGGACGACGACGACGACGCAGTGGAGACGTCTTATCTCCTCCTATCATGCGTGCAAACTGTGTGTTGAGCATTTTATAGACGACAAGCACTTAAACCTGCATGTTTTCACATATTACAACATATTTATTTCTCTTTGTGCGACCGTATTGTCCCGCCGCTGCATCGCCCCTTCCCCCACGGCTGCATGGGACACGGGGACAAAAACTAATGGGATTTCTGTTGAGCATCGACATGTAGCTGCCATCTGTTTGTTCGTTAGAGACGACGACAGCAAAGTATCTGAGCGCACACACTTTCAGAAGCAAAAAAAAAAAAACCTATATCAAAACATTTAGCAGAGTCTGATATTTCTTCAATGAGTCATTCAAAGCTCGTCATTACATAGATAGAGTCCTTATATAACATAAGTTGTGTTTTAGTTCACATGTTAAAGGAAAACAAGTGATTAAATTATGTTTTTGGCCTTGATCACATGTTTTATCAACATAACGAGGAAGAGTTCAGTATCAAAATATGAGATCAACACAGTCGTCACTGAAAATGATTGAACTTGTTTTCCAATTTCCTCCAACAACTGAAGCCTGATTAAACATTTCATAGTTACACTGATGAACTCGGAACAGCCGCTTTAGTTTAGAGGAAGATCGTGGTCTCGGTTTAACACGGACAATCAACAGTGATTTTTAGCATGAGACATAATGTGTTTACCTAATTAACATTTAAATGAAACCTCAGTCTTCAGCTTTACTGTATAGGTCCATTTTTAATCCTGCTCTTAAATCAGACTGATGAAAACCAGATGTTTGCAGCAGTGACATGAAGCTGCACACACGACAAACCACTAGTTAACCCTCCTGTTGTCCTTCTGGGCCAAATTGACCCAATCTGTTCCCTTCCTCCATCCTTCCTACTTCTTCCTTCCGTCTTTCCACAATCCTTTTCCCCTTTCCTTCCTTTCCTTTGTCCTTACTTCTTCCTTCCTTTTTGACCCAATCTATTCCCTCCCTCCATCTTTCTTTCCTTCCTTCTTTCTTCCTTGAATGAATCTGTTGCCTCCATATTTCTTTCCTTCCTTCTTTCCTCCCTTGAACTAATCTGTTCCCTCCCTCCATCTTTATTTCCTTTCTTCTTTCCTCCCTTCTCCTTCCTTCCTTGAACTAATCTGTTCCCACCATCTTTCTTTTCTTCCTTTTTCGCTTCCCTCTTTCCACAATTCTTTTCCCCTCCTTTCCTTCGTCCTTACTTCTTCCTTCCTTTTTGACACAATTGACCCAATCTGTTCTCTCCCTCCATCTATCTTCCCTTCCTTCTTTCCTCCCATCTTTCCCTTTGTCCTTCCTCTCTTCCTTCCTTCCTTCCTTGACCCAGGAAGACAACAGGAACAGCTGAGTTTAAAACGGTGACACCTAAAATCAACATTTGCACACCTGCACCTGGTATATTATGGTGATAGAGGGATGTTATAGAAAGCAGATGTGTGTAGCTATATGTGTGTGTGTGTGTGTGTGTGTGTGTGTGTGTGTGTGTGTGTGTGTGTGTGTGTGTGTGTGTGTGCGTGTGTGTGTGTGTGTGTGTGAGTAAATACACTGTATCAGCGCATGAAAACTGTCTGCAGGGGGAATTTCTTTCCTTTTCCTCATGTTCAGCAGTGAGGCTGATTTATCAGAGTCTGGCCGAGCTGACAGTCATCTATGCCACTGTGACATCATCCTGTCACATGCCCGTCAACACCCTCGGGAGAGGCTGGATTAGGTGAATAAGAAGAAGATAGCGGGATGGGAAAGGAGAAAAGGAGAGAGGAAACAAACTGGCGTAATAATAATAATAACAGGGCAAAAAAAGGGAGGTTTAATAGATGCAATTAAATAAAGCGTGGCGGAGCGATTGAGGGAGGAGGCAGAGGTGGAGAGGGAATGAAGGCGAGATGAGCAGACAACGTCTTATTGAGAAAGAAAATGAGGGCTGCAGAGGGGAAATTGATGAGGGGATGGAAAAGGGGAATGGTGGAGGAGTGGGTGAGGGTGAGGGAGGGGGGAGGAGAAGTGGATGGACGGGTGAGAACATGAGGGATGAGGGTTAGCGGCGTGGCTGGGATAGGAAGTGTGTCCTCATAAACAGAACAGCTACTGTATCTGGGTCTTGCTGATCATACGCTGGCCCCTAGGAGACCATGAAACACAATATAGGTCCCATGTCCCATGATGGATGAGGGGCCGGGCTCTGGTGTCAGCCCACTCAGCGCTCCCCACCAGCAGGGACAAATCACTCAGCCTCCGCCCCGACTCGACTCCCACCTCCCACCTCCCCTCCACCTCCACTTCCACCCCCCATCTCCTCAACACACAGGCTAATACAACTAATGGAGCCATCTGCAGTGTTTCGACTGGCTTGATGCTCTTTGAATAGACTTCTGCTGCCTTGTTGTTGATGAGATTTATTCATGGGGAGTTGATGTTTTTTATGGAAGTTGTAGTGCAGTGAAATAACTCGCTGGTGTCATTTCCCCGTTGCAAAATTAGAAACAAAAGTGGGTAAAATTTGATTAAAGCAGAAGTAAGCGATCCGGTCGTTTTGGCTAACTTCTTGCCAGCCGATGGAGTTAGCAGTCCCCGCCCTCGTCCCTATGTCACCACATTCACCTTGGCTGCACACACAGAGAGGCACCTTTATGCCGTTCTCTCTCCTCATTGGATAAAGGTTGTAGGATACAAGGAAAGTTTTCTCCTCGGCTTACAGCAGAGCAGAGTGACTGACAGACCCGTGTTTCGGACCAAACACTCTTTATAAGTGATTGCCGTTGGAAGATATAACTATTAAGACTTATATTAACACAAAAATTCAGCTTACTTCTGCTTTAATGACTTTGAGAGTGCTGTTTTTTCTTCTTTTCTCCCCCCTTTCCTTCCACTATACTCACTGTTGCTTTCACCGTGATGCCCTATAGCCGCCTGAACACCACTCCCCCCTTCATCCTTTACTTTACTTCCCTTTCATGGGCTCTCTTAAATCAGCTCCCTGCTCGTAGCCACAAGCAGCAACAAGGGAAATGGTGAATGAGCCCCAGACTTAGATCTGACAGGTTTTTTAAAAAGATGCCTCGTTTGTGCTGACCTACATCGCTTTTTCTCTCCAATCATCTTCCCTCCTGGGCTGCTGCTGCCGCCGGCCCCGGAGGCTGCCATGGGGACCGGCGGCCCCGGCCTGGAGAGTCATTAGGAGGCTTGACTCACTGTGATTGTTGGCTCATGGCTCCCACGATTGAAAGAGTCGGACAGGCCACCGCGCGTGATAAAGGATGGCAACAACTTCCTGCTTGATTAATACTGTATCGTCGTCTTGTTGTTGTGTTGTGTTGTGTTGTGTTGTGTTGTGCTGTGTTGTGTTGTGCAACTCAGCGAGTGCAGCAACGTTCCCAAACAGAGAGAGAGAGATTACAGCTTTGATTCCCACTGAGACCTCCCACGCCGACAATGTACACACCCACTGATGGAGCAGCAGCACCTGTCAAATGTTATGTACTGAGTTTGCTTCTTCCTGGTCAGATTTTGCGCAGCTGTTATCCACATCGTAAAGTAATTTTCCTCATCCCCCTCTCCCCCACTACGAACACGACCTCATCACTTTATCACCTGATCAAGTCGTCGTGACAAATGTCCCAGCAAACAGCTACCTCTCCTGCAGACACAGAGCGTTTATTTAGAGTTGTGTTACTGACCAACCAGCAAGTACATTCACTTCTGTGCTACAGCTACTGGCTGTTTGGAGCTGAGCAGGAAGGATGTAGAGCTTATCACAGCTTTTTACACCAAAAAAGGACAAAACTGAATCAAAACAAAGTTTGTAGGTTGTAAGAGCAGAACAAGCGATGCATTTTGCATTACATCGTTATTTAGCTTTTAAAGGAGACATATTATGCCCCCTTTCCACAAATTAAAATAGTTCCCAGGTGTCTTAAAGACATATCTGAGACATGCTTCAGTCAAAATACCACTAGGATCAAACGTCACAGCACTTTTTTCATCCGCTCAAAACAGCCCTGTTCAGAACGGCTGGTTTCAGTGACTGTTCCTTTAAATGCAAATTGACCACTGCTCACCCCGCCTCGCCCCTTCTACCGGTACTCACAGGTAGGGGTGGTATTATGTAAATTCGAACACTAATTACTTCATTGTTGGACAACCGAGGGAACAGCTCGTAAAACCACGTGGATATCAACCTAGGGAGCCCGAAAAATTACAAAAGTTATGTTATGTAAAGAGCCTTCAAAAAGTTATATTTCCATAACATGTCCCCTTTAATATAAAATCATGGTTGATTGTTGCTTCGAAATTGGTAGATTTGGGCACAATTAACTTCATTAGGCACTGCTGTTTATTCTGCTTATTCAAGCATCACATTTTCCAAACAAGCAGAGAAAAACCGGGATAAAGAATATCGTCTGTAAACAGAGTATACGCCTAATTTTCCAGTCTCATTTCCTCCTCTTCAGGTTCTCTAAGGCCTCTCAAACACACACTTTTCGTTGCTCATTTAAAGGTTGGTAATGGTCAACTACATTATACAGACGGGGACGTGCAGCAGAGCCGATGTTATGCGCTTCACAAGAATCTGAAAAACAGGATTATGCACAATCGAATGTGCAGCACGACGTTGTTCTGGAAAATATAAGAAATGATCTCCACTTAATTTGTGTGTCCTGTCACTGAGAGTCTGTGTGGGCACTACACAGTCTTGGCTTGTACTGAATGGAAGCGCATCTCTGACACGCTCCATTTCAGAAACCGTCGCACATTTTTACAGCTTTTTCAACAAACATTCGACATCCAGAGTGGAGGTTGTCCGGGGCCACGGAGCTCTTCTGGGTTTTATTCATATTTATTTCCCTGTTGCGTCTCTCTGTGTGTGGTGAATCTCTGAGCTCATTAAGATGCAGCTCTGCCACGGTGCAACAGCAGCTTTCTGAGATGGTAATAATAACGCAAACAGCTTTACAGCCTCCATTATGGTCATCTGCAGGTGGGTGATTACACCCAGTCCTCCACACAGGGCTTTGACCGGTCGGCCACCGTGACCCAAACTGACTCACATCTCAAGACACGAGAAAGGGCTGAGAGGATCTTACACTTAACACAGAGAAGAAAAACACAAGTTTGTCTGTAGATAACAGATCAGCTCGAAAACAAAATGTCTCCTCCGACAATAATAGCCTATAATCAACTGTGATTTACAGCATCGGTGTTTTAGGGGATCTGATCTCTTAAAGATGTAATAAATACAAGGCGGCTGCAGTTTCCCAGAATCACAGATCAACAGTTTGGTGATAACAAACTGTCATTTGGTTTCAGAGGGGAGGGGGAGTGTCTACGGAGACTCATGGGATTTCTGGGTTTCCCTCATCAAACTCATCAAATACACAATCCAACAACTCAAAACGCTCTCGTGGACAAGTTGTGACCTGCACATTCACCACGCTATGAGATAATAGCAGAATGTTACGAGACAGAGTTGTTTTAGAGGTAAATTCATGCTCGTTCCTGTCGGGGGCAGTTTTTCGGCAAGCAGTCTCTGCATTTACCTCTAAAACAACTCTGAAACTCCGTTATTATCTCATAGCGTGGTGAATGTGCAGGTCACAACTTGTCCACCAGAGCGTTGTGGAGTTGTTGGATTGTGTATTTGATGAGTTTGATGAGGGAAACCAAGAAATCCCATTAGCCTCCGTAGTGTAGCTCTGAGCAGCTCGCGGCTCTGCTCCGCCGTTCTAAAAATATCTTGCACCGACAATTAAAGGTAATAAACCTACTGCTATGACTATAGGGATTATGGCAATGGGCCAATTTGCCAAAATGTTGAACTATCCCTATGTAACAAATGTAACAAACAAAGATGTAATAAATACAAGGCGGCTACAGTTTCCCAGAATCATAGATTAACATTAAACCTCTCACGCAGCTCAGCAACACAGTGGTGATAAACTGTCATTTTGTTTCAGAAGGGGGAGGGGGGGGGTTACTGTATTACCTTCCACCTCAGTGCATGTGAATTTAGCTGTAACAGGAGAGTATTTTTTTTTTTTTTTTTTTTTTTAAATGAGTGACGGGTGGTAAAAATAGATCGACTCTCACTCATGTTGCAAAGCTTTGATGAGCAGCTCTCAGCATCTGGGTGCGCAGCTCGGCGGTATCTACCTGTGGTATTGCCACTGATTCACAAATTGCAGATTCGCATTCAGCATGAATCAAGTCAAACATCTCTTCATTTGTGTAATGATGGAGACAATTGCTCTGTTTTGTGAGATGATAATGATTCCTGACAACAGTTTACCCAGCAGCTGCGATGTAGATTAGTGACTCCTGATTCAGTAGTCCTAAAAAACACACCACAGCTGCACCAGGGTTTTTCTGTCTAACATCGGAGAACGCTGTGGATCCCAAAGTGTTGAAAAGCTTTTTTATTTTATTTTTTTTAGCTTCTTTCAAGTCATTATTTAAATTTTCTAACATAAATTTAGTGTTGTGGTTCAGTCTCTCTGCTCTCATCAGCCTTGTTTCCAGAGGCAGCTGTTTTCAGAGGGAGAAGCTGGTGAACACAGAGGAGCATCTGGCTCACAGATATTTTATCTCTGGAGCTGGTGGAGACGAAAATAGAGCTAAAAAAAAAAAAAAAAAAAAAGTGGATATTGTTTTGAAACACAAACACGACTCAGAACGAATGCTCTTGTGGCCGAGTGTCTGGTGGCAGTGGAGTAAATAGGCAAATGTCTGCATCGTGTTTACCACAACAACATAAATGTTGAGCCTACAGCTTGTATGTTTTTTTTATTAGACAGCTTTAATTATAAATGTCTAAATATATAAAAGCTGCTGCTGGACGAGGACAGGGTGCCACTTGGTCTGCGCTTGTGCACTGTCCATATTTAGAAGGATTGTCTGAACAAATATAGATCTGACCTAATACACAGTGCACGCCGGTTTTGTTGCTTTTATCCTATCATTTCCCTTTTATCAGATCTGGTCTTTGTAGATATTTGTGCTCCGAGCTGTATTTGATTTCATTAATAAACCAAGAGAATCTCAAACCTCTGTGGAAGTTTCTATTTTTATCTCGTATAGCGTATTTCTCTAGAAAGCTGAGAGCAAAGGTTTCCCACTCTTCCTGTCTGTCTCTAACCGTCTGACAGCGTCTTGTCTTATCACATATATTCTTGGCGGGATCATCCTGTGCCATCGTCCTCAGTCTGCTGGGCTCCATGAAAACAGCCAGGAGCGAGCCAGCAGACGGGCGCGGGGAGCTTACGGGGTAACTGCAGAGACAGGGATGAGAGAGATGGACAGAGATGATGATGGAGAGCTGTTATTAGTTGTGGAAGGACACTAGACGACTTGGCCCACACGACCCCTCGGGGTAGAGGCTCACTGGCTCGCTGTGATTAGAGTTAGGTGCTTGACAGACCTCCGCTCAGAGAGAGGGAGAGGAGAGAGGAAGAGTGGATGATGCGAGGGGAAGGAGGGGTGGAGAGGGGGGAGACAAGCGAGGTAAGCTGGTCATCATCCTCCGACTGACCCCTTGGAGATTTTTTAATTGAATTCCGAAAGCATAAAAATGATCATAATTGTTTCAATGACATCAAAAAGAGGATAAATTTATCATGTTCTTTTCTTCCCGAGACAGGCTGCTATTTTTCATCAACCCGCAAATTCACAGATGACCTAGTTAGAGCGGCACACTTGGATGCACTGCAGAGAGGTTCGGAGAAAAACTTTGTGCATTTTAAGAAATTTAATGGAATTCAAAAGCAGTATTTCCGGGAAAAAATAAAAAATAAACAAATATATATATATATTTATAAAAACAGAACACTCAACAAAACTGTGCGCAGCATCATGTGGGACTACGCTCAGATTCATGCTCAGCCCAGCAGTGTCAAAACAGTAGGTTAAGCACTTTATCCCTCAAACGGTCTGACGTGATAAGAGGGCAGCCTGTTTAGTCCTTTGTTAGCCAGATAAGAGCCTGTGTTAGTCCGCGATGGCTGCTGCGAGATCACTGGTAGATGAGAGATTAGCATATTTTTAGACGAGTGTTTCATGTGAGGAACCTTATTTCTAAATAATGAGGGTGCCCTTTTTTTTCTTTTTTCTTTTTCCCTGTGCCTACAACCCAAAGATCAAACCAGCGGGGAAGAGCTGCAGACAAGCAGACTTACAAAGGTCTGGGTGCAAAGACAAGAGGACACGTGAGCTGGGAAAAAGGGACTTAAAATGTTAAGAAGAAAAAAAAAAGGGGTGATATGCAACATAAAAAAAAGAGGAAACGTAAAGCTAACCATGAAAGCAAAAGGAAAAAGAAAAAGTCTTTCATACAGCGCTGGAAGTAGAAGAACAACATCGTGTTCAGAGATGGAGAGAAACCAACAGTATCTAGTGGAGCCAGAGCCTCCATTGAGAACATCAAGGTCATGTCCGCTGTACGGGGGCGTGCGGGGCTTTGAATGGCCGGAGGAGCAGTGTACAACATCCTATGTAATTACACCATCAGTAGATTACATATGATGGGTTTTAGTTACTGACAACAGGGCAGAAAACAATTTCCCCCCCCGGAGTCATAGTTACAGCAGCGTGGAGGCAATCTGGACCTGGACTCACGACACCCAGTCGTCAGCTCCAAATATCAAGACATTTAGATATTAATGTGGTTAAAATAAATTACTGCATTGAAACTGATTTAAAAAATAATAATAAAAAACATCTGTGAAACAAACGGATTCATCTGTTAAAGGGATGGTTCAACATTTTAGGAAATTGGCCCCTTGCCATAATCCCTATAGTTTTAGGAGTAGGTTCGTTACCTTTAATTGTCGGTGCAAGCTATTTTTAGAACAGTGGAGCAGAGCCGTGAGCTGCTCAGAGTTACGCTACGGAGGCTCATGGGATTTCTTGGTTTCCCTCATCAAACTCATCAAATACACAATCCAACAACTCCAAAACGCTCTGGTGGACAAGTTGTGACCTGCACATTCACCACGCTATGAGATAATAACGAAACGTTAAGAGACGGAGTTGTTTTCGAGGTAAATTCATGCAAACCCGCTGATGCGCATTCCCATTGGGTGCATTTTTTTAGCAAGCAGTCTCTGCATTTGCCTCTAAAACAACTCTGAAACTCCGTTATTATCTCATAGCGTGGTGAATGTGCAGGTCACAACTTGTCCACCAGAGCATTTTGGAGTTGTTGGATTGTGTATTTGATGAGTTTGATAATCCCATTAGCCTCCGTAGCGTAGCTCTGAGCAGCTCGCAGCTCTGCTCCGCCGTTCTAAAAATAGCTTGCACCGACAATTAAAGGTAGTGAACCTACTGCTAAAACTATAGGGATTCTGACAATGGGCTAATTTGCCAAAATGTTGAACTATCCCTTTAAATTTAGAAAAAGTAATTTTAAAGTGCAGTCAGTCCTCATCTGTGTTGCATCTCGTAAAAACCACATGAGTGGAATAAACTGCAGATTAAAGAACTAGGAGCAATGCAGTTAATTTTGCAGGTAAACCATTAGCTAAATCTGTTTGACACCTAACTAATCACATTCCTTTAGATTATTCTTCTCTCTCTCTTTTTTCTCTTCGTTACCTCTTTTCTGGTGTGGTTTCGTTTTCTTTGCTCGCTGGCGCTTCCTGTAGATCTGGGAGGTTGGCAAAGTCATCCTGTTCAGCCAGCCCGATAGCTAGAGACAGAACAACCATCTTCCCCTCACTGGACACACAGACAAACAAGACATCACAAGGCCACACAGGTACAGTATGTAGACAATAGAGGGGCACGCACACACACATACACACACACACACACAAACATAGTCCAACATGCACACAAAACACAGCGACACGCACATCACACATTCAATTCATGTACAAAGAGAGAGTGGGAGAGAGGTGGTAGACTGTTGTGAGGACACTATTTCACTTGAACAAAGGCTCAGTACTTTACATTACAGTTCATCTCACCTGAGTGTTACTGAGTGAACTCACACTTTATTAATCTAACATGTAAGTAACACTCTACTGCATGCATTTATTCTCATTTTGTATACCAGGATTTTTTCTTTCTTTACATTTTCGCTTTTAAAACCCTAGATTTTGTTGGTTTATTGAACGTGCATAACAAACCCTGGAATTGTTGGTTTATATGACACATCTTTATGCACCTGTCTCCCATATTCAACATGTTGCATGTGCACTGGCACCAAAATGCCTTTGATTTTAACATTATCTAACAGTTATTATGTAATACCTATTCAACATTAACATACAGAACATCATGTGAAGATGTTGTTAAAGGAAACTGGTGACTATCTGTAGTGAGTAATTACATATCGTCTGAAAACATAATCTGCCAAAACAAGTAACACACAACCCTCGCAACCATCTGCCAAATGTTTCTCATTTTTATATATTAGAAAATTAGACTCCATTAGCAGTGAGTAGAGAGGAAAGTGTGTTATTGCTGTAAGAAGAAGGTCTGCAGACGTTTTCTCTACCGTTCCCTGTGCTACTAAAAGCCATCCAGACTCTGAATGACTAAAAAGCCTTATTCTCACAGTCTGGGTAATGTGTGGTGTCTATGATTACTTAATGTGCTCTATGCTGTATCATTAGCTGGAGCAGTTTCTACTGTACAAAGAGATGCTTTCTGATGCCAGTGCTACTTGTCGCAAGGTGGGTTGACTCTGTCTTCACTTCTTTAACGAACATGTTGTTGCATGGATCAAAATAAGAGACACATGCACTTCTAATGTCTATTATTTATAGCATAGGATGGATGCTTTTTCTTTTGTCTCACAGTTCATTGTTAAAATATATGAGGTTACATAATGGATCAGTGAGCAGGTTGAGTTCTGACAAGTACAGGGACGTATTCAATTTCATATGAGGGTTTGTTTTAATCCACTGCAGATACGGTAGTCATTAAATGTGTTCAAATAAAACGAGCATCATTAGCAGAGAGGTAGAGAATTACTGTTGCCTCCATGGCTTTATCATCGTTTGTTTCGCAGGAAAAAAAAAGAAAAGAAAAAAAAAGCAAGTGTAGAGAAGCGAAAGCTGAAAAGAGGACGATTGTTTCAGAGAGGAAAATGGAGTGCAATTGAAATGACATGCAGAAAAAAAAGAGAGAGAAGCATAGAAGAAAAAGCAAAAAGGAAATCCATGAAAATTGAGGTGGCCTTAACAAAAACCTGCAACAAAGAAAAATATCACGTTGATTTTCAGCCGTTATTCTCCAGCTAAACATGCCTGAAGTCATTTAAATTACGCCTCACTCAAGTAATGCTGCGCCGGGGATTCATGCGGCCATGCAAACGGTGACCTTAACAAATGAACATTTGCCCACAACTAACCTTGTAATTCACAGTCACAAAAAAACAACCCACGTGCAGGCACATATTGTACAAAACTCTCGCTTCTCATACTTCTCTGCTTCAACCCAGCTCCTTTTCTTTTCTTTTTTTTTTTTTTTTCACACAGCCTCTAACATGGCGTGCCGATCCAAGGACAACCTTTATGCATTTTCTTCACCATGGTAATTTCTTAAAGGGCAGTTCCATCATGTGGCATCGCATAACATCACCTTGACTGTGTTTTTTTTAAAGATATAAAGGCATTAAGCTTTGTTTTTTTGTTTTCTTTTTTATTATTATGTGCATTAGTATCTGTCTTAATGTGGTTTTGCAGGCGTGTTTGAGCAGGTGATGAATGAGAAAAGTCCAAATGTAATCACAGCCAGTGTTCATAAGTTATAATATGAAACTGCAATATGTGAAGGTTTACAGTAAATCCTGCAAAGACGATGACAAATGTGTAATTGTGCACATAAAACGATATCAAAAAAGGTTATAAAGGTTTTCTGAATGTGAGGTATTTTTATGTTTTATCTGATTCTCCTTAACAAGAGGTGTGTTTGTGTTTGCACTGCAGGGGCAAATATCGAAAACAAGAGGAACACATTAGCACTTGAGAGACAGCAGCAACCCACTGGGGAGGTGTAAACAGCCCCAACATGAGGCTCATCGATAAAGTGAATGGATTTTGTATAGACGACCCTAAAAATAAAATAAATAAATAAATAAATAAATAAAAAAAGACACGCGCTGCTCACTCTAACCGTAGGGCAGTGAGATCATTAGCTCCTACACCGGCTCTATTGATCAGAAATATAAGCGTGGGTGGCGGCTCAGTCGCTGCTCTGTGCTGTGACAGGCATGGACACACACACAAACACATACACACACATACATGAAAGGTGAAACTGCTGCATTTGGTTGTTCATACCCCACTGATCGCGAACACATAATATACCCACTCCCCCCCTCTTCTCCCCCCAGGGTCAACAACCGATGTGTTTGGTCCGGTGAGATTCATGAGGACAGCGACAATGGGTGATACCACCTCCGTGTAGATGTGCGCAGCCCTTATTTGAATGATGATTCACATAGGCAGGGAGGTCACTGGCCTGGAGACACTGTTAATGGGAAGACACGCAAAAAAAAAAAAAAAAAAAGTACAGAGGCGCACACACGGCTATGTGTGTGTGTGTGTTTATGTCCGTGGTAAAAAAAAAAAAGGGAGGGGGTGTTTACGTGAGGCTGCTTTGTGGAGCACATCATCTGTAATCTATCATTCAAGTCAAGTGGAGGAGGAGAGCTCTCCACCTCAGACAATCAGCTGAAGCTCTTCAGCGACGGAGGAGGGAAAGAAGCGGGAAACTGTCGGTGTCATTTGCAACTTTAATGATCTTTGTTAATTGTAACTACACTATCAAGAGAGCAATTAGAGAGAGCACAGGGCTTGAGTATTTCCATTTTACGCCACCTCCTATCTCAACTCCACTATGTTCATTTCACAATTTTATTCACTATTTACATTGTTTATTAAATCTTTTACATAGAAAAATATAATTATAGTTTCATAACACATGATGCATTGTTTTAATTTAGCTCCCAAACAGCATATCAAGTGGTTAAATTAGCTCTCTGAGGGTACTGTGGCTTTTATTTTGAGCCCTTAAGTGCGTTTTGCAGGGAATACCTCTGAACATTTACTCACATACTATTTTATGGGCAGGGATTTATCTTTTCATAGTGTTTCTATATTTAAATGGTCAAAATATTTCATCTAACACAATAACAAACTAAAGGTTAACCTCAAAAGTGACATTAGAGCTGAATGAACATCTCTAAAACGCTGTTGGACCAACCCTCAGGGGTAACACTTTACTTGAATAGGTATTCATATGATTGACATAAAACTGTCATAACCATGACATAACAGCTGTCATAAACATCAATGTATACTTATGACAGCTGTCGTTAAGTGTCATTCGGTAAGTTATGTCACTTTTGATGCAAAGTTGACATTATTTGAGATGTCCTTGTTATGAGAACTTGACATAATTTTTTAAAGTTTGGCAATTAGGTCTGCTATGACAGTTTAAATTGTCTTTATGTCAAGTTGTCAGAACAAAAACATCTCAAACAATGTCAACTTTGCATTAAAAGTGACATAACTTACCGAATGACACTTAACGACAGCTGTCATAAGTATTCACTGATGTTTATGACAGCTGTTATGTCAATCTTATGAATACCTATTCAAGTAAAGTGTTACCAAATCAGGTCAGTAGTGAACATTTTGTCTCACATCACACTGTCATGAGCAGCAACATAATATTCAACAGTGTCTGTCAAGAGTAGAAAACCTAAAGACACTCACAGGAACGACTTGACGTCCAGCCCTCTGTGGCGGATCTGCTCCATCATGTGATCCCAGCTGCCGGGATTCGACCTTGAGCGTCCGGCTCCTCCTCCTCCTCCTCCTCTGTAGCGGGAGGCTCCAGCCGGACTCCCCCGGACCCCCCGCGGGCCCCCGCGGTGGCCCCCGCCGCCCGGGCCCGTGTGCAGCTGGCCCAGGCTCTGCGAGGTGACCGGGGGGTCGTTGGGACCCGGAGGGGGCTGGTGGGTGAGGGGCTGTTGGAGGCTCTGCTGCCGGACCAAAGGCCGAGGCCGCGCCACCGCCGAGGACGGGATGTGCTCCAGGGTGGAGGCGGTGGAGAGGGAGGCGTCGCCGAAACTGAGCAGAGACACACGGGAGCACAGAGGAAAAAAAAAAAGAGAGAGAGAGAGAGAGAGATGGATACAACAAGGTAGAGGTTGGAGTTAGAGATACAGGACAGGGCAGGAAGTTTTGAGAGAATTTAGAAAAAGTTCATGGCGATCTCAAAAGAAATATGGAGAGGATAAAAATGGAAAAAGCATATATATAAATACTGCAGAGATTGAAATGTGAGAACATGGTGTCCGTGGTGAATTTCTCAAGGAGAGAGAGACAGAGAGAGAGAGAGAACAAACAATAAAGAAGGTCAGAGAGAAAGAGGAGAACAGAGCTGTCAGAAAGCTGTTAAACATTTGTATGAAACCAACTGTACAGGGGGTTTTGAGCTTATTTACTGTATGCTTGTGGGACAGTGCACGAGTGTGCATCCAAACAGGCCATGCAAAGTGTCAACATTCGATTATACCTCTCCAGACTGGTGTCAAAACAGACCTCTGATAAGTGGAATTAGATTCAATCTGAAGTCAAAGCATCACTATCACTTAAACTGTGGTCTGGTCTCCGGCTGCAGCGCTAAATTGTTTCTGTATGTTACCTCTCCCCCTAATTAGTCCTGACCTACTTCTACCTTTTTTTCCTCCTTGTTGCCTTCTCCCTCCACCACTCCCTCCTGTCTGCTCCTTTCCCCCCCACTCTTCCCTTTTTACCTTTACAGCTTCTGAGCTCAGCTGCTCTTCATCTCCTCCGTCTATTAATCTTTTCTTCGCCCTCAGCCCTCACATCAATCTATCTCCACCACGCCACCTCCAATCACTGTTCTTTAAGTCTGCTCTCTAATTACCGGTCTGCTGCTCTTACAATCATGTAATAATGCTTCACCCCCTTATCCTCCCCTCAATCACTGCCCTGCCTGATGACTGTAAGCTTGTGCTAAACAGCTCTGTCTGGAGCTAATGCTGCGAGGGAGGATTTACTGCCCGGACCTGAGTTGTGTTAGCGGCGCTCTTGAGCATTAACTCGGCTCTAACTCTGCTGGAGAGCACAGAGACAGCCCCCCCCCCCCGCCCCCCCCGAGGAGCAGAGCAATGCTGGATCAAGTAAATACAAGACAGATCTTAAATACATGCACTCATGCACACACTTTTCCTCTCGTATACACACACACACACACACAAACTGCACGCCACTGGAGTCTTTCCTGAGGATAGGCTTTGATGAGACTGTTTACTTACTTGTGCATAATAATTGAACCGACTAAATGTGCATTAATTTACTAAAGTTGTTTGCTGTATTTCTGTGTGATAAGAGTTTTCCGAGTGGGAGACGGTATTTTTGAGCATTTAAGAGTTCCACATAGTCAGTCAAAGTCTCAACAACGTTATAGGTGACGCATAGCTGGAGAACGTCCAAGCTCCAAGTTGAATCATTAGAAGAAAAGATCAGCAAGTGTGTTCAAAAATATCTGGATCTTTGATGGAGAAAGTCAAAGGCAGAAGCAGCCTGTGCTCATATATATATACAAAAAACCCAGCTACAGCATTTAACTATACTGAATCACTCTTTAGGCGCATTTTGATAAGAAATATCCAATCAAGCTTTAAACTTTTATTTGAGCTGCTAAAGGGGAGCAAGGGCGGAAGCCAAGAGCAACACTATTTCAAAATATGACAAAGAGCTCTTCACTTTTAATTTGTTCTTTGTCAAGTTTGGCAGAATTTAAATATTTTGGCAGTTTTTTTTTGTTCCCGCAAGCGACAATGATGTGTTTGATTTGCTCTCATCGCACCCCTCACTTAGTTTTGCCAACTGCCGCTGAGGCTTGTGGGTATTATCCAACTTGGACCTGTCCCTCATATCACACACAGCTCAAATAATAAGTTAGGATATACATTACATAAACCTATGTGGTTATTAAACTGTCCAGGAGGCTCTCCTGAGAACAATGAAGGACATCATTAAAAGAAAACTTCATTAAAAATTGATGATAAATTGAATATTTATAGTGGGGGGGAAAATACGTCCAGACCCAGTGGCTCCTCACACTTGGCACTAAGATGTCAAAGCTATGCTAGTTATTCATCATCAATCACCTATATTACATACAGAAACAGTTAAATCCATTCAATAAACGCAAGATCTTGAAGCATCCATAAATTACATTAATATATATTTAAAGTTCACATAACACCAGAGTAATACAGTGGCATGCAAAAGTTTGTGCACCTCTGGTCAAAATTTCTGTTAATGTGAACTGTTGAGGGTACAGCAAGTGGGAGATGAAATGATCTCCAAAAGGCATAAAGTTAAACATGAAACAATATCAATGTGCTATTTTTGCAGCAGCAGCCTGCAAAACAATGGGAAACCCAAGCGACTTGAGCTCTCAGATAACTTTATTTACTGTACCATTTACATGCTGTGATAGTTTCCAAAAGGGGGGCTACTAGGTAGGCTACTCATGGCTGTAGCTATGAGGTCACCGAGGTCCGGACCTCGGCAAGAATTACACTTGTTGTGTAAGATCATCAAACAACTTTTAATATTAGACAAAGATGACCCAAGTAAATATAAAGTGCAGTTTTTTGTTAGTTAGTTTTTTTTTTTTTTTTTGGGGGGGGGGGGGGGGGCTATCCAAACCTACCTGGTCCTATGTGAAAAATGAATTACCTGATGTTCTCAGCTGTAAACGGCAAGTTAAATGTAATCATAGAAGGCTGAAAACCACAGGACATTTCTGTCCTGAATGGGTCTATAATAATAAGAATAAAAAGTCTAACTGTGCGTTCACACCACGCGGTGACGCCAGTTGACACTTTGGTCGCTCAGTGTCGCCGAGCTCTTGTTGAAAATGAATTGACTTCCAACGTTTTGACGCTTTGGAAGCTTTTGGTGTGAACGCACAGTTAGTCTACTTTATATAATTGTGGGTCATTTTGATGCTATTATGTACAGTACAGCCTATAAAATGACTACTAGCTAGAGGGGTCCAAAGTGAGGCCCCCCCGGACGTCACCAATCTCTAAACCCTGGCTACGGCCCTGACTGTACGTGGTATATATTCATGTTTTTTTTTTTTTTTTTATAAGGCCACTGAATTTTCCTCTACATGATGAATTGTTCCTCTGGTGACACCATCAGACTTGTCATGGACCACGAGGACTAATGGACAGAGGTAAAATGAGATGTATGAAAAAGCATAAAAACGCATTACAAAGAAACTGTTGTCATCTAAACATTGGAGCTCATGAGGCAAAAATATTCAGCCAACTAAATATGAAGGACGAATACAAATAGCCCAGTTACATAGAGGGCTCTACATCGCCCATCATTTCAGGGTCCAACAAATATGTTATCATAACTGACATCATGATGAATCAATACATCTGGCTGGAGTGAAGGTGGCACTCGGCCAGACATCTGGGAGCCGGTCCATGTGCTCATGAATTTCAGTCTGTTCAGTGTCATAAATTTGTCAAAGAATTAACTCATTTGAAAAAGTGAAGGCCTCTCCTATGCTGATTTTTCTCGACGGTTGTGACTTGTTGTGCTTTCAGGTGTTGTAGCTACATGTAGAGCAGCGTTCGTTCATAAGCACGAGCCCTCTGTATGTACGAGCTGTAGCCTATTACCGACTTAGAGGGATATTCGCACATATTTTTCTAGCTTGAAAGTCAATTAAGATGACTATGAACCCTTGAATGATTATGTAATTAAAGAAAATTGAGGAGAGAGAAAAAAAACAAGGAGACAGAGTCAGAGCGAGAAAGAAAAAAATGCAACAGTGAAGAAAGAAAGAGAGGGAGACAGAGAGAGAGAGAGAGGTGGGGGAGAGGTAAATGCCTCAAAATAGAAATCAATTCCAGAGGAGAAATGGAAATTCAGAAATATTTCAGAGAGAACAGGTTGAATAATAACACGAAAAGGAGAAGTGAGAATCAAGTGTCCCCGCTCTCTGTTGAAAGTCTAATAGGTGGTGTTCGTAGTTAGAGAGTTGGTCAAAAGTTGTCTAATGACGACTGAACAACTTCTTGGACCTCCGGCTGCACTCGTTAATGAATCTGTTCAGCTGTGTTTTCTCTGGATTTAATGAATGAACTGTTTGGGTGATAAGAGCACAAAAGACTGTTTGATTATCTGCGCTGTGATTTACATACAGAGATCTTATATTTATTATTCATTCGTCTCTTTCGCTAACTAATGACTTTCTTCTTTAAATTCTCATATATATGTGACGAGTTCCTATTTAGATACAGAAGGTTTATAGAGTTGATCTTGTTCTGACTTTATCATAAATCGAAATATGTGATAATGATCATTGCTATTTCTTGGTACTTTCACAATCTGAAAATCGTAGCAATTATTCAAATGAATCAGTTTTAATGTTGATAATATCTCATTAGGGATACATACTGTGATAAGGAGTCACATGTCTTTTAGGTTAATTAATGCAATGATATTTTCTAACTGCAATATAACATCTATGAAGCATTTGTGGTTATACACAAATCTAAATCTCAATTATTGGTTTTTCTCCAGTCACACAAGGTTTATTATCAGTCACTGTTTACACTATCAATCGATCATATTGAATATCAGCTGGCTGTGTAGTTTAACGAGCTGTTGTACAAACATAATTGCAGAACCAAACCTCCTCCGCACGCTGCAGAGGTTTGGTTAAAATCAAACTGCATTCAGCAGCGGGGCTGCAGGAGAGGGTTTCATTTGCTTCCCTCGCCTGTTAAAACGGCTCACCTGCTGTTTATGCAACAACTCACTCCGAGTTTAAAAAGCTGTTACATCAGATGAATAAACAAGCTATTTCTGAAGATCTTCTGTGAGCATCTGCCTCGTTTGAAATTCTTGAGACTGTCACAGCCTTCAGTAAATTGGCGCCTGCGGAGGAACAGTATGACGGAGTGGATTCACTTTGTCTGAGACTGGTCCTCACATCAGCTGGTGGATATTTGGCAGCTGACATAAAATTGCTGTTTGTTTATGAGTGAGGGAGCTCTGTGTAGTCTCTGTAGACACTTCAAGGGTTTTCTCACAGCTGGTTCCTCCGTCGGTCCGTCTTTACATTGTCTTCACCTGCACATATCAAAAGCAGCTTCATATCCATGTTGGGGTGGGGGGGAGAACATGCAACAGAGTCATTCATGATGCCTTTACAGACTCACACTCTTCCTTGATCTCCACACCATGCTGTTCTTGTGCCCACTGTAGCCCCTCATGCGTGTCCCCCCCCTCCCCGTCACCATGCGCCACTCACTTGCCAAACCGAAGGCCTCCGGCATGCATGTGGCTCTGGACCGTCTGCCAGCGCCCGGCCTTGCTGCCCCCCGTCACCATGCTGCGAACGCTGTCACTGCGACTGGGCCCCGCCCCGCTCCCAGAGCACGCACCACCCCCGCTGTCGCTGGCCCCCGGCGAGGGTCCAGCACCGCCCTGCCCACCCTTATCCACGGCCCCACTGGGAGCGAGGACCGGTGGCGTTGTTGTTGATCGTAGACAAAGAAAACACGGACAGACAGGAAGTGGAAACGACCAAGAGAGGATAGAAAGAAGAGAGGGAGAGAGATAGACAGACGAGAGACGGACGCACAGACGTACAGAGCCGGAGAGCAAAAAAAAAAACAAAGCATCATCAGTAAAGATTGTCACACCGGTTAACAAGACACTTTGTGGACACGGTCCAGCCACAAGTGTCCGGCACACAACAAGAGGTTGGAGGAACAGCTGCTGGTCAGTCAGACACTCAGTGAATCAGACAGTGAAGAGGTCTGAGCTGACATTTAATGTGCAGCGCCGGGTAAATTGGAGAGCACAGCTGTTGGGCTTTTTGGACACAAAGACAAACTGAGATAAACAATAAACAACAGTTGTGCACAAACACTGAAGGCCGACAGATTACTGCACTGACTGCAAATCATTTATGGAGTAAAATATATAATGCTTGCACCCAGGTGATGTTAACACTGGCAAGATACCTGCAGCTATCTACAGGTTGGTTTGCAGTTGCACAGAGTACAACAATCTGTTTTTTGGGGGGGAAATGTCTAAGGTGCGAAATGGGCCAAGAGATGCAGCAGGTCTGCCCCATTTCACTCCACAGAGGGGAGCAGCAATGACCAACCTGCTGGCTCTGAGAATTAGGCATAATAGCTGAGTAATGATGCAAATGCATCATCTTTCAAGACTGCAGATGGAGGTGATGAGGACAGAACACTAATGTCTCCACCTGCAGCTCATGGTGAAAACAATGGCTCTCAAATAGGTTCAAAAATGCTCAAAAATGTTTCTCAAGGCTTATAAATACTTTTTCTGCAGGAAGGAAGACTTCTTAATAAAAAAATAAAAAAAACATTTTCTCCATTATTCCTCATCTTGGCGCCTCGCCTCACGCCGGCTGACCTGGACTTCAGGACGTCACAAGAGACGAGTACAGACAGAATGACGACTTCAGTGCAGGGGACGGTCCACGGAGTGAGGACAAATCACACGACACACAGCTGCACAGCAGGACGACGACGACTTCGACAACATGTAGACATTAAGTGCAGGCTGACGGTAAAATGAATGATTCTGACTGAACAATGAGATATGTTGTCCTGGCTGTCTGGGCTGCTGTTTTGTTCAACACTGCCCGCGCAGTTTCCCATTTATTTCACATTCACTTCACCTTATGTGAAGCGTTTTGAACGGAGATAACCAAACTTGCCTCGTCTCCCCTAAAAAAGCAACATTACTTCGACAATAAGTAGCAAGAAATGGTCGACTCGCTAATCTGCTATCAAATATCTCAAAAATGCCACTATCATCGGCCTATTAAATGCCATTTATTATAAATAATTATGTCAATAACAATCACAACAATCGCTGCTGCTCGCTGATTTTACAATCATTTCAACATCACTGCACAGATACAGAGTAATTTATCTCCCTGTGGTTTTTTGAAAAGAGTCAAGTGAGATGTAATTAGAGAGGATAAGAATAAGCAGGTTCGCTTAATGCCTCGGTGACATGTGAGATGCATAAGTGATGGAATGGAGGATGATATGAAACAGACGTTTTACCATCCAAACACTTAATTGTTGCACTGCACACGGACAGATACAGTGTCACTATTTTTGGAACAGGGCTCAGTTGACTGGACTCAGGAGGGCTATCAGGCAGCGACAAAGCACTTACAGTACTATGAGGGAAAGTGGGAGTAGTGACAACAAATGAGCAGGAAACACAGAAAACACAGAGCGAGAGGTGAGAGGAATAAATACAGTACACATGGAAACGCCACACGCACAAAAGAATAAACAAAAAAAAAAGGAAAGAAGTAAAAACAGTTAAACAGAATAAACAGAAACCACAACATTAAAGGGACAGTTCAAAGCAACATTATGGGGAAAAATGTGCTTATTGGCTTTCTCGTGGAGAGTTGGATGAGCCGACTGTTAAATATGAAGCTACAGCCAAATGCTGTTTCTTATAGCTTAGCGTAAAGACTGGAAACATAAGGAAGCTGTTTCCTTATGTATTCAGACATAACAAAATCTGTATATGAGTCATTAATTAGCAAGTTGAATTGATTTTGACTGAAAAACAATTAAAGTTGGTTTATTTTTTGGCCATAATCCCACGTGTAAAAGAGCTAATTGTCCTTTTTGCACTGTGGTTTCTGCACAAGGTGTTAATCAGTCTGTGAGCCTTACAGGTGGATGGTGTTGTGTTTGGGCAGAGCTCTTTCCAGTTTTTATGCTAAGATAAATGGCTAATTGCTGCTCCATAATAAATGAAACTTACAGGTGTCAGTCCTCTCATCGAATTCTCTGCCAGAAAGCAAATATTCTGTCAAATTAACCCATTCAAAGATCATAAAATAAACAATTAAAACACAACAGTCAACCCTCTGGACTGGGGAACCCCCCCATTGGCTCAGGTTGAGGTCAAGTCTGCCACACTGTCCTGTGAGGCAGACTTGAACACGTGGCAGAGGGATCTGAGGGGCTGGATTGTATAAAAAAAAGGGGGGGAGAGGGGGGGTGCAGGTGCAACAGTGAGATCTGCTCTCTGAGGGTTGTCCGTCTCCATGGTAACATCCCATGGGCTGCAGGTGAGAGGTAAAGAGGGTCTGATGAGTCTAGCAGGGCTGTGGAGAATGGAGCCATCAAACCTTTGCCCTTGTACACCGTTTTACACTGGGACAAATAATGTGAGGATAATAACTGATGAAATTTTTTTTTCTTTTTTCTGGTGTCTTGCTCTGACTTTTGAGTTTTAAACTGCATCATTCAGATACTATCACTAAAGAGGGTTTTTCTAGCATAATTTTGCCTCTCTCTGGACTCCTCTCTCATTAACAGTCATGATTTAAAACCAGATTCAGGTTTTCAAGGGGAAATATCAACTAATTTTCTGTGCCTTTTTAAAAAAAATCAGAAACATAAACAATGTCTTAACTATCTCCAAGCAATTGCTCGGAAAATGGTCGTAATTTCTGTCAATGTTAGGGCAGTCCTGGGAATCAGCAATATTGAGGGATGGTGCTGCACATCTCTATCAGGTGCTGCATGGCCGGCAGTGCATACTAAACACCACCTCGCCGAGGACATGCCTGGATGCAAAAACATGAGGATTACCAGGGATGAGAGGAGACTTCTGGTTAAAAAGACATGCGGCCAGACAGCGTTACAAAATGAGGCCTTCTTCCCCCCTCCGGGCCATCAAATCTGACCTTTTCACTGCTCACAGGGATCTATTGATCAACCGCTGGCTTTGATTCAGAGTACTTTTTGTGTTATATGCCAAGTGCTAATGCACACAATTACAAACTCACTGATTTAGCGTGCAGGAATTCTTTACTTTGCAAAAACAATGTCCCGTTTTATTAGATTTATAGTTTTATTGGCGGGCGGGGGGGTGGGTTTCAAGGTGTACACAGGCCTCTGTTCACTACAGCCCTGCCCTGATAGAGGGGTCCCTTACCAGCCATGACTGAGACTCACTTGGGCGTGAGGCGAGGGTCTCCGTAGGGGGCATAGGGAGACATGTTTAAGAGGAACTCCTTGGGCGGGTAGGAGCTCCACCTCTGTTGCACATTGCTGCTGTCATTGTTATTCCAAAAGTCTCTGTCTAGATCACTGAAACCAGAGAGAGAAAAAGAAAGAAAGAAAGGTGAGACAGGTAAGAGAGCAGCAAACAATCAAAGACAGTTATAAAAAAAAGCAAAGAAAAACATGACGTATGAGAGAAGTGCTGAGAAACAGAAACACCATATAAAGAGAGAAGTTAAAATACAGTCTCATAACTCTAAAGGTCAGGAGGAGAGTGTTAATAAATAGGAGAAATGTGATACTGTCAGTGCCTATAAAGTCCTATTGTAAATCTGTACACAGGTCTTAAAACATGGTCACTAAATACGTCCGCTCACAGAAAATGAATGCAACGTTACATTCATCACATGGTTCTTCAAGATAAAAGCTTAGCTCAAGAAAAACGGTTCAGATAAGTGTTAACAATTTGCATGTCCTGATAGTGTGAAATATTAGTGCTCGATAAAAACAAACCAGAATGGAGAAAATAAAAAGAAGTGACCTGTGGGCTTTATCACGCTGTCAGGGATGAAGAAACAAATAAAACAGTGAGGAGGCAGAAGAGTCAGGTTACTGAAAACACACCGAATACAAACTCAGAGAGTAAAACGATAATAAATGATTGACATAAATAACAAATGGCTCAAGTTTCATTCATATAATGTACATTGTTAAACTTCTGCTTTGCAATACAAGCAGTCTTTTTCTCAACATGTCATTTAACGGTAACTCATATTCATCCATAATCCCACATTTGACAGAATATACAAGTAACTTCCCCACACTGTGTTCTTAAGTGGTTGTAAGATTCAGCCTCTTTGATAGATGAGAAATATAACCCTGTCTCGAGGGCATCATTTCAGCGTGGACGTTTCAGCCCATGTAGGGAAGCTACAAGATTAGCTTTCCAATCAGAAACGGCTGTTAAAATGCGATACTATCACCACATCGCGGATCATTTCCATACACCCTCCATCTACACCCTCCCTGACACCTACTTGATGGCTTTATTTTCCCCTCGACCTCGCACAGAATCTGGAGAGCTGGCAGCCTCCACCCCAGGCTTATTCCTCTTCCCCTGCAAAGAGACAGAGACAGAGAACGACGGGTGGGGTGAGGTGGGTGGGTGGGGGGAGAAAGATCTTAGTGCCGTGTCTTCATCGTTGTTTACAAAAGCAGCTTCTGCCATTGAAGTGCTCATTATAGCGGCTTTAGGACAGCAACAGTTAGCGACACATGTTGTAAAATATGATGAATGAGGGAAGAGCAACAAATTGGTTTGATGCCAGGGCCACAGCCGGCTTCTGAGGATCAAAACGTGACGAGGGACCACTTAACCACAATGAGATGCAAAAACCACTCTCACACTCTCACACGCATGACACATGCAGAGACATGTCTCTACACGCAAACAGGGGGAGAGCACACGCCAACACAATGCAGAATGAGCTTGACATTAGATATAAAACAGGACTTTTGTAAAAAAAAAAAAAAAAAAAAATATCGGAGTTAGGAAAAAGGGAAATCACCTTAAAGGGATAGTTCAACATTTTGGCAAATTGGCCCATTGACATAATCACTATAGTCTTAGGAGTAGGTTTGTTACCTTTAATTGTCGGTGCAAGCTATTTTTAGAACGGCGGAGTCAAGTTGTGACCTGCACAATCACCACGCTATGAGATAATAACGGAACAATATGAGACGGAGTTGTTTTCGAGGTAAATTCATGCAAAACCGCTGATCCACGTTCCCTTCGGGGGCAGTTTTTCGGCAAGCAGTCTCTGCATTTACCTCGAAAACGGGTCCGTCTCGTAACGTTCTGTTATTATCTCATAGCGTGGTGAATGTGCAGATCACAACTTGTCCACCAGAGCGTTTTGGAGTTGGAGAACCAAGAAATCCCATGAGCCTCCGTAGCGTAGCTCTGAGCAGCTCGCGGCTCTGCTCCGCCGATCTAAAAATAGCTTGCACCGACAATTAAAGGTAACGAACCTACTGCTATGACTATAGGGATTATGGCAATGGGCCTATTTGCCAAAATGTTTAACTATCCCTTTAAGGAGCTGCCAAATCTTGGTTTATTCCACCTGCAGAGACTGTATTTATAACTCTGTGTTAAAGAGGTTATGACATTGGCTACACTGCAGCTGATCCTCCCGTCTCTCCTCCTGAAAAAGCCCTGCACGTACAATGGTACAACTTGGAAACTGGCTCTAATGCAAGTAATAGAAACTGTCGATAGTGAAGAAACCAACAAAACACCTGCTTTCCTAACACGGTGAGTAAAAGTATAAAACTTTGAGGGTTATTATTTATTGTAGGAGGTAAGATGTGTCCTTGGGTAAAAACTCTTCTGGAGATAGAAACAATGATGCTCCAGGAAAAAAGTAAAAAATGAGAGTGGAGAAAAAACACTTTTACAAATCAGAAACCCGAATGAATTAAACCCAGTGCTCTTTTATGGAGAAACGTCTTTTGAAAGGTAACAAAATTCTAGATAGGCAGCAAAATGCACATATTTCTATTGTAATATATTAAACAGCTTACTTTACTTACTCTCTGCAATTTTTATCACTTAATGGAAAGTGCTTTCAACCGAGCCGTATACTGTAGTTACAGTTATTGACCCCGGCGTTTTATTGAACTCTATATTTATTGAACTCTTGAGGGTGATAACGCCGAGCTCTTTCCAGCTGAGTCACACAGACTCTCTACTCTTACATAATGTTTTCCCACAATAACCTCACGACAAGGACATGAGGAGCACATGCGCCATAAAACAGACCGTATACCTCTCTTCATTTGTCAAACCTGCTGTGAAACTACATCAGACACACAATGGTTTTTGTGTGTGAAGTTTTATTCATAATCAAGGAATCAATCAATTTTGGACTTGATACCCTTTGGAGATCTCAGCCCAACAACCATCTGTTGCTCCGGATTAATTATCTACCTCGTCAACTTGACTTAGTTTTAATTACAAATGACACATTTAAACAAAATATGTTGTGTTTTGCATATGTCTCTGCTGTATTAGTCATCAGCAGGAAATATTGCACCATAAAAAAAAACAAAAGACAGAGTGAGAGCACTTTGGATAAACTGGTAATTTTATTTATTTATAGCCTGTGAGTTGCTAATAGTTTGAGACCTTTTTCGACATCATAAAGACCTTAGCTGTGGTTAATTAGCATCTTGTCTCACATGTGAATCTGAAGACATCAGCCTCCGCACATAAAAAAAAGCCCTGCACAAAGAGTTTAAAACGTTATGGGTGTCTCCTTCTTTTCACAGTTATGACTTAAACTGTCCGTGCAACATATGAAAGGACGTGCAGGAAGGAGCTTTTTGTGATGAAGATGTGTCCTGTCTAACACACTGCACACACTCCTCAGGCTAACGACGACTAATAAACCCTCGCTAAGACGGCAACAGCAGACGGCGTTGTGATGCTAAATTCCAGCGATGCAATCTGCCATTGAATTTTAATTGTGAAATTAAGTGTCACCGGCAGAAAATCTGTGTTTTTATTGGATCTTTTTTTCTTATGTGGTTTCTGTTCTGCTGTTGGCAACTGATGGTGTGTTAAAGGCACAAATTAACAGACAGCCAATTTTCACAAAACAGTGTAATGTGAGCATCCTATTTCCACTCTTTTCAGGCAGTTGCAGAGGTTAAGCCCCCTGCAAACAGGGACAACTAGAAGACCTCTGGTGTGAAGTCATGTGTAGTCACTTCTTCTGCAGGATGTGACAGTCACATTCAAACCTCAGGTGTCCTGTTCACCTGCAGTTCTTCGGACTGGAGGAGAGTGCAGACATCCACACACGTACACATGCACAGTGTGAGGGCATACACGTTTTAAAAGCCTCCAGCTGGGCCAGCGGGTTCAGGTTCAGGCTGAGGGGTCATCACGCTGGAAGTGGCAGCGCTAACCTCAGAGCCGCTCTGCAGCCACGTAGGAGAAAACAGAAAGTCTAAAAAATGAGGACAGTCTGACATCACGATTTGCTGAGCTGACTGAAAATGTGTTCCTCCAATTATTTATGAAAGTGAGCGGAGTCACTGAAGAGCGCTTGTCACAGATTCGCTAATAAAAAAAACATGACTGTATGACTGTATTGGAAGTTTTACAAAAGGAAACAGCAGTAGAAACCTAATCATGACATTATGACACCTTAAAGGGAGAGGAGTGGAGACAACACTCTGGGTTAGAGTTGTTAAAGTTAAAGTTATTTTTAAAACTCTTGAAGGGGACAGTGGAAGGTTTTTGGTACAAACTTGTCTAAAGGCTCTGTGTGCCTAAAGTATAGACAGTTTTTTAATGCATCTTATAAATATTGAAGAGCTGTCTGGAAACCAGAGAACAGATGGTTTCAGGTGGAGACCAACAAGACTATATGAGTTTATAGTTTCCTCACGCCTAAACGGACAGAACAGGTCACTTGTCTAAACACCAAACGACCCACGTGACTGCTCCAGAAATGACTTGTACATGTTTTCTGATCTACCACCTTTGTGTTTAAAGTTTAGTGGACTGAAAACTTAGAAAAGTCACACGTGCTCACAAAAGTTACGAAACACCTTTGGTAAGAGGTTAGCACTTGGGCCCTGTTTTAATAACCACTTCCACTCGATTATGGCCTTAGCACTCATTTTTTTGCGCGTTCCCGTGTAAAGGTAGGGTGTCCCAATTATTTTAAGAGCAGAGCAGAAGTAGAGGAATACAGACCCGCCTAATTACATGTGATGAGGTGTGAGAGGAGTAGGGGGACACTTTTACACATGTTGTATGAATGTGAAAAGACACAAAAACCTATGGGAAAATATAATATTATTCATTAACAAAGTATTTAGGATAGATTTATCTCAGAGCCATGTCCTATGTATTTTGGGTATAATAACAGAGGGAGTAGAGTTATTATCACTCCAGCAAACTCCATGGTGTAGATTGGCCCTTATTACTGGGTGTAGGATTGCTATACAGTAAGACACTGGAAAACAAAATATATTATACAATTTAATGAATGGCTGCAAGAAATGAATAAAATAACCAGTTACGAACAACTGATTTTCAGACTGAACTGTCCCTACATGAGGCTTGTACGAGATGGATGATTAGAGGGCCAGTGGGGATACATTTTTATGTGGATGGGAGCTGAGTCTTGACTGTGACAAAAGTACTGTATGATATGTGTACATATGTAATTATTTGTTTGTCTGGGTTAGTTTACTTTATGTAAGTACAGTATTTCTTGGTGAATAAAGTTTGTTTTTCATGGGTGTTTTTTTTCATGTTGTTAAGTTCCTGACATTGTTCACATTCATGTATGTTGGTCTTTTTGATGTACTGTTTAAAAGAAGAAGTGCTTTTCAACTCTTTAAACCAACCAAGGCCAGGTGCAGACTTCGAACATACATTGTGCAAGATGAAAAGCGGCGAAGGCGTCTTCTGTTTTCTGCATTTCTTCTTTGTTGGTTCATCAAACGAGGAAAGACCATTACAGCCCACGCTACAGGTGAAACAACCGCTCGAGTCGGCATTTTAAAACCTGATTGAAAACCCACTACAGTTTGTGGCTCCTATATCCTCGCTACATGTGACATAGGTGAACACATCGGCTACTCTAAGTGGTGTCCCATTTCGTAGGGGTAGTTCTCCTTCTAACACTTTTCACTCCATCATCAGGTGGTATCTTCCCTTTGGAGGCTTAAGGAAATGAACCTGGGCCTTGGTCTTTGTCTTTGAACTATGGCTGCTTGATATTGTGAATATTGTAACAGATATTGTTGTTGTTACATAAGTTGCAATGTTGGATTGGCCATGTTGTGATTGTTATTATACTGTGATTTATTGTGCAGCCGTGCTTGCAGCAAACTACAGTTTCTCTTTCTATGACTGTTTGTTGTTTTGTCTTTAAAAATACATGCTTAGAAAGGCAGGGTAGATATTTCTCCACTAATGCTTGTTTATGTTTATTTCTACATGATATCAGACTTTGAAGTTCCCTCTTTCTGGTTGAGAGATTTGTAGTTCATTTTTTGTATTCTCTGATGAGTGGAGCACTTGTGCTCAATAAATGATTTTAAGCAGCCAGGAGGCTTTCAGACACAGCACAGTGCTGAATGTTTATCTGAATACAGCCTTCAGAGTCCTGCAGACAGGTGGCCTCTTTATGTATCCTACTGCATCTATCTCTAATGCATCCACAATGCACTCTATTATTTATCCTGTCACATCTCATATGTCCAGCTCGATGCAAACATTTTCAATAAAAAAAAAAGCTCCGGGGCTGCGGTCTGATCTGTGCCCACGTCCAGCCACTACACTGTAAACATACACACATACACTGTCCAGGGCATTCGCTCCAGACAGAATAATATTAGACTCAGAGCTTCAGAGAAGGATAGGTTTCTAGCAGTCAAGAATATGCTATCAAGTGCACCTCATCTATCATTTAACAGAATCATAAAATCTTCAGGAGGCTGGAGAGGTGAGGGTGGAGAAGGTACAATGTTGAGAGAGTGTGGGAGGATGTGAGAAACAAAACGAAAGAGTGAGAGGACAGGGAGAAACAGGAACAACCGAGTCCGACGACTGAGCGGAGGACGAGGAACCAGCTGAGAAACAGCACGGAGAGAGATAATGAAGCTGAATATCCAGAATAATGACGGTGCCATGGCTGCACGGAGCGAGTTAAAGATGCCTCGTGAGATGTTGCAGCAGCTGTGAAAAGGGACAGAACCTATTTTTTTCTCCCCTGTTGACATCTTTGAGGCTCGCTGCTTCCTTAAATCCTGCTGTCGCCATGTTTATCACACACCTGGATGTTCAGCAGCACCTTCTCCTCCTCATGTCTGTTGATATTCCTCTGAGGTTGTTTCCGCCTCTTCCTCTTGGTCCCTCCCTCTCTCCTCCCCCCTAACCCACTCCCATAAAACAGCCAATGGCAGGAGACCAGTTGCAGGCAGTTTCATCTCTCCTGGAGCAAATGCTTTCCCATTAATCTTTTTTTTCCCTTTATGATCAGAAATGTGTCATTCATATTTATGTGATTCATCAGAAGAGTACGTGACTTATCTCTTGATTTTAAACACACAAAATCTAACTTCTGATTCAAATGAGTTGAATGAGATTCATTTGACTTTGGCAAATTCACATTTTGTACAAAATGTATTTGCTACCTGGATTACGGCCCTTGGACATATTTAGGCAGCAGAGACACTGCGGTGAAGGTTGGGGAAAGACCACGGGTTCGGTTAAATGTTAATAAGTCAGACTGTCTCATGCTGCGAGCCAGTGTTGACTTTTTCTTTATTTTTTACGCAAGATACCAGACTCTCTCTATAACCTTAACAACGTGCTGTGAGTGCCTCAGTACAACAGTGCCCTGAACAAAAGGAGAAGAGAGAGAGACTGCAGGAAAAAACTAATGAAATGTGTTTGTGATCTCCAAAATACAATAATTACCACCGTTTCACGTCGTCATTATTGTTATCTCGCTGTTATATTAGAAGATGTAATCTCGTCACTGTTGAGCTTCTGCTGTTGCAAACTGGTTGCTACAGTATCTGCTGCTGTGTCTCCCTGCATCGTGTCTTCTAGACAAATATATTGTATTGTGTACATTTTAGGTGCTCATTTTGTTATTGAATAATATCCGTTTCAAATCTTTGTGTTTCAGACTTTAATTGGACAAATCCAACAATAAGGAAACGCCACCTGCAGCTAAAGTGATGGATGTTTTTCACTACTTTCTGACATTTCACAGCCAAAACAGTTCATAGGGTAAATAATCAGCTGACCAATGGACTATGAAAATAATCATTACTCTGACCTTTTCATCACACATATATATATTTACCTGTTGGTCTTTATTTATTTAACCTTTAGGAGGTGTTACACTAAAAAAAGAAAACAAAAACAAGCACTAGAATGAAATGTGAGATTAAAAAAAGAAGAGACAAGGACTATGAAGGGTAAACTACAGTCGCAGCAGAGGTGAGAAAAGAGAGGGATGATCCTGGAAACAGAAATCAGTGACATTCTGGCAAGGACACAGAGATAAAGTGGCAAAGAGACAAACATGCTCCAGTGTTTGGTACAAAAGGAAAAAGGAGGGTGACACAAAAGCAAAGACAGACACAGATAACTTTGAGGGTAAACAAAGATAAGCCACTGGTTTGTTTGTTTTTTTTAGGTCCAATGCTGTTGTTTTTTTTCTCTTTTGAAAGAATTTTTAATTTTAAACAGCTCTTAATAGTTATATTTGCAAATCCACCCTTGAAAATTTTGCCATTTAGCTTTGCTGTTCCTCTGAACAGACGAGTTAACTCTGTGTTTCATCAGCTGCTATGCTGCAGTCACTCCTCAAACGGACAGAACGACAGACGGGGATGAGAGAGCGGGACAAAGAGGAGGCAGGGTAGGATGAAGGAAAGCAGGACAGAGTGTAGGAAATGCCAGCAGATAAGAATATATAGGAGGAATTACAGTGGCTCCCACGGCAGCCAATAGCTCTGAGTGATGCTCATTAGCATATGAATCATTAGCGCTGGAGGCAAGAAGCCATGATGCACAAAGCTCAGAGCACACAAAGCCGTGTTTACAGAGCACACTCAGGTTTTCTGATCATGTTTACTGTCATGGCCAAACATACGGCCTCTCTGTGGCTCCGGTGCCAGAGAGCACAAACAGCGAAAAAAAAACATTTTTCAACACATAGCAGGAAATCACAGTATATACACATTCAGTTCAAGGTCACAGAGTGTCATGGAAAAAAACCAGACTGGATGTTCACTGGACGATTTATCCTCAATGCCATGGTGTTGTTCAGAGACATGTAGGAGTGAGGAGTTTTCAGTTTGTGTAATGTTGAACAGGAATTTGTCACTGAGCGTTTGAGTATCAACAAACTTTTTGAAATGAAGAAATCTGACAATGAATGTTTGGCCACATTTTCTGATCTTCTTTCATTGCATTTCTGATTTTTGATTTCAATTTAGACATTTAATACCGAAGTGTAAGGCTTGGTAATCCAACCGAAAACAGATCAAAACCACCTCGTCCAACAAAAAAATGAGTCTGTGTTCACTCAAAATAAAGCCGGTGATGACATTGAGAATAAAAATAAGGAAAAGGATTTGTTTATTAATCCCCGAAGGGAGATTCATCTGCCTGTTATGGATCAGTTTTACTACCTCTGAAATGGAAATTTGGGAAACGCTGCAGTTTTATTTTTGAAATCTCGGTTGTTTTGTGTAGTCAGGATGCACAGAAACAGATTGTTTTTAGAAACAATGACGCAGACACCCCACCCTCCTCTTGGGTGGGTCAGTCACGACTATCAGACAGTGGTGGATTCGAAATGGATAACAGCCAATTTGCTTAATCACTTGGAACACAATCACTTTGCTGAATGTGACGAGCGCATGGCTGAGAAAATAAGAGAGCGATCGACAAGTGCCAAAGAAATACTTCATAAATTGTTATTGAGAAAAAAGTTTGAAATGATCATGATGCTAATAAGAGTTGAAGATTCTTTTGTTTTGCATGAAAAGGGCATTTTTTGTTCGGGAATACGACTTTTATTTAATTAATTGTTTGATTATTGGGTCTAAACAGAAAAGTGCAACTTTGGTTTTACACTGTTCATCAGGCAAATCCAGATATTTAAAGATGACTGTTATAAATCAGAGCTACAATGAAACAATGGAGGAAACATGGCAGAAACTGAGCTCTTATCTTTTGTTTTAACTCGATTTACGAATCACAACTGGACAGTAAGTGATGTAAATTTAATGAGCGTTATTAAAAGCTAATTCTGCCTTTGTCAGAAGCAGAATTCAGCCAACAAAAGGAGAACGGGAGAACAAAACGTTACACGATCAGCTGCAGCGATATAACATCTAAAAGAATTATATGATCATCTGCATCTCCTGCTGTTACCGTTGGTCAGTTTTCTTTTTTTTCTCCTTATATCTGTTTGAATGTTTGCAACACAAATTTGTTTCAGTATTGAAGTTCACAAAGGACGTCGGCTGAGTTGAAATGACTTTGGGAAGGTGTGGAGAAAATAAGCACAGTAACTTACCAGTTTACGTTGGCACCAGGTGCAGACGCCACACAGAGCCACCAGCCAAATGGCACACACTACGAACGCAACAGACACCAGGAACACACTGAGAGACACTGAGCCTGAGGGAGAGAGACAAAGGCAGAAAAGAGAGAGAAAGAGAGAGATGTAACACAACATAATGTAACACTTTCCATCCTGAGGTTTAAAGTCGAGTTCGCTGTTGAAACTGTACAACGTGCGACAAAAACCCCCCCACAATTTTCGGGGTGAGCGGGGACGTGAAGGTATAATCAGGAGCGATGCTTTGCAACGTGCCTTCCTTCCTTCTTCCCTCCCTTTCTCCATTCATCTATGTCATCTGGCATCTGTCATCAGTGAGACACAGAGAGAAATGAAACAAGAGTGAGGGGGGAACGACACAAAGGCTCAGAGATTGCTTCATGCTCATGCTCGCTGCATGTATCAATAGGAGATCCGCCCATGTCAGGAAGAGATAATATCATGGGGCCAGAAGCCACGCAATTACCAGCTTCCGTTTTCCCTCTTCTATCTCGTAAATCCTTCAGCAACTTTGTTCCCATCTTGACAGATGAAAACTTCCTCCACTGCCTTCTATTCCTCATCTCTATTTCTTTCAATTACTGCCTCTCAACAATGCTGTTCATTCAGTTATCTGCCACCTTGTCTGCCAAGTGATTCAAAATGCAGTGGCACGCCGGCAAAACAATGTCGACAAACAACGAGCTCAGAGCTGCCTCATCCTTTTTTCTTTGCAGCGCATGCAGTCCATTTTTTAAGGAGTTTCCGCCTCCGCCTGAAATTTTAATCTGACGGCAGGTTCTCTCTGTTATCCACCCATCGCTCTTCTGATCCCCACCTGTGCACCTTCAACATTTATAAATGTGTTGAGGGTCGATAAACAGACGATGTGGATTAGCTAAAACCACTTAATTAATCTTTTTCCTCATCATTTTGTATAATGCACAATCCAAGTTTCCTGGTAACACTGCTTTTCTTCATGCAAAGAGGAAGTAATTTGTGTTGTGGTAGTTATTTGCCTCCTTATCCAAACATTTCTAACATATCATCATCTCATCAGCATCGCCTGCTGTCACACAAAGCTAAATTGGTTGTTCTCTCCTCACTTTCCAACATCATCTCTTACATATATTTCATTGTTGATGTTCACTGTTGCCGTATTGTTTTATTGTTGTTTTATTATTGTTTCTTTCAATGGTACTTTTATTATTGACAAAGCATGTATAAGACAATCACTGCACAGGAAGATCATTTTTGATTTTTTGTCGGTTTTATTATTGTTTTATTGTTTGTTTCATTGTTTTATTGTAAGGTGACCTTGAGAGTCCTGAAAGGCGCCTATAAATAAAATGCATCATTGTTATTATTATGATATAAAATGTTCAAGAATACTTAACATGGACAATCTTTGCTCACATTTGAAAAATATGCAGCTTGAGGTGTTTTTAATTTCTAGAAAAAAAACACAACCTTATATTATATACAGTATATACTGTACATTATATTTCTCCCAGGGGCTCCTCTAATTAACATTTATGCAGTGGTTTGTGTCCTTGAGTTGAATTAATCCTGGGTTAAATTCTTTTACCCAACCAGCCTCGCCAAAATTAGTGCAAGTCTTTTCGACTGGTTGATAATGTATCAGATTTTAAATAGTGAAATATTAGACATGGCAGAATATGCTGGAAAATCAAGCTCACAAGGTTAAATTTCCTCCCTCTTCCTCTTGTCTATCAGTTCACAGCAGCGGGTGTGTTCTTGTGGTAACGTCACTTTCCAAAGCCTTTAAACACTGAACTGATCAGGGGTCTCAGACTTAGACCAACACATACAGAAACAAAGAAAGCCCGCTCCGTAGCAGCTACAGAAGCTGAACTACTTTTCCATCTGGAGGACACACAACCAGCTGGAGAGAAGAATGACTCCTCAGACCCTTAACAACTGCTGGGCCTCCGTCTGTGGACACACAGGTCTGACTGACGATGTGTTAACAGCTGTGGGACTTAATGACTTCAGTCATTAACACAGGAAAAGTGAATTTTAACACTTAGAACAGCCTAAAACAGGTAACCTATGTAATATCCAAGTGCTGATGCTTCATTCATAAAAAAAAAACATAAGGAAGTCAAAATAAGGAGACAATTAGTGTAAAATAACATGACACCATTAGTTAGTTTTACGCTTACAGTATATGCGTGTAAACAGATTTGCAAGTGTCATTTCAAAGGCCCGCATTGTAACAATAAAAACAGATGTCAAATATAACCTTAAGATAAAGCCTGGTAAACATCTGTACTGACAGGTTGTCAGTTGATTCAAGTAAATATGGCAGCTCTGATGAAGGCCTGTGAGCCGGAACATGTTGGTGTTTTTAATCTTCATTATGAACTAGCTGTTCAATAAAGGCTTTTAAAATATTTTGTCCCAGAGAAGAGTTCCCTTGATCATGTTTTGTTCTAAATATGGCAGGTAATTAATCCTATATAATACCAATACTACTAGTAATTCATCTCATGTGTTGGTTGTTGGATACACCTGCATTCAGCTCCATCAGATTGTCCGGACCACATGCAGAGACGTCCCGGCTCATACTGTGATCACACAGAATCAGAGACTTCATTCCCTCTCCTCCTGATATCTCAAGCTACCTTGCAAAAAAGCCATAGACAACTTCTTCCACATCAAAGGGAAAATGTGTGAGTAGAATTTAAATAATGCTATCAATGAATAATTGGAGTAAATGAGACGATCAGATCTCATAATCCAGCTATTGCATCTTAATACCAGGTAGAAATAAGATCCTAGTTATAAAAGTGAGTTTAACCACCGCACACACAACCGACCGCCGACTTCTTCACGCAGGCTTCAGCACCATGGAGAGCGTCCGTTCCCACCGGTCCTCCAACCAGCAGATTAAAGTGAGATCTGTGCACTGGGAGAACAGACCGGGCCGAGCTGGAACAAACAGAGCTCAGCAGCAGTGTGTTTATTGTCTTGTTTCATCATTCGGCTTCTGAGGTAAACATGAACAATACACACATGAAGGACAGCAACTGCAGAAATGTCTCGTTCCCGACTCTGAATCACCCAGGAAATGTCCTCCCTGAACATCAACATAAAGACGACGGCACGCAGGTTTTTCAGGAGCGAATCTCTCGCCACAGAGAGACAGAGAAAGCCAACAACCTGACACAGAATATCATCCTGCTGGGTCTCGTTCTTCCAGAGTATGATTACAGATGAGGATTGAACGCTGCTTTGTGGTTTCGGCTTCTCACTTTACGATGATGGCTGGATGCAACACTTGTATTACCTCAGCTAACAGTGTCCCTCCAGTGATCTGTTCTTGATTTATTCACATGAGGACGAGGTCTTTGCCAAGAAGATGAGCTCATACTCTCCAAAAATCTACCACCCACTGCAGCTCATAACTCTCCTAAAATGACCTCCTGGCCACGTGTTGCTGTAACTGGCCACATTAAAATTAGATTGTTCAGAAGCTTCTTCTTTTTTCTTCTAAGGACTCAGCTGGGAACAATGATCAGTAATATATCATTTTGAAACCACAATAATAGAAGCTGTACTCTAAAGGGTTATAACGTGCACTATAATTAAAAAAAATGTTAAACAGGAAGTGACTGAAGAAATAATGAAGGAATAATGAAAACTGTTAAACTGTGGTTAGAAAGGCCAGTGCTATTAGTTGCTTTTTCATGTTGCCTGTCTAAAATTGACTAAATATCATATTAGATAAGGTTTGAATATGAACATGCAACATGCAAGCTGAAAAATGAGGAACAGTGAAACAATGAAACCGTTCCTTTTTAAGGGAAACAACTGTTGGAAGCGGTTCAACCACCTGGAAGAAAACCTCATATTGTTGAAGTGAGTGAACTAGCGTCTGGAGGAGTCCTCATTACAGACGTCTCCCTTCTGCCTGAGACGATACCTGTTTGATAAATATACTGCAGACTTGATCAATAAAAGTTCAAGATACCAAATATATGAAACTACATGTAAGGAGGGCAGCTGGTCGGCTTTTTTTCCCCCTCTAATAAACCCTCATGAATTTCATCGTAGATTTATCTCATATCCACTGATTCTGATACTTGACTCCAATACTGATGCATCACTTTTATAATTGGTTGTTTTCGTTCGCTTTTTTTTCCAGACATTTCATCTGTATTTTGACTTCTTCATGGGTGGATCTCTGTAGATGATTGATTTTTATCCACAGCAATTTTAAAATGTTTTGTCTGCATTATGAAACAAACTCCACCTGCAGATAAAGACGATGTGCTACATGCTTAAAAGTTCTGGGGGGAAAAAAATACAGTGCCTGCTATGATACAGGGATGTAAAGTAAAGTCAGGTCATGGAAGGTTCAATACATGTGGATTACCTCCAGATGCAGCACATTACTGAGCTGTGTTTGGTATCACACTGGGCACCTCCCATGGCTCCAAGTGTAAACAAGGGACTCTTGCAGTATTGCTGCTATCACTCAAACACACTCTCTCTTTCTCAGTGTTATTCTCCCTATGTATTATAGACTGTCTAGTGTCTGCATATATGCCCTGTAATTATTTAGTTAATCACCAAATGTAATGCAAAGACAGATCCATAGGTAATTGCAAACAGAAGTGAGGTATCATTCTGAATATTCCCCTATTAATTGTTATTCTTGTCTCCCTCATCTTCCCACTTGCACCATCTCTGTTAGCACGCATGTGGTAATTATAAAATATATAACCCAGATCTAATGATTAGAACTGTTCGACTGAGAAATAGCCTCATGTCAGTTCATTATTTTTTATTTTTACAGAATATGATTGATAAAGAAAAGATTAAAGAAAAAAAAAACATAGAGCCAAACTCAGAAATGAGGAGAGAAAAATGATCTGGTGGAGCTGGAAAGGAGCTGTTTTTTTTTCCTGTCTGAGCTGTACACCAGTAATGATACCGGGTCCTATACTGAGTACAAGTCAATGTGTAAGGATTTGCTGGCATTTTCAATTCGAGACTGTTATCTATCTTTGTGACATGTGACACATTAGGCTCCAGTAACACATTAATCAACATTCACTGTTTAATTCAGCACAGTTTTGGCGATGTTGTGGGAATGTGCCTTGAGCGAGCTCCTGTTCACCCAGAATATGAATCAGTTACCACATTTTATTCATACAAAATATATTTATTCAGTATATATAAGCCTATTTACTTTAACGAGACACCTGCGACTGGAAGTGCCACTCTCTCACTGAGTATATTCATCACCCTCTGTTTGTCAACTTACTCACTGCTGAATGGTCTTGAAATTGCTGTTTTTTGTTGATGGCCATTTGTTATAAAAGGACTAACGATGATGAATCGGAAAACATGTACCTACAAGGTTAACCTCAAAATAAAATCTACCTCACGATGAAAAACTTTCTATGAGATTCTTTTTTATAATTTAACAAAGAAAATCACTTATAACTCAAATGCAAATCACTCTAAACGAGTTTCACCTGCCTTAATTACTGTCACAAAGCACCTCTGTGACTAACTAGCATACCACAACACTATTAACCCAGATTTCCTATGCTAATATCAAATCAGATGACTTAGATCATGTAAAATGAAGGACAGGATGAAGAATAATCACCTGACTCTGCAGCTCTACAGAGGGTTTTGGTTTATTTTTAGATTATTGTTTTTTTTATTTACAGTCAAGGTTTCTACAGTATGTTCATATGTTTGCTTCTGTCTTACTATTCTCTTCAACTTTGCCTCCACCAACAGCAGAAAAAAAAGCTAAAATTAACTGTAACTGTATGTTACCACCCACACATCAAATGGCAGATAAACTAAGCCAATCTAGCTTGTGCTGAAAGTCAGAAGACGGAGAGACAGATATAGGATCTCACACTCCTGGGTTTATTCATTTAAAAGCTGCCTGATCCAATCATTTTAGCGAGTGCACTGTTCATATCACTGAAATATTCTGAACGTAAGACAAAGTTGTAATAAAGTGTAATTATCCCTCAAAGACGAAGCTCTCGCCTTCTCTCTCTAGCTTTTCTATCCAACACTCCCCCTCACAGTTCTTCCTAATTCACTCCGTTCTCTCTTCTCTTGTCAAATTTACCCCTTACTCTCTCTGCGTCTCCTCTCTTCCACCTGCCGTGCTTATCTGTTTGTGCTCTGTTCACTCAGCCCCTGGTGTTGGCACCTGGCACGACACAGAGAATAAGCGCTATTAGTCACTGGAGACCTCCGGAGGAGCAGCTCTTGTTGTAGGTCGGCGCAACATGGAGAGGGCCGCCACCGCGGGGAGGCGACCCTTGACTGGCACAATAGACGCACTGCCAGAAGAAGTGGCGACCAGTGGGAGGAATATAGGCATTCAATTATGAGGGAAACAGAGGAGGAATCAAAGAGGAAAAGTGTGTCTGTTTAAAAGACAACGACTGTATCAAAGCTCAGCCTCACTTCAGGCGTCTCCGTTATCTGGACTGCTTTTTCAACGGACTACAGGTGTGTGGATTTCACAAGAACCGACACGTCAATACCAAACGACATTTTTTCTACATCAATGAAAGCACCATAGTTGATGTAAAGGACAGTATAATAACCTCACAAGTGTTATAGAGGGAAGTGCTAACACAATAAACCGTAACAACAGGTGCAGGAACAGGCCACTACGACTGATAAGTGGAGATATTCTGCAATTTAAAACGGGATCATCAGGGACAAGTTGTGGACAAACAAAAGCCGACATGCAAACAGCGCCCTGAGGTGTTTGAAATTAAATGAGGAAGCAGAAAAGCAGGGAAGCAGCGCAAAGAGAGGCCCCCACAGATGTATGCATAAGATTCAGGATGAGTGGTTTTTAGTTGTTATAACTTTACACATCCTCAAACTGTTCAAATGCTGTAATGTTGCCACTGTTGTTTGAGAGCTGTGACATCAGTTGCAACTCCTCACAGTGTTCACAAAGGCTAACGTTATCTTGATTAGGCTAATGTAGCGGCAGCTTATAATGTGAACCGGATTCGACATCATTACTCGGCTGTTATCAAAAAATAATGCTGATTACTTAAATGAATGTTTTCACACCATGGCTCCGTCGCCTTGTTAGTCGATTTAAACCACTGCTTGCACAATGACTACATGGTGGTGTGGTGCTTCAGCTTCTGTCAATTACGCTCTTTTTTTGTTGCTGTTGTGGTATTTTGTTAATGTAATATTGAGAAATCCTGGGATTTTATCATTAGTATTGGTACCAAGTGTCTGGGATCACGACAGCACTAGATTGAGACACTAAAGGAAAAAGGTTACAGTTCAGTGACTCTGAAGATTGCATTATTTACTCCTCATGACTCAGTTTCAACGGCAGGAGTGAAGAAGCAGGAGGAAGCTGTGAGAAGTCTGGCAGGTAGTGGAGACAGCCGGCTCAATCTTGAATTCCCAGCAGGTGTGAGTTTGTCTCACATGAAACCACCTGACTGTTGGCAGAGTTCAGTTTTGTGGAGCCCTTCTGTCATAAGTACATGGTTAAGTAGTCAGTACACATTTATTTGTTTGATTTAACCATGAAATATATTGTCATCTGTGAAATTAGTTTTACTATTATTATTGTCAGTGTATTTATTTCTGAGGGGAATAAATGGACTCCTTTATTTGACTACCACCTGCTGCAGATGCGTTTTGTCACACAGATCTGTTCCTTTAGTTCTACTGCCACTTAACTCACCCAGCAAGTTGTTGTCCATAAATACTGGTTGACTGAGGGGTGGGGTGTCAGTCTTTCCAATGCTTTGACCTACGTAAAGTAAAGCCTGAAGCATGACATTTTTTACAGGTGTCAGAGAAACAAACAAGAAAAAATCACTACTCAGCCAAACAACCTCTGTCAATCAGTGAAGTTGTTGTTTACATACAGTACAGGTCTGTCCAGACCGAGCATCAACCTCCAAGGCTGAACAATGAAGTACCAGAAACTGAACTAGATTTATATACGTACTGTAGGTACTGGAGATTTAATAAAAAAAAGATAATAAGTAGGGGTGCCTTCATTATGGTTGTGGTCCTTTTATCAGATTACGTTGATTCTTACTGGTCGTCCCAGGGGACAACAAAGCCGAGCAGGCCGAACAAATCCTAAACCAGGTGCTATAACAAAACACAAAAAAATGATCTGTATCAGCTGTGAATTGGCCAGTCTGACTCAAAGACTACTGATATTGGGGTAAAAATAAAAAACACCAGTGGACATCATTGGTTTGTCTGATTTCATGCGAAACAGTGTTGTTACCGGTGAAGTAACTCTCAAGTTGTGACCAAAGTGGATTTGTCACCAATGTAATCACTCCATCCTCAAGGCCAAATGTAGAGCTTACCAGAACACTTTAGTTTGTTGATGGGGGGGGGGGGAGAGATTACTGATTAATGAAAAACATACTTTTGAATGAAATAATCGATTTTCCACACAGTATAAGATTATACACAGATATTATCACACTCCTGTGAGATTACATAGAATGAAATTGTTGTATGACAATAAGTGTTGGAAATGTAAAACAGGACTGGGAACTTTTTTGCACTGTATATGGGAGTGTACATTAGTGGCTCCATTCTGGGTAGAAGTTGTGGACTTCCTGAGTGAATGGTGTGGTTCAGCAGTCCCCTTGACTCCTGTTATGTGTCTTCTAGGGGACAGGTCTCAGTTACCAAATATATCTAAAGGAACATTTTCTGTTATCATGGTGGGCCTGATTACAGCCTCCAGAGTGACTCTAAGACATTGGAAGACGGCTGTGTCTCCTACTCTGCGGGAGTGGTTGGGTGCAATGGCGGAGACAGCATCCTATGAAGCTATGCTTTGTAGGTTGAAAGGCAAAGAGGAAGACGGGATGAGCTCTTGGGAACTTTTTTGGAGTTACACAAAGCAGACCAAAGACTAAATGCAACACCTTGTATCATTTATTTGATGGACTCAGTTTCTTCTCATGTGGATTCCTTGTGTGTCATATTTGTTTGGATTTCATAATCTCTCCTTTTTGTATGTGAGAGGATGTCAGCACCAAAACACACAAAAGAAAACATGTGTATCTTGAACCTGTACTTATTTGTATGTTTCTTAAAAGTTCAATACAAATTTAAATGACAAAAAAATAAATAATCGATTTTCGTGAATAGATAACAGGATAAGTTATACAATGTCCCTTTAAATGTGTTATTGAGATCATGGGCCCTAGTTTGCTGGCGCAGCGCAGGTGGCGCAAGGTAGCGCAGCCAGTCTAATGCAAGTTTCGACCAGCGCAGCCTAGCGCAAAGTCAGATTGGAAGATTGGCAGATCGCGCTGCGCTGAGATAGGCGTGGCCGCGCAGCAGGGGGAGGCGTCACAGATTCTGCTTGGTGCAGTGGAAGTTTCGTCCGAAAATGTCCCGCCGAAGTTGCGCTGAAAGCTCGCCACCTCCAACCAGGTCTAGTCTCAGCGCAGGGCGAAGCGCAGCAGGTGCAGTGGAAGTTTGGCTGACTGACCTGCAGTGCACACACGTCACCAAGACCTCACAGGCAGATCTCCACAGTTCCAGACACATTTCAATGCAATAAATATCCACAATAACCACTATTTAATGCAACTAACGGAATCAACACGTTAATTTATATCTATATAGATTGTCCCGTCACATCTGACGTCAGATCAAAGCAGAGATCAAAGGCTGTCGGTGCGTAAAGGAAACTCCACCTGAATTAACACAGCAGGGACGAACTGGCACTGAAAAGCAGCTGTGGATGTCCCAAAAGCAGGACTGAGGGTGGATGACTGCATGTCGCTGCCGTGTTGAGATACCACTCTGCCCTTGTGATGATCGCTGTATTTATTTATTTACTTATTAATTCATAAGCACGTGCGACCGCATCACGCAGCCGTAATGAAAAACAAAACACAAATCTTCATCTCTCTTAGTCCACCACCACTGCCTCGGTATCAGATAGTCAGTATATAGCCTACTACAGTATATTCAGCATCTCTATCACAGAGAAAAAAAGAGAAAAAAAGAGACGGACAGAGAGAGAGAGAGAGGAGGACAGAGAGAGAGAGAGAGAGGGAGAGAGAGAGAGAGAGCGCGTCCTTGCTGATTTCATCCACATGGTGTGTGTTTATGTTGTGATTAGTGTAGCCTACACCTCTGATCTTATACACAGGGTTTGAATAAATGTGAGTTTCTTTATTAGTTTATTAGTTGTTGTTTCTTAGATTGCGTAGGGGTTCTCAGTGTATCAGATCAATCCTGGTTAAGTATATTAGTAAACTCATTATTGGTCACTCTGAGCTCGGACCTCCGGGGAAACAGCTGTTTCCTCCGGGGAGAGGTTCGGCCTCTGGCGTCGCTGTTTCCTCCGTCCATGTCCAAGTATAAAATGACAAACTTGCAGCGCGCATCACCCGCCGCGCAGTTAAAGGTGAGGAGAGGAGCTCCTTTGATTGGTGAAGATCTGACTCGGCTGTGTCAAACCCACTCCACGCCTTTCTCTCCTCCTTCTGTCTCTCTCCCGCCCTGTCTCCTCCCTCTTCACCGTTTGCGCCGGTGGGAGGGACGAGGGGAGGGTTTACGCCGGTCTAAGTCTGACTGCGCGGCCCACGAATCTTGCGAAATGGACCTGGTCCAGCCCCGTTGGCGTGGCGAAGCTGCGCTGATCACAGACTTCACCTGGTCGACGAAACTAGGGCCCATTATGTTCAGAAAATGGTGCAGGACTATAGTGCAGATTGTCTACAAGATGAACGGCAGCACCAGTTGTATCTGTGAGTGCTCCTATACATTCAATATACTGTATATCTGTGTTCAAATGGCAAAACCTAATGATGACTGAAGCAAAGGAGGAAGTCAGATCTTAGATGATATTATATTAGATTATAGAGGATGTTCAGATGGATCTGTTGGTGAACAAAACATCAGACTTTTACACAGGACACCAGGGTTTGTTTCCTGTTTCAAATAGTCATTCCTTAACCTTAACCATGCGTTTGAAACCATGATGACGAAGGTCCTGCTATTTTAGCAAAGTGTTTGTTTAATCCAAACCATTATCTTTCCCTAAAACAACCAAGTCAATTTTCATGCCTAAGCCTAAATTATAGTGTTGTCACAATGGTTGAAAAGGCAGTGGCAGATCGGAAAATTCTTCTGAAAATGAGCAACACCTCTGTCTGATGAATTCATGATAACTCCTACTCCTTAATAAGTCGCATTCAACCCAAAACAGACCTGAACTAAAGCGCATTAGAGATATGAAAGTGACAACAGAGTGGGTGAGTGGTGAAATGTCTTACTGTGAACATGTAGCCGAGGCACAGTTTACCTTAATACAGTGCGACATGGTTAGAGGGCGTCCTTCACTGTAGCTGTGGCTGACAAAACAGGATTTTTGTTTTGTTCACGTTTGTGAATGAGACATGAGTTAGATAAATCTCTCTTGCATTCATAATGTTTAGTGTAAGTTGACTTTTCCCCATTTCACCTACCCATTTGTTTCCCCTTGTCTTTTGGGGGAAACATACACTCCCTAATGCATGCCAGCAGATTTCATTACACTCCTGCCAAACCATCGCTGTGACTCTGTAACCCTGCATCTCATTCAACTGAAACGTCAAAACCACTCGCTCTGTTGCCTGCTCCTTACTCAAGCCAGGCCTCACAGGGGACGGGCATCCAAAAACACTGGCGACTCTCCAATTTAAACAGTATTTTTTCATTTCAACACACAACATCCGAGTATATCAGGACAGATGTATGACTATAGTGTTGGGGGATCAAACACAGAGCAAAACCTTGGACAACAGGAACATTAGTTTATTGCTTCAGTGACTAAAGACCATGTTTTCTGAACTCCACATGCGACCTCCTGTAAACTGGCTATTGTTGTTGTTGTTGCCGTCTCAGAGGGACGTAATACTGCACAGCCATGACTGACTCATTACCTTATACACTTGACAGGCAGGTGTGTTTATCCAGGCAAAACATCTTAACAGTCTGCAGGCGGACCCATCAACGTGTGTGTGTGTGTGTAAGAAAGAACTGTGATCTGTTGTCCGTAATGAGGAGGATCCAGAGGTTTACTGTGTGCGACAAGGCAGGCTATGGGTGAATGGACACAGCTGAGGAGTCATTATGACTCACACAGAGATGCTGAAGAGTAGGACTGGAGATGAAAGCCGGGGTTTCTTCGGGAGAGGTTAAAAACTCTCAAAAAAGTGGTGGACTGAATGAAACGCAAAAACAGATGCCTGCTTTTAAAAGACAGCGAGAGCAGACACAGCGAGCGCGGTGAGGAAAACAAGTTAGTTTCATTATTATTTACCTACTAATTAAGCTTCACTCAACACAATTTTAGATGTCGTTATACTGCAATTCCATACACGGCATGATCTGATAATGACATATAATGTGGTTTATCAATTTCACAGTCCATTTATTCAGAATTTTGCTGTTGTGATGAAGGATGAGCATGTTAATGATCTTTGTTTTTGTTTTTTTCTCACCAAATTGCATGAAAAGATCTTTAAATAAATTCACTGCTCCACTATGTTCATGGCCCATTTTTACACATTCATGTCTTCAGAGGGAATATACTGTATGGGCTCTGAGCAGGCCAAGTACAGAAGTTGCTAAGTATTAAGACAGATTTTGACCTTATAGTTGTTAATCTATATAAATAGTTTATTTTGATTTATGGTGGTGATTTTCTTAGTGCCTCCAAATTCTCAAAACTCCCAGCTCAGTTTTCAACAATAGTGGGTCACCACACATAGTGAGGCATATTTCAGAAGAACATTTCAGGCGAACTACAAAGATAAGCTCTCAGCAGCGGGTACAATGACCACAATAAATTGAATGAAATAATGTTAGGAATAATAAATTCATATTTTCTTTCAAATTAAAGTCACACAATAAACCTCTGTGACTGAAAATCTAAATCCAACAAACCATGCATTTAAACATTCATTTACATAAGATGCAATTCTGTGGGGAAATATCACATTGTTTTAAGGAAAAATGTTTCAAATTTGAACTCAGATAACTTTTACTGTTGGGTATAGCACAGTCACTATGAACAGCTCCTCCCTATAGCAAAAGAAAAATTACGTAACCAAACCTCTAATCTGTGCTATCATGCAAATGGAAGTTGAAATCAGCTGTATTTACAATATATAAGATTGACTTTGTGGACAAGATGTGACTAATAGCTGCATTGTCTCTACAGTTGTTAGTCATAAAATGCAACCCTGATCCAATGAAAAACAAAAAAAAACAACCCTGCCATTGCAGCCTGAGTGAGTCCAATTCCCTTTTGCACTATTGCCTCATAGAGACGCTGTCATCAGTCCTCCCAGCTCTGAAAAATAGTCTTGTAATCTGGCATATTGCAGCCCACTTGCCTGAGTTTGAGTTTATCATTTGTATTGAAGGAAAGTAGTCTTGTGAGTTATTTTTATAGATGCAGTTTCATTATGGAGTCTTACACCAAGTATCTGTCTTTTTGCTGGAGAGCTGGAGTTATGGTTGATTTACTGGACAAGATGATCCAGCAGTCGCTTCGCTAAACGCCTCGGGTTGTTACAAGAATAGCTGCTAACTAACCAGCCAATTTAGGAGCCACTCTGAAAGAACATTCCCTAATTTTTAAGGCTCTTAGGCTTTGGAGCATTTTACAAAGCGTTTTAGCACTAAACATTCCTCCTGTTAATTGACCTCTGGATGTGCCGATTGTTAATAAAAATTATTTAATAAACCCATCACAGAGGAAGTTGTGATCGGAGAGCTGGATCCTCTGAAGTCCACATTTCTCCATGGATAATGGGACAAACCGACATGGTCTTTCCCATTTCAAAGACTCCTCCAAATGCAACAGTTTCCCATAATCCATTGTGCAGTGGCTATAGTTTAATTAAAACTTAAAGTGACAGTTCAACATTTTGGCAAATTGGCCCATTGCCATAATCCCATAGTTTTAGGAGTAGGTTTGTTACCTTTAATTGTCGAAGCAAGCTATTTTCAGAACAGCGGAGCCGAGCCACCTAAAATGCTCTGGTGGACAAGTTGTGACCTGCACATTCACCACGCTGTGAGATAATAACAGAACGTTACGAGACAGAGTTGTTTTCAAAGCAAATGCAGAGACTGCTTGCTGAAAAACTGCCCCCGACAGGAACGCGCATCAGTGGTTTTGCATGAATTTACCTCTAAAACAACTCTGTCTGGTAACGTTCTGTTATTATCTCATAGCGTGGTGAATGTGCAGGTCACAACTTGTCCACCAGAGCGTTTTGGAGTTGTTGGATTGTGTATTTGATGAGTTTGATGAGGGAAACCAAGAAATCCCATGAGCCTCCGTAGCGTAGTTCTAAAAACAGCTTGCACCAACAAATAAAGGTAACGAACCTACTCCTAAAACTATAGGGATTATGGCAATGGGCCAATTTGCTATCCCTTTAACCATGACATATATACGAGGTGCGCATATGACTCATATTCAGCTTTCTAGGATTGTGATGGTATGTTTGAATGAACATGTTTTGGATTGTAAATAATAGTGTGAACTAGAGAGTTCTGCCGTAAACACAGATCTGACAGTGAAGCAGTTGGTAGATGTAAAATGGGTTGATGAGATGAGTGAGAAAAATGTCCAAAATTTTGTGGTGAAAGCTTTTACTGAGTTCACCATTATGTTACAGCAGAACAACACACCGACGCCTGACAGTGAAACATCAGAGAAATCTCTCTGAACAAAACCAAATTCCTGGACAAACAAAACACTGGTATTCTCAAACATGCCAATCAGTGGCAACACATGCACCACCTGTACTTCCCCTAAAAGCAAATCTGTGCACAAACACATCAAAGCCAATTTAGAGTATAAGGTGATTCTGCAACTCAGAAATTGAATTTTGGATTTTTTTTATTTTCTTTTTTTTACTACACAAATCCTTTTGCAGCTGGCCTGGAGAAAGTGCCAGGAGACTGGCAGATAGGACCGAATACATTTCTCTGCAACAGAATACAGAAAGCCAAGTTTGAATCTCTGGTGTGGAGAGGATTTGCTTCTGCTCCACCTTCAGGCCACCAGCATAGCACACTTTATCTGGAAGAGCCCACTTTTGTTGTGTGAACAAATATTCTCTGTGATGAGGATCCACATGTCAAACCACACGGTCCCCCAACAAACATCCCCTCTCTCCATCTATCAGAGCCTGGTCACAGCTCAGGACGACACCTCTTCTTTATTGGGTGTTTTCCTGTTTCTGCTTGTTAAATGCAATTTGAATCAGTCTTTTCTCTTATACCTTTTCTGGGTGTGTAATTTTTAACGGGTCCCACTTGCTTACACAATGTACAATCAATTCCCTATTGTAGCATGACAAGGAGCTACAGTAAACCTCGAATCTTTGATGAAATATCACATAAGACTCTGGTGTTCCTTAATTATTCTTCTACCTGTAAATATTCTCTACTTGTAGATGTAAAATATAAAAACATTTTGTTATCCTGTTTAAATAAGAATAACGTATAGAGGCCACACAATTATGAACGTGTAATGTCTCTTTTAGGGAATTACACAGTATAATGTGAATGTTAAAAGGCTATTTTGGGCTCAAAAGGTGAAACATTATTACTTTCACTGACTTTTAATGAACTGTAAATAAACGTCCCGGCTTTAACGTGATTCTTTGAAATGTACTTTGAAATTGAGTTACAGTCCTGCCGATTATCTAAGTGTGGCAAACTTTTATGTCTGAGGGTTAATATGCCCCGAAGTCTAACAATATCATACTTCAGAGACGGAAAATTGACTGAGGTGACAGAAGCTTAATGTGGGAACAGTTGGGGCAAAGAAATGAAAAAGATGGAGAGAGAGTTTACAATTGGTTTACCCGGCTAGTCTGCCTGCAGAGCTCACACAGTCTGAATATGAAATCCAGCCTCGTCTCTCTCTCTCTTTTTTTTTGCCTTGAAATAAAAATAATTCTGTGTTTTTTGGAGGATCACTGCACCTGGTCCCATAAATGTGCTGCCAATCATCCCTAAGAGCAGATGGAGCTGCCACAATACTGGGGATCTTCACAATACAATGTCCAGTTTGCTGCAATCCCACAGGAAGCTGCATATCATTTTTTTCTTTATTTCCAGGGAGATTATATTTTCCTTCACCAATCAGGCATATTATTAAGACCACCTGCCTAATATTGTGTTGAACCACCCTGTTGCTGCCAAATATGCAACACACTGCGATGCTCTGTGTATTTTGACACCTTTCTATCAGAACCAGCATGAACTTCTTCAGCGATTTGAGTAGCTGGTCTGTTGGATCGGACCACACGGGCCGGCCGTCGCTCCCCACATGTATCAATGAGCCTTGACTCTGATGAAAGAGCTGTATGCAATTCTGTGATTTAACACTCTCTCTTTGTGGCACATATTGTGTAATTTTCCTCCGTCAATACAGTGTCTGTGCCCCTAAAGTCAGACCTGTGGACTCGTGCCAAGATTCAAATTCTAATCTTCTCAGTGAAACATCACTGCAACGATAAGATCGGTCTTCCATTTCAGCTCTTCCGCTGTCTGTCCAGGTCCTGTCTGATCTGTCTCTTCCTCTGTATCTTGCCTCTACTGTCTCTTCTTCTTTCTCAAAGACACAAAAGGCAGATACACACATACTGTAAGTGTGCACACACGCACATCTACCCCTGTTACACAATATACTATACATTGAAGATACGACTCCGGAGAGCATCCATCCCACATCAGATGTAAAAAGAATAAAATATTCACAGCTGACGACTGTAGAAACCAGGCCAAACTCTACCTCCCTCCTTCCCCACGCTCCCTTATTAACAGGCAGAGCTACAGACAGCCAGTAGTTCTGGACCATGAAATGAGGCAAGCATGCGGTCAGCAGTTCAACCTAAGAACAATTTCCTTCTGCCAAGTTATTTTGTTTAGTCAACTATGAGACAAAGCTTTGAGACCAACATTATATTTCACAAGAACAAAACACAGAGTTGCGGTGAGACCAGATAAATCCACCGCCGTGTTTATAACCCCAAATAAAAATAGAGTCTAAGGTTGTTGAGACTGCAATCGTTAGTGCATTCAAATTTTTTACCTGATAATAGTGCTGTATGAAAAGTCGGGGGTCAATAAAGTCGTTCAAATGGCAGCTTGACTAGTACTCCACCTTCTATGTGGATAGCTCCAGAAGAGGGTGTCCAGTGTGATCCAAATAAGAAGCTATGGGTAACAACAAACATCAAGGACAGTCAGAAGAGGGCTTTTAGAGCCGTCAATAACGGAGGAGATGAGGGCGACAGAAGAGGAACTGAAAGTGAAGATGAAGGGAGTCTCAGGGGGGAAACAGGAGGAAGTTGGAGCTGAAACTCCAACAAAACAACATGCGGCAGGTCTGAATGGGCAGGAAGAACATCTCTGGTTTCGGACCAACTGGGATCAGAGGAGCTGATGCACAATGTCCATCTTTATGCTTATTTAGTGAACTCCTTTTGACAAGCTTAAGGATTTTTTGGATTCCCTTGCATGTTTGCTCTGTCCAATATTTTCTTTTTAATGGTAATTGTATTTGTGAGAAACACATGAAAAGTGTGACCTAAAGGAGGGAAAAGAGGAGATGTCATGGTATTATCAAAGTAAGGACATGGGATTCATTGTCTGGGCATGATGAATGTGAAGAGGTTTAATCGCAATCCATTCCACAGTATTTCGAAAACACGTGCTTATCTGGTCCCTAATTCTCTTCTATTCCAAGGTAAATTGAGTTCTCTATACTGAACCATACTGTACCATATTAGCATTTTTGCTCACCACTTCCCCCTTCCTCTTCTTTATATTTTCAGGATACATCCTGAAAATATTTTAAACACTTTCTAAAACTGTATAATTGATCTGCTTCCATTGATTGCATCATCTAACCCATATGAAGCAATGGAGCTGGAAATGTACATTAATGACTAAATGTGTATTACAAATACTGTGTTTTTATGCTCCATAAAATCGACCTTGTCCAACAAAACTTTTATTCACCACACACCCCAGACTGAGAACCTCTTTACCTTTTACCTACATCTACCTACTTCTCAGCATCACTCAGTGATTCCTAAACTCACAATAGGTTGAGGAGAAGCTGTCAGGTTGAATGCATTCAGGCTTAAAAAGCCTTTAAGAAAACACACACCTCTTGAAGTTTAACTCTGTCAACTCCTTGTCACCCACCTACTGTTTTTTTTCGGCAGTAACACAGCGACAACTGCTCAGTAGCATACTTACTAGCGCGTGGCCTGGAGCGATGTGACTGGCATTTTTTATCCCGTGCCCTCTGACTGTCACCTTAATCACATAAACGCAACAGGAAGGTAGGAACAAGAGTCAAGCAGAGCAGACTCACACACAAACGCCACTATACACTAAATCTTTAAGCCTAAACCAGACAAAGCGTATTACACAGGGCATACGTGGTATACCTACTTTGTCACACTGATTTTAAAAATGTAAAGCTGAATAAGGATTAATGTCAGACAGACTGTGTAGTCAAGCTGGTGTGAAGGATTTCAGGATTTCAAGTGATGGAAATACACATATGCATGCATACGTATGTAGCAGGGGAGGATTAATACTGTATTTTTGACACCAGTATCAATATTTGAGCACTTATATATAAAAAAATACTATCTGACAACAGTATTTTTTTAACTCAGTTGCAGCTGAGGTCAGTCAAAGTCAATGGTATTAATATAGGAACCACGTTTGAGCTTGTGGGTCATTAATAAAGAGTCACATGCAAAGGTCTGATAAGTCAGCAGCAAATACTTTTGATTATATTCTGTTGTAAATGTTAGGAATAATCTAGTCTACAGTAAATGGACTGGAAGAGGTTAGGGACCAGTAAAATGTAACAGGTATTTAATTCTTTTTATTAATACTTTAAGTTTGGTTTCCAAGCATCAGGACCAGACTGGGGCTTTGGCTTTTTTTTTCCAATGCAATTTCCTGTGACTTACCGGCAAACATAAGATGATAGCAATCTATAATGAGCTAAAATTGACTGATAACACCGGCCATGCCAAAAACATACCTATTAAATATTTTATCTGCCATGTGCATCAGCTCAGTGGGAGTGCGCTGGGTCCAGAGGTCCGGTCACCTCCTGCAGACACGCAGCATTGGCCTTATTAGCTCAGTCGTACAGTAATCAGCAACCGCAGGTGGAAGTCGCTGTTTCTACCAGTGTCGTCACTTTAGGGTCCCTGTGTGGAGTGTTTTATGACTTCATTACTGGCACTTAGACCTGAGAACAGTGTTAACCCTGCCCCACAGTGCTATGATGGACTGCTGAGCTGAGTGGCTTTGACAGGGAAGTCCATATGGACACACTTGCTCCAGCCCCTCCGTCTGACCGTCTCTCTGGGAGTCTGACTGGGTGGCTCTGTCACTGCTCTTCTTAGATCCACCTGTGTGGCCTTGAGTCTACTGCAGCGTCCACTTTCTTTTTTTTCTTCTTTTTTTCCCATTGACCTCCCCTGTTCACTGAGGAAAGACATAAAACATATCTCCAATGACACTCATGCATAAAGACAGACAGATGCACACTCATCTGGGCTGTGATTTATACAAGGGCCAGTGGAGTGTATGTGTTTGAGTTTGTGTGTGGGTGGATGGATGGATGACCAGACTGGTTGGTTGTCTCTACCCTGGGATACAATCCTGAAAAGTCTCTCCTGAAAATGCAGCCCTACAGTTGTTGTGATCATGAACAAGCTTATGAAACAATCAAAAAATTGCACGGTCAAGATTGTGGTTTAGAGGATAGAGGACATTCATCATCAGTGTTACAATAATACAGTTTTACAAAATTGTAAAAAATGAAGAGGAACTATGCAGGATTCGTAGCTTAACTATGCTACGTCGCCGGTAACATCGGTCCTGTTTGCTACCGCCGCATAAACCGATAGGTCTATCTATCGATTCTACCCTATCTAAAAATACTAATGGTTTTCTACCTTTGTATATCAAATAAAGGCATAGAGTAAGTGTTTTCTTCTCGCATGTGTCTAATGTACAAAAACTGTAATGAAATTTATTTCAGGGGTAGCGTATCAAATAATGCTCCCACTCTTCTATGCATTCATGTACGACTACTGACCACCTCACTGCCACTGTAGGATGAATGGCAGCACATTTAGACCATTACAACATTGAACAGGAACTCATTCAACAACAACACTTCAACAACAACGACAACCGTTAACAACATGACTGACAAGTGGCAACATAGGGTTTCAAAAAAATATGAGCGCGGAAAAGAAAGCTCTGCACATGCGCAAAACCACAAAGTAGCAGTTCTCGACAAGTAGCAGAAATCGACAGAACACCGGCGGCACCATTCATCCTATTAGCCATTTTTCTAAAATCATTTCAGGGAAATGAAAAACAGCCTCTCGTGTCAGAGTTCTGCGTTTTGTTGATTAATCCTTTCACCTGAACTCTGCTGTTATTGATCTTCATATTCTGCATCGCCTGTCTTCATCCTTTGCCCCCGTCATAATTACTAATAACTATTACTAATAAGATGACTGCACAGACAACCGATGGGGTCATTATTTTCAGGGGAGACTGGGAAGTGTGTGTAAGTGTGTGTGTGTGTGTGTGTCTTTGTGAGTGTGCTGGTGAGTGGGGTTGAATCCAGACAGCCTCAGGACCAGTCAGATCATCAGTCCTGATTGTGTGCATCTGTCTGACAAATGAAGGTCTTGCTCATGGAGGAGCAGCGCTGTCATCTGACGCTCTAGTTTGCACCCATTAACGAGCACCCATAGGACACCTCCTCACCCATTACATCAGGGTCACTTTTAAAGATGGCCATGATTGGATAAGACTTCAAGGTCAAAATCTGAGACAGGAACTGGACTGCGCCATATTTTTCTGCTGACTCTGCGTTATTATTACTCTATGCTTCTTGGCGATAACAACATCAGAGATCTGAAAATGATCTGCTGGCCTATGTAGCTTTAGTGGATGGAAAAAAATTAATAAACACAGATGGGTGCATCCGATGAAGAGAGGAAATCAGATATACAATACAACTCCTATTGCAGATATTTTGTCGGCTTTGGCTCAAAATTTCCAGATATTTCATCCCGCACTAATCAGTTGATCTTACATTACGTCTAAATCTATACGCTAGCTCAACGGTGAACTCTGGAGAAATTGTGGCCTTGTCATTTTTCTGAACAGCAATAGACTCGTCAGCTCATTCGGCGGCTGCAAATCTGAAAGATTACTGCAATTGAGCCACAAGAGTAGAATCATCCTTGAGAATTTTTTATGGGAGTATGTGTGGAGGAATCAGCCCTGAACTTAACAGAGATTCTCTGGGATCCACGGAGACTGAATGCAAGAGTGATTTTTCTTGCCAAACACTGAAAATTTAAAGCTATTACAACAAACCTGTGCCTCCTCACTGCAACACGACTGAATATCTCTGATACTGAAGACAAAAAACCCCCCAAAAATTACAACTGAAGGAGCCGTTTGACTAAACAGTGAAATGTCGAAACTGTTGTTATTATACTCCACTGTTATAAACTGAAGCAGCAGCGGCAGCGAGGACTGAGACTGGGAACTGTCACTACCTTGTATATCTTTTGAAGTCCAAGCCAGAACTCTCTAAGCCGATAAAACCCCAAAGCTCCACAATAAGCCACCGAAGACTTTAGACAACTGTTTCCACAGGCGGAGTATTACTCCCGATGACCAGTAAATCCACACGTGTAAAATTGGTGGTGTGCTCCTTTAAAAACCGAAGAATATCTTAATTCCAGGCGTTTCATACTGAGAGAGTCGTTCATCACATTTACTTCGGCAGATTAATGGAGGTGAAACAACATAATTCATAATCAGTGCATTGATGCAGTGAATGAAGCACCGTGATAATAGGGGTGTATTGTGGGTTTTTGGGAATGTTCTGTGAAGCATATATTTTCATTGACAGTGTATGGAAGTTACAAATTATATAGTAGCTAAAGAATAATCACAAAAAAAGTCCAGTAACTGAGCTATTAACAGCACATTTATTTCCTGTAAGTCAAGACGTGAACTAGAGTTTGGCTGGCCTTACAATTTACAAGGTGATTGTCCATTTAAAGTGAATATATCATTGCTCAGTACTTGGGTGTCATGCAAATGAACCGACCTTCAATATTTAATCTTCAAAACGGAAAATATGACTTCTGTAGCAAAGGTCCGTGAGTTATTTGTAATAGACACCAGAGACAGACAAGTTTTTTTTATTTTTTTTTTATGGCTGGTTCAACTATTGGCATTTCATATTGGTTTTGCATTTATATTGCAAATTGGTTAAAAGCCACTTGGAGGCACGCCAGCAGGCATTTAAGGAGACAGTGTTGTTGTTTGAGATAAATGAACCCAGATGAGAATAAAAACATTCAGGCATTGGAGTCTCGTGTCTCTTTCAATTTTTAATGATTTCCTCGTCTTAACTGAGAAACTTTAAAGCAACAGAATTTAAACAAGTCTGTACACCTGGTGCGTGGCTGTGCCATGTATGGGGGTGTGAACTGTGGGCTTCGGGGCGTGTTACAGTCAGTCACCTTGCTGCCCTGGTTTTCCAGCTACTCGGGGGGCTGCACTCGCACTTCCAATTCACTGAACCTCGCCTTCATTACAGCACATAAACTCCCGTAGACATGAAATATGAAGAAGGGAATAACTACTATGTTACATAATCTGCACGCCACAACAATGATCAACCATGAAACCAGAATGTCATCTGTGTTAAAGTACAGTACATAGTGTTGGATGTGGACGGCACTGAAAAAATAGATTAAACCTACAGATGTACAAACTTGTACAGAGATAGATTCATAAAAAATGAGCAGTAAGACTTTTATCCTCCAAAAATATCACACAACAAGCAAATAAAGTTTTAAAATGCAACCAAGGTTCAACCACTTGGGAATTCAGGGGGACACAGAGTCCTCACACATATAAACTTGACATGGTAATGTGACAACATTCACCTGGATGTTTACTCTGCCAGCATCACCCTGCAGTCCCCGAGGCTATGAATGGAAGGAGCTTTAAAAGCCTTAAATAATTTCGAGGGGGAGCAGAAAGTGAACTAAAAAACCTAACCAGGTCACTGACAAATGACAAATGACTAAGGGTATTAAGTCAAGTCATAGTCCACAAACACAAATTGTTGTTTTATATATGTTGCATTACCGGAGTTCCTCCTCTGCTCCTGTCATAATTACTACAGCTGCTAAAAGTTGCCTAACAATAAAATGTCAGTATGAATTGTAACACACTGCTTACACAGACAAGCTGTGGTCTTGTTTTTTTTTCTTTGCCTCAAGCAAGTACTTAATACATGAAGTAAAACAGAACTAGTAAAAGTAAAACCTTGTAGACATAACCTGTAATGCTTTGAGCATATGCCCAGTAATCGGATCATTACGAGGGCTATCAATGCAACGTTTGTCCTGAGAGGGATGCCAAAAGAAGAGCCACAGTGTCTCTGTAGTCAAAAGCACTTGCTCCTCTAGACCATAAATGTGTTCAGTGAATTTTAAAGCAATTTGCTTGTGAGATTCTGACATCTGTCAAGACATGGAGGTGATTTTGTTTTGATGGTGGAGCCACAGGTCACCTAAAACGGTATTACTCATCCGTCGATAAAGACTATGCAATGTAATTTTTTTCATTAATTTCCAAGACTTTCTTTCTTTCTGTGGCTCAAGAAATTGGTCAGGGGGAAAATTTGACTTGATGGCATTGCACAATCACCTAAATACCTGTGTGACATCCTCTGAGATGATGAATACATTAAAAAAAATAACCATGCAGCACCCAGCAGTTATCAATAGACCCTGCTATATATGAGTGGGATGGGGTTTTTTTTTTTTAGTTTATTGAGAAATCTGTAGCTATACCCAAAGCATTTCCTTCAATTCTTCTACACTTTGCAGACAGTGACAGCAAAGAAAATGGCTCTGTGTTGATTCAGTGTTGTGACAGCTGGATGGTCAACCAGACCATCCCGCTGTTGCAGTGTTGTTGACTGGTTGGTTTTTGGCCTTGCAATAAATTATAAGAGAGAAGGTGCAGTTTACTGAAAGCAATTCACCTTATCAGTGCTGCAGAAAGGTATGTGGTGTGTTGTTCGAGGGACTAAGGGTGTTAGTGATGGAAGGTGTTCTTCACTGCAACATACAGTTTAACTTAGAAAATGGCTCCACTCCAACCCCTAACCCTCTATCTAACCCAGATTCAATAAAGGTACTCATCTTGTATAGAAAAACTTAATTACATCCACTGACACTTCAGTCTTCAATCAATGCTGCCATGATTTGAAAAACAACTCTTTAAAAGACCTGAATGGTTTCAGGGTTAGATGTGCCTTAGCGCTACTGCCAACCCAATGTATTTTTTAGAGAAGTGTACCGCAACTGTTAACAGTCTTGGAAACTTCACAGAAAACTAATATCCATGAAGGTGCCTTTTTCATGCCCTCAATCCACGCATCCCGCCCTTTCTTGCCCACTTTGCTTCTCTCCTCTCAGCCAGCTTTAGTTCCTTTAGTCGTACGTTGGATACTTGTTACCTGAGACATGCCCTCTGAATGTTGTGAGCCTTGTTGAGTTATTTAATCTGGTCTAATCCCTAAAGAAGCTTGAACGGTTTAAGTGACATTAACTGTGACTTAATGCTGTTTTCTTTTTTTTTGGCTCTAAATAAGGATGAAATGCACTTCCTATCATGTTGGCTTGATCCAGTCTTAAAGACTGGAGGGGTCTGCGTTACTTTAAATCCATCACTTCTATATTATGTCAAATAGCTCAGCTCCACCAACAGTGTTTGTTTTGAGTGTTTTTTTTTTTCTAGACCAACAGCCTGTTGTAGGAGATATGGCTGTAATTGGGCACAGAGGAGACTAAAAACAAGGAAACTCTTTTTAAACTATATTTCTCTAAATTTGCTCATTCATTTATTCACCAAGGAAGAATTACTGTTCAGAAAGTTTGTTCCAAAACTTGTTGCCCTCACGAACCAGTTCCACTGGGTTTAAGTCCTGAGACTAGTACTGGCGCTGGTTTTCTATTTTGTTATAACTATTTTGGCCAAATCCAAGTCTGCCAGCGCAAACTACACTTTGGTTGGGAATGAAAACCAGGTTTTCACCAAAATCTTGCCAACTGACCTTGAGACATTTAGCGGGCAACAGATTTTGCTGACAACTTCTCATTTTATTTTGGCTGATTAAAGGGATGGTTTAACATTTTGGCAAATGGGCCTATTGCCATAGCAGTAGGTTCGTCACCTTTAGTTGTCGGTGCAAGCTATTTTTAGAACAGCGGAGCAGAGCCGCGCTATGAGATAATAATGGAGCGTTACAGACAGAGTTGGTTTAGAGGTAAATTCATGCAAAACCGCTGATGCGCGTTCCCGTCGGGGGCAGTTTTTCAGCAAGCAGTCTCTGCATTTACCTCAAAAACAACTCTGTATCATAACATTTCATTATCATCTCATATTGTGGTGAATGTGCAGGTCACAATTTGTCCACCAGAGTGTTTTGGAGTTTTTGGATTGTGTATTTGATGAGTTTGATGAGGGAAACCAAGAAATCCCATTAGTCTCCGTAGCGTAGCTCTGAGCAGCTCACGGCTCTGCTCCGCCGTTCTAAAAACAGCTTGCACCGACAATTAAAGGTAACGAACCTACTGCTATGACTATAGGGATTATGGCAATGGGCCAATTTGCCAAAATGTTGAAGTATCCGTTTAATAATAAAATAAAATAAACAGATGTTGTTTTGACTTTGGAAGTTGGTGCCCTGTGGCTGTATTATAACAATCCAACGTGCATAAACTGAAGCCTCATGTCACAAAGACTTATTCTGACCTTCTGAGGTTGCAGTGTTCCTCCTGACTTTCCCCAACACCTAAGCACATTTGCAGCACACACTGTTTGTGCGTAACAGGCAGTGTATGTGCTCTGTGGTGCATATGACTCTCTTGACAATGCGCCCAAAAATAACAGTGAACTGCGTCATTGACTTAAGACCAGGTTTTCGCTGGTCAGCCACTCATTTACTTTCCACCGCGCCATGATGCCAACGTGCCAACAATCATCCCGACTCCTGCGGTGTACTTTTCAGAGGCCAAGAAATGAACTGTCTGATACTTCTTTTTTAATCTATTTAAACTTTGATTAATATCAATAGAGTGTGTGCAAACAGCATCAAGTATTCACTGTTTTTTTTTTTTTTAGACCTGCAATTTATTTTTCAACTATGCACTGAAGCACATATTTGTCTCCAGATACTTTAACGGAGATCCCATTAATTGAATAGTGCAGTTTAGGAGAAATCAGTCACCGGGGTGGTTACCTCCAATTAATCAGGTCGACAGCATGTAATTTCTCCAACCAACCATCGGTAATATGTCTGCTCCATGGTTTTCCTGTGGAATTAACAAATATTTTTCAAGGCTGCAACTATATTTGAATAATTAACGTTCTGTCTTGTTGGTAAATATTATTTTCTGTGGCGAACGCCTTGCACACAAACATATTTCATTTATCCCCCCCCCCCTCCTCAGAAATTAAGTTCAGTGAGCTGCCCGCCAAGACTGTGAATGCAGCTGGTCAAATATTCTTATTCAAACAATACTCATTCTGGTAGGAGATCCATTCATTTCCATCCATCCTTTCACTCAGTGCACAGTGGGATAGACTCCAGCATGGATTTTTATAACTAGGTATTGTAAAGGGATGAAAGGATGATTGAATATGAATATGAGTAACTCCACACTAGAAGAAAGCACTGGCTCGCTGGTTTTTCCTTTTTTTTCTCTCACTTGGCACTTCTGTGTTTTTTTTTTAGCGCATAGCGACTTGAATGCCGTTTGCAACACAACCTGAAAGTGATCCTGACTCATGTATTTCTCCAATGGAAGATTCCTGCCAGTGCCTTCTGCTGTTTTAACTATTCACAAACAGTTGCTTGGCTCTTTGTTTTGTTTTTTCACATTTCCTTTTGCTTTGCCGTTACTGGGGGCACACTGGTAACATCAGCCAAGGCCACATGTGGCTTCTGTGCTGTATGTGTGTGTGTGTGTGTGTGTGTGTGTGTGTGTGTGTGTGTGTGTGTGTGTGTGTGTGTGTTTCCCCTCAGCATGTACTGTTTATAGAACAGTATATCTTGTTTTGAAAAGCCACATTGTGAACTGCTGTACAGTACAAGTAACGTAACACTTCAACATCCCAACAAGGACATAGTTAAGCAGCTTTACCAAAACACATTTACCTAAAACTGTGACTGTGAACCGTTTTACTGCATCCGCTCTGTTTTTCTTTCCCTGAGTGTATCACTGTGTCTAAAAAACACTCTTGTTCGCCACACCACAATTGGAGACAATTTTCATTCAACTGTGGGAACTCCATGAAGCATAAATTTTGCATTTGAAAGCCAGACACTTATAATGGCATAGAGTAAAAAAAAAAAAAAAAAGATACAAGGCTGGATCTTTTAGACACAGATGAGAACTGCTGTGTATCAAGTGTGAGCAGACAGTGGCCTGGCCGACTGAGATGGTGACTGGCTCATTGTGTGCATGTAGCCGCGGTAGACGACTGCTTACCCAGAGGACACTGGGCCGTACAGGGAGCCAGACAAGACAGACCTGCTGATGCTGGAGCAAGAGACTCTCGTTCCTCGTCTCCCCAGCTCAGCCACACTGACCTCATTCGTTGCAGAAGTGTAATTATAAAATCTTGTACGTGTCAAAGGGATGGCAGTTCTTTGTTGAAGAATAGTAAGGGTCGACTTCCACTGAAATTATCCATAATTCTGTCCCGTCCCTTAGTTAGGAAGGTAAGTAATTGCACTTTTTTTCCCCCTTTGATGTTGTTAGGTAATTAATTTTCTGCAGCATATCCACTTACTTTGTTATACAGTACTGCCCACTCTGAGGCTTCATTTGTTGCAAGCTGATACAAGGTATACGTGTATGTGACACCATGATAATGCTTAGAATAACCTTTAAGGTATTAAGGGGGGAACTATATATATGGGTAACATCATGCCTTGAAGAAAATGTGATGTGTTATGAAGCCTGGTAATGAGGAGGCACAAGACAGAGAAGAGTTTCATCTTGACTGGCTCATCAAATTTGGCTCTGTAAAAACCATGGCCCTGTAGTACCCTGTAAATAATTAGTCGTCATTAAAGGTAGAACTAGAATCGAGGTGGAATCCCTTGTCATGATTAATTAAATGCAGTCTCTAATATGTCATATCTAATTCATAAGAGAAGTCAGGCTCTTTCCACTGAGCACTAGTTTGCAGCAGCCACGGGGCATGATGATGGTAACCTAATGCACCCTGCCATTAAATACATGAAGCCGCTGGATATTAGCAATGATTTTCTGTGTTCTTTAGAGCTACGGGCACATCTGTGAGGATTCAGGCACAGGATGAGCGCCATCCAATATAAAATTACAGTGACATTGGACATATGGGAACACAGAAATGCATTGATTATTGCGCTGCCATTCCTATAACGGCACAGTTAAGACATGCAAGACTGAACTAGCCATTTATTGTTTGCGACCTGCTATCTCCTGTGGTTTTTCACTGGAGGCAAGAAACTTTTTTGTTTTCTTTTTTTCTTTTTAACACAATGCATTTGGGGTTCTGGCTGAGTCTACAACAAAGGGCTAGGATGTGTCCAAGATATATTTCTGATGATACAGATAAAAAAAGAAACTCAAAGTCTAAGTTTGAGAGCAAGCACAAGCACAGATTACCATTGCTGTAGTTGTTCCCTTGTTGAGGATCACCATTTGTGTAATTACCCTCACTGCCAGAAGGAGGAAGTTTAAATGAATCTCCACGGAGGAGTATAAGTTACAGAAAATGATTACAACCTAAACCGAAATAGAAATGCTGGTGAGAAAAAAACCCACAAGATAGATAGTTATCGATAAACATTTTTCTAAATGTTTCAGTCCAACGCGCAAAACATGCATTCCTCTCTCTCCATGTTAATGAAATCCTGTCTCATTGTACAATTAACTGCCGTGCACGTGTGCATAATATATGTAATCCTCAGTTCTCTGGGTATCATATTTCATTTTCTGTCTTGTACTTAAAATAACACACTCCCACAATGCAGTGCCTTGTGTTTTTTTTTAACGCATGGGTGTTTTCAGTCTGAATGCCTCATAAGGCATATTGCAGGCTGATGCATCAATACTTTGACACTGTGATCTGATCCTACATCCGAATAAAGACTGTTAAACATCTGAAACCCAAGCACATCGACAGACCGTCAATATCAAGAATGAAAACGACTTCTACCGCAAACAGCTATTTACTGATGTGAATAATTTTCCATCACTTTGAATAAATGTATCTCATATACTAATTTTGTTTATGTCTGCATTGTTGTGCATGTGTGTGTGTGTGTGTGTGTGTTTGTGAGTGTGTATAATTACTCAGACATGCAAGGTGACTCACCAAAGAGCCGGAAGATAGTGAGAGATAAGGAAGCAAGTAAGGAGAAGAGACAGCTGGATGGAGAGACAGGCTGCTGGTGAAGGGATTTGAGGGAAGGGAAGATAAATATTGACTTAGACATGGTTTTAAAAATCAGATGTAAACATGTAATCTCTCAAAATCTGAAATGTCTCTATTGGCTGAGAAAAGGAATGATTTGGTCACAAATGGGAAAATTACTATGCTCTCAGTTGACTTTTAACTCCCGTGTACATGTAAATACTAAAGATGAAACGGTTGCCAGTCCCGACCCATTGCCAGACTGCTAATATTACCATTTAAATTGTAATCATCACTATAACCATGTTAGATTACTGTGGTTAATTACGTAATAGCTACCGCGAGACATCAACCAGCAACAGTCTCCAAGATGAATGCGCAGGGAGCAACATGGGTTTGTTGTGTCAGAACATGGCGGACGGCAATGACACCGACACTCTGAAACCTTTTTATAACAAAATTAGTGGGATTAATATTTCCTGAAACATGGGTGAAGCCACTGCAATCATGACAACTGTATAGTCACTATTGAATAACTGATGTTACATTTTTACACTGTTAGTATACTGCTTTGCACAGTACAGTATGTGAGCTCCCAATAATTACACTGACCGAGACTATTACCTGCTACACCACTGAGCAAAAAGTAGCTACAGGCAAATGTTCATTAAATACTGAACTGAACTTTTATTATGTATTTCACAATTTACTAGATATTTGTGTACTGCTGCTAAATAAACTGAGTGAAGAAGCCCATGTCTTATGCACTTGACACAATACAATCCAGCCAAAGGTTTCACACTGTTTCACTGACGGGTGGTGAATAATGTGCAATAAACTGGGCCATGCATCATTTAATACAAGAAAGAGGAAGACTGCTAGTAAGTAAACACGGATGTTACTGCAAATTTCAGAACAACGCAAACTTGGGCTGTGCAAACATTTTATGACAAATGATGCAACACGTTGAACGCACCTCATGCATTTGCAAAAAATGTATTTTGGTGAGAGTAAATACACCCTTTACTAATATTTAACGTAAGATTTATCTACCAGAATGTGAGTATACTGCACCTACATACTGTATCCTCTCTATCCACAGGAGAGGGTGCAGATGTGACAGAGCCTCTATGATATACTGTACTCCCCTGAGCCAACCCAGGCAGCGTCTCAAATGTCTGTGAGTGTTTAAAACAAACACACATAGTATAGATAAACGAACATGAGCATTAAACTCAGGTAAGGCTTTGATCGAATGAATCTGGATGGATGATGTAACTAGTTGTAACTTGGTCTGGGGGTATAGAGGACATAAGAAAGAGAGTCTTTACTGAAGCTCTGAAACACCGACTCTCACACTGAATCTAATCTACATCGACTTAGAAGACACACTTTCACTGCTTTTTTTTTTCATTTTAAAGTCCTGTTTTGTACATTCTGTCTTGACCATTTTTGTAACTCCCCAACTGGGATACACAACTGTGTTCATCCACCAGCTGTGGGTAAATAAAACTCCAGAGCAACTACAGGGAAAAGACAACAACCACCTGCTCTTTTTTTTTTTACCTTTTGTTGATCTCTCTTCTATCTCCCTCCATGCAGCCTGTATATCCAGTCTTCCTCTGGTCTACTATTATCCAGCACACTCACACACACACACACCTCTGTCTCTGGGACACAAGCCCGTGCACACATCCACAGACACAGTCTCCCTGTCACACTCATTCTTTCTCTTATGCTATTTTTTCCGATTTATCTCTGCCTCTGTGTGTCTGACTTGTGCTCCTGTGATCCATGCAGTATGCCTTTGTTTCATGATTCTCAACCCCGGTGCCACGGCAATCTAGGGCAACATCGCAAGGATCACACGCTGCAAACACTGTGGCATAGATAGTGAGGCAGGGACAGAAAAGAGTGGGTGGGGGGCTGGCTTGATGAATATATAGGTAGCAAAATGTTTTTTTTTCTTCTCTTTTTGTTTTAGCCGACATACTTTTCAGAGGATAAGAGACAAACTGTAATCTAATGATGCATCTGAGTTGATATTCATAATGCATGTGTTTTCTGCCAGGGAAATTTTTCCCAATGTGACCCAACATGTTCTCTGTTTCCCAGAGGAACCTTTTCCAAGGACATGATAATCCCAACAACAGTACCATATAAATTCAGAATATGGTTTTACATCCCCCTGCCTATCCACCTTGGGAAAAGCCCATGTGGTCTCTTGATGGTTCCTCTAAATTATTCAAAGCATTTATTTATAAATAAACACGGACTAGCCCTGTACCCAGCTGTCTGGTTTTCTCTCCTGTGACTCTCCAACCTCCAGCGACCAGTCCGACCAAATGAACCACAAACCGCTCCCTCCCTCAACCAGTCCAAGAACTTCTCGTCATCTGTTCACCTCTCAGCACCGCTCCATGGACCCGACTGCTCTCTCTCCGTTTTATCGTACTTCTCTCCTTCCTGTACATTTTTAGCAGTGCTGGTGGCATCGCTCTGTCGGTGGCTATACTGTAGCAGTTTGTTGGACAGTCTGTTAAGTTTATCCACACGGAGATTAACAACTACCAGTCTCCAGATGAAGAACTTTCTCTCTGGTGCCACCATGAGGCTCGTAGTGAAGGGACGGACGTCTCTGCACATCTGTTTTTTTTTTACAGGTGCGTCAGACTGGGATCAGTTGATCCCGACTGATGCATGAAAATAAGAGGAATCCTGCACACTGTGTAACTTGCTCAAGAATATTTATTGCGACGTCACGGTCAACAGACCTTCTTCAGGCAAACACTGAACAGTGGCAAGAAGCCATCTTTAAATAGGGAGTGGCTTTATTTATCTTTATATTTATTATTTAATTCTATAAGTATGATATTGTCAACGTATCCATTCATATTTATCTCTCTGACACATTTGATATGTTAATTCTGTATTTTCAATGGGATATGTTTTATTTTGTATAATGATTTTGATTGGAAGCTTGTGCGTAATGCAGCCACTCCCTATTTAAAGATGGCTTTGCCTGAAGAAGGTCTGTTGACCGAAACGTTGCAATAAATATTCTTGAGCAAGTTACACAGTGTGCGGGATTCCTCTTCTCTTCATGCCACCATGAGGCTGTACATTTTGTGGCTTTGAGTGAAAAGACTGATGATAATTAAATGGAGTGGGTGATAGGACTTCGAATCCATACAATGATTATTTGAAGCTTTTACTGCAATTAAGGATGATAAATAATTCTTTTTTTTTGAGCCATGCATGTTTCATATTCAGCAATGTGATTGAACATTGATCAGTGTAATTAAATTAGTTGAAATCGTTATTCACATCACAATTTGCTTTGAATAATTTAAAGATGATTTTTGTTTTTTTCCACAGATCGTTGAGACCTAACGCGGATGTTTTCTTCCTCTTCAAGTGACTTCTGTTTTGCCAACTATCTTTTCTCCAAAAATGCCTCGCTTGAGTGTCATCGTTGCTCTCCATCCTCCTCCTTTCCCCTCCCTCTCCAATCGTGGCCACTTTCCATCACAATAATTTGAGCATTTAAAATGTATGATGGATTTAGACACACTGGGAAAATAAAGAAAAAAACAATCCATTAAAAGCTGGGAGAATGTAATTGAAGGAGAGAGGCACAGAAGTGACACTGGAGCAGGAGAACATCAGCTTGACAATGACACAAAAACTGATGTGCATGTTGTCACACATCATTGCCAACATAGACACACACACACATACACGCACATACACATGCACTGGGGTTCAAAAGCCTGAGACCATGAATGGGAAAATGATCTCAGACTTTTGGACCCAACTGTATGCATGACCAAACACTTCATTTACAAAGGGATGGAGCTGTCCATTATGCTAACCTGTAAACAACCACACACACACTCACTCACTCACTCACTCACTCACTCACTCACTCACACTCGTATTTCTCCATCTCATTGCCCTGCAGGAGAGGACATCGTATAGATAGATAGCTGATAACAACAGCACGGCAATTACAATCACAAGTGGCGGTGTGCAGGTGGTGGGTGTTTAGTTGTAATGGAAAATACGGGTGACTTGTACTGTGAGCATGTGCAGGTCACGCCAGGCTTTTATAAAAGCGCTTTATATGCTATGTGAGCAGTCATACTTTAAAATTCATGTATAACATTTATGTGTTTCCTGTCTCCTCAGACACATATGCACTGAATCCTGACTGGCCACACAAACGACGGACAGACAATAAGAGCTTTCCTTGTTAGAGTGAGCTGAGCTGACTGCTGATGAGAGAGAGGAGGAGAGCATATAGTAAATCTGTAGTCAACAGTAAGCCAAGTACACAGGTACTGCATAAATAAAAGCCTATATCAAAGGGAAAGAATAATGAGCGGTACAATTAGGAAGGGAACGTACAAGAGAACTGAACAGACAGAAGGGAGAAGTATATTTAAATGTAACCTGCTCTGAATTTTCTTAAAATAATGCGCTGCCTCTGCAACAGCCTGTCCAGTCTGTTCTTTGGGAGCAAGGCTGAGTCACCTCCATGCCCTCAGTGCCTCAGGAGAAGAACAGTGTAGCACATCCTCAGCTGCTGCTCAACAGCCCTGAGACGGACACGGCGGCCCGCACATTGACCATGTGCTGAAGGCTGTAGCCGACATCATCCTTCAGGACTCAAGTTGAAGGCAAGTTACGTCCATCCAGCAATGTAGACCACTGCTTTTCATCGCTGGCGTGAATCAAGAGTCGGGCTCAGCAGGCCTCAGAGCGGGAGTGGAGCTGGCAGCTGAAGGTTGACAAGGGAATGGGCTCAGATTCTCAGACACTATAGAGTGTGAATTGTCAGCTGAGACGTTGTGTTTCTGTCCGAAAACACAAGATAAATGGGGTTTTACAATTCTTCAGCTGATTGTTTCATGGTAGGATGGGCCAGAGAAAGCTTTAAAAAAAAAAAAAGGGGGTCAGGTTAGCTTAAAGAGACCCCGAGGAGTTTGCTTTTGGTTATAAAAGAGTCTCATATTAATGTGGATGAATCTACATTACCCACCTGTTAACTACTACTACTCACTACCTGTACATGTTTAATATATGAACATGTGTATTATTTGAATTGCTTAGTAGTGAATGCACACTAACAAGGTATGTTTACACATGGCACTATGCTCAGTTTAATATAATATACAATATAGTATATTGCTACATCTCTCCATCAGTTTGGGGGTCCCTGGCCTGAAAAACATTGAAGACTTGTATAAAGCAATGAGACAGCCTTATTATTAGCAACTCAAAGAAGCTATAAGCATAGCAGTGCCGTCACTGCCGTGGGATGAATGCTACTTTCAGCATGCTACCCTGATCAAAGTGACAACACTGACATGCTGATGTTAAGCAGGTATAATATTTTCTGTGGTCACCATCTCAGTTTAGTGTGTTAGCTAACACTTGCTAATTAGCACTAAACACAAATATTTATAAAGTCTGGGCCAGAAGTGGGCCAACCAAGAGACCAATCCCTCGAGCCACGTCACCATTGTGGCTAAACATGACAAACATAATCTGATTTCAGCTTCTAAAATACAGTATGTACTTTGTTTTGTCCAGACAGTAAAAGACTAATAAAAAAAACTCAAACACATTAAGGATATCACCTCGGGCATTTACCACTATCCTCAGTCATCTTGGAAATGAAACAACGATTAAGTGAAGAAGTAATGGATTAAGAGATAATAAAAGCAATTGATGGTTGCAGCCATATTTGTTTTATTAGTCTGGAAAACATTGCCTGAGAATTTATTGACCCCTGCAGCTGGAAGCCAGATCAAACAGCAAACTACAAAGAGTGATTTGGGTGACTCAGTCTGATTCTCAACAACCTCATTCTGCACAGCTAATCAAGCAGCAACAGAGACCTACTCTGGTGAAAAGACAAATTTGACTTTGTTCTCAGAAAAGCTACTTTGAAGAAGCAAAGAGCTCCGACGGTCCAGTGAGTGGCAACGTTATCAAGTCACGTGGAAGAAAGGTTAATGTTGGTGTTTCACTGGAGGAAAAAACACTTGCTAATTATTTACTCTGCAATTGTAACTGAAGGTGCTTTGTTTGACAGCAAATACCTGCTAAGACAGAACACAGTGAAGGTTTCCAAGAAAGATTTAACTTGGGACAACTTGTTGGGAAAGTGCCAGAGCCAGGAGTGTGATCAGTGTGTGTCCACCAAGGTGGACTTAGTACACACACCGGCTCTTTCTGCACACACTCCACAACTCCTGCGTATGACGAGCCTCCGCCAGGTCTGTACATGCCAACGTATTTGTACTAACCAATACCAGCTTTACTAGCGGGTGTAGCTGTGGTTAGGATGTCTGTCTGTCTGTCTGTCTGTCTGTATCAGACAAAGTAAAACCTAATTATCTGTGAACTAAACATTTGTGCTACATTTAATAGTCCCTGAGAGATTCTTTGCATTAGCTCATTTAATTATATTGCCTCTCTACTACCTGTAATGAATAATTAACCAGCGCAACATAAATACATTTGCTGGGAACTGGAATCCAAAACTGGATCAAATGATAGTCCAGGATATCACGCAGGCATCAGTGTTTGTTTGTATTCAAGTGCATTATCATGACATTTCAAATGATACAGTAATGAAAGCCTCCCGGGCAGATGGAGAGAGTTAGAGAGAGAAGTCGAGGGGGTTGTTACAGTAACAGAGAATTGAAAAGAGGAGAGGAAACAGAACAAAAGAGCGGAGAGGAAATGAAGGGCTCCGCGTGTGACGGTGACAGAAACGCAGCCTTTGACATCATTCTCATCAAGACTTTTTACAAGTCCAAAACTGTGTTTATGTGTGTGTGTCTGCACATTTTCTGTCTATTCTCCGTCAGTCCTGTATTGGCAGGAAGAATCTGTCTGTGCGTAGCTCTGTCTCACCATCTGTTCCTGGCTAGACTGCTGATATCTGTTCTTATAATATCCTGTTCGCCTCTCTCAGTCTAGGTGGGGTGCACACATCTTTTATCTGGATTATTTCTTCCTCTTTGTCATCCATCCATCTACCCATCTATCCATCTATCTGTCCATCTATCCATCACTCCGGCCGGCCGTACATCCAGCGAGCCATCAATCCCCCACTTATACAATTAATTTTTGTGTCCTGTTCAATAATACAAGGAGAGCCAAGTTGCACTCTTGCGTTGCTCCTGCTGTCAAGCCTCCATTCTGGGCAGCAGAACAAACCACAAATAGCCCTCTGCCTTACTCATACTGAGAGCCTTTCAGAGTCACATAAGACCACTGTGGGTTGAGAAAGGAGTCCCAAAAAGTATATATCCGTCTTATCTTACGTAGCAACCAAAGAAATCGCCACATTAAGTCAGGTGTTGTCAGTCAATTCATAGCGAAGAGATCATAACATAAAATGGTTAAGTGGAAAGCCAATAAGAAGCATGCCCTTGTCCGAGATGTCTCGCTGTTCAATCAGCTGTTGTCTGTAACTCCCCAAGGAATAATTGGCAGCGTTCGCAAGTCACGTCTTTTGTCGACCCCTACCGGTTGGGGCACCTGGTCTAAAGCTGAAGGGGGATCTAGAGGTCATAACCTACGCCGCTACATTCATCACGGCATTGATCATAAGACAGATCAATGCCTCAATAGTGATTTGTATGCTATTGCCCACTGGTGGGGGGTTCACATCACATCATTTGGAGAACATGTCACAGATCTACCTACGTCTTTTTTCACATGTGCAAGTATAAAATCCTTACATGCATTGGAGGAGGGACTGCACTCCTTTTTATATACTATATATGATTCATTTTGTAGAGACTACAAGGCATGTAAAGGACACAAGACTGTTGAATTGAGATCAGGGAGGTAGTGTTTTCCAGCTTTTGACAGCAAGCCTTTTTGAAAGTTTTTTTTACTTTTAGATGTGGTGGAATCAAATCTTATAGGAAATATGGTTTGTTTTTTTTCTCCGACCATTTTAAGCTTCATTTTTTAATATAATTATTATCAGAATAAGCAGTAAAGACGGACAGGAGATGGGGAGAGACTGTGTGAAGGATTGACATTAAGTTAATGATCAATCCAGCCAGGAGTCAAACCGGCGATCTCCTGCTTTGAGGCTCAGTATGCCCACATGGGACGTGCTCTTAGCCGTCAGAGCACCCAGACCTAAGTTGTTTTAAGCTCATCAAAAATGTGAGCAGTATTTCTACAAAAATTGCTGATATGCTATTTAGATAAAACACGGGGAAAAAAGGGTGAAGATTCAACTCGCTTCTGTTGTTTGAGTCACGCCCTCACATCAAAGCTAAAATAAAACAACACAAGCAAATAAATCACTTTTATATACAGAGGCACCCGTCTGTCTCACCCCCTGAGTCTTACATCAGACTGTTCAGATTATATTTACTTTACATCTACCTAAACGCGTTGTTATTGTTGCCAGCATTTTACAAACCAGACAAGATGGAGAGCAGCTGTCTTCAAATCCGTAAACATAAATCATTATCAAAAAAAAGAGCACATCAACCTCCCTTTCCTCGTTGCTCCCTCTCTTTCCCCCTCGCCTCTCTCATCTTAATTGTTTCTGTGTGGAGACCAGTGTTGCTTCAATGAGTTCACTGAATAAAAAGGCATAGTGTGTGTCTCTTTCTCTCTTTTGCTGCCTCCTCAAGAGTACTCACTACTCAGAGGCGCAGCATAGATATTCTCTCAAAATCTACACCGCATCTCTCGCTTCCTCTCTGACTCTGTCTCCAATTATCTATTTCTGTATTTCTCCACCAGCCCCCTATATCTGCCAGTAATATTTTCAACCCACACTGCTGGTACAGTGGTAGAATACTTTTTCTTGATGCAACCTCATCCAGATTACAAAATCTACAAAAAAAAAAAAAAAAATCTACCCCGCCAATTTCTGCCCATCTGTTTCATCCTTACGCGCTGCTACTTATCAATAATTGTGAGGCACAAAGTAAAAACCCAGACGAGATGGCACACACAGGGTCAAGTGAGAGGAGCGACAGAAGCAAAGCGAATGCAGGAACAATTAGGATCCTGTCTTTATCATCACGGACGTGTTCTGCTGTGGCTGGAACAGAGTTATGTAAGAGCATGGGCTTCTGTCTGAACCGCACACCGAATCCATTATAAATGCAAACACGGCGCACAAATATGCATTTACATACATCTCACAATGTGTTTCCCTGAACTGGTTTAGCATATGGATGTGAGCATTATGAAAACATTATCAAGATATGAACAGATAAGATGATCTGAACAAATAAAGTAAACACCATTTAATTTTTATGGTGATGTATTTCCTCCAACATAACAGACAGTGACAAGCAGAAACCAGGGACCATCTCTAAAGTGCTTGCGGTTCGGCCAAGAGAGCATTTCAGAGAACTGTCAATATGGCTCTTTTTTTTTTATTCTTCATCACTTCATTTTAGTGGACATCCTTCACCTTCCACCTTCATCTTTCACTTGTGAGTTACGACCGACATCAGGAAAGAGCAGCTGTATCCCCTTAGGGTCGGATGTTTTGTTGTCTAATCCATTCATTATGACTTATTCCCCTCTCTAACTTTGTAGTTCTTTAGATATTGTGTCATGTTATTTTATTCTTTCAATTCCAAACACAAGAGATATTGATGTGGCAGTTTTCTGACACGCTGAAGAATTTATTTCTCTGTCCTTGTTCACCACACACAGACTCATCATCTGTCCCTCTCTGTGACACATTGTGTCTTTTTATTGCCCCCCCTCTTCTGTCTGACTTTTCTATTCCGCCATTATTTTTGATGCGATCTTCCATCATTCTCCTCTTTGGCTGTAAATATGTGTGCACCTCAGTAGAAAAAGAGCAATATTTTCCCTTTCATGGTCTCACTGTCTGGTTCCTTGCTTCTGTAAATTCAAGTAGCTTGCTTCACAACAGTGCGAATAAAAATATCTCAGTTTCAGACACTATTAATTACTATACTGTCTCTGTCTTTTCTCCAGCAGTTTGTCTCAAACTACTAATAAGATTCCAGCCAATTGCTTTTAACCATAATATTAATTAGGCATTGCCCTATGAATGTGAATGCTACCAATATTAAGCAATTATTTCTGAATGTTCACCTGTCAGATTAATAATGATTCTCTTTTGCTCCTTGCACCGAGGCCTGTTTTACACCCGACATTCACGTATAACCTGTTCTGGAGAGATTACAACACCACACAACGATCATCACATACAAATTGCAGAATACATCATAGTGAAATGTATCTCTGCCTTTGTTTAAAACTCAAAATTTACTGATACATCTGCCTAGTCCGATTAACTATTGACTACGCTCATGCCTGTTCATACGTACTGTATGTATAATGCCTCTACTCCGCAGTGCTGTCATTCCTCAATTCATCAATCAATTTCCTAGAGAAATAGCTGGGCTCTTCTAAATAAGACCATGAAAACATCAAGTACATGGCAGGATATGTTCGCTATTCTTATAGCATAGACTTGGACAACCTGATCAATATCTGTGAAAATGACTGATTCAGAAACCACAGACCTTAGACATTCATTGTTGCATCAACATGTAAAACCATTCACTGACACCAATATAAATGAGCTCCACGATGCCTTGTTATTTTTAGTACTTGTTACAAATGAGACTTAATGTAAATAATAAATACACACACATGAGAAGTTACCAACTGTTACTTTAAAGGGGAACTATGCAAGTCCGGTTGCTTTTTCACTGTTTTGCTAACCCTCCTCCGACCTTCTCAGTTTGTTTTCAACCAAGCTCGCGAGACGGCAATCCATGGAGCGGTGGATAACTTTATATATATGTTTTACGATGTGTATATTTGTGTAGTCTTATCTATCATAAACCAGAGATTACGGGGTGTGTTTGTGCCGTGGCACCGTCGAGACGAGATGGTCGGAGGTGCTGATCTTGCAAGGTTGGTTTTCGACCAAGAGACGCAGGTGGAAAATAGAGAGCCTCCTTTCTCCCTGTAACAAGTCATTTAACCATCACAATTACTCCAAAACTGTTCAATTAAGGTAAAAAAAAATTGCATAGTTCCTCTTTAACCTTCTTTTCATGGTTCATTATGCAACACCTCCAGATATCTTACTTGAATAGTGTTAATAACATCCCCATCTACTTACTATCTGTAACATAAATGAACTACAAAAAAGAAATTAATTCCCAAATGCAAGCCACATATCCAAAGAAGCTGAGACTAAACTCTGCCTCTGAAAAGTATAAACTTAAAAGAGAAATTCATGCATTCTGCAGTGGCAGGAGGGTGAAAATACTGAAATCCTGACATAAATCAAACTATCATCAGCAAAATATATTTGAAGAGTCAAAAGTAAAAAAAAAAAAAAAAAAAGTACTCACCTTGCAGCAGAAGGCGCCCTGTCAATGTTTTGGATTCACTGAAAAAAATCATTGGCAGACTATTCGATAATGAGAACTAGAAGCACACTCAGAGACTCAGACCTCTGCCAAGGCCAATGTCAAACAGCACACACCAAACTTCAGAAAAAAAAAAAAAATCAAATTCAAAGTTAATGATACGGATCTCCCCCTAAAATTGAATGGGTTATTTTTTTTTCCTTGGCCCACCCTCCACTGGGTTTGGTGCAAATTGGTTCAATACTTTCTGGGTAACCCTGCTGACAAATAAACAAACCAGCAAACAAACAGACAGTGGTGAAACTTGTGGAGGAAACAAAACCACGAAAACAAATATTCTGTTGTTGAACGATACACTGGGTTGGTTTTGGTACCAGTATTGACTTTATTCACATTATCCATGATAAAAAAAACGTACTCCATCTCTATTTATGCTATGATTTACATTTATTCTGTCTCCATAGCTCACTTTTTGGGCATCATGTTTGCTTACATAAGAAGATAGGGTCCTCGTCTTTAAGTAAGCAGATTGTCAGGGAGTTGAAACGACAGCTCATGCACAGTTTCTCAGCCAACAGGTGGAAAAGATTCTTCCACCCGCCAGCTATAACATACATTAAGCTATCTGCTGATCAAATCAAATTCTCCAAAATGAACAGTCACTTTTGTTTTTAACATAACTGGAGCCAACAAACGCTCTATGCTTTTCTAAAATTAATCTTAAATAAAAAATAGATTGTCTCTCGCATGAAAATGTGCAAAATGTATTTCTGCGTTGTTTAGACTATGCAGGGTAATTGTACATGACACTTAAAGCTAGAGGCTGGGCTATAAATTTTTTGGTAATGAATCTGAGCTATTGATCTGATTCACTTTGACATAGCAAACAGCCTATAAGCATAAAACACCATCTGTTTTAGCAGAGAGTTTAGGTAGTAAATCGGCTAGCCTTACAGAACATATAAGAACTCCTGGCAGCTTTAATACTGTATGTCACTTGCACTAAGTTAAAAAAAAAAAAAAAAAGCTTGTCACTGTAACAGTTAAAATGTGAGCGAAAGCAATCGGGCGCTTTGTCCTTTGTTCGTGCTTTCTCAGAATAACCATTTGTTTTGTGTCGCCATTTATTCAATTTTATGAAAATGTAAAGTTTAGAGATGCCAGTCATGAGATTTCAGTCAATTATTTTGGAGCGTGCTGTTTGTAATTCATGGAAAATATCAACGTCAGCACCCGTAGCTGCTTTGCACTTCATACATAATTCATCCTGTGTATTTTTTTTACTGAGATGTACTTGATATGACTTTTTTATTTATTTATGGTTATTGTTTATTGTTGGTATATTGTTTTCTGTAGTGGTGTAACTGTCCAAACGTTTTTTATTTATTTATTCTACTTTCAACACAATAAATTATGAATATTTATTTCAGCAGAATTCATAGAAAAGTTTTCCATCAGTATTTTCAGGGTGCTGTGTTTCAGTTCAGTATGTCTGGACACTTATGTTATACTTCATTTTTTCCATCGCTGCCTTTTGACTTGCACAACTCTCTCACACATATCCCCTCTCACTTTCAGATGCACAGACACACACACACTCTCAATGCTTGTCTCACACACATTCACATACACATACACGCCTGTCATGTAATCATGAAATCACTTCTTGTTGCAGATGGTGACTCATCTTTTGTCCCTGGTGAAACCATATCTGGCAATGAGGTCGTAAGACATTTTAGAAGAGGGACAACGCAGTGTGCACTGTGCAGGGCTCCACTCAACACATGGGGAACTCCTCACTGAACAGCATGCTTTACAGCTGCTAAAAACAAAGATATTAGCCATCCACAGTTGCACATCAAAAATGCACGTTGTATTTCCCTGCTAGTAATATCACATCATTACCTGCATGCATGCTGCCTGCAGGTGGGGAAAAAAGCTGAGTTTATGGTATAGTTTTATATTTATTTTTCAATTTGTATTGTTTTAACTTGGAAGATTTGAATTCAATCTGAATGATTGGGGAGTTTTTGAACATTACATGAAATACACTGACTGGTGAATCTAAACACACGTGTCAAACACTGCAGATAGTGGTGCTACCTACTGTACATGCTACATGTCAGTCGTTGTAGCAGTGCTTAAATCACTCCATGTGGGTGTGGTGAACACAATGCATGTCTTACTGCTGTTTATTTAATAATGCTTAGTAAGACACTGGCTGCGTCATGTCGACAGACATTCAGAGGCAGCTCTCCTTCATCAGGTGTTAGTCAGTGACCTCGACCTCAGTTCAAAGATTTAGAGTAAAAAAAAAAAACCCTATATGGTGCTGGCTGATGCATCAACAGATATTTACTCCCTCATTATTCTCCTGACAGAGGGGGTTCGTGTCATTACACACCGTCTGCTGTCTAATTCTCCCCTTCGACCACGACGGAGGACACACATCCGTGGCGACTCAATTACAGACAACGATGCAAACACGCGCGCCTGATAGCGACACAAACCTCGGCAGGCTGCCCATCAGCGTGAGCGACAACAGATGACCTTGTGCATTAATGCTCTGGTGACCTCGTGCAACAACAAAAAAAGAAACAAAAAAAAAAGCCCAACGCGGATGCGAGCACCATAGTGGATCCAAATAAGAGTACAACAAGTGCTCAAGTGGCTGTCTCTCTTTCCCTCTCTCTCTCAGACAGTCACTACATTGCCACCTTGGGTGTATGCAACATCCCCTCTCGCTGCCATCCGAGGCTTTTCGGCGCGTTTTGGTGATGAAAGGCAGACAAGGCACACACACACACACACACACACACACACAGCAGAGCCGTGGCAGCAGTTACCAGCAGCTTGTTGGGGGGAATGACCCTCAGCATCATTACTTGACATCAACATGACACACTCAAGGGCATCTGGCAAACCAACGCGAGAGCTTTGAACTACACAGAGTGCCTGGGTTAAATATGATGTGGTGCCGATGGCCGCTGAAATCTTTGGCTCACCTTTGCTGTTGTCTTCTTCTCTGTTGAGATGCATGACTCTTCTTTACAGTGTACTCATTTAGACTGCCTTCTTCTTCTCGTGGCGAAGCTGTGCTCTTCTCCAAAAGAGTTCTCGGGATAAACTCTTATTCCAATTTATTTTTTGGATGTGTTGGTTCCCTTTTGCCCGCTTATTGTCTCGCTCGGCTGGCAGGCATGGACGCGCCTGCACTTGTGCGTCCTCCTCCCCTTGTTGAGCTGGATGGAGCAGGTAGTCTAGGTGATGTTGGGAGTCTAGCATGTATTTTGGCTCTCTCACTTTGTCTCTCCCACCACTCTCTCTTTTTTTTCTCTCTCTCTCTTTCTCTTTCTCTCCCCCTCCTCCTCCTCTTCTCAGCACAGAGTCACTCAAAAGAGATGGTCGCAGCAAAGGTTTTAGGGAGGAGACGGCAGGCAGACGGGCGGGGTGACGTGAAAGAAGTCGGTAGGAGGTCGTCTATACTCAACGCTGAGGCGAAGAATCCGTGCGCCCTCGGTGTTGTTGACCGTTTCAATCGGAGACTCCAGTCCTCATCATCCCAACACACCGAGACATTTTACGCACACTTTCACTCCGAAAGCACATTTTTTTTAAATGTTGTTCCTATGATAACATCCAAGAGATATGAATATGCATAATTCATGTCTGTATGTAGGCCAATATCGCTCATATGTTGTGCAAAAGAAAAAGAAAAAAAAACGCGATGACATGCAGCTTTCAGGCATGTTGCATCCACCCTATTTGATAATAATGGTAAATATGACAGTCGGTTCTAATAATCAATATTGAAGTCTGTCGCAGCTCTATGGGATGAAAAGAGCGCAAGTGAAGGCAGCAGCATGGAGACATTAGTGGTAATGTGACCACCAATGACATGAACTAATGTTTTATATATACAATCAGCCCTGATCTTCAGTCATGCTTATCAGCCTATACCGGTGATATCACTGTGGAATCAATAATCAATGGGATTGACTGTGAGAATGTGCACTGCCCTGCCTATAAGTTGTAGCCTGTGGTTTTTTTTGTATCTGTCGCTCACGTGTTGAGTCTCTGTGCCTCTCATCAGTGTCAGTGTCACGAGCCGCCCGTGGTGCCTTCATTGTGATCATGCCATTACAGCCAATGGGCCCATATACAGTCGATCGGGCACATTTACTCACCATTCACGTTCGCCCGGAGCACCGCGTGCAGCACGGCTCGCTGGCGGTCCCTAGTGGTAAACATCAATCAGTGGCGGCCATCTGGAAGCAGAGCTCACTCCCTCTCGTCCATCATTATGGGCTGTTAAATGAAATAGACCAGGGTCAAAGAAAACAGATGGGTGCTTATAATCTTTGATACTCGACTATATATATACACACACAGACACAGACAATGTGACTGGACTCAAGGTTTTGACTAATAGGCTACAGCTAAACCTCCAACATTTATCTACCATAGCACTCACAGTGAAAGGTAAAATGTAATATAATAATGTGCCTTAAATGGATTGTCACATGATTTGTGATTAGGTAGAGCTAATATACTAGATTGGATCAGATTTAGAAAAGATAAGAAACAAATTCATTGTATTTCTGACATGGTATTGCACTCATTGCACACAATATACAGTAATTTAATTGAAACTCAGCACAGCCCTATACGTTCATCATGGTTATGGTTATTATGTCTATTCTAAATGAGATCTAGATCCGATACTCCATTGCTTCTCCTTGGTTTCTCCATTTTTCCCACTAGAGGGTTATTTTGGGGAGTTTTCACAGTGTCTAAAAATAGAAGGTGTCATATGCGCTACAGATTGTAAACTATTTTGAGGCAAATTGTGATGTAATTTGCTATTTGAGGCAAAAAAGGAAGAAAAGACTTGATTTATCTAACATTTATAAATTAAACAGTACATAACTTAGGAGGATAGGATAGACTTTATTGTCCCAATGGGAAATTTGTATTGGACCTTACAATGAGCAGTACAACACACATAATAAAATACAACAGCTGCCTCGGTTCTATTGCACATGCCCATTCACATAAAGATACACATTTACAGAAACACTGTGATTAGCGGTGAACAATGACAACAATGGCATGCCCACATGGTGTTGAGGGCTTTAATGGACATTAGGACAAAACTTAGATAAATACAATTTTGTTATAAGTGAACATTTTATTGGAACATGGGAAGAAAATATGCATCAATCAATCAATCAATCAATCAATTTGCATGTCATAGTTATGCCTCAACCTCCGTAATTGGGAACTTCACCAATACAGTAAAAGGTGATTTCTGGGAAGGATTTTCCAATTATCCACATCTCCACCATGGATGACTGTGCTTCATCAGTTCAGTGCTCTGCTGTTTCAAATCTCAGTTTGACATTTGTTCCCTTGTTCTACCACCCAGATTTCTGTCTTGACACCTCTTTCATGATAAGCCATCTTATGAGTGAGGTTCTTTTTTCCTTCTGTTGTTAGCCCAGCCTTGCTGGTTTTGTTTCATGCCAAGTGAGGGATCCAGTTAATCTATTGCATACACGGTGCATTCATTCTGGAGACATTAGACACAAACAGCTTTCCCTGCTCCCAACTTCTCATTGCATCAGCTCTCTTCCTTCTCTTCCTCACTCTTTTTCTCCCACTATCTTTGTGATGAATATTTATTAGCCTGTCACAGTGTCTTCTCTGAACTCAAAACAACACATTCATCAGCACTGCCTGAGCCATGCTTTAATCCTCCAGCAGTTTTCGGTACATCACGTAATTTCTCCACAAAGATTTGTTCAGTCTCTGGGATGTTTTTTTTTTGTATTATTTTTATTTGAAACTATAAAAGGGGGGTTCATGAGCACTCACAGACTTGAGGTAATTTTAGAGCCATTATATTGCAATCAACACCATGATTGTTATGAGCACTAAAGCAACACATTTAAACTAGCACACAACAGCCTTGGGAATAATGTGCTGTGTTTTTACAGCATATTTATAGGCTTTAAGATATGCACAGCTACACAACCAACAGGTGGGCCAACAAATATTAGACAATATATAATTTTATGTTTCTGTCTTCATATGGTGTGACTCATGGTCCTGTTCTACAATCATCCGACATTTTAAAAGTGCCAAAACAACTTTGGTTTATACATTATCCAAAATTTGCAATGCAATAAATTATGAAATGCACTCATTTCAGTTTAAGTCTTTGGTGGCTGATGTAATACCATTAGTCAAGTATCTGCAAATATAAAGCCAAGCAGAGTTTCAAATCTCTCCTTGAACACTGAATCTTAAACATTAAGCATTCTCAGTGATCCGGGCCAACAAAGCGGTTTGTGGTTGGGGAGTCTGTGTGATCTAAAATTAAACAACAAATCTTTAACATGGCCTGCAGTGAACTGTGGTAAAAGAGAAAGTCATTCAGAAGCAGAAGTACACAGTATACTAGCAGGGATGCACGATAACTCTTCTTTCCCACCGATATCAACAACTGATAACTTACTGCTTCATAACAGATGAGATGCCGATAACATTTTTAATTGGTTATATGTACACAAAGGCATTTAACATTATAGCTCTGCCTCTGACTTAACCAAATAATATAACTGACATCACTACTGTAACCAAAACAAAAACAAGAACAGTTATGACTCTTCAAAAATCAACATTTATTATTGTTTTAAATCAATTGAGGACTGAAAATGAGAGAAAATCAAGGCAATGTTGGCCAACTACAACTGGCTCTAGTAATGAAATGTCATTATCTGACTTATCTGTGTATTTTGGCCGATAATTATCAGCCAATATCGTGCATCCCTACAGTATACTTCACCTATCAAGCAAAATAAATAAATAAATAAGTGAATAACAGGTTAGAGATTGTTCTCTGATGAAGGGAAAACTGCTGTTAAAAGCTCAGAGGGCTGATAAAACATCACAGCAGCAGAAAGAGCAGTTTCCAGTCAGGGTATGATAAGAAGCTTAGAGAGAACAGATAGGTCAGTGTTGTCAGTCAAGCTGCATTTTCTCTGGGTTAGTGAATGGTCATAACAATGCCAATGGCATATTAGTCCAGCGTTGCTAAATGATATATTACATAAGCTGTGGTATTTCTCTAAAATTAAATAAATAAATACAGCGACTGAATGGAATCTGTGGTCACATTATAATTTGAAAGGTGGTCAAGTGTTTAAAACACATTTCAACAACTCTGTCGCATTAAGGATACAATGCTGAACAAAAACAACAGGCTTTAAAAGCAGCTATTCAAAGCAGCGGACAAGAGAGTAAACAGTGCAGGTATAACACACACACACACAACCACCAGCTAAAACACTGTGTGTCGTGTGTGTGTTTGTTCTTCAGATCCATCTTCCTCACAGATAATGATATAATCTCTAGTTATTTGTGACCCAACAGTCAAGTGTTCTTGAAATTTACTAATTAAAGGTTAACGGGAAAAAATTACTTGATTAATTGATGTGACACACATGACCAAGTGGGAATTACCAAGATGAATGTAAATGCTTACTGCAGGAATATGGTGCTATTAACGCATCTGAATAATAATACACATCATTCAATTTACAGTCACAGTGGTAATTTGTTTTGTCGTGTACTATACGTTTTATAGTTTATTACTGTGCCTCTGCTCATATTAGCAAAGCTTAACCAAACCCTGTCCTTTTTTGTGTGTTTGTTTGTTTTGCAAACACATTTGAAAGAAATAATCAAACAACATGTTTTTGTCATTGTGGGATATCATCGTGTAGACTGAAGGGCAAATATACCATGGTTATCAATTTAAAATTAAATCCACAACAGAATTAAGTGTCCAGAAACTGAGAAGGGGTAAAAAAAAATAAAAAAAAAAATAGAATGATGAAGTTCAATTTGAAGACTTCACAGTCTTTGTTTGACTAAAGGTCAAAGCTGAGATAAGGCTTGAGAGGAATGGACTTTCCCGCTTAGTGTCCGGCAAACAAAGCAACAAGAGCAGCTTATTTGTTTTACAGATTGTGTTACGACAACCACCAGAGTCCGTTAGTTTGAAAGTGAAAGCAACCAAACAAGCTCTGATACAATCGTCCCTGTTTTGTAACAGTCTAGTCCAGACCAGACCAGACCAGACCAGCAGGTGGACTGAACACAATCCAACAGCCTCATGAAGCTACATCAAATACAAGTATATTATATACAGCGAATTCAATATTGCTATGGAAAAAAACTCCCATTGCATTTAATACAGTAATGAAGTTAAAGCAGAAGTGAGTGATATTTTTGTGTTAATATAAGTCTTAAATAGTTATATCTTCCGACAGCAATCACTTACATATGGCGCATTTCCACTAGCACGGTTCGGCTCGGTACGGCACGGCTCGGCGCGCTATTGCGTGTTTCCACTAGCACGCAGTACCTGCAACCGGGTACATTTTTGGTATCACCTCAGCCCTGGTTCCAAGCGAGCCGAAGCGTTACTAAAACGTGACGTCAGCCGACTGCCTTCCACTGATTGGCCGATGAGTGTCGTCACTGGAAGCGACGACCGACAACAGAAATGTTCCTGCTGAAGCCTGAAGCCAGAGAATTTCTAATATTGAGACTGGCTCTGTTATTACGTGACTTTATTAAGTTTTAATATTTTTTCATGCGAGAAAGTAACTGTTTAGATCCCCATGTGCGGTTAGTTTATCCAAACGACGGCTGTTTAGAAGTTTGCCCCGATGTTTTTCGGAGAAGTGAAGCTCCAGGTCGGAGCAGCGACCGCGGCATCACAGAGGCAGCAGCCCGGCTCCTGACGTGCTCCGCCGGCCAGCCTACCACCGTCACCCCGAGGAGAAAACGACCGCTAATTAACTTACCCGATGGCTTTTAGAGGTTTACCACCGGCTGGTTAAACTCTTAAATGTTGGTCTCATTGATGAAATCTAACAATTGTGGCTGTAGCAGCAGTTTGTTTGTGGTTAGAAAGAAGAGCAGCACTGCCTTGGGGTCTGAACGCACAGAAAACACCACATTTACATCAATAAATAAATAATAATAAATAATAAATAATTTACAATGAACCAGGTCGATCTCAGAGCTGGCAAGACTCTCCGGTAAGGCATATTGAACGGTTAAATGCCGTTAACGGGACGAGAGCAGTCAAAACGGCGGTTTAAAGCTAGCTACAGCGAGGGTAGGTTCACTTCCTGTTTACAAAGTAAAAGCACCAATTCTATCGTAATCGCTTTCCTTATGATAAAAGGCAACGGGTATTTTATTTTGTGAAAATAACCGGAAGTGCGTTGCTCACTACGGCTAGCTTTAGTAACGCCGACTTCGTTGAAACAAAATTGTAAACAGCTGGTATTTTGTCAGATTTTCAACATGTTGGGGATCTAAACGACTACTTTCTCGCCTGAAAATGATTCAAATGTTGCTAAAGTTATATATTTACAGAGTTTAGAGCGTTGCTCGGCGCCGTGTAAATGACGTCACGGCGGCACTAGTGATACTCAGTTGTAATGGAAACACAACCAAACCGAGCCGAGCCGTGCCGAGCCGAGCCGTATCGAGCCGAGCCGTGCTAGTGGAAATGCGCCAATAGAGTGTTTGGACCGAAACACGGGTCTCTCAGTCACTCTGCTCTGCTCTGAGCCGAGGAGAAAACCAAAAGCCAAGGGATGCGCCTGAATGTGGTGACGTAGGGACGAGGACCAATAGATCCATGACGAGGACGGGGACTGCTAACTCCATCGGCTGACAAGAAGTTATGGTGCGTTCAAGGCAACCCGTAACTCGTGTTTTTCCGACCTGTGAACTGGTACGAGTTCATGGGTCGGAAGTTACGAGTGGCCGTTATAGTGACTTTCACAGGTAAAACAGGTCGGGAAAACACGAGTGGGTTGCCTGGAACGCTACAAAGTCGTAAGTCGTGACTTGAAGCTGTAATTTACGGTTTCAAAAGCCTGCCTGGAACGCAGCATTAGCCAAAATGACCGGATCGCTTACTTCTGCTTTAACAGAGTAATTTGTTTCAAAAGACATACTGTATAAGGAGGAGAGACAGCACTGCACCATTTTGTATTTTTTACATTTTAGATATTTAGATTCTTATCCATCATGTTGTGTCAGGGAGAAATCTTGAGTCAGTTCTGCAACATCACAACAAAACCAAATATAAAGCCAGAGTCATAAAGAACTGTCTTCAGTTACAAGGAGTCCTGCAACCGGTGGTGTGGCTCCTACAGACCCCAACCGGGTTTCAAGCACTTTATAAATTAAAAAGTGTGCAACTACCACCTAGCAGACCGTCATTTTAAAAATATTTTGCTTTGCTCTAGGCTACTTACTGCACTTTGTATGAAGACAATTAAAGTCCTGCTCTGGCAAGTTCTGTCATCTCTCTGTAAAATGAAACCAAATCAGACCTATAGCTCCCTCAGGCGCGAGGTGTCTGAATGAGATGACAGAGATACAATTCATATCTAATGAGGTTGCATCTCAAAATCTTTAAAAAAAATCGCAGACAATGGTTTGAGGCAGCACACAGCACAATATGATTGACAGAGAACAATACACTCATAACAATGCATTCAGACTATCTCAAGGAATCATGGTTACTAATGAGAATTTCCATTAAAGGCCTTGTTTTTGAAAGAATCATTTTATGGGCCCTTAAACCTTTTTTTCTTTTTTGCTAAAACAAATGAATGAAATATTTTGGTTGTTTAGTCGAGTGCATATTTCCATTTTAATGATAAAAGACCCCTGTTTAAGCTTATCATTCTAATAAAAGGTTTGAAAGAGCATTAAGACTGTGACGGGATAATGAGGCTCACACAAAAGACTGATCAGTAGTGGCAAATTAACCAACGTCACGCTTTCAGAGGGAGACAAGGGAAAAAGTTAGAGCTTTTAAAAGGCAAGGATGATAAGAAAACATTATATGATGAGGAAAAACTGAAGTAAGAATGACAACTATGCCTACGGGAAAAAAATGATGTAAAAAGAACTAGATTTACTTGCACATGGCCCTGCAAACCAGCTAACCCGGAGGACAGGTCACAGTCTCCTTGGTTTACGGCATTGAATAATAGCCAGAATGGTTTTTGCACAGTGAAGTTGACCTCATATAAAATGTCATCCCTTATTCCTATTGGACATTTGTCTTCTATTCTGCCATGGTTAGCATACATGAATTTGTGAGTTATGGTCAAATATCTGTTTCATAAGGTCATAGTGACCTTGAACTTTGCCCACAAAAATTCAGTCATCATCAGTTCATCCATCAATGCAAGTGAATAATGTACGAAATAAGAAAAAGGCAATGCACCTTTAATGTCAGATTATTTTTGTTCTTTCCAGTTCTGCAGATTTGTGGTGGGAGTTGGAGAGTTTTCTCTAATAGAAATCAAGCATATAAAAGTAAAAAAAAAAATGCAACAGATCCAACTTTAACCCCAACAAATAAAGTATTGTATCTATTTTATTTTGTTTATCCATGCTCTGATTTCAAAAGGGCAACATAACCTTAAGAAATCAAAAAAACAACTGCTACAGAGATATAGAAACAACTGCTGTAACATAAAGAATCAATAAAAGTGCAAACTTATAATGAAAACGGAGTTTTGTCTGACAAAATGTACTGTTTTGTTTGGATAAAACTTGCTGGTCTTTCCTGCATTACCTGCAGTTGCACAACTTGGGAATGTCCTTAGGTTTCTCTTTTGCACTGGGAATTTTTGAAATCCTGTAACCCAGCCTGTTTCAGAACAATATAAAAGAAAGGTCCAGACAAGCAGTCTTCACTCACAAGAAATTAAGACTTGCTCTACTCTCTAAAAAAGGTAAATTCACATTTTCATTTGGTGATAGAACCTGATGAATATATATATATAATGTATTTAAGTTTGCGTTTTAATGATGAACTGTGTTTAACTTTCCTTTCCTTCAGATATCTACAACCATGAAGTTGCTTCTAGCAGGTCTTGCTCTGCTTCTGGTTGCAGAAGCCAATGCTCAATGGCACAGGTTTCCTATTGAAGCTGCTCAAGGTTAGAAATATGGCCTTTTTTTTTTTTTTTTTTACATATTCATAAAAAATGTGTATAACTGTGTGTCTGACATGCATGATGTAGTGTTTTACATGATGGGCTTCATTTTCTGCATTTTCTCATGAGTTTTTACTCAATTTTGTCTGATCAGGGGCTCGTGATATGTGGCGAGCCTACAACGACATGAAGGATGCCAACTATATAGGCGCGGACAAATACTTTCATTCAAGAGGAAACTACGATGCTGCACAGAGGGGAGCAGGGGGAAGATGGGCAGCTGAAGTCATCAGGTGAGGAGCAAAGAGTTAAGGAGATTATTTTGTTGGCTGATGCATATAAGGTTTTTTATTTTCTTAACAAAAAAATCTTGGTAATGAAGCTGCAGATGGCTTCGGGGATCGTTTTTGGCTGTTTTATTGGTAGCACATGTATTTGCTACCTCTAAATCACATCTTTCAAAAGTGTTTTGTCTGTTGTTTTTTTTACGGGAATGAGAGCTGGAGCTGAGCTGGAGCTTTTATCTGATTATGATAACATCAGCCTAATAAGACAATCTGCAGGCCTACCTCAACACAGCCCCATCTCAAAACATACTTTGGGAAATATAGATGAATCTGATGATCATCACAGGTCCAGACTGCTGTGATTGGTTCACTATCCTCCTGTTTCAGATGCAATGCTAATTACTGCAGGGTTATGTATGCCTACACCTGTTACAGCCACCCTTGGTGAAAATAGTTTCTGATCTTAGATCTTTTATACAGCACTGTGTAACTATGTTTGGAAGTGTACTTTACTTCGTCCATGCTTTGTGTTGATGTTTATTACCTGTTTTCCTGTTTTCCTCCAGCAATGCCAGAGAGTGGACACAAGAGAGAATGGGTCATGGTCATGAGGACTCTGAGGCTGATCAGGCAGCAAACCGCTGGGGACGAGATGGAAATGATCCCAACCATTTCAGACCAGCTGGACTTCCTGACAAATACTGATAATAATAAAAGCCATCAACTTCTGATAAAAGTAATGAACATGTTCTCATTTAATTTGTCTGTTCCTATCAATTACAGGAAAAAAAGCCAGAAAAATATACTTAAAAACGAAAAGTATCTGTTTAAATACATCACATCACTAACATCAAGTCCAATACAATATAAGATCAATGCTTCAAATTATTCTACCATACACAAAAGGTATTGATGGAGGAATGACCTCCAACTATCGTTACTGTTGAAAAGAACATCTAATTTATCTGAGTAAATATGTCACACGTTAATAACATCAAGTCCAATACAATGACTGTAATATCAATGCTTCAAATTATTCTCCCATACAAAAAAGGTTCTGATTGAGGAATGAGAAAACACAATGCAGTAGCAGGGACATGATGTACCACTTTGACACAGTAATAAACATCAAACTCATTTAATTATGATGGTAAATAATGGTACTTTCTAAATCATTTTTTTGTAAATGTTGTCATGTGGTTGATGGTTATCTACTGTACCATGTCCACATGACGGTTGCAAATGGGCCTCACTTTTCTTCGTCCAAAAAGACACACCAAAAAAACATCCAAATACCTCCATAGTGCTCGTCTGTAATGTCCCTCTTGTATTGAAGCCCCAACATGAGAAATTGTTCCAAAAAAAATTAAATAAGTATAGGTTATAAGCTTGTTTGTAGCGGAAGCTCCCAGTGTCGCGGAAACTGAAATTGTTGTGCACTGTCCCTAGTTAAAGCAGAAGTAAGCAGAATGTTTGTGTTAATATAAGTCTTAAATAGTTATATCTTCCGACAGCAATCACTTATATAGAGTGTTTGGTCTGAAACACGGGTCTGTCAGTCACTCTGCTCTGCTGTAAGCCGAGGAGAAAACTTTCCTTGTATCCTACAACCTTTATCCAATGAGGAGAGAGAACAGCATAAAGGGGCGGTCCTCTCTGTGTGTGCAGCCAAGGGATGCCCGTGAATGTGGTGATGTAGGGACGAGGGCGGGGACTGCTAACTCCATCGGCTGACAAGAAGTTAGCCAAAACGACCGGATCGCTTACTTCTGCTTTAACAAATAAATAAAATGGTGTTGCAGTGACTGACAGTGTTTTGCATTGTCATTTTATGTTACGTTTTTGTAGCTTTGCTGCACGTTGTTGTTGTAATTTCACACCTCTGACCTCCTGCCTCCAACTGTTACTGTTGAAGAGAACATGTTCCCATTTACTTTATCTGATTAAATATGTCACACATTAATAACATCAAGTCCAATACAATGACTCCAATATCAATGCTTCAAATTATTCTTCCATAAAAAAGGTTCTGATGGAGGAATGAGAAAACACAATGCAGTAGCGGGGACATGATGTACCACTTTGACACAGTAATAAACATCAAACACATCGTCTATGATGATATTGAATAATGGGACTTTCTAAAGCAACATTCTGAAAAAAAGCGCTAACATCTCACAAATAATATCCTTTCTATATATTTCTGCATACAAGGCTGTTTGATTGTTCTTTGTTGGCAAAAACAATTGATTTATCAAAGTTTTCTGTTGCATCTGTGAATTAGATGAGACAGATCTCACCCCCTGTTGCTGTGCACCTATTGCTTCATTCAGCTGTAATGTGATTATATGACACAGCCACTCGGGGGCAGTACTCGCTTGAAACTTACGTCTGAGGCTGAACAGCTTTGGGGGGGAATTTACTTTATTATGTGACTCAACATTTTTTTGTGAAATTGAATTATCAGTAAAAGTGATACAATTGTGTTTTTTCCCCATCACAGCATGGGTTAAACCAGAAAGGCCAAGCCTGATCTACTGATTTCCATTGTGGCTGATGCACAGATACAATTAATGTGATTACCTGCTGTTATCACAAACCTGAACAGCTCCGAGAGCTTCCCTTTTTAACAGAAGACTTCACACAGGGGTCACGCAATACGACTCAGACTCAGATAAACATGATACATATTCCAGCAAGTTGCTCAAGACTTTTCACAAACTAAGCTCGACGTGCAAAGAGACACAACCTGTATGTGTTCAAAAACATCAACTGACAGCACTGGACAAAACCTAAACTCACAACATTAGCATAAAATAAATTATGTCATTTGAGCGCCACTCCTGACAAACTGAGTCAGAACAGGATTTGAAATCACTGACCAGCAACTACATTTTTGGAGGAAACGGCTTTGTCGTTGATTTTAATATTAAATTAAACAACAATGTAACGCAAGTCTGTCAGCAACATTATTGCATTACATTTACTGTCAAAATGGGGTATAGGCTTAAACTCTGTCCATATTTAGCGACAAGTTCATAGAAAACTATTTAACTTGTTGATTGGATAGTTGGAGCCTCTCTTCCAGTTTTTGTCAAAAAAATTCACCTTTAAAAGGTCACACATGCTCTCATTTCAAGAGGGCAACATTTTGCTACAGAGATATAGAAACAACTGCTGTAATATAAAGAATCAATAAAAGTGGAAACTTATAATGAAAACAGATGTGTGTCTGACAAAATGTACTGTTTTGTTTGTATAAAAGTTGCTGGTCTTTCCTGCATTACCTGCAGTTGCACAACTTGGGAATGTCCTTAGGTTTTGCTTTTGCACTGGGAATTTTTGAAATCCTGTAACCCAGCCTGTTTCAGAACAATATAAAAGAAAGGTCCAGACAAGCAGTCTACACTCACAAGAAATTAAGTCTTGCTCTCTTCTCTAAAGAAGGTACAGCAGGTAAATTCACATTTTCATTTGGTGATAGAACCTGATGAATATATTATGTATTTAAGTTTGCGTTTTAATGATGAACTGTGTTTAACTTTCCTTTCCTTCAGATATCTACAACCATGAAGTTGCTTCTAGCAGGTCTTGCTCTGCTTCTGGTTGCAGAAGCCAATGCTCAGTGGCACAGGTTTCCTATTGAAGCTGCTCAAGGTTAGAAATATGGCCTTTTTTTTTTTCTTTTTTACATATTCATAAAAAATGTGTATAACTGTGTGTCTGACATGCATGATGTAGTGTTTTACATGATGGGCTTTATTTTCTGCATTTTCTCATGAGTTTTTACTCAATTTTGTCTGATCAGGGGCTCGTGATATGTGGCGAGCCTACAACGACATGAAGGATGCCAACTATATAGGCGCGGACAAATACTTTCATTCAAGAGGAAACTACGATGCTGCACAGAGGGGAGCAGGGGGAAGATGGGCAGCTGAAGTCATCAGGTGAGGAGCAAAGAGTTAAGGAGATTATTTTGTTGACTGCTGCATATAAGGTTTTTTATTTTCTTAACAAAAAAATCTTGGTAATGAAGCTACAGATGGATCCAAGGTTATTTGGATTGGTTTTATTCTCATCTTAGAGGTGCTTGCCTCGGGGGTCGTTTTTGGCTGTTTTTGGTACCTCTAAATCACATCTTTCAGAAGTATTTTGTCTGTTGTTTTTTTTTACGGGAATGAGAGCTGGAGCTGAGCTGGAGCTTTTATCTGATTATGATAACATCAGCCTAATAAGACAATCTGCAGGCCTACCTCAACACAGCCCCATCTCAAAACATACTTTGGGAAATATAAATGAATCTGATGATCATCACAGGTCCAGACTGCTGTGATTGGTTCACTATCCTCCTGTTACCTTCAGATGCAATGCTAATTACTGCAGGGTTATGTGCCTACTGTATGCCTACATGTACATAACCATGTTTGGTGAAATTGGTTTCTGATCTTAGGTCTTTTATACAGCACTGTGTAACTATGTTAACTACTTTACTTGGCCCATGCTTGTGTTGATGTTCATTGCCTGTTTTCCTGTTTTCTTCCAGCAATGCCAGAGAGTGGACACAAGAAAGAACGGGTCATGGTCATGAGGACTCTGAGGCCGATCAGGCAGCAAACCGCTGGGGACGAGATGGAAATGATCCCAACCATTTCAGACCAGCTGGACTTCCTGACAAATACTGATAATAATAAAAGCCATCAACTTCTGATAAAAGTAATGAAAGAAAATTCTAGTTTAGCTTTAGTGAACTCCTGCACATTTACATTGATGTGGAAACTTAAATGTTGATTAATGTGCACTGTCCCTGGTTCAAAGACAAATAAAATGAAATAAAATAGTGTTGCAGTTACTGACAACATTTTGTATTTTCATTTTATTTTATGCTTTTGTAACTATTCTGCTACACGTTGTTGTTGTAATTGCACACCTCTCACATCCCCAACTATCATTACTGTTGAAGAGAACATGTTCTCATTTAATTTGTCTGTTCCTATCAATTACAGGAAAAAAGCCAGAAAAATATACTTAAAAACGAAAAGTATCTGTTTAAATACATCACATCACTAACATCAAGTCCAATACAATATACGATCAATGCTTTAAATTATTCCACCATACACAAAAGGTATTGATGGAGGAATGACCTCCAACTATCGTTACAGTTGAAAAGAACATTTAATTTATCTGAGTAAATATGTCACACGTTAATAACATCAAGTCCAATACAATGACTGCAATATCAATGCTTCAAATTATAGCTGCTGCGCAGCGATGGGTCGGGTCCGGGCTACTTTTGGGCAAATTTAGGCAATTCTGAGCAACAAACAGGAGAATAGGAAGACAAGACAGTTGACCTTATAATGTTCAATTTGCATCAGTTGAGGATTGAACCCACAACCTCGGGAACCAAAGACCGGTGTCTATCGCACTGAGCTAATTGACAAGTGGCATTTAACAGTGGCTTCACAAATTGACTAAGCCATTCACTGTCGTGTAGGCAGATTTGAAACCACAGTAAAAAGAAAAATCAGTTTTTGAGGTAAAATAATGATATGTATTTGTCAAACATCTACTATGAATCTAAGATGTTAGGAGCCTTCGCACATGGTCCAGTCCAAGCTATTTGAATTTTTAAATTTAGAGGCTTGCTGTGATGCCATCATTAGGACAATTGTCTTGTGTTTCGTGTTGAGGACAACTGACATTTTGATCTGTCATCATCATCATCGTAGCTTCATTTATCCACTCAGGTGAGTCAGTGCCCGGGCAGCTGTTGTGATGAAATGGTCAAAATTTCAGAAATTCAGTCATCTAAACAAAAATCTGATAATACATAAATTGTATCTTGACAGCATGGAAATGTTGGTGATTTGTTTGGTAGGGATTTTTAAAGTTTTTAAATTTAAACGCTTATTGTGCCCCCCCTAGGAGGGGGGGGGGGCACATGTCCTTGGAGTTGAGTGAACCCACAACCTCGGGAACCAAAGACCGTTGTCTATCGCACCGAGCTAATTGACAAGTGGCAGTTCAATAGTGGCTTCACAAATTGAGTAAGCCATTCACTGTCATGTAGGCAGATTTGAAACCACAGTAAAAAGAAAAATCAGTTTGAGGTAAAATTCTGATATGTATTTGTCAAACATCTACTATGAGTCTAAGATGTTAGGAGCCTTCGCACATGGTCCAGTCCAAGCTATTTGGATTTTTAAATTTAGAGGCTTGCTGAGATGCCACCATTAGGACAATTGTCTTGTGTTTCGTGTTGAGGACATCTGACATTTTGATCTGTCATTATCATCAACACCCTTGCTGGGTCTCGAACTCACAACCTCTGACACCAAGAACCAGGTCCTAACTCACTGAGCTAATTGGCTGGTAGTGAGACCTGCTGTGTAGCTTCATTTATCCACTCAGGTGAGCCAGTGCCCGGGCAGCTGTTGTGATGAAATTGTCAAAATTTCAGAAATTCAGTCATCTAAGCAAAAATCTGATAATACATAAATTGCATCTTGACAGCATGGAAATGTTGGTGATTTGTTTTTAATGATAAGTGTTTTGCTTCATAAGAGAAAATATGATGTTTATAAATTCCACTCTCACATTGACTGCAGTTGTTCCCATGAGAGCAGAATTCAAAATGTTCTCAAAAATTCAGTTTTTGAGATAAAATTCTGATATTTGCCAAACTTCATCAACCATGACTCCAGAATATTGTCATTTTTTTTCAGGAAGATTGAAAATGTATTTATCAAGAATTTGACGGTATATGTTTACAGTACTGTTTACAGTCAAACGTTTTCATGCACTGTAGGGTCAATTTTTGCTTAATCAAAAATCCGAGAAACAAGTTTTGTGGAGGACGGTCTGGAGATGCTCTGTAGCAAGTACGGTGTCATTCGAGCAAAAATTGTGGGAGGAGATACATTTTTAAAGTTTTACAGTTATTGAAAAAAACAGAGTGATGGACTTCATAATTTGTAATAAGTTTAAGTGGACAAAAGTTTCAGCAGTATCTGGGCTACATTGTGGTGAAGTTTCAACACTGTAGCATCTACTGTTGGTTTGGTAGGAATTTTTAAAGTTTTTTAATTTAAACGCTTATTGTGCCCCCCCTAGGAGAAGTTGAGATTTACAGCTGCCGCTCCTCGCACTGGAATGAGGAAATATCTGATTATCTGCTCTCAAACACACTGAGCTGCTGCAGCCTGATCATGTGTTTCCTTGTTCCCTCCCCTTCAGATCTACAGTTTGAAGATGGGTGGAACCAACATGTGGTGAAGAGGAGGAGCCGACAGGCCCCGTTCTCTGCACAGACACATGTTGTTGAGATCAGAGCTCAGACTAGTTTCACTTCTGAGCAACAGAAACTCAGACAGTCGTCGTCGTCTGTGAGAGGTGAAATGGCGCAGAAAGGAGTTCATCTGGACCAGGAGACCTTCTCTTGTTCCATCTGTCTGGATCTATTGAATGATCCAGTGACTATTCCCTGTGGACACAGCTACTGCTTCAGCTGTATTAAAACCCACTGGGATGCAGAGGATGGGAGGAAAATCTACAGCTGTCCTCAGTGTAGGCAGACCTTCACACCGAGGCCTCCTCTGGTGAAAAACACCATGTTAGCAGCTTTAGTGGAGGAGCTGAAGAAGACTGGACTCCAAGCTGCTGCTGCTGATCACTGCTATGCTGGACCAGAAGATGTGGCCTGTGATTTCTGCACTGGGAGGAAACTCAAAGCTGTCAAGTCCTGTCTGCAATGTCTGGTCTCCTATTGTGAGAAACACCTGCAGCCTCATTATGAATCTCCTTCATTTAAGAATCACAAGCTGGAGGAGCCGTCCAAGAAGCTCCAGGAGAACATCTGCTCTCGTCATCATGAGGTGATGAAGATTTTCTGCCTCACTGATCAGAAGTGTGTTTGTCTCGTCTGCCTTGTGGATGAACATAAAGGCCACGACACAGTCTCAGCTGCAGCAGAAAGGACTGAGAGGCAGAGAGAGCTGGAGCTGAGTCGACAAAACATCCAGCAGAGAATCCAGCTCAGAGAGAAAGACATGAAGGTGCTTCAACAGGAGGTGGAGGCCATCAATGGCTCTGCTGATAAAGCAGTGGAGGACAGTGAGAAGATCTTCACTCAGCTGATCCGTCTGATGGAGAAAAGAAGCTCTGAGCTGAAGCAGCAGATCAGATCCCAGCAGGAAACTCAAGTGAGTGGAGTCAAAGAGCTTGAGAAGAAGCTGGAGCAGGAGATCACTGAGCTGAAGAGGAAAGACGCTGAGCTGAAGCTGCTGTCGCACACAGAGGATCACACCCAGTTTCTTTTTTTTTTTTTTTTTTTTTTTTTTTTTTTTTTTTAATATATTTTTATTTCCAATAAATTAACAAAAAGGATACAACAACAAAAATATCCATCCTGAAACAATATCGATGATAGGGTGACTCGTACAGTTTCTTTCTTTCTTCTTTTTTTTGTTAAACCCATGTATATATACTAGCTATATAGGACAGACAAGAAAACAAAATACAAACAGAACAAACAAACAAAAACAAACCAAAAAATAAACAAATATACAAATATCTAAATCAATAAAAAAAAAAAAAGTGGAAAAGCAGCAATCTGTCTTCACTGACATTAGTGGGTATTTGCACCTATATGTGCTTACCTGCACCAACATACACATAAGCGTGCTCGCAACACGTTTGTACATCCACATAGTCAAACATACGCATATATTTTACAGAGATACATATATTTAATATTAAGGTCTGCCCTGCTCTATAGGGCACCAATTCAATGCTCAACCAATCATATGTGCCCTTTAGACACCCAGTTTCTACACAACTACCCCTCACTGTCAGCACTCAGTCCATCTACACACTCATCCAGCATCAACATCCGTCCTCTCAGACACTTTGAGGACGTCACAGCAGCTGTGTCAGAGCTCAGAGACAAACTACAGGACCTGCTGAGAGACACATGGACAAACATCTCACTGACAGAGACTCAAGTGGATGTTTTACTGTCACCACCACCAGAGCCCAGGACCAGAGCTGACTTCTTAAGATATTCACAGGAAATCACAATGGATCCAAAGACAGCACACACATCTCTGTTATTATCTGAAGGAAACAGGAAAGTAACATTTGTGAGTAAACTACAGTCTTATTCTAGTCACCCAGACAGATTCACTACATGTGCTCAGGTCCTGAGTAGAGAGAGTCTGACTGGACGTTGTTACTGGGAGGTGGAGAGGAGAGGAGGAGTTTATGTAGCAGTCGCATACAAGAATATCAGCAGAGCAGGGAATGAAAGTTGGTTTGGAGGTAATGACAAATCTTGGTCGTTACTTTGTTCCAACAACAGTTTCACATTTAGGTTCAACAGCATCAAGACTCCAGTCTCAGGTCCTCAGTCCTCCAGAGTAGGAGTGTATCTGGATCACAGAGCAGGTATTCTGTCCTTCTACAGCGTCTCTGAAACCATGACTCTCCTCCACAGAGTCCAGACCACATTCACTCAGCCTCTACACGCTGGACTTTGGCTTTACCAGTTTGGAGACACAGCAGAGTTGTGTAAACTCAAATAGTCAAAGATAATTGAAGGAGCAGTTGGTTAAAATCTGTATTTTAGTTCATCACTTTCTTTAGTCTCCATGTTTGTTGCTAAAAGCTCATTGCTGTTGTGTCTCTGCACTGCACAGAGATCACCTGTCAATCATTAAACATTGTGGGCGGGACTTTGACCTCTTGTTGTCATTTCTTGTTGTGTTGATGTTTGAGTTTGTTGAGGTGGAGCTGGAGCCGTGGAGGAGATCACTGCTCATGATGATGTTTCTTTACCTAAACTCACATTTCTCCACATGGAAATAGAAACTTCTCTGAGCTCTAAATGTTTGCTGGATATTTGTGTTGATGTGTTTGTGTTGTTGTTGTTGTTGTTGTTTGACCTTCCTGTATCACTGAGCTTTGTTCTCACTGTGGAAACTAAGAAATCTACATTCACATTTACATTGATGTGTTTGTCAGATCAAATGTTGTAGTTGTTAAAATCCACTCACTAATAAGGTCTATGAGCTTTAATCAAAGTGTAAACATCATGATTATAATCATATCCATGTTACTAATTAACCTAACTAGTTGCTCCTCCAGCTGTTTATTATTCCTATCATTTACTTTTCCAGCCTTTTGTTGCTCTTGTCCCAACTTTACAGAAACAATCAGTGTATGTTGAACTGCAGGTATCAATAGATGAGATCATTACACTACAGAGAATGATGTATGACAGCTAAAATAACAATGTTTGCATTATCTGAGTGAAATGTTTGAATATATAGGCCTAGCTAATGTTGTTGACAATAAACTTTGTGTGATTTATATTTTTGCACTTTGTATGTCACTTTTTTTTTTTAATGAATATCTATTGTCTACGGGCACTAGTTATTGCATATTGTCACATTTCTCTGTCCTTGGGTGTCTTCCTCTTTAAGAATCAGTGTCAGTGCTGATATCGAACATCCAGTCCTTCTCTAATAAGAATAATAATAAGGATTAAAGCTTGCAACCGCGGAGGCCTGAGGCATGAGGGGGCTGTGGCGTGAAGCGAGAAGGGAGAAAAAACCTTGCAGGAGTGAATGAATGCATTTTTTCATTCATCCACCAGGGGGCGCTACGAACGAAACCAGACGTGGGCAGGTGCCTTCAGTGGCGGACCGTAGTGGCGGACCGCTCCATACGGCGGTCCTGCTCCACATGGCCGTCCTGCTCCATCCAGTGGTCCTGCCCCATCCATTGGCCCCTCCATCATCCCTGCCCCACCCAGCAGCCCCTCAATCTCTTCTGCTGTGTCCTCAATGTCAGCACAAACCGACACTCTACTCTCCCTGTATACAATAAATATGGATCGCTTACTTCTGCTTTAACAAATAAATAAAATGGTGTTGCAGTGACTGACAGTGTTTTGCATTGTCATTTTATGTTACGTTTTTGTAGCTTTGCTGCACGTTGTTGTTGTAATTTCACACCTCTGACCTCCTGCCTCCAGCTATCGTTACTGTTGAAGAGAACATGTTCTCATTTACTTTATCTGATTAAATATGTCACACATTAATAACATCAAGTCCAATACAATGACTCCAATATCAATGCTTCAAATTATTCTTCCATATAAAAAAGTTTCTGATGGAGGAATGAGAAAACACAATGCAGTAGCGGGGACATGTACCACTTTGACACAGTAATAAACATCAAACACATCGTCTATGATAGGGGTGGGCGATATGGCGATATTAGATCGTGAAGGATTAGAGCGTGTAGACGATCTGCCAAAGTGCAGAGATCGTAGGATCGTCTGGGGCACATTCTATAAACTGCAGTTCTATGCTGCAAAGCGCAAACAAAGGACATTTGCAAAGTTTGCTAAAAGAGATAACAACAGTTACTTTAGTTTGTATTTTTATTTGACCCTTTTCAATCAGCTAGTGTTTTGATACACTTAAAATCCTGTTAAAATTACTGTGTTGAATAAAACAAACAGTAATGTCTTCATTAATATTTTACTTTCATGTTTATTGAAAGCTCCCTTTTATGTTGCAAGAGTCCACTTTATCAGAGTGTTGTTGTTTACCTTTTACTATGTTTACGTTGTTTGCACATGTTGGCAAAACTGCAACTATTTAGATTCAAATCTGTTCAGAAAGGTTCTTTGGCCTAAATTGTCTGTTTTTCTTTTTTCGATTTAAGATCGTGATGAAATCGAAATCGTGACTTCATTTTTAAAAAATCGTGATATGATATTTTTGCCATATCGCCCACCCCTAGTCTATGATGATATTGACTTTCTAAAGCAACATTCTGAAAAAAAAGCGCTAACATCTCACAATTAATATTCTTTCTATATATTTCTGCATACAAGACTGTTTGATTGTTCTTTGCTGGCAAAAACAATTGATTTATCAAAGTTTTCTGTTGCATCTATGAATTAGATGTGACAGATCTCACTCCCCTGTGCACCTATTGCTTCGTTCAGCTGTAATGTGATTATATGACACAGCCACTCGGGGGCAGTACTCGCTTGAAACTTACGTCTGAGGCTGAACAGCTTTGGGGGGGAATTTACTTTATTATGTGACTCAACATTTTTTTGTGAAATTAAATTATCAGTAAAAGTGATAAAATTGTGTTTTTTCCCCATCACAGCATGGGTTAAACCAGAAAGGCCAAGCCTGATCCACTGATTTCCATTGTGGCTGATACACAGATACAATTAATGTGATTACCTGCTGTTATCACAAACCTGAACAGCTCAGACAGCTTCCTTTTTAACAGAAGACTTCACACAGGGGTCACACAATACGACTCAGACTCAGATAAACATGATACATTCCAGCAAGTTGCTCAGGACTTTTCAGAAACTAAGCTCGACGTGCAAAGAGACACGACCTGTATGTGTTCAAAAACATCAACTGACAACACTGGACAAAACCTAAACTCACAACATTAGCATAAAAGAAATTATGTCATATGAGCGCCACTCCTGACAAACTGAGTCAGAACAGGATTTACATTGACCAGCAACTACATTTTTGGAGGAAACGGCTTTGTCGTTGATTTTAATATTTAATTAAACAATAATTTAACGCAAGTCTGTCAGCAACATTATTGCATTACATTTACTGTCAAAATGGGGTATAGGCTTAAACTCTGTCCATATTTAGCGACAAGTTCATAGAAAACTATTTAACTTGTTGATTGGATAGTTCGAGCCTCTCTTCCAGTTTTTGTAAAAAAAAAAATCACCTTTAAAAGGTCACACATGCTCTCATTTCAAGAGGGCAACAAATTGCTACAGAGATATAGAAACAACTGCTGTAACATAAAGAATCAATAAAAGTGGAAACTTATAATGATAACAGATTTTTGTCTGACAAAATGTACTGTTTTGTTTGTATAAAACTTGCTGGTCTTTCCTGCATTACCTGCAGTTGCACAACTTGGGAATGTCCTTAGGTTTTGCTTTTGCACTGGGAATTTTTGAAATCCTGTAACCCAGCCTGTTTCAGAACAATATAAAAGAAAGGTCCAGACAAGCAGTCTACACTCACAAGAAATTAAGTCTTGCTCTCATCTCTAAAGAAGGTACAGCAGGTAAATTCACATTTTCATTTGGTGATAGAACCTGATGAATGTATATATATACTGTATATTATGTATTTAAGTTTGTGTTTTAATGATGAACTGTGTTTAACTTTCCTTTCCTTCAGATATCTACAACCATGAAGTTGCTTCTAGCAGGTCTTGCTCTGCTTCTGGTTGCAGAAGCCAATGCTCAGTGGCACAGGTTTCCTATTGAAGCTGCTCAAGGTTAGAAATATGGCCTTTTTTTTTTTTTTTTTACATATTCATAAAAAATGTGTATAACTGTGTGTCTGACATGCATAATGTAGTGTTTTACATGATGGGCTTTATTTTCTGCATTTTCTCATGAGTTTTTACTCAATTTTGTCTGATCAGGGGCTCGTGATATGTGGCGAGCCTACAACGACATGAAGGATGCCAACTATATAGGCGCGGACAAATACTTTCATTCAAGAGGAAACTACGATGCTGCACAGAGGGGAGCAGGGGGAAGATGGGCAGCTGAAGTCATCAGGTGAGGAGCAAAGAGTTAAGGAGATTATTTTGTTGACTGCTGCATATAAGGTTTTTTATTTTCTTAACAAAAAAATCTTGGTAATGAAGCTGCAGATGGATCCAAGGTTATTTGGATTGGTTTTATTCTCATCTTAGAGGTGCTTGCCTCGGGGGTCGTTTTTGGCTGTTTTTGGTACCTCTAAATCACATCTTTCAGAAGTATTTTGTCTGTTGTTGTTTTTACGGGAATGAGAGCTGGAGCTGAGCTGGAGCTTTTATCTGATTATGATAACATCAGTTATTAATAAGACAATCTGCAGGCCTACCTCAACACAGCTCCGTCTCAAAACATACTTTGGGAAATATAAATCTGATGATCATCAAAGGTCCAGACTGCTGTGATTGGTTCACTATCCTCCTGTTACCTTCAGATGCAATGCTAATTACTGCAGGGTTATGTGCCTACTGTATGCCTACATGTACATAACAGTCAGCCATGTTTGGTGAAATTGGTTTCTGGTCTTAGGTCTTTTATGCAGCACTGTGTAACTATGTTAACTACTTTACTTGGTCCATGCTTGTGTTGATGTTCATTGCCTGTTTTCCTGTTTTCCTCCAGCAATGCCAGAGAGTGGACACAAGAGAGAATGGGTCATGGTCATGAGGACTCTGAGGCTGATCAGACAGCAAACCGCTGGGGACGAGATGGAAATGATCCCAACCATTTCAGACCAGCTGGACTTCCTGACAAATACTGATAATAATAAAAGCCATCAACTTCTGATAAAAGTAATGAAAGAAAATTCTATAACTCCTGCACATTTACATTGATGTGGAAACTGAAATGTTGATTAATGTGCACTGTCCCTGGTTCAAAGACAAATAAAATGAAATAAAATAGTGTTGCAGTTACTGACAACATTTTGCATTTTCATTTTATTATATGCTTTTGTAACTATTCTGCTACACGTTGTTGTTGTAATTGCACACCTCTCACATCCCCAACTATCATTACTGTTGAAGAGAACATGTTCTCATTTAATTTGTCTGTTCCTATTAATTACAGGAAAAAAGCCAGAAAAATATACTTAAAAATGAAAAGTATCTGTTTAAATACATCACATCACTAACATCAAGTCCAATACAATATACGATCAATGCTTTAAATTATTCCACCATACACAAAAGGTATTGATGGAGGAATGACCTCCAAGCGATTTTCTCCGAGCCCATACGAATCTGACGTGTCTAGCTTTGCCAGCATGTACAGCATGCACGACCTAACAGAACTGCTAAAAATCTTGAGGATACGTCTTACTTTGACTGAGTTACATTTAAGAACCTGTTCTCAGTGACGGAAAGTAAATTCACTGAAGCGGTAATTTTTTTCGATCGATCAGCTGTGTTTACAGTTTCAGGTGTCATAGTTATGATGGTTAGACAGATGAATTAGTGTCCAACAGATCCTACAGTTTGACTTGTTAGAGTTTTTCAGAATAAAAGCAACTCGGGTTTAAGTGTCGGGAGTCACTGTCAGGACGACAGTAACAGCTGTAATCTCGTCCTTCCCTGTGTGACAAAATGTTCTGTTTTGTTTGTTTAAACTTGCTGGTCTTTCCTGCATTACCTGCAGTTGCATAACTTGGTAATGTCCAAAGTGTTTATTTGATCTTCTTGATCTCTAACCTTTTCTACGGGAATTTGTTGAAATCCGGTAACCCAGTCTGTTTCAGAACAATATAAAAGGAAGGTCCAGAAAAGCAGTCTACACTCACAAGAAATTAAGTCTACTCTCTGAAAAAGGCACAGAAGGTAAATTCACATTTTCATTTAGTGATAGAACCTGATATTATGTATTTAAGTTTGTGTATTAATGATGAACTGTGTTTAACTTTCTTTTCCTTCAGATATATACAACCATGAAGTTGCTTCTAGCAGGTCTTGCTCTGCTTCTGGTTGCAGAAGCCAATGCTCAGTGGCCTGTTAAACCAGCCAGTGCTCAGTGGCCTGTTAAACCTGCTCAAGGTTAGTAATGTGGCCTTTTTTTCTTTCTTTTTTTTTTTTTTACATATTCATAAAAAATGTGTTTAACTGTGTGTCTGACATGCATGATGTAGTGCTTTACATGATGGGCTTTATTTTCTGCATTCTCTCATGAGTTTTTACTCAATTTTGTCTGATCAGGGGGTCATGATATATGGCAAGGCCACAGAGACAGGAGGGAGGCCAACCATGAAAACTTGGGCAAATACTTTCATTCAAGAGGAAACTTCGATGCTGCACAGAGGGGACCAGGGGGAAGATGGGCAGCTGAAGTCATCAGGTGAGGACCAACGAGTTAAGGAGATTATTTTGTTGGCTGCTGCATATCAGGTTTTTTATTTTCTTAACAAAAAAATCTTGTTAAGCTGCAGATGGATCCAACGTTATTTGAATTGGTTTTATTCTCATTTTAGAGGTGCTTGCCTCAAGGATCATTTTTGGCTGTTTTTTTTTTTTTGGTAGCACATTTATTTGCTACCTCCAAATCACATCTTTCAAAAGTATTTTGTCTGTTGTTATTTTTACGGGAATGAGAGCTGGAGCTGAGCTGAGCTTTTATCTGATAATGATAACATCAGCGTAATAAGACAATCTGCAGGCCTACCTCAACACAGCTCCGTCTCAAAACATACTTTGGGAAATACTGTATAGATGAATCTGATGATCATCACAGGTCCAGACTGCTGTGATTGGTTCACTATCCTCCTGTTTCCTCCAGATGCAATGCTAATTACTGCAGGGTTTATGTATGCTTACTGTATGCCTATGTAAAACAGCCATGTTTGGTGAAACTGGTTTCTGATCTTAGATCTTTTATACAGCACTGTGTTAACTACATTTTGAAGTGTATGGTCCCATGCTTGTGTTGATGTTCATTGCCTGTTTTCCTCTTTTCCTCCAGCAATGTCCAAGAGAGGACACAAGAAAGAACGGGTCATGGTCATGAGGACTAGGCTGATCAGGCAGCAAACCGCTGGGGAGAAGATGGAAAAGATCCCAAACATTTCAGACCAGCTGGACTTCCTGACAAATACTGATAATAATAAAAGCCATCAACATCTCATAGAAATTTCTAGTTTAGCTATTTAGCTATAACTCCTGCACATTTACATTGATGTGGAAACTGAAATGTTGATTAATGTGCACTGTTCCTGGTTCAAAGACAAATAAAATGAAATAAAATAGTGTTGCAGTTACTGACAACATTTTGCATTTTCATTTAATTTTATGCTTTTGTAACTGTTCTGCTACACGTTGTTGTTGTAATTGCACACCTCTAGCCTCCTGCCTCTCACATCCCCAACTATCATTACTGTTGAGGAGAGAAGATGTTCTCATTTAATTTATCTGTTTATATCCTATCAATTAAAGGAAAAAGGCAGAAAAATATACTTAAAAATGAAAAAATATCTCAAAAAAGGAAAATCCAAGGCACTCTTCTTCAATAATATAAAAAGCCTTTATTTATACAATGGCTGTATCGAATAAAAACATTTGAGTGGGTTACAGCCCACGCGTTTCGGCAGAAGCCTTCTTGCTTTTTATATTATTGAAGAAGAGTGCCTTGGATTTTCCTTTTTTTGCCAATGTTCCCACCAAAGAGCACCTTCGTCATATGTTTTGAACCTTCTGAGCACTCCTTTTTTTCTATGAAAATACATCACATCACTAACATCAAGTCCAATACAATCATCAATGCTTCAAATTATTCTACCATACACAAAAGGTATTGATGGAGGAATGACCTACAACTATCGTTACTGTTGAAAAGAACATTTAATTTATCTGAGTAAATATGTCACACGTTAATAACATCAAGTCCAATACAATGACTGCAATATCAATGCTTCAAATTATTCTCCCATACAAAAAAGGTTCTGATTGAGGAATGAGAAAACACAATGCAGTAGCAGGGACATGCTGTACCACTTTGACACAGTAATAAACATCAAACTCATTTAATTATGATGGTAAATAATGGTACTTTCTAAATCAATTTTCTATAAATGTTGTCATGTGGTTGATGGTTATCTATCATGACCATGCAACACAACTGGCTTCTTTCTTTTAGTAATTTTGACTTATCTGGAATAAAAGAGCTAATTAGTATGATTGCTATATATTTCTAAATACAGGACTGTTTGATTATCCTTTTTGGTGAAAAAAAATTGACTTATCAAAGCTGGTTTTCTGTTGCATTTGTGGATTTAATGTGATAGATTTCACCCTGGCCTGTTGCTTCATTCAGCTGTAATGTTATGACACAGCCACTTGGTGGCAGTACTAACCTGAAACTCATGTGTGAGGCTGAACAGCTTTGGAGGGCATCTACTTTATTATGTGACTCAACATTTTTTGTTAAATTTAATTATCAGTAAAAGTGATAAAAATGTGTTGTGTTTTTCTTTTTCCTTCACAGCATGGATTAAACCAGAAAGGCCAAGCCTGATCCACTGTTTTCACAGATACAAATAACGCGATTACAATTAATCTCCAGAATGAAACAAACATAATAACTGTTTACAAACCGCAGAATGAACATTAGACTTTAGAGATGAAATAAGCCCTTCTTTACTAAACAATAAACTGTCATTTCAGAGTTGGATCTGTTTGTTTGTCTTTCATTTGCATTTTAATAAAATTTTACTATTGGAAGTTGGTTAAACTACTATCAGCAACGAACAACTACCATCGGTAGGCGAGTAGCAATTTAGGGGTGTCCCATTCATTCACACATTAATGATGAAGTGTAATAGTCATTTTCACTATTAAGAAATAAACACACTTGCTGAATACCTATGACATTAAAGTGCTACATGCCATTTTTGAAAGACAACTCGGACTCAGATAATCATGATACATATTACAGCCAGTTGCTCAAGACTTTTCCCAAACCTAACTCTGCATGCAGAGAAACATGTATGTGGCCTGTATGTTTTCAAAAACACCAACACATAGCAGCATAGCTATGCATCACTAGCATCACTCCTGACAAACTGTGTCGCAACAGGATTTCATCAGTATTATTGACCAGCAATCTTCTTTTTACAGTCTATGCCAGCAATGCACACAATGACACACACAGACTTCTGTCTATATTAAAGTATGTGTAGACAGAAATAGCTGAGTTGTTGAGGCACTTTACACACAAGATGCCTTAGCTAAAATGATGTGGAGAATTCCACCTTAAAACTGCCACGTGCTACAGGTAGCATCTCAGATGCAGAATGGATAAAAAAGTTAAGTAGTAAATACTCAAAGTCAGTCTGTTACATTCAAACAAAATGTGCTACTGGAAATAAAAGCTAGCTCAGGTGCGTATTCATAGTCTAGCTCTGTTAGTTTTTCCTCTGAATGGATGTTTCCAATGCCACTTCACTTGTTTAACACAAGTACTGTAAGTAAATTAAATCAACACAAACTACTTGTATTCATTCACTGTTGCTTGTAGCTATGCCAGTTACAAACTGCTACATTCATGGTATCATCTAATATAACTGAGCTGCATGTTTGACTGGTGCACAGTCATACTGTCAACATGACATGTGTGTGTGCATGTCATCGATGCAAACAAATAGCACTACAGACAATCAACTTATTGCAATTGATTTTGAAACGAGACATGACCCCAAGAATCAAAATCAAATTGTGAGATTTTCTGAACCATGCATGTAGCCTACCTTCTGGGTAATTCGACATGAATGGAGGGAAAAACGTGAATAATAATATCTTAAGAATCATATCAGAAGAAATTACACAGATCTGTCTAAAATGGCACATTTTATAGAATAACATGCTAGATTAGAGTAAGTTTCACTCTGGTTCCACCGTTCCACTAATGACCAATGGATGTGTTTCTCTAATAAGGTCTACATTTTTAATGTGATCAAGCCAGTCGGTTTTAGTATGTGTTGAACAGCAGAGTGGTATTATCCTAATCCTATTCTGGGCAATGAAAAAGCAAGGAAATGGCAGAAAGATTACTCAAAGTAAGCAAAAATGAACTGCCAATGGAACAGCAAAATGTCACATCCCAATGTGTAACATTAAAACTGTTAGGGAAGAACAAACATCTTGTAAGATTAACACCTCTGTATAGCCTTGATTTAGGATATTTCGCCTTGATTTAGGATATTTCATCTTACCTAGATATTGTTTTTTCCGTCTCTCTCTCTGGGCACCAGTTGGTCCTCTATCATCTCCATCAACTTCTCTTTATTCGTCTCCATCAACTTCTCTTTATTCGTCTCCATTTCTACATCTTGTCCCGCATATTCTCTCCTTTCCATGAACTTATTTCGGTTGCTGTGGCAGTGAAGAAAATAAACACAAGGTCGTTACCAGCCTTTGTTTGGACAGGCTACTCGTGTCATCATAATTTATATGGACATTCATTGCCGATAAGTTTAACACAGGATGAGGTGAACTGACGTTAGCTATTTACTTTACGAGCTGCTACAGTAGCTGCTAAAACTAACTAGCTAGCTAGTAGGCTAATTTCCTCAAACTGACAAGTTGGCATGGTAATGGTGCGCAGCTGTTGAGGGTAAAAAAAATTCGGTCAGATTTTACAATGCACATTTTTATATTTTCCGAATTACCTGTTCCACCCCTCCGCGAATTTGGTGAGCCACCTGTCCAGTTTGTTGACATATTGAAGAAAAGAAAAAGAAAAAAAACACCTTGTTGAGTAAAAGATTTTGTAGCTATCATTCACCGCTGCTATGACGCAACAATGAGCAACGTTGGACGCAGGTGATTCGAGGCGGAGGGAATCAGCGATCTTGGCAACATCTTTGTAGTTTGCGGCACCCTCTTTTTACAGTCTATGGCGGCACCTGGTGGACACGGCCCTTAAAGTTTAGAGTTGTTTAATAAGTTCACGACTGTCGGAAATAACTGGAGGAACCTGGAGATTCTAGTGATATAGTCCGGTGAATTGTGTTTTTAAACGACCTTTTTCTTTAGAGCGAATGCGTGGCAAAAATCTATGCTAGGCTAGCTGTTAGCTAAATTGGCCGTTGGTTGCTACCATAGATATAATGGTTGCTACCACAACCAAATAAACGGTTATTTTTGGTCGAGTGCGTAGGCTAACTTACAGCTACAGCAAAACTATTATTTTGATACTTTGAGTATTTTTCTTTCTTTCTATTATTTAGTTATATTTTTGCGGTAACGTCTGGGTAGTGGATTACTGATGGAGGAGTAACGGTGGAGCTGTAGTAAGGGGCGGGGTAGCAGCGGACGGTGGTGTGTTCACGGACCAGACAACTGCAGTGGGCTGGTCTTATGGTTTATACTCGTTCCGGGGCGCTGCTGCTGCTGCTGCTGCTGTGCCTCTGCTCTGAAACGCTACGGTCTCAGTCATTCACTGAGTGATGCGCGACCAGCCAGCAGCACCACCCCTCACCGATCTGAAACGGAGGTGACTTGACCAGCATATGACATTTTCCAGGTAAGACACAGTTATATTAACCTAAAAAAAATGTCTTAATGATTCCGTTAATCATCGGTAAACAACATGATCGATGAGCCCCCCGGTCAGTGAGGGCGATAGCTAGTATATTTCTCCTCCAAAAGCACCCGGAGGTGGAGCGGTGGATGGATGCTGATCGTTCAGCTTGTGGATGTGTGTCCTCCTCCTCATTGTCGGGGCGGTGAGCTTTGAGCACGAAAAAAAGAAAGAAAAAGAAATTACAGAAAACGTCCGTGCTTTTGAAAAGTGTGGGTTGTGTAATTTGATTTTTGACAGCATTACTGGGTATCGTTGTACAAAGATTGGACCTGCCTCTGGAAGTCTGTTCACACACCTAATGCTACAGTACAATCCGCGGTGATTCATCCACGCACAGCCCTGGTCTACGCCTAAAATTATCGATTGTAGTTATATTGCCATAGGCCTTTAGTGTCTCATCAGACTGGGAAAGGTCTTTAATTTTTAGATGCCCTTAATGGTCCAATTCCTTCCCTGCTTCGTTATATTAAACGGCACCTTAGGCATCTGCAAGCTGCTCTCGGTTCTTTTTGTGGAAATTGCTTTTTCAACTCTAATTTCCTTTATATCCCAATTCACTCTATTACCCCTGTACTTGTCTAACGTTTGACTGACATATTCAGGTGAATTCCCCCTCATAGTGCCCATTGCAAGATTCAAGTTGAGAGCTGTGTGTGAGGTATACACTACACTACACTCATGCATCTTAGTAGTCACACAATCTGCTGAAGATATACAGGTTTCAAGTTGTTTAGTATAGTTTAAGGCTCATTATATGGATGTGAATCATACATTTAGTGGAGGATTCGTCCATCCTTTAGTATCTGCTGTGTGCCACTCTGTGCCAGTAGCAGCCACAGGGGAGGGCAGTCGCTGACAGGCGTTGTGTGTCTGTTGTGGCTGTTTATTGTTCAGAGGGAGCTGGGGACAGACTCACATGATCTGCTCTGCATCATACAATGTTATGTCCTTACCGCCTGTCCTGTCCTCATCCATCCAGTCATGCAGAAAGCTTTTCAATAGCCACTGTCCACTTGTGGTATGATATCTCTTCGGGGCTGTCTGACGTTTACAGTGCAGGTCTTGTGTTTTTTCTCTCTCTCATAACAGCAGTGTTGTCCCTGGAGTTGATGCGACCCACAGTGAAATACACAGATCACCTTAAATGATAGTGTAAACCTTTTACCGGCATATATTTTTAATCTTTCAACACCTCCATTCAATATTTGGCAAATTTTCAGCATGATTCAACATGATTAGTTGTCTCCGTAATGTATCATCGTTGTATCAATATAAAAATTGCATTTGAATTCCCCTGAAAGGAAACCAGAAGTAAATATTGACATAGTAGCTGCTGAGATTAAAAAGACCCATTGCAGGCTCTTAATTTAACCTTTTACTCCTTGATCAAATCAGGAGCAGCTGCTACCCACGTTGTCAAAGAAAATAACCGAGCAATCATTCACATCTTTATCACTTACAGTACTTACTAATAATGCAAAAGGGGCAAACTGACTGAATAAATGTGGAAGAGAGAAGAGTCTTCTTGTACAGAGACTGAATGAGAAGCAGAACAACGAGCTGTGGCGCAGCTGAAGGAGAGAGTGATGACCAGGGCTAGTGAGGATGAGGCTATAGATAAAGGAGAATAATGTATGGCTATTAGAGGAAGCAAAGGGCCCTGGAGAGCCATGACAGAAACCTATAATATCCTGGAAGGTGCACACAGCATGTTGATGTGCCGCTATGTTGACAGAAGAGATGCTAAGTTTTCATCATTACCCCCCGCCTTCTTCTCCTCCCACCGTTTCCTCTATGTCTGTCCTCCTCACTTTGATGACACTGTCCTCTGGTGCATATCTCTTTCACTTCCCTGCTCTTTCTCGCCACCTCTGTTGCCTATATAACACTTTTTGAGTAGCACCTGCAGTGAAGGACAAAAACCCTCACTTACAGCCTTCTGGTGTCTTATTCATGCTGCAGCCCAGCCGGAGGATACTAATTTGGACTCTGAGGGAGGAAACACAATAGGGCAACAGCCTCCAGCTCTGCTGCACAAATTATAAAAGATCATAACTATTTGTATTTTTTTATATACTTAATCATTGCTCTTTGAAGGCAATTGATCTGCATGCACGCACTCGTTGCTAAGTTTAGCCAAACAATATCCCCTTTAGCATTAATTAGTCTCCCTGATCGTGGATGGCAGCGCCTGCAGGGAAATCAGGTATCTATAATCTAATGTCATGTATAATATATTCATAAATGCAAAAGAAAATGAAAGCTATAGATAGGACTGCAGGGTGGGTGGCGGTGATGTTCATTTTCCAAAGCTGTAATAAAGACAAATAGGCTTTTTTGTGATAAGTAGTGCTGCAGTGTTACGGACAATTGTACTGAAGCTTGTATAGCCTTGTGCAAGCAATTAAAGCAAGACTATTTCAGTCTGTCACTGGATTTAGCAGCGGTAAACCTCGCTGTTGCTGTATGTTAACTAGCAAACAGACATGCTATATGATTACAGAGTGGCTAGATATCATTTACACCTAAGGGCTTCTTGTAGGTTAATCCACTGGCAACATCATTTTTTAGCTGTTTCAAAACACAGGAAGTGACCACTCTTGACAGAAAAAGATGTCATGGCTACCCAAGGCTATGCTGATTAATATATTGTTCTTATTCATTTAAATGTTGATTGGTGTTATGATGATTTAATTAATTAATTAAAAAAAAACGAAAAACAAGCCAAATCACCATTTCCAGAGATCAAGGCACTTTTGTTTAATTGCTTGTTTAATCTACCGCATGCTCAAAACCCTAAAGATGTTGAATTACAATGACAGAAATAAGAAGCAAATCATCAAGCGTGTCTGGCATTTTTTTTCCTTGATACATGACTAAAACAATTATTTCATTATCAAAGTTGTTTTCCATTCCAATTGTCTGCAATCCCGTTAATCCACAGATTGTTTCAGCACTATTTTGGAATTGTGAGTCTCTCCACAAACATAATACTGTAAACTGTCTCTCTATATCCCGTTTCATTGAAATGACATTTATAGATTCCTAAAATGTTTTTCCATTTGCAGTGTAGAATGTAATCACTGGTTGAATTTTAGTCAGAGGCAACATGTGCTTTAAATGAATGAATAGATGAAACATTAAATCTATGGACTACAGTCCCTGTGACACTAGAAACCAGGCGTTTTGTACCGAATCCCATCCATGATAATATTTAGACAACAACCAACAAAACTGTGGCTTTGGTTAAACACATTATGCCTGAAGTCCCTGTGGTTTTAAACCAGCACAGTATTTATCTTAACTGATGCTGTGGCTGCCTGAACAAAACTATAAAAAAAATCATCATGTTGTAATTGGCTGTTGCCAAACTGTAGTTTCAAGATTAGGTACTTTGGTGAAAAACAAATCCGTCAGTGAACATTTTACAGTATCACCATTTTTGCACCATATGCTACATGTTGACAGCATTGCATCATTATGTTCATAAAAACATAATCACTATTACATTTACTTCAACGTTTGTTTGCTGTTTTGCTGTAAATTACAGCAGCAAATAAATATTTTATACTTCTCAGTGCCAGAGGAAATCAGTACATCGAGACTTACATTAATGTTATCAGACAAATCTTTTTTCAAATGCACCAGCGAGCTCTTTCAATTTTAGATATTATGTCCAGATGGTTTTTTATCTAGATATATGGTCTGTAGGAGCCATTTTAGCTTTATTTGGTGTTTTTGTATTTGACCGTGTTTGATGTGCCATTCGTGTCCTGCCTGCCACTACTGCAAAGAGGTATTTTGTTGTAAATAAATGTTTTGTGTTTTACTTTTGGAACCTCGTTTTGGGCACTTTATTGTTTGACCGCACACGCACACGTCCGAACACCAGAGATCGGTACCGTGCCCTTTTTATAGAAACAAGAAGGGCACTACAGGGTCTATTGCATGTCATCAGAAAGCATCGCTCCGTTCCAGTAAGATCACCGTGCTGACATAATATCCCATGAGCTGCTCCATTATTCACCGTCTGTGGAGGACTTATCTCCAGATGACATCATCACTACAGTGAGCTGTACAATATTACAGAGAATTAGATGCTTATGACTCACATATGTTACTTTTCATAAATTGGATGTGACATCTTACACAAAGCCCCCATATATTTCCATATAGGATGTTTTGTTGTTGTTGTTGACTCAGATTAGCAGATTAAAAAAACAATCCAAACATTTTCATTTTTTAAAATATGAAGTTTAGAGGATTTTGCAAACTCATTGGGGAATTGCAACCGTTATCAACTCAGAATTAAACCTTTTTGTGGCCAGCTACTGTAGAGTGATCAACAGTGAGTAAGAACTTAGAGCGGACAGAAGCAATTCACCTTCTCATGTGAATCTGAATCTTTTCATCCCCACTGGTTGTCTTTCATAAAGTAATTTGAAATAGCAGCGTAACCTAATATATACACAGAGAGTGTCCGTTCATCGATTGTCTTCCACTTCATGGCTTTGCTGGCTGCTCTGTTTGCATAGTGAGAGCTTAAATCTTTTGATTTTGACAGTGGTCTACCGAGTTGACCTTTTTTGTATTCAAATTTGCATCTAATTATCATGGATATCAATGAATTAATCAATCATATTTATAAAACTTGGGCAACATTGACATATGATTCAAGGACATAATTCTCCATGTCATATTCATATAAAATGATGGTCCATGTAACCGCTAACAGGCGTAGAGTATGAATATACTGAAAGAGTTGGGTCAGCCCTTGTTGTCCAGCTCTTGACATTGTTCTGCTATGGTACACATGAATATGACAGCCATATTAGTCTTAGTCAAGTTGTTTTGACAGTGCTGTCTCATTCGATTTGAGTTTTTTCTTGAAAGTGTGAACTGTGTCTCTGCCTGCGACTTGTTTTTTTTGTTTTTTTTAACTCTCTCTAGACTCCTTTGATCTGGAGGCAAAGCTTTTGCCTATAGCTTTCATTTGCAGGATAATATTGATCAGAAGTGGCTTGATCTGTCTCTGAGACAGGCAACAGATAGTCTCAAAGAAGCGTTGCCTTTTGGCTCTGGCATATGACTTATACAGTACGAGGTAAAGAAAACATCCATAAATCCAGGTCACGTTCTGTGGATCAGCCAGGTAACAATGTTTCGCCATATCTCCTTTCATTGTTTGTGACAGCTCTTAAAATGTGAGCCAGTCTTTGAACTGTTGTTCGCTTGTTGTATATTTCTCTGTGAGAACAAGAACCCAGGGAGCTCTGTGATGCTTCTGTGTATAGATAACATGCAAAGTCTCTTTTAACATTGTTTCCATTCAAAGACAAAGGTAAAAAGAGAGAGAAAATCACCCTTGTGCTCGTGATAAAACGGCAAGCTAACGTCTCTAGCATGCATCAGCTGTCTTTTAATATCGCATGTTGTTTATCCTGTGATATTCCCATGTCTCCGTCCTGCTCCAAACAGCTTTATGGTTTGAGAAGCCAGTCTGAAAAAACACTTGTCTTTACCCCCTTGCCATTCTTCAACACATCAGTGACCCGTACCTTCGAGTAATCAATATCGAAGCTGTGACTAGTTGAGGCACGAAGGGGTTTGTGTGAGATGTTGCAGGCCAGCAGGATGTGTTATTTACAATTTCCCGAGTGTTCACAATGACTCTGCTGAGTCAAGTGTGAAGGCAGAGGCCATGTTTTCTCTAGCCTAAGGTTTTTCAAAAATACACAGCCAGTGTGCTAAATCTCCATCGACTGTCCTCTCACCAGACAAACATGATGTAATCTTCAGTGCCGCTTTGAGTACCACATCACCTTTTCACACAATCCAGAATCTGCTTTCAAACATGTTTGTCTTTTCATCTGAAACCTTCTTTTGCTTATTTCTATGCCAATTTAGTGGAGGCATCTTTTTTTTGATCGTCAGACAGAAACTGAATTCAAGGTTATCCTTAAAACGAGAGTTGCTTTGAAGCAGTTACATTTAAAGACGCCCCAAACCAAAAATTGATTTTTTTGAAATTATTAACATGTCAATGTAGTGTCAAGTCAAGAAATATTTTGCCATGTCAACAAGTGATAGGAATTTGTCTTGGTTTGGTCTCAGATACAGTACGACCACCACAACACCAAACACCACATAAAAAATACAGACTGGCAGAAGACAATATAAATTACGAAGGACAGTACCCAGTGGCTTCATGTTCAGTATACTGTAGGTGCAAAGTGCAGAAAAAGTGCGTAGTGCTTAATGTAAATCCACGTTAAGTAGTGTAGTGTTTGGGTTCTGCTACAAGGAATTTCAGCAGCGAAGTCGCTAATGCACGCCATAACTAATTTAAGAGTTGACCAGGCAGTGGCGGTGGGCGGGCACAAGTCATGACGCATTTTTTGCATACTCATGAATCAATCAATCAACTTTATTTATATAGCACATTTAAAAACCACAGGGGAAGCCAAAGTGCTATTATTGTCTATATTGAGACATAAAAATAGGTTTAGGATTAAGGTAAAAGGCATAAATATGAATATTCATAGAACCTGGATTTTTCAATGAGGGAGAAATACTGTATTAGATGTGTTTTCAGCCTCTTTGAGGGTTTTTTTAAACAACTTTTTTGTGGGAAAGCAATTTTAATCAAAAAATAGTCATGTAAACGGAAAATGTAAATGTAAACCAAATGTTTAGAGACATTTGTGGTGAGCTCCTGTTATCAGGTTTTTATTTCAGACAAGATGTATATATATTTGACCTGGATTGCAGCCTGAACCAGACGATACTTGAATTCACTACATTCTCTGCTCTGCATTAGCATGACAATGATGAAATGCAACATGATAATGCGCCAGCAAATTTGTTCATCATCATGTTTCCCCATATAGATAAGATTACTGAGCTCAGCTTGTATTGTGTGTTATTATGAAGTGTTGATCTTTTTATTGCCCTTGCTTGTTTGTGAATCATCTCTCCGGATGTCTTTTTTTGACCCCCAACACCCACCCCCACCCCCACATGTTAGAGTCAGTGTCTCCTGCTGAGACACTGAGGGAAAAATGCAACCAACACACATCTTCAAGCTGTCTCCCTAATCCAACAACAACCTCATTTTTTGCACGTCAGTGTGGAAATATGGAATAGTACTTCATGGTACTGCACGAGGAGTGTGCTCTTTTTTACTGCTCTCTTGTTAAATTTATGAATATTGAGTAGATGAGTTACATAATTTAAACTGCTGATCATTTTTTCCAAGTGCGGTGGTGTCCCCTAGAATCAATGAGGTGATGCAGACACATCATTTCACCTCTCTTTATGGCATTAGCATGTAAATGAGTCCAAATCAGTTTTGCACTCTTTGACTAAATCAGGTCACATTGGGAGGAAAGCAGAGTGGCAAAGGAAGAAAGAAACAGAGGAAAGGAAAAGGACAAAAGAAAACCTCTCTTTCACAGCACTTGGTAAAAAGGAGAAACCCATTCATAGCTGCATTAATCATAGGTGGCACTAAGGATTCGCTCTGAGGCGACATCCACAGAGAAAGACACCGAGAATGAGAAGCACTGAAACAACCACACTTGTTAAACTGGATCCGTCTGAATGACAGCTTCATGCTTTCACAGTATAATTCAGATTTATCAGATCTAATGGATCTGACCAGAAGCATGGACTTACACAGCTTTTGTGTTGACTCTTCTCTACTCTTCAGTATTTTCCAATTTCCTTCAACATTAGAGTAAATCTCCGAGTGTATCAAATTTAGAATCTCATATCAAATTTGCTTTGCTTCAAAACCCGAACTGGCTCTATTTAGGTTTCTACTTTGAACATTTGTAGGTAACTAAAGTTATGAAGAACTTCATAAGTATGCTCAGAGATTCAGCTGTGAGATCTGTAATTACATTTTTTGTTGGCTAAGAACAGAAAGTCCAGATTTGACTGACGGGCTTATTAACGTAATGTTCACAACTTCACAAGCACGAACTGATAGAAGATTTGAAAAGAGATAATTTAGCTTTGGAGATTAGTGCATCTTGAACATTTTGTCAGTGTGGAACTGGATCCAAAATGGAACCCAACCATATTGAGCCATATTGACTTTTGCGGTACAGTACATGTTCCTGCGAGGTGCAAGAACATGAAAAATGTAAACCATAAAAATAGATGCAAGCAGGAGCCCAAGGCACCGAGCCAGAGTGTATCAACCAAAATGGATTACTCATAGAGACAGTGAGGACATGCCAGTGCTGAAAGTACAAACTGCGGGAGGTGTGCCAGGTTGTGCTGACATTTCTATGAAGAGGCACATGTAACATGTGTACATGCGCATGCACACCACAGTGCTTAATTAATGTTAGAGGGAGTTTTAAGCGGAATCGGAGCATCTTATTTTATTATGTCAGAGAACAACTGCTTCCTCAAACTGACTCTGTTATCTATCAGGCCAGACTACTCAGGCTGTAATCCTTTTATTCAACTTTTTACATTTTTCTGACATTTTAATCAATGAGGTATTTTTCTGATGTAATTATTTTCAAAGATAAAACCCTGCATTTGTGTGGTTTCTCATTAGTTTATCTTTTTTCAGCTCATTCTTTTTTTGCAAACTAAATGAACAGTCATGTTTTCATGCACGTCCCAGACAGATCATGGTACAGTAGATGACACTGGACTAGGGATTCGCCTTTTTCTGCCATGTTGGATTTTGATATGTGAAAGCCAAAGAGACAGATGCAGGTATTTAATATGCAGAGGTTCTCATTAGAAGTTTAAGAGGAACTAACCTTGACAAATAACCTGGCATTGGTAGTTTTTTAAGTAATGTGTCAGTGGTGATGTGTATGCATGACCTTAATATACCCGTTTTACCTTCTCTCCTGCTGTGCTGCGAGTCATAAGACGACTCCACTCCCTTGGTTTGCTGTCACTTATCTCATTAATTTGGCCTAAGATGCATTCATAAAGCAAGCTCATTAGCGACCGCGTTGGATGTGGAGAGAGCTTCACCTGCTTCTGCAACAAATTCACATCTTTTTTTTTCTCAACTGTAAGAGTTTGCCGCTATATTTGAAGACATTGGTTGTACATGAAATGCAGAGGTAGATGTATTTCCTTATAAAATGCAGCATGGCGTACTTATTCGAGCGTGACGATGGTGACTTGGGCTGAATTTTGAATTTCTTTGGAGTCCATTTTTTCTGTAGCCAGAGATATTTGCTGATTGACAGCACATATGATTGCTTGTCATTTGTGTGATAAAGTTGATGGAGAGAAGCCAGATGGGTTAAGAAAACGGAATTGAGGAACCACGTGACTATATATAAAAAAGGGGAGTTGAGAGGAAAAGGCGAGCAGTGTTCACCACATTTTGATTCTATGTGTGTCTGTAACTGATCAGGGCACGGATGGTAAGGACCTCATGGATTTTTTTCACGGTCCACTGATGTGGCAAGATTTCTCCCAGTGCTCCCGATGGCCGGTTTACCTTTGACAGAGGTGAGAGTGGGGCTGAGCAAAACACAGCTCTGCAATAAAATAAGATTTTACCCATTCGGAATAGTAAAAAAAAAGATATGGACGACAAATAAAGTAGTGAGTAAAAACAGGGAGAAAGAGAGGAAGTGGGAATGGTTGGATACTGTACAGTAATAGGGACAGATATATTTGCATGCAAGTTAACAGGTGACTTTTGATCATCAGGATTGATTCTCATAGGATCAGCAGATGAGCAGTACAAGACGTTTCTTGATTCAGTGTATTCAGTGATATGAAATAATACTGGTTACGCTTGATGGTGCACAATGGTGCCGTAAAACCTGGATCTTGAATCGTAATGAACAATACACATGGGCTTCAACTTGTTTCCTCTCAAGGATCATTGGAGATTAGTCGGAGATGGCGTTCAGCTGCAGAAGATTATCAGCAAAGAATTGGAAAGAACTGAAAAAAAAAACAATCACCTTGAAAAGAATATCATGTCACTGTTGGTGTTTCAATAGTACTGTACTGTATTTGCAATACCGATGGGTTTTTCAACTGTTGAAGAGAGAAGGCATTGAATTTTCACATGCTTCCTTAACTAATGCTTTGGACAGAGACACATTCAAGAGCCTTGGATGGCACATTAACATTAACCCTCCCTGACTGGAGAAACGATGGTGAGGTTGGCTGAGCAGACAGTCGAGCAGAGACTGATGTGCAAACATCCATCTATGCTGTCGGGCCGTTGTGTGATCAGGTGAAGGTTAAGAGAAAACATCTGACACCTCAGAACCTCGGTAACACTTCAAAGAACAGAATCAGCAGGTTTTCTTTCTTCTGTTCTTTGGCCCAAACCTTCCTCTCTGTTCTGGGTTTTCTTTTATGTAGGCCATCCTTCTGTTGCTATTCACTTGCTTTAGAGGTGGTAGTATTGTAGCAGGAGAAATCCTGTCAGGAATCAGCTACTGAGCATGTGGCTTCTATTTCTGGTCCTAGTCTGTTGTTTGTTGGTGGGTGTGTGGTAGGATATAAGGTCAAATATGGATGATGTAACAATACATCAGAATATTTCTTGGGCAGATTCTGTTTGGATATTTTCAGGAGATGTAAAAAAATCTTTTCAAAACAGTGAAGTATCCCAGGGTGAAATTGTAGTGTACGCTTACAATACAGTTTTATTGATCAACCTGTTGGTTATTTAATAGAAAATACTAAATCTGTGTTACTAAACTCATCCATTATTTTATTGGAGAGTTGCTGTCATTTTGTATGCTCTCCCATGATACATTGCAATGTTTTGGAACAACAATTGAATGGATCAGCATGTGAGTCGATGGCCCTGTACTGTGTCTAGGTTTCTGTGTATTGTCTTAATGAGTGACTCCTCACATGTATGTATGTCAATAACCAGTCATTATTCTGGAAAACTGGATTTTGTTATTGTCATTGTGCCTGTAAACATACAGTCTACACATTGAGTCTGTGAACATTTGAAACCTTGGGGAGTTGGTCTATTTAAATGTGGTTAGAGAGGACTACAGTACAGTTATTTTATTTGCTTTGTTTTCTTATCACTGGATAATTTATTTTTAGTGTCACACTAAATAACTTAGACAAACATAGCAGAGTACAAAGGAAAATACAAACATATAATCTAGAAAAAGGCATAAGGAATATGATCCTAGCTGTTATCTGTTGTCCTTTTATACATACCAGGGTTTTAGCTATCGATGTTTGAGGACTTAGGCGCAGTGCCTAAGCTGAATGAACAGAAAACAACTCTAGAGGGTTCCCTGCCATCCTGAAGAGAAAGGATACTCCACTGGTTGGAATATAAGACAATATCCTTTCTGAAAATTAGGTTTAGTCATTGATGTTTTATTATAGGACAAGAATTATGGGTCTATTCTTTTGAAGGGAGAGAGTTTGTGTGAGAGCACTGCATTATGGGTGTTTGTGGCCCTAAAGGAGAGGTATTTGTAGGTCTTGCTATTGTTAGCATCAATAGCTGTTTACTCACCACCAGCCTCGAAGAGAGAGACTGTGAGTACAGCATCAGAAGCAACGCCATTGTTAACTCATTGCTGTTATGTCTTTTCCTGACACTGAATTCAGCTTCCTAACCAGCTGGGCCCACAGAAGAAGCAAACCAGTGGAGAAACAGTGAAGGACTCGAGCTGTCACGGATGATGAGCTCAAAAAGACAATATGGAAAATGCTGTCAGAGAAAATGATTTGGAGAGTCAGTCAGCTGGTGAAGTGGCCACGCCTACCAAGAGAGCGGTCTGTCTGCAGACATCAGACTGAACAGAAATGTTGGTAACTTGCCAAACACTCTTACATAATCAAATGGCTATAGGAGGATGAGAAAATTCAAAAAAAGAAAACACGCATGTGTCCTCTCAGGAAACCTTGGGAGAACTGTGAGCATTCGCAATGGCTCTCGGTTTCCTGAGAGACGAGCAGAGGATAAATACGGTGGTGGTGTCTCATCTTAAATGCAGCACTGCAGACTTAAAAGGTACATTCCCCCTTTAGAGGGTGCACAAATACACAAGGTCAAAAACAACACTGAATGATGCTCACATCAGTGGGAAAGTGAAAGTTAAGTGTAGCTGCTTCATGTTAGTCTGTGTTTTTAAAGAGCTGTCAATCAGTGATCAGAGCAGCTCCTGTGTTTGGGCTTATTTTAAATAGCAGGAGCGAAACAAATGTTCTCCTCATTACTTCTCATGTACACCACAAGCAGACCTAATTACACTAAATAAGGAGCAAATTCTAATATGTTTTAATCAGAGGGTAGTACCTTTTTAATAACATGAATACATTTCAGCTACCTTGCGTTCAGACGGGGTTTCTGTGACATCCTGAACATTTAAGACGCTGCATTAATCTAATTGCCCACACACAGCATCAAAGATAATTTCTTTCGTATTTTGGTTCAAGATTTAATTCCCAAAGGTCAGAGCAGAGGCTCCACACCTCAGCAGTAAACTCCAAAACAGTCTGTTGGTTTTGGTCCTACAAGCTGAAATCGGAGGCGTCTGCGCTGACCTCTCTGCCTCGGGTGTGTTGAGGCTAGCTGAGGAATACTAATGAGAGAATTAATAGAGGTCGGGTTGTACTGAATAGATAATGAATTTGAAAATAATTAAAATAATTAAATACGAGTTCTTGTGTCAGTGCTGCGGTACTACTTTATCATTACCTTGCTCCGGTGTTAGGATGCACCACATTCTTGCATATGGGATCACTAAAAAACAAGTTTACTTAATTGGACGTTTCCTCTAAACGGTGACTTCCAAAAAGACTGCAAAGACTTGCTCACTGGACTTTTTTTTTGTCCTCTGTTCCATCTTTAGTTGCCTTAGGTCTGCAATAGAGAAAAGAGAGCTTAGCTATTGCTCTGGGAGAGGACGTCACGTCAGCATGGCAGTGAGCAACCTTGTAAAATGTTGACGTAGTGTTAAATTCCAGGGAACAGCTTATGCAAGGTTTTGGAGTGAACTGGGTGCTGTAAGCCTTTGCCTGTCATGACAGAAGAGGGAGAGGTTTCAGATCAATGAGGTTAGATTTCCTGCTGAAGATGGGCTCTGATGAGCTGAGCTATGAAGTTGTCTGCGTACTTTGTTTTTGTTCACATGTATGAGATCCGTTGACTTTCTCCTAACCATGCCGTAATATAACTTTTTTTTTTTTTACTTTTTAAAAATGTATTTACATGGAATTTACGAACAAAGAACATGAGATCATAATGGGTGTTAAAATCAAAATATTGTTTTACACATACATCATGGTATAATGTCATACTATTCAAAGTGCATACACAATCCATTGTTCCCAGTCTTAAAACTAAAGTAAGTCACTCCATACAGTACATTTCTTTAAAGGTCCAGTGTGTAATATTTGGCAAGGTTTATTAGCAAAATCACCACATGCACGCGCATCCCTTTGCTGCACACACAGAGAGGACCGCCCCTTTATGCCGTTCTCTCTCCTCATTGGATAAAGGTTGTAGGATACAAGGAAAGTTTTCTCCTCGGCTTACAGCAGAGCAGAGTGACTGACAGACCCGTGTTTCAGACCAAACACTCTATATAAGTGATTACTGTCGGAAAATATAACTATTTAAGACTTATATTAACACAAACATTCCGCTTACTTCTGCTTTAAGTCTTCTTTTATACAGCAAGGGTCTTCCCGTACCACTAGTCCAATATCTAGTTGCAACCATTTTCGGGTTATAGCTTTCCTACTTGCCAAAAGTATCTTCAATAAGTATTTATCCTCCTGTAGGACTGTTTCCAGTATTTTACCATGATATAATCTAAATCCCCCCCCTATTATTTTACTTATCTGGAAGCCACCTCCCTCCAGTATGACTGGATTTTCGGACAGGCCCAAAAAATAAAGGACATAGAGGTTCCACATTGTCTCCAACAGAAGCCTCGGCTCTGTGTGCCTGAACAAAAGACATTTTGAAGAATGAAACCCATCACATCGCGTCATATTTCCTCCCTCCACAGATTCCCATCCAAAAATGAATAATTGATTTATGATAAGATTTCATCCATGATGCAACTACTATGAAAAATAAAGAATGCCCTTTTTATTTGCAGATAATTATGGCTTTGACTGTCATTTGTGTTGTAGTTGTTTTTTTCTCTCTGAAGAATTTGTTTTGGATTTAGCTGAGTTGGATATTTATGGTTCATACATTGTTCCAGTGCAGCAGCACAACTCTTGAATATTGTCAAGGAATGATTAATGACATTGGCAGGGGGAGTTTGGAAAGTGGACACAAATGCCCTTTGCTATTAATAAAAGAAATCTGATTTATGTATCTGTATCTTTAGGCTAGTACAGGGACAGCAACAACTGTGGTTTTGTACAGCACATAGGATAAGGTGCTGCAGGGAACGAGGCTATACAGTTGTATTAGATTCCTAGATTCCTGGTAGCAGACTCGAGTATCCTTTGGGTTGGTTGTAAGTGTGATCTGCTGAGTGTTTTGTCTCAAACACTGTATAGCTGCAGTGTGCTGCAGTATGAGTTGGACCTGTGGGACCACTACAAGCCTCAGGGCTGTGTGCAAGTAGAGGGAAGGGAGTCATGGTGAACTACAGCAGTGGGTAGATGGGAGAGGCAGCATCAATGTAACTACTTCTAAAGCACAATCTCACTCTCTGTCTCTCTATGTTTTTTTTAACCTTTTGGGGACACATCATTGTGGAGACACATCCACCATCTGAAAATAACATTTGGCCCCAGCAAGGTTAACCTTTTCTTACTATGAGGACCAATACTCTTACTTTTTAGGTTAAGGTTAAAGGGATACTTCACGCAAAATCAATAATTCACAAATTTTCTACTGACCGTCATACCAAGGAAGAGTTTGGAGAACTTTTGGAGTCATCAAAGTGCTTTTGGAGTTCCAGGGGGGGCCGGCTGGCAACGGATAGAGTTCACTTTTGATTCGTCCAAAACACACACTCTGAAACATTCAAATACCTCCATACTGCTCGTCTGTACTGACCCAAGTGTCCTGAAGCCACCACATGAAAAAGTTGTTTGGAAAAAATTAATTTCATCTCTGTTTTTAGCCTTGTTGTAGCAGTAGCTCCCAGTGGCTGCGTGAGATTTGCTGCGAGATGTTCTTCTGATGTTTATCATACATCCAATGACGAACGGACATCTCGCAGCAAATCTTGCGCATGCGCACAAACATCAACAGAGCCACTGGGAGCTACTACTACATCAAGGCTAAAAACAGAAATCAAATTACATTTTTCCAAACAACTTTTTTCATGTGGTGGCTTCAGGACACTTAGCTCAGTACGGACGAACAGTATGGAGGTATTTGGATGTTTCATGGTGTGTGTTTTGGATGACTCAAAAGTGAACTCTATCCGCCGTCATTATATGAAAATCCGTTGCCAGTCAGACCCTTAATTAGCATGACAGTGAGTAGAAAATTGGTGAATTATTGATTTTGTGTGAAGTATCCCTTTAAGTTAGTGATGAGCTAAAGCATGTCATATTTTATGTTTGTGTAATATTTCCCTTCAGATAACTATTAAAAATCAAAACTGTGTCTCTAGAACAAGCACACTCAAGTTGCCATTGAAACTGAGAAAAAACATGTCTGACATATCCAGCAAGCCCTGTATTCCCTCGGACAAATGAGTCAGAGTGTTGATCACTTGCAGTTCAAACAGCCTTTTTGCTTCTGTCTTTATTCTCTCTCTCCGAGAGTTGGCCAGATAAACATGCTCAATAGCGTCCCAGTTGTTTTGAGTTCTTCTTCAACACCAGCTAAACGTTTGAATATCTGTCCTTCAAACAGTAATTGTTGGGTAACTTAGTGAAGTCATCAGGGAAAGTAGATAAGCTTTTGTGTTACTTGTTGAAAAGCTGCCACTGCTGATGTCTTTAACACTTCCCACACCTGCCTGTTTTGCTTTCACCTCCTTCTGACGGTATCAACACAATCCCCACTGGCTGTTGTAAAAGAGCTATCATACTGACACAACAGTGCGAGTGCTGCTGCTGGTGTGTTTTTCTGGTTCATCTGATCCAAGTGCAGAGTGGGAACGCCGAGCTTTGGGCTGTCACAGGGGGACTCGGGCCGGGAGAATGAGATGTGACATGTGGTCTTTCCTTCGTGGCAGATGGTGAAGGCCTCCTGTCAGAGTTTGGGAAAGTGCAGCAGAGCTGAAAGTTGCTTCAGGTTGAGGCTTCAGGCTCAAACAGTGAACATCTAAAATCCCCAAATCTAGATGCAGATTCGATTGGTTTCTTTGCTTACATGTACTGTATGTTCCATTTATTTGTCTTTATCTATTTTGTTTTACTATATTAATTAGTAGACTTAATTTTACTTTTATTCAATCCAACTTGGCCTGTCACAAATATTACACAATTGACTGATTGCAATCATTTGAGCTGACCGCAATCATTTTGCATAAACGTTAAAATCATTTCTATTCATCTGTATAAAAACAGCTGTATGAAACTAACAGATATGTCATATTTCCATCACTATTTCCTCTCTGTTTTCCACCGTTTGAGGTTTGACGGTTCTTCTTCTTCATAAGGTGTATAAACTATGTTTAGTCTTATACTATAATAGTGGCATAAAAAAGACAATTAAGTCATTCATCCCAATTATTTGTTTGGCAATTTATGGTAAACTAAAATGCATGATTGTGACAGCCCTCAACTTCCAGCAGCATATTTCTTTCCTGAATATTCCTTGGTTACTTTCCCATAATTACACTCTTTAGATGTATTATATTCCCTTCCATTTTGTAGTAGCTCTGTGCAGAATGGGATTGGATAGGATCCATTTTCAACTCTAACTCGGGCAAAAAAAAAATCTTTTATGAGTGTGAATCCTCCTTTCAGAGTCAAACGACAATTCCCCACAGTGTCTGACCCAACAATCCCATTTGTCATCATCGCATCTCGTACCTTCTGCAGGAGAACGGGATCAAAGCTCAGTCTTCATGCCGACCTGTGTGTCTTTCATGTGGGTTGTCAGTTTGATACTCAGCTTGACGCTCTCTCTCCTTTTTGTGCTTTAGGTCATTGCCTGGAGCAAACAGTAGAGCTGCTCTGCCTGTACCTACGGATACCAGTAAGTTAGCTGCTTTGCTGTGCCTTGGCAGGTTATTGCAGTATAATGGCATACTCAAGGCTGTGGGAGGAATTCCCAGAAATCCTAGAAATCCAGGCCTGTAGAGATAGTTTGAACATGTCACAGGTGTAAAACAACATCTGTGCAATGTTGTGTGTTTCTCTGTGTTTCTGTGAACTGGGTGCATCTATTATTTTTCCAACACAGTAGATGATGTCACCTACACTGATGATGATGATGATGTCATCTACACTGGGTTGGAAAAACAAAACAAGCGCACTGGTACAGTACACTCAGACCGGTTGCTGGGTTATAGACATAGCAACCTCCGGGCCCTGGAGAGCTATTAACTTGCCTGGGTGTCCACTAAGTCAGGATTTACTGTCATCCAAACAAACAGTGAACAGGAGAGTTGAGGAGAGGTAATAAGGAGTAAAATGATGTAAAAATATAAAAGAAAAGGGTCAAGAGATTTATGCTGTGTGGAGGTTTATGTAGCAAGATGTTGTTTAAACGCTGCGTTAAGGCTTTTATCTACAATGTTTTTCTCAGTCTATCAGTCTGAATAGTGGAGTATCTCAAAAGTAGAGCACGTCTCCTATTAAAGTAAGGTTACACCAGGCTTTGTAAGTCAGTATTTTTATACATGAATGACAAAGCCCACTAACTCAGATCAGAATTAGCTTATTAGAACGAGGATATTGCAGTGGCTCTGCACTTTCTGCCAGTTTTGACACAATTTCATTGACATTGTACTGCCAAACATAATCACACTTAGTCAACAAACATATCCACACTAATGATAATTAGTTATTCATCTATCCAGTAGCTACATATACTGCTTCTGGGGGCTGTAGGCAAACTCAGCTGACATCCGACAAGGGCAGGGTACATCCTGAACATGTGCCGACATAGAAAGACAAACAACCTCATATGCTCTCATTCATCTATATGGTACTTTAGAGCCACCAATCATTGTAATGTGACTGTCTCCGGAGTGTGGGAGGAAGCTGCACGGAGGAGAACCCACGCAGGCACAGGCTGAACATGCAATCTCAACAGTCGGTTCGCTCGAGTGTAAATATGGAAAGAAAGAATCACAAGTCACTTTGATCTTCTAGACGTTTTCCAATCAAAAATATCATGTTGTCATCCATCACCCTGCTCCTGATGAGATAAAACAGACAGAGGACAGAATCAGAGAGCTTTTGCGTGGTGGTGGTGGTGATGATGATGGTGGAGGAGGAGGAGGAGGGTGAGCAGCATCATGGGAGAACCTGACTGAAGTCATAATGTACAGGGGTGGTGGAGGAAGAGCATGCAAAAACAACGTTTGAGCACAGTGTTGTGAGCTTCTCAACACTGCCTCCCTTCATCATTTATTAATCTTCTGCTAGAATATTCATCCAGCCTGCTACAGCGCCATCCTCCAAGACAGAGAGCGAGAGAGAGGGGGAAATTAATAGAGCTCTGTATCATCCTCCTGACACTCATCTGCGTATCCTAACCTTTGTTACTGTTGTCACTTATTGAGATCACCCATTACCGCTGTCTTGTTCCATCCCCGTCCACTTGTCTGAGTCTTTCACGTTGACTGTTTCGACCACATCCGTCTCTGTAAAGGGGCTTAAAGAGAGACAGGGCGGGGCTGTTTATTCTTGTTTTTTTCGGCCTGTGACCCCTCAGTGCGGTCTTAAAGGAGCTGTGACTCCACAAACCAGATTACTGACATGAGCCTCACCAACCACCACCACTCACAATTTGAGCGGCTCCGTAATCAGCCTCAAAATAGAGGGTCCCCATCCATCTGCATGCCGCTGATAGTGTTTATGGGACATCCATCCGTCGGCTGTTAGGATTCATATGAGGAACTTTAGCAGTAGATTTGAGGATGGCTGCCTTTTGAATTTGTGTCAGCCAGTGCGGTGCAGTGATGTGTGCTCAGTCTGCCAACTGCTATGCTTCACTTATTCTGATTAAATCCTTTGCAGATGAAAGGAAGGACAAAGAATCTGGTGGTTCCCTAACTTGTTATAAATCATCAAAAGCCGCGGTGGCTCCATTAATGTTCACACCGAATCTGTGATGCCACACTGTGAATGTACTGTTAACTAACCCGGGATTTGATGCCTGCGCTATTAAGTCAGTCACATCTGTCGACACATATGCTGTTAAATGTGTGAGGAATCACCTGTGTTTTTCTTTTTTTCCTTCTTTTTTTTATACCGGGCCAAATGGCAAGGCTTTGTAGGCTCCCATTGTGTTTCTACCTTTTCTTGGCAGTGCTTAGAAACAGAATTTGGACACATTGATTTGGGACACTCCCATGAGCCTTCACCAAGCTTCACATCTGAGCAACAGGTCAAAGGAGGCGTATTCATTCATGCAACTTTTGAACGGTATCCCCCAGTTTTCAAAAGATGAAATATCAATAGATTCCTTGGATCTAATCGGGTTAAATGGGCCATGTGATGTAGATTTTTCGCCGTTTTGGGTTTTATTTGAACACGTTTTGTCATGACTCCAGTCCAGTCTCACTAACTGGCACATCTTCATCTTCTTCTTCAGACAAAGCCTCACAAAGGTTATTACATGGAATTTAGATTTTCCAAAGCCTTCATCTGTCACAGCCAATCAACAAATGGCAGCAAACATGACAAACTGGAAGCAAAGTTGCTAAGCAAGAAATCAAGTCATATCTTAGAGACATTTTTTATCAACTGCTGTGAAACTTGCTATGACTACTTGCAACCCTACCCTTGACATATTGACATCATATTTCCATGGCAGCTCTGGCCTGAGGCTTGATCTCCACTTGCAGCTAGATTTTAGGGACTGAAATGATTGGCATCTGATCAGTATTTTGTTTATTTTTGTAGGGATTTATGTGTATGTGCATCATGCCATTTTTTTTTAAATTTGCTAACTCACAAAAATGTATCAGGTTGCCATAAATATGATGACATCTGAGGAAACGGAACAATACCAATTAGGATTTCTAGGTGGCAGTCCTGTCCTGTGAAACTCGGCTGAAATGCACCGATATACTGGTATACTCTTAATTATATATCACTTTATACTACCGATACCCTGAAAACTGTCTGGATGTCACCAGCCCAAGGTATTCAGAATGAGTGAACACAATTAAGTGTTGAGAGCTTGTTGTCAAATATAAGCTTGATGACTAATAAATTGCACCCGTGGCTGTTCACAATGTTGTTCTTATACAGTAAGTGCTCATAATGGTGTGACGATAATATCACCACTACACTCCTGTAGGTCAATAAAGGAAGGTCAGAGCTCAGGGTCAAATACCAAATATTGAATATGAACCTGTGGTGATTCAGTGTCGTGCTCCTTGAAACCTAAGCAGGTGAACTAGCAAAGCTGAAGGACAGCATTTTATCCACACGGCAAATATGCTGACCTTTAATACTTTAGCGACTAAACGGAGGAAAGGTCTGCAGTGTAGTTTTAGAGCGGAGCCAAGAGGCCGGACACAGAGTGATGTGATGTAAGGGGATTCAAATGAGAGCTGCAATAATCCAGATTTCATGGGATCAGTGCTGCCTTTAGCTCTGTTTGGTCATCCGTCAGGGCCGAGCTCTGTCAAACCCTTCTCTGTCCTTGTTGTCTCTTATGATCCCTGGCTCCATATCCAGGCAGGCACAGTGAAATTAGTACTCAGCAGCACACAACAGTGAAATGACTGAGGCAGTGGATCTACATGTTGCACTCTGGCATTGATTTATTTCTCCTCCAATGTGACCTTTCATAAAATAAACAAAATCATGACAGATCCCTCGGTGAGCAATTTGTACATACTTATAGAACAAACTATCATCATCAGTAAAAACATAATACTGTGTTTACAGTGGGACTATGTTTTTCATATATACTCTTGACTCTAGCTGTCACTTCAGGGAAAAATCCCATTACTGTAGGAACAGCCTCTATCAACAGACCCTCAGTGTGGATAGGGAACATCCATTGTGCTCACATTCACATAGTATAAAATAGAGATGCAACAGATACGGTTTAGGTAATGTTTGTGGTTTCAACATCGTATTCGTATCAAATGAAAATGACCGAAGCAAATTGATAAAAGAATAAAGTCCACCATATTGGGCTGCACTTAACTTAATTACTCACGAACCTTTGCCGCATATATTGTCTCATCCATTTCATAAAGTTGAGAGCATAAAATAATCAATGTCTCATTGAGACAGCCAAGAAGTGATGAAAATACACAGGCAAGTCGGTAATGCCCTTTTGTGTGGCGTCTGAAATGTGTTGTGAATCTGCAGAACCCAGATTTGTGGGATCAGCGTCTCTGACATCTGTACAGCCTGCAGTTCACTTTATTTGTCTGTCTGGTTATACTCCACTTCCTGTTGGTTTAAAACGTATTTGCTGATATTTTGTTTTTTTGGCCAGGGCCATCCCTATAAAGAAATGTTGCTGTCTGAGTGTGTGTGACTGAGTGAGTGATTGAGTTGAGTGAATTGAAGTTTAAACTGTGAGGCAGCCAAAAGCGGCTTGACTGAGTGAAAAGGTTACACCATTGGCTAGGTCAGTGACAGTGATGCTTCCCCATTGGTTGCTGCTCTTTCAAAATGATTTGACGGGCTGTCACACTATTTGTCACTAGCGCATCCACTACTTTCCATAGAGGAAAGTCACCGGCATTGGGCTGCATGCGGTTGGGTTTCCCTCTGCAGACCCACCTCTCTAGTCTGACCAGCAGCTGACAGACGTAGACATGAATGAGCTTCTAAGTTTTCTCTCTGAGAAAGCACAGCTGTAGTCTTTGTGTGTCTTCTGCATTTGATGATTTTATTACAAGACACTGACGGCGTGGTCACTGGAGAGCGGCAGCTTGGAAATGGCTTGGAAGTGCCTGCTAGTTAGCATGTAGTCCTAATGGGCCACTCTATTTCATACTTGTTCTATTGTCAGACAGCAGAAACAGGGAAAAACATGCAAATGAGAGAACGGCTTTATTTGGTTGCATTATAATACTGCGTATGTGAGCACAGAGAGTAAGACGGGAGCAAACAAAGGGCTGAAATCGGCAGAATGCAAATGACCTCCAACAAGGTCCAACAGACCAGACGGAAATGCCTCGAAAACAACACCCCAAAGACTCGATGGAGATATACAATTTAATGTGTTTTAATTCTGTGATAATGTTCTACATGAATGTTTTGCACATGTAATAATCCTCTTTTAATTTCCTGCCAGTATGCTGCAGAATTTTATTTGGCATCCCACTAAACATTTATCACACCTTTCCTCTCTGTGCATTCATGTATATCTTGCACTGAGAATAGAAATTGGACAGGCTGTTGTTATGCTGTGCTGCCCACATATACTGTGATTATGTTTCTAGGAATATTGCATGGAGAGCGAACTTTTGGCAACAGTTGAATGTCGGTATGTGTGGAGATGGGAAGTTCCTCTCAGCAGACAAAACATCGTCACTTTTAATCCAACATTTAATCACAACTGGCATTTAGGGATTTGAACATTCCTTGTATATTTTTAATAATATATTGTCAAATATAGGCCTAGATAGTAGTAATTATATTAATCTAAAAGAAATATACAGATAAATTGATCATGAAAGTCATTTTCAAACGAAAATGCTGTTTTTCTGGCTTCACATTTTCAAGGACTTGGTTCTTTTCATTGTTCAAATTAACATGAACTGATGGTCTGTGACAAGACATTTTAAGACACATTAGACATGGACTTGGAGTGGAGGAGACGTTTATTGAGGTTCATTATTATCTGACCTCTTCTTGACTAAACAATTAATCAACTGACTGAGAAAATTTTGATTATTTCAAGGTTTGTTTTGTAATTTATCTCTTTATTCACGATGACGTGTGCTGCTGCTGCCAAGTTGCCAAGTTGTGAAAGAGGTCTTGATCTCAATGGATCTGGTTAAATAAAGGTTAAAAAAAATAAAAAATAAAAAAATAACCCACAGATTAGTTCCAGCCCTAGACACCATTTTACACACCTGTACCTGCCACAGAGATTGAAAACCATTTTCACAGCAGGTATATTGGTCAATTAGAAGCTTTTGAGGCCTTTTAACAGTCTCCCAAGATTAATACAATCAGATGACTATGAAAAATTTTAATTTTAAACAAGTAATAATTTCACAGTCTCCCGGTTATAATAAAACTGCCTGGCTGCACCTCGGCACCTAACCATACCTATAATCTATCCTTCCTTCTCCTTTTTTTTTTTTAGTTTTCATGAGATTTTGACTCATAACGACTCAATAAATCAACATAATATTTTATGTGACTGCTTTGTGACTTTGCTATTTCCGAGTGAGTCTTGTAATAACAAACTGACATGAAATCCCTCGTCTTCTGAAACGGCTTCCTTTGACTTTGAGTGGGAATTCACACTGAGATAAGAGGGAACAGAGAGAACAGAGAGATGTTTCCAGAAATAGCTGTGATCATCAGGTCTACTCTTGGAAGATTGCATGTGTTGCCTTGACACTCACCACACAGACAGGAACAGTATGGATATATATACATATGTATATGGGTCAATGACATGACATGCATATTTTTGTGTCCGAGTCCATTATTTAGAAAAAAATTAAAATAAATCTATTCATGACATCTATCACTTTATTCTATAAAACCTATTTATTTTCATACATTTTTCTGTAAATTCAAATAATTATATTATTTTATGTTTTTGGCCTCTCAAACCCATAAAATGTCAGGTGGTGCAACTGTCCGAGCAAGTGAGCAGACTAAGAAAACTATTAAAAATTGTATTTTAATAATTATAAATTCAAAATAAAATACTCTGGCATTATTTTATGTTTGATGTCTTTTGGATAATGTGTTTTTTTCTAATATCAATAGTTTTAAAGTTTTTTAAATAACTGCAAAACTTCCGTCCAGCAATTTACATTTCCGAAATGTCAGGGTGGTGCAACCATAAACATTGGACTTTTATTTTGAAGTGAAGAGACAATAGTTGTAAAGAGCATGTTGCTTCAGCCATAAGACCCCAAAAGACCCTTGGGACTAAGCTAAAAGGTTTGTAGATCTCTGTCAAATACTGATAAAAATAACTACTTTCAACTCATATGTAGGCTGTTACGCTTTCCATGTCAGGTGGTACAACCAATGTAAAACTAGAAAAATGTTATTTTATCATAAAGCTCTTTATTTTCTAAAAAGGTGGTCTGTTTGAGCTTTATGATAAGGGTAGAAGCTAATGCTAGCATCCAAACAGAAGTCTGTTTAATTTGAGATTAGTTGAAAATAGTCAGGTGGTGCAACCAAATAGTCAGGTGGCACAACTGCAAGGAATGTCACTATAATGCTATTTAAAGCTCTAAGATTATCCATGAAACTTCTAAAATGTTTACTATTTTTAAATGTAAAGATAATACACACTTTAAAACATTTTACATGATAATTTGTACATTTTAGATGCCACTATCAACTAAAGAAAAATCTCAAAACAGCCCTGTTCCGAACTGCTGGTTTCAGTGTCTGCCCCTTTAAATGCAAATGAACCACTGCTTGCCCCACCCCTTCTACTGGTACTTGGTAGGGGTGGGGTTATGCAAATTTGAATCTAGTTACATCACTATCCAACAACTGAGGAAACAGTTTGTAAAACCACATAGATTTCAAATTACAGATATTTTTTTGTCAATTATCGCATTTTGGGGGCCGGAAGGCAAAACAAACACCCCAAAATATGTTAAAGAGCCTTCAAAAAGTGATATTTCCATAATATATCCCCTTAAGTCTTTATTTAACTTAAATAGAGACTGATGATTACTAAACACATGTTACTATTTGAAATGAAAATGCATGTTTTTTAGCATATTTCATGTCATAACCAATGTTGTCAGGTGGTACAACCAATTTTCGTCAGGTGGTGCAACCAATTTAAACCAAAAAATGATAGGTTAAATTACCCAAATGGTTTCTATATGTAATGTGTGTAGTTATTATACTGAATATATGAATTTATGTATTTGTGTTATTATTTTCCTGTCTTTAAATGTAAAATTGGCTGTTAACGATACTTAAAACCTGACCTACAGAATGCAAAAATCTTAAATTATTGTAAAAAACAAAAAAAAACCACAATGATAAAATAAGAATGTGTTTGTAGACACCCTAAGGGATAGATACCAAAGAAATAACCTTAAAATAAAGATTAGGAATGTATATATATTTTTATAAATATTTGGTTGCGCCACCTGACATTTTTTTTGCCGTGAAGTTAAAAATACTGTTAAAAAATTAGTTAAAACGGTTAGAAAAGTTGTTCAATAAATGAGACTTGTTCAAACACATTGTTCTGGACTCAAAAATATGCATTACATCTATCCTGAAAGTACTTTTAAAAAATACCTTTTTAGAAGCTTTATTTGTCATTGACCCATATAACAACACTAAGCCAGAGCAGCCTTGCTACCAAACCAACCAACGCTCTAACTGCACTCATGTTTGGCACAGTTTCCACTGAGTGATGTGAGTGAGATTTCCCCAAAGAAATCTAGGTTTAACAATCTTAAAATAGCTTTGAATCATACATTATTACAGCAGGCCTGCCTTCTCTGTCAAACTGCACTTGCTGCTATGATTATTGTCTCCTTGTTTTCTCCAAGCATCCACATCTGAAAAGATTCCCCAGCCTCATTAGCATAGCTTTATAGTTTATATGAAGAGACTCACAGATGGCTTTTCTGTCTCTCAAAAGTAAATGCTTTTATAAAAAAAAGGAAGAAAAAAAAACCTTTGTAGATTATGCAACACACATGAATAGATGTTGTTATATTTTGAAGTTGAGATGTATTAAAGAACAGTAGCAGGGGAATGTAGAAAACATACAGAGCTCTTTTGGGGACATGAGGGCATGTGTCGTGCGTGTGTGTGGAGTGGAGGTGGGTTGATTTCAATCTTCCAGCCTGACTCTGTGCGGTTCCCTCGGGGTCAGTAAAGCATAAAGGATGCTGGGAGGTGTGACAACCCCTCCTGTACCCACCAGTGCTTCAAGAGGATTGATGTGACAATTTCACACGTAGAACCACCATGAACGCACATGCACAAGGCGAGCAACCCCACAACAAACCGTAGAGCCGCTCTGTCAGCTATAGCACACACACTACTGTTCAGATCTTAACACACAAATATACACAAGTGCACACATTTGTATAGATGCAGATAAGCAAAATGTCAGCGCGACAGCACATGCAGGACCAGACTGATTATCAAAAAACCGAGCGAGTTTCTTTGTGTCTGTCTGTTTGTCTGTCTTCCTTTTGTTCTTGTCAGGAGTGGTGCTGCTCCTCTGTGTGGTCGAGCAGGAGCCGTCTCTGTGATTAATCCTCCGCCGCCTGTCAGCTGGCCAGCAGTGATAGTACTGAAACCAAACAAAAAAAGAAGAAAAAAAAAACTTACACAAAGCTTAGAGGGCGAGCTCGCGTGCTCTCATGGTTCCTCTCAGGACGCACAGATGTGTGCAGGTCGGACGGGCAAATCACATCACTGCCGAGAGCAAAGAAGAGGGAAGGCAAAGCATGATTGCTTTTCAGAGGAGAACGACGTCGTCACACGGGGGGAAACTTGAGGAAGAAAACATGCTTTGTTTTCAATTTACGGTTAATTACAGTCAACGGCTCGGTGTGCTGTTTTCAAGGCGTTTCAGTCACAAATGCATGTAGCCGAAACATGTATGTGCAGATGAGGAGAATGACAGGCTATGGGGGTGATGATGGGGCGTGCCGTGCACCGTCGTATGTTTGTGTGTTGGTGTGTGTATTCACTTGTGTGATGTGAAAGATGATGAATATTTCCTCCCGTTTTCCCCTGAGGGGTTGCGTGATTGACCGAACCCAGGAGTTATTTCATGTGCCTGCCACCAAACTGCATTAGCGGGCCCGGCTGTTACCGCTCTGCCAGTCTGTCTCTCAACAAGATAAGGGGATATTTCCTGGCCCAATATTGCTTGCTCTGTTCTGTGCTGTCACCGAATACAATGACCATCACCCACATTCAATGAATATTATTAGCATTTTTCTGAGGAATCTGTCAGTGTGGAGGACGAGCTTTGTGGTAGTGGAAGTACACACTGTTTTTTTGGGGAGGGGGGTTTTGTTACTGTGGTCTGATATCGGAGCTGGTTCTTGGGGAGAATTGAGCTGATACTGTCGCATTGCATTGTCCAGTCTAAACGCAATTATGAGGCAGCTGTCAAAACGCGCAATATCGCCAGTCATTAACAAGAAGTCAACCTGCTGCAGCTCAGCAGTTTCAAGCCGCGGCCGTTGTTCGTGGTCTTGAAAGGAGCCGACAGAGGTTAAGAGAGCGACGGCTGCCGAGAAATAACCGGTGTTGATTAAAAGTTGACAAAGAGCGAGGATTAAGAGGCCTGAGCAGAGACCTGGTTCTGGAGCGAGGGTCAATACGAAGAAAGACCTCTGACTGAAGGATCAGATGGACCATTGTGTTAGCAGGAGAGCAATTCTCACCTTCATCTCTCCAGACTGTAAAGTGACAATTTAGGAAGAATGGCAGGTCGGAGTATAGCGGACCAGCAGTCGGATTGTCCATTCTGCCGTCTGGCCGTTTCCCAACGTCCATGCATTTGAAGATAACTACTGCTGCTTTTCTTTGTGTGGTTTTTACTCATTCAAGGGTTGGCACTATTAATAATACTTTGTCTTAAGTATTAATTGGATTTTTGTGGAAGCTACACACACAAGACAAAAGCCTGGATCAGTTCCAGAAGTAAACATTATGACAATCGTACAAATTATATTCTGTTGCAACAATTATGTAATTAGTCTAATTAGCCCTGAGGGTCACACAATATGAAGTTTATTTATATGTGTTTGCCACCACCAGATGGGTTTGATGCATCAGCTCACTGACTTCTGCCTTGTTTAAAAAAAGAATGACTGCAGTAAAATGTACTAGTACATTAGGTTATATTAATATGTTGTATGTTTGTGCCAGTGTGATACCAGCATTTTCATATTAACATAGGAGCAGTATAGTATTTTTTTTTTTTCCAGAATCCGGATATTATACTTATTTCATATCCAAAAAAAGAGAATGAAAAAAGCCTTGAAAAAAACGCTTGGTTTGATTAATAAGCTTCATATCGCTTTAAAAAAAAGTTGATATTTCGGTCAAAATCCACATTATCTATCATTAGACCAGTGGTCAGCAGGCACAGCAAAAGCTGAGACTTGTAGCTCACTCAACCAGCTGTGCAAAAGGCCTCTACAGTAATATCCCAAGCTCGTGACTTAGCTCATGACTTGTAAGGATTTCAGACTTGTTGCTGTGATGCACAAGTAACTAATGTAAATGAATGTCACTGTGGCTTCTGCAAAGTTGAAAAAGTAAAGTTAAACTTTGGTCATAATCAAATAGTTGATACGTGTTTTCCCTTCACATTTTATCAGCAGACAGAACAAACATCCAAAGTTTTTAATTAGCTGCTGTATCTCCATAATCTTTATTATCTCCTTCCCTTTTTTTTTAAAGTTTTATTATTGACAGATTTCTGCCTGGTAAAGAGCGAGAGCAGTGTGAGAGGAATCTGCGCCACATCCACTTGTGTGTTAGTGGGATGTCGGGGGCAGTTAAAGCAGCGGGAGTAAAACAGAAAAAAGCTGCCTTGATATCAGGGTTTGCTTTTTAATGGTTTACCCTAAGTTCATAATTTTACATATTAAAATAACTTAATGCTTTTTATCTATCTTACGCTCACTCATTCCCTCTCATCAGTAACCAAACCCAGTCGACAGTTGCAATTAAACCCTGTGAAATCGCCCCAGTATCTGCCTCCCTCTGGGGACATTTAGCTGTGTTTAGCTCTCTGCAGGCTGGGCTTGTCGCCAGGCAAACTTTATACAGTGTTTCATGTTCCCCTCTTGAATATCTAGGCCAATCAACCCCCGATGGCCCACCTGCCCAGCCTCAGAGCCCGAACGCTGAGGCATGTTGCACTGTGAGTTCACCTGGGTGATCGTTAACACTGGTTGTACACTGTGTGGCTTCATGCAACAAGTTTTAAAAGGCAAACTCAGTATTATTATTCTCCTGCAGTTCTTTATTTGGCAGACATATTGTTGACTGTAGCCTGCCAATGTTTTTTAGGCTAAGCTTGCCTGTTGCACCTGTGGTATACTTGGAGACGGCGCATGATCAGAAATAACAGAGGTGGGCGTGTTGGAAGCTGTGACAGTCATATCCAGTGTCATTCATTTTTCTGATTCCTCTGTAAACACAGAATTGTCCTCATCATGATGCACTGACAGTTCTGCAATCCTGTGGAGACTTTTCCTCAGAGGAAACTAATAATTGTCTGGGAGAGTGCAGAGTTTCACAAAAATGTATTGAGCAGCTCAAATATCCTGCCAAGAACAGATTATGTTTTTTCATCTAATCAAATTCATGGTTTTTGGCAGATTATCACCATGTACTATACGTTTATTTTCTCGTCAGTGATAATAAATACAATGACTCTGTGTAATACCACACTGCTGCCGTATATGAAATGAAAGTAGTCATTAAAAAACACCATTATAAAATGTAATCTCCACAGTGTTTATCACATTAAGAACATTGCAGCCACTTACTTGTTGCACAAGATTCAATCAGTGTGTGTCATGCTTATTTGTGGCTTTACATTTCTTCACTTTAGTGTGTAGATTAATCCGATACCTGCCGTCTTCAGGTGGCTTTAAGAGAGAAAAGCAAAGGCACCAAGGCCAATAGGAAAGTATAAGATTGGAAAACTGTGTCGGCGCCTCTCTGAGATTGCGCTTAGACACAGCAGCACTTTGAATTATAAAGTCAACATGCTCATAACGATAGTGCAAACACTGTAAGTATAGGTTTAATGCAAGCGGTAACCAGGTTTCAGTTCAACTGTGCAAAAAAATATACATATTCCTCACTTAAACAATATAAAATTCAGGAACACTATCACTCAACACCAATATTACTCCTGTACAATATGGTATTGTAATTTTGTTGCTGTAGCTTTTATTGCTTTTTTTCCCTAAATAAAATAATATCTTATTTTCTTATCTGCAGGGTTTAGTGTGTTAACATGCTAATATTTGCTAAGTAACACAAAACACAAACTGCAGCTGAGCCAGATGGGAGTGTCGCCTTTTGTGCAGGTACTGGCTCAATAAAACATGAAGGTCCTAGAGGAATGGTGCATGCGTGTGTGTGTGTAGTGGACTGACTGACATTGACATGCATAGAGCCAAAATCACATCATTGGAATAACAAACCCCAACAAAGGAAGAGAAGAGAACAGCTTGGGTACATGCTTCTATGTTTCCTACCCTAATGGCCGTATTATCTGGGCTAGAGCTCCCACTTTTTTGTGTTATTTTACCCCAGCACAGTGAATGTGTGTGGACGCTTGTTGCTTATGTTTACGAAGCTCAATAATTGTGGTGCCATGCTGCTGCTGAGCCACTTACAAAAAGGGGGGAAATGACTGTCTGCTGCTGGATTCATGTGTTGTACTGGAGCAAATTTACCCAACTAAACAAAAAAAGATGCTGTTGCCTTTCCAAAACTGCTAAAATAACACCACCACCACGGTAGCATTGTTTGAATAATGTGGGCACGCATGTGTTTGTTCCTGTAGAAGGGGTTTGTTATTTGATGATTGGCTGAGACGGTCTCTCCTCAGAGAGACTGCGCTGGGAGAGGGGAAAAAAACAAAGAGTTGCCATGGTAACAGTCAAGGGTGAAGGAGGAGGGTGTGTCTGTGGCGTTGTTGCTTGAAGTGGCGAGATGGACATTGGCAGACAGACTGCTGGTGGTAGTGGTGGTGGTGGAGGGGGGAGTAGCGGAGCGATGGCGGTCTGTGGTCCTGTGCCATTCCTGCAGCTCAACCAAGTCTCCGCTCGCTCCCCTTCTCTTCCTGTCTCCCGCATCGCTCTCTTGTTGTCGTCCTGAAGTGAGTAGGAGGCTGTGAGGAGAACAAACGCTGAATCTCAATGAGACAGCTGAGAGGAAACTCATTTTCTCCCTCTCTCTCTCTAGTGCTTTTATCCTTTATTTACAAGCCGCATTACTCTGCATGGTCAGGCTATTACGCAATTTATCAACATACTACATGTTTAATGACGTGGAAATGTTGTGAGGGTAGTTTCATTTGTCATACAGTTAAGTGTTTACAACACATCACCTGATCGGAGCTGACCCCTAATAAAGATGAGGAACGATTGGCAGCGGTGATTACCTCACGGATCATTGAATTTTTTTCTGCGCTTTAGTGTCTCAGACAATCAGATTTCTCCCATCGTGCCTGGATGTGCTCTTTAGTTTCTTATGGATGTTTCATATTTCAGTTGGGCAACCGCCAGTGAAAGAGAAAACGCAGGAAACCCATTTTGTTAAAGAGAGGACATCCCAGTTCAATGGACCAACGCCTGCTTCGTTCCCAGTCTGGCTTCATCTTCTTCAACATTTCTCAACCAAAAAAAGAAGAAAAAAAAATGAATGTCTTACAATTTTAGTAAATCCTACAGACACAGTGCTTCTCTGCTGCGGATTATTTAAGAGTCCTCTCCCCCTCCAGAATGAATACAGCAAATAACACTGAATTTATAGTTTAATAATGAGCCATATGACAGAGGCAGGAGAAGGTGGATGGATCACCGTGACAAAGGACTGAGTCAGACCTGGTGTCAGAGAACAGATGTGCTGCTGGTGGTGGTGGTTGTTGTTGTTGTTGACTGTTTGGGACAAAATGCAAATGAACCTCGTTCACAGACTTGATTTCAGGGAGATTTGACATTTTAACTGATTTTCATGAATATTTCAGACAATTTTTTCACTGTTAGTCTAAATTAATACTGTTCTCCAATGCTAATGCTGAGTTAGTTTCCAAAACTTTATCCAAGTTCCTTGTCTTTTGCACTTCTTCGCCTCAGCAGCCCAGAGAGTGAAAAGTGAAACAGCAGTGACCTCAGGATAGGCACAGCTGATGCTGAACACCTGCCAAAGCGCTGTGGGTCTGTGAAGTCTCTGTCTCTGTACACTAATGCTGTATGATGCCTGTTCTGCATTTACAGCAGCCATAAAGAAAATGTAGTTTTTCCTTTTTGTAGAATTTGGATGTTACATTCTGTGCAGATGCTGCCTAAAGAGAAGGAACAGCTGATGTGTGCAGAAAATACAGACATTTTTATGTGATACAAGTTCTTTAAAAGCAAAAAAGTGTACGTTCTGTACATATTTTTATCTCAAAAGTGTGTGTGTGTGTGTGTGTCTATATACAGTATGTGCGTGTCTGTAAGAAAGAAAGAGAGAGAGAGAGCGCCGAGCAGAGAGCACACTTCAATTGAAACGGCAATTTCCTCTGTCGCAGCAGGTAGCCAGGTCTTCATTTATAAAAGAAATGAAATGGAGAAGATTCCTTCTCTCCATTCTCACTTTCCCTCTCGAAACTCAGTGATCTTCTCTGTATCCCTTCCCCGTCCGCCTGCCTTTAACTTTAAATTCAGCAGACACGTCTCAATTTTTCCTTTCTTTGTGCAAGATTGAGGTACAGGCAGAGGTGAAACTTTACCTTTAAAAGCAGCAGAGGATGTGTTATTGTAAGTGCCAAATGTTAGCAGTTTAGATTTTAATGGCAACCAAAGCGGTGTTTTATTCTCAATTTAAATATTTTGTGATTGATTCATGCTTCCTATCATGAAATATATTTACCTAAATCCTTACAGATTCATTCATTACAAGGAGCAGAGGCATCTTATATTTCTTATGGGTTCTTGTAGCCTCAGTTTTACCTGATTCTGTCTTGCGCTTGTAATACATGGCTATGTAAACTAACACTATACCTTTAAAAGCAAAACGGTGGTCCAAATAACAGTGTTTTCAAGTCTGCAACAAAGTAGATTTATTCTAGAAGCTCTTATTTAGAAAACCATGTCAGGAATTGGATGTCAAAGCCCTTGTGACACCTGTTACCTGGCTAAACCTCAGAAAAAAAAGATGAAAAAGTATAAAAAGAGAAAAGAGCATCAGAGACAGAGCAGAAAATGTCACATGAAAGTTTGAGCCTCACTGGCTGAAAAAGAAGCTGTGATTCAGTCAGCGTGTAGAAAAAAAAGAAGAGAATTTCTTGGCGTTGCAAAGACATCAGAGGCATCGTCATAAAGGTTAAATAAACTTAAAAAGTCAAACACAGGCAAAGTAAAAATCACAGATCCAGCTATAATGTTTACATATCTGCCAACTGTAACTGCCTACAGCCGATTGGACACATCAGTGGGCCGCTGAAGTTAAAGTGAAGCAGGAGAGAACATCGAGCTCCATCCATGCCTCCACTCCCACTCCTCCGCCTTTTTCCTCTGTGGAGAAAGTGGGAGTCCTTCAACCGTTAAATGACAAGCAGGACTGAACGAGCTTGAGCCTGCAGCGAACATGTTGGGGAAATGAGGCGCTGGAAATTGATTTCAGTGATCAGTGGCTAAAAATGATCAGAGCAGCGGCTTGTATCAACAAGAACAACAAAACATGTTTGGATCTGGACTTGTTAAAAATGAAATTACAACCCCCATTAAAGAAAACAGCCTTGTGAAGCCTTGTGATTAGTGAAGCCAGGGAGGGGCCAAGTAGATCATATTAGTATCACAACATCGAAAACATACATTTCTGTGTTTTTTTTTATGTTCACGTCACCATGATTGAAACCTGATAAATGATATGATAGATGAATCATTACCCAGCCCTGGAGGAAACTCCATTTTAACATTAAAAAAAAGCAGACGTGTCACAGTTCGGTTATTGCTGTGTCATGTTTTCACTCCCCCTCACACCTGTATGTTGGAGGCCTCAGTGACTTTGATCATGACTTCCCCACAACCTGATAGATACTGATTTATCTCTAGCTGCAGTTAAAGAGGACATATTATGAAAATATCACTTTTTGAAGGCTCTTCAACATATATTTAGGTGTTTGTCTTGCCTTCCGGCCCCCAAAATGTGAGAATTGACAAAACAATCTGTAATTTTCAGGCTCCCTAGGTTGAAATCCATGTGGTTTTACGAGCTGCTCCCTCAGTTTTCTCCCAGTGATGTAACTAGGTTTCGAATTAGCATAATACCACCCCTACCTGGGACCGGTAGAAGGGGCGGGGCAAGCAGTGGTTCATTTGCATTTAAAGGGACAGGCACTGAAACCAGCCGTTCTGAACAGGGCTGATTTGAGAGGATGAAAAGAGCTGTGATGTTTGATCCTTTGGGTATTTTGACCGAAGCATGTCACAGATATGTCTTTAAGACACCTGGGAACTATTTAATTTGTGGAAAAGGGAGCATAATATGTCTCCTTTAAGTTGCCTGATATACTCTTGATATGTCCTCCCCAGCATCGGTCCTGTCCTCTCTTCTTCTTCTCCTTCTCCTTCTTCTCCTTCTCCTCCTCTGGTGAAGTCTGATTGTCTGATGCACTGGTGTGAACAGAGGTCATATCTTTGAATTCAAGGCGGTGAGACATTAGTATTCCTCAGGCCCACACTCTGACCGAGCCATCTGCTGTTTTTTCGGACAGACTCGCCCTCTGTCCTCCTCTCAGCCTTGCTTTTAAGCACACACAGACACACACACGGGCGCGTGCATGGCATGCATGCACAAGCACATACACAGACACGCACGCACTCACTTCTAATACATGTGTCTGGCAAAACAAGGGGAGTGTCTGAGGGTAATTTAAAGCTTTATCTTACTGTAGCTGAAGCGTTTTGTGGCAGACATGAATAGGTCTGTCCGTGGAGACAGCCTTGCACAAGTGGTCCCCAGCTGCAGCTCAAAACAGACAATTGGGATACTGCAGGCTGGTATGCCGCTGTTAGTGGTCCCAGTGCGTGTGTGCATGTGTGTGCGTGTCAAGCCTTTTTTAGTAATGAAGGTAACAGCTTGAATCAGTGCCTACATTTCAGTGCATTTATGTGGGAGACATTTGTGTGTGTGTGTGTGGTGTTTGTGTGTGCAGGTGGGCTGCTGTAGAGAGAAACACACAGTGATGGAGCCAGCTGGATTCTGATTTCTTTTTTGCACCAATCATTGATTCATTTTCTTTAGCCTCTCCATTGCTATTCAGGTTCCCATGGGGCTGGAGCATATCCCTGCATACATTAGGCAGAAGGGAGAGAATCAATCTATCCAGGAGAGAATCGCTCAGATTCACTATCTTTTTATTTTTCAAACTCAAATCCATGGATTCGTGCAATGGGAGATCCTTGTAGGAGCAAAAAAAATAAAAAATAAAGCTGCCAACAGTATCCAATATCTTCACACAGGACTTATTTCGACATAGCAAAGTTGTGGGAGAAGAGATAGGATGGAGACTTTAGGGTTTAAGATGCTGACCATGTAATGTGCAAAAATCCTCAAGTTTAGTCTGACGGAGTTTCTGGCAGCTCGAGACTCAACAACCCAAAGAAATCTTTAAAAAGAGTCGTGGAGCAAGGAGAAACAATTTTATGCACTCTGACAATAGCACAGAGTGGACGGGGAAGGAGAAGAAGCATAAAACTATCCCTCAGGAGAAAGTTAGAGTCTTACAATCCACAGTTTGCTGCAATTTATGTCAGAAATATACAGGAAGAAAAAAACAGGTGAACAAATGCAAAAAAAGATGCAAAAAGATGTCCGTTTGGTAAAATGAATTAATCTAATTAGAAATTACATGAAAAATATAACCAAAGCCAATTTCAGCTATTGGTGACAAAGGCCGTCTGCAGCTTCCCATCACTAACCTGACTTCCCAGATGGTTTGTTGCACTGAACCATCTGGGAAGGCTTCGTTTGAATGTGTTTGTAAAAGGGCAGGTGCTTTAAAAAAATACTTGGCAGAGGATTGGATGAACCACCTGCCTGTCACCGTCTCCCACGAGTCCAAATTTACCCGGTCAGATTCTCCAACACATTCACATTTATTTTTACCACCAGTGGAGCCAGTTGAAAGAGGCCGTCTTTGCTCTTTATTTGAAAAAATAGTGATGTTACAGCAGCATCTCTGCTATTTGTACATGAATCTTCTTGACGTGAAACTTAAATGAAGGGTTGGAGATACTGGGAAAAAAAGGGTTCTTGCAGGCCACATTTTGAAAATTCAAGTCAAAAGTGCAAGCCCCTTTCCTCAGACTTCTCTCTGAAGCCACACCTCCAGAGCTCAGGAACAATGTGAGCGACGTGGCTTTCCGCACTACTTTCGCGCATGAATGCGCAGTATCGCTGACTTTCCTCCAGCTTTTTCTCGTGGCTCATTCACATGAAAGAAAACACATCATAATAAACCATTCAGCATCAAGCTCAGAGCTACATCACCACCATTGTGGTACATTGGATCACTGGCGTTGTCTTTTTGGCGTCGTCGGAGGGAGGGAGGGAGGGACAGAGACGGCAGCTTGATTGACACGTCACGATCCAATTGACTTGACTTGAAAGTTGTGTTCAAGATGATTGGATGTTGTTTTTACAGGACTGTCCGTTCCACAGGTGACTGACTTTTTTCATTTTTGTGAAAAAGCATTCAATTAATTGGTTGCAATCGGAGTGTTAAGAGGATCACCTAACGTTGCCTCAAGTTACTTCATGATTCCTGTTTGTTTCAAGTTGCACAGTCCACAGAGTTCAGCTCCAGCCCACCACAGATATTCACATACTATGATGTTTGGTACATTTTGCAAAGGGAAATTACATTACAGAGAGATAAACAAAAGAAAAAAGCTAACTCATTAGATGGGAGCAAGTTAAAGCAGAAGTAAGCGATCCGGTCGTTTTGGCTAATGCTGCGTTCCAGGCAGGCTTTTGAAACCGTAAATTACAACTTCAAGTCACAACTTACGACTTTGTAGCGTTTCAGGCAACCCACTCGTGTTTTTCCGACCTGTTTTACCTGTGAAAGTCACTATAACGGCCACTCGTAACTTCAGACCCGTGAACTCGTACCAGATCGAACTGGTATGACTTCACAGGTCGGAAAAACACGAGTTACGAGTTTCCTTGAACGCACCATAACAGTCCTCGTCCCTACGTCACCACATTCACGGCGTCCCTTGGCTGCACACACAGCCCTGCATGCCGTTCTCTCTCCTCATTGGATAAAAACTGTAGGATACAATAAATGTTTTCTCTTCGGCTCAGAGCAGAGCAGAGTGACTGACAGACCCGTGTTTCGGTCCAAACACTCTATGTAAGTGATTGCTGTTGGAAGATATAACTATTTAAGACTTATATTAACACAAATATATCACTTACTTCTGCTTTAAGAATGTGTCTTGAATGTAGAGGAAGAAGAAGAAGAGGTGAAAAATAGAAGAATAGAGATATACCTGATAAATCGCTGGTAGGCATCAGTGAGAGAGTTCCCTCTTCGCTGACCCTTGAACTGACTGGAGCCACCTGTGAGGTCACACATGGTCCGGTAGCACCTGACCACCACCTGCTGGCTCACAGGGCAAAATTATCATCATCCTATAATCACAACGCGCCCTAACAAGGTGGGACAATCTGGGTTGTTGGTAAGAAAACAAAGCTGACAATGTGCACATGAGCAAGGCACCATGTTTCCCTCTCCCTGCAGCTTCGGTGGCTGCTACAAAACAGATCTCCTGACCTACTTTAAGTAGATCCCAGTAGATTTCCTGATACTAATAACATGTATGATTCTGTCTGATATGAAAAACACACATGCAAACAACAACTGCAGTGTTTGTAGAGATATCTTCTATTTGCTGGAGAAAACAAACCCAAAAAACAATACGTCACAGTAAATGTAATAGTGTTTTTGTAGAGGGTGATTGTGGTCATTCAGTGCAAAGTGAGGTTAAGATTGGTTTGGAAAATGGGCAATGGATAAACAGATTATACTCTAGTGCTCACATATCCTGTGTGCATGAGCATGATTGTACTTGTTGTGTGTCATAAAACGTTCCCAATCTGGCGTAATGGTGCTAAACAGGTGGGGCAGATCCTGGTGGCTGTCTTGTCATCATGGTTTTACCGTTCATTCATGTACAAATGCATGCAAATTCAGTAAAGACTGTCACATCTGAAGTACATGCCAGACAAAGCTGATTAGGGAAAACCCACCTTGCTGTGATTTCAGAAAAATTTACATGGCGACCGTTCCCTGGAAATGGGAGAAACATTTTGTCTTAAAACTCATTTTTACTCCTTGGCTTTTGATACAGCATGAGAGTTGTGTGGTCTCCGTTTGTCTTTTATTGTATTTTTTATATTTGTTAGTGTTTCATCTTATGCTTATATTATTTTAGTGCTTTTATATGCTTTTAATTTACTGTATTTCAACTTTAACTTTATTTATTTTACTGTTTTGTATCTGTTGCGCAGCACTTTGGTCATTTTGTTATTTTTAAAACGTGCTATATAGATAAAGTGGATTGGATTGGAAAAGGACTGCTTTTATCAAAACAATAGAGGAACAATTGAAGACACTGGACATTATATATAATAATATTGTCAACAGAGGAGCCCCCCATGTTTTTGTCTGTCAACTTGTTTTCCCTTAAATTGAAAATACTTAAAGGACAATTCCAGGCGAATTCAACTCTGGGGTGTATTATCCTATCATTTTAGGTCTAAAAGAATGAATCTGAAGATTTTCAGTTTAATTGCTCCTGTTTTACGGTAGTTGCATCTGTCCCCGCGTCACCACGGCAGCAATGAATGGGAGTGGATGTAAGTTCCGCTGTTTAGGCTGTTTCCAGCCCTCAAAGCCGCAATTTTTTTCCACAGACAGCGTCAGGTGGAGACTCAAACATGCACCGAGAAGTTTATTTACTTCAAGCAAGCCGGCATGTTTGTAAAACTAGATCTAATTCAAAGTCTCCCGGAGTCTCGCGCGAGCCCGAAGTTGCAGTGCTGGTGTATTCAGGCGCAGTAGGAGCTACCGCTTGTGTCATAAACACAGGAATATCAACTCTTTACTTGCTTGAAGTGTACATTTTTTTCCACAGACAGCGTCAGGTGGCTACTCAAACATGCGCCGAGAAGTTTTTTTTACTTGAAGCAAGTCAAGAGTTGATATTCCTGTGTTTATGACACAAACGGTAGCTTTCCCACTGCTCCTGAACACACCGCGCACTGCAACTGGGTCTCGCGCGAGACTCCGGGAGACTTTGAATTAGATCTAGTTTTACAAACATGCCGGCTTGCTTGAAGTAAATAAACTTCTCGGTGCATGTTTGAGGAGCCATCTGACGCTGTCTGTGGAAAAAAATTGCGGCTTTGAGGGATGGAAACAGCCTAAACAGCGGAACTTACATCCACTCCCATTCATTGCTGCCGTGGGGATGCGGGGACAGATGCAACTACCGCTAAACAGGAGCAATTAAACTGAAAATCTTCAGATTCATTCTTTTAGACCTAAAATGATATGAAAATACACCCCAGAGTTGAATTCGCCTGGAATTGTCCTTTAATAAAAAGTATCAAAAAAAAAATTACATGGCAGGAAAAATATTTAAAAAAATCAAAAAACCTTATGTGAAACACTAACATAGCAACAGTGGGGCAACAACACGGTAGAAAACGAGGGCTTGTGGATGTAGAGAGGCCAAACAAAGAGGAGGTCAAAGGGTATCAGTCCCCAGGGGAGGCAGTTACCCATAGTTACCAATTCTTACCCTCCTCGGCTCTATAGGGAATCGGCTGCAGGCGGGGCGGGGCTGGGTCTCTCTCTCCAGGAGGATGCTGGGATATATAATGTGGTGGACGGAGAGAAAAAAAAAAAAAAAAAAGAGGGAGGAGGGTGGAGTCAGGGAGGTGCATGCTGTGTAGCAGCTGGTGGGGGAAGGGAGGAGCGAGGAGCAGAGGGAGGGAGGGAGGGAGGGGAGGATGAGGCCGTTGTTACCGCAGGTCTGTCCCAGTGCTATTGTACACAACATCCCAGCTCAGGACCTCAGGTAAGAGACAGACTCACTCATCTACTGTATGTGTTATGGGGTGTGAAGAAGCTCGTTTTTAAGTAATGAGGGAGTGAAAACCTTTTTTTTTTTTTTCTTAAATGAGTTAATTGCTTCATTTGATGCACATGTTGCTTTTATTACACCAGGATGTGGCTTCATTGTTTAGAAACCTTGTGTATGGACTTGAACTTTACATGTGATCTCAGTCCTCTGACTTGGTTACTTTGTGTGTCTGTGTGTGTGGGTGTGTGGGTGTGTGCTCCCTTCTGTATTTGTGCGTTCGTACCAGGTTGTGCAGAGGTAATTAACCAGTGTAATGGCTGGTGATGGAAAATGTAATTATGGTGAAGTGAAATGGGGGGGAAAGCAGCAACAAGATCCTTCTGGGGGCAGTTGTTCATGGCAACAGTGTGTGGGTGATGGGGACAAAATGGATGACAAAGCATTGTGGGTGTGGGTGCACCTGACTCAAAGAAATACACAGAACGTATACATCATTTCATCATCATTGGTTGTTAAAATGCAGTATGACCAAAAACAAAAATGTGCTCCTCGTGGGTCTTATCCTGTAATCTGTTCGTTTGTGTGTGTGGATGCTGGTTTAAATGTGTTTCTTTTGTGATTTATAGGACACCTTTATCTTGTTTGGGTAACTTTCTGTGCTGGAGAAAGTAGAGCATAATACTCCAGATCTGTTTGTTCTCGCTTGTCACAGTTCAGCTGCTGTTGCTTGTTCTGAATGTTAATGCAACCGAAGCTAAAATACCGTCCTCTGGCCTGTTTAGTGTTGTTCATACCCTTTTTATTCAGCTTTATTGGATGTCTTAGTGGCACATTTAATATTCAGATTACTAGGATTTAGTGCTGATCTGTTGGTGTTAGCAAATACTGGCTTAAGAAGAGAAAAAAAACTCCCACTATTAGGCTACCTTTTATATTAGACAATGCAGACGACCTACGCTCTGCAGAAAAGACACCTCTCCACTACAGAAGGACAAGAGGAGAAAATACAGGATAAAACAGGATTCTTGCAGGAAACAGACAGTTATTATTAAAAATAATAATAATAATTTCTTTCTTTAACACTTTTTGTTTTCACAACTAACAGGAAACTAGAGCTTTTAAATCCCTCCGTGATGAACTGTACCTGTGATGGTGTCTGTGTTAATAGATGATCCTTATCCTAGTCAGACTTATATCTGTTTTTTCTTTTTTTGTTTTGTTAAGTCTGATTAATATGTTTTTGGATTATCGTTATCAATGCATAATAAGATTTGGCGTAATTATTAGACCGACTTTTATTTTGAAAGTTGAACTATTGATGCTTTTAGAGCTCAACAACTTATTTCCTTTTAGTTTCATCACGTACACCGAGCCGCTTGTGAGCCACAGCAGGAGACGTCTCTCTGTCTTCTCACCTGCACCACTTAACCATTGTTTTCCAGGTTGTACATTCTCACTCAGCAGCCTACTGAAGAATCAATACGAGTCTTAATTGACTGATCATCTCAAAGCCCAGTGGTGTCGGTGCACATGTGCAACATCCACTCTACGTAGAGATGACCTTGATTTCGCTATTGACTCTTTGTGTGGCTGTCTCATTAGTTTTTTATGTGGAGTTGGTTTGCTTAGAGAGGCTCTATACTCTCTGTGTCTGTTGTTCTTAAATTGAATCTTTATATTATATTTAGTCTGCTGTTGTTTATACGAGTCCAAGGTTGTGCTTAGTGGGCACAAATGAGTCAGACGGGAAGCTACTTAGTTCAAATATAAGGATGGATTGTTTTGTCAGGCACTGAAAATGTGTCGCAGCTCTATGCAAAGTGTAGAAAAGTGAAGCGAAGGAGATAAATGAAGGACTATTTTTGTGAGGGTGTGCTGCATACTGTATGTGTTTTTTTTTTTTTTAAAAGGGGGGGAATCTACTCCTGGCGTTTCGATGAAGGGTGGTATCAATTTGTTCAGCCTGCCAAAACACGCAAACACGGAGTTGTACTTGTCTTAAAAGCTTAAAAGCTTACACTTCAGCTCTCAACATTTTTGTTTCATTTAATTTTATTGTAGTATGCTTCTCCCTGGTGTGGATACTGGGGTTTCATGGGGGGATTTAACAGTTGTACTCGATGTTGTTCTAAAGCTGTGCTCTTGTGTCTTTATCTGTTCTCCAGGATCAAACCAATAACAATGCATGGCCTGTAAGCCGCCGATCATGGCTCATAGGAAGAGGCCGGGGACCAGCGGAGGAAACAGCATGGCTGCTCCCGGCCCTGTCTCCTGTCCCACCCCTCATCCTACAGAGCCATGCGACCTGAAAGCCCTCCCCCCTCGGCAACGCCCCGTCCGCTACCCCAAAGAGCCACGTGACCCGAAGCCCCCGCCCCCCCGCACCTGTAAGGCACAATACTCCTCCCCCAAGTCCCAAGACATCGGTCGAACTCACACAGAGGTGAACGACGTGGACACGCAGGTCGAAGTGAAGCGCTACGGCAGCCAAGCGGACGCAGAAGTGGAGGATCAGCGACCGGCGACGCCCTCCACGCCCGAACACGAACCATGTCACCACGGCGACCACAACCAGGCGAACTTCCACGGTGGAGCCGACAGCCTGGATGACGACTCCAGCTCCGACTATATCAACAACACCTCAGACGACGAGGAAGATTACGATGACGGTGAGTGTGTGTGTGTGTGAGACGTCAAACCATTTCTTGTTCTTGGAAGAATTTCCCTCGTCCTTTCACTGTGATTACTTTCCATCATCAGTCCTACATCTTTCAGCAAGCTTTGTGTGCAGAGTGCTGAGAGATCGCCCTTATGTCTATTTCTTTTTCTATATGAAACAAACACTGGACTGAGAGAAAAATGAAAAAGCACAAGAAATCAATCAAAACCCGATCCTAACAGAGACTGCACCATCGCTAAAAGTAGAAGAAGAAGAAACTATTCAGGAGTTCATTCACCAACGTGACAAAAGCCTGAGGTGACTAAAGGTTAATGCTAATATCAACATGCTAACATGCTCACAGTGATAATACTGATCTGCTGCTGGTGTTCAGCCAGGACAATGTTAGTTTAGTATGTTGGCACACGGACGTTTCTTAATCAGTGCAAAACACTAAATACACAAGCCTGCAAGTATTAAACTAATTATGATCATCAGTGATATTGTAATTCATCATGGCAGGGACATGGATGTCTGTATTTCATGGCAGTCCAACAAAATGAAACACAAAAAACAGCCTTGTGGCAGGACTGGAGAGTACGGAGGGAATCGCTGAGATGAGGATTCATCTCGTCTCAGTCTACACCAAAGAAACAAAGTGGCCAAAATGGGCGTCTTAAAGGGGAACTATGCAAGTCTGGTCGCTTTTGTTTACAACGAAGCCAGCGAGAAAGCAATCGACAGAGCGGTACATAACGTTATATATCATATACGATGTTACGACGTGTATATTTGTGTAGTCTTATCTATAAACAAGAGGTCACGGGTTACAGGGCGCGTTTGTGTCGCGGTGCCGCAGAGACGAGAGCTGGGACACCGGGACGGCGGCTCTGATCTTGCAAAGTTGTTTTTCAGCCAAGAGACGCTAGGTGGAAGGCAGAGAGCCTCCTTTCTCCCTGTAACAAGTTATATGTTGTTTATTAAACCATCACAATAAAGCTGTAAGGTAAAAATCCTGCATAGTTCCTCTTTAAATAGAGAAACACAAACATCTGCCTTGTTGTGGGACTGGAGGAAATTTGGGGAATCACTGAGATGAGGATTTATCCTGTTTCAGGCGACATCAAAGAAATGAAGTGGCCAAAATGGGCATCTTAACACCTGTTGGCATGGCTGAATAGAAACACTGGCAATGCCACCCATTTTGCATAATTATGCAGTTTAGTAAAATGTCCAAATATCTGAAATCCCTCCTGAGAAACTTGAAAACTTGGCCTGTAAAAGTGTTTCAGATTGATAATACAACACAGTCACTGATTTTTAATAAACAAGCACTAGATTAAGAAACTCTCTCTCTCTCTCTCTCTCTCTCTTTGTGATCGTGACTCCCTCAGGACTGGCAGAGGAAGACGAGGGTGTGACTTACTACATCCGTTACTGCCCAGAGGACGACAGCTACCTGGAAGGCATGGACTGCAGCAGCCAGGGAGACTGCAACCACAGCCACGGCAACGGCAACGGCCACGGCAATGGTCAGGGGGACTGCACCGGCGCCACGCAACCGGTCCCACCACACACTGATGAATGCCAGGAGGCTGTGGAAGGATGGGTGGAGGAGGAGGGAGAGCGAGAGGGTGAGGGAGGGGTGAGGAGGAGGGAGGATGAGGAGGAGGAGGAGTGGGTGGAAGATGAGGAGGAAGAGGGAGCGGTGAGGGAGGAGTGGAGAGAAGAGGAGGAAGAGGTGAGGGAAGAGTGGCGAGAACGAGACGAGGAGGAGGAGGAGGAGGAGGAGGAAGGAGGAGGAGTCAGGCCGGAGCAGTGGGCGCCGGGGCCGGAGAGGCTCAGGGTGGAGGAGTGGGTGGAGGGAGAGGGGGGGGAGGTCCGCTGCGAGGTGGTGGAGCAGGACCCGGACGAGCAGATATACAACGGGAGACCGGAGCCCATCCTGGACCACCACCATCACCATCACCACCACCACGCGCCACGAGAGGAGGAGGAGGAAGAAGAGGAGGCGGAGAGCGAGGAGTACTGCCACCACCACCACGAGGAGGAAGAGGAGGAGGAGGAGGAAGGCGACGAGGAGGACAGACACGGACGGGCCTACCCCGGAGACTACTACTCCCCCGAGGACAATGGGAACTCGGTGCGCGTCGTCTCTCCGTACCGCGGCCGCAAGGTGCTGGTGGTGGAGGGGGAGACGGGCGAGGAGGCGGAGGAGGACATCGACCAGATCGTGGCCGAGATCAAGATGAGCATGAGCATGGGGAGTCTCAGCAGCGGCACCACCGACCAAAGCCCCGAGGAGCTGGCGCAGGACCCCCCGGCGGCGCCCAGCGACTACCCCGCTGCTCCCCCTCACGCCAAGCCTCCTGCCTCCACCGACGCCGCAGCCCCCTACCCGCCGCAGCAGCCGCAGCAGCAGCCGCCGTCGACGCAGACAGCAGCTCACCACCGCCATGACAGCAGGCCCAAGTCCCTGAATCTCCCCTCCATGCACCACAACAACCCCGACCTCCAGAGGGGCATCAAGCCGCATCCGCGCTCCCCCGAGGACAGACAGAGATGGTCGCAGGAGCAGGTGAGCGTTGCTGTTGCTGTTGTTGTGTCACATTCACTTGTAGTGGGAACTTTCTAAAACTGAGTACTTGCAAACAAGATGAGTGTCTTGCCAGTTTATTCACCTGCAAGTGGGCGTTCCCGAACAGCAACAGTTAAGTCACCAGTTGGAAAGATGCGCACTGACTCTATACACATCACATCACTTCAACGCCTGTCAGTACATACGTCACTTCCTAACAGCTGTTCCCCCTAGATGGTCTGGCACCGTGCTGAAATACACTGGGAACGGCCGCGACGCGAAACGTATGTCGCGCGACACCCGCAGCAGCTCGCGCCCATTCAGTCAATGGAAGCTCCTCCACCGGCCATGTGAGCGACGCGCACTCCAGCGGCCTTCGCGCGGCGTTTCTCTTCTTTTTCGCGCCGAGTCTATTTTATTTCCTCGTCGCGTACTACGCGGCCCTCCAACAGGTAGAAAACTACAGAGAACTGTGTATAAAACGAATATATTACGTTTAAAAGTGATTACAATAAATGTCTCATGTACCAGAGGCAAAGCCAGTAGCAGTGCAACATTATGGGGTTTGTTTTTTTTACATTGTGGATCCATGATCGTGTAGTTAAACAGTTAATTGATACCATTTAATATAGTCTGCACTTGCAAACCCTACATAGTCAGCAAATTACCTGTGAAAAAGGTACTGACAATCCATTTTAACAGGAGGGATGTAAAAATGTGTTGAGATGCATAAAGTGCACTCATTTACTGCAGGCTTGACAAGGAGAAGCCGACAGCTGCAACAACAAACAGTGAAGCCGTGTCGCGTCGCGTCCATGCCTGGTGTAGCAGTTAAAAAACTCCGCTCCGCCCCGCTCACGTATCGTGTCGCGGCCGTTCCCAGTGTACTCCTGGCGTAACAAAAACAGCCACGGGGGGTCGTAAAGTGTCGAAACACTAGACATGCATTTCAAGGTTTTACCATACATAGACTTAAACCCTTTTAACAGCTTTACATAGAATGTACAGAGAATAGCTAAAATAGAGTACAGAACAGAACACATAAGGAAAAACCTCCATGAGTGTATTTTCCCAATACACACTCATCCAACCCACTTTATAAAGGTCCAGTGTGTAAAATGCAGCAAAAAACGTGACATTCAGATTCTAGATTGTAGCGCTCACTCACTCCCTCGCTCACACTCACCCCTTCCGTCGGCAAAGTGACAGTGGCCTCCGAGGACAAAAAAACTTGTCCTCCACGACTGTGAGGACTGGGAGTATTTCAGGAGTATGGAGCGATGAGGTGAAGATCAAAACCATTTTACGATATATCTGCTGCTTCCTCCTCCTTCTTCTTCATCGCTAAATGTGCTCTCTGTCTGGCTGGATTTTCCGTTCGGGCTGCCGTACAAACATGGCGGCGCAAGATGGAGACACTCTCTAAAGCCAGACCCTTTTTATATGTATATAAAATAATAATTACAAGGCTACGAAAACCAAACAAATTTTATTTTATAGCGATTATACACTTGTACAAATATATTCATATATTCAATAAACCTTGCCAATTATCACACACTGGACCTTTAATATAGCACATTTCCAGAATATATATAGAACATAAAATAGAGCACAATATCATAAAGAAAAACGTAATTTGGAAAAAAAAAAAAAAAGATAAAAAATGATTTAAAAAGGAATAAATAAAGAAGATAGGAAAGAGAAATAAAAAACAGAGGGATTAAAAATTCAATAAAATTAGAATAAAAAGACAAACAAGAACAGAGATCACACAACTCTCTCATGCTGAGTTAAAGGCCAAAGAATAAAAGTAAGTTTCAACACGTGATTTTGAAGTTGGTGGGGTCAGGGACATGGCAGCTCATTCGACAGTTGAGGAGCCGCCACAGAAAACGTCAAATCACCTCATGTTTTTAGTCTCACGCCTCAATTACACTCGTGTGTATCACAGTGGACGTCGGCCCGACCGTTGACGTCTCCCGCTGGGAATCCATTTCAGCACCTGTTGGTCGCACCGCAGCCAAACTAAATGGATGTGTCATGTATTATCCAGCTTCACTGTGGTTTAATTATAGACCCCAATGTGACTGTGACTTCATATGCTTTCATTTCCTTTTGTCATATAAAGTATAGTGACATTGGGGAAGCTTTGTCGCTTGTCTTTTCCAGCCAACTACTGACATCAAAACTGTAATCAAGAGTTATTGAACCTTTTTGTGTGTGTCTGTGTGGTTTTCATTTGGTATTTTTGTAGCCACAAAAGCCCCAACATGTATTATAATTTTAGAAAAAGAGAAGAGAAATAGATTCCAGTGCTACACCAGAACCTCTTAGCATTAGTCTAATTCATGTTTATCCCTGTTGCTTTGGCCCATAAAGAGAATGAAACAAACACAATAAAGATTTTTAGTAAAACATCTTAAGAAGAAAATGATAGTTGATTTGGTTAATTCAGTCATTAATAAATCCTGCTGTTGTTTCCACTGCATTGAAAAAAGTTGCATTAAAAGCTTACAGTATACAATTTTTTTTCTTCCAACCTTTATTTAATCTGGAGAATCATTGAGAGCAAGCAAGAATGTATTTCTATTTAAAAACATAGTCAATTCAAGTTTTATTTAATTTCCCACTGTGGGTTCACATTATGTTAAAGGTGCAGATACAGTTTTTAAGGTTGAATAGGAAGAACATAATGCAACAGAAGAACAGAACATATGTCCCATATATACATATATTAAGGCTGTTTCATTTCTCTGTAGCAGAAAACCCTTTGCCACTGGGAATAATTAAAGGAGCTTGGTGTTCAGGAGCTGGAGATGAGTTACAGGTGACACGTAACTCATTGCCATCCAGAGAATAGCCGGAGCCTCACCCCTCCCCCCTCCCCAACGTTACCTTGAGATGTCCCCCTCCTCGTCTCTCTCTCAGACCTGGATGAATGCACACACACACACACACACACACACACATGCTGCTCAGTCACATTGATGGACTCGCACACATGCTGAGCTCCCCCATCTTCTAAAAGTCAGATGGTAAAAGGAGAACAGGGATAGTCTCCTGTGAGCATCCTGCTGATACACACCTGCTCCACAGTGCACACATGTGCTCGCACGCTGGCTGTGCGCGCCTCATTTGTGGCACAGAACTGGGTCAGACAGTGTAACTGGATTAAATTGGAGGAATGTACAGTACTGTCGTTTTGTCCCCGTGTTTTTAAATGAAATGTCCTCCAGTCCGTACACCTCCGTAACCTGACCCGCGAGTGAACCAGAGCAACAATGAATTCAGTGAATTTTTGGGGAAAAACAGATTTGCTGCACAGTGTGGAGACAAAAAAGATTATTTTAAAAGAGGAGTTATAAAACAGCGGGAGGTCATCCGGCACACGGTCTGTTGCTGTGAAGCGTTTGTGGAAAGCAAAGTATTTCAATGATGTTGTAATCTCATTTTCTATCGACTACAGCTACAGCAGTTTGTCAGTGTTAAAGTCTGTGTTATGTTAGGATGAAACAATGGTGCTATAAGCAACTAGTTTGATATTAAGAGTGTTTGCAGTTCTTTTTTTTCACCTATTTCAAACCAGACCACAATAGACACAATTCAACAAGACCGTTAACAGAACAAGAACAACCAAACAAAACAAACACTAAACACTAACACATCAATACAGTAACAGTACAGTAAGTTGTTTAAATAGCTTTTCTTAAACAGGTTCACTTTAATCCATTAGTGCATTAGATATTGTGCTATATGTTTCTAGTATTAGAGTGGCATGGATTATAATTATATGCCCTTCCATAAAGACCAGAGACTCTCTGGTAAAAGTACTGTAATTATGATTCTGTTACCGTTTTGCATATTATAGCTTAACATGTGTTGCCATTAGATAGATGTAGTGTTCATATCTTTAATTTCAAAGATCGAATAATCATTTTATGCCATTTCTGTAAGAAGTATTACTCATTGCGCTTGTATATCAGACAACAGACATCTACCCTTGGCTGGAGAAAACACGTCGACTTGTAGCATTAAACACTTGAGGTTTATTTGATAAGTAGTTTCTTGCGTCCAAGAGCATTTACTCAATTACTAAATATCATTATCGTTATGCTAAACACAGATGCACACATTGTTAGAGGCAGCCAGTCATCTCAGCAGTGGTCTTGTGAATGTTAATTATGTTAATGGATTAAAATTGATGTGGTGCTGATTTATTGATGATAAAGTTCTACATGTAGCCTATTAAACATTTGTTGTTACAGATGAAGGCATGTACAAAGTTTGACTGGATTCACACGGGACAGTTTAGCATTCCATCCCGCCAAACAACAACAACACGAATCTCATTAATGTAATGGCTGTTTGCACAACTGAGTTGGGCTGCATGATGAATACTGATCAGGACTTTATGTTTTCGCTCTCTTTTTGCAAAGGAGGCCACTAATATTATGTTTGCGGTAATTAATTTCAATTCCAGATGCACAGCAGCGTGGCTCTTTCCTCTGAAACACACTCTCTCACTGCCACCATAGAGGAGGAGGAGGAGGAGGTTTTATTGGCTTTAGGATTTAATTTCAGCCAGTAATACCATTGAATGTTAATGAGAAGTTGTGAACTGCAAACTAGGGAATAAATGTAATCCTCCCTCTTTGTTATCATATGCTGGATGTGTTGTGTACGTCCGTATATACGACAAAAGGAAAGCTCTATCTGGAGGACAAGTGAAAGACAAAACTTTACCATGTGTACATTAACGCCTCTAATAAATATACAATTCACAACATAAGCATAAAGAGACATTTGTTGTGATTAGGCCAGGGAGTTTTGACAGTAAAGGACTTTACTTTCACTTCAAAAAAGTGACCACATGGCTGCTGTGACATTTCCACAAACCTGAACCAAATGTCCATGAGTTATTCTCTTTTATCTTATCCTAATTTTCATCCGCTCGCACCTGTTCTTTCTGTTTTTGACCCGCCAGGTGAGCAACGGCGCAGAGCAACCCAGAAAACAGCAGCGCTCCGACCTCAACGTTCCCCTGGAGAACAACAATGTACCGGAGGTAAGACGTCGGAGGACTCTAACTAACTCTGTCGCAGCGTTTGTTTCCCTCATCCTCCTTTTAGATCTGTGGGCGAGGTCGTTCACACTTAAGACAGAGGCTGTTGTTGTTTATGTGCGTGAGTCCGTGTGTGACTGTCTGAGTAAATGAGTAATTGTGTAATTACAACCTCAGCCCATGTCCTCTGCTTACGGCGTGATAGCGTCCTGGTAATTGAGCAGCGTGTCTCCTCGCCGTTTTTATGAGAGCCATTTTTCACTGAGATGTCTGTGGGCTGGTCGCTTCCTGTTCAGGCTCCGCCCACTGTCCTTGTGTGGCGTAAACTTCCTAAATGTGGATCCAGTGGAGCGAGTGTTTGACTCATGAATTGCTGCACATTACACAGCTCTCTCTCTCTCTCTCTCTCTCTGGACTGCAGCTTCCTCCTCCTCTTCCTCCTCCCTCCTTTACATCTTCTCTCTCCCTCCTCCCACTGTTATGTCAGTGTGTGAAGTGGATGCGCAACTCTTTGCACCCACTTTTACACCCACTTTTCGCAGTGCCCTTGAGCAAAGTGCATGCATGGAAGTTGTGCAGCAGTAGAAACACGGAGGTGTAAATGCATGTTAACGGTGTGAATGTGGGACAAGGCGCTGCTGGAATATAATAGAAATGTCTGGATATTTATGATGCCTGTTCCGAGTAAACGCACCGGAGGGAATTTCTCTACAGGGACCGAGAGTTTAGCCGCGGCCTTGTGTCCATTCAGTACAGGACTAAAGTTTGTAAATGTATTTTTACGTCATCAATCTTTTTAAAACCAGGTGAGAGGGGGTTTGTTTTGCTTCTGTGCAGTCAAGTGGGAGCACATTTAACCTGCTGCAAAATACTGCCAATATAAAAGCTATTGTAACAGTTATTGTAGTTGCAGGATGCCTTCTTATATAAAAGTATAATAAATATAGTAAAACCAGTCATGGAAAACACATAATGGAAAATAACTTTTAAAAAAGTAAAATGCTACCAGAGCTCTATTGGACTTTTTCAGACCCGCTAAAGATTTCTATTCCAGTGCCTATAGTGAGAAAACTAGAGACTCTGAGTTGATAGTGTTACCAGTATTGGACCGCGAGCATGAGGGTGCACATCTTTAAATCAGATTTCTGCGGGCGATAGAGGAATAAACATAGAAACAATCATGTGCAAAATAAGGGACAACTGTCGAAAAGAGCACTTCTCCAAAGCATGAATGGTACGGGGGATGTATTGGTGTATGGTGTCAGACTGTAGCAGTTGAAAATGTCCTGGAAAATGATTTAATGAAAAGAGTGGGAACCTTGTCACGCTATTGCACTAGAAAGAAGAACAGAGAGGGCATCATGTCTTACACAGTGACGGTCAACTTGAACGTTTGTGGAAGGTCACAGAGAAGTGATATCCCATCCTGTATAACCTCTTCTGTATTCCCTTATACTTGAAGCTAATTTAGCTTCCCAGCGCATTGTGTCATAATTTAAGACAGATGCTTCAGTCAAGACCTGATCTAGACTTAAAGAGGAACTATGCAGGATTTTTAACCCTAACTCTGCTACCTTTTTACCTTAATTGAACAGCTTTGGTGTAATTGTGATGCTTTAAATGAGTTGTAACTTGTTCCAGGGAGAATGGAGACTCTCTGCCTTCCACCTAGCGTCTCTTTTTGCCGAAAACCAACCTTGTAAGATCAGAGCATCCGACCCGGTGTCCCAGCTCTCGTCTGGGTGGCACTGCAACACAAACATGCCCTGTAACCCGTAATCTCTTGTTTATGACAGATAAGACTACACAAATATACACATCGTAACATCGTATATGATATATAACATTATCCACCGCTCCATGGATTGATTTCTCACCAGCTTCGTTGAAAACAAATGCACATGGCCGGGAGGAGGAGGGTAAAAGGGCAAAACAGCAGAAAAGTGACCAGACTTGCATAGTTCCTCTTTAAAATAAAACAACCAAGATGATCTGACACATGCTGTTATATGAATATACATGAAGAAAAGCTGCAGTTTCTATCCTAACAGCATCTCAACAGTGAGTGAAACATAAAACCCTGTGATTGGTTTATTTCAGACCGGTGACACAGTGTTTAATTTGCTGTTAACGTATCCACAACAATTTATCTGTCATATCTCGTTTTTGTCTTCCAGCCAACAAAGAAGGTTGCGTCGTTCCCCAGCTTTGTCGACGGTAAGTTAATCTGTCAGCGCACCTGTTTTGTTGGGTGATGAAATCAAAATATTGTAATTGCATGGAGCGAATCCAAAGACTGTGTCGCCTTGCCGCGGGGGCCCGGTGGTATCACTCGTACAGGACGCCCCTTTTCAAGGCCGCTGGGCAGATGCTGGGCCTTTAATAACCTGCGAGGGGGGGCTCAGTTTGCCTGTCTGCTCCCTTCAGATCATGACAGCACATTGTGTCCCTGAGTGGGTGTCTTGAGAGTCCACATCTACATATCACAGACACAAATTAATCTCAGCCCGGCCTCCCACCAGCTCCCGCATCTCCATTAGCTCAGAACCAGTGGCCATCTCGCTGCTCAGACCCAGCCAGCCTGTTATCGCCTTTTTTTTTTTTTTTTTTTTTCCTCCTCCATCTCCAGAGCAACAGGGTTTTGGCTCCGTTTCTCCACGCAGAACGTTGACTTGCAGTGATTGCGATCTGCCTCTCCACCACCACCACCACCACACCACACATTGAAACTGAAACCCTTTCAGTCTTAACTATACTCTCTCTGTCCCCTCCCCATGTCTCCCCCCCACCCACCTCGCTAATCACCGTCTTCTCTGCCTCTCTCCCTGGCTCAGTCCCAGGCCCCTGCGAGCCAGAAGACCTGATTGATGGAATTATCTTTGCTGCTAACTACCTGGGCTCCACTCAGCTGCTGTCTGAGAGGAACCCCTCCAAGAACATACGCATGATGCAGGCCCAGGAGGCTGTCAGCAGGGTCAAGGTACTCAAAAAACACACATACCCACACACTTCCACCCACACTCAGTCAAACATGCAAACACAAGTTTAAAGGAATAGTTCCACCAAAAAATGAAATTCAGTCATTATTGACTCACCCTCATGCTGATGAATACTCTGGAGTAGTTTTTTTATTCCTCAAAGTGCATCTGGAGACCCGGGAGGCCGGTTTGTAGTCCAACGAAATCCTTATATGAGAGTCAATAGCGCCTGACACAAAACGTCCATAAAACTACACAAAAACCTTGTAATATTCCTCCATACTGCTCATCCGCTGCAATCCAAGTGTCCTGAAGGGATAGGTATAGTCCAGAATTTACTCGAAACGACGTCATTTAGGACATTTTTACAGCCTAAACAGTCCTGTATTGAATTTGCCTGGGGCGAGAGCGCAATACAGGACTGTGTAGGCTGTAAAAATGTCCTAAATGACATAGTTTCGAGTAAACTCTGGACTATATCCCTTAAGGACACTTGGATTGTAGCAGACGAGCAGGATGGAGGAATATTACATCATATAAGGATTTCGTTGGACTACAAACCGCCGTCCCGGGTCTCCAGATGCATTTTAAGGAATAAAAAACTACTCCAGAGTACTCATCAGCATGAGTCAATAATGACTGGTTTGGTGAACTATTCCTTTAATGCTGCTTTTTTTTTTTTACTCAAGGTATCCAGTGTTCAAGATCGTAAATAAGAACCTCTGCTTAATCGACATCCCACTTTTTTTTTTTTTTTTTCTTTTTCCCCCTCATGTTGTTGCTTTCCCCCCCGGAGCAGCTTTACACCTCCTCTTTGACCAAAACAGTCACAGGAACTAATCTCAGGGACTAAAGGGGGCGATTTCCACTGCACAAATCTGACCCAGGGGACCAACAGCCTTTCAAGTAACTCAGGGAATTTAACCTGCGTTTTCATCCAGAGGAACCAGAGACTAAATTTAGCTCCTCTGGCTCCGGCTGTACAATAGATTCAGGTGAAAGAAGAGTCGCTGGTCTAGGGATAATATTTTCCATTGGTTCAGGAAATGTTAGGATGCAATCTGCAGGGCTCAGTGTTGACTGCTCACACACACACACACACACACACACACACACACACACACACACACACACACACACACACACACACACACACACACACACATAGCACACAGAGCTGCTGCTTCCACTTTTGTGCAGCTTCAGTCACAAAAGAGGGAAGTGATGGATGCAACTCGTATTTGCTCCAGAAATATCTTGTTGTTGACTAAAGTTTTGTTTACGGCTTCCTGAATAGTTAAAAAAAAAGAGAGTGATAGAGAGAGAGTGAATGAACTGAGCACGCAACAATCAAACAAGAGGGAAAAAAAGAGAGAGAAAGAGAGACAGATAATGGATGTGTGGGGAGCGGCAGTGAGAGAACAAAGAGTGAACAACAGAAACAAAACTTTGTTCTACAGCAGAGAAAACATCCAACCACAAAACAGCCAACAGATCGTCTGTGTGGAAACAGTGTTGGGGAGTTTTCAGCCTCCTTTTTTTTTATTAATTTATCACATCAAACCCAAACAACAAAACACAAACCGGGGCATCTCTGTTTCAAACAGCGCTGTCGTTTTCCAATTTGTCCTTGGTCTAATTTCCCTAATCGTTTACAGTTCTTCCCAACTAAACCTATTTGCTTCTACCAGTTGCTTTGTGCCACCCTGATTAAATCTGAAGAGCTGCGAATATTAGGAAAATTATTCAGGTATTCAGAGCCACCAGTTATGGTTTGCATTTCACATGTGCATGTCTTATATTAGAGCAGACTTTGTAGGGGGAAATTAACCAGATAACACAGTGACACAGTCCAGTTTGGCAGCTCCTGAGTCACTGCACCAGAGTTTGGATTTAGATTAGTAGTTAGTAGTTCAAGAACTTAGAAAAGGTCCCTGAAAAAGTTCCTGACATGGAAAACATCTATTTGAGAGCCTCTTCCCCTCTAACTCATTCCCGGCCCCTGGAGGTGTTGTTAAGAAGTGTTTGTTCACACCCCAGGAGACGGCCTCCGATCAGTGCTTTTGGTTTGCTGTCCCACTCTCAAAGAGCATGTGATATGATGGCAGCTCCCTCTGCGCTCCCTGGAGATGCCAGCATAATGTAACAGCCGCCGTGTTGTTGTGTAGGTTGCAGTGGAAACTCTCTGTCAGAATATACTGTAGAGGAGAGGAGACCTGCAGGAAAAATATGTCGAGTAGCTTTATGTGGCTAATACTGCACGTTTCGATCCGGTTTGTTATACAGTATCTCTGACATTACTGCCTCTGGAAGTGGGGTATTTATTCATTCATCTCCACAAACTCAAGCTCACACAAGTGAAACCACACTTTTCCAGCATGTTGTTTTAATGTTTTGTGGGTTTTTTTTTTTAACTGAATAGTCAGGAGAGATTACGGTAACCCGTTAATTTACAGGCTGCTAATTACAGTACGTGATAATGTCAAGAAATAACAATTAATTGCATCATAATGTCTAGAAATAGCCTAGAAATAACGGTCAATTTAATAGTAATGTTGAGAAATATAGCCAAGAAATAACGATTGATTGCGTAGAAAATGCCCAGAAATAACAAATGCAAAGACTTGGTGGAGAAAGCATGTGTCATCTTTTGCCTTTATGAAAAACATGACATTACTACGAAATTGAGCGTTACTTCTAGGCTATTTCTTGACATTACTATGAAATTAATTGTTACTTCTTGGTTATTTCTTGACATTACCACGTAATTAGCGGCCTGTAAATTTAAAGGGTTACTGAGAATTTTCATTCAGGTCCAGATTCCTGCTGATAAACTTTACATCAGGGCTGTTTGGGTCTGCAGCAAAGCATCATGGGCATAATATACAGGCATGAGTGGCCTTCTAGGGCAACGAGAGAACTTGGCCGGAGTCTGGCCGCAGGGCATGTGTTTGGCACAGCCGGCGGGATAATGGGACGGCTGGCATGTGAACCTTATATTTGCCTTGTTGACACTTGCCTCCCTGCTGTTCCCTAATGTTGTGATGATGTTTTGTCAGTGTGGATCGGCACCAGTGCTGCTTAAAGGAGCACATATTATGCATATTTCACTGCTTTTGCTTACCATTCTGTCAGTTTTGAACACCTACAGAGTAGCTCTGCATGATTTTCAGCTCCAAAAACTCCTCAGTTGTCTCATACGGATGTCAAGAAAAATCCAGATTTCTACCGCTATGCAGCCACTTTGTGAAAAGCAACCTGCTTTCCTCGTGTGCTTGTTTACCTTGCGTTGTTAAATACATACCCGGTCGGCTTTACAAACATGGCCAGGTACGGGTGCGTCCGTACGAGTCTGACCTACGGTTTTCATCTTATTTGGGGCAGGAAAACAGTTGCAATTTTCCATATACAGTAGGTGCTGGTTTGGGGCGGACGTCGTGGGCTTGTTTTGGGCAGATCCTTTGCAGTTTGGGCATTTGTCCTAATTGGACAGTAAAACTTGATGTCAGGTGATGTCAGAGATCTTGTTATAGCTCATGTTGTGCAACCTTGCAGAGGTTCAGTACGGACACATGACATTATAACATTGTAAGGATGTTCTAAAATATGGATCAGCATAATATGTCTCCTTATATTGTGTTACTGTTCGTGTCCATCTTCATAGAAACTTTTGTTTTTCAAAAAAAAGTGAGATTCAACTTTTTAGTGCTCTTTAAAAAAAAAGTTGGTATTCCTCCCTCGTGGACTCGGAGGCCCGGTCACCTCGTGTGATCAAAGAGCGTTGTTTCGTGACGTGATGACTTAATGCCGGAGCTGATGTTTTGGTGCACAGTTGCTGCCCAGACTCCACTCTCTTTTATCTAGCCCTCATGTGAAAACAAGCTGGGCTGTATTTCTAAATATTGAATGACCTCCTGTGTGGCGGTCTACTTTTAGAAGCTTACGTGTTGTAATGAGACTTGTCACTGATGAGATGGATACATGCGAGTGTAGCTGTCGAGTGGGACACGTCAGGTCAGGAGTTAAAATAGTTTGAAACATGATGAGGTCAGCTTTCATGATCAAGTTCAAGGTGCAAACATCAGAGAAACAGTGAAAATGTGTGTGTAAATAAACATGTGGTTCGATCCTTTAATGAAGGGACGGACTGAGATAATTAAGTGCCTGTCCTCGTACCTCATTAGTCTCTCCACTCGGCTCTAAATGCTTCAGCACTGTGTCATTTGTCCCATGATGCTCAGGATCGAGGTTAGTAGTCCTCAGATTGTAGGTGAGGAAGCTGCGAGTGTTCATAACAACAACCTGATCAGAGAATCTGAGGGACTGTTTCAGGGGAAACCGGCCCAGCAGAGGGTCCAATCTGGCCCCCAGGATGAATTTGCCAAGTGTGAAAATTACATAGAAGACAGAAAAAGGCATAATATTGTTGAAATTGCACAAATTTTATCAAGAAATTTCAGGTTGTTCATAGTATTTTTTGTAAAAGGAGAGTTCATTAACTGTAAACATCTTAGTAATGTACTAAAACAGGGAAAATACAAAGTTATTTTTATTTAAAGGTTATCATGCTATTATTTTAGTGGTCCAGCCCACTTGAGATCAAATTGCGCTGTTTGTGGCCCCTGAACTAAAATGAGTCTGACATACCTGATTTACATGTTGCCTTTTGTTTACTTCTTTTTTTCCAGAATACTGATTGGCTACCATGGCTCTATGTTTCTCATTATACAGCTGCCTATAGGATTGGCATGTTCCAGGTAGCTCTTGACGGCATACAGTTAAGGTCAAAATTATTAGCCCCCATGCAACTTTTTAACATTTCCCTAAAATAATGCCCAATGTTAGCAATATTCATAAAATTTTATTTAGTAAATCATTCATCAATGATATGACCCCATTTTGGTACACTTTGGAATGTGAAATAAATATTCGAGATTTATTTATGAACAATTTGGTAAAAATTGAGACGGTCAAAATTATTAGCCCTCTATGGGATTTTTTGCTTGCTTTTTCTGCTAACTCGGTTTGAAACCACACCTGAGCAGTCAAAAAACACAAGATTTCCAAAACTTTGGAGCGCAAAATAATCAGAGATGTCAACAAGAAACCCTGGAGCTCTGCAAAGACGATTGTTGCTGAACTGGCTTCATCTGGACATGATGTTTCATGCAAGACTGTTGTGAGGGATCTTCATCGTGGTGGACTTAATGGTCATCGTCCAAGAAAAACCCCTTTGCTCTCACGGCAGCACATCAAAGTCGGACTGAACTTTGCCAGAGACAATTTGAAACATTAGGGTGAGTTTTGGAAGTCTGTGCTTTGGTCTGATGAAACTACACATGAGCTGTTTGGGCATGCACCACGATGAAGAGCCCTCACAACAGTCTTGCATGAAACATCATGTCCAGATGAAGCCAGTTCAGCAACAATCGTCTTTGCAGAGGTCCAGGGTTTCTTGTTGACATCTCTGATTATTTTGCGCTCCAAAGTTTTGGAAATCTTGTGTTTTTTGACTGCTCAGGTGTGGTTTCAAACCGAGTTAGCAGAAAAAGCAAGCAAAAAATCCCATAGAGGGCTAATAATTTTGACCATCTCAATTTTTACCAAATTGTTCATAAATAAATCTTGAATATTTATTTCACATTCCAAAGTGTACCAAAATGGGGTCATATCATTGATGAATGATTTACTAAATAAAATTTTATGAATATTGCTAACATTGGGCATTATTTTAGGGAAATGTTAAAAAGTTGCATGGGGGCTAATAATTTTGACCTTAACTGTATATTGCCTTGCCTTGCCTTAGGTTTACACCTTGTATATTGTATTGATGAATTGTTTGTAATCGGATCCATTGGAAAAGAGAGGTGGCTCTCAATTGGCCTCCCTGAATAATAATAAATAAAGGTAAAAGAAAGAAAGAACAGCATAGTTATGCAGGTTTGTGTAAATGAAGCGTTTTTTGAAAACGATCTGGTGTGAACGACATTATTTTTGAAATATCCGTCTTTGTAAATGTACCAGCTATGTGTAAACGTGGCCTGAAATAAAGAGGAAAGGTGACAGAAAAAGTGTCAGACCAGGATCTTGAGTCTTCTGGCTCCTTTTGGCTGCGTTCAGTCCTAAAACCCACGATGAGGATGTTTTTCTGGCCTCGTGTCACATCTGTCAGATCTGTGTTCGACTCCTCACTCACTCACTCACTTGCTCCGTCACATTCACGCAGCTGCCTTCACTGCCCAAAAACTCCTGTCAGGATGAAACCATGGCAACAGTCAGCCTTCACCTTTTTTTAAACGCTTGGAGTGAGAAGTCGTCCCATTTACCTCCTTGATTCGTCCCCCGTGGGCAAATTAACGGCTGTACAGCAAACAGCGTTTAATCTTTGACATTGAAATGGACGCAGCTGACTGCACACACACACACACACACACACACACACACACACACACACACACACACACACACACACACACACACACACACACAGCCACACGTGCAGCAGCAGCAGCAGCAGCGTAGGTTGGTCGTACTCGTATTATTATTATTTGCTCCGGAGCAAACCTGCATCCAGACAAGTGGTACAAGGCTCTCAAAAAAGAAAAAAGAACGATACCAGGTAAATTGTAGCTGAGGCTGTTTAGGTTATTTATGCAGATCTTTTTTGGCTTGATGCTCTTTCTGTTTGATGTAATATTTATGCAGCTACACCCCCCTCCACTCTCCACTCCCTCTTTCCTGCTGTCTACCCCCCTCCTGCCCCCCCCCCCCCCCCCCCCCCACCACCACCACCACCTCAGCTCAGCTCCTCCTCAGCAGAGCAGTAGGAGCTGCTGAAAGCCTCTGATGTTTGGCTTTTGCGTGCGTGCAAGCCGAGCCGATCACGGAGGAGGAAACTTTTACAAAATGAAAACCCCCCCGAAAAAGACTCTTCCCTTTGGGCTGTTGTTGTTTACTCTTCCTCTTCCTCTTCCCCTGCCCCCACCCACCCGACTAATGGTCGTCGTCCTCGCAGTCAGGGCTCCGCACAGCGACGCAAGCCAAACATCCAGCCTCGCACTCGGTGGGAAGAAATGTAATGAGGGTCAAGATAATTTCCTCCGGTCGATGGCGAGTGGAGAGAGTGGCGGTCGCTCGGCTTGACCCTCACACAGAACGCTCTGATTTTGAAAGATTACAAAGTGCTGAGAGTACTTCAAAAGATTACTTATCTAAGGTCGACGACTATACAGTAGTACTGTACAGCCGCCTCCAAAAACCCAACCAATGAACTAATCAGACACATTTTACTGCCTCCATCCTGTTTCACGGACTCAACCAGTGTATTTATTTATTTTATTTATTTTTATTTATTTATTTTTTTTGCTGAGATGCAGCCCAGACAACAAACAAACCCCCGAAGCGAACAGTTTAAATCCTTGCTGAGGGCTTTATCCCCTCCCCTGCTTCTCTGTGTGCTGCTGATTGTTTTTATTTCCTGCTAATAGTGTTTAGACTGTGACATGAGCATGGAGGTGGTAGAAGCGGAGCCCAAACACACACACAAACACACACACACACACACACACACACGACCCGAGTTTATTGTCTTTGTCGACTTTGTAAGCCGTAATGCTTTTAGAAACGGGATTCCCACTTTCTGCTTTTTCTTTTGTCAAACCAACAAATGAAGTCGGACTTGAAAAATAATAATAAAAAACGGATAAATAGGAGTAAACAACATCCAAAAATAACACCTCTGGAGCCTCTTAATTGAGCTTTATATAGACGTCAAGGATGCAGGGACCGTGTCAATTCATGTCTGCACGCTTTTGATTTGCTGTGTTTAAAAGAGAAAAGGCAATTATTACCTTCTGTAATTGCTGTTTTGATTTGTATTTGATAACCAACATGGCTGTGCAAACGCTGTCTCTCCACAAACACACACACACACCACTCGTCTCTATCTTCCTCTGTCGCTCTCTCTCTCTCTGTCTCTGTTTCTGGGAGCAGCGATAGCACACCTGCCGTTTGGTTTGAGGCTTTCTTACTGTCTTACCTTCTTTTATTTACCTTCTTTATTTCCTCCTCCTCTTCCTCCTGTTTTTTGTGCTCCCGTATCCGCTGACCTTGTCCCGTCCCAACGCCTGCCTGCCTGCCTGCCTGCCTGCCTGCCTGCCTGCCAGAGGGTACAGAAGGCTGCCAAAATCAAGAAAAAGGCGGTGTGTAATAAACAGAGCAAAAGAAAGACCCCGAAGCCACTTTCCCTCCACTCTCACCTTTCCTTTTTCATTTCGTTTGTGCCTGCCTGTGTCCGTGTATCCTCTCCTATCTGTGTCTCACACATTTCTGTGTTCATTCATTAAGTCAAACAAAATCTTTGTGAGGTGTTTCCTCGAGCAAACGTGTATCTGCTTCATGTGCACGGCTATAGATGCATTTTGGCAGCGGTGGTAGAACTGAGGGGATTACTGAGCCTATATGATATTCTCACTAATGGAAGTTAAAATGTCTCAATAACAGAGAAAAAAACAGAACAGCTGAATTTATCCAGAGACACAAGAAAACTTTTTTTTTAATATTGATTGAAGTCGTGTTGTCAGGAACAATTCAGAGGAAGTGATGAAACCAAATTTGATAACACACTGACATGATTTTAGTTTATAAACCAAACTGTTCCCAGGCTTTTGAATGGATTGTTTTTAGTTTTTTTTTTGTTTTATAGTAATAACATTTCCTGCAGAGTCCTAACTGGGACTAGAGGAGCTGTGTGTTGGTGTGCATGGAGCCACAAAACAAAAGTACCGTGCACTTGTCGGTGCGCTTGTAATGTGGTAGTTTAGCCTAAGGCAAGTGCTGTTTTAATAGGAAGATAAAACACAATATATTCTAACATGAGCAAACATTTAAGGGGATACTGGATATTGGATAGTATGGGTGGGCGTTTTTTAAAAGTGTCCTCATGCACAGCAGCACATTAGCTCTGCTTGTCCTGGTCTGCTCTCCTACAGTAACTGTGAGGAGCACACTGATCTGAATCTACTGCTGGTAATGGACCAATTATTCATAAGTTACCTCACACAGCCCCACGTCAGAAAACACAAACTGTCCCTTTAATACAGTGTCATTAATAATGTGTATAAACCTGTGGCAAATAATTATATGTAGCTACACAACAACATGGTGGAGCTGTTTCATGAAACTATAACTGTAACGATGATGAAGAGTGTCATGACGCAGTGTAAAGACAAAACTTACCCAAACTCTTATATATTAGCTGTCTGATGTTTAATTGATGAATGCTTTTTTAATTATTCCCTGAGTGCAGAACTATTTTCAAGTGATAAGAAATATAATTGTGATTAATAACTTTTTTTTTAAATCAGAGGCTTTGGAGGATTTCGGGTTTTTTTTTATTGACATTTTTGCGCCAGGGTAATCACCATCAGGAAGTTGGTACCGTTTCCTCACAGTTATGAATATATAAAGATTTATTCATGGAAATTTAAATGAAATGACAAAAAAAGCACAATAATATGTCCTTTTAGTTCAGGGTTGAAGATATATACTGCACAACTTCAACTACTTCTTCATGCTTTGCACTGAACTGGGCGTTTCCCTCGTGTGAGTTAAATTATGTAGTTGGCAGATTGTAAATTCAGTGCATGTCTAATTTTGTGTGATGAACACAGTTTACACCGACTAAAGCAGAAAATAACTCTCACTCTAATTCTGATTCATATCTTGCTCCTTCTCACTCTGACGGTCCTGACACACAGCTCATCTGTAAACAAGCTCTGCTCCGACTGACTGCGTCTTATTTTATTAATAAATATGGAGCACCTGGAAGAAAAATCATTCTACCTTTCAAGACTGTTTAAAGAAGTGTGTTTTTTTTTTGTCAGGTGCCTCAGATTAAATTTTTTTTCCAGTTTTGTCTTTATATAACTTGACATCATGGTTTTATCTTTAATCAAACGTGTCAGTGGTAAACATCAGGTTTCAGTATCAGCTTTCAGAAATATGACTGATTCTCATTTCCTCTGTAATGATAACGTCGAGTGTGATCTCCAGTGCAGTCGTGAACGTGTCCACATGTTAAGCTCCTACCTGTCCTCAAGCCCAAAAAGCTCCACTGGAAACGTGTATGTACATTACTACTGTACAGCCACAGTCTCAAATAAACGATTCACTATTTATTACATGAAATATTTATTTACATCTTTATGTGTTTTGCTAAAATAATTTCACACTGTTAGTCCAATTCTGAACGCTTCAGGCAGTTTTTTATTAAAGGAATTAGAATATAATTGTATTAGTGTGCAGTGCAGCACACGGTGATCGGAGGGAGAGCTGCATCGACCTCTCTCTCCGTGGTACAACAGCCGGCTGGTTAGGGTTTAGTGTTAAGCTGCTTCTTGTTTCCGTGCCAGCTCGTCTTCCTCGTGCCAGGGGCAGTTAATGTAAACTAACCCCTACTGCCAAATGCTGTCTTTTTCTGCACCTTTTAGTCCATCTTAACAAGCATCTCCCTTTGCTGGACCCCTTAACAACACATGCATGCATTCTGGATGTCTTGAAAACTGAGACTCCCCTACACTCAGGCAGTTGTGAATCACGGTGTCTTAATACTGAAGCTGATAAATATAAAGATCAAAGTCAAAGAAGCTGATGTGACCGACTCCTGTTTGTATGTTTGTTTGTTTTTCCTTCAGAGCGCAGACGGAGATGCTCAAACCCTCACCGAGGTTGATCTGTTCATCTCCACCCAGAGGATCAAAGTCCTCAACGCAGACTCACAGGTGAGAACCAGCCACAACACACACACACATACACACACACTCACACACTCACTCATCATTTCTGTCTAAAGTGTGTTTTTCTTGCCAGTTTTTTTTTTTCCCCTACCTACACCACCCACTGCGCTGCACAAGGCCACACATCGGGGAGCGTTGTTGTGTCATCATGAAAGCAGCTTAACTGTTGACACAAACTGCTTCTTATGAAACCCAACCAGCACTGATTCTGATTTATTTATTTGCTCTTTAATCTCGTGACGTCAGCGTCAGAGTTCCCTTCAACCGAGGACAAGAATAGACCACGCCGAGCCAAAAAAGTGTTGCACAAACATCTGCGCGTTGAGTTCAACTCGGAGAGCAGGAACTGAACCGGCTGTTTGACTGCAGCACAATCTGCCCTCCATGTCTAAGAATGGGTTTTTTGTTCATAGATAAACATGAGTTCTTTATACTCATGTTTATCTATGAACAAAAAACTCACTCTTTTGACCTCTTTGACCACATTATTGACCACACCTCGGTGGTCAATAATGTGGTTAATAATGGCCACACCTCTAAATTATAATTTCAGTGATCAAGACCCTAGGGAGAGTAGCTGCTGGAAAGCCCAGCAGCTAATGGGAGTCTTTAACATAAACATAAATGATCAGTCATTTCACTAAATGCTGTAAGAGCTACAATTCAGGACTGAATAATGTTTTTTTCTTTCTGTCATTTTACTGTAGAGCCTTTTCCAGGATAGAAAATCAGATTGGATTTTGACTTTGTGAAGGTCTTTGTGAAAGAAAAAAAAAACACATTTGGCTGTCGGATTTTCTCCTTTTTTGTTCACAAAGCTTCTCTCAATTCTTGCAAGAAGTTTTATCAAAGTTTTCTCGGTATTTACTTTAACTTTTTACAGCGAGAATGAGTACAAGTCCTCACAGGAGGCGGAGTCTTTGAGAGAAGCAGAAATGTTTCCTAGGAGCTTTGCTTTGCAGTAGGAGAGATCATGAGTGGAGCTTTGAGCTCAGTTAAATGTATATGTGAGAGATGATTCATTTTTCAGTATCTCGGCTCCTATGGCTCCTGTCTGAGCCGTCTGAGCTGTGTGTGCGTGTGTGTGTGTGTGTGGGCAGCCACCTGGCAGGAGCTAACGTGCTGCAATGCAGTGTCTATCTTCCTCCCTTTTCCATCTGGTTGCCACTGGTCCTGGCACTCTTCAGAGAGAGAGAGAGTAAAATGCCGTCTTTCTGCAATTAAAGGGCTCAGTGCCGTTTGCATGAGGTTCCTGACATTGATTCATAATAAGAACAACTCCAGTGGTGGGCTAGAATAACAACGCTAATTAGGCGAATGTAGTAAAAACCACCAGAAACAGTTAATGAAGTGAGTTTAACTAGGCTGAAATGAAATGTTGCATATTATCACAGAGCGTGAACAAATAAAAGTTCCTCACAGATTCACCTTCTCAGTCCAGATCTTCACTGTGGTGTTTAAAAAGAAAAAAACTATGTCTGAGAGTGAACAAATGTAATCACACCATTCAAATCAGTTTGATTCATCATCAACACAAACACACAGAAAAACAAAAACCACTCAGAAGAGGTTTAGATATCGATGCACCTGTTCGTTATTTACGGATGAACGTGTTCTCAAGATCTAATTCAGCGGGCGTCATTTGAGCTTGATTATGCACAAGTTTGGAAATCAGTACTTTTAATCTCACTTCCTGCTTTGACATAATCACACAGGCAACAAACTGCTGCACACAGGTACATAAAAATCTCAGATATTATATGAACCAGTTAGTATGAAAGCAAACAGCAAAACATTCACATTTGTTTATACCAGACAGCATATGCAAACTGCAAACAGCTCAGAGTGGAAATATACATTATATATCATTTTCTAGGCGCAAATGTACGATTGTGATGCAGTAATAGCTCCAATATGGAGTCACCAGTTATTCAGTTTTACTGTCTGTATCAAATGTAGTTTAGAGTTTTATGAGTTATTCAATTTTCACTCACTCTCAGCAGAGCCGTTTTATTTCTAAATGGCTGTTTAGCTTTTAAATTCACAAACTGAAACTGTATTTAACTGTTGAGTTTTATAAGAACATGATTTTGCCTCGGAGGCAGTACTGTACTGTATGTGACTCTTGATTCCTGTGCCGACAGGAAACCATGATGGACAACGCGCTCCGCACTATATCCTACATCGCTGATATCGGCAACATCGTGGTCCTGATGGCGAGACGCCGGATGCCGCGCACGGCCTCGCAGGACTGCATCGAAACGACACCCGGGGCCCCAGAGGCAAAGAAGCAGTACAAGATGATCTGCCACGTCTTTGAGTCTGAGGATGTGAGTGTGCTTTTGCTTTTGTTTTTTACTAGTTTTTGTTTTTTTAACGTGTCGACAAACTTCACAAACCAGAGAGAAATGATTCATTTTAAATCTCCTCGGCTGAGAGCGGGTGAAGGTTTCCACAGACGACAGACAGGTCACGTTGTCTGTGGATGATAGTGAAGAGATGACACCTGTTGTTGTTGTTGTTGTTGTTATTATTGCTTTTTTCGTATCATGTGATCCTCAGATATTATTTCAGCTCTCCTGTTATCACCTGTATCAGTGTTTGGCTCCGGGGCGTCTTTTTATTTGTTCATGTTGGAGTTGTTGTATTTATTTTTTTTTTTTTTGGTTCACATTATTACAAATGTTTCTAATATTCAGAACATCAACCAAAAAAATATTGTTGTTGTGCGACTTTAAATAACCAATTAGATCAACCCACAGACGTGAAATGATGCAAGTTGGCTGGGCTTGTTTTTTTTTTTCCCTATTTATTCTTTATTAATTAATTATTTTTATTTTTATTTTTTAACCACAGTGCTGCTGCTTGTCTTGTTGAAGCAGATTCAGCAAGACTTGGCAACGCGAACAACGTTGCACTGAGGAGCCAGCAGCTCAGTGCCTGTGCCAGTCAGTATAAAGGCTGGACTCCAATCTGTCCGCTCCTCGTCTAACTCCGCTGCCAGGTTTTAAAGGCCGGCCAGAGTTATAATAGAACCATTCAGCCGCTCATCCATCAACTTATAAACTGTTTCTGTTATTGTAGCCCACTGGCTGTGTTTGTTTGCCCATCTTTGACTTTTTTTTTCTCCTTTTTCTCCATTGTTCTGCAAAACTAATTTACTGTGTATTGATTCTGAGAGTTCAAGGCATTAATGTCTGCAAACTCTGCAGGAGATTCATATGCAAGAGTAGGATTCAATTATACTGGGAAGTGGGGAAAATGTGGCTTTTTTTTTTTTTTTTTTTTAAATGAGGTGACCTTTTTTTACTCTCTTGATCTACATTATCTCTCAGAGCCAGGAAAAGTCTGCAGGTCGTCTTTATATAGTATGTTCATGTTGTACTAACTTTAGTTTTTCAAAACTTTAAAACGGCTCACAGCCCCCACAGCCCCGTCAGACGAACTCAAGCACCAGTTCGTTCTCAAACACCACCCACCATGTTTAAAAAGTGTTGGGATTATTTCAAACTGGATGTTGTTGTTTTTTTTAATCCTGGTAATTATGCAAAAGTGGATATTAGTGCAATATATTTGTCAGACAAGACACAGTTAATGATTATATTAAGTATAGTGTAGCTTATTATTTCAATAGATACATTAAATATGAGACTTATCCAGAGTTTTAATCATATGTATGTGTTTATTTTACACACTTAACACATTTATATGAATATATTGTCTATTGTGTAGTGTTGTTTTGCATAATGTGAGGGCTTCAGTACTGTAGTTTCCCTCTAAATTACAGTAGAGGAGACGCTCAATACGTTTCGTGTTATTCCCTCAGTGTGGTAAAGACAGATAATTAACTTCTGTGTAGATTTATTTTTCCGCGTGTTTCCGTCGTTAATCCGTCTCATTGAAACCAGAGCAGGAAAGTCTTCCTTGTCTTCTCTTCTCCTCTGTTTATATATATTTTTTTTCAGCTGCATATTCTTGGTGCACTCTATTGCTGGATGTTTTTTTTTTCTTCTTCCCCGCACTGTGTTGTTATTTATATGCAGCTGAGTGAACACAAGCTTCTGTGGATCTAACAATACATACATGAGCAACAACAAACACACATTTATATTATGTCACGACTCGGCAGGCCCAGCTGATCGCCCAGTCCATCGGCCAGGCCTTCAGCGTGGCCTACCAGGAGTTCCTGAGAGCCAACGGCATCAACCCCGAGGACCTGAGCCAGAAGGAGTACAGCGACATCATCAACACCCAGGAGATGTACAACGACGACCTCATTCACTTCTCCAACTCTGAAAACTGCAAAGAGGTTGGTCCACGAGAAAGTGCAGCATATGTGCAAAGATGGTTGTTGTTCTTTTTTTAGGCTTGACATGTGTGGCACAAATCAAACTCGCGCTGCTGCAGGCCCATTAGACAAACACACAAGTATGCAGTAACTAATTGGACAGATCAAGAGGCAGATGGCACAGGAAAAATCTACTAAGAGCACGTCAGCTCCAACATTTCCTCTGCTGTAGGATTTCTCCTGTACCTAACCCAACGCTGTGCCCTGAAAGCATTACTGCGTGTTTTTAAGAGAATTAGAAACCGTGAAACAGTTTCTGCTGTATGAGCAGAGAGGCTGCACAGGCGCCGCCACACAGCTGTTATATTAGAGGCACATGAGTAATTTGTAGTGATGGGGGAAGAAACTGGGCTTTCTTACAGCACTAAAGCTTCCCTAACTGACTGTGTTGAGAATAAATTCACATCTCGGGGCTCCTGGTGTGTGCAAATTGCAGGAAAATGTATTTTACATTCACACAGTAGTGAGCTGGGCTTAATTTGTAAAGGCATGTGAGTGAGTGAATGAATGAAAACACTGATGTAATGGATTTTTATAAACAAATCACTGCACTTTTTTTGTTTTTACGCCTGACATTAACACATATTCAACGTTAACACTGTCACTTGTTCTCTGAAACGACACCAGGCCGGGATTTGAGGTGCAAATTTGATGTAGAATAATTGTACTTTTTACTGCACTCTAATTATCTGAGGTTTTGATTGTGGTACGGGGGAAAAACAAAAACATTTAAAGATCAATGAACCAAAAATGAAATCTATAATGAAAATAATCATTAGTTGCACACTTACACAAAGTAGAAATTACAATTACAACTTGACAGTGAAAGAAATCAGTTTATAAAACAACCTCAACAAAGAAATCAAAGAATCTAAAACATCATTATGAAAACTATTAAAGCCAGTTTGTTGAGAGATTAAGTTTTGTTTTGTTCTGTTTTATTTTGAAAGGTCAAGCTTTTTGGTACAAAATATAATGGAAATGGGCTCTGAGTGGCTGTGTTGGCCTGCAGCTTTTTAATTTTCTAATTTAATTTTAATGAATTATTTGCTTTGTTAATTAAAGTCCCTGTAAAGTGAAATTGGAGTTTTGTTTCAAAATATATTAAAAGTGTTCGAAATGTATTGATAAAAACATGCAAAAAGACTAATTTCTGTACAGTGCTTAATTTTAGTTTCACTCTGCTTCGGTGCCTGTAGCAGACCCAGCTTCCAGAGCTGAGAGAACTGCCTCATTGGTCATGATTTTAAAACCTAATTTCACCTACTAAACAACTACTAGCATTCAAATTTGGCAGAATGGTTAATAAGACATCTGTCTGGGATGTGATTAACTCAGAAGACGAATCTAGTTGTTACTTTACAGGGACTTTAACGGTTTGTGAAAGAAGGGGCTGCTCCGTTTCATTCAAGATTTACTTTTTTTTGCAGGCATTTTAATTTGTTGTTCAAAAAGTGAACTGAGCTTGTATAAATAAAAATCAAAAGAGCTCACACAAATGGTTATGCCTGTTTTTAGCTAATTAAATGAATGAAGGTGATAGTCTCATCTATAAAGACAAAATAATACAGTAGAAAACAGTTGTTATATTATAAATATGTCTTCATGTGAGCTGTAACAGCTACCGACCAAGACAATGCATTAATAAACGATTAAGATGTCCTTATATCACCTTAAAACTGCAATACAGTGTGAAATAAACCATTTATGGAATGATGCATGGTGCTAATAAATGCAGACTGTGGGGACATAAAGGTGTTACTGTGTTTCCCGGCTCATTCTTCGAGCTGCAGCTGCTGCTCTGATCCACGGAGAGAAACTAGAACAAGTCAAATTAGGTATCAAAAAGGAAACATATTGTTCGAAGTACCAAAACAAACAAAAAAAAAACGGGTTCTCTGCACATTTTCCAGCAAATTTGTAGCTGAATCAGGGTTTTTTTTCCAGCTCAGCAGATACCTCAGGGAGAGACTGAAGCTCACAGCTCACTAATGTTTGTGACTCTGTTGTGGTTTTATCAGAAGTAAAAAAAAGAAAGAAAAACTGAGAGCGGTGTCGAAACGTCTGTGGTGTCGCTGAAGGATGGATGTTCTCTCTACATAATCATAAAACATAACGACGTGTTTGCTCCTCCTCCTCCGGCTCACAGCTGCAGCTGGAGAAGAGTAAAGGGGAGATCCTGGGCGTGGTGATCGTGGAGTCGGGCTGGGGCTCCATCCTGCCGACCGTCATCCTGGCCAACATGATGAACGGCGGCCCGGCGGCGCGGTCCGGCAAGCTCAGCATCGGAGACCAGATCATGTCCATCAACAACACGAGCCTGGTGGGGCTGCCGCTCGCCACCTGTCAGGGAATCATTAAGGTAAAAGGAGAAACGCTGACGACGATGTGGACTAATTAAAAACTGGACTAAATAAACATTTAAAGGGATAATTCAACATTTTGGCAAATTTGCCTATTGCCATAATCAATATAGTCATGGCAGTAGGTTCATTACCTTTAATTATCGGTGCATGTTGTTTTGAGATCTGCAGGGCAGAGACGTGAGCTGCCCTGTCCCTCAAAACTCATCAAATACACAATCCAACACGTCTCCAAACTGTAAGAACATCGCAAAAAGTCGCCTTTTGACAAAAAAATAGGGACCTGCCGTGCCGTGTAAACAAAACAAAACAACCAACAACAAAAAAAACTGACAGCGAGTGAGTGTCACGACTTCCTGTGTCTGGCCCCTCAAATAAAAGCCCTATAGCCTTTCATATACAGTTCAGTCTTATTGATTTTGACAAGACAGGGCTCCAAATGTTAGTTTTTTTCTTCCTGCGACGAATCGACCAATGAAATTTTGGTCGGCTAATGATTTTTTGTTCGACCGGTGCTTGGTTGACTATTTGGGGGCAGCCCTAATTATCTCACAGCGTGGTGAATGTGCAGGTCACAACTTGTCCACCCGAGAGTTTTGGAGTTGTTGGATTGTGTATTTGATGAGTGTGATGAGGGAAACCAAGAAATCCCATGAGCCTCCGTAGCGTAGCTCTGAGCAGCTCACGGCTCTGCTCTGCCCTGTCGTTCTAAAAACAGCTTGCACCGACAATTAAAGGTAACAAACCTACTGCTATGAATACAAGGATTATGGCAATGGGCCAATGTTCCTTTATGTGCTTTTATTTAGCACATCCAACAACATCAGCAATGTTTCGAGCGTACTGCTCTTCTTCAGACTAACTCAGGACGCCACATTTTTGAACCTTCGAACATTTGAGGTTTGTTGCTGATGTTGTTGGATGTGCTAAATAAAAGCACATAAATGGAGGTTAAGTGTGTGGTCTCCTCTTTTCTTTTTTCTTTATCTACATTTATTTTTGAGGCCAGCACCTTTTTAATTGGATGTGCGCGACCTTTCTACTTTTTAAAGGGCCAATTTGCCAAACTGTTGAACTATCCCTTTAAACATGATGACGTACCAGCTGTTTATGTCTGTGTGTGTGTGTGTGTGTGTGTGTGTGTGTGTGTGTGTGTGTGTGTGTTCAAAGGGCTTAAAGAACCAGGTCCAGGTGAAGATGAACATCGTCAGCTGTCCACCTGTGACCACCGTCCTCATCAAGAGACCAGACCTGAAATATCAACTGGGCTTCAGCGTCCAGAACGGCATCGTAAGTCTGAATCTGACTCCTGTCTCACTGGATCTCATGGATATTAGTATAACCAACAACATATATCCTTGACAAACATTATTGAAGCTTTGTTGTGTGTGTTTTTTTTGTTTTTTTTTACTTGTTTAGTTTGATATATGATGTACTGAGACTGTTGCTGTTTCACATTCCTGTCTTGGTTAAGATTAATCTGCTCATTATTTTAGTTCCTCTGTATTGGAAACTTTGAAGTAATGCAGCGTCAGTTGTGATAAATTGGTGTTTTGAGTCAAACAATATTTATGCACCTAATACAAGCTACACACACACAAAAAAAAAATACAGCTGTTATCTTTAGCACAGTTTTAATGTGGTTTAGATTTTTCATTGAATCCTCCCTCCCAGTCTGAACTTCTCTGTTTCACACTTGTCATCTTCAACTAGCTTTTCTTCATGCGTGTGTTTGTGTGTTTAACATGACAGATATGCAGTCTGATGCGAGGAGGAATCGCCGAGCGAGGAGGCGTCCGTGTCGGGCACAGGATCATTGAGATCAACGGGCAGAGTGTGGTGGCCACAGCGCACGAGAAGATCGTCCAGGCGCTGTCAAACTCTGTTGGAGAGGTCAGACTGACGCATATGAACACACACACGCATACAGACACACACACACTCAGAAGACTAAGGCACACAAAATGTCACAGCCTTTTTATAACAACACAGCATAGAGAGCGTGTTCACAGGTTGCCACAGATTGTAAACATGATGTTAAGTTCACTATAATAAACTTGATGGTTTGTTTCATCCTAGAGAATACACCCTTTTTTTAACAGAATACAACAAACAAACAGAAAATACTCAAATAATGTCAACAAAATAGAGTGGTAACAAAAAAGACAAAAATAAAAAGACAAGTTAATATATAAAAAATATTATAGCAATAACAATCACAGGAGACAATGTATTTTTATCTAAAGGCCTGCGGTAATGAGGTTTAACAGATGCATTATGGGAACTGTAGGAATCATCATGGTAGACCATTGATTCCCAACCTGCCGGACAATAAACCATTATCACACCAGTACCATTTAATTATAAAATGATAAGATAGATAGATAGATAGATAGATAGATAGATAGATAGATAGATAGATAGATAGATAGATAGATAGATAGATAGATAGATAGATAGATAGATAGATAGATAGATAGATAGATAGATAGATAGATAGATAGATAGATAGATAGATAGATAGATAGATAGATAGATAGATAGATAGATAGATAGATAGATAGATAGATAGTAGTTTTATTTGTCCCCGTAGGGAAATGGAGTTGCAGCAGATCACACTCTTGGCATTTCATCTAAAAAAAACAACACAGATAAAAACAGCACAGTACAACTTTCACACATAGATATATAGAGATAGATTTAAGCAATATCACACGAGAGGGAGTGCTGTTGTACTGTATATCAGCACGGCTGTGATTCGGTCGTAGGCACGAGGCCGCAGGCTTTTATACAACAGTGCTACAAGCGCATTTTTAGAACAGTAATAAACTACAAGAGATTATGATTTGTTTGTTTATTCAATCATTTATTTGGCTCCGCCAACAGAAATAGTTCTGCAACTGGAAGGGAGACAAGGCTGTTGCCAGGCAACACATAAACAGTTCATACTAGCTTGCTACTAGCTACAAGCTTCTCCACCGAGCTGCTTCCAGTGCTGGTTCTGGTTCTGAGCCCGTGTCTGATCAGCACCGCAGCAACAGGACCAGCGTGAAGACATACAGAGACGTTATCGATACCGTATTACATTTGTTTATCATCTATGTAATCAATATAAACACAGTTGAAGCTAAGTAGCTGAGCTACGTGGCTAACAACAGCTAATGCTAATATCAAAACACATCACCGTCAAAACGTAGTTGCCCCCGCGGCGATTTTTTTTCCAGCCGGGTTTAGTAGAGATTTATCGCCAATTAGACGGACCCGGTCAGGTCCAGGTTTTAATGTTCAGGTCCGTTTATAACTGCAGCAGCAGCAGCAGCAGCAACAGCAGCAACAGCAGTAGCAGCAGAGAGATGGGGCAGCTCTGACTCTTATGGTGCGTTCCAGGCAACCCGTAACTCGTGTTTTTCCGACCTGTTCCTATGGTTACCCGTTAGAACGTACAGTCAAACTCGTAACTTCCCACCTGTGAACTCGTACTAGATCGATCTACTCCCAGTTCCCAGTTCGTAACTCATAACTTGCCTGGAACGCTACAAACTCGTAACTGGTGACTTGAAGTCGTGACTTACGGGTTAAAAAGCCTGCCTGGAACGCACCATTACAGTCTATGCTCTGACTTAGCTTCTGTCCAGCTGAACAGCGGAGTGATTATGTCTGTGAAAAGTCCCAGTGCTGTTATACTGTATATCAGCACTATGGAATGTCTCGTTGTCCAATCAAATTGCTCGGTTGGGACCGGTCGGAACTAACTGTTGTATAAAGATAGATAGATAGATAGATAGATAGATAGATAGATAGATAGAAGATACAATAGATAGATACAGTAGATAGATACAAGATAAGATACGACAGACAGACAGACAGACAGACAGACAGATAGATAGATAGATAGATAGATAGATAGATAGATAGATAGATAGATAGATAGATAGATAGATAGGTGGCACAGTGGTTAGCACTGTTGCCTCACAGCAAGAAGGTCCTGGGTTCGAATCCCCGGCCACCCAGGTCCTTTCTGTGTGGAGTTTGCATGTTCTCCCCGTGTCTGCGTGGGTTTCCTCGGGGTGCTCCGGTTTCCCCCACCACTAAAAACATGCCAGCTAGCCTGATCCTCCAGTCAGTGCCCCTGACCAAAGGCACTGGCTCATAATCTGGAGTTGGTCCCCGGGCGCCGCACCGTGGCTGCCCACTGCTCCTCAGGGATGGGTTAAATGCAGAGAAAGAATTTCACTGTACTAGCTGTATATGTGACAAATAAAGTACCTTTACCTTTACCTATAGATAGATAGATAGATAGATAGATAGATAGATAGATAGATAGATAGATAGATAGATAGATAGATAGATAGATAGATAGATACAGTAGATAGATACAATAGATAGATAGATACAAGATAAGATACGATAGATAGATAGATAGATAGATAGATAGATAGATAGATAGATAGATAGATAGATAGATAGATACAATAGATAGATACAGTAGATAGATACAATAGATAGATAGATACAAGATAAGATAAGATAGATAGATAGATAGATAGATAGATAGATAGATAGATAGATAGATAGATAGATAGATAGATAGATAGATAGATAGATAGATAGATAGATAGATAGATAGATAGATAGATACTGTAATTGACTAACCATTTGTTCTCTCTCTCTCTCTCTCTCTCCAGATCCACATGAAGACGATGCCGGCGGCCATGTTCAGACTTCTAACAGGACAGGAGACACCTATGTACATATGAACGATGTCCGGGGAGCGTTCGCTAGTGACGAGCCGTCAGCTGTGATTGGTTAACTCACCCCGGGGGCGGGGGGTGAGGGAGGGGAAGGGGGGGGAGAGGAGGAGGAGGAGGACTACGACTTCTCCCACTCACTTCATTCATTTCTCTCTCTTCTTCTTCTTTTATTTCTATTTTTCCATCGAGCCGATGACGTCAGATCTCCGTCATCTCTCTTCTTGTCTGTGCTTATTAACATGCAACGGCCATTTGATCGACATGAGACGCTTTTTTCCATCTCTAGAGCTGAAAAGACTGTGTGTGTGTGTGTGTGTGTGTGCTTGTGTGTGTGCGTGTGTACAGTACGAGTGTGTGTGGATACTGTTTGTTATTTATTTGTCCTGTCTGTGCTTCTCTGTGTGTGTGTGTGGTTGTGTGGACGGACTTATTGAGTGACTGCATCACACTTTATTTTTTTTATACTCATGTAATGGAATACGATACTTCTACTATACTTCTTGTATAGTTTCATTTCCTTCTCTCTTTATTTATTTGTCATGTAAATACATATTTGCTAATATTGTAACTGAGGGCAGTGGGGAGGAGGAGCTAAGGGCCACAGCTGCACTGTAAATATTTATTGAATCTCGCTGTTTGAATCGAAAACAGGCCTCGATGATGGCAAAGACACAATTAAATGCCGGTTATTATAGCGGTTGCCATTGAAAAAGGGGGGAATTACTTTAGTGTTTCAAATGTTGGTAAGTTGATATGTTATGATTGATGTACATGTGAATCAAACCAGTGCTTGCAGCAGCAGGGGTTTATGGGAGAAACGCCATATCCTTTTTTGATTTACATCATTTTACGGCAATACACGAGTTCAGCCTCCTGAACGGTGACGGTACTACTGTACGTCTTTTCTAAATCTCATGTACAAACACTCACACATTTAAATAACATGCAACCGAGTTACTCTATTAACATGCATTAATTATGCTTTTGATATCAAAGTCACACAAAGTATGAAAAATGAAGTTTTCTTTTGCGTGCTACTCTACTGTATGTTCATCTTTTAGTGTTCCTGACTGAAGCTCATGAATACTATGAGTGGATTGTGAATGTAACTGTGTTGTGTGAGCTGTCCCATTGCCATAAGCAGTATTAGAATGTCTGTACATAAAGAGAAACTCGTCTAGTATTGTGCTCATGTTAAAACACCGAAAAAAACGACAAAAAAAAAAATCAAAACACGCAGGTTTAGTCACATCTTCCCACACCTGTATGTTGTTGGCTTTCAGTCTGGAGAGGGAAAGAGAGAACTGTGAATCTCACACTGTGACAGAACAAAGCCGTACCGTACCGCAGAGTCACGGCTTTACAATGCATTGTAGTAAAAAAAAAAAAAAAAAAAGATGTTTTAACCATATGAACATTATCTGTGTGCATGCTTCGTAAAAGTAGTATCATGTCATTGTGGCAAGATAATAAAACCTGAGCTAAACCTGGCTGCTTTTGAAACTGTTTCTGAAATATCATGGTGGTGTCATGTGAATGTAAGGAATGGGAAATACAACAGAAAGGAACATTAATCCCATAAAAAGAGGAGTAAATTACTAATCATTTTGACTGTGTTAAAACTAAAAGCCCATAAACTGAGTAACTTTTAGTCTTAATTGAACTTTTACATTGAATGTAGAATTCTGAGTTAGTACACATCTCGGTTTTATGCCACATATTGATCCTGAGTGGGTTTTAATTTACCTGAAAATAGAGGAGAAGCTCACAGCTGGAAGAAACAAAACAAAACAAAACAAACAGCAGAAGGTAAAAACAGCTTGATCCTGTACGTTTATCCTGAACATTTCTGCTATATAATGCAGAATACATTTTCTCATAGCAGACACGAACAGCACAGCTGTGTCCCAGTTTTATACCACACAGGTCTGTTGTGTCTTCACATTTGAAATCAAACTGAATCTAGGTAGTTTTAGAGATAATTGTTAAAATATAGTGTAGTGTTTTCCCATGATGCAGTGCACCAAGGCAACAGCAACAACAGATGCCAAGAGAGAGGAGAGAAATATCTTAGAAAGATCAAATGCTTAGAGAAGTTCCCTGGAAGTACATCATGTTCTTGTTCAGTTGTTGTGCGACGTAGTGAAGTATTTCATTGATCACATTGTGCTGATGCTGCAGAGTCTTATTGTTAATTTGTTGTGTGGAGCAAGTTCAGAGTTTATTTATGGTGTGTTCTTGCTGGATAAGTTATGAAATCGATTACACTTAAAGACCGTGCGTACCTGTGATCTCAAGGTATCGATCAACTAAACAAAATGAGGATTAAACCTTTAGAAAAAAACATTTTACTAAATGAACAGTGATTCTCTTGAACCTGTTTCCTGCACTCGAACATCTAAACATAGAATTGGTCCAACCCCTGCTGATGATTTTCCACTTTAAACCTCTGGTTCCATCTACTGTTTAAAACTAGGAAATGCAGGTTCTGTAAAAAAAAAAAAAAAAGAAAAGAAATAGAAACACTGTAATTAAGGTTTTATTATTTAAAGGGTTTATTTACTCTGTGACAGTGTTTAAAATTATTCTAAATTCCAAAAGTAACAAATTGCAAATCATAAACAATTATAATAAAATAATTAAAATGATGGTTATATAACAATGTTGATCATTATGAAACGATCACTCGTACCGTTTGATGCTAATTACACGTGTCGTGCTACAGGACTGTTGTTGTTAGTGTGTCTGTTTGAACCAGCTGTTATCTGTCTCGGGGTCAATGTCCAGTAGTTTGTGGACGTCTGCCCGTCACGCCGAGTCGCTCTCATCAGGGGTTCTGGTCGCTCTGGTCACACTTTAACATGACCTTTATCCCGAGACCCTGGCGCGTGGTTTCAAAGGCCTGGACCGCCTGCTCCAGAGGGAAACGGTGCGTCACCAGCGGCTTCACGTTCACTTTCCCCGACGCCAACATGGCTATGGCCATCGGCCAGCTGCAACACAGGAAGACAGGCCCAATAGTTACCTCAAAGCAAAGAGATACGTGTTGTAAATATCTCTCCCTGTTTGCAGCTTTTCTTTATAAACTTGGAGGATATTTGATCTTCTCACGTGTTGCAGTAGCGGAAGACGCCCCTGATGTCCACCTCTCTCACAGCAGCGTTGATCAGAGGAATCGTGGCCATCTCTGATCCGAGACCCACCAGCACCACCACGCCTCCTGAACGTGTGGCCTGATTGAACAAAAAATAATCATAACATGGATTTAAAGGGATACTTCACCCAAAATCGATAATTCACCAATTTTCTACTCACTGTCATGCCAAGAAAGGGTTTGGAGAACTTAGAGAGTCATCAAAACGCTTTTGGAGTTCCAGGGGGGGTCCGACTGGAAACGGATTTTCATATAATGGCGGCGGATAGAGTTCACTTTTGAATCGTCCAAAACACACACTATGAAACATCCAGATACCTCCATACTGCTCGTCTGTACTGACCCAAGTGTCCTGAAGCCGCCAAGTGAAAAAGTTGTTTGGAAAAAATTCATTTGATCTCTGTTTTTAGCCTTGTTGTTGTAGTAGCTCCTAGTGGCTGCACGAGATGTGTGAGATTTGCTGCGAGATGTTCTTCCGTGTTTACATCAAACATCCAATGGTAATTTACGACGACGAACGAACATCTCACAGTAAATCTCGCGCATGTGCACAAACATCAACAGAGCCACTGGGAGCTACTACAACAACAAGGCTAAAAACAGAGATAAAATTAATTTGTTCTGAACAACTTTTTCATGTGGCGGCTTCAGGACACTTGGGTCAGTACGGACGAGCAGTATGGAGGTATCTGGATGTTTCATAGTGTGTGTTTTGGACAATTCAAAAGTGAACTCTATCCGCCGCCATTATATGAAAACCCGTTGCCAGCCGGACCCCCCCTGGAACTCCAACTTTTGATGACCCCAAAAATTCTCCAAACCCTTCCTTGGCACGACTGTGAGTAGAAAATTGGTGAATTATCGATTTTGGGTGAAGTATCCCATTAAAGTGGATGAAACATTGTGATATTTAATACATAATAATTATAAAAACTTAATAGTCGCTCACATAGATGGCGGTCTGGATGCTGCTCTCAACACCAGTGCATTCAATAGTGATGTGAGGCGGCGCTCCGAGCATGTCCTCCACGCTCTTGGCGAGCTGCTGCGCTCCGTCTCCCCTCTTCACAGTCACCTGGAAGTCGGCACCGATCTCTTTGGCCACCGTCAGACGCTCAGGGAACAGATCTGAAGGTGGATTAGAGACAAAACAATAAAAAAAACAACTACTAACGTGTACTAATAAGGTTGTGTCTTTTCAGCGTGTTACCGGTGATGACGACCTGCGAGGCTCCCATCGCCTTGGCCACGAGCAAACAGACCAACCCAATGGGTCCTGGAAATAAACCAGATGACAGAAACTGAAACTGTAATAGGAAAACAAAACAGCTGTTTCCCCTGGTGTTGGTTAACACGGGTTAATAATGTTCATTGGCTTCTTTTCAGCACAGTGGAGCTGTTACACATTAAGTCTCCGAGCTGTGTGAAGGTTCACGGGTTCTTGACTTCTGTTGAGTCAGGATGATTCTCACTTTCTCAGCTCAGCGCCCAGATTCCACCACTTGCACAGACATGTTCTTTAAATACAAGACAATTGACTATTTTTTTTTTATATTGGTTTGCTGCATGTCCTGAAACGTGCAGGAATGTTGCAGACTCAGTTTCTCATCCTGCCAGTTTAATTTAAGTTGCAGCTGTTTTGTTTTTTACCTGCACCACAGATGAGCACGGTGCTGCCGAGCGTGACCCCGGCTCTGCGACAGGCGTGGATCCCCACGGACAGAGGTTCGATCAGAGCTCCCTCCTCAAACGTCACATTGTCAGGCAACCTTGAACAAAGAAACAGAGAGAGACGCACAACTCAGTGTTAATTTCATCAGACGAGACTAGACGAAATATATTCATCAACTTGTTTTTCATGACGAGAACGAGACAAAGACGAGATGAAATCAATGCCTTTAAACACTGACTTTTAAATTACAATCCAAAAAGTGCCTTAACTGGATGCGCGTCAATTTTTCTCCTCCTGCGCTGCTGCCAGGAGTGTGTGTTTGTCTGAGTGAGGAGCACACACCCACCGGTGTTGTCTGTGCTAAATGCGACGAGTACAAACAGAGCTTCTCTGGTAAAACGTGCTGCTGTTAACCCGTGTTTCAATAATTGTATTCCTGCCTGAAAGACACTGAACAATAGAAGATAAAACTTATTATTCTTTATTTGAGATGTCGTAGCTGCATCTGGGTCGATATGTATACAGCATGTACCTGCTTAAAAAAATAACATTTGGTGGGATCTTTGGCAACCTATCTTACTTCAGAGAATGACATACATCTGGTGAGATGAGTGAGAAAAAGACTAAAATGAATCTATTGGTTTGACTAGATTAGTTTTGATTAACATTACTGTCAATCTGCTTTCAAAGACTAAAAAAAGACTGTAGACTAAAACTAGACTAAAATGCCAAGACTTTTCGTTGACTGAAATGTGACTAAACAAAAAAGAATACAAGTTGACTAAATATGACTAAAACTAAACTGGAAAAATAGCAGACAAAATTAACACTGCAACAGATATAGGAGGATATGTGCAACGATTAGGCAACAGAGTCGGTTGGCAGTTGTTAGGTAACATCTGGAGAAAAAAAAAAATCATGCTCAGGGGTCGACAATATAAATGGCCCGGTGGCCCGGACGTACTTTTCAAACCGTCAGGGCCACCAGAACGCTCCAAACACTGGCCCGGTGGGGCCAGTGAAAATAATGCCTTGAAATATAACAAGTAAATAAATAAATCTAATTTCACATTAAATCCCTGTGGTTTGAAATGATAACTGTCAAATCGTCTCGGTAATTAGTGCTAAGAGATCCCGACCCGATCAACGACAGAGACATCTACTTTCTGTGCGCAGCCAGCGCTGTGCCCTGGCACGTCAGCACCACCTGCAAGCAGCTGCAGCTGCAGCTCCAGCTCACTCACTGCTGCTGATAGAAGGTCGTCACAAGAACCGATAAAAACCTTTTTCTTAACCATGAAACTTCCCTCCTCCTCAGCGCGTCGGGTCGAGTCCTGTCGGGACCGACGCGAACGTTACACACGGGCCAGAGCTCGCGCTGGGGCGCCAGCTGTTCGGTGTGCGCCACAGTGGTGGCACGTCACGTGACATTTAGACCATAATAACAACAACAAAAAAACGTGTGTAAACGCAAAACTGAGCTGAAAATGAAACAATGAGTCAGTTTTGCACCAATCTGTGGAAACAGCCTAAACGTGAATGAATGAGAACAACAGTTATATCACTGAACTACTTGGAGGATAAAAGTAATGACTACATAACTTCATGTTTGTGTTGAGGCATATTTACCATTTTAACTCTGTTTTTACTTCATTGTTAAACCACAGTGGAGGCCAAATATGTGAAACAGTTATTTATTTATTAAATAAAGTAGCCTGATGAATTTAAAAGCACTTTTTTTGACCTTCTTTAATGAAATTGAATGAAAAATATCTGATACAGGATATAAATCCTTTACATCAGACTCAAATAAATAACAACTTACAAAAATTAAACACAAATATACCAACTCATACATAATCACTAAAATACATATAACAAAATAATCCCCCAAAATCTCAAGAAACTACAAGATCGTGGTATTGAATAAGTATCAAGAATGTTGGAAATTGACTAGTAATGGTATCAGAAAGTTCCAGCCTCGATGGCGAGACCGCAGGAATTGGCTGGGATATGTTGTTTTTCGTTAATATGGGGATCGATACCTATTGTCCTGGGCCAGTGGTTAGAATGGTGGGGCCAGTGATCTTCAAAAGCCACTGGCCCAGAGGGCCTGTGGCAAATTTCCCTTATTGTCTACCCCTGATGCTTACTTGTAGCAGAAGTTGGCGTTGTGTGTGTAGTATCTGCACAGGTTCCCATCGTCCGGGGGTGTGGCACAGAAGAAGATGGTGGGAGACAAGTTGTATCGTCCGTTTTTGAAGAACTCGTCCATCTCGCGGGGAACACCGGGCTCTATGGCCACTCTGTCGCCTGGAAAACACACGTCAGGTTCACACAGCGCTGGCAGAGCAACATGACAAACTCCAAATACTCTCAAAGTTGAAATACTGTAAGTAATAAGCCTTTTGTTTGAAATGTAAAAGCTTCACCTTTGTATTGTCTAAACTCTGGTCCAACCAGGTCAATTGACCCAGTCTGACTGTATATAGGTATGAAATAATCACTCAATAACTGCATTACAACATTTTAGTCCACTTTCCCACTCTGTTTTTGGACTTTTATGGTTAATAATCCTCATTTACATAAAAATATACCTTGTTTTAGAGTCTAAATTTAGTAGTTTTAATACTTTTTCAGCTTTGTGAGGAGTTCATCATTGTAGTGGTCAGGTCAAGAGTGATTATTTTCAGGAAGGAACAAAATATTTAAAACTCTTATTTCTAATATAAACACATTTGACAACAGGAAGGTTGAATATTGGATTTCTGCAGTGCACGCTTCATCAGATGTTTTTTAGTGGATTCTCACAGCTCAGAGACACACACACTCACCCACTTTAAGGTGTTTGACTTCTGATCCGACCTTCGCCACTCGTCCTGCAGCCTCGTGTCCCAACACCATCGGCTTTTTGAGCACAAAGTCTCCGATCCGGCCGTGCTGCCAGTAGTGGACGTCTGACCCACAGATCCCCACAGAGTGCATCTGGAGCAAAACCTCTGGACACCAAACAAGAGACAGGATGACGGCACGGTGACACTGACTGATGCTAAACAAAAAGCAATAAATTATTTTATGACCTGATACTGTATCAGATCTTTGTAGTACTGTATAGATCTGTTATCAATAGTTGCTGGAGGTGACAGTGGTTTTCTGTTTTATTTGAGCCTTGTTTGTTCAGACTGCATGTAAAAATAGTGTATTTCTGAATGTTTATCTTACCCTTTCTGTCACACTTGTGAATCTTTTACTGATTGGGGCAGATGGTTAATTAATCCCTCTGTTCAGATTGTGTATAAAATATTTACAATGATGTAGGAAATGTGAAATACAAATGTAGGTCAAAGTCTGAATGCTGTGTTTGTGCATGTAACACTGTGTGATCTTCACAGGATGAGAGTTTTTCTAAAGAAAATGACAACATTGGCCTTGCTTATAGTATCTCAATATATCACATAATATCATACTGTTACAGCCCTTCAGGGTATGTGTGTTATTACCAGATTTTTGCCATTACACAGCCCTCTTGTGAGCTGAACTGTGTACATACACAACTTTTTAATGCAGAATTTGAACGCTTTGCCAAAATATAGATTGTAAAACTCAATGAATAGATGTTTTTTAAAAATAAGTTTGTGTATGAAAATGAATGGAGGTGCAGCTGCAAAGCGAACCATGCACATTTGCACGATGTATGGTGTGTGTGCAATGCATGCTGCATTAAATGGTTTACACACCTCAACATGCTGCACTTATTTAAATATACATTACATGCATCTAGCTGTGAATAGTTTACCATTAGGTCCTGGCTCCGGGACAGGCCGCTTGTCCTGTAAGAAAATGAATAAAATGCAAAGAAAAGAAAAGAAAAAAAAAGACGTCAATCAGTTCCTCTCAGTCTGTTTTAAACAAATAAATAATATGAAAGTAGTTCGTCTCCTACCAGCCTGAGGTCTCCCTGGGCGTGAAGCACCACGGACAGGTTCTCCTGAGCCATGTCGACCTGCAGCGGTGCGGTGTGAGCACAGACCTCGGACCTGTCTCGTGTTTTCTGCCTTTCTGAGTCAAAGCGAACGTCTCTGGTCAAAGTGCAGACTGAAGCAGCTTCCTGACAGTCCGGCTGCCACCACAACAAAGCGTCTGATTGGTCGAGCACCTGCGGGCCAGTCCACTCTGCGGAGCGGGGAGGGGGGGAACCGTTCGGTCAAAAAACAAAACAAAACAAAACAAAAAACGTTTATTCTGATGTCCGAGTGTAGATGTTAAATGTATTCGTCTTGAAAATTACAGTAAATTAAGTTTTTACATGTCGGGTTCAGGTAAATGTTACAAAAATAGACGTAGTTACGCGTCAGTTTTAAACGTTTTCAGACGTTTCATCCTGGGCGATACCACTGAATCAGTTTCTAGGGGTGAAAACCTTACAGAGCCACAAAGGGAAGCATTTTCTTCATATAAACCTCAAATTAATCTGTAAATTGTGGTTCATTTAGGACACAATCTGGATTTAAGATGACATTATTATCAACATCGGGATTTTCTGCCCATTTCCCCAACCATCTGAATGGACTGCTCCAAAAACTAAATCATGATGGTTGTATAAAACACACCTGACAGGTGCATCGCCCAAACCTGCCCTGATCACTTGGGTGCTTTTCTGTCCAAACATCTTAGGAAGTCAAAAATTGACATTGCAAATTTTAAGACGTCTTTTTTTCTTTTTTACAATGACGTTATTTTCTGTTGTTTTGTAAGACGTGGACCAAACAGGTGTCCATAAGGGTGGACGGTACCACTACCAAATGTAACTGAACAGATAAACTGAGTCTGAGCTGAGTCTTTCTGTTCTACTTAAAGTTTACACGTTGTTATTGATTGTACCAAGTTGGTATCAATTACGGTATATGTGGGCATCTTATCAATATGAACACCACTGTTTTACTGCAACAAGTTTCATGACACATATCATTGGAAAATAATAATCAATCAAGTTTGGATACAGGATGCTGAAGCTTAGGGGAAAATGCTGCACTGCACCTCTTAACAATACAATAGTGTGTTTCACATCATTGCACATTTGAAATAATCACTGAGTCATCATGTGACACTGACATCATAATAAACCAAACCGCCACTGACTTACATCAACTCTTGTGACTCAGCTGATGGACCAAAAACTGAACTGATGCAACACTGACACAAGTTTTTGATACAAAAGAACCATTTAATTTACCATTGACATTGAGATGTTATTTAAAAAATCATTGTTTATGACGATGACCTCATGTGACAGAGTTATCTACTGTATGTTAGTATGATTTATTTAATGTACACATACACACACTTACACTGACACTGTAAATGGCACAACTGTTACTACTTGTTCTTCTTTAATGTGCTTTGCTTGTGATGTGTGTTTGCAGATGTGAGAGCTTCACAGCCGGAGCAGTGGGAGGAACGTCCAGGATGGAAGTCGCGCAGATCACCTGAATATTTTGGCAGCTTGTCCATGCTGATGTACCCTTCAGTGAAAAAGATAACAGAAAGAAAAAAAAAACATGATGTCAACATGTGGTGTTGGATAATATCTCATGATCTAAAAATAGACTGCACTGGAGCTTCAATATCTATTAACAATTAACAAACTACAGACATTTTATCGATGAATACACAGTAAATTGTAATAGATACGTCACCTGTGAGCACGTTATCAACTGGATAATCATGACAATGATCACACGGAGGGGCATCAGCTACTAATGAGTCCATGAGCCATTCATAACTGTAAAAGGAATAAGGATTAAATTACTTTACTTGACAGTTAACAACACAAATGATCCTGTGCTTGCCCAGATTTAAAACCTTAGATCTAGAAATATTAGATCAATTATCTTGTTTTAAAAGTTATATACACACTGGTTCCATCTTTGAATTCAGGGTATGTTCTTAAATTGATTATGAATGTGTAAAACAAACAACAACATTAGATAGAGTTTGTTGACCTTAAAATCTGTAATTTTTCCTCATTTCAAACCTTGAATATTCACTAGAGGCGACTCATTTCTAGACTGAACCAATTTATTTTAAGATTTTGTGTCAGGTAAACGGACACATCATTTCACCAGAATTAAATAATTTTCTCCTCAAATTCAGAGTCTTTTTCTTGTATTTTAAAAGTGTACAGAAATGGCCGTTTGTCCTGTTTGTCGCGCGGGTTTTCACGAGTTGCCGCACGAGTTTACCTGAGTAAGGAGAACGAATTTGATTGGTCGTTATCGAACAGGCGGGATATTCAAAGCTTGGGGCGAGACCGAGCTCAGTGTGCGTGTGTTGTCTCAGATGTTTGATTGACGGATGACGGATCCAATATCAGTGGCTGATGAATCTTGAGCAGGCTGACGTATAATCTGTGCGCCCGCATTATCCAATGCGAAAAAAAAAATACCACACTATCATCCCGGATTTAATCAAAAATATAATTTTGCACAAAGTTTGGGCTCCATCATCTGATAGATGAGTTATTACACTAATGTTAGGACCCACAGTGGGCTCAAATTCAATTTTCTTTTCTGTACAGCTTTAACTAATCATTTTTGGATTTTTTGAAATATAATTTTAAAATATTGAAAGTAGAAGTCTGACATACTCATCGCTGCTTCCCTCTGCTTCACTGCATTCGCTGTCTGTCTGACAACTGACACTGTCGGAGGAACCCTGTGAAATTGACAGCAGTTCAGTTTTGATGAAGATTACAGTCATTTATGTGATTTGCCTCTGAGAAAACTGCCTGGTTTTATTTACCTGTGATAACTGCTCATCCTCACACTCCCAAATCAGCCTCCCAATGACGTTTCTGACTTCTGAAATCACAATCAGAGGAACATATTTATTCATAGACCTGGTTTACTTTGAAAAAAAAATAATAATCAAAGTTGTTCCTGGTGATTTTGGCTAGAGCCTTCAAAGCGAAGGAGCAACTATATGTAATATGTCAAAAATATAGATAATATTCTACTTAAGTGTCACAGATTTCTAAAAAAACTTGCATTAAATCTAATTACACAAACATGTGATAAAGTAAATAATAGTAGGTAATGAACATATAGTAGTCTTCTTCACCGTCCTGTACTGAGGGTGGTGGCAGCACATAATGACCGATGCTCACAGACTTTACACTCTCGCGGCTCTCACAGGTGGACAGAAACATGCCGTGAAAAACCGTCACCTTGCTCAACAGGTAATCTTTGCTCTCAAATATCCTGAAAAACAAAACCAAAGTTAGAGCTTTAAATGTAATCTGGATTATTGGTAAATTACCTTTTGCTAGATAACAAGAAATGCTGATATTTTTTGGTTTAGCCATGCTGCTTCTCACCTCACAGTATCTGGACATGCAGCATCTTCGCTGAAAAGATAATCTGCTTTCCTCCAATCAGCAACTGTGCCACCTTCCTGCACTACAACAGAGATATGTTGGGAACAAAAATCCAACTCAGACAAAATTTACAGCATGTCTAAAATTGTAGATTTTATTTAATTGTGTGTATTGATTCTCATTTTTGAGATTTTTATACAGTAGGCTATATTATTAATTCACTGTTTACAAAAATCTATAGATTTCAAACCTACTGTATTTCATTACAGTATACTGTAGTATACTGCAGTAGTATTTCACTCCAGTATACTACAATATTTATTGTATCTACCACTACCTCACACTGCTTGATGAAACTATGTTAGGTTAAAAGGACATAATTATAGGGATGGCCTCCTTACTAACTAATAAATGCATTTCAGGAACATTAGCTGAAGAAAACCTTAAAATACTTACTCCAGAAGCTGCAGCGCTTCTGCGGCACACTGCTTGAAAACCAGGCAGACTTGTTCTTAAACATAGCACCAGATTTGTCTTTAGATAAATAGTTGTTTGCTAGTTAGCCTTATTTGTTTATTTTTTTGTCTTTTTCGATCGGACATGGAGGAGGTTCTTCTTCCGTGCTGCTCGGTGCTGCGGCCTCTGTGGTTTGGCGCTCAAAAGCCCGTGCTGCTTTCAAATGCCGCAGAAAACTGTCGGAAATCGTTTAACTCGACGACGAAGCGGATGTACTGTAAATTAAGCTAGTTTAGCGGCTGGAGTTTGTTTGTTTGAATTAGCCGAGACAAAGATGCTACGTTGAGTGAAAGGGACAGGTGCATGCAGCAGGTGTTATACGTTACCAACAGGTAGCTAGTTATTGTTTATTTGCCAGTTTATCAACCACAACAGCAACAGATGTGACAGGTAGGTGTACGTTCCCCTCACAAAACCGCACAAAACGCGTAAAATACAGGCCAGGCGGCCGCTTCCGTCAAATTTGACCACACACTTTTAGATTTAGTTGCTTAAACTTACACTGTCCATGACATCGTTATGCGTTAAGTCCATCGCACAGACAGAGCCATAAATCCACAGAAAAAAAAGAAGAAGCTAACGCTATGTTTAAAACCACAAGTCTCAATCTGAGTGAATCATCATCTTTACAGATGTTCTTCCATTTCTAAATGATTAATTGATAGCTGACAGTACGACACATGGCAAAAAAGGACCTGCTTAACTAGGGATTCGCTGTTAACCATTTTCCAAACTGTCAACAAGGATTGGCTAGCTAGAGCACCACTTCTGAGCGATTGATGGCAACCATGGCAACATCCATGGTAACGCACTGTAGAACTTGCGGTGGTTTCAGCGTTCCATGCATACAGTCTATGGTTCTATGAAACAAAAACAAATGAGTTTGTCAAGAATTAAATTTTTGACTATTTTTCAATCAATGAACCTGAAATTTGGCGTTTGACATCAGGAGAATGATTTTTATGGTTGTTTATACATTGTGTATAATGTTTTTTGTTTTGTTTTGTTTTCTCAGTATATTGTATTTTTGTTTTTTGTTTGCCTTTATTTGATAGGATAGTTGAGAGAGACAGGAAATTGGGAGGCAGAGAAAGGGGATGACATCATGGGTCTAATACATCCATGACTGACATGCAGCAATGGACCACCAGATTTGGGATTCGAGCCAGGGCCGGCTCGGCTGCAGTGAGTACTGTACTAGCCTCTGTACTGCATATGGGGCACCTGCTCAACCCACTGAGCTATATGGTGCCCCTTGTATAGTGTTTACACTTAAAAACATAGCTACTTGCAACAGCAGCCACAGAAAAACAGGATCTACAGCAAATATTACATTTTTTAACACAGTTTGAAGTGAAACTTGGTGGCAGATTGTGGTTGTAGCACATACCTTGCTATTTTTTGTTTACATCATTACCACGTTTAACTTTATAAGTGAAAAATATGTGTCTGTTCATTGTGTTTCTTCAGTGTGACCTTCTGCTACAAGGCAAAGAGACGATCCAGCGGATGGAAAAGCCGATCATTGTGATCAATATGCCCCTGAACTGTCACTCACACTGGATGAACTGGGTTTCCACAGGTCAAAGTGTTTCTTATCCGATGCACAGCCAGGTATGTTGTCCTCTCTAAAGTCTTAACCAGGACATCCCACTGTTTTGCAGCTGCAGGGAAACACCTTAAAAGAATCAGCTTTTTCATTTTCAACAGATTATCAAGGGCTCATAAACTCTAATGGATTTGTTTATCCCTGTAGATCAATCATAAGCAATTGATGAGAACAACTGTTTGACTGGCATGCACTGCAGCAGTACTACATTTCACCACCAGATGGTAATATTTTGCAATTTATTATACAGCTGAAAAAGAACTCTAAATCCATTTTGTTATGGCATATAGCAGATCAGTCTGACAATGTAATTAAAGTAAAATCCTGTATTGATTATTGATCAAGTAATTTACTTGAGGTGCTTTTTTTAATTGGGCACGACGAGGCAGCTTTTATTGAGTAACTGTGAGTCTCTTAAGGAACTGAGTGACCATACAATATGTTCCAAACAACCTTTAGACAGCAAATCTATGTTGGCTGTGATGTTGAATCAGGGACACTAGTGGATTTGCATATTGTTAGATACTTTCTATAGTTAATGTGCAGGGACAGAAACATTTGCTGTAGGTAAATGCATTCACCCACCCACTGACAAATAGCGGATGAAACTTGTTTGCATTTTTATCATGTCATTTTTCACATGTCCATAGTAACATCATGCGGTGTGTTGCACTGGCTTGTATAGACTCATATATTGGACAGCAGGTTTTGGCTGTCTGTACACATCAGCACCTTTGTTTTATGGTCCACACCCCTCGTTTAGTGGGGTTGTCTGCAGGTCAGGCGCTCATTGCTACCACCACAGAGAGAACCCATTGGCTCCTGTTTTACGAATCCCAGCCTAATGTCATGTAACCTTGTGTTTTATAACAGCGGCAGCAGCAGCAGCAGCCTATTAAGGAAGATATTGCTACACAGCAATATCGCCTTGATACTGCTGGTATAAGTGATGGCTACACTTGTGTGAGAGCCCATCACTCTGAAACAGGCTATTATGGATCTGGAAGACCAGTGAGCACACACACACGCATGCACACACACACACCCTTCGCTTGCCCATGTGCAGCCGCTCAGCTCTGGGTGTTTTCCATCGGCATGACTTGCATCCACTAAGCTAAAGACTCCATGTAGGCTGCTGGATGCCTATTTGTAATATTTTTGGTCAGCTTGCCTGCCCATATATCGTTGTTATATTTATATCGGCGAACCGAGTTCCTCCAGTCCATACACTCTGGACTGGTTGATAACTGTGTGTTGCTATGACAACAGTGAAGCCACACCCTGTTCCTTACACCCAACCCCCCAACATGCTCTGTGCAGAACAAAGCGCTGGAAAAAAAGAGGGGCTGGTTGGTGCTTCATGACACTGAGGTTTAATATGAGCAGAGGGACAGCACATAACATTAATCAGGTATCTGCTGCTCAGTGACCTTTGCAGAAGAAACCAGTTTTTTTTTATTATAATAATATGATAAAATCTACATTTGCCTTGGGAATTGTGTTGATTTTTCTTGCACAAATAGCAGTGTGACATCCCTGGAAAATAGATTTTACTATACGTGACAATCATTTATGTTACATTACATAGGATACATGAGATACTGTAAATATTTAACGTAGTGGTTAATAGATGACTAGCCAGTTAATTGGTAAGTGGGTTGGCAGTATTGATAAGTTATTTATCAGGCAGTAATGCAAAGCAGGCTGTGGATCCATCTCCTCAGCTGTAAAGATGCCATGCTTTATTCTGTTTTAAATCATTTGATTTGGGTTATTTGAAAGGAAAAAAAAGGCATTTCATAAACAAAATAATTAATAGGCTAACTTGCTTCAGTCCTAATTAAATGTTGACATGCATTATCATAGTTCGTTCATGCTTCAGTTGATACATTTTACATGTCTCTTGCTCTTTCCTTTCACTCTGGCCTGATGGGAGTTTGTATGTCCTTTGAAATCCACGACTTATTCACATAATCTAAATTATGTAAAAATTACCGGATCTGTCCTCCTCTCTTCCCCCTCTTTTTTTTTTGCTGTTGTGCTGATTTTGTCCTTTCAGCTTCCCTCCTGCTGGACAGAGAAAATGGCCTGCGGTGGCAGAGCTGGCTGTCCTGGCCTCATCCATCTCCCCCTCTGTCCCTTGTGATGTTGTTCCATTGTTTGGTAGCCTAGATTACTGTATTGCCATTGTTTTTGCATTACAGCTGGTGGTTGTATGTTTCAGGGAAACAATTTATGATTATTCTAGTTTTCCATTCATTTGACTATAGTCATTCAATTCTGGACTAAATAAAGGATGCGTTGCTCTAATAAGATGTCACAAAATAGTGAGAAAAGACCATCACCCAGGACCCATTGTAATAGTTTTATTCAAACAACAATCAATAATCCAAAGATATTCAGTTTGTTATTTAATTAATTTAATTTAATGACATTTAATGAAAATACATCTGATACAAGATATAAATCCTCTACATCAGACAACATACAAAAAAAGCACAAATATACTGTTAAAAACTTCAATAATCCATACTCAAATACGTATAACAAAATAATCCAAAAATAATCTCCCATACAGGGCCAAGAAAACCATCAAATATCCACATTTGTGAGGGTGAAACCAGTGATGACTTAATTTGTTGCTACAGTAGTTTCCTATTTTTTCCAGCTCTGGTATGTTGGTGTAATATTTCATCATAAAATCTATATCTATCACATATATTTGAATGTCCTGTTTGTGCTCTGTTTGTTCTGGTTTTGGACTCCTTTAGTGTAGCTGTGCTTCAGATGGAGTAATACAGTATGAAGATCCATGCTTCATCTGTTTTAATTGGATGGTTTTTTTGGTCAAGTGCCGGCTACATTCACAGGGGAATTCAAGCGGGCACAGTAACTCATTTATGTATTCTTTAATGAAACACATTTGTCGAAAAGCATAAGTAATGAGCTGCATAATCAACCAATGCACTGAATCAATAGCAGAACAGCAAAAAAACACAAAAAAACCCCACCATACCTCATGTTTTGCGTTCCTGTGAGGCCTGTGAAGACATTTGTGTGCAATGGGGCGACTATCCAGCACAGGGAGGTCTGGATCAAGAGCTGCGACTCCCAGACGAGCTCAATGACAACTGGTGCCCATATGAAATGAATTCTGTATATTTACTGCTTCCAGACATCGCCAAACAGCCAGTCAGCATTCTCATATAGTAGTTTGTCAGCGAGATGGAGCAGTAAACCTTACTGAAGTTACGTCACTGAAGAGTTATAGAGCAGCTGATTTGCTATCCGCACCAATTCGTCACTTTAACTTGCATTTAGTTTAGTTCTGTGTTAAATGGGCAGTCTGTTATCTCTCTCTCTCTCTTTCTCTTTCTCCTCCTCTGTCTCCCCATCAAGTCTCTTTCTCTCCAGCCGAACCATGCAACGACATCAAAGGAGTGTGCTTCAGATCGCAGGTGTTGAAGGATTAAGGCCACCGCAGGATAGGGTTTTATTCCCAGCCTCATCTTTGATGTAGTGTCTCTTTCACTCACTTGTGTCTCTAAACTGTATCGGTGGGATCGGTCGCCCACGGTGCCCATGGCTAAACTGAAAATATGGAGTGTCTTAACTCTCACGCAGCAACATTAAGTGGGCTCAATTGAAAGAGACTGCACTCAGGAAGTGGTAAATACGTCCCCAAGTGAATGCTAATGTCAGCGATTGCACATTATGAAGGCAGCACCTGACAGTAAGCGGTTGAGACAATTAAGATGCATACTTTCAGATCATATACCGATACATTTTTCTGTCATCTGAGATTTTGCTTTCCTTTTTTTTTAAAAACTAGATTCAAGATTCAATACTTTATTGCCATATCGACATGTCGATTGGTATTTGTTTCAGTCGGCTTCACACACTGACAGAAAAACATTCACTCACATCACAGATAAATCATTACAAGATAAACAAGAAATAGGATAAAACCAAATCCATTAAAAGAGTAAAATAAAACACTAGAGCACCTGTGGTGGGCTCAACAGCACTCCACATATAAAGTGCATAGTGCATGTTAAAAGCGCACCATAACAATAGTAAAATACAATAATAAATACTGTAATAATAAAATACTGTACTTAAAATAGTGTTTGGCAGCCCCTTTGATTCAAACCTGTCATGTGGCTTAGCATGGTCGTTCCTGAGTGTTGAGTAGTCGGACAGCTTGGGAATAGGTAGGCCTACTGTTCTGTAACCTGGTAGTTCTCTTTTTACTATCCTTTTAACTTCTTATCAATCTTTTCATTTTGGACATTAGGGTAAACCAGTGATCCAAAGTGTTACATGTGATTGATTTTTAGCCAGGCTGTTGGTCTGAGTTGGTAGGAAATACAGTATATAACTGCACCTCTAACTGAATATCAGTAACTAATATCTTATTTTGTAGAAACATTCATGGTACCCAGAGAATGGATACTCCTGACCTGTTTATATATATGATATTGAGTAAAATATTTGGACAATTGAACTTTCCACCCGGTCTGAATTGCATTTTATCCCTTATGTAAGCCTCAGTTGTACGTGGTAAACATTAGTTAAAGAGCAAGTTGGCATTACATTAGCATTTAGCTCAAAGCACAGTTGGCCCCAGATGCAACAAGGACCTCACAGAGCCACAAACAATTTGGTTTTATACAGGATTACAATTACTGTGATATGGGATGTCACCCCTTTTTGCGGTGTACTGCACTTACTTGTTTTGATCTGTGTCCTCAGCATTTGACCTCTTGCATATTTTATTTATTTTTATTTTAGCATACCATGCTGTTGGACAGTTGTAGCCAGCGTGGAGTTGATTTAAATACACACAACAGAACAGGATTTGCCACATATGATAATAATAATAATAACAATAACAGTGATGTGGTAATTAATGTAATGCAGCTGTTGTTCTCTCTGTGTTATGCAAGAGAGGGAAAGTAAGATGTAGGAAGGCAGCTGCCACACAGTGTTAGCCACAGAGGTGTTGGTTGGTGGTTCTGTGTTTTCTCTCTGTATTGGAACAGCGGAGAAAGTGTGATGCAGTTTTAAAGGGGAACTATTCATGTCCGGTCACTTTTCCGCTGTTTTGCTAACCCTCCTCCTGGCCATGTGTATTTGTTTACAACGAAGACGGCGAGAAATCAATCAATAAAGCGGTATGTAACGTTATATATCATAAACGATGTTATGACATGTATATTTGTCTAGTCTTATCTGTCATAAACAAGAGATTATGGGTTACAGGGTGCGTTTGTGTTGCGGTGCCACGGAGATGAGAGCTGGGACACCGGGCGGCGGTGGCGCTGATCTTGCAAAGTTGTTTTTCAGCCAAGGGACGCTAGGTGGAAGGCAGAAAGCCTCCATTCTCCCTGTAACAAGTTACAAGTTATTTATTAAACCATCACAATAACTCCAAAGCTGTTTAATTAAGGTAAAAAATAGCATTAAGCTAAAAATCCTGCATAGTTCCTCTTTATTTCAAATTGTTTTTTATTGAGTTTTCAAAAGTGTGAGAACAAACAAAACAAAACAAAACAGTTTAAACTGACAGAGAGCTATTAGACATAATTGCATGAATACCATACATGGACCCCATCTCTAGTGTGCATCATTTATAATATACATACAGACTACATAAACAGTTTTTCTTTCGCTTCAGTTTGTTACATTTTCAATAGTCCACCCATGTACAGATACATGCCAAAAAAAGAAAAAAGAAAATCAACAAGAGAAAAGACAGGAAGAGAAGAGAAAAAGGGGGGGGGGGGGGGGGGGGGGGTAGAGAGCTACTGATCTAAGGTGGTTGCATCAAATTCACTTGTAAAGTATTCTAAAAAATCGCACCAAGTTTTTTTGAACCTTTTTACAGAGCCCTGAATTGTGCATCTGATTTTTTCTAGCTTAAGAAACGCCATCACCTCACGGACCCAACGTGAATGGGATGGAGGTGTGGTTGATTTCCAACCAAAAAGGATAAGTCGGCGGGCTAGTAATGTTGAGAATGCTATCAAGTCTGAATGATGTTTTGATAGCCCGCTGTTGCTAGGGGTAACCCCGAATACTGAGATAACTGGATCTGGCTCAATTCTTTTTTTACAAATATAAGAGAATGTATTGAAAATCTCTGACCAGAATGTGTGTAGTTTTGAGCATGTCCAAAACATGTGTCCCAGAGTGGCAGGGGCCTGATGGCATCTAATGCAGTTTGGATCTGAGCCGGGGTATATCTGGGCCAGTCTGACTCTACAGAGGTGTAGGCGGTTGAGTATCTTAAATTGAACCAATCCGTGCCTAACACAAATCGAGGATGTATGTACTCTTTTGATAGCTCTTTGCCAGGTTTCCTCAGAAATCTCCATGCTCAAGTCTTCACCCCACCGCTCTTTCAAATGGTGAAGAGAGTTACCTTCCATGTCTTGTAAAATACTGTACAACTGAGATACACAGCCTGGTGCATAGTTCCTCTTTAAAGGAGCTATTCGTAAGTTTCACTATTGCTGCACAGTGGACATTAGCATTTACAGCTGTTTACTCAAAGTTAATCATCAAACGTCATTATTTTACTCATTGCATCTTTAAATTTGAAGCACAGCATCTGTGCGTCTGTGTCAGGTGGAAAAGCTTCTGTGACATCTTACTGGAGAAGTCTCTACAAGTCAGTATCAACATGGACTCAGCCGATCATCACCTGCCCCAACCAGCTTCACTCCATGAAGAGTTAAAACCAAATTCAATGTGAAAATGTCTGCGAGATATCACAAGCGAATATTACTGCTCTGTTCACTCGCACATGTCTCAGTGGAAAGTGAATCAGAGGAGACGAGGGAACTTTTCCAGAGTGACTGCTCTGGTGATAGCTGCGGGCTCAGTGTTGCCCTTTAACCCCGGCTGGGTCACCGGGGTGTGTTGGTGTGCCGAGGAGGGACAGGAGGGTACATTGCTCCCCAGACCGTTAAGAAAACCATGCAGGCAACAGCTGAGCAAAAAATCTGACAGTAGGGTGAGAGGAAATGTCGCAGGCTCCGTGGGCTTACCTTTAGGGGAGCAGGCTCACTCTGAGGCCGGCGTATACCATGGGCTCGGACATGAATCACAATCCTGTGCGCATGTATGCACGTGTTTATACATTTGTGAGGCTGCACAGAGGGATCGGTCGGGCAACAACGCAGCACGCAGCGGACGATGTATTTGAACAGACGACACCTGCGAGACAGAAACTGTCAACAGAAGCAAAGTTTGGAGTGACTGTGGCCAAGTTTGTGTCTCACCAAGGACTGTCATGCTGCTATGCCAGACCATGTGTGAATGTTATTTGCCCTCGTAGTTACTCGGGTCCACAGTGAGTCATCTTTTAGAGTTTGGAGGATGGCATCATTAAGGAACCGCTGCTGCCTGGGCCTGATTACCCGCTGAGCATCAGCGTACAGTATCTAGATTAATGACTTGACCTTCCTTTCTCTCTTCACTTTCTTCCCAATCATCTTCTTTGTCTTCTCTAACGCTGCCCTCTCATTTTATAAAGCCACAATTCATCCAGATTTTACCGAGGACAGCAGCGTTTATATCCTTTACTTAAATGTCCTCTGTGGAGTTTTCTTAGTGTTTCCCACCAAAACGCACCCGGTGCATCCTAGAAATGTTAAAGGGATAGTTCAACATTTTGGCAAATTGGCCCATTGCCATAATCCCTATAGTCATAGCAGTAGGTTCGTTACCTTTAATTGTCGGTGCAAGCTATTTTTTAGAACGGTGGAGCAGAGCCGTGAGCTGCTCAGAGCTACGCTACGGAGGCTCATGGGATTTCTTGTTTTCCCTCATCAAACTCATCAAATACACAATCCAACAACTCCATAACGCTCTGGTGGACAAGTTGTGACCTGCACATTCACCGCGCTATGAGATAATAACAGAATGTTACAAGACTGACTGCCCTTGACGAGAACGCGTATCAGCGGTTTTGCATGAATTTACCTCTAAAACAACTCTGTCTGGTAATGTTCTGTTATTATCTCATAGCGTGGTGAATGTGCGGGTCACAACTTGTCCACGAGAGTGTTTTGGAGTTGTTGGATTATGTATTTGATGAGTTTGATGAGGGAAAACAAGAAATCCCATGAGCCTCTGTAGCGTAGCTCTGAGCAGCACGCGGCTCTGCTCCGCCATTCTAAAAACAGCTTGCACCGACAATTAAAGGTAATAAACTTACTCCTAAAACTATAGGGATTATGGCAATGGGCCAATTTGCCAAAATGTTGAACTATCTCTTTAAATTTTGAAAAATTTAAGACATTTATTTCTCACAGGCTTCTTTTTTTGTCTTTGGCACTTTGCAGCACATTTTGGTGAACCAGCATGATGAAACCATTGCAATGTGTATCTCGCTAAACGTCCCAATTTTTTGAATCAGTCTCTCGTGTTTCTCTTACGGACGTCTACGTCACCCATAATTGCATCTGTTGCATGAGAGTTGTAGCTATTACCGCTGATTGATAGCCACTTAAACGTTGGAGAGGCTCTCATGTGCGCAGAGTTTACATACAGCAACATCGAAACAGACCTGAACTTCAGTGTCAGCTTTTCCTCACGTATTATCAAACGATGTAAACACAGGACAGACACGAACAAGTTAAAGAATATTATTGGACGCCTGGCTTCTCTCTTCTTCTCTGAGACGCTGTGATGTCGCGACGCGTTCCTTCTTGTTTTACCATCGCAGGATGCTCCTGTCTAAACACCAGCCCCGTCATCTTCTTATAACACTCGCACAACTGTGTGACTGCATGTTTTGGCACTGTCTCTCAAAGTCATATCTCTGTTTTCTGTAACCTGCTGTCACAGAAATAAAAAATGAACACATCGAAACTGTATCTTTTCAGTAATGGTCCTCTGCCGTGTCATTTCATTAAGGCGTCTTCCCCGGACTGTCGGTGTGTGAAAGATATGCTCTGGTTTGTATAAGGTTGCTTGTTTTATGAGTTTTCTTTTGCCTGCCAAGGCCGAATAGCAGGAAGGCTGAGGCTTTCATTATTGTGGCAAACTCTAAACTGTTGAGACTAATCTGCCAGCTTGTGTTACTGTTGTAGATCTCCCCTAAGAGGCAACGAGAGCAGGGGACAAGCTGACTGGAGTTTTTCACAGAGGAGCACCATTTGGTTAGTGTTTCTGACTGTTGCTCTGCGTGACTCCGTGGGGCAGGAACATACAACATGAGTCACTCCACAGTCAAAACCCCTGACTGGGATGGTCCACTAATACACCTGGGGTCATCCATGATGTCATCGGTCATCAGTCACTCCAAAACTTTTTCACTTTCTGCTGAAGAACTGAAGACGGAGCTTGTTCCCCTCCAGTAAAGACAATGTTGACCTGTTTTTAGAGCTTCATCAGATGGTTATTTACATTTTGGATTCATTTCTGGATCATTTTTGATTGAATAAGAGTGTACTTTGAGATTTTGGGAAGTAGGCGTATGCGTTTCTTCCTGAGGATTAAAGGTGTACAGAAATGGCCGTTTGTCCTGTTTGTCGCGCCGAGTTGTCACGAGTTGCCGCACGAGTTTACCTGAGTAATGAAAACGTATTTGATTGGTCGTTATCGAGCGGGTGGGATATTCAAAGCTTGGGGCGAGACCGAGCTCGGTGTGTCTCAGACGTTTGATTGATGGATGACGGATCCAATATCAGTGGCTGATGAATCGTGTACAGGCTGACGTATAATCCGTGCGCCTGCATTATCCAATGCGGAAAAAAAGAACCACACTTTCAACCCGAATTTAATCAAAAATAGAATTTTGCACAAAGTTTGGCCTACAACATCTGATGGATGAGTTATTACACTAATTTTATGACCCAGAGTGGGCTCAAATTCAATTTTCTTTTCTGTACAGCTTTAAATGAGACAATTTCATACCACTCTCATGTCCGTGTAGAAATAGTTTAGTATCTAACCACAACTTGTAGTTTTTTTAACTTTGATTTTTGTCAATCAATGAGACATAACTTGTAATCTCTTTATTTTATTTGTGGATTTGAGGTGTTTGGAAGCAGATGTTGTGATCTCTGTTTTCCTCTTTACATACAATCATAATCATTTCCTGTGAACTCACTAATCCGTTAATCAACTAGTGGTTCGAGTGGGAAGTTATGGAGCGTTTTAAATCTAGTTTGGCTTCTTCGCTCGTGGATTTCGTGGATTTTCTAATCTGCTCTACGTGTGTTTTCTGCATTTTGAAAAATACTTACAAAGCTGTTTTCGGAGACAGCTTGTCTAAGAAACTGCAGACTACTCAAGTCTTCACATATCTGTTGTGACAGCTACAGCTTGTTTGAATTCTCAGCATGAAGTAAAAAACACATCCGATATGGGCAGGGGAGCCTCGACAAGGGGGCTCAGTTGACGTTTGCAGATAAATGACATTACATTGGCAACTCTGCTATTTGTGGATGACGGTGTTTTGGCTTTGCTGCACCGTAATCTCCAATATCTCACTCAGTTACATGATGTCGACAGTGTCAGTCACTCTCTCTCTCTGATATACTGTAGTTTGCTTTTTGTTTGGGTTTGTCTGCAATCTGCTTCAGATCAAGATTACAGAAGTACACGAGTTCCCACCTTGTAAACAGTGAGTAGTAAACTCACATTTTCCAAGCTCAGATTCATCACCATGGCACTTTCCCATCTCTACCACACATCCCATATAACATGAGTACGACTATAGATGATTTATTTAGCACTCTGCACTATATTTGTTTATTTAATTTACTTATTTATATTTAAAAAACCTAATCCCTATAGTCTTAGCAGTAGGTTCGTTACCTTTAATTGTCGGTGCAAGCTATTTTTAGAACGGTGGAGCAGAGCCGTGAGCTGCTCAGAGCTACTCTACGGAGGCTCATGGGATTTCTCGGTTTCCCTCATCAAACTCATCAAATACACAATCCGACAACTCCAAAATGCTCTGGTGGACAAGTTGTGACCTGCACATTCACCACGCTACGAGATAATAACAGAACGTTACGAGACAGAGTTTGTTCGAGGTAAATTCATCGAGGGCAGTTTTTCGGCAAGCAGTCGCATTTACTGTACCTCAGAGTTGTTGGATTGTATATTTGATGAGTTTGATGAGGGAAACCAAGAAATCCCATGAGCCTCCGTAGCGTAGCTCTGAGCAGCTCATGGCTCTGCTCCGCCGTTCTAAAAACAGCTTGCACCGACAATTAAAGGTAACGAACCTACTGCTAAAACTATAGGGATTATGGCAATGGGCCAATTTGCCAGAATGTTGAACTATCCCTTTAAAACATAAACAACAATTGATAATAACATTGTTAAAACGTCGACAACACCTTAAATCACAAAGCAAGACAACCTCACAAGAGATACAGAAACAAACAAGACAACACAAGCATGACAACAGGTAGTTTAAAGGCATATTCACTCATCCGTACACACCACATGCCGCTGTGTCTTTGTCTTTTGTCTGAAATGAAGTCAACTTTCATTTTGTTTACAGAAGGGCTTTAGGGTCATGTGTGGTCCGCTGCTTCTTGTCATTACTTTTGTCAGTGTTTGATATATTGACCATGTGCAGAGCAAATCTTTACCCATGGTCATGAGCTGAGGGTGTTTAAACTGACAGACTAAGATGTTGGACAGGAGAAGATGAAATGAATCAACTCTGCAGGGCGACCGGTCTCACTCTGAGTTGGTGTTCAGTGATTTAGTGGAACCTGGTTGTGTAGCAGCTGTTTCTCTGTTCGCCCAAGAATGTGTGAGATAAACAAGATGACGTGTCCAGCTCTGTTGCGTTGTTTCTGGTATTTTATTTCAGTTTTTAAACTTAGTGCCAGGCAAAAATGGAAAGGATACTCTGTAAAAGCGGGAGTATGGAAATGCAGACTGAGTTTGAAACACCCTTGTCTTCATTTCATCAGTGCTCCGTGCTTGAGGTTTATGCATATTTAATGTCTAAATCTGAGTTCTCTTTCACTGGCTGTGTTTTGGTGCCTCGGTAGCTTCAGGCAGAAACTAGCATCCTGGGTTTAAATCCTTGGATGCGTGTTGAATATGATTTTCCTCTCCCTCCACATCTTCACAGAAGATTCAAATAATTTGCTGTCCGGCTTCAACGTATCAAGAAAGCATGGAGCGAGTGTGATTAACAAAATCCAAATCCTCCTTGCTAAACAGCCATGTCACAGTTTAAACGAGATGCTTAGAGTGCAAGGTCGTGGAGGAGTGACTTCAGCATCGCTAAAAATGTTGTACCTCTGGTTTTGCACGTATTTTGTTCTTCTCTTATGTCCATATAGACTTCCTCTGTCATTTTACCCATATGAAATCGTATAATAATGCTCAAGGTTTAACTGTGTAAAAATATGCAGTATGCACCCACCGTAAATGGAGAACATTAGAGCATAAAGCTAATATAAAGTTCAAGGCATTAGTCTGAATGATCATATAGACATTTCTGTAATATTATGTATGAGTAAATGTCAAACAGAGCAAAAAAAAAAGCCCAACATCACTCAAGTGAAACATTAAAAGATGAATCACTTCACCGACCTTTGGACTTAAGACATTAAATTGCCCTTTTCCTTGTGCGTTAAAACGTGCATATGCTTTCTCAGATCTCTGTTCACACCAGCACAAGGGCGAGCCCTTTTTTCATTTCACACCCTGGCTGGAGATGGCGAGTGCTCGCTCGTGTTGCAGTTGCTGGTTCAGGTTACCTCTGCCTCTGGCGGGAAGTAAGCCTGCTGTGACCTTGACCTTGGCCCTGCAGATCTGCTCGGTGCAGCAGAATCTCTGACGTACTCTCTTACACACATATGTACGCACCAACTCGTCCGCCTCTATATACACTTGATCATTTCGTTGCAATATTTTCAGCATGTTGTAGCACTTTTTTTTATCACCCCTGCAAATGTTTTCTGCATGTTTTTGATGTCAGAGCAGAAGAGAAAGTTGGACATGGATATCTCAGTAATGTCCTAACAGAAATGTACTACAGTTACTTACTATACTAAACTTATTTATACAGCAGCTTTTAATAACAAGGGTTCACACAGTACTTTGTCATGAAAGCAGACACACAGGAACAGGACACAGAAACAAAAGTAGAAACACACAAGAGACAACCTTGGCATTAATCCATAAAAGTCTAAGAAAACAACACAGGCAATATGAGAACCTGACGACATAAACAGAGATCAGGAGGAGCCACAGTAGGATGTTACGCGTAAGTAATGATGCAATTAGATGAGATAGAAATAGTAAAAGGGGGGATAAGTGAAGAGGAGACAAAAATAACTAAAACAAGTAAAGGCATAAAAAGAAACAGATAAAGGAAAGGAAAGGAAAGGAAACAGATAAAAGCAGCTGAATTAAAAAAGTAAAATAAAATAATTGTGTTATTAATTAACATTTATAGAATATATAAGACTGTTAACTATGTTGGAACAACAAATACAAAGCAGTAGTAACAAAAATGGACTAGAGCTCATTAAAAAGCCAAATACTGCTTCTGTTTGTTAAGCAGAAAGTCTGAAGTACAAGTGTTGCAATATAGAGATAACCTTTATCAAAGGTTGGAAAGGTGAATGTGGACTACAATAGATAAAAGGTCAAAATGTCAAATTTTGAAAAGACTAGAAATGTTCATGGTGATGCTAATTGTGACTAGCTTGACAAAGAACTCCCTGTAACATGAGCTCAGGAGAACCTGTTTTACTTAATTTCTTTCTTTTTCAACTCCATTTCCATGTTTATCCTCCTGCAGACCTCCCTGCAGCAGCCTGCCGAGGTAACAGGCTGCTCGCTGCGTGTTCCCTCGTTGCGTGTCGTTGCCTGAAGACACAGCTCCTGGACGAGTGTGTGTCTCTCTCTCTCTCAACAGTGCATCATCTGTGAGTAAAGTTTTACATTTTACATGTCGTTATGTAAGAAAGGCATCACTCGGTGCAGCCATTGCAATGAAATGCAAAGGACTGATGCACGTATAGACAGTAGAGGCCCACACACACACACACACACACACACACACACACACACACACTCCTGTCCAATTGATTATCACAGGACTGTCTCATCTCTCCCTTCTCGTGTTTCCTTTTTGACATGCAAGCTGACCGGCCCTCGCTGTGGTTGGGTTTGCCTGTTCACTCCATTAATTGGCAGGAAAACCACAGCCTGTCACTACTTGAGAATATAAAATACAACTCCTGCGCTGTGTGTGTGTGTGTGTGTGTAGCCTGAAATTTACAGTACATGTGTGTGCTTTAAAGAGAAAAACAAAACAATAATACACAGTGGTGCATTTACTGTATTTGTTTGCTTAGCTCTGCACACCAGTTTTATAAAGACAACCGTGAGAAGAACAAAGGTTGACACGGGACACAGGATGTATGCAGTTAAAAAACCCTCAGTGCACCTACAGTTATATCAGAGGAGACAGAGAGCTATTAATAGAAACTTAACAGAGATCAAAATGTCACATCTCTATTGTGTCTCGACTCTATTTCAGAGCCAGCACCTGCACATTTATTGTGCTGCCGGAAATCTACAGTACCTGGGTTAGGTTACCTGGTGGGTAAAGGTCATTTAAGGCGATGTCACATTACATACAGCGTCGACTGTAAATGGCCCACAGAGGAACCAATAGATGAAAGATGAACATGTGACTTTAGTCTCAGTATTCAGCGACTTCTTTGAGCAATTTTTAACAAACAGTACATGCATACAGTGCACAGTTGTTTTTTTTTGGCATTTTTATTTTTACTTTTTATTCGTTTTCTTTGAGTAACATACACATATATGCCAGCTGGGCACAAAACATACAACATGACATAACGTGGGGAGGATTTGGGCATTTAGTAAAACAGCAGAGTCAACAAAAGCATATCATACATAAAAACATAAAGATTTTAAACTTTTAGACTTTATTTATTTGCACATATGAAATAGAACAAATACATGTACATATCTCTGAATGTAATTTGCTTCATCATATATATATTACAGTGCACAGTTTTAACCAAAATCTTGACAAACAATGAATGAATAGCATACAAATTGAAGCACTTTTCACGTCCATTGTTCTCCGTCACAAAAGGAATTGATGTCCTGATAGGAAAGAGACAAATGACAGACCTTAAAGATGCAAATGCATTGTGGGAAAAACTCTTTTTTCCCATTCTTTTATATCCGTCTCATCCTTATATATCTTTAACATATATCTTTATTCATGGTTGAAGAAGTGCAGCACATCCACAGCAGAAGATTGCCTCTCTATATACCTTCCTTACACTGAAGCAGGAATACACAGATGGTGTTACACTGTATTTTCACTCTTCGCTGAGATCGCTGTGATAGGATCCTCAGCGACAGCCTACACTGCACACACGTGTAACGCTTCATGGCAGCACCTACAGCTCTGTGCTGTATACAAAGTCAGTACACAGTCAGATACATGCATGGTGATTAGTACTTGAGCCTCATATTGAAGATTTGATAGAATAAAGAATTTAAAAACTCTGCCTTAAAGAAAAAGTCCACAAACTGCCACAGACTGAGCAGCCTTCAGGTGTAATTGTGTCCAATGTCAAACTGGGCTTAAAATTAAAAAAACAAGTACGCTCCGTCAACTTTCACTAAGCGACAGAGGCCCGTGGATTTTACCATTTAGTTTCATTCAGCAGATGTTTAATATCTCAGGAGGGTTATTTGAAGGTTGAGCTGAGGGGGGTTGATTAAAAACTGGGAGCATAACTCATCTGTGACTTACTCTAAAAACCTTGTCTTCTTTCTCATATTGTCTAGATTACACTTGCACTTAGTGTACAGTGTAATGGATTAGTATTCTGCAGGATACTTGCATTCATTTTGGTCATTTTATTAAAGATGCGAGGTACAATCCATGATGACAGTGTATGAAAAAAAATAAGCCTATTTATTTTCTTGTTCAGAGTTCGGGAAGATTGATATTCCTGTCACGTCCGCCTGTTACAGTAAATGTGAAGCTACAGTCGGGGGCAATCATAACTTCGGCTTAGCATAAAGACCGGAAACGATTCAATGATTCACGCATTACAGCCTGTTTGTTTAATCTGTGCAGAAAATGAAGATTTATAGGATTTGTTTCTTACCTGAAGCGGTGACTCGTGAGTCTCTCTGCCGATCACAGTGCCAACAATACGACATATCCCTACCATAACAGCAGGCTGGCAGTCCAACAATGTAATAAACCTTAAAAGACTTTATGCTCCGTCTCAAGGGACTGCTAATAAAAATGTGTCTTCATTTAGCTGGACAACCTTCAAAGGAACAGTGGCTGCAATCCACCTTTAGTTTTATAGGACATTAAGAGATTAAAAGAGTTGAATACTGATTTCTGTTTTGGTGGCTTTAGTGACACCATGTGTAGTTGTGTACAGTAATATGTTGTAGTTGTTTACACAAAAGTCACAAAAGATTATTGTACAGCACAGAACATGAGAGAATAAGTAAATAAGACACAACTTGGCCTGTCACAATTATTACAAAATTGCCTGATCACAATTTTTTGAGCTAATTTTGTATAAATCGTTAAAATCGTTTTCACTCATCTGGATGAAACTAGCAGAAATGTCATATTTCCATCACTATTTCGTTGTCCTCATCATGTCTTCTTCTTCTTCTTCTTCTTCTTCTTCTTCTTCTTCTTCTTCTTCTTCTTCTTCTTCTTCTTCTTCTTCTTCTTCTTCTTCTTCTTCTATGGTTTCATGATACATGAGTGGAATGCCACAAACTGTTTAACATCTTGAGGTGCTTAATTCAACGACTGCATTTCGATGAGCATCATTGGTTTAGTTGCAAAGCCAATAAATGACGCTTCTTCTTCTACATAAGATGTATGTGTATTATTAAACAATGTTTAAGCTTATACAGTACTCCAGTAGTGGCATAAAATGATTAGAAAAAGACAAATAAATCGCATTTATTTGTATGGCAGTTAATCATCAACTCTAAGAGGAACTATGCAAATCCGGTCGCTTTTCCTCTGTTTTGCTAACCCTCCTCGTGGCCATGTGCATTTGTTTTTAAGGACGCTGGTGAGAAATCAATCAACAGAGCGGTACATGACATTACATATCATATACGATGTTATGACCAAGGGGGGAGTTGTCGGTCTGAGAAGTGAAGCTCACTTCCGCGTTCAAAAAACTGCAATCCCCTCGGCTTCCTCTGGGGGCTGGTACCAGACAGCAGCATTCTCCATAGACCCCCATGTTAAAATCGCCGACTTTACATCCCCAATAAACATGATCAAAGCCTGGTACCATTACATTTTTTGGTCTCAACCGATAGTTTCTACGCCCGCACACACTCTGAGGGGGGTGAATTTTTTTTTTTACTCTACCGTTTTACTATTACTTTACTATTACTATTATTTACTATAATTCTCGCCAATTAGGGTGTGGAAACGTTGAGTGACAGGTCCGGAGACAGCTGCTTCGAGGCCAGTGGGCGGGTTCTCGGCTGGTAAATCCAACATGGCGCTGTTCGGGCCGCCATATTTGAGTCACAAAAACAACTTCCCAAAACCAATGGGTGACGTCACGGACGCTACGTCCATTTTTTTTTTACAGTCTATGGTTATGACGTGTATATTTGTGTAGTCTTATATGTCATAAACAAGAGATTACAGCGTTTGTGTCGTGGTGCTGCAGAGACGAGAGCAGGGACACTGGTGTGGCGGCCCTGATCTTGCAAAGTTGTTTTTCAGCCAAGAGATGCCAGGTGGAAAGCAGAGAGCCTCCATTCTCCCTGTAACAAGTGACATGTCATTTATTAAACCATTACAATTACTCCAAAGCTGTTAAATTAAGGTAAAAATGTAGCAGGATAGTAGTTCCTCTTTAAATTTCATGATTGTGACAGCCCTATAGACACAACAACATATCAAACGTTCATTAAAGCTTTTCAAGAAAAGAATTGAAAACACTTGTAGACAAACATGTTCTCCGCTGTATCATCAAAGTCAACACCAGAGCAGAGCGTCTGACACTGAGGTACTTTGTGTCAAAGTGCGGTGAACAGTGTGCATTGCTGCTGTGTGTTAACCTGTAAACAGAGGGAGGAGGAGCTGCTCCCTCCCACAGGCTCCTTCCTCGTGCCCCCTCTCATCACTTACCTCAGCAAATCCGCGGCAGCAGTGGGACACTTTACCGTAGCAGAGAAAGTCTCCACCTGGCAGACTGTTAATAAAGGTGACAGTGGGAGGGCAGCAGGGGGGAGGAGAGAGGCTGCAGGTGCTTCATCTCACCGTCTCGCGGTTTAGTACGTCGTCTAGATAGAAGAAGCTCACACACGACACGCACGCAGGCATCGTGGAAGTGTTGTCTTTCCTACTGCAACTGTCAGGCAGAATATCTTTTCACATGTATATCCTTCTTGGTGTGGAGTCGTCCTTGTTTTTCTTTGCCCTGCACACCCCCCCCACACACACACTCCTGGAGCCACATCATAAATCACTGTCCGAGCAGCAACAGCAGTCATTTAGTATCCAGGGCTCCTGGCATTCGTTTCCCACCCCCCCTTCACCTCCCTTCACCTCCCTCCTCTCTGTTTGTCTTCCTGCCCAGCCTCCAACACCTCCAGCCTTCCTCCACCCTAAAACCGTGCGATGCCATTGCTGAGTGGTTTTTTTTTTAAGTCAGCTGTTTCCATCTGTTACTTAGCAACAGATGGTGGGACTTTGGAGCCAACATGGCTGCCACAGGAAAACAGGTTTCCATCTTTTCTACCTTCTCCTCCTCCTCCTCCTCCTCAGTGGTGGAGGTTGAGTCCAGGCAGGCAGAAGAAGTAGAAGTAGACCAAGTGGAGAAACCACAGGATCGCGTGTGTGCTGTGCATGCATGTGTTCTTCTCACTGAGGCGTGTCCTGTGCATTTCGCATGCAATTTTTTTTTTTTGCAGAAACAACAGCAGGCAAATTCATTTTCAACAACTGTTTCATTTACATATTACATTACCCTTGGTTGGATTCGTATGCCTGATGCATCCTCTGCAGCTTTCACGTCTGGCCGTCCATGTGCGCCTTCTTATCACATCACTGCTCTCTGGCAAGTCTCACACACACATCTCCGGCAGGTTTTCATCATGCACACACTGCTGTTACTGCTGTTAATTATTGTTGTTTTTTCCCCCCTTTCACTCTGTACATTACAACACTAACCTAAACATTTTACCACCAGCAATTTACCTTTTCATTTTCTGTTAAAGAGACAAGAGGGAAAGCAGCTTTAACAAGACCTCTTACTGCATGCGTTCTGTTGCTGCTATAATAACCTCCTATTACAGTACAGCATTATAGCATTACAACGTTATACCATTAATAGATGATGCTGCATTTCAGATCAGTTTGGAAATGGACCCAGTTCCATCTTAGATCTAATTTTAGCTCAACATTTACAATCCAAATTTTTAAAAAAGGATGCTCTCCATACTCTCGTTCAGCCTCTGCTTCTAATATCCAACTCGGTGTCACATTTTAGTAACGCTGCTGAGTACGTGTAATAATTCTGTGCAGGCTTCATGTGCAGAGACCGTTCTGATCTGACAGGCATGTTGTGCGCGCTGCTTTCGCAATTCATTACATTACAATATTAACTTGATGCTTTTTACAGAGCAGAACAACAATCAGGGACAAATCAGAGCAAGTGGTTTAGGTTCAACTGAAAATCCTTCTGTCATTTTTGTGCCAAGAGATTGTTTTCATTTTCCCAGGCTATCTATGATTTTCATATCAAATGTGAAAGACCATCTGAAAATAGAGCTGCAACTGATGATTATTTTGATTATTAGTCTTACTAGTCAGTGGTCCACTTCATCACATTAAGGGCACTTGAAACATTACAATATTTAGCTCAAAAGCTGATCAAAACTGTTAGAGCCATTTTGTATATTGCGGATAAGGTGATAGATACAGTAACTTAGATTTGTTGTATTTATCCTGATTATATTTGAGGTTATAAGAATGCCTATTACAAAGGTTCCCAACCTTTTATTGGCTCGTGGCCCCATTTTGACATCACAAATTTCAATTGTCAATCAAGATGCGCCAGCTCAGATATTTTTATATGCTGCATCTTATTTGAACCCGATTTATATTCAAGAAAGTGAAAGTATAGAATACAGTTGTTTAAAGGTATAATATGTAGGAATTCATCATCATCATCATCATCATCATCATCATCATCATCATCATCATCATCATCATCATCATCATCATCTTTATTCACATATAGAAAAGGTATTACCCCATTCTAGCGGTGCGGTTGCATATCGGAACGTATTCTTGATGTTGCATTCACGTGAAATCGGGCAGACGTCAGACAGGCACCAGAAGCTGCATGTAACAGGATAAACAAGCGTCTATGTAAACAAGTGGTCCGCCAGCACGAGGCAAAACAATACAGGCGTGACAATATGTTGTCATGGTGATGTTGTATTGTTTACCTGACCCACGTTTTACCGTCTTTCTCTCGTCTAGTAAAATGACATCCGGTTGGTTTGCCGACGGCCGTCTGCCTGACTGCACCTGAATGCAACACCAGTGCCTCCGTCCTTCCTCACACTACACAGTGGTGACAGTTTTAACAGGCCGAGCCGACAGCTCTGGTGAGTTTCCGTGGTTACCTACGGTCACGCTGCCACTGAATGTAAAAAATGGCGATGCAACATGGCCGCCTCGCTTCGGTGCGTCGCCCACTTATGTATTTGTAACAACTTGTAACAACTCATTCTAAGGTACGAGAAAGCTTTCATTTGTATGCGGGTGTGACTTCAGTGAAAAACGTATTTCACTGAAGTGAAAAAGCTATATTTGATTTTTGCTAATAAAAAGCCAAATAAGTTACATACTGGGGCTTTAATAGTGTGTGCGATGTTTTTAATCAGAATTTTAAAAATAATAATAATTAGTTAAAAAATATTTTTATCGGGAATTATTTTAATCAATTACTAGACATGTCAGGCGAACCCATTTGAATTCCAGGCGACCCCATGTGGGGTCAAAAACTCCAAGGTTGAAAAACACTGGCCTATTAGTTAATAATAACTGCTCTCTTCTTATTGGCTGAGACGTGTGTAACGTGATGTGCGTACTTTGGTTTAGTCGTGCTATGGAGACGAGGAGGGCACAGTAGTTTTTGACCGTGCTCATGATTATTGCCCCTTTTTTGGGATTGCTGCACAGTTTTTATTTTGTTGTAACTTGAAGAAAGACTTGAATAATAAACCCTTGAAAAGAAGAACTGTGGAGTTTTGTGGCTTAAGACACGCGTCAACTACTTTCTCGTGCTCCATAGTTTTAGTGTGCGTTTAAGTAAAAAGAGAGGGAGCCACACTAACAAAAACAATGAACCGACTCATATCTTCTGCAGGTTTACTCTCTGCTAAGGCGCTAATTGATTACTATAGCAACACCTTCAGCTCTGCATGAAAATAAAAGGCTGTTTTGACCTATTCCCCCTCAGTTCGCATCATTTTTTTTTTGCCTTTTGAACATGGAGGCTATAATGTGTCAGGGCCACCTCAGCCAGGCCCGGAGCCAGTGTCACCGTGGAGATGGAGGTCTGGCAGTGAGAAATGAAAAGCTCTGCAGTGGAGAGTGTTGAGTTACAGGATGCACAACAGCAGCAGCAGCAGCAGCAGCAGCATCGTCCACACGGCTCCGAGAGCTGAGAGCTGTAGCCTGCAGACGTTTGTTGAGGACGGGGTCGTGGTAGCTGCACCAGTGGTGACAGATAACAGGTGGACGATGACACACGCCGGGCCGCTCGGTGACTAATTTCTACGCTGACGCAGACTGTGTGTGTGCAACGCTACTAACTGTACACTACACTCGGCCGATGTTGTCCGTGTATGAGTCTGCTCTCCCTTGTGTGCGCTTGTTGATTATTCCCATGCCTTGTGCATGACAGAGAGGCAGAGCGAGAGTGAGACAGGAGAACAGTCCAAGGCTACAGATTTAATCTGGCTGCTGTGGTCATGTGATTAATCGTGGCCAGGGGCCAGGGGATAGTGTAATTTATGGTGAGGGGGGATCAACACATTTGGATGGTTGCTGCTCCTGAGGGAAATCTCACTCTTAAACCAATCCAGTATTCTTCTCCATCTCTCCCTAACCCACTGTAATATCACAGATGTGACAGCTGGGGTTTGGGCAAGTTAGCCATTTATATCTCTGACTATAAATATAATGAAACAGACTCCTGGTGTGGTTTTATTCGGGGGGAAATGTGTGAGGTTTTTGCTTGTGGCCATCACGAAAATGTCTGGATGACAAATTACTGAACCGTCTAGTTGTTAAGTTTGAGGTCAGCGAATCACTGAGCACTGATCTGAGCACTTTAACAGCAACAGTTTGTGATTTAAGACACATAACGGATCTATTTAAAGGACTTTTGGGCTAATTGTGTCACCGTAGTTTCTTTATTACCAGAGATTAAAACGAGTATTGACAGTGTGTGCTGCTGTGGAGTGTGCGTCACACACTCACTACTGTCCTTCTGGCTTAAAACCATATCACTGCTGTGGTGACCTCAGCCTCCTCACCCTCCTTCAAGCCACTGGTGTGCTCGTGCATGTGTGTGTGTGTGTGTGTGTTTACTTAATCCTCTTTCTAAGCCCAAGAACTGTAAACACACATCAGAGGAGTTGGTGAAAAGGCGAGAGAGGTGGGTTGTGTTGAGATTTCTGTTGTTATTGTTGTTCACTTTTTGGTGAATTTTTCTGTTTTAATTCCTGCCAATTTCCAGCGGCGCTGATGGCAGCAGTTTCCCACTGACCTTCCCCACCAGCTGCTCACCAGCTTTGCCCCATCTAGCACAGGAGTTACCTGCGTCCGACTCTGCCTGACGTTTCTCCTTGGCAATTTTTATTTTGGCCGTAATTCACTCCTGATAGCGAGTTTATGTCTAGATTTACTTTTTCCGGTGCATGGGCCGTCTCAAACAGGACTGTGGTTTATACACTGCAGTCCTCCCTTCCTTCATTCTGTTTATTAGCCCCGAACAAATATGTAAATTCAGTGACAGTGATGTGCCGTCTCACCTCATGGTGTGGTTTTGTTGTAAAAGGATGAAGAAGAAAAAAAAAAAAAAAGTGCAACGCTCGCTGCCAACTTGCTTAAAGGTTAATGGTCCTGGCCGTGGGGTTTATACTGAAGGAGCCTGTGATCAGTCTTTATGGTTACATCATCCTCCTCCTAATCACTCTACAGGCCCAAAGAAAACACCAGTGCTCCTCTCTGACACGCACCGCACAGACACACCAGCAGCAACAGAGAGAGGGAGTCACGGTAACTTTGTGCACACTGAGTCCTCTGATCCCCCTCCCCTTTGTCCTTGAGGACTCACTAAAGACTCATGTTTACTGAGCATTTAAATCTGATACCAAATCAATCACAGAATTGATTAGCATCTGCAGAGACTCTGTAAACTATTAGCCCCTGAAGGGGAACCTGAACCTCACATCACTCTGTGGGTTGGCAGTAGAAGATAGCACACAGGAAACGGATTAAAAGACATGTTGACCTGAGGAGAAAAGAATAAAAGAGTTGGAGCATCACAACATATAAACATATATTATTCAATTGTATCATTGCATACTGTACGTGATTATTACATTTAAAAAACAGATCGTTTAAACAGGATTGATTTTGTTTTTGATTGTTTGTACTGTCGCTTTCTGTTTTCTTAATTAGCTTTGCTTGGCTCAGTTTCACTGAGCTGCAAATGAGATCATGTCTACTCGCCTCCTTATTCGGTCAAACCTGCAGAGCAGTGCAGCTACTTAAGGAGATTGAGATTTAAGCAACAAGGTCAGTAATTATATCACGTGAAAACAACCCCCGTTGTTAAATAAGAGAAGAGAAGAAAAGAAAACGTAAGATGCATCTTTACACATCCTGAAGGGAATTTTTACACTCAATAAACACGGTGAAATAAAATACACAGTATAAACACGCTGAGACCAAGACACGTCACATATACAAACATTTTTAATGTGCGTCAAATTTACAGAATTTCAATTGTGACAAAATGTTGTGAGTGGGAAATTTTACAGTTGGTAAAATAAATAAATAAAGTCTTGACAGTGCTCCCTGGTGGAGAAACTGTGACACTTTCTGAACAACATCGACCATATTGGGACATTTTATCAAGCTACAATAACAACAATCACACATAGTAACATAAAATTTACCATATACATTTTTAAATAAAATAAATTGAGAAAGACAGGTGAAAAAAGATAGACTGTGGGGCAATTTTGTTCAACGCCTCTTGACATTAAAGTTAAAGGTGCGGCTACCTGTAAGTGGTGTTTGAAAATAAGGTGAGTTTCTTTGCTTTATTATGACGTCAGTATCGTGTGATTCAGATATTATTGCTAATATGTTAGCTTAGCATTAGTCATCACTTTAAAAAAAAAAAATCCCTGTAAACCCTCCTGCTTTGTTGTTTTCTGAATTTGTAGCATTTGTGTGAGTAAGTATGTGAGTATGTGAGTTTTTCTCAGGTTGCACTGAGTTGAGCCCTCAGGGCCACCATAGGTACAGTCAGACAGGAGTATTTACTTGCTCTGTGGGCTGTGTTATATTAAACTTCATGATCACACATGCAGCCAACAGGACCAAACTTCTCCCTCTCATATATCTCCCAGTTATAACATAAATCCCTATAAGTGGCATTAAAATTACATCTTAATATTTTCTCCACGTTTCCTCCTCTGTGAATTCCCATTTTATCCCATTAATTGATTTCTAATAAAATGAAAATGATGGGTTTTTTTTTTTCATTTATTTATTATTTTATTCATCTTCCTCGTGGTCCAATCAGAGGACATTTCACCACAGACCGACGCCTCTTCTACATCATCACACTCAGCATCAGTTAGGTTCCCCCCTCTTAAGCCATTACATCGCTGCCTCTCTCCTCCTCCTCCATCTCCCTCCTCCCTCCTCTCCTCTCCTCTCCTCACCCACTCCCTCTCTCTCTCTCTGTCTCTCTCTCTTCCTCACACGCCGCTCTCCTTCCTACCTTGCAGACGTTTGGGTGCCACCGCCGCTGCACCCTCTCTCTCTCCCTCTCCCTCTTTCTCTCTCCGACTGTTTGTCTCTTTATTTTTATTTTTTTCCCCCTTTGACTGGAGAAAAAACAACAAGAAAAGAAACCAAAAACAAAAGACAAACAACTAAAACAAAAAAAGAAAAGAGAGGAGGATAAGTGGAGCGAACCACAACAATGACCGCTCCTGACTAAAATTGAATGGATTAGCCAATCTATTTCTGAGCTCTAATGAGATTAGAGAGTCAGCGCAGACATGGGTCGCGGCGGCGTGGTGGTGGTGGTGGTGGTACCTTTCGTTGAGTCCGTCTTCGGGGAGCGATTTCCCCGTCAACAACAGCAACAGCAGCAACAATCCTCCTCCTCCAGACGTGGAAATGGCGTTTTTGACACGGAAGACGCCGCGGATGCCTCGGGACAATAACAGACATTTGAATGCACGCTCACCTGTGCCGCTTTTGTGGCGCGCGGATTCCTAGAAGTAGAAGAAGTAAAGGAGGAAGAAGAAGGAGAGGAAGTAGCTCCAGCAGCAGCAGCAGCAGCGGTAGAGGTGGTGGTGGTGGTGGTGGTTGTAGTAGTAGTAATAGTAGTAGTTGTAGTAAAGGAGGACAAGATGAAGTACCAGAAATACATCACGGTGATGCAGATGGCCATGGGAGTGACAGCCTCCAACAAAGACTGCCTCCCCACTAAGAGACAGCTGTGGTGAGTATGGAGGGAGAGGAGGATGGATGGATGGATGGATGTGCGCGTTTGGGTCGTATACAGTATGTGACAAAAGAGTGGCATAAAGGTTGTGTTGGTCTTTTACATGTGGAGCAAACAGTGCGTTAGAAATATGAAATGATTAGCCCCCCTGTCATGGAAGAAAAAGAAAAAGAAGATGATGGAGAAGAAGAAGAGCAAACAGTCTCTCCGGTGTCTCGTGTGAAGTTGAGGCTGAGCAGCTGTTGGCGGAAGTCGGCTGCTGCCTCCCTCTCTCTCCCTCTCCCTCCTTCCCTCCCTCTCTCCTTCCCTCCATCATCTCTGAGCCTCCAGAGAACCGCTTCATATTCACACCGGCGCTGTCCACACACAGCGGGAGGCAACCGGCCACAGACACTAGGAGGAGGAGGGGGCTCAGTTTGCTTTTTTCTTTTTCCTCTCTTTCTTTTTGTGCGGCCGTGCACGGTGCGTGTCTGTGTGTGTGTGCGTGGCGCGCCTCTGTCCCTGATCTGCGTTTTCGCCTGGTTTGTTTGTTGTTATGATCCGCCGCTGAGGCTGAGTTTCACATGCAGCGGTGCGGTGGTGGTCGCAGAGGCGGACAATAGCCCCCACAGAGCAGGTGTATTCACAACAACAGGAGGGTGGGCGGGGGGAAACAATGCTGAGCGCCGTCCGATACATTTCTGCTTTGAAATGGTTTCACTTGCACCTGCGCGCTCAGGCTCAGTCCGTGTTTTCTTTCCCTCCAGCCTCCCTTTTTATATATATATTTATATTTAGCGCTCGTTCATTTGAAGCTTTTAAGACTTAATTTGGCGTGTTTTTCTCCCCCCACAAGTCTCTGTCCTCAGATCTGTTTCTGTGATCTGGTGTAGTTAAAAAAAAAAATGTCTGCCGGTTTCTCCACTCATCACTTATTCAGTAACCTCATGCCTCCTGCATTTAGATCATTGTGTGTAGGAGTTATGCTAAGTGGTTGACTATCATTGGCTGTTTATATATCTGTGTGTTTACATATCTGGCCATCAGTTCTGAAACCTACATCTACATCTATAAATGTTCCCACCATGCAACCAGCTGCATAAACAGAGACCAGCTCCCCTCTTCACATGGCTGCCAACATTATTTCACTCCTCAGCTTTTTGGAAACATCTGTTCCCATCAGTTTCTTCTTTTCCATTGGTTGCACAGGATCGCAGGGATTATTTTCATTATGAATTAAACTGTTCGTATCTCTTTTTTTTATTGGGAGGGGTGGGGGGTTCAACCTGTGAAGCCTTTGGTTCAGGACAATAGCAGAATAGGTGTCATTTGTAGCATCGTTTACAATAAAATGCCCCAAAATAGATTTAAAAAATAGACTGACACATTCCCAGAATGCAATGTGACACCTCTAAAATGTTCTCCAACTGATTCAAACCCAAAGATACACATTTTTCAGTGATGTAAACCAAATTAATTTGATTTTAAGATAAATTAATCAGCAATCAATTAATCATTTGTGCATATTATTATATCGAACATTCTCTGATTCTGTGAGGATTTGCTGATTTTCTTTCTATGCTCATGCGTTTACAGCAAACTGAATGTTTTGGAGGACATCTGAAGACATCACCTTGGGCTGTTGGACACTTGTTGTGATGCATTTCTCACTGTATGGTGACGTTTTATGGAGCACACAACAAGTCGTTTGTTTGAGACATAATGGTCAGCTCAATGAATAATTAAAGCAGCTGTGACTCATGGCGCCTACAATGATGCAAAACAGAAAATCCTCTCATCTGAGAAGCTGTAAACAGAAAATATTATGTATTATTGCATCATAGATCTCTTGCACATAAGCAAATACTTCTAATTAATTCATTTTACACCAGAGCAATGATTAATTGTACATTTTGCAAATTGTTATTTGCACAACAGTTTCATATAAATGTCTGTAACCTTATTTGACTTTTGACAACAGGACAGAGACTGTTCAAACACGTGTCCTGTTTTGTAATTACACTACCACTTTTTTTTTTTTGCAAATTGTTATTAGGAGCCTCATTAATAAGGAGAAGGGAAATCAAAAAAACATGACAAAGCAGAACGTTGGGTCTAATTATAGGCTCTCATTACAATGAGCACATTCAGTCCTGCTTCTTCTGTAATCCACATAGATAACATTAAGCATGAGGAATAATCCTTCCAGATTGGCATTACTTTACAGTGAGAAGACAAACACTGGTTTATTGTGGTGGATGTCCAAACTGGTTCCTGGGGAGTTCATGCTAAATATAGGAACAAACGGCTTTTGCAACTTTGCATTGCACGGTGTCCTGTAGTACGGTAATGCACACGGCTGAATCAGAAGTGGTCACACACACACACACACACACACACATGGGGGAAAACTAAAGGATAGGTTTTCTCCTCTTAGCTCGTGTGACTGCTGTCAAATGCGTTGTAGAGGACGCGGTGGCGACTTGGTTTTGACACTTCTCCCTTAAGAGCGGCGCGGCGGTACGTCTGGGGCCATCACATCATGGTGGGGGAAGGGGGCACGGCCATTAAAACAGGATTACTGTATTGCCTCCGACAGCCACTTTAACGAAGGGAAGCTGAGCCAGCGTGTGCCTGCAGTGTTTGTGTGTATGTGTGTGTGTGTGTGTGTGTGTGTGTGTGTGTGTGTTTGTGTGTGTGTGTTTCATGGAGTCACCCCCACGCATTCACTCGCATGACATGTCAGTGTTGGTTCAGTGTGAAGTTGAGTCTCAGAATCAGGAGGTTCGCGTGCACATAAGTAACTCAGCTGCTCCGAATACTCAGAGTGAGGTAATAGTGGTAGTACGGTACTTAAAGTCATGATGTGGTGCACGAGATTTAACACGGCTCAGGTTACTTCTGCTACAACTCCATATCCAGATGTTTGAACCTGTTTGAGCTTAGTAGCAAACAATATGGCAGACGAATAATGAGCCAACATCCATCCATCCATCCATGGTGGTGATCCTTTCCTTTCCTTTAAGACTGTTGATGATGGTTGTGCTCCAGATGATTTTATGATATTACATCTAGGGCTGCAACTAACAATTATTTTCATTATCGATTTATCTGTCGATTATGTTGAAAAATGTCAATCAGTGTTTCCCAAACCACAAGATGACGACATTCTCAAATGTCTTGTTTTGTCCACAAACCAAAGAGATACTTAGTATATTGTCATAAAGGAACAAAGAAACCAGAAATATTCACATTTAAGAAGCTGAAATCAGATAATTTTGACTTTTTTTCTTAAAAAACTACCCAAACCGGTTATCAAAAAAGGTGACAATTCATTTAATAATTGGCTCTCATTGCAGAGATGTTTATTGCATTGACAAGAATGCAACAAACATCTATGTACTGTAAATATGAACTTTGTGTCATTGATTTGACTTGTGTTGATGTGTTTTCATATGGGTGGTGTTGTGAGACTAATGGGTTGTGAATGGTTTTTGTAGATAAGCATGGTAATTCACCTCTATCATTATCAGATTTCATTCTGCCCAAGTGTTTTTAGAGCTCATTTGCATTTAATTGAGCACTTACAGAAAACTGCATTCACCATATGCATAGCCATAGTGTTTCTTAGGTTAATAAGGTGAAAAGCAACGATCTTTATGGATCCTTGTGTATGTTTGCAGCTCATAAGACATAAGACTGTTTATTAATCCAACACATGGGAAATTTGGTTGTTACAGTAGCATTTGTAACATACAAGGTAAAAACAAAAAAAAAAGTAGAAGAATATGCAAATATAGAGATATCAAAACAATGTAAGACAAACATATAACCTATAATAGTTATGTACCAAAACTTTCTTACCAAGTCACCTGGTGGCATAATTGCTCCATCAAGGTGGAAATAATATAAAACTATAATCTAAAATCATCCACTTTAAGGCCGCAGGTGGAAAGGTACAATATATTTTTTTGTGCAGTTTAAGGTGAAGTGTTGATCAATGGGCAGTGTTGAGTTTCACATGAGTCCGCCATAATGCACTGACCCCCCCCCCCCCCCCCCCCCCCCACCCAAATAAAAAGCTAATCAAATTATTACATAAAATGTCAGTAATAACCACAGCACTGTAATTAGTTTGAGATGATGCATAAATAATAATTAGCTTGATGATGTGTGTGTGTGTGTGTGTGTGTGTGTGTGTGTTTAAACTGGTCGCGTCTCTTCCTAGTTGCATGTGGGTGTATCGTCCTGTATTGTGTGCCAGATGTCGACTCCGCTCCCCTCCACAGTGACAGCTCCGCCTGGTGTTCTCAGTCTGCCTGTTTAATGATGCATAAAGTCAGCGTCCCTTCTTCCCCCCAACACACACACACACACATGCACACACACACGAAGCAGCCCCTCTGATTTGCCTGTCCACACATCCTCCCTCCTCCCAGCTCTTTGGAGCAGCTCACACACACACACACACATCCAAGCATCTCCTATCCGACCCCCTCCACTCTTCCAGTTCCACTCGTGGAGGCCATGATGCGTAATCTCACACAAACTGACAATGCCGCGCATTAGTTACCTCAGCAGGAGCCCAAGTCCAGGGTGGGCCTGTCATGATAATCAGTACTTTTCTGAAAAACATGAAGAAAACCTCTCTTTTTCTCTTTTTCCTGCTCAGTATCTCTGTCTCCCTCTCTCTCCCTCCCTAAAGTCAGAAAAGCCTTTTTCTATTAAAGTCATGAAGTCTGATCTTAAAAACATGAGTCATGACTTTGTTCGAGTCTCGGAGCACTCGACTGCTGCTCTCCACAGTTCAAAGTAGAGTCCCTCCCTGCAAAGTTGCACACGTGTGTGCGTGCATGTGTGTGTGTTTGTATTCAGTGTTTCTGTCCATTAGGAACTCGCATGTTCTTACTTTGGCAGAACGGTTGTAATCTCCTCTCAGATGGTTTATGCCACTAAAGGGAACAGATTACACAGGGTTTATTGACTCGTGGCTCACCCCCTTACCCCCACCCGCTCTCTGAGCATCCTGTGGTGTATGTTTATGTGTTCGTCGGCGTGGGTGGGTGTGTGTGGGTGTCTGCGCCTGTGTGTGTGTCTGTGTGTGTGTGTGTTTGGGTTAGGGCTTTTCGTGAGGACTTTTCAGGTCTGATTTAAATACTGGTAACTAGGGTGAAAAACAAACTTTATGCACAGTGTTTGTTTCATTGAATGTTGACAGTTTAATGCTAAAACATCATGTACCAGACTGGTTACAGGGGCTTAGTATAGTTCAGAAGAGTTATGATATGTCCAATTAAATGTGTGATATTGGAACTAATAATAATACACATCAAAAAACAGATTTTAGTGTTGCTTTAGTTTAATTTGCTTTTACTAATTCAGGCGTTTTGTGTAAACACATCTCCATGTTTATTGATACTAATGAGATTTACTCATTTACTCCTTAGGTGTTGGAATCTAATATTGAATGACAAAGCAATAATGGTCCTCAGTGATATGAAACCAATTTGTTCAGTCCATAAAACTAGGGGGCCACACCAAACAACTATTCTGGTTACAGCTTGGTCAGGGTGTGTGGCTGCTCTATTCCAGATGTTTTGTTCTGTATTTGCGTTTCCCATTTTACTGAACTCCAGCTGCATCCTCCTTCATCTGGCAGCAGGTCAAACACAGGGCAGTTCTGGATTCATACAGTGTTGTTGATCCTATATGTATCGGTCTGGTGTTGGGTGTTGAAGGAGCCTGTTGGGGGCAGTGATGGTTACAAGAGTTCCTGTCCGAGACTCTCCGGCTGCGGTCAGAGTCAGACGTGGAGCAACAATGACTTTTAGAATCTGTGAGCCTCACGTCCTCGGCCTCTGGTGACTCTCGACTGTCACGATGCCTCACAGGAGGCTGACAAGATGGGATCCATCACTGCCGTCCCAGAAATAGAGAAGGACACAGCAGAGGGGCCTCGCTTTTGTCTCACAGAAACCTCAGTGTATTCTTTTTCCTTTACCTCTGAGATTTATATGTTTGCCACCGTTAATGTTGCATAATTGGCGCCTTTTGTTTTCCTTGATATCATTATCATGACACTATTACACTACGACGTGGTAGAGGATGTCTGAAAAATCAATAAGCGCCAATGAGATTGAAACTGAATAATCAATCAAATAAATGATACTGCAAAAACACCATGTAAGATTTAGGAGTTTTTTTTTAACAAAAGTATAGCAATGCTGTTGGGAAATCAACCCCACATTAATTAACAGTATGTGTAAACAGATGCTTTGAATGGGAGGAAAGAAAGAAAATGAGTTTCTTGTGTAGAAAAAGCACAGCCAAAACAACCAGGCAATACTAATGACACGACAGTGGACGACTGTCACAGATCGTTTATACTGTCAAAGTGAGGAGGTTTAATGTCTCTGCACAGCCCTGACCTGAGGCCAGATGTCAACAGAGAGTTGTTGTGTTTAATAGAAAATGCTCAGCAGGGATGCAGATATAACATTTGTGGTTATTGAGCTCAAGTATCTTAGAAAATAGTCAGTGTTTTGAACATCCAAGTCGGGAATAAAGAAATCTGCTGGCAGCAGGTCAGGCTTTTCCTATGTCAAGTCTTATCTGCCATGTTCTGGGTCTACAGTACCCACCAGTTGGATGTGCTTTCATTGGTCCAAGACCTCCGGTGCCTGACAGGCTCCTTTCAGCACGAAGGAGCAGCAGCTCTAGTCCGAGCTCCCACAGATGTCACAGCTCATTATCCTATCTCATGTCTGGGCCCAGACACCCTGTGGATTTAGCTGCTTCCTCCGATCACTATGCTAAAGTTCATGACCATAGGTGAGGATCTTTGAGAGCTTTGCCTTCTGGCTCAGCCGTCTCCCTCTCGATCCTATACTCACTCCAGTAATACCCAATAAAGCCTCTCATTCGAAGCAGAAACTCTGTCCAAACCCAAAGACAGACAAATCCACCTTTTCCTGGCAGAGAATCACGGCCTCAGACTTGGAGGTGCTGACCCTCATCACAGCCACTTAACACTTGGCTGGAAACTGCCTCAGTGCACGCTGAAGGTCAGGGTTTGGTGGCGCCAACAGAACCACATCGTCTGCAAATAACAGAGAGAAAATACTGAATCTCCCAAACTGGATGTGCTTCTACTTTCGACTTTACCTTGAAATCCTAACAGTGGAAATCACAAACAGGGTTGGTAATGAGGCCCAAAACCTGGAAGAAGCCGACACAACTGTCACTTTCAAGGACGCCAATCACCTCAGTCGTTGGTTGTTATTCAAGCAACATCTTCTCTTGTTTACCAATTACCACATTTAATTTCCATTGAAGCAAATGTTAACTATCCATCCATCCATCCATCCATCCATCCATCCATCCATCCATCCATCCATCCATCCATCCTACGTCTATAACACTTAATCCATGCAGGGTCACGGAGGGCTGCAGCCGATCTCAGCTGACAGCGGACAGGTCGCCAATCTATCACACCGCCGACATATTGAGACAAACAACCTCACACACAACAGGCAATTTAGAGTCACCAATCCACTCACTGTGCAAGTGTTTGGACTGTGGTGGGAAGCCGGAGAAGCTGATGAGTAACCATGCAGACACAGGGACAACATGCAAACTCCACGCAGAAATGAATGTCACCTATATGCTTATATACATTTAAGTAGAGTTGTTCCAATACTGATATACCAGTATTGGAAATGCACCGATCCGATACCACGTGTACTAGAAACAGGAATCTGTTTACCAGTTAGCTCCGTTCGCGCAGCTATACAGTTGAACTCTGGAGCTGTCCCTTTGTAAAAGGAAATGACCAGCGCTACAAATAACCTGTGTACTTGTCTACGGCGTATGTGTTTAGTGTAGCGTTTCTTATCAGAGTTTCATTTTTACAATCGGGAGTCATGTAAACATGACGTACCACGTGTCTTTTTCCAGTCTGTCGTCATGGAAAGGTGACGCTCTGTCAGTGGTGCTGTGTTTGGACCCGAGTGAAAACAAACGTTGAAAAACGTATCACTGTATACAGCACCACTATGTGTGAAAACAACCACTGCGGTCGCACTTCAGCAGTTTTTGAAGGAATTTTTATTTATTCCAAGATTTATATATTATTTTTCAGTTGTGTCTGACTGTCAAACTAGACAATAAAAGAAAGTTAAATGGCTTTCTTTTACTGTATTCATTCATATTTTACAAAGGGTTTAACCTGAACCAGGCCTCACAACAATAACAATCGTATATAAAATGATTTTTGTTTTTTTTAACAACACACTGGTATCAGTATTGGCCGATACCCACAGCACAAGTATCGGGAGGGAAAAATGCTATTGATTGATTGATTGAAATTCTTTATTCAGTCGCGTCACACAATAACATTATCGACACAAAACATTATCAACAAAATAGATGGGAACATCTCTACATTTCAGTTAACATTAATTGCAGCTGACACTTCTTCCTGTGTTTGGTTAATCTATAATTCTAGTTCATAACCGGTGACATCATGTACAGTTTTCAGGAGGGGGGGCAGTCCACCCACTCCAGCCACTCTCCACTTGTGCTTTCAGCTTGTCGGCTTGTCTTCGCTGCAGATCTGCTCACACGATGAATGTTTGATGTGCTCCGAGGTCGACTGTGTTTGTGTTGGAAGTCTGTTATGCGCCGTGTACTTTAGCAGCAGCAGCAGCAGCAGCAGCGGTGGTGGTGGTGGTGGTGTTTGTTGACCTGCCTGTTACTCTCCTCTCTGCAGGGGTCAGACAGCATGACCGTTGTCCCCCGTCTTGTTTGATGCCTGTCTATATGCCTAATCTGCTCTGTCCATCTGTCAGGTCTGTCGGGCCTAATCAGAGTCTTGATCCACCCCCCCCCCCCCCCCCCCCCCCACCACCACCACCTTCTTCTGCCCAGGTGGCTTTAAAAGACTTGCAGACTATAGGACGAATCGCCTTGTTGTTTACAACTACTTCCGGGTAGAAAACCAGCATGAGAACAATAGTGACGGACGAGAGTTTCGCTAGCTATATCTATTTTTCATGTTACTATATCGCCGTTTAGACTAATCTGATGTTTGTAAAGTCTATAAAACCAATGATTGGACAAACATAACTATTTATGTGTGCGCATTTTTGTAATTAGTCATGGTTATCAGAGATTAGCTGGGCTAACGGTTAGGCTACCTGTTTAACTTTAATACTCAGTGACACAATAAACGGTCCATGAAAAAATATTTTCTCCAGCGGATATCTTAGTTACCACATGATTGAGCTAACTGGAGTAGTTTTGTGTTGTGTCCGACAACGGGAGGGTTTTAACAGCTGACATCCTGGTGTTAGCTTAGCTACCGCCGTTAGCTGTCCCGGTCAGCTGCAGCCACTGATGCTTTCTAGACACCGTGATTCCCCCAAACTGAATAAATACAACACATAGCAACACAAAACACACACACACAGAAATAGTAATGTTTCTTCAATCATTTCAGATTTGTCTAAACGGTGATAGGGCGTGAAAAATATGATATATATATATATATATAGCCAAACTCTCGTCTGTTACTATTGATCTCATTCAAATTACGTGCTGGTTTTCTACCCGGAAGTAGAATGTAAAGAACAAGGCGATTCGGTCTATAACGTACTCTATCTATAGCCTTTAAAATGCATCTCCTTGTTTCCTTTGCTTTCTCCTCGGACTGATTATTCAAGGATGTTTTTAGCCAGTTAGTCATTTGTGTCTTTCTTCTGTTAGGGAGGGTCGGTGAGGTTATCCAGATCAAGCAGGATGTGTCATGCACCTCTTGTCACCACTTGTTCCCTGAAGTAGGAGGAGGGGTATGGGTTAGGGTGGGGAAGGGGGGGGCCCTTTAGCAGAATGATGCATGTTCATCAGCTGCCATCACTTCCGGCTGAACAGTCAAGCATTACGAAGCAGTCGGGGCGACCTCTAAGCCACGCGCTGACAGTGTCCCTCTGTCCTTTGTCCTTTTGCATTATAGTCTCTCTCCTCGTTTCGTTTCGTTTGTCCCCTTTTCCCTCCACCTCTGCCCCTCAGCACCAAGCTCCTTCATGCTTTGTTCACCTGTCTCCTTCACTTTTTTACATTGTCATCGTTTTGCTCCACCTTTTTTTCCCTTCCTCTCCACCTGTGTGACAGAAACTCAGGCGAGTGTGTGAGTTGGATATGGGAAGTAAAAATAAATAAATGACTAACACACTAGCTAGGTAAAAGCCTTTTTTTTTTTTAAGTGTAGGAATATAAATGGAAAGGAGGAGAATCAAGTGGAGCTATTTTGGATGCACCACTGTCGCCTGATGAGCTGGAAGATATGAACAAAGGCAACTCCCAGGATGGAAGAGGCCTCTCATCAGGACTCTGTTGGTCTGAGCAGCACAGTCTATTGTTGTTGGACATGATATAAAAACACAGATGAGAAGATAAAGCAGGCAATGAAACATACTATCGTCCACTTAGTGTAGAGAGACCCTTGTGTGGAGAAGGAGGAGGAGGATGGGACTGGAAATGTGTGAGGGTGATCATATCTGTGTGTGTGTATGTGTGTGTAGGTAGAGGTGTCAAGATGAGGATGAGACACACCTGCTTTTATCCCCGTAGTCCTCACTAAACGGAAACGGTTATTCTGTAAAGTGCTATCCATCTGAAGATCTGTCATAACATAATACCTGTGAGGTGACAGGAGGATGTAGCCCCTTCACCCCCATCCCCATCTCAACCCCCACCCTGAACAAACTGGTTAAACTGGTGACTACAGGCTCAGAGAAAAGACTCTCTACTGTCTCTCACTCTTTTCTTAGCTATGACAGTAGGATGGTGAATCTGTCTTATCGCAATGTTAAAGGAGGAACTATGTAAATCTGGTCGCTTTTCTGCTGTTTTGCTAACCCTCCTCCTGGCCATGTGCATTTGTTTTCAACAAAGCCGGCGGGAAATCAATCAATAGAGCGGTAGATAATATTATATAACATATACGATGTTACGACGTGTATATTTGTGTAGTTTCATCCATCATAAACAAGAGTTTATGGGTTACAGAGCGCATCTGTGTCGCGGTGCCACAGAGACGAGAGCTGGGACACCGGGCTGGCAGCGGCGGTGCTGATCTTGCAAAGTTGTTTTTCAGCTAAGAGACACAATAACTGACACGCACGTGGAAGGCAGAGAGCCTCCATTCCCCCTGTAACAAGTTAAGCTATTTATTGAACCATCACAGTTACTCCAAAGCTGTTTAATTAAGATGAAAATGTAGCATAGTTAAGCTACAAATCCTGCAAAGTTCCTCTTTAAAACCAATCAGAAGTGTGATCAGTAACAAAGCATTGATAATTTTTTTTATTTGATAATCAGAGAATCCACAATATTGACCCAGAATAAGTAGACACCAGAGTCTCAGTCTCTCTCCTGTTGGGGGCAAAAGCTCCGTTCACTAAATTACATGTTTGTTGTGTCTTTGCATCAACCTCCTTCTCCCCTTCTGTGTCTTACGACTGTGTCACATGATCTTCATCAATTATTAGGTTCTCATCGTTAAAAAATGGAAATTTAAAAATCTTAATGTCTCTTAACTTGGCAAAATCCGGCTGCTGTTGAAGCTCATGTGAAATGACTGAAAGCTCCAGAGCAGCCGACTAAATGAATGAAGTATTGAGATATTTTTTGTCCAAGATCAAGAATGAACTTTCACAATCTTTAAATGATCATCTGTGGAAAAACAATGGTATGATTTGTATCTACTGTAATGTAATTATGTTTCACACGTAACCACATTATAATTGAAGGTCGATAGATAAACCAATGCATCAACTAATGAATTTCTCTAAAATTAGGCTACAACATTTACACATTGCTGGGATTCGGGGATGAGGTAATCTGTAAAGCTTTGCCAGTGACCTCTTAAATCCAGGGCAGGAGGGAGATTCTCTATTTTTGGCTGAAGTCTCATGTAATATTCATAAACTTCACCTCGCTCTGTAGTCGCTGCCTAATGTTTCTTGTTATTTCTTTATTTTTGGGGGCTATAAGATGCCGGCATTGTCTGCTGTTTGTACCGAGGAGGTCACTTTGTGGGTACACGTGGTTCGTGAGTGCGCTGCGGCTTGTTTGTGAGCTTCTCTGTATATCTCCAGAGGCAGTGAAAAGTGAAACTAACTTCTGTCTGCACATACAGTACAGACATATTCTGTCTAATCCACGGGCCTGCGACTGCGTGGCTCGATATATCCTCCCAAAATCCTGCAGCATCACTGATGATAAATCATTCATTGGTCGGCAGCGAGCGAGCAGTCGTACTTCTGCTTCTTCTGGTTTCATGTGTAGTTTCAGTATCTGTACCCTGATGTTTATAGTGCCTGTCCAGATCAGACTGTACATCACCAAAACTCTCAGCTCCTGCTCTTTTTTTTCACGTGTAGGCGGCTCAAATCATCCCTGGTGTTGATATATCAAGTGTAAAATCCAAAGAAAGAAAAAGGAGATAAAAATCGGGGGGCTAAAATATGGTCTGTTCACAGGTCTGAGCACGACTGCATGTGGGAAGAAAAAAAAAAAGCTTTTTGTGGCTCCGGAGAGAGCTGTGAGAAATATGATGAATTTCCTAGAGTGACATCACTTCAGGTGGCGTCAGTTGGTCTGAAGATGACATGAAGATGGTAAAACAGAGTGTGCAGAAAGAAAGAAAGAAATAAAGAAGTGTTAAAAAGACGACTGCAGCCTGCTCCTTTACATAAGGCTTTAGTGGACCAATTAAGGTGGGAAAAAAAGATATCAGGGCTCAAATTGCATGATGGGTAATGTAGGGTGAGCTAGGTTTTTTACAAGGAAGAAGAAAGAAAACAGAAAATAACAATGTCTCTGTATCGATTGTATGGATATTGATCGTTGATATTTTAAACTGTGCCCTGAGTTGCTCAGCAAATTCAGTCAGTCGTTGGTCGTAAAATCATATTTTAAAAGAAATTACTCAAATTTCAAACTGTAGACATGTTTTTGCAAACTTGATTCAAGGATTTCCTTAAACAGTCCTCTTGAATGACTCCATCTTTGCAATTATAGAAGATTTGCATTGAAGAACAGGACAATCTTCCTCTGTCTTGCAAAAAAAAAAGGTTTTATTACAAGATAGAGTCATAACTTATCATAAAGTCACAGTTTAATGGGAGCAGTGCTGCATAAAAGCCCTGGAGCCAAATAATCTATTATTTCTATGGTTCTCTTCGGTGATATCATCTTTTAGCGTCGTCCTCCTCCTTAAGTCAGACAGACACAGTCCGTGTTTTCAGACGGACACAGTGTTGTTATAAAAGCCCACAGAGCTCCATCATCCGTCTCTGGATGTGTGAATGGATTCCCCGTGTAAAAACAACATTGGGATTACAGAGACTGGGCTCCTCTAGATTATGTGTGTGTGTGTGGTAAATACACAAATGCACTGCACACAGGTCAGAGAGGAGGGACTAATTACATACTTGTTGGTCTGAGTGAATGTTTCACTTAATATGAGCTTATAAAGGATGTATCCATACTGGTGTGTATGTAGACAAAAAGCAAAGCATGCAAAGCAGTCAACAGTGTGTGTGTTTGTTGTGTTTTCATGCATTACAGTGAAATTTGGTGGAGACAGTTGATGGATGAGGATTGATAACTTATTTTCTAATAACTTTATGTTGCAAATGAATGTTGCTTGGACTTTTGAAAGTAATTTTTGTTTTGAACTTTTCCAGTTGTTCAACAAGTGCAAAAGAAAAATCTTCTGTTGCGTTTGATTTAACTTCCAGGAAAGTAAAAGGACGTCTGCATTGTTTGTCATTGCCAGTGTGGAGCAAGTTACTGATAATTAGTAATTAATGACAGTTACTAGTTTTGTCTTTACAGTAAAGACGAAATTTAACTACTTTACAAATTACAGCTTCATAAAAGTAATTAGTTACTTGGGAAAGTAGCGTTTGCATTATTTTTTCATATTAATGTGCACATACGCTGTTATTGTCGCGTTCCTGTGCTTCAGTGTGCGATAGTGATCAGTGGATCAATAAAACACAATAAATTTGTTTTGAAACTTCTAATACGTATATACTGTATATTGGAGCCTCAACAGGCCATCAAGCAACTCTGTTGAGGTGTGGTGGTCTTTGCTGTGGATAAAGTTTTCACGCCTGCACAAAATTGGAAAAGGGAAAAGGGGGGGGAAAAAACAACGCCCATATTTCCACAACAGTGAACTCGACCCCGAACGCCTCACCATCATGTATACTGGTAGTTTTGTGACCTCGTCCATCAAGGCAGTTGATCAATGATTATAAACTGTATCATCCGCTGAAGTTGTCGTCTATTTTCACATAAGTAACGAGCAACAAGCCCATTTAAGTGTCGAGATTTGTAAAGGCATTGTTTGATTTGCAGAAGTTACTCTGCTCATTACTGAGAGTACAGTATGTTACTACTGGTCACGGTACCTCTCTTCTTGTACAAGCAGACCAGGGGTACATCAGGGTGCAGTGCCTACTGTTTTCTTTGGCTCTGAATTTTTTCCGTGGGCAACAAGGTAAATCTACATGTATGTGTTTGTTTTGAAACTGTTTGGTATCAATCAAAGCAGATACAGAACAGGTCTCAGCTGAGACACTGTACAGCTCTCATACAGGACACTCTGAATTGTTTTGTCTGTTGCAGCTGCAGGAAAGTAGATGGAGAAAATGTGAAAAACAGAAGCTTTCAGTTTCAGCAAGAGTTTCTCTCTTGTTGTGAATCAGTTACTACAGCGTGAGCATGTGGTTGAAACGCAGTCTCCACTGTCTGTATTGAACCTTCTATCAATAGACACGTTTTGAAATCCATACCCTGCACTGGACATAAAAGCAAAGGCAACATGGTATCGACAGATCTTTAGGTCTAAATGCGAGTGGAAAGTGCTTATACCGTACATGCTGTTAACAATGCTGGAGCGAGTGATCGGCTACAGGTAGTCAGCATTATTGTATCGCAGGGTATGTCACTGAAGCAGAGCCTGTAGTGCAGGGGTGCCACACTCAATCACACAAAGCATATCATGGACCAAAAACTGACATTGTTTTAATTAGAAGTATGTACCTGAGCATCCCGCATACTGTAAATATTCTCAATAAAAATAGAATTAAATAAGGATATAATGAATGAAAATAAAAATAACTTTGTTTTTCATTAACAGAGCCTTTAAAGCAGTACTAAAGAACTTTCAGTTTTGGTTGAGTTTGGCGGCGCCTGTGGACCAAAGCGGTAGTGTTTTGCCTGAAGGAAGACTCCATTTCCCATGAACACTAGCGTGAAGCCCTGTAAATATCCTGCATTAAAATTAACAAAAGACATCAAAACTAAGTTTCTGTTTCCAGTGGATCATTTCAAAGTGAAAACACAAACATAATCCATTGCTAAAGTGCCGTTTTGCCTGTTCCCTCCTTGTTGTGACTCGCAAAAGTGAAAGTGAAGGAAGACTCCATTTCCCATGAACACTAGCGTGAGAGCAGGGTTCCTACCATGCTCCTCAAAGCTGCTTAGTGCCAGAGAAAGAGATACAGACCCCCTCAGACCACGACAGAGGTGTCATTCAACTTGTTGTAAGTCGATGTATCATCACAAAAGTTATGAAAATATTTTATGAAGGTTGAAAAGTTCCTTAGTGTTGGTTTAAGCAAAGTGTGAATATTTCAGATATGATTGATAATATTGATGATACAAGTATTATGATTTCAGAAAAGGGTGTTAAAAAAAAAAGAACAAAACATGTATATTTAGGATCTTTTCTTGGCTGCAAGTTCATTTATGTTTGAGGTGGAGGTGTGCATCAGTGAGACAACTTCTGTGTGCTAGTGCCAGATAGGACGTGGTGCTTGTCGAGCTATTGCCTGGTCATGATTGTATGGTAACTGTTGCAGTGTATTATGGGATTTGTAGTGTGAGTAGTGTAAGCGCTGTAACGGTGGGCCATTAATAGTATAGAAATACAACATTTTCCCAGCCAGCGGGCCTTGAGTTTGACATGTCTGCTGTAGTGGAACAACATGAGAGCATTAACACGTCTTAACGACTCTCCTCTGATGATGATAGGGAGCAATATATTCAAATTCAATGGCAAGTTGACCTTTCTAGCACCTGTCCACCTGTATGGGCTCCATTCACAACAACATGTGTTCTCATGTTATTGCTTAGTGGGTCTGAGTGATGAACAGTAAGGTGATCTACCATCATAGTTAGGTTGCCATGGTGCTGTTGCTTGTTGGGATTAGCTGGTACCTGTTTTTATTAATGATGTAAATTGGAAATCAACCTTTAAGTAAATAAAATATCTAATTAATTGGGTGTTTGTGCTGTTACTCTCAGTTATGACGTGATCTTTATAGAAGAACCTTTGAAGCCGATTAGTATTTTTATGAAAAAACTTGATAGATCATCTTTCAGTGAATCAAAACATGTGAATGCGCTGCAGCCTCAGTCACTGACATGGCGATGGCGTCTGTAGGTTTATGTTTTCTCCTGAAGTCATGTGTCATCAGCTATCACCATCTGAAAGGCTCTGAGCTGACTGATGACTTGTCATTATGATACATCACAAGTACAGAAAATAATCCATCTTCTCTCTCAAAGGCCTCCAAAGCCCTGCAGAGCCGAGGCGACCGACTGCAGCCGATGTTAATTTCCATGACCCATTAATCCATATTTTCTTTTCTTAAGTGATCAACTAATATTTTTCTTTATTAAATGCCATCCATGTCAATTTCCTAGCAACCACTGACTGAGATTTATTGAAAGGACTTGTTTCATCAAGCCAATGCAGGCATTTGATTTGCAATAATATAGAATAGAGTAATTGAAAAGTGAAAAGGTTTATTGATTACCTCTGTTTTTAATCATTGCCTTATTAAAGGAAGGGTCTGTAGGATTTTCCTAAAAAAAAATAACACATAGCAATTCTGCTTAATCATATGTGCTTTTACTCATGTGGTGTTGACGGTGTCTGCAGAGCAGTGTTATAAAATAATGGTGTTACTGACGGCGCTACTTTTTTTAGTAACAAGTAATCAAAGAAGTTACTGTTTCACCCGTTATAACACTGTTACCGTTACTGACAATAAAATGCGCCGTTACTTGACTCAAGAAGTCCCATCCCAGAATAATACACCTGTTAAAGTGTTGGCTACGTTACATACACACATTTTTTGGTCCATCAACTAGTTGGAAAAAAGACTTTTATCACTCCATATTCCTCCGCACAGGCAAGCGCTGTGGAGTAGTAGTTACTTTTCCTGGTAATTAATTACTTTTAGAATGTGGAATGTCAGTTATTAACTCGTAACTATAACTAATGTCTTTTAAAAAGTATCGTGCCCAATACTGGTCAGATTTCCATCCAAATGTATCAAATTTTTTTTGCGAATTTTGTGAACATGCGCAAAAAGAAAATGCAAATGTATGCCCGTTTACATTTGCTTTGTTTTGCGATTATTGGGAGAAGAAGAGCGCCATGAGATTTTCACAATCTGGAGTCACGTAAACATTTGATTTCCTCTCAGTCAGCTGGTGAAGCAGCCGTCTGATGAGCATGACGTTTCTTTACTGTTTTCCATCAAGCATTAAATTAATGTTTGCTTCTTTTATAAATTGCAGAAAAATCTCAGTTTCTTCGCCCCCCCACACACATATCTTCCACTTTCCTCCACAAGACCGTAGCGGAGAAGGGTTTGATGTGAACAGCACTTGAACATGAACATCAGTCCTGACAACTGCTTTCAGGCCAAAAATGTAACGTTGTGTTTACAAACTGCAACGAACAAACCTACAGACCAATCAGTGATTTCCAGCCACAATGACAGGACAGTCGTACGTACATTCAACGTACATAAAGTTAAAGTTTTTGCCTGTTCGACAGTCTTTACTACATGAATATAGAGTATTTTTCAAATAGCTTCATGAGGGTAAAAAACAAAACATCTCTTAAATGACTTTAGAAATCCCCTCTGTTTCCAGCCGCGCATGTTAGAGGCAAAGCAGCTTCATTGTGTTTTAATAATAGAAGACAAGAGGATGCTCCATACCTAGTCTCCATTTGCAGGCTACCCACTGACATTCAGCCCAATTACTCACACTTGCTTGGATGCCACTACAGCCAACAGGAGAGGATGTCCTTTAAAAAGTAAAGACAAGCAAGAGAAAAAGTTATGTCACTTAGATCCTCCAGGCATCTTTATGTTTTTTTTTTTCTTTCTCGGATACGCAGCAGAGCCTCCGTGCGCTGTGGATTGCTCTTTTGAGAAAACATGGTCATTGTGAACCGTGTGGTATTTAATGGAAAAAATGGAAAATGGTTATGTCACGTTTGTTGAGCCCACAAGCACAAACAGCATCAGAGGCATTCGAGGGGTTTAAAACACAGCAGGAAGTCTGAGATGTGTTTGCACTATCAATTAAAGCTGTGGAGCTATCGGCTGAGTGGTTACTGTGAAACTGGAAGCTGAGAACTAAGTTATTCAACATCTCGGCAAAAACAAAGTAAAAAGTAAAAAGTATCACATTTTTTGGAGCAGTTGTTCCGAAACAGGGAGTGTTTAAGCTCAAAGATCAGTTCAGTTGGTCATATATGAACTAGGGCTGCATGATTAATTGTAATTTAATCGCCATTGTGATGTTGTCAACATGCACAAAACACATTGCAAAAGTTGCCTGAAATGCAATGAGTACCTTTTATTTATAGGCGCACCTCATACCTGTAACCTGAGCTACACTGCTAGACATAACGTAACAACACGCAGCATCAATCAACATATTTGTACTGGCATAACTTCTCATGTTTAGTCGACTTATAATGTTTGGAGTTTGTTTACAGTGCGCAAGTTTTCCACTCTTCTTCTTCTCTGTTTTTGGTGTATTTATGTTGGCAGTGTTACAGTGCCACTACAGGCCTGGTGTATGTAGGCTACTACTGTATAGCGCATTGAATCGTTTTCAGAAAGACACAGGAACTGTATGGTTAATATCATGCACATCCCCTGAACATTTGCTTATTTATCGCAAGCCATATCGTCATCGTGATATTGAACAGTGTCATTGCACATCGGACATTTTGGCTGATATGCTGCAGGTCTAATGTGAACACACACAATGGTGCTGGGATGTGGGATAAAACAAGCGGCCAAGATCACACAGACAGGGTGGTTTCGCCCCGCCACCCCAACTTGACGGGCTGGTTCGAGCCGGGTTCAGGCAGAAAATATACAGGATTATAGGATGGCTTCCTTTTTTGGGGTGGGGGGTTGGGTCTCAGTTCGGGTTTGGGCCAAAAATATATACAAATGAGTCGGTTTGGGGCTTCAACCACGGGTAGGGTTTTTTTTTTCAGGCCTGTTGAGACCTCTATTCCAGCGTTTTTGTTTTTCCCGGGTAAACTCCTCCTCCTCCTTCCGGCAAAGATATCTGACCAATGAGAGAACAGTTGGATCAACAAAGCGTTAACACAACTTTGACATGTTATCACATTAAACTGATATGTCAAATGTGCTTATTAATAGATGAACCAAGCACAGCTACATTAACTTTGTTTTGACTTTCAACCCTCTGATCTTTTAGCTCCACTTGGGTCTCCACCTGCTGCTCTCAAGCCGCTAAATGCTCCATTATGTTCACCAGGCTGAGATGTTTGAGGCTGAACAGTGAAGAGGAGAGTTTTTTTTATTTGTTGATGAGCAGTGAGACTGAGCCGAGAGCAGAGCAACTGTTCATATAAACATTGATGAGTGCAGCAGCGTTAAGCATCCTGATCATTATCAGCTCTCCGAGGTAATGTGATTGCACTCAAGGACCGGGGAGAAACTGAAAGACAGCAGCTTCATTGCCACGATGATGATGATGCCTAAATTTGTGTCACTTAGATTTTTTGATTATATAATAGAGTGCATGAGAATGACTCGAGGCGTCAGCGATGATGAGGTGTCATTGTGCTCCGTTGTCGTCTGCAATGTTAATGTGGTCTTTGTGTCCTTTGTGTTTCTTTCCTCCGTTGCAGGGTGACCCCGCCAGATGGAGAGACTTCCCCTTCAGGTGCTCCTGGCTGCTCAGATGGGCCTCTAGGTGCTATGGGTGGCGCCGGTGCTATGGCAATGCCTGCCACCTCCACCCTCTCGTTGCCCATGAGCCAGGGTAAACCCTCTCTGCGTCGCATCAAGGGCCGCATTCACCGCAGCAAGAGCCTAGACAGCATCGACCTGCTCGACGCCAACGTAAGTCTGACACACACACAATGTAAACACCTAAACACGCAAAAGGAGGAAAACTGAGACTGGAACTAACTCCTTTTTCATTGTGACTTCATTTGTTGATGAGTTTCTCTCTATAAAACATCTGAAAATAGTGAAAAACGCCTGTTATAACTGTGTCTTGTTGTATTGTATTACATGTTTCAAGAACTCAATTTCTGACGTATTGAACCAACTCAAAACATTTAGTCCACCTGAACAGAACTGGTTTGTTTGGTTCATTTTAAGAGGACTAGGCCATACATATGAAGATAACCTAATAATATTATGTCACTGTAAACTTTCTATCGTTCTCTCTGAGCAAATCAAATCACAGCTCTCGTCTAACTAAACTTAACGTGTTTGGTGACTTTGTCAGACAACGTCACAGTTATAAAATCAGGATTTAAGAAGCAGCTTGGAAGTTTAATGGGCTGCAAATTCAGTGACTCTTTTATAGTTGCTCAAACAGAAACAGAAAGGCACAGAGGATAAGAGAGAAGTCAACAGGTAAAAGGCTGAAACCAGCTGACAACAGGCAGAATGCAAACAGCTGTATACAAGGTTTTAACCTAGTCTTGTTGTTTGTATTCCTGCAGAAATACCATTTTATAGTCCTGCATTAAATATAAGCTGTGATTACATTTACTAAATTACAGTTACTGTGATTTGATTTCAAGGGAGAAAAAATGGCCAAGAAGTCCAAATACATTTTTTTTTTTGTTATCCAAATGGTTTCATTCAGATTTAACAGTTACACAAAATACAACAACACACACACATACACACACACATGCAGAAGCACACACAGGATGACCTTTTGGTTATGCAATATTTCTTTGGTTTTCAGATGAGCACAGTTTAACACGTTCCATATGTCTCTCTCTCTATGACTGGTTTATTCTCATGAAAAGTATTAATCTGATAAATGATTGGGTAAGCTGCTTGGATCTAAAAACCCCTTACTAACTCTGGGATTGTCCATTGAGCTGAGAACTGCGTTTGGCCCACGCTCTCCACCGGTCAACTCAAAGCGTACTTGTGTACTTGTGTGTGTGTGTGTGTGTGTGTGTGTGTGTGTGTGTGTGTGTGTGTGTGTGTGTGTGTGTGTGTGTACCTATGAGTGTGTGTTTATGAGTGATGTGGCTTTTGGGAAAGCAACCAGCGGTTTATGATGTAAAAGCATGCCAACCTGCTACTAATGCACGCTTGGTAAGGCTATTTTTTTTTTTTTTCTTTTTGTGGCATGGGGCCGCGATGGTCACTCAGATACAGATAAATCTCTCTCCTGCACAGCACCACTGAAATCCCCCCCCCAATCTCCCCCACCCCCTTCTCCTGCTACTTTCTTTATGTCTTCACTAGGGATGTCACGATTATTGTCAGAGAAATAATCACGGTACTACAATTATCACAATTATTATGCATTAATTCATTTCACAACACTATGAATCGTGTAAAATCAAATACAGTCAAAATATAATTACATTACTCATATGTTTACATACAATATTTCAAGTATCTATTACAGTAATATAGGAAGAATTATTAATCCCCTAGAAGAAATGTTTGAAATTTTCAGGTCATAAATTGTCATCAATTCAATGTTACGTTAGGTAAATAGACCAGTATCTGTGCATTAACCTTTATTTTGGCGCATACTGTATATGGTTCCAACATCATCTTTTTTGCAAAGTAACGGTATTTAGGAATCTTTACGATTAATTCATTGTGGCGTTTAATACCGTGACATCCCTAGTCTTGACCCTCTGTAAACGTCTCCTTTAATAAATGTTCACAGTGTGATGTTTCCTCATCCACCCCCATCCTTCCTCTCCATGCTAGCAGTCTGCAGTGTGCATACAGTATGTGTGTGTGTTTAAATCTGTGTATGTGTGTGTGTGTGTGTCGGGTGCTCAGTATTTTAGCCGGCCTTAATTGGGAGCTGCTGCCTGGTGCGTCTGTGTATAAGGAGTCATTATTCTTCCCCTGCACAGCAGCCAGACTGTCGTCGGGGCCGGAGAGGGACTCGTTATGATTACGTTTAAAAAGAAAGAGGCAGCATTTGCAGTTCAGACAAGTTAATCCATTATTGATGTGAAGGAGGGCTGAAGGTGGACAGAGGAAGTTGCAGGGCGGCGAGGTGGGGGTGACAGTCAGCTGCATGCAGCCGGGGACACACTGTTACACACACACACACAGTCACACACACTTACACACACGTTGGCGTCTGTTTGACTGAATTTGTCAGTTTGATTGACGGCTGCCATGAAGTTCCCTGTCAGTTTCTAATTTTGAGGCAGAGGCGAAAATATCTCATGGATTTTTTAAAACAACCTTGGAGTGCTCTGCTGCGTAATACTTGGCAGTGAAACATCTCTGGCCCCAATCCGAGTTTTTTTTGTGCTTTTTTGCTTTTTGTGCTTCTTTTCGTTCCTTTTCTACAGTGAAAGCAAAAGAGTGAGTTGTAGTGGAGCCGGAGAGAGGCAGATGGTGAATGAAACTTAGATGCAACTTTGATGTTATGTCATCTACAACAAACTCGTCTCTGGGTCGAGAGGTAGATGGGCTGTCCTACTAATGCAGCGCTGGGGTAAAAATGGAGCCGAGCACTTGGCAGATACCGCGGTTTCACTTGTGGGTGATGTGACTGTATTGAATTCCAGGCCTGTAGATACATATCATGTAGATATACACTGTATTAGATATCATGAACACATATTTTGTCAATCATTGTTTCTACAAATAGTGGAGTCCTATGAACATTCTTCATTCACAGTTGATGATGATGAAGTGGAGATTTTTATTCACTATATTCTGCGAATCTACTCATTTATTTCCACCAAACAGGATTTTTTTTTGTATTTTTCTATGACCATAATGACATTAACGTAATGTTAAAAGAGAAACAAGATATTTGTGCATAAGGAATGTCAATCATCAATTTCATATACATGGTTGCCCATAAAGTTGGAATAATTTTGTTTTCAGGCACATTCCTGTTTTTATTCCTATTATAAAGGTCAATTTTACCTTAATTTTCACAGTGATATGTTTGGAAGAGATTGATTAATAAAGTTTTGAGAAGATATACCCTTTATCTATCAAGAATAAATCACATTGTCACAATCATTTAATGAGAAGAAAAAAAAAAATCCAACTTTATCCACAACAGTGTAGATAGGTGAGAAGAGTAGACGTCATAAGTGTTGCATATACTGTAAATAAACGTGAACATATCAATCAATCAATGTTATATTGCCACATACTTATAAGCACTTATGATAATAATGACAAACTGCTGTAAAGTGGGTTAATAATAATAATCGGTGGACGTCTGAGTGATGTTGCTGACAGCTCTGCTCAGTAGCTGCTTTAGTTGATGTTCACTTCACAGACAGACAGGGCGACCGACCACTGCAGAGCTTCTAAAGAGATGAGTAAACTGAAATCAATGTTGCGATGCTTAGAAGTTTACAGTATATTTAGACAAGTCTGTTCAAAAGCTGTCATGTTTTTTTTTTTTATAATGTACAACTCCTGAGCAGCTTCTCTTAAAATGATGAGGAAGACTCAACCCCCTGTCAGTCTTTTTAAGCACCTATTCTCAGTGCTTTTTAACACAAAGGCCTGTGTCTCTTCCTCAGCAAAACTATTTTTGGGTCATGTGCAGATTCCACCATGCAGAGGTGCATAAAAACTGTCTTTACAGAACACATTTTGTCATGTCAACTAAATTTAAATGCAAAAACTGGACCCTGATGATTTTTTAAATTGAATCATTACATTGCAATGTTGATAATGCATACAATTCATTTTTTCAAAGGTGGAAATAAGATTTTGGTGTTTCATACTTCAAAGATCAACATAATGTATCTCGCAGCTTCTTTAGCTGAAAGTTGGAGAAGGAGTCATAGTGAAGATTCATTTTCATCTTCATCCATCAGCCCTCCTCTCAACTAGACCTCAGGTTATATACAACCATGTTTTAACTTCTTCAGCACTCAGAGTTAAGAGTTTGCATCTTCTCTCCTTTTCCATCAAGAGTATTGAAGATGCAGGGCGAAAAAAAAAGAAAGCTTCAGTATCTGTTTCATCTCACTGAGCACTCGCTCAAAGCAACAGTATCGGCTGCTCGGAGCATGTTACACAAATACATTAGCCTCCATTCTCATGCTCTCATGCTGTGGACCATCACAAGATGTCCACGAGTGTAAGACTCGAGCATGAATAATAGATGGAAGAAATGATCTGCTACATAATGCAGTGTTTTCTTTCTTTAACTCGCAGCTATTTTTGTGCGATAAAAACCCCGGCACTGTGGAGAAGGAGAATCTGAAAAAGTCTGTGGTTAAACTGGGTGAACTCACCTGGGAATTTTTGCTGTTATTTATTCAATACAGACCGATGGCTCCTCTCCTCTATTTGTCTTCTAATGCAAAGCAGCTGCCAATGTGCACTTCACTGTGGAGCACATGATTGATTCTTTACACCAATGTCAGACGATAGATAGATGTGTCTCTGTGTGTGTGTGTGTGTGTGTGTGTGTGTGTGTGTGTGTGTGTGTGTGTGTGTGTGTGTGTGTGTGTGTGTGTGTGTGTGTGTAAAGTGTGAAGTGTGACCTGATACGTCCTTGTCCTTGAACTGAAAGTACACACTGGTTTGGTGAGATCCATGTGGCACAGCTCTGTGTCTGATCACAGGGCTCTGGTTTGACTCCAGATAGATCCTGCTGTGCTGTGGCCTTCATTTTCCACTAAGTCTGCCCAAATAAGACGGCGAGAATATACGAAAAAGTTTTCAAATGAGGGCTAAGGGTTTTTCGAAATGACAGCCTTATTTTTAGTTTTACCTCCGTGTATATATTCTGGATTTGATTTTTATTCTATTTGGGTTAATAGTTGGTGCAAGCTATTTTTAGAACAGCAGAGCAGAGTCGTGAGCTGCTCAAAGCTACACTACGGAGGCTAATGGGATTTCTTGGTTTCCCTCATCAAACTCATCAAATACACAATCCAACAACTCAAAACACTCTGGTGGACAAGTTGTGACCTGCACATTCACCACGCTACGAGATAATAACAGAACGTTACGAGACAGAGTTGTTTTAGAGGTAAGTTCATGCAAAACCGCTGATGCACGTTCCCGTCGGGGACATTTTTTTGGCAAGCAGTCTCTGTATTTACCTCGAAAACAACTGCGTCTCGTAACGTTTGATGAGTTTGATGAGGGAAACCAAGAAATCCCATTAGCCTCCGTTGCGTTGCTCTGAGCAGCTCGCGGCTCTGCTCCGCCGCTCTAAAAATAGCTTGCACCGACAATTAAAGGTAATGAACCTACTGCTAAAACTACAGGGATTATGACAATGGGTCAAAAACATTGCCGGCTTCGTTGAACGAGGGGGGAGGAGGGTTAGAGGTGAGTTTTTACGACAGTGAAAATATGCACTCTGAAACTGTAGGGGGAGCTCTGTAGAGAAAAATGACCAAAACAGAGAAAAAGCAACCGGACCTGCATAGTTCCCCTTTAAGAGATGTAGTTCAATGCTGTTAATGCACTGTATTTTTAATTCCCACTCCCCACAACCTCTGTGATCACGTGAGCGTTAGAGTATTTTTATATCAAAATCCCTCTCTCTTCTGTCTGCATAAAAACATTAGTTCAACCAGCCATGTGTAATTGTTTTTATTCTAATAAAACCAACACATTTATTTACCTCACCCTCATACATCCCTCTGCAGCTTTGTCTCGTGCTACATTCACTGTCAGGAAACATGAACACAGAGCCTGTAAACCGTTTCAACAAACAGCTTATGCTGTCGTTTTTTCCTGGCGAGCCCATGAGCCCTGTTTCTTATTTTACTCCTGAAGCATTTCTGTGATCACACATCCTGTATGCTAATTTGGTATCACTCTCATATTATTAGCACTGGTGTAAATGGAAGTTACCTGTCAAAGCAAAGTGAAAGTGGATCTTTTGCATCTTTATCTGAATACATCCCTCTTTGGTTCTTATTATTTTTGTATATATTGTTTTTTTTTATGCAGGTTTGGATGCATATCATTTCATTTGTTTATACCACACAACCACGGTGAAGGTCTGTGTGACATCATTACTCATCCCCCAACTCGTCCCATCCCCCAACCCCGATCTTCACACCCTCCCTCTGATCCCATCGTCAATGGGCCAGATATGATAAAAACTCCAACATGGCTGCAGACGTACATGCACCGAAAGCACCAACAGCGTTTTTTAAACGTACTCATGTATTATTTATTCACATATTATGTATTTACCGTGTATTTACAGCGTCTGCAAAAAAACATTAACCATTTAACTGGTTTCAGTGCACATGTAAATGTGTGCATGCACAACAGGAAGTCAGTGTATATTTACATATAAACATGAGTCCACTGTACCTGCATACAACACAGTACATTATATTACATCACATTACAGCTACTCTAACACAGACATGTGTGCATGTGCATTGAAGACCTTGAAGAAGGCGAAATGAGGCTAGTGAAAAAAGATGAAAGGGTAAAGAAAAAAACAAACACAGAGTCCAATTTTGTTCTTCTGCAGGGATGAAAACAAAAACAGGAGAACCAGCACTGCAGATCGGCTACGATGTGTTTTTACGTTACCACAAGTGGATGTCTCGTTAACTCGTCTTCATTCTTTACATCAAAATGATAAAGAGCCTCAATAAGAACTTGAGATAGTTATATAGTGATACTAATGTAGCAGTGATATTTCTACAGGTGAAGACAAGTACAGTATGTGATGATTGTATGATGATTCATTTGAATGGAAACAGGAATCAAAACATTACGTTAAAGAGAGAAATCCGAGCTAATGAGTTCTTAGATTTCACTGAATAGGAACTGATTTCAGAACTGAGTTTAGTTTAATCAAGTCACAGTTTAAAGCAAAACAACCGCAGTCGACCAAAGTGCTGTACAGTTATACAAAGGAAATACACTATAGTTCATCATGGACAATATAATAATAAATAAAACAATACAAGGATTAGTAAGAACTCAATTTAAAACAAACTTAGAATAAAAGAAAAAGTAAAAAAGAGAGTGAAGATTACAGTACTCGCTTAGCTGGAGATTCTTGTAAAACTCCAGATGTGGAGGAATCTGTCTCAGAGACTCTGAGCATCATTATCATCACCCACCTGCTGGGCTGGTTGGTGGATCCAAACCAGAGACACAGACTCTCAAACAGTGACCGACAGAGAGACAGAAAGAGAGAGAGGGGGGGGGAAAGAGAGAGATTACAAAAAACGGAGTGATGAATGTGAGGGAGGAGTGTCGGTTATGACATGCATGGGCCATGTGAGGGATGAGAGAAAGGTTTGACAGCAGGGAGCAGGATGTTCCTATTAGATGAATATATTTTCCCCTGGATCGACAGGAGGCTCCACGGACCCGACGCCTTATAACTCACTCTGCTCATCCCCGGTTCTCTCAAGGCACAGCGGGACAAAAATTGCATCTCACATACGAGTCGTTTATCTTACCTGAGTTAAAACGGGCCACTGGAGATTGTCCTCTGCCCCTCTGTGTGTGTGTGTGTGTGTGTGTGTGTGTGTGTGTGTGTGTGAACTGGATGTGGCATTACGGCAGCGACAGCAGTGATTATTTCTGAACAAATGATTAAAGCTACGAGTTAAGCCTCTGGGATCATCACACCACCACCATCAGCCAAATGGTGCTGAGTTTGTAAGTTGTGTCAGTCCACCTGTTACTTCTTTTTTTTATTATTATTAATATTATAACAAACACAAAACAACACATATTCAACATAAGACTGCAACAAAACATACATTTAACGACATAGAAATAGATCAAAACATATCATCAGTATGTGCATACTACATATCTTTCACTTTTAATACACACACCATAAATTCATATCATAACTCAAATAGATACAGTATATGATTAAGTAATTCACTCTACAGCAAATAAATAAATAAAAGAAAACAAACAAACATTACACTATATTGAATCTTAATGTCAAGTTGTTGTTATTGCCAAGTCTTCCCATCTTTTTATCTCTTTGTTAGCAAATAATGATGTTTAATGAACAGTATAAAATATCTTGTACACCTGTTACTTCTTCTCTATAGGTGGATGATCATGTAGGTTTATAAAAAAAAAAGAGTCAATTTGAAATTCAATAGGTGTCTTTTTGATGTTATTTAATTCACACCACTGTATCAGGGAGTGAACATGAATATGTGTGTCTGTGTGTGTGTGTTTGAGGCTGAACTATTACAGCAGGTGTCTTGACTGCAGGTTGTTATCACTGTTCTACACACACAAACACACACACGCACACACATGCACTCGCAGTGTGAGGCTCCAGATATATTTCTGCTGGATATATGATGCAATAAAGAGAAAGCTGCACACAGAGCCAGCAGGCAACATCTGACTGAGGCTTTGTCTTTACCGTCCTCTAGGGGCAGCACTAACACATTTATTTATTGACAGCATACATAAATTCAATGACAAGGCATGTTGTAGAATAGATAGATGATACTCTATTTCTATTGTCTATCTATTGTTTTTAATATTGATTGAATGGTTAAAACGCATCAGCAGATTTCTGACTGTCAACAGAAAATATGAAATACATTTTCTCATTTTACCCATTGATTGTGCAATCTATACAATACTGGTGGAAAATAACATAGAACATGTACCTAAACACTTTGTGTAAGTATTTTAAGTATTCAAGTTAAGATTTTCCTCTTTAATACTGCTTTAAACTTCTACTACATATCCCTGAGAAATATTGTGCGTGAGTGTGTTTATCCAACAGATGTAGTGGCTCTGCTGATTAAGATTTTACAAAACATGAGCTGGGGTTTATAAAATATTACACATCGTGACAGATTGAACCATCCGACAGTGTATAATTCAGTTAATCATTCAACGGGTACAACATCAAACTGCTGCTCAAGCATAAATATATCAGCAAGAAAAAAAAATCCATCCATATAGTGTGTAATATTATTAAACTGACAATATCCATTATGTAAAACAATCTGGGATTTGACTTTTTATGCTTAAAGAACATTTTTCTGTCAATATTTGTTCATTTAGATTTTTGTTTTCTACTACTATTACTACTAATAATGATGATGATAATATATTGTCACTATATGTTACTTTTCCAGCTCATGGTGTTTGATCGTTTCTGCAGGTGGTGGCTTCACGCCGTGACATGTGGGGCGACCGATGACGACCCCTCCCCTCGTTAATTGCATTCGCCGTTAATCAGCTGCGAATCTATAGATCTATAGCTCTCAGGCTCCCTATGGCGTTTGATTTTTGACCGGAGTGATTCATTAGCTGTTTAAATACACGGAGAGCCTCTGCATAATGACACGCTCCCACCCTGCCCCTCATGTTTCGCTCGCTGCACAGTACACACACACACACACATACACACATACACATACGCACACACACATCCCATAATGTCAGAGAGGAAGGGCAAGGCAGGATCAATGCGGGTTCTATAGATAGATGAAGCGATGATCTATGACATCCACATCCAGCCTGTAAGTGAGAAGGCCCTTATTTAACACAGGGTCATATGGAACAGTTCACATGAAATTAAATTAAATGAATCAATCACTCTTGGTTTGCACTCGTGTGTGTGTGTCTGTGTGTGTGTGTGTGTGTCTGTGTGTGTGTGTGTGTAAGATCTTTGGAGAGCAGTGGCTGATGGGATGCCTGGTCGCATACAACCACGACGGCAGGAAGTGTGTGTTCATATTAGTATGTCCGGCGGTCTGCTGTCCTCTGTGTGATATTGATTGGTCGCATTAGGGAGTCTGCAGGTCAGCACATCTCAGATGGGAGGGGGTGGGGTGGATGTGTGTGTGTGTGTGTGTGTGTGTGGGGGGGGGGGGGAGAAGAAGAAGAAGAAGAAGAGCAGGATGGAGATGGAGGAAGGCAAAGAGGAGTTACTAGACAAATATGCCAAGAAAATTAAGCCTGAACTTTGCCCGTCTTTTGTTATTTATAACTCCTCTTTTTTTTTTTTTTTTAAATAGTTAGTAGTAGATAATAGATAGTAACATTTTGGCAAATCCCATAGCAGTAGGTTCGTTACCTTTATTTGTCGGTGCAAGCTATTTTTAGAACGGCGGAGCAGAGCTGTGAGCTGCTCAGAGCTACGCTACGGAGGTTCATGGTATTTCAATGGTTTCCCTCATCAAACTCATCAAATACATAATCCAACAACTCCAAAACGCTCTAGTGGACAAGTTGTGACCTGCACATTCACCACGCTATGAGCTATGAAATAATACATGTTTTTTTAGAGGTAAATACAGAGACTGCTTGATGAAAAACTGCCCCCGACAGGAACGCACATCAGCGGTTTTGCATGAATTCACCTCTAAAACAACTCTGTCTCGTAACGTTCTGTTATTATCTCATAGCGTGGTGAATGTGCAGGTCACAACTTGTCCACCAGAGCGTTGTGGAGTTGTTGGATTGTGTATTTGATGAGTTTGATGAGGGAAACCAAGAAACCCCATTAGCCTCCGTAGCGTAGCTCTGAACAGCTCGCGGCTCTGCTCCGCCGTTCTAAAAATAGCTTGCACCGACAATTAAAGATAACGAACCTACTGCTATGACTATAGGGATTATGCCAATGGGCCAATTTGCCAAAATGTTGAACTATCCCTTTAAATTAAAACACCTGATATAATGTATTTTTTGTATTTTATCCGTTACCATTTAGTGTTGTTTTGTTTTCCGTCATGAACCCCTATAATATTTTGTTTTTGCACTTTTATATTGCACTTAATTTCCAGCTGTATTATTGTAATTATCCTCTTTGAGGGAGAAAAACGAGAGGAGTTGCTACGTAGAGGACACGGGCAGAGAGACGATGGGATGAGGGGGAGCAACTACAAAGCGTGATGGAAGGACGGAAAATTAAAGCAGAGGTGAATGATGAGTGATGTATTGATTGAAGAAAAGTAGTAGTATTGATGTTGTTTCTCTCACATGACCACAAACTCCCCCCCTCCCCTCCCCCCCTACACACCCGATCCCTGCCCTATATAGTATTGATCCAATCTGCTTCAGATGGTTAAAGATGACCTATTGTTCCTGCCTTCGCGCTCTTTGTTTACAGTATATTAATAGTTTCTCTTTTTTTTTTTTTTTTTTTTTGCTCAGCATCACATTGCTAACTGTCAATACTGAATAAATAACATTAAGCACTCTCACTTCACTTAACAGGGGCAGAATTAATCGTATCGATCAGACCAGAGACCAGCATGACATGACATGACATGACATGACATGACAGCGGCCTGGACGCTCGTTTTCCAAGGGAGGAAGCCGACTTTGTTGTAGTTGTTGGGAAAAAAAAGCTTTAATTTACTCACAGCGGCACGTTCTTCTCTTATTAAACACTTAGGAGCCATTTTCAGCCTCAGCGACTGACAGTGTTTCCTCAGTGACCTTCAGTAGCTCTGGTGTTTTGAAGTAATTTTAGCTTTGCTTTGCTTTGCTTTCACTTCACTTCCGTCTCTCTCTCTGTATCGGCCCCAGCTCCGTTTCTCAGCGCTGAAATGTTTTGCTCTAAATAATTCATCGCACTTAAAAGCAATCACAACACCTCGTATAGTCTTGAGTTAAATTACCCTAAAATGGCATTAACAATTCCCCCTATCTTCATGTTTTCGTCTTAATTCCCGGTCTGTGGGTTTTTAAAGGCCCTGCATGGCGTGACAGTTGTGCATTAGATGTGTTGGATTATGAAAGAGGAGGATTGGGTTAATTTATGACTCCGCAGCGTTCGTCTCGTACCACGTGGCAGCAGCAGCAGCATCGTCGTCGTCTAAACGAGTTGGGATGGAATTTAGGCCCTCTCCTCTGTTTCCATGGCAACGCAATTACTCTGCCGCCTGCCGCCCATGGGTGTGGGAGGTTAAGGTGATATGAGGCGCACAGGGTTAAATCAACGTCCATGGGCGGCTTTTATGTTGAAAGAGCACAGAGGGAAATAAGGCGGAGGTGTTCAGTTGTGTCAAAATGTTCTTTATTTCAGTGTTTGTTTAACATTTATGATGAGCTATTATTATTATTATTGATAGTAATTGCTGGACACATGCAGATAAATTAAGTTTATAGCTGTTTATCCGCCATATAATGATCAAATGTTTTTGACAGCAGCTAATGATTATTATCGGTATTGATCCCTTCAATCTTTTGATTGATCTTTAATAAATCAATGGTTTTGTCCTTGAATTTTTGGGGAAAAAAAGGCTAAATAACATTAACGAACTGGTTATTTTCAGTGTTGTAGCACTTTACCGAGCTGAAAGAAGCTCCCTTCTTTTATTCGTGTTATTTACAAAGTGCAGCAATGTTTTAAACCAATAAGAACAAATGGAGAGAAGGAGGAACCACAGAGTATGTAAAGGAATAGAAATAATAAAAAGGACGTATAAACTCTATATAACAATATAAAGCAGAGTAAGATAAAAACATAAGACACAAAGAGGTAAAAGTAACAGATAAGAGCACTTAGGTACAACTGTGCAATGAAATAAAGGACATAAGAGCAGAGAACACAGGAGACTAAAGAATAAAATAAAGATAATTAGGATAAATTAAAGCTATAAAAACAATGAAATGAAAGAAATACAAAGAAACTGACGTGAGGTAAAGAATAACAGACGACATTGGGTAAAAGTGAATTTCAGGAAACGTATAAAAAACAAACCCTCCTGCTCGTCACAAGTCTTTAACGTGTCAGTGGAGCGGAGCGTCACCTCTGTCCATGTGCTTCACTGTTTCAGCAGCGTCAGGTGAACACCAGCACCTCCTCTCTCTCTCTCTCTCTCTGGCCTCTTCCCTCCACACCGGCTCCTCCAGCGGCTCCGGTTTCATGTTTGACTTTTATTTTCCCTCTCGACTAAATTGACCACCAGAAATGTGAAACTCCAGTAAAGTGAGACGCCCTCGGGGGGGGCGCGAGGAAGTCATGGTGCCAAACCTGCAACCTAGCTTTGTGGCATCTGTCTGCAAGTGAGTGAAAAAAAACAACAAAACGAAACAAGAGGAAATGGGTTAATCAGAGCCGACGGGTGTGTGTGTGTCTTTCTGTCCGTCACTGCATGTGTGTGTGTGTGTGTGTGTGTGTGTGTGTGTGTGTGTGTGTGTGTGTGTGTGTGCGCGCCTCAGGAGGACTGGTTGTTGGGAGACAGGGGGGCTCTCAGGATGGATTCGTCAGGCGCCGGGGGCTGTGCTGTGCACCATTAGGATCAAGGTTGCTATTTCAGGATGCTACCTGCTGAGGGATGTACTCTGCTCACAGTTCTGATGGCCCCTCCGCCCAAGTCCATTAAACCAGGCAGAGACGGGCTGAGCTGCTGCTGCCGAGTAACCGGGATGGGACCTGTTTCCACAAACTGACCACTTATTTCAGTGCAGACATTTATACAGTATGTTAAAGGGATAGTTCAACATTTTGGCAAATTGGCCCACTGCCATAATCTCTATAGTCATAGCAGTAGGTTCGTTACCTTTAATTGTCGGTGCAAGCTATTTTTTAGAACGGCGGAGCAGAGCCTTGAGCTGCTCAGAGCTACGCTACGGAGGCTAATGGGGTTTCTTGGTTTCCCTCATCAAACTCATCAAATACACAATCCAACAACTCCAAAACGCTCTGGTGGACAAGTTGTGACCTGCACATTCACCACGCTATGAGATAATAACAGAACGTTACGAGACAAAGTTGTTTTAGAGGAAAATTCATGCAAAACCACTGATGCACGTTGCTGTCAGGGGCAGTTTTTCAGCAAGCAGTCTCATAGCGTGGTGAATGTGCAGGTCACAACTTGTTGGATTGTGTATTTGATGAGTTTGGGGCAGTTTTTCAGCAAGCAGTCTCATAGCGTGGTGAATGTGCAGGTCACAACTTGTTGGATTGTGTATTTGATGAGTTTGATGAGGGAAACCAAGAAATCCCATTATAGCCTCCGTAGCGTAGCTCTGAGCAGCTTGCGGCTCTGCTCCGCCGTTCTAAAAATAGCTTGCACCGACAATTAAAGGTAACGAACCTACTGCTATGACTACAGGGATTATGACAATGGGCCAAAATGTTGAACTATCCCATTAATGACATCAATTGGTATAGTGAGTGATTCTTCATTTTTTTATTAACTTCATCACTGATCTGTAGAGCTGCAACAATTAATCGATTAATTGAACAGTAATTGATTATTAAATTAATCTTCAACTCTTTTGATAATCAAATAATTGGTTTGAGTTGTTTTGTTTTTTTTAAGAAAAAAAGTCAAAATTCTCTGATTTCAGCTTCTTAAATGTGAATATTTCTGGTTCCGTTGTTCCTTTATGACAATAAACAGAGTATCCTTTTGGTTTGTGGACAAAACAAGACATTTGAGGACGTCATCTTGTGGTTTAAGAAACACTGATTGACATTTTTCAACATTTTTTAACATTCTATTGACCAATCGATTAGTCGTTTAAAGGGATACTTCCCCCAAAATCAATAATTTGAATTAAGAGTCATCAAAATGCTTTTGGAGTTCCAGGGGGGGTCCGGCTGGCAATGGATTTTCATATAATGGCGGCAGATAGAGTTCACTTTTGAATCGTCCAAAACACACACTATGAAACATCCAGATACCTCCATACTGCTCGTCCTACTGACCCAAGTGTCCTGAAGCCGCCACATGAAAAAGTTGTTCAGAAAAATGAATTTGATCTCTGGTTTTTTTAAGCCTTGTTGTAGCAGTAGCTCCCAGTGGCTGCGCGAGATTTGCTGCAAGATGTTCTTCCGTGTTTACATCATACAGCCAATGGTTTACAACGACAAACATCTCGCACATGTGCACAAACATCAACAGAGCGACTGGGAGCTACTGCTACAACAAGGCTAAAAACAGAGATTCAGAGACAGATTAATTGATAATTAAAATAATCGCTAGTTGCAGCCCTACTGATCTGCAACACTGACATGATCCATTTGATTACACTTTTGTCCTTCACACTGAGGTGTCTGCAGAATTACACGGTGGTTTATACTGTAGTCATAGTAACAGGACAGTGAGTAAAATTGACGGACACGCGATCAATCATTTTGCCGAGGATTCACTGGATCAAACGTCAAACGTCCTCAAAGTCTGCAGATAATTTGGCAACTGATGTGTCAGTTTTTAAATGAGTACGTGAGGGCAGGAAAGTGCACGTACTAGTGTGTGTGTGTGTGTGTGTGTGTGGTTCTTTGAGGAAAGTGAGTCAGCATCTCTGTGCTGATTGACTTCCACTGCACAGGGACAAACTGATCTCTGTGGCCTTTGAGGTCGAAAGGTCACATCACATCCAGCTAAAAATAAACTGCAGATTTATTGCAGCCTGTGAATGTTTAAAAAGTTTGGACCATTGTTTTTTATTATTAAATTAAATTACTTACATAAAGATATGAATGATTTTATATCCTAAATCTTATTGTACATAGATCTTCTTTTAATTAAACAAATGAAAACATTCACTAAATGTATCACTATTACAGTAAGTCCTCTTGTTCAGCATTTCTAAGCAGCATACAAGTATTTGAAAATAAAATGATGATATTATAGTGTAATTATAAGCAGATATAATCATATTTGTCAACAATTAAAACATATTTTATCACATTATTACTACTTTTTACTATATTGTCTGTCATTCATCCTCTGCTTACGGCCTCCAGTTATCAGGACCCATAGGCAGAGTTACATATAGATATGTAAGAAAATAAACCACATATATCAAAATACCACTACACAACTAGTATCTTATAAACTTAAATGTGTTAAATTTTAACTTCTTATGAAAGCTAAACTGGTGACGTACAGTGTTATTATAATCATGTTAAATTCATGGGCCAAACAAGAATACAACAAAGAAACAATATATAGCACATTAAAAAAACAAACCAAAATGTTATAAAACACACAAAACACCATTATCCATGTGTTTTCATGAGTACCATGCACACACAGTATCCATCAGAGCTCCACTGTGCAGTTCACATGTGTGGCCACTGGCGGTGCTGTTGTCACACTAATGAAACAGAAGCTGTTCTCGGGTCAGAGAGAGCGTTCATCCTGCAGATGGCGCCGTTTCACCACAAACCACCGACCAACTCCTCCGTCTCCATTTTAACCACCCGAATGGGAGAGGGTTGTGTTTTGCTTTTACAGTAGGAGCATGTGTGAATATTTTTCATATGTCACACACGTGTCTTTTTTTTTTACACTCATACACACCTTTTTCTGTCTTGTAGCATGTGTTTGAAATCATTTCCCAGCAGTTTTAAGCCAGTGTGAGGCTGAGATGAGCAGAGCAAACAAAAGGGGAGCGGATGAATCAGACAGATAAAAGCAGACTCACTGTCAGCTGAGCTTCCCATCAATCATGATTCAGAAGAAGGTGGAGCGCCTCCTTTTTTCTTTTTTACAGACCTTTGAACATTTCTATGAGCAGCATGTGTGGTGCGTTTCAAGTCTCTTGAATTAGAGCAAGCCACCACGTACAGTATAGTATGTATATTTCACTTTTCACTTACATCTCAGTGGAACTTGTGACGCCTTTTTACTATCGCGGCTGCCTGTGACTTAAGGGCCAAAGCAGATGCCAGAAAATTTAATTAACTGAAATTGACATTCCAGAAAAGCCCAGTGGGGATCTCAGCGCCGAGCGGAGTGGCAGATCTGTGCAGCATCACAGGATCACAGAGTGAAAAAGAGAGAGATGGGCCCGGGTCCATCTGCACTTTAGTGGTGTTGGCATACTTGGGGAGTATAACTATTTTAACATCACATCTCCTGTCTGACAGGAAGCAATTGTAAAAGCCAGATCTCAGCATTAAGATAAGCAGCTGCGGTCAATTTAATGCTGTCGTTCGTGCACAAACATCCGCGCGTGGCCCCCCCACCACATCATCTTTGAAATGAAAGTGTTTAGAGATGTTTGTGCATTGGACAACGACGAGTACAAAGTGTTCTGATGTTTTTGTTCTTGTTCTTGTTGATGATACAGAAAGGGGAGATATGAACTCCCCCAGCACGCCGCCTCGGCCCGCTCATATTTATGAGGCGGTGTCAAGTTTTTAGCTGGAGATATTTCATTAAAAAGTGAGAGAGGGAGCAGCAGCAGCAGCAGCAGCAGCGGGGGATGACTGTTCAGTCAGGTGATAGGGATTTTGTCATCCATGGGTCAGCGCCTTTTCTTGGAGCTTGCCAGAACGTCAAAGGACGAAGGAAAACAATGTTTCTCATCTGTTCTGTGTCTCTTCTGTTGCCCGTCCAGGTTGAACGCTACCTGGTGCCTTTTGTACTGTATAACCTGGCAATTCGGTCGAGTAAGCAAGGAATAAGTGTTGGTATTTCTTCCAAATCCCCACCTAGCTTTGACTGAAGCATTGTCAGAGAGGAGCCCGGTTCCTCAGACAGGATATATTTCAGGCTTATTTTCAGTGGAAGCTCCCTCAGAGCCTCAGTGACGTTGCCAACAGATTAACTGTCCGCATAGCCCCTGTGTGTGTGTGTGCCCCCCTTGTTATTCCTCCTGCTTGTTTTCTTTTAATAAAAAGCTGTGCCGGCCCTCCTCCTCGGTCCTGGAGCAGGTTGGCAGACAGACAGGCAGACAGACAGGCAGACAAGGAGCCGACGCAGGTGGGCAGGAGTTAACGGGTGTGGGATGTGGAAGATGAAGTGAGCGCAGAGCGAGACGTGTTGAGAGGAAGAGGACGAGGAGGACGAGGAGGAAGAGGAGGAGGAGGTCACAGAGAAAAAAACCCCTGTGTTTGGTGCAGTCACAGGGAAAGGGACATCTCTGTCTGTGACGTTGTCGCGTTTGATCCTGTGTTGTCTGTGTGAAGGGCGACGTTCGTGTCAGAGCGACCGGCAGCCAGAAACACATTCATGTGTATGGAGCAGGAGCACACACATACATCCAGATCCACACGCTGGTCGCCACTGGCTCTGCTCAGGAGAACAAACCGGTTGGAAGGAGAAACATCGACTGCTTTGACTCCGCCAACCACAAATCGAATAAGAAACTTTACTTATAGAGTACATTTCTTAATAAAGTTACAAGGTGTATGTACAGAGGAAGATTAAATAACATCAATTAAAGGGGGACATATTATGGAAATATCACTTTTGGAAGGCTCTTTAACATATATTTGGGTGTTTGTCTTGCCTTTCGGCCCCCAAAATGTGAGAAATGACAAAAAAATCTGTCATTTACAGGCTCCCGAGGTTGAAATTCATGTGGTTTTACGAGCTGTTCCCTCAGTTGACATACAGTGATTATTGTGTGATCATTAGTTTTCGAATTTGCATAATACCACCTCTACCTGTGAGTACCGGTACCGGTAGAGGGGGCAGGGCGGTGTGAACAGTGGTTAATTTGCATTTAAAGGGACAGACACTGAAACCAGCCGTTCTGAACAGGGCTGTTTTGAATGGATGAAAAGAGCTGTGATGTTTGATCCTTGGGGGATTTTGACCAAAGCATGTCACAGATATGTCTTTAAGACACCTGGGAACTATTTTAATTTGTGGAAAAGGGGCATGATATGTCTCCTTTAAAGACCAGGACAAAAATCAGTGAATAAACAATAAAATAAATTGTAAAATCCTGTGACCTAACGTGTTTAAAACCATGAGTTACATAATAAAAAGCTGAATGGAGAACAAATTGAAATTGAGAATACTTGCAACTAGTCGCCCAAGGAGTTAAAAAGGCATTTTATTATTGAAGTAAGTTTGAGAGAGATTTGAAATTTAGTGATCCAGCTAACCTGAGGCTCTGGGAGCGTTGATGGCAGAGGCCCCGCCCCCCTCCGTCACCAGCCTGGACCAGAGGAGGGTTAGGTCATCTGTGGACCTCAGGACAGTGCAGACGGTGTGAGGAGATAGTTTGTTAGTCATAAAACCTCAAACGGTCACAAACTCGACAACAAAACTGAAAATCTTTTTCATCTCCAGCTTCAGGTTTCAAAAAAATTCTAATCCGGTAGTTTCCTCAGGTTGATGATGAACGGCCTTCACGGTTGCAACTGTTGCAGGTTCGTGACCCCGAACGTCGTTGCTCATTCGAGGAGGCAGCCGGGCGTATCGACGAAGACACCCCCCGTCCCCCCCGTCCCCCCACCCTCTGCCCCACCCAGCCCCACCTCTGCTTCTGCAACCGCCAGCTCAGTCATCCCGGCTGCTGCTGATGGCTTATCCCTAATGGCGACCCATAAATAAAGCAACAAACCAATGGAGAGAATTGATTTCCAGAAGCGCGGAGGAGTGGTGGAGATTTATGCTCGGGAGTCGGACCCGGCTGCGGCGCCGTATATCACTCGTTCTGATATGTTTTGCCCTTCATCTTTTTTTCCAGGCCATCACTCTGCCGCTGACTGTACAGGGAGAGAACAGAGTGTTCCCCTCCTCTTCTTTTGAGATTATAACATTTGCCAAACCTTTCTTTCTTTTTTCCCCCTCTTTGATCTTCTCCTTCTCGGTTCATCATTTTATTCGCCCATGTGCTCGGCTCACCTGGGCCCGTAGCCACTCTGCTCTCCTCTCACAAAAAAAAAACACACCCTCTGGATGTCAGAGGGGAAATTGAGCAGCAGACTCCAATAAACCGGACTCTAACTTTCTGGAATTGGCTCATTTTGTTGATTTTTCTGTTCCTCATTTTTCGGTTTGAGTGGCTTCGGCTGTTTCTTCTTCAGCCTCATTATGCATCTGAAATCATGGCAACCGAACAAAAAAAAAAAAAAAGGCATTCCCAAACATTGTTTTGGTACATTTTTTGTAAAGGTTTTTATTTTTCTATCCTCTGTCTTGCTTGGGTTTCTTCGACGTTTTATTGCTGGGATCCTTAGCAGAACATTGATCTGATCTGTCTAATCTGCGTGTTCAAAAGATCCCATCGTTCCCTGTAATCCACTTCTGTGACTCTCTTACATAGTTAATCCAACTACACAGCTACATATGGATGGGCTTGCTCCAGATTTGCACATTGTATGGCAGATGTTCTCCATGCTTGTGGGTGTGTATATGTGTGTACATGTGCATGTGTTTGTGTCTGTGTGTGTGTGTGTGTGTGTGTGTGTGTGTGTGTGCTGGTCCATCCATCCACCCTGCTGTGGGCATCCAGGTGGCTCAAGCACCAGGAGCCACAACAGACCTGAGTTTATTAATGTTGTTAATTTCCTCTCGTCTGTTTGCCTCCGGCCGCTCGGCTCTCCAGCTCCACATTCCACACACTCCACTGGAATTAAGGGAGAGGCCTGCGGCGAGGCAGGGAGCGAGCTCAGGAATGTCTCTGTTATCACAGGGCCGGAGAACGGAGGGAGGAAGGGAACGGGAGGTCGGGCCAGAGAGACCCCACCGTTGTAAGGTTGACTTTTGGTCAGGACTGCTGGAGCTGGAGGAGTTCCCATCATCAAAGCTTTGATCCGTGCGCTCAGCTGGGCCCATGGGCTCGTATTACCCACAGAGGTGCACGCCTCTGGCCCAATCAGAACACATAGGAGTCTAATTTTAGAGCTGCCGCTTTTTAAATCAATATATCTCCACCGCTATCAGTGGCAGTGTCATGTAGATTATCTCACGGCATTCACAGATGTCACACCAGGTTGGCTCTGCTCTCAGTCTACAGTGTGTGCTGCTGCTGCTGCTGCTGCTGCTGCTGCTGAGGATCATCCGCTCACACAGGCAAACGCACTGACTCGCATACTGCTCGTGCATGCGGAGGGACACATACATGGGCAGAAGCATCCCTCTGGGTTAACGGTAGCTGGAGTCAGACCGTGGGCAGGCATATGCACGCATGTGTGGTGAGTGAACGTGAGAAATTGTTTGATAATGTATCGCGAGCACAGAGCTAATCGAATGTGATCTTTTGGAAGATTATGATGATGATTTTTTTAGTCTTTGATGTTTATGTGTTAAATTCATGCTGAATGCTGTGATGTTTTTTGAAGATAGATGATTAAGGATGTTTCATTTTCGTTGATGACTCTGAACAGGTTTGATAAATGAGCATCCACTAGTGTATCCCAACTGTTTGACCTCTGTGAAGCGCCACTTGGATTTACTCACTTGTGTGCAGATTTGCATCATCTTGACAGCCGTTGTGGGCAGTAAATTAAATATGAAGATGAATTGAAGTAATGACAGTAATAAATTCAGTGAAAATAAAGACATAAATTCCAGCCTGCTGATGACACAAAACCAAAACCAGTAGGAGAATTTATGAATCTTCATTTTAAAATGTCTTTTAACCAGTGATGTGGCTCCAGAGCTTTGGTGACTCACTGGATGTTTAGCAGTCTCCACTCACAGCAACAACATCCAGGGTCCGAGCATCGTTTTTTTTTGTTTTTTTTTTAAATTTATGATCTTTTACGGTAATCCGTGTTTGCGTGTTTTTTTTTGCAGATGCTCTAGATTCCTTCCACCCCAAAGACAAGTGTGTTGAGTATTAAACTCACCCAGACTATTTCCTTAACACTCCCTTTACTGGAGTTTCCCCATGGTTTTTCCACAGTAAATCAAAGAACATAAAAAATTTAATTTGACTTTTGTCCAAAAAGCTTTAATCTACTGGTTTCATGCAGAAACTTTTGCTGCTGCTGTTTACAGAAAATGCACCATGTAGTTTTTCTCGCAGGCATATATTCATTCAGTCATATAGTACAACCTCTATGTAAAGCTGCGGTCGAGTGTTTCAGTGCAAACTTCCAATGAGGGGATTTCAGTGTGATTTCACTTAATCTTGTCCATGCATAATGTCGTGTAGCTTATATACATTTAAATACAAAGGGGATTATTTCCATCCTTTTTACTATTCCTGTCGTAGATTTGAGATGAAGGTTTATCATGTAACATACCGAGTATCTTCGAAACACCTGCCTATATATATACTGTAACTGCAGTAATAATTTTCTTTCAAAGTGGATTACATTGTGCTGGATGTAACTGGACTCACAGAAAAAACAACAACGACTGAAAGTCACATGGGACACATAGTGCTCCGCGGAAAATATATTTTTATTGTATTTATATCTCCAAGTCCGAGGTTAACTGCTGTGATTCACACACTTTCTGGTTTGCACTGCTGCTGTCCTAGTGTGTCATCCAGCCTGACCTTCCCGCGGGACTGCTGCTCTTGCATATTACACACTGACTAACAGCATGACAACAGGACTAATCACAGCCTCGTAGCTGTGGTCTGCATAATGTTCCCTCTGATACACTCTAATTACAGATATCCATGTTCCATTAGTTGCACACGGGGGGTGGACGGCAGCGAGACCATATGGTTTTTAGGCTCCTTAAATTTTGTGCTTGAGTTTTTCTTTTCTTTTTTCTTGGAAAGTCAAAGGTAACATCAGAATTTGAATCTTTATTAAAAGTTAAATGTTTTATCTAAACATTTTAGTATTATTTTTTATGTTTTTGCAGAATAACTTACTTTAAAATGTCAGCTTTTATGAGACATTTATATCTAAATGTCTACCTAACTACACCTATAGATGTTCAAATACCATTTTTCAGATTCAGATATTGCATGCTGATCCAATACCAGTGCTTTAGTAAAAAAATGAATTGCTGTATTCTTTGATAAACTAAATTGTGATGGCTGTAATTGTTGTATGACTCAGGTTAAACCCTGTGTAAAACACCAGCAAATACGTGAATATATAGAATCCTTCTTTTATTATCTAATTTGACTGACATAAATCAATTTTGAATATTGAATGAATAACATTTTCTATACCAGAAACACTGGTGCCACGCTTCAAAATTAAAGCCTTGCATGCTGTGTGTGTTGCCTTGTTACTGATGGGACTTTTCAGTGTGACATTTTCCCAAATTGCTGACATTTTGCTAGTGGCTAATGTTATACAACCTCCTGGGAATTATTTCTTTGCACAGTAGCTGCAGAGCACAACTTCCTGTATAAGCAGCTACACTGTCTTGGCGCTCAGATGACATCTGATACTGTGTTTTACGCAGCATTGGATGTATTGCCAATGCAAACTACGAGAAACCAGTCATGGTTTTTGCTTACACTGTTGACTGTAATCATATCCGACCAAACCAGACGTCTTCAGCTCCGTCCTGTGTGGTCTGTCGTCTTTGGCTTATATTAGCCGACCGTGCGGGAAAAAAACCTGGAAGATCAATGACAGCAGAGCTGAGCTGGCTTGACATCCAGGAATAAACATTAGCAGAACAGAAGTGCAGCATTTAAGGTTTTGTTTTGTTCTTTTTGCTCCTGTTGTCCCCTCAGTGCTGCTTCCATATGTTGTTTACTGTACATGTCACATGAACAGGCCGGTGGCACTGGTTCAACTGAGCTGGCCTCAGGTGATAGAGGAGCCGTAGGCAAACAGAGGCAGATAACATCTCTACACAAAGTGCTGTGTGCCCTGTTGGTGGTGCAGCAAACGCAAATACAACATACCACCACGCAGCATTTCATTTTCTGTTCTCTGCTTTGCTGATTTGTGTAGTTTTCATTAGACTGTTATCTATTTGAAGTGATGGCAGCAAATGCCATGTCAGAAACATTAAAGTTAAATCTACTTATCAATGTTTTGTCTTGTATTTCAAGGCTAAAAGTAGTTTTTTGTTTGGTTTTAGTTTGGTTTCATACACCAACATCATAAAACAGCAAAGTGGAAGCGAATCTCGACCTTTTGAAAAGGTCAAAAGGTCAGATTGTCCTAGCAATCCCATATTATTTTAGTCTGTAAAATGTCCTGCTTTTGCCAGAGCACCAGAGAAAAACACTTTGGACTTTTTTAAATTGTAAAATATTGGACCTTTAAAGAATTTATGATCAAATATAAAAGTATGGCGTCCCAATTTGTCTTATTTTATGACAAGTGGGCTATTTTATTATAAGTGTACTGTAGGTAATGGCATAACTCATTGAACGTCACCACATGTCAGTATTTTACTTTATATTTAAGTTTATTCTGAAAATGTTTTCTGATATTTTATAGAGCAAATGACGGATTAAAAAAAGATGACCGTTTAATTTAAAATATTAACATTACAGCCCGAATACTCTACATTGTTTACAAACCATACCATAAAACCTCTTGCCGCCTTGACATGTCCTCGTTCACCCTTGTGTCCCTGCCCGCTTTAAAAACAAGCCTACACCCCTGGTTTCTCTGTTCCTGGCATGCAGGAAAGGTTTGGACGAACACTTTTTCACTCGTCTGGCCTCACGTATGAGCTCATAGGAACTGTCTATATGCTGCTGCAGAATAGGGCAGTGTACTGTAAATCCCTGCCCACTGCCCAGCTCAGTCCCGACCCGGCTCAGGCCCCACAGTGCCCACCCTGAGAGAGCGTGGCTTAGACTGGCTTTTGGGGTCCGCTTCCCTTTCTGCTGAGTTCATCAGGCTGGTCCTTTGAGCATGGAGCTAGCCCACTGCCTTGTGGCTCTTTCTTTCTTTTCAGGCGACAAATGTGCTAAAACAGCACTCCATAATCACTTGGCATTAGGGGCTGTTGTGTTGGGCATTAGCGGTTAGAATTGACCAGCGGGACGTTATAAAAATGAGTCTGACAAGAGAACACCAAAGCTGATGAGTCTGGATCCTGGCACTGGACGGCAAGGGGATTAGTCAGCTAACACACTGGCTGGGGCGTCTGCAGGGTCGGGTCCCATCGCATCTCATCACCACCAGGCTTGAAGCGGCCCCCGTGGCTGCCGTGTCTCCATCCGCCTCTCTGGCCGGCTGGGTCTGGTTCCCATCCTCCATCGTTTCTGCTTCCTCCTCCGCTCTACTAGCAAAAAAACACACAACATAATTTCCTTTTTGTAGCACGGCTAGCACCGTTGATGATTTCACTGGAGGAGCATAAAGTTGAAAGGGTTAAGTGGCGTTAGAGGAGCTTGATTCAGTAGTTTCGTGTTTATTCGATTCAAAATGCTTATCAAACACACGCCTATCTGTTTATTGTGTCATGTTGGAAGGGTTGCGTTTCAATAAGTTGCAAGCTTTCACATTCAGTATTTCGAGGGCGCTCTAGTGTTTTCACCGACTGACTGCTCTCTGCCAATAACTACAGTACAGCAACAGTCACCAGAAACGAATTAACCTCAGTAAAAAAAATGTGGAGTTAATTCAATGAAATTTATATTTTTGATCAGAGTTTTACGGCTCTTTTCCATCCGCCTGGCACTTCTCAGCTTGAACTGTTCACCCTCTGCTCTGGGGTGTTGAGTGCCTGCGCCTGTTTCTCTGGAAGCTCCTGCTGTTTCTGCTCCTTTCTGCCCAGCGCGAGCGGCTTCATGCTGCAGGAATGCAGCAGTAACAGGCAGTACCATGGGAAGAGTCACTGACAGCCGGGGTGAGATGCACGTCCTGTATTCAGACCAACGCATGAGTTCACTGGGCCTGAAACATCCTCTAATTCATCATAACTTTGTGCTACAGAATAGAGCAGTGTAGCTCAGCTCAGCCCTTCTCTCTCTCTCTTATCTCGTCTACTGTTATCTCTTCTCCTTCCTTTTGCCTCCACCTCTCTGCATTTTCTCTCATCTTGTCGACTCTTACTGTACCTTAAATTAAATTAAATCTCTCACCTTTTAGATTACATTATTCTTTCTTCTTCTCCCAAGCTGCAACTTCGTTTTTCCACTGCTCCTTTCTCCTTTCCTCCCACTTTAATCCCTCTACCCTTTCATCTTCCCTGCTCTGCTCTGCTCTAACTTTGCTGTCCTCTTATTTCCTACTCTCATTTCCTTTCCTTTCCTTTCCTTTCCTTTCTTTCCTTTCCCTCCCCTTTCCTTTCCTTCATCATAATGTTCAGATGGAGTTGAAGAGGCAACAGGCAATATTGAATCTTGACAAATTTGACAAAATTAAGTCAAATATTTATTAGTCTCTATGTATCAGTGCAAACACTATTGTTTAGTTCAAACATTTAATTAATTCAAGTAACTGATTGTTAGAATAACTCCTTCTTTCAAGCCTCGTGACCAGATTTCCACACAGCACAAACAGAAAACATTTATCACTTCGAAAAATGGCCAAGTCTGCTGTTTACAATTCTGTATCTGCTTGTGATTACAAGTGACAATGTCAGCGCACAATGCCTCCAAACCAGTTTCTTCCCTTTTGGATGGATGCTGTAATTTTTCCTTGTAACAGGAACAGTTTGATACAGATTGTCTTTATTATCAAGAGCGAACACTGACATGTTGATTAGGTAAATCTGTGAACAGTGGCCTTGAATGAATGGTCTCAATGTCCCAGCACAACATGCAGTGTTGGTGTTTTTGATTGATTTATTTGGATCAAGCCCTAATGCCACTTTCATTCCCAAATCCCATGTTTAAATGTAAGATAATGAACAAATAGACCACCCACAGTCACAGCCCACTGTGCTGGTCAATATGTCATTACATGTGTAGCTGCACCACCATTCAGCCACACAACACACAGTGGGTTTGTTGTCACTGCAGCGTTTACAATGAAAACAATAGAGATCACGTGGTGTAACGTAATAGCATTTCTGCTCCGTGTGTCACCGTATGAGAACTTGAGTTAACTTGTATTAAATAAGTCAATACAGCCTTGATCCATTCATTGATGAGTATTTTTGATGAGTTTGATGAGGGAAACCAAGAAATCCCATGATCCTCTGTAGCGTAGCTCTGAGCAGCTCACGGCTCTGCTCCGCCGTTCAAAAAACAGCTTGCACCGACAATTAAAGGTAACGAACCTACTGCTATGACTATAGGGATTATGGCAATGGGCCAATTTGCCAAAATGTTGAACTATCCGATTAAAATACAACCGCATACACGAACAGTGATGCTGATTTTTGGTGTTGCAGCTTCAACTGAATCTTGAATGTCTTTGTTGGCTCGTCTGCAACGCTGTTGGTTGGTTGGTTGGTTGCTTGACTTTATTAATCCCTGTGAAGGGAAATTAATGTGGCCACTGACTGACTGACTGATGAAGTTACATCATTGGTCAGTTGAATGCCCTGTGACTGAGTGATAAAGTTTTACTATTGGTCGATTAGTTGAGTTTCCCCATTGGTTGTTTCAAAACGATTTAGAGTAAACCAGGCTTGGTCGCATGTACTGATTCTTTGTGATTGCACTCTGCTACTGTTACAGAGCCAGATTGTAATTCCTTTTGATGTGGACAATAATCTTTAGGTTTCATCAGTGAACATGTATAGATCTGTGTTCGCTGCTCTCGTCTTACAGCCAGAGTTGGACATTTACTATAAGTGCCTGCGGACAGTTTAACTGCAGCTTTTACTGCGCTCTCCTCTCGCTCTGTGTGAGGTGAAACATAAACCTGTTCAAATCAACAGTGCAGTATAATTGCTGCGTATCTCTGTGTAGCCGCACTAATGTGTGAGTGATAATGTGTCTCTCTTACCAGCGTCAGTGTTTTATTGTTTTGTTTTTCTCAGTTGTACCAGGTGAGGCCTGCAGGCTGACTTTTATCCATGACATGTTGCAGTGCTCTCCTTTAATACAGTGTCTACTACGCCACACACATGGAGAGAATACCTGACGTGCACATCCTCAGCTTACTAGAGTACAAGGATACTACAAGGATGCTGATTGGTTTAGCTGAGGCTGAAGCAGGCTTCCCTCCAATTGTGTCAAACGTGTTAGGAATTTTAATGAAAGCAAGGCAACTACTGATGACATAGATGGAAGACCTGAAGGGAAAGAGTGTAAACCCATTCTTTTAACGAGGTACACATCATCCGGAGTGTGCAGTTTTGATGGCTTTAGGGTTTTCTTCTTATACATAACAAATTAGTCCCACTTTTTAAGCCTTTATACACTTCATATCTGTGATGTAGGGCTTTCACTACTACACTAGTACTGCGTTGTTACCTACATCAGGTGCTGTCCTCTCTCTGTCTGTCCCATCTCCCTCAGCTGTGCATGTAGAGCAACAACTAAAGGATTAAATTCACTTACATGTTGTTCTGCAACCGTTTAGGATCTGCAGCTTTGTTGTCCAGCCTTCACAGATTAAACTATTGTTGTAAAAAACAACTTGAACTTGTCCTTTGAATGCTCTTTAACATGTGATTAAGGATATGTGATTATCTGAGAGGATTTGTGTGGTCATGCCGCTGCCGGTTTGCACAGATCTTTTCCACTTTGCTGCACGTTTTTGTCACAGCCCTATTCATTACCCACAAGCCATTTTCCATCTCTTGACTTGCTTGAATATGTTTCGTTTTTGACCCTTGAGCTCACATATTTTACAGCCGAGCGTTGCTCATCTGATTATAGGGACGCAATCATGTATAATAATCACTATTTAATGAAAACACTACGGCAGAATTGTTAATAATCAGTGATTTGATTTGAATTAAAGTCAAATTAAATTCATTTTTGTAACTTGCTGTTATAGTTCAAATGCCTAAATTTGACATTTCACATAATTCTTGCAGTGAAATAACAAATAAAATGCATAAAGCCTAATATTTTGCCTACAATCGAGGCTTATATGTGCAGTAAAGTAACACAGCTGTTTAACATGTCAGCAAAATATTGTCATGCACCCACCTGTCACTTAGCACACCTATGTGTAATTTGATGATAAAAGTCACATAAAGGTGTAGAGTCAGACCTGGGTGCATGTTATTTAACATGTGTCTGTGACAACAATTGCAATTGATTTTTCCCTCTTTTTGTAACGGCTGGAAATCCATAGTTTTTTTTTTTTTTTTTATTGCACCCTCTGGAAATTTCCTGATGATTGTTTTCTTGGTTTTCTATTTTTTATCAGTCTCAGAAAGTGGAAAACACGTGATTATCATCACGGTGTGATATGAAACTTCGGAGAACAGAGCAGAGGGCTGTTGGACACACTGATCCAGCACAGACACAGTGTAATGTGTTTATCTTCCTAGACAAATAACACTGCACAAAATGCTGCTTATGGTTACATGCATTGCATGGCGGCTATATCACAATAATGAAAGGGAGAGAGGTCGCATTGTTTGTCGTGAAGTACCAGCAAAGCGCACACACTGAACCGAGCTGAGTGCATTGTGGTTGTACCTTGGGATTTGCAATATTTTTAATTTACAGTCTCATTCTGCAGCAAACAATGGGGTCGTCACGTGGATGGAAAGCATTACATAATGGCTAGTTCTTCCTCAGCAGATTTACACTGTATATTGACTCTTAATGGGTAGGGGACACATTCAAAGCAAAATATAAAAAATAAAAATACAGATTCAACGTTCCAGTTTTCAATTTGGTTTAAGGGAGGAAACTCATAACGGCCTGTTCATGTTACAGAGGAACAATCACAGAAATAGCAAAGTGGTGGAATTTCAAGTAGACCCGTTATCGTGCTCCGCGACTTGGGACATTACTTGTTAAGCTACTTGAGATATTGCTGAGAAGCGGAGTGGAGTTCAACCAGGTTCACTGCAGCATAGTGTCTGTACTCTCTGGCTATAAAAGGCTCAGCAGTCCTTGTCTGTTACGAAGTGAAAAAGCAGGAAAGGAAAGAGGAAAATGAGAGGTTTTTTTCTTGCTGCTTGATCACAGGCTGCGTCTTAGAGTAAATGTCTTCAGAAGATTAGAAGTAGCCTGATTCACTATCAGTGACAGAAGACCCTCCATGGTAAATTTAGCACTGGAAGGATAAGTATTATAACCTGTTTTCTTCAGCGTGAGAGCTTCGGGGAAATAAGCATCTCTCTATGAATATCAGCACTTCACACTATTTTTACACAGGTTAACGTTTCTTCTGTGGTTGCGGATGAATTAGGGAGAAACACAGTCTAAAAATAGCAGGAATATGAACTCCTATAATGAGAAACTACTTTATATTTTCATTCACACTGTCATTCTCAGACTTCTCCTCAGGACTGTGTTGTTTAATATATTCTAACTTCATTTTAGTTGCTTTGTGACGTCAGTGGGCTATTGTCATTTTATCTTTTCAGGTCAGCATGTCATAGAGTATATGTAGGCCTAGATACTGTACTGCAAAATAGACTGCGTCTTACTGATAGTACAGTTGATAAGATGTGATGTTTACAGACGTGTTAGCAGCATGACTCAAGGAATCTCAATGTTGGTCACTTGGGCGTTTCAACACTTTGTTCCAGACTGAAATATCTAAACAATTTTTCCAAGAATATTTATTTACACAGACATTCATGGCCTCAGTGAATGAGTCCTTTGAACTTAGGTCAACTCGAACTCTACATATACCAACAGGCTGATGGATTGCAGTGGGATTCTCCTTAGGATGCACTGTGATGAATTTGATCTTCAGACTTATCCACTAGTGCAGTGGTTCCCAATGTTTTTTGGCTCGTGACGCCATTTTGACATCATTCATAAATCAAGATGATTTGTCGCTCAATCAAGATGCACCAACCATTTATATTCGAGAAAGTGAAAGTATAGAATACAGTTGTTTAAGATTGTGTGTGGTGTTTGTAATCATCATTTTAAGAAGAAGAATAATTAGTTTAAAATATATTTTTATGAATAACTTTTTTAAAGCAGAAGTAAGCGGAATATTTGTGTTAATATAAGTCTTAAAGCAGAAGTAAGCGATCCGGTCGTTTTGGCTAATGCTGCGTTCCAGGCAGGCTTTTGAAATCGTAAATTACAGCTTCAAGTCACAACTTACGACTTTGTAGCGTTCCAGGCAACCCACTCGTGTTTTTCCGACCTGTTTTACCTGTGAAAGTCACTATAACGGCCACTCGTAACTTCTGACCCGTGAACTCGTACCAGATCGAACTGGTACGACTTCACAGGTCGGAAAAAACACGAGTTACGAGTTGCCTTGAACGCACCATAACAGTCCTCGTCCCTACGTCACCACATTCACGGCGTCCCTTGGCTGCACACACAGCCCTGCATGCCGTTCTCTCTCCTCATTGGATAAAAACTGTAGGATACGATAAATGTTTTCTCCTCGACTCAGAGCAGAGCAGAGTGACTGACAGACCCGTGTTTCAGACCAAACACTCTATGTAAGTGATTGCTGTCGGAAGATATAACTATTTAAGACTTATATTAACACAAATATATCACTTACTTCTGCTTTAAATAGTTATATCTTCCGACAGCAATCACTTATATAGAGTGTTTGGTCTGAAACACGGGTCTGTCAGTCACTCTGCTCTGCTGTAAGCCGAGGAGAAATCTTTCCTTGTATCCTACAACCTTTATCCAATGAGGAGAGAGAACGGCATAAAGGGGCGGTCCTCTCTGTGTGTGCAGCCAAGGGATGCGCGTGAATGTGGTGACGTAGGGTCGAGGGAGGGGACTGCTAACTCCATCGACTGACAGGAAGTTAGCCAAAACGACCGGATCGCTTACTTCTGCTTTAATCAATTAGACATTTCAGGCGACCCTATTTGAATTCCAGGCGACCCCACGTGAGGTCCCGACCCCAAGGTTGAAAAACACAGCACTAGCGCCTTCATCAGGTCAAATTTTCTTTTTTAACTTTAGCTTATTCAAGTTGAATATCTAAGTAAGGTTTCACAGCATGGGTGTACTGTGGAGTCCTTAATCTAAACGTCTTTCTTTAATCCATAAATATGTTAATGCGACTGGTCACCTGCACAGCGCTGCTGGAAACAGGTGTGCTTAAATGACTGCGTCTTGTGGGAGGGTGTGATGGATCATGTGATGCCGGTGCAGTGACTGGATATGGAGGAGAGGCACCGCATGACTGGAAACAGTTGACAGGTTTAGTGGAAAATCAAGTTTAGAGTCCCTCTCAGAGGATGGAGACCTGAGTTATTACTGTACTGTAGGGATAGGCTCCTCGCCCGCCTGCCCTTCTCTGAACCCTGTGAAAACTCTTTCTGATAGAAAGCAGAAGTCGGGGAGTGTGTTTGCACAGTCGATATTTAAGCTGATATGTGGAAAGTAAAACGCGGGTTCAAAAGCGTCTGCCTGTTTTTCATGCTGTTGTTTGAACAGTACTTTATTTTATTATGGGAGATAACTCTGTATACTGTTTTTTATTTATAGCCTTGTTTTACAGATCTCTTTCTCTCGTGTTATGTAATCATTGGTTATTAGGACGGCAGCGCTGTAACTACCATGATTCTTTATGCATGAATACATTCGACCTTGACCCTGCAGCCATTACATGTGCACTCATGTTTCTTGAAATCCCCAAACCAGATTTGTGTTTACTGGTTGAGTCCCTCACAAAAAACCTGAACAATGTTGACCCGAGTGAGAGGAAGGGGATGAAATCGAGAGATGCCTGTTAATCCTGTCATATGATACTAATCTGTGGACAAACACTTGGCCTCTTAAGCGGAGATGTGACATTTCCTATACCGGTCATTAACAGGTTACACTAAAACCCTGTTCTTTCAGGCTTTTCTTGTGGGTGTTAATATTCTCTAACTGAAGATTTAAGTTGTATTTTAAAGCGTTAAAGCTGGTGATTTTCTATATTTTTCTCAAGTGTAAATAAATTCCAACAGCAAATTGATCCTGGTAACTAACACGGCCTGTGTGGCCCAAACCTCACCTAGCTTATTCTTCTATTAGTGTACAAACACATGTTTCTTCATGGGTACTGTTAGTGTATTTAGAGTTCATCTGTGTCAAATTTGTATCAATCCTCTGCTGGAAAACTACAATATCCAGAAAATTGATAAAGTGAAATCATTCAATTTGATTATTCTACTACAGAGGAAAACACACAACCGACTGTTTACCAAAGTTTGCAAGCTAGAAAAAGAAAATATAAAAACCTCCAGATGAATGTTGTCTCAGTGCAGCCAAAGTCCTGACCTGGTCTATATTATGTGACATGGATTAATAAAGAAACTCCAGAAGCCTCCAGAAGGTTTCTATTAGTAAGTAGGGAACAGAGCCCGAGCCGGACCTGCAGGGCAGCCGTGAGTCAACAGGGCACAGGAGGGATCACACACACCCTCCCACAGACACCTAACTCAGGACAGATGAAAACATGGAAATAACATCTGCTTAAGAACTCTCATCGCTGGAAAAACAACTGTTTCGCATCAAACGTCACATTCTTCTTTATTCATCACTGTGTATTTTGTGTGCTGCTCGCTAACATGGTTTATGCCGCTGCTGTGCGCATCAACAGCCAGCTTTACATTTTTTTTTTTTTTTTTACTGTGTGCACATTATGCTGTTTCACTCTACATTAGCCTTTTTGCTGCAGGAGACGCTGGGTTGACTGAACCTTGTGATGTGCTCCAGCCAAATGTGGGCCTGCATGTTCACCTTTTTGTTTTTCCATGTGCCTGCTCTTCCATGAGCGCACCTGAGCTTTGAAGCTGCCCGCTGCAGAGAAGAGCTGTGTCTTTGTGCATATAAGTGTGTGTTTGTGTGTGTGTGTGTGAGAGAGAGAGAGAGAGAGAGAGAGAGAGGGAAACAGAGGGGGGAAAAAAGAGGGAGAGATGGGAGCAGGGATGCAAACATAGAGGACAAAGATAGCTTTGATCACATTGGAGTGTCACTAATGTCTTGCTCCTCTCTGACAGAACATCTGAGGTATGATCAGAGGCGTGGATGAGAGTGAGCGGCGCGCAGCAGAGAAAGCACTTCTGTTCTGTTTATTATCATTTTGGAGGCTGATTATTCGCAATACTTTCAATTATTTTGGATTGCAAACCACTTGATAGTGGACACACACGAGAGCGGTCATGTTAAACATCCTGCTTTCCGCACTGATCGATCCCGACAGGCGTTTGAGGAGCTTCAGGAGGAGTGAACGACTTGCATCAATACTAGTATGTATCACCCCAAGGGGCATGTTTAATTCTGCTGCGTGTGTACATGTGTGTGATGAAAACAGTGCGCCCCGGGTCGATATCTCCTTCAAATGATTATGTGTTTCTCGGCTGATGTAAGGCTGCAGGTTTTAGAGCTGTTCATCTGTCTTGATCCTCTCCTCACTGTGACCTAGCCTTTCTGGAGGTCATCCTCTTGCTTGCAACCCTCCAGACATGTCTGCTACTTCTCCTGACTGGCGGTTTTCTAGCCCTGCAGGATTAAGTCTGGTGGGAATTAACCCCTTAGACCACCTATACAGCCGCCAAAGCCCTCCTCCACATCTGAGCAAGAAAGAAAGACAGAGAGAGAGAGAGGGGAAGTAATCATGAGGAGTTAGATCCAGGGAATGCGATTGCTCGGTTTGTTTGGAGAAGATCGGCCCTGTCTCTGTGTGCATTATCTGGTTCTGTGGACGCAGAAGACTCTCCAAAAATGTCACATCACATAACTACATCATTGTGCGTTTCTTCTGTGGCCCACTTTGAGATCACACATTGTTTGCTGGAAACAGAAGTAAACGGTGAAACAATGCGAGCTGAGATTGTTGCATCCTGTGAGTGGGGTGTGGTTTAGGAAATCATAGGAACTCAACTGAATGGCTTTTGTGGTTTCCTGTGAGGTCACTTAACCACAAACACTGCTAATTTCCCCTCTCTGCTAAGAAGAAATGTTTTCAAATAGGGACTCGTTATGTGACTCGTTGTGTAATCTAACAGATGCATGCACTACCACTCTGCACAAAACACCGAAGAGGGAAACAGTTTTGGGGCCATTATGCAACTAACTTTTTTAATATTCTGCTCACGCTGTTTTGTTCTGGGGGGCGGGGGGGCAGGAGTCCCAGAGCAATATTTTTACACCGCTTTGTGGTGCATTAGACAGGGCACTTTTGTAGCTCAGCTGTTTATATCTCCTTCACTCCTGTGATTTCAAAAGTGAAGCACAAGTGCAAAAGAAAAAAAAAAGGAAAAAAAAAAAAGATACCCACACAACATTAACCATCATCTGGCGGTGAAAGTGAGCATTCAGCATCAGCAGAGACAGCGGCGTCGCTTCTCCTCATTGTATCCCGGACTGTTGATCAACACGGGACAACAGGGGTGTCCGCTCTGTTGTAGCCGCGATAAAAATTGATTAAAAACCAAAAAAATGAATCAAATATGAGAGAAAGGTGTATAATCAGATGTAATACAGTGAAAAAATGTGAAAATAACGAGCACGTATCGGAAGAATAAGTAAATACCCCCCGCTTTCCCGGAGTGGTCCACCCCTCCGTGTGTGTAATGGTTCGCTCCGCACCGACGCCGTTGCTCGCAGGGCCCAGGGAGCAGGGAGAGGTTCACTCCGCCTGCCATTGCTGTACACCGTCCGGGTGATGCCTCCCCTTTCCAACTTTTCATCCAGCGGTTAGCGACGACACGTACCGAGTGAGGTGGTCTTCTTATTCGCTTTTTTTTGTTTTGTTTTTTTTCTTCTCCCCCCCTTCTTCTCCTTTTCCCTACTTCTTCCTCTTCTTCCTCAACTCCCCGTCTCTTCCATGACTCGATACCTGACCGGACTACTACTACTGCTACTACTAGTAACGCCAGCGTTTCGGCCAACGAAGATAAGATAATGAACTTTGGACTTTCCACACGGCTTTTCGTGACATGTTTCCCGTCGTCCCGGATAAAATAAAATAACAACGCAGCCCGGCGTGGCGGCGGCTGGGCGAAAAAAAAGGAAAACAAAACAAACACAGAAACTGAAAAACCCACTCAACACTTTCAACTGGAAGGAAAATAGCGCAACTCTCCCTCCAAGTGATTATCCCAAACAGAGACAGCAGCAACTTTTGACCTGCTGGTTTTTCCCAAGCAGAATAGGAGAATAAAATGTCCTCCAAAGCTTCAAATAAGGTGAGTTAAACCAGAACAAAAAAAAACACACAAAAAAATCAAGTGTTAGGCTAAATACCAACATTATCCTGCGGGTTCATGTAATAACTGTGATGAATTGAATGGCAAACAGTGGTTAATTGTGCTGTGGATGCACCACGTAGTAGTAGTAGTGGGGCTATATGCTCAATGGTGGTTGTGTTTTGCATAAGTGTGTGTGTGTGTGTGTGCTTTAGGGTGTTTTATTCTGATATCTACACCTTAGTAGCCTACAGCTTACAACCTGCCATGCTGGGGTTTAAAAATAACATATACGTTTTTACAAGTTGATAAATTATCAGTGATAAATCACCCATGTGTGTTTTGATATCCCTGTGGCTCTGACCTCAGCTACCTGTTGATATCCACTGTTACAGTTTTAATAGTTGCTAAGGTAACAGGAAATCCCCATGGATACAAACTGTAACTGAGGAAATATGAGGTGAGTTTCATGAAAGTCGTGTAAAATTGATATTGATCAGGCCAGTAAGGTTGTGTTAGCAACCCAGGACAAACAGCCACCTGTTACTCATAGTGTGACCTTTGTAGACATCTTTGACCTGTAAATTAACTTGAATTTTTTAAGATTGTGGCTGTTTTAAGCACATCCCAATTTTAGAAACCACTAATTTAATATGAGTTGTTTTCACCAGCAGCGCCGTAGCAGCTGTGTGTGTAATTTGCTGTTCATTTATAAAGAACAGATCGACTCTCTGGTGCAGATTTATGTAATATATATAAGGCATCAATGATGCATTCCTGCAGAATTTGTGGGAAAACTAGGTCAGGCCAGGTGTTCACAGCAGCACTTGAACATAAAACTGTATGCTTAGTACATTATTACAAGGTGAGTTTACATTTCCCATCATGCACCATGTGATTGCACTGTTTGAAAAAAAAATGTACTTGAATTTGATAACAGACCAAAAGTTACAGTGAATGAAACTCAGCTAGGTCAATCATATTAGTATTTTACAGTGTGTTCAATAGTGTTTTATATGAGGAGATTGATAGATTTCGGTTTGACAAGTCAGGAATGTGCTGTGTTTGTCTATTGGACGGGGTGATAGTCAGGTTTGGGCGGTTGTTCCTGTTAGACGAAACCAGCCGGTGGTGACGTTATGCTGGACTGTGTACCACGGCGACAGTCACACCTTGACATACAACTTACTACTGTACTGTGCTTTCAGATGGTAATGAGCCAAGAGTCTGTCATCATGTGCTTATTTGTAATTTCAGTATTTCTTCTTCTTCTTACTCTGTATTTTCTTGGTTTTTAATTTTACTCAGTAGGTAGGTACAGTAGCACTTTTGAACATTGTTGTTTGCTTTCCTCTGATAGTGAAACTGTAAGGTTTGAAAGAAAACGTCTGTGAATGTATTCCCATTTCCTTAGAGCAACGTAGTTTTCAGTAACGCCTGAAGCAATAAGATGACAAAAGAATAGACTGAAAAAACAAAAAGAAAGTCAGGATCTTGATGTAGACTTTTGACAAACAATGAGTAAGCATGGTCGGTCGACTCGGTACCCCTCCTAATTAAGACTACGTTTCCTGTTGCTCCTCCAGAGTAAAAGCTTTCCTGTTAGGAAGCTGCAAGTTGGGTTGTAATTAAAAAAGCAGATTATCACTACAAATGACCATGGCTGCTATCAGTTGGATGAAACTAAAACAGGAGTGTAGCAGTGGCAGAAGTCATGTTGACTGGTTGTTGTTGACAGACTGCTTCCTTTAGCGAGATCATTGTTACAGAAAGCCATATGTGTCGGTTACAGAAAATATATATGTTCTTTGAAGGTGGAAAAACAACCTTAAAAAGTTTAATCCTGCCTGTAACTCTCAGTGTAGTGAGGACACAGTGATCTGTGCTCATATCCCAAGTTTATCTATTATTGTTAGAATAATACAGTGCTAATGTTTATCAGGGGTCCCTGCACTGTTTAACCAACACTATAAACGACAGTAGATACAAAAGGTAAGATGGACTCGCCCCTTACTTAAATCTTTGGTAATAGATTCCATGATGTAATGTGAGGAATAATCAGTTGAACAAGTATTACTTGCTCTGTCTATGGTTCATCACCCTTCCACTAATTAACTCCACCTGATGATGAGTTATATTTGTATAAAAGCCCGTAACGCCCGTGTTACTCACACAGCATGTGAAGCTATAGGTGACGACTGTTAACGGCATGAAAATGTTGCAGTTTTTTGTTTTCCAGGAAGACAGTGGGTGTGTTGACCCATGTATCAGAGGTCAGTAATGCTATTATTGCACAGTGCAGTGCGCTAATAATGTATCATTAGGTTGGGAGGATGTTTCAGTGTGTATTTAGTGTTCACTCAGTTGTTACACCTCACAGCACTTTGTCTTACCCGGTCTTAGTTGAAGCCTACACCTTCACAACAAAATGACAGTTTACATTATGCTAATAGTTGTTTAGGTGTGAGACGGAAAGGGAAACATCTTTGGGTTCGGTGCCAATAAGCTCCCGCCCTGGCACCAGAGAGAGAGAGAGAGAGGAGAGCTCAGCCTCGCTGGTTCCCTCTGTTGCAGAAGTTAGCTGAAGTCTCTGCTGCTTCCAAACCTTTGAGTCACTCACAGTCATCTCAGCAGGGCAGGAAAGTTTGGGATTTTTACTTTAATGAAAACATTTTTCCCCAGTTAGAGAAACAATCAGTCAGTTTACTGATATCACAAAGCTGTGTCGCTGTCAGATTGCTCGGTGTATCTTGTAATCCCAGGATACATGGTTAGTGTTAGCAGTTTAAAAGACACAGGAGAAAGTTTTCCGTGCTCGGTGGATAATATTTTATGAAAGGAAGACGGATAAGTACTATTCAATATAAAGGATTTATGAAGCAATTCGGCTGATCGCTCTGTTAGATTTTTAAATATATCACATTTGTACTCGTATTATTTAAATATTAAGTTTATTATATGTTTTTTTAGACGAATCAATCTTGTAACTGAAATCAGACTTGTTGAAAACCACATTATCTCTTTGGCTCCACCATAAACGCTGGCCTCTATCTCTGTGTTTGGCCTCCAGCCATTCCTACTTGCTTTTGTGAATGCACCGCAAATAAAAAGAAATGTAATTAAGAGCATCAGCAGTCCCTCCAGCTTCGAGACTTGTGTGTGGAGAGGACAGACTGAAATAAGTGGAAAATGCATTTGGATTGGAGGACGCTGTATTAATTAGGAGCTGCACAGCAGGCCTGTATTTTTTTGCTTTGATGATTACACATCTCCATTTACATCACTGAAGGAGGGAAATGTAATTAAAGGACCAAGTGCTGAGAAGAGGAACAGAGCCCTGGTGATGTTTTTGTTCTCTGTCCGAGTCTCCTTGTCCCTTTTTTCAAAAATAAGAGCTGATGGGAAGTGATAACCACAGTATTGTACAGTCAATGTCTGGTGTCTGTAGCACCATCAGTTTGTAAAGTATTTGTCTAATTTCTGCTGGTTCACTCCACTTTAACTGGTCGGTCAGTGTTGGTATAGTGACAAATGAATGTAGACCATTTAGCAGTGGTTTTATATGAATGTTTATTATCATTAAAGATGCCGAGGAGTTTGCTTTTGGTTATAAAAGAGTCTCATATTAAAGCAGAAGTAAGCGATCCGGTCGTTTTGGCTAACTTCTTGTCAGCCGATGGAGTTAGCAGTCCCCGCCCTCGTCCCAACGTCACCACATTCACGCGCATCCCTTGGCTGCACACACAGAGAGGACTGCCCCTTTATGCCGTTCTCTCTCCTCATTGGATAAAGGTTGTAGGATACAAGGAAAGTTTTCTCCTCGGCTTACAGCAGAGCAGAGTGACTGACAGACCCGTGTTTCAGACCAAACACTCTAAGTGATTGCTGTCGGAAGATATAACTATTTAAAACTTATATTACTACAAACATTCCGCTTACTTCTGCTTTAATGTGGATGAATCTACGTTACCCACACTTGTTAATGGGTCCGTTTTTGATAAACATATCATTTTGTCCCGTTAATTTGATATTATTATTTAGTGGTCGACTCCTGGTTTGCTGGACACTGCCCAGCGGGTCACCGCCGGATCGCTAGTTGGCATCGTTTATGGTTGGAACTACGACGGTACCTGATCGTCTTCGAACCTCCGACTTTCGTTATTGATGAATGAAAACATTCTTGGCAAATGTTTTTGCTTTCGTCCGTCTTGTAGAATTTCACCGTGCGCAAAATGTAATGTGAAAACACTTCTGCTTCCCGAAACTCCTCGTAGTCACTTTAAATGTAAAAGGAAAGACAAAATAATTCAAAAACTCTCTTAACATGGTAAAGTACAATCAAAACAAAACAGGATTTTGACCACATGTAGCTTACAAGTGTGTAAAACTGATGTGACATAGGTTTTAGTTTTGATACTAGCGCCAAAAGAAGCGATCAGGGCATCCCTTTTGGAAACCTCAAAAGAAAGAAAACATTCTGTTAAACACAGTCCTACATTGAGCACACAAGCCCCATCGTTTATCTTTAGTTTAGACTAAGAGGCGAGTCTTTGAACGTGCTGTCGTCCGTCCCATGATTCAGAGCGCTCCCAGCCCTTCAACAGTGCAGGTGTAAGCCGTCTGTGTATAAGACCAGAGAGCTGCCAGTCGCTCAGACCGAAGACAGCAGCCGGGGGCTTGTTGGTTCAGCTGGGCTGCAGTGTTTTTGGCTGTGTGACCTATCTGGATCTGAACACCACGAGTATAATTTGTTCAGTTTTCAGGCGTAATAAGACATTTAAAGTGCGCTTTAACATTTACAGAGCGGGGTGTCTCATTCAAGTTATAGGGAGTTGTTGTGTATTTTCATTGAAAGAAGGAGTGCAGACAGTGGATTGTATCACCCTTCTGTCACTCGAGATAAAAAAACGTTGAGGGAAAGCAGCTGTTTGTGGTGTTTTATCAAGGATATCTGACCTGCTTATCCTCCTCTCATCTCTGGAGGGAAATCCAGGGCAGATACAACTCAGCAGGAGGCAGGTGGATAGCAGAGTGAGAGGGAGACGGAGAGGAGGGAAACTGCCCTCTGAGGGAGGAGGTGAGGCAGGAGCAGGAGGAGGAGGGGTGAAATGGAGAAAGGAAGGAGTGGGAGGGGGAGATGCATCGGCTATAATCTGAGTCACATGGCGGATCTTAAAAAGACTGCCTCTCGCTCTCATAATCACAGCCTTATAGCTCTTTGGCTTTTTCGTGTTATAAAGCTTATTGTAAAGCACGTTTTACACTACGTCCGTTTAACTCGAACCGCTACAGTGGAAAAACAACAAACGTCATTGCCCCGTGTTTGTGTGTGTGTGTGTACGTGCAAGGCAGCAGTTTTATCCAGCTAATTGTGGTTCAACATTATTGTTATGACGATCCTGTGTGTGTGAGTTTGTGCAACAGAGGATTGACTGTTGTTTTCTTACACTTGGTTTGATGGAAGTGCTCCACGTTGGTCTCCACCTGTGTGGATGCAGCTCAGCTATGTCCATTTTTTTATTTTATCTTTTATTTTTGAGAAATATGACTCAAAAACTGGGTCACATAGTCAAACCATCACCACCAACATCATCAGGCTGCAGATTAGATCTACAATAATCGAAAAGGAGGATTGTCAGTGAAAACCGAGCTGCTCAGATGTGCTGTGTGTGTGTGTGTGTGTGTGAGAGTGAGAGTAGACGATGCTCTTGATTGAGATGAATGGATGTGTAATGTTGTACAACCCTGAGTCTTGGTTCAGCAGCAGCAGAAGCAGCAGCGTCTTCGTCGTCCCTGAGCAAAGCGAGGACACTCACTCAGAGGCAGCGCTGCGTCCTTTCTGGCATCATGGCAGCGCAGGTCTCTGTAGGGATTTATCATTCCCACTACAGGCATAAGGGATTTGACACAGGGTGTTGTGAGAGACAGAGAGAGAGACAGAGAGAGAGAGAGAGAGGGAGGGACAAGAGAGAGTGCATGTGGCAGCCGTGGCTCAGCTGGTTAGGGAGGAGAGGACGAGGCTGGAACAGATTCATCCCAAGGCTTGTTGCCCTAGATGCCTTCACACGCACATTCGCCGTTGCCACCGCCGCCGCTGCCGCTCTGCGTTCTCCTTCTTCTTTTGCTCATCTTCCAGTGTTAGCAGCAGGCAGCGTAGAGCGGCGAGCGTGCTGCTGTCTTTTCTGTCTGGGAAACAGAGACATCAGCCTCTGGGAGACGTCACGTATCGGCAGCAAGGCTGTAGCTGAAACGAGAGAAACATCACTAGTGGTGATATAAAAGCTGTGTGAAATGTCCCCCAGATGTCAGGCCTCTTTCTGATCAAGGTGACTCCCTTCTCTCTACAGTCACTGGGCTGATTTCCACTCATCGTTCTCCACTACGCTTAGTCAATAGGCGTTAAAGGGATAGTAGCATTTTTTAAAAGTGGTGTTGTATGATCTACAAATAGCCCCTAAGTACTTTAATTGCAGTAGAAGACTCTCTTCACTCCTCCCGTTAGCAACGCCAGCCCATAGCCCTGCCCAGAGATTTACAACATACAGTGTTGTGAACAGACCCAAAAGAAACGGCCTATTTTCGCGGCCTACAAGAGGTTTTATCTGGAAAAAAAATACACAGTTCCATTGTTCGCTATAATATAATTTTTTCCAGCCCTTCAAAGTGCAGGAAAAACGCAGTTTTTATTTGGACCGTTGCAATTAAAGTACTTAGGGGCTATTTGTAGATCATACAACCCCACTTTAAAGAAATGCTACTATCCCTTTAATATGTGTTGTTTCTGCTGAATCATCCTCAGCTGCTGTTGACATTTTGGCCTTTTTAGGTGAAACGTGTGATGAGATCAGACCATCAAGCAATTATTCTCACACCCTGCTGTGAAAAAGATAAACCATCATCGTTATAATAATTGGTTATTATTCATGTGTGCTGTGCTCTCTATAAACCGCTCTGTGGTCAAACACGAGAGATAAAATCATACTTCCCTCTCTATCAGTGTAAAAGAGAAGTTAGTCATGACACTGTGCAGGAGAAGAGAGGACTGACATCATGTTAGCAGATCTTAAACCTGGTGTTTTATTTTGCTTTTCCCAGTCTGTTTGCTGAAGGTGGTGGCGTTGAAACATGAATATGAAGGTCAGGAGTTATAATCTAGTGTGTGAAATCTCTGCTGCGCTCCTTCTCTGAATCTGTTATAGTGCACATGTCCTAGATATAGGATTAAATGTGCACTCAACTTTCTGTATCCTGACCTGTCATCATCGCTGTAGAGCATAATAGTCTGCCCCCAAAAAATAAAAGTCAAAAACACATCGGTAATGCCATCGGTGACAGATACACAATGTCACTTTCGTCCCATAAGAGTGAGGCCTTATCTTATCTTATATCTGCTGGTTTTCCTTCATGAGTCGTATCAGTCATAAAAGAAACAATATATCTCCAGTGCTTTGCTTGTTTCACATGCTGTACATCCACTGTCAAAAATGCCCCGTGCATATCTTTAATACTAACCACGTGAGAGTGCACAACATAAACAGCAGCAGGAGCTTTCACTTTCTCTTAATGATATGATAATGAAGGCCGGTGAGTGATGTAATGAGAGCCACACTGAAAATGAGTTCAGCTCCAGTTTACAGGTGCTTCAGACCTGTGTGTGTGAAGTACATGATGCCTGTAGTGTTACCAAACATCTATATTCAAATTTCAGACCTATATTTAAATCATCTAAAACAGGCCTATTGTGTGATTCACTGTGCCCTGACTGTGTCCTAAACAAAACTCAGACTTGGTCTCTGCAGATACTGACAAGTACCAGACTTGGGTCGGGGCCAAAGAATGTCATCGGAGCAGTATGGATGTGTTTCTGCCATTCCTCTATCCTGCTGTTGCCAACCTGCTCAAAAAACAACATAGTGGTGTTTTGTTTATGTTTTTTTTTAATGCATATCTTTATTGATTTTGGAACTTGGTACACCATCTGTCCAAAAATATTTTGTTACATCTTTCAAGTCTTTAAAGGTGTTCAGAAATGGCCTTTTGTCCTGTTTGTCGCGCCTCCTTCTACGAGTTTCCACGAGTTGCTGCACGAGTTTACCCGAGTAAGGAAAACAAATTTGATTGGTCGTTATCGAGCGGGCGGGATATTCAATGCTTGGGGCGAGACCGAGCTCAGTGTGTGTGTGTCTCAGACGTTTGATTGACGGATTGCATTATCCAATGCGAAAAAAACTACCCCACTTTCATCCTAGATTTACTCGAAAGTAGAATTTTGCACAAAGTTTGGGCTACATCGTCTGATAGATGAGTTATTACACTAATGTTAAGATCCATAGTGGGATCAAATTCATTTTTCTTTTCTGTACACCTTTAAACAACTCCCCTCCCTCCCCCCAAACCCTAAACTTGGAGCCACCAGTTTAAGAAAACAACAAACAATTTTAATTGGTGCAGATTATTGAAAAAAAAGCCAAATATCGGCCGATATTATCTATGTCGATAATCGGTCTATCCCTAATGTACACTACAATAACAAGATGAGAAGGCTTCATTACAGGTCTGCACCATTTGTTCTCAGCACATTGTAATTAGTTCATTAAGTGCGTTGACGGCTGTTACTCCCTCTGCTTTGGAGGGTTGTTGTTATTTACGAGTCGTTTATGTATTATCTTTCTGTGCTTGTGCATCTCGTTGAAGAATGCATGAACCCCCCCCCTTCCCTTCCCTTCCCTTCCTCCCTGTCTCTCATCTCTTGAGGGAATGGTAATTATGTTGAGTGCTGGGAAAATGGCCGCTCCAACAGTAACTCATTAATTCACTATAGATTCTGCCCCACAACATGCCTATTGTGGCAAAGTCCTCAGAAGGCCTGGGAATGCCATTGAGTGGGCTTGGCTTCTTGTTTTATGGCAACATGTGAATCCGCAGACGACGAGTCGCGCGGCTCAGCGTTGCGTAGTTTTTAAAAGATGTTGTGCAACTTCAAATTTGAAAGGCATTTTGTTTTAACGCCTCCCAAGTTTGTGTTTGAACATTCAAACGTTGCTCTTATCTCAGCAGAATTGTGGGTAATCTTTCTGACAGAAGAGACTGTACGTGTGTGTGTGTCCTTGCTGGTAGCGGCTAATTTTGGTCTGTGTGTGCTCTGTGGGGGCAGGCAAACATGAGACCCTTTGCTAATGCTGAATCACTCCTTTGTTTAATGTGTGTGTGCGTACGTACATGTATATGTGTGTGTGTGCGTACATGCCTGGGTGGTGCAGTAGCTTTCTTCACCCAACCACAGTGTGAAGTGAAACCATCATTCATAAACTCTTAAAAGGGGAACACAGCACGGACACTCCTGTAGCCTTTGAACTCTGTGCTGCTCAGCTTTTGACCTTTAATAACCTTCTACACTGAACTTGGCGAGCGGGATGATGCAACATAGAGTTCAGATTTCCACAAACTACACTTTTATTATTGTTAATGTAAAACCATGAAGGACTTCAGTTGGCACCGTCCAAAAAGATGCTGCAGCATCAGGACCGGGGTCTACGTGGTAAATATAACTGTGACAAAACGTCTTAAATATGATTTTAAAGTTTAATGTAGGACTTTTTGAACAACAAATTACCTCACACACTGAATCATTTACACCACAGCAACTTCTCAGAAACCTAAAACACTCATCACAGTGGTCGCCGCCGTCACGCCTATTTACCAAACTATGACTCCCCTTTCACCTTCACAGTTACTGAAACTTGTCTATTTTTGTCTCTCTGGTTACTAGATCCAGTTAAATCCGTGGCCAGATTTTATTTTGTGCTTGTTTTCCAGGAGAGAGTGATGATGGTGATGGGGGGATAAAAGGAAAACAAAGTGAAAGAGAAAGAAAAGGTTAAAGTGGAAAGACTGAGTGTGTGATGGGAAGGAGAAGGTGAGGGAAACCGGTTGGAATGAGAAACAGGCATAGTAGAGCCTTGTTTGCTTATCTGCACATTCCTGTAGTCTGTGTGTGTGTCTCTGTGTGTGTGCGCGCATGTGTGTCTGTGTGTGATGGGCGGGGCGTCGGCGAGAAGTACTGATAGTTGTGTATTCAGTGATTGGCTGAATCCAGAGGTTCCAGTGCTGGATCTGGTTATCGTTCCCACTAGTGCCTCGGCTCACAGTTGGTTTCCACAGACACAAAAACAAAACACAAGTGCAGTTTGTGTGTGTGTGTGCATGTGTCCTGGTACAGTCAACCAGAAACAACGTGAAAAACAAACACGCCACTTTATGTGTCCATGTACTTGGCACTAATAAATATTATTGTATAAATATTATAGTTGGATATGTCGGTCGGGCTCAACTCATGAAGCAATTTCCTTCCATGACTTTGTAATCAACCATCGATCATCACCTTTAAGTTTTCACAGCACGAGATGAGAGATTACACGCAGTACAGATATATTCATGCATGACATATTTGACTGGGCGTCAGTTCCAGCTTTGGAAACTTGGCACCTCCGCCTCCACCTGCACCTGCACACCCTGAAGGAGAGAAAACATCCTCTAGCCTTGGAAAAACATTTCACTCATGAGTGTGGTCCCCTAAAAAAACACCTTACACCAGGAGAGAACCGCCGTCCGAGAGGCCGTTTGATACTTTGAAGTTTGCAAGAAAAACCGCAGCTCGAAACTAAACCGATGTGAGGGATTGTGGGAAAAAATGGAAAGTCAGAATCCCACCAGAAGTTATCGCTCTCCTCTGTGACCTCGACACTCTGCCCGTCTCTCTAGGCGGAGAACAATTAGTGTGGTTGAGCTGGGATGACTTTGCTGCTGGATAAGCTGCACATGAGATCCTAGCCTAGCCTAGCTGAGTGTCTGGGTCAGTGGAGAGCAGTGAACAGCCCGCTGCACATCGGCTGCGTGGTCAGAGACAGCAATCAGAGCCTGCACCTGACCTACGGCCACCAGTTATTTCTAAGTTATGCGTTTCGTTAATCCCTGATTATTATTTTTTTTCATGTTGCATGTGATTCATTATAGGTATGTGTTATGTTATAACCTTTATGTTAAATGCTCTCTATGGTTTTGATACCTTAAGTTTGTCAACATCCCTCTTAGCGAGAAAGAAAAGAGAGATTCATGAAAATTAATCACAATATAAAAGGCAGTTTAGGGTAATGTACTTAGAAACAACTACCAACAAACTCATAATGCAGGAATCCTGTTTTCTTTCCGAATATCAATTCTGATATTTAGTAATAATAATAATATTAAATGTATATATAAAGTGCATTACATCAAAGTCAGGGCCCCTAAATTAGGTCATTTTGCCCCTAAAATTTGAGACAGTGCAAGTAAATTTTTCATCTACTTGCACATGTAAAACCAGTAAATTTACCTTCTTTTTTTTTTACAATGTGGTGAAATGTGGAAGAGGCGACTAAAAAATCTGTAATCTGTCATCATGAATGAAAAGGAAATGTTAATATTATATCGATTTACACCCCTAAATGTTCTGCTTGCATTCCTAAAATTTGAAGTTAGGGGCCACTGCGCACCTAGCAAAAATAAAAGTTAGTATGAAGCCCTGTCAAAGTGCTGTACAAGCTGATGAAAAGAAAACGAAAATCTACAAGCAAAAAACACAATTTACACTTAAAACAAGACATCACTGATGAAAACCTAAGACCCACATACAACAGTGAATAAATGGGTATTACATTTTGCTTTAAAATCTTGCCTGATGTCTAACGGGACCCACTCACCAACCGTCTTCTGTTTTCGACATCAGCAGCGATTCGTTTTTTTTCTTTATCATTCAAAAACTACTGAACTAGTTTATGCATTTCCTTTGGATCCACAATTCCTCATTACATCGTCTCACAGAGGTGTGAAAACATGGAGCAAGACAGTTTGAAGACCTGTTCATGGAGCATTTCCTGATACTTGAATATGACTTTAATCTGTGTCCTAATGGTTTTAACAGTTAGTATACCATAGGAGCCATAACGGTGTCATCCATCCATCCATCCATCCATCCATCCATCCATCCATCCATCCATCCATCCATCCATCCATCCATCCATCCATCCATTTATTTCACTCTGTCTGCTTTCATGAGACAGCAGCAGTAGACTTCAGAGGGAAGCATGGCTCAGATTAACATTTTAATCCAAAAGCCTGGATTATAGGTTTTGTATTTTATTCCTACCCTCACTATTCTAGCATTGACTGTGTCAGATAGTTTTCACTCTGAGGTGTGTGTGTCTGTATGTGTGTGTGTGTGTGTGTGTCCTGTATGTTGTGCAGGGGACAGTCCTGATGGAGGGGTTTCTAATGGAGCCGTGCGACAGAGTAGAGCTGCTGTTTGAAACTAATTAACCCAAGCATATTTGAACATGTCAGCACAACCGTACATCACTGCTGCTGACTGACTGACTGAGGCTCTGCATCATCATCATCATCATCATCGCCATCGTCGTCGTCATCTGCCTATTGGCTACTTGCCCTCATCTGCACACCCATGTGTCCTCCTATCACAGTCGCAACCTGCCCCTAAAAAATGGCGTCTTCTTCTTCTTCTGCTGCCTCGGTTTAACACTGAAGGTGACGGCTGTTATTTTGCAGCGGGGTCGGTCGGGCGGGAGGGGAGGAGGGGGTTTGTTGTTGTGACATCATGACATATGCACTTCCGGGGACACGACAGTAACACACACGCTAATATGAAAGGCAGAAATGTAAAAGCTTGCATTGGTGGCTTCCGTGCATTTGCATGTGTTTGCTGCCGAGTGCCGGCTGCCCTGCAGAAAGAGCATGTGCACTTGTCTCTAATTATGTGTTGTTGTTTGAGAGTGTGTGTGTGTGTGTGTGTGTGTGTGCTGCCTCACTCTTTCCTCTGGGTCCAGTATGAGGGGAGATATGGTCACCATGGATACAATTGCCCCAGTGATGGGGTGAGTGAGTGAGTGAGTGAGCTGCTGGTACAGGGTGGTTGTTCTGTGCAGGCTGCCAGTGTAAACATTCATCCTAAAGTCTTCTTCTCTTCTCTTCTCTTCTCTTCTCTTCTCTTCTCTTCTCTTCTCTTCTCTTCTCTTCTCTTCTCTTCTCTTCTCTTCCCCTCTCCTCTCCTCTCCTCTCCTCTGCTCTTTACTCCTCTCTTCTCTTCTCTTCACCCTTCTTCTCCTTTCTTCTCTTCTCTTCTCTTCTCCTCCTTTCTTACTCTCTTCTCTCCTTTCTTCTCTTCTCTTCTCCTCTTTTCTTACTCTCTTCTCTTTACCTTTCTTCTCTTCTCTTCTCTTCTCTTCTCTTCTCTTCTCTTCTCTTCTCTTCTCTTCTCTTCTCTTCTCTTCTCTTCTCCTCTCCTCTCCTCTCCTCTCCTCTCCTCTCCTCTCCTCTCCTCTCCTCTCCTCTCCTCTCCTCTCCTCTCCTCTCCTTTCCTCTCCAGCAGTATTTTGACCCCTCTGTTGCCCAGCTCAGCAGCCCTATTAGCTGTGTTTATGTAATTTTTTCCCTTTCAAGGATGGCGTGTTTGTGGTTGAGGTTGTGTTTTGTTGTGTGTTGTGTGTTGTGTGTTGTGTGTATGTGTGTGTTTACAGGAGTGCTGAATAGCCATGCAGAAAAAAACTAGGACTAAGCAGTAACAACAATTTGACCTTGTGGTATTTGAATAAATACACCGTGGCGAGATAAGGAATGTTTTTTTAGATATTTTACAGCCTCTGGTCGTGGTCTTGTAACTCTTCAGCTCCGAGTGAGGATTTTTCTCTCAGGTCTTGAGATGAGGTGAGCTATACCAGGAGGAATTTTCAATAGTGTGCACAGGGATTTTTGTTGGGAGCTGAAGCTATTTCCTGCAAACAGGAAGTGGAGTGTTTTCCTGTGGGTGCCGCGGCTGCTCTTGCTTACATCCTGTCTCGGGCTATCAGAGAAGAGCAGGCACACTGACCTAAAGCTTTGTCAGGATTTTTTTTCCCTCACACTTGTCGTCATCTAAGACACTCACCTCTCGTAGCCCGTTGTGCTCTCCATACCCTCAGAATAGCCCAACATGAATAATGAATTGTTCTCACTGAAAGGGGCAGAAATGTCAGCCGTGACCTATTCTTTTTTATCTTTTTTTTTTTGGTCGTTATACAGCATGTCCCGCGTTGTATCCCCTCCCCTACCTACCTGCCTTTTTTCTCAGAAAGAGCCCTCGCCCACAGTGTGAAGCATTCCTGTGATTCAGATGAAGGGAAGTTTAGAGGAAGGTGGTGAGTAATGGGCCGCTGGACAACGGTTTCATTGGTGAAGCAGTGATAAACAGCTTCAAGACCTCCTCTGAGACCATGATTCATAGGATGACCTCACTGTCACCTGCTGCTTTTATAGTTTCCTTATCAAATTAATCAAAGTAACTCTATTGGATCAAAAAAACAACAACAGATAATCGGGGGATGTTTTCACCTTCTCTTCACTGCTTTAAGCTGCAGAACATATTTGTGGTTTCTCTCCTCCCAAAAGGTTCAGTGATGCTCGTCAGCTGACTTTATCATTTGGTCACAGAGTGGATGAGTGAAAACAATGCACCACAGATTCCTAAGATGTTTGCACTGTGTGTGTGCTCAGTTTGTGTAGATCCAAAGGAAGCATGAGCAGGTTTGATGAATATGTAGAGTGAGAGGTATGCGTCAAAGACTCAACGCGTGGTTGACCAGACTGAGACTCCCTACTTATCATATCTCTCTACAGCTGGTTATTATTGTCTTGCTTCAGCACTAATTTTTCCAGTCAGTTCATCAGTATGCCCCCAAAGAACTGGATTAGTCTCAGTCTCTTTGAAGAGCCCGAGCGAGAACTGTTATCATCAGAACTGGACTGTGTGTTGTGGTGGGCCAGGCCGGGCCAAGCCGGCTGCAGCTTGAACAAAGAGAGCCCTATAGTGTTAGATCATGTGTGTGTGTGTCTGTTTTTGTGTGCATGATGTGAGCATGGACAAGTACACATGTATATGGTTTGATGGGTGCTCTTTGTTTTCCAGCCCTGGGCCCTTTTGCTGGCCAGAGCTCAACTCTGACTAATATGGATGTATAAAATACACTAGGCTGCCGTCAGTTTGTGCAACATCAAGGGCGCCATTGTTTCACACAACTCTGTGACTTCAGAGATAAACCTCATCCTTTGTTCCCGTCAGTATTTATATTATCGTTTCACTCCAGAAAAACGAGACGCGGTTGTGTTGGTGTTTGTTTTGGCCCCCGACTTGTTATGTGATCTTTGCTTTTGCACGATCTAAAATGTTCCGGTAACAAAATCCGTGAGATAACCAAATTACCTTTGACACTGAACTACAGCTGGCGTCGAGATCTCTTTGCTGCACAGAAAATAGATGAAATTATGAAAGATGAGTCCCGCATCGGCCTCCCACCACATCCCATCGTGTATCACATATATCACCTCTGACAATTCACCCAGTCAAAAAGGAAATGTTTAATGTTCAGACGTCTCCTGATAAATCTGCAGGCGTCCGCCCGCCGCGCGGTTATGCAACTCGGTTTTGCTAAGGCGAGTTCTTTTCAAATGTCCTTTTCTCAGTTTTCCTCAAGCTCACACTCTCCTGCTGTCTACTTTCTCCCCTGCTCATATCTCACACTCAATCAGCCAGCCTGTTAATCATCACTTCACATTGCAGTGATTAATTACTATAATAATCTCATCTGAGAGACAGAGCTGCAGTCCCTGGTGTAAACACTCTGAACGCTTCTCTCTCCTCAGCCGTCTTAGCTGTCACCGGTTTACCTACGTTTTTTCACTTGCCTGTTTTATTTCTCTGCACATGCACATTTACTTTATTCCTGACTAATCCACACAAACATTGCACAACTCTCATGAGCAGGGATTTTGCTTCTCACATTTTTGCACCAGTGAAAACACTGAACACAGCCTATTTTATGTATTAAAACCAAATCAAACTGTGAACGCTCTCTCTTTCTACTGTAAAGTGGAGCTGCCATGCTGCAGTTGTTGCTGTTTACTGAACAGAAAATAAATGGCTTTCTTTCATACGGTGTGCCCACTCAAATGTTAAATAGAAATTTAATTAAAGCCAGGCTACTAATCTGGAAGTCTCCACTCTCTCTGATGACTCATGCACAGAGAGTTTGACCTATTGCCTCTTGCTGGTGCAAGCGTGGCCACGCCCTTGTGGCTCATGTGTACGCAAGGCCTCCCTCCCTAGCGTGAGCAGCGCGGCTTATGGTCACTAGTGTGGGTGTGTAGGTGTGGGTGTGTTTGACTTATCAGCTTTCAGAGCATGATTGAGAAAAATGTGTTTTTGCTCAGAATCTCCTTTTTTTTTAAAGTATTAAACTCTATAAAAATGATCAAGTCCTCCCTCACATCTTATCTGCTACACGTTTATGTCCCCTGTCCCTCGGTACTGTACATGTGAGCTCAGCCTTCCTCCTCCTCTCAGCCCTCACAGTTCAAGGACAAGGCCACCTGCCTGCATGACCGCCTGGTCACATGACCCCAGCGCGGTGTTGTTTCTCATGGCGTAGCCCCTCTCTCTCTCTCTATCTCTCTGTCTGCCTGCCTGGACTGTTGGATGAATGAATGGATGAACGGATGGATGAATATATCACAAAACACTTTAGAGGGAATGGATGTGTTTGGGAATGTCGGGGGGAGCCGCGGTTAAATGGGTCAGGTCCCTTCACACAATAGTGGCATTACTGTGGGAGTCGTACGGGCAGACAGGGGAGGGGGGAGAGAGGGAGGTGGGGGTGGGGGTGGTGGTGGGGGAGAGGGCACCCAAGCCCTCTGCGGCAATTATGGACATAAATAACATCCACACAGGGCTGCCATGGAAATTAGGGTCAAAGGGTTAACTGTGTATTCTGGAGGTGAAGGCCGAGCGATTCATTGTCGTACGGGGCAGCGGAGGAGTGAAAGGGAAGAGAGTGAATGACAAACCCAGATCAGGAGGCCGACAGTGAAGGCAGCACGGGAATAACAGGTAGCGCTGTGCGACCGCTCAATGTGCATTCAGAGAGCGTGACCCCGCAATTAACTGTAAGGCTGCACATAACGCTGCGGACATTTACTGTGACGGTTAAATACTAGAGCTGATGATGATTATGATGATTATGGCAAAAACCATTATCACGATTATTATGGTCAATATTGAAATCACAATTAATTAGATGATTATGTACGTATATTTAGGGGGATGGGTGATATTTTTGCTTGAGGGATGGGAGGTATTGCAACCTGCATGTTTAATTGACCAGCAACAACCGGCCAGAGGAGCTAACTAACTAACCAGCCTGTAATGAGTCACTACATTTGCTTTTATTAATTAAATGACATGTTGGTAGAAAGGCTGAATTTTGACAAGAATAAAATGACAAAAATGATCTTTGATATTTGATTATCAACTATTAAGTTTTGGGATTGTTTCGAACAAAAATCAGAATCACTAGATTAAAATTCAATTAATTGTCCAGGCCTATTAAATACTCTAAGTTAGTTGCTCAAACGCACTCCTAATGTGGATATTATATCAATTTGTCTGATCAGGAGTCACAAAATTCAAACATTTTATATTGTCTCCCTATAGTAAAGTAAATAAATGCGTATTTATATTTGAGAAATGTTTCAGTTGAATATACCACAAGTAAAATCTGAACTATATTGATTCTTTATCTCACCGAATTTCCAGTATCAATCCTCCATTTGTGTATTTGTGTATGTTTTCTTCAGCAAACGTACAGTAATACATCAGACACTTATCACCGTAGGCTACCTAGCATTGTGAACATTTACTGTGACCGTTAAATACTGTAATTTAGTGGCTCAAACTCACTCCTAATGTGGATATTATACCATTTTGTTTGATCAGGAGTCTAATACAAAAACTTTTTATATGTAGTAAAGTATATACAGTAAATGCATATTTATATTTGAGCAATGTTTCATTTGAAGTAAAATCTGAACCATATTGATTCTTTATCTCACCTACATCCAGTATCAATCCTCCATTTGTGTGTGTTTACTTAAGCATACGTACAGTGTGATGTGTCTGGACATAACAAACATCAGGTGGCTGCTGCTGCTGCTGCTCTGTCTCGTCCTCTCACGCACTCGGCCACTCTGCACTTCGGACCTTTGTGTAAACAACAGTGTATTTAGGATAAGGGAAGGTGATGACAGTATGTAATAATGACCATGGTGATGTTTAAAATGACGGGTGAGATGGTTCGGAGGATTAGGAGATGATTATGGGGGCGAGGGAGCGAGATTATCACGATGATAGGGTGCACAGATGATACGGTATGTTATTTTAAAAAGGCTGATTACAGAAGGTGTTGCAAATAAGCACCCAGCCACGTGTGATGGTGTTTATATCTCTCTGTCTCCCTCTCTCTCTCTCCTGCCACGTTAGACTGTGTGCTCAGCAACTCGGCTACAGACAGCTGCTGTACCATCACTCCCTGCAGGCTCCAACACACAGGACAACAGTGTTGCTTCATCAGCTGGAGAGAGAGGAGAGGGAGGGAGGGACTAAATCTGTAATTTAAAGCAGTCTATGTGGTTTGAGACACAAATTCGGGAGCGTCTGTCTGCTCTGATTATAGTAACAGTCTCACATTCTTGGAGTTTCACACTGTTTTCTGTGGTGTAAGCGAAAGATGCCTGCCTAGCAACGGTTTAATCCAGCGTGGCAGGTCAGAGGAGCAGCTAAATACCTTCTTGGCTTCTTAGCTCTCTCAGATGACCCAGGCAGGAATAATAATAATAATATAGGAGTGTTTACTGTCTTTATAGTCTCCGGAGCCTCGGTTCGGGCTCTGCCAGCTGTGTTTACTCATGGGTTGCTGCTGTCATTCATAATCTTTTCATATGTTACACTTTTTGCGAGTGCGACTCAAGGAATTAGTCATGCAAATCAGCCAGAAAGAGTCTACCTGGCTCCACGCTGCCTGCTGCAGCTGAGTAGGATCTGTGGAAACACTGTGTGTCTACGTGTAGGTTTAAGACCGGCGGTGCTCTTATCCTAAAAATACATGAAAGCACTTTTTTGTTTGCAGAGTTTTTTATGACATTTTATGCACATTTTATTTTTAAGTTTTTACTTACTGCACCCGGCAGCTCAAAGTTTGGTAGAATTTCATGATATATTTAAACTACACTACGGAGGCTAATGGGATTTCTTGGTTTCCCTCATCAAACTCATCAAATACACAATCCAACAACTCCAAAACGCTCTGGTGGACAAGTTGTGACCTGCACATTCACCACGCTATGAGATAATAACAGAACGTTACAAGACAGAGTTGTTTTAGAGGGAAATTCATGCAAAACCGCTGATGATCGATCCCATCGGAGGCAGTTTTTCAGCAAACAGTCTCTGCACTTATGTATCGTGTCATGGGTAGGCTGTACAGTACAGTGTGGGATTAAAGGTTGGATCTAATGTATACAAACTGTCACAACATTACTTTTTATCGTACTGACAGAAATTTGCTTGGACACACTTTACATTAAATCTTATACTGTAAATCCATTGATGATTGTTTTGAGATTCATACCGCACACATGTACCTCACTCTGAGCTGAAAACTCATCCTCTCTCTCTCTTGTGTTACAGAGTGCAGCGATGGAGGAAACGGTCATATGGGAACAGCACACAGTGACCCTTCACAGGGTAAGTGTTTACAACTCTTTAATCCACTCTTCCCTCTCTTGTTTTTTTTGTCTTTCTTCCCCCCGTCTCTGTTCGTCTCCGGCGCTCTCTAATCTTGTTGTATTTTTGTTGTTTTCTTCGCTCTCTCTCTGTCTCTCTCTTCACTGTTCCTCTCCACTGTCCTCTGCTCATCCATCTCTCTCCTGCCTCTGTACTGAGTTCGGCCAGCTGTGGCAGCAGGATGTGTGGTAATGAAACAATAGTCAGGGAACCCAGATGGCAGGAAACAATGCTAAGGAAGACAGACATCAGCATCCACTTCCTTACTACTTCATTTCACTTCCTTCCTGTTGGCAACGCATGCTCCTCCAAGGAAGGAGGGAGAGGAGGATAGTTTTTTAGGGGCCGCGTGCGTTTTGTCAGGTCTGAGGATATCACTGACTATCCCCTCTGGCACAATCATCATCATCATCACCACCACCAGTTCACTGTCTTAACTATTCAAAGCCATATTCTCCCACAGAGAGATTACTCTACTCATCCTCCTATCGCATGCTGAACTTATTCCTGAATGCACTTCTAAGCTTTGAGACAGTAAACGGCACTCATTTGATGCTGTTGTTGTGCCGCTGTGGGATTTCATAGAGTACCTGTCTAGACTGGCCTTGCTTTGCTGTAATCTAATTAGTAGTGGCTTTATCGAGGCTGATGGAGTGGCCCAGTGTGGCCGAGCGGCTCTCCGGTGTTGTTGTGGTTGTAAGATGTAAGCCATTTACATCACACGGCTGCTTGTTGTTCCCCTGGTGCTGATTTTGCCAACGGGCGAAAACAGCAGTTCTTTAAAAACCTTACATGAAAAAAAAGCTCTTGGAAAACTGGCAAACTAACTTTCAAATGCACATTTTTTTGTTGTTGTGCACAACTTTCAAAGCCTCACTTCACTGCACAGAACATATTGCATTACTCAAATCACAGTTTTATAGTTAATTAGATTGCAGAGAGTCCAATTTGGTCTAATTTCAATTACAGCACCCTGAGACTTAACTCTGATGGATCTTTCCATTCATGCCACATCAGTGAGTCTTGTGTCTTGTGTTTCTGTGTGCGTGTGTGTGTACAGGCCCCAGGATTTGGGTTTGGCATCGCCATCTCAGGTGGACGAGACAACCCTCACTTCCAGAGTGGAGAGACGTCCATTGTGATATCTGATGTGTTGAAAGGAGGTCCTGCAGAGGGACTGCTACAGTGAGTGTTGGACCATGTGTTGATAACTTTTATGTTTTATTATTATGTTCAATCTTTCACTGTATGATAATGAAATACAAATATTTTCTGTAACAACACTGGCCTGACCTCAGAATTACTCATTAATTACTTTTCTGTATTAAAGTTTCCATCCCAGGCGGCTGGACTTACAACTGATAAGCACTCACCCCCTCCGTCCAATCAGGAATCACCAAAAACGTTACATAGACCATACTGTACGTTTGCTTTTACCGTCATGAAACGGTTTGGGACTATAAGTGATGTTAGGTAAATGACTTGTAGGTTGTTACAGGCTCTCTGCTTTCCACACCGCTGCTGAAAACCAAACCTGCGATCAGAGCCACGGACCCGGTGTCACAGCTCTCATCTCTGTGGAACAAACGTGTCCTGTAAACGTTAATGGCGGTTACATTATTTGGTAGTTTGACTGACAGCCGGGCCATCCAACCAAAGTTGTCTGAGACTAATTTGATTGGTCGGCCAGATTTCGGCCCCTGCTCCTCACACAGACGAGCAAATTTAGTCATTGATATGTCAAATCACTTATGTCATCGATTACTGTCTAATACTTACCAGATATACTCAGATTTTGATAATTTTGCCAAGAATGAGCCGCCTGAGATGGTACCTGACTGACAGATCTTTTAATCTATTCATGCATTGTTTTTGTTTTTCTTGTATTTTTCCAGAGAAAATGATCGCGTGGTCATGGTCAATGCTGTCTCTATGGACAACGTAGAGCATGCCTACGCTGTGCAGCAACTCCGCAAGAGTGGCAAGAATGCAAAGATAGTGAGTTCAACACATACAACAAATAATAACTGTATATATTCCTGAAACATTTGGTTACATAATTATCTGTTTGTCTTACATTGCTTTTTTTTTTATCTCTATATTTGCATATTCTCCTACGTTTATACCTTGTATGTTACAAACGCTACTGTAACAACCAAATTTCCCATGTGTGAGATTAATAAAGAGTCTTCTGTCTTAATTCTCAATTGCTTTGTTGTGTTTTTCAAACGTTTTCAGCTTCTAACATCAAAACTTTTGTCTCGTTTCTAAAGACTATCCGCAGGAAAAGGAAAGTACAGATCCCTGTTTCGCGGCCAGGAGACAGGGAGACCATGTCGGAGCACGAGGAAGAGGACAGCGACGAAGAGGATGGCTACGAGCCCCACGGCGGCCGTGGTGGCCAAAGTGCCTACGGAGGAGCGAGCGGAGGCACGGGCACCGGCAGGCGTCAAGAACGTGAGCGCAGCAACAGCGGCAGGCGGGATCACAGTGCCTCGCGGGAGAGGAGCGTCTCACCGCGCTCCGACCGCCGATCACAAGCCTCGTCCGCTCCACCCAGGCCTGCCAAGGTCACCCTCGTCAAGTCCCGCAAAAATGAAGGTGGGCAAAACAAAGATGATGATGATGAATCAATCAATCAATCAAGTTGTTTATTTCGGACATGTCAATTTAAATCATCATCATCACACTTCATCTTAGTTCAAGTAATACAATACACATGGCCGAAAGGGAAAGCGGGAGAAGCAAAAGCTTATCTAGTCCCGCCCCCATGAGGGGGTTGATGATGTGCATTAGAGCTGCAACAATTAATCGATTAATCAAACAATAATCAATTATTAAATTAATTGTCAACTCTTTTGATAACCGAATAATTGGTTTGAGTTGTTTTTTAAGAAAAAAAAAGTCTAAATTCTCTGATTCCAGCTTCTTAAAAGTGAATTTTTCTGTTTCATTTGTTCCTTTATGACGATAAACCGAGTCTCTCTTTGGTTTGTGGACAAAACAAGACATTTGAGGATGTCATCTTGTGGTTTGAGAAACACTGATTGGCATTTTTCAACATTTTTAAACGTTTTATTGACCAAACAACTAATCGATTGATCGTTAAAATAACCAACAGATTAATCGATAATGAAAATAATCCTTAGTTGCAGCCCTAATGTGCATGTTCTCAACATCACAGCTTCTCCAGAAATCAAGGCTGAGGGTTTCCGCTAATATTACTCCTTTATTTTTATCATCTCTGAAAGCAGAATACGGACTTCGACTGGCCAGCCACATCTTCGTGAAGGATATTTCTCCCGAAAGTCTCGCAGCCAGGGATGGAAACATCCAAGAGGGAGATGTTGTACTTAAGGTAAGAGAGAGAGAAGCACGACTGGGGTATTTCAAGTGGCTAAATCACAGTAATGGAGACGTAAACTGACAAAAAGAATTTAAGAATAGATGCAAACGAGAGGAATGTGAGAAAGGAAACGGCTGGAGGTGGGATCGGGCCGTCGTTTCACTGAAAAAGTTCAGTAGTCTGCCGGGATAATCTGCGTCTCACAGAGTGAGGTCACAGATCATTAGTATGCAGGCTCAGCAGCAGGAATGCCACACATTCCTTTTATTCCTCTGAATTTTTATCCACTCAGTCTCGGAGGAGGGAAACAACAACAAAAAAAAAAATCCTGCTTCACGTTAAAGAGACTCATTCAAAATCTAATTTATTGTATCAATAGTTCTGAAGAGAGGCTGAGACGTTTTCTGGTTGAAATGTGATTGCAGGACAAACACTAATAGAATTCATACTTGAATGGAGGTAATTGAGTTTTTGCTTTATACAATGGATATAATGTAATAGAGCTTCTGTGGGCTCTTTGTGTGTTGCGAGACTAATTATATTACACATTTCTGAACTTTTTATAGCCTTCTTTTTATTTGTGGTATAATTATTGTTCAGTTGAAGCAGAACTAGGCAGCTTGTAATTCCTCTTTGCCTTGTGATGGTCCTTTAATTTAATGGCAAAAACTCTGCATTGATGACGACCTGTCTATTCAGCTCTTTATTCTTTATTCAGATCCCCTTTAGCACTTTTCCTGGGGTCTGCATACTACAAAGTATTACAATAACATGAAATACAAGATACAGTATAATAGATATCAGTTATCTGATCCAACAAGTCGATTTAAAAACATTTCCATGACAAAAACAAGACAAATCGCATAGAATAGATGTCAGATACCTGATCCAACAAGTCAAATTACAAACATTTCAGTCCACTTAAAATCATTCATTAATATCTTGGTCCCTTATCGGAAGTGCTCTTGAGCTGACTGGCTTCTCCTCTTCCTCCCCAGATCAATGGCACAGTTACGGAGAATCTATCATTGATAGATGCCAAGAAGCTTATTGAGAGATCAAAGGGCAAGTTAAAGATGGTGGTGCAGAGAGACGAGCGAGCCACGCTGCTCAACATCCCCGACCTCGACGATAGTATCCCATCGGCCAACAACTCCGACAGAGATGGTGAGACGACACACACACACACGTGGATACAGCAAAGATTTGATTGCTCGAACACTTCTTTTTATTTAGCTCAGGAACACGCACATGGTATGGAGCACAAACATTAGACAACATCAATAATCAAACGTAGCATTGCCATAATCCCTATAGTTTTAGGAGTAGGTTTGTTACCTTTAATTGTCGGTGCAACTCTGTCTCGTAGCGTTCTGTTATTATCTCACAGCGTGGTGAATGTGCAGGTCACAACTTGTCCACCAGAGCTTTTTGGATTTGTTGGATTGTGTATTTGATGAGTTTGATGAGGGAAACCAAGAAATCCCATGAGCGTCCGTAGCGTAGCTCTGAGCAGCTCACGGCTCTGCTCCGCCGTTCTAAAAATAGCTTGCACTGACAATTAAAGGTAACGAACCTACTCCTAAAACTATAGGGATTATGGCAATGGGCCAATATGCCAAAATGTTGAACTATCCCTTTAAACATAGATGGGCGACTAACATAATACCTTGGCAGATATTTTTCTCAGAAATGTGTTCTACTTGTGTTCTTGCACTCAAACAAAATGTGGAACTCATCGGCAAGACAATTATTATCACAAAGATTACAAAACCTTCAAAACACTTAGGGATATCTTAGGGATATGTCGTTAACCCTGCGCTGATTGATGTTATTGATTAATTGCTAATACATATTTAATGTGCATTGCACAGACATTTCAGAAATACATTCACTGACATCGGACCATTCCAATCGATCCCACGGGAGAGGCAGTCGATCACGTTCGCCTGACAGGGCCGAACCGTCGGACCTTCTCCGTCACTCGCCTCGGCAGATCAGCAATGGCAGGTGAGCTCAGCACACACATGAACACACACACACACACACACACACACACACACACACACACACACACACACACACACACACACACACAGGAACATGGGACAGGACGGGCACACACAGCTGTCACGCAGCCCGCAGTCATACATCCATACTCCCACCACTCCCAACTTCATAAATCATTTTCACACCCACAGGTTAGTAGATGTTGAGTAAGCACCTTGCTTCACTAATGCATAAATCAATGGATAAAGACATAGCATGCATAAACCATCAGGGTCCCTCCGGAGCCATCGCTGTGTTAGGATAATGCTGCTCAGGGTGAGTCCAAGGGAAACGAGGAGGGATTGATTCATCTCCTGCTGGACCGAGGGCTTGTTTTGAAAAGTATAATACAATCACGCAGAGCTAGTTTTACCGTTGTCACCACCGCTCTCTATTTATAACGCAAATTGAACCTAATGCAATTCTTTCAGTTAATTTTAACGTCCATCCTGCTTCATTATTCTCCTGTTTTTCTTAACCTCCAGTTGGAGCTTTCAGTAAGTTATCCTTCACACACTGCAAAAAACTCAATATCTTACCAAGAATATTTGTCTTATTTCTAGTCAAAACAAATCTCATCATACTTAAAATAAGACTCATCACATAAAAAGTAGCTTGATTTTAGACACCTTTTACTTCTTTCAAGCATATTTTCACTTGAAATAAGTAGAAAAATCATCTGACAGTGTTTTTCTTCCTTATAAGCACAAAAAACTTGCTTTCACTGGCAGATTTTTCTACCTTTTTCAAGTGAAAATTTGTTTGAAACAAGTGAAAATTATCGAAAAACAAGTTAAGTTTTAGGCAATGAGTCTTATTTTAAGTGGAAAGAGATTAGTTTTGACTAGAAATTAGACATTTTGACAAGAAATAAAACAAATATTCTTGGAAAGATTTTGAGTTTTTGCAGTGCATAGTTTAGAACTTTAGAGGTTGCATTGCTTTTTTTTTTTTTTTTTTTGCAGCTGGCAAACACATAAGTGGCAAAAGAGAGCGAAAAAGGAAAGACATAAATCTTCCTCTGAGTCTGTGTGGAGCGTGGGCAGCGTAACCTTACCTGGCAACAACCAGATACTGATCTTGTGTAAATGGGGACAAGATGACAGGCTGCTGCAGACAGTTGATGAAACAGGACCGGGGAGTGAAACAGGCTCCAGACCAGTGTTAAGTCTGCCCCCAAGAAAAGACACAGGGTTTCTGTGCTGCTTGCTTCTCTAAATAGTTCACAGTAAATAGCTCTGTGATACTGTGAAGTAGGGGGCTGCTGCTGCTGCTGGTGGTTGAATCAGGGGCCAAAATCCATGCTTGCCCTCAAGCACTTGTTCTGGATCGAGTCGAATGTAATCGGACCTCTGTTTCATCATGTTTATAATCTGGACTTTGAGTTGCACACGCAAAACAATGAAACACCAGAGAAGTTGAAGCTGCACAGAAGGCCCAAAGTCGATGTGCTATTTCAGAAGGAAGTCATTTTCAAAGTATTTGTTAATGAAATTCAGTTTTCCTTCAAGCCTCTGTGATCTTGGCGAGACAGAAGTCTAAATAAATGCGCTGTTTATGATGGACTCTATTTGAAATGGCACAACGTCTTACTGCAGCATGTGAACAAAACTCAAGTGTAGCTCTTAAACCCGTGTCCTTCACTAGACTGCTCACTTAGCTGCAGGATGATAGTTCATGTTGCTGCTGCTGCTGCTGCTGCTGCTGATAGTTAGGAGTTTTCGGCTTCTTAGTTAGCACTGTCGTATCATTAGATGGTAGTAGGGATGTCACGATTATAGATTTTCTTGGTACAATTATTGTCAGAGAAATTAAGTGTTTTTTTTTTTAATAACAAATGACGCGCTAACAATTCAGTGTTACGTTAGGTAAATTGACATTAACATAATTTAACCCACTTACTGTGTATTTACCTTTACTGTGGCTTTACTGTACAAAGCCTAGTGCTTATCCCACAGGTTATGATTCATATCAGACACTCGGGTAACTTTGTTTTTTCTCTCAGTGCGTTACGCTGATCTGCTGATATTTAGGAACTTTTGCGATTAAATAATTACGATTAATTGTGAAAACAAGTAATTGTGACATCCCTAGATGGTAGATTTTGTTTAACAGAGGAGTAACAACACTTGTCTCAATGCAGGATGAGAGCAGGGTCACTGTTGCACAGATTTCTCCCAATGTAAGTGAATGCATCTGTCTGCAAAATGCTCAGGACAAACACACACTGTTGATATTTTTCATTGCTCTATCCCCTCTTCCCCCTCTTGTATCCTTAAAACCAAAGGAAACCAAAACTTTGGTCATTTTTCTTATCATCTACTAACCTTTTAGACATTGTGCATGACCGGTTTATCTGATAGGCGTGCACATTTGTCACAAGATGAAGCTGCACCTGCTTCACACGTGGTTGTGGTTTAGAAAGTAGCTGAGGAAATAACAGTCTGACTCACTGCGCCGTGATTTCAGGGAATCTTGTTACTATCTCCCAGTTTAGGAGGGGAAAAAGGAATTTGACACACTTCCCACAGAGCTTTGCCCCAAGCCAGATGGTTCGCTTAACCTGATTGGCTGCAGGGCTTAGAGGCATTCTTTCCCCCAGGACACAACACTGTCCCAATGTTTCTGAATACAACAGATCATCCCAAAAAAAAAAGAAAATGCTTTTCATCCAAAGTGTCCCCTCAGTGACCATGAGTACACGTTGTGTGTAGGCACAAGGCTCTGTGTGTGTATCGTCTTTCAAGGAATTGAGCTTAAAATCCTCTTAATGAACATCATGGTTCAACTTCCAGATACATATATGTGAGTATTTGTATTTTTAAATGTTTTTTTTCTTCTTTTTTTAATAATTTGTTTCATTATTTTTCAACAGTAGTTAGTAAAGTGGAGTAATAGAGTTGGCTGTTTGTTTTGAGCAGTAAATATCAGGTCAGCTTTATTAATATTTATGTTTTTAAGACTGGGGATGTTTTGCGTTTTAGATATTTCAAATGTGGCTGCACCATTTTTTTTTTCTTTTTCTCATCATTTGTTGATGTCTGTGCAATCCACATCTATTTTGTTTCTCCTTCACTTTTCTCTGACGTGGGCTCTTTCGCCTGCACCTGTACGAATGTCTTAAGCGAAGTGGGGGCGGGGGGGGGGGGGGGGGGGGGGGGGGATTGAACAAAGGCTTCTGTCAAATGGTGTTTGTCAGACTGAAGCCTTTTTTTAGCACCATTCTGCAGCAAGGAGCAGCAGATTTAGGCCACAACACTCTCCCTCTCTCTCTCTCCCTCTCTCGTTTTCGGTCCCTCGCTCTTGCTCCACTCCTCTCTCTCTCCCTCTCTCCCTCTCTCTTTTCCCCCTGTGTCACACTCTCTTTCTCATCCGTCCATTACACACATGCACACACACACACACACACACATGCACACACTGTCTCTCTCTCTCTTTCACTCCCTTTACAATTCTGTTATTTATCCGCGGGGCTGCTGCAGCTCTCATTTACCCTCCTTCCCTCCCAACTAACTCCCTTATAGGTCTCTGTGTGACGCTGATTGTGCTGACACATGGATGTGCCCAGATCGGATTCATATGTAAAACTGAATTGTAGCGGCTGGACAAATTCAGTGACCTAGAAAAGGCCAAGTCTGTGGTGGTAAACACTGTAAATAAGTTCAACGGCTGCAGAGCTAACAGGTCAGACCTGTACATGTTTTTCATGCATTTCATTTCTCTCCCTCCACTACATTTTCATTACAGCGTGAGCCAAGAGTTGAAAGAATGGGCAATGGGAGAAGTTGTCTGGTCTGAGCCAGTGGCACAGTCTGCACCTTCACATTCTTCTACAAAAGCTTCAGAGCTCAAGCACGGTGCCAGCAGCCAGTCATGTGATCACACTGGAATTCAACCATTGTTTTAAGATGCAGAGCCCTTTCTACTCTGTTAGACAGAGCCTACAAGACACACACACATTCACATTCACATTCACACAGGGTTTTACCTTGTTTATTTTATCCAGGTTAAACAGGAACTTGGACTGAAAACTATCCTATCTCCAGAGTTTATGTTGGGAGGCTTTTTCTTTTCTTCTTCTCTTTCCTTTCTCTGCCTCTGTGCTTTTATTGGAAAGGTTAACGTTTGGTCAATAAAATGGGCGAGTTTATATTAATCTCTGAGAAAAAAATGCCACTTGGAAGTCAAAATATTCATTCTGCACGGACACAAAATCTAAAACAAGGTGGAAAAAGGAGGAAAGATCTGAATTTGCGGCAGTTTTTTTTTTTTTGACACACCCACACATCCGTCTTAAGTTTCTATGTCGTGCTATGGCCCATTTTAGTGTGGCATTTTCCTGGTGATGTCAACTCAGGACAAAACTACACATACAGAGCACACAAGGTCCTTCCTATGCGCTCTGAAATCAGAGAAGCTGCGGCGATCATTTAACGCTGACACTTTGATGAATGAATCCCTTAAGCTGTCATTGTGTATAAGATTGATGATGGTCCACTTGTACTGAATTGCCATGTGTAAATTTGTATTCATTATTTATTTATTTCAGCCATCGAAGTCGAGATGAGGAGCGCGTATCCAAACCAGGGGCCATGTCCACACCAGTCAAAAGCTCTGACGACGGCGTCTTGTCACAGGCCAGCGACCAGGCCAGCTCCAGAGATGACAAACAGTTACCTCCGCTGCCTGGTACAGAACCCGCCGCCACCGCCGCTGCCACCCACCGTCATTAAGGATCAGTGTGGCTTCAACCATGTGTTACACTTCTGCTTCTCATAGCCAGTAATACAGCGAAGCATCCTGCAGAGCTGTGACTATTAGATTTAAACGTTCAGACACTGAGTCAGGGATCAGTAAATTCAATCTCTTATTAAGGCATGTGGAAAAAAACATACAAGTTCAGTTCAGTTCAGTTCAGCTTAGTTCAGCTTTATTGATGATCCCGGAGAAAATAAGATTTGCAGCAGGCATCACAGACACAATAGACAGAAGACATACAACATACTACTAATAATAAAATACTGTTAATGATGAGGCATAATGCTCTTAAGAGCTGTTGTTTATGGTGTAATATCTAATTAGCACGTCTTAGTAAAAGTTTCACATTACACATGAAATTAAGATATGGCTTAAAGCAAATCAGTCAAACCATCTCATCTTTGGTGCTGCCTCCACACACACACTGTTTTTATATAATGTCATTTCTGTAATGTATTATACATTATTTTGTACTAATTGTTGCAGTCGTATTTTGATAACACAACATTAACTTTACCAACCTGCCCCAGGGAAAACAGATGAAAGATGTGCACATGTTTTCTTACTTCTATATCCTCTGTTTGTATTTGCGACAGAACCAAAACCAGTCTATGCACAGCCGGGTCAGCCTGACGTGGACCTGCCCGTCAGCCCCTCCGATGCTCCTGTGCCTAGCGCCGCTCACGACGACAGCATCCTCAGGTACAGTTATTCTCAGTAACCTCATATTATTCATGTTAAATGTATGAATTAAATGTCCAGATTAAATTACTAGGAGCATAGTGGCGCCTAATTTAGAAATTGAGTGCAAGCAGAAAATTTAGGGCTGCACATTGTAAATCCTGCAAAGCAAATATTCACATTTCCTTTTCATTCATTCATGATCATCACACACATTGGCCTGACACCTGTAATGACAGATACCAGATTCCTTGAGTCTCCTCATCCACGTTTCACCAGTATTAAGAAAAAAAAACAACAGCAAATTAGTTTCAAGTAGCTGAAAAATTCACTTGCACTGTCTCAAACATCCCCATTTAGGGGCAGACTGGAGCCCTGAATGTTTTATTCAGTCGCAGGATGAACCCACCTGCTGTCATACACGCACAGGGTTTCAAATGTTTAGTTCAGATTAGGTCAGAGGCTGTGGGCAGCTTTCGTTCTGTTCTGACTCTGTTGTTACACCACACACTGCCTGCTTGAGTAACCGCCTGTGTTTTGTGTCTCTCAGACCGACTGTTTTTACAGCCATGATTTGTTGACCTTTTTCGCTCACTTCTGTCTGTCCACTCGTGTTTTCTCCCTTTGCAGGCCGAGCATGAAGCTGGTCAAGTTCAAGAAGGGAGAGAGTGTCGGTCTGCGGTTAGCGGGCGGGAACGACGTGGGAATTTTTGTGGCAGGAGTTTTAGAGGACAGTCCTGCAGCCAAGGAGGGGCTGGAGGAGGGAGACCAGATTCTCAGGGTACGCCACACTCGTCACTTAAACAACACGACCGTTAACTCAAATATGTTTTCGCCGGAGAAAACTGATTTGTCATGTCGCACTCTGTAGTCTTCACCAGTTTTTTTTTTTTTTTTTTTAAAGATGCGGAACTGTACATAACAAATATTTCATGGAGGGAGCTCTTTACAAAGGGCTTTAGTTTGGTCTGTAGAAAGGAAAAGATCATTAGTCTCTGCTTTGATTCAGACTAAAACTGAAATAAGTAGATCACAGTCGGTTTTCACAGCTGAAGTGGACTATTTATAAACTTCTTCTCCCACAACTGAGGGTCTTCTTTCATTGCACAGTCAAAGTGCCTCCAGGAAAAGCAACTCCTCAGGCTACATCATCATCATATATCAAATATATAATACCACAAAGGTGGAGGACATATTTGCTGCATGTTAACGCAGGTTTAGGGATGTCATGATTGCTCGTTTTCACAATTAATCACGGTATTAAAGATTCCTGAATACCACCACTTTCCGAAGAAGATTATGTCGGAACCATATCGGCAGATGTGGCGCCAAAGTAAAGGAAAATGCACAGATACTGGTCCATCTATTATCTAACCTAACACTGAATTGGTAGGAATATAAATGTTAGCGTGTCATTTGTAATAAAGAAAAAATTATTAAAATTACTGGTAACTTAAACATTTGGTATAGATGACAATTAATGACTTAAATATTTCAAACACTTCCCTCAGGGGATTAATAACTGGACCTATATTAAGAGATTAGATTTTACACATTCATAGTGTTGTGAAATTTATTGATGCATAATAATCGTAATACCATGATCATTTCTCTGACAATCATACCAAAAAATCTATAATCGTGACGTCCCTGCACAGGTTTTACACGAAGCATAGGTATGATGTGTAAATGTGTTTTCTGCTTGGCTCGTCTGAGTCCCATGCACATGTCCCAATGCTAGTGCCTTGTACTTGCAATATGTTGTACCACTATTATAACATATTGTTTTCTTTCAGAGTTCATTTCTATTTCTTTTTCCCCCATGTCACATGTATGAAAGTGGGAAGAACATCTGGTGTTAATGTCGAAATAGACGAGCCATGGCTGCCCACACTAGTGCTGATAATCAGTGGTGAAACTATGTGATCCCCATGGTCACAATAGTTTTAATTCTGTGTAACGAGTTCTTGGGAATAGAGAGTACAATGTATCTGTCAGTCTGTGAGTCATTCCCAGGCTGTGCCTCGTGTCAGAACTGCCCCTTGTTTCCAATGTGAAAAACACAATAGAGGTCGTTCTTGCAGTCTGACCTCGGAACAGTTGACTGTCTGTTTAACTAAATACTAGAGTAACATTGTTGATGGGATGATGGAAACCCTCTTGATGTCAGCGTTGGATTCGTTGTGACATGTTTACACGGTCAGGGATTTTACACCTGCTGTTACTGTGAAGGTCTGTGCTTCGGCTTTCTGCAAGCTGAAGGTTTTTCCCATGACATTAATGTTTACAATTTATTTATTTATTTTATTTTTATTAAAGCAGAAGTAAGCGATCCGGTCGTTTTGGCTAACTTCTTGTCAGCCGATGGAGTTAGCAGTCCCCGCCCTCGTCATGGATCTATTGGTTCTCGTCCCTACGTCACCACATTCACGCGCATCCCTTGGCTGCACACACAGCCCTTCATGCCGTTCTCTCTCCTCATTGGATAAAGGTTGTAGGATACAAGAAAAGTTTTCTCCTCGGCTCAGAGCAGAGCAGAGTGACTGACAGACCCGTGTTTCGGTCCAAACACTCTATATAAGTGATTGCTGTTGGAAGATTTAAGACTTATATTAACACAAAAATATTACTTACTTCTGCTTTAACCTTTATTTATACAGGTAAAATCTCATTGAGTAGTTAGTGCAAAGAAGAATAAGACATGTGCAGACCCCCACAGACTGTCTCATCAGCCTTCCTATAAGCTATTTGAAGTCCCCTAAAGGAATAAAGCTGGACAGCTGCTGGAGCATGTTCCAGGTCGCAGGCGCAGCGTAGGAGAACGCCTTCTTGCCAAGTTCAGTACGGACTGACGGGATGGCAAACGGGATGAAGTCCAGGGACCGGAGGCTGCGATTGGACTGTTTCCATGTCAAATATGTGGACAAATAGGAGGGGAGCAGTCCGATGATGGATTTATAGATAAATAGATACCAGTGAGTGGTTCTGCGCATGGAGAGTGAAGACCAGTTTGTGAGAGAGTACAATGTACAGTGATGTGTGAGGTGTTTGCAACCACTTATGAATCTCAAGGCCCCGTGATACGCAGCATGTAGCGGTTGCAGGGTGTGAGCAGAGGCATTCATATATACAACATCACCATAATCCAAGAGTGGCAAGAAAGTGGCCGCTACAATACGTTGTCTGGCTTTAAAAGAGAAACAGGCTCTATTTCTGAAGAAAAATCCTAGCAGCTTTAACTTCAAACAACAATTATCTGATAAACAAATCTATTCTTTACTTTATCACTTTTATTTACATGTAAGATAATACACATCTTCTGTCTTATATAAATGTCCTCCACTCCCCCTCAGTCCACAGTGTAGCTCTCCTTTGTGCCTGTGTGTGTCTGTGTGTGTGTGCTTTGCCCACTGTACAAACACTCAGAGACTTCCAGGACACTGTTTTCCATCTTTAGGCCGTTTCCCCTCGGTTGCGGTGTGCTCGTGGAGATAAAGACGTCAAGCCCTCCTGTTTCTGGGAAGAATAAAGGTGTCTTTCTGAGGTTCAGTGACTCAGTCCATGTGTTTCTACTTCCCCTGCTGCCCCTCGAGCAGAGTCAATAAACAGCGCTTATTGTGTTTGGGACAGCAGCGGGAGCCGAGGAGGAGGAGGAGGAGGAGGCCGCTCGGTTGTGAGGGGAATACACCTCCTCCCTGCTTCTGTTGAGGAACAGGTTTTCCACTGTTTCTCTTATTAATCTGTGGGAAATAAATGAGCAGCAGCACCTAGGGTGTGTTTTTCAAAAATAACCAAGGTCATTCAAAGTTGCAAACGTGAAAGTGGCGAACGCTCTCATCCAGTAGCTTTCATCACATAACAACAGCATTTATCAGTGATCGTTTTAAAAGCTTGTTTGGCTTAAGTTGGCCTACATTGATTATATAAAGTATAAACAGTTGAAAGTTTGTAATTGTGGCGCTGTCAAGTTAATCTCTGCTACCTCCTGTGTTTGTCATGTGTAGGTGAACAATGTGGACTTTGCGAACATCATCCGGGAGGAGGCTGTGCTGTTTTTGCTGGATCTCCCAAGAGGAGAAGAAGTTACTATTCTGGCTCAGAAGAAAAAGGACGGTGAGTAGCAGCGTAAAAAAACAAAAACGCATCAACTATTAAAAACCAGAAAAAAAAGTTAAAAGTCACCGTAATCATCTCTGTTGTGTTCTGTCTTCTCCTCAGTGTATCGGCGGATAGTGGAGTCGGACGTGGGCGACTCCTTCTACATCCGGACACATTTTGAGTATGAGAAAGAGTCGCCGTATGGCCTGAGCTTCAACAAGGGCGAGGTGTTCCGCGTGGTCGACACCCTCTACAACGGCAAGCTGGGCTCCTGGCTCGCCATACGCATCGGGAAGAACCACCAGGAAGTGGAGCGGGGTATCATCCCCAACAAGAACAGGTAAAAGAAGAAGAAGTTTCAGGTCACAGTCACACCTTTTTAATACCTGTGCAGCTTGTTCTGGCACTTTATGAATGGGAGAGGGTGGAGCCCAATTATTACAGCACAGTGGTTGATCTCAGAGTCCAAAGATGTGAGTGCAGATTATTTCCTTTCACTTGTTTTTTTTTTTTTTTTACACCTCTATCGTGTTTTTTCTGCTTAATATTGTTTTTCCTGCTTTTCTTTTTCAAGAAATATCTTCAGTTCTGCCTTTTGGAGTCAGTCTTAGGTGTTTTTAAAGTTTTATATGTGACACATCCTGCATGTCAGATGGATTTTAAGCTTGTGTGAGGTTTCTGAGGCCTGGGTTTCTGATGAGATGTAGTTAACCGTACATCATTGTGTAGCCCACGGCAGCATTTTGTCTGTAGTACCTGTCTCAACAGCCTTTAACGGGCCCCTGCAGTATTTATACAGAGATTCCTCACTGTCCTGCTGACGGAAAAGACAGATCATGCACTTTTATCACATGCATTAAGCACTATGAAATACACCCCTGCTCCTTGGCCAAGTTAAACTGCTCTCTGTTCATATTCTTTCAAAAGATGAGACTGTGAAATTACAGCCAGACTTTATTTATGGTAAAATATCAAAATGTAATAAGATATTTTAAAAACATAGATGAAAGGAAGACCATTATTATTCAAAGCAGGTCTAATTATACTCCCATTGTCTCCTCCCTGACCTCTGTACTGTTCTATCTGCAGTGATTTAATTACACACACTTGAAAAACATGCGTACTGCAAAGGATTTACCAAAAAAAACATGGTTTGCAAATCTGTAATAGTGGAAAGTATGTCAGCGTTATGAAATCGAGGCTTGTTATTTCAATGCAAGATCTTACCTCGGTGTACTGTGATAACATTGGCACATCTCTGCAATGTGTTCATCACAGTAATCTGTTGCATCAAAAAACAGCAGTTCACAGGAAAGAAATCACAGACTTAAAGAATAATTTGACTTTTTACACTGTGAACTATGAATTATATTGTGTTTCATGGCTTTTAACCCCATGTTAAATCTCTAATGTATCACTTGCTTCAATTAGTGATGGTAAATACTCCACAATCAGGATGACAATCATTTACTGCACTGTTTTTTACAAATGTGTGTGTTAATCTGTATATTTATATTTATATCACCAGCAGTTTTGGTCCAAACTTCTTTGAGCTTAATGCTGAATATCTGAATTTCCTAAAAGTTGCCGACGTTGCAGTTGTGACTGAAGTCCTCACATGTGACCTTCTCCGTGCAGAGCCGAGCAGCTGTCCAGCGTGCAGTACACCCTCCCTAAAACACCAGGGGGCGACAGAGCGGACTTCTGGAGATTCAGAGGATTACGAAGCTCCAAGAGGAATTTGCGGAAGAGCAGGGAAGACCTGTCGGCCCAGCCCGTTCAGACCAAGTTCCCGGCCTACGAGAGGGTGGTGCTGAGGGAAGGTGAGTGTACAAAAAACAAAAGACATGGCGACCAACCGAATCCTCCCACGGAAACGTATTCTCATCATTAGTGACAAAAGTAGAATATGGACTTTGCTGCGTTAGGATCAAGAGAAAATATAGATGTATTTGTACAAATAACATAATGTAACTGTACTAGGGATGTCTCAATTGTATATTTATTGATTAATCAATTTCACAACACTATGAATGTTTAAAAATCAAATATAGTCAAAATATATTGCATTACTAATTATATACACAAAATATTTTAAGTATCTATTAATATCGGACCAATTATTAATCCCCCAGGGGAAATGTTTGAACTATTTCAGTGATTGTTTGTCATCTATACCAAATATTTAAAATCATATATTTTTTTAATTACAAATGATTACAATGATTTAAATTCCTACCAATTCATGTTTTTGTTCTGTGTGAGTTGCGCTAATCTGCCGATACAATTACGACGTAATCTTTTTTGGAAAATGACGATATTGAGGAATGTTTTTGATTAATTAATTAATTGTGCAAACAAAGTAATCGTGACATCCCTATACTGTATTATTATATTATGTATCATTGCTTTGTGTTTTATAAGGCAGACCTGTCTCTGTCACATGATGCTAACCCTCTGTTAATCTCCATGATACGTTCTTGCTCCCCGTGCAGCCGGGTTCCTCAGGCCCGTGGTTATCTTCGGGCCGATCGCTGACGTGGGCAGAGAGAAGCTGGCCAGGGAGGAGCCGGACGTTTTTGAGCTGGCAAGTAAGTAAAGAAGAACTCACTCGACTCGCCTCCCTCGCTCCGTCCTAACCTTCATTTTCTGTGCTGTGTACTACTCATCTTGGATGATTATAAGTGACCAGACTCTTAATTTAATACAGCACACATTGATACAGCTGAGGGCTGTTTAAACTTACCATTAATTATTCACAGCAGTGGATAGTATCCAGTTGATGCTGAAATAGCGGTTGGATCAGTGCCTCTGTCTGAATGTAATAGTACACATCTGCTCCTGGGAGGTGTTAGACTATTTTTTTTTATATTTATTGTACGAGGTTGTTCATCAGTGATTTGTAACAATAGCTCTCTTCACTTGTTTCCAGTTAAAAAAAGATATTTATGAAGCTTCATCACTGCCTGTAATTTTTTTTTCTACTTTTTAACTGCACTGTTCACACACATTCACAAACAAACAGCTTATTGAGATTCAACAGTTTAACTCAGGCTAATCGCCATTATCAATCAAGTTCTGACCCAGTTTAAAAGTATTTCCCTCCTGAGTTTGTGTTATTCTGCGTTCCTCCAGAATAACCACCAGCGCTAGCACTGGATATTACCAGTTTATTTGTAGTTAGTCAGGTTAATCAGGCCGTTATTTCCTCTGTTTATTTTTAGCTCTTCTCGTCCCTTTCGTCTGTTTATCTCTCACTCCTCCACTCTCAGAGCTGAGCTGCGGACTCCTTTTCATTTCAATCCTTGTCCGCCTCCTCTCACCTGATGAAATTGAATGTGTGGTTGTCACTTTAACACTCAGGAATGAATTTCAATTACTTCAACAGCACAAATACACACAAATGCCACAGTTACAGTGCATACCCACATAAAAGAAACAAAGTTATTCCTATCCTTGATGTTTATTTGCAGAACTACAGTGAGTGATGTGTGTGTAACTGTATTTTCTTTTCAGAAACACAGCAACAACAAGGAGGGGAAAGTATGTCACTTAGTGCATCAGCTTTTCTTTGTTTGATTTGATTCAGTGAATGATAGATAATCTATAAAACTAGTGTCTGGTGGCTAGTCGCCCTTTTCTGTAGATGTTTAAACAATAGCCATTGTGTGGATAATGCGTGCAGGGGAATAACACTTGATTTAATGATTTAATAATTCCCATTTGTCATGAAAATCAATACATTTAAAACAATGACACCCAGTGTTACTTAACTTAACACTTAACACAGGAGACCTGAGACCAGAGAGGTATCACACTGACACACATGATACGCTTTGACAGTCTACTTCCCAAACAACAGTTGACTCTAAATTATTATCAATAAAGATATATCAATATATGATTGGACAACAATTATTTACAGTGGATAAATAGGCGCTTTGCTCTGCTGCATGATTCGTATTTAATTTGACTGCTTTCTGAGCTTTTTTGGATCAGTGTATCAGTGTGATATCTTTTCCTGTCCCCACTTATACAATGGATAAGTAATGGTGGACAACTATAAAATACTGTATTTCCTGCACAGGATGATAATAATGTTGTGATTAAACTCAGTGGTATTCCCCTCTTTTAATGTAGGATGCATCTTATAGAATGACAACAGCAAAAGCAGCATGTTGAGCTGTGCAGATCAATATGCAGAGGAAACTGAGATGTTCATAGTGCTCCTTTTTTTTTAAGTTTTACAAACCATATGAACCAATTAAACAAAAAAAGTCCAAAGTAATCCACTCCAGATTGGTATTTACTAACTAGACTTGGAGTAATGACTTAATTTGCACATTTTTGTGGATTTTTTTCCCCCTTAATTTGTCCATAAATTACATGATAGATGAAATGGCAGTTGATTCTAATTAACAAACAGGCTGTAGTGCAATTTGCTGTATGATGATGAGAGTTGTCAAAACATTCAAAAAATACATGAATTATATATTTTTTAGTATCTCTTTTTGTGGAGTGTTCAAAAAACACCTCTCTGTGTATAACCCTGCATGTAGAGCAGAACTGGGTTCAAGTAAGTGCAGGACAAAGAAAATCTAAATGGTATAAAATGTGATCAGAGTTCATCATGTGATGCTACAATGTTCAGATTGCAGTAAGGATCAGTAAAAAATCAGGAAAAACAAGAGAACGGTTAATGAATCGGAACCACAATTTGCTGTTGAACATTGCTGCATATGCTTGAACCTCTGCATGCATGGCTGTATTTATCTGTTCTTTATTGAAACGTCTTAATGTCTCGGATAGCCAGTGTTTGCAAATCCCAGACCCTATTAGAATATTAGAAATTAAGCCTGGCCCCAGTTGGAGTCATTACAGTACTGAAACATCCAGTTGGAGAGAGAGAGCGAGATGACTGGCCTCGTTTGAACCTCGTGTTTCTAGGCAGGAAACCATTGCTTATCTTTGGATCAAAAACCCCTCCACACATCCTTTTTGCTTAAATCCCAGAGGCTTCAATGACACCATATTCTTATTAAACCCAAACGAACCCTCCTGCTCTTGTATGTGCATATTTCATGTCAGTGTTTTCTCACATAACACATTTCTCCTGCACCATAATTTTTATACTGTTACATTGCAGTTGCACGCACACATCGATAACACACTGGATTTCATTTTCCTAAATCAACCCAAACGACCCTAATGACTATTGCATGGATTGGCTGCTCTTCTCATTTTGACTCTTTTCTTTTACTATCGAGCTGTCTTTCATAAACGCACACTTGTCCTCTCCTGTACCCAGATTATTACTCTCTATGTAACAGCTCTGTTTATGGGAGTCGACAACTGCGTGGCACTAGGACGTCTAATTGGTGCACAGCGTCTGTTTATTGTTGTTTGTCTCTCGCGCTGATGCGATGCTGTAACGCTGTCCTTTTATTTTTTTCTTCCCCGCTTCCGTAGAGAGCGAACCCAGGGACGCAGGGACGGACACGAAAAGCTCCGGCATCATTCGCCTGCACACCATTAAACAGATCATTGACAGAGTGAGTGGATCTATGTGTAAACACACCTTGATCTAAAATGATTTGCAGAAAAAAAATAGGGATATAAACACACTCTGGCAGATTTGTTATGGTAAGAAAAAACATGGCAGTGATCCACACAATAACTTGCACAACTCGCTGCTGCCCCCTGGTGCACCACAGTGTTCAGTGGACCTGCTGCACACACAATATGTTAAAAATCTTTGGATTAATTCTCAATATATTGAAAAAAAAAAGCACATTTATCTTTTCTTTTTGTTGCGTTCTGTGTATAAAAGGACAAGCATGCAGTGCTGGACATCACCCCTAATGCAGTGGACCGCCTCAACTACGCTCAGTGGTATCCAATCGTGGTGTTTCTCAACCCGGACACCAAGCAGGGTGTGAAGAACATGAGGACCCGCCTCTGCCCCGAGTCGAGGAAGAGCGCCAGGAAGCTCTACGATCGCGCCCTCAAATTAAGAAAGAACAACCACCACCTCTTCACCAGTGAGTCCAGTGGTAGTAGATGCATGACGACGCATGTCAACACATTTCACAGGCCGTTGTTCGACAGCGGAGGAGGAGGAGGAGGTTGCCGCAGCGTTTGGAGGCCGTGCGGCTTCGCTGCTGCTGCACTTGTTGCACTTGGCCTTGTTCTGTCACACTGTTGTATTTAAGCTTGTTCAGCACTGACCGTCACACAAGAGCAGCCCCGCTCCTCTTTCCTCAGCAGGCTCTCTTCCTGTCAGGGGACGAGGTGTGACCGTGGTGTGGGAGCATCTGCTGGTGATTTAAAAAAAAAAAGAAACATTTGTCCTAGAAAGCATTCGCCACAGCTTAGATTCAGCCACTGTTACACACACACACACACACACACACACACACACACACACACACACACACACACACACACGCACACATACACATACACACACAAGGGGGTTTGAATGAACTGTATTTAATTGCTGATTGAATAATTGTTGATTGGAGAGATGTGTTTTGTTTTTTTCTCCTCTTTCTTTGTGTTTCCAGCAACTATTAACTTAAACAACATGAATGATGGTTGGTTTGGAGCCCTGAAAGAGATAATCCAGCAGCAGCAGAACCAGCTGGTTTGGGTTTCAGAGGGCAAGGTAAGACACACACACACACACACACACACACAGATAAATAAATTAATAATATGAATAACTTTATTTGTATGGCACATTTCAGACAATTATTGCAGCTCAAAGTGTTTCACAATAAAAGAAGGAACATTAAAAGAACATCTAAAAAAAACATGACAAGAAAAGAAAAGAGATAAAACAGCAATAAAAGAAAGAAAATATTATCTTGCCCTAGCATTAGTACAGAGCGTACAGAGGAACTAAGCAGGATTTCTCCCGTGGCTATGCTACATTTTTACCTTAATTAAAAAGCTCAGGAGTAATTGTGATCGTTAACTACATGACTTGTGACTTGTTACGAGTGAGATCGGAGGCTCTCTGCCTTCACCTGGCGTCTCACGGCTGAAAACCAACCTTGCAACATCAGTGTAGTTACTCGGTCACCGCCCCGGCTCTTGTCTCTGTGGCACCGCGACACAAACTCGCTCCATAACCCGTAATCTTTTGTTTATGACAGTTAAGACTACACAGATATACACATCGTAACATCATATATGCTATATAACTTTAGCTACCGCTCCATGGATTGATTTTTCGCCGGCTTTGTTGTAAAAAAAAAATGCACATGGCTGAGAGGAGGGTTAGCAAAACAGAGGAAAAGCGACCAGACTTGCATAGTTCCCCTTTAATGAAGATTGCTGACCTATCGTCTAGTGTATTCTGAGATTTCGGCTGAGATCGTTTGTCCCAAGCTCTAAAACCTACTCTGTCGGAGAAACTGTAGTAGATATTAACTCCCTCTCAATTCAATTCAATTCAAATTTGCTTTATTGGCATGAATGTTACGAGAACTATGTTGCCAAAGCATCAAGAATCAATGAAACAAAACAAATACAACTCGCAGAATCATATACGAATAAATGTAATAATTATACACAGATCGAGTGTCATTAGGCAGTTACAAGTTGTTATATAATGAAAAATACTGTATATATACGCATAGTTTATATTAAATGATCTCTCTCTCCCTCGTATCGTCTCGTTCCCAGGCTGACGGAGCGGCCGAGGACGACCTGGACATCCACGACGACCGCCTGTCCTACCTGTCGGCGCCGGGCAGTGAGTATTCGATGTACAGCACCGACAGCCGCCACACCTCTGACTACGAGGACACGGACACGGAGGGCGGCGCCTACACCGACCAGGAGCTGGACGAGACACTGAACGACGACGTGGGTCCGCCCACGGAGCCGGCCATCACCCGCTCCTCGGAGCCCGTTCGCGAGGACCCGCCCGTCATCCAGGAGCCGCCCGGCTACGCTGGCTACACAGTGCAGCCGGACCCCCTGAACCGCATCGACCCGGCCGGGTTCAAGGCGCCAGTGCCGCAGCAGGTAGCGTTTCTGAGAGCTGCACGTCTCCCCTGTTGTCTGGAGGACGTGGTGTGCGTTAGAAGGGTTTTCTGGAGGCGCTATTGAAGGCACCTTTTTTATTTTTACAGTTATTCTGTCTATCTACTAAACAATATCAGTGGGAAAGTGAAAACTTTTGTGGTCAGGTATTTATCGCAATATCTATATAAATATTAAATTATACATATATAATATATATAATAATATAATATTTATTCAATCTATCTGCCTCTACATGTTGTTGATTGATGTTTGTGAACGTGTGTTTTTTTATTTTTGAAACGGAGAAGAACTTGATAAGTTTTACTGTTACTCTTGTACCCTGTATTAACACAAGCTGTCTTATCAGTGTGACTGTTGCTGATGTCACTGGGAAACCAAACTTATATTTGTCCGCGGGTCTGTATCAGTATTCACCTATGTGCACTTCCTTACCTTTTTGTTCTACCTGTGATTGGGACTGTGACCATACGACAACCAAGAAAAGTATTAATGTGCATGTTGGCAATACCCGTGTTAATCCAGTGTAACTGTGAAATGTATTTATCAACACCCGATTGGCTCGTGTGATCCCCCCCCCCACCCAAATCTAAACATTTTGTCGTCTCATGGTGTGTTAATGAACATAAAAAGGGAACAAAAGAAATTACTGTATTGTAACCGTAGAATTAAAATCACAGTAGTATTCTCTACCGATGAAAACTTGTCCTGCTACTAATTCCTAACTCTCAGTCGCATCCCATTGGTCGATCTTACAGCTACTGTTAAAAAAACACAGAGGCAGGTTATTATTGGCTGTTTTTTTTGTTTTTATTCTTTGTTTATTTCTTTTAAATAGGAGCAGACCCATGAAGGTAGTAGCACTTGTTTAGGACTGCACCGTAGTGTGTCAGCGCGTGTTATTAAACATTTCTGAACCACTTCACAGAAAGCAGAGGCCGCTGCCGTCCCTAGCACCCCCCAGCAGCCTGAGCCCCTGGCTGAGACAATGCCCCCTCCTGCTGTCGACGTTACTGTAAAAACTGTAGGGGGTCTGAGCCCTGACGAGGCTCCTGCAGCTCCCCACAGCCAGCCAAGCCCCAACCAGGAGGCTGGCTCGCTTAGGAGGCCCTCCCCGCAGCTAGCCCCTAAGAGCGTCACTCCAGATCCTCTACAGTCGGCGCTGGCCAGTTCCGAACCAAAGGTATCCACCCGACCCCTCCTCTGGATGCTCCGTGACCCGGCTCGGCCCAGCTCGGCTCGGCTCGGCTCAGCTCGGTCTGACCTGGCTGACCTCCTGTGCTGCTGCTGCTGCTGCTGCTGCTGCTGCTGCTGCTGCTGTTGCTGCTTCCTGTCTACCTACCTACCTACCTACCTACCTACCTACCTGCTGCCACGCTTCTCTCTCTCTCCTTCCGCCCTGCATGTGCGCTGCTGACCACAGTGCTGCCCAGAAGAGACAGAGATCTGTGTGTATGAGAGTGTGTATGCAGCAGTGTGTGTGTGTGCACGTGCCCCCCCCCCCAAAAAAAAAGTGGCGAGCAAAAAAAAAACGCTGGTAAACAACAGTGGGCTTGGAGGTGACGGCTGTGCCTACATGTTAGAAGAGCAGTGGAGATCCTGCAGCTCTCACTGTTGCTTATCTTATATCTCTGCATGGCCGCAACATGTTTGCCTCGTTTCTCTGAATAACCACTAGAAGTAGATCTGTTTGTGCTGTATGTATTTATTTATTTATTTATTTATCTATCAAACTGAATGGATGGATCGTTTCTTTGTAAAAGTAGCCACTAATTTTCCAACCATTTGTATCTATATTTTCTATCTTAAAGCCATTTCCAAAGTTAACAGAGATCGTCTAAAGAGAAACTTTCTGTAGATATTTGGATGGATAATTAATGGTTACTTCCTGAATATGGGTATTTTAAATATGTTTTTATACGACGGGTTTGTGCTTGTAATTTTTTTTTAAATATTATTGTGGATGTTTGAGTTGCCTTTATAATTGCATCAAGACAGTGGGTGACATTTTCCATGGTGTATGCTACAGTGCACACATAAACCATGAATTATTACACAAATTATTTATTGACCTTCTCTATTTAGTTTATGTTAAATTTTAACGTTTTGGACAAAAAAAAAACCTAAACAAGTGAAGAAAATTGATCCCATTGTTTTGTTGTATTTCTTTATACCACTTTGTTGTTCTTTGTTTATTTTCAGTGTTTAATTTAAGGTTGCAGTGGTTACATTGTGATGTTTCAAGCTGCCATGTGTGTTTGGCTGTGCTGCAGTTTCTGTTTTAATCTAATATCTTATCTGACCAGTAACCCCTCCCTCTCAGTTTCTCTATTTCAGGTCTGTCCCTTCGCGTTTTTTCCTCTTCTCCAATTAATTTCACTTGTTTTTAATATTTTCCTCTTTCTTATCCTTTAACTGAGCTTTTTGTATGTCCAGTTTCTTAAATATCACACATTTTAAATATCTATGCAGTTATGTTTGTGGATCCTGTGCGGTTGTATTTACCTCGTTCTTTGTTTTTTCTGTATTTCTCCACTAGATGTTTCAAAAGGATCCATACAGCACAGACAACGGAGGGAGAATCGGTCACAGCATGAAGCCTGTGAACTACAACAACCCTCCGCAGGGATATCACCCCCCCGACCAGCAGCAGCCATACAGAGATTACGACCACCCGCCCAGCCGGTATGATGTCAGCAGCAGCGGTGTCAGCAGCGGAGGCGGCGGTTACCAAGAACCAAAGTACCGTAACTATGACTCTAACGCGCCCTACGAGAACAGTGTGCCTCACTACGACCAGCAACAGTGGAACCCGTACAACCAGCCGCTCTCTACTGCCAACAACAACAACTCGCAGGGCTACGACCCCCGTCTGCCGTACGGCGACGGCCCCGACTCCCAGTACACGCCTCCCCTGCGCTACGACGAGCCCCCGCCTCAGCAGGGATTCGACGGCGGGCGGCCTCGTTACGGCAAACCGACGACGACGACGGCAGCTCCGGGGCCCGTCGCCCGCTACGACGACCCTCCTCCTCCCGCCCCGGGCTCCGACCTGCACTACGACCAGGACCTGAGCCCCTACCCCGCCGCCGCCCGCTCCCCGGACCCCGCCGCCACGCAGCGATCCGCCTACAACCAGGGACCACCGACGCTGCAGCAGAAAGGCTACAAACCTCAGCAGCAGTACGACCCCGCGGCACCTGCGCCTGTGAGTTCTGACACCAGCCCCACGCCTCCTCCCAAAGCGGAGGCGCCCTCGGCTTCGCCCGTGGAGGCGCCGATAGCCGTGCCCGAGCAGTCGGAGGACGATCCCGCCATGAGGCCCCAGTCGGTCCTGACGAGGGTCAAGATGTTCGAGAACAAACGCTCGGTGTCTATGGACCGAGCCCGAGATGCAGGGGACTCGTCTGGAAACAGGGTAAAATCTTTAGCTCATTTGTTACAGAAACATGCGCGTTTCATTCTTAAAGGGATAGTTCAACATTTTGTCAAATTGGTCCATTGTCATAATCCCTATAGTCATAGCAGTAGGTTCATTACCTTTAATTGTCGTTGCAAGCTATTTTTTGAACGGCGGAGCAGATCTGCGAGCTGCTCAGAGCTATGCTACGGAGGCTCATGGGATTTCTTGGTGTCCCTCATCAAATACACAATCCAACAACTCCAAAACGCTCTCGTGGACAAGTTGTGACCTGCACATTCACCACGCTATGAGGCAAATTCAGAGACTGCTTGCTGAAAAACTTGCCCCGACAGGAACGTGCATCAGCGGTTTTGCATGAATTTACCTCTAAAACAGCTCCGTCTCATAACGTTCTGTTATTATCTCATAGCGTGGTGAATGTGCAGGTCACAACTTGTCCACCAGAGCGTTTTGGAGTTGTTGGATTGTGTATTTGATGAGGGACACCAAGAAATCCCATGAGCCTCCGTGGCGTAGCTCTGAGCAGCTCGCAGATCTGCTCCGCCGTTCTAACAAAAGCTTGCACCTACAATTAAAGGTAACGAACCTACTGCTATGACTATAGGGATTATGGCAAGGGGCCAATTTGCCAACATTTTTAACTATCCCTTTAACATTTTGTAAAATCGGCACGTAAGAGTTGAACACAGATACGCTAATGTTTTATTTTACTAATGGGTTCATTGCTTTTGCCCCTGAAGGCAGCAGAATTACCCCTGAAGGCAGGAGGAGTGATCCCTAAAGCAAATTCACTGAGCAACTTGGATCAAGAGAAAACCTTTAGGTAAGCCTTGAAGCTTCTCACCCTGATTACAGTAATACAGGAATAAAAATGTGTTATTATTCACTTTGATTTCCACATCATTGATCAATACGCCCAACTTCTTTTCATTTTATCCATTTTGTTGTTGTAATTGTTTTCTCCTGCTCTGCTCTCATTGTCTCCTCCATCTCTTTTTACCTACTTAACGCCCGCCCACCCCAGAGCCCCGGAGCCGCAGAAGCCTCAGTCCCAGGTGGCCGACGATATCGTGCGCTCGAACCATTACGACCCGGACGAGGACGAGGACTACTACAGGAAACAGCTGTCGTACTTTGACCGACTCCAAACCGGCCCCAACAAACCGCAGCCACAAGCACAAACAACCCACAACTATCCCAGGTGATGCTCGCTCACATATTCTGTCATGAAATGTTTAGATAAGATAAAGCTTCCCTCCTCTTTTATCCTTTCTGTTTTATATATTTACAGTTGTGCTCATAAGTTTACATACCCTGGCAGATTTTGTAAAATGTGTACCAAATCTCTGGATATCTTTTTATATCCTTTTCTTGTTTTATGAAGTTGAACAACCTTCTCCCTCAGGACTTTAGACAGTTCTTTTGCCAGTGCAGCAATGGATCGAATGTGCAGGTGTTTGTCCGGAGCCCAGAATCTCACTGACTTTTTAATACACAGACAGAAATTACAACACAAGTTACAGGTGTGGACAGTTACAGTTCCCCTTAGTCGCCATTTAAACATGTCTGTGTCAATTTATGTGTTTAGTATAAGGACAAAACTTTTGATCAGGGCCAATTCTGTGGTTGCACTTATCATTATGATTTAAAAAGAGCACAAACACAATTGTGTGATAATAAATGGCTTTGCCCAACCACTAACTCTGAATAATAAGATTTTTTTTTTTGCATGATCAGTTTTATTTTCTGAAACATGGCCAATATTTCACAAGTTCTGCCAACTTTGTGAATCTTAAAGAGGAACTATGCAGGATTTGTAGCTTAACTATGCTACATTTTTACCTTAATTAAACAGCTGTGGAGTAATTGTGATGGTTTAATAAATGGCTTAACTCGATATGAGGGGGAATGGAGACTCTCTGCCTTCCACATACGTGTCACTTATTGACTGAAAAACGGAGAGATGAGAGATTAAACTACACAAATATACACATCATAACATCGTAACATGATATATAACGTTATCTACCCCTCTATTGATTGATTTCTCACCGGCTTCGTTGTAAACAAATGCACATGGCCAGGAGGAGGGTTAGCAAAACAGAGGAAAAGCCACCGGACTTACATAGTTCCTCTTTAAATCAATGTTGTTTTTTTTGTCTCTGACGCAGGTCGGAGTCGGTGGAGAAACCGAGTCCAGTGGAGAAAAAATACGAACCTGTTCCTCAGGTGACACCATCTCTGCCACCAGCCACACTGCCCAAACCCTCACCTGAAGGTAAAGTTCCTCCAGTCTTATCAGTTCAACACACACACACGAACACACACTGCAGAGCTCGTTGTCTGACTCTTAGTGAATCTCCCCACAGCCAAACCTGCACGTGAGGACACTGTCCAGACCAACTTCCTGCCTCACAAGAGTTATCCTGAGAAGTCTCCAGTTAATGGCACAAGCGAGCAACCTCCGAAGACTGTGACGAGCACCGGGGCGCCACCAGCATCCAGCTACAACCGCTACACGCCCAAACCCTACACCACCTCTGCCAGGCCGTTCGCTCGCATGTTCGACAGCCCCAAGTTCAACCACAACCTTCTGCCCAACGACAAACCGGAGACCGCTCCCAAGGTAAAACTGACTTATTATTAAAGGTCGAATGTAAAAAACGGTGCAAGTGGAGATTAACTGTTGAGTCATAAGAGGAGCTGAATCAAAATCAGATGAATAGATTGTATCATTAATGATGCTATTAATCTGAGTTTAACCCTCCAGATTTGCTCCAAAGTCAAAATTTAAATACAGATTTAATAAGATGTTAATGTAAAAATGAGAGGAACATTTTGCAATTAAGGGTTCAATGATTTATTGATGTATGTGCCAACAGTGTGTCAGCTGTGATTATTCATGTATTTCAACTTTTTAAACATCGGAGCACATGGATTTGAGTTCACTTGTGCACAGTTTAAGTTTAACTTAAGTGGAAATTTGTCTTTTGCTTTTCCCACATAGAATTACACTGCACACACTGACAACTCATACAAGTGGACAAGAAATAATAAATAACAGCAGCGATAGGTTAAAATAAGAACAAATTATAGAATCAAAACAGAAAACCTACTTAAAATCAGGTGCAGTCATTTGCATTGTATAGAACATGGAATAAAGTGTTTCTTATAAATATTCCTGCTTGTACTATGTGTATGGTTTATATAGTGTATATACACGTGTATACTCTGTATTTGTCTTATGCAACAGAGCTCATAGCAGCAGGTCTGATTAATTTCTCAATTACACAACCCAGAGAGATTATTCTTGTTGTAATGTAACCTTGTTTTAAAATTAAAAGACATGAAAAAAAAAAAAAAAAAACACTTCAGTGATACATATTGTAACGATATTGGTTCTTGATGATGGTAATAATAATAATAATAATAGCAATACTGTAATATATATGGCAGAACAATTAAAAAATACAAAGCTGAAATGGAATAAAATCAACAACTATAATATATTTTATACAAAATAGTGTCTTTACTTAATTAAAATGCTTTTTTTTTCTTGTTAAAGACACTTTATGAGAATAAACAATGTTGCCTGTTTTGTTTATGTTTTCCTTGTCATTATTATCTTCAGTGCTGTGGTAGTTAAAAACATTTAGTTGCTTTATTGCTATATTTATTCCTATATTTATCTGTGTAACTCTGAGTGCCCTGATGTCTGTTCGTTGTTGTGTAACTCTTGTCTTCTCCTCTCTGTGTGTGTTTTTTGGAGCAGGGCCGTAGCTCCAGCCCAGTGAAGCCTCAGGTTCCTGCGCAGCCCCAGAACGCCGACCACGACAGCGGCCTGGACACGTTCACACGCACCATGGACCACCGCTCCAAATACCAGCACAACAACATCAACGCCGTGCCCAAGGCCATCCCTGTGAGGTGAGTAACACACACACACACACACACACACACCGAGAGTCTGAACGAACACACCGGTGTCACAGTCGAGTCGTTGTTGTTTCGTCTCGCAGCCCCACTGCCCTGGACGATGATGAAGATGAAGACGAGGGTCACACCGTGGTGGCGACGGCTCGTGGCATCTTCAACAGTAACGGCGGCGTCCTGAGCTCCATCGAGACGGGCGTCAGCATCATAATCCCACAGGGCGCCATACCCGAGGGCGTGGAGCAGGAGATCTACTTCAAGGTCTGCAGAGACAACAGCATCCTGCCGCCGCTCGACAAGGAGAAAGGTAACTCGTCGAAGATTCAATTGAAGCTAAGGGATATACTGACAAAAAAAAGGCCACACCAAAAATATTGAAACCGATATTTTCATGAATAAGGAAGCCTAACAATGTAACCAAGAGAAAAAAGACAAATTGGATGAAAAAAATGTTTTTAGTATTGTGTATCGTGTATTTTACAGCTGATTTAAAACACAGGTCAAAACTGACCCGAACACCATAGATAGTAGCAGAAAACTGACACAAGACGAAGGTTAATATACAGTATGTTGGAGCCGATACCTGAAGGTAGCACTAGCAGTGATGCTAACGGGGGAGAGACACAAGCTCATGAGTTTGTCCACAGTGAACAATAAAGGTACAGAAAATACAACATCAACCCAAACTCTTAAACTAGCTAACAGGTTGCCATAGCGACTGGCAGAATTTATAGTTTGAGGAACATGTAAACATTCGAAAAATTTATTTTATTTGGATGCAAAATCAGGACGAGTGCAGGATGAGTCATCAAATATCTGAATTGTTCATATATAGAGATAAGTTAACAATTAACATGTGGATACAGGATTAAAAGCTGGAAAATATGTTTTTCATTTCATGGGGTCTTTAAAAAAGAGAAGAAAAGAAAAAAAGAAGAAGATGGAGTTTCTTTATTTACGTCTAAATTATTGGATGCACGACAAAGACGGTTCAAAGGATCTGTCGTTTTTGATTTTTAAAGTTTAATCATCTTGTTTTGATTAACTGAGTAGGTCTGTGATGATTGACTATCAACCACTATAGAGTCGTTAGTTACTGATGTCGCTGTCGATTTTAAGATTAGATAATGATGATGATGTAAAATCAATGTGACTTTGTGGAAACAGTCGGTCACAGTGATGAACTTGCATCAGATTATCACCTTAAAATTTCAGCTCCTCTCAGTTTTATTCAGCTCAGTGTGTTTGCTCTCCAGTCTTTTTAAATTCACTCTCACCGCTCTCATGGCGTCGTGTTCAGATATTTTCACTCGGCACTAAACAGCAGACGGACACAGTGAGAGACCAGCTGCCAAACAAACCGAGGCTCTTAGCCGCTAAAGAGCAGGATATTCCTCTCATGAGCTACGCAGCTTAAAGAGAGTGAATAGACAAATGATCTGTAACTGTTAACAAGTTATTGCAGCTTGTATTGCAATCCTATCATATTTATTTTACATTTGGCACTAGACTGCCATAAGTTTCATGTGTATGTTCTGTATGTTGGTTCCTTTATGTGTTTCTCTGGTCTTTAAAGGGATAGTTCAACATTTTGGCAAATTGGCCCATTGCCATAATCCCTATAGTCATCAGCGGAGCAGAGCTGTGAGCTGCTCAGAGCTACGCTACGGAGGCTAATGGGATTTCTTGGTTTCCCTCATCAAACTCATCAAATACACAATCCAACAACTCCAAAACGCTCTGGTGGACAAGTTGTGACCTGCACATTCACCACGCTATGAGATAATAACGAAACGTTATGAGACAGAGTTGCTTTCAAGGTAAATTCATGCAAAACCGCTGATGCGCGTTCCCGTCGAGGGCAGTTTTTCAGCAAGCAGTCTCTGCATTTACCTCGGAAACAACTCCATCTTGTAACGTTCTGTTATTATCTCATAGCGTGGTGAATAAAGGTAACAAACCTACTCCTAAAACTATAGGGATTATGGCAATGGGCCAATTTACCAAAATGTTGAACTATCCCTTTAAAAACTGCTGTAAAGTCACATTTTGGAAAAGTGTTCAGGGTTTAATTTAATAGTGATAAAATTTTGATTAGTAATATAAAATACATTTGACAGTAACTTTATTAAAAGGCTCAAATTCTACACCTGAAATATTAAACATCTGTCATTGATATTAGATATTTTACTGAAGTCTATATGTAGAGGAAAAAGGAGCTGTATGAATGTGTGTTAATGGGTGATGTGTGTGTAGTAATAGAGTGACTACATTTACCATCAGATGAAGTTAATTCAGTCGGCCCATGTGTGTTTATATACAATTGTGTTTCTGTGTTTGTGTCCACAGGAGAGACTCTGCTCAGCCCTCTGGTGATGTGTGGACCTCACGGCCTCAAGTTTTTGAAGCCCGTGGAGCTGCGTTTACCTCACTGTGCGTCAATGACCCCTGATGGTTGGTCTTTTGCTCTAAAATCCTCCGACTCCTCGTCGGGTATGCTGTGCTCTCTCTGTTCTTCCGGGGTCGTTTGGGCTGGCTGTGTGACAGTGTGAGGGTTATGGGTCACTGTTTAATGGAGATTTTACCCCTGGTTTTGGTTCTTATTTTAAAAAAATTCTCTGACATCTTTCAGACATTTTAAACCAGATCATTTATGACAAAGAACCAATCTGGGGGGAAAATCGTGTTTTTTCATATTCATGGCTTTTGGGTTGAATCATTTTCATCATTTGTACCAATTAACTCACCCACACAATCTCTCATTAGCTTCATCACTGGTTTTTCTTTATGTGGTATTTATTAGTTTCACGTGCTTAAATTGCAGTGTTTCTCTCTTGGTTTTTTCACCTCTGAATCACCTTAACAAGTTTCCTCTTATTTCATTTAACATGCATGCACCAGACGCTTGGCTGTATAATCATTAAATTTCATCAGGTAGAATTAAAGTGCATGCTCCTCTGCTGAAGAATGATTTTCTCACATAGCCGCCCAAATCCTGACCTGAAGAACAGCTTCTTTCACATCCTCTGGAAATTGGGACACTGTCTCAACCAATAATGCCCGTCAAAAAAAAGAAAGAAAAAGAAAACTCAGACAAAGGCATCTTTGTACCACGTCTAAATTTAGCTTCCTCCATCGCAGTGTTTCTCCTCTTCAAAGGAGCTTTCAGGTGTCAGAAAACTGGTTTACTAGCAAATTGTGTTTTTCAGACTGGCCTCAGTTTATTTGCAAAAATGAGTCTTAGTTGTGTAATTGGATCAGGGGAAGATGTATGAAAACACATTTATAGCTCTCATTGGCTGCAGGAGATGAGCGTTCAACCAAGTGTCTTAAAATAAATGTAACTCAACCACCAGCAAATTGTAATTTAAAGACGACCACACCCAATTTATCTTCCCAACAGTTTAGTTTTGGCCTGATTGATAACGATTGCAAACAATTAAACAATTGATGAAGATGTAAAGACACAAAGTAGAGAATTGGAGAACATTTATTTGAAGCAAGTGCTGAGTTCAATGAGCGCTGCACAAATTAAGACCAAGACAAATTACTTTAGATAGTTCATTTAATCTATAACTGAGTAAACAAACTGAGATTTAAGAACCTAAGAAAAGCAGAATAAACTGACTCAGTTCTCCCTCGTCTTAATTTGATCCTTCGCTCTCCTGTCTTCAAAAACAGTGGTAATTCTGGCACTGGTCAGAATTAGCTCTTTAATTAGCCTCATTTTAAGGATGAGAGGTGCAGCGCTGAATGACACGTCCGCTCACCCCATTGTCCCGCTGAATTGTGGGAGGATTATGAGGCGGCGGCGTAATCCTCTTATTGTAAAGCGAGGCCACTCTCTCTCTCTCTCTCTGGCCTCCTCACGGCTCCTTCTGTGGTTTTTCTTTTTACTTTTAATTCGCTGCCTCTTCTCCGTTTTCCTCCTCTACAACTCTTCCACTCCTCTTCCTCCTCCTTCCTTCTCCTCCTCTTCCTCTGCTGCTTTTCTGCTTCTGTTGTCAATGTTCCTCTGTGGATCGATGTTTTAACTTAGAGCTCTGTAAATAACTGACCTCTGGTTCATGTAGAGTTTGATTTGAAAGCTGCATGAAACTAATTAAGTGTGAAACATGCACTGATATAAACCACATATATCGAATTATACAATATTCTTTTAAATTTACCTGCAGAGTGTTTGACCTCTATGAACAATGTTTTAAATTAATATTTAAAAAGAAGGAGATTATAACACTAGCAGGTTTTATTGACATTGTCAGGTCAAAGAAATCACAGAAAACTGAGTGTGATGTCTCATTTTTACAAATAAGAGCCGTTTAGTGGAGGTTTTCTGGAGCTTTCAGACACTTATCTCTGGTCATCCTCTAAGGATACTGTCTGAAAGTGCTACAAAACTTCCACTAAAGTGAAATTTGTGCCAGAAATATTTGGTACGACAACCTTCATAAAGGAATCACATGTTAACATGTTTGTTGAGGATGCACTGGGATCGAAACAATTTCATGATTTAATTGATTAGTTGATTGACAATCTCGTATTTTTCAAGCAAAAACAAGGAGTTTAATAAGACAATATAATGAATTTTTGTAATTATAGACAAAGCAATTAATGAAGTAGATAAATTGATAATAACATTAATGTTTATTTTAAAAACTCCACGGGACACTTTAACTCGCTATGAGATAATAACGGGACATTCCGAGATGGGAGTTGTTTAAGAGGCAAATTCATGCAAAACCGCTGATAATCATTACCGTTGGGGGCAGTTTTTCAGTAAGCAGTCTCTGCATTTGCCTCGAAAACAACTCCTTCGCATAACGTTCTGTTATTATCTCATAGCGTGGTGAATGTGCAGGTCACAACTTGTCCACCAGAGCGTTTTGGAGTTGTTGGATTGTGTATTTGATGAGTTTGATGAGGGAAACCAAGAAATCCCATTAGCCTCCGTAGCATAGCTCTGAGCAGCTCACGGCTCTGCTCCGCCGTTCTAAAAATAGCTTGCACCGACAATTAAAGGTAACGAACCTACTGCTATGACTATAGGGATTATGGCCATGGGCCAATTTTCCAAAAATGTTGAATTATCCTTTCAAACATATCCAAACACAACACATGATGAAGTCAGTGCGACGTAACATCGATCTTTAAAACCTAAACAGAAGAATGAGAAGATGCTCCTGTGATTATCTCCTCTTTTATCATCCACACTTCACCACAACATCAACAGTCGGCTCCACTCCTGCAGCCACATGTCACCTGTCTTCGTCCGTCTGTCTGTCCGTCTGTCCAGCGTGTGGATGGACGGACGGATGGACCGGCGCCAGACCGGCTCCGCTCGCCTCTGATTGATTACTGGAACTTTCCTCTTGGCACAGACCTGTATGTTTATAATTGCAATTACACCGAGACCTCACAGTCACTCAGGTCTAATTTGCAGTCAACAAGAGACCGGGGACCATCAATAAAAACAGAAAAAAAATATATATATACACTATATATAGCTTTTACTAGTCGTATCCTCCTGCCGTGTTTGGACCGAAGCCAGAACTTTGCAATATCACTTAACGACAGCTTGTAGACAATAGATATAATCGAATCTGGCTTTAAAAGGAGCTCATGACTTTGTTGTACGATAGATTTTGCGGTCAAGTGAACAGTGCTTTATAAAATGGATCCTAGCTTTAGTTGTAAATGCGAATCAGCTGTTTATTATCACTCACTGACCCCCCCTCCCCCTCCCCCTCCCCTAATCCCTCTCTCCTGTCTTTCTCTCCGTCCTCAGGTGACCCAAAGAGCTGGCAGAACAAGTCTCTGCCCGGAGACCCCAACTACCTGGTGGGAGCCAACTGTGTGTCCGTGCTCATCGACCACTTCTGAGGAACGACGAGGCAGCGAGGTGCGATGTTACTGAATGTGGAACCACGGTGGATGAACATGAAGACGATGGACACACACACACACACACACACACACACACACACACATTTACACACACATTTACACACACACACTCATATACATACAGATGGATGCACTCCAAACACACACACAGACATTAAGGAGTATGAAGAGGATCCAAGTCAGTGCTGTTTACTGCACCAATGGATGAAGGTGAAACTCTGATGATGATGTTGATGTTGATGATGATGATGATGATGATGATGATGATGATGATCACTACGAGCTGTTCTTTAAACTCTTTTTTCCCCCATTTTGAAGTTTTGATGTGAGATGAGAAAAAAAACACAAAAAAAACATTGATGATGCATGTCCCCATTGATGACGCCACCGAGGGTTGACGTCATATTTACTGTAACGAGATGTTTAATGTAATTTCTTACATGACTATAGACGGAAGGAGGCAGCGTACAGGCTTCAAAGATATTTATGCTATATATGCATACAGTATATATAGTAGTATAGTGAAGATTTACTAAAAAAAAAATAAAAAAAATTTACTCATGGATTCAGTCGACATCTGAAAGCAAATATGTATCCTCCACGTTGTGTTTTTTTTTTTTTTTTTTTCGTTTTTATTGTTTTTTTTCTTTATTGTCCACGTTGAGGGAACTTTAATGAAGGTTTGAGACAGAAACCAGAGACGTGACCTTTGCAAGTGTCTGTTGAAGGAGACGGCAGAGCAAAAAAAAAAGAAGAAAAAAAGCTGGACATGAACCCAAGCAGCACACTCTTTTAGAGACGTTCTTCCTTCGCCACTTCCTTCCTTCCTTCCTTCCTTCCTTGCCTCCTTTCTTTCCTCTCTTCTTCCTTTTTCCTCCAGTATAATATCTTGTAGCGTACTTTTCTTACAGAGTACCACGTCTCTCCTTCCAGCCTGAGGGAGATCTATGCATGTTCTTTGCTCAGGTCCAGTAGCCTCTTCAGTTCCTTCCTCACATCTTTACTTCTACTACGACTACTACTCTTTCTTTCTTTCTTTCTCTCTTTCTTTCTTTCTCTTCTCTCTCTCTCTGTGCACTCTTGCACTCACACACAAATAAGCAGTGATGCCTTATCTGCAGATTATTCACTTTTCATTAAGAAAAACAAAATAAGTTATGATAAATTATGGTATAATGTCATTTTGTTTTTGCCATTTCATTATATTATTTTTTTTGTGAACCCACTGTATAAATGAACTTGGGTTTTAGCTCACAATAACAGTCGATAAAGGATAACAAAGGTATGCTCTTCTTTTATCTGCTATGCATTACTTAAATAAATAAAAAAAAATAAACAAGAAAAAAGAGAAAAGAAGTGGCTGTAAATAAAGCTAGCATATTGCCTTGTTTCTTTTTGTTTGTAAATGAACTTTTTGTATTGTCTTTCTTTTTTGTATAAAAAAACTTAGAGAAAACATGTTTTAAAAAGTGGAAGAAAAGTGAACGTGGTTATCTTTGTATTCTGGATTATACCCTCGAGCCTTGGAACTTATAACCTAACAATAAATACATCACACCTTTTTTCTACCAATATATTCACACTATGTTACGGTCACAAAAGCTCTTTTTATGGCTATTTAAGGATCAGGAAAGTACTTCAGGCCTGAAATACATTTAAAACATGTTCTTTTAAAAAAAACATTAAAAAAGGGTGTGCTCTCAAAGTGTTCCCCCTCACTGATTTGTGATACTGGATGCTGTATTGTGTGCCCTTAAATGTATTTTTGTACTAATAGACAATATATGATGATGTATGGCACACCAGTACCATTTTATTTTTAGATATAACACGGCTTTAATTGGATATTAGCTCTTCACGTGTGGCTGACTTTTTTTCTCCTCTGCAACACAATTTTAAGTATACCACTGTATTAATAAATAAAGTCATTTTTAAAGTAAAACTGTGTGTGTCTTTTAAAGGGAGTTGTTTTTTATTTATCACAAAGTGGACTGCTTTGGTTATTTATTATGGAAAAATATTCTTCTCATCATCGGTTAATATCTAAATTGATTAATTGTTCTGATCTATAAAACAGTGAAGATGCAGGATCAGGATTTGCCAGAACAAATTTCAAATTGCAACAGAACAAAAAAATATCCAGAAGTAATTAATTTTCTTTGAGTCAGTGAAGTTTTTTCTGTTTGTTTTGTTTTTTGTGTGAAAAGAGACTTAATTATCAGAATTACTGCTGATTAGTTCAGTCGTTTAACTGATCAATTACATGGCTGTTTGCTTTAGCTCCACTTGTGACCGTGTGTGTGCGTGTGCGTGTGTGTGTGTCATGGCCAATCACAGCAGCACAGCTCAGGTTTCGCCTCCAGGTGGCGCTGCTGAGCTCTGGATGAATCTGACACACAAGGTCAGACACACAGGAGTCCTTCAGCTGTGATTGATTTTTTTTTTCAGTGTCTCTGGATAAATAATCATAAAGGTTAAAGATGAGAAAAAGAAAAAAGCAGTTTTATCCTTAATTTAAAGTTTTGCTGCTGCAACAGTGTCCTGTTTCCTGTAGAAAACGACAGTGTTTTTTATTCTTTAGGGTTAAAGGTGTTAAAGCTGTGCAGGATGTAGGAGGTTTTTCACTGTATGATTCATTTTAATGGGTCAATAACTAATAATTAAAAAAATAAAAAAAGAATACTAAAGCGCGTTGGGGGGTATACAGTAGGTGGGATGAGTTTCCCAGCATGCTTTGAGACAGTGTGCTTATGGATATAAGTTCAAGTGAATTGTGTTTTAAAGTCACCATCAACGCAATCTGCTACACAATCATTAGTTACTGATCTTCATAGGCTACTAATGACTTTGTTCTAGTCGCTCACACAATTTGACACCATAACTGAAGTAGGTGTACGGTTGGTGAAGTCCCTCCGGTATCTAATCAGTATGTTCTATTGTCAGTAGCATATCTCTTGTGGTCGTGCGGTGTATTGGGACACAGGAGCTTCTATATATCCTACATATCAATGTGACTGAAGTGGAAATTCCAGTTTATCATAAAACTGATTGGACAAATACGCAAATCAATACTGATTAAGAAACGATACAGCAGCCAGGTGTGTTGCGTTCAGGAGCCTCTCACTCTACCTGTCCGGAGTCGCCAGATGAAATGAAGGACACACACAACACAACACAGGACCGGAGCTCAATGACAATGCGGTGCAGCCACACTCACGTTGCTTTATAACGAGGTAAAAATAAAAAGAAAAAAGAAACACACACACACCTGGATTTAACATTTAATTTAATCTTATTCAATTAGTCAGATTTTTCTTCTTTTTTTTTTTTTTACTCTATGTGAAAAAGCTTTAATGAGACTCGGGTAAAATCAGTCACGTTGTTTGTTCACCACTTATAAAACCTCATCGCGTCGATCGTCGCCAACATTTTGTCTTCTCGGCCTCCGTCACTTCTTCTTCTTCAGCAGCAGCAGCAGCAGCAGCAGCAGAGGGGACAAACCAGGCGCATCCCGATAGTAAAAGAGCTCAGCCCACCCCCCACCTACCTACCCAACCACCAGCAGCAGCACTACCCCCACCTCTCCTCTCCTCCTCCTCCTCCTCCCCCCTCCTCCTCCTTCACAGTCGTAGTAAAAACAGACTCCGTGCAGCTCGGCGCCATGTACACGCGCAGAGTGGCACATCTCCAATGCGCAGTGAGCGTCTCCTCTCCTGTCCGCGCTGCTCTCAGATCTGCTGCTGCTGTCGCCTGTGACTGTGAGCAGGAGCGAAGCTGCTGCGGAGATCTCCACACACACATAAGGAATAATTAAAACAAAACAACAACTCCAGCATCGTTTCATCAACTATCAGGACGTTTTGTTTTATTATTATTTTTTTATCTTTTATTTCCCACCGTGGCTGAGTAGTTGGAGGAGCCCGCAGAGGAGGCGATGACAGCGTGACAATGGTGCAGAGCTGCTGCCTGACAGCACAGGGATGGATGGTGCGTTTTCTTCTCTTTTTTTTGTATTGTCGTTTTTTCTTTTTTGCGTTTGGACTTTTGAGGAATGGGCTCCCGGTGTGAAGAAGCTGCAGCAGCGTTTAGTTCCGTTGGTTTCACCTTGAGAAGATTAACACTTTGTTGCTGTTGTTGTGCGTGTGATGGTGGTGGTGGTTGTGAAGAACAACATCTGGTGCCTACTGGTGGTCCACTACTTCTTCTCCTCCGCTCTCTCCTCCTCCTCCTCCTCCTGCTCCTCCTCGTCTCCTCCACCGCCGCAGAGCTTCTCTAATTGGAGCCGCTCGGAGCATCTTAATTGATGGAGCTCGGACACTGAGTCACACACACACATATACACACACTAACACACACTAAAACGCACACACACACACAGAGGCTGAGACTCAACAACACCGCCGGCTCCTTGTTGGATGTTACTGACCCCCCGTCTCCTCCTCCGGTGCTGCTGTATTCTTCCTCCTCTCCTCCTCCTCCTCCTCCAGTGACAATGCCGGTGCACGCGCTGCCCCGTGGCGGCGGCAGCAGCGGTCTCGCGGCCGTCGGGGGGGGTCCGGGGTCCCTGAGCCCGGCGTCGCTGTCCCGCAGCCTGTCCCGGCTCAGGGAGTTCCGGACCCGGACCCGGATCATGCTGGCGCTGGGGGTCTCCCAGATGGTCCTGGGCAGCCTCATCCTGGCCGTGAGCTTCGCGGCGCTGGCGCTCACCACGTCGCCCCGAGTCCGACACTCCTGCCCCTTCTGGGCCGGTTTCTCTGTGAGTAGCTACACGAGTTTACACACACTACACTACACTACACAACACTACACAACACAACACAACACAACACACACTACGCTACACTACACAACACACTACACACGCACACACACAAACACACAGCACATGATTACACTAATAGGTTATTATAGAGGCAGGGGCGGTGCGTAATCAGCTCTTATTGTGACCATAACATAGGAAAATGTGGTGTCATAAGTTAATTAACTGAATACACATTTGGTATTTTATACATTTATATCACTGTTTAAAGAACATTACAGCCTTGTTTTCTCCTTTTTGAATGCTGCGTTTTAGTCTGAGCTGAACTGATGCTGAGCCTGATCAGTGATCAGTCACACACACTACACTACACACTACACACACACACACACACACACACACACACACTACACTACACACACACAAACACACTACACATGATTATACTAATAGATTATTATAGAGGCAGGGGCGGTGCCTAATCAGCTCTTATTGTGACATCACAGATCCATAAAACAGGAGAATGTGTTAATTGGTGTCATAAGTTAATTAACTGAATACACATTTGGTATTTTATACATTTATATCACTGTTTAAAGAACATTATAAAGCCTCGTTTTCTCCTTTTTGAATGCTGCGTTTTAGTCTGAGCTGAACTGATGCTGAGCCTGATCAGTGATCACACACACACACACACTCAGAGGGATGTTTTAAATGTGACTCGATGCTCCTTCCTGCCTGTGTAGCTACAGTATACTATAGCTCTGGTGTGTGTGTGTGAGTGTGTTTGTGTGTGAGTATAGACTCATTGAGATGTTGTCGTGTTTTTCTACATGTGAAATTTTTCATGGTGCTTTCTGTAAATATTTATGAACACACACTTCCTTGATTTCCTGCCAGAGTCTCTGAGCAGAGCTGAGCCATTAATTATAGAGGCAGCGGTGGGCCAGAGTGCAGGGGTGAGGGGAGGTCTGTGGCACAAGGGCCATCTGTGTGGTTAGTGTGTGCGTATTAGTGTGTGTGTGTGTGTGTGTGTGTGTGTGTGTGTGTGTGTGGGAGTGGTTGTGTGTGTGTGTGTGTGTGTGTATCCATACAAGAGGGCGAATAGTAAGTAACCAGAGCTGCAGGTCAAAGGTCAATGCACATTCTTGATCAAGACAAACTTGTGTGTGTGATGGATCATGTTTCTGCCTGTTGTTCTGCATCTTTACCTTCTGTTATCTCACGCACACAGACACACACACACACACACACACACACACACACACACACACACACACTGCACTTTCACATTGTGTCAATCTTGTTAACTGTTTCATGCACATGCAGGTTCCCAGCTGCTGTTTTCTCTTACATACATTTAACAAATACAAAAGAGGGAATTTACTTTACAGTCATATGTGAGATACATATAGATAAAAAAAATAAAAAAAATCTAATTATTGCACTTAAAAAACTGGGATCAATCGATTGACAGATTGATTCTTAGAGGGAGGAATTAAACAGCTTCACTGCAGATGAAGGAGATGTTAGTATAAAGCATGAAATGGAGCTCATCTTCACCTGAAAGACACAACAAAGCTCTTTGTTTTCAGGGAGATTATGAGTAAACCTGTTTCTATAAGGATGATTTACACAAACTAAGTTGAAATTCTGCACAGATTCGACGCTACAGGTTTGTTTTTGTTAATATGATTCATGTTGGTATCAGTTGCTTGGCATTAATCCTTATCCTTATCAGAGAGATGAGGATGAGGTTTAGAGAAGCTGCTGCTGCTGCTGGTCAGGTGTTGAAAACTATAACGAGCCTCCTGGCGGCGAGAGTCATCGGCCACAGCGGCGCCAAAACCCAGATAATGTAGTTGAGACCAGATCTCCATCTGGAGGCCGTGGTGGTGGTGGTGGTGGTGGAAGTAATTTGCCCACAAGCAATCACAGTGGAAGTCTCTCTTTACACAGGGAAGAGCTTTGAACTGCTGGAAACACTGTTAAAGTTTAGAAAAATCTTCACAGGATTTATAATCAAGTGTAAAAATATGTGGTTTCAGAGGGAAAGGAAGAGGGGAAATCTTGGTCACATCTTTGTTTATTTATTGGAGAGAGTCGGCTACCGAGGAGCTGATTGGATTAGAAACTGTCTTCAGTTCAATCAAGATCAAGAGTTTTTTTTGTCAGAGCAAATGAGACGAATCAGCAGCGTCTCATTTTTTGGGAAGAGGCCGGGACGCTGGTTGTTGCTCTGTGATTTAATCTAATGAGTATTTGTACACATTTGTGCAGCTTTTAGTCTCTGAGCAGCTCATCTCCCCCTGATTCCTCTCTGGCTCCAATCTGAGTGTGTGTAAGAGAGAGAGAGAGCAGTTAATGGTGCTCATGGTGCAGGGCCAGATGTGTAAAAAGCTGAACATCTGCAGTGAGTGAGTGAGTCTGACTGTGTCCAATGACTTTTTCAGGTCGAAGTTGTTTGTATGCACTGAAGAACGTCTCACCAGGATTAAACTCTCTGTTTAGCTCTGAACCTGGGCGTCTTTATATTGAGCTCCCTGCTATAGCGGTGACCTCGGCTAATGAGGAAGGTGAAGACTGTGTGTGTGTGTGTGTGTGTGTGCGCTCTGTAGGTGGCTGCGTGTGGTCACTGTTGGACATCATTAAGGATCTCTGTGTGATGACTGGAATTGTGGGATTTCATCACAGACGCAGCGAGAGAAGGCGTAATCTTTACTTCCTCCACCGAGCAATCACTGCTGAGCCTGGCTCGTCCCTCCTCTCTCTGCACACACACACACACACACACACACTCAGAAACACACACACACACACACACACACACTTAGAAACACACACATTTATACATCCCATCTCAGTTTTGTGCAGATCAGTTGTTCTGTGTCCCTCATCCTGATTCTTCACACTCCAACATTTTTACAGCTTTGATGTTCAGCGCTCTGTGTTTGATGGCATAATATCTCACATGCACACACACTTGCACACACACACATGCACACACATACACACACATATGCACACACTTGCCTGGCCAACAGAGACTAATCCTACAAATATCTTGCTCTTCCTTGCACCCAACTCGAGCTTTGTGATCACCCCCGACTCTCCCCCGTACTGTAGCTGTAGCTGTAACTCTGCAGCTTCAGCCGCAGCCACTTTGTCTTTGTGCTGCAGAGTCTGCGGCTGCATAAAGTATCCTTACATGAAGCCGCCACGGCGTTCTGTCGCCTTTTTACTCTGCCCACGTCAGGTTTTTTTACCTGCTTGGCTGCGAGTTTGGCCGAGCGAGCCAAGGGGCCTGTGGAGCTGTCAGCAGCCCAGACGCAGAACAAATGACTCCTCGTAATGTCTCCGTGAATCAAGCTCGGTGCTGATCCGAGAGTCCACAAACACACAAACGGGAACAAGCCGAGCAAAGATATCAAACTGCTTTCCTTTTAGACAAAAAAAATATGTGAATATATAAACTGAGTGGAGTTACTGCAGGCGTCATTTACAAATCCATGTTAGATTTTCTCTCTCCCTCACTAAGATGTTTCCTGTCCAGCTCTAGAGAAGGATTTATTCTCTCTTTTCCCTCCTCCGCTCTCCTGCTTGTGTTAAAAAGGGAGGAATGTTGATTTCATGTTTAAGTAGCCACCACTCCAACGATCTACAGACTCCATGTCTCAAAGAGAGAGAAAGAGAGAGATAGAGAGGGGGGGAGAGACGGCTTAAGATGGTTTTCTTGGTGTTTGTTGTGAAGCTGCTTTCTGCTGCATTTTCTGAACAGTCAGCAAATTCTGCACTAATCTCTCTCGCTCTCTTTTTCTCGCTCTCTCTCTCTCTCACTCTGTGTGTGTGTGTGTGTGTTGTAGATAGTGAATTATTTCATCCACTGTTGGGTGGGTTTTGTAGCCTACACACATTCCTGATCGCCAGCAGATGAATCCTACCAATGTTGGCGAGTTTCCATGTCATATTCTCAGTAGTTCAAAGTTTTAATTTACATAGTAGTTTGACATTTGTTAGATGAATTGCCAATTTGTTCATTGTTAATCTTTTGCTTCATGAAACCACCCTGTCTAATCCTTAGGCTATATTTTGTGTTTATTGTCAACAAATATTAGTAGGGGTGTCACGATTCTCCAAATCCTCGATTCGATTTGATTTTCGATTTTAGGGTCACGATTCGATTCGATTCTCGATTTTTTTTCTTTTTCTTACAGCACAGACGCCTATGCTATTTTCAGACTAGTCTAGTCTACGATCATTGGTTTTATTCATCAAATTTTGTACAGTAAATCTTATTTCAAAAGATGGGCTACATATAAGTGATGCAATTTCCATAATGTATCACATTAGGCACTAATGGTCACATTTAAATAATTTCTTTACAATATAAAGGTAACATGCCCCCAAAAATCATGATCCTGGGGCCAAAATTGCCCCCAAGGTTTTGAAACAAATATATTTATATCTGTACATTATCATAGTTTTATTTTCATTAATTTACCGTTGTGTCTCATTATTCTCCTGATGTCGGCTTAATGTAATGTCAACAGATTGCGCTGATACGCGAGAGTCATGTGACAGCGGGGCAGAGCTGCAGCTGCAGCGCTGCCATGGACCTGATGATCAAGTCCTGATCAGACTGGTGGTGGCCCACAGTCAATCAGTCCCGGATCCTCCACCGTCACCAGATCCCCAGAAAGCCCCCGCAAATAATACATCGACAAAAAGTGGCAAGTTGCAGCTTTTCGTCGGCTTATTATTTGCGGGGTTTTTTTTTTTTTTTTTTATCTTATAACGTCTCTGCAACATGCGGCTCTCAGCGCTTGTCGGTGCTGTGTAGTTAGAGCTGTGTCTCCCTCCTGTTTCCCAGGTAGGAGGGGGACAGTAGCCCACCAGGGCTGGGTGATAAAACGCTATAAATTGTGAAATAACTTCGATAGAAATATGAGACGTGGTCGATTCGGTTTCATTCATCCATGTTTTGGCAAATAGCCAATGATATTGAGAGTTGCGCCGTGCCGAACCAATCATGTGGCTGGAATAGAGCCAGTCAACATGTGCATTTGTTTGGGTTGCTGCAGACGTGCACATCAGCTGACACCGCCGGTAGAAAAAAAAAGAGAGAGCGAGGGAGAGAGAGAGAGAGAGAGTTGCAGAGAATGAGTGAGTGTTGTCTCGAAATAAAAAGTAAAGGAGAACTCGGACCAGTGACTGACAAGACGCTTGGTGCGCAATGGGGACAACGGGCAGTTGTAGCTTTGCGTGCGGGGGGGAGGGGGGATCGTCGATCCTCTCTTTGACTTCGATGCTCGAGATCGTGACGTAATTTCGATCGATTTCGATAAAAAATCGAAATCGTGACACCCCTAAATATTAGCATTGCTGAAACGTCAGACTTCTTCATCCTCCAGAATAGTTAGCATCGGCCAGTTGTCAATGTGAGTAGAGTAGCTCACTGATATTAGCAGTAGTTCATAATCTCAGGCCTCGTCCACACAGAAACGGAGCTTCCCCCCAAAACAATCTTTTTCTTGGTCGTTTTGAAAAAGTTTTCCATAAACACAGCATTGTTTCAAGAAATAGGCTATCTGCGTACACACAGGTCCACTGAAAACAACTCAAAGCGCTGTAGTACATAGGCTACTGCAGGCCTGTGTGGCGCTGTAATGCCGCTGCACATAGCCTACACCAAAACGGGAGAAGACAGAAAGCTTGCCCACTGTTTTCAAACTCTAAACATTATAAGACGATTAAATGTTGACAGGGAGTCGTGTCATTGCACGAAATGACGAATTGTTCGATGATGATTTAACAGCCGCATTTCAGCCGCAGTGTCCGAGGGACCCGACAGTAGTTGGCCGTTGTTACGTCTAGCGGTGTGGTTTAGCTAGAGCGGTGGGGGGTATGACATAATTTCACAAAAGATCTGTTGGGTGTTTACACAAAAACACTGGGGCGGCGTTTTTAGATTTACTCACTCTATCTGGGGCCCTTTTACAAAAGAATACAGTCTTCGCCCTTCAAAATGCTGTTTCAGTCTGGATAAAACATCGAAACAATAAAAAAAACTTTTGCGGATTCACTTAAACCCATATCCGTGAGGACAGGCTCTTATTTTACAGAGGTATAGGCAGAATCTGTAGCATATTATCAGTGTAAGCTTGTTCGCACACTGATATCATTGTTTAGCTTCCTGTCCGTGAATCGGCCTATAGCCTCACAGTATCACTGATGTTAGCAATGACATGTTAGCATATTCCTGTTTTTTTTTTTTGCTTGTTTTTTTTTCTTTCTCAAAATTTAAAACTAAACTCAGGCTTTTATCACGGAGCCTCGACGTTTTGTGCCGCCTTGAGACTGCAAGCCAACAGGGATCAACAGTTCAGAGTTATAAATGCTGCTTTGGGCTCTCATAAAAAATTATTTTAGTGGATGGATTATGGATTTAAAGCAGAAGTAAGCGATCCGGTCGTTTTGGCTAATGCTGCGTTCCAGGCAGGCTTTTGAAACCGTAAATTACAGCTTCAAGTCACGACTTACGACTTTGTAGCGTTCCAGGCAACCCACTCCTGTTTTTCCGACCTGTTTTACCTGTGAAAGTCACTATAACGGCCACTCGTAACTTCCGACCCGTGAACTCGTACCAGATCGAACTGGTACGACTTCACAGGTCGGAAAAACACGAGTTACGGGCTGCCTTGAACGCACCATAACAGTCCTCCTCCCTGCGTCACCACATTCACGGCGTCCCTTGGCTGCACACACAGCCCTTCATGCCATTCTCTCTCCTCATTGGATAAAAACTGTAGGATACGATAAATGTTTTCTCCTCGGCTCAGAGCAGAGCAGAGGGACTGAGAGACCCGTGTTTCGGTCCAAACACGCTATGTAAGTGATTGCTGTCGGAAGATATAACTATTTAAGACTTATATTAACACAAATATATCACTCACTTCTGCTTTAAGTGTAACAACAACCCTGAAAAACCCTGTTGAAGCCTATTTTTATTTATTCTGGGACCTGTGTGAGGAATAAGAGCATAAGAGCAGCAGAGTTCTGGTAGCAAACAAAGACAAAGAGGAGGAATGTTTGATTTGATTGTTCTGTTGTTTCTGCAGCGAGGGACTGTGAATCATCATTAATTAACTGGATTATTAGGCTTAGGTATCCCGGCAACAGCTCTTAAGACACACACGCACACTAATACACACACACAGGCCTACTGCAGAGTAGACTGATGCTGCTGCACTTGGAAACGAAGTGAAATCGTCGCCGTTTGGATTAAAAGAGACTTTGTGTGTTGTTTAGTAGTGAAGTGAAGACAGTTGTTGTCAGAAACACCGAGACACTTCCTAACTTAAAAAAAAAAAAACGTGTCCCTTTGGCGTCGCTCATGAGCCGACATCAAAGCGAACAGAGACTTGTGAGAGTTACATTCAATCTGTCGCCGTTCTCTGCCTTTAAAGTGAAAATCCGCTCTTCCACCCCACGATCAAGTTATTTTTAATACGATTTTTACAAGAAGATCTATGGGAAATAGTTTCTACGTCCGATGAGACTTATAATATTATAATGTTGTGCATGAATAGCCAACAAATATTGAGTTTTCTGTTTGAGTTTACTTTATTCCAGTGAAATAATCTGTGTCCCTTTGGTATCACTGGTGCTGAGTTTATTTCCTGCTCAGTCACTGGAACTATTTTCTTTATGATAGGGTAAAAGTTTTCACAGACTGCAGCACAGAACAGTTACAGAAGCATTTTCTCATGGAATAAAAAGAGTTTGGTTGATTTTGTCAGATTTTAAGATATTTAATTGATCCATTTGCGTAAAAAAATGAAAGTAATATTATTTTCGGTGCCTCTGGATGATCCACAGAGCAGTTTTTTTTATTGAAAAGATGTTTATTCTGTGGATCATACCGGTTCTGGAGACAAATCTCAAGAGTTACACTGCAAAAACTCAAAATATTTCTAAGAATAATTGTCTTATTTCTTGTCAAAACTAATCTCTTTCCACTTAAAATAAGACTCATCACCGAAAAATCAACTTGTTTTTAGATAATTTTCACTTGAAATAAGTAGAAAAATCTGCCAGTGAAAGCAGGTTTTTTGTGCTTGTAATAAGGAAGAAAAACTTGCTCCACTATCATATTTTTCTACTTATTTCAAGTGAAAATATGCTTGAAATAAGTAAAACGTGTCTAAAAACAAGCTACTTTTCATGTGATGAGTCTTATTTTAAGTATAATGAGATTTGTTTTGACTATTTTTACTAATAAGACAAATTTGCACTTACGTTTTTCTTTGCGATGTGACATTTACAGTCGCAGCTCTACACTTTGTAATGGCACCGTGACTGTTGCCTATTGTTTGATGTGTGACGACCTGATGTAGTTGTGACTGTGGAACTCGAACACTGTGGGAGCTCCACTTTTTTCTTTTTTGGTTTGGTTTTATTCGTCCATTTATTCCCAGCTGTCAATAGAGGACGTGGCTCCTCGGCCGCTGCGTCCATCTCGTCAGTGTAGATTAAATGAGCAGAGTGGTCGGCACACGACGGGCCTCGGACCAGACCACTCACTGCCCGTCTTAAATCTCATATTGATCAGCCAATTAGACGGCTTCCCATCAATCATCTGGTTACTTTCATTTTGACATGACCGACTGGTGTGTGTTGGTTTTCTTTTTTTATCCAGTGACCTCACTCTTGTGTTTTTTTTCCTTCTTTTTTCAACATCCGGTGTGTGTTGTGATGTTGTGTAGCTTCAGTGCCCCCCCAGTCTGTCCCGAGGTGTCACTGAATGGTTGTAATTCACTTTCCTGCTGCACCTTTTCCATAATAACTAAGTAGGCACTCAGCCTGCTGCTGCTCATTACTCTGAGGACCCTCCAGTGCATCCTGCCCCCCACTCCAGTGCCACCAGTGAGCCCCATAATGGTGGAGAGAACAGTTTGTCCCCGCTGCCACTTTAACACACACATACATACACACACATACAGTGTTTGAGAGCTGCGCTAATATTTCAGCTTTACTTAATTCCTCTTTTCTCGATGCGCTTTTCCTGAGACACATCCACGCTCGTCCTCGTCTTGTTTCTCCTTCCACTTGTTCTCTGGTAATTTTGTAATTTTTGCACCGTGTTCATCGTTGGGAACAGGATGATCTGAGCTTCTTGGTGCGTGCTGCTGTGTAAAGATTTGAGTCCCTTTGTTGCACACTGTCCCCCTTTTCTCTCTCCCTTCACTACGTATTTACCTAATGAAGCAAAGAAGCAACTTAGCTGAAAAACTCTGTTTCACAAAGGACTGCTTTGTCAACTCGGCCAAGTATGAAACCAAAAAAAGAAGGATAAATGTCGGGCTTGTTTTTGAGTGAACTATCTGACAATATTAATTGTATCCGCTGCTGTCTCGTCTCGTATTGTGTTTGTGAGGAGAACAAATAACAGGAATTTTCTTGGCAGCGTTAGGAACAACATAACTGAGGGAGCAGCTCGTAAAAACCACATGGATTTCAACCTAGGGAGCCTGCAAATTACAATTTTCTTTTTGTCAATTCTCATATTTTGGAGGCCGGAAGGCAAGAAAACACCCAAATACATGTTAAAGAGCCTTCAAACCCCGTCTGTCTCACTGCTCTTACAAGTTCTGATTTTAGCCTGGTCTGTTAAGACTTAATTTATTCAGCTGACACATTTACAGTTAACCATTTAACATAATTCTTAAGCATTAGATGCAGTTTTGCACAGTTACCATATTTATTAATGTTTTCAATGCAGTAAAGCTGGAGATGTCCAGGCAGAGGGTGCAGGAGAGAGAAAGACAGGCAGCACACAATCGTGAAATTGTGTCTTTTAGTGTGGATAATAGTTTATTAAAGGGATAGTTCAACATTTTGGCAAATTGCCATAATCCCTATAGTTTTAGCAGTAGGTTTGTTACCTTTAATTGTTGGTGCAAGCTATTTTTAGAGCGGTGGAGCAGAGCCGTGAGCTGCTCAGAGCTACGCTATAGGCTAATGGGATTTCTTGGTTTCCCTAATCAAACTCATAAAATACACAATCCAACAACTCCAAAATGCTCTTGTGGACAAGTTGTGACCTGCACATTCACCACGCTACGAAATAATAACAGAACGTTACGAGACAGAGTTGTTTTAGAGGTAAATTCATGCAAAACCGTTAATGTGCGTTACCATCAGGGGCAGTTTTTCAGCAAGCAGTCTCTGCAGTTGCCTCGAAAGTTGCCACCAGAGCGTTTTGGAGTTGTTGGATTGTGTATTTGATGAGTTTAATTGAGGAAACCAAGAAATTCCATGAGCCTCTGTAGCGTAGCTCTGAGCAGCTCACGGCTCTGCTCCACCGTTCTAAAAATAGCTTGCACCAACAATTAAAGGTAACGAACCTACTGCTAAAACTATAGGGATTATGGCAATGGGCCAATTTGCCAAAATGTTGAACTATCCCTTTAAGTTCCAGAAAATATCTTTGCACATGATGTTTCTCAGTTGTAAAATAACAACTCTGATGTTTCCTCTCATCAGCACCTGAAGAAACACCTTCACACCAGGGCAGGGTTTGTTTTTTTTAACACTATATTTGACATCACACTTTAGGCTTCAGATGTGTCGACTCAGACGACGTCTCCATTAACGCAGCGCAGGACAATCTCAGTGTTCAGCCCGTTCCCGTTGTTGCTGTTGTTGTTCTGCCTCACTCACATGTTTGACCTTCACTGTGCAGAATAATGTATGAGCAGAGTTCACTGAGAGGCTGTTTTCACATTCAGGGGGAAAGTTTCTCCGAGCTCAACTTAAATCATCGTGGGTCAATATTTGACAAGCAAAGACAAATCCTCCAGTGCTCGCACATAATGAATAAACTTTCTCATGAAGTAGAAGACGTCATTTTATCCAGCGCTTAAATATCTGACACACATTTTCACACAGATATGGAGTTTATGTCATTTTTTTTTTAGCTTGTAGAGAAATCATATCAGACGCTTATTGTTATTCTAAGCAGAGTATCAGTTCTTTAAACGTGACTGGGGTGGATCTTTTTTAATGAGGCCGAAATGATCAAAAGGATATCTGTGCTTGTAGAGATGTTGCACACAGGTTACAGCTCTGCACACTGTTGTTTTTCACAGACGCTCTCAAGCATGTGTGCACACCTAAATGCACGCACATAAAAAACACAAACAGCCTCTATTATGCATCATTTTGATCTTTGAAGAGTGAAGCTGGTTGATGTGTGATGAAAGCCGTGGGTTCCCTGCGTGTTTTCAGACCTGCGCTGACCCTGTGAATAAATCTGAGGACGACGGACGGGATAACGGAGGGGGGAGAGGTCACGTATTTTGGAGAAAAAAAAAAAAACAGGTTTCATGTTGTTGAATGCATGATATGTTTGTTTGTGTGTGTGTGCAATGTGCATTCATCTCAGGTGTCTCTGATAAATCCTCCTCCTCTGCCCCCGAGCCGGCTCTTGTTTGTAGTGCAGCCTCTGTGTCCGGCTGACCCACAGCCCGGGATGTGTCAGACACAGAACGCTTGATGCTGCACTTCTTTACAAACGGGCCGGGACCCGGGCTGCCAGGAGGTCTGCCTGCAGACTGTTGAATAGCAAAAGGCCAACAGGGTTGAACGGAGCTCACGGGGAAGGGAGGGAGAAGGGAGGGAGGAGGGAGGGAAACAGAGGACGACCAGAGGCAAAAGTCTTTTCCCTGAGTTCTTCTGTTGTTGGTTCATTAGACGAGGGTGTGGCTCGGAGGGGGGAGACGCTCACCGGTGCCGCAGCTGTGTTTACATCTATTCTGCTACTGTGCTCACGTCAAACCTGACAGGAAGGAGGCTTAATGAAGCAGACTCCATTCAGTCCATATAATAAAAGATGAGTCTCCGTTTCCAGTGAAGTGACAGAAATCCCCTTCCTCCTCCTGTCTGTGACCTTTCTAAAGATGTTTACTGAGCTTTTTCCAATTAAAAGAAAAAGCCGTTTTCAGTGGCGTGCTGCAGCAGGCCGGCGTCACCGCTCAGGTCTGGTATCAGACACACACGGAGCTTTGTTGATGCGCTCGACTTGTATCCCAGCTGTAGCTTCTTCCTGTTGTAACAAAGCTGACTGTCGTCGCTGCCTGCTGCTTTCTATAGCTGATCAGTGGGACAACCTGCTGACTGGAGCCTCCCTTTGTTCTATGATTAGCAACTGCAGTGTGTTGGGTGGTGCTTTTATGTGTGTACACACGTGGGAGGAGAGGTCATAGGTGTGTGTGCAGGAATGTGTGCTGGAGTGTATTTATTTGTCTCTATGGAGCTGGAGTATAGACATTACGTTTTGTCCTCCTCCTCCTTCACCTGGTCGACACAAACCAAACCGGCAGTGGAGAGACTTGTGTTTATGGAGATGAGCTGCAGATACAGCAGCAAATACTGCACCCTTATTTTATTAGGAGTTATGCTTTATGTTTTTATCTGTTCTCACCTTGATGCACTTTATTCTGGTATTAGCCAGGCGTCCATCCATTTACTGTCATAGGAAGAAGAAGGTACAGTCACATAACCTCGGTGTTCACCTCCCCTCATTGGCTCTGGTAGATTTCACATCTCAGGAACTCTCTCTGATCCCCAATCACACATTTCAACTCTTTGACCAGTTTTAAATGTCTTTTTTTCTTTATCTGCTGTCTGATTTCTTTTTAATTTTACCGTTTCATCCTCATTATTGTTCCTACTTGTTCTATTGCTATAAGAGCCTATGAGATGTTTTTTGCTTCCATGCACTTCAGTGGTGTTCACTTACATTTTTCTTTTATCTTTATTCATTTTGAAGCACTTTGTAACGCTTAAAGCAGATATCAGTGGAATGTTTTTGTTAATATAAGTCCTAAATAGTCCTATTTTCCGTCAGCAATCACTTACATGAAGTATTTCAGCCTAAACACGAGTCTCTCCGTCACTCTGCTCTGCTGTAACCCGAGGAGAAAATTTTCCTTGTGGGATACAAGTGTTATCCAATGAGGAGAGAGAACGGCATGAAGGGCTGTGTGTGCAGCCAAGGGATGCGCGTGAATGTGGTGACGTAGCACGAGGACCAATTGATGCCTGACAAGGGCGGGGGCTGCTAACTCATGGTGCGTTCAAAGAAACTCGTACTTTGTGTTTTTCCTTCCTGTGAAGTCATACCAGTTCGATCTGGTACGAGTTCACGGGTCGGAAGTTACGAGTGGCCGTTATAGGGAACTTTCACAGACAACAGGATGGTAAAAACACGAGCTACGGGTTACCTGGAACGCTACCAAGTCGTAGTTGTGACTTGAAGCTGTAACTTACGGTTTCAAAAGCCTGCCTTGAACGCAGCATTAGCCGAAACGGCCGTGAAGCTGATATCTGCTTTAAGAAAAGTGCTTTATAATTAAAGGTTTATGTAGATATATTGATTTTAAACCAGGCTACTCTACACAATGGCCGACTCCCTATATAGTGGAAGATATAGGCAACAGCGAGTGATGGGAAAGGTGATGAGAGAGATAAACCAGAAGCTCAAGGTCGGACTGAGAGATGTCAGGTCAGTTTGGTTTTCTCCAGTTTTAACACTGCAACATAACAAGACGACGTTTCAGCTGAGCACCAAAGAATTATGAGTTAGAAACTGGGATTTTCAGCAGGAAAAACTTAATTTAAAACCACACTGACATTTTAATGGTGCTAATTACATCCTAATAATGTGTGAAGGTCACATGAGTGGGCCACAGGTGAACAAATAATTCTGATAACAAGATAAAATTATAGGTGCTGAGGTTTTTCAGAATGTGAATAAATACAGTAAAGTTGTGAAGAGTCGAAACCAGGGCTAAATAAAATATTCCTATTTATCTTTATAACAGATAATAAAGTCCTCAGTTAACGTGCTGGTTTTGCTCTGTAGGCTCTGCAGACATCGTGTCATTGTGCTTCACACAAAGTCCTTGTCAGATCATTTCAACACCGCCTCTCAACGGCAGAATCAACCGCGCTGCGTTCAACCATTTCCTTTTTTTGTGATTTTTCTAAAGGAGCGAGAGTTTGAGCTTCTCATTCAGCTTCTGTCTCCCTTCTTCAAACAGCTTCTTCCTTTTTCTTTTCATGTGTTCAAGTGAGTGCAAAACTGTGAACCTCTCCATCAGGACTTTCCGAAAAAGAAAAAAAAAACATATAAATACTTTTTCTCGGACATGTTTCTTTTGAAACATAAATATATGAAACAGAGCTGCAAAGACAAGTCAATCAGTAAATGCACAGGAAATGTATTCTGGTGAAACTTCAATCATTTTTCAAGCAAATTGTGAAAAATTTCTACTTTAGTTTTAGTTTTTTCTCATTGTTGAACAAATAGTAAATTGTGAATCTTTTGTATTTTGGACAAGATAATCTTAAAACATCATTGTGGCTTATGGGAAATGTGCTTAAAGGGATTACTTGATCAGTCAAGAAAATAAGCAGTTAATCTGTAATGATAATAACAGGAACATGAGTCATTTTTTTTCATAATGGCAGATTAAAGAAGAGCTTACATTGTGCTGCTGGATAGTCAAGTGCAGCAGCCTTGAGACGACGTTATAAGACTTGAGCTCTCTGTAACTAATGAGAAGAGGAAAAATTACACCAATTTACCTGCTGAAGATGGATGACGACGACAACGACGACTGTTTAGATAAATGAGCCGAGAGGTCAGCTCTGCAGGTCAGAGGTCAAATCTTTAACAGTAGTTAATAGTGCACAGAGGCTAATCAGATCACAGGACACACACACAAACACATACACGATCATTCAGTGTCTTATAGGAGTCATTTTTCTTCTATGATAAATACATATATAATGTAGTAACCTTGTCTCCTGGGGGGAGTCCAGCAGCACAATCTAAAAGTCATTTGTCACTGATAATGGCCTGAATGATGCACTTCCCCGTGGTTCCTGTTGGTTCATCAATACACCTGGGACTGGAAACAAGGCGACAGGTCAAATTGTTAATCTTGGACATTTTCCAAGGACTTTGTGTGTCCGTGCACGTCTCTCTGTGTGTGTGTATATGTGTAAAAACATGACAAAAAGGGAGTGAGAACAAAGTACAGGTCTGATTGATCTGACAGTGTAACACATCTGCCTTTCTGTGGAGCCTCACAGAGACTTTAATAAGAGCAAAAGCCTCCAGAAAAGACAGGAGGGATCTATTTTCTCTCCACAGCTGAGGTTCCCCTGTAGGAACAACCCACTGCCTCGTAACTTCTCCTCTGCTGCTCCGTCGCTCTCTGCCTCAGCAGTTATCTCTGTGTGTATTTTCTGCTATCTAATCAATAGCGATACTGTTTTTAATTCCACATTTAACAGCTGTATATTTATCTCCATATTTGCCGCTGCCTACTCACATTTAGCATCTTTCGGTATCTGCAGGCTTTGCTGTGGTGCATCGTGTTGACATGTTGTTTGGGGGTGAGAAAAATCAGCTCCGTCTCTAGCTGAAGGCAACACCACTAAATGCTCATTTATGTCAAAGTGTCCTGAGGCTGGAGTTGATTGTGGAGTTGCTATTTTGTCTCTTTTTAACTCACAAGTTGGTTTTTAAGAAATATACACTTGAAGAGAAAGAAGAAGGGCTTTATGCTGAATTTTAAAAAAAAAAGGGGGCAGGGGGTTAGTGGGGGCGTTGCTGCAGATTTTCGATCCCATGCTGCAGGGAGCGATGGGGAATCTGTGGGTGTTTGCTCAGCGCGGAGGAGGCCAGCCGGCCCCTGGGCCATCAGCCACCAGCTCCTCCCTCAGGTTGATATTTCAGCTCCACCAGCTCCGTGTTTCTTTTGGCTCCACTTCAGCGTGGTTAGGATGCCTCATCCCCCACTCCCCCGCTCATAATCTACATTCTTTTTGATCCAACTCGCTGCCTGTTTCTGTCCCTGGAGGTTGCATCTCTGTAGGGTCTATGTTTAAGCTCTGGCTGCAGGAGAGCGAGCGCCTCTGGGATCTCAGTTTGAGATTTCTAGACTTCTGGATATTGCACGTCTGTCACAGGAACAATGTTTTTTTTTGTTTTGTTTTGTTTTTTTATTTTATTTTGCCATCTGACACCCTTGTAGGCAAAATGAAAAATTCATTTCAACCTATGTGAAGACACTATCCCTATATAGACATACAGTATATGCTGAATTTCTTTTTCACAGTTGCCTCTTTCTTTACTTTGCAACTGTCGTATTTCATCTTTATGTTATTTTGCTGCAAATACACTAAAGTCTCTACCTAAAAACCAGCAAACCACCATATCTACTTTATTTACTGTAACTCCTTATTCAGCAAACATCTCCATCACAGCACTGCAGTGGCAAACCTAAAAAAAATATGCTGCATATAAGCTTTTTTTTTTTTGCACGGATCAATAACCCCCTCACTTGTGAGCCAGAGCCAGAGCCAGAGCGCTCTGCATGAAAACTCTGTTAAACAATCTATCAATAGTTTCATTTTTCAGGGGAAAAAATGCTGAATGTTTTCTAGAGTTGACACTTTTCTCCACTTAACATCACTGTAGTCTGGACGAACTTGTGTTTTTGAACTGTTTCTCAGGTGAAACAAGTCATTTAAGGACGTCGTCTTTGGCTATGAGGCTTCGTGAGTGATTGAGAATAAGCTACATTTGGCAGAATAAACAATAATGGATGTAATAAATAGCTGCAGCGTGTGTGAACGAGAGAGTATATGTTTCCAAGTAAGCATATACCATAGTGTTGTCTTGTTGTTGAAAAGGTTTGGCAATAAATATTTTAACATAACACTGTGAAAACTTGTTGTTGTGGAATAGTTTGCCCTTCAAGGGATGTAACGTTCTCAAATATCTTCTGTTGTGCAACAAAATCTGTCATATAGGAAGTTTTGGGCAAGAATTGTGACAGTTTTCCTGGATTCAGCATATAAAGGTGCAGTAGCAGTAGCAGAAGCAGATTCAGGTCTGGATGACAAATCTAAGAGCTTCTCTACAATAGTTATTTGGGAGGAGGCAGGAGATGGTGAGACTGGTGGATATTTCAGTGCATGTCATTCATATCTGACAACAGAATGAGCCTTTATCACCACGCCATGGAAGCTTTTGTTCCTCTGAGACTGGCTCATGTTGACATTGCATCACTTTGTTTCTCCAGATCTGGCGGCTGCAACATTCATGTTTCTAATCTCTTTGTTGTATCACATACCACAGGTGTTGTTGTTCGCTGGATTCAGATCCTGTGACTCTTTAGGCCGCTACAACTTTTTGCTTTGTGACGTGGAGCATTATCGCTCTGGGGGCGCGAGGCCACTAACAATACTCGGATAATCTGCAGCATTCAAACCACGATTCACGGGTATTAAGCGGCGCCCCCACACACACACACACACCAACACACCGACATCACCAGGCCAGGTTTTGGTGAAGCTCAGGTTTCTGTCGTTGTCTGACAGGAGTGGAGTCCATGCAGTGTGGTGTCATCCATCTGCCTCATGGTTTTGATGCATGCTGCTTTCTGAGCTCGCCACAGTTCATACAGTAAACAGTGGTTATTTGTGTTACCACAGCTTCTCTGTCATCTCCAACCAGTCTGGTCGTTCTCCTCTGACCTCTCACCACAACAACGTGTTTCCATCCACTCAACTGCTGCTGCTCACGATGCTCTTGGTTTTGTTTTTTTGTGTAAAAAAAAAAACAATCCAGGGAGATCAGCTGTTTGAATACCGGCCTGTATTTGCATGAATGAGCAGGTGAACAGTCAGTGTTCCTAATGAATCACTGTGTGTGTGTGTGTGTGTGTGTGTGTGTGTGTGTGTGTGTGTGTGTGTGTAGGAGCAGTGTTGTTGTTCAATGTCGACTTTGATTAGGACCTCGTCAAGGGTGGTTACTATAGAAACCAGAGACAGTTACTATGCCTTGTTGCCAGTCAGCATCCTTTGAGGGAGGTGAGGGAATCAGGGGACTATGAGTGTGTGTGTGTGTGTGTGTACTGTGTGTGTGTGTGTGCTGAAATGAGCTTTAAAGGAAAAGTGGAGCAAGTGTAAGAAAGAGAGAGCGAGCATGTAGCACATGAAGATCAGAGCGACGGGAGGTTCGTCATGGCTGAAATGACACACAGAGAGAGAGAGAGAAATGAAAGCAGAGGGCCGATAAAGGGATGGAGAGACGAGTGACTTCTATTAGCGGAACGAGGCTGCGGAGTGAAATGTTTTGGTTGAAGTCAATTACAGCTGCGGTGCAGTGGGGTAATGAGTCTGGCCGTGTCTCATGTCTCTATATCCCTCTCATTAGCCTGCACCGGAGGACAAAAGACCGTGTTTGTGTTGCAACAGCATCAAACCTGAGCGGCTTCCCCCGGACGACAGCAGCTACAGACCGGACAGGATCAGTACGGTGTGAAGACACGTCTGTATTCTGCACCATCAGCGCCTGTTTCTTCTTTTTATTCTTCTACTTCTTCTACTATGACTCACTCTGTTCCTCGGCTCCCAGTCCCAGTGTCTGTTCCTGCCTGCTCATGTTCCACCTATACAGCTTATTGTCGTTAGGGAAAGGACTTGTTGGTTGCCCCCAGCAACACGAGCAAAACTGTGAGAAGTGAAACACTGCAACAGAAACGCTGCTCTAGGAATTACACTGCCGACATACAGTACAGTAGCGGTGCTGGTGTCGATGATGTAGTGGTGAATATGATGGACGTTAATGCATGTTAACTGTATTTATGTTTATTTTAAATCAAGTGCTGTGCATGGTTGGTCAGATCGGTGAGGATGGTTTGGTCGTTTTGAATTTTTTTATGAGTTTTCCAGCATATGTTTTCAAATTCTGGTTACAAACAATGCGCCTCAGGTTCAGACGAGCTGTATTAATCTAGGAACAGTCTGTATGTTTACATGCACAGCTTAATCGAGCAATGCCCAAAATTCGATTTTGGCGTCTAATCGGACTTCTCTCCTTGTCCTACATGCAACAGAGAAAATCGAGTAACTGACGGTGTCCTCCTCCTCAGGCGGCGATATGCGTCGTTTCAGCGGGTTAATACGGCCCCCTGTCCTGTTGACTTTTCTGCCACCGAGTCAAAAACTGAATATAAACAACTTAATAAGCTTAAGAAGTTCTCAACCACCCACTGGTCTGGGCCGGGTTGGGGCTGAGAATAGGATACAAGATGTCGGTCCACAGGCTTCCTTTCTCTCTCTCTCTTCTCTCTTGTGTTTTTTTTTTCTTTACTTGACCAGGTTTGGGCGGCTTCTCTGCTCCATTTTGTGCCGTCTCTACTGTCTACTGTCTGTACTGGAGCATGCGCACATGCATTGTCCAGTTTCAGTCCGATTTAAGACGTATACATGCAAGAAAATCGATTTCCAATCGCATTATCTGGGTGTCTTGCGTTTACATGCGCTTCAGTTGTCCAGTCGGATTTAGGCAATAATTTGTTCTTTTCAAGTGTCATGTAAACGTACTGAATAAGAAGACATCAAACTTGCTTCAAAATGAGCTGAACCGGTCTGAACTCGTCTCCTTTGAGGTCTTTGTCTCGCTCTCCTGGCCAGGTCAACCCTTGTAAAAACAGATCTTGGATCGGAAAGGGTTAATTGGTTAAATTAAGCTTAAATAACAGAAGATTATGCGGATGCTTGCACACAGCCATGAGTAATCATATTGTATTTATTCAGACAGCAGCCTGAAATTGAGAAAAACATGTGAGTCACTGAGGAAACAGGTTTGATGATGAATCTTGACCTTGGATTCACTGTCTGTGCAGCAGGTAATCTAAAACTGTAACTAAGTCTGTGTGTGTGGAAAAAGTTCTAACCCCTGATGCATGAAGACCATTGTTTTATAGGTGAAGTTGTTATTCCGAGCTCATATGGTGACGATGCAATGAAGTAAAACTTTTCTGCTGAGAGCTCGTAGAAATAGTCGCTGCAGCTCCTGTGGAGTTTTTTTTTGCAGAATCGCCAACATCTATATGATCCGCTTGGCGAGTGGATTGATCAGAGCACATGAAAGCAGACCTCAGTGCATGTTTGATGAACCTGTGGGCTTCAAACATGGAAGGGCGGCAATCCTTTGAAAAGTGAGGATCGGATCAAAATGTCACAGAGGAAGGCTGAGCAGAGTTGAACCTCTGAGAATAAAAGCATATTTCTGGGTCTCCACGGACGATAAGTGTGTTTCCTGCTCGTCCAGGCACTTAAAATGACCACATCAAACCAATATAATCATTAAACATCGGTGCTAAAAATCAGTTTTTGGTGCTTTGTCTCCCCGGTTGGAGGGATTGATTGTTATCTGCACTGCAGTCCTTGTTGCTGCAGACTCCCACCTCTCTTGTCTCGGGCAGGGTGTCGACAGGAGCAGACAGCGTGGACACAGCAACCACAACAACTCGCTACTGCTGCAACAAGGACATAACACCAGTGCACTGCACACTAATAATTGTGTTTGATGAGGGTGAAAGCACCACAGCTGGAGACTGAACCCTGGTCTCTGCAGCGCTGCCACCCCCCAGGCCTTTGAATCAGTGTCCTACAGATAATCTGCCTTTTCTCTCTCAGGCTGGACCGGTACGATTTGTGAATCATTGTTCTACTTCTAAGTTTTCATTCAATATCCGATATCCAATATTAATATCCAGCATTTAGTATGTAATAGAAATGTCCTGCATCCATTGTACATATGCTACCATGCATTATACACAGACAGCTATCTTGTAGTAAAAAGCCTAAATTCATGTTATTGAGAACTGTACAAATGTTTTCTCATCTGTTGTCCCTATTGGCAGAACAAGAACATTGTCTGAGCCCCTCAAAACCATTAAATCTCTGGTTATTTGTTTATTTAAGAATAAAAAAAGTTACTTCATGATCCATTTAAAACCTTTTATAAGACTCAGTTGGAAACAGAAATAACGAATTTGATCAGAATACATAATATAGAGGTCAAATTACAGGCATCACGATAATAAAATATAATACAAAAAAATGCAAAATACTAAAGCTAATATAAGTCGAAAATAAATCACATGGCATTACACTGGTTGAAGGGATAGTTCAACATTTTGGCAAATTCTCCTATCTCCATAGTCATAGGAGCTGGTACATTACCTTTAATCATCTATGCATGTTGTTTTGAGATCGGCGGTGCAGAGATGTGAGCTGCTCAGCGAACACAATGGAGGTGAATGGTACAGGTCCCCTGTCCCTCATCAAACTCATCAAATACACAATCCAACAACGCCAAAACGCTAGGTGGACAAGTTGTGACCTGCACATTCACCACGCTATAATCAAAGGTAATGAACCTACCCCTATGATTATAGGGATTATGGTAATAGGCAAAATAGCCAAAATTAAAATACCTCAAAATTGTAATTTGTATTGCGGTGTTGAACTGTGTTACTGTTGTATTTTGTTATATTAACAGACAAAACAAAAAAACTGCAGCCTCCAGGTCTGCAGGAAGTCATATTGGTTAAAGAGGAAAAGAAAGGGAAAGAAAAATAGAGAACACAGAACACTGGCTTTTAATTACACTTCAAAGAGGGAAAAGTCACTGCTGTCAGAAATTCCTGATTTCTATGACCCAAAATTCAATAATGACCCACTTAGTTTAGTTTCCGTCCTATGAGCAAATGTGGCATATAAGAGCTTAGTTTGAATTTCTCACGTTGGTTTAGCTGATTAATTAACTAATATGTCTTAAGGATTAAAAAGTTGTACACAACGTTTGTTGCTCCAGTGGAACAGCACAAAGATAAGAGCCGAAGATAATTGGGTTTTTGTGTGTGCTGCCCTGTGGTAGTTAGTATTCCTTCTGCCTCCAAAGGACGAATGAGGTGCGTTTGTGAGGTTTGTGGGTCTTAAGGGGCGTTCAGAGACCAAAAGTGTGAATTGAGCGGCAACTCTACATACAAAATCAATGTAAATGGCCCGATAACACGTGATTTTATATCAGGCGGCGCAAATGAAGTTGGAAAAATTTAACTTTTCAGGCGATATCGTGCCGCGACATCCAATCAGCGATGACTTTATCCCAACGTGAGCAGGGAGGTTTGCGCACAAACATGGAGGAAAAGCTTATCGTCGCTGTGTGTGGACACCCGGTCCTCTATGAAACTGCCACTGTGTTTTATCGGGACCAATATTCAGACGATAGAAACATTCACACATGAACTGAAACTGGTAGCGGGACGATCTGCTATGCTAGTGCTAACGGATGCTAACGTTTCATTCATAGAGAAACACAGTCAGTAACGTAGTAAAACAGTCTCACAACTTACCAGAGAGTCCCACCTCCTCGCTAACTTTGGCCCATGCCTCTTCTTTTTTATTCCACCCCGATAAAACACAGCAGCTGTGTCTTTTTTTTTTTTTTAGCATCAAGTGCGACTGAAGCGATAAAAGCTCTTCAAGCATTTCAAGCGATTTTTTTTTGCATCTGTTGCTTTTGGTCTGAACGCCCCATTACAGGTTTTTGAATATCTGCTGGATGTCTGAGTTGTTTTAGTGCCAGTTTGGGAATTGAGATATGTTTCAAGTCAAAATGAAGACTTTTAGATCTGAAGGTTTTATTGATCTCACCCAATTTGTTGCTCATAGCTTCGTAATGACTGTTGGCATTTTGCTCTGTAAAAAAATATGACATGATATATCTCTGTTTTGGACGATTGACTGCAAAAACAAATTGAATATGTTTCTTTCAGTGAAATTATAAGCATTTTTCACATTTTACAGCCTATATGAACTGATTTATTAGAATTAATCATCACTTGCAGCCCAAAAATGAAAAAGCAGATGTTGAGTGGTGTTGATAGACACAGTGGATGATGGCACAGGTGATGGGTGACAAATCTAGCATCTGGACGTATGGAGAGAACTGAACTGTGGCCGCGTCCATCTGAAATATTTCTCATTTCAACTGGAAGTGATTTAAGTGAACAGAGACGAGCAAATGTGTATGTGGGATGAATAACAGCAGAATGTAATATGTGTTGACAGGACTCCCCATTATTAGCATCCTCCCCTCACAGTGTGTGGCTGACTCTCACACTCCCTGCTGTGCCACTTTCCAAGGTCACCTGATGTTTATATCCATACAGAAACACCACGGCAGCTCATTTGAAAGAAAAAAAGAAAAAAAATCCCAATAGCTCTTTGTTTATCTTGAGCAACAACGTTTGAAAATCTGCTCTCCAGCGAGCAACAAGGCTACCTTTTCTCTATCCTCAGCCTCAGTCTAAGGAGCATAAATGAGAAGCAGCAGGTCTCAAACACGGCCGCTCAAAGCATCGATTCTCCTTATGTGGCATTGACTCGTGTTTCATCCAAGGCTGCGCCGTGGTTTCAGAGTTAAATGCCGAGGAGGTGCTCCAACACAATTTCAGTCTGTGTTTTATGTCAGCGTTGGGGAGCGAAGCATCAAGGTGAAGAATAGTTGAGCTGAAATACAAATGACGCTGAGGTTTGAGGTGATAAACACTGGTTTTTCTCTCACAGCCCTTAAGAAGCCGAGGGATCTCTACGTGTTAAAAACAAAGGAAAGAGATTGAGTTGGATTTTTTTTTTAGTTTGGTTTGGAAAGTGATAAATATTTCCTTCTGTTAAGCCAAAAAAAAAGAAGATGATGTGGGGTAAAGAAACATTTCCCACTGGCCCATGTGAGCAAAGCTTTAGGTTATCTGGCTCCTTTAAGGGTTGTTAGAAAATATCGATAGTATATACGCTTTGAAAGACGTGATATTTTATTGATGCTGATTCTTTGAAGTGCTGTATTGATATTTTATCAATAATTGTGGGCGGTGACAGTGGTTTTGTGTCTTATTTGAGGCTCTGACTGATAGTGATTACTTCATTCAGATTTGTTGCAGCCTTGTTTCATACTGATAAGGCAGATGCTTATTCCTCTGTTCAGAAAAATACACATATTTGTTTGTGCATATAACATTGTGAGCTCTTTAGACTATGCAAGTTTTTCTAAAATGGGAAGAAATGGCGAATATCACCATTGCTTACAGTATCCTTTCCTAATATATTGCAGCACATCATATTGTCACTGCCCATCAACATATCACCAGATTCTGTAGCTTCATATTGAATGGACAGATATTTGAGTGGCATCTCACTGAACTCTCTGCCAGAAAGTGAAATAAATGTGTTCTTCAAAATGTTAAAATTGTTCATTTAAGGTTTAAACTGTTCGCAAACTGTTTGCGTCGATGAGCTTGTGTGAATTTCACAAATGTTTAGAAAGCTGCAAAGTTTTCTCATCGCTGCAGAGTGACATCAGACAAGGTGACACCCGCCGCTGTGGTGGAGATGTTCACCATTTGGATTACAGCGATAATCCCTTTATTATTTGACAATATGTTACCTGAGACTGCTCTGACCTCTGCGGTGATGCGATTGTCTGATCAGGGGATGTTTGTGCTGTGCAGCCTGTATGTGTGTGTGTGTGTGTTGTTTATATGCTATTATCCACACAGAGATGAAGGTTTTTGCCTTTTCTCTGAACAGTATATGAGTTATTGCCCAAACTAAGACACGGTGATGTGATCTTTGCCTGTGATTTGATCAATACACAAAATTACCGCAGCCTCCCAAAAGGCCAATATTGTTATGTGGTAATGGAAATGCACTGCCATATGAGCAATGCTTTCTCCCAAAGTAATCCACATTGATTTGTGGGGCCACTTTGATAAATTGAAGGGGTTTTAGGTTTGTGTTGGTCCATCGCACAACGCTTGGTTCTCTGTGCGTTGGTGTGTGTGTGTGTGTGGGTGTTTGAATTGATGCCTGTGGACCAGTCTACAGTACAGACCCTTTTTAGTGCCCGGTGGAAAAAAAAAAAAAAGCTCCCTAAATCATAAAATCTGTTGGAACCTATTTCATCCTTTTGTAGTGAAACTTTTTTGACTCAAAAAGAGGGGGGATCCTCATTTAGGGGATTCCTGTCTGTCATTTTCCCAATTATTTTCATATGCTAATGATTAATGTGTGGGTGACCACCATCCCTATTAATATTTATGACAGTGTGGGGGCTCATTTGTGCATTCATTTGTTACAGAGAATGACAGTTGGCAACATGCACTTCATAATTCAAAGCAAAAGGACGTACGGTAGGAAAAAAAAAAGGAAAGAAGTCTTTTGAATTGAGGTTTTGTGCAGCGCGAAGCTCCCGTAGGTGGGATGCATTTTTATCATCAGTGCAGCTGTAGCCCACTGCTTTTTCTTTCCATTAGCAGGAAGGTGTTTACACAAAAGAAGAGATTAAAATACTCCCGAGTGCAGAATGTGTGTGCGAGTCAGGTGACATTTACCTTATGCACTCGGTAATGCTTTACTCAGGTGTTTTGCAGACGGCATTGTGGTGGGACAGGAATTAATTGGGGCAGAAATGCCCTTGAAAGTTAATCACACAGCCGTGAAATTAAAAAATGAGTGGGCAAACAAAAGCACAACTGCACACAGAGGCAGCCGCAGAATAAAATGCTGAGTCCGCACAAACAACGCACTTCATCATCAACAAACAAAACAACTAATCTAACTAAGTAAAACCTTTTAGCCGCGGGAGGTGGGCCGGTCCGGGACGCAGAGGGGAAGGCGGAATAATCCTCCTCCCCCATTAGGAGAAGTGCAATAGTAAAGGAAACGTATAACACATTAAATTACAGCCTGCAAATTAGACTCACAAATGTTTTCTACACAAGGGTACAAATAAAACACTTTACCATTGTAGTGAACAGACTGAGTACACTGAATAATGGAGCAACAAATATTTTTACAATCTGCATCTACACTTTAATAACAGTGAACACAGCAGTTGAAATGAATGAATTTATTTTTATTAAAGCATCATGCGCCTCCAGGCGTTCAGCCCACATGAGCACTGTTTCCTATCTACAGAGGCAAAACACACACACACAAAAAAAATACATATCAGACGCCATCCTATCATATTAAACACACCAAAGAGCCTCATTAGCACCATGACAACACATCAGTCTTCTGATGTGCGTCTGTAGTTTACTGTAGCAAACAATTACTCTGAATCTCATTCTGCGTATATGTTGCCCAGTGGACTTATAAATATTAGTGTTCATGTTCTGGTGATGACTTATAACCATGTGCAGCTCCAGTTTGGTTCCACATTGGATCCCAAAACTACATTTGCATTTTCCAGTCACTGTTTTATAACTACAGCCCTAGAGGTTCATCTGCGCATTTTACACTTTCAGCAACAACAAAAATATAAGATTATATGGGCTTCGTATTGAAACATTTTGACACTGGTAGCTTTTTATTTTTAGTGTGAATATGGATATTAAAGGGATAGTTCAACATTTTGGCAAATTGGCCCATTGCCATAATCCCTATAGTCATAGCAGTAGGTTCGTTATCTTTAATTGTCGGTGCAAGCTATTTTTAGAATGGTGGAGCAGAGCCGCGAGCTGCTCAGAACTATGCTACAAAATGTTGAACTATCCCTTTAACTTGCCCATTTATCCGTGACTGTCCATCAGTTTCCTCAGTGATGTTCATATTTTTCTTGGCACCATTTTGTTGATTCCCTGTTTCTTCTAAATAATGTGACTCTTAATTTATGGACTGTACTCTGAAGTGTTAACCAGGAAACCAAACATTAGCTGTACAAATGGAGAGTTTGCCAAAATCCCATATCTTTTTTTTTTTTTTTAGAAAAACTGCCTGTGAGAAGAAACTAAACCCTAATGCTTGAAGAAGGATTATGCCTTCGGGGCATTCTCAGAGCAAAATGATGTAGCAGATTTTTTTTTTTTTTTTTTACAGGATGTATTTCTTTGTAAAACTGAGACCTTTTGCAAAATGCGAAAAGAGAAGTTATTCCAGTTATTATCGGATGACTTTTCAGATATTGCGCCTCGCTGACATGGATTTATACACAAACGGGCGTAAAAAGCACACACACACCTTTTACACCCCGGTGGGTTCAATCTAGAAATTATGAAGAGCCGATGCTTTCACAGTGTGCACTGCTGCAAGGTTACACTGTGAATTTGCTCATGTGCTTTCTTTGTCTTGTTCCTAACCTTGTCGTGGAGGTGTGTAGCGCCGCACGCTCGCATATAAACTGTAATTAGGGTTCCTGTGTGGAATTTGTGCTTCGCCACACTGGTAATCTTTTAGCTGGGAGTCGGCGATCGCTCGTCTGTTTATGCTTTCCCTTGATGAAATGATGAATGTGCTGCGCGGACAACTGCAGTCACATGAAGCTAACTGCGCTCATTAGTTGTGATGAATGCTTTTCTTGGGTGTTGTCATGCAATTATTCTGGTAATGAGAGGGCTGGGGAAACATCTCTCATCCCGTCACAGAGTTGGCTGTTAAAACACTATGTGAATCCAAACAGAGTTTATTTTTGTCTGTTTTATGCCTCGGATCATTTGAGACCTCTCGCGCTAAAATAAATAAAATAAGATGATTGATTGCTGTTTGATTTGTCCTGGGTGTGTTCAGTAAGATGATGATACTCCTACATTTATGTCTGCAGAAGATCATTAAGTTAAAATGTATGGCTGTTGTTTCTCTCTCTCTCTTATCTGATTCAGATGGGACTCTAAAAGTACAGTATATCGTATATAAGTGAGATGAACATACAACAAACTGTCGTAATGGCTCTGTTGGATATCTGCACTGATGTGTGTCTGGTTGTTGTGGCTTTTTTATACTAAATGTATACATGTTTTTAAGTTGAAATCACACAAAAAAAGAAAGAAACTGCAGTCGATTAGTTGCAGGAGCTGCTTTACCACTTCTTCTGGATTTATGTGCATAATCAATGTGAGGCTGCTTCTTAACTTGCCCAGGCTGCCAACAATATCAAAGATGGCCAACAGTGAAAGCTACTGCTGATTTAATGTATTACTTTTTAATGACAAAAAAGCATTAAGAAGAGCGTTTGGGGGGTTGTTATAGCTCCTCAGCTGAAATTCAAGGGAAGGTTATTTATGTAGCCGACTCAAGTTCACGGTGCCAACAAATGTATTTTTTAAGATTAAGGCCTGAGTTCCAATCACTGAGTATTTCCTGCAAAATGCATCAATTTGTGTGCTGTCAGTTTTCATCTGAACAGGGCAAAACAAGATTAGATAATCAAATGAGTGCAGGCTACATCTACATTATAGCATGTTATTGGTAAATCATAATGAGGCCTTCTTATTTAGGATTCATAGCAGAGGGGAAATGGCATTAATAAATGGCTCATAACACCGTATAATATAAAGTGCAACAGCAAACAGCAAAGTTTTGTAAATGTAACGGTTGGCTGGTTTGGATGGTTAGGATGCCACACTTTCTGAATGGAGGATGTGCTGCATTTATTAACGTCAGTCCAGAGTCCAGAGTCCTGTCAGTGGTTTAAGTGATTAATGCATCTTGATTTAAATAATGGAAAGATGTAAATGTTGTGTCTGTCTGTCAGTCACTGTGAACTGTTTCTGCATTAGAACAAACCACAATCTGCTTTAACCAAAACTGCAACGACCTATCATCATCCCCTTTTAAAGGTCGGGTTGCAGATTCTGGAAAAACGGTTCTAGCAGGCCACATTTTGAAAATACACAAGTCAAAAGTCCAAGCCCCTTTCCTCAGACTTCTCTCTAAAGGCACACCTCCATAGAGCAGGAACACATCCGACACCTTCGCGTGAAGCTGCGAAGGTGTCGCCCTCGCAGCGCGACTCAAGGTAATCCCAGTGTGAGCGACGCAGCTTTCCACACTTATTTCTGTGCACGAATAGCGGTACGCGAAGAGGAAGGAGAGAGAGACAGAGATGGCAGCTTGATTGACACATCCCGATCCAATTGACTTGAACATGGCATTCAAGAGGTGCCTGACTTTTTTCTTTTTTGTGAAAAAGCATTTAATTAATTGGTTACAATTGGAGTGCGAAGAGGATTTCAAGCAATTTAGTAAACAATGCTCCAGAATAATATCGCCAACCCTACCTTTAATTTAATTATCAATCAGGAAACACGTGTTTATTTATAATACATTAGCAACATTATGTTATCTTGTGTTAAATCCTCCTCATACTGTATCTGTGCACCAACCAGGCAGAAAAACATTTAGACTATGCTCATTTAAAATGAACATAATCTATAACCATTTCAGGGAAATATGGTTAAACACACAGTTATTGACAGAGGTTTGAGCAGAGCATTATTAGTGAGACATGGAAGTTCATTGTAGTCGCCCATTTATCATCCAGTGAGCAGCAGAGAGAGGTAGATAATGATTCAGGTTCATCTGGTTTCTGTGGGTGTTTCCACGCTGTATGAATTTAAGATGACCGCAGCTGCTGTCATTCATAAATCCATAAATCCATATTAGGCTACAGGGTGTTTGATACTTGAAAGATTTTGGGTGGTAGCAGAGCTGTAAATCACTTGGTCTCTGCTTTATTGTTGGAGAGGGAAGGGAGGAAGAGGAGGAGGTGGAGGAGGAGGTGCTGCTGCTGCTGCTGCTGAGTCCTTGTGGGTGCTGTTGCCTGTCTCTTCCACTCTCTTCAAACGCTGTGTAAGGTTGTATCATATGAACTGCTCTCACCCCAGGCTGCAGCGCCCGGGCTGACATGTAACTGAGAACATTACCCAGTGATTCGGCTTCCCTCCGAGACAAAACTTCACGGGAAATATTTAAATAACCACCGTAAAAATCGCCCCTTTTATAAAAGGAGGAGATGAGGGGGGTGGGGGTCAGGCTCAGATATAGCAGGAGCAGAATCACTCAGGCTGATGGTGACACCAGGAGATTGTGGTCCTAGGTAATGAGGAGCAGAGGTATCAGTTTGGCTGATTAATTGGCACAGATAGGACATTTTATGATCCACTGTTATCTGCTCCGATAGTGACGACATCATTTTGTCGCTTCAGATCTAAATACAGAAGGTGAGAGTGACGACATTGTGTACATTTCTACCTTAATTTAGCAGTTTCGGAGTAATTGTAAGGGTTTTCTGGGGAGTTTTTCCTCAGTCGATGTGAAGGTCTAAGGGCAGAGGATGTTGTAATGATGCTGTGTGAAGCTCTTTGAGACAAACTGTTTGTAAAAACGGGCTATAGAAATAAAATGGCCTTGCGTTACCAGATGGTTAAATGGTTTGTTCCAGGGAGAATGGAGGCTCTCTGGCTTCCACGTCTCTTCGTTGAAAACCAACCTTGAAAGATCAGAGCCTGCGACCCGGTGACCCAGCTCTCGTCTCGGCAGCACCGTGACACAAACACGCCCCATAATCCATAATCTCTTGTTTATGACAGATAAGACTACACAAATATAGACATCGTAAAAATGTATATGATACTGTATAGTATAACGTTATCCACCGCTCCATGGATTGCCTTCTTGCCGGCTTCATTGAAAACAAATGCACATGGTCGCCCGGTACTTCTCCTTTAAACAGGGATCAACATTAAAGGGCATTTCCAGTTGTAACAGATATCAGGTCACCTATGATCAGTTAATTTCATACCATCCATACTCCCAACTGCAGCGTGTGGATGTTTACTGGTATATTCGTTTTTGTTCAAGAATCTATTGCTTTTTCGATGTTCATTAATGGGCTCTGGACTAGTTTTAAAATTGTTCTGTGGTTGCAAGTAACATCCTTTTGACCATCATTTAAATTTTAGAATTGGCTTTACAATTAAATTAAATCAAAATTCGGACTTAACGCGGCTTCCGCTTTGTTCCTTTCTGGGTCAGAGAACACAACTGTAGAGGGACTCTCATGGATATCTATGAGGAACTCTAAGGCATTTGCTCTCTGCCCTTTAATGCTGCCCAGGAAGCTAAATACAAAATAAACAATCCTCAATCCCCTATATTACAGAAATAGAGCTTACTGCTGAGCTGCCTGTTTTGTCGTATCAACTCACAATGCACTTTTATTGTGGGGTATTGGGTGATGAATTGGCTTTTGGCTTTTCTTTGGTCCAAACTATCGTTATTTTAAAAATCCAGCCTTCAAAAATCCACTGTTACTCCATTTCTTTTCAGTTTCTGTCTCTCCTGAATCTAGACCCAAAAATGTGAAACGTAACTTTAAGGAACAGTAGATATTAGTGCACATTAACATTTGCCAGATCCTGCAGATCCAGGAGGTTTGTTTAGTCCGTCTTTGTTCTTCTCCTTGTCTGGGTGTGTCATGAGTACTTTAATGAACACCCAATAAAAAGTACAAATGACGAATAAAACAAAAAAAACAAACCCACTGCTGGTCGACCTCTAATGTAGAGTCTCCAGCGCGCCGCCACACTCATAAAGGCGTGGTGGGTAACTGATTAAAGCACAGTCACGGTGGCAGAAACGCCTGTTGCTTTAATCAGCGCTGTACAGCAGACGCCAGCTGCTTCACTTCACTGCAGTGATCACTGTTTAGAGATGCGTTCACTCTGTAGTGGTGGGATACTGATCCGCCAGCCAGCCGTCCTGTCAGTGTCACCCAAATTAATTTCTCTCAGATCAAGGCGGCCGACAGTAGACCTGGTTCAGCGAGCTTCAGTCACCGAGCGCTCGTCTCTGTGTTTCAGAGGGGTCTATCACGTTGTGTGTGTGTGTGCGTGTGTGGTAGAGAAATTACAAGGCAGTGAATGAAGCTCGAGGCCGTAATCATTCGCAGAGGCCTCTCTCGGCGTTAATTGCTTCTTGACTTGAAAGTGTCGCTCAGCTGCCGCCTTCCCCGTGAATGACAGTTGGGTGTTTTTCTTAGTTTTGTTCTAATGACTTGCAGAGTTCGTGGCTGGCTGCTGCGGAGGAGCGAGCGTTTTCCACGAGCTCCGAGAACAGAAGTTAAGTGTCTGATGGAGACAGGCTCATTAGTGGATAAAGCGTTGGCAGCAGATGGAAATCTCTTTCACAACTCATGGGATATGGTCCAGACTCATCATTTACAGATCATGCAACGTTTCTTTAAATCTATTAAACCCCACCAAGAACCCCCCTCCCCTCCCAAAAGACACAAAAGTAGGAATTTGAATATTAAAAACACATTTCCATCCACACAAAATCCATTATCCAATCCATTTCTTTTCACTTGGATAAAATGTGACTAGCATCTTATTCATGTTTAGTTTTTATTTCTCTTTTCTCTGACGTGTTTGTTTGTCCTATAGACCCCAGTGAACTGCGTCTTCTTGCAGCAGAAATACAGCATCTTTTGGCTGAGATTAAGTCCAGAAAGTTACTTTCCAATCGATCCTTTTTCACAAATTCATTTAATTAACACCCTGAGGATTTGAAGCAGGTGAAGACAGTTTTCACTTTAACTAAATGGGATGTGTTTTTTCTACATTATATACTATGTAGGACTGTCAGAGTTATAACATAATCGCCTGACCGCAATTATTTGAGCAGACCGCAATGATTCTTACATAATGGTTCAAATCATTTCCATTCGTCTGTGTAAAAACAGCTGGATGAAACTAACAGAACTGTCATATTTCCATTATTCTTCGTCTTTTTCCACCGTTTGAGGTTTGACTGCATGGTCCTCTTTGAGTGACATCATCATGTTGCACCCGCTTCTTCTTTTGCTGTGGTTTAATGACACATGAGTGGAGCACCACAATCTGTTTATTTCTAATATTTGACAACAGCATTTCAATGAGCATCTTTAATGGATTTAGTTGCAAAGCCAAAACGCAAACAAATGTAATTTTTTATCTATATGTTTCAATGTTTAATGCCTACAAATGGCTCTTCTTCTTCTTCGTAAGGTGTTTGTGTAAGTTTAGGCTTAAACTATAAGAGTGGCATAAATTGATCAGAAAAAGACAATACAACTGTAAATCGCAATTATTTGTATAGGAATTAATCGTCTAAACTGAAATTTCATGATTGTGACAGCCCTAACACTGTGTTTTTAATATTAGTCCTCGCACCAAATTGATTTACATCTCCAAAGAACGCGTGAATTAGTCTGATTCATTAATTTCTCCCTCCTCCTTCTCCATATCTCTCAAAGTGTGCGAGGTAGGAGTCCTTTTTAATTACGTTGAATTACTATCATTATGATTATAATAAAAAGCTATAACCAAAAGCTCATGTTTGATTAGATTTAGCCCGTTGGCACTGATTTACAAAAGAGCTGCGGCTGCCACACCGGGTCACACGTTAAACTTCTTAAAAATACAGCAACAATAGCGGGAAATATTTATAAGAAGCCTGCAGGATATTTTTGGTCAGATTGTGAGCTCAGCTGATCCTGATGAGAACAATTTACCCACGCACCGATCCACGAGTTAACACACACACGCACTAAGCGTAGACTATCTCTCTGTCTGCCGCACGCTGTCCTGTCAAATGTTGTTTGCTGCAGGGCGAGATAATCCTGTCAGCACAGGACTGAAGGCCTGATTCAGCTGTTGGTGTCACTGCAGCCGTATCCAGGATGGATGCGAGTCTGGCTCATTGCTGCTGCTTCAGCTCCTCACTCCTGAGTTATGACCGGCCGAACCCCTTAAAGTGCCTCTCGCAACTTCCAGGGAGAAGTTGGGAAAAGTCTGAAGTTTAGTAATTTAGTTTCATATTCATGTAAATCAGTTCTCACATCTGTCTATTTTTTTTTCCCCCCTCTGCTCGTCCATCTGGAGTATGTTTGTGTGCTCATTATGTCATTTCCAACTGTGACTGTCACGATATGATGTAAGAAAATCAACAAAACAAGAAGAAAAGAAGGCAATCCAGACTGATAACACTCACTTTAGTCTTTTATATTTATGCATAGGAAACACACACACTGAGATTTTAATGGTCACCACCAGATATAGAAGTACAGACAAACTCATACATGCACCTGAGAAAAATGCATCGTACCATCTCGAGGGAGCAGAGGTGTAATCGTCCGTCTATCATTCAAATGTATCTGGTCTTATTGCTGAAGTGTCTGCATCCTCTCTGAGTAAATATGTTGAGTCTCCTCGCTTATTACTGTATCTCCATGTGGTGAAGATTTAACAACCACACGCAACAGATTTCGGTCATGTGTTGAAATCCATTCCCGCTCTGCAAACTTTTTTCATTCCCCATGTTCCTCTCCTCTCCTCTCCTCTCCTCTCCTCTCCTCTCCTCTCCTCTCCTCTCCTCTCCTCTCCTCTCCTCTCCTCTCCTCTCCTCTCGCCTCCTCTCCTCTCCTCTCCTCTCCCACTCTTGATGCTTGTGATGCTCAGAAGCAGGTCAAGTGTTTTTCATCCTCACCTGTCTCTCCTTTCTCACATCAGCCACTTTGTCTGAATCGAGTGTTTGACTGAAAGAGCAGAAGCAGGAATCCACAACGATCTCACATCAGAGAGCGAGGCGTCGACTCGTATTCATCTTCAGTTTTATAACATACCTGCAACAGATGCGCAGATGTGCAATATTATATGTTGTTACAGTAATTGCAACAGAAGAGCAGCAGTGACTTGAGTGGTATTGTTCACATACTAACTGACAGGCATGACTGCAAACAGACTTTGAGATTCTAGCTTAACCCCATAACTCCAATTATATCATATTTGAGTTTCTCTATCTCAGATCAACAATCTGACTCATATTTTCTGTTCTCCGGTGGATTATCTGTGGCTGTTGTAAACTTTTTGAAAAAGTTCCAGTAAGAATAACGTTTATATTGTGTTTTAGAGGCAAATTCATGCAAAACCGCTGATGTGCGTATCCGTTGGGGGCAGTTTTTCAGCAAGCAGTTTCTGCGTTTGCCTCTAAAACAACTCTGTCTCGTAACGTTCCGTTATTATCTCATAGCGTGGTGAATGTGCAGGTCACAACTTGTCCACCAGAGCGTTTTGGAGTTGTTGGATTGTGTATTTGATGAGTTTTATGAGGGAAACCAAAAAGCCTCCGTAGCGTATAGCTCTGAGCAGCTCACGGCTCTGCTCCGCCGTTCTAAAAATAGCTTGCACCGACAATTAAAGGTAACAAACCTACTGCTATGACTATAGGGATTATGGCAATGGGCCAATTTGCCAAAATGTTGAACTATCCCTTTAATATTCTGCAGAACTTATTTTACGGGGGAAAAAAATGTGTCGGATATTAAAAAGCAGGAATAAGAGGGGATTCATTCATCAGCCGTGATTGTACGGTATTTCATGATTGCAATGGATTATGATGAATACAAAGTTTTGGTTATTCAATTAAACAAATTTAATTAAATATTGATCCAAACTTGTTTTTTATTTGCTGTTGAAGACTTAATTTTAATTTTCTGAGTGTGTTATTTAACGTCTCAGTCTCAGTTTGAGTGACAAGATTGACAAGGCGAACAGCAAACAGTAAATCTAACATTAAACGATCATGCTCCCGTTCTTATTTTAAAACATGTTGCATGGAAAGGTTGTTCATGTCATGTGTGACCCACCGTCTCGTTGCCATGGCTGCAGCACACACACACACACACACACACACACACACACACACACACACACACACACACACACACACACACACACACACACACACACACACACACACACACACACACACACGCTGCAGCCCGAGAAGGAGAAGTACATACAATATAAATATATAACTCTGCAGAGGTGCTGGAGACCCTCTACGAGTGGAAGAGGGAGAGAGGAGCAAAGGGTGTCTGAGTCGCCACACCCCCCGGCAGCAGCAGCAGCCAACCTGCTGTTGTCCCGCTGTTTCCATGGTAACGGCTGCGAGGTGCTGCCGAGCTGCAAAGTGGAGTGATGATATACAAGATGGGGGGAGGGGTTAGGACGGAGGAGAAGCAGGTGGTGGGTGGAGTGACAGAGAGAGAGAGAGAGATAGGGGAAGGGAAGACTGTAAAAAGGAACTGATGTTAGAGAAGAAAAAGAAAAAGGGAAGAAGAAGGATGTTGTGGATGTGGAGAACGGCGCCGATGCTGGAGGAGGAGGGAGGAGGAACACGTCTGTAAAGCTTTGTCAGCATGAACCCTCAGTCACACAGGCTGCAGTGCATCAAACACCACATGCAGACTGCTGCTTCACATGCTCGTTGAGGCTCTCACACACACACACACACACACACTTACTGAAGCATTTGTGCCACTCTTTCATGGCCGGCAGAGGTTGCTTGAAGGTTACAGCCGAAATTGTCGCACAAGCATTAGGAGTTTGGCTCCCCTGATGCTTCAAGTCACCTTCATTTGTCTTTCATTTGGGGGACATGAATACACACACACACACTTATACTGTACATCTCCACTAAGTGTGGTCCAAGAATGGTAAACACACTGGTGCATACATGAACACACACATGAACACACACAAAGAGAGACCAAGGTTAGAGTATTAGGTTTCATGTTTGTGTTTTAGAGTTGAATGCTTCATTAAACCGATTACTAATCTAATAAAAACAAAAACAGTTATTGTTCTCGAGTCAAACTTCAACATCTTCGTGATTGACACTCTTAATCAGTACGTATGATTCACCGCTTTTCAGTTCGTTCACAGGCTTTTGTTGTTATAAAAAGTCATGTGATTATTCCCAGTTTGAGTAATTACACACTTTTTTAGGTGCTTATCAGTCAATCAAAGCGTGGGTCGGCCGTTGTTTGCAATAAATTCTCTGTGGTGCTTTGAGCTGCATGTCGACTAAAACAGTGCAAACGCACACAATGACAAAGCTACAAGGTTGCTTAAGATGCTTTAGATGAGGTTGTTTACGTTTTTTGTCATTAGTTTTGCAGATATCAGGTCGTAAACCAAAGTTTTTAGAAGTTGTGATGTGAAATATGATTCAAAGTTTAAGGTTTAATCAAAGCTGTGAAGGGTTTATCCTGTGGGGATCATGAACATCTGCACAAAATGTCATATTAGTCCATCTAATGTTGTTTAAATACCTCAGTCTGTCCAGGAAACATAAATGTGATGCTTCATTGTGAAAAGAGAAAAGAACAGAAAACAACCAACAACAACAACAAAAAAAACCGACCTGTAGGCTATATAAACTAACCAGACTGAACAGGAAGTGAATTGTCGGATCGATTCTCTACATGCACATGAAGCAAACTTGGCTCTCTTATAGACGTCAATGTAATTAGCAGCTCTTCATTTAATTTAAGACCAGGGTGGTGAGTTTCCCTGGACGGATTCTTGTTCAGTGAACTGCACTTATGGCAGAAACACACATGCACTCATGCTCAATCAACCACACACTCACTCACTCACACATGTAGCGTGCTTGTGTGTGTGTGTGTGTGTGTGTGTGTGTGTGTGTGTGTGTGTGTGTGTGTGTGTGTGTGTGTGTGTGTGTGTGTGTGTGTGTGTGTGTGTGTGTGTGTGTCAGGTTACTCCGTGCTGAGAGGAGACGGTTTGACTGTAGACAGACGTTCTCCCCTTAACCAAAATAAAGCAAAAGTGAAATGACAGGAGCTGTTTTACTTGAAAGAGAACAGCAGGCGGAGGGGAGACGGATTCACACAGTTTGTGTATCGTGTGTGTGTGTGTTGTGGTGTGTGTGTGTGTGTGTGTGTGTGTGTGTGTGTGTGTGTGAGCGGGAGGTTTCTGTCTGTTTTCATTTTGTGTTTCAGTTTAACACGTAACACAGGGTTTCTATACATGACCATGAAGTGTGTGTGTTTGGGGGGGGAGTCTTGGGGTGGGGTCTCACGGCTCCTCACAGCTGATGGGAAATCATTATGGATCCTGTGGTAAATGGCCAGTCCCTGGTTACCCCGGCAACCGCGCTAGCTGCATCCATCTTGGCTGCGATGATGTTTGAGAAACGGCCCCCGCTCCTCTAAACCCCTCACTCTCAGTAATGGCTTCTTTGATTGGTGCCATGCATACATGAATAAGAATAGGTCAAGACTGATTTAGGTAGAAGTCATAGCAGCGGCACTGTCAGTATATCTGCAGATGCTGATGCTGATGCAGATGTTGTTGTTTTTTTATATGTGTAATCAGTAATGTGAAGCCGTCACTGCTGCCTGGTTATTATGGGAAGAGTTCACTGTGAAGAAACAAAAGTTAAAGCTTATACATGTATTGTCTTCTGACGTGGAAATTTACCTTTAGATCTTAGAACTGATTCAACGTGTTTGTTCTTTTCTGTTTATCCTGATATATGGAATTTGAAGGATTTTCTGAGTCAAAGCTTTGTGGTATTGGGCTTTATGAATAAACCTGACCCGACTTGATACAATCAGGTGGGATTATTTCTTATCCTGGGACCTACTATGGGATAAGAAATAATTCCACTTGATTTTATCTGCATGTATAGACCAAGTGAGTGGAGAAAACAAACACCTGCATGATGAAATTCGGTGTAATGCGGCAGCAGTAAATGTTTTTAGGCTACTGGTTCTGTTTACTTGTTGTTTTTTTAGGCTGCAGTTTTGTGTATTTGATTTCACTTTATCCAAAGCTGCTTCTATAATTTTTGTGGTACTGTATATACACACAGTATCGTACATGTTGAGGTGAAAATACTGGAGTATAATAGACGTTCTTCCATAACTAAACAACGATTTCAATTAAAAATGTTTTTTAATTCAATTTACCTTCCTGATGTAGAGAACTAATTAATAAAAAAAACAGAGCGGTGGTGGATAATAAACAATCTTATGTCTGTGTTTAAACGTGAGCCGCCCTTTATAATAAACCCGACATCACCATTTTCTGGATAACAGGAAAAGGAAACAAGGGAGGACGAAATGATAGAAGCACAAAGTTTTAATTAACTTCATCAGTTTTTGCCAGGAGTTTGGACACAGGAGTGGAGTAATGATGGATTACGCTGATGATGTGCAGCGTGTAGAAAACCCTAAATGAGAACAATTTATCACTTTGTACCTATACCTACTGCATCATGTTCTAGTTTCCTCCTTTAAATCTTGAATATAACAAGCCAGTAATAAATAACAGTATAAACTAAACCTATTTTATAATAACCATCAAGTATTGCAGGACTTTCCAGTAATTAACACTTAAATACCAACTGATGGTCAGTGAATTTTAAGGAAATGCTTCCACAGAATGAGCAGAAAATACATTATAGCCACATTATAGCCATTAAAACCTCCGTACCATCTGTTCTTTATCCAACAGGGGAGAAATTACAGAGGCTCAGATGTCTTTTCTCTCCAGAGGCGTCTCCTGGAGGGATTTCCTGAGACTCCCATAGAGAGCTGGGAGATATAAACCCTGGGGTCTCCTCTCCTCCCCGTAGTCCGTATAGTTCACCCCAGATCATATTCAAAGGAGAAACGTCCAGGAAGCAGCTCTGACAAGAGCCTCGGCCACTTGAACAGACTCACCACAGTGAAGTGACTCTGTCAGGCTCCTTCTCAATCACCAAGCTCCTCACTTCATCACATAAACCAAGAGCTGCTTCTATCTCCGTTCTCCTTCTCAGTCAGATCTGTATAGACAGTCAGAGAGAGACATGTTTTTATTTTTTAACAGATGCTCCTATAGAGGCCTTCAGCATCTATGCACCTAAGGAGTGGAATAGTCCACCACATGATCTCAGAAATGCTCCGACGTTGTGCTCCCTCAAAGCCAAACGTAAAGGAATAAATGAATAAATGAAATTCCAAATAAATGAAATTCATGCTGCTGAATACTCCGGAGTTGTTTTTTACTCCTCAAAGTGCATCTGGAGACCCGGGAGGCCGGTTTGTAGTCCAATTAAATCCTTATATGAGTCAAAAGCGCCCGACACAAAAAGGTCCATAAAACTACACAAAATCCTTGTCATGTTCCTCCACACTGCTCATCTGCTGCAATCCAAGTGTCCTGAAGGGATATAGTCCAGAGTTTACTCGAAATGACGTCATTTAGGACATTTTTACAGCCTAAACAGTCCTGTATTGCGCTCTCGCCCCAGGCAAATTCAATACAGGACTGTTTAGGCTGTTTTGACTCTCATATAAGGATTTCATTGAACTACGAACCGGCCTCCCAGGTCTCCAGATTTGAGGAATAAAAAACTACTCCAGAGTATTCATCAGCATGAGGGTGAATCAATAATGACTGAATTTTATTTTTTGGTGAACTATTCCCTTAAGACTTTTCTGTTTACCTGTGCATTTTCTTAAATGTCTTTGCATGTGTGAATTTCTGTGTGTCTCAGTATCTATTGCTGTTTACTTTTTAATATGTTGTTCTATCTCTATATAAAGCACTCTGAACTGCTTCTGCGTGATATGGTGCCATATAAATACATTTGAATCGAATTGAATTGAATAGGTATCAACTTGAAAGTGAAAAAGTTTTCCAATGAGACACATTTATCAAGACTTCCTCCATTTACTGTACTGATAAAAAGGCTGTTTAACCCCACATATCCATTGACTATACCAGTTATCAGTGCAGGGTTGAGTGGCTGGAGGCAGCTGTAGCTCACATAGGGCGAGGACGTCGTGTGTGCATCTGAGTTCATGTCTTTAGAAGAAGCTGAATGATCTGCAAAGGACCCATGCATGCAGGAAAAAGGGAGAACATGCACACTACTCCACACAAATCCTTCTTAACCACTGCACCTCCATGCACATCTTAACCCCACATCTACCATACTGTACACTCTTAATTTGAAAGCTGTATATTATATTTATATTTGAGATGGGAAACAGTGTATGAATATATATATAAATTAGGATAAAATAGCAGGTTTACATTCTGTAAAGGTACGTCAGAATAACAGAATGATAAGAAGAATATGTGTAACATAATAGATGATAAAGATATGACAAATGTTTGTTCTTTGTAGTGTCGTACTGTGCTGCGACTGTCTGTACTGCGTTGTGTGTGTGTGTGTGTGTGTGTGTGTGTGTGTGTGTGTGTGTGTGTGTGTGTGTATGTGAGTGTGTGTGTGTGTGAGTGTGTGTGTGTAGAGCTGGAATTTGCTGCGGCAGCTGCTCAGACTTAATCTCCTACTGGGCTTCTCCCATCCAGGGATCCAGCCGGGGCTCATGTGCCTTTTGTCTGCCATAAAGCGGTTTTGAGTTCAACCTTTTCTCACCATCTTTGCAATAAGTTGCTGATCTTTAAAAGAAAAAAGAGAATTTTTAAGTTGTCATCTTTAAATGTTTGCTTTGTGGAGGGGCCTCAGATGACATGTCACCTCTGCAGGGGGGGGGGGGGGGGTTGGCTGTGTGTAGGTGTTAGTTGTCTCTGTCGGGGTATCAGAGTAATGCATTCTTTCATGGCGGTGACACTGGCTCCTCTGATCCAGTCCCGTGAAAAGCCAAAGCCTCGCTTTTATCTCCCTGCTCCATTTACACTCGTCAGTGCTCTTGTGCATCTGCGTGTGAGCGTTTTGTGTGTGTGTCTGTCTGTGTGTGTAGTGAGTGTAGGTATAAGAGACACGCAGAGAAAATCCTCACATTTTCATGTAGGAGTTGCAGTTTTAAAAAATGAATTCTTCTTTTTTATTTTTTCTCACTTCATCACATCATCTGTCATTTTGAAGTTGTTTCCCACCACCTGAATGTCACTTCAGCTGCTTAATGATCCGACTGCTCTGCTGTTCACTGCTGACTAACTGCTATCAAACTTTAGATGTCGTGAAATGTTACGACGCTCTGAAATTAAGACTTTGATAGTAGCAATGTTGCCTGAAAGTAACCTGGATCCACTATCCAAACCCACATTTCCTCATAATTATTTATTGCTTATTTTTTTTCCCATGTTTGCTGATTCAGCAACTTCATAATTTTCATTTATTTCAACATCTTCATGAGTTTTTCTCGCCGCTTTTTCTCTTTTGATCTTCTTTAATTTACAGATTTAGATTAAGATTGTTGTGTACCGGGGTGTGGGTTCCGATGATGACTCCGAGTCGTATTGTTGATCTTTAGTTTCGTTGTTTATTTTCATCTCACAACATCTCAATAACAGAAACACCGGCAACTCCTCAGACAGCTGATCGACACTGAAGCGTTACCATGGATACACATACACAACGGTCACTCTTTTCCATATTGACCAATGACTGAACAGGACTCATATCGTATCACCATGACAACTTCAAACTATTTTCAACTTCATGTGAACCACACATTTATGCTATTCAATAAATAATAACAATAATATTAATATTCTATATTAATACACCACACTCCTCCCCGGTAACTTGAAACCCCTTTCATGAAAAACAATGAAAACAAACAAATATGATTCACTTCAATTTCATAACCATTACAAGTTTTTAAATCGGTTTCATATTTACCAGACAATAAAAATCACTTTAAATAAAAACATTCAATGAGGAGGCTTTTGTTTCTCAGGCCTCACTGAGCTGTTCCATCTCAAGACCAAGTTGGTCTATAGCGGTCTGGAGGCTTTCTATTTCGCTGAGGCCTCCCTGTGATGGCAGAATGAACAGTCTCCTCATGCTCCATGTCCATAGTCCACTCAGAGGTGTTCCACTCTGAGGTATCTGGCTGTGGACTGTCCACTGTGTTTGCTCCAATCATCTGGTTCACATGTTTCTTACACTCATGCATGTCATCTGTCTCAACAAGGTAAGTTACAGGACTCAAAACCTTCTTTACCTTTCCTGGTACCCATTTATCTCTCTCTCCTCCCCGGTAATCTCTGACTCGGACTGCTTGCCCGACCTGAAAGGAGCGTAAACGCTTTCCTGTACCCCTGTTCACCTTACTGTCCTGTCTGTCCTGCATGTCTGCTGAGAAGCTGGGCTTCATTAGTGACCAACGTGTGCGTACTTGTCGTTTCAAAAACAACTCTGCTGGAGTTTTTTGTGTAGCTGCATGTGGTGTGTTCCTATAAATAAACAAAAAATTGTCTACATCATGTTGTAATGACCTTCCTGACCCTTTTTGTTTACCCAGAGACTGTTTTAGATTTTGAACCAGTCTCTCTGCTGCTCCATTTGATGCTGGGTGGTATGGAGCTGACTTGATATGCTTTACCCCGTTCTTCTGTAAGAACGTTTCAAACTCTCTTGAGACCAGCTGCGGTCCATTGTCTGAAACTAACTCCTCTGCAAGCCCGTAAGCTGCAAACATCCCCCTGACTGCCTCAACAGTAGCTGTAGCTGTAGTGTTTGTCATAACCTTAACCTCTGGCCAGCGCGAGTATGCATCTGTGACTACAAGGAAATTGTCCTTTCCTTTCTGAGCAAAGTCTATGTGTATGCGCTGCCATGGTCTCTCTGGCCATTTCCAGGCGTGTGTTGGTGCAGTAGGTGGCATAGATTTGTTTGACTGGCACACCTGACAGTCTTTTACCAGACCCTCTATATCTGTGTCTAACTTAGGCCACCAAAAGTGACTTCTAGCTAGAGCTTTCATTTTAACAATTCCCCAGTGGTTTTCGTGTAGCTCTCTGAGCAGTGTGTCTCTCAGCGTAGCTGGTATAACAGCTCGCAGACCCCACAATACACAGTCCCCCTCTACTGTGAGCTCATCTCTCCTGGCCCAGTATGGTGTGAGAGCTGTGTCTGTGACATGTTTAGGCCAACCTGTTAGTGTGAAGTGTTTTACTTTCCCTAGGACCTGATCACTAGCTGTCTCTTTTGCTATATCCTTAGCTGTGATGGGCATGACATCTATGAATGACACTCTAAACTCCTGACTGCTTTCTGGACCTCTCTCTGAGAGAGGTAGTCTTGACAATGCGTCTGCGTTACCATGATGCTGGCCGGACTTGTACTTTATGTCGTACTGGTATGCTGCCAGTATCAACGCCCACCTCTGTAGTCTCGCTGCTGCTAGTGCTGGTACCCCTGTCTTGGGTCCTAAGATTTTTACGAGAGGCTTGTGGTCTGTAACAAGCAAAAACTTGCGACCATAAAGGTAGTCGTGGAACTTCATCACCCCAAAAATGAGTCCCAACGCTTCCTTTTCAATTTGTGCATAGTTTACCTCTGTCTTTGTGAGTGTGCGTGATGCATAAGCTATGGGCCTCTCATTTCCATCAGGCATCACGTGAGAAATGACCGCTCCCACCCCGTAAGGAGACGCGTCACATGCCAGGATTACTGGCAAGTGCGGGTCATAGTGTACTAACACTGAGGAGGAAGACAACTGTGCCTTGGTCCTCTCAAAAGCCTGTTGACGCTGTTCTGACCACACCCACTTTTGGTCCTTCTGAAGGAGCTCTGTCATAGGCTTGATAAGTGTGGAGAGGTTCTCTATGAATTTGCCATAGTATGTCAGTAAAGCTAAGTATGCTCTGAGCTCTGTTACGTTTTTGGGCACAGGCGCCTTTGCTATGGCGTCTGTCTTCTCCTGTACTGGGTGTATGCCCTGCTCATCTATCCTGTGACCTAGGTACGTGACACTGTTTTGAAGGAATGCACACTTCTCTCTATTCACCTTGAACCCTCGCTCTTGCAGCCTCTTTAGCACTGCTTCCACATTATGCAGGTGTTCCTCTGTGTCCCTCCCACTGATGAGTATGTCATCTAAAAAACAAACTGTGCCTGGGAGACCTTGTAGGACCTGGTCCATAATACGCTGAAAAACAGCTGGTGCACTGGACACTCCATAAGGTAACCTATTGACCTGATAAAGACCCTTCTGTGTGTTTATGGTGAGATACTTTCTGGACTCTGCGTCTATCTCTACCTGCTGGTAGGCCTGGGTAAGATCTAGTTTTGTAAACTGCTTCCCGCCTGCTAGTGTAGCAAAAAGATCCTGTGTCTTAGGTAATGGATACTGATCCACTTCAACCCACTCATTGAGACCCACCTTGTAATCCCCACATATCCTGATTTTTCCTGTTTTCTTGGGCAGACACACTATAGGACTAGCCCACTCACTGTACTCTATAGGTATGATGACCCCCTGTTCCTCCAGCTCTACCAGGTGCTTGTCTACTGCATCTCTGAGTGCATAAGGTACTGGTCTAGCCTTACAGAACTTTGGTACAGCTTTTTCTGATACATGAACAGTTGCTTGGACCCCCTTTACCAGACCCAACTTGTCACTGAACACTTCAGAGTACTTTTCACAAAGCTGCTCTACTGGGCATGCTACATGGTTTACTTGTGACCAGTCCAGTGAAAGATATTTGATCCAGTTTCTTCCCATAAGAGTAGGACCATTCCCTTCTGACACAAGTAACACTGACTTCAGCACTTGATCCTCACATTTCACTGTTACATCCATTTCACCTATCACTGCTATGACTTTTCCTGAATAGTCTTTTAGCACAACTTCAGATGGACGTAGTCTAAACCCGCTGAACCGTTTTTTGTACATTTTCTCTGACATAATAGACATAGCTGCCCCGCTGTCTATTTCCATTTTAACCTTTTCACCGTTTACTCTGACGATGACATTATATGGTTTTACATACTCACTGTCATCCCTAGATATAGAAAACAGTCCAAAGTCTTTTTCAGAGCTTCTCTGTTCCCCTGACAGTGGTTGTTGCTGGCTGCTCTCAGCTGTCAACTGCAGCAGCTCTGTGTCGTCTTCCTCTCCTGTCGCTGCAGCCTGCTGCGGCTGTGTGTTGATGGTCGATGCAATGTAGCGCGTGCCTCTCGTTGCTTGGCTACTGTGTCGCGCTGTTTCAAAGCGTTGTTTTCCCCCGTAGGCTGGTGTTCCCCCCGCTGGCGGTGGTCTCTGACGACAGGCCCTCTCTAGGTGTCCCGATCGCTGGCAGCCCCGGCACTGGAAATCCTTGTAGCGGCACGTCTGTGGCGTGTGTCCGGTCCCCAAGCAGCGGTAGCAGGGCTTGTTCTCTCCCCCGCTGGCGCTCTGGTAGTCCGATGTCCTCTGGCTCTGCTGTTGCTTTGCCTTGGGTGGTCCCTGTCGCTGTCTTGTCACCTGGTCGGTCCTCATCTGTGGTTGCTGGAATTTCAGCATACTTCGGGTTGTGCACTCGAAGTTGTCAACAATGTCCAGCACTTTTGGCCAATCTAGCGCGTTACCATACGCGGCACTTAGAAGTTTTCCTCTCAAGTCCTTGTTGGCAACACCGTAAACAAGTTGGTCCCGCAGCTGCTCGTTTAGCGTAGCCCCAAACTCGCATGTCTTGGCCAGTCCTTTGAGAGACGCAATATATTCAGCTAGCGACTCTCCTGCCAACTGTGTTCTGCATCTGAAAACGTACCTTTCACTAAGTACATTTCTCTTCGGCTGATAAAAGCCCCGTAGAGCTTTCGTTAGCTCATCCAGCGTAGCCTCACCCGGCTTCTGTGGTGTTAGCAGGTCCTTCAGGAGAGCGAACGTCTTCGGACCAACGACTGCCAGAAAAACCGCTCTCTTTCGGTCATCTTCTATATCGTTGGCCTCCACAAACTGATAAAAACGCTCCTCATATGCCTCGAAACTCTCGATAGCTTCATCGAAGCATAAGCCTGACTCCGTGCTAAACATAGCCATGACAGCTCCCGTTAGTTGCCGTTAACGTTTTCTGGCTGGTTTCTGTCCGTTGCTAACGTTAACCGTTAACCGTTAACGTTAATCAACTGCCCAACTCGGTTGGTCACCGTCGTATTTTAAGGTAAAAATAATTACCAAAAAATAAACTTCCTCGTCGCCATTGTTGTGTACCGGGGTGTGGGTTCCGATGATGACTCCGAGTCGTATTGTTGATCTTTAGTTTCGTTGTTTATTTTCATCTCACAACATCTCAATAACAGAAACACCGGCAACTCCTCAGACAGCTGATCGACACTGAAGCGTTACCATGGATACACATACACAACGGTCACTCTTTTCCATATTGACCAATGACTGAACAGGACTCATATCGTATCACCATGACAACTTCAAACTATTTTCAACTTCATGTGAACCACACATTTATGCTATTCAATAAATAATAACAATAATATTAATATTCTATATTAATACACCACAAAGATTACCAGTGAATATGCAAAAATAAACTGGAATATGCTTCGGCATTTTTGCCCCGTGTTAGTGGGTGTGTGCTGCCTTGGCTTCAGTGACTAATGCTGCTAAGTATTGCATGTTAATCCTGTTCTGTGAGCAGCCAAGGAGAAAAGCCTCCAGTGACTGACAACCAGCAAAGCTATCACATGGTCTCTGCTCTCACATTATTTCCCCCCCTCACACACACCACAGACACACAGGTACACACACACACACAGGCTTTCACACATGTCCACATGCGGGCACATGCAAGGCGTAGCAGTGGAGAGACAGGAAGGACGACACGAGAGGAAAAGTCTCATGTTTGTAGCTCGGTTCATCCAGTGTCCACTGCGTTGATTGTGTCTCATCCCAAACTTCTCGATTCTCCATTTCCATTTTTTCTACTTGAGCTGTATTTTACAAGTACATGGAGAAAACTTTCTGCCTTTTCAGGTCATTGCTTCCTTTTCTGCACACGTCCTCTGTGGTCTTTGTAGTTTTCCATTTCATCACAGCAGCAGTGAAACACCTTCGACAGGAATAGTCTGATGGTGTTACCTCATTTTTACCTGATGAAGATCCGACTTGGACTGAACCAGATTTTGTGCCTTGTAGTCATTTTTTTTTCCACTGATGTTGTAAATATGGAAACCATCACATCCATATATGCATGTATTTGCTATATATGCATAAATAGGCTGTGAGATGTTGTGTTGATGGGTGCGGTAAACCATCCGTCTTGCTCGGGGTGATAAACATCTGAAAGTAGTTAACAATTCAAGAAGGCATATCTCAAAGGGGAGAAGTATGAAGGTAATATATCAAGAAAATATCAGACATAGAGTCAGAAACCGGAAGAAGTCAGAAGTTGAAATGATGAAAAGCATCTTTAAATTGATATATAACCCTTAATTACAGCTATATGTTGAATCAGTCAGTGATTTGTCTCATCCAGTGTCAAGCTTCAGTCCTTCAGTTACCTTGAGCTATACAGTTTCTGATGACACATAGAAAATAGTTGGATAAATAACGAGCAACATGATCAGGGAAGAGGAAGTCAGTAGAGCCTTTAGTGAGCTTTCTGCAGTTCACTTGTTCTCTGCTGCAATAAGGAACGGCACCGACTGTAGAGAGAGAGAGAGAGAGAGAGAGAGACAGGCTTGAATTAGTGACACCATTTCCCTTGACTCCATGTGGCAGTGCCTGACACCACTATGCAGTGTGAAGGATACCTGCAGAAACACAGGAGTAACACAAGCCTCTGTCTCCTGCTGTCTGCTGCAGTTTGTAGCAGCAACCGAGACGAACGATACAATAGAGACGTTTATAAATTGTCTCTGGTTGTAGTCGGTCCCCTGCAGAAGAGTGTATACCTGACCTGCACCGAGGAAGGTTTCTTATAGATGGTAGCAATCATCATTCTGCTGCTTCAAAGTGACAAAGCAAAAAAAAAGAAGAAGAAAAAAAACATGCATGTAAAGAGAGAAAATGAAATGCATCACTCTAAGTCAATAAATACAGGCAGGAATATACGTTCACAAGTGAATTTCACGCCTCAGAACAGACTGTTGGAGTAAAAATAGACCCAGAGCCTGTAAAGAAGTGGAATGATGAAAGAAGCTGAGGACATTGGCACGTCGGCTCGAACGGCTACAGATTGTCTCTGGCAGTAAAACAGCCGAGCTGGGCAGTGACATAATTGCACCCAGTGGACACTGTGGGGGGACAGCCTTTATTCTGGTACTATCCAAGCATGACTGCAGCATGACAAAGAGTAAAGTAGGAAAAAAAATGTGCCCGGAGGTATGATATTTTTTTTTCTTGAATGGCTTTTGGATGGTAAGTGTATGTCAGAGCATAAAGCAAGATATCGAGATAGATTTGTTGCTGAATTTGTTCTTTTCTGTGGCGATTTGTTGATAAAATGGCATCAGCTTTATCTATCCAGGGCTCTTTTTTTATAGCTGGCTCCCAAAACTTGTGTGTGAGGGTGTGTGTGTGTGTGTGTGTGTGTGTGCTCTCAAATGAAATATTGACATCCCATTCACCAGGTCCTGTGAGTATCAAAAGCGAGTGGAGCAGTGGAAGATTGACTCGAGAGAGAGAGAGAGAACGGGATGGAGAGGGAAATAGAAATGAGAAGGTTTGGATAGGGAGTATAGTGAAAGTGAGCGTGTAAGTGCAGAAATATACTGTGACTGTGTGGGCGCAGAGCAGGAGCAGGAGCTGCAGAGATGGAGTGTGATGTGGGGAGAAATTGGAAAGGGAAAGATGGCCAAAAAAAAGAAAAGAGAGAGAAGGCGGATATCGAGCAAGTCGGTGGAGAGAGGAGGGAAGGAGGGGAGCAAGATGGAGAGAAAATGGTTAGATGGGGGGGGGGGGGGCAGCGTGTTGGTGTTTAATGGAGGGTGAAGAAGGGTGAAAGGCAGAGAGCGACCATGGAGGAATGGAGCACTGGAGGCTATGAGTACCCTTTGTTCACACACTTTTCACTGATACAGGAATTCACACCTACCGTACAGTAGCCGGCTCTATAAAAATGCAACACCACACCCGGTGTGAAGCGTGCTGAGAAAGCCAATGGATGTTTGTTTTTTTCCCCTCAAATCTAAATTCAATTTAATCAGGCATCTCATTAAAAAAAGAGAAAAAAAAAAAGAAAAAAAAAACATCTGCTGTTTGGAGTTGCATCGTCACAAAACACAAACACACAGTTTGTGTTGCAGAGGCAGGATTACTTGGATTTAAATCAGACAGACGGATCGATAACAGATGGGAGTAATGAATATTAGAGGGAACCACCGCAGACCTCCCAGCGAGATGGGTTCAGGTAGTTTGAATTGTTTCATCCCGTCGCCGAGCTGCAGGGTAACTGGTTCCAGGTAGCTGGAGCACAAAATCTAAAAAGCTAATGGGAAAAAAACTTGGGAGTATCAATACGTCCTGGAGAGAGAGAGACGGTCTGATGAAGTCGCCCTCAGTGGTGGCGACACAAGACGCTGCGTTTTCAACAAGCCCTTCAAAATAAAAGGCGAAAGCAAAACACGTTGCTTGTAACACCCTGCAGAACAACACCTGGCGACCCCATCACCATTGCCGACATCATAGATAACTCTTGACACTGTTAACTGTTTGTTGGCGCATCCATCCAGCCCAAACTCCTCTGCAATTTGCACCGCATTCAAAAAATACTTCTATGAGCTAATAAAGAGGTAAACATGAACATAATCAGAGCACCCCGAAGCCTTTTTCATCTCATTTCAGTCACTGGCAGCAGCCAAGTAAAATTAGAAGAAGTACTGTAAGTGCACAGGTTTCCATAAGGGGGGATCGGGTTGTGTAAGGAGTGAATCACACTTGCAAGAAACTGGGAACAGATTAGAATAGATTAAAGCTGAAAAATGTGGCATCACACTTCTTGCACATTGCGACCCGAGAAGAGCTTGCTGCGTTCAATTTCCTTTTAATTAACCACTTCAAACTACACGATCAGGCCAATTTGCTGCCGGATAAAGGAGAAATATTTGTTGGCAGTGAATCGGTAAATACTTGATGACTAAATGACAAAGAGACGCAGATGATGATGATGATGATGATGATGATGACAGACACAAAGGAGCTTTAACTCCTGCATGATCTGCGTATTACTTAACTTATCATGCAGATGTGAACTTATCATAAACTTTTCAATGAGAAAAAGAAGAAAGCTGCACCTCACATTGAAAGTCTGTTTTGTCTAATCTTTGTCTTTGAATAAATGAAACGTTAATTGCTGTGTTTTCATTGATTACAACTTTGGTCTTATCTTTGATAACATTCACCGTGGTTTTAATTGGCACAGTACTGATAAAATGATATTCATCAAAAATAATTGCTGCAATCTGGCAACAAGTTCGACAGAGTAAGAAACACATGATCAAGTAATGACGATGCTCCACTCAGACATTCATGTACAATATTACATTCATTATTCAATACCATGCTCAGTTCTCCTATTAATTATATAATGTGCAGTATTTCATTCATTGTTATGTCAATACAGGAGCATTTTATTAAACCTAACTCATCTTACTTCTCCTGGTATTCGTGACGCACTTGTTTTGCACTTTTACATTTATGTATTTTGCATTTTCACCTTTATACTTTTTTACTTTTACTCCTATTTATACTTATATTTTGTATTTTATTCTGTAAAGCATTTTGGAGCACTCTCTGTCACAACAATTTTCTTTGGGATTAATAAAGTTCCTCTGATTCAGATTCAGATTTAACCAACCCAGATCATTCAAACCACTGCATTTTGAGTAAAACAGAAAATGAGGTTTCTTGAAATGTTGTTAAAAATCCCAGATTATACAAACTACACAGATGGTTCAGTCGGTCAAAGCTGAGGTCATACTGTAAAGGATGTTTATATTGGACATGTGGGCATGAATCTATGAGCCAAATAGTGGTTGAGATATTGAGATTGTCTTGACATTGATGGAACAACAAACATACTATAGTCACACATGTAGATTCGTCATGAGCCGTTTCTAAAGGGTGGGAGCTTCCACTGCCAAAAACCTGTTGCCAATTACACATTGTTAACACACGATCTAAATATATCTACAGCCGACAGATTGCATGAAAGTGGAATTACGCTTTAGATCAGACATCTGTCACATGACGTCCATCTTTGTTCGCTCGTATACTTGTTCTGTCACTCTCCTCTTACAGCATCTGTTTTGGCTTCTCTCTGCCAGGTGCTGCTCTCTGGACTGATCGGAGTGGTGTCATGGAAGAGGCCGCTCTCTCTTGTGGTGAGTGTCCTCTGCTCTGAACGCCGCCCACACACACTATACAGCCGCTAATCTGACAACCCCGAACAAAGCCGTAATGCCCCGTGAGGCAGCCTTTTTTATCGTGAGGATGGGATGGGATTGATGGAGACACAGCGGCGACGTACATGAGACACACATATTCACATGATGAAACAGATGCTTTGTTTCTTTCATGTGAGGTTCACCACATCTGCAGCACTGCACACACACACTTACATGGGAAAGAAAATCATAACAAAGCATGAGACCTTGTGGAGTGATGTAATTACCTGAGATGTTTTATGCACCGTAGAAAACCAAAGGAGCGTAAAAATCAATCTTTACATATTCCCCAGTGAATTCTGTCACTGATTATTAATATATGCATGATCTGTAACCCTATAAATAACTTGCTATCTCAGTTTATTAACACAACAGGGTGAGAATTGAAATCCCCGGTGCTGTCTGTGTGCTGATCACACTTGTGTTTTAGCAGCTGTAGAAACTGTAGCTGAAGGCGGCGGTCTCAACTTCGTGGGGGCATCATGTTCAGGTTGTGTTAAATTCCCCGGATCACAGGCACCGGTGTCGTGTGTTTTCACAGCCGCTGACCTGGAAACTACAGGACCAAAGTCACTCACAAGTCTCTGCAGTTTTCACTTTTTCTTGTCTGTGCCTGCACAGATGAGGAGTCGCTGAACTGTGTTACTCGGCTCAAACGCACAAAGCATCATTCAAGGTTGAAAGCTTTGCGCTGCCATGTACACAGCGCTGTCTGAGCTCAGATCACAGGAAGTTGGATTTTTTTTATCAAACTGCTTAGAGAGAAATTTTACACTTAAAGGAAAAGATAAATGTAAGAGAGGATTTAGAGGGTTTCCACTCAGAGATGGACACACACCGTCTAATGCATGTTTGGAAGTGACTGACATCCCATAGACGCACTGAATTTCCATATATGACATATATATTTGCATATAAATTGTAACAATTATAAATGGTAATAATTTCATTTAGTGACAGATCTGTCATTACTGTATGTTTATGTATATTCCATATCTTATATATAATTATTTATACATATAACATCTATGTATTTTCCTTAGTTGTTTGACATACATACACATACTGTACATGAAGTTGATTATTCAATGTCTAAATACAGTATACAGTACACTGTTGCCCATGAAGTTTAAATAATTATGTTTTCAGACACAACCTTCTTTTTGTTCCTATTATAAAGGTTGTGATTTAATTTTCACAATAAATCATATTGTCACAGTCATTTCATGAGAAGAAGTAAAATATATACGTATATATACAGTATATATTTTATTCCAACTTTATGGACAACAGTCTCCTATATGTCTGTATATACAGCGGGGAAAATAAGTATTGAACGTGTCAGTAGACTTATATAGACGTACTGTATGGTGAGCAGCATAGAGGCCGTGGCGGTTAAATGCATTGCTTATTGTTTTTGTCTTTTTATAACTGTACCTGCTAATTGCAGGTCTCTCTACAGCTCTCTGTCAGTGATCCTTGGCTCCTTGACAACTCTTAGTTTTCTTTTGACTAGTTCCAGATTAACGGCACTAACAGATAAAAGCTCTTTGCCTTTCTCCATCATGAGATGCCTCTTGTGTGACACCATGAGAAACCTTTTCATAGGCGTCAGTTTGGACTAAACCAGCTGATATTACTTTAAACTGATAGGGGACAGAATTACTTTCTAAATACTGACAGACTCCAGCTGCTTTCTTGGCTTTCCAAACCTTTTTGAACCTCCTCCTTTTCTTCATGTGTTCAATACTTATTCCCTGTGTCATTTCACTTTATTACACATCATTTATGGACATAAATGTTTGGATTTCTTTCTATGTGTGCATTACTTGGGTTGTTGCCAACATCTGGTGAAGAGAAATATATTTTCTGAGAAAAATGTTGACGCGTTCAGTACTTATTTTCCACGCTGTATTTATATTCATATTTATATGATAGTGTACCCATACCCATCAACATGTGTTAATATTATATAATGCTATACCAACCTATGTCATATAATACCATATAAAAATTCATTACAGATAGATATTTTCCATGTCATCGTAAACATAGCATGGTCTTCCTGGATACAGGGCCATATATATCATATATTACATTTCCACATGGGGTAAGATAGATGTAGCGCATGCTGATGGGATGTGACACCACTTCCCTTTGGTTTTTCTTCCATCATGGCTGCAAACAACAGGGAAGAGATAAAACGTTTGGTCGTGTGGTTTTCCGCTATGTCTGGGCGGTAAAACGTTTCTCTCATTCCCACGAGTTCCACGGAGCCATTTGTCTGCAGGAATAGAGGCTGAAAAGCTGTAATTGACCGACAATTATCCCCTCCTTCGTACTTCAGAATACCATACAGATGCATCATGGTTTACTTGTGACTGCAGATGATCTCTCGTCTTTCTGTCTTTTAAAGTAGAGATGAACTACAAGCCCCTGCCCAATTCTATTTCATGGTCTCTTAATACCGTAAATAATCTCATCTCATTTTTTACTGCTTTTCCCCGGCCTCTCTCGCTGCAGCATATCACTTACCTCGCTGCTTCTGGATTTCTCACCTTGCTCCCCATACAATATCAGCATCCTCTCCCTTAACATTTCTATTACCTCTTTCCTTTCCTTTCCTTTTCTTTTCTTTTGCTTTTGTGTGGTGTTAGACCAGAAAAGGGAGATGTGAATCATTTTTGGCTCTTGGGGATCAAAGGAAATATCCCATCACAGAGGTGTGAGTAGAAATTGGTCACACGTCGTGCACTGTAAAAGAGTTAAATCCTTTTACTTTTCTTTCCTTAAAAAGCGTGGCTAATTTACTGGAATAGTCTTGTGCCTTGATGTACACAGATGTGTCAGACTGCACCCTGTCTTTAGAGGGGCCTAAAAGGTAATATGTTGTGTGTTTTTATGACTCTTAATGTAGCATCTAACGCTCCGTCCTGACAGGCGAGCTGTTTTCATTTCTGGCTGCGACCCAGTGCTGACTGGCAGGTGACTAATACACCGGCTGGACGCTTTCAGGCCTGGCAACGCTGCACCGACCCATCTGCCAACTGTGGGTGGGCACGCTCTGAATCGGGATTTGTAATACCTGGAGTTTCTCCAAACCTTTTAAGTATGTGCATTAAAAACTGCTGACATATTTGAGATTGGTCTCTGATCTGGTCAAGTTCTGGATTTCAGCCAGAAAAGCACAAGATTAGTTGATTACTCAATTAGTCAGTTTAATAGCTATTTATTCCATAAAGATTGCAAACCAATTATCATGCAAAAATGCTCAATAGTTGATGCTTCCAAAGTCTGGAGTGTTTGGACTGACTTTTTATTTTTCTCTTTTTTATAGCTCACAAAATTGGTTATTATGTATTTGAACAGTTAAACAGATAAAACATCACTTGAAGGAATCATTTGGCATTTTGGGGAATACATGTATTGGCCTTCTTGCTGATAGTTGGATGAGAAGATCAATCCTTTCATGTCTGGTTAAAGATGAAGCTACACAAAGCAGAAGGAAGGTAACACCAGAACCTCTGCAACTCGCTAATATCTTCTTTAATCCACACAAAAAAGCAGTGTTTGGAGTCTCCACTGGTTTGTTTCCCACATCGAGTCTCTATGCTGAGCTACGCTAACCCTCTGCCATCTGTGGCTTCATATTGAAAAGACAGACCTAAGAGAGATATCAATAAATCTTCCAATCTGACTCAGGGAAAGAAAAACAAATCTACATGTTCAATTTCTTTTCTACTCTTTTATGGTTTGGTGAAATTGGATCGTATGTGTTTTATTATTCTATATAGACTGAACTATAAACTGGTATGAAACATATAGCAATGTGCTTTTCATTGCAATAATCTTTCAATAGATATGTGAGTGAGTGAGTCTGTATTTTTTTAGATGTTTGTATTCACCCTGATGTGGTGGATAGACAGACAGGCAGACATGGGTTATAAATAGAAAAGGTGAGACAGACTATGGAGAAGAAAGCTTGTGCAACATTTTTGGCTCTGTCACACTGCAGTCGAGGCGGTGCATGATGCTGAGTGCTGTGTTTGGATGGTTGGAGATGCCGTGTGTGTGGGTAAAAAGCCACTGAGGGAAGAAAAGAAAAACACAGTTGTGGAGCGATATATAAGAAATGTTGATTCTGATGTTACCGTATAAACTTTGTGCTGTTGATAGCCTTGTGTTTTTTGTTTTTTTTTTGGTCAGTGGAGTAGTTGAACTCCACTTTGTCAGAAACAGCTAATAAACATTGTAGTTGTGTGCTGCATTAACGCCACAGAAGATTTACAGTGTATCACTCCGAGCCAGGGGGAAGACGAGACTACCTGCAGTCTTCTGCTGTTTGTGACCGTGATGGATTGTGTGTTTAGAGAAAGAATGAGACAGAGTTAGAGGGCAGTAAGTCCTTGTTTGCCCTGCAGGGAAACACTCGGAGTCTGCAGTAAACAGCCTCTGTCTCAGGAAGCCCCGACTGTGTGTCTGTGTTGCTGTGTTGGTGTTACTAGTTTGTTTAAAGGGGAAGTCTGGTCGCTTTTCTGCTGTTTTGCCAACCTTCCTCCCGGCCATGTGCGTTTGTTTTCAACAAAGCCGGCAAGAAAGCAATCCATGCAGTGATGCATACCGTTATTTATCACATAGCCTATACGATGTTGCAATGTGCATATTTGTGTAGTCTTATCTGTCATAAACAAGAGATTACTGGTTACAGGGTGCGTTTGTGTTGTGTTGGAAGGCAGAGAGCCTCAATTTTCCCCGGAACAAGTTACAACTCATTTATTTAACCATCACAATTACTCCAAAGCTGTTTAAGGTAAACATGTAGTATAGTTAAAGGCCCCATGCTGTGCACTTTTCTCTGGGTTTATTTACCTGCTGATATCCCTAACAAGATCATTGGTTTTGAGTACCTGTGATCTGCTTAATATCGTTTATAGACCCTTTCAGAGAGTATAAACAAAGACAGGTGTGGCTCATTAGAAAACGCTCTGGTACACTAAATGGAATGGAGCCTTAATTAGTATTCTTGGTAACACCTGTCTTTGTTTATACTCTCTGAAAGGGTCTATATTGCCCCTTTCTGTTGCCTCTTTCTGGAGCTCTAGCAGGCACAGTTCATTTGGCTAATCAGAAGAGAGAATGAGAACCTCTCCTCTGATTGGCTCACTGTTTTTGAGTGGCATGTGGTCGGGCCAATCACAGGCAAGTAACTGAAACCTAAGCTGCATTCATAAAAATTGAAAAAAAAAAAAAAACTAGTCACGGTGGGCGGAGTTACCTTGTGTGTGACATCACAGAAAGGAGGAAGTGCTATCTGCTCGTCTTAAAGAGACAGTTCCTACAAATGGGCGGTGTGCGTTTTTCCGTTTATGACCAGTTTGATGCATGGGGCAGTATATATGTGGCCCAGAGACCTCCCCAAGCACGAAAAAATAACCAAAATCACATTTTTCATGCCATGGGGCCTTTAAGGTAAAAATCCTGCATAGTTCCTCTTTAATGTGTAAACACTGTGCACACAACACATTTGTCTGGATACCTTTCCTTTCATTTTATTTGAATCAAATCATCTCTCTCGTCAGCTGAATCAGATCCAGTACCTTTCACAACAGCAGACATGATAGTGTCTTACAACATATCCTAAAATGCTAACTATCCCCCTAAACCTATTAGTGATTTAGTTCGGCCTCTGTTGGCAGTTTCATTCATAAAACGAACACGTTTTCTGCTGGAGTGACCTGATACCGGCGTTGTTGGAGAGATTTTAAATAATGGAGAGACACGTCAGCATTGAGGTGAAACGGTCACTGCACTCGTGAGGTGTCGGGCAGTGAGAGAGTCGAACACGAGCAGCTACTTTACGCTCACGTTTCCACATGGAGGAAGTGCAAATTGTTCCCGTTGAGAGAGACAGAGAGAGAGAGAGGGTGCAGGGTTGAGAGGCTGAGCCACGGTCTGAATGTCACACAGTGATCTCCTGCTCCACTTACCCTGTTGGCATAGACTGACACAGTCGGACTGCTGCGCTCGCTCTGTAGGACATTGGTTTTGATCAACTATATTCCTCTTCATTGAGCCACAAATGATTAAAGCTGAAATATCTCAGCAACGACTGAAGGATTTGACCTTAAAGTTGAGACAGACATTCATGGTTCCCTGAGGATGAATCATACGGAGCTTGTTTTTCCTCTTGTCATCATCCATTTGTATTTAACCTTTATTTAACCCGGGAGTAAACCCTTTTTGCAGTCGTGACCAAGTCACGAGAACGACAGTAAACACCACAATAAACAAACAATATTAAGGGCAATTATTGAACAAATAAAGTAAAAGCAGAACAACTGTAAGACTAAATGGCAGGCAGGTAAGAGCAGGTGCTGACAGTACCGTGAACAATTTAAAAACACAGTTTCTGTCTAATTATCTCTCATTTGACATCCTCATAGAGCCACTAGAGCAGTGAGACTTTTACACAGGGAGAATCTGCATTAAGTCGAAACTCAGACACCAGAACAAATGAGATGTACCGATTCTGCTGTTTCAGTCCCAGTGCCGATACCGATGCCTCGGCTCAGCGTATTGGCCGATAACCTAGATCGATTGTATATTGCAGTGCAATCACCACCGCTTGCAACACTTCCATTGCAGATATTGTTGCTGAGGAACTTGTTGGCAGAGCGAGTGTGAAATACTTCCATACAGCTGTTGCTCTGTGTTTGTGCATGCTGACACGTGATGTAGCACATGGCATAAACATAGGATTGAAGTGAATAGATCGGCGTCATGGATCAAACATCCCATTTTCCGATACCCAGTCTAGCTATTTGGTCAGCATCTGGGCCAATATCTGATCTTAGGGCCATTATGGGTTATATATGAGCGGCTAGACAGTGACATATTGATTGAGTTTAGTTTAGTTTATTTAGATCCCCATTAGCTTTTGCCACGCAGCAGCTATTCTTCCTGGGGTCTTTTCATCATAATAAATGACAAATACAAACCATTAACACATAAAATACATTAATACATAAAACAAAAACAAAAAAATACATACAGAAAACACATACTCAATACAAGAAAAGAAAAAAAAACATCCAAGACAAACACTTAACATATGTTACCCGCTCCTACATTGAATCACTACACAACAAGAATACCAGGACCCAGTTTTACAAATAGGCTACTAATGGTCAAAATTGCGATCAAAATAATAATCTCTTAATTTCATTTTAAAACTAACCATGTTTCTTTGTTGTATAACATAATTCGGAAGTATTGAGTATTAATCACATAGTCCGTCTCTGTCCATTCTCTGCTGATGAAGCCTGCTGTTGTAATCGTATCGTAGGCATTCATGTATTGATGAAGGCTCCCATCCATAGCTGTCTTGCACCAAAGTAAAAGGGCAGTGAGAAACGCATGCATGACCTTCATTGTGTACTTACTTTTTATGCAGTATTTTCTATCCAATGATTGAACGAATGGGACACACATGCTTTTGTTTACAAAGTTGGTACGCTTGTAAAAAAAAAAATGCAATGTGAATAGGAACTGCACCAAGTAGGAAAAAATTGGGTCTGCAGCAAACCAAGTGAACTATCGGACTTTCTTGGTGTGAACATTGCATCGGTGCATCCCAAGAACAAACTCAAGTTACATGCAAAGCACAAGAAAATTAGCTTGAAGCATAAAAGTCCACTGGAGTGAAATAGGAGTGTATCAGTTTTAGGTGGTAACACAGTGTTTGTGTTGTTGGAGGTCATATGCACGTGTTGCAAAAGGCTTTTGAACATCAAACAGTGTTGCAGTTTGATTAAGGTGGCTGATCTGAAACACGTTCACACAGTCTGACTTTCACCTTGTTTATAAAAAAAATCAGATTACATTGTTTACATAGAAAATTGAGTGTGATTTTGGAATAGTTCAGTCTGTAATTGTGTCCATCACCGAGGGGCCAATCTGGCAGCCGGGTAGAGCTGGTGAAACAACCTGTCTATAACCTGGGAGTGTTTCATTTTGCTTTGTATTACTGTCAGTAAATGAATTCATGTCCACGGCTGCGCCAGCCTTCCACTGTAATGCATTAATCAACCGAGCCACAGAGGTTTATCTCGACACCAGCGAGCACTCGACCTATACTGTACGCCCGGAGAATATTAACGCTGGGAGAATCTGTTTTCTCTTTTTTTTTCTCCCTTCATTGTTTCCAATGGAAATGAGACGCTGCTGTACATTCCCAGGAGAGAGTCGAGCTTCGAGCATGTGACAGTATGAGCTCCCTAAAAAATACTTCAGTTATTTCAGACAATGGCCATGACCACATACACACAGAGATACTGATGTTTCAGTGCATCCATTAACCTTTAGAGCAGCAGGTCGGACTGGAGCATGTTTCTGGCCTGATCCAACGGATATGCTCATCCCGATGCCGCCCGCTGCTGCAACACGCCTTAGACACCACACATGTTTGATATATAAAGATTAGAGTCCGTCATCATCATGTTCTGTCACCACCATAGTGCTTATATAGTTTATTAAAGGGATAGTTCAACATTTTGGCAAATGGATGGAATTTCTTGATGGAATTTTTTGGTTTCCCTCATCAAATACACAATCAAACTCCAAAACGCTCTGGTGGACAAGTTGTGACCTGCACATTCACCACGCTATGAGATAATAACAGAACGTTACCAGACAGAGTTGTTTTTGAGGCAAATGCAGAGACTGCTTGCTGAAAAACTGCACCCAGATGGGAACGCGCGTCAGCAGTTTTTGCATGAATTTACCTCGAAAACAACTCCGTCTCGTAACGTTACATTATTATCTCATAACGTGGTGAATGTGCAGGTCACAACTTGTCCACCAGAGCGTTTTGGAGTTGTTGGATTGTGTATTTGAAGAGTTTGATGAGGGAAACCAAGAAATCCCATTAGCCTCCGTAGCGTAGCTCTGAGCAGCTTGCGGCTCTGCTCCGCCGTTCTAAAAATAGCTTGCACCGACAATTAAAGGTAACGAACCTACTGCTATGACTATAGGGATTATGGCAATGGGCCAGTTTGCCAAAATGTTGAACTATCCCTTTAACAACGTAGCTGCAGATTGCCTGTATGACCGGGTGCATGAGGACACTGACAACGTGTCCTGGGATTTGTTGTTGTGTTTGGAAGTTGGGAAGAATTCACATTTCCATATTTGAAGTATTTATAAAGCAACAAATCATCTGTTTGTGATTTTTTGTTTTATTTCCAAACTTACCTGGTTTTTATTGTTGTCGCCATGGTTACAACAGTCCCTTAGTCCCCAGATTTATTTTCCTGTTGAGATTTTTAACAATCACAGTTTTGGAAAACACAGACAAATATATTATTCTTGTAATGAGCATAGAAAACTGATTTATTTTGTTGTTTTGTGTGTTGGTACATGTATAAAGCAAAGTCTGCCGGCACTCAGACTTTTGAACTTTGTGTTTGTGCAAAAGTTTCCAAGTGTCCACAAAGACAGCCTATTAATTATCTGCCAATAATTTTTGATAATTTGCGAAAGGGGGGGAAAAAAAGTTTTTCAAAATAAAATTTGAACTTTGATGATGCAATAGTGTTGGTTTCTTTTAGGAAACATGTTTTTCTAATCAGCAAAAAAACAGAAAACGAATACAAACAACCCAATGTTTTTTTTTATGTCACTTCAGAAAACTGGCATCTCTGTGTGTGTGTGTGTGTGTGTGTGTGTGTGTGTGTGTGTGTGTGTGTGTGTGTGTGTGTGTGTGTGTGTGTGTGTGTGTGTGTGTGTGTGTGTGTGTGTGTGTGTGTGTGTGTGTGTGTGTGTGTCTGTCTGTGTGTTTGTGTATAAAAATACCTGACTGAGATTGTGTTGAGTTTGTAAATTGAAGGAAATAAATTAAAGATTAGAGAGAAAACATGGAGAGTGATGAATGTACACTAACAAATTAAAGACAGGACGGTTGTGGATCTGACTGGCAGAGTAGAAATGAAGTGTGTCCAGGTGTGTGTTGAACTTCCACCACAGCTTAATCTGATAAATGTGTGTGTGTACCTGTTTATCTGAGAAGAGTGTGTGTTTGTGTGTGTGCGTGTGTGATTTACAGCAGCGTTGCAGTGACGCACTGATGGCTGCAGACTTTACAGGGATAAATCTGAACTCATAAACATGCACACGTATACATCATGCCCACTATATGGTCGGACAGTATGTTTTCCATTTTTCCAAACCATAAGACATAGGATATAAACACACACACACAACACACACAGAGACACACACACACCTGTGCTCTCCACATCTGCAGATATCCAGCTAATGATGCACACAAATCACGGCGGCACAGTAACAGTAGACTTTCCATTATGATCACATAACTACAGTCGGGCCAGCAGGACAGCGGTGAAAGGGTTTATGAGTGTGCTCTCTGTGACGGGCTGCGACCCTGACAGGCCATAAATATGACTGTGTGTGTGTGTGTGTGTGTAGGTGTGTAGGTGTGTGTGAGAGAGAGAGAGGGAGAGAGAGAGATGGCACGCTGACTGATCGTGACAGGGAAACAGGCGTATCTACACTAGAGGAATAACGATTTATACTGTAACCAAACACCAGGACAAAGAAGTAAAAAAAAAAAACCCAAATCTAAACTACGGCATTTGTGAGTGACGTTGTTTTAATCATGCGATTAATGCGATGATGGAACGACTGTGCATTAGACCTGTCTAGGTGGTTATGTTGGATCTGTCCGGCTCGATTTAGCCTTCAAAGAGTTGAGCATTTTTCATACAGACCTAAATGGACAAATTAATTCTCTAATTAGGAGTGAAATTAGACCATTAGCAGCCTCTGTTCCTGGCTCTGTGGCATAGGTGTGTGAGTGTGCACGTGTGTGTGTGTGTCTCTTTGTGTGTGTGCTTGAGGGGGGGGAAATGGCTGCAAATGGAAGTTTTTTTTAGTTCCAGATAGAAAGGTCACAGGCTTTTGAATGAATTATGGACTGTTCAAATTATAACTAAAGACACATGGATGAATTCATTTGTACCAAAATTGAAAGTGCACATCAGACGCAGTTCGGTCCCTCACAACAACACACTGACGATCGTCTGAACATTTGTTGCATTGGACCGACTTCAAAATCAAAGTGTTTCATGTTGGACTGAAGAGACTGAAACTGTGAGTTTTCAACTGAGACAGCAGGTTGATTTGTGTGTGTTGACTAATTGCCTCGGCTCCCACACAGACAATACCCGACTCCTCCTTAACCCTAAATCATGTCGATGTCCCTTCATCCATTCTCACGCTTCGAGCACTTTTCACTGAAACTGTGCAACACACACTGCAAAAACTCAAAATCTTTCTTTTATTTGTCTTATTTCTTGTCAAAATGTCTCATTTCTAGTCAAAACTAATCTCTTTTCACTTAAAATAAGACTCATTACCTAAAATGTAACTTGTTTTTAGATGTTTTTCACATTTTCACTTGAAATAAGTAGAAAAATCTGCCAGTCAAAGCAAGTTTTTTGTGCCTGTAATGAGGAAGAAAAAATTGCTCCACTATCAGATTTTTCTACTTATTTCAAGTGAAAATATGCTTGAAAGAATAATAAAAAAAAAGTGTCTAAAAACAAGCTACTTTTTATGTGATGAGTCTTATTTGAGATTTGTTTTGACTAGAAATGACATTTTGACTAGAAATAAGACACATATTCTTGGTAAGATATTTGAGTTTTTTGCAGTGCGATGTTTGATGTAAACAGATCAGATGCTCGATTTGGATATTTGTGAACGTGAACAACGGTTGTTCTCTGGTTTACACACCCAGCACAACCACTACTATGACGATGACGCCCCGTGAGGCTTTTAAATGTTTAATTCATGAATGAGCTAATGAAAAACAAAAGCACTATGAGAAACTGCAGCTTTTAGTCTTTGCTGTTGGGTTGTCTTTTGATCCTAATGATCCCACAGGGGGTTATTTATGGTGGTTGTTCATCGTATGCTGCAAATATAAATACAGATGTAGGAGGTAAAATGATTATACGACTGTACATGGGTGAAAATGAGTTTGCAGCTGTGTTTCAAATTCACTGCACGTGTAGAAGTGAGTATAAAAAAAAAAGATCATTATTATGGCTCTGGCATTTTCTCTGAACATCAAGCGCAAGAAATCCTCCTACAGAAATCTTCTGGCTCAAAACATCAGCTCATATAAAAACGCTAAACCTCATGTCCACACCATTAAAAAAAAAAAAAAAAAAAGAGAGACCAGCTCCATCTGGTTTGGCGAACAACTCGACGTACTGTACTCACTCTCAAACACGGCTCTCTGCCATGCACATGAAAACAGACAAACAAACGAGCTAATGTCCTCATACAAAGCTGATAATCTTGAATTTATTAATGTTATTATGTGTTCACCCGTTATCCACACACAAGTTTGATGTGTCAGGCTCCTGATCTGAGCTTTGCAGAGTTTCAACACAGAGTAATAATAATTACCAGACACACACACACAGAGAGAGTGTGTGTGTTTCCTGGAGAGCATCAGTGATAAAGCCCATAAATCTGTTTCTACAGCTCCTCTGCATTTGTGACCACTGCAGGCTTTATTTTATCTACAGTGTATAAGTTTTACCTTCAAGACTTTTTGTATTAAAAAACTTCCATTTCACACTTCATTTTACTGACCTCCCTTCTGCCCTTAATTAAAGAAGATGCAGAAATTATTTCTAACCTGTTGCTCCTTGTGTCAAACTGTTAATATAAAGAGGGAATGTAAAGCCCAACAGACACCAAATGATAGTAATAATAACTAAAAATCCAGCCTGTAGCAACAGAACCTTTCTCAACTTTGCTTGTGGCAAACATCATATTTCTTGATAACACAAAAACTATCCAATATTTATGTTTTAGGTGTAGTGCCCTTTAACAAAGTGCATTTCCCGTAATCCTCTGGATTCTTTTTTTTTTGTTTGTTTGGATGGCTAAATGTCACGGCTCGACAGAAAAAAATTTCCACGGGCAAGTTCAGGGGTCCCAGTCGGTTCAGACATGTCTGTAATAACAACAGCACAGACTGAGGACTGAGCGCTGTGTGTTTGTTTTGATTTCAGCCAGACAGAACAGAGCTTTGGTGAGTTTTACAGACACGGATGAAGCCACGTTTTGGTGATATCTGCAGGTTAGTGTTGTGGTCAAGAAAGACAACCGAACCTGAGACAGAGTCAAAACCAAGACCAGAGCATGATAAGACCAAGACAAGACCATAATAAGACCAGGGGGGGCGACACCAAGTCCAAGACCAAACCAATGTGAGATCATTACATGAAGTAAGGATTGAACAGAACTAAACAGAACTTTGCAACCAAGTTTTTCAGATGGTTACACAAGCGACATACTTTTGTGGAACAATTTTAATCATCTCAAAGTTATTGAATTATTACATTACATAAACCAAAGTGAGCGAGTGACAAAGAGAGACATTTTCTACTAACAAAAAGGGGGGAGGATGTAAAGACATATAGAGAGGAGGGAAGGAGTGATAAGAGGATTGAGGAGACAAAAGAAAAGGGGGAGCAGAGGAGGTGAGGGATGGAGGGAGGAAAATGTGACAGAAGAGAGGAGAGGAGGGAAGAAAGAGAGAGAAGGAAGAGCAGAGGAGATGGAAGAGATGAAAGAAAATGAGAAGAGGGAGAAAAAAGAGGAGAGAGGGATGGAAAATAAGATAGAAAAGATGCAGGGAGGGAAGTGGGATAACGTGAAGAAAGAGAAAGGAGAATGAAAGAGGGAGTGGAAAGGAAGGATAGAGAACAATGGGAAGTATAGGAGGAGTTGGAGGGAGGAAAGGGAGAGGAAATGAGGAAAGAAAGAGAGGGGGAGAAGGAAAAATGGTGATGAGGAGGAAACAAAGTGAAGGAAGAACAAAAAAGACAAGGGTGGCGGAGAGAAGGATGGAAACGAGGATAGAAAAGATAAGTGGAGAGAGGGAAAGGGGACAACGTGAAGAAAGAGAAGAATGAAAGAGGGAGTAGAAAGGAAGGAATAGAGAAGGATGGGAAGAAGAGAGGAGATAAGGGGAGGAAAGAAAGAGGGGAGGAGAAGGAAAAATTAAAGATGTCACTGCAGCTGTGGTCGACCAAGACCGAGACAAGACCGAGTGAAAATGTAGTCGATTCTGAGACCAAGACCTTGAAGATGTTTTCTCAAGACCGGTCTGGAATTGAACGTGTTGTTTTGAGTGTCCGTCCGTTTTCTGTTTGGGTTTCTACCTGCAGCAGTGCGTGATGTGAGTGTAGCTACTCTACAGTACATGGACCTGTTGAGACACTTCCCTGCTGAAGCTCTAACAGACTGAACCGATACTGAATTGTTAGTGTAGTAGTAAGTAGTAATACGTTATTGGATAGAGAGGTTTTTTCCTGTGTATTGTCATCCTGCTCAGTCCCCAAAATAAAACTCTCCAAAATTTTCAAATGCCACATTGACAGCAGAATGCTATAATGATAAAATCATAGTTTATGAGAAATTCACTTTGGTCTTTCACAAAGCAGAAGCAGCAACACACACACACACAAAATGGTGCTTGTGCTTTTCTTTCAGCCATTGTTAAGCAGCACAAATGGGCTCCTCTCTTCTCCCTCTCCTGTCACTTTGCTGCCAATCTCCCTCCACAGCGGACGGTTAGAAAACTGTGTGTGACATCGCAGTGATTGTGTTTTGAGAAAATGGAGGCATTAGAGGCAGAGTCCACCGGTTTATATCCCACAGTTGACTGAACAGCTAGTTCTCTGCGGTCACTTGTCAGGGACTGGAGACATAATTGTGGTTTGCACACAATCGTGTCTGCCATATTTCACAGCTGAGCGAGTTGATACTGCGGCACGACTGCAGCCGCTGCTTTCACAGCTCTTTCTAGCAGCTGAAGACTGAGCCGCTGCCTTGCTCCTGGGCACAGGAAACCACCGTGAACACACTTCTGACCTTTGATGTTTGTTGAGGAGGCAAAGAGAGAGAGAGATGGAGGAGGGAGCAGGTGGAGGAAGTGAGGAGTGCTATACAGCGGCTGTATGTAGTTCATTAAGATTAGCTTTCTGTGGGCGTCTTATCACAATAACCATCTTAATCGCATTAGCCTCTTTCTTTGCGAGTAGTGCTGACATGAGAAATGGCAGCTGGAAATATCAAACAGCCAGTGCATTATGATGCCGCTCGAGAGGGAAAGAGCAGGACATGATACTTTTTATACCTCTGTGCTGGCGACGGCTGTCTGTTTGTCCGATTCTCATGAATGCAACGTCTCAGTTGCAACCATTGAGGGGATTTCCTCAGATTTAGCACAAATATTCACTCGTACTTAAAGATGAACTGATTGTAGCTCACAAATTCATACCCTATGTGACTAATCATGTTTTATTTCCAAATGGTGAAAGGTGAATATCACTGTGACGTCATAGTGCTCTAAAATAACACTTCCTGCTTTTAATGTTGCACCTGAGTAAAGGGGAAAATAGAAGAGACAACATGTGACTGCACTGTTTAATACCAACACTTTCTCCAACACAGGCTAAACTAGACATCAGTAATAAATAACAGATCGATATTTTAACCAACTATTTAAAACTTACAGAAGAAAGAAAACAAGTTAGAGCTTCGTTATATCGTTATATGAGGTAAATAAAACATTTTAAACACAAATAATCTGTTTTATCTCTCTTAACCTGTTTTACCTGAAAGTCAAGAGCAATGGACGACGATACACTTGATCTGCAGCTAACTTTTTGGCATTTTTAACTCAAAATCTTTTAAAGAAAACAATGAATCACCACCTTTTTACCCACTCTTTATGACGTTTTACAACATTTTAACGCATTTGCTGTTTTTGGCCTTATCGAAAACTGCCCCCGACAGGAACGCGCATCAGCGGTTTTGCTTGAATTTACCTCTAAAACAACTCTGTCTCATAACGTTCTGTTATTATCTCATAGCGTGGTGAATGTGCAGGTCACAACTTGTCCACCAGAGCGTTTTGGAGTTGTTGGATTGTGTATTTGATGAGTTTGATGAGGGAAACCAAGAAATCCCATGAGCCTCCGTAGCGTAGCTCTGAACAGCTTGCGGCTCTGCTCCGCCGTTCTAAAAATAGCTTGCACCGACAATTAAAGGATAACAAACCTACTCCTAAAACTATAGGGATTACGGCAATGGGACAATTTGCCAAAATGTTGAACTATCATTTAAGTTCATTGAATTTTTGCATTCAGTCTTCTTATCATCATAAGATACAACCATTAAAATAACAAGAGCTTACAAAGTCTCTGATAACCCGAGTTTTATTTTCAACCAAACCTCTATCTTAGATGCTGGTTCATGAAAGAGAGTTTTTGTAAATCCATTTCACTCAGGTCAATGGTCCATTCACTGACTTAAGTGTCTCTGACTGAACAATCCAAGTGCTGTATGATGTTCATCCAATATAATAATTGGACAGATCGTTTTGTATATTGATAAAACCCCCGTATCATAAAAACCCTGTTCTGAGTTTGTTTTCTCCTCCAAGTTTAAAAAGGTAACACCGAGAGGGGAAACCCTGGAGAGCCCGTGTTGTTTTAAGTGTGTGCACTTGACTGTCCTCACAAATGTGCGCATGCATGATTCATGCCTCCGTGTCTGCACGACTTGTTGTGGACGTGTAGATAGCTGAGTCAGTGTTTGGGAGCATTACACTGCAGTTCCACCTGCCAGTGTTTGATCTCTCTCCAGGCAGACACCGTGTATGAAAGCACACAGCACACTAACTAAGTATGTCTTCAGCAGGACGGCAGCACACTAAGATTAAACAACACCGACTTCCACTGCCTCTTTATCATTGACAGGAGAGGATGAAAGCTGGAAACCCTGAGCTGAGGGTTTGGTTTTATCAGCCATGGACTGATTCAGTTTATTATGAATAACAAAAGAGCTCAGATGAGGCCAATAGAGGTGAATAAGTCCAGCAAAGCTACAAACAACCCAATCAGTATGTGATTCGGTGGCAGAGAAACTCATCAATGTCTCATAAAATACAATAAAACATAATCTAAGTGACTTCCTCTCAACTTTTTCCACTAATGTCAGAAAAGGTAAATTCAGGTCAAGTCATGTAAGTTCATATCACAAACTATCTCTGGTTGTCAACTGACTGTGTTTATTTTGGCTTTTAATACTTTATTACCGTACTTATGACCAAAGAGCAAAGTGTCTTTGTATAAACACTCAGTGCCACTTTGTGCAGCTGGCCAGCTGCTCATCGTTGCTGTGATTTTTAGAGATCTTCAGAGTTTAAAGCAGAAGCATTAAACAGCCCACTGTGTTGAGAATATAATAGAAAAAGTCACTAAAAGGCAAAACATTGATTTATCTTCAAAATGCAACTTAAAATAAGTTTTTTTTCCCCCTCCAATCAATAAAACCGTATCACCTTTTCAAATGATTGCCCCCCCCCCCCCCCCTCCTAATAGAGCAGCAGTAAAATGGGAGGTGACATGCTTAGATTTTTCTTTTTCTTATTGGCAATAGTTTTTCTGATGCTACTCAACAGTTTTTATTGTTGTGCAACAGTAGATCATTTCTGATTCAAAGTGGTTTCCAACTGTAGCACAGAAAGATAGAAAAACACTGTCTTCAGCATTTCAGAGGATCTATTTGCTGAATGAAAACCGTCTTTAATGCTTCCACTGCTGTGTAAATAGGGAGCACTGACACTGTGGGACTCTGTTAGTTCTATGTGCATATGCAGACATGCTGCAGACACGAGAGACGCCGCGCTAACACATTCACATATACACAAGAAAACACACAACAAAATTCATGCATGCTGATGCCAGATCAGCTCCTGTGTTTGCACTTGTGTGTGCATCCTCTGCCTCCCTCCTCCTCCTCCTCCTCCTCCTCCTCCTCCTCCTCTGAGGCCTGTTATTCCCTGACTTGACCCAGATGGAGAAGCTTTAGTGGGAGATGTAGCCCACTGCCAACTGAGATGGGCCCCGCAGGACCACCTGTCAGGGGCTGCTAAAGGAAAACAAAGAGAAAGGAAGGGTGTGTGTGTGTCTCGGTGTGACAGACAGACAGATAGACAAGACAGAGATGAAAACAAAAGTGCATACGTGTGCGAATGTGTGAGAAGAGAAGTGGAAGATGGTGTTTCGGGTGGAGACGCAGTTCACAAAGAGCGAATCTGTAGGAGACGTTGCACAACTTCAAACAACAGGAAATGAAATGAGTTGCAGGGTTTTATCATTTAATAGTCAGATTTAGTCTTTTTCTCTCCTCTCTTATGTTTTTTTCCTGACATGGCCGGAGACCTCCCACATAAAGCTCTTATTTAACACCCAGGACTGTGTGATAGGTATTCTGGACATTTCCATTTTGTTTTGGTCACATTTATTTATTTATTAAAAACAAACAAAAGCAACAACAACATAAGAGGAGGATTTATAGTCAGAGATAGTAGCACGGCTGTGATGATGTGACTGTAGGCGCAAGGACAAAAGCAGAGACAGAAGCTTTTCGTTTTGTTTTGATACATTTTTTTCTTGGTTCTCAGCCAAGAAAAAATATTTCCCGTTGCTAAGCAACATCCTTCCAGCATCCTTTGTAAAATCTTAAAGTTAGTTCTGCATCTCCGTGTGTGTGTGTGTGGATGCTTATTTAATAGTGATAAAGTTTATCTGGCTCTACGCCGTTTCTAGTGACACAAATGTGAAAAGTTCAGAAACTCAATAACTTTTAAAGACCCACCTCTTCTCACTGGCCTTCCTGTTATTTTTATCTTTTAGTATAGCTTTTATTTGTTTTACCTTATCTTAGTAGGCTAATTGTTCTTATCTTATTGATGATTAATGCTGTTTTTATCTATATTGCTCGCACTTGACTCTATGTTGTGCAGCACTTTGGGCAACTAAGGTTGTTTTTAAATGTGCTAAATATGTAAATTTTGAGTTGAGTTGAGATGATGCGTCGTCCCGTCTTCCTCCTGCAGTTCAGAAAACACCATCGTATTTGTTTCTCGGTTGAAATGAGAGCTGTTTAGCGAGAGCCGTTGCTATTAATTTGGTTAAATAAGCGTAACAAATAGACCAGCTACAAGTGCTGTTCTTTTGTTGTTAACTCCCATGAACCATCTCGCATTTAATCACAGTGCAGAATCAGCAGTAAATGCATAATTACGCATCAACAGCAGCTGCTAATGCGACTTGTGTTCACCTGCTGCAGAGGGTTGAAGTGTCTTGCTCAGGGACACTTAAGCAGGGTGGATTTCTGCCAACGCAGAGGCTTCGCCCGCTGTTTTTTTCCTGTTGACAGGTGTCTCTCTCTGAAGCCACCTCGCTGCCAGCCTGAATAAAGACTCTGTTATTGCTCCATACACCGGGCGACAGTAGTGTGTGTGTATGTAGCCTATGTGTGGGTTTTCCCTCTGGTCACAGTTTGCCTGTCACCTCTGGTCAGTTTGCATTAGCGCCGCGGCTCTCCGTCTCCCACTGCTCCTCAGTTCACCTCCTCTCTCCTCACTCACTGTGGATCTGCCAGGAATAAAATCAAATGGGAGCAGGAGTCGCAGCATCTTTTGCTCTACAAAGAAACCCCCCCCCCTCGCTCTTTAACAGCTGAGGAAAAAAGAGTCGAGGGTGATTAAAGGAGCTCAGATTCACTCCCGTGGGAGAAGACTCACGTCACCTCCTCCTCCGCTGTAAAACCTACAAACAACTGAGCGCTGCTTCCACCAGGTGCTGCATCGCTGTCTAACTTGGTTCATCATATCATTGTTCCACTTCATTGTGCATGTGCATGTGCATACACACTGAGGGAGTCTCCGCTTTATTCAGGCAAATATTGGCCATGAATAGAAACAGAGCTGGAAGCTAACTACACACTTTTACACAAATAAGTACAACTCAGAGGTACTTGAACAAGTGTTTTTTTTAATTTTCATGCTACTTTTCATTTCAATGGGAGATATTGTGTTTTTTACTCCTCTTCATTTACCTGTCAGCCCTACTCACTACTCACTTTTCATGTTAACATCCTCCACTTCATCCAGCTACATTATGAAGCTGTAAATAAATAATAAATAAAAGAATATAGTTTAACAGTATAAAGCCTAGAATGAGTCTATACAGTTTATTGTTACACTGACTCAGCTGCATTATTATACAGTTCCTGTGTAAATAAATAAGAGATAATTGAATATAACATCATAACAGTGTAACAGATGCCATTTTTCTAGAGAAACTTTTTATTGTAAGTGAATGTTGCTGAACAATTGAGAAAGCGAGACCTTGGCGTTACTAATCAATACTGCTACTTTTACTTAATGCATGTCAATATGTTTTCCACAGCTAAACACTACATCTCTGACTCGGTGTCCTTGGCGATGTTTTCTTCCAGGATTACTGTTGTGTTGGCTGTTTAAGTTCGGTGAATGAGGGGAAGTAACAATAAATGAAAATAAGATAACTGGGTAAAATGGGAAGAAGTGATGATGGGAGAACGGATTCAGCTGAAATAACAGATTTTATTCACAATGGAAAACAAACAGTTGAACAGTGGGTAAACCAAGCTGCAAAAAAAAAAGATAATCCAAAATAACAATAACTATCAATCACTGCAGCTCCACGCAGCATCTCAAGGACGACACACACACACACACAGCTTGTCAGTTGTCGGCACTGACCTGGGGCCTGTACTACGAAGCAGGTTCAACATACCGAGGGTGTTTTCCAGTTACCTGGCTTCACTTAAACTAACAGTTGCAGTCACTAAACGGTCACACGACAGTGACTGGAAAACCCTGGATCGACTTGATAACCAAAGTATGAGCACATTCACATCAAAGGCGCAGAGTTTGCAGCATCTGACCAATCAAAAACATGAACACGTCTGCAGCAGAGCGGTGTATTTCACTAATTAGGAGCAGAAAATCTCCAGGTAAATGAACGGAAGTCAAAATTTTATTTCGTGATCCGATTGAATTGTGCCATGAGAAAAATGCATGACCTTAACCTGTTTCAAACATCGCGTTTCATACCGAGAAATCAGCAGTCTGTTGTAAAACTATTATAAAATAAAATAAAATCCGTAACCAGAAAGACTACAGGTGGCGTAGGTGACATCACACACCACGTGCCACCCCCTTTCCCGTGTCGGCTACTCCACTGCCTGTTCTTCCATTGCACGTCAAACTGCAGATTTCTTGACATGAAACGCAGTGTTTCAAACAGGTTAAGGTCATGCATTTTTCTCATGGCACAATTCAATCGGATCACAAAATAAAATTTTGAGTCTCGTTCACTTACATGGAGATTTTTTCTGAATTGAGGTCCCATGGCGAGCGTTTCTTCCTGCTTCCGCTTAGACTCTCTATTGTCTGCTCCTAATTAGTGAAATACACCGCTCTGCTGCAGACATGTTCATGTTTTTGATTGGTCAGGTGCTGCATTTTTTCCGAATTGAGGTCCCATGGCGAGCTTCTCTTCTGCTTCCGCTTCGGCTCTCTATAGTAATTCTGCAGCAATATGAAGAGATGAAAGATCAAATCCAGGCAAAATGCAAAACAGTCGCTGCAGCAAAGTGCGGAAAGGGAAGAAAATCACCTCTCCATTATTATGGCATTGGTCTGACAGTAATCACATTGTTTATTCCTCTAAATTGGCCTGTTGCCCACATGTAATGTTGTGGTGTGTGCACAGAATGCAGAGCGTTAGTTGGACAGAGAGCGTACGATTCTAGTGTCACCGGCCAGCTATCGTTCAATCAGCTGACTGAGGTGTGTCAGTCCCTCCGACCAAAACCTAGGTCTCTTCTGGAGATGTTCACTGTCAAAAGCTCCTGTTATTTTGAGATGAACACTCCTGCTCTTGGGAGGGATCCACTCATGATCAGCGCTCTGAGTTTTTATTTTTACGGTGATGGCAGGAGCATTGATTGGTCAGGAGGCAGTGATTTTATTATTATTATTATTCCCAGCTATTTCCAACTCAAACATAACCTCCTCTGGAACGGATAACCCAGAGTTAACCCTGACGTTACCTCGCTAAGCCCAAATCCTGCTTTGTGGTACAGGCCTCAGATTTTCTCATGTTGGCTTTAAGCTTTAAGCTCCACCAGGTGCGGCCATGTTGAGTCACTGGCTGCAGGTAAACAGGAGGTCAGAGTTCAGACATGAGCACAACAACCCAAAACAGAGGAGAAGTTTGTTAAGTAGATTAAAGACTCTACATAGTCACAATGTTATTAATATTTTTTTTAATAACACATTTGTATTCCTGCCTATATTTGCATTACTTAGTTTTCCCAGTTTATTTCACTTTGTCTCATTCACATTCATTTACTGTGCAAACGCCATGACTCACATTGTACGGTTTTTTATTAACCTAACTGTGTTAACCTAATAAATCCCACCGCACGGGGTGTGCTTGACCGGCGAAACAGTGTCACACTCAGCTCCGACACAATCTCTGTCTTTTCACTTGTTTATTCTTCATTAGCAACTCCACACATGCTTTTCTTTTGGCACTTAAACAGTGATCATGCCGTCAGTAGCAACTGTATTGCAGCAATAGCAGCCGCAGTAGCAGTATCATCAGCAGCAGGTAATCAACTGTAAAACACAAATATATAAACATTACTAACTTAATGGCCATATTTATGATATTTAACACAAGTTGCATCACTTTATGCACATCAACTCACCAGCTCAGCTTCACCGGTCAAACCGAGTCACAGTAATGATAACCACCGAAGAAGAAATACACGGTGTACTTCCGCCGCTAGAGGGCGCTATGAACTCCCAACAATGTAAAATAGCCGGAGACAAATAACATGTCTGAAAAATAGGAAATCTCCACACACCTCCCACTTGGGCTACTTGTCTCTGACCAAGTAGGCCACAATAACTATTATTAATACAACAATGTAATTACACAGAATATGTGAAACCTTTCAATTGGCAAATAAAGAATCAACATAACTGTCCAATGACACAGATTTGGTCTGAGTCTTGATTCAAGTGTCCACAGTTTCAAGTTCTTAGGGGTATGTTAAGCCTCCCCTTGCTCCTCTACTGGTAGCAACACCACCAGTCTTCTGACGTCCCTGTGCAGTATTGTGGAAGGACACGGCTCCTTGTCCTTCCTGGCTTGGGACAGGCTGATAGGAAGACTATGGCAAATCCTCACCTTGACGTCTCGGACAACACCTTTATCATCTGGACGTGCCTCCTCAACACGACCCAGCCTGAATCGACCCCGGAGGGCGTTTTGGTCTGCAACCCATACCAGGTCTCCAACGGTGACGTTCCTGGCTGAGGCATGCCACTTTTGTCGTACGAACAGGTGAGGTCCTGCCAACTGGCTCCAACGTCGCCAGAACGTGTCCACCTCCACCTGGACTGCTCGCAGACGACTGAACGGGTAGGTAGGGAATTCAAAACCCTGAGTGTCACCTCTGGGCCCCGCTCGACCCAACAGCAACGAGTTTGGTGTCACAACGTCCACAGTCTCCTCCTGGACCTGTGCTCTGGCTCCGATCGGCCTCTCATTGGAAAGGTTGGCCGCTAGGTAGAGGAGGGTTTGAAACTCCAGGACGGTTAAGTCGCCCTCCTCACCAACACTGCTCAACGACCTCTTCAACACGCGGACAGCAGCCTCCGCTGCCCCGTTCCGATGCGGTGAGTCCGCTGGGCTAAACTCCCACACCCAGTCAGTTCCAGTCACAACTGCTTTCCTTTGGACTTCCTCCTTGTCGATACCTGCCAGGAAGCTGTAGAGATCTTCCAGCGCAGGCCTGGCCCCCACGAAGTTGGTGCCCTGGTCGGACCAGAGCTTACGGGGATGACCTCTTAGGGCGGTGAAACGCTGATAAGTCTTGAGAAAGCCTTCAGTTGATAGGTCTTCAACCAAATCCGCATGGATCGCTCTTGAGGCCATACAACTGAAGACAACGCCCCAGACCTTCTTCTTCGTGCGCCGCCTCACACCGTCCCTGACTGTGTATGGACCGAACAGGTCCAGCGTTGTGTACTCGAAAGGAGCTGCTGGCCCGGTGCGTACAGAAGGAAGATCACTCATTACTTGAGAGCATAACTTGGCTCTACACTTCCGACAATGAAGACATGAGTCAATGACTTTGCGAGCAACTCTAGGGCCTTGCACCACCCAGGCTCTTTTCCTCATCCGAAGGAGGGTACCGGCAACGCCTTCATGGTTGACACGGTGGGCTTCTTCAGCAAGAAGGATGCTGATCCGCTCCTTGTAAGGGATCAGCGGGACCCCAGGTCCCTCCTTATCAACGGACTGGATCCGGCCGTGGCACAGCAAGAGGCCCGTTGCATGGTCCTTGTTCACAACCAGACGGTTGAGTGTCGTCGTGGGGAAGGCCACACCTGTCTGGGCTGCGAGACATAAGTCCTTGAATGCCTCTTCTCGCTCCTGGACTGTGAGTACTGCCTCCCACTGATCTCGCTCACCAGTTCGATCTCTGTCGAGTAACCAGGAGTGAATGGCTCTACGGATGTATCCGACAGCACCACAGAGCTTGGTTAGTGTAGCAAACCTTGAAAGATCCATCTGTCCTACAAGAGCCAAACCCCAGAACCTCTTCGTTCTGCAGGCACTAGATGCTATTGAAGAAGACCCTGTAGCAGCACCTGACGAGGATCCCTTATCATCAACCGTAGGAGGCCACGTGATCGCCCCGTCCTCGACCATGGTGTCCACACCGGTAGGACCGTCTGAAGCAGACAACTTCTTTGCCTGGGCCCTTGTAATGATGGCAGAGAAGGCTTTCCTTTGGAGCTTACTCACAACCTCCCTGGTACCGGAGGCCACCTCTGCAGCAGACTTCATGGGCCACTCCTCCACCGCTCCAGCCAGGAACTCGGGACCTCTCTGCCACAGGGAGTCACCATCAAGCTGCTCAGGGGAACACCCTCTTGTGACAAGATCGGCCACGTTGTACTGACCGGGGACCCACCACCAATCTGTCACAGGTCCGGCCTTCTGGATTTCACCAACACGGTTAGCGAAGAAAGTTTGAAACCCATAACTTTCCCGCTGAATGGCTCCCAACACAGTTTGGCTGTCAACGAAGTGGTACCACCTGCTCACTTCCAACCGCCCGTGCTTCAATATGTAACCTTTCAAGCGGGCGGCAAAGACAGCTCCGCAGATTTCCGCTTTAACAGCGTCGCCCTTCTGGTCGAGGGGGGTCAATTTAGCCTTTGACTCCACGAGCCGAGTCACAACACCTCCTGAAGTCTCCCAGCGCAGGTAGAGAACCGCCCCATAAGAGTCACAGCTCCCATCGGAGAATGTAATCCCCCAGGGTTTACCCAGCCAGCCGGTAGGGGTAATACTCCTGGGGAATGTGATGGTGCTCAGCTGGGCAAACTCTTTGAAGAGCTTGATCGCCTTCCCGCGCAGCTCCTCAGACAGTGGCTTGTCCCACGTATCCTTGGTCAATGTCCCGGCCTCTTGAAAGGCCCTCCTGACAAGAATGACGCCCTTCTGTTTCAGGGGCGTCGCCAGACCAAGGGGGTCGTAAAGCCCGGCTACCTGGCTCAGCAACATACGACGGGTAAGAGGATCCGGTGTCTTCTCCACTATGTCCTCCACGGTGAGGTCGAGCTCGGTGCGCATCTTTTTCTTCCTTGTGGAGAAATTGACAGCCACCATGAGGAAAAGTTTGTCCTCCCCCACGTGGTAACCCACTCCTAGGGCCTTGTTGTCCTCGTCGCGCAACTGGTTGGGCAACACGATAGTTTCAGTCTTGGTGGGAACACCACCTTTCCTCCCACTGTGGCCAGACCGCACCCATGGCTTAAGGTAAAATCCCCCGGTTGCAAGGATGGCCTCAACCCCCTGAAGGATCTCGCTCAGTCTCTGGGGGTCATTGTGGGACACCAGAATGTCATCCACGTAGGCGTTGTCCACAATGACATGTCTTTCATCCACTTTGTCGGCGAATTGGGGTAGATGGGCGGTCTCCCTCATGGCCACTTGGGCAATACAGCCAGCCGGCTTATCGCCCATGTTCACCCGTACCACGGCGTAATCCTCGATGTCATCAGCCGGAGAGTCCCTCCACAGGAAGCGATGGACATGCACCTCCTGATCCTCCAACCACACCGAGTTGTACATCTTGGATACATCTCCAACCGCCGCGTGCTCCCCCTCCCGGAAACGGAGCAGAACCGCGCGGATGGGGTTCAAGACATCTGGACCCTTCAGCAGGATGCTATTCAGGCTAACACCCCTGAATTCCCGGCTGCTGTCCCAGACTAGTCTTACAGGAGTGGAGACGGAGTGTGGGTTGGGTGCTGTCAGGTGGTTCACCCACCACACAGCTCCATTCCAACTGTCCATCGCAGCCCTGGAAAGCTTGACTGCGGCCCCCCTGGCTACCATGTCGTGCACCTGCCTCGCGTAAGCCTCCTTCCACTTCGGATCCCTCTCGAGGCGCTTCTCCGATTTCAGGAACGCTGCCTTGACAGCTTCGCGGTTGTTCGGCAGGGTAGCAGGGTTCTCTTTCCAGGGGTACCTGGCGTCCCAGTGGGGCTTGTCGCTGTGGTGGTCGCTCAATTTGAAGGTCAGACCTCCCCTGATGATCTCTAACTCGCGCTCGTCAGCGAGAGACATCTCCTTTCCCCCAGGGGCACACTTTCCACACCGACAACCACCGCACATAGGGTCACAGGCGGCCCCAATGCTGTCCCACTGCAGCCACTTAACGATCTCAGCATTGCACGCAGCCGTGGTTCCGACTTCCACGCTGCTCTTTAGCTCGGGGTGGTAGTTATGGTGAACCTCGACTCTCCTGGACTCCGCCCTCATGGAACATGCAAAGTGGGTCGACGAGTGGCGCGCAGTCACCTCAATGTCCTCGAAAAGGTCCGGGTGCACGCCACTGACGGTCTTTCCGAGCGGACCGTCCCACAACACCAGATCGCCGCACCTCATCATCCGCTGGGGAGCAAGGCGACCTTCCCGGGTACTGATAAGTAACTCAACTTTCTCCGGGCGGGTCAGCTCCCCCGGTTTGACAACACCAGGGAAGAATTTCTCCAGGCGCTCCGAGTCCACTGCATGGTCCACTCTGGCGATCTCCTCTAGTCCATAGCAGAGCATCTCATGGAGGCGCCATGTTCCCCTTTTTGTGGCTACTTTTATGCTCACACAGTACCTCTTTGTCTCAACCCTAGCCTCCATACCACCCACACCATACACGACCAGTGTGATTGGCTCACCTGCCAATCCAAGCCTCTCTGCTGCTTGGTGAGTGATATAGTTCGTATCAGAGGCTAGGTCGATGAGGGCTCCGACCCAGTCTCCTCTCTTGGTCGTGACCTCCACCAACATCATGAGGACCGGGTGTTCTTTCGGTCCACTCTCGTCCACGAAATCTTTGCCAGCACATATTGTTGAGGACACTTTATTTGTGCAGGCCTTACGAACAGCCTCCAGCTGCTCCGGAGTCAGACCTAGGCTAGCAAACAAAACCTCTTGTTCTTCAGTCGGGCCACGGGGTTCTCTCCTCTTTTCCCACTTGGTCTCCGCCCTAGCAGTGTCCTTTCTGGCTGGTGATTTGAGGCACAGGAAGAAGTGGTGATCTGGAGGGGCGTCGCCTCTTTTACATTCGTCATTGCGACACAGAAAGTTTTTATTGCAGGGACTGTCCCTTCCATGGAGATCCAGGCATTTGGGGCAGGCTTTGGTCTTTTTTACTTGAGCCCTGCGCTCTGCTGGATTAGCCTTCTTAAATGTCTTACAGCGGTATAGGCGTCCAGTATGTCCCTCTTCGCCACACATACCGCAAGAATCTCGCGATGATTCGTCTCTCGCCTCGCTTGCCGTGGCCTTGGTAAATGAACGCCTTTCCTGCCTTCGATCCCCCGGTCTTTCCTTTGGCTTCTCACGGGGGCTTGGTTCACCCGCTCTGGCAGAGTTTGGTCGTCTGGTGATCTGTAACTGCTCCAGTTGCACCAGAACCGTCTTCTGATCTCTCAGGAACTGCCATAGTTTGTCGAACCGGTTACGTGGGTTGACGTTGCTAGCTGCGTCGCATCGGTACAAAAGCCACCTTTCCTTCATACTTTCCGGCAGCTTACTTTCCAGTGACCGGATCACCAACTGGTTTTTTATGGCGTCCTCACAACCCAAGTCTATAAGGTCCAACAGCGCTCTTTCCACCGCTTGGATCAACTGCAATGCCTCCCTTGGTTGGTTGTTGCGCACAGCTGGTAAGTCCTGCAGCTCCAGTACGATGTCGTCCGCTATTTGCGACATGTCCCCGTAACAGTCCTCCAAAACCCGGAAGACCTCCTCCGCGGAACGGCAATGAGACAGCCTGAGTTCGCGTTTTACTGCATCAGCGATACTGTCCAGCAGGTGGAAGAGCCTACACTCAGGGGAGCCTGTAGGTTCAGCTAATGCCTGAAGGGTCCCCCAGTTACTCTTCCATCTCCAATAGCTTCTCCGGTCTCCAGAGAACTTTGGTAGGCTTAGGGGCGCGAGCGCAATCCTGGGCCCGATTGACCCCTGAGAGGTAGCAGACATGCTCCGTCCTGTCCCCACACTGTCCGGTAGCACAGCATGCGCTCCTCGCTGCTGTCGCGGTGTGCTAGAGAAGCCGGGGTTAAACGTTGGGTTCAAGGACCACTGTGGTGGATGTCTCTGTGGTGGCGCTTGGGGAGACCCCGACGGGGGGCCCGTGCCTTGTGCCCCATCAAGAAGGTCCACATTACCATCTAGTGCACTGCCAGTCACAGCAGCGGTCGGGTTGGTGGCTGGGCCTTTACCTGCACCTTGCCCTCCATCATCCTGCGCTGTGCCGCTCCCCCCGCCACCGTCCGGAGGCGCACTCGGTTTATCAGCGGTGGACGTTCCTCCACCGTCCACACCGTCTTGACCATCGTCTCCGACGTCAACGTCGTCTTGACCGCTCGCCAGGACACCAAGGTCGCCATGCGCTGACCTTTTGCCTTGGTGCATGTAGTTAGTCAGTGCAACTATAGTCATTTTTCTCCTCTCCTTATAGTCTTTGAGGCAGACCCGCATGTCATCCACCTCCTTGTTCGGGACGAAGCGGTCCCATTCTCGCACAAACTCTTCCAGTGCTTCGACTCTGCTCTCTAATGCTGTGTGCACCAGCTCATACTGGTCATGGGTCAAGTGGCCTGAAAGAAGCGCTTCGGCCTGGCCAAATGCTTCTTTGAGGTCCGCCTTCAAACAGCCAAATTGACCCGATGCACAGCGGGACCACAATGTCTTTTTTACCTTCATCTCTGTGTCTTGATACTTTGCGCGGCATTCATGCAGCCTTTTCTTCACATCAGCTACATCCATGTCGAATCCACTTGCATCCTCTTCTTCCATAACAGCAATGTAATCAAAACTGCTATTACAGATCTCTTCATAACTTCCCTTGAGCGCTTTCAGTTCAAGTTTGAGGTCATGCTCATTCAAAAGTTCCATGTTAAACTCAATGGCATTTGCCTTCCTAGTAAAAGCCCCTTGTGCATAGGAACGCTTCTTCTTTAATTCCCCACAGTCCGCCATGCTTTAATGACCCTCTCTCTTTCACTCTTTGTTTGTTTTGATGACGCACTTCCGGCCGGCCGTACCTGGACCAAGATGGCGCCGATCCACTTCCGTTAGCTTAGCCGTTAGCTTAGCGGCTAACTAGCGTGCTAACAGCTAATTCGCGGCGATCGGCTTATCCTATGCCGTCGCGCTAAACAGTCACAATGAAAGTCACTCAAGCACAGTCACAGAACATACGAACTCCTCTCCTGAGGACCGGGACCGGGTCCGAAGCTCCGTCGATCGGCCGCGAATCTCCGCCGGGTCTCGTCCGCACGCTAGCCTCCTGTAGCTTGCTGTTGTTGACACTGTCCGACCTCCGCTTCTCCGTCACGGGGTAATGGCTTAGTGTTGATTACTGTACGGTTTTTTATTAACCTAACTGTGTTAACCTAATAAATCCCACCGCACGGGGTGTGCTTGACCGGCGAAACAGTGTCACACTCAGCTCCGACACAATCTCTGTCTTTTCACTTGTTTATTCTTCATTAGCAACTCCACACATGCTTTTCTTTTGGCACTTAAACAGTGATCATGCCGTCAGTAGCAACTGTATTGCAGCAATAGCAGCCGCAGTAGCAGTATCATCAGCAGCAGGTAATCAACTGTAAAACACAAATATATAAACATTACTAACTTAATGGCCATATTTATGATATTTAACACAAGTTGCATCACTTTATGCACATCAACTCACCAGCTCAGCTTCACCGGTCAAACCGAGTCACAGTAATGATAACCACCGAAGAAGAAATACACGGTGTACTTCCGCCGCTAGAGGGCGCTATGAACTCCCAACAATGTAAAATAGCCGGAGACAAATAACATGTCTGAAAAATAGGAAATCTCCACACACACATTATTACTTATGCATTTTGCTACTCGGCTTTTACACTTTCTCCGTCTAATTTCCATTCAGACTGTGTATTTTGTATTATAGACCACCGTCTCTGCATCTGCATTATTAATTCTTTTTATATTTCACAGAAATAGGAGTGGGCGTGGGTTTAAATACAAGGTGCAACTAAAAACTCAAACTCACTCTGTGAATTTTCACCTGACGCACATGGAAAAGAGCTTTTCCTAAAGAGTCAGAGTCCATGGTTGCTTATGAATAATTATTTAAAATGGCTATACTTTCTCCTTCTACACAGATACTGTATCTAAGCCCAGTGATTATTATCAATTTTACATGTTAAGTATTGATATAACACAGTAATATCACACAGATGGACTAATATTTCTTCAAGCGAGAAAGCAAAGCTATTTCGGGGTTAATGATTAAATGCAAGGCTGCTGCAAACCCAATTTCATTCTACTCATACAAAAGCATCAAAGGAGCTGAATTTCTGTATCATTCGGTTCCAAACATGAAAAAAAAACAAAAAACGATCCACTCCTCTGTTTCCCACACAGACTAAAAGATGTCTCCCTAGAGGCAATTCTCAAAAGCTTTTTGCATCCTGCTGTCTCCTCTCTTTGTGCTGATACCCCTCCCTTGTTTACCACATTGTCTCTCTGCGCATATAAAACGATATACACACACACACGCTCACACATACAGTATCCCTCTTCCATATGCTCTTATTTATGCGTAAAATGACAGGAAGTGACAGGTAAGAGACCGGACAAAGAGGACGAGCAGAGAGAGAGAAAGAAGAGAAAGAAGCCGGGGGGCAGAGTGTGAAAGAGCACAGTTGGCCGGGTGAACAGGAACCTTTTGGCTGCAGATAATGCCTGATGAATGATGTCCTCCCCTAAGGCCCGAGAAGCAGGAAGTGTGGCTCCATATTAATTAGAATATGAATTAGATAGACTCCCTTATCTGATGGCTCATAGCAGCGAGAGCGGCATGATCCAGGCAGCAGCAGCAGCAGCAGCAGCAGCAGAGGTGTTTCAGCAAATAGTTAGATCTCAGGTCACGTTGCTCCCTCTCAACCTAAAATACAAATGAAAGAGTAGTTAGATCACGTTTTTTAAAGGTAATTTTATAATATTTTAGAACATAAACTCATTTATATGCACAACAGAAACAGCAAAGACTTCATTATCTCAGTGCTGTTTACCAACATATAAAATTCATTATTTACATTTCATTGGTAAATGAGTTTGGTCTGGAAGGAAGGAAGCAGCACAGGAAATGTCACTGACAAAGAGCAGCGCAGCTCTTGCACATCGGTTGGCATTGATATGATACTGGCTGATGGTTACTAACACGTTTAATCACCCTTCATTAAAGTCACTGAATGAGACCAGTGTCTAATGTCACGGCAGCTCCACTGAGCTGTGTCACCTATGGAGGAGCAATGTGTGATGTGCAAGGTCTTTTTTTAACATGTCCAACATCTCAGTGCTCAAATCTGCTAATTACCATAAAGTGCAAACTGACATTAGATATTTCAGGCATCCTCTTGTCATCTTAAGTTAATTTTATTGTCACGAACGTCAACAAGCTGCTGTGTGAAGTTGTTTGTGTCAACTGGAAGAAGTGATGACAATTTTTAGTGTTGATTATTATCTGAGTATCTTTTTTTGACAAACCTAGCAGCTATAGCTTTATCTCAGCTGTCTTTTTAAACCATCATCTGTTTGTTTACAGTCACATGTCACAGCTGTACTTTAGCCTTGTGTGTAATTCAGTTTTACATCATATTAAAGGAGACATATTATGCTCCCTTTCCACAAATTAAAATAGCTCCCAGTTTGTTAAAGACATGTCTGTGACATGCTTTGGTCAAAATACCCCAAAAATCAAACATCACAGCTCTTTTCATCCTCTCAAACAGCCCTGTTCAGAACGACTGGTTTCAGTGCCTGTCCCTTTAAATGCAAATGAACCACTGCTTGCCCCGCCCCTTCTACCGGTACCAGGTAGGGGTGGTATTATGCAAATTCGACACCTAGTTACATCACTGGGAGACAACTGAGGGAACAGCTCATAAAACCACGTTGATTTGGAGCCTGAAAATTACAGATTTTTTTGTCAATTCTCACATTTCAGGGGCCGGAGGGCAAGACAAACACCCAAATATACTTAAAGACCTTTCAAAAAGTGATATTTCCATAATATGTCCCCTTTAAAAACCCCCTGGAGTCGTTATCCTCGATTTTTTTTTATTGAACCATGACAAGCATGGAGCATCTTTTAACAAAGTTCCTGCAGTACTTCTGTGTGGTGTGTGAGTGTCTGCTGGGACCGGGTTCATTATAGACCTGTCTCATTACAGCAGCTGCAGCCCCCCCACCACCAGGAAACCAAGAGGGGGGCAGCGGAGAAGACAGAGCCTCCTTGTTTTAGCCCTTTAGAGGTCAGTGGTTGATTAAAATGTTGAGAAGTGGAGGTTAATCAGCTACTGACCCTCGGGGTGATACTGTCTTTCATGGTGTGTTTTAATCAATATGTTTGAGCACTGGCATAGAGATGAACTCCTCCACCCACCTCGCACACAACACAACCACTAGGCCTATCACTTCCCTCACTGCCTGTCCGGCTATTATCCATCCATGGATGTTTGGAGGTAGAAGGGCTCCATCTGAAAGTGTGAAGGCACATTATTATTAAAAAAAGTCAAAAGGTTAAACTCAAGAGGGTGTAGATGTAGATTGGCACGATGCGCCTCTGATGTCCAGGTTTCTCATCTCATCGGCCAACAAAAGGTGTTGGACTGCAAGTTCCGCATGATGTCTCTGACCACAGGAACTAATCCATCACATCCTGCAGAGATGTGCTCTGACTTGCTGTCAACATGGCTGCACATCAAAGGGTAGAAAGTCAGAGGCGAGGTTTTTTCTCTCTTCTCCTGGTCCACAGCTACATAAAAAAACACCACGTCTGGTGTTCTCACCTGACTCATTTAGATGCAATCAGCAGGAAGATGATCAAAAACAACCTTAGGACTAGTGTTGATGCTGTGATCTCGGCTGTCATAGCCGACAAAGGTCAACGTTCGAACATCCTCTCTTAGTGCTGAATCCACTATTTCATTATCTTACTTGGTGTGGCTTTAATATAATATAATATAATATAATATAATACACCCCCAAGTGTCCTGTTCAGTGGAAATGACTTCAACTTATCAAAGCAAGATAAAACACCACTTCTTCTTTACTTTACTTTACTGAGAATACTTTTGTGTACATTTGCTTCTGGTAAAACCTCATCTTCCCCATCAGTATCTTACGGCTTCTGCAAGTGTGTGTGTGCGTGTGTGTGTGTCTGGAAACACATCTGCACATATAGGAGGCTTTAAGGCGATGTGTGTGTGTGTGTGTGTGTGTCTGTGATGAAGCTATTTCCCAGCAGGATTAGGAGTCTGTGGAAGTCGTTACATCTGGTTTAGTGTGATGTCCCCCGGGTTCTTCTGCTGCTGAGAGTTACTATCAACACCTCCACTGTTTATTTGGACCGGCACTGAACTCAGGGTCACTCAACTCCTATCACTACTAATCCCGGTGACGAGGTCTGAACACACACACACACACACACACACACACACACACACACACACACACACACACACACACACACACACACACACACACACACACATATAAATATACCCCACGGCCCTCTGTCGGATGAGCAGAAAGGTGGAAAGTGACCTCAGTCACCAATGGGAACCAATGAGAACCAGCTGTTGCAGCGCTGCGTTTTCTTTTTCTGGTGTGTTTATAGAGTCAGTGGGAGGCTTTGTGATCTTTTCTGATTGTGCCTTAGCCCCCAGGTTGTGTGTATTTCAGCATATTTGTTTACATCACTTGAAGCATCAGGACAATCAGCCCGATTTGGAGGCTTCAAGTGCCAAAATATCATATCATATCGCTTCTCCTTGATGAATATTCATTAATGATCTCTTAACGCTTTCCTTAAAGTGTCTTTTGTTCACAGCTGTGTCTGAGCTGTGGAGGGGCCTGAGGATTGATATACAGTATCGGAGGGAAACTGAAGCGGCGGGGTTAGTGATCTGCTGAGCAGCAGCAAAAACAAAACAACATTACTTCCATCTCTTGTGGCTCCGGGATAATTGAAAATAAATAGTGTTGTGTCGCAGTACTGCTGCAGACTAAATACTAATTTGCGCTGCAGTCAGAGGGCTCCAACACTGTTTACAAATTCTCCTTCATACAATTTCCCTCTGGTCAAAATGGTTCAATCTTTGGTTAATTTTCCCCGAGGCACCCCAGAGGGTTAAACCCCAGTTATAGGTCATAATGTATTTACAAAATAGAAAAGAAAATGCCTAAATGCTGCCACACCGGATTAGTCTAATATGCACATACATGAAAAGCGTTGTCTTCAACGCCGGTATGTATCAGCTTCAGGCCACTCATTCCTAATAAAATATTCATAGATTTCTGCTCGAAATCCTGCAGAAATTGTCTGTCGATGAAATACGGCGCCGAATCTCCATTAAACATCTTTGTATTTCTTTCTATTAAGTTGGTTTATATTGAAACAATGGAAACGCCTGTTTCTGCTGCTCGCCGCTGAATCGGTCCAGTTTTCCCAGAGAGGCTCTTATCTCTGAATGGTTCCTCAAATAAGCAGAGGTGATAAATGAGCTTGTTTTTTTGTCAGTGTTGTTGTCGGTGTTGTTGTCAGCACAGAGACACAAGGAGAGCCCTACAACAGAGAGACAAGAGGCGTTTGAATGACGGCTTTATTTCTCTGATTTGTTTAAGACAATTTATTGTAGGTGAAGTGTGAATGTTGATGTTTAGACTTATCTAATTCTTGAATAGACGACAGCTGGTTTGCTTAGTTTAGCACAAAGACATGAAGGTCTTTGTCTCATTTACTGAAACATTAAATCATGTTTGTATCCTGCATTATTTTGAGAAAGCAAATATACGCACATCACGGTTTCTTGAGGTGCAGGGCAATACAAAAATGCCACAGAGTGATTTCTTTATTGCACACACAACGTTTCAACCAGTTTTCTCTTCTTCAGGTGCTGTTAGGAACATCCGAACACACATCTATATATAAACATGTCGCTTGCATGTGTGTTAATGTGTGATCCAAGTGAAAGGGGGCAAACCTGAAGATAAGGGGCACATCATTAGACTCCCTGCGCGTTAAAAAAGTGTGAATATTTAACAACAGTTAATAAATACAAGCAATGACATCATACGTTATTTGATAGCCAAAATAAATCCATAACAAATCCATAATCCCATAAAGATCATCAGTAGAAACAACGTTCAAAGCAAAAAAATCCATCATTATGAGGGAATAGATTAAAATCAATGTATATAGTGTAAACATAGACACAGAAAAACGTGAAAAACATGCTTCAAGCCTTTGTGAGGGCGATTAAAGAAAGTGTTTTATGTCATATTCCTGATCTCTCTTTTTAGTAAAAGTGTTGTGGTCTCCATCTCTTCTGGGGGGTTTTACGTGCTCGATGCCGATGTGTCTCAGGGAAGCTTCTCTGAAATGCACCGCCACCGGGGATTATGATGTCATTGCTTGTATTTATTAATTGTTGCTAAATATTTACACTTCTTTAACGCACAGGGAGGCAATTTCAAGTCTAATGACGTGCCCCTTATCTTCAGGTTTGCCCCCTTTCACCCACTTGGATCACACATTAACACACCTGCAAGCACCTGTGTCTCATGTTTATATTATTATTATTATAAGTATCTAGGCACCATCCTGGATGATAAACTGTCTTTTGAGAGCAACTCAGATGCCATCTGCAGGAAAGTAAATCAGAGGTTGTTTTATTTAAGGAAACTGAGGTCTTTTAACGTTGATAAGAAGTTTCTTAAACTGTTTTACTCATCTTTTATTGAGTCTATCTTAACTTTTGCAATGATTTGTTGGTTTGGGAACCTTAGCATATCAAATAAGAATAAGATGAAGAATGTGGTCAAACTCTGCCAAAAAACAATTGGCATTAACTTGAATGACCTTGATAATGTTTATCAGGTCAGAGCCATTCAGAGGGCAAGGGCCATTCTGGCAAACCCTCTTCACCCTCTTCATGCAGAGTTTCGACTCCTCCCATCTAAGAGGAGGTACACGTTCCCTTGTCAGGCCAAATCAAACAGATATTTAAAATCCTTTGTCCCGTCTGCCGTTAGATTCCTTAACACGCTGTAGGCGAACCTGTTGGGAAGGATGTACAGTACTGTTATCTGTGATGACTATATGTATTTATATGTATTTATTGTGTCATGTGTGTGCTATGTGAGCTCTACTGTGTTGAACTTTTGCTGCAAACCAAATTGCCCTTCGGGGACATTAAAGATTTTCAAATCAAATTCAAATCAAATATATAGATGTGTGTTCAGATGTTCCTAACAGCACCTGAAGAAGAGAAAACCGGTCGAAACGTTGTGTGTGCAATAAAGAAATCACTCTGTTGCTATCAGTGTGCGGGCATACCCCCCTTCTTTTTATCCTGCATTATTTACCATCCTGCAGTTCCCTTCTTCTTCTTCTTCTTCTACCAGGCCTTTGCTGACAGGTGTGTTACCACCACCTGCGGATAAATGTAAAACCACTGGACGGTCATGTTCCTGTGAGAACAAACACAACTGATAGCCACTGGTAAAAAAAAAAAAGAAAAAGAAAAAGTGAAACCAGAGGTCAGAAACTCTGCAGAGCTTCTCCTCTCCATTTGACACAAGAGTGAAACTCAGCGGTCTGATTCATCCCTTTCCTCTCCGTGCAGTCTGAAGAACGGCTGCAGCTGGATGACGGATAGAAGGAGGCAAATGATTCTCACCTCGCTGACAGTTATGGAGAATTACAGTGATACACCTGAACCCAGGGTCTTATATCGTAATCTACGAGTGTGTGTCATGGGGATGAATGGTGATTGTATTGTGGTGTATTGTCCTCCGCAGTGAGCGCTAAACGATTGTGATGATGACATGCAGCGTAAATCTGCCTGGGCGAGACAGAGTGGCGTGTATGTACGTGGCTTTTTTTTGTATGTGTGTATGTGTATGTGTGTGTATGTGTATGTGTGTGTGTGGGTGTTGTTCTCTTTGGCATGCAGAGGGCAGCACAGCAGTAATTAATGAGTAGCAGCTAAATGGTGCTGTGTGATTCTACATGGTAATGAGAAGGCACTGGTGTGGGGCCAAGCGTGACAATCAGCTCAGCAGAGAGAAAGCATGGGAGACACACCGGTGACACCCAGACCAGAGAGGACGACCCAGCAGGATTTATTGTGGGACTCTGAGCCATTAAAAAAAAAAAGAAAATACGATTATACAATTTGCTTATTGGGACTGTTGTGTGTTGTGACTCTAAACCAATAAGTTTGGTGGCACAGGCTTTGTTGTTTTTCAATCTGACTTGAATTAAACGAGTTAAACAGCCATGCAAATGTGCACCAAAACAATCAGCAACACTAGAAATAATAATAATAATAATAATAATAATAATAATAATAATAATAATAATAATAATAATAATAATAATAATAATAATAATAACATTACATTTTTATTTGTAAGCGCTTTTACAGATGCTCAAAGACACTTTACAAATCATAAAATAGAGCAAAGTCAGAGTGAAATTCAATTAAAAACAGCAATAAAACAGTATAAAACACACAAAATTATATATTAAAAGTTTTGAGCATGATCCTGAATGTTGTTGGAGGTGTGCAGATACGGTGGGTTTGGGGAGTGAGTTCCAGAGGGAGGCATGGCCGTAGTTACCATATATATTGGGGGGGGGACACATCCCCCCCAATATTCAGATATGCTCAAAATGCCCCCCCCCCCAATATATAGCTAGCTGATTTAAAAAATAAAAAAGTATTCCATGTGTTAGTGAATTTACCGTACTTTACCTGAGTATAAGCTGCACCAGATAATTTTTTTTTTTAATGCATATACAGTATAGGCCACACTTGAATACGCTGCAGGTTTTCATGTTGTAACATGAGATATTTACACAGAAAGACAGTAGGGAACTGTCCAAGTCCGAAAGAGATAGAATAGAAAATAGAAAGAGAGCGATTTGGTCCCCCCCAATGCTGACTCCATGGTTACGGCCTTGGAGGGAGGGGGCAGTGAGTTCGGTATATATATATATATAGACATACTTTTAAATTGGCGAGATGATATGGCAGCTCATTGTGGCAGAAGGCAGATTGTTGAAACTGCAGCTGGTTATTGTCTGAGTCACACGGTGGCCTTGTATATATCCGAGCGGCTCAGCTGGCAACAAGACGAACCCGGGGAGGTTTCATTAAAAACAACAACTTATGGCCTGTGTGTCAGGGAAGGAGCTTTTAGTGTCACTAGTGTGTGCGCTGTAATATCCTCATTGTGATACTTATTGTCACGGCATCATTCAACTTAAACGCTCCTGCACTCTCAAGTGAAAGTAATGAAGCTGCTTTCTCTTCGTTATTCGCAGCACTCGGAAAATGTAAACTGTTACTGTGTCAGTGGATAATCAGTAGTATATGAGTGTTGGGACAGGAGTCCTGTCTTTCTGTGGATATTAAAGACCCAGTGGTGACAGTACAGTGATTAGAGTAAAGTACAGTCAGATTTACCTGTGGTTTCCTGCATAAAACTGAGATAAATCCCAGCTGGCAGTTGAATAATTTAAAATGTAAAGCCACGCTTGCATTAGTGACATTTCATACTGCTTCCACTTTTATTTATTCTTTCTTTTTTTGTTACAGAATGTAAATTGGGTAGTTTAAGCAAAAAATACAGGTAGATTCATCCATCAGTCTGAGAGAGAAAGAGAGACGTCGACTCTGTGCACACACATACACATACACATGCTGTCAAACTTCATCACGGTGTAGAGAAAATCAGTCACATCTGTTGTTTACAGCAGAATCTAATTAATAAAATTGAGATTCATGTTCTGCCCAGGTGACGGTTTGATCCTATTTTCATATGCAAATTAAATTCACCATGACAGAAATGACGCAAATGACACAGTAGTGTTGGTGAAAATGCTCATGAGTACACGAAGCTTCGCCATCAGTCAGCACGGTGTGAGGCGCCGTCTTGTAATTAACACTGCAAGATTAACATTGATTTATGTTTTAATAGCATTGTTTCTGTCGGTGATTCAACAAGTAAATACCTTCACAGAGGAATAAAGACATGCATTGTTGTGTGTTGTGTGCAATGTTCCCTTTTATTACCTAATTTAAAGTTTATTCTAGCTTAAATTTATACCTTAAAGTGACAATATCACATGTCACTGTTCACTCACTGCTCTTTTGCAATGATGAAATTGGGTTAAACAACATTGTGTTAATTAGGCTATATCATTGAGGAAACAGATGCAACTCCTTTTAAATTATGGATAACACCTTTAAGGGTTTTGTATTTTTGGACTGATGGTACATTAGCGCACAGTGGGTGCTACACACCATGAACACAGACGCCTTTAAGTGGTGAATATGTTGATGATGTCTTAGGGGAAAGTTTCCTGAAAATTAACCACACAGTTTGGTAACAGTTTGGTATTAATTACAGGTAAAATAGAATATAGATACAAATATGAATACAAATTACTTTATTAATCCCCAAAGGGAAATTCATTTGTCTGTCAGCTCATCTACCATTTGCAGAAGAATGCTAATGTACAGCAGCGAAGAGAGAGGAGCCATCCACCAGCACCGCTCTACTGGTAAAGTTAAGGCGTTCAGCCACTGGTCGTTTATTCAGCTTATTATGACCCATAGTCACATTCCTATAAGGCAACATGTGGTGGTTGTAGTAGCTGGTGCGATGATGAGTTGGTGTAAGTCCAGTCCAATTTGAATCATGTTTATGCAGGAGTGTTGTGTTACGGTTGACAGAAATCATGATAGATATTTATTTATTAACCCTTATAATGTAGGTCTGAGCCTATTTTGGTTGCTTTTGAATACTGTACTTTTGATTTCACCTTCATAATACCACATAAATATTCACCCTATCAATGTTTGTTATCTTTTTTTCTTAACGTATACTGTAGGGCCCAAAAATACACAAAAAGAGTAGTATCAGCTTATTCAACTGGTTCACTTTTTTCTTTTTTGTAAAATTACACAAAAAAAGACAAATATATCGAGAGAGAAACAAATGCCTGCACATCTCATCCCACTTTTACACTTTTACACTGGCGTGATCATAGATCCTGAAGGGTTAACGCAAACCAAGTAGTTGTGGCTGTATAGATGCAGTATTAAAATGCTTTCAGACATCCCTTAATTATTAGATGTTCTTCATTTATTGTGTGAGAAGGTAATAATAAATATTCAGACATAATTGATGATATAATAATGATAGCTTTTGAATGGAGTAATGAACCCAACACAACTAATTAGACAAATAACCTTGTCTCTATTTTCCCTGTAATTGGCACCAAACACAGCTCCTTTCAAAACAAATAACGACCCTGTAAAATAAAACATTTTATTTTCCTTATTTGTTGTTTCCATGACGCTGTGACACAGAAACAGTCGTGTCGGGTCAGTTTCCAACGTGGCGGTCAGATCACCGCGGGGCTCGGAGGACTGAACCAGAACCAGAACAGCTGATGATATCCCATTCAAATGAAATGCTAATTAATCAGATCTACACATCATCTCCGTCAACGCACCAACGGGACCACAGAGACTTGTTCTGTCTGTCCCCACTCATGCATGTCTCAGTCTCTGTCTATCAATAGCTGTCTCCTTTCACTGTTTTTTTTTTTTTTTTTTTGTCTTCTTCTTGTTTGTGTTTGCTCTTTCTTTCCTCTCGGTCTCATTTTCCTCCAAAGAGTTTTTGCCCATCAGCCTCTCAATCTTTTCAATTTTCTGCTGCGCTGAGAAGCATTTAAACTTTATCGCTCCATCTGTTTATTACATGCCACCTCCAGTTCCTGCTCTGTGCCGCCCTCTTGTCCCTCTCTCCTCCTCTCCATCTGTGGATGTGTGTTCTCGGCAACCTTCATGACTCCTCCTTCACATCCGCTCCACCAACACTATTCCTGGACTCATTTCCAACACTTTATAAAAACAAACTTAGAAAATACACTATTATTGTCATTTTTCTCTCTCTCTCTCTTTCTTTTCTTTAATTACATTGACCATTTATGAGCTTCGGGAGCTCTGCCGCTGTCATCATGTTCCCCACAGAACCAAACAGTTGTGGCATCCATTCAGAAATAGTCGGTGCCTGGTTTTTTACAATTTCCCACACTAAGAGGTTGCTGATTTTTTGTTGGTTTTACAGTCTTACACTCTCTTTAGAGCTGAGCTGTAATTACATGCAAAAACACAAAGTTTATACTGTTTATACTGTACACTATATGAGTTCAGTGGTGTCTCGTAAGGATTCGAGTCATGTACCATAGATATTTGATTGTTTTTTGAGTGTTTGTTGTGGTTGAAAATATTGCCCCCATAGTTTAGCCATGGCGTAACTCCAGTTTGCCTGCATCAATTTTAGTCACGTTTTTTGCTCCCCCCAACACTGGGTGACCATCAGGACAACGATTTAGGGGTCAAAAATGACCGGAATTCTCCTTTAAGGTAGCAGTAAGCAGTGGTTGCCATATTCCTGCGAAGCTAGAAAATAAAAAAAAGAGGCCCTTTGCCCTGATGAGCCGAGGCCAAAGGGGGCGTTTGGAGTGAAAGTACACTAAACTTAAGCTGCCAGCTCAGTCGGCTCAGGGTGTAAAGAAATATTAGCCCTGTGGCGATAGTGTGAGTGCATGTGGATCTGTGACTAACTGTGGGTGGAGAATTTCCATCTGTCAATAAATTGTTTCTCACGTCATTGGGTGGAAAGCTTCTCCTGTAATTATGATTTCTCTCGTCCTCCTCCTCCTCTTCCTCCTCCTCCTCCTCAGACTCTGGAGGTCTGAGGGAAAAACAGGTTATCGATTCCTCTCCACATCAGTGCTTCATTTCCTCTTCCCCTGATCTGTTGAAATCACTCTGAGTGACGATTGATTAGCAAAGTGGACTGCGCCTCTGTAATCACAGCTGCTGTCACATGCAGCATGATACAGAGTTGAATTGGTGTTGGTATAAGCAGCAACATTTTTGACATTGTCTTGTCCTTCTCTCCTCTTCCTCCTCTGTTACAGATCACTTTCTTCATGCTGCTGTCAGCGGTGTGTGTGATGCTCAACCTGGCCGGCTCCATCCTCTCCTGCCAAAACGCTCAGCTGGTTAACTCTCTGGAAGACTGTCAACTGGTGAGACCAACTGGACCTTAACCCGTGCATGCTCCAACTTTAGTGAAGACAAGTGAAAGTCACATTTTTACTTGAATTAAACTACTGGAGTACTTGATTTTAAAGATATTGAAGTATTCAAAGGTATATATTTACATCAAACCACAAGTTACACAGTGTATATACAGAACCTACAGCCTCAACCCACTGAAGCTTGTAGATTATGACACAAAAAACTCAATTGACCAAAGGAGCGGCTTATGCAATGATGAGGTTTGCTTGAGGTAAACATGTTAAACGATTAAAACTAAATGAATCTTTTTCCATCTCTCATCAACCTCAAAACATGGACTTCAGATCAGATCAGGGTCTCTGCTGAGGAATCTTCTGCCTCATCTTGATCTAACGCAGCATCATTAGGTCTCTGACAGGGCAACACTTTATGATAAATAGCCTGCACACTATTAGCATTAGTTAAGCATTAATAAATACTGAATTCTTCATTTATAACGCATGAATACTCATTAGTATGTAGTTTATGAATACAGTTAGTGCTTATCAATGATGAGTAAAACATTTTTAACTGTGTTTATAAACTACATACTAATGAGTATTCATGTGTTATAAATGATGAATTCAGTATTTAATGCTTAATTAATGCTTAATAGTGTGTACTTATTAAAGTGTTACCCCACAACAAATACTTCATAGAAAGTCAAAAGTAAAGTCACAAGGTTTCAAGGTTTTCCCCCCCAAAATAAATAAATACAAATACCATAAAAAGTAAAGCGTGAAGGTACAGCACCCAAATAAATATACTTGTCTGAACCAGATTGATGCAATGTGTGCATCAAAACTCAAACAGTTACTCAGTGATATCAGTATCTCCAACCTCAGCCAAGATGTATTAAAAGAAACGGGGCTCATGTGAGGTCTCGTCTAACTCGCAATAACATCTTCTTTATGCTTTGTGAGGCTCCGAGTTCCTCCTCAACATGTGTCTTATCATCCTCTGACACTCATATTTATTCATAGCCATATAAATATTTACTGTATGTTGAAACTCCTAAACCTCCAAAAAAAACTATTTCTAGCCAAAAACACTCTTTACCCAGACTGAAAATACAACATATGGCACACCACAAGCCTGTAAATACAGCCCGAAAACAGCCGGGGCTTTGGAGGGTTCATCCCTGCAATGAGTTGCATCACTTAAAAAAAAGCTGTGAGCTGTCACTTGTAAGTGCACAGCTTGTGTTGCGTTTTGTTGTTGCAGTGTTGTAGCTGGTATCAACAGTCAGACCAGTAGCCACGAAGTCAGCGTGAGTCCACATTGGCAGCACTTCTGTTCTCAGCAGGCTGCGCGCGCTGAGTCAGCACCAAAAAGAGAGCCGAACTCTTTATCTGCTGGTGACTAATGACTCGTGATTGTCACCTCGGTCGTCTTCAGAGCTGAAGCTGAAGTACAGATACACGATGCTCCGGGGCGTCTGATATCACGGCTCCGAAAGACAGCAGACTCAAAAGAGACGATTTCAGAAGAGACACAAAGATCTCCTGACTTAAAGAGTGCCTTCACTCACACTTTACAGATACATAAGTGCATTGAATTTAGCTATTTACTATTTTACAGCACAACAAAGCTTTAGTTTGAAGCCCTTGTAAGTGTTTCCTCAATGCATTCGAATGGACAAAACAACAACTTGTTTCTGTTTCAAAAACTGACTAAAACCCACTAGAGACATTTACATTTACAGTTTAAAACAGTTTAATCCTTTCTCAACTTGTGCACATTGTAACTCTTTGCAGCATTAGTAGCTTTTTAAAAAAATACAAATTCAGCTTACAATGAAAGACATTTGGGTCCATATTTAATCCTGCTGTTAATTCCTAATATGAGATGCTCCAGAAACACTGGATCCATCTCCAAAAATAACTCCCGTGCTGCATATTTTTGTTAAATGAATGACCAGTTAACGGCACCGTGCCTCTCATTTGAAACATGGGTTTTCTTTGTTTGTCTAATTAGCAAGTCTCAGTGAAATTGAGACCTACTTTTCAGGAGAAACACAAGAGCACTAAACATCCACAGTCAGACGTCTACACACAGTAAATCAGGGCAGATAGGAACAATCAAGCTACAAACGCAGCTCATAAAAACAATTACAGGTTAGTTAATGAAGCTAATGAAGTCTAACTGTGACCCAGAGAGCAGCGGTGGTGATGTTTTTGTTTTCGAAGCCGAAGTTTGGAGGACGTGAAGTTCCTCCAGAGCCACGGTGGATATACAGTAGCTGTGTTTTCACAGGCTGAGTAGTTCTGAGCGGTTTTCTAAACTGAGATTCATGCGTAAAATTGGTTGAATACACTCTTAACTGGAGTGAAATGTTTTTTCACAAGTGGTTTCTACCAGAAGCTCCTCCACTCCGCTGCTGTTTTCAGCTGCAGCGTTATAACACCGTGGAAAACAGGAGAATCCGGCGCACTTCAAAATAAGCTTACTAAGCTTTTTCTGCTTGTAGCTGGTGATCAGACTTCACATTTTCATAATTAGATGCAAAGCTGATTTTTTTTTTTTTTTTTCGAATTTACAGCACCAGGGGTTCTGATCTTTTTCGTAACAGAAGAAGTCTCTTGTGACTCATCCAGCACCCAACCCACTAACCCGACCACTTCCACATTAGCTGCAGCTTTTCTCCCTGTGCACAACGAGCAAAACCAGCTTCACTGCTTTTGTGTGCTTCCCCAGAGACCGTCCCCCCCCAGTTGTGACTGAAATATTAACGTTCCTCATCTCCTCTCCCCAATGTAATTAACCCACACTTGTTGGGTTCATGTCCTGCTTTCTCTCTATCTGGGACACACAGCAGAGGTATGCTCTACCTCGCTCTCTCCCTGGGTAGCTCCTCATGTCTCACAGCCTTTGTCTCGTTCACGTACACTCATGATGTGCAGCTACTTTTCTCAGGTACAATATGATATATAAATATATTATATATTATTCTCATGTGTATTTAGTCCTTTGATAACATACTTTTATTGAATATACTTCTCCGGTGTTATTTTTAGGAGAAATAACTTCAGAGCACTAAGCTTAGGCCTGATCTGTGCCTGTGTCTGTTTGTGTGTGTCCCTCTGTGTGTGTCGTGCGTGCGTGTGTGTGTGTGTTTGTGTGTATGGTGTTCATGCATGAGTGCGGATGTGTGTTTCCCCCTCCTCCCCACCAGCTCAAGTTTGACAGCGATGGAGTGTGTGTGTGCTGCGAGCTACAGCAGCAGAGTTCGAGCTGCAACAACCTGGGAGAGACACTGAAGCTGAATCCTCTGAGGGACTGCAACACCATACGCCTCCGTCTCAAGGTGCGTGGGACGTTGCATGTGTTTTTACATGTCAGAGCTGTGATATTCTAAGAAAATATACATTTTATATAGGTTGGCCTGTGTTTGGACCCCTTTGAGATTGGATTAATATCTCAAATCAATACTTTAACTGACTGCAAATCAAACTGCATATTGGATTGGGGTCTATCTGTTTGTACTGGTTGCTGCATCCAGCCTGTCACTTTTCACATTTCAGTGTCTTGTTAATGTGCCAAGTAACTAAGAAATGTACTTGTTGATGTGTGCTGCCATGTTTTAATCACTCTCTGTGATGTCGCTGTAGTTTGGTGACTGTTTTAAATCCTCTGGGATTTTCCAGACGGAGACGAACCTCCAAAAACAGCATCATAAAAATGGATCAGACACACAGGTGTCGCGTGTCCGGTGCATTTTTATGATACTCCCTCCGGTTTTAATATCTCAGTAATTATGAATAATTCGCCAACCCAACTACCCCATGCACTATTCACATGAGAGTTTTTTTTTCCACTTATCATGATCCAGGCTGTTTATTTACCACAGCAGAAAAGAGTGAAAATCAGGATCCAAGATAAAACTCGGTTATATCTTCTCTGTTTCTAAACAAAGCTCAGGAGGATGCAGCTCAAGTGTGGAAGAAACTCAAAAAGACGATTTTTCACATCGAAAACTTTCACCAGTTGGAATTGGAGAAAAATCCATCTGCTGTGTCCCAACTTTGGTGGAACTCAAGGTTTTAAAATGTGTCATGTCATCTAAGTACAAGTCTGGAAGACAAATTAGGTTTTGCACCTATTCTTTTCTCTCCTATCTTTGTCATAGAGGCCACATTGATAAAACTTGCAGTGGTGTTGTCTTTTATTCATTCATCCATTCATCTTCTGTACCGCTTATCCTCACTAGGGCCGCATGGGGAGCTGGAGCTTATCTCAGCTGACTTAGGGCGAGAGGCGGCGGGGTGGGCCCTGGACAGGTCGCCAGTCAATCACAGGGCTAACCATACGTATATACAGACAGACAACCATTCATACGGGCAATTTAGAGTCACCAATTAACCTAACCTACATGTGTTTGGTTTGTGGGAGGAAGCTGGAGTACGGGGAGAACATGCAAATGCATAGAAGGGTCTTTTATCTAAATCAGAAATACTATGCACAACATCAATAACAGCAATTTAGTCAGATACTATAGTCCAGATTAAAATAGATTACCAAATATGCACTGGATTTGCCACAAAATCTTATATACTGTATATACGTATACAGTATGTGTATATTTTCAGTTTGGACATTCATGGATCCCAGAGGATGAATGAATCCTACCAATATTATTATTGATCCCTCGACTTTTTCACTTCTTCAGCACCACCAGAAGTTTTTGGTGAAATATCTCAAACCACCGCTGTGTAAATTGCTAAGAAATTTAGTTTCCTCTTCAGTAAATATTCAATTCAATTCAACTCTTTATTTCAGACACAGAGGCGGTCCATAGAACAATAAAAACACACAAAAATAAAAATACAAATAAAAAAGAGACAGACAGATACTCAAAAATGTCAAATATTTACATATAAGCTAAAAAGCTAAAAAAAAAAAAGAGAAAAAAAAAAAAATTTACATATAAGCTAAAACGCCAATGCTTGAACCTAACCGTACTTAGGACAGGATTTACCAGCGCAGAAATGATGCTGTTTGGTGACTGAGATATTCCACACATACAGCTGAACAGATATTTAATTCAATATTATACCAGCTAAACTGCAGTATATCATTAGAGCATACTGACACTGGCAGTGATGTTACTCAGTGTAACACAATAATATACAATATAACACGAGTAGCAGTCAGTAGTTTCCATCCCTCACAGTGTAAAATATGCCCCCTGAGAACAGTCAAATGACATGAAATACCAAACAAAGTGTTCAGTCTCAGATTAATTGAGCAGGAAGTGGAGAATGGCAACAGCATTTGTCTTTCCCCAAGAGGCAGACTTTTTAGTATGCAGTGTGTATCTAGCCGGGGCCGGTGCATGATCTCGGTAGATTATCTTGACTCCGAGTGTCTGCAGGAATGATATACAGTGTGTGCTACTGTGCTTTTATTGGATAACGATAATCATATCCATTCATTTTTATGTCCCTGATTGATTATAAAACATTGATAACCAAATAAAAGACTTCTTAGGATGAAGCATGCTTATGAAAAGAGGAAAGATCAAGCACATTTGTCATTGTGATCATAGCTCATTAAAACAGATATGGGAATTGGGGCTATAAACCTTTATTAAGTGCCAAAGTGGTCAGATGTGTTGAATTATGTCTCAGAGGAACCTGTCACACCCAAGTGGCCAAAGCCCTCGGCCATTTCACACGGCTCTTAGGCCTCCATTGATCGCAGTGCACGTGCTGCGGCTGCCATATCGTTGAGGTAGACTAAAAGTCGTCGACCTTCTTCTGTTGCTTCTTCACGTATTTTTCACAGAAGCTCCTCCACGCAGAAAAGTGTCGTTCTTTAAGAGGCAATTAAACGTATCCACGTCGCCGCTGCTGATATGTGTCATTCACCCTTTTGCCAACACATTTAATTTCCCTGCTCTCTTTCTTTTCCTTACACGGCCTCAGGCTGTAAATAATCAGTGGGAGGGAGAGCTGAGATAATTTGTGATTTCCTACATGGGGGCGGATGTGTAACCTTTTTGTGTAACCGACTGGCTCGGGGCAAGGTGTCTTCAAGAGGTTAAATATCTGGTGAGCATGCATGTCGAGCACTTTCTCCAGAGGTATCATTACATTCTGCCCCTGTAGGATTTATTGTGTCATTATGTACATTGTGGTCACGAGGGAAATCACAGAAACACAGCGTCTCACATCTGGGAGGCAGATGGATCATCATCACAAAAAATTAGCTCAGATGAAGCCATCCTGAATGTTCCATGCAGAATGAGATGTCTGTAGTTTGTAGTTGTGATTGTATGATTTTACTTTTATTGTTTTATATTCTGACCAAATGATGAGGCGTTAAAATGTTGTTATGGTGTCGTTTGTTAGATTCATTGACATCAAACCTTTTTGTTGGTGTTGGTTTTATCTTTGGTTCTTTAAAATGTAATGCACCACATTTTCTCAGGGATGGACTGATAAAATAAAACATTTTACTTCCATCTTTATCTCTGGTGGTTAGCAGTAGTGGTAGTTTGAGTATTTCAGCTAGCTGGAGACGAGTTGTATAGTCTTTGGAGTATATTCACCTTTTTGTGAGGTTATGTGACATGAGGATCATCAATCTCTCTGTCGGCTCCAGTTGTAGTGGACTAGTAGAGTCTGGATGGAGAGTAAAGACTCTATAATCTGCATCTGAGTTTAAAAAAAAAGATTGGTCTTCGCTTTTGGGGGAAATTTCTTTTGGATTTCACTGGATGAGCCATTATTTTTTTTACAGTGTCTGTCCATTCACTCTCCTGAGAAAAGAATAGAATAGAATAGAAATATGCTACAAATAACAGCATGATATGAATGAAACAAACCGTAGTCTTTTGCCTTGTAGCCATACACAGTCTTGAAATTGTACTAAGACAGAATACAGTAGTTGAATTGGGAATCATTTTATAACACCAGTGGAATAGTAAAATAGGTAAAGCAATAAACACCTACATTATAAAGATCCAAATATATGCATAGTACATCTCATACTATACAGTAAGATATATTTTAAATGGTTCTTTATAGTGATGCTGGCCATCTAGGCTCTATTGTCTAGTATTATGGCTCCATTTTGTGCCTGGGGAGGGTAAATCTGCCCCCGTCTGCCAGAGCTCCTCATAAAGGGGGTGTGAAGAGTTATCTAGGACCGTCTCTCTTGTTCCTGCACCGACTGCCTCCCTCACAGGTTTATTGAGCCTGTGCTGCCTCCTGGTCTCGACCGTGTTGTTGCTTCAGTCCAGATTGCTGTTTATGTGCAACCCCCCCCCCCTCGGGTACTTGTACATCTCCACCTCCTCCTCCCCCCTGATGGTGATGATGAGTGTTGGGAGCACATAAAGAAGCCAAACCATCACATTTGCATGGGGGGGGGGGCTGCCACGGGGCCGTGCTCTGGTGTGTGAAGGGACAAGACCGTGGGTGTGAAAACAGTTTTTCCTTCACTACTGAGACAGTGATTTTAATACTTCATGGGAAGTGGCATCACACAGCTACAACACCTGCTGCTCCTCTGCTCCTCGCCACTGCCATTGGATGTTGGAAAATCTCCGAGGGGCTTTGCCGACTGACTGGACTGCCCTCCCCGAGGCTTCCTGGGGGACGTCCCGGGTTTCCTGTCAGACGCTGTAAAGAGCTGCTCGGGGATGCCAAGGAAAAAGCGTAGGTCAGCGCTGTGACCTGCGCTGAGACTATCAACAGAAGCTCCATGTTAGCTGGAGGAAAGCAGCAGCGTGCCGCTCTGCACCGTGACGGGGGCAGCAGCCACTCGGAGGCATCAGAGTGTGTGTGTGAAGTAGTAGTAGTTGTAGTAGTATAGTTTGTGTCAAGAAGGTCAAGAAACGTCACAGTTCGGGAGATAACAGTTGAGTGTCAGTGACGTGAGAATCCAATTAAATCTGCCCACTGAAAGGTCTGTGGTCACACGGGGCAGCAGGTGCTTCTCCTGCAGGGAGTTGGTTGGTAATCGTCGTGAATACAGATCTAACTGTCAAAGTGGAGGAAAATCACCACCTGGTGTTTTTTCATGTTTAATTCATACAAATCTTTTTCCTTTTTTTAAAAAAGGATAGTTCAACATTTTTGGCAAATTGGCCCATTGCCATAATCCCTATAGTCATAGCAGTAGGTTTGTTACCTTTAATTGTCGGTGCAAGCTGTTTTTAGAACGGCGGAGCAGAGCCGCGAGGCTAATGGGATTTCTTGGTTTCCCTCATCAAACTCATCAAATACACAATCCAACAACTCCAAAACGCTCTGGTGGACAAGTTGTGACCTGCACATTCACCACGCTATGAGATAACAACAGAACGTTATGAGACAGAGTTGTTTTAGAGGTAAATTCATGCAAAACCGCTGATGCACGTTGCCTTCAGGGGCAGTTTTTCAGCAAGCAGTCTCTGCATTTACCTCTAAAACAACTCTGTCTCGTAACGTTCTGTTATTATCTCATAGTGTGGTGAATGTGCAGGTCACAACTTATCCACCAGAGCGTTTTGGAGTTGTTGGATTGTGTATTTGATGAGTTTGATGAGGGAAACCAAGAAATCCCATTAGCCTCCATAGCGTAGCCCGACCGTTCTAAAAAACAGCTTGCACCGACAAATAAAGGTAATGAACCTACTGTTATGACTATAGGGATTATGGCAATGGGCCAATTTGCCAAAATGTTGAACTATCCCTTTAAGTATTTTTTTTGGGCTTTTCCGCCTTTAATGGAAAGTGTCGAGAGACAGACAGGAAATGGGGAAGCAGAGAGGGGGAATGACACGCAGCAAAGGGCCGATTCAAACCGGGGCTGTAGCCTCTAAAACCTGGGGCGGCTGCTCTACCAAATGAGCTGAACACCGCCCCAATTCGCACAAATCTTACAGACATAAACGTTTCAAAGCTCAGCACGGAGCTCTAGTTGGTAACCCTTTAATTTACAGGCCGCTAATTACGTGATAATGTCAAGAAATAGAAATATGTCAAGAAATAACGGTCAATTTCATAGTAATGTCATGTTTTTCAGAAAGAAAGATGCTTTTCATGCTTTGAATTTTTGGGGATTTTTCTTCACCAAGTCCTTACAATAAATTATTTCTGGGCTATTTATACACAATCAATCATTATTTCTTGGCTATATTGTATTTCTCGACATTAGGCTACTATGAAATTTACCATTATTTCTAGGCTATTTCTCGACATTATGATGCAGTTACTTGCTATTTCTTGGCAATTTCTTGACATTATCACGTAATTAGTGTCCTGTAAATTAAAGGGTTACCCTAGTTTTTTTGGTCTCAGACAGGAAGTGGCTGGGGGACATGTTTTGGGTGAACATCAAACAAACAATTAAGAGGTTGTTTTTACAGTCATGTGGTGAAGCATTTGAAGGTGCAGACTAAATAAAGACTAAAAGGACAACATCTCAAAACACTGTCGCTCTTTTAGAAATCGCCCCATCGGTTGTTTGTGCAGCTTTTTACGACTTGACGTTACATTTTATCGTCGAGAAGTTGTGCCAGACAACATCTGTCTTTTCAGCAAATGCACAGTGACGTTTTTACATCCAAGTGACAAAGTCCTTTAGCGGCCGGAGTGATAACAGGAGCAGAGCGATGTTGTTCAGTCCACACAGGAAGGAGGATGGAGGAGATGGATCGACAACACACTTTTATCGCAAATTATTCAATCATTTTCACCACTTGTTAGTATTGTAACCATGACGATGAAAGCCCTGTGTAACTTCACCAGTTATTTTAACCAAAACAACCAAACAAGTCTTCCTCTCTGTCACGTCAATAAAAGTTGAGTTGTTTTTCAATATTAAATTTAAAGGCTGGTGGCGCTGTTTCGGTAAACACTCCCATGGGCTTGTCTCAGGGAAAACAACCTCCTGCAGTATGTGATCATTTAGTTTCAAGGACTTGTTGCATTTAAAGTAGCTCAGCTTAGCTTCATTGTACGATGCTTTAATCCCTCCAGTGTTTTCAGATGTTTTGCCTGCAGGCAATAACCCAACAACACTGTGTTTAATCTTGAAGCCTCAGTACGTTAAAAGGTTGAATCTTCACTGTCACACATGTCAGTGATGTCAATCTGAGAAACACACTTCCTTGACTTTTTATTTATGTATTTATTTGTAATTGCTTTATTTAAATCAATATTTATTGGGTATTTTGGCATCTTGATTAGCACAGGAGCACTTTTAATTTAGTGTTAAACTTTAATTGTCCTGATTGTTTTAATTGGTCTTAATGGATTCAGATGTTTTATTTAACTGTCGCATGTTGGCAGTCTGGATGCTTTACACTTTATAAGCTGCAGAACAAGTTTACCTACGGGTACAAGCAAGTAACCTGAACTAAACCTGAACTACTGAAAATTAAAACACAATTTGGGTGAAATATGCAAAAAAAAACAGTGTGATGAACTTCGCTGCTAAACCACCAGGAAGTCTCACATCACTGCTGAGCTCTGCTGAGTTTCTCTCCTCTGCCAAACACAAAAACGTTTCCACCATGTAAACCAGTGCAGCTCTCACTCAGCTGAAAGCAGCGAGGTCTCCTCTCACCACCAGCTCCACTTAACGTGTCAGACGGACTCGTGCTTCGTCCACATGTCCTCCAGACTCTCGTCCAAACACAAACCATGTTCCAGAAACGCTAAGCTTCCAAGACAAACATGAATTAGTTGTATTTTATATTTGGCACCGCACTAGTTTTTTAAGCCTCTCTGGTTCCAACTGGCATCGTCTGCATTTTAACCTCAGCTCAGCACAGATTTGATCTTTGGCAGCTGGTTACTGGATATCAAACATGTTTGAAAAACAGTTGCAGTTGCTGGTAACTCACACGTTCTCACTTGCCAATTGAATCCAATTTAACATGAAGGGGTTTAAAGGAAAGAGAAGTGGATCATGGAGTCTGGTTTAGTTAGGACGTCTCTCTCTCAGAGACTCAAAGCACCTGCAGCCTCAAAACAAACCACCGCCTCGCACTGATCTCAGCGGGGGAGACGGCAGGTTATCAGACGCTGAGCACAAGTGGAGGTTTTTATTGTTGCTGGTAACAATGTGCCTCTTGAATCTAGTCAATAATCTGGAGGAGACCTTTTTTGTGGTAACTGGGTTTCAATCAAAAGGTGGAACGTGTTGGTTACGTGGGATTTTCATGCCTGTGCTGAATGTCTCTTATTCTTATATTCTGGGGCAGCTGCGTTCAATACTATCTTTATTTTTCATTTTGAATCCTAATATTATCATCTTTTTTCGGTGTACAGTATCTGTGCAGGTGTACACTATGAAGTGCAGGATTTCTAAAGTGATTTTACTTCCTCTCACTTTCCTGTGAGATGTTTAAATTATTAAAACATCACAGAGTCAAAGTCATTGTGCCAGACATTCACGGCTGCTTCTCCTTCCCTCTGCCGTCTCATCATTTGATGATCTTCTAATGTTTGACAAGCAGCACTGATAGTAATAAAATCTCGTATTTTCTCTGAGAAGTTATTTTCACATATAGGAACCATCTGAACCGTGTAAAGAAGAGCAGAATATGTTGTGTGATGGTGTTAGAACATCTAAGACGACTCCTGATCACTGCAAACTGCTTCATACACATACGTAAATTATATTTATTTTCTTTCATTTTGTTGAGGCTGCTGTTGTCCTCGCCTCTCAGTCTGTGTGTACGTGTGTACGTGTGTGTGAAAGTTGCTATTCCCAGAGTCAATTTCCAGGCAAGCGCCAGTCGTTGTTCCTGTGCTCGCCCTTCGTACATGCAGTGGATGTTACAGGTTCATTTATTAGGACATTCAAAACCGAGTGCGGTTTAAAAATGGCCCCACTTTAAGATAATATTCCACCTTTTTGACAAATCGCACAAACGGCAGCATAATGAGACTGCAGTCATGAGTCTTTTCTCTGACTAGTATTTCACCAGTGTGCACATTTGGTTTTTTTGTGCTGACAGATTCAATAGAGGTTCGTCTCCTCCTCTCTGTTCACTGCAGAGTGTGAACATGTATAGTATATGCTTGTGCTTTAACCTTGGATGTTTATGAGGTTGTTTTTTCCTTTATAATTGATTTTTTTCCTCAGGGGATCATATATGCAGACGTGATATTTGTTATTTATGAGTTATAAAATGTGTTTTAAATGTTTTTAATAGTGCAGATCGGCCTTTCTTTTCTTTCTTTTTTTTATTTCTATGTGGTTGTGTTACTTAACCTGACATCCGTGGAGGTTTTCTCACCACAGCATCATAATCAGAACCTGCTGTGCTTTTCTAAACTTGGTTACCTGACTGATGACGTCAGCGCTGTCTGAGTCACCTCCAGTCTTTTCCTTATATACCACGTTCACTTTTCTTTGTTGAAACATCACACTTATTTAACAAGTTCACAGCATCGTCTGTTTTCTCTTTTTCCCTCCTCACCTCACCTTCTCTCTCTCTCTCACCCACCTACCCACCTCATCTTCCTCCTCCTTTCCTCCTTTTGTTCCCTGCTCCTCTAACAGTCTCCTCCTCTCCCCCTGCTTCTCCCGTAGGAGCTGCTGTTCAGCGTGTGCGCCCTGAACGTCATCTCCACCATCGTGTGTGCTCTCGCCACCGCCATGTGCTGCATGCAGATGGTCTCCACTGATGTGCTGCAGATGGTGAGTGTGACTGAGGGGGGCGACGGACGACCGACCGACCGACCGACCGACCGACCGACCGACCGACCGACCGACCGACCGACCGACCGACCGACGACGGTAGCTTGACTTTATTTGCTTTTCAGTGACCACCCAGGGGTCTGGAGATCACTATCGTCAGGTTAGGTAAACACACGCAGACTCAGGAGGGATGTGCCAGCTTTTATCGGCTTCTTTTAAGACGGTGGGAGAGAAACCTTTGATTTTTTTTTTGTTTTTTTGTGCCTGAATCCGTCTGCTTGGTAAAAACAGTTTAATATAAACACACACAGTGAAGGTCAGTTTCAATCAGGGACCTCCTCCCTTGTCAGCCTCCACCTGCAGCCCCAACAATATGGTGGAGTTTAAGAAAACAGCTTAAAACATCTCAGTGGGTATTTCTTTTCTGCACCGTCCTCAGTTTGACCCTCTTCTGTCATTCTGTGTGGAACAATGAAACTATTACCGGCAGCAAAATGCTTTTCAGTCAAGAGGGAAATTAGCATGGCCGAACGTGCCTCCATTCCAAACACGTCAACAGCTGGAGAGGTAGAGAGCAACACTAGTGCCAACATCCCACCAGATATGAAATAGCTCTGCAGTAAAATGTGGTGCAAGAAGATTTTACACATCTTATAAACTATACTGTAAAGTTTGGATTGAGTGCAGATGATAAAACTGAGGCTCTGAGCTTCGAAGAAAAGGGAAATCAGCAATTAATCTCGGCTATGATGTCGACAAAGTTGAATTCACAGAAGTGTTATTGCACAAAAAAAAGTGATAAAATCTGCAACCATTCATTATCCATATATAATCCTGACACAATGCTGCTCTATTATTCCTATATACTGGAATAGACGGATAATAAAACCTTCCTGAACCCTAGGGAAGGGTCATAGAAACAAAAGACACCATTGTGTTTTAATAGGCCTTTACACAGAATCTCTTCCTGTTAAAGCTGATGCATAAAATGATAAGAGGGCAAAGATGAATTCATCAGAAGCTTCTTGAATTACGCAGCAATTAAAATGGAAATGGGAAATCGTTCTCATCTTGACACAAGACCTTAGTTCCCAGTCGTCCCTGCGCAGATTATCTCAGAGCGCCCTTTCTCTCGATAGGTATAAACACCATTAACGTTATGAGTCTTGTTGGTATTTTCTGTTGATCAATACAATAGACTAACATGAAGTGAGAACATGGCAGTGTTAGATAAAAGCAGACATGAGCCCCAGCAGGAGGAGAGTCTATAAGGTGAAACGCTGGATCCAGCTTATTGATTTACAGAGGGGTAAAGGACAAAAGCAGTGTGTCTCATCCCTGACAGTCTTTAGCGAGTGTGGCCTTGTTTCCCATTTACCAAAAGACGTGTTAACCTTTTATTTAGCTCGGTAAATTTAGCCGAGTCAATATCAGCAGTGGCAGCCTGGAGATTAGAAAAGCAGGCTGGCTGTGACTGGAGAAGTTGTCCCACTTAGAAAAGTCTGAGTGAGGAGAGAGAGTGAGTGTACAGCAGCACTTTGACTTCGACGTAGCTGCAGCGGTGGAGCTTGTTGAGTGACCAACAGGAGGAAGGAGCTAGAGCAAGGCGACATCTGCATTAAAACAGTAAATAAGGGGCAACCAAACTCACATATTTTGGTTATGACCGAAACTGAAAACATTCTTGGAGGAAGTGTTTGAATCACTGGAAGAAGTATTTGGTAGAAATATTACAATGGATCCAACAGTGGCTCTACCAATCACCAAAAATGATCTCCTAAATACTACTAGCAACAGTAAGGTGGATAAAGCCCGACCCTCCAACATTCAATATGTGGACTGAGAAAATAAAGGAAATACATCAAATGGAACAAAAAAGGGGCTTCAAAAAGACATATTCATTAAAAAGTGGAGCCCTGCTATGGGTATACTATTACAGTGAGGAACCTCTGTGTACATTTTGAATCCAATCTATGTTATTAATATGATACTTTTAATTCTATTTTGTTTCTTTTTTTCATTTCATTTTATTTTTCTTTTATCTTTCTGTTATTACAGTTTCTGTTTCTTTTGTTGTGTCCTAAGTGTTATGTTATGTCCCTATAAGCACTGCATTGTATTGAAATTTGAGAAAACAGCAGATAATATGATGAATATAATAATTCTTTATTTCAGACACATAGTCCATATGACAATTAAGAAAATTGAAAGACAGACAAAGAACGGGAGGAAGTACATTGTGCAGTACCATAAGTTACCATTGCCATTAAAAAATACATTCTATATAAAAATACATAAACCATGCATATAAATGAGGCACATATGAGACAGCATTTACTTAAAAAAGGGTCAAGCTAACATGCCAGTGCATTCGAAGCCTGGATGTGAACCTATAGCCCATTATGGGGCTTATTAGGGCTGTTTTAATGGCATTTTCAGACCCATCTGATCTAGTAGTTGACACGTAAAATTAAACATTAGCTTCTTTAACAGTGAATTTGAACAAAACTGAAATAAAAACAAATTTCAGAAAGAAAAAAAAACAGTGAACAAGGACTCCTATGTAATAAAGACCTGATCATGGTTGTCATTATCTGTGTTTCAGTTCATGCCGCACAGAGCGCGGGCCTTAAACGCCGACTGCATGACCCCCCATGGAACCATCCTCCACCAAACGCTGGACTTTGATGAGTTTATTCCTCCCATCCCGCCGCCGCCCTACTACCCCCCGGAGTACACCTGCACCCCCTCCATGGACGGACAGAGGTGAAGTATGACTCACCATCTTTTCTCCGGCGCTGAGTCTAAGTTCATTATCTCGTATACGTGAATTCTGTCAGAGCAGAGCACAATAAAAGGCCATTTGCAAATTCCCCAATGAAAACAATCCAACTGTTACAAGACAGTGTAATTATGCACAATAGTCCATTTGTAAATCAGAACCCCCTTTAAAATTGTATAAATGCCTCATTGCCCAAAATGTTTGGCACACACACACACACACCGCTCCACCAGCTCTTAAATCCTCAGTGACACTTCGCACAGTATCGTTTCATTAACATAGTTGAAAAAGCCAAAGTTTTGGTTGTTGCTGCTCATTGCAGTTATTAAAAAACACTACAAATCATCGTTAATGTGCACCATGGTAGAAAATAACACTTTAATGACATCGCATAAAGCATTTTTGACATTAAAAACGCAAAGCCAAATAACTGACAATGAGAAATTAGCCTACTATTTGCAAAGTGAAGTCCTTCCAAACAATCATAACGTTAAGAGGAAGAAAAACTACACGTTGATTGTGGTTGAGCCCTGTGGCATAATATTGATATTCACTCTGTGGAAACTATAAGTGTTTCTTGCAGCTCTCTCTCTCCATGTTGCCCAAGAGACACAAAAGTGGTCATAAATTAAGGATGGAGCAACAATTACTGCAAAGAAATTAGAGAAGTTGATGATAGTGGAAAGATGTTTTTGGGAGGAAACGCACCAAAGAAAAGAGATGAGCTCTGTTACATCTTCGTGCTGCTGGTGTGGTGTTAAGTTAAAGGATTTTGTCAGGTGGAAAACAGCTTTATCGTTTTTTATTTATTGTAAACCATTCTTGAATTTCCCATGAGGAGGTGAATCTATAGTGGCCACACAAGTAACATTTGCATCCGGACACAAATCCAAGCCCATCACATTAAACGGAAATGGCACGGCTCTGTTTACCGTCTAACTGTGACTGTCACATGTGGTGCCATCATCCACGGCCAGCTTGGAGCATTTCCCGTCTATTAAGCAGCTGTGACATATGCGATTCTCCGTTGTTGTGGTTGTGGTTGTGAGAGATCGGCCGACCCCTCCCTCATCACTCCCTCCATTTTCTCTCAGTCTTGGTCTCACCAGAGAGGGTGGAGCTGATGTAGCCATTTGGCAGGAAGCCCATATCTGTGTGTCAGTTACGCCATAAATATAAACAAGGCAGAGAGAGGAAGCATTTATGGTGTCCCTGCCCAGGGCTGGGGATGTGTCATGACATCATCATGCCTCAGATGATTGGTGGAAACTCTCAGGTTGTATTTCATGCTCTGCCAGTTTTAGAGGAGAATGGGGTTGTAATTAAAAGATATTACTGTGAGCATGGCTGTGTATTCTTAATTGGCACCAGATCAAGCTGCAGTGGTGCACATATAATCACAGTGCCAACATCTATCATTTGGACAGAAGGAGATTTTTTTTATCTTTCCTTTTCTTTCTTAATGTTTTTAACAGGCTAAACACTCTGCAGTGTCTCTCTGTGCTTTTTATTCCACTTTATTGAGATGTGAGTTGGATTTTTAGTGTTTAATGTTAAGTTGAAACTCTGCCTTCATGTCCCTGCAGAGGCCTGCACCTGGACTTCCCCCATTCTCCCTTCAGTGCCATCTACGGGGTCCCCATCAACAGCCCCGGGACACTGTACCCCACTGACCTCCCACCTCCGTATGAGTCCGTGGTGGGGCAGACTCCTGCCAGCCAGGTGAGGATGAATTTCAGCTTCTTTGTCCTTCAAACAACAGTCAAGAGCAGCACATTAAAGGGATAGTTCAGCATTTTGGCAAATTAGCTCATTGCCATAATCCCTATAGTCATAGCAGTAGGTTCATTACCTTTAATTGTCGGTGCAAGCTATTTTTAGAACGGCGGAGCTGAGCAGCAGGCTGCTCAGAGCTACGCTACGGAGGCTTATGGGATTTCTTGGTTTCCCTCATCAAACTCATCAAATACACAATCCAACAACTCCAAAACGCTCTGGTGGACAAGTTGTGACCTGCACATTCACCACGCTATGAGATAATAACAGAACGTTAACAGACAGAGTTGTTTTTGAGGCAAATGCAGAGACTGCTTCTGGAAAAACTGCCCCCGCCGGGAACGCACATCAGCGGTTTTGCATGAATTTCCCTCTAAAACAACTCTGTCTGGTAACGTTCTGTTATTATCTCATAGCGTGGTGAATGTGCAGGTCACAACTTGTCCACAAAGGCGTTTTAGAGTTGTTGGATTGGGGAAACCAAGAAATCCCATTAGCCTCCATAGCGTAGCTCTGAGCAGCTCGTGGCTCTGCTCCGCCGTTCTAAAAATAGCTTGCACCGACAATTAAAGGTAACGAACCTACTGCTATGACTATAGGGATTATGGCAATGGGCCAATTTGCCAAAATGTTGAACTATCCCTTTAACTCCTTTATTTCCATGTAAAGTATGAGGAATATGGAAGGTTGTTTTAATTTCAACAATACACATACATCACATAAACAGCTGCAATAAAAAAACCCTCAAACAGATTTTCTTCTGATTAGACATTATAGCATTTTGTTCTAAATGACTGATGACGGGTCGAAATGTTACTTTTTTAAACATATGTATGTGTTCAAATGTTTTTCCCCATCATAAATGCATTTAATTTTTGGAAATTCCAATATCTGCATCAAATCTGTACATCACATTTAACCTGAGTATGATCTTCTGTTCAGTCTCACTTTGCCGTCATGTCGGACTTCTTTTCCAATCTCAGGCTTCACTGCATCTCATTGTTCATAGTTAAAAAAATAACGCTCTCATGTGCACTTAAATCCTTTCTTATCTATCACTGTATTCCCAACATCATTTAACAACTCAGGCTTTTTAATCCCTTATATCCATTATACCTGTTAAATCCATAGTTCTGTCCACATCCACTCTGAGCGGCGCCCTTCAAAGAGAGATGATTTTCTCACCTGGAACAGATAAACAGTGGGGGCTGTAAATAGCTAATGGACGGAGGCTGTGATCGATTGATTGTGTGAAAGAGCAGACAGACAGCAGACGGCCCCCGCATGGTTTGGCAAATGATGTTTAGATATATATGTGTATATATATATATAATACATTGCACCTTGAGAAGACCATAATTGAAGATAATTAAAGTTTCTTCGCTATGTGATGGAGTAGTTTTCTCTCCTGGTGCAGCTGCTCTTTAAAGACATCACACTCAGGTATCTCTGTGGATGTGTTGTGGTCTTACAGCGCCCCCTACAGACCAGAAAGCACTGTTGAAGCTTCTGTCTTACACATTTGCTATTACGCAATGTGTAACCACATTATCCTACATACAGAGGATCTAAACGTATTTCCATCTTCTCTTTCTGTTTTAAACATTTTATTGCGGTGATGTTTGCAGCTCCACTGATGATTTCCTCTCCACAGGTGACCACCAGCATCGAGCAACAGGCCACTGAGTCCAGTTTATGTGACAGAAACACCACCGCAGGCCTCAGTACTCAGGGTAAAGACAGTCACAACACTGCAGAGGACTGTTGTTCAGTATGTTTGTCTGCTGGATGTCATACTGACGCTGCCCCCTCCTCTCTATTTTTAGCCTCGGTGGACAGCGCATCACTGATGGTGTCAGAGGTGGCCGATCAGGACCAGACTTGCTCATCAGAGGACTTGTGCTCCCTCGAGGTCCAGGGCTCTGACTCCTCTCCCTATGGCATGCTCCACATCGCCCCGACCGACGGAAGCTGCACCAGCCTCGAACTCTGCACCCGTGACTCCTCACGTTTGCATCGTGGCCGGCCCAACGCGGACGCTCGCCCCAGCGACACCGGATACAGTGAGTCTTCGCACACCCAGGAGTCTCTGGAGCGCTCGCCCGACTGGTCCTCTGGAAACTTCAGCAACCTGGACCAGGAGGAGTCCACAGACAATGCACACCCAGGTGAAGAACTCAGGGCTTCGATGCACATATGTGACGAGCTCGCATCGGCCAAACAGTTACCAGAGGAGCCACCTAAAGCGGCGACGCACTCCCTCATTAAAGCACGGATGATGAGCCGCAAGCTCACGCTCCCCGTCAGTCTCCCCCCACCGCCTCAGCCTTGTTCCCCGATCTCTGTGGCCTCCTCTGGTGGAACTTCAGCCATCAGCCCCATGGCTCCTTCTCCTTCCCCCTCTCCACCCAGCAGGCCACGAGGCCCCCGGCTGTGTTTCAGTGTTTGGTCGCCCTCCTCCTCCTCCGCATCACAACAACCCCCCTCTACCTCAGTCCAAAGTGGCTACTCGCCCTCAGAGAGGCCTCGGGGGCTCCGAGCAGCCAGGAGGTACCGCAAGCTGGCACGCATCGTCCGCTCCACCAGCGATCCCATCTCCTGCTCCTCCGCCACAGGACGTAAGTTGTTAACACGAGCTTATACCACAGCTTCAATATTTGATAATAACAGAGAGAGTATTAGTTCAGTCAGCTAATCCCTCATTTTGAGTGACTCTTTCAGCCACTAAACTCCAAATGATAATTTGTTCCAGACTCTCCAATGTGAGAATTTGCCCATTTTCTCTGCTCTGTGTGATTTTTAATTAATTATAAACGAGTCTTTGGCTGTTAATCTGAGAAAATGACTCCCATGAAGACGCCACCTTGACTCTGTAAACATAGGATGGAAAACATTTTAGAATTAGACAAAGGTTTGATTAACCATGAAAATAACTGGAAGATATGTTGCTGATGAAATGAATCATTAGAGGGAGTCCTGCAGCAGCCAGTAACCTGCAGCTAATGCCTGTTTTGTTGCTTTGTCGGGTTTTTGTCTCCCTCTACAGGAGAAAACGGCGGCTGTGCCTCTGCAACGAACCCTGATACTGAAGCTTCAGCTCACACGTCACCAGATCAAGGTAGGACCGCACAAATACTGAATTCATGATAAGGAGTTAATAATATAGTGCATTGTCTGCTGTTGAATGGTATTCATATTTAATTTTTAACAAAGACCAACTCTATCTGGTGACGGAGCTGATTTAGCAAAGATTTTTTTTATAATAACTAAAGGTTTTGAATCCCCAGATACAGGATTAATGGTTAAGAAGAAGTTTGTATAGAAACTATTTAAAATCCCACTGGATTCATTAGGTAACTTAGAAAATGTTCATTAAAAAAAAGTCGAAAACATGGCTGGATTTCTTATCTTATGAAGCTGACATTTTAGAGACTCATGTTATCTGATATTCAGACTTTCATATGAAGAAAGAATCCCCAGCCAATTTTAACTCAGCGAGCTGATAATGAAAATGTGTTCGCTGACATCAGTGACACGAAAACTGTGAATTCACTTAAAACGAAAAACACAAACTCCTCTGGCATCAGCCGGAACTGTATGTGATTTAATTAATTCAGTGTTTTGACTATTTCTCTCTGTTTTATCTCCAGAGCTAAGAGACATTTCAGCCGAGGCGGTTGGAGCCAAACCGAGTCACACGTGTGTCAGCAGGAAGCAGCAGAAAGAGGACAGGAAGGTCGACATCCACCTTAAACCTCGTTCGCTGCACACACACTCGTCCCACGAGCGCCCGCACTCCCTGGCCGACCTGAAGATGTACAAAGACACCAAGATACTGGTGGCCAAGTTCCTGGAGCATTCGAGCTGCAGTCTACCTCCGGAAGTCCAGCAGGTCGTCAACAACATCAAGTGCGTCATCAAGTCGGATGAGAAACACATGGAGGAGGCCATCTTCAGTGCCAATGTCATAGACCAGGTAACTGTGTTAAACTGGATGCAACAGCCAATCATGGATCACATTAGAAAAAGTAAAGACATACTGTAGTGCCGAATGACATGTAAACAAGAGCACATTAAAGGGATAGTTCAACATTTCGGCAAATTCGGCAAAATATTGCCATAATTCCTATCGTTCATTACCTTTAATTATCGGTGCATGTTGTTTTGAGATCCGCGGGGCAGAGACGTGAGCTGCTCAGTGAACACAATGGAGGTGAATGGTACAGGTCCCCTGTCCCTCATCAAACTCATCAAATACACAATCCAACAACTCCAAAACGCTGCACATTCACCACGCTATTAAATAATCATGTAACATTACGAGACAGAGTTGTTTTTTAGGCAAATGCGTAGCCTGAACTACATTCCACACACAGCTGCTGGGCGGAGTGATTTTAAAAGCGCAAAAAGTAGTTCTGAGTATTTGCTTCATGTGTCGTAATGTTAAATTATTATACATGATTATTTCATAGCATGGTGAATGTGCAGGTCACAACTTGTCCAACAGAGCATTTTGGAGTTGTTGGATTGTGTATCTGATCACAAAACAACATGCACCGATAATTAAAGGTAATGAACCTACTGCTATGACTATAGAGATTATGGCAATAGGTGAATTTGCCAAAATGTTGAACTATCCCTTTAACATGTACGTTGCACAGTCATCAGACAACATAGATGTTGACATCCAAAGCATGTTACTGTATATGGGTTAGGGGTGGGCGGATCAATCTAAATATCAATACTATCGATACCATGTGAGCATCAAAACCAGATCGATTTTAGTGCTATAGGATCAATGCTACTTTCAGTTTCAGTTTCTGTGTTGTATGTAACTAAAACAAAAAAGAGTAAAACTTGTGTGTGCAAACAACGTGCTGTTGTCGTAAATATATATGCTATTCCTCCCTTCACTGCTGCTGCTGTTATATGCTGTCATGACCCGCGTCACGTGAACAAACTGGCCGCGCACGTGCAGCTGCATGCACCGGTGTCAATCAATCAGACAGAACAACACTCGGCACAGAAAGTGCTGTATTTTTTTAAATGTCAGTAAAATGCTGCCAACAAACTGCAATATGTACAAGAAAGTTGTTCGCAACTGTGTTCTAACATGCGTGTGGTTAAGTGTGCAGGAAACAAAACAAAACAAGTCATGAATGATTTAGTGGTGATGAAAATGTATTCAGATTTAGCAGATTGAGCTTCATTCACCTCAAAAATCAAGACACGCTGCTCTTCCACTACATAAGCTGCTTTTAAAAGAAAAAAGTATTGGTATTGGTATTGGGATACTGGCCATGTATTTACTTGGTATTAGATCGAGTCCAGATTTTGCAGTATCACACACCCCTAATATGCATGGGCGACGATGTGCAGTTGTAACTCCCTTTATTGCTCTGACGATATATTTAAAATTCACAGTAGGTAGTTTCTTTCAAGAGAAATAAAACAGCATGACATCAGTAGTGAGATTTATTTCAGCCTTTTAGATTTACATCATTCTGCAGAAACTTGTGGCACTTAGAGATATTGCCTCTGAATGCAATTAATTTCATTTTTGCATATCAGGGAGTTGGGTTGACTCAGGAGTATTTCAGTCTTGTGTGAGTCATACTATATAAAAAGAAAATAGACGATTGCCGTCTTGTGTCTCATTTTTTTTTGACTTCTCTGTCTTCTCTTTGCCCAGGTGATGACCCAGCGCATCATCGGCAGTCCGAGGAAGCGAGACTACCAGGATCTTCACCTCCAGAGCTGCGGCGCTCTGAGTTCATCCCCGTCCCCTTCGATGCGCCGTCCAAAACACCTCCCACAAACAACCAGCACCTCCACCAACCCCCTGGACTCCCCCTCCTCTGATCAAAGCCTTGAGTGCAGAGAGACGATTCTCTGACCGCTCTCTGTCTCTCTCTCTCTCCAGCAAGGACTCGGGTCGAAGCTCTGAGGGCATTTCAGGCTGCTTTAGCTGCAGACACACAGTGATTAATAACTCTTCATTGGGGGGAGATCATATATTTGTGCGGGGTGACTGCGACATAGGCAAACTGAAATGCTCTCTCATGCCGTATCTCTTAGTGCCCTGTGAGACCGTGCCAAGTCATCAGCAGAAATGGTAGCAAACTCGGAGCGAGCCTGCCAGTGACTGTAGTGGCTTCTTTCTCATCAGAAAAAAACAAAAGAATGTTTCTCCCTCAGGGGATCTTTTCTACCGAGTTTCATCTCTGAGAACAAAACACGCAAACAAATATACAAGTGGTAAGTTTGAATCTGTGACTGAACGACAAAGGAGATGTTGTTTTCAGTATTCCTCTTGTGCTCGTAAGAAACAGAGGGAAATATGTTTGTATTAAACTGTGAACTGAACCGACTGGGCATTACTGGCCGTTATTTGCAGACTTTGTGGAACTGTTACTGATAAGGTGGTGAATATTTCGTGGTGTCGCTGGTTCAAAAACATCACAGATGTGGATTATTTAACTTACCTCATTGTGTTACAATTCTTATCCGTGTTACAATAAAATCTGAGTTTGTATGCGCTGGTTTGTGTACTCATTTCAGTGTGTGTGTGTGTGTGGACAGCAAAGTTCTTGTTGATTGTAATTCATTAAAAACCAACAACGTTTAGTTTTGTATTGGTAGGAGTCTTTTGACAACTGTTCTACTAGCAGCAACTATATTATCTTGCACATTACACCAGCAATTCTTCTGGCAAATAGACCAAAGTTGCAGAGGCAGAGTTACTGATGTTAATTGGGTGTCGTTATATTTATTGGTGAGATCAATACTTATGAGTTGAGTATCTAAAGAGCTTTGTTTTCTCTCAAAGGTAAATTTCTAAACAAGTTACTGTGATGGAGAGAATCCAGGTATCATGTATACAGAGCACAGCAAGCCTCTTAAGCTGTTGAGAAAAAGTAGCCTGTTAATAATTATTCAAAATAAAATCATAAGATGCATGAACAGTTTTGTTCATTTATATGCACCTAAAGGCATCTAGTGCTTTTCAATTGAGAAAGTGACATTTCTTTTGCAACACATTGGGGAATCCTGTTAATGAGAAGTAAGGTAAGTGAACCAGGTTTGAAAAGATTACTGCTGTAATAATGCATTTGTAGACTTTTATTTCACGCAACACTTCATATCCAAAATATGGATCAATAATTAAATCAGGATGATTGTTTCATTTATAATAGTAAAGCGCCCTTCATTTCGGCCGCGTACTTCCGGTCTTCGCCAAATAAAAGCGATTTTCATAGGGATTTATTGTTTTCACTGTGAGGCTGATGGCTCTCGTCCCGTCTTTTAAGATTTAAAAATTTAAATTTAAAATTGTAAATTTGTGTTAAAAATGGCCTCCAAATTTCTGTGTAAATGTCCATCTTACTATTTATTTTTTATAGGCCTAAGCTATTAATTGTGTTCATATGAGGCTGTCTCTGTTAATGCATTGAGCCATTCAAAGTAAATAGTTATTTTTCCCTGCCCAGTGCCTCAATATGACTCTTTTAGCTGTCGTAAGTGCTACCTTTAGCCACTGTGCTTTTTTTTTTCTCAATTATTCTCCCATTTCCTTTCATACTATTCAGGAAACATAATTGTGCGCTTTTATTTTGAAAGACGGCTGCACTCCTGTACCGGAAGTGGTGCGGGCTGGTCGCAGCTGACTTCATACACACACACACACAGCGCACTGAGCGCAGCAGAAATCACGTTTGGTCGGTGTGCGGCCGGCGGTTCGTGGAGATTATTATTATAAAACAAACCCTGTATCATAGTGTGTGTGTTTACGGTTTGGTTGTTTATTATTTATTTTTGTTAGATATCAGCCGCCACCTTGCACGGAGAGACGGGTTTACCAGTCCGACCGCTGCTGCTCGTTGTGTTTTCGCATCAGCCGTTGCTACGTTGCTACGTTGCTAAGCTAGTGGAGAAGTGGCTGTTAGCTGCTGACGTCACCGGGGCTCGTGCAGTGTGTTCTAACGGCTGCTCTGTGATTAAAAAGCAGCAGCAGCGGAAGAAGAAACGGTGTCAGACCGACAAAATGGAGAGGAATTAGCTCAATGCTAACGTTTAATAACAAATAACAGTGATACTATGAATAGCGGCTAGCTGTGTGGTTTTGTGTTTGCGCTCCTCCTCCTCCTCCTCCGTCCTCTCGGTGCCACGGAGCCTCCGCCGTTGCTGCTGCTGCCGCCGCCGCGCGCGACTCTCTGGTCCACGTCTCGTGTCGTCTCGTCTTCGTCTCGTGCGCTGTGTGTTTAACGTTTGAGCCAGCTGAGCTAGGCCACGTCCCCACGGGTGTTTTTCTGCTACCGACACAGGAGGACGGGCTGCAGAGACACACACAGAGAGAAAGAGAGAGAGAGAGGGAGAGATGCCGAGTGTGCGGAAGGAGGAAGGGAGGAGAGTAAGCACCGATTAGAAATGTGAAAGTCTTCCACATTCATGACTGTGAATCTGTGTGTGGTGTTGTGTGTTTGTATTTCGGAGCGGTTGCCGCATACACACGGCATGTCACGTAGACAGATGTGTTTGAGCTGAGCTCTTCCTCTCTAGGCTGCGGTAACGAACCCCCCCTCAAGTAACGTTGTGTATACTTTGTGGAAATGGTCGGGTTTGGTGCAAACCGGCGGGGAGGCCGCCTCCCGTCTTTCATCCTCATCTTCCTGATGGTGATCATCGCCATACTGTCGTTCAACTACTGGACGGTGTCCAACAAGCACGGCCACTTGCTGGACGAGCTGGCCGAGGTGCAGACGCAGGTGAAGCGCACGGACGCGGCGCGGAGTCGGCTGGAGAAGCGCAACTCGGAGCTGATGGTGCAGGTGGACACTCACAGGAAGCAGATCGACCAGAAGGAGGGAGACTACAGCGTCCTGGAGGGCAAGCTGCAGGCCCGGGAGGCGCTCATCAAGAAGTGCTCCGATGAAAAGGTACTGATACTGACCCACAACCTGTGAGCGAGTGTTTGTGTGCAGGAGTTCAGTGTCCAGAGGGTCCACCACGACCACGTACTAAGAATCCAAAGTTTTCACAGCTCTTTGATCAAACTACCCCCAGAGCAAGAGAAAGGTGATAATAGCACACAGTAGTTTTTAATTGACTTATGTCTGTATATTGGGTTTTATTATGGAGAGTGTCAGGTTTCTGCAGGTCATGGAAAGGCCTTGGAAATGTTTTAAACCTCTTTAATCTCTAAGAATTAGTTTCAAAGCCTGCCACTGCACTGTAAAATGTATTTTCTATTTGATTTGATTTGATTTATCACTCCTGTAATATTGACATCTAGACCTTGAATTAGTTCTTTTTAAAGTATGTAGGAAGTGTTCAGAAAAGAAACTGAAATCTGTGAGAATAATTTTATTGGCAGGGCCATTAAAAAAAAAGTTATTGAATTATATTCCCAGTGGTATCAAAATCTCTTTTATAAAGTCTTAAACATCCTGTAGAAACTCTGTAAGCTCTCATATAATATTTGATTTAAGGGTGAGTTATGTTCTCTGAGAAAACAAATAATAGGATCAGGGGCATAATGGCAACTAAAGTTCAGTGTTCAAGTTCAGCCTTAATGCAGTTAGGAAAAGACTGCATTTCCTTTACATCACAAAATAATACAATATCGTATCATCATCTTATCTGCATCATATTGCCCTAATCTCCCCTCCACCTCCTCTCTGTATGAGGAAGAACATGTACTTAGGGAAACCTGGATATGGATATCTCCTGATGGATGGAGGGTTTTAACTCAGTTATCTATTTTAAAGAAGGAAGATGATTCAGTTCTTGTGAATGAGACAGTGGTTTTGTCTTGAGCCGTCTTGTCTTTGGTGACAAATGAAACTCTGGACTCATTCATCCACAAGATTTTACCCACCTCTCACCTGCTCCAATGATGATTTTTAATTTTCCATAGATCACCTCCTCTCAAGTTTTTTTTGATATCCATGATTGTAATAGTGTAAATAGTGCATATATTTTTTTATGTGTAGGTGACGTTATAGTAGTGGATTTTGTACTTTTAATCTATTAGGTTTGATAGTCTTCACTATGTAATGAGCTGAGCTGAGGTCGTCCACCTCACTTGTTTACTTTGTTTGCTTTCCCCTGTTAGTCTGAGCTTAATTGTTTAGAAATCCACACATTTATAAGCTTACACACAAGATATGACTACATTTGTGAAGAAAACAAAAAATAACTCGTGTTTCTTACACCGTATTGATATTTGTTTTCCTTTAATCAGCACTTTTTTACACATTTGGTGGACTTTACATATTCACGAGTTGCCCGACTCTTTATCCACAATACGGTGACTGTTCCTACCTTTTTTCCTGCACACTGCCAACAATTTGCCGCCTTTTTTGTTGAATATTGACTGACTGGTGTGTCCAGTTGCCCTGGCAGACTCTTTTTCTTATTTTAGACAACGCCAGAGGAGTGTGTTTTCCTGTCATTTGCATACAGCCCTGACTTCCTTATAACTCCGACTGACATGTCATGTTTGTTTTACTTCTTTTAATCCAATCTATCTGTGGCTTTAGTGACATAGACAACCCCGCTGGTCTCCATTGTCCAGCCAGTATAACTGAGCTTGGACACAGTGTGTGAAGACGTTAGATAGAGAGCTGTCAAGCATGTTTGCACATTAAACTGTAGGAGTATCAAGTTGACTGAATGTCATAAAGAACGGACTCTTGTTGGTGCAATATTTGATGATAAGCGGCCATATTGACCACACAACACTTCACCTTCAGGATTGAACTAGTTACTTATTGAACAAGCAAGGTTACACCTGCCTGTTATTGGCCATTCATAATTCTTATTGTGTAAGTCATCCTATCGGACGAATATCAGACATTTTTCAACCTATTTCCTGTTCAGAAGCAATTCTCCTGCTGATCATCACACACTGTGTTTGTGAACCAAAATAAACCCATATTCGATGGCCAAATAAACAGTTTTTCCTCCTGTGTAGCTGTTTAATGATCTACAAATGGACGTATTTTACCGACCAGTTTTAGTTTTTCTTCCTCGTTCCTATTCATCTACACTAGAGTCCCTCTTTGAGCAGATGAATCTAGAGATGATAGATTTTTTTTGTCTGTGTGATGAGGTGTCGAAGTGCTGAGTAAAGGTGACTCTCAGCTTCCTAGTGGTTCTGGCACCAACTCCGGTATCCTGCTCTTTGTATCCTAATCACCATGTCCCCCCCCACACACACACCTTTCTTTAGTCAACAGCCCAACCCTGTTTCAACAGACGTACGCTGGTGACAGTAAGAGGTCTGTACAATGGGAAGTGGAGATGGGGCCAAGTCTTAAATGGCCTCCCTACAGTACAGTATATGTACTCTAGTAATCATTAGGTTCAAGCATGAAGCCTACAAGTCTATAGCTCCTGTGCTATTATCGTCGTCTATACAGCCACTTTCAGCAGGCTGCAGTGGAAAGCCTTTAACTGCCTGTGTGGGTTTGACATGTTGAAGCTTTAGTCTTGACCACAGCGGACAGTGATGCTCTGTTTCCTGTCCGCTCTTTCTTTCCTCACTTGTCTTCTGTTGCAGTCAATTATATTATAGTCAGTCCAGAAGCCAGACACAGTGGATTCAAAAGTGCAACGATAGAAATCTCTCAAACTCCTTACGCAGCATAATTCACTTCAGGGCTGTGCAGTTTGTTAAAAACAGTCACTGTTATGAACAAAAAGTTGTTAAACATCTATGTTTTTGATTAAGACAGTGCAGTCTTTTGTGGGATTTTAAACACCCCTCTTTCAGCTATAATACGTATCACCATTGTAATAGATTTCTAAACTACATCTTTAATCTTCAAACCGACAAGAATTTAGATTTTGGCTTCCCTCCAATGTCCTCATGTTCAAGAGTCAGTGTATACAACACTTTGTTTTTATTAAAGAGCAGCCAACAGATTAAACTGGTAATATGAGTGAGCACTAAAGTGGGACACACAGGTAAGAGTTTTAGGTTTCACATCAAAATGTTCTGCATCACAGTCTTTCTCTGGTTTCTCAGGTCAGGAAAAGAAAAACATGCTGGGGGGAAAAAACACATCATAATCCAGCAATTTACGAGTTACCAGCAGCTGCACTGGTATTTTCCACAATCTACCAAAGAGCACTTCAGTAGTTAAGCTTAGTGAGATACTCCCCTGCAAAGCTACTTCTCCGCATGATATCAGCAAAGTGGAGGCGTCTTAATATCTAAATACACATAACTGGGTTTGATGAGGCAGAAACACATGCCTCCAATGAAATGTCAAACTGGGTGCCATGTGTTTGTGCAGTGGCGTCGCTCGCTGATCTAGAAGAACAAGACAAACCTGTTGTTGGTCCTCCTGGTGATATTTGTCTACAAGTTAGAGACTCTGTTGGTTCGGATAGAAAAGTCAAAACTTCTGCAGCTTCTCCTCATGATTCCTGAACCTTGTTTTTTTCTCTCTCTCTCTCTTTTGTGCACAGATGAAGCTGCAGGGTGATGTCACTGCCCAGATGACAGAGATCCAGAGGCTGAAAGGTAGGACTTCAGCCTAGGTGTGTGTCCAGCAGGGGACACTCTTGGACACACACGGCAAAAAAAGTCCCAATAAAACATTTAGATTCAGAATTACTTTATTTATCCCTGGAGGGAAATTTTTCTTTGTTACAAACTACTGAATTGTAAGAGAAATCAACACAAAGTGAGATATACATAGACAAATAAAAATATTATTACTAAAATAAAAGCAGAATGGGAACAGAGTAAAATAAAATAAAACATCTGTAATGGTGGAACTTTGTCTTATATTGTTTATGTTTATGTGTTGTGGGGAAACAGAGCAGCTGAAGGAGCTGAAGCAGGAGTTCATGAAACAGGAAGAGCAGCTAAGAGAGGTGAAGAAAAACAGCACCACATTGGAAAGAAAACTGGAGTACGAGAGGTAGGTTAATGGATATGAAGTCACTTCTTAATATGTGAATTTTTGGTTCTTAAATGATCCGTTATTTTGACAGTTATTGGTTTTTTCAGTTGAGTATTCCCTATAATCAGGTGGTTTTACGTCGTTGGTTATCTTTATTTCTCGTTTCTTTGTCTGATATAGTTTCACATATTTAATTTTTACAAGGAGGTTTAAGGTTTTTAGGACAGATTTATCACCATCTCACGCATGCAGATTTTCAAGAATTAATTTTTAGGTGACACAAAATCCCAAATTTTACAGTCTAGTTAAAAAAAAAAAAAAATCCAGATAATGTGAGTGGAAACTGAGGAGGATCATGTGTTTACTAGTTTACAGTGTGGACGACAGATTGCACAACTGAAAGAGGAGTATGAAGAATCAAAAAAGACCCTGGAAGAAGAAGCATCAAAGTTAAGACAGGTGAGTTTTAACAAACCTGATAGTGGACATGTCTTTTGGCTCTTAAAGGGATAGTTCAACATTTTGGCAAATTCGCCTATTGCCATAATCCCTATAGCCTTAGCATTAGGTTCATTACCTTTAATTATCGGTGCATGCTGTTTTGAGATCCGCAAGCTGCTCAGTGAACCCAATGGAGATGAATGGTACATCTTCAAACTCATCAAATACACAATCCAACAACTCCGAAACGCTCCAGACCTGCACATTCACCACGCTATGAAATAATCATGTAACATTACGAGACAGGGTTGTTTTTGAGGCAAATGCGTAGCGTAGTGTTGTAATGTTACATAATTATACATGATTATTTCATAGTGTGGTGAATGTGCAGGTATGGAGTGTTTTGGAGTTGTTGTATTGTGTATTTGATTAGTTTGATGAGGGACAGGGGACCAGCACTGTTCACCTCCTTTGTGTTCACTGAGCAGTTCGCATCTCTGCCCTGCGGATCTCAAAACAACATGCACTAATATAATTAAACCAACACCAATGACTATAGGGATTATGGCAATAGGCTAACTTTCCAAAATGTTGAACTATCCCTTTAAGTACATGTTGAAAGGTTTAAATGACACAAATGTAAAGACAGCAGCTACATTCTTTGAATTCCTCCTCTGGTTTTGTCCGGAGCTCTTCAGGTCACTTCACTGTTTGTCCTTTCTCTATTTTCCATTCACTACTTCCTCTTGATAATCCCTCAGAGCGTGCTGGACGGCCAGAAGGGCGTCATGGCAGGTCGACATGCAGATAGAGCACCAGGTCTAGAGATGGTGGGAGAGCGCCACACAGTGGCCACTCACCGGCACAACGCTCCAGATTTAAAAGGTAGAGTGGATGTGATGGACTCGACCAAGGCTCTTCTCCTCTTGATATGTGCTTACACAATAAATACAGTGTTTGCTTGCTAATATAATTAATATATACACAGACTACATATGTAAATCCTGCAGAAAATAATGTAAAATGGTAAATACTGTCGGTTTTCTGTGTATGTTTCTGTTAACATCAACCCATTCACAACTTAATTCACGTTTCCTCTGCTCTGTCACAGAGGAGATGGGTAAACCTGGCAGTGATGCTGGTATGCCTGGGATTGAAGACAGTGAAGTGGGAAAAATCGATGACGTGCAGTTTGGTAAGAAGCTGACCCTAAACTTTAAAGAGCATTTTTTATAGTGACAAACCCAAAGGCAGAGCAAGGATAAGTTTAATAACCACCACAGTCTCAATGTATTGGCCAATTAGGTTTTAGCTATAGACTCTGGAAACTTGTTGAAGGGACTATGGGGGAGGATTGAACTAAAAACTGACTAATGGACCATAGATGTGACTCTCAATCACTTACTGTACTGTAGCACTCAGATATATCAGGATAAATGACACCAGCTTTTCTTAATTCTGCCGTTGTGGCAACTCATCATCAAGACATACTTAAACAGGCTTCCCACACGTCCTGGAAAAGACTTTGAGTTTGTGAGTGTTTCCAGTCTTGGACCTATTGTCTCCTCTGCTGAGTGACAGAAAGAGGAGCAGCAGAGAGCTGGAGTGGGCGTCGTTTAAAAACAAAAACAACATGTTTGCGTTGGTTTAATATAAATGTGTCATAATTTCTAAGCATGTAAGAGATTATTTCATACATCGAACATGACAGATACGTTAGAAGAACCATAGACTGCACATCTTTAACCCTCCTGTTTTCCTTTTGGGTCAAGGAAGGAAGGTAGAAAGGATGATGGCAAGGAAGGACAAAGGGAAAGATGGGAGGAAAGAAGGAAGGAAGGAAAGAAAGAAAGATGGAGGGAGGGAGGGAGGGAACAAATTGGGTCAATTGGGTCAAAAAGGAAGGAAGAAGTAAGGATGAAGGGAAGAAAGGAAGGATGGAAGGGAGGGAGGGAGGGAAAAAGGAAGAAAGGAGGGAGGGAACAGATTCGTTCAAGGAAGGAAGAAGAGGTGATGAAAGAAGGAAGAGGAAAAGGAAGGGAAAGATGGAGGGAGGGAACAAATCAGGTTAATTGGATCAAAAGAGGAAGGGAAAGGGGATTGTGGAAAGAAGGAAGGGATGAAGGAAGGAAGGAAGGATGGAGGAAGGGAATAGATTTGACCCAGAAGGACAGCGGGATGGTTTTAAATCAGACTTGTGGAGGTGAGAGAGGAATAAACATAACTGGTTAAATGTACAAAATAAGGTACAACTGTCGAAAAGAGCACCAAAAGAGCCCCAAAGCATGAATGTGACGAGGGATGTTATTAGTGAACGGTGCGATAACTGATGTCTGTCAAACTGTAGCAGCTTAAAATGTCTTGGAAAATGATTTCACCTCCTCACTCTGTCACTCTGTTTATTTACTGCACAGGCTTGAAGAAACCAGCCATCACTCAGAAGCACGACGACGCCCCCGATGCGGTCGTGGGAGCCGGCGCCGGACCCGGACCCGGACCCGGAGTCGGAGCGGCGGACGGCCCGGGGGGTCAGGGCCTCTCCCTGGACCAGCCCCGGCTACAGCAGGACCGACTGGAGGGGCGAGCGGCCGTGGCTGCAGCTCCGGGCGTCATCAAGCTGGCAGACAAGCCCATAGTGTTTGAAGAAGATAACAAGGCAGGTATCAAGGCAGATGAACTGGGGGAGCAGCAAAGACAACTCCGAGGTACAGTATGCACCACATCCGTTTAATCAATCAATCAATCAATCAATTTGTTTATTTCGGGCATGTCAATTTAAATCATCATCATCACACTTCATCTTAGTTCGAGTAATACAATACACATGGCCGAAAGGGAAAGCGGGAGAAGCAAAAGCTTATCTAGTCCCGCCCCCATTACCCACAGAATAAAATCTTTTTCATAATCAGATCATATCATAATCTTTTTCTTTTGTTTTTGCTTTTTTACATTTTGATATAGAGTTTTAATTATAAGAGTTTTAATAATTATAATAATAGTCTATCTTTTGAGCTTTTAGGTAGAGGATAATTATTTCTCAGTCTTCATTATAATATAATATAGCTTTACTGATTTAATGCTTTCAGTTGAGTTTCTTTCATTTACTTCAGGAAACTAATCAGTTGTGTTTAGTTTTTAATGAGTTTTCTCAGTCAATGTGAAACAACATGTGTCACACCATCAGCTCCGGATAACGTCAAGGGTAACAGTGAACACTTGAAGGGGATTCCTCTGCCCCCCAACCCCGCCCAGGTGCCGAACCCCATCCAGCCTCACCACGCCAAAGACCAGGTCGCCGCAGAGCCAGTACACCACCGCCAAAGTGAGTTCCCCCCACGCTTTGACAAAGGGATTACTGTAGTCGGCAAGGGAGTTGCTGGAGGGGGTGCATCTTTTTTATATATATTTTTATTAACCCTTTGACTGGTTTTGAAGGGATGGGGGAAGAATAACATCTTAAGAAGCATAATCACAGCTGTTCTTGTTAGCTTTGCCTTTGTGCTTAGCTGCTGCCTCCCAGCTCTCTGTAATGTGTCAATGCAGAGAGAGAGAGAGGGAGAAAGGGAAAAAAAACAAAAAAAACGCAATTTGGTGTTGTGCCATCTGTGTGAATTTTTTCCCATCGCTAACTGGTGACACCTCTACTTCTACTTAACACATTTTCATGAAAGTTAAAGCGTTTCTGAGTCTCTGTTCTTGTCTGAAATATGGGGAGGAAACAGTGTGGAGGGGCTAGAGAGAGAGAGAGAAGACTCAGTTGCAGAGGAGAGGAGACAAATGACACACACCTGGCTCCCAGATGATCCTTTCCTGCTGCCTGGCTTCTGCTCTGCTGCATTTTCTCCCCGTTTTCAAAATGTTCTGTTCTTTCATCTCCCTCACACATCCATCTCAGCCTCTGCAGTCTCTCGCTGCCGAGAAAAAACTCACCGTATTCAGAACACGTCTTCTCCATTTTTTTTTTATTTCTCTTCTAATCTTCTGCCTCTGTTCTCTTCATACTCGCATCCCTTTTATGGCAAATTAACACCCGACACCCACCAGATGTCTCTTTTTTCTTTGGCAGTGTCTGGTACTTTACTAGGCACGAGCAGACTGAAGATACCGTCTGTCTCGGTGTGCGGCTCGAATCCCACCCAGTCCTGTCACGATCAGCGGTGCCATCCCAAATCTGCGCAGTGCTACACATAAACATAAGCTGCCTCAGACGATACCAGGCAGTTATTGTAGAGCAGGCAGTAAAAACACTTAATTGTGATTTTGTTTATTATTTATATGCTGTTGTGATCCGTTTTTTCCTGAAAGAAAACATAACACCATTTTGAACGGCCTTATTGGTGCTTGTTCAAATCAGTTCTCTCCAAAATGAGCAGCTGTAATAATAAAATGGTCACAGCTCAATATTAAAGCAGTTAAAACAATGAAAAATATTGGAGATTACAGGATTGGAAAAAAAATACATCACAGCTCCACTGGCACTTATCCAGTAAAAAGCCTCCAACAGCCACTGATTATTGGTTTATAGCCAAGAGAGAGGTGATTTATGTAAAGTTGATCAACCATTAATAAAAAGAGGCTGCTGTATCCGAAGGTGCGTTCAACTGAGGCGTTTTTAATAATCTGTCTTTATCACATATATTCCCAACCCAATAAAACAACACGCCTACATTACATCCACACTATTTAAAAAAAAAAACGTTTTCAAACAAAAAATATCTGTCCAGAAATCCACACGCACATACCTGAGAAGTCACGTACACTGGACATGCTCGGCCCAGTGGAAACAGGAAGTGGATAGTCTACCCTGCTGCAGTTGATTAGTCGCAAAAAAAAAATAAAAATACTATGAGTGCGGAGCAGCAATGACAGCTGCAGTGTTAAAATGCAGAGTTTAACTCCTCAGCAGCTGCTCGCAAAAAGAGCACTTGTAATTCGTCACCCATGTTGTTTTCACCACTTGTAGAGGAGGCAAATAAAAAGCCAATCAGGAAGCAACCGTGGGTTTGCAAAAGTCTCTGTTTTAGGTGTTCAGAAATGAGGTGGAGTGTGCACCACGTGTTCAAAAACACCAGAGACGAGAGGTGAAAGTGTAGGAAGAGAGATTGTTAGTGTAGCCTGACTGTATCTGTGGCCCGAGTTAAATCAACACTTCACTCACAGAACCAACAAAAAAGTGATAGGATTTTCTGCAGTGTTCTTGTCTGGATGGATTGGATTGGTGCTCGGTGCTTTTTACACACTTTTAACAAACGCTCATTACAAAAAAAAGCCTCCTTTTGTTTCCACTCTTATTCTTTCAAGTTCATGTTTGACTTTCTTTTACTCTTCAGAAACATCTCTTACACTTAAAATCTGCCACCGTGTTTCCTCCTCCTCCTCCTAATCAATCATCTTTTTATCTTCATGATCACACTCTTCATGCGATGACCTCCTCCTCCTCCTTCATGCATTCATTACGCAGTATTTCACCCATTCCTCCCTGTCCCTCCCCCCTTCAACTGCCTCCGCTTCCCTCCCTTCCTGATGAGGCCCTTCTCTGCCTCCTGCAGGCCGGTTCTTTGATGAGAACGAGTCCCCAGTAGATCCGCAACACGGCTCTAAGCTGGCGGACTACAATGGGGACGATGGGAACGTGGGTGAGTATGAGGCCGACAAGCAGGCTGAGCTGGCCTACAATGAGGAAGAGGATGGTGATGGTGGGGAGGAAGACGTCCAAGGTGAGCCAGGCCGGGGGAACTGGACTGCCCGTTCAGATGTGTATCCACCATTCCTCCCTTGCTCCTTCCTTCCACCCCCCCTGTCCTGCTGCTGCCCCCTCCTTTGCATTTGTCCCCAACAGTTTAAGAGTAGCTCACAGTACCATGAGTTTGGTCCTTGAATGCACCATAATACTATAGATATTCACCTTTTTAGAGTCAAAACTGCACTGCTGTATATGCAGTTAACTGACTTTTTCTATGCATTTCGTTTTGCATAGGCAGATTAGCAGCATAACAACAACAACAATCTCGGTGTACAGTGAAAACTTGACCCAGGAACTTACGGTTCTGTGAGAGAGTAAATCAGTCGCCATCTAGTACTTTCTTCTCTCCTGCCTGTGCTTCTTTTTTAGCTATACCACCTGTCTGTGCCCACCACAAATCTGACCCACATCTAGACCAGTAGATAAATATAGCTCACTGTGTTCGTGAATGTGTCTGTGTTCTCCTTGAAATATTGAAATGCATGCTCAACTTTTTATTATTTATTTATTTTATGTATTTGTTGTGATTGTTCCCTGACATGAATTTGTGATTGCCTATATTAGATTTGAGTTTGAATTATTGATTGGCGTGCCAACAAAACAATACATTTGGGGAAAACAGTCGGATGTTCTTGTTATGGCAGTGACAATCAAGGAATATCATAACTTCGAATATTGATGAAGGAAACCTTTTCTTACAAAATCATATTTATATCATACATTGTGCTAAATCAGGAGAACTAAATGGTTGTTTTTCAGCAACATCCAAAACAATGGGAAAACATAAATCCTGATTCTTTTCCTACTGCCATTTTGTTTCTGAATAGCTATTGATGTGATTGGACTCATGGCAGTTAAGACAATGCATATGCAATAACCATATGCAATAATGTAGGTTGTGTGATAGTGGAGTACTGTGTATTGTCTATTACTTAACGTCTAATGATTGTCTTGCGTTCTTTTGTTCCAGATGACGACGATCGGGACATGCAGGGAGACCGGGCTGTGGATTATGGAAAAAGACATCAAGCCATTGACATTCTTTGAATTGGGACTTGTACAGCTGTATCTCACTAAAAATATTCAGACCTTCCTCCACAACCGAGGTCTTTCTTGACAAACTAGTTTGAACATCAGTATGTTTAAAGATTTTTAGGGTGCATTCTCAATGTCATGGACTGAACAGACATTGCAACTAATGAATTAATTCTGAATAACATAACAAAATACAGAGAAAAAGAAAAAAAAATCATGGCATTGTCCTGAGCTGCTCTTGATTTGCTAATGGTCCCAAGACGGTAGAGGTGACGTACTGTACATTGACTGTTGAGATTTGTTATTTGATAACTGCCTCAGTTCATAACGGAGTGGTCCAACGAGCTCTGCTGACATCTGGACTTCAAGGTCGAACTGTGTTTTTTGCTACTTTTTCTTTTCAGGTCGCTGTTGCTTCATATAAACAAACTCTTCTTGAGGCGTTTATCAAAGAGACTATTTTGGCATTCTGTCTTTCCAACATTATTTTGGGACTCTTACATGGAAGACCTTTTTTTTTGTTTACAGGAATGGGAATACATCGCAAATGCCAAGGACTGTTCTTATGGCCTATTAAATCAATTTCTTTTCTTTATGACAGACACTCAAAAGTGCTCCTCGTTGTTTTTTTGTTTTATTTTCCTAAATGATGGCATTGCATGCATTTATTTTTTGTTATTAATAATCAAGTTGAGCAAAATACTGATGCTTAAGCAATACTTAGAGCAATGTTAGTATCCTCCACAGTGTGCATAGATGAACTCAGCACATGGAACTGACATACTGTACACATGCTTCCATTAATGAGGTCTCTTATGTACATAATGTAGTTGAAATGTTACCATTTGTACTGGGGAAACCTGAATTCCTCAACTTTAGGGAAATCCGTTAACATTAACAAGAAATCAGTTGTTTGTGCAGCCAGATTTTTATTTTTTGTTTTATTTTATTTTTTATTTCTCATGGAAAGGCAGATTGAATGTAATTTAATTTTATTAAAGGTGATGCTTCATGTCACTTGTCAGTTGTGATGATGCTTTAGAGTCAATGTAGATGTGAAGAACCAGTCACTTGATTTCTAAATGCAAACACTGTCAAGGTGTGCAGAGCGCATTGCGTGAATGCGTGAGTGTCTTTAGTTCATAAATAAACACTGCCATGTATTTTTCAGTCATGTTAATACATGTGTTAAGGGTATCGAGCAAGAATTGTCGCAATAGACTTAGAGATACTTTATTGATCCCAAAGGGAATTCAAGTATCTACAGTAGTGCACATACATATACTATAAGAGAATGGTAGAGCAAAAATAATGCAGTGATAAGAATAGTAAGAAAGAATATACACATACATATAAATTATGTGCATTAATATATTATGATAAAATACTAAAATTAGAATAAATAGAACCAACTGTGCCAAATTAAATTGCATAATGTATGAACTGTGCAAATACAGCTGTGCAAAGGGTTGATGTTATTGTTTTTTCCCAAGTTGTAGCTGGGCAGTGTTGTGCAGTCTTATAGCCAGGAGTACAATGAGTTTTTGAGTCTGTCTGTGCAGCAGGGTAGTGATATTACACTACCAGTCAAAAGTTTGGACACACCTTCTCATTCAACGTTTTTTCTTTATTTTTCATCACTTTCTACACTGTAGATTCTTACTGGAGACATCAAAACTATGAGGGAACACATAGAGTAGAGTTATGTTGTAAACACAAAAGCATTAATTAAAAAACACTGTTATCTGTCACCTGACCTAAACCCAACTGAGATGCACGAAGGCAAAACAGCCAACAAATGCTCAGCACCTCTGGGAACTAAAACCACTCCAGGTGACGACCTCATGGAGCTGATGACAGAAGGTTAAGAATGTGCAAATACTTCACAGAATCTAAAATATAAAACATATTCTGCTTTATTTAACGCTTTTTTTTGTTTACTGCATAATTGCATGTGTGTTCATTCATAGTTTTCATAGTCTTCAGTTTGAATCTACCATTTAGAAACTAATGAAAATAAAAAAATTAAAGCTGCTTCGCCGCAGTGGTCTGGGCCAGGCAATTTTGGACAAATGTAGGCAATTTAACAAGAGACAAAATAGGAAGACAACAGGAACATCCACATTACAATGTTCATTCTACCTCAGCTGCTGTCACCCTACTAATGAACAGATTTCCAAAATTGTCAAAATGTCAAAAATTATGTTATCAAGACCAAAATTTGATAATACTTGCATCTTGACAGCATGGAAATATTGATGATTTGATAGCAGAATTCAAAATGTTTTTAAAAATTCAGTTTTTGAGATAAAATTCTGATAATTGGCAAACTTCATCAACAACGACTTAGAAATATTGTCAATTTCTTTCAAGATGATTGAAAATGTATTTAGCAAAAATTGGCTGGTACAAGTTTACAGTACAGTATACAGTACTGTTGTTTACAGTCAAACGTTTTCATGGACTATAGGCTAAATTTTTTCCACTTTTTGTGCAGGACAGCCCGAAGATGCAGTGTACGTACAGTTGGTTTATTAGGAATTTGCACTTCCCCTATGATACATATTGGCATGCCTTTGCATTTCCAGCAAATCTGGCATGGGACTGGACCTTTGTGCAAGGTTTGGTGATTTTTCATCTATGGGAAGTACGATTTCCTAGGAAGAAGAAGGAAAATACTGGCGAAAACAATAGGTTCCCTGCTGCTTAGCTTAGCTGGCTGGCCTCTAAAAATCATCAGTCATCATCATGTGTGTAAAAGAGGAAGAACAAACAAACACCACCTTTCTCTAGGAGGCTGAAGACAAGACTAGTGGTGGTGGTGCTCCTGGCTGCTGCTGCTGCTGCTGCTGCAGACCGTGGCTGGTGTTGTTGAGAGGTAAGGGGGTGTGTCTGTGTCCCATACGGGTATCTGCTTCGGAGAGACCGAGCAGAGGCGGGAAATGGCGCCTGGTGCTGCTGGTAACACAACGGTGTGTCATTTCGGACGGAGAGACGGCCCTTGAGTACGAGAGATACCACAGGAAAAAAAGGTCGGGAACAAGCTCACGAAAAGCAACAACATCAACAACAACGACGTCCACCTCCGCCTCATCAGTTGTGATGGTTTAATCGGTCTAGAGTCGAGTTATCTCCGAGATAAGACTGCGGATCACTGTAAAGTAAGTCGTTAAAAACATTAACCACCAACCCGTTGTCGTGCATTTGTCTTCTCCAGATGTTGCGGTTTATGTAATGCTGGCTAACGACAGGATACATATTTTTTCCTTTCCCTTGCCTGTGCACATCTGTTTGCCCGAAGCAGTTTTTTTTTTTTTTTTTTTTGGTACACAGCTAGGCTAGGTTAGGTTAGGTTAACGCTAAGCTATCTATGCTAAGCTAAGCTAGGATACATACATAGCTAAAACACGGCCTAAGTCGGACCTGGCTAATTCCTGCCTGGTCGACTCGACCAATAAGCAATTTAATTTAAACAATTTGGTTAATTTAATTAAAAAAAACAACCACTGGAAAACAAACCAAGCGGAATAACCCCCGCTTGATTTAACAATGAACATATTAACGCGAGCTAACGTCTTCTAGCTAGCATCGGTGCTAACCTCGCTAGCTTCACATTAGCTTTCAGCTAATGCTAACGTCCTCTCCATTTAAAATCAAATCAACTCAACGGGAGCCCATATAGTGTCACGATTACAAGATAATCTAATCAATGCTTTGTTCGGTTAAGATAGCGCTGATTTGATTTGATTAACTGACCCATCGATCGACCGGTAAATAAATAAATAACGCCTCTCTTGTCAGTTAGCTGTTTTGATTAATAATAATAACGGCAGTGGTGCCTGACGAGCTTTGCTTTGCTGTTAAGAAAAAGGTGTAAAATCCTATGCATAAATCGCCCACAAACCTTCAATGTAGTCGTCTAACTAATTTTATTTTTATTGTTTTAATCGCATTTCACCTTTAACTTGTGATGCCGCCGCTGCCGCCGCACTGGCTTTGCTATGCTAACGGTGAGTTAGCCTCGCCTTGTTGAACCGTGAACGTTTTCACCTAGTGTTGTTGTTGTAACAGTGTGACATTATGTTTTAGTGCCACTTAACAAACTACATTCTCTAGTAGTACTACAACAACCCCTGACGCTTCCCCACACGACCTCTTGTAGTTTTCCCTCTAGCTGCTCGATTAGCCACAGTCGTGATTACATGTAGTGCAACTTTCACTAAGGTCGATTTGGTGAAGGCAGCTGGGCCAAGCCAAACCAAAACCGTGTGTCATGTGCTTTAACTTTATTTTTTATCCATTATGATTGATACGTGTGTTAGCCACTTCTTTAGCCTATTAGCTAACCTTATCGGAGTAGTTTTTTTTTGCGGAGTGGACGTGGGGGGCTGTAAAAAGGAAAGGGCCTCGCTTGTTTCTCCACTGCGTCTGTCTGCTGCTAGCTGCCTGGCTCATACAGTCTCAGTCGCATGCATGTTCTTATTTCCCGCTCAGTTGCTCGTACCAAGCTGAAGTGGCATGCAAAAGTTTGGCCACCCCTGGTCAAAATTTCTGTGAATGTAAACACTAGTTAAGCAAGAGGAAGATGAAATGATCTCCAAAAGGCATACAGTTAAACATAAAACACTATTTTTTTTGTTGCGATATTTTAAGCAATAGCAGTGTGTTGAATGGGAAACACAGGAGACTTGAGCTCTCAGTTAACTTTGACCAAGGTATCAGACAAGCTATTTATTTACCATTTTACACGCTGTGATAGTTTCTACCAGGGGCTACCAGGTACTAACTATGCAGGGTGACCAGACCTTTGCTGTGGGCCCTTTTCTGTCATTTTGAAAATGTAAAAGATGAGAATGAAAAAAAAAATTATAGTGTTTAAAATGTAAAGGGAATGTGTCATCTGTAACTTTGTCTTTTGGAGAAGATAATTTCCTCTTCCACTTGCTTAACTGTTCACATTAACAGAAATTGTGACTTTTGCATGATGACACTGTATGTGCGTAATCTGTGGGCAGTGGGAGATTTCCCCAGTAAGGTGGAGGTTCAGCAGCTATTGTGTTGCTATCATGCGAGGTTTGACCTTATAGTAACTACATTTGATAAGCAGTACTGTACTTCATTTTTGATAAAAAAAAAAAAAAAGTTTGTGTATTGTGGCATATACAGAGCTTAAAAACATGGAAGTAAAGAATGAAAAGACAGCAGACAAAGCATGTAGTTCAAAGCAATGGCATCATTTAGTTGTAACTAAAGGAATAGCATCTGTATGATTGAATACTCTGTCAGTGATAATACCAGTTTGCAGCTTCTGCCAGGTTTTGCATGTTAGGTTTGACATTTCAGTAGCACAAAGGAGCCTAACAGTTGTAGCTTGAGCTATTGTGAACTGTAGTGTGATGCAAATAGTTATAGAGATATTTACAGATGTACTGTACTGTATTTGCAGAGACAGACCAGGCAGATCAGTTGTTAATTTGGACCAACCAGTGAGATATGGAGATTTGTTACTTAATTTGTCACTTAGTACTGCAGCTTAAAATATCCCTGTCTTTGAATCAGAGCAGCGTCATCAACATGTTTATTAAAAGTGTTGCTGCATGAGCGTCATTGTTGCGCTGAACACATGTCTCGCTTGTACAGTAGTGTTGCGATTAGTGCAGAAGTAATTTGAGTTCACTGGATTTGCGTCTTACAAACACAATTAATGTGTGAAGGACGGTGTCACTGCTGCACCCACATCAGATATATTTCTTGTTTTTATATTTGGGGATGAAAGACAAAGACATTAAAAGAGTCCTCGCTGTTAATGAGGTGTTTGATGGATAGATAAGATGTTAATTAGTTTTTTTTATTTGTTTTATCCAATCCAATCTGGGAGAAAAAATCCTTTATTTATTCTCTTAATAAGATGGAAATAAGCACTTGCTTTCCATAAAGGTACTGACTGTAAATCTGATCTACATATACAGTTTACTACTGAGGCATTTCTCAGTTCTCCTCGGTTTCATCAGGTTTTTATTTCTCAAACATAAACATGCCCTGTTTTTATATTTTATCTTAGAGGAAATAAGTAAATATTGAAAATTATATCACATGAATTCACTGTCTTAATCTGCAAATTTTATTTTAATACTCTCACTGTTACATACAGTTATCAGTTATCCGGCTTGCTCAGTTCTTTTTTTTTTGTTTTGCCTGCGGCTGTTACTTAAATGTTACATGTACCCTCCCTGATGCTTTTAAAGCGCCTTTTTGTGTTTGTGTGATTGAGCAACAGTACGTAGGTCTACACCTCTTGTGCGTCTATGTGTACACCCCTGCATAAATGTAAAGCAGATGTAGGGAAGGGCGCTTACAGTATGTGAGGTGTGCTGTGCTGTGCTGTGCTCTACTGTATTGAGAAGGTGCTATTGTGTGTTTAAGGTTTCCTGACAGGTTGTGGATATGTCCAGACACATTTTCAGCCAGCTGCTGTTACGTAAGAGCAAAGGGCTGGCATGCTTGACTGACGATTTGTGTTGACTGTGAATAGTTTTTAGTTTTTCCTGTAAGAAACTTGAGGACAGCGCTGACCAATTAAATCCCCTCAGCTCTGGAGTATAAGGAATGTACTTCCTTCACACAAGTTTTTAGGTGAAATAAACCACATTTTAAATCTTTTGTAAGTGCATCCAGTTATTTATTTTAGTTCTCTCTGTTTTCTTTTACTTAAACATTGATCTCGCATACATGTAGTTTAATAGTAAGGGAGCGTTTGTAGAGTGATGGAAGTAAAGCCAGCTGTGGCTGCCGTGATCCACTGTGATGTAAGTGAAATGGGATCTTGAATGCATCCAGATGTTGGCAGAAAATGCACCAGTATTACTTCAGTACACATAGATGCATCCCACAGTTATCCAGCAGTTAAGACTGTAAGAACAACCTGTTCGTCCACCGCAACAATAGAATATTTGCTTAAATTTGCTTCCTTGACTGCACACAGTTACAATGATTTTCTGTCTCTCTCTTTCTCTGTCTTCCTTCAGTCTGATTTTTTTTCTCTTTTTCTTACCCAGCCTTACATGTGACTGCTAAAACAATGAGGCTGAGAATGCGTAAGGCGTCTCAGCAGCCGAACCCCAGTGTGGCGAGCCGCCCGTCCCGGACCAAGCGGAGGCATTCAGAAGTCGAAGAGGACACTCCTACTAGTGGTGGGAGGGGCTTGTTCTCAACCATCAAAAAGTTCATCAGAGGAAATGCGGTTAAGGTAACGAACGACCTTTGTGATCACATCAGCTGACCTTGCTTTATAATTGAGTTCAATGCAAATGAGTGCGGCGGCGGCGGTGGTGGTGGTGGTGGTGGTGGTGGTGGTGGTGGTGCCCCTTCTGGAGGCGCTGAAAAACTGTAGCTGGAGTGGAAGTCATCCAACTCTTCGTCAGTGTGTTTTTTCCCTTAAGTGTTACCTCAGCTTTTTCGCCACCTCTGTGCTTTAAAAAACAGTATTTAGTCTTGTGCTTTCCAGGTCCGTGAGTTAAATACAGTGTTTCTTGGTGCAGAGTGTCATGTTTCCCAAGAAATGTCTGGAGGAATGCAGCAGCTTGTCTGAGAACTCGGACTCGGGTCTAATTTTAGATTTTGGCTCACAGAGTTGGTGTGCAGGGACAGGAGGTAGTAACAAGTGGAAAAGTCAACTTGGCTAAAAGGAACTTTTCCTCTCGAAAGACAACGAGAAAGTTTTAATGTTTAACATCGTTATTTCATGGTCTGCCATGTCTTAATTTCCTATCTGTGCCTGTTATTCAACAACCTCACAGTTGAGAAATACATCTTTTATATTTTAATTAGTCTTCTTTTCTGACATTTGAGATATTTATATATAGTATATAAACATAACCTGTCCTTTCATTGTTGCTGCATCACCTGCTTTTAAACTTCTGCTGTGATGAAATCTTAAACTTGAAATGCTTTTGAAAGGGATACGTTTTTAAACTACTGTTTCTGCATTTAAATATTTATTGTCAAGTTTTCTTTTTTTTTAAATTTTAAGTGTAAAATGCTGCCACTGCTAGCGAGAATTGAATAAATCAGACCAAAGATATCTTAAGGCCATGGTGCACTGATAATGTTGGATGTTATAAAGTCACAAACTGCGCAGCATCAAAGTAGCTGGTTGGAGTATGCAGCTAATTTCTGGTGGATTGTTGTGCTATGATGTAAACAGGAAAGCACCACACACGCCCACGTCACCGTTAACAGTATTTTGTCTTTTGTCTTCTTGTCTCCGATAGGTGGAGCAGGAAAGCCCGGCCAAAAAGACACGCCTCCATTGTGATGTGGACAACAACCTGATCACCTCTACAACCCCAAACACCAACACCCCCCGCAGGACGATCAGCAGGGTTGGACGGAGAGGCTCCATCAATGGACGTGAGTTACACAGAGAAGGAAAAAAACTAATCACTCATCTTTATTATCTGTCTATCAATCAAACAAACGTTTTCACACTTCATACAGGAAGCAGCTCAAAGTGCTTAATGTGATAAAAAGTAATAAACAGAGAGAGGACATTTACATACAAAGACATTTGCATTCACCTAACCAAAAATGAAAACACTGAGGAGTTAAAGGGATAGTTCACCCAAAATTCAAATTTCACTCATTATCTACTCACCCTCATGTCAACTAAGAGCTGTGAGAATTTTCAGAGTCCTCCGTTCCTTCTCTGAGTTACGGGGGGGTCCGCGCAGCAGTATTTGTCCATATAATGGTTGTCAATGGACACCACGTTTCTTCGTCCAAAAAGACACACCAAAAAACATCCAAATACCTCCATACTGCTCGTCTGTAATGTCCCTCTTGTATTGAAGCCCCGACATGTGAAATTGTTCCGCCGGTCAGTGCAAATCACGTGAGATTTGCACTTACACAGGCAGAGCAGTGAACCGAGACACTGGGAGCTTCCGCTACAAACAAGCTTAAAATATAGACTTATTTAATTTTTTTCGGAACAATTTCTCATCTCGGGGCTTCAATACAAGAGGGACATTACAGACGAGCAGTATGGAGGTATTTGGATGTTTTTTGGTGTGTCTTTTTGGACGAAGAAACGTGGTGTCCATTGACAACCATTATATGGACAAATACTGCTGCGCAGACCCCCCCGTAACTCAGAGAAGGAACGGAGGACTCTGAAAATTCTCACAGCTCTTAGTTGACATGAGGGTGAGTAGATAATGAGTGAAATTTGAATTTTGGGTGAACTATCCCTTTAAGAAATACTGAGGAAATGCTATCTTACACTTTTCTTACACCTAAAATAAACGGATAAAATGAAATATATAAATATATGTGTGATATATAAATAATTCAAGGGAATAAACACTGAGATACTGCATAAAATCAAAGTTTAGATCTAATAAAACAATAAGAACAACAGTGCTATAAATCTTATAATAATAAAATTCAATCAAACGCCAGACTAAAAAGGTAGCAGGTCTTCATTTTGCTTTTAAAAATATCAACGTTGTTGGGGGTCCAGGTCCGTGTGGGCTGAGAGTCAAACCATCACTGCACCACCACACGGTGACACCCACCATACCTGCACCTTGTCTTTTGTTAACTGTCTTTAACCTGTCGCTTCCTCTTCAACAGAGGCAACCAATCATGACAGGAGTAAGGAGAAGCCCAACGGCAGCCTGGAGGAGACGACGGCCGTTGAGTTGCCAGTTACCAGCCCTCCCAGGACCACCCTTCTTGGGACCATCTTCTCCCCTGTTTTCAACTTTTTCTCACCAGCTAAAAATGGTGAGCAGCCACGTTTCCTCTTCATTAATCGCACCATTAGATGTTACTACAGCAACAATAGCTAGGTTTCCGTTGCAGGTTTTCACAAAATAAAAGCAATATTTACATATATTATATGTACCATTGATATTTACAGGGGTTTCCATTGAAAGGTGTTTACATGGACATGTTATTGTGTGACACCGCCTGACTTATCAGACTGTACCTATGTATTTTTTATTAAAATAACGCATTTGGGTGAAAACGGTACTAAGTGTGATACTCTTCTTGTAAATGAAGAACAGACTTTTTTAACAGTGACACCCCATATTTCTCATAATTTTAAAGAAATTGGACGTTTAACACATTTTGCGTTTAGTGATTTAGCAACGGTGGCCCCTTAACAACTGTGGTGACGTGGCGGGACGACTCAAAACAGACAGCAGAGAGGGAGAGCAAAGGGAAACGGAAACAATTACTAACGGGATCAGATCTTATCAGACCTGCAGTGACATGTAAATGCGAAAAAAGTGTTTCCATTACACTTTGTAATCGACATGTATGAAAAACCACCTCATGAGAGGTTTATTTGAAAATGTAGGGCTTTCCATTACCTGTTTTTTTTTATAGTGATATTTAGGTTTTGCGCATTTCTAGGGGTAATGGAAACACAACTAATGATGATCCAGGCTTCTCTCTAAATTTTTGGATGCAGTTGACACTGTAACCACAATATTATTTACTGTATGTCGTCATGAAATGCATTTTCATTAATTAGTTCTTGATCATGTTCATTCATTCATCTCTTTGTTGTGTTTGTGTTGCAGCCTCCTCTGGCTCGGACTCCCCAGACCAGGCGCTGGAAGCAGAGGAGATAGTCAAGCAGCTGGACATGGAGCAAACTGTGGAGACGCCCACCAGCACAGCCACGTCCACGCAGGAACTGTGTGCCCCCACTAACTTTTACTCTAGTGTATCACAGCTGCCGCCTCTGCGACCTCCCCACATCCCCGAGGTGTCGCCCACAGCGGAGGAGGGAGAGCTCGATCCCGACGCCGACCTTCCACCTCTCACAGGTAGATAAGAAAAAAACCTGGTTCTGAATCATTAGACTTTCTCCTTCTTGTTGTGTCAAAATTTATTCGACATCTTCTTCTTACTGTGGTCGAAGCTCCAGGATCCAGTCCAGAAATGGCGTATGTGGACGCTCCTCCCACTGCGGTGCCACCAGAGGCGTCCTATGAGGAGGACTGGGAAGTCTTTGACCCGTGAGTTTAATTCTGCATCATCATGATAAAGAGATACAGCTTACTAATATAGCCAGACAAGAAAGTCCAAATGAGGACATTTGGAAAGCAAAGAATAGTGGGATGGTTTGAAGGAGGACAGGGCTGATGGCACCAATGATAACATTATGACCTAAAATATCTGGACCACTGACCGGACATCAGAGCCAACTATAATACACACACATTTGACTAATCTGTGAAAGCTTTCAGTTAGAGATAAACAGGACATTTGTTGTAACAGCAGGTTTGACCGTGGGTAAATCAAAACATGTCTTTCCCATGTGAATAACTTTGGTGACAGCATTGATTATTTTTACGATTTTAACATTGATTGACCTGATTGTGCATTTGCGTCCTTTTATTCCGAGCAGACACATTACATTTCTGCTGATCTTTGCCTTCTACTTTTTATTCCCCTGTGTAATTTATTCATTTTCAAATCAGGATATATTAATTGCCTAGTTATTATGTTTTTTTTTATTATCATATACTAAATACAGAGAGACTACAAGCTGATACATATCTGGCAGTTAAAAACAATGCAATGCTTTAAGTTTACCTAAACAAGCATCCATTTCTATGACACTCATTAGTTTTCCCATCTACTTATTTTAACATATTTAAATTGATGTTATATTGTGGGGTGTTTTTTATTTGTAGGTATTTCTTCATCAAGCACGTCCCTCCACTGACAGAAGAGCAGCTCACCCGTAAGCCAGCCCTGCCACTGAAGACACGCAGCACACCTGAATTCTCCCTGGTCCTAGACCTGGTTAGTTAAAGTGTTTGTATTATTATCATTTTTTGAAACACTGCAGATATTCTTAAAGTTTCACCGTCTTTTCTCTGTTTTTTTTTCCTTCTTTAGGACGAAACATTGGTTCACTGCAGTTTAAATGAGCTGGAAGACGCAGCACTTACCTTCCCTGTTCTCTTTCAGGATGTCATTTACCAGGTAAGCGTTGCCTCACAGGAACGGTTCCCCATTGTGTATTCCACTAGAGGGGGCTAAAGTCATAGGTGGGGGAAAAAAACCTCCTGCTGAGGAAGGTTTATGCAGAAAAATTGTAAAAATTAAGAGGTTATAACCTTTAATCTGCTTCTGTTCTAACTTCAAGTCAAATATGTCGTATTTTTATTATTTATTTATGAAATGTTTGTGTCATCATGTGCAGGTGTATGTGCGCCTGAGGCCTTTCTTTAGAGAGTTTCTGGAACGCATGTCTCAGATCTATGAGGTAAATACAACCCATAATTCTTTTAAATACATCCTACTTGCATTAGATTAGAAAAAAACTGACCTTTTGTCTTTCTCCTTTTTCCAGATCATCCTTTTCACAGCCTCTAAAAAAGTGTACGCAGACAAACTGCTCAACATCTTGGATCCTAAAAAGCAGCTAGTGAGGTACAGTGTGTTGCATCTGAATCTTTTATAGTTACACAACGAACTCCCAGAGCTGATTCAAGCCTGAATGAAAAGAGTGTCGCCGTGCAGGTGTCAGTGTTGTAGGTTTTTCTGAATTATTGATCGCCCCCCCGACCTTGTCACTGATTGATTTTATTTTTTTTCCTCTCTCTCTCTGTTCTTCTCCCGTGTCTTGTCTTTCATCCTCCTCCTGTAACTGTAGACACAGGTTGTTTCGTGAGCATTGTGTTTGCGTCCAGGGAAACTACATCAAGGACCTCAACATCTTGGGCAGAGATCTGTCAAAGACCATCATCATCGACAATTCACCACAAGCCTTTGCATATCAGGTGAACACACAAAACAAAACAAAAACAAAGGTCTTTTATTTGCTTAACAACAATACAGATTCTCAAACCACCTTCTTCCTGGTGTCTGACAGGGAAGTGCTCAGTCATTCCTCCACCATCCACCTTTTAATCACATTGTAAAAACCCCCAAGGTTTTTTCCTGATTGTCATGTGCTGCTCTGATTAATTACCACAAAAACAAACTTATGGCGTTGGTTAGTCATCGCAGCCTGCTGAGCTGAATCAGCTGCAGGTCACTTTGAATTATTCACCAACGACTCTCTGAACAACACCCTCTTCAAATATGTGGCGTTTTCTGTCTGATATAACTCCTCAGCTCGTTTTTCCCCTGGAGCTTCATATTGTATTTCATAAAAAAAAAAAAACAGGTTTCAGTGCTCTTATTGCACCATAGAGGTCGGTTTAAAAACAGGAAGACTTAACTCTGTGTTTTTCTGTTTTCTGTCCTGACAGTTGTCCAATGGGATTCCCATAGAAAGCTGGTTCATGGACAAGAATGACAATGAGCTTCTGAAGCTGGTTCCCTTCCTGGAGAAGTTGGTTGAGATGGTAAGAGATCCTCCTCTTCCTCAAGTTTTAATGTAGGACTTATTTGATATGTGTTAACTGTTTTTACTGGAGGTGTAACGATACATATATAAATCATGGTTCAGTTCATTTTCGGTACAGTATGGGAACAAAATGCATAATATAAATTTGCTCGTTGTTTATTTGGAACTTTTGTAAACCAACAACTTACACGTTTTAGTCAAATGTAATTATTGTAACATACAACATACTGTTGTAAGTGCCGCCTGGTAATAAGTTAAATAAATTATTCTTAAATAAACAAAATACATATAAGATAAGCTTTACAATAAATAAAATATTCTCAAATAGGGATGCAACACATTAACCATTTAACCGTTAACCGATGACAAGAACTTTGACTGACTAATACTATCGGTCATCTCATGGGGGCTTGTCGACATACGTAGACTTCCACGCATTCACGCCTTCGGTCATATTTCGCAGCAAGCTAGCTCTGCTGTTCCTCTCTCTTCAGCCTGGTGTTTGGCTGCACTTTGTATAAAGAGTTCAAAATGTTTAGATCTAACCTCCATCTGAGCGCCAGTCAGCTGTAGCAGCATGTGTGTTTTATAACGGCAAGAAAAAGAAAACGACAAGGAAGGGTCTTCAAACTCTGGTTTCTCAGGTTAGCGGTAGCATTAGCGGTAGCCACGACATAAACGGGCTGCGCGTGTAGCTGCAGTCGGACAATAAACACACAACTTCTGTTCCAAACCGAACGTCCTGTTCCGAAGCAGCTCAATACAAATACATGTATACATACCGTATTGTTGCACCTTTAGTTTTTACCATTTCAGAAGTCATTAATCTAATTGTTTTCTTTGATCTCCTCCTGTCGTGGTTCTCCTGCCTCTTCTTCACCCGTCAGAACGAGGATGTGCGCCCACACGTTCGGGAGCGGTTCCGGCTTCACGACCTGTTGCCCCCCGACTGAACTGGACCACAGTCTCTCAGAACTGGGACGACGATGAAAAAAACTGAGAAAACAACATGCGTGTAAAAAGCCCTTCTTTGGATTACAAACTACAACATTGCCATTACTGTTAAAAAAAATTTAGCCTTTCCTCCTCCCCCCCTTTTTTTTGTTTCGTTTTTGTTTTTAAATCCACCATTGCTTTTTAAAAAACGAAAAACTTCAAAAGAAAAACATTTTTAAAGATCTGGGTGACATTTTCTAATTCTCTAAAAATGTATAGATGATGAAACTACACACACACTATGAACAAGCCCAGGTAGGACTCCTCCTTTTTGACTGACTCTCCAGCCGTGGAGCCGGATATTTCCTCCACACTAAACTCTGAAGTCTTGGTGCTGGTTTTAGTGGAAGTGGAAATGCCGCCTGGTAAAAAGAGGAACTCCGACCCCCTCCCTCTGACCCCTGGTGCTCACGCTGTTGACACTGACGAATAACGACACTCTGTGGCTACAGACGGTTTTCAGCGGGAATGACTGGCCTGTAAATCAATCTGTGCATGTGTGTATGTTTACTCCTAGCCACACACACACACACACAAACACACAGACAGACGGACACACACTCACTGATTTGGTGTTTGGCAAACCTACGATTCTGTAGCCTTTAAAATCATATGCATTCCTCCGTAGCTGAGTCAAGTTTCTATTGTTGGTTGCAGTTTTTTTTTTCTGGTAAAACTGGTGTTTCATTGTTTTTTTTGTTTTTTAATATAACATGTTCAAAATGTTTTGCTTCTGTTTGTAAGATATGATATTTTAAAAGGGGGTCATGTAAGTTTAATTGTGAGCCTTTTTCCTACTTAGGAGAACACGGTTGCATAATAATAATAATGAGTCCACTACAGTACATAAGTGAGATAAAACTGAATTAATCCAGGACTTTTAATTATAGTTTGTTCTCATTCTTAACAACTAGAGGTTAAAATCAGTGTGTTGGCTTCACCGTGGACACAACATGGCTCCCTAATTAAATGTTAGGATTTAAGAATTCAATCTTGTTACCTGTAAATCTGACACATTGTAAAAGGTCTGAGGGCATTCATTCATTAACTTTTCAACGTGACATGTGTCAACAACGCGTTAGCCTTTTTTCTTTAATAATAGTATTTGATTTTGTCATTTTTGTCTAATAATAATAATCATCAGTATTGTCTTTTTACTCCTAATCAATCAAGTATTCTGGCTAAAATTCAGTTACTTTTTAAGTTGTGGTGTGTGTACTTTGATGGCTGTGTCAGTAGCATTATGACTAATGTAGCACATCCTCTGCCAGTGTGTCACGACGTCGAGCCGCGGTAGAGAAACGACGGTTCAGACCCCTGTACCAGCAACATACTGTTTTAACTGTCGGCTCCATCGACTGCCCCTCTTACCTGTCTGTCGTTTCATACTTTGTACTTTTCAGCTTTTTTTTTTTGTTTTTATTTTATTTCTTTTTTTGTTCTTCCTGTATAGCACAGTTTTTAAAGCATTGTGTTTTTATGAATGGTAACTATATGAATGTGTCTCAGCCTGGACATTCAAGCCAAACTGACATTTTTACTCTCTCGCTGTTGTTTCAACTTTTAACTTATTTAAGTAGTGAGACAAACAGTTCAAGGCAGACCTTGTAAGATGTCGTTGTCGTCGTTGTTATCGACATCCACATTATACAAAGCCTAATAAACCTGTGAGGTGCAGACAGACGCCTGTTGGTCAGTAGGAGAAGAGGAAGAAGAGGAGAAAAAAAAGGCCAAACCTTTAAAAAAAACAAAAAAAACATTTGGCATGTTATCGTCGAACTTTTTACAGTTCCTGTTCAGTTTTTAAAAATCAAAAGTGCATTTTATTTTAAAGCAGATGTGGGTGTTTGGATTTGTCTGGGTTGCTTGTACAGTGCCATACGACTCTGCTCCTCACAAAAAAAAACCCTAGACCCCCCCAGACCCCCTACTCCCCCAGCTCCGACCCCCCACCCCCTTAAAAAAACACTTAGATGGAAAGAGACAATCAGACCTCAACTCTCTGCCGATACTGAAACCTGGAGACGCTCACCTCTCCCCTCATTTCTTTTATTCCCCCCCATGTGCAGTTACAGTATGTGTTGTGCACTGTGACCCCTCCCTCCCTCCTGACTCCCCCCTCCCCTCCCCTCCGCTTGTTTTTTGCCTTTTTTTTTTCTAACCAGACGTTGGTAGCTCTCCACAAATTAGACTTTCCTTTTTTTAAAGTTTGTGTTCAATTGTTACAGGGCACAATTGTGTTTTACTCTTTACGTAAAGTTACGAGTGCACATGTCCAGACTATGAATGTAAAAATTGTACATGGGGGAGGGTGAGAGGGTGAGGGGGGGTGAAGTTTTTTTTTTAAGTGTCTCTCTCTCCGAGTTCCTTGTTGCGTCCTCTCCTCCTCGTCACCGTGAGGGAGGAGGCAGCGGCTCACATCTGCCAGCCAGGTGTTGAAGACGAGGCCGTGGAAAAGGAAATGTCCCAACATGGTGGTAGTGCCCCTCCCCCCTTCCTCACCCCTCCCGCCTCCCTGACCCCCTCCCGACGCCCCCCCATCCTAACGCCCCCCATGACCTCTCACCATCCTGACTGCCACCTTTTCAGTATGCAAGCCTCACCTGGAGAGCGTGATGTAGCCCAGGTGTGCTCGTCTCCTCAGTGGGCGGAGTGATCGTCACCCGCGGCTTGTTTTTTTGTTTTTTGTTTTTTGTTGTTTTTTTTGCGAAGGATGGGTGGGAGGCATTTGATAACTTTTAATCCAGCTCGTTTTTATGTGCATTACCAGTTTTATTGTACACTTGAGTGTTGTACAATACATGCAGCTTCATGTTTAAAAAAAATCCTTAAAGTAAGGAAAAAATTTTGTATTTTTGATTTCAAAAGGCATGTCATATCTACTTTTTAAATGTATTAATGAAGATTTAACTTTACATCAAATGGAGTTTTTTTGTTTTGTTTTTTTCTTAAAAAAATATCTGTATGTTTAGTTTAGCGCTATGTCACTGAACTGTTAAATTTAGCATGTAGAGAAAACAGCTTGCTTTGTGGGAGAGTCCTGAATTAAATTTTTTATTCATGGCACTTTTTCTGCAGAAAAAAAAAAAGCAATCGTGTTAATGATTTTTTTTTCTTTATCCGTTAAGCCATTTTACTTGCGAGAAACTGCTATTTGTGCTGAAGATGTATTTAAAAAATGTTTTAAGACATCTTTGTTAGCCGTCAGGCTATGCTATTGTAAAGTGTATATACAGTTACATTGAATTTCTGAAACAAAGTTTTAAAGTTAAAAAAAACCTCTTGCATGCCTTTTGTTTTTATTTCTCTCCACATGTGGGACAAAGGAGGAGGAGGAGGTGTGGTGCAGTGTAATGGTACAGGTACACTACCCTCACATTTATCTTCATTGTAGCACTTAATGTATTTCTACATAATCTCCAAATCACTTGTCTAAGATATATTTATTCATCTCGGATAGGTGAGTATTCATCTCAGCAGGGTTTCACTGTGTGGTTTTATTTTAGTCTTTAGAGTTTGTCTATAAAAAAAGACGACACAGACACAAAATAATACTGATTTAATTAACTGATAGAATTTAAATTAGATTTCAAATGTTCAATTATTGAGCCTGGATCTGCAACTGAGCCGCCGTCTGGTGCATGACTCTGTCTAATCCCAGCTGCAAAATCCTTCTGTAATTATAATTATCTTTATCAGATTTTGTCAGTAGCTACTCACAGTATCTCTGTCTTTTCCTCTACAACACAACGGGCCGAGGCCGATAACCCCTCTGGTTCTGTCACTGTGCTTCTCCTGGTGGGAACTGATGGGTTTGGTAGAGACAAAGTGCCTTGAGGTAACTCCAGTTGTGAATTGGCCTTATGTAAATAAGAAAAAGAAATTAATGGACTATTTTAATGAGGTTGACCCCGGAAACAGTAAGTCTTACCAGACGGTATTAAAAATTTTACTTATTTTAGGCCTAATTTTCACCTGGTTTCTCTCGAAAAAGCTGCAAAAAATAAGTTTTTAATGTGTTATAATTGAGAGAAAACTATAGTTTATCGCTTAATCTAACTGTCTTCAGACATAACTTGATGTCTTTTCAGTGTTGTGTTCACATGTCCACGCCGCCATCGCCTCAGACGACATCAGGTTGTACACGTGGATTAGACATAGTCGTGTGTGTGTGTGTGTGTGTGTGTGTGTGTGTGTGTGTGTGTGTCTCCTGGCTGCTCCTCGGGGTCTCGGGTTTCAGTCGGTTTCAGAGTTAATCAACACAGCCGGTTAATAATTCAGCAGCGATGGCCGAGCTTGTCGCAGAAATCCGCTCCGCGTTTCACAGCCCGAGCTTCGCACCTTCCTCTGCGCCCTTTTTACGCGCGTCCTTAATTACGCAGCAGCTCCTCTCGGGACAGAGGGACAGGAGGACAGGTGTAGAGTTGCAGGTGAAGAGGCCGCGGCCTCTCAGCGGAGTGGCCCGTTAAGAGGCTGCATCTCCCCGGGAGGAGGAGGAGGAGGAGGAGGAGGAGGATGTTGATCTTTGATGGATGAGACACAAACCTGTCACGGTGCAGGTTTTTTTTTTTCTTCCTTCCTCGTTGACTCCTGACTGCAGCAGGATGTCTGTTCTCAGCCCGGATCTTCAGCTTCACATCGACGTCTCTGCTGCTGCTGCAACAGGATAAAACACAGCTTTGTGTTTATTAACCTGCTGCTTCTGTCCCAGCTGGTTGTTGTTTGTTTGTGTTTGTTTGTCTGTGTCTGAGGGAGGGAGGACTCTTCACGATGCGGGCGACACCAGCTGCTGCTGCAGCCTACACGGTCTGCATCCTGTTTGGTAAGAGACTTTTATTCTAGTCCTAATTAAAAACCAGGGATTAACTGGGATTTGTAAATAATATCATTGTTTAGTTATGTATCAATGGTTTACAATGTCAATACAGCTAACTTCATTAATAGATTTATTTTCTCTCATTGGAACCAGCAGTGTTTTAGTTTTCTTTTTTCATCTAGTAAAGTAAAACAAAAGGAAGCACTAGTTTCTTTTTTAAACCTCAATGGTCAGATAAAAATTAAACTTGAAGTCTTACAGTCCCTGATATGTTGTGTGTATATATATATATCTTTTTTTTAAATAGGTAAACCTCATTTGTGTAGCACCTTTGAATTCCTTTATATTCAAGAGCACTAGAAAGAAAAGCAAATAAATACAGCATTTATTTTAACAAGTTATAAAAAAAGATAAAAACACAGGATAATGGTAATAAGAGTAAAATTATGGATAAATAAACAAAGACACAAAATAAGATTGATTAAAAGCATCAAAGTAGATACCGACCTGCTTTTATAAAACTATCAAGAGAAGAAAAACTTATTGTGGAGGTTGAAAATCTCTTTGTTGGCTTCTAAAGTCATTTAAAAAGAAGTTTTCAACAAGTTATCAATACACACAGACAAACAACAGAGAAAACAGAAGATAAGATAAGAAATACAAGGTCAAAATCAACAATACAATTTCTAAAACAGCACTAATTCAACATTTAAGGTCAATAATTGTGACTTTCTAACAGCAGAGAGGAGATAAACTCACTCACTGTCTCGTCCTGTTCTGTTTTCCTCCATGTACAGGGATCCTGTGTGATGCCAAACACACGTCTTCAAAACCCAAAGTCGTACAGAAACAGAGAGACGAGGCTCAAGGGAAAACCACCACGTTGGAGGACGACATCCACAGACTCATCGACCAGCTCCACTCTCTGTCCGGAGACGAGGAAAACGCTCGGAGCTTCGTCTCCTCTCCCCCGGAGGAGAGTTTTTCCCTCGATGCTTATTACAGCGCGCTGAGTAACCTGCTCTCCGTCGTCCAGCCGCTGCTCAGAGAGAGATTCATGGACGACCTTCCTAGAATATTAGTCTGTATTCTGTCAGGGAGGCAGGACTGTGGCCTGGAGGCCGAGCTAACGAAGGCCGTGACTCTGGAGATGGTGAAACCGCTGCTGCTGTTTGTGTCGTCCCTGAGATCCCAGACCTGTTCCCCTCTGGACGGCAGAGACAACGACAACGACGACGACGAATCAGACTTCAGCTTCTCCGGACTCTACCTCAGGATGGGGGGGTCGGCGTCGACGGCTCTGAACGGCCTGCAGCAAACCTTGATAAACATCCTGTCAGGTTTCCCTCTGTGTGGGAGTCTGATGAGCGCCGTGAGCTTCTTGGCCGATGCCGCCGTGATGAACGTCTCCACCTTCATGTCAACTTTACTCCAAGTACCACTGGACTTCATCAGAATAGCTCTACAGTTTGGAGTCAGTGTGCCGTCTCTAGATGCACAAGAGTCCTGCAAACAAGGTCAAACATCATTTTCATCAATGTTTATAACCATTTTTTTCTTAGATGTTCTTTCTAACTGTTTCCCCACTTGTTCTGCAGGAGATCTCAAGCAGCTCATTATGTGGTAAGTCACTCTTAAAATTCAGATTAACCCTTGAACTATGTGGAGATTGAGACCATTAACAGCACTGGAGCAATGATTTTAAGACTGGTTATCTGTTTTGTTTTGTTGTGTTGTGCATGCACGGGAGGTTGTGTTGAAGTAATTCGATGACTCTTTAGGCAAGAAACTTTACAAACAAGACACAAACCAAACGTGTTAGGAAAAGTCAGTGGCACTTGGAAAACTGCTGGAAAAACTTAATAGGAGAAGTAAACCATGAGCCCCAAGGTGCATTTTGCAAAAAAAAAACATCCAATCACAAGGCAAAAGTCCTGCAGCACTATGCGAGACCTTACATTTATTTCATCATATTCAGATTAAATTAATTCGGCATCTTATGCAGAGTTAATTGTGTAACAAAGTCACCATGTTTTCTTCTTCTTAAATTCATGCATCTGATTGGCATAATCCCTATCCGTATAGTCTGAGAGACGGAGTTGTTTTAGAGGTAAATTCATGCAAAACCGCTGATGTGCGTTCCCGTCGGGGGCAGTTTTTCGGCAAGCAGTCTCTGCATTTGCCTCGAAAACAACTCTGTCTTATAACGTTACATTATTATCTCATAGCGTGGTGAATGTGCAGGTCACAACTTGTCCACCAGAGTGTTTTGGAGTTGTTGGATTGTGTATTTGATGAGGGAAACCAAGAAATCCCATTCGCCTCCGTGGTGTAGCTCTCAGCAGCTCGCGGCTCTGCTCCGCCGTACCTACTGCTATGACTATAGGGATTATGGCAATGGGCCAATTTGCCAAAATGTTGAACTATCCCTTTAAGTGAATATTGGAATAAAAACTGACACAAAGGCAGTAAACACGAAAATAAAAGATTGCAAAGAATGAATCCTGACATGTGTTTTGTTCAGGGGGATGAACCACAACGTGAACTGGTCATTCACTAACTCCATCGTCGACATCCTGCTGGACATCTTCCTGGCTCCAGATCAGTCTGCGTGCACGTATCCAGGCCCAGAGTGTCGCAGTCCGCTCCGGGTCCGGGTCCCGCTCCAGCGCAGCTCCTCCTCCGCTGAAAACAACCACAATGACGACACCGTCCTGCTCCGGTGCGACCGCCACAACCTGGCCAGACTCAACGACACGCTCTGCGCCGACGTCCTCGCCGGGTCGAGAGCCAACTCCTCCACGTCCGTCCTCACCTTCTGCCAGGCGCTGAGCCTCCTCGGCCCGGGGCAGATAGAGCAGGTGTGGAGCAACGCCTGTTACATCCTTCAGGCCCTGGCCTCTCCGCTCCTCAGCAGGTCGTCGGACTGCGGCGCCGGGAAGCTGCAGCCTCCTCCTCCTCCTCCTCCTCTACCCCCCACCGAGACTCCCCCCCTCCTCCGCGTCGCCAGAGAAGCCCCCAACCTCAAGCTGCTGGCCTGCAACTACAACAGCTGGTTGGACAACAACAACACGGTGGAGGCCGTCCTGGTGACGCTGTGCAGCGACAACGGGCGCGAGGAGTTTGTGCAGCAGGTGTAGTATATTATACTCCTTAGTAGGGCTGTTCGATTAATCGATTTAAAATCGTAATTGCGATTATTCGGAATCGTAAAAATCGATTTTTTGAAATCGTCAAAAATCGATTTTTTACTCTAACTAGGGTAATTACGGTAAGCCCCCGTTCATGAATCTGGGCTGCGCTGAATTATCGTAATGACGGCTGCCTCCTTCCTTCCATCACGCTCTCCCACTGCTCTCCCCACACACTGGAAACAAGCATGTCGGCATTAGGGCTGGGACGATATGCTTTTCTCCCGATTCGATTCTTCTACGATTTTTTGGATGGCGATTCGATTTAAATTGCGATTCTACGATATTGCCGATTCTCTCGATTTTTAGTCGCATTTTTAACATTTATCTGCACACAAATACTGTAGGAGCCTATAAATTAACATACTCCATTATAAAGTGAACTTAAAACATTTTCAAAGCCTGTACTCTCTGTATGTAAAAGAGGCTAACAAATACACATTGCACAATATTTTAAAAAATTCAAAAAAAAATTCAAAAAAATTCAAAAAAAAAATTCAAAAATAAAAAAATCGATTTTTGAAAAAAAAAATCGATTTAAAAATCGTCAAAAAAGATATCGCGATATCTATGTGAATCGATTTTTTCTCCCACCCCTAGTCGGCATTTTGCTAAGACCAGTGAGGATTTCGTTGCCAAAAAGACCAACGGCCCTTTTCCACTACACAGTTACAGCTCTCACGTTTTTGGATAGATAGATAGATAGATAGATAGATAGATAGATAGATAGATAGATAGATAGATAGATAGATAGATAGATAGATAGATAGATAGATAGATAGATAGATAGACAGACAGACAGACAGACAGATAGATAGATAGATAGATAGATAGATAGATAGATAGATAGATAGATAGATAGATAGATAGACAGACAGATAGATAGATAGATAGATAGATAGATAGATAGATAGATAGATAGATAGATAGATAGATAGATAGATAGATAGATTTTTTTAAATTAGACTCTAGGTCCAGGGGTAGGGGGGTAGGTCAAGGGTCATTCAACATCTGGTTTAGGGCCCCTCTCTGTTTGGAGATGGGGGTGTCAGAAAAGGTATATAAGAGTTTTGGGCCAGTCGCGAGATGTTCCAGGATTCGACATTCTTTGTACACTGTTCTTCTTCTTGTTAATAAACTTGCTTTTTGAATACAAGCGAAGACGTGTCGGCGGTGATCCCTTCTTTTCATCAACACATCAATATATACCACACAGGTGTGCAACAACGCCCAGCTGATGAGGAAGCTGCTCTCGGACCAGATGAACAGCTGGCTCTACACCTACTGCTCCAACTCGTCCGCAGACCTCGGCTACATGGTGACTCACCTCTGCACCTACGAGCAGTGGCTGGACGCGCCCGCGGTGCCGGTCGGCCCGTTCCTCCTGGAGTTCTGCATGAGCCTGGACGGGCCCAGACTCACCAGCCTCATCTGTGAGCACACGGGTTTCTTCATGCTCTTGTTCTCCAACCCTGAAAACTTCCAGTTCATGCCCAACTGCACTCGCCTGCCTCCTCCGCTGCCGTTCCCCGACACCGATCCCTCCACGTTAGAGTCCTGTCAGTACTCAGAGTGGCACGACTTGTCCCAGATCCCTCCAGATGTTCTGCTGCAGTGCGTCCGCCTCGATCAGAGCGGCTTCGCCACAGCGGTTTGCTCCAACAAAACCTTTCTGAGCGGCCTCCTCGTTAACCCGGTGAACGACTGGCTGGAGAATCACTGCCAGACGTCTCAGACCATCCCGACCCCGAAGCCGACGCAGCCCCTCAGCATCTCGGACTGGTGCGACTACCACACGTGGGGGCAGCGGCAGGTGGACGTGTCGGTGGTCGGCTTCTGTTGGCACAGCGACGAGCTGGCTTTTCAGAAGAACGTCTGCTGCAAGGCGGCCGTGTTGGAGAAGCTGTTGGAAAACCCCCAGAACAAATGGCTGGTGTCGGTCTGCACGGACATGGACGACATCAAGGTGTTGCCAAAGGTGGGTTTTGTGTATGTACGCATCAAAACAGTGACAAATGCTATATTTTAAAAAGTTGGAGAGGCTTTTAATGGTAAAAAAAAAAAAAGTTATTCCACATTTCAGTCACAGGAACATCATCAACCCAACATACAGACCATGTAATTCTGCAGATATAAATAGCTTATTGGCCAAAGAGCAATCATCATCAAACACACAGTTATTTACTGTTTCATAATGTCTTGAGACGCTTTGACTTCTCATACAGCCAATGCACAAAACACACTGTCATTTCAAAAACTACTGAAAGGGACAGTTCAACATTTTGGCAAATCGGCCCATTGCCATAATCCCTGTAGTCATAGCAGTAGGTTCGTTACCTTTAATTGTCAGTGCAAGCTATTTTTAGAATGGCGGAGCAGAGCTGTGAGCTGCTCAGAGCTATGCTACGGAGGCTAATGGGATTTCTTGGTTTCCCTCATCAAACTCATCAAATACACAATCCAACAACTCCAAAACGCTCTGGTGGACAAGTTGTGACCTGCACATTCACCACGCTATGAGATAATAACAGAACGTTATGAGACAGAGTTGTTTCAGAGGTAAATTCAAACAAAACCGCTGATGCGCGTTACCATCGGGGGCAGTTTTACAGCAAGCAGTCTCTGCATTTACCTCTAAAACAACTCTGTCTCGTAACATTCCTTGGTGCAATTGTTTGCGTGTTTATTGTGTAACTGTGCTGAGAGGGTTTTTTTATATGTTTCTCTATGAAAATTGCACAATCTAAGTTTTGAACTCTGTGCGACTTTGTAATCTGATCGTCTCTGCTCCAGGTGTGCAGGTACTCTGAGTGGACCCGTCCCGTCATCGTGGACATGACCGAGCTCGCTCTCTGCGCCGAGAGCGACCCGCTCAACTTCACCGCCATCGTCTGCAACAACCACACCGTCCTGCAGAACCTGCTGACCAATCAGGACAACACCTGGCTCATCCAGCACTGCGCCAACCAATCGGACAGCGGCACCGGGGTTTCTCCTGGCGGTGACGGTGGAGATGGTGGAGATGGAGATGGTGGTGGTGATGGTGGAGGAGACGATGGTGACGGTAACGGTGGTAACGGTGGTGATGGTGGTAACGGTGGTAACGGTGGTAATGGTGGTGATGGTGGTAACGGTGGTAACGGTGGTGATGGAGGTGATGAGGGACCGGGAGGTGGGCTGACTGGGTTCGACCCGGCGGAGCAGTGCCAGTACCCCAGCTGGACCGTGTCGCTCCCGGACGCCGCCCTGCTGACGCTCTGCTGGGAGCACGACCAGGCCAACTTCATCTCCTCCATCTGCCCCAACACCATCCTCCTGTTCCTCCTGTCGCGGGAGCCGTCCAGCGTGTGGGTCAGCACCATCTGCACCGCCTACACCAACTACACCAACAACAACAAGAACAACACCACCACCACCACCACCACCACCTCGGACCCCGACTCCTGCCTGGCCCGCAGCCTGGTGAAGCGCTTCAACTGGAGCTGCTCGGCCGACTTCACCTCCGCCTGCCGGCCCGGCGCCAGTCCCGCCGCGGCGCTGTCCATGATGCTGCGCTGCTGGGTGGAGAGCCTCAGGTCCCGGGTGGAGGCTCTGCTGAGCCCGCCCGTGTCCGCGGTGTTGGAGCAGGCGGTCGGCACCACGGTGGTGGTGCTGTTGGCGCTGGAGGAGGTCCAGAACACCTCGCTGCATGTCACCGAAAACATCAGACTCGGCGTGTTGGCGTCTGTGGTTCGCTACCTGGAGAGGGAAAACAACTTCGACAAAAAGAGGGTGTTGCTGCAGTGCTTCGGGGTACGTAATATCCACATCCCCAAGTAGCATTACTGCAATATAGAAGTATTGTATAATAATAATGATACTTTATTTGGATAGGGACAGTGCATATTGATGAACAATAGTAAAAAAGAATACTGTTGTAAATATGCCAGATTATAACAGAGCCACTAATTTGCATCTAATGAATAAATGAAATACAGCTAACAGTACACTACATAGAATAAAAACAATACAATAAATAAAATACAGTTAACAGTACACTACACAGTCAGGATAAGATAATACAGTAAATAAAATATAGATCACAGTACTCAGATGGGATAAAACAAAGCAACAACATTAAAACAACGCGATAGATAAGTAGTTATTCAAGTAGTCCCAAGTCCGGTTAGTTGTTTTTCAGCCATTGTTGCATTACTAGTCATGAGACTATTACTAGTCATGCATTACAGATGTCACTTCAGTAAAAGTAAAACCAGCAACATGTACAAAAACCATTCGAAATCAAAAGTAAAAGTACTAATAAGTCTAAATGTAGAAATATGAGAGTACTGCAGAAAATCATATACAGTTTATTATTAATAAAAATGGGGTTAATGATATTGACATTATATACTTCTGGTTGGGTAAAAAAATCAATAATGGTGCATCATTATTTATTAGTTGATCACATTTGTTATTTAATAGACTGAATCTGCAAAGTAACGAGTGACAAACAGCCAGACAAAGTTACTGGACTATCATCAGTTATCGTTTATAATAATGTCTCAATAGCTTTTTTTGTGTTGGTTCATTAAGATTGAGGGTTATTATATTTTTTTATTTTGAGAGAGTGAAGAATCTTTCCTTCAATAAAAAACCAGTGGATAAAACTCTGCAGGTTAATCAGAGTTAATAGTCTGAATAGATTCTCCCTCATCTTTTATTCATCGGGGCTCAATCAGTTTCTGCGCAGAACAATTCACTGACTTTATAGTTTGTCTAATTATTCACACATATCAGTTTCCATTAGTGTCACTGTATAGCAGTGTGTGTGTGTGTGTGTGTGTGTGTGTGGGTGCGGCCTACAGCTGGTGTACTGTTGCTGTCATCGATATCAGCCTGATGAATCTCTTTGCGTCCAGTCACTACACTTGAGTTTGACAATTAAGTAAAGTGTCAACACTCCCAGATTATACGGCGCCATTAACTCCTCATCAGACGGTGTCTCAACTGTGTGTATTTATGTGTGTGTGTGTGTGTGTGTGTTTCCTTTGTGTAGACTGTACTAACCAGCCTGATGCAGACGGCGAGAGACGTGACCAACGATGGAGTCTTTGTCATTAACGTGAGATAAACGGTCGTCACCTAAACACAAATGTCTTTACTGAGTCTTTTTCATGTGTGTTTGGACTAACAGACTCGTGTGTGTGTGTGTGTGTGTGTGTGTGTGTGTGTGTGTGTGTGTGTGTGTGTGTGTGTGTGTGTGTGTGTGTGTGTGTGTGTGTGTGTGTGTGTGTGTGTGTGTGTGTGTGTGTGTTTTCAGGAATACTTCAATATCCCACTGAGCCGCCTGAAGTCGGTGCTCGGCTCAGCTCACATCTCCACCGTCAGACTGATCCTTCAGTACTACAGCAGGAACAAGGACATCCTGCAGGTGAGTGAAGCTCAGCTTCTCTCTTCCTGCTGCTTCACACAGAATCTGATCAGTCTCAGTTCGTGACACAGGAACAGACGTACACACTGTAATTACTCAACTCGACAAGCTGCTGGAGGTTATTTTACTTTACCCAGGACACTTTCTCAACGTACAGTATTATATAGAGCTATGTTGTTTTTTGTATTCTTTGGATCCCCATTAGTCTACATAAAGATGAAGACTATTCTTCCTGGGGTCCACATTAAATCAAACACTTATTCCAACAATACAGTGTTTATACAAAGAATTACATAAAATCATTTATCCTGAATATATTAACAAGATTATAGAAATGCATATTAAGTAGTACAATGTAAATGAGTTGACATGATCAAGAGGAATAATATAGCTTTTTACATGATTATAAAATAGTTACATGATTATAGACATGACATGATCAAGAGGAGTAATATAGTTTTTTACATGATTATAAAATAGTTACATGATTAAAGAAGAGTATACATGAGATAACCTAAAGCATAAATGTTCAACGCAGGTGTATTAACATGCTTGAATTCAACTTAACATGATTGCCTAATTTAATAGTAGTCTATTGCAACATAATATTATGACATAATATTATGAGCTATGAAGGATCGGAACGCCCTTCCTAATTATGTTATACAACAAAGAAAGGTTAGTTTTTAAAAATGAAACTAAGAGATTATTATTTGGATCATAATTTTGACCATTAGTGTAAATCTGTAAATTGGGTCATGGCACCCTTGTGTGACAGGATATGTAGTAAAATTTATGTTTTGTAATGATTCAATGTAGGAGCTGTTAATTTGTTTGGTGTTCGTCTTGGATGTTTTGTTTGTATGTGTATATATTAAGTATGTTTCTTCTGTATGTGTTCTTTGTTTTCTATGTATTGAGTATGTGTCGTTTGCAGTTGGTTTGTATTGTCACTTGTGAAAATGAAAAGAAGAATAGCTGCTGCCTTGCAAAAGCTAATGGGGATCTTGATAAACCAAACCAAACCAAACCAAACCAAACAGGTCCCACTCTGGCTCATACGTCTACTTCTGTCTCCCAGCTGCCTGATAACTACCTGTCCACCATGGTGTCCGTGCTGCTCCAGACCCACGTGGTCAAAGACGGGAGTCTCTTCCGGGAGCTGGCTCCTCTGCTGGCTGCAGCCAGTCCAGCCGACATCCTGGCTTTGCCCCCGCTGCAGAACGACCCCATTGTGTACGTGATTTTTTTTTTCTCTCCATGAGACCTGATTATACGTTTGTCTATTTTCTTTAGGGTTTGTTATTTACTTTATAAATATATACCTGGGAAAAAATGCAAAGAACAAAAACACAAAGAGAATTAAATTAGTGATTAGGCATGTGAAGGCAAGAAGCTTTGCAATAAAGTATTTTTTTTTTTAAAGACAACACATGCAAAGGTACAGACAGGCTACAAAGTCAGAAAACAACGTCATTAATTTGACACATGCACTGAAAAAACTCACAACACAACAGAAGAGTTGCAACAGAGAAGCTTCCTGTTTGTGGAGTTTTAAAATAAGCAAAATAAAGTGAGTTTGTATGGTTTTCATGACGTTAATATAAAATAATTCAGATATTATTGCTAATATGTACTGTTAGCTTAGCATCAGTCTTTAGCCAGGTGCATCCCTTTTTGATTTCTCCACTTCTCTGGGGATTTTTACAGCCCATTTGTTATCGAATTGTAGCGTTTGTGTTTGTGTTTTCTTGAGTAGCAGGGAGTTGAGCTCTCCGGGCCACCGTAGTGATTACTCTAACAGCAGAACTATCTCTGTGGGTGTATGCATGCACTATGGAATATTTTGCATGATGTTATGAGCAGATGCCATTTTTCTGGGTACATGTTGAACATGTTATTAATATTGTTAATATTATTTGCTGTTGTCGCTGGACTCTTTGTCTCTGAGACTGTTTCCCTGTGGACTGTGTCAGTAGGAGAAATCGTACCATGATCCCCAGCATCAGGTGGATCAGTTAGAGTACGGTATTTACTAAAGTGGGAAGCTGTGTGATTAAGAATACATGTTTACAGATGCTGTTAAACACAAGACATGGCAGTAACAAGTACAAACCTCCTCCCATAAATCTGAGCCTAAAACCTCACCAAACGTCCTCCATGTTGACAGAAACAAGCCTCTGCAGTCGATTAATGGACAGTGCAGCGCAGCTAAATGATGAATTGAATCCAGTTACTCCTGAGTTTGTCTCTGTTGCATAAGCAGAGAGAACCTGGTCAACACCCTGATTTATTTCAATGATGCACAATCATGCAGTCTCACTTTTCCTACATACATTATTGCTCCATCTGGTCACTGGCCTGGTGTCGGGCTTCGGTGAGAAGTGATGTGTCATCGCACCCCAAGGTGCCAGGAACATGCATTATACATGACCAGTAAAGGAAACTAGTTCACTGACTGGATTTCAATCTAGAAAGAGCTTTTAATGTGTGTGTGTAAGTGTTTGATGTTGATCTGTGGGTCATCAGATCAGTGGAACAACAAGAAAGTCTGGATTTCAATCTGGATTTGAACCAGGGACCAGATACATGAACATCACTGGAGCCTGTGCTCAAAAAGTAATGTTCAACATTTGGAGAAATTAAAGATTGTGAAAGTAAAACAGTGCTGCGAAATTGCATATTCAGTATTATGCAATACAGTACACCCTACTTAAAGAAATAGCTTCATATTCCGGCAGCTTGACTTGATTTAAAACCACAGGTTTCTGTTTTACACTTTGATTTTTACTTTTTTATATATTGATTAAACAAAAGTGACAAGCTCATAAATCAACTAATTAACCTTTAGCTGTTTCTAATCCTCTTTATGTTCAAAGAAATATAAAATTGGCATCAGTGTTCTCACCTAGTGCTAAAAAAGAAAGCAAATAATAAATAAACTTCTCAAATGTCAAGTCATTTCTTTAAAAATGTAATTTATATGCAGCCTTTACTGTAGTAAATGTCAGGTTTTGACCTCCCACCATGTGTTAATTACTAGAACGTGACATTTTAAAGGCCACATGTCATAATTTTGCAAAGGAACATTTCCAATTTCCAAGTTTATTATTCCTCCAGGATTGAGACCATAAACCGAAACCTGGAGCAGATGACTCTGGAGCAGCGCGAGGCGTTTGGCTCGTGGTTCAGCGAAGTTTTGTCTCCGTCCAACATCAGCAGAGGTCATCAATCACTCATCAGGGACACCGGGAACCTGATCGCCTACCTGCCCTTCCGCAACTTCCAACACCTCTCACCTGCTCAGGTAACAGCCCCTCTGAGCTCCGACACCTGGCTGCGAAACCCGAGAAAGCAGGACTCTTGAGTTCGATTAGCCCCGGGGGCAACGGCGGCCGGGCTCCTCGTCACATCGTGGGTCAAAAGAAAAGCTCAGACAGCGTCTTCTTTCTCTGTCACCACCAATGTGTGTCATACGCTTGTCACTAATGTTCAATAAGTAAAGATAGGAACACATGAATTAACAATGGCCGGAAAGTAGAGAGCTGCCGAGCACTCGGCACCAAAAGGTGGATGTAACCGAAGGTTTTAAAGAAATAATTTCACATTTTGAGAACGATGCTGATTGACTACAAAGAGTTAGATAACAGGACAGGCATTACGCACATGTTAACCCAGCGACGTAAGGAACAGATTCAGGGTTAGCTAATCCCCTTTGGAAAATTTCTCCAAACTTTTCAAGGTAAATCTTTCTAATGGTAAAAAATACTGATATTTGATCCATAAAAACCTTAAAGGTTGGAGACAAAATAAAATTTACATTTCTTAGCAAAGTATGTAATCATAATTAATATCCTGCATTTTTTCCTATCGAACTGAAGATTCAACGTATTGTTTAACAAATACAAACTGGGGCTTAAATCAAATTTTTCAAGACTGACTGTGTGAAGGATCGAATTGAGTTCCAGAAACTTTAAAAAAAAAAAAAAAATCACATTCCCATAACATGTGCACAAATGTCCCATCCATTTTTTTTACATCGAGGCATTTTGCTGAGATATAGTTTAGAAAAACACAATTTTATTATGTTTTAGTGCTAATACAGGAGCTGCTGCTGGAAACAGACTGCATTACCTTTGAACAAACCTCTTGTCCCGTCCTTCTCTTTGTTGTCACCTGTGAACATCGTGTGACCTTGTGGTTGTTTTATTCAGTTAACAGGCACTTCTCTATTTCTGTCACTGTGTTTATCCACAGCTGTTGGACGGACTGGACGTGCTGCAGAGAAACAATCTCACTTCCCTGAAGCAGGAATTCATCGCTCAAAGCGTCATCGGCACCTTCAAAAACCTCACAGCTCAGGATTTTACCAGGTGGGGGAATAAAGTCCTCGTCTCCAAAAACAAACAAACATGGTTTTGTCATTTTCAAAGGGCAAATTATGCGAAGCCAATTATTTTCAGATGATAAGACAAGTTAAAGCAGAAGTGATCAGAAGGCCTGTACTGCGAAGGAGGCTCAACATACCTAGGCTTTGTGCTCAAGATGCAGCTCAACAAACCCTCAAGTCCGCAATCAGAGCTAAACGGTACTGTGACGGTGGTTATCAACTTAATTAGTCAAGTCCGGTTCTCAGCTTTGTGCTCTGCGCGCGTTCACATAAAAGGGGGCGTTTGACGTCATATTATTCTACTTCCGCATGAAATTGATCCACAACGGGCTGATTTCAGCCAAGACGAGTGCAATTGTTTTAATGGAGAGAGTATGAGCGATATTAAAAAAAAGCACGATCACAGCCTGAAGCAACAGTGTTGCTGCAAATATGACAAGAGAGGAGGCTACTTTTAATTTTTCTGACAGCTCTTGCGCTACTTTTAAATATGAAACTTTATCCATATAAACTAGAGCAACATCAACTGTCATTTTAAATTGTGTTTTATATTGTTATATATTTCACTGATCGCAATTATAACGCGAGTGTGTGTTTTATTGGAAGCGAGGCTGGATAGGTTACAGTGAGGTTTTTTTTAGGTGCTGTAGCTACAAGCAAATCTCATAAACAAAGACCTTTTTAAATGTGAAAACAGCGGAGACTTATTCAAGATTTGCGTTTGGGCAACACTGAAATATAACAGGCGACACATCGGAATTAATTTATTCATGGCCACATTAAGTGAAATTATTAAAGGTGTACAGAAATGGCCGTTTGTCCTGTCTGTCGCGCCGAGTTGTCACGAGCTGCAACACGAGTTTACCCGAGTGAGGAAAACGAATTTGATTGGTCGTTATCGAGCGGGCGGGATATTCAAAGCTTGGGGCGAGCCCGAGCTCCGTGTGTGTGTGCGTGTCTCAGACGTTTGAATGACGGATGACGGATCCAATATCAGTGGCTGGTGAATCGTGTACAGGCTGACGTATAATCCGTGCGCCTGCGTTATCCAATGCGAAAAAAAAAATACACACTTTCATCCCGGATTTACTCAAAAATAGAATTTTGCACAAAGTTTGGCCTACAACGTCTGATAGATGAGTTATTACATTAATTTTATGACCCAAAGTGGGCTCAAATTCAATTTTCTTTTCTGTACACCTTTAACTTTACCGATTATCCATCTGATTATCTGTCCTGCTGCGAGCGAACAACTTCGATCAGTGGTGACTGACTGTATATAAAAGTAAAATATAGGCTATAGTCTAATATATAATGAGCTCCTGACGCTCAGCTCAACGGGTGAAGAGGCGGAGACTCAGCGGAGACGCTCAGAGAGAAAGTAAACAGCAGCGATCAGCTGATCTCTCCTCCGTACAAACACTCCGTTCTGATCCAGCTCCACTGGACTTTCAAAGTAAAGGTGCCGCAGCTGTAAATGAGTTAAAATAGTGAAACAGCGGCGCTTTTATAGCCGGTTTTATGATTAAACTCTGAACATAACCTGGTCGGGACCAGGTTATGAGCTAAGCATAAGTTACCATGGTGATCTAGCCTCGTTAAAAGACAGCCACCGTCGCTGTACAGGAGAGGCTGGCTTTACACTCAACATACCTCGCTAACCCACTAAACTGGCTTCGCAGTACAGGCCTCAGGTCGTTTTGGCTAACTTCTTGTCAGCCGATGGAGTTAGCAGTCCCCGCCCTCGTCCCTACGTCACCACATTCACGCGCATCCCTTGGCTGCACACACAGAGAGGACCGCCCCTTTATGCCATTCTCTCTCCTCATTGGATAAAGGTTGTAGGATACAAGGAAAGTTTTCTCCTCGGCTTACAGCAGAGCAGAGTGACTGACAGACCCGTGTTTCAGACCAAACACTCTATATAAGTGATTGCTGTCGGAAGATATAACTATTTAAGACTTATATTAACACAAATATTCCACTTACTTCTGCTTTAATAAGAAATCAAATAGAGTAAATTAATTATTAAGTAGTATTTATTTTGCTGTAAAACAACATATAACTACGCAAACTGTTGAATTAAGACTTAAACATCAGTCAGATATAAAATGGTCTTTTGTGCTGTGAGCAAAATGACCTCTGAATCAAAATGAACGACCTCTTCAGACTTGAGGTGCTGATCAGTGTGGATCTAAAACTGTATGTTTGTTTTTTTCTTTTTACAAAATGAAGACTTATACACTGTTATCTGGTAGGTGTGTGTGTGTATGTGTGTTGAACCAGTGTGTGTATTTTCATTTTTCAGGCTGGGTAAACTCGCCTGCCTGGCGGATCCAGAGGACCTACTGCTCTACAAAGACAGTGAAGCCGCCGGCGTCCTCAGGGACATCGTGATGAACTGCACACGTCAGGGAGTCACTCTGTCCAACCACCTGGTAAGAGTTGTTCAGTTTTCACCTAATAATCACACTTCAAAAGTGTTTATGATAACTGTAATACCTGTTCTGTGCCTGTGTCTGTGTAGATCTCCAGTGTGTTACTGGACAGCTCAGAGTTAAAGGTTCCCTCCTCGCTCAGTCCGGCTCGACTCGACGAGCTCGCCCACCTCCTGCCGCTGCTGGGAGTCACCTTCCTGCAGGATCTCACACCGTCGCAGCTGCAGACCGTCCTCCCCGCCCTCCACTCTGTTTCCTTCAGCCCGGCGCAGGTAGAGAGAGGAGCACGCTGCACCTGTGGCACACCGTGGAAAACACACACACACACACACACATTATCATCTATATGAGAAAAACAGCTTTTATCCTAGAGCTGTCATCGCGCTGAACTCTGCACAATCCTGAAAACAGTGAACTCTCACCAAATACTCAACTGTGCAATATCCATGTGTGTTTTGTTTTACTCTGAACATTTTTTTTTTGCTTTTTACCTAACTGTCTTTGTGTTTTTTTTTGTTAACTTGTTGTTCTTGGTTGCTTTGTTTTTAACTTATATTATTTAAAGAGACCCTGAGGAGTTTGCTTTTGGTTATAAAAGAGTCTCATATTAATGTGGATGAATCTACGTTACCCACACTTGTTAATGGGTCCATTTTCGATAAATATATCATTTTTCTTTATAGTTATTTTGATATTATTATTTAGTGGTCGACTCGCCCAGCATTTCCTAGTTTCGGTTTCCCGGACGCTGCCCGGTGGGTCATGGGAATAACGCCACCGTATCGCCGTTTATGGTCAGAACTACGACGGTATCTGATCGTCTTCCAACCTCCAACTTTTGTTCTTGATGAATGAAAATATTCCTGGCAAATGTTTTCGCTTACGTCCGTCTTGCGCCGGTCCAAGAATTTCACTGTGCGCGCAGAGGCTCATGGGAAATGTAGTGTGAAAACACTTCCACTTTCCGAAAGTCCTCGTAGTCGCTTTAATTGCACTTCATATTGCGCTGAATCGAGAGCTGCTACCTCAATTTCATTGCGTTCAGCAATGACAATAAAGATTCTGACTTCTGACTTCTATAGTTCAGTTTCTAGTGACATCTAACATAAACAGTTTATTTTCTGTTTTTTAAATCATGACTCTTTGGTCAAAATCAGCTGGACCTAAGTGGGGATTTCCTTTCACTCTTTACTTCTTTTCATCTGTATAAGCCTTTAATTGTTGTAGGCTACCTGGTTGGGTTTCCTGGCAGCTGGTGGAGCTCGTAGCTGCTGAGGAACAGCTGACAGGCTGTCGGTCGGTTTGCATGAGGCTTCGTTCAGACGTGAGCTTCACTTCCCCCTCAGTGATCATCTGAACCGGAGCCTCCTGCCTTCACCTCAGCCTCACAGCTGTCGTCTTGCTTTTTATAATTCACAAGGCGTCTTGGGAGAAGATGAAGCTCCTCAGACTTAACAAATAGATAAATGACACACAGAACTTTATCTTATATCCAACTAAGTGGTGAAGTAATGATGAGTATTTCAGCTACTTTAAACATGATGAAGAACTGATAGAGGACATTTGACCAGTTGAAAGTCATTTATTTTGACTCATTTGTCGTCATTCTCTGTGTTTTTCAGGCTGCTGTGATCGTAGACAAACTCTCTTCAGAAACCACAGTGAGTTATTTTGCGAACACATCGCAATATGAATTTATACTCTCTGTATATTTACACCCTGACACTCACACCTCCCTCCTCCTCCTCCTCCTCCTCCTCCTCCTCCTCCTCCTCAGCTGACGGCTCCAGGTCGACTGCAGGAGCTCGGCTCCCTCATCACAGGCGTAAAGACAGAGACGTTGCTAACCCTGACCTCTGACCAGCTGCTGTCGTCCCTGCCCGCCATGGCCCTGCACACGCCGGGCCTCAGCCCACAACAGGCCAACGCCATCTCCACCAAACTATGGGTACGGCTTGAAATAATGAATTTCACTCACTTCGGAATTTAGGCATCGTTTATCAAGAGTCATGAGATTTTATTTGCCATTTGTGCACAAACCAAACAGTCCAGGCACATAGGAGTTATTGTGCAGGGCTCTCTTGGAGTCTAGTAGTAAGTTAAAAGACACAGAAGGGCACATATTAATAGTCTGTAATAAAAAAGTGCCCAAAACTCTATCCAAGAAAAGAAAAGTATATGATAAAATAGAAGTAAAAATATTATAAATAAATTATTATGTATTATGAACATGTTTTTGCATGATCTGAGCCAGAATAAATCATGTGAAAGTGAGTATTTTGTCCTCAAATTTACTAATTAAGATGTGCTACCATTGCAAGTTCTTTGAAAACTTTTTGATTCATATTGGTTCAGCATTTTGATTTGAATGAGCCTTTTTGTTGAGGCGCAACTTCTTTTTGTGATCAAATAAATTATACATTTTGAGTACTACCACTGAAGTGTGAAAAGCTGTAAACAGGAATAAAGACCTTAAAAGAAAAAGAAAAAAAAAACATACACGTAAACATAATTGTCACTGGTGAAAAGGAAAATGTATTGGGGGGGATATTGTGTCTGAGTATATAACAACATTTTCACATAATATTGAACATGAAAAGCAGAGTAAGGTAGTGAGGGTTTATTGTCCACGTTGTTTATAACACAAATGAAAGATTTAAGCTTTTTCATTTTTTTTTTTAATATTTTAGCTTATTATAGCCATTATTAGAGGTTTTTTCTTGTGTATGTACCAGGGCTTCCCAGAGGTGGTGCGTTGGCTGGACGCTGTGGAGCCGTTGCTCTTCTGCACGCCGCTGCTCAGCGTCTTGGCCAGAACCCGTCTGCTCGTGAACAACAGCACCAACCTGTCCACAAAAACCTGGAACACACAGCAGGTACTGAACAGCCCATCGGGCATCGACACACACACATATGAGCTTCCATCCACAAGGAGGGAGCACATGCAGAGGAGGTCAACTGTTTTATTTTGCACCAAATGTATCTCTTGTCCTCCGGGAAATTTAGTTTTGCTTGTTCACGCAAAAAAAGAAAATGTTAAATCAACAGATTAGCAGAGATAAATTAGTAATCGGCCCCACTGGCCCTCAAACACAATTTGAATATGTAAAAGCATCCGATCCGACCCCGGCCTCATGACTTTTACTCTGTGTTATGATCTGGTGATGATATCGTGCTTCCTCAATTTGTCATGTGTGGGTGCATATGACAGTACCTTGATTAGCTGCTAAATTATTGAGTGGAGACGTCATCAACACTGTGACACTGTGAATGGAGTCGCCTGAGAGTACAAACAGCGCAGACAAAAACCGTCTGAATATCAAATTACCCTCTCGTGTCTGATCGTATAGAGACGAGCACAAAACGACGCGTTACAGCAACAATCAACATAACTTTGTTTCTTTGTTTTTTTTTTTTTTTCTTCCTCAGGCTAAAGCGATTTTCAGAGAGGTGCTTCAAACCAAACCAAATATAATCGAACATCATTTTCTGTAAGTGCAGCTTCTGTCTGTGATACATGTGCTCAGCCTCTTTTAACCCTGCAGCTTTATGTTTTAATATCTTATTATATTAATTATCTGCTCAGGAGTCTGGGGACGCTGGGTCAAGGTGTGAGCTGCTCCGTCTTAAAGGAACGTTTTCGAGCTGATTCGTCTCCTTCTGCAGTCAGAAGGATCCTGGGCGTCCTCAGGCAGCAGCCCAGTCCTCTGCACACCTCACTGGTAAACTAAGGATTGTACTGTCTCTTAAGATATTAGATATTATAATGTGTGTGATTATATATCTGGATTTAAACCTTCAACTTAAGTATGTCTTTGTTCTTCTGGACAGAAAAAGTGTGTGATCGAGGAGCTGTATCAGCTCGAGTTCTTCTCTGAGCTGCTCAAAGATCTTGGTGCTGAGATCGCACTGTCCATGCCGTGAGTCACAAACTGCTATTAATAACTTTACTGTTAATTTGGTGACAACTTCTCTTCATCTCACTTTGAGTAGATAAGAATTAAATATCAAAACTCTTCCCTGAGAGAGTCTACTTACTGTATGATTGAGCTGATAGAAAACAACTCTGGAAGTATTTGGTACAAGACTTGGCCAAATGTTACATTTAATTGGTTTTATACGCAGTTTATTAACAGTGATTTGTAGATTCATTGACAATATGTTGAAAAATATCAATAATAATATTGCTCTTGCGTGTTTCCTTGCAGCGTGAGCACAATAAAGAAGTTTCCTTCAGACATGATGGACACTCTGAGGAGGGTGATCATTCAGGAGCCTCGTCACTTTCTGCTGCTGGCCAGAACGAAACAGGAGCTGCTGGTGGACAAAATAGTGCAAGGGATGGTCAGTTCAGAGCCGATATACTATTTAAAATTTAAAATTAAAAGGCAAAGAAACAGGAATAGGGAGAGACAAGGTGCAGAGTGACGTGTATACGATCGATCTCTCCACAGGGCATGTACACGGGCGTCTTCACCGAGGAGGAGTTTCGCTCGCTGGGCGTCATGGCTCCGTTCGTGGTGGACGAGGTTTTCGTCCAGGTGGAGCGCAGCTTCTTCATCGACAGCCTGCACTTCCTCCTGGGGCTCTGCTACACCAGGAGCAAGATGGACATCGTGGGCCGAGTCCTGCAAGATCCGGCCACCTTCGGGTAATAAATATATTATCACTTTGACCTGAAGGTTTGAACTGTCAGGACTGTAAAATACGCACTTTAGTTTTGTTGAACAATTAATTAAGCAGTATAACCATGCCATTACATATGCTGGATATAATTAATTACAACTCACAACCCATAATAATTCAATTATAAAACAGATCATAAGAAAATTAAACGAGATACATAAATAAAAATTTTAACGGAAAACAGTAAAATATTGGCTATATTCAGGCTCTTTGAATCTGAAGCTCAAGTAAAATATATTGCATATTTATTAACATTTGTGACTTTGAGTGAATTTATTTTTATCTATATTTTATTATAAACCTTTGTGAGAAATTAGTTATGCAGCAAATTAATACAATTAAGTAAAATTAAGAAATTATCCCCCTAATAACAAGGCTTTTAAAGGATGTATATGGGACTTTAAGTTTGCATTTAAATATAATATTGATCTTCTATGTGAGAGGTTTCATGTGATAAACATATTCACATAGCAGGAAACTGGAGGAAGATTATTTCTTGTCGTTTTTCCTCTCAGCCCAGTTAAGAACTGGAACCAGACCACACTGAGCCAGGTGGACCGGTTCCTCTTCTTCCTGCCTGATGCCATCCTGCAGGAGGTCCCCATGGTCAGTCCACTCACTGCTCTTTTTATTTATTCATTTTATTTTTTTACCTATTAAATTGATCCACACATTGACGAAATTTTGAAACTCGCAGCTTTAACAGACTCATTTCCAGAAACCCACAGTGCAGTGTCGGGATTGTTACCTGATCCCTTTTCCAGGCCGGTAAATAAATCCCCCAGGTGTCACATCACCTGTAGGTGTCAGGATCAGGTGGTGGAGTTCCTGTTTTCCCCATAAACAATTAGTGTGCTGATCCGTGTGTTTGTGTGTGTGTGTTGTCTGTGTGTTGCTGCAGGCGTTGATGACGGTGGGGCAGATAGAGAAGCTGTTCATGAGCCAGAGCCAGTGGGAACGAGGCGACGTGGGGAGTCGCTGCCTGAACGACGACGAGAGGAGCGAGTTTTTCAAAAAGAAGGAGTTTGTCCTTCAGTTCTTCCTGGGCTTCCTCAAAATTAACCCTCTGTCACGTGAGCATTGTTCTCTACGTCAAGCATACAACATTTAAAAAAAATGTTAGAAAATAATACCATCAAATAACACATAATTTTAACATCTTCTGATCATATATTTGTTAGCGGCTCCTATGGTTCCTTCCTGTGAGCTCCTACACACAATACCTCCGGCGGCCTGGCCCTCCAACAGTCTGATCAACATGTCTCCATCCGACTTCTCCAACTGTCTGGAGCTCATAGGCAATGACTCGTTTCTTGCATCCTACCAACGCGGCCAGGTGCTCCAGAGGGTCAAACAGGTGAGATTCATTTGTAGTCTGACTCGGACAACGTGTTCATTTAGTCTTAGCAGTAGGTTCGTTACCTTTAATTGTCGGAGCAGAGCCACGAGCTGCTCAGAGCTACACTACAGAGGCTAATGGGATTTCTTGGTTTCCCTCATAAAACTCATCAAATCCCCATTAGATGTAAATGCAGAGACTGCTTGGCGAAAAACTGCCCCCGACAGGAACACGCATCAGCGGTTTTGCATGAATTTATCTCTAAAACAACTCTGTCTCGTAACGTTCTGTTATTATCTCATAGTGTTGTGAATGTGCAGGTCACAACGTTTTGGAGTTGTTGGATTGTGTATTTGTTGAGTTTGATGAGGGAAACCAAGAAATCCCATGAGCCTCCGTAACGTAGCTCTGAGCAGCTTGCGGCTCTGCTCCACCGTTCTAAAAACAGCTTGCACCGACAATTAAAGGTAACGAACCGACTACTAAAACTATAGGGATTATGGCAATGGGCCAATTTGCCAAAGTGTTGAACTATCCCTTTAAACGGTTTGTGTTTCTGCTCTGTCTCTGCTGGGTCCCTCTCCTCTGGATTCGACATCTCTTCGTGAAGATGTACGGACCCGTTTCCTCCTTCAACCAGTCTGTGATCGCTCAGCTGGGCGGAGTAGCCGCTGAACTGACGGTGGAGGAGCTGAGCAGCCTGAGACTGACGGAGCGCAGGAGCATCGCTGCTCTGGGCGCCATCAGCACCTGGAACAACAGACAGGTAGCTGCTTCAGCCACCAACCCACCAACACAATTTATTTTTATGCCATTTGCATTAAACAGTGGACAAAGTTGGTCAAAGTTGAATTAATAGCAGCCAATTTTGTTGTTTTGCCTAATAGAACTTTTTTTTTTTAATAATATTTTGTTATAGCCTACTATTTTTGTTATATTTTGTTTTGTCATACAATTCAGATAAAGAGAGTAGACTAAATATTACAAACATCTCTCAGATAATAATAATCCAATAGATAAAACACAGCACAACAAACTACATCTTTAAAAACTTACCATGAAGTTAAATCCACTTCTTTTTGCAGTGCTGTTGTTCTAGTGTACCTAACATACTGAGTATAAACTTAAGAAGAGCATAGATTTGTTCAGTTAAGCTTTATTCGAATATTTAAAAATGTAAAACAAAAAACAGATGGTCATTTAACCACAAGCGGACATAAAAGGACCATGAAAAGAAAGCAATTCGAAAGGATTGGGAAGAAGTATGAACTTATTTATTCCTACCTCCTAATTAGGCTACAATACAGATACATACGTATATAGATACTTAATTGATCCTGATGGAAGTTTAGACATTCAGCAAGTTAAAGGAGAAACTGTACAAAATGTTTTAAGAAGAGGAGACTAAAGTGCATTAAAATTAAAATCAAAATGTGGATGTGTGAATAATGTCCAGATCATAACCTTTGTTTTCCTTCCAGCTGGCTGCACTCTTTACCACCGTGTTGAACTCCACCAAACAGATCCCGAGCCAGCTCGAGTCCAGCACACTGGTGTCTATGGGATATATCGTGTGTGGAGCCAAAACCACTGAGATTAACTCTTTTAACGCCGTAGAGTTCAGGTGAGTTAATAACCACAGACATCTTAATTTCATGCTTCTCAACAGACACATTTTCCTGATCCTTGATGTTTGGATGTTTGTGTTTTCTCTCTCCTCGTGTGGTGTCGCCCCCCGGTGGCTGCAGTAAGGCGGTGCTGTGGCTGGGCCAGCTGAAGCTCTCCTGCTCAGAGGAGCAGCTGGGGGCTCTGGTCGGGCTGCTGACCCACAGTCTTGCTTTCGGACCAATAAGCTCCTGGGGAACCGACGTCTTCATTGAGATCGGAGTCCTGGCAGGTAAAAGGTCACTCGCCGTCCTCGCCGTCAGATGCGTCGTCAAATGTGTTCACAAGTTTAAGTTAAAGTCATCATATTTATTTTTATCTTTATTTTTATTTTTGGCACACTCTTAATCTCTTGTGTCTTGTGACTGGATTCAGACCTTTGTACTACTTTGAAAGTCTCTCTGAAACATTTTCACTTCTGCAGCTGGTCTCCCAGACTTCCCCATGTCGGCTCTGGTGAAAGAGCAAATCGAAGGAATCACTCCCATGGCTATTTCAATAATACCACCTGAACGGTTTTATGTAAGTTGAATTTTAATGAGCACAACAAAGCGTTAGTCACGGTTTCTTGCGATTTAATAGGATTTTAATTTCGTCCTCTGGTGTTCAAAGTATCTCCAACCATGTTCACCTTTGTACTTTAATCAGGGTTCCTGCATAGCTTCAGCAAATGGAAACAAGATATTATTAAAGTGAAATTTAATTTCTAGTCAAACCGTCCAAAGGATGAAAGTACAATAGGAAACCAATTGGGGCAATATGACCTAGAATAATTTATCAGAGACAGTGTATTTTAAAAGGTTGTGCTGCCTTAAATCTCTCAAAATGAGGGAATTAGCTGGAAGAACCGTCTATCATGTCTCATAGTTTAAGTTTAAACTCATTTTTCTAAACGCCATTGAAAAATATTCAAGACAAACATATGATACCATTATGTACTTATTGAAAAACAAATGACAGCATGATAAACAAATATCATTTTCTTTCTTATAGCCTTTTTTGACTAAATTAAATCATAATGTTTTTTTCAGACCTCATCCTCATCACTCAAATCCTGATTTATTCTGACATCTTATGTCTTCTCGTCTGATCTCTGCTCATCATCCTCTCTGTGTTTTGTTGTTTCCTCAAGGTGGCACTGAACCACAGACAGATCAGCATGTTCTCCTACGAGCAGGCGACTGCGGTAACTAATGAGCAGCTGTCTGCTCTGTCAGATGTTCAGAGGACGGCCCTGGCTATGGTGCTGACACCCTGGGAGAACCGGCCTGTAGACTTCAGAGGTAAATCACAGAAATATTTGAAACCCTGTTAGAGACTTTTAAAACCAACGGGTCACATGTCAGAATTGCAGAATTCATTTTATCTGGTGAACAACGTCCTTAAAAGTTCAAAGTTGTGTCCCAAATCAATAATAATACTATACACTATAGTATATATATTATATCAATAATATTCCTAGTTTAATGTCTTTGAAGTGTACAAGTTCCAAAAGACTGTGCACTATACTGTGGGAAATGAAATTTAAGCTAATTGTTTTTGTTCCAAAGATGTCAGTTATGATTTATTATGAGATGATCCTTGAGCTGTCTCAACATCATCTGCAATTTGTTTTAATTTTTGCTTATCAGCTGTAGCTCCTCTATTTCCTCTGTGTATCAGCAGCATGTCCAAAGAGAAGGGGTTTAACTTTTTATATAATCATGGTTGTAGTAGTGGTATGTAGTGTGGAATTAGGACACTGAGCAAAACTGTGCGAGAGGCTGAGTTTGTGCAGCCACTGAATTTATTGTATAGCAGCCCTCGAGAAACACGTGACATTCACATTGAGGGTAATCGTAAAAGTTCATGTGCTTTTTTAGGATGAAATCAAAAAAAAAAAGCAGAAGCGGTTCACTTGAGTTGAGTGTTCTTCTATTTATTATTACAGTGGAATGTGACGTGTAATGACATTTTAGATGTTATGGCTGTTTATTGTTAACAGAGCTCAACTCAGAAAGTGGGGTCAAATTAGTTAGTAAAAGTATTTTCACTGTGATAAATATACAACGGACAGATGATGTGCAGCAGGGATCATAGTTTGCATGACTCTACATTTGTATTTGGTTTCACTGTGTTCCTATAGGGAAGTCACTGGGGCTGGCGCTGAGCCACAGTCCTGTGTGTCTCATGCTGGGACTGCTGATGCTGCTGATCGTCCTGCCCTGCCCTGACCCGATCTGCCCTGGAACATGACCCCACTCACCCCTGTCGGATCAGGAGAGACACCTCCTCGGGCCACAGGACCAAGATGATCTCATTGATCCGTGCAATAATTCACACACGTCTTCGAAATAGGCAGCACTTCAGGATTTCTATAAACTGTCCTCAGTAACTCTTACCTGCAGTTATCACTTTAACATTCAGCACAAAACAAACCACATTAAAAGTTTTATTTAAAAGAAGAAAAAACATTTTCATAGTGTAAACCATACGTCGACCAAGTCTAACCAACACCCATAGATATATTTTATTTATTTATTTATGTATATTTTGATAAACCTGTATGAATCCAACTGTCCCAATGTGTCCTTCTCAGGGATGTGACGCCATATCCAGAAAAGTGACCCAAACACTTATTATGAACAAAACAAAGTTGTCTTGCAAACCTGCAAAGTTCTGTATATTTTTTGTGAAATTATATAATATTTTTTGTCAGAGTAAGAACTTAAATCTTTGCTACATTTATATATTGATGATGAGTTATCTTAAATTGACAATACTCAATAGGAGCTAACACTACTGGTCAGCAGCTTCTGTCTATTTTGCTGTGAGTTTTGTATTGTTGTGCACACTTTATGGTGTGATCATGTAGACCTAAATTATTAAAACAAAGCACTCTGCCTCTGATTGTCTGTTTTTAGCACTCATGCATATATAAAGTGGAATTGTGCAAAATGATTTTCCCACAGTAGAGCTGTAAGAATTGATTAACAAACTGTGTGCTTGTAACAATTTAACTTTGTTAACATTTTGTGCTAAAATAAGATTTTTAAAAACACTTTAAATCAACATTGTGAAAGATTAAGGTTAATAGTATAATTATGGACTAAGAGTGTATAAAAATGAGTCAAGTATCCAAACTAGGGCATCAAAGTGCTGCAACAGCACTACCCAGAGGTCTTTGTGCCCTTAGATCCTAACTCACTGATGGTCTTTTTTTTATACTGTAAGACACTGTGATAGTAGGCTATATGCTGCATATTACTGTCCAAAATTTTGAAAAGTTTAAGATGTTTAGATTATTTTCCATCACAAAATTGTGCACATAGCTGGTTTTGTGGTACTAACACCATTATCATTTAATTACTTAATTACTGTCATTTTTTGGTGTGGGTAATGGTAGCCTATATGTATCACTTTTATGTATATAATTGTGTTTGTTTTGTACATTTAAAGTGTGTGTGTGTGTGTGTGTGTGTGTGTGTGTGTGTGTGTGTGTGTGTGTGTGTGTGTGTGTGTGTGTGTGTGTGTGTGTGTGTGTGTGTGTGTGTGTGTGTGTGTGTGTGTGTGTGTGTGTGTGTGTGTGTGCGTGCGTGCGTGCGTGCGTGCGTGCGTGCGTGCGTGCGTGCGTGCGTGCGTGCGTGTGTGTGTGAACTCACCGTACCAAATATCAACTCTGGTAAAGTAGGCCTATTTAATATTGAACTCAATGACCTGATAATAACTGATAATTTAAAAAAAGAAAAGAAAAGGCATTAATGCTAATATAATGTAGCCTACATCAAGCACATTCCTTGTGTTATAGGCCTATAGTTAAAATATAATAAAAAATACCTGATGAGTGTCATGTTGTCTGCCTAGTCCAGTCCAGGGTGAGTGAGGACGTTGGACACAGAGAGATGTTTAGATTATTTCCCATCAGCTGGTGTTGTGGTACTAATCACACCACTATTATTCTATCACTATTTATCATTACATCGAGCACATTCCTTGTGTTATTTATTTAATTTAAATTTAAAAAAAAATACCTGATGAGCGTCATGTTGCCTGCCTGGAGTAGCCTAGTCCAGTCCAGGGTGAGTGAGGACGTTAGATAAAGGACACAGAGAGATGTTAAGATTATTTATATAAAATATATCACTTTTATGTAGGCTATTTAATTGTTTGTTTTGTGTATGTGTGAACTCATTGTAAAGTAGGCCTATTTAACTGACAATTTAAAAAATAAATAAAATATATAAAAAGGCGGTTAATGCTAATATAATGCACATCGAGCACATTCCTTGTGTTATATTTAAATAATTTAAATACATAAAAAACAAAAACTGGTGAGTGTCATGTTGCCCGCCTAGAGTAGTCCAGTCCAGGGTGAGCGAGGACGTTAGATAAACCGACACAGAGAGATGTTCATTTATTTATTTATTAATTATTTATATAAAATATATCACTTTTATGTAGGCTATTTAATTGTTTGTCCAGTTAAAGTGCCTGTGAACCATAGGCTGTGAACTCATCATAAAGTAGGCCTATTTAACTGACAATTTAAAAAAATAAATAAAATATATAAAAAGGCGGTTAATGCTAATATAATGCACATCGAGCACATTCCTTGTGTTATATTTAAATAATTTAAATAAAAAACTGGTGAGTGTCATGTTGCCCGCCTAGAGTAGTCCAGTCCAGGGTGAGCGAGGACGTTAGATAAGCCGCCGTCAGAGAGGCGGTGACGTCAGGAGGTGGGAGCTGCTTCTGAGCGTGGCCAGCGGGCTGCAGCACTGACTTCACCGCGAGCCTGTCAAACACAACCAACACAGCCAACATGGCGGACTGGGGTGAGAAACTAAAGTTGGGGAGGAGGACAGCTATCTGGTTCCTCACCATCCCGATACGATACGACACGACACGACACGGGCTCCGTTTTTTAGGAGCCTTTTTATTACACATTCATTATTTACAAACTCGCTTGTCTTTAGATGTGGATTCATGGACTAACGAATTTCATGTTGTCGTTTTTACAGACGCTGACAACTTCGAGCCGGAGGAGCCGATTAAAACGGCGGCGGAGGCGGTGGCGGCGGCGGCGGCGCCAACACTGGACAAATGGGAAGGCGAAGACGAAGAGGAAGATGTTAAGGTAAGAAATGTTGACTAACGGTCGCTATTACAAAAAAATAAATAAAAGGCGGCCGGATGACCGTTGTTCGAGCCGGGGTTAGCCGGTCCGGTGGGTCGGTGTGAAGCTAACGGTGTGTAACTTAGCAGAGGCACCTCCGGCTGTAGTGCCATGCTTCACCGCGGTCCTTGGTTGCCTGACAGTCCTAATCCCCGACTCTGCGTTAGCATCGTTAGCTCACGGTGGCTAACTCATGTGGCTCTATCGGGCATGCCGTAGTAGTAACTGGAGCTATGGCTAACCGTGCGCTACTAAAACGGGTTTTAACGGTCGTCACGCACCGTAACCACAACGACCGTTAACACTCAATTTAACGCGTTTTGGATCAATTTTACGCTCTGAACGCTGATATTGTTTGATTTTTAGTTCGATGTGTACGGTTAGGGGAGTGGTTGTTAGGTAGCCGGGTTAAAATTAGGACCACGTAGCTTGATGCTAACCGTTTCCCGGGCCATCTAGCTAAGCAAACATGCTAGCCTCCCTGGCAGCCTGCGTCTGAAATGAGCTTCACCGTTGGCTAACCTCGACGATAGCGTCGTTATTGTAATGTACACGGTTATCTCGTCAATGGCCAAAGTGTGGTCGCTTTAAATAATTGTGTGAGCTTCGTAAAGTTGTCTTGTCCCTAAATACCCACAGGTTGAGTTTCATTTAAACATGAGGCAGCGTTAGCTTGCTAACCAACTTTAGCCACAATCACATGAAATCATCATCTGGGTTGATGACTCAACCGAGCCAAGACCCAGGGCCTAGAAGTTTCCGACTTTACAACAGGCGTTTTGTAGGATAGTGGGTTTTCGGTTGATGGTGCATTCATAACAGGTGGTTATTACCTGAATGTTGACATTGTTGCTGTCCAGAAACCTCAGGTAATTGACCCAGGGAAAGTGCTGGTGGAGGCCTCTTTCAATTGTTCATTTTTCTGTCCCATATGGTGCCCTAAGTAAAAGAAGCTGTTGGGTTTCATGTCCTTCGTGCCGTGTTTTTTTTATTTTTTTTTTTATCAACAACCATGGTAAAATGCTCATAACAATCTTACTGTTAATTTAATGAATTAAACTAATTATTTATTTCTAGTGGATTGTGTTGAGTTATTCTTGTGTTTACAGTTTACACTCTGCTTGTCAAATCATTAGACTGTAAATAGGTCAAAGAGTAATGGGTTTATGATCTTGTGTTTTAAGTAGACGTAATTACTCAACTCAACTGTATCAATCTTTCATCTAGCAGTTTGTGAAGTACTTCATTTTTCAGATGAAGTATTTGTTGGGGAAAGGCCATTAATTACACAACGAAATTAAAGGATAGGATCTATTCTAAATGTTAAACAGGGACTAAGTGGATATTATCGGAGTGCACTACTTGGCACATCTTGAACTGCGTGTTTGTACTTGAGTTTTTGGATCATTCCCCAGCACTTGCAGTGTTTTACTTAATGCAGAATGATGTAGGGCATGTGAATTTTTAATTAGTACCATCTCTATATGAACAATGAGATGTGTTCTCCTGTTTGGATTATAAGTCATTGAATGTGTCAAATGAAAACTTAAACAACTGATTTTGTTTTTTTAATCACAGATTGTAGAGGTTCATTCATCACAATACACATTTGTAGAACAACAAACCATCATTTTACATCATCCGATTTCACTAAAATGAGATTCCTGGAATTATCATCCTTAGTATAAAGATATTTACTGGTCTCGATGGACTTGGATTTATCCAACATTACAATAGAGTTGGGGTAATGCAGGCAACAATATAATGTAATCTGTATACTGTTTGCACGTGTATTATATAAATATTGCAAAAGAATAATTATTTTATAACAAAATATACAGTTGTTTCAATTAATGTACATAACACTGTTTGTCTATGTAGCCTGAATAACAAATGCGTACTGTCCCACCTTCTTTATTGAAAGGATAACTGGGATGATGAGGATGAAGATGACGAGAAAAAAGGAGAGATGAAAAAGACAGGTGCCGGTACGTATATAATTGCACCTTTTTCATTCATACATGATTTGTTTCATTGTTGTATGTTAATCAGGTGCTAAATTCTCTGCTTTGTCTTCAACTTGATGTTGATCTTATATTTAATGACTTTAATTTTCAGAGGCAAAGGTTTCCGAAAAGAAAAAATTGAGTGAGAAGATCAAAGAGAAAGAAAACCGGTTAAAGAAGAAACAACAGGAGCTGAAGGAGAAAGAGCTGCTGGAAGTGAGTTTTTGTTTGTTTTTACCATTATGTGGTTTTTACAGTTTTCTTTATAAAGGATAAAACAATCTCCCCCTCTGTCATCTCAAATTTTTTACTTTTGACTCGGCTACAGAAGACAGAGCTCACTGCTGAGGAACAAATCGAAGAGAAGTTAAGAGTGCAGAAATTACAGGAAGCCGCAGACTTGGAGCTAGCAAAAGATGCTTTTGGTAAGACAGAATCACCTTTCAAATTAAAAGTAGTCTGTCACAATATACAATACTTAAGTTTGTACAGATGTAACTAGAACAATTGCATACTTTGGAGAGTATGTAACTAGTATCACTTGTTTAATTTGGTATTTAAGTCTTTCGTTGATTGTTGCAATGGTTTCCTGCATTTCTCAAAAACAAATAACCCTCTTGTTCATACTGACACCTTCTGCAACTCATGTTTCTATAGTCATGTTTAGCTATATTGTGTTTGTAGAATTTAAATGTGTGTTGATGACTAGCAAAAACACAAACCTTTCTGATATTACATACTTTTTGTACAACCAACAAAAATATAAGCACTTCTCAAAAATCCAGCTCATATTTACACTCTTGAGCCAGATTGTTTGTGTATAAACACTTGCAACAGCATGTAATTGTTTCTGTCACTGTGAATGTACTTAGCGGAGACATTAAAACGATTTTCTTTTATACATTTTCTTTCTAGGTGTTAGCAGCACTTCTAACAGTGTCACTGGGATCGATGCGATGTGTCCATCATCCAAAGAAGACTTCACAGAGTTTGAAAAGTTGCTGAAAGAAAAGATATCCCAGTTTGAAAAGTCTGTGCATTATTCAAGTTTCTTGGATTCATTGTTTCGGGAACTCTGTATTTCATGTAAGGATCTTTTTCATCATACTGAAACATACTTATAGATACCATATTCAGCATGTGAGTCAACACAAGACTCAACTACTAACTGTTTTTCTCTTCTCTCTTACAGTGGAAGTAGAGGACTTGAAGAAAGTCAGTAATTCCCTGACAGTTCTACTTAGTGAAAAACAGAAACAAGAAAAAGTAAGTGAAACCTGTCTTTAGGTATTTTCTCTTATCTACAGTTTATATCCAGTAGGGGGTGCTGTTTACCTTATCTAGTTACGTGATGTGTGCTCATAGTTCAAATCAACTGGTTTGCTCCTGAATCTAAATCAGCAGTGACATATTTGTTTATCCTATTTGTAATATGCCACATGTAGACCAAATACATTTGAATAATTTAGTGTGTTGTCTTGTTCAACCAGATGATTTTCAGATCAAATGAGAAAACCACTCTGCTGTAAATGTGTATTCATATATAATGTATATCATTTTAAGTGAGTCATTTTTGCCTTTTTACAGCAAAACAAAGGAAAGAAGAAGAAGAAAGGCGTCGTACCTGGTGGCGGGTTGAAAGCACAGTTGAGAGATGACCTCGACTATGCAGAGTTTGATGGTGGCTACGCCCAAGACTATGAGGACTTCATGTGACACTGGCTCCATCACTACTGCCCTTTCCTCCTCCCACCCCTCAGAAATGCAGCTGTAACTTCTCATGCTGTCCAGTGCCATCCTGGAAAATCTGAACTATGTGTTGCCCCCTTCATATTGCTTCAATGACCAGAGGGACTATACCAGGGAGCATACAGTCTCACCAACTCTTTATGTTCATACATATGGAATTGCCTTTTTCTCTGTCTCATTCAGCCTCGACTCACACACACACACACATAATCATGTAGTAACCGTTGGGTGACCCAGCTTCAATGGAGAATACGTTGTAACTGCTGTTGTCTGAGTTTTGAGGGGCTCGTTTTTTATTAAACGTTGCTCCTGTCAAAATGGCAGATATAGTATTGCAGTTATAACCGTAGTGACATAGAAACACAAGGTTCTATGCAAATTCTTTAACCAGAATGTCATGTATATATTATAGGTCTCACTTACCTGTGGATGGTTCTTACAGGAAAGTATATAGTATCTATAACTTTGGTTGCCAAATGCGGAACAATTATTCAGTACATTATTCATCTTTATCTCTGGAAAGGTTGCATTGTAGGTGATTTGAGAGACTGATGCAACATGTAAGTAGTAGTTGTGAGAGAGAGAGAGAGCACATGACATTCATTGTAAGATAAAAGGGATAGACAAGTATAATAAATGTGACTTTAAAACCTCACAGCCATTCTCTTGATACATCTCTGGAATATCCTTGAAAATTTGGAGCAAAGAGTGCTTATAGGTATTTTTTGTGCATGACAAACATGTAATTTACTAATTTGATTTGTACTAATGCAGAAAAAGTATGGATCAAGCAAGAAGGTTAACTTGCTACAACTGGTCTCCTAATCATTGCTTCTGCAGGCTTGTATCAAGTGTGATGAGGAGCGGGGGCTTATGGGCTTCACCCCACCATGTCTTCATATGGGCTACAGTTAGTTGAAAGGGGCATATTTCTCCTTTTCTTTTCTAGCAATTGACCAGTTTCAATGTTACATGGACAATTGGATACATTATATTGTGGAAAATACAGCATCTGCAGTGTTTTATAAACATCTAATTTAATAAATCACTGGTCAAAAAGATAAGATGTGTTTGTTCTTTTTAATAACATCAATGTAGGAATCTTTAATGAAACAGCATCCAACTCACCAATTACTGATTTTGAGGGCACGTGTAATAAATACTCTATTTACAGTTTCAAGTAAATATTTACGACAGTACAGTTGAAATTGTAGAGTAAGAGAAATAATGCAGCTATTCTTTGGGAAGAAGTTGGCCGAGATTTGTTCAGTTACATATTCACTTAATTTGAAAAAAGTCTATATAAAGTATTTGTATCAAAACATATGGTTGAAACTACCCACTCATTTCCACTCTTAGGTTTTCAATTGGTCTGACATGTTGACCTTCAGTGTTATTTAGCTTGTGGCACTTGTGCGTCTTCCTGTAGGATTTCTGGTGCTGCGTCTCCGACTGCTGCGGAGTGTGTTTGCCCTCTGCCGGCGTCGGTTCGGCCTGCTGTCTCCTCTGCCCCCACTTGCTACCGACTGACCTTGAGAGCTCTGCTGCGCCTGGAAAACGCTCTGGCGTGACACCTCTCGATCTACGCAGGTGAACGACAGCGCCACGCCCTCGTTGCTCTTCATGACACGAGATGTGCCATCAGAAGTGCCATCGAAGCAGCGTCCAAGAGCAATCTCCTTAGCTGTGCGGGGATCTTGGTCTGTGACCGTATAAATTCCGTAGTTATGGCCCAGAGGGTCAAGAGGCGCGAGCATGGTGAACTCATTGGTGTCATTGTTGACGGCTAGAGGCAGGTGGTTGACCAGATATTCCTGAAGCATTGTGTTGACCTGGTCTCTCTTGCAGCTTCCTTGTGGAATCACCTTCACCAGGGTACGATCGACGCGTTCCTGGTCGTACAGCATCCCACTGCATTTGAACTCCAGACACACGGCCGACACAGTCGCCTGATCCATGTCACGGATGCTACGAGTGTCTCGAAGACCATAGAGCTGGCCCACTGTTTTGGGATGTGTGCCACCCATGTTGCGGGACCGCACATTGATCTCATGCGGGCTGGTGACTCTGACCTTAATGTAGCAGGCCCGGTACTCCATGGGTTTGGGCCACCAGCTCAGATAGTCCTCGGTCCAGCTCATTGGGTCCTCTTCATTGAACGGCACCGTGTTGTAATCGTAGCGGTCTCCTTCCACTCTTGAGAAGCGGAAGTGTGCTGCACTGAACGGGGCCTCCTCACACTCCTTAAGCTTCTCGAACGCGTACACTGGACCGTTGCCTTCCTCGGCTGCGTTGGGACCCGGCTTTGCCACATTAATGCTGAATGCAGTTTTCTTCACCCTTGGGTCTTCATGGTCAGTGCGCCTGTAGTTCAGTTTACCCAGGTAAGGTTGAGGCACTCCAACGAGGTTGGGGTTGAGTTTGGGAGCAGAAGGGACGGCCTCCAGTTCCTCTCCTCCAAGGTTGGCCATGACGTAGGCAGAGTAGGCGTCGGCTTTTTGTTCGTCGCAGAAGGCAGGAAGACAGGCGCCGTTGGAGCCGGTGATGACACTATCGAATCGTCCCCAGGCTCGTGGATTAGAGGAGTACCCAGCTGTGGGCTCCATGTTTATGAGACTCACCACGACTCCCTCCACCTGCTCACTGGGCATGAAGCGCTCACTGCGGAAGGCCCTCACTTTCACGTAACACCTGCGGTTCTCTGGGACGTCCAGGTTAAACAGCCGCCTCTCTCTGATCTCCATGTTACCAATCAGGAAGGTTCTCTCCTCCCTTTTGCCTCGTCTTTTCTTCTCCACCTGTAGACTTCCCTCCTCCTCCCACAGGCCAGTCTCGGGGTTCAGTGACCACAGCTTCATGGTGTCAAGGTGCTCAGGCATTGTCACCTGGGCAGAATCCAGAAATACCTTTACTTCTCCTGCGTTCAAGGGCTCATTGTTTTCCTCCCCTCTGAAATCAACTGAGAACATACCATAGGTTCTCAGTGGCAGCGTGTCTCCATCATCTCCTACAAAATTGAGGTCACTTTGAGCTGCAGCCGCTGTGGAAACATCTCTTGGGTCAAGAAAAGTTACGCTAGCATTGACGTTACCGACAAAGACTTCTCCGTTCTCCTTATAGAAGGAATTTGGAGGAATCTGGAGTTGAACCATTGCCTCCTGGCCCTCCACCTCCCCAAGCTCCAGAGTGCTGGTTTCTGTGGAGCTAATAGTGACTGGAGCTTTCTTTCTTAGGAGTTTGATCTCATGGTAAACAGCCCCTCCTTTGGTGTTGAATGGAAGTACCTTTGTGGTGTTGACATATTTCTGCATGTTGTCCACGAAAGTCAGGACAAGTCTCTCTGTGTCTGGAGGGACCTGGATGGAGAAGGTACCTTTGTAGCCGGTACGACTAATTCTCACTCCATTCATGAAGACATGGCCAAACCTCATTGGCTCACCATTGTCTGCAGCAATGGCCCTACCATGCACAATAGCCTTGGTGTCCACACACTTCTGGCAGCCACACTCAGTTACTACCATGGTGGGCAGCTGGTAACCCTGGCATGTTAGCTGCCTCTGCTCCATCTTTTCCACGCCACAGCAGTAAGCCACTTTGTCTCTGCACCTGATGCCATTGTCCAGCTTTCCAGCACATGTAGCGGAGGGGCACTTGCCCACATCATAATATAAGGAGTTTGTGCTGTTTTGGTAGCAGTCGTGTGGAAGACGGATAAGGTGGGATTCAGGCTTGGGGTTACACGAATGCTCATTTATACCTGTGTTTGAGATGCAGAAATCAAAATTGTGCGTTAGCTTCATACTCATCATTCATCATTAAAAAAAAAACTGAAAAACTTCAATATATTTGTTGAGAACACACCTAAAATTTTAAGTGTAGCAGGTCTGGTCTTAATAGCCCCAGATGCACCACTTGCTCTGCAGTAGTACTCCCCAGCCTGCTCAGGACGCAGATCCTTGAGGACCAAGATGTTCTCAGACTGTGTCTCAATAAGGCTGTTGTTATGAAACCTGTTAGTTCACAGAGAGAGAAAGACAGCAAAAGCAAAGGGGTGAAAGTTATCATAGTTTTTAAATGAAAACAACAGTGAATGATTGTCAAGTGTAATGTCAAAATATCAAGTCCCACCATTGGTACTTGTCCGGCTCTGGTGTTCCTGCTACTTTGCAGCAGAAGGCAGCAGTTTGTCCCTGTCTCCTGGCCTTGCTCTCAGGGTTGCTCAACACATGAAACTTTTCTGACACGTGACAGAGAGATAAAAGAACAAATTACCCTTTAGTGTACTTATATGCCTTAACTTTCTGTTGGCAAACAGTTCAATCTCCATATTTTAATCAGATAAATCCACCATCTCTGATGTACCTTCTCTCTTTAGCTGGACGCTGAGGACTGAGGTTCGTTCAGCGCTGTTGGGCACACCAACGTTGATGGTGGCGTGACCCTTCAGGCTGACTGTCAGTGTGGTGTTGCCATCAGGGCAGATACCAGGGATGCGGAAATGTCCATTGTGGTCAGTAAGAGTGAGGACCTTGCCATTGCGAAGGATGGCAGCTCCTTCAGCAGTGAGACCTCCAGCACCACGCACAGAACCCAACACGGTGTGCTCCTCACACATGCATGTGTCACACTCAGCGTTCACCCTCCCCATCTCACACTGCAGGAAACAATCTAAACAGGTGAGTAAAACAAAAACATAGTTGAGTGATTCACAGGTTATAACTCAGGACCAGACTGAATGACAGAAATCAGACTCTATCAAACTAAACTCACCTGGTTTTGGACACTCTGGTCCATTGCACGCTTTCCCTTCTACTTTAGACCCACTGCATGACACGAGGCGAGACTGGCAGCTTCTTGAGCGAACCTGGACTCCCACTTGACCACAGAGGGCAGGACAAGGGCTCCAGTCTGACCACGGCCCCCAGGTACTCTGAACGCTCTCACTGTTATCTGTTGGAGAAGAGAACGTAAATAATACTCAAACCACTATCCAGAAAAGAAATATGTTATGTGTATAAGTATTTGAAAGCATGAGTGCAGCTTTTCAAAGGTACAGAAGGACTCAGATTCGTACTTTTATGCCAATATATCAAAGGTGATTTGAGACCAAACCTTTAGGACAGAGGAAGCGGACAGCGTAGTTGGAGCAGTTGCGGTCGGGACCTTGCTCCTCATTGAGGCACCAGAAGCCCACAGTGGGGTCTGCATGGACCTTCTCCCCAGTTTCACGAGCTGGGACCCATTCGGTGGTTCTGGCCTCAATTGCCCGCGGAGTCTCACACACTCGGGCACGGTAATAGAAACGAATGGCCTCCAGCTGCTCGTAGTCTCCTCGACCTCCGGGGTGATCGACGTTGAACCATGTGGTCCACTCGAAGTCTTCTACACACAGAAATAATCATGATCTTAGGCGCCGTTTATGCTGCCATAAATTATGAATATGAATAAACCATAAAGACTTTACAAGTTACCATCAGAGTGGAAGACACCAGGACCAGTCTCTTTGTTGTCCTTCCTCCACGATACTGCAACAGACAAATCAAAATATGTGATTAATGTCTTAACCTTCTCACATGATTTGCTACATCCCTGCTGGCACTGTTCGTATATCCTTCTCTAAATTTTGCTTTCTTGAAAGCATCACTATGCAAATTGCTTTTCACATATACATGAAATCAAATGGGCAGCTACTCAGAAAACTCATCAGGGTCACAGGAAAAATAGAGCAAAGGGAAACAGCGATATGTAAAACATGTCAATCTAGTTTAGTTCGAGTATAACTGCAGAAAAAACTGGTAAAATTACACATTCACCTTTAATTTCACAACATTTTTTATCATCTTTCTCTGTTTATTATGATGCACAGTGAGTCCATCTGGCTGTGCATGTTTGGAGGGAGGGTGTGGTGTCTCTCAGGACATTGCGCCACTAACAAGACCAAAAACAAGACTCTCAGCATCTTGGTGAGAGACTCACCTCGAGCTGAAACCACAGAGGCTGCGGCGAGTCCCAGGATGAAGAGAAGAGGCCTCAGTGACATTTTCACACCCTGTTGGCCTTTGAACTTTCACCTCTGGTAGTTTGTGTTCACACCAGGAACTCCACAGACAATGAAGTCCAGCAGCAGAAACTCCTGGTGGGAAGATTTTGATCATAATCCATACTCCAGTTCATTTAAATACAGTTTTTGTCTTAAACTGTTAATATCAGCAATATCACAAACCAAAAATGTGCCTGTAAAGATTTTGTTGCAGTCATTTTTTTTGTCTTTGAGGTTTTTAGGTTGAAAAACATGGCTGGATAGAGCAGAGCCCCCCACTCAGATTACACATCTGTGTTAGCCATCACCATTTGTCAGGGGAGCAGTCAAACATTTTTGCATCCACTGACGAAACGCTGGCAACGCAATCCAAACACCCACACACACACACATACACGTACTCACACACACGGTTTGCATTTGCACACTGGCAAAAGTGCACACAACAGAGTAATTAGTCAGTTGCTTTTAAGGTGAAGTAATGCTGATTAAATGATGAAAACGTTAATTAAGTTTGGACAGGCGGAGTTACATGCACAATGTAATTAAAATAATGACTAATAGCAGACGTGTAACAGTAATCTGAAATCAAATGACACAATGACATAGGCTCAGAAATTGAACTGTTCACTTCCACACACAGTTGGATCCAAAAGTCTGAGAACATTTTCCCAGTCACTCACTGTAATGAAAACTTAAAGCACTAAAGCAGTTCACTGTTTTACTGATGTTGTCATTAATCATTCATTATGCAGTAAAAACCCAGTTGCATTCACATTGAGATCCTTCCTCCATCTGTCTTTGTTATTTAAAGTATTAAAACAGACTGAAACTGATGCATCAACTTTACTTTAACTTTAAAAATCTTTTTTTTTCTTACCTTCTTGTTGATTGCACTGTCCTGTTTTTCTGTAGCAACGTCCTTTCCCTCTTTTTTCTTTCTCTGTGTTTCTGTCTCACATTTCTCTCCTCCACCTCTGTCCTCCACTCGGCTCTCAGCTCTGTCCTCCACCACCGTCTCTTTTATACCTCCCTCCCTCCCCTCCCTCCTCTCTCGGCAGAGTGCCACAGCGTCTTTTGATTACACTATTATCCCCATAATTCATCACCTTCATTGTACAACCGTGACACGCAGTGGTTATTAAATAGTGCTACATATGAAAAGAGGGACGTGTCACGGGGTCTGGGTAACAAATGCGAGTGTTAATAAATTGACACCCCCCCCTCCCCAACGCCACCCCCCTTGTTCAAGATCAATGCTGATTGAGGCAAACTGGGCATTTGTCTTTTCCTCTGCCCTCGGCCTTCATGCTTCTGTTACGCACCCACTCTGCCTGCAGAACGCACGGTGCATGCTGATGACACAGGAAGGTCCACTGTGCAGACAGGATTTTTCATGCATTTTAATTAAAGCACATAGAGAGAGAGACAGTTATTCTTCACTATTCTTTTTTTAAATTCATTTAATAAACTCCAAAAATATGAAGTGGATTTCTAGCACAAGTCATCAGTTTTACATAAATAACATCATGCTCCTGGTTTTTACATCTTGTGCAGCTATACATTTACATATACATTTTTGTTATGTAATGCTTACAGAGTGGCTCCAGTTACACGTCTGGCAGTGTGATTAGAGGCCATTTAATTTCACATCCTATCTGCAGTCACTCGCTGTTATAGAGGGATTGCTGAGCCAAGATTATATGTATTTTTTATTCAAAAATTGAATGCACATTGGTATACAGTAAATCAATCAACAAAAATAACATGAATCAAAACCTTCTTTAGGTCAGTCAGCAACAACAGTTATTTAATACATCCAGCAGATAACAGAGGGACATGATCATCCCATTAAAGCTGTGTTTCTGGCCCAGTCTGTCTAGGTCCAATCTTCACTCTCTTCCTGTTTAACCCCTGAGGGAAAACGTGCGGATTTTCAGCTGCTAAATGTTTCACTATGTTCACAGACTGGTCGCTCACCGTGTCTGCTTGTTTGGAGCCAAGTTGGGAAGTGTAGGGAACTTTTTAGAGAGCAGGGAGTGTGAAACAAAACTATGGGTTGATTAGATATGTTGCATTTAATATCGTCTAGAGAGAGGAAGAGAGAGCGAGAGAGAGAGTTGGAGAAAAACCTGTGTCTGTCACGACGTCTGTTCCAGATCCTGTAATCACCAGGATCTGTTGTTTTTCCACACAACATTCATTAGCTGACCTCATCTTGTCAATTACAAGGCAAGGAACACCCAGGACAGGATGGGAAGAATTTAACCTGCTGCTTCTGCTGCTGCTTCTGCTGCTGCTCATCACATCACATCAGTCTTTCCAGGCGTCTCGTTTAGCTCCCAGTTCAGCTGATGATGGGACCAGTGACTTGAACTGGGGTCACTCTCTTGAATCGTGGAGCAAAATTGTTCTTGTTAATGTCTAGTAGTGTCGACATTACCTGTGACGGGGAGATGGAGAAAAGAAGACAGTCCCTGACTTCATCACTCAAGTTTATGGCACTTTTTAGGTCATCAAAGGACCTAATGGGTTCGTAAACAGACGGAGGAGGACAGGGGCGGTGGGTAATGATGTGAAGACGGCCAGAACGGACACACAAACACAAATACACAAAGTTTGGTCGCGTGGCAACAGACACAGTCCCACGTTCTGCCAAACCGAGCGTCTATAACTGGATTCCAGACAGGTAGATCATGTTGGGCAGGCTGTCTGTGCAATTACATCAAATAAATAGGACTGTTTATAAAAAGTGATGATTTTTCATTAGTTTCCCTTTTTTTTAAATAATGATTTAAACAAGCTCCACTATGTCATGCAGAAGGTGTCACCGGGTTGGTATTCACTCAGCATCTGGCAACATCTGTCATCAACAGTAAATACTAAACAAAAAACAGCAAACATTTGGATGACAGAGTTGACAGAGTTCATCCATTTGTTTATTCTGACATTTGTTGTATTTGTTTGAGCAGTTTTTATTTTTCAGATTTTCCATGACTTTCTATCTCTTTACCTTCTAATGTTTAAAATTGTTTTGTTTTTACACCAACACACTTTTATATTTCCATGTATACCGTGTTGTAGCGGAATACTTATTCACATGGTGATAGTTTCCTGAGGTGCTGTGCTGCATTCATTCATGTAAAAGGTATAGTTCAACATTTTGTCAAATTGGCCCATTGCCATAATCCCTATAGTTTTAGCAGTAGGTTTGTTACCTTTATTTGTAGGTGCAAGCTGTTTTTAGAACGGCTGAGCGGAGCCACAGGCTGCTCAGAGCTACGCTACAGAGGCTAATGGGATTTCTTGCTTTCCCTCATCAAACCCATGAAATACACAACTCCAAAATGCTCTCACGGACAAGTTGTGACCTGCACATTCACCACGCTATGAGATGATAATGGAACAAGACGGACTTGTTTTAGAGGTAAATTCATGCAAAACAGCTGATGCACGTTCCCGTCGGGGGCAGTTTTTCATCAAGAAGTCTCTGCATTTACCTCGAAAACAACTCTGTGTCGTAACGTTCAGTTATTATCTCATAGCGTGGTGAATGTGCAGGTCACAACTTGTCCGTGAGAGCGTTTTGGAGTTGTTGGATTGTGTATTTGATGAGTTTGATGAGGGAAACCAAGAAATCCCATTAGCCTCTGTACCGTAGCTCTGAGCAGCTTGCAGCTCTGCTCCACTGTTCTAAAAAAAAAAGCTTGCACCGACCAATAAAGATAACGAACCTACTCTATGCTATGACTATAGGTTTTTAACTCTGCACCAAAACATAAATAAAAGCAACATCCTGACCTCACACACCATCGATTACTGCCCCAGGCTCAGAGTCAAACCCAGGACAGAGTCTGTAAAAGGCAGGAACAGAACAAACAGCAGATATGATCACATCTGCCGGGACACAGAAGTTAATGACCGATGTACGAAGCTCTCAGGGTTAATTAAAAACTGTTCAAGATGTAAAAGTGGAGCTAAAAGCCAATTTATTGTCCTTGGACCCTTGTGGAGAATGGCTCCAATACATTTACATTTATTTAATAATAGCATTTAGTAACTGTAGATTTAGAGTAATAATAAAACATATGATCAGTAAATAATTTATGTTATTATAGGTTACGTCTTGTTAATCCTTCGGGGGAAAGAGTACTTTAATTTTGGTACTTTATACGTGTATTTTTCTGTCATTTCTTTAGTGCTTTTACTTCTGTAATCTTGACTTTTACACTTCATGCAGTATTTCTACACTGCGCCACTTTCATTTTCACTAAATCCAGAGGGATTTGACTGAACATTACCAGTATTTGTGCTTCATACAGAGCTGGATCGACCTGGCAGTGACAACATGTGATATGTGTGATGTGTGAAGCCGTCTGCACTTATCTCTCTAATCTTAATAACAATCTTCCAGTGTTTGGGGGTGAAGCTCCTGAGCTGCTGTCTTTTTTTTTTTGTCTCCGTTCATGAGTCTCTCTGTGGCCCAAACCAATTTCATTCTCAATGACAAAACCTCTCCTGGTAATAGAAGTTGTCTGTTTTCATCAGACATGTAATTTGCTGAAAGATGATGTCCTTCCCCTAAAGTCAAACGTGTTGACTTCTTAATGTTTTGGTAATTTCCTTGAATCTGAATCGCTTTTTTTCTTCTTCCCTGAGCAGACTTAAAGGAAGTGGAGCGAGCGTTCTCTGCCTCCTCTGTGTGATGCCGGGCCCCTAACGACAGTAGCAGAAGTTGCTCTGCATACTTTCACTGGTAGAGTCATTAAAGGGACCAACATCGCCCCCCAACCCCCCCCTCCCACCACCTCCTCCACCTCCAGTGCTCTCTGCCTCACCTCTGCCTCCTCTGTCCTGGTCTGCTCTGGAGAAACATTTCAGGAAGCTCCGTCTCTGTCTCGGCTACTGGACTCTTCCCTGTTGAACCCACGGGAGCTGTAAGTTCCTCAGATCTGCAGCTTAAAGGATGAATCCACACTTTTCCCGAAGTCCAGCTTAAAACAATACTCACGTCCCTCTAATAACTCAATGTACGTGAAACCATCAGAAACTTGGATGGAGTTCGGGGAAAAATAAACTAGGGCAGCGACTAATTACTATTTTAATCATCAATTAATCTGTCAATTATTTTCTTGGTTAATTGACTAATTGTTTCACATATAAAATGGCAGAAAATAGTAAAGAATGCACAGTGCAGTTTCCCCCGGGGGCCACCAATTATCTAGTTTTGTATAAAGCCAAATGTCCACAACATAAAGATGTTTAAATCACAACAGAGAAGCAGCTAATCCTCACAGTGGAGAAGAAGCAGAAATAAATGTTTTACATATACAATTAAAAGGCTGTTAATTAAATTTCTGTTGCATGACTAATTGATCAACAAACTTCAGCTTTCAGAAAGCAAATAGAAACCCTAAAGACAAACAGTTAAAGTCCCTGGGAGCGGCCTGGATCAAAGTATCACACACAGTTGAGGACATACAGGCCTTATACTTTAGGTTTGTCATCTCAACGTGTCATTATCAGGTTGGGCCACATTGTTCACAGTCAGAGGCCAATAAAAAATAAAATGGGTTGTGTCTGCGTCTGAGTGGAGGAAATGTTGCAGAAGATTAAAAGGTGGGGCACTTTGTGTCTTGGAGAGAGGTACTTATTTATCCCATGAGTAGATAAAACCACAGAGGAAGTGCTGCAGCGCAAACAGACAAACAGGCTGCTCCTCAACAGCTGATGATTATTAAATTATTTCAAGCTGCGCAATCGAAGTGAGAACAAGTTTACGTAAAGAGGATTTGGATTCATCACAAGGGACACTTATGTAAGCCTTGTGTAAAAGTGTTAAATATATTCTCCTGGTACCAGTGAAGTTTAATGAAGAAGTGCATTACAGCTCATTTAGATCTTGTTATAAAGTAAAAACAAATGGTACACATAATATATCACCACTTTACCTCTAAAATTAGATTACAAATCAGTCTGCAATCTCAAAAATAAGTGTATAATAATTAGACAAGCCGTCATGAGGGTTATAATATTGAGAGGCGTTTCTGGACATCTGTCAGTATCGTGCCAATGAAAATCAACAGACACACAAACTCTAAATGCCTCTAAAAGAAGTTTTCCAATACAATCTCAACACAAACTGAACATTACAACCTCTGTGATGATGAGAGGTTACACAGGTCTGTTATATAAAACTGAATTCCCCTTTCCTGTGCGAGTTTGCACTCTAACCGCTGTGTAACCAACAAAAATATCTCCACAAAACTATAATCATAGCTCATCTGTGGAAACTCAAAGAGGCTGATAAAGTCACAACTAAAAAAAACCCCACAAAGAAGTTGGATGTTTATCCAATCTGTGTTTCTCTGTTGACACATTGGTGACAGTTGTTTTCAGCTTCACATAACACATTTTTTCAATTTTCTTACTGAACATCTCCTCTGATCAGCTCACTGTTTCCAGTGGAGAGCGACCACCTGCAAGCACGACACAGCTCCTTTATCACCACCACCACCACCACACTTGACCAAAGTGCAAACCCATTTCCACTTACACGACTGTAAAGATACAAGCAGAGGGAGTGGACATGTGGTTTTCTGCTGACACATTACGGAGGGTGGTGCATGTAAAGGTTACAGCAGCTCCTTCATGTTGTCTGGCTGGCTCCGGCTCAGTAAAGCATGAAGACATGCAGAGTTAAAGGCTAAATTAGAAACATGTGCTGCTGACCTGGATGACTGATGACATGTGCTCAGCAGGGTCGTCCATTTTCCTGCTGCAGACCTCTGGAGAGCCCTGTCCCAAAGATCTGCAGCAGGAGGAGGAGGAGATGGAGGAGGATGGTGGTTGACTTAGGAGAAGAAAAACAGAAAGTTCCCTCTTAAAAAACCTTTTTATCCTCACATTAGTGTAAATCTGAATTTACACAAGGGGACTCTTTATAAAAATTCCTTAAACATAATCACGTCTCAGTTTCTTCTCTGCAAAACAAATCCCAGAAAATGTATCTCATCTTGTACTTTTTTAAAACTAGTTTATCCCTCCCTCTGCCTGCTCCATCCTCCCTGTTTTTGCTTGGTCATGTTTCTGGTAGTTGATTGTTTGGAGTCATTGTATGACTCAGCAAATTCAGCAGGTAAGGGAGTAAGAGGTGAAATCCAAACAGTGAGCAGGGAGCTAAGAACATGAAAACATGGTGTTAACGATGAGGGGCATGTGACTGATGACCACTGCTGGACAGGTGGGGAACTGCAGGGTCAGACAACTGGTGGTGTTATGCATATTTTTGATGTTTTAACAATTTAGCCAAAAACAAATGCTACTAGACATTTAAATAAAACTCTAGTGTATTTTAGACTATTATGATGAATTGTCACATTTGCAGTCATAAATGCTGGTGCACCAACAAATCTGAATGTCACTCTGAAAACTGCAGTGTCAAGCTGTTTTGGGAATTATTATTATTATTTAAAATACATTTTGATTTAGTTTTAGGAGATTTACATAATCAGAGATTGACAAATTGACTGAGATGTCATTGTAGTGTTTTTGTTTCAGTTGTCTTTGTCGATAATAACAATATTATCTAATATTACGTATATTATTTTTGTCATATACAGCTTAAAAGCAAGATTGGTAACCCTTTAATTTACAGACTGTTAATAATGTTATAATAGCCAAGAAATAACAATTAATTGTCTCATAATGTCTAGAATTACCTAGAAATAATGGTCATTTTCATAGTAATGTCGAGGAATATAGCCAAGAAATAATGATTGATTGCGTAGAAATAGCCCAGAAATAATGGTCAGTTTCCCAAAAAATTCAAAGCATGAAATAAGCATGTGTAATCTTTTGCCTTTATGAAAAACATGACATTACGGTGAAATTGACCATTATTTCTTGGCTATTTCTCGACATTACCATAGGCAATTAATTGTTATATCTCGGCTGTTTCGGTAAAACTTAAATTTACGGCCAGTAAATTAAAGGGTTACCCCAAGACCTTCTTGAAATATCTTTGAAATGAATGAAGACAAATGTTGGAGTCAATCAAGGACACTGGATTTATTTCCTTTATTGGTTTTTATCTTCATATGGAATAACAATTGGAAGAGTAACAGACATGAAGGAGAGAACATTTGAAAAATAATCATTTATTCACGCTTTCTGTCCCAAGACAGGTAAAAGACAGGAAACTGAACAGCTGGAAGGAAAACGCACCAGATCACGAGTTTTCATGTGGTTACAAGTTGTTTAAAAAATCTGGCTTGATGTGGCTCAACAGGAGAAGAGATGGGATGTGTTGCACAAGGAGCTATTCCCCAATCAGATGAGTCACTCAGGCAGAAAACAAACTCCTCTGAGATCCAGACAAGAGAGTCGGGAAAACACTGCGTGTGAGAGCTTCGAGGAAAACATGAAAAACACTGGTTCCTCTGCATGTGATCGACCTGCGCAGCTTCATGTCTCTGCCAGCGTCTCGTTGTCTGTAGTGTAACGTCTCAGTTTTTTGATATATGCGAAGTTTTAAAGGTTTTGATTCTTGTTTTCTGTGCTGCTTTTCTCCAGGAAACACACACACACACACACACACACACACACACACACACACACACACACACACACACACACACACACACACACACACACACACAAGCTGCTCTAATGGCTGATGTCCAGCAGGCAAAAACTAAAATGATAATTGGCTCTGAATTCACGTTGAAACAATGATAGGGGAAACCACATTCTGTGTCCATGTACAGTTGTATGGTGCATAGTGTTACATGTGTGTGTTTAATAAAGTAATATCTATCTATCTATCTATCTATCTATCTATCTATCTATCTATCTATCTATCTATCTATCTATCTATCTATCTATCTATCTATCTATCTATCTATCTATCTAGCTATCTATCTATCTATCTAGCTATCTATCTATCTATCTAGCCTATGTGTATAGTGGGTTAAGCACCTCTTTACCTGTACATCTTTTGAACCTTTTCTAACCCTAATTTTTTTTCTTCTCTCAGACATCTGGAGGTTTTGCTCCAAAAGCATTTTATTGTACATGTACAATGACAATTACTGTAATATATCTCTTATGTGTGCATGATATTTAATTTTTGTCTTTGTCTTGTCTTGGCATCAACAAAAACTTCAAAATTACACTTGTGTCGTGCTGTAAATGCTGCTCCAGATAATTGAATCATTCATTCATTTTGTTTGCCTTTCCCTATACTTGAAAAACACAAAGCATTCAGCTCCTGGCATTGTGAACTCCTCTGAAACAGATAAAAGCTGTGGAGCAGTAAAAACCCTCCTAACATGACAAACAGTAGCTGTTCTCCACATCTCAGCTGCTTTGAGAGATGAAGAAGAAGAATAAAAAGAAGAGGAAGACTGAGTGAGTGAGTCAGGAGTCAGCGCTCATCAGCCCATCATGAAAGAACAATAGACTGTGGACAGGATTTTACTGTTGCTAATGAGGAAAACTGTTGCAGGTTGTAAAAACTGTTTGTTCCAGCCAAGAACAACAGAGGAAGTCGTCGGTCTGAGGCAGAGCTGTGTGCTGTAGGTTCAGTCTGACGAGGAGTCGTCCTCCGAACCATCAAATACTGATCCTGCACTGTACGCTGGTCCAAATCATTGTGAGAAACCATGAGAAAAAGTGGAGGAAACAATGTGAAAATGTTTGATTTTAGAATTAATAAAACACAAAAAAAACACGAGTAGTTTAATCAATGGCAGACACCTTTACTTTACCTTCAGAATAAGATTTGACATTATGACAAACTTAGTTGTCAATGATTAAACCAGTGATTCTCAATTTAGGTTGGTGACCTTCAGATGTCCATGTATTGTTAGTACGGCCGTCGATTGTTGATTAAAATATTTAATTGGGATGAATCACATGAGTGTCTGTAGTTTATTGCATTAACCATTAATCAATCACATTTCTTTTATTGGTTTAAGTGATATATTGTTGAATAATGGACAAATGTGCTGCTGTATGCAATTTTACTACACATTTTATTACCAAAACATTGTCAAATAATGTCCAGAAACATTCAAAGGTCTCTGTGGCATCTGTGTGGCAATTGGCAACTGTTAATCATAGTTTTAAACTGGCCCAAACTAATTGTGTCGAGTTTGTGTTGAGTGTGTGTTTGTAAAATGTTCCAGGTCAATGCAGCGGGGGAAACTAAAAGCAGTTTTTTCCAAATTCAGTGTTTGTCCAGGAAATATGGAGCGAATAAAGTAAATAACACGTGCACATGATGAGTAACTACTACATGACCAGTTTAATAAAGCTCTGAGGTAGAGCGACATGTTGCCTAAAATGTACCAACACATTATCTCATCTTCTCGTCTCTTTATTTTTCATTGGTGAACTCAGCGGTTGTGGTTCAGACATCTGATGGCAAAATGTAAATATCACAGTCAATTCGACAGATGTTTAACTTCAGGTAAAATCCACATCAGTCGTTTATTTGATATCAAACGTCTCCCACTCACACAAAAAACCTCAGTGACCTTGGTGGTTTAATCACCTCCGGTCTGTGTTTCTGTAAAAAAAAAAAAAAAGTCTGACGTCAGCGTCTGTGAGCTCCTTCAGTTACTTCATCACTCAGTACTTATCAGAGCAGCAGGCGGACTGATATTCCCCTGTTGGACGCTCATTATTATTCACTCTCGCAGCACAAACAAGAGCTCAGTGTTGTGCTTTGAGTTTCCAGAAGTCGCTTGAGATCTTATAGAGCTGGTAATGATCACAGCTGGTGCTTTGCTTTCATCTGTGGACGTCAGGACATATTTTACTCTGATTATGTCACACGATTTTCTGCTTGTAATTACTCTCTTTTACAGCCTGCTTTGAATCAGGGTCTTTTGGATAGAAAAAATAAATAAACTGTAGGGGGATAATAATATTGCCATGTTGATATACATGAGCACACGTGGAAGGTTATCTAAATGTTTCATACTGTAACAAAACTCGAACCCCCCAATGTGAAAAAAAACATCAGGCCGCAGAGATAAAGACCATTGTTACGTCCGTCCCTTCTGGAGCAACATCTGTTTGCAATCTGAGCAACAGTCTTGGCTACTGGATGGAGACAATGTGTGGTTTTTAAATTCAGACAAAAGCTGATCTAACCCAGTTTTATCATTTTATATTTGCCCTGTCTGCATTTTTATTTTTGCGCAGAGAGAGACAGAGAAAGGCTCCATGTATGAGAAAAACTGAGATTGGCAGATGTTCTTCATGCAGACCAAAGTGCATGATAATGTGTGTGTTTTTTTTTCTCACTGCTGTCGGAGAAACACCAAACACCATTAGTTAACCGTGTTTTATTTTGACATGTACGAAACAGTTGAGAGGACGTCGTCCAACAACCAAACAACTGTCCACCTCTGAGCCACTGAGACAAAAGACAAGTGCAGAGCCAGAAAAACATGGAGTCATCGTTCAGTCATCGTTCAGTCATGTTGATCTTTCACTTGTCCATTTACTTTCCCATTAATTATCCTCTCGATAACAATTTTTGGTAATTATTTCATTACATAAACCAGAAAAACTAAGAGCTTCAGCCTGTTTGATTATAAATGTCTATCCCAAAGATAAATATTTAGATTTTTAAATGTTTAGATAATTGTCAGTGTGTGATGAGGATTGAACGGTTCCTCATGTGTTATATGAATTGTAGTAGAAATCAATTAATTAATTCATGTGTCTTTTGCTTATAATTTGTTTTTTGAACAGTCCATGATTCATTCAAAAGTCTGTGACCTTTCCATGTCGAGCCAAACGCTGAAAACTTTCCTCTGCAGCCATTTAAACGCTGCAAGCAGGAAACCTTGAGGCTGGGAAAGCCATCAACTCTGAATGCTCGGACACACACACACACACACACACACACACACACACACACACACACACACACACATAGAGCCATCTCTCCGTGACTTCAAAGGAAATTGACTTACATTAATTTCCAGGAAACCTGCTCAGACCAGAACGACTTCTTTTTCCCAAACATAACCTTCTCCCAACCTCAAAACATGTCATCACCTTAAAATTTAATGGTTTATGTCACAGGGACTTTGCTCTTGGTGCGACAGTGTAAACCAGTTCAGGTCCCAACCTAACAACCTGAGTAAGAGAAAGACCTGGACCACACACACACACACACACACACACACACACACACAAATATCATTTTGACTGACTGTTCGCATCTGTAATTCCATTTACTGTATCGTCACATTTTCCCTGCAGGTCACACATGTCGCTGCTCTCTGGTGGTGGTTTGGTTTTGGTCTGAGCAGCAGCAGCAGGTTTCTACAAACATTCAGGACCTTTAAGGACCACAATCAGAGAACCACATTTCAGGGACCTTATTTATTGTGACGCAACCACTCGGGTCCTGAACTGTGGCTAAAAGACACAATTCATGAGTCAACTTCTTTAAATTTGTCGCTGTACAAACGAATAAATAAATAAATAAATGTAATTGACACATGAGCAGCTTGATCTCAACCAAAGGCAAGGAAAGTTTACTTGTATATCCAATTTTTTTCACATCAACTGAGGAAAAAAACTCCACAAAAAGAAAACAACTTTTATCAGTGAAGAAAAATGAGAGGGATCCCTCACCCAGGACGGGCAGATGTGCAATAGATGTTGCGTATAAGACAAAGAAAACAATTTACAACATGGGACAGTGCAGAGAAGAGGGACTGGTTTCTGGTTCAGGAGCAGAGGAAATAAGGTGAAGGTTGGTACAGAGGGATGGAGCTCTCGAAGCAGCGAAGGATCATCAAACTACTATGCTGATTGCTGCGAGTGGATAAACTTAAATGTCATTAATTTATAAAGGATAATGAGTTTATTGAGTGGTTGGATGTTGGGTGCATGCTTTTATAAACATGTATGACCTTGTTTCTTATGTTAAAACTGTCCTGGTCTAAACAAAACACAACTCTGCCCTCACCAGCAGTACATCTCTCCCAGAATGAGGGAATAAATTAGCTCCATAAAAATGGGCATGGGGAATTTCTGTTGCAGGAACATTGAAATCTATAAAACATCAAATCAAAAATATTGTATTGAATACAAATAAATAAAAATATTACTGTATATACAGTAACTCCAAACACAGGTGAGGTTAGTTTCCAGCTCAAAACCGATCCAGGTGATCTGTGTTTGGCCTCATTAGAAACCCTACAAAAGGCGGAGCGTTTCTGGTTGTTTTTTATTGGGAAATCTGGATCAAAGAGCACCAGTTGAGGTTGGTAGAGAGAGAAGAGTGGCCAGGAGAGGAAGAAGAGGAAGGAGAGGAAGACCAAGAGTTGTGTTGTGTTGTTTTTTATTTACATTATCTCTTGATTTGTGTTCTATATCTCTGGAGATTCTGCATTTTGACGTAAATTGCTGCATTCCTGATTCATTCTTGTTGCAATATATTATCTAGAACACTCAAAGTGCAAAGATATTGCAGTATTTATTTTATAATAAAACTGATTTACTGATTTTGAAAAAAAAAATCATTCAAACTTCAAAGATCAAATTTATTTCAAGTAATGTTCTTTGTTGTTAGTGTTTTGTAGTTCAGTGTGCTAAGAGTGACAGTGTTTGTTTCCAAAGTGATACTATGTGCTAGTGTTGTGGTTGAATGAGCTTATTTTGAGACATGTATGAAGTGTTTTGTTGATGAGGCACCGTTTTGTGGTTGAGATGAACTGTTTAGCTGAGATGCCTGATGGAAATGCTGGCTGTGTTAAGAGTTTTGAACATGTGACTTCAGTTTCGACCACTGCTTGTTAGCAATCGAAAAAAACTGTAATACATAAAACATGGTATATCATATCTGTTGAGCAGATTGTCAACTAATATTTTTATGTAGCCTAAACCTAAATCATAAATAAATGTTTTTTTTTCTTGCAACAGGGTATATTATGAGTCTGAATTTAATCAAATAATTCACAGTAACAACATCCAGCTTTTTGATTTTGCCAGTAGGTGTCACTGTTTGTCAGTGGATCTTCATTCACACCATCACAACAACACCTACATGACTAATGAGAGTTCATATGAGATCCATCAGTCAAGCAAAAAAAAAAAAAAAATCATTTCACTCCCAGCAGAGCTCAACTATGAGGCTTCGGTGCAAACAAAAGGTTGCAGTGAGTGAGTGCGTTCAAGGCAGCCAGCTGCTCTGTTCGGAGACCAGACTCACATTAAATCATGATGGCTTCTAAAGGTTAGCGTGGACAACTTTAAAGGTCAAAACTGGCATAAGCTGTGAGCGGAAATGTTTTCATAGGAAGGAAGGAATGTCTTTGTTTCTTTAAACATGCAGTGCAATGTTTGTTTTTTCACTCACTCTTTTCTGAAGCAGCTTTGATCAGGTCTGATAATAAGAAATGACAGGAACCGTCACCTCCACGTATAAACACATGTGGGAGCAGACATGATCGTATGCTCTTCGTGTGTCGTTGTGTGTTTCTCCCAGTGAGAACTTGCCACCCAGTCCTGAGTAATGGGTGTAATTAACTGGTCACTGTAGCATCGTGCCTGTACATGCCATAAGTAATAGTCATGCTTGGGAAAATCACCAGGTAATGGGCAATTCTCCTCCCAGCAGGGACACTAAATGTCCCATCTTGCTTTTCATAATTACCCAATTAAAGCTGATATGGCAGATTTGTTTTTCCTCATTGTCTTTAAGCATGACGGTCTGTGGTTCAGCGGCTATACGCTGTGATATTTACAGCACGGAGGCGAGAACGAGCAGAAGGAGCAGCTCAATGTGTGTTAAGACCACATGCAGACATGTATGTACAGTAAAAAGCCTTTTCTACACCAGTGGTGATAAGCTGCTGTCTATCAATGTTTATGTCACATGGAGAATTGTAAAGCCGTTGTATGGAAATATTGATAGGACATCTATATTTTCATTTTGTGCAATTTGAAAGATAAAGGTGTAGAGAGCATTATCGTATGGCATATAATGAAACATTCATAGTCTGAGCTAGTTTGTATGTTTATCTCTAGAGACGCATTTAAAATAACCGAAGATACATAAACAGAAATGAAATGAAGACGTTGATACTAGTGATCAACAGGGAGTGATCTTCCTTGTTGGAAACAGGTACTAAAAAATAAATGATAAATCAAAATAATAACGTTTGAGACTGGATGATAAACATTGAATTGAATCTCACTATAAAACTCCTGAAAATCAAATAAAGCTGCAGATTGGGGTGTTAATTCTGTGAAGTCAAAGTTGTGTTGATATTGTAACATAAACATAAATAAATATCTACCATACTATTATAGAGGATGTTTACAGTTAGGCCTATGTTTGGTCGCTCTCTGGTCGATCTGCTTTTGGCTTTCATTCAAAAAAATCTGTTTCCTCTGAGTTTGATCAAGTCAGAAATTATGTTTCCTACAACATTTTCTATTTGGGTTTAGATGTGTGGAAACATATTTTTTGGAAGACAGGGAACACATGAAATGAGATAAGGTTTGAATCTGTGTTAAAATATGTTATTTTAAAGGGATAGTTCAACATTTTGGCAAATTGGCCCATTGCCATAATCTCAATAGTCATAGTTCGTTACCTTTATTTGTCAGTGCAAGCTATTTTTAGCACAGCGGAGCAGAGCCGCGAGCTGCTCAGAGCTACAGAACGTTATGAGAGAGAGTTGTTTTTGAGGCAAATTCATGCAAAACCACTGATGCACGTTCTCACCGGTCTCTGATTTTGCCTCTAAAACAACTCTGTCTCATAGCGTGGTGAATGTGCAGGTCACAACTTGTCCACCAGAGCGTTTGAGCAGATTTGTTGGGTTGTGTATTTGATGAGTTTGATGAGGGAAACCAAGAAATCCCATGAGCCTCCTAGCGTAGCTCTGAGCAGCTTGCGGCTCTGCTCCGCCGTTTTAAAAACAGCTTGCACCGACAATTAAAGGTAACAAACCTACTGCTAAAACTACAGGGATTATGGCAATGGGACAATTTGCCAAAATGTTGAACTATCCCTTTAAAGTTAAGGAACCTCCGATTAACACATCCATCAATGTGACTTGAATGTGAACAAAAATGTGTTTCCAAAAACAATGCTTTAATGCTGCCTCACCACGGTGTGACACTGCAGGAAGTTTTTTTATCTTCATACATGAACTGAAAACAAGTGGCCCAAAGATAAAACCCTGTGGAACTCCTCTCTAAGAAAATCATTTGTCACCACTTGCTACAAACCCTACTGCAGATTTTTTTTTGTGGTTGCGGAGAGTAATTTCCTTTTACAGCACTGTCATATATAGAATTAACAAATTGACAACACATACATTTGACGACATGGCTCACATCTACACAACCGGCAAAGACAGAACTCGCCAGTCCAGCAACAAGTCTGTCTTTTCTCTGAGAAAAAAACAAATAAAAGTCAGGATTTACCCTTGTCTGTCTGGTCTCCCTCCTCCTTTCATCGTCTTCTTTGTTCTCGTCTTCCTCTGCCATGATGAACATTATGGGAATGGTGACGTGCTTTCTTATAGGTCGGACCGAGGTGTTGATGTTGCTGTGTGACATATGACAGCCATATTTCAAAGGAGGTTAAATCGAAAGCAACTGGACTTAGTTATTTTATTATTACAAATAACTAAGTCCAGAAGTGAGTGATCCGGTCGTTTTCGCTAATGCTGCGTTCCAGGCAGGCTTTTGAAATCGTAAATTACAGCTTCAAGTCACAACTTACGACTTTGTAGCGTTCCAGGCAACCCACTCGTGTTTTTCCGACCTGTTTTACCGGTGAAAGTCACTATAACGGCCACTCGTAACTTCCGACCGGTGAACTCGTACCAGATCGAACTGGTACGACTTCACGGTCGGAAAAATACGAGTTTCCTTGAACGCACCATAACAGTCCTCGTCGCTACGTCACCACATTCACGGCGTTCCTTGGCTGCACACACAGCCCTGCATGCTGTTCTCTCTCCTCATTGGATAAAAACTGTAGGATACGAGAAAAGTTTTCTCCTCGGCTCAGAGCAGAGCAGAGGGACTGACAGACCCGTGTTTCGGTCCAAACACTCTATGTAAGTGATTGCTGTCGGAAGATATAACTATTTAAGACTTATATTAACACAAATATATCACTTACTTCTGCTTTAACAAATTGACAACACGTACATTTGACGACAGGCTCACATCTACACAACCGGCAAAGACAGAACTCGCCAGTCCAGCAACAAGTCTGTCTTTTCTCTAAGAAAAAAAACAAATAAAAGTCAGGATTTACCCTTATTTGGTCTCCCTCCTCAGATTCTCCTCCTCCTCTCATCGTCTTCTTTGTTCTCGTCTTCCTCTGCCATGATGAACATTATGGGAATGGTGAGCTGCTTTCTTATAGCTCGGATAGAGGTGTTGATGTTTCAGTGTGACATATTATGACAGCGATATGTTTTCTGGTGAGAGGGAACCAAAATTACATCATGTCAACGACAGGGGCCTAGTTACAAGTATTAAATGTCAAAACGATTCTGGTGAAATAGTTACATAGTGTTTCTTTAAATGGAAAATACACACATGTTGTACATTCTTCCATACCTGTTGGAGGAATAGTGAGTGTATCTGCGGTGGGGCTCGGCTGGTGGAGGTGACTGCAGAGCACAGAGGGGTCTGAGGGGGCTGAGGAGATACCATATGTTGTTGGGAGCTTGTTACTGGCTGTGTAGTGAAGTGTGGTGCCTGTCTGTCAGTGATAATAGATGAGTGGGGACTCGCTGTCTTGCAGGAGGTGCTGAGGTGTTCAGGGGCTGCTTGGACGGACGCAGGAGCTGTGGAGGAGAGGAGCAGGTGGTACACGGCGGTTCACGGTCAGCCGGTCAGAGGCTGCATAACGACGTCGCTTCCCTCTGTCAGTTTGATCATCTCAGGCCTGACGCGATGTGGGTGGCATCACTTCAGACAAACAGCGGGGACAGATCTGCAGTGGATGAACGAGTCTATCTGTCAATGTCTTTATAAAGATGGACATCAAATTTGAAGACAATGTCAAGTTTTTTTTTTTTTTCCACGATGGCCCGAGCAGCTTCAGCAGCTCCACAAATCTCTGAAAACCTTCATTCATCAAATTCTCGTGCCTTAAAACATCTGTTTCCATCATGTTTCTCTGCTCTGTTGTTCAGGTTTTGTTTTCAGTTTGTCATCCACGTGTCAAAAACAACACTTTAATACATTTAATTTTACTGTATTTACACACAAACCTAGATTTCTTTCTTTTTTTTTTGAGATTTTTCACCACAGCAATAACACAAAGGCAAGATTTATCTCTTCATTTTGTCACTGTCGTTCCAGTTCGCTGACGATCGCTATCTGAACTCAGCATTTCGTCATTTTTTTCTCCCTTCAGCAAGATTGATTTGTTGTTTCATTAGATGTGGGAAAGACTGAGGGAGACGAACAATCTTCAAATTATGTGACGGTATGATGATGAAACCAAACAAATCCACCTGACTCTCCCTCTGAGCTCATCGTCCTCCTTTTGGTTACAACTTTATAGAAAAATTCAGTTGTGGAGATTTACACTTCACAAAGAACTGGCTCAAAGTTCACTTCACTTAAAAAAGAAACTAGTTCACATTTGTTTCTTGTTTATTAAACTCTTTCACTGTTTCTTCTACAGTAATTAGAGTCTGTTTGTATGATGTGAGTTTCACTCTGGCTGGAGGATCATTATTCAAGATTCTGCACCTTCTTCTTTCTCCTTTTACACAGTTTTATTGTTTTATCATTTTTTATTATTGTACATTTTATTTGTTTTATACTGTGTGTCTGATTTAAACATCAACCCATCTGTTACGCTCTCTCTCTCTCTCCCTCTCTCTTTTATTCCACCTACGTGAAGTGTTTTGATCTACAACTTGACATTTCTGCTTGTTATTGTAAGTGAAGTGGGAACAGCAGATACTGGAGATGAATTATGACTGAAGACTTGAAGTTGGACTCTACAAAGACAAAGTGAGCTCATCACACTGTCTGTCTGTATTCAGCCTGTTTTCCACATTAATATCACAGTGAATGAGCGCAGACAGGCTGGAGCAGCCGCTCTCAAACTGTCGACACATAATAACATGTAAAGTGTGTGACATTAACCACCGAGCTAAAGAAACTCATATTCACCACCCTCAGCTTGTAAGTGTCAGTGTCACTGATGTCTGGACTCACCTGTTTATATCCAAACTTCAGCTCGTTGCATAAACAGAAAAGAAATATATGTCATGATTATGTCCCAATATCCAGATATAAGTGAAGATATAAGTTTATAGTATATGCAGTATACGGTATTTAAAATATCTATTTCATAACTTTTCATACGTTATTAGATGTTGCAGCTATATCTGTGAAGGATATTTTTAATCAAATATATGTGTGCATGTTTATTACAACAGCATCCACAAAGTAAACATAATCTATTTTCAACATTTTGGCAAATTGGCCCATTGCCATAATCCCTATAGTCATAGCAGCAGGTTCGTTACCTTTAATTGTCGGTGCAAGCTATTTTTAGAACGGTGGAGCAGAGCTGCTCAGAGCTACACTACGGAGGCTAATGGGATTTCTTGGTTTCCCTCATCAAACTCATCAAATACACAATCCAACAACTCCAAAACGTTCTGGTGGACAAGTTGTGACCTGCACATACTGTATCTTGTTGTGAGGTTAATTTGTTTTTATATCTGAACAATATAATTTTGATAAACATGCCAGAGAGTGAACAGTGTGCAGTGACATCTCCATCGATATTCTCTTCCTTTTCAGGGGCAAAAATAAAAAAGCTCAATGTGAAGTTACTGCCTCTCTGAATCAATCCGACAAGACTCTGGAGAGATGAAAATCATTTTCTCAAAAACATATTAACTGGATTTTTGTGTGTTTTCTTTATGAAGGCGCAGGACTCTGTTTAACAAGTTGGTCCAGATCTCCCAGAGGTGTGTGTGTGTGTGTGTGTGTGTGTGTGTGTGTGTGTGTGTGTGTGTGTGTGTGTGTGTGTGTGTGTGTGTGTGTGTGTGTGTGTGTGTGTGTGTGTGTGTGTGTGTGTGTGTGTGTGTGTCTGTGTCTGTGTCTGTGTCTGTGTGTGTGTATGTGTGTTTGAGAGATTTCACATTTCATTTCTCCTACTAACCGTTAATTCCCGGCTCATTAACTCAGAGTTTTTTCTGTTTATTTGTCTGTGAATGCATCAGCGCCGTTATGTTGCATTTGTGTTTGTGCGTCTGTCACAGTCCCAGCAGTGTGCAGCAACACACACACACACACACACACACAGGAGGCCATCTGGACCGGGTCACAGTGTAGCAGCGACCACAAGGGACGCAGCCAGAACTCCTCTCCGCCACATAATAACCATCCAGGTGGGAACAAAATAACGACACTGACTGGCTGATGGGAAACGTTTCTCCTCTCTGCTACTTTACAGTGGTGCTCTTTCTTCCCACCAACTTCCCCCCCTCCCTCGTCTTCCCTCCGCCCCCTCAACACCTCTCTGTGTGGATCTCACTCTTTCTTAACACCTCTTGAGATAGTTCTGCTTACATGAGTTGATAAATCCTGTTTTTGTGTTCCCCCGTTTATTCACATTTTGTCTTTGCGCTGCTGGCTTTGCTTCATTCAAGAGGAAAAGCCGTGTATCTGCACAGAGTGAACATTTGGTGGGGAGGAGGGGGGGGAAGAGCCTTTTGTTGCCGGTTTGAAAGAGCAGCTTCCAGTCTTGACAATCGACAGCATACCGATAGGGGACAAACAGAGAGTCCGGGGGCACATTCACTCACTCACTCACTCACTCACTAACTCACAGTTTCTCTTAGCAGGCGTGCATGCTGTAACACTCATCGTTCACACACACACACACACACAGAGAGCGAGATCAACTTTGCTCCCGCTTAGTTTAAGTGTGTGTCAGCGAGGACGACAAAGCTCCACCACTGGAGACACAAAGCCTACAATTCACCTTTTTAAACGTGCATTTCCATAACATTGGAACAGTTGCTGCTACAATAAAGTACACTTCTCTTTCCTCTCTGGCATTGTGGAGGTGTCTGCCTGCTATGAATGCTCTGTTGTCTTTTGTGTCTGACACTCTTGACCTGTGTTTTTTTTTTTTTTTTTTTTGGAAAGACCGACCAGCATCCCTCCTGCTCCTCTTTTATAGAGCTCGGAGAAAAAATCCCCACAGTGGATGGGATCCCCTAGAGAAAACGTCTCCGTGTCTCTTCCTCCTCCCTAAGCGTGTTAGATAATGAACTCTCCTCGGGGAGAGCGTGTGACCCTCTTTTACGCTCTTTCCATCCATCTTAGTAGAGAAAGCTGCATGAGAGAGAGTGAAAGAGAGAGAGAGAGGGGATGAAGTACAGACAGGCAGAAAAATCATACACAGACATGGACTCTGCTTTGCCCCGTGGTCGTCTCAATAATGGATGAGGTTAAGGCGCAAGTGGCTCCATCTCTGGCAAGATGAAGAAGGAAAATGTCTCTCTCTCTCTCTCTGTCTCCTCTGCAGCAGCTGCCCCGGTCCAGCTCGGCATTGATCCACCTCTGGATGGAGCAGGAGTCCATTATCTTGGAGATTACTTTCAAAGCTTTTCATTTTGTCCCCGTGCCCCGTGGATTGGTCATGCACAATAAAGACTGATTGAGTGTCCAGCAGCCCCTGCAGCCACAGGTCTGACCCGACTGCAGCTTGGACAGCAGCGGCCTCAACCAACCACAGCCTTTAATCCTCGCTCGCTCTCACCTGCCTGACCTCTATTCTCTCCTCCTTTTATTTCTCCTCTAATCTCCTTCATAGACGTCGCTTCTTCCCCCACGACGTTCACTGGCAGACCCCCAGTTTGTCTTCGTTCTCAAACCGCTGCCTGACAACGACAGCGAGGAAGCTGTTTGTAGAAAGAAAAACAAAAGCAAATGAAGCATCAATGTTTCAGTTGGTCCATCAATTATGCATTGTTTACAGTGCTTTTGTTTACAGACACACTCGTCTTGCTCGTGTTGTGCCATCATCACAGTCGCACCACGGAGTTGATTTTAATTATTTCTGTTTGGCTGAATTTGATTGGCTCGTACAAACAAATTAAAACTGTCTTCGTGGTTTATCTCTCACTGATTCTGAGCTTGTGTTCAGGTTTCTTTTTCTTTTTTCTTTTCTTTTCTTTTTTTTAAATGTGATGCTCTCTCGTGTTGATTACTCAAACAAACAACAGGAAGCTCTAGCTCTGTTGCTGCTGTAATAAAAAAAACACTTCACAGACTCACAGTTCAATACAAAGTCAACAATCCTCTTCTCTCACCGTCAAATACGGAAACTAGATCCTGGTTTTAACAAAACATCCAGTCTCAGTCCGACACCCGGGCCTTAATGACCTGATGCATTATTTAAAGTGGTCAATAAATATCTGACAATATTGTCATCCCTATTAAATGATGTGAGAAAAATTAAGCATTTATCTTATTATCCTCTGTCAAACAACTTAATCAGACTGGTCAATATTAATGACAAACTTTTATATAAAGTAAATGGGAAGATGTATTATTGTTTACATACTGACACAAACGTAAGGACAAGAAAACAAGATAAGGGCAATAATGTGAGAGCTTGAGAAGAATAATTTACATTGAGGTTCCTGTTTTCTGGTTTTACAGTGTAGTGTGGCATAGTCTGCAAAATGATTTATAATGTATTTTCAACAGGGAACTGCTGTGATATTATAATGTACATGAACAACCAGGACAGACAGAGCATGTTAAACAGACTTTGTTGCCTCAGTTCTGACTTAAAACTCAAATTTCTGACAAAGATCATGTCTTTTTTTCACATTTTTCACATCACTAAATCAGTACTTCTTCTACTTTACTTCTTAAAGCTCAGTTATTATTATTAAAGACATAATTGTATTGTGTTGAGCACCCCACAGCAGCAGCAGAGAGATAAAGAAGACTCGTGCTCTGTGATCTGAGGTGAAATGAGACTGTTTTTTCTTTTTCTTTTTCTTGTACTTGTGCCAGTGTCAACACACAAAATGAGAATCGTCTTTTGTGATATTGACACTCGACTACAACTCCCACATACTGTGTTTTGCTACTGATCTGTCTTCTCAGGCCTGTACAGCTCACAGCTGCTGTCTTGTTTACTGTGTGTGCGTGTGTGTGTGTGCACATATATACACGTTTCAGTATGAATTTTAATATAAATCACATTAAGTTGCCTGTAATGAAATGTGCTGTACACTCTGGATGGAGTCACCTTGCTTCACCTTTACATAAATTAAGCGTCGGTGCTCACCAGCTCTTCCCACCTCGACCTCACCTTGCTCTGAGGGAGGTCTCTTCACTGCCGACCGGCCACATCAACAAACACACAATCTCTCTTCATTAAAATGGAGAAATGAGGAATATTGTTTACCTAACAGTGGGGATACATGCACACACACACACACACACGCACACACAAACATGCACACTCACTTTACTGCTGAGCAGCTTTATATCCATCTATCTCCCACTTACACTCCGTTTTTTTCCCTTTTCATTTCTATTTCCCATCTTTTCCACATTTTCTCTCCTGCCCCAGTTTTCCGGCCCATCTGTCCATCCATCACCTCAGATGGTTCCTGCTTCATTACAGGACGGTTCCTCCCGGCTGTGTAGGTGGATAAATCAGCCCGTCATCACAGGTGCACGTGTCAGGCAGCCAAGTGTTGTGATTTACTTAACGAGGATCCCGACCGACCTGCCGTTACAGATGGTTATGGAAATCGAGAACATAATTAATCTGCGTGGCTCCCTCACCTTTGTTTAGTTGGCTTTTAATTTTTCTAATTGATTTTAAGTGGCTTTTGCAACTCAGCAGCAGCCGAGCGTTAGCCGAAATTAGTTTGGTCAATTCCTCTGGTCTGGGCCAATCGATTATACAACAAGGTTATATTCCACAGACTGTACTGATCAATTGATCATGATGGTTTTCCAATTGTCAGAGGCCACAGTTTGTAAGATCCTCCTTTATTACCTTAGAGACTGATGGTGTGACCTTTGCTGGCCTTGAAGAAACCATCAGGAATAAAGATTTTTACACCATAGACACACACACAGAGAGCAAGGATTATTTAATAGGCCTAAATAAAAGTTTTATCATTTTCATAGCTCAGAAAATCTTGTTTTAAAAAGAATGAGACTGTAAATTGACATCGATAGCCGTTTTTATCGAGATCCTCTGAGAGACAGAACGAATTTGATGTGGCTGAGGGATGATGAGTGAATGATGGGCCGTGATACTGACAGTGTAATTGGTCCCAGGCGCGCCATTAAAGCAGCATACATTGAAGAATATCCCTGACACCTCATTAAAAGAGAACTGCAATATTTGTGTTTCATATTCTAAAAAAGAAAAAAGGCAAATTAAATTCTCCTGAGCTTTTTTTATTTTATTATATATTATATTTGATAAATGGCACTTCAGGGGACAAGCTCATCATAAAAAAATAAAAAAATAACCTGCAGGATTTCTGTTCGGCGCTTGATGACGAAGCCCCGCCTCTTCTTTGATTGGAGTCTGAGTGGTTCAGATGAAGGGCAGGAGGTGAATTGATCTGAGCGGTGTCCTGTTCATATGCAGCATGCTGGTCATTCGATGGAAGCGGCATGGAGAGTCCGTCAGGAGAGACGCATGAGACTGAATGACATTACTCCTGAGAAGGGGGGGAGGGGAGAGATGGAGGGAAAGAGGGAGAACAGATCTGTTGCTCAGCCGTGTGTTGACCTTCAGGAAACCTTCAACACACAATAATAACCTGACTGTCGAGTAAATGCAATTTTAATGTCTTCTTAATGTCTTATTTTAAATGCTTTTAATTAACCTACGTCTCCGAGAAGCACTTTGAATTGCCTTGCTTTCATTGTCTTTTAAATGCAATTTTAACCCCATCTCAGTGACTTATCCTTTAATGTACATCTGTGTATTTAAAATAAATGCCTCAGATAAGCACTTTGAATTTACCGTGTGGTCGTAATGGCGCTTTAGAAATAAACTCGTCTCGCCTCCTTATGCTCCATCAATGCCGTGTGCGTGTGCAGTGCTTTCCTCTCATCTCTGGTTCACTCAGGCACTTATCGTTTTCAATTAGCCGTGACCCTGAGACAGTGAGATACGCAACATCCTCAGACCTCAGACAACAACCCTGTCTCTCAACAAGTGATTTATATGCACTCAAACACTAAGCTGGAAAAGAAAAGTTTTGAAAAATGAATATGTTTTTATCAATATGATGAAGAAATGTGAGAAGTAACATTATTAAAGCAGAAGTAAGCGATCCGGTCGTTTTGGCTAACTTCTTGTCAGCCGATGGAGTTAGCAGTCCCCACCCTCGTCCCTACGTCACCACATTCACGCGCATCCCTTGGCTGCACACACAGAGAGGACCGCCCCTTTATGCCGTTCTCTCTCCTCATTGGATAAAGGTTGTAGGATACAAGGAAAGTTTTCTCCTCGGCTTACAGCAGAGCAGAGTGACTGACAGACCCGTGTTTCGGACCAAATACTCTATATTAAGTGATTGCTGTCGGAAGATATAACTATTTAAGACTTATATTAACACAAACATTCTGCTTACTTCTGCTTTAAATAAGGATTATGACAAAAACCTGATATTGAAAGCTTTTTGTTTAACTCTTAAATGACTTTAACATAAACACAATAGGGTGTGTGTCTCAAGTATGTTAGTTACTGTCAGCCATAGCCTGATCCTAACTTAAACCCTGACCCTTCGTCATTCTCTTTCAAGACCTACACATACTGACATTAAAAGAAAACATGCAATTAAAATTTGGGTTGTAGTAAGTTGTACCATTCTTCATTGTTGTTACAACTAACCCAGACCCTTGTAGCCATGAACCTTACAGCTAAAATCTAAAACATTAGCACCGACAACCTGCATGACAGATATCTACATAGACACACAATAAATGTGATTTAAGTTTGATCAGTACAAGGCAGGCAATGCTATCACAAAAATAAATGAAGTAATAAAACACTTTCATGCCTCAAAATAAGTTTTTTTCCTTCTAAAATGGTCTGTGTCTGCCACAGGGTACTGTACTTCCTCACATACGGAAATAAGACTAAACGGAGCATATCCAGAGTGAATCAGATGATTCATAACTTGTTCCTGTTACAACTGACCCATGTTACATCCATCACCGGTCTCCAAATTGGACGGACCAGGGTTCGTCCAAATTGGATGAACCGGGAAGAGGAGCTTCCGCTACAAACAAGCTTGAAATATAGATTTATTAAAAAAAAATTTCGGAACAATTTCTCATTTCGGGGCTTCAATACAAGACGGACATTACATACGAGCAGCATGGAGGTATTTGGATGTTTTTTGGTGTGTCTTTTTGTTACAAAGAAAAGTGGTATCCATTTGCAACCGTTATATGGACATGCACTGCTACGCCGAGACCCCCTGTAACTCAGAGAAGCCACGGAGGACTCTGAAACTTCTCCCAGCCCTTACTGTGCGTTCAGACCGAAAGCGTCGAGAGCGTCGCGGTGGCCGGAAGTCATTCATTTTCAATGAGAACCAGCGTCGAGGAGCGTTGAAGAGCGTCAAAGGCGTTGGCGTCGCGTTTTGGCGGCGAGAGCGTCAGGAGAAAGTTGAAATCTCCTGAACTTTATGCTAATGAGCGATGATGCGGAGCAGCGGCAACCAATCAGAGTGTAGATGTCCCCCACTCAACCAACCACAACCGACGTCAACTTCTTTGACGCGCGTCAAAAACGCCAGGGTGTTCAGACCACCAGCGTTGCGGAAAAGCGTCAAGAGCGTCTTTTGAAGCTTTTGGTCTGAACGCCCCATTAGTCCACACGAGGGGGAGGAGATAATGCAATTTGAATTTTGGGTGAACTATCCCTTTAAGCTAATGATAATAAGATACCTGCAAAGACACAAATGGCGCATTTCCACTAGCACGGCTCGGCACGGCACGGCTCGGCCTGGTTTGGTTGTGTTTCCATTACAACTGAGTATCACTAGTGCCGCCGTGACGTCATTTACACGGCGCCGAGCAACGCTCTAAACTCTGTAAATATATAACTTTAGCAACATTTGAATCATTTTCAGGCGAGAAAGTAGTCGTTTAGATCCCCAACATGTTGAAAATCTGACAAAATACCAGCTGTTTACAATTTTGTTTCAACGAAGTCGGCGTTACTAAAGCTAGCCGTAGTGAGCAACGCACTTCCGGTTATTTTCACAAAATAAAATACCCGTTGCCTTTTATCATAAGGAAAGCCATTACGATAGAATTGGTGCTTTTACTTTGTAAACAGGAAGTGAACCTACCCTCGCTGTAGCTAGCTTTAAACCGCCGTTTTGACTGCTCTCGTCCCGTTAACGGCATTTAACCGTTCAATATGCCTTACCGGAGAGTCTTGCCAGCTCTGAGATCGACCTGGTTCATTGTAAAACATTTATTTATTGATGTAAATGTGGTGTTTTCTGTGCGTACAGACCCCGAGGCAGTGCTGCTCTTCTTTCTAACCACAAACAAACTGCTGCTACAGCCACAATTGTTAGATTTCATCAATGAGACCAACATTTAAGAGTTTAACCAGCCGGTGGTAAACCTCTAAAAGCCATCGGGTAAGTTAATTAGCGGTCGTTTTCTCCTCGGGGTGACGGTGGTAGGCTGGCCGGCGGAGCACGTCAGGAGCCGGGCTGCTGCCTCTGTGATGTCGCGGTCGCTGCTCGGACCTGGAGCTTCACTTCTCCGAAAAACATCGGGGCAAACTTCTAAACAGCCGTCGTTTGGATAAACTAACCGCACATGGGGATCTAAACAGTTACTTTCTCGCATGAAAAAATATTAAAACTTAATAAAGTCACGTAATAACAGAGCCAGTGTAAATATTAGAAATTCTCTGGTAATAACAGGCTTCAGGCTTCAGCAGGAACATTTCTGTTGTCGGTCGTCGCTTCCAGTGACGACACTCATCGGCCAATCAGTGGAAGGCAGTCGGCTGACGTCACGTTTTAGTAATGCTTCGGCTCGCTTGGAACCAGGGCTGAGGTGATACCAAAAATGTACCCGGTTGCAGGTACTGCGTGCTAGTGGAAACACGCAATAGCGCGCCGAGCCGTGCCGTACCGAGCCGAACCGTGCTAGTGGAAATGCGCCAAAAGTCATGGGGAGTCGTATAGCTCACTCAGTAGAGGGCCCTCTCTTTCTCTCCCCATTTCCTTACAGCTCTCCTATCAAAATAAAAGCATAAAAATCCCAAAAATAGGCTACTTTAAAAAAAAAAAAGGGAGAAAAAAAACAGACTGCAAACTCTTCCAGCTCAGTGACTTCATCCACATGCTGCTGTAGATACATGTTTCAATAAAAACAAAGCAGCAGCAGTTTCTCATCTCATGCTCTGTCGACAGCAGACAACCCATGTAACACTGCATGATGTCGTTTTCAAGCACATTGACTCTGACTTTCAGACAGAGCCAGTTGTTTCTGTGTGTGTGTGTCAAGGCTAAACTAACTGTCTATATGAGCCTGTAGCGTTGTGTTCACTCACTGAACAGACATGTGAAATGTATAGATCTTATCCTGGTTTCAGCAAAAATGTGAATAAACATCTCTTAAAATGTCAAACTGCTCTTTTTAATGAATGAATCTAAGTTTTTTTCAGACTGGCTAAACATTATCTAACAACGTGTTTCAATTGTTTTCCCACAACTAAAACTCAATTTGTGCTTTTTTTTTCAAGACACGTTGTTAACAAAGGGAAAGAAACAGCCTGGAAAAAAGCATGAGAAAGTGCATTTTGCTGCTCACTTGCTTTAAATCAGAAGTAAGCGATCTGGTCGTTTTGTCAGCCGATGGAGTTAGCAGTCCCCGGCCTCGTCCCTACGTCACCACATTCACGCGCATCCCTTGGCTGCACACACAGAGAGGACCGCCCCTTTATGCCGTTCTCTCTCCTCATTGGATAAAGGTTGTAGGATACAAGGAAAGTTTTCTCCTCGGTTTACAGCAGAGCAGAGTGACTGACAGACCCGTGTTTCGGACCAAACTCTCTATATAAGTGATCGCTGTCGGAAGATAAAACTATTTAAGACTTATATTAACACAAATATTCCGCTTACTTCTGCTTTAAGTTTCATAGCATTTATGTTTTGTTTTGTTTTTTAATTCAGGACACAAACTGTGACAAACATTGTTCCCGAACATCAACCTGGCAGCTTCTCCTTTCCCTGCGAGCAAAACAAATAATTAGAGTATAAAGAGAATTTCTAGTAGAATCGGTGGTGAATGATCTTATTTGTCACCTTGATGCAGGTGTTCGAGGAACAATGAAGATGAGAGGCGACAGTGAAGCTCATAAACACACACATGCAGAGTCATATTCAAATCAATGCTCATCTACACTGTGGAGAATTAGTGACTAATTGAGGCCTTGTATGTCTGCTCATACATACTGAGCAGCGACAGACCAGGATGTGTCTCCAGCTGCTGAATCTACTCTGACATTTAAGTGTCTCTATTCAGAGCCAGAGTGAAAAAAAAGAAAAAACCAGAAGAGGAAAAAGAAGAAGAAGACACCCTCGTTCAGTGTTATTGCCAAGTGCTTGACAGGCATTATCTCTCCAGAAACTACACGAGGCATCTCAGCTATTGAAATGCAAATTGAAAAGAAGAAAAAAGAAAAAAGAAAAACACTACACGGGCGGCAAACATCAGCATATTTCTCATATTAAAGCAGGGGAGGCTGCAGGACTGTGTGATGCTGCTGGTATCCAACTGTGCTCAGCCCTGAGGAACAGTGATGTGATCTGAATTAGTGGACAACAAACCCGCCCCTACAGTGCATATAACACATGAGACCACTGATATGCAACAGTGCAGTGAAGCCGCAGTCTCTTTTCTTTCCTCCTCCTAATTGCATATAATGTCAAGGTGAGTGAGGGATGGAGAAACAAGAAGCAGCAGAAGTAAAAAACAAAAAAAACAACAAAAAAAACATGGTGGCGAGGTTAAAGAAAATACCTAAAACACAATCCTGCTGAGATGAATCTATCTTTTCTACACCTGCAAAAAATACTCATTATGCTAAATGAAAACGCAACAATTATCGCCGCATTTTGCCGTTTGCATTACTCGCAAACGACTTTAATCAGTCAACATTTTTTTGGTGGAAAAAACACAATCGCTTCAGGCATTTCCGTGTGACGCAAGACATGCTGCTCTTTGTTGCAGAAGCACACACACACACACACACACACACACACACACACACACACACACACACACACACACACACAATTATGCGCACAGAGAATTAACAAGTGGAATCGGCCGGTGAAGCTTTGAATTCCCATTTTCCTTCCTTTCCATCTCCATATGAACAGTGCTGCCAATATTATGCATGATGAATTATTCAAGATATGTGTGTGTATGTAAATGATAGGAGATAGTTATGATAATTGAATAAAGGTGGAGGACCTCCAGTGTGATTGTAACTGATGTGAGGGAAGGGACAATTGCTTTTCCTCACACAACTCAACATATTCATACGCTCATTATTGAAATTCACTCCCCCCCTCGCCTTTTTTTTTGAATGCACATATCACTCCCCCCCTTGAAACACAAGCAAACACACATACCCAGACATCCTGTATGCTTAATTGCATTTGTGCATAAATGTTTGTATATACCATCATTCAATTACTCACACTAGCTGACTGTGGCTCAGCAGAGGAGCTGAGAAGGTTTTTCCTGAGTGAGGAGATGAAATTGTGCATGTGGGTGTCTTGTTACTGTGACACTCATGTTGACCTCAGTGTCCCCCCCCACAGCGAGAGATGCAGGAGGGAACTGTCTCCCAGTGCAGGGACGACTGAAGACAAAATAAATGTATATAAAATATGTGTAAATTACAGAACTACACTGCAAAAACTCAACATCTTTCCAAATGTCTCATTTCTAGTCAAAACTAATCTCTTTCCACTTAAAATAAGACTCATCACCTAAAAATTAACTTGTTTTTAGATAATTTTCACTTGTTTCAAGCAAATTTTTTACTTGAAATAAGCAGAAAAATCTACCGGTGAAAGCAAGGTTTTTGTGCTTACTGTAATAAGGAAGAAAAACTTGCTCCACTATCAGATTTTTCTACTTATTTCAAGTGAAAATATGCTTGAAAGAAGTAAAAAGTGTCTAAAAACAAGCAACTTTTTTATTTGATGAGTCTTGTTTTAAGTATAATGAGATTTGTTTTGACTAGAAATTACAATTTTGACTAAAAATAAGACAAATATTCTTGGTTAGATATTTGAGTTTTTGCAGTGTAGGAGGATCTTCACCTTTATGAGCGATTTTATGCTTTTTAACCAGATACTATGAATGTGCATGATGTTTCCAGTGGAACAACTCCCTCTTTAATTGTTTGAAGAAGCTATAAATAAAAAATACATTCATTTTTTCCCCATAGAAAATGTTGCGTGACTCACACATGTATGACTTGGATCAGTGACAAATTGTCCTGGTTGAATATTCAGTGAGAGCAGGAGTGAAAAATGTTTTAAAAACAGACAAAACATTGAGGTTAACATCCAAATATCCAGTAAATGATCTAGAAATTAGCTCATGTGAGTCAATAATGTCAGAGAAAAGCTAAATATGATGATGTTGAGTTCTTCGAAAGTCTGTAACTCAAATCAGTCGACTTCAAGTTTAAGTCTCAGTCGACTTCACCAGTTTGTTCCAGCTATGATTGATTTCTTTTCCATGGAAACAGTGGCCATGGCTCAGGGGTATTGTGTTGTTGTTTATTGGGTAAATGTGTGTAAACTGGTGCTGGAAACATCTTGTATATTTCGGTTTGAGCACGAGCAGCCATAAAACAAAAAAAAAACATGGAGTATTGAGTTTCAATGTAAACATCATAAAGCTTCAATAAAAAGCTGGAACAAGCTGTACAGAACCTAAACATTATGATGGTGTCAAATGGTGCAGAATAACACTATTTTAACAACCTCGGGGGAGGGAAACAGGTGGAGAGCGTTCAATAAACATTAAGAAATCTAACACATTTTACACAATAAAACGACATAAGACAGATTTGACGGATGTGTCGCACCCTACACACGTCAAGACAAAAGAGTTAATGACACGGAAAAGCAGCTGACAGTACGGTGAAGGTGTGAAGGTGGGGAAGAAGTTGTGCCGATGATTGGTGAGATAAAATGTGTTGGTGTATGTGAGATCTGTTGAGTGCTTATATGGGACAAATACTGAATGTAAATGAGTGTGTGTGAGGAGGAAGTGACGCCGTGAAATGTCACAGCAGAGAAAAAAGAGAAAAAGGGGAAAAGAAAGAGCAAAAAAATATATATCATTCAGTGCTTTTTTTTCTTTGTTTCTATGAACTCCCTCTTAATGTTTATTTATGATATGTTCACCGCTTCATGTTGTTCTATATGTGCTATGTGTTTTCTCTCATCCTGGCTCTCCATGGGTTCATCTCAGCGTCTTATCTTTACAATAATTGGTAACCCTTTAATTTACAGGCCATAATGTCAAGAAATAGCCAAAAAATAACAATTAATTGCATGATAATGTCAAGAAACAGCCAATTTCATAGTAATGTCATGTTTTTCATAAAGACAAAATATTACACATGCTTTAAATGTTTTATATTGTGTTATTTATATGCTATTTCTAGACATTATGACGCAATTAATTGTTATTTCTTGGCTATTTCTTGACATTATCACATAATTAATGGCCTGTAAATTAAAGGGTTAATGTTCTTACTCTTGCTTTTATAGCCTATTTGCTTTTTATATTGGCAGTTACATTGATTGACTCTATTTATTTCATTGTCTATTCATGTTGCCTACTAATAGGGTCTTGCTTGTTACATGTTTCAATGATGTAACTCCTAATAAACCGTATGCAAGTGAGGACAGTGTGCGGGAGTTTCCTCTATCATTTCTTTGTTTCTATTGTATAAAACACGTGATGAATCCACAGGAAAACACACAGAAAATGTTAAATCTTCTCACGATGCCACTCCACCACGAGAAGTGTCGGCTGAAACCAATGTTACCCTCTTGTTCCAAATCACATTAACACCAAATCGATAACAACGCAGGGTCATTCCCGGTGTCGCTCTGAAGAAGTGTCTGCAGGTTACAGGTAGAGGAGGAGGAGAGGCTGCATGGGGGAGGGGTGGATGCAGAGTCAAGCAGCTTCTCGGGGGAGTGTTGACAAATCCCCCAGATATTGATTGGATGTAGGAGCTTCTGGACACATTCGTCCGAACTGATCACCTCAAAGCCTGAGTGAAACGCAGCAAAGTGCCGGCGGAAGAGGAAACTGGAGGGATATTAAATGTCATGACAAAGACGTATGTACTGGGAAGAGAAAGCGTGTGTCTCTCCAACGGCCTTATTGCTACCGCGGGTTTATACTGTACACAGCAACGCACTGCACACTGGATGACTGATTGCACTGTGAGGGTTTATGGTTATGGCAATTGGATCGTGTGTGTGTGTGTGTGTGCGTGCATGTGTGTGTGTGTGCTGTCCGTCTCTTCAGTGAGATACAGGTCTGTTTGTATTGACATAGTAAAAAAAACAGCACCCTCGTCAGCAATACTCAGCAAGACGGTCAATCACCACCCTGATGACCTGGATGCTCCGGTCCTCCCAGGTTCAATACACTCTACACTCTACACACACACACACACACACACACACACACACACACACACACACACACACACACACAAGCACACACACACACACACTAGGTATGTGTCTAGACTCTGTGGAGAGATGATCCTATTGCACTGCACCAAACTGCCAAATCAAGATGAGATGATGTGTGTGAAGTTTATAAAGACTCGTACTGGTTGTTGTGGCCTCTGCTCAATATAAAATAAAGACATTTTCTTTCATGTTTGTGTTAAGAACAGGTTTAAACTCCCACACACTCCATTACTGGAAATGTAAAACTATAGTTCGTCATGTCTTGGCTCCTTTAAAGCAGCTACAATAGATGTTTTTTCTGATGAAATGTCGCCTATAAAACAACAATGGAAAATAATTCTGCAGCTTCTTCCAAGTTTTGAAACTTATTTGTAAGTAGCCTACATGTGTTTTTTAAGTATTTCATACACCTTGAAAAAAAAAGAAAAAGTGTATTTTAAAGGGTAGATGTGCAGATTTGGGTGGACTCCTGCTGCATTGACTATGTTTGACCATTAGGTGGCACTGCTTTTCTTTCCTCTGCATTCAGGGAATTTTGGTGTTTCCACATTTTCTGTGCTGTGCTGTGCTCCTTCTCCCTCTCTGTGTGTGTATGTGTGTGTGTGTGTGTGTGTGTGTGTGTGTGTGTGTGTGTGTGTGTGTGTGTGTGTGTGTGTGTGTGTGTGTGTTTCGTCATCCATACATTACCAAGCATGCAGACCAATAGCGTGGTGCCTATAGGCTGAGACAACAAAGGAAAAGCCATCGTAAAGATCCTCTGTAATGGCTGCAACGATCGGACAAAGGCCAGTCAGGTGCAATGATTCATAATCAGATGGAGCCTGAAGAAAGAAAGAAAGAAAAAAAAACGAAAATAGACCAAAATGCTTAAAAAAAAAAAAAAATGCATGAAAAATGCTTGCAAAGCATTGAGCCTATAAATCAATAATAATATGTGTTATTCTTGTACTTGCTGCCCTCTTAATATCATTATGTGCTGTGATTCAGTTAGTGTTACACTCTTTATACTAATAGATCCCTCTGGTGGGCTCGCAGGTATTTTATGGTCACCTATCGATCGTGCAATTAGCGGCGCAGCGGGGTCCACCCACTTCATGTCCAGTTGAGAGTAATGGTTATTGAGTGAACTGTCAATGGTAAAGAAGGACATTGACCACATTGAGGAACATGGTGGCAGTGGCAGTGGTGGTGGTGGTGGTGATGGTGAACGAGGGAGGAGGTGGGGGGAGTTTGGGGGGGAGTAGAGTAGCCGCAGCCTTCTTGACCTTCACCTTGCCTCCACACCAGCCGTTTTATGATAAAGACGGATCAGCAGCTACGGTGACCTCCACCTGTGACCACCACATCCCTCTGCCTCAACCTGACCCTTTATCGCATGGAGCTCGGAAATGGGACTCCACATGTGTTTCAGCGCAGAAGTAGTAGGTCCGTCCATTAGGCCGACAATCCTTCATCCTGAGGGTGATGATGCAATTTGAGAGCAATGCAATCATTTCACATGATCTAATCTTGGAGTACAACCACGGGATTAAAGTGGACCCTCAGGCCAGTTCTCATTTTTATACGTTCCTGTTGTCGATAAAAACGAGCACGGTAGCTTCATATTGGTGTGTTTCTGCTCCGAAAGCTTCGATCAAACACCTCTTGTACATGAAGGAGCTGAACCTTGACCAAGGAGGATTAAAAGAAGTGTGAGTTCTCAGACTGTTCCTTGTTTATTCTAATGTAGATATTTAATAAATAAACACAGGATTGTGTTAAATGTTAATGGAGTATATGTCTACTGTTTCCTTAACTGCCTCAAAGCTATCAACCAAATTAAACTGTGACATAAATTTAAAGAAAAATCTATATTTAACAAATCTAATAAATGTGTCCGTGTTTAAAACTGGGGTAAAATATCTGTATGTTGCATTCAGGTTTCACAGGATTTAGTAAAGCAGATGAACCGGTGGAAACGAACTCTCCAGGGACTCTTGAGAGGCGGGCAGGGCAGGACCGTAATGGAGGTCAGATTTGACAGGATTATAGTGACCGCAGATGTTTCGGGGGGAAGAGGAAAATGAGAGCAGGGGACACAACGGACCACATATTAAGCCAAAGGGGAGAGGCAATAAGTAACCACCGGCTCTTATGGTTATTAATTTAATCTCACTACTGTGCATGAACCAAACCTTCAAGATGGAGCAGAACAAACACACACAAAAAACACAAAAACCTGCAGAAGGCAGCACAATAATGACATATTATATGGAGCATTTAATGGTGATACTTAGGAATTACATTTTAATGTTCGAGTGATAAACTAATTTCAAGGTTCAGAGGTTTACCTATAGTTTTCTGGTCATGGACTTTTAAACTTTCCCATAAGTGATGAATAAACTTCTTTCTCAATAGTTAATAATACGCAGGGTTTATATCGCTCCCCGTCTCTCCGAGTCTTGGCACCTCTGGCCACAATAAAAACAAAGCTAAACGACATGTCAAATCCATCTCCACCAACATAACCAGCCCCATCCAGGCACTTCCTTTTCCAACTGCCCAGGGGACAGCTGGGCAAACACTGACCCATATCTGCCTCGTTTCCCCACGACCCTTTAAGCCGACCTCACCCCCACCAGCCACCCATTTAGGACCCCTCACTCCCTCCCTCCTCTCCCTTCCTCCCCTCCTGGCTCCCTCCCTTGGCCCCTCGGTTCAAGCGGCCCACCTCACCAGCCAAGCAGCGGGACCTGATGCCCACCCAGGGCTGCGGTCCCTCGGCGGGGGCGACGACGTGTGAGACTCAGGAATTCAAAACACTTAAGAGCTCGAGCAAATACAGGAGGTCGATCCACACAAGCAGCGGGGTCAGCGTCTTTACAGAGGAGCAGCTCACCAAGACACCGCTGCCAGCTCTCTTTCTTTCTTTCTTTCTTTCTTTCTTTCTTTCTTTCTTTCTTTCTTTCTTTCTTTCTTTCTTTCTTATGCAGGCTTCATCTCTCTTAATATACATTATAATGACTTCTCTATCTATCTATCTATCTATCTATCTATCTATCTATCTATCTATCTATCTATCTATCTATCTATCTATCTATCTATCTATCTATCTATCTATCTATCTATATATCTATATATCTTAGTTGTAGTAATAGCACTATTTACTGTAACAATCCCTCCTGTGATTTTCACTATATAAATTCCTTGTAGGTGTCATGACAACTCTTTCTTTCTTTCTTTCTTTCTTTCTTTCTTTCTTTCTTTCTTTCTTTCTTTCTTTCTTTCTTTCTTTCTTTCTTTCTTTCTTTCTTTCTTTCTTTCTTTCTTTCTTATGCAGGCTTCATCTCTCTCAATATATAATGACTTCTCTATCTATCTATCTATCTATCTATCTATCTATCTATCTATCTATCTATCTATCTATCTATCTATCTATCTATCTATCTATCTATCTATCTATCTATCTATCTATCTATATTAGTAGTAACAATCCCTCCTGTGATTTTCACTATATAAATTCCTTGTAGGTGTCATGACAACTTTCTTTTTCTTTCTTTCTTTCCTTCTTTCTTTCCTTCTTTCTTTCTTTCTTTCTTTCTTTCTTTCTTTCTTTCTTTCTTTCTTTCTTTCTTTCTTTCTTTCTTATGCAGGCTTCATCTCTCTCAATATATAATGACTTCTCTATCTATCTATCTATCTATCTATCTATCTATCTATCTATCTATCTATCTATCTATCTATCTATCTATCTATCTATCTATCTATCTATCTATCTATCTATCTATCTATCTATCTATCTATATTAGTTGTAGTAATAGCAGTATTTAACAATCCCTCCTGTGATTTTCACTATATAAATTCCTTGTAGGTGTCATGACAACTTTATTTTTCTTTCTTTCTTTCTTTCTTTCTTTCTTTCTTTCTTTCTTTCTTTCTTTCTTTCTTTCTTTCTTTCTTTCTTTCTTTCTTATGCAGGCTTCATCTCTCTCAATGTATAATGACTTTATCTATCTATCTATCTATCTATCTATCTATCTATCTATCTATCTATCTATCTATCTATCTATCTATCTATCTATCTATCTATCTATCTATCTATCTATCTATCTATCTATCTATCTAGTAGTAGTAGTAATAGCAGTATTTAACAACATACACAAATTCCTTGTAGGTGTCATGACAACTCTTTCTTTATCTTTTTCTTTTTTCTTTCTTACTTTCTTGGCTGTTACTGGCACGGTGAGCGATGGGTGAGGCTAAACTGAACCATGGTTTCTCTGTCTCTCCGTTCTCCTTTTCCATCCCTTTCTCTCATTCTCAGTTTCAAACACACACACACACTAACCCACGTCTGATTTATTCCCCCATGAGTGCACTCCTTAGCCCCGACAAGGCTCTGGGAGCCGGGCTTACATAATCTGCAGAGTACAATTTTATGTACATAATAAATTAAACTCTCATCCTTACAAAAAAAAGCTGTTTGAGCATTTTGTAAAGTACTTCTTGTACATACATGTACTGTAAGTAATGTAAGTACCGATAGCAAATCAGCTAAATGTGGCTGAAAAACAACTTTCAGCCGGCTGCATTGGTGCAAACCAGACGTAGGATTAAACCTCACAGTGCTCTGGATGTATTTGTGTCAACTTTGCTGAATGTAAATGTTATTAATGGCCCGAATTCCTCACACAATCACCATGTTCAATTTTAACATTCAAGGCTTGTCACCTAGCTAATGGTAATAGCAGGTAATATTTTCAGGTCACGTATTTCCATAACGGTTTCTCAGGGAGTTTCCTGGAAAGAACTGTGTAACGGTTCTCATTATGGAGAGCAGGTAGAAAATGTTCTGAGAGGCTAAACACAGCAGTCCCCACTCATTTAATGGTTATTGAATGTGGTAAGTAGATTGTAAAAGTGGATGTTGATTTTCAGAAGAGTTCAAATATAACTGGAAACATTTTAAAGAGAGAGACCCATTTAAAATTGAATTGTAGTTATACTGTATAGAGAGAAAACCACAAAGTTTAATCAAAAGACCTTACAATCTAGAGCTGGGAATGTAGATTTTTATATGAACTGCGTGTGCCGTGTCCCTACCAATATTAAGGGCAGAATATTCTTCATTATGACACCATAGACTCATAAAACAAAGTGGTACAGATGATTAAATGCACTTATGCTGCGATCAAGCTAACTCGCAACTAGAGAAAATAAGCTCTGAGCTGTGAAAAATTAATTGAAAGGCATCAAACTTGGAAATTACAGGTTGGAAATCATCTCAGAGCTCCAATTTTCCAACTTGATGTCAGTGATAGCAATGAAACATGGTGGCCCTCATCGTTAATGGTAAGAATGGAAAAGTCATGCATCTTCACCTGCTTCCAAAATAAGCATATTTTGCCACAATATGCCAAACTTATTTTGGATATCCAGGTTTTTTTTCCTCCAGAGAGTTAACCTGTACACTATAATGTCAGAAGTCTTGGTTACTTCCGAGGTTGAATTGAACGCAGCATTAACATCACAGAGAGTTGTTAGCTCAGTTAAGAAACAGAAGTTACACTAAAATAAAATAAAAACTTAGCCGAAGGTGATCAATTTAGAGCAGTGATTGCGAGTGTGGACTGTGCGCCCCCTGGTGGGCCGTGAAGGTACTACAGGTGGGCTGCAAGCAGCAATCCGTTCAAGTTTTGTACAGTTTGAAATGACTCACAAATGTGTAGAATCACTTAATCATATTAAACAGTAATCAGTATCAATTACATATTGTAAATAACGTGCATTTTTATTAACCAGGCAAACAGCCAGGATAAGAGCTTAACAGTTCCCGATTTACATTTAATTTCTTACTCTTGTCACATTAAAATCTGTTATGTGTCTGCCTATATGAATAAATTATCATAGACATTTATGAACCTGTAAGTGTCAGCATGTGTCGCAGCACATATAAAGTCTGCAGGTATTATGTTGGGATGGATGATTTTCAATGTGGGCTTCTGCATGCTTGAGTCTGGGGACCCGCTGAAACTAATTGATTTGGATGAAATTTGGTTAACTCGGCTATTTCACCATACGTTATCGGGTTGTCAATTGATTTCACCTACATCTATTGATTTATTCCTCATGAACACTTCATGGTCGCTTCCACATTAGTTTCAATTGGGCTCTTTGTTTGAAACGCTGCCAGCTGCTATAGCCACAGCTGATCTGAGCCCAGATCTGTTGCTCTTTGAAAAAATAAAAACACAGCTCTTCATCTTGGCAGGCCCTCTTACCGGTACAAAAAAAAAAAAAAAAAAAAAAAGATTTACTACATGTGTCGTCCTCGGCTCACCTACTATAATGCCCCCATCTTGCCAGTGTGTGCCGGGAGGGAGACTCCTGCTCCCAGCATAGCAACCGCTAGAGTCGCTCCGGTCCCCTGTGTGTGGCCACGCCCTGGGGTCTAATTAATACAACACACTGTGCATCCATATGGCTCAGTGTGATTAAACAGATAGAGAGAGACGAGGGGAGATAAAGGAGGAGAGAGAGAGGGATGAGGAGGAGGGGTGTGCAGGGCAGGCTGGGGTCTATCCTCCATTTTTCCTTCATTGATGGATAGGAAGAGGAACACAGTGCTGCTGCATTCACTGCCTCTCCATCCACTGCAACAACTGTACTACTGTGTTCAGGTCAAGGAAACCGAAGGGCCGACCTTGGCACAAAGCAGCGTGATTAGACCCTGAAAAATCAATACATAAAACCGTTTGAGTCAAAGAGACAATGAATACCATCTTCTTCTTCTTCTTGTTCTTCTCTTTTTTTTTCTTTCATGTAATTCGCTATGAAACAACGCTTCCTCAAGGCAAGACATAAGAGCTGGAACAAAGCCATGTTTGCAGGCCATAATCCCACAGTAGCTTTCTTCCTGAGTATGGATTAGAGACAGGTGAGAGCTGCTGATATTAATGGAGGGGGACAAGCCTGAGGCAACAGGCAGGAAGAGGGAAAACCACAGAAGAAGGAAAAAACATGGAGGAAGATACAGTAATCACTGGTGATGTTGTTCCACACAAATTATTGTAATTGTGTTGAAAATGAGTCCGTTTTATGTAGGAAGGCTGGAGGACTTGTGCCGTCCTTGGCTGTTCTAATAACAGCAGAAAACTACAACTTCGGAACAAAACTATGCTAAAACTACATGATCAGGTTTAGGTAGGCTACTAAAAGTACTTGGTTATATCTATACACACTAAGTTCATTAGGTTTACGTATACTTAAAGGGATAGTTCACCCAAAATTCAAATTGCACTCATTATCTACTCACCCTCATGTCAACTAAGGGCTGGGAGAAGTTTCAGAGTTATCCGTGGCTTCTCTGAGTTACAGGGGGTCTCGGCGTAGCAGTGCATGTCCATATAACGGTTGCAAATGGATACCAACTGTATTCGTAACAAAAAGACACACCAAAAAACATCCAAATACCTCCATGCTGCTCGTATGTAATGTCCGTCTTGTATTGAAGCCCCGAAATGCGAAATTGTTCTGAAAATAATTTAAAAAGTCTATATTTCAAGCTTGTTTGCAGCGGAAGCTCCTCTTCCTGGTCTGTTCAAATCTTGCAAGATTTGCGCCGGTGTCAGTGCGATTACTGACACCGGCGCAAATCGCGCATTACATACGAGCAGCATGGAGGTATTTGGATGTTTTTTGGTGTGTCTTTTTGTTACGAAGAAAAGTGGTATCCATTTGCAACCGTTATATGGACATGCACTGCTACGCCGAGACCCCCTGTAACTCAGAGAAGCCACGGAGGACTCTGAAACTTCTCCCAGCCCTTAGTCCACATGAGGGTGAGTAGATAATGAGTGCAATTTGAATTTTGGGTGAACTATCCTTTTAAAGTAGCTCGTACTTTGTTAGGTTTAGAAAGATCATGATTTCAGAGTGAACCCTCATGTTTCATGTGATAATCAAACTTTCCTGTTCTCTGGTCACCAGATCTTGCATAACTGTGCGTCTTAATATGCTGCTGAGCAAACGACCTATAGACTCGTTTTTTCCTCCGATATATATGCTAATGAGCACTAAACACAAACAACATGTTGTCTTAGAGTAGGCTAATACTGTAGCCTACATAGTGTGAGCAGTTTTCATAGAAAATGTTTTCTCCATAAGTAAACAGCTGTTCACTAACTGTTGACTGTGAAACCACTGTGGCCTTATTGAGCCTGTTTTCACATATTCCTTAAAAGTGCAACTCAGCAGATTGTCTGTGGGGGAATAAATAGTGATGATGAGGTTAAACTTACATAACGTGTGAACACCACAAACTAAGTTCAAGCTCCTCTCTCTCTCCCTCTCTCTCTCTGGCTAAATTATCTCAGTATCTGCATGGTTGGATACAACAAGAGGTGAGAAAATGAGAAAAATATTTATTTTCCTATATGCACTTAAAAGCATCACATACAAACACACACCATCTTTTCCACATCCGTGCACCTATACTGTCGCTTGGTGCCCCCCTCTCCACCCCCCCTCCTCCTCTCCTTCCATCATCCTTCGATTTTCTCTCGTTCCTCAGTTGCAGCCACCCCACATCTCCATCCCTCGCTCCCTTTGTCCCACCCTCCCTCCTTTCTTTGTCCTGCTCCACACACCACTGCCATCGTGTGCACAGGGGATCTCTGCCACTCCCCCTCCCCCATGTTCTCTCCTTCGCCCGCCCCCCCTGTTCCTTTCTTGAGGGCGCTTGGGTGCGTTGCACGTGTTAACCAGTGAGTAGTCTCTCATACACCGTGTGTGTGTGTGTATGTGTGTGTGTGTGTATGATAAATGAAGAGAAACTTGAGGGACAGGCGGGCGGTTGTGTCATAGATGATGACTGCATATCTCCACATGTGAAGCCCTACACTCACTGCCACCGAAAGGCCACCCAATTTATCTCTCAGATACATATAAATGTGTTATAAGGGCAGCGATACCTTCAGCCTGCGTGGTCGGCTCCTGCAGAGCGATTCCCCCGGCACACATTGCAATCACATCAGCCCTCCTTTTTCTCTGAAACAGTCACTCCATTAATGCTTTCAGTGCCACGTCTCCTGTGGCCTCGGCATGTTAATGCCCACGTTCTCCATCAGTCACCCTCCACCACATGACACTCCATCTTTAACTGCTGCCACAGGCAACAGCACCGGGAACAGAGAGGTGGCAGAAATGATATTGTCTTTTTTCTTCTTTTTTTTTTCTTTTCCAACAGCACAGGCCTTCACACAAAAACAGAGTTCAGCTCAGTTATCAGTGATGGGAGGGAGGGTTTTCTTTGATTGTGTATTCTTCAGGGAGGTCGAACTCAAGCGACAGGACTTCATTTTACTTTAATTGACTATAAACTTCTGAACAAAAAGATGTCACAGTCATCCACTCATCCTGAAAGATCCCACTCACAACACAGTCTCCAGTAAAGATGTCAAATTAGCCAGGTAATTAAAGCAGGTCTCGTCTCTCTTAAATGTCTTTAATTGCATTTTGTGTAGAGAATGTTCTCCGCTCCTTGATGTAAATTTCATGAACAAATTTTCAACCTTTAATCATCTAACGAAGTCGGCGCCTCTGGTCATAACCACTTCCCCAGTCAGGACTTCATTCCCCCTGACAAGAAATATTACCATTAAATATTTGACTGCTGTAGATTGAATATTTCAGTTATACAAGGGTTTTATAATGTTATAAAATGAAAACACTTCTTCACTAATTCACTGCTTTTTATCCAAGACTTACTTGTCACGGTGTCAGGTCTCCATTAACGGTGCTGGTTTCCTGTTCGAGGACCCTTCATCATGTGGATTAAAGCAGCAAACCTGCAATTAGCAGACTGCACTCTCTACCTGCTGCGACTCTCCAGGTCAAATACTTGAAATAGAAACAACATTTTTTTTTATCAAAGATTGACAAGTTTTGCTTGGAGGTGTGATATCAAGAGAAATACCTGCAGTTTCCATCAGCGACTGTGAAACGATTCAGTGTTGTTTCATCTCATTGTTTAGGTTTTTCCACCACAAGATTTCACTGCTGTGGCTCAACAGGCAGCGAATGCACCACATGAACACATCCGCCTGGATATAATGAAGACATGTGAGTAATAGAAGATCAAATTTTAGTTATATAGTCTAAAATACACATGTAACAGTGCACAAATGACAAAAAAAAACACCATGATAACTGTAGATATTTCAGAGGGAGAAATCACAGACAGGACAAAAAAAACCTCTCATCTCTTCCTCCTGCTGCTTGTTTTCTGTATCTCTATCTGTTGAAAAGAAGATAATTAACCCTTTTTATAATGTGGCCGACGTGCAATACCAACAGTTTGATTAGTTTCAGTAACAAAAACTTGTTTAGAGTAAGAAAGACATGGTTAAGGTTACGAAATGACTGTAGTCTTGGTTAAAATTAGCAGAGCAGGCTGTTGGTTTTAAAAAAAGAGCGGCGGTCTCTCGTCTTAAAGTCGATGTTTTCATGCACCAGCTTTTGTTCTCTGCTTTACATTCAGCTCACACACGTGCATTGTTTCCTTTGAATATCTTATGTGTTGGTAGCAACTGACTCCTGCACAGAGAAAGCAGACTATTAATAACAACGATAACTACACTGTTTAGAAAAGGCAAGTAGTACAGACTGCACGTACATGAATGGCACAACCATAAACCAGTTACTGTGAAATGGGTTTTACATGAAATTCTTATGGATTTGAATACCAAACAGGCTTTGATCATAATATTTCTATCCTTTACCTTCAATTTGAATAAAACTTTAACTTGATATGAATATTTTTTTAATGTGATACCAGGCAGAGACAGACACACTGTGCATAACTAAGAATAATCAACGAGAGAGAGAGAGAGGATGGGGATCACATTTAAAACAGAGAGAGGGGCTGACAAGACGGTTTTGATTATTTGCGACGTGAAAGGAGGGATGTCACCTGGGAAGAGTGTTACGGCTGGGAAATCTGGAAACAGTAAAAATAGAAGAGGGAAAAAACAGGAAAAAAAACAGGGGAACATCAGAGGCTAGGCTCGTATGAAAGTAGGCTGGTGTGACCTCTGGCCTCCCTCTCTCTCGGCTGCTCCCTTTGAGCCACTAAAAGGCGTGCGGTGTGAGAAGCCAGAAGACAGCTGTACCCCCCCATCCTCCTCCTCCTCCCCCCATCCTCCTCCTCCTCCTCCTCTGGGCTCTCTCTGGGAAAAACGGAGGTCCCCTTTCTCAACTCACTTTAAATGCTGTGGGGTCAGGAGGAGCCGGGGCCCAGTTGAGGTGGTCCAGCCGCGGGTTGGGTTTCACTGTTTTACACGGCCAGTCTGGACTGTTGTGTGTGTATAAGTGTGTGTGTGTGTGTGTGTGTGTGTGTGTGTGTGTGTGTGTGTGTGTGTGTGTGTGTGTGTGTGTATGTGTGTGTGCTGTCTGTGGAGAACTACTCTTAAAGAAGAAACTCACAGTTATAGTAATAATAACACTCTCAAACCTCCACATTACACACATACACAGTTCTCATCCCACGCAAAGACACATATTTACACATCACAGTGTGTGTGTGTATGTACATGTATATACACACGCCATCTGACTGAGTAAGGAGACGGAGAAACTGTGAAGTCTGTCAGAATAAGGTTAGAGAGATAAATATTCCTAAAACAAATTTAACTATTTCATTTCATAGTCACAAAAATAAACATCTAAAATCGTGTACACATATATTAAAAACAAACTTTTTATAATTTATGTTTTTAATATATATATTAAACACACAGCCTGAGGAACCCTGTTTTTTTCGTCATGACGCCTACACAAGACCAAGAACACACGCACTTTGCTACACAACTGCTTCAAGACATTTAGAGTATTAGTAGTAGAGTAGTAGTTTTAGCAGCCAAACCTTTAAACAGTAACAAAGTCCTGCACTTGCACTGACGTGTGCGAGTCAGTTCTGTGAATTAAGAAAATGCTGCACTGAGAAAGAAGTCAAACACTGAGATCTGAGCGCATGCAGCCACGTCTACAGAAGAGTCACAGGCAACAGGAAAGTGTTGAAAACAGGACAAAAGTCAATTCAGATTATATAAAACACTCAACGAGGGGGTGAAACGGAAAGAAATGCTGACACAAGAGCAACAAACTGTGAAGGAAAAATGCAAAACTTGAAGCACAACAGGTCAAAGATAAACCAGGAAATGAGTGAGAGATCAGTGTTTACATGAAAAGTCAGAGTGACACTTTAACCAGGATGCAGGTCAGGTGTTTTGAGATCAAGGATGGAAATTTCAACCCGTGGATTAACAGTAACTACAGAACAAACTCTGTGAAGATCTGATTGACTGTGTGATTTAACACAAAGATCCAGGGGAGTTTATTTAAAACCTGCATCACGCTCCATTTGTCTCCTTTACTGTATAGAGTCGTTTTTATCAATAGGAGGAGGATGAGCAAAACTACAAAAATAAACTTGAACTTGATGCCTCCCCCTAAAAAGAGAGAAAGGAAGAGAAAGATCGAGGGAGAGAGAGAGAGAAAACCGGATAGAGACGGAAAAACAGGAGGTCGATCCATATCGGAGCCTTTGTCTTGAAGTTCAATCATGCATTGGGATTCACAGTGATTAGAAGTCCGGCACCAACCTCCATCGACCAGCAGCAGCTCTGGGCCTCGTGCTCGATACTCTTTGTCTGGCCCCAAGTTAATGTGCTGAACAGTGGAAGAGGAAGGTACAGTGAGGAGAGAGAGAGGAGGAGGAGGACGAGACGCCTGCACCTCATTGATCCGCTGCTGCATCTCAGTGGAGCACAGGAAACAAGCAAGTAAACACACATGTGAGATGAACTCTGTGCTTCTTTATCAAGCCAGTCACACACACACACACACACACACACACACACACACACACACACACACACACACACACACACACACACACACACACACACACACACACACACACACACACACACACACCTTTGTGCATCCCACCCTTGTTAGGACGTTGCATTGACTTCCAGTCCATGTGGACGGTCTAACCCAAATCCTTAACCAGGACATCAGAAATGACATTTTGCCTCATTAGGACCTGACAAAGGTCGGTGTTTGTGAGATCCCAAGAGGTACACACACACACACGCACAGTCGCACACACACACACAGAAATAAAGACAGTGTCTCAGTTCATTATTACTAGAGCTAGTTTATTATCACTGTTATTGTTTTTTTTTCTTCAATGTTGCACAATGAACCCTAAAACAATACAAACCACTAAAAATGGTCTATTTTGCCTTTTTTTTTTTTTTTTTTTTTACACATATACATACACACATACAGTACATATACAGTATATGTGGATATGTATACAGATTTTTTTTATATATAATTGCAACACCTTGGTCTTCTTGAGAGAGCGTAGAAACATAATAACCTTGTGGAAACATACAGCAGTGATCCCTGACAACGCTTATAGGATTTAAATCATCTCATATCGACCTGAATTTAACTGTGGGAGAAACAGAGAGAGGCAGTGACCTCAGCTGACAGACCCATAACGAGACGCACACACACGCACGTATTCAACACACACACACGTACACACACACAGATGGACAGATGTGTGATCATGGACTGACTTCACAGACTTGTGCTCCCTTCACTCCTTCTATAAATGAAACGATCTGACGCAGGTAACGCTACAAATGAGGCTTCGTTACCTGGACAATGCATATGGTTTTTGGTTTCAAGTTGACAACAGCACGTTTTGAAAACCCTGCAGTGGTTTTTTGAAAAATAAAATAAAAATAAAACTGCATAGATTAAATAGAATAGTTTTTTTTTTTTCCTTTTCTTTTTTCTCTCACATGTTTTAATAAACCGTAGTCGTAGGAGAAGCAATTCCACTGACAATGTGGTGAAAATGAAGCAGATGAATGAATATTCCCTTTGTTAAGAGTCTGGTGGCGTTTTCTCTGCTGAGCTTTAAGACGACGTTTCACTTAGAAACAAAAAAGAGAGAAGGTGAAAATCACTTAGGGAGAAGGTTTTGCATACAGTTTTTTCTTTCTCTACAGATTCATTCAATTTGTGCTTGAGGTTATGCCCTGTGTGGATAAAAGGACACGCTATTCTTCCAATATTATATGATCTTAAAATGGATTTGCAGCATCAATCTGCAGGAGGGGGAACAGTGGAGTGACGGTGACTGACTTCTGACTTCAGTGTCTTTGTTTGTTTGTATTTCAATGCATCGGCCACGAGCGACACGAGTCTCACATGAACATAAAACCAAGGATAGATGTTTCTTTCATCTCTTTAACGATGCTGTGGCTCAGATGGGAAAAAGGATGACATCATCCGTCTTGTTTGGTAACTTGTCCTGATGAGTTTCCAATCAGCTTTCATCACTGGAGATGGTCGACAGCCAATAAAACTGGGTGAGAGCAGCCGGTCAATTATTCTCACACCCATTTATCTGATGTGTCAATAATATACTTTATATTTCAGATAAATATTAATGGAAGCGTATTGCATTCACTTGAATAAAAAAAAAAAAATCTGGTTTTTCTGAGTAATTTATTTTTTGGTCTGTTTTTCTCGCTATTTTTTCCCCCAGTTTTTCTGAGTAATTTTTTCTGTTTTTCGTCTATTCCTCATTTTATGGTCTACTCCTTCCCTGCTACATTGAGCAACAGGCTTACAATAGAAGGAACAGAAAGTCTAAAACATAAGAGTATCATACCCTGTGTGTACTGTAACTAATCACATGCCTTAATTGACCCGGTACGGTAGCTATAGAAAGTTGAAGACGGGGCATAATGTGTGGAGCAGAAGTCACCATAGATGGGAGTCTTGCAGGTTGGATGTTCTCGCGAGATTTCGAAGTATCTCACAAACAGAAAAAAATACTCAAAAAAAGAGGGAAAAAAATAGCCGGAAAAACAGAAAAAATTACCTCGAAAAACAGACCAAAATATAAATTACTCAGAAAAAACTGATTTTTTTTTAAAATTCAAGTGAATGCAATACGCTTCCGTACTTTTGTGTCTTTATATGGGAAGATTTCTTTTTGGCAACGCAGCCATGTTTTCACCGAGAGGCTCGTACTGACTTTAATGTTTTGACGCTTATTTCAGGGGACGGCTGTGGAGGAAGAGGAGAAGAAGCTCTTTCCTCTATTTCAGCGGCCAAATAAAAGATGACTGAACGACTTGCGATCGTGTTGACAACATCAATACAGAACAGACATTCTCCTCAAGCAAAGATGGGTTTCGTGAGGGGGGGGGGGGGGAAAAGATGAAGACGACTTGTCACTTTAAAGGTAACGGAGGGCTGACAGGGACCTCACCTCGAGTCACTCACGTGGACATGACTGGTGGCAACAGGATGAGGATGAGGCGATCGTCAGGCATCAACGAGGGGCAAGACAGATTTTTTAAGATTTGTCAACGGAAAAGGTCACTCAACCTATTTTCATCAATAACACACCATCAAAACAGATTGACCGACATAATGTGAGAAACGGACCATCAATAGCACCATCATATCGAGATCACAACATTATTCTGCCATTATTCGGCTAAATATCACAGTGTTACCATCACAAGTCCAATAATGATCAACTAACACTTTTCATTTCAGCTAAAATAACACGTTAGCTTTTCGTTTCTCATGCAGATCTATCGTAGGGTTTTCTCCGCCCACTACCTTTAAATACATTGGATTCAATCTGCGTCCTTGACAGAGGTATATAAAATATAATACTGATCTCAAACATTAAAGTACAATTACATTAAATCACCATTTGACAAGAGTATAAATTACTTAGAAAATCTTTAAACTCAGCATTATTTGACATGTACAGTCATCAGGGTCTCAGAGCAGAACCACAATGGAGATAAATGCATCGGAAATTTGATCAATTCACAATCATATCGGATGGTCATTTGGTGCCACAATGATCAATACCACATAATGTTAAAGGATATTTCAAGAGGAGGCCAGTGTCATCAGTCTTTGGACTTTTAAGGAAACCAGAGTCCTGAACGTCTCAGGTTTCCTAAACATCCTCCGTTGTTACAGCATCGTACTTTTTTTTTGTCCAGGACAGACATCGTACAGTGTGTTAATGCATACTGAGTTACTAAGATATAGCTAAAACTGCACGGACAGATGTGCAGTTTTAAAGTTTAGACACTGGCACATCCCTACAGTAGCGTTGGACTGGAATAAGTCTGAGTGAAATGAAAATTGGAACAAATCTCACAATCATCATCATTTATGTAACATCTCAAGCAGAAAATGACATTTTTCACCTGAGAGATGACATAAAATACTGTTCTGATTAAGTTTCTGTCTATAAATAGTTTCAGATTTTACTGAACTGTAGTAATTCACACTGCAAATAGTAATAATCCAGTACCCAAAGTGTGATAATGAGAAGCTAGGTTGATCACTTCTGTTGTAATCCACTGAGGCCTCACATTATTCTGAGAAATCCTCCTGTTTCCAGGAGACGAGCGACGAGCGACGTTGTTAAATACTCATTATCCTGCCGGCACTCACGGCAAATCTGTCTGAACGGGGCGAAAAAAAGTGGGTTTTTTTAAGGATGAGAATCATGTGCAGTCCCTGTTGATACACATAAAAGACGAGGATCAGAGAGTCCCTGAGCACACACACTCTCCCTGTCCGAAGGTCATTGTTTTAAAGAGGGAGCGAAAAAAAACTGAGAGTTTGGTGACATAGCACTTCCCAAGGCTGCAATACATTTGACGGAGCAGCCTTTCTTTCTTTTCTTTTTTTAATTATTATTATTATTCACTGTGTATCGGCGAAGGAGTCATCTCATCGTCAGTGAGAACAGCTTTCAGGGGTTTTTAAGGGTAAAATAACACAAGTTCTTCTAATATCAAACAGCAAAATACGACAACCTGACCTATATGAAACGTCTAACCACGTAAACATGATCGCCACTGCGTCGCACACTCCAGGTGACTCAGGTTCAGCAGCATGGCACTAAAAAAACCTGTTGTCACATCCACAGGTGCATGGTGAGATGTGGACTATTTTCCTGCAGGAGATTAACCCTAAATTACACCGAGGGACAGAGGGAGGGAGGAAGGAAGGAAGGAAGTAAAGAAGAATAAAAGCACACCACTTGTTTCCCCAGGGGAGTTACTCTCACCACAGAAGTAAAAAACACTGATTAAGGCTGCAGCAGCCCCGGAAAGAGAGAGAGAGAGAACAAATCATACTGGTAATTAATAAATATACAAGCAGGAGACATTTAGGTCGGGCATTTGTTCTGCTATTTTGATAAGTACCATTATTGTTTTCCCAACACTTGTAACATCGTGGTATTAACACCAAAGTGTACAATTAAACACAAGAAGTGGGCTCAAGGAGGAAAAAATTCAGAAAACAAAACAAAACAACAACAGCAAAAAACTTTCAAAGGCATAAAATTACAGTAAGATGATGACTAACATGGAAACTGTGTGGTTTGCATAACACATTAAAATGGCAGGTGTTCCTCTGCAGTGGGGGCACGAACAACTCTCAGGAGGAATGATCAGAAGATGACGTGATACCGAATATTATTGAAATGCACATTTTAGAAAACCTTTGTCCAGCTGAATTCGTGCTGCATTCAAGCAATGGCTGCAAAATGGGAAAAATCTAAATCAACTCCACCTCCCAAAGACAAATTATTATGTAAATCTTATTTAATCTTGATTTCTTTTTACATTTTTTGACATTTTTGTTTGTCTTTCAGCCGAAAATGGACCATATCATGACTGTGTGAGAAATCTCATCTGCACAATTAATTACAACTAAGCTGCTGCTGCCGTCACTGGTGTTTCCCATTCAGCTGCTGCTCATGAATGCAGCTTAATTAAGATAATGAGTTTATAGGAGCCAGAGGGACAAAATCGATACAACAAATCATGTGGGACTGTTTTTGTTTTTGTGTTGGGAGTTGTTGCAGTTGTTGTAAGTGCCGCCCACTTTACTAAGTTCATATTATATTCACAGACAAACTTTCCACAGAAGATACAGTAATTATAAAGTCAAACACCAGTGAGAAAAAATAAATTTAAAGGCTTCTGATATGAAAAAACAAAAACAAAATAAAACCATAAAACAAATCTGATGATAACCATTCACACCCACTAGACGCTAAGCATGAAAAATGAACCATTTTAATAGTTAGTGCACAAGATAAAGGTCCTAAAATCTTCTCCCTCCATTTGTACCTACATGTGTGTGTGTGTTTGCGTACATGTGTGTGCCTCTACGTCATTGTTCGTACTCTGTGTGTGTTTCTCCATTAAGACCTGAGAGAAAGGCCAAGAACTGGGTTGAGGTAGGGTAAATATATCACAATGCCATCAGGCAGTGTGTGACGGCGCCGAGCAGAGAGCTGCAGAGAGGAAGCCCTGCATGCCGTCGTTTTAGACAAACGCAAACGACCCTCTAATCTCCCTCGGCCATGCAGCTCTCCGCCGGCGGCCGTCTTCATCGTCATCCAGAGCTATTACAAACATGTTGTTCCTGAAGTGCTTGAACTTATATAGTCAGTGTTGACAGGAGGGAGAGAGCTGAGCAGCAATTGTGGTTTTGGAAACAGAGAGAGATAGAGAGAGAGAAAACGATCAACAAGCTTGATCAGCAACTGTCATGTCTCCTGGGCACCAGACGTGTGAAAAGGCTACTGACTTTTGTTTTGTTTGTTTTTTTTTCTTAAGAAAGAAGGCAGATAATGTGACATGAAAACAGAAAATCACTAAGAGCACCGCAGCAACAAATACTCAGACAAAAAGGCTTAGAGATACACTGCTGTCAATCCAGATTAAAGAAGGAAAGGAGGGTCAATATTTTGGGAATAAGCTCATTTGTGTTTGTTTCCTATAGGATCAATAGCTACCACTGTCACTTCTGTCATTATTGAAAGAACAGTTGAACATTTTTTGGGGGGTAAAACACACAGTTCTGCTCACATACCACTCTCATCTCTGGGTTAGGTAGGGTTGATGAAAATATTTTTTTTAACTATTTATTCTTTTTAAAATTATTATTAAAAACACCACACACAATCTTAAACAACTGCATCTATACTTTCACTTTCTTGAATATAAAGAGTTCAAATAAAATGCAGCATATACAAATATCTGAGCTGGTGCATCTTGATTGACAGCCACGATCACGTGACTGCACATGATCGCGGGGTCGCCAGAAATTTGTGATGTCAAAATGGGGTCACAAGCCAAAAAAGGTTGGGAACCACTGGTTTAATATCTCTGAGTGTCTGTTGGGAAGTCACTGCTCCAGGAAATAGTCAGTGACAAACCTCTGTAAGAAAAAAAATAAAGCTCAGTGCTGCTTTTATACTTCAGTTTTTTGTTTGGACACAATAAACACAATATAACATGTTAATAAGTGAACTCCAGCAGCTGGATTTGTTAGCTTCTCCTGTTTCAACACTTTACACTAATCTAAGCTTTAACTAACTAACTAACTAACTAACTAAAGGCTGTGGCTTCGAGTTCACCGTGGGAAAGAGAATTAAAGAAATTATTCCTCAAAATGTCAAACTGCTCCTTGAACTACGAAGCTGCAGCCGAGAGCCAATTAGCGTAGCTTAGCATGAAGACATGCTGCCTGTGTCTCTGAGCACATTTGAAGCTTTGTAATTAACAGGCTACACCTCGTACACGCTCAGCTGTAGGTAAAACTAAGGGGGCATTAAGGTTCGTAATTAACAAAGAGACATTAGAGCGGTGTCAGCTAACCGCCAACATGAAAAATGTCAAACTGTTCCTTGAACTCATCACAGAAACAACAGTGGAATAATATTTGGGGATATTTTGGAACTTGTGCTCATCTTTTTTCTTCTTTTTTTAACATACATGATAATATGTATGAAAACATTCATTCAGTCAATAAAATATCTGCACACGCGCTCACACACACACGCACTCAGCTAATTTCAAACACATACAGTGTCTCTGTATTATATTAATTACGTCCAATTGAACATTTTTTTTACGTGTCACATCTCAGTCAGTAAAGATCTTTAACAGCGCAGTGTATCTCTAACGAACGGTCTTTTCATTCAACTGAAGGAACTACGTAAAAAAAAAGGGAAAAAAAAGATATTATGATCTTTTAAAAAAATATGGAACAACATAATTCATACATATTAAAAATACTAAAATACTGTAGTTCATACAACAGTGTTATCAGTCTGTCAACTTGCATGAGGTACTGACATTGAATCTACAGACACCACGTCCATCGACAGAAGGAGGTGAGGGGTTTCACAGGGGGAGGGGGAGGGGGTGGGGGGGATTTTCATTATGCAATAAACAGACAAACAACAACAACAATAACAGCGACAACATCAACATTGTTATCTTGAGGTAGAACATTAACTTCAGCATTTGGAAGTGCTTCATGTTGGATACTCCGTTTTTTTTTGTTTTTTTTACGCGTGTTTTTTTTTTTTTGTATTTTTTTCCGTTTCGTTTTGTTTTTTTCCTTTCGCTTCGACGAGCAGGAGACGAGAGAAGATTCTTGACATCTGAGGTAGTGCGGCACCTGATCTTGTAACTTTAAAACCAATCAGTTCCTCCGCGTGTAAAGTAATTGTGAGCACAGGGGCGGTCGGGTCGGGAGGAGGGGGTTGGGGGTTTGGGGTTGGGTTGGGTTGAGGGGGGAAGGTTAAAGTCCCTAAAAAGCTTCCCCACAACACATTCATTCCGGCTGAGGTAGGTTTTTGTTGAATCGTAAGGTTCACACAGCCAAGTCTAGTGCCTGTATGAAGGCTGAGAACTCACACCAAAAACAAAAAGATAAAAAAAAAAAAAAAAAAAAAAAGTTGATATCACTGAAACAAAGTCCTGAGACAGAATTTATATCGAATCATCCCTGGAAGAAGGCCGAGGTCTTCTGTTGAGCAAAGAGGAGGTGGTGGGATCATTGGTGGGTTGAGAGCAGGCAGCAGAAGTCTTTGACATCCACAGAAAAGTAGAGATAAGACCAATAACTTATAACCACTTTGACATATCGATGATAAAAGATATATGCATTTATATATATATAGAATATATAAACTTAAAAATAAAAGTAATCCTTGTATAGCAAAGACATTCTGGGGCCTCTGTGCTGTGCTGCCCAACATCAGAAAAATAATAAATGACGAGGGCTGTCAACTTTGTTTGTTTGAAATTTACAGATTTGAGATGAGAAATAATTAAATATCCAAATGAATTAAAGTTTTAGTCACTTTGAATGTTACAGTATCAGCAGCAGAACAAACTGCTGCCCTCAGTAAACGTGAAGGACACCGATCGATATTTCAGGATCCTCACTAGGGGCTTGTGAAAAAGGCCAATTTATGTTCACATTACTGTGAAGGAAAAGGTTTTATGTTTTATTTATTTATTTATATATATATATTTTAAAGTGACAGCCCTCTAAACGACAAAACTGTAAAATAAAGAGCGTTTAACTGGCCTGGCTAGAAATACAGCCATCCATCAGCAGAGAGCTCTCCAGACCCCAGGCCAAGAGCACAGTCCTGATCCTCCAGAACCTCTTAACTTACCGATAAAAGAAATCATCTTTGCACAAAAAGGAAAAAAAAAAAAAAAAAAAAACTACTTTGAAAGGAAACACTTGTCAACCTGAGTGAGAGAAGAGTCTAAGTGGACGCTGTGTGGACAGCGCCGTGTGATAAGCCTTCATACATGATTAGCCTTGGTCGTGGTGACCTGCTGCTGCTGCTGCTGCAGGAGGGAACCGAGTCTCTGATTCCCGCTCCACCGCGAACTCGTCCAGCGGTATCGTCGACAGCTGGGTGTCGTTCAGCGCGAAGGAGTCGGACTGAAAACAGACAGAAACAAACAAACTGAACTTTAGCCTCATCCTCACATCAGGCCACCAGGATCTTTCACTTCTTTCCTCAGGCAAAGAAATATTTAAATGTATTTTAGTCTCTGAATTCGCTTGTTTATGTTTCCTTGTGTATTTTTAAAGCAACACTGTAGCTGAGATGACCACTTTACTGACTGTAAATGTCTTTCTCTCTGTTTATTTTCTTGTATTGCTTTAATTTCCTTTCTACTGTTTTGCCTACTCATTTGAATAACAGTTGATAAACTAAATTAAAGAGGAACTGTGCAAGTCCAGTCGCTTTCCTGCTATTTTGCTAACCCTCCTCTCGGCCATGTGCATTTGTTTTTTGTTTGGAGCGGTGGATGACGTTATTTATCATAAACTATGTTACAACGTACTGTATATTTGTGTAATCTCATCTGTCATAAACAAGAGATTACGGGTTACAGGGGGCCGTTTGTGTCGCAGTGCTGCAGAGACGAGAGCTGGGACTCTGATCTTACAAGGTTGTTTTTCAACCAAGAGATGCTAGGTGGAAGGCAGTGAGCCTCCATTCTCCAGCACCAGCTATTTAACCATCACAATTACTCCGAAGCTGCTTAATTAAGGTAAAAATGTAGCATAGTTAAGGTAAAAATCCTGCATAATTCCTCTTTAATATTGAGCTTCAGGGCAAGTTCTTCTGTATTCATCACGTTTCAACAGTGTCTGGATTAAAATGGATTTCCCCTTCTGTCTTGACCCGGTCCTCTCCTCTCCTCTCCTCTCCTCTCCTCTCCTCTCCTCTCCTCTCCTCTCCTCTCCTCTCCTCTCCTCTCCTCTCCTCTCCTCTCCTCTCCTCTCCTTTAACCACCAGGACTCACCATGCACGTATCCTGTGTTTTGGGCTGAGTGAAAAGTCTCTCGAGCTCGTTGCTGTCGACCATTTTATTCCCCGCTGCGCTGCCATTGACCTCCATCTCTCTCCTGGCGGCCCCGTTCAGCCCCGCGGCCCCCTGCGAAGAAGATGAGGATTCGAGCACTGCACTGTGCCCTGCCTGGGGGGTGGCCTGAACCGTCTTACAGATCATTAACCTGGGGATTACACCAGCACACACACACATATAACACACACACACATACATTGTCAGCTGCCTGCACATATTATGGAGCGACACTGAACTGTTTTTGTTAAGTTGTTTCCATCAGTTCCACTTGTTGCTGTAAAGCGATAAGTGCGTTGTGTTTGCACTGACCTGCCGCGGTAGCTGAAGACGAGGAAGAGCACGCAGAAGATGATGCAGGTGACTCCGATGTGAATGCCGATGATGATGCCCGTGGTGGATGTTTTGCTCTGCTCGTCTTTGACACAGTCACACGGGGTGTCGAGCACTGAGGGAGACACAGCAGCAGCAGCAGCACAGATCAGGGTCAAAAGCAGCGTTTGCAGAGTTTGAATAAACCTGAGTGGTTGGATGGTGGATGGTGAAGTGGGCTGTTAAGTGTGAGGCGTGACCACTCAGCTATAAATATAAGATGACACTTATGACTCAGAGAGAGAGACACGTTCAACTATTTGATGCACTGGACTGATGTGATGGCGTGTGTAAGAATTACCAGATTTCGCCACCGCCTCCCGAAGTGAAACGAATCGCACGGTGGCGTTGCCGTCTCCGTGTTTGTTGTACGCAAGAAGCTTTATTTCATAAACCAGTGCAGGATCTGTGGAGGGAAAAAAAAAATACAGACAGAGATTTTTTAGATAATGAACAAAGCACAGATGTTCAAAAGAAAAAAAAATAGAAGATGGTAAAAAAAAAAAAAAATTATTATGCATTGTGGGAGATGAGATATTAACTCCGGGAGGGAAATTATTTTCCTTATTGAAATTAAGTGTCAGAAGCCGCTGGTTTCCTGATGTAGGAGTTTTTTTAATCGTTTATTAATATTCAGCTCATGTCTAAGGAGGGATTGTGAAATGCTTGTACATGAGCCCAGATTACAGTATAAAACATGGTTCCTTTAATGAGATTGCAACGGTGATTAACGTAAAAAAAAAGGAGGTTTTATCTGTTTTTTTCTGAAACCGTGAAGCGAAAAACACAATGTTGTTGTACTGAAACTAGGGCAACGAGCCCCAGATATAACAGACCTGCACTTGAATATGCGAACCAGCTGCAGCTACGTCATGCGTCAAGATGAAAGTGACAATATGTCGGCGTCACAAGGTCCCAGATTACAGAGTATAAAATTAGATTACAGCGGCGAGAGGGAGGTAAAAGACGGTTTCGTTCTCACCCAGCTGAGCGATGTTGTACTGGGTGACGTTGCGAGGGAAGGTGATGGGACCCGTGAAGAGCGGCGTGTGGGCTCGCCTGTAAAACAGCCTGAAGCCCTGATGCTGGCCCATCTTAGAGGAAGGCTCCCACGTCGCCTGCACAACGCTGCTGTTCACCACCTTGGTGTAGAGGGAGGGAGGCGCAGGCACTGCAACACAACACAACGCAACACAACACAGGCTGTCAATCAAAGTGGCACAACAACATGACAGCAGAGGCACTTAACAGCTTTTTTTTTTAAACAGCCTACGATGTTTCACAACCATAACGCCTGATATAAAGGAGCCCCACCGGTAAATGTGCATGATTTCAAAATAAAATACTACTGATATCTTCTATCAGGTGCATCTCAATAAATTAGAATATCATAGAAAAGTTTATTCATGTCATTAATTAAACTTTAATTAAAAGATTATACAGATCCATTACAAACAGAATGAAACATTTCATGTCTTTATTTATTTAATTTCTTTTAATTGCAACGATTATGGCTGACATTTAATGAAGACTAAACTAAAATTCAGTATCTCAAACTGTTTGAATGTTACAAAAGAAGGCAAAAAAGATAACTCACAACACCTGCTTCTCCCGAAATAGAAAATATATTTATTCAAGGGCTACGTATTAAAAGAGACAACGTTTCGAGCGCCTGGCTCTTCGTCAGGTCAATGATTAGTATAGTCAGATACTATAAGTTCTATATTGGTATAGTATATATATTACAAAAGACAAATTAAAAAACAATCATTTTTAATATGGAAATATTGGCCTTTTTAAAAGTATGTCCATCTATATGCACTCAATACTTGGGTTTGTTAACTTGAACTACTGGAAATGGACTTTTACATGATATTGTAAGTTATTTGTGTTTGTGTTGGTCAGGGATGTGGTTTGTGAGTGAGTGCGCGCTCACCCTCCCCGTGGGTGCTCTCTGTGACATTCTGCGATGGTTTGCTGGCCCCGTGGGAGGTGTAGGCCTTGACGTAGAAGGTGTAACTGGTGGAGGGCTCCAGGTCCCTGATGATCTGCTGCAGCGTCACCTTACTGACGGCCTCCTCGTACTCCATCTCCACCGGGTCTGGAGCAGGAGGACGGAGGAGGAAGAAGAGGAGGAGGAGGAGAAACAGAAAGAGGAGGTCAGGGTTGAGCAGAGACAGAAATGGAAAAAAAAAAACGAACGGCAGAAAAACAGGAAAAGAAAACAGGGATGGAGGAGGCGCGGGCATTAAAGTGACGGCAAATAAGATCAAGAGAGGAAACAATAGATACAATCTGTTTGTGTCATCCTTTTATGGTTATTGCCCATTTGAGTGGTGTTATCGGAGCAGCTCTGTTAGGTAATAGCTAATCCAGTTTGGCCCTGGGAGCCTGAATGATGACGGTTGGCTGAATTGCAGGGGTGGAGTGAGGACAGCCGGGGTAAAAGAGGGACTTCCAGAGGATGTTAAAGCATTTTATTGCTCTAAATCCAGAGACATTCAGCCATAACCACTTTCTACCTTCAGCCCTTCATCAACTGGGCCGTGCAATCTTGGATGGGTAATTACAGCAGATCCTATTGGTTGGCCCCCGGGGCCCTTAATTATCCGTCCGATGGAACCAGTGTGGAGAACAGCAGCTGTCGTTATGAGACTCTCACCACACATGGACTCACACGTTCACACCCGTACACTTACCCAAAGTGTAAAAAAACACACACACACACACACACACACACACACACACACACACACACACACACACACACACACACACACATGAGAGTGAAGCAGGACTCACACATGTATATCTGCAGTTTGGCAGTGACAGTCGTCAGGAAACGTGATGCTGACGCCACTTGTCATCTGCATGTATGAATCCCCCCACTCAGCACTTTTTGTCAAACGGGCCCCTCGCTGACACTTTTCGGTGTCGTCCACCCTCATCACCTCAGTATCACGGCTTATTCACACTTTAAAAACACAGGATTTAAACATTTATCTAGACTAGAGCTATAACTACTTCTACTACTCTCTGTAGAAGCTTCTCTTTAGCTTTCCTCGTTTCACCCAATGTGAAGTTTGACTAATTAATGAGATTACAACGGTGATTAACTTTAAAAAAGGAGGGGTTTATCTGTCTTTTTATGAAACCTAAAGCAAAAAATACAATATTGTTCTGTACTACAGTAAAACCAGGGCAACGAGTCCCAGATATAACAGACCTGCACTTGGATTAATGAACCAGCTGCAGCTTCTTCATGTGTCAAGATGAAAGTGACAATATGTCGGCGTCACAAGGTCCCAGATTACAGAGTAAAATTAGATTACAACGGTGATTAAAGGGATAGTTCAACATTTTGGCAAATTGGCCCATTGCCCATTGATCGTCAGTGCAGCCTCACCTGAGGTCTTGCGGATGTGCAGCACGTAGCTGATGATGTCCTCGGTGTTGAGCTCGGGCTCCGTCCAGGACACCTGGATGGTGGAGGGGGACAGGGCCTCGGCCTGCAGGTGGGTGGGCACGCCGGGCAGCCCGTCGGCCTGCAGCACCGTGAGGCGAGCGCTGGCCTGCGTGGAGCCGGCGCTGTTCTCCGCAATGCACTGGTAGATGGCCTCGTCGTCCTGGCTGATGTCGTAGATGGTCAGTGTGCTGTAAGAGCAGGAGGAGAGGAGAGGAAAGAGGGAACAGGAGGGAGAGCAAAAGTTTAGTTTCACAAGAGTTGATTGATTGAGTGTGAGAAACTTTAAATACAAAGAAGTTTTCAATCTACACTCGGATCTAAATCACAGAAGACAAACACATTGGAGAATATTAAATATGGAGTAGGAATATTTAAATTCTCTCTGCTGCCGTCTAAACCTGTTTGATCTTTCTTTAGTATGAGTGTTAAAGAGTCGCTGCTGCAGTTTATATCAAATAGTCTCCAGACTCATGAGAATTTGGCAACAAATGAAAGGACAAACAAAAAAATCAACAACTCTTATCAGACTCCTCCAGAAATGTGACTGGAGATTAGTTGAAATATTAAAAGTGGACTATTGAGAAAACAAAATGTGCAAAGTGCGGGATTAGTTTAGTTTAGTTAAAATCAGGAAAAAAACAACATTGTGCTTCTTGTTCCAGGAGTCACGACTGATGGAGCATCAGGTTTAATTGACGCTCTAAAAGCATCAACATCTTTTTTCCCCCTCTCATTTCCATACTGACTTTATGTCTGAAACCTTCAGATACAGTGAAGCAAAACAAAACAAACAAACTGTGTTGTTGTACTATAACTATTATGAAACCCAGATATAACAGATCTGCCCTTGAACAAATGAACCAGTAGCTACTTCAAGTGACAATATGTCGGCATCACAGGGCACTGAGTTCAACTGTGTGTGTGACAAAGGCACACGAACGAACTCCTCACTCACTCCTATCTCACTAACTAACTCCTCCTCCTCCTCCTCCTCCTCCTCCTCCAGCAGCAGCAGCTCTGTCGCATCGTGTGGAGTATCCTCACTCATGCAAAGCACACACTTTCAAAACGGATTCATCTTCTACTCGAACTCCCGTTGGACGAGATAAATCTGTTTCAGTGTTTCAAAAATGTAATTTGCCTGTATCAGTAAAACATTTCATCTGTCTATGCACACACACACACACATATACGTGTAGTACCCACATACCTGTATTGTGCACACACACACACAACCTCCCACACATGGTAAATCATTTTTCCCGGTGCCTTCACTCTATATTCTCTCTGTTCCAATCATCGCTCCTCTCTATCGTACCTCCACCACTCTGCTCTTTGTCCCCATCCTTTCTATCTCGGCTTCTTCGTCTTCCCTCCCACCTGGCCTGTCTCCTGCTATAGAAGAAATATAAGGGTACGTGCACGCGCGTGTGTGTGTGTGCACGTTGAGTAGGTGTTATTAGATGAGAATACATAATCCACTGTTCTGCGTTTGTCCTACGGCAAAAAGGAAAAATAAAACATTTAACATACTATGGAAATGAGGCCCTGTGGCGCTAAACAATTCTTCATGCCATTTTCATATACCAAGGCCATTTCTGCTGTATTTAAGGTGTAATGTGCGCTGAGGAAAACTGACAGCCCACAAAACAACAAACACCTCGGGAATAAAGTAGAGCTTCAGTTGTACTTTGGTCCATTTTCTCTCCGTTTAAAAGCAGCGCAGCCTTCGGTCGTGGCATTTTGAGAGATTAGAGGCGTTTTTTTCCCCCACATAAAGGGAAAGAAGCCGTTGAAACAGTAGGAGCGAATGCCACGGGGGTTCAACATATCCCACAGCACCACGCTAATCTGTCATTTGCAGTTTGTATGAACCTGTTGAGCAGATTGTCATCTGTCTTTGATGGACAGGTCGATTCTGCGGTGTATTAAATCAGGATTTATTAAGAAATGCCAGGACGGTCCCATGAGGAAAAGCATGCAATTTATTGAAAGAACAACATGTCAACCTTTTGTGCGGCACACACGGTTTGTCATTGGACGCCTTGTGGACCCGTGAAATGGGACATGAGGAGGAGAGTGGCATTTCAGCTGACGACGGAGCGGCCGACCTCGGAGCGGCCTGGGCGAGGTTTGTAAGGACGGATTTGTAAGGACAGGGGGGAGTGCTCTTCTGGGTCAGCGGGCGCCGTGGAGGAGTAAATCATTTCATTTCCTTTTCAAAATTGATGTGCTGGGATACAATTACTGTATGTCTCTAAAACTGGGTCAGAGGAGGCGGAGAGGTGGAAGAGTCATTATTCTGTCCACGGCGACCAGGTGGATTCAATCTGGATAATTATCAGGTCAAAGAGGCCCCTCTCTGCGTTTCACCCTCTCCCAGTCAATCTCACCTCTGACCCCCGAGGTGGCAGCAGTCGCCAGCGCTCAGCTCGCTACTCAACCATCACGTTTCTGACAGCCTTTCATATCGGCGATGGATGGGGTGTTTGCGGACAGACAGCCTGACCAGACGCAGCACCGGGGGCCACGAAGGGGAGGAGGGGAGGAGAGGGGGAGGAGGGGAGGAGGGAGTTAGGGGGGGCTGATGCCACTCCGGGCCTGGACGGACGGGCCTGCAGGGAGAGCCGGGGGGAAATTCCACAAGACGCTGCTTGTTCCTGGAGGCACAGCAGCTTCCAACAACCACATGTAGGCACATTCACACACACACACATGCATGAGCACACACGCACAACATGTACAGTACATAAACCAAGCCGCATACACATGAACCAGCGCTGCCGACGACGTGCAGCAATATGAAATTCCACACCTGCTGTCAAAACTTCCTCTCCAACTTTATGATGAAAGCATCAGTGGCTTCAACTTTTTAGAGAGTATGCAGGTAGACTCTGCATGATTTGTTCAGACTGTTTCAGATTTCTGTTGTATCCTTGCACACTTTTTATTGCAAGTCCCTCTGTCTTCTATTTTTCTATTGTATCTGTCGTATTTATTGTTTCTGACTGTGATTATCAGCTATTACCTTCCATTAGGACCTAATGTATCCAGTCACGGCAGCTTAGTATTTATTGTATATATTCATTGCTCTTTACCTTTGTATATTGATGCTGTTTCTATTGTTTGTATGTTGATATTTGATATTTGAATTCCTCACACCCACGTGACGTGTGGGAAAGTGATTGGTTTGTGTCACACAGCCACTCCTATTTAAGATGGCTTCCTGTGTTGGCGCAAACATTTGCTGCAATACAATAAATTCTGCAAGTTGGCCATGTGTGCGGGAACTCTTCTTTTTTTAATTTGGACTTAATTGTCACCCTCCAACGCACCTGCCTGAGAAATAGATGTGCGAAGATTTTTGTTTTTTCTGAACTTTTTAGAGAGTGAAAGTGCTTAATGTGCCAAACATATTTTTGTATCTTCCCATCAATTAGTGAAGTATTTATGGGCTGTATTTTGCCAAAGATTTTGAGGCAACTTTTTAGTGACTAAATGTAAAGCTGCAGTCTGTCACGATGATACTGTACGTATCGTTTAGGAAACAGAGGAGCAGAGTGTCAAGAGTTTGAAGTGGGCGTTAACTCCTCTGTGCTCGACTGCTGCAGCTGGAAATGCGAACCACATTCCTCCCTGTACCTGGACATTTCTCAGGAAAAGACCTGAGATGTTTAGACGAGTCAAGTTGAAGCTGAATTTGCACAGGGAAATCCTTTGAAATGTTTTCCTTATCTAATGAAAATGCAAGTGCTACTGTATCATAACAACCTTCTTCTTTCTACAGGTCAAAGATGAATAAGCAAAAATCTCAGGCAGGAAGATTACAAAATGACATGCTGTCTGAGGAACCTCCCTTTTAGTGTTTTTTTTAAAGACTTTTTTCGATTAGAAAGCTCGGCCTAGATCGATGTGCATTAATATGCAACAGCAGACGAGAGCAGAGATTCATGCAACGTGTGAGGGAACAAGAACAGTATCAAGTCTGAAAGAGAGAGGAAGTCTCTGCAGGGAGGTGGACGGGGGCTGAGTTTTGGACTGTTTGCTTGTCTAACACGAGCTCCAAAGCCGAGCTGTCCTGCGCTGACAGGTTGACACCATCATTTACTCATCAGTTCAAGGTCATTTCACAGATTGATGGATAAGGCCGTGGGCCAGGGGAGTGGCTGACAGTGGGGCCTTGGGTCTGTTGTTCAGCTGCTGAGGCTGTGTTTACTCTCCGTTGTCTCTGGGCAGCCACCCACACCCCCCCATCAAAAGCCAGCACGGCTCATTCTGGATCCAGGAAAAAAAAAGAGGAGAAAGGGGGGAAAAAAAACAAAAAAAAAACACGGGGACAAAAGCGAGAACAGGAGGAAGAGGTGGGGAAGGAGGGGGTGAGGAGAAAGAGGAGGAGGAGGGGGAGGAGCGAGGAGCTGTCTGTGGCCTGAGAGGAGGGACGGGCCCAGGGATATGACTGATTACAGGCGGGGTCAGAGTTCAAGGCCAATGCCCAGGCCCCAGCTCTGTGTAGTGGGGGCAGGAAAGGGGGATGTGGGGCACAAGAGAGGGGCCGCAAACAAGAAAGGCAGGTCCTGGTGAAAGACAGCGGAGAGAAAAAAAAGAAGAAAAGAAAAGAAAAGAAAGGAAAGGAAAGGAAAGGGAAGGAAAAAAGAGCCTTTGAAAGGATTCAGCTACAAAATGTCCAGGTTTGTGTGGTGGTTGCCTGTTCCCTCAGATGTCGGCCATTAATTATCACACACAGAGAAACACAGACACGTAACTTAACTATGTAAACTTAACTCTTTTCATACGGATGTAAACTGAGTATTCCACATTAAAGAGGAACTATGCAAGTCTGGTGGCGGTTTTTGCGCTGTTTTGCTAACCCTCCTCCCGGCCATGTGCATTTTGTTTTTAACGAAGCTGGCGAAAAAAAGCAATCAACAGAGCTGTGGATAATGTTTTTATATAACATATACGATGTTACGACGTGTATATTTGTGTAGTTTTAACTGTCATAAATAAAAGATTGCAGGTTTGTGTCGCGGTGCTGCAGAAACACCGATGTTGCAAGGTTGGTTTTCAGCCGTGAGACACCAGGTGGAAGGCAGAGAGCCTCCGTTCTCACTCGTAACAAGCTACAAGTCATGTATTTAACCATCACAATGACTCCGAAGCTTTTTAATTACTGTAAAATTGTAGCATAGCCAACGGGAAAAATTCTGCATACGGTAGTTCCTCTTTAATCAGGGAGAGTAAACTATTATTTTTGACATTATCGCCGACACCGTCTGAAACAAAGCGGGGCCGACTTTCAACCTCGTGCTGATTACGCCGTGTGATGTGTGATCACAGCTTGTGTGTCTTGGATGATTACACCTCCCAGCTTTAGAGACTTAAGACTGAAGTGAGTCCTAATACATAATTAGGAGCGGCTCTCACAGAGGCTTCAAATAGCCACGATAGCATGTTTTTACAGGAGCCTGGTCAGCAGAGGCTCCTGTAATGAATGGGATAACAATAAGTCTTGCAACGTGAGTGATGTATGTGTATGTGTGTGTGTGTGTGTGTGTGCAGGTGTGTGTGTGTGTATCAGGATCTGTTGAGATGTGACAGAGAGAGAGCAAACACACGGCTTCACCCTCCAGCAGCTGTGTGTGTGTGTGTGTGTGTGTGTGTGTGTGTGTGTGTGTGTGTTTACAGAAGCAGCCAATCAGCTCCTCTCTCTGACATCACTGCATCTCATACAGCTTTGTCTTCCCCGCATGTGTGTGTGTGTGGATGTGGAGTTAAGGGGGCAACACGTTTGTGGATTTTCATGTTTGATTATGCGTGTGCACAAAATGAATGATGGCGCGCACCACGGGGCTATTTGTGCACATACGGGCTCACTTGCTTTTTGATTAATGTGTGTGCATGCGTGTGTGTGAATGAAATGTACAATCGATTCCCCTTCCTTCCCTTGTCCGATTTGCTCTTGAAGGTCAGCGTCATGAGAGATGGCTGAGCGGGGAAACCTCTGCCTGTGTGCATTTCACACAAACAACACAAATACAACCGTACAACACACACAATTAAAATCTCTCTGCTGGGCTTAGGTATCCATGTGTACAGTGTGTATATAGTATATACACAGAGACATAATACACATGGATATCTATAGATAGATAGATAGATAGATAGATAGATAGATAGATAGATAGATAGATAGATAGATAGATAGATAGATAGATAGATAGATAGATAGATAGATAGATAGATAGATAGATAGATAGATAGATAGATAGATAGATAATCAGCAGTTTCTTTGTTTTGTTTTGTTTTTTAATATGTGTGAATGCTAGTGCTTGTGTGCTTTGAGAAATAAATGAATCTCGTTGTATGGTCACATGCAATGACAATAAAGTATTCTATTCTATTCTATACACAATATATATAATGTACGTATATTGTTTTTGTGTGCTTTTCTGACTTGCTCTTCTAGGAAATTGCATTTCCTACTATAATATATGAGTTGGCTCCATCTCAGTGGGAGAGCTTGTTGCCATCTCATCACAGTGCCCGTACTCTGTCTCAATCTGCAGCTTCCCCTCTGTGCAGGCAGGAAGCGGACAGTCGGAGACAAAAGCGTCAACATAATAATAAATCAACAGAGTAAAGAAAAGATTTTATTGAAGGAATCTGGAAAAAACAAGTGTTCACTGTTACCTCTGTCTGCAACACCTACTAAAACAAAACTAATGTTTTTCTCAGTGAATACAGGATTACAGGATTCAGAGAGCTTTCCTACTGTAACCCTCGAGTCATTTACATAATTGAGCAGCAGCCATGAGCTGAATTTAGCCTTCTCTGATTGGTTAGAGAGGTCGAAGCAAACACTTTTGAAGGGAATATCAGTCATATACTGTATTTCAGTCTCTTTTTTTTTACTATATAACTCTCTACACAGGACACCTGGTCTCCGGTAGGTCCAAATTTTTCTGAAGTAGAAAAACAAAACAAGAGGAGCAGAAACGATTCGTCCAGAGATAATTAATGGCCAGTTTTATGATAGAAAACTCAACATATATTGGATCAAAATAGTTGCTGTTTGCACTGTTTACACTGCATAGCTACAACCACATTGTGCTGCAGACAGAGTTAACACAGCGTATACGACTGCTTCACATTCACTAATCTGTGATATTACACTAAACACTGTGATAATGAATCAGACTGTAATGTCTTTTATCTCCTCGCTGGCTGCTGCTGCTGCTGCTGCTGCTGCTGCACGGCTCAGCGGCGGCGGCTGCGATTCTTACTAGGATGCACATCAAGCTGGTTCCGCGCTCTCTAAATGGCTGACTGCATTTCCTGGTCAACTAGCTGAGTTTATGAGCTAATTAGCTAATGGTAGATCTCAAGCTGAAGCCTGCCTCCTTAACCAATCACAGAGCGGGGTTTGTGATGCATGAGATCCATATTATAGCAGGTCATACACTAATGGTGGCAAGTGGAAACGCTGCGATGCCCTGACTACCCACTCTATCTTTCTTTCCCTCTCTCTCTCTCTGTCTTTCTCTCTCCTCAGTCCTTCTTCCCGCCGACTCATCATTTCTCTTTTGACCACCCCGCCATTTTTCTCCTTTTTCTTTCCCACTGTCTGCCCTCTCATTTGTTTCCTCCCTCTCTTCTTTCCTCCTTTGTTAGTCCCTCGCTCCATCTCTCCGTCTAATATAGACTGGTAGTGGCAAGTGGGAGTGGAGCCGTGCATGTGAGCGATGGAGGTGTCTACTCCCTTCACTCACTGCAACAAGAGTGCAAGTATTGATTTTTTTGGCTGCATATTTAATATATTCACTTCATATATTTCTCTTTTATGAATAGTAACACCATGCAGAGATGGTTGCCTGCCAGGGTCAGCTCGTAAAAGTTTCCATGTGTACAGAAAAATTACTCAACACATTTGCAGGATGAATAGAGAATGGGAGTTTTACAATCAACAAGCTGAACTACTATATTATATTATATTTTATCCTCCACAAGCCGTGCATTGAAACTGCAGCAGAGCACAAAAGACCTGACCATGATGTGATATTAGTCATTACTCTGGACATAATGAAGTATTGTTGAGATTTTATACACAGCCATTCATCACCTTTTCAATGAACGCGTGTCAGAAACATAAGAAAAAGGTTGTAAAGTCCGAGCAGAAGCAGGTTTTTACATGTGATGTGTTGCTGCAAAGCTGTTTCTGCAGAGCCACATACTGTACAGCTCTGAACCTCCCCAGCAACATGCAGCCTTTACATGTGTGTGAGGTGCTGAGGCTGAAACTATCTGAGCTGATTTCATACAGTCTCTCTCCTCCTCCTCCTCCTCCTCCTCGTGACATTCCTGGGGACCGCCATGGGAAAGCATCCAGCGCTCAGTCAAAATGCAGCTCTCACACACACACACACATGAACACACACATGAACACACAAAAGCACAAATAAACTGAAGCTCATGTCTTGGCACTGGCAGGCATGAATTTTCAGCAGCTGCAGCTTGAGCAGCAATGGAAAAACGCACAGAAAAGAAATTAAAAAAAATGGAACATTTGATGATGCCAACGATCAGGTCAAAGAAGAAGAAGTGATTAATACTGACGAGCTGTTTCAGACCTCGTGACGCTACGGCGAATGTGGCGTTAATGACAGAATGAGTGAATTATGATACGTTCTGCATAACCCAGACTGAAATTCAATAATAAAACCACTTTCTGATAAGTCTGGTTTATGGTTATGGTTATTTTTTTATGGTTTATATAACATATGCCACTTAAATGTTACATTACATCCATAAATTGAGCTTTAAATGTTACTATGTCTTATGGTAAAATCTTAAAATTTTTATTGTGAGTTATAAAGTGCACATTTGTGTTAATTTCACTCATATTATAACGGTTAAGTTACACAGTATCTGATGGTAAAGCTGCAGCTGTGTACATGTGCATCACCAGGGGACCGAGACAGACCAGGGTTGTTTATGTTCATGAGTATGTGACTGAAAATCTGTAAATATTATCTATATATTGACGATTTCAGAATGAGTATCTATGTGCATCAATTCATCAGTGTCAATCGTGTCTTTATATAACTTGTTTTTTTTAAGCAATAGAGGAATAATTCTACAGATTCCTGGTTGGTTTCCACCAGATCCCAAAGTAATTACAAAGCAATAAAAAAGTAATTGATCGGAGTTTGTTCATGAGGCAACAACCACACAACAGTCTGCTGTTCATCTATCACCATTAACATGATGGGAAATCTGTTGTTGTTTTCAGTGTTATTAAATAGATTCAACTTCATTCATAATTAAACTTGCTTTATAGATAATAATAATAGGAGCTTCGGATTCAACAGGTTGGGTTTATTTGATAATTAAGCAGCTATAAACGTTGATAATCTCTTATTTTGTGGTTTTCACAGTTGATCAGAGGATCAACCTGATGGATTTCTTCAACAGCTGAGGCTATTCCACAACCTGGCAACCCCCCAAAAGCTGTTTTATCAACATGTTATGGATGAGTGATGATTCAATAACTTCAAAAATACAAGACCCATACAAGACGATGCTCAGCAGAGAGAAAAAGCAAATCTCTCTTTTTGCCAAACAACACAACATGTCTGACAGCGTCGACAAAAACTTGACCATATTATATATTCCTCACTTTCACTTTAAAAAGACCCTTAAACAGTGGTTGAAAACAACTTTGTCGTTTCTACTTTGTGTATGGTCTTACCTAACTTTATTTTTTGTAAGATTTCTACATGTTTTATCTAATTGTGTAATGTCTGTATGTTTTTTCTATGATACCTGCCTTAGGACAACGGATGAAATTTAGCAACTGTGCTAACTCCAGCATATTTATATTGATGCTTTTCACTGATATGTTGATTAATGTGCATTGTCCTAATCAAATAAATAAATAAATAAACTATGTGGACTCTTTTGCGTGTATTATTTATTTTCAGTTGTTGTTTTTTTTCATTACCTGTTGTTGTTCCTGAGTTTGACGTGCCCCCCGGGCTCCAGGATCTGTCCGTTCTTCAGCCAGGTGAGCTGAGGCCCGGGCTCGCCCTGCGCCTGGCAGGTGAACATGGCGGTGGTGCCAAAGGGGCGAGCGACGGACTGCGGAGGTTGAACAAACTCTGCCGGAGCTAAAAGAAAGAAAGAAAGAAAGAAAGGAAACAGACCAGAGTCAGACGACCTTGTTCCCTCGATTCAAAAAGACGGCGCCAGAGAAATGAGCAGCAGAGTCACAAAACAGTAAAGTAAACAACCACAAAGTGACGTTGATCAAAGATAGAAAGAAAAAAGCAATCGAGAGAGGAAAAATATGAGAGCCCATAGGGTATCCAGGTCATTCTGCTATTTCTTTTACAGATACAAAATAAACACTGTTGCTAATCTATAATTCAGGGTCAATTAGTCGTATTGTAGGAGACATCTGATTAATGCAGATTCTGGGAGCAAGAGAGAGAGAAGAAATGTAAGAGAGGAGTGGTAGATAATGTGAGTCCTGCTAAACAACAACAACAACAACAACACATTTATATGATAATAAAGTGCTGCAGTTCATAGCTTCATCATATCTCATCTCATCACCGTGGTGCAGGTTTGAAACTGTGGTCAATTAGTGGTAATAACTTATTCATTGGTTCTTGCAGTGTAATTACAGTCACATCCGCCGGAGTTTGATTTCTGGGTTGGTGCTTTTATTTGAGCTGACAGAGCTGAGAGGTATTGTATCATCTCCTCCTCTGCATTCATTATTGTCCCCGTAGTTATCAGTGATTTGATAACCTGAATTATTTATGCACATATTAACTCAAAAAAAAAATTGTTATGGTAATTATAATATCTCAGAGTCATCACTGCAGGCTGAGACCTGCAGCTCATCACAGAGCCTGTACCGTCCTGTTTCATTTTTTACTCATTATTACCTGGTGCGACTGAGCAACTGGAGTCAAACGGGTAAATTACACCTTTTACCACACAAGCTGGTCAGAAAACAACAACAACATCCAATCATCCTGTTGAGTGGAGAAAATACGCAATGTGGTGATTCATTCATAAACAGCAACTCTTGTTCATTAAGGCCTAAAATAAAACTTGAGAGTTTCTTTGTATCATGTCTTTATGTATAATAAAAAACAATAGATGCATGTAAACATGTCTCTAGATGGAAAGCTTTTATGTATCATGTATTTATGTATAATAAATCACAACAGACGCATGTTTGCCTGTGTAATGTAGATGTGTCATTAATTTGAACATAAAAACCAAAACACATGGACATGGAGGGAGATTTTGAAGCCAGTGGTGGTGGAGCAGGGAAATGAGGGTCAACAGGTAGTCGATCAAAAATCGATTCTGCAAAGTGAGTTTAAAGTAAACATGTTTTTAGCATTAGCTTCAGGCTAGCAGGACAGACCAGTATCCGTCAGTGCATGTCACACTCTGATTGAGTTGCAGCAACAGCAGCACCACCACCACCACTATTTTTGATTGACAACTGAAGATTTATTTCTCTCAGGTCTGTCAGCTTCCATCACAGTGTAAAAGAGCCTCAAGTCCCTGTCTCAGTATTTCCTTTCTTCCCTGTCATGGAGAAAAACATGAAGCAGACAATTTCTGGCCCATTTTTACACAATGGAGAGCGGGGGGGAAAAAAACAAAGAAGGAAGAAAGAAATTCTATTTTGAAACGTTAAAAATGAGCTGACAATATCAAAACAATGTGGGGAAAGTTTGGATGTTACGTCACAGACATCTATTTATTGTGTTAAAGACACGGGGGTAGATCTGACTACGCACAGACGTAACTCACAGGCAAAAAATCTTGTGTCGGTCAGTTCACTCGCTTTGACTCTTTGCATAATGTTACTTTCATAGAAAAGTACATAATTAAAATTATTTGTAATTTTAAAGGGATCGTTCAACATTTTGGCAAATTGGCCCATTGCCATAATCCCTATAGTTTTAGCAGTAGGTTCGTTACCTTTATTCGTCGGTGCAAGCTATTTTTAGAACGGCGGAGCAGAGCCTCCATAGCATATAGCTCTGAGCGAGCTGCTCAGAGCTATATGCTATGGAGGCTAATGGGATTTCTTGGTTTCCCTCATCAAACTCATCAAATACACAATCCAACAACTCCACAACGCTCTGCTGGACAAGTTGTGACCTGCACATTCACCACGCTATGAGATAATAACAGAACAGACAGACAGAGTTGTTTTAGAGGCAAATGCAGAGACTGCTTGCAGATAAACTGGTAGAGATGTGGCTTATGGAAAATGACTCCAAAATTTACTTCGGTTCACTTCTCCCATTGGAGTTAATAGACTCGCTTGCGTCTTTGCATGAGTGAGCATTTACATTTATTTTTGCATTGTGCGACTGACTCTAAATAAATGTCATTGTCCTTGCTGATCGTGTCATTAATAATAGTTTTGCAGCTCTGTGGTTCAGAAGAATACTAAATTTGACTACGCAGTCTAGACTTTTCTTCTTATTATTCTTCTGCTTCTCTTTTGTTGTCCTCCTAAAAGACAAAATGTTGTTTGTCTGACCATTTCTCCATGCAAGCATTTCCATCCTGAAGCTGTGGGACCCTTAGGCAGCTGAAAGGAGGCTGCTGACAGCTCGTGACGGCCCCTTTCATTTATCTCTCGCTCTTCCTCGGCTTTATTCCCTCTTTCTCTCAGCGTGTTCTTTGAGCGTCGTCTCAAAGGTGAAGGTCGCAGGGAGCTCTGGAAGGTATTGATTTGTACCCGTAAGGGTGTGTGGGTTAGATCATCAGCACCATCCATCCATCTTACTCTTGTTTTTTTTTCACCCCTTCTGTTCGCCTCACACTCTTTGACTCCTCCTCCTCTGCTCTTTGTTTCTCGTGTCTCTCTTGTCTTTACCCCAAAGGACGAAGATGAACCTAATTGATTTTACAACATGAGAGTGTTTGCGTGTCGCGTGATGGATTCATAAGCGCTCTTGTCGGCAATAATTTGGATTTCATTCAGAGTTCCTGTCCACTTGACTTTCCTGACTTGAAAGCAATTGACACACACTCTCATATTCACAGAGGTGTCGACTGGTTTATTTACACAAGACTAACAGACCAGCGCTTCAAGGACAAGAGGTAAAATTAACTTTTTCTTTTTTTTCTGCTGATAATAAAACAGGCCTAACCTACATATATGTGGAAATTAACAGTGCACCTTTAGTTTCCACCGATCGATTAAAGAAAAAATAACAAAACACCGACATTGACACATAATTAACATCCATGGCTTTTGTTCCTGCTACAGGGTAGAGCCTTGTCTCAGGGTTGACAGGCAGATAAAATGAAATATTGATCAGGATCGATACTGCAATGGGGCTGAAGCAAAGTGTGGTCCCATCTGATCAATATGTGAATGAAGCCAATGCTGGATGTTTCCAGCTTGGTGACAATTAATGCACACGGCCACACACACACACACACACACACATGCACACACACCTGGCAACATCGTCGTCCTGCTGGTCTGAACCATCCATCTCCCTGAGCTACAGGAGACCACACCAGCCCTGGATGTTACAGCCCATTAACTATGCATTTCATTTACACAAAGGGACCGCACGTTAGCGTGTTTACTTCCTGTTGTTTTTACCAAACCTGTCGAAATATTCTTCACTGTATATTAGAGATTCACTGGTGTTTTTTTAGGTTGTTAGTCTTGTGCGAGAGTCAAGTTGATGTTGATATGTAATCTGAAGCTCCCGTTTGTTTTATCAACTCGGAGACACAACGTTTTCGTAGCAGTAAGAGTGATTTGGCTGTTGTTTATTCGGACGATAAAGAAATAATGACGCATCAACTTGACTCTCACCGGAGACTTCACGAGACTTAGCTAAGTTTACAAACATGTCGGCTTTCTTGAAGTAAAAAACCTCTCTCTGAATGCTACACTACGGAGCCTCATGGGATTTCTTGGTTTCCCTCATCAAACTCATCAAATACACAATCCAACAACTCCAAAACGCTCTGGTGGACAAGTTGTGACCTGCACATTCACCACACTATGAGATTATAACAGAACGTTACCAGACAGAGTTGTTTTAGAGGCAAATTCATGCAAAACCGCTGATGCACGTTGCCTTCAGGGACAGTTTTTCAGAAAGTAGTCTCTGCATTTGCCTCTAAAACAACTCTGTCTCGTAGCGTTCTGTTATTATCTCATAGTGTGGTGAATGTGCAGGTCACAACTTGTCCACCAGAGCGTTGTGGAGTTGTTGGATTGTGTATTTGACGAGTTTGATGAGGGAAACCAAGAAATCCCATGAGCCTCCGTAGCGTAGCTCTGAGCAGCTCGCGGCTCTGCTCCGCCATTCTAAAAATAGCTTGCAACAACAATTAAAGGTAACAAAGCTACTCCTAAAACTATAGGGATATTATGGCAATGGGCCAATTTTCCAAAATGTTGAACTATCCCTATAAACCAAAAAGATAAGGAAGCTTTAGCCTCAGGTTGAATTTGCCAGGAATTGTCTTTTAAATGCTACTTTGCTTTGTATTTACAGTGAACGTCTCACAACAGTGAAACAAGTGGTTGGTTGCAGGGAGGACGTTTTGTTTATTGTAACCGTGCCACCGGGCCGTCAACATCTAACATAGAGTTTGTCAGGTTTGTTCTCAGGTGTTGTGCTTATATAGAAATAAAAAGAACTTTAAAGGGCTTAACGACCGCACCAAATTATGTAAATGTGCTTCAAACAGACTGTTGGCTCGTTACGTTTTATTGATGATATTTTATTTGCATATTCTCGTCCTGTGAGACAAAACTCAAATGTGCTGTAAAGATCAAAACCTGCAATTTATCGCCTATTTTGGTGGCAGAAAGAGGGATTTTTTTGTTTGTTTGTTTGTGTGTGAGTCATCAGGGACGACTCATAACGAACGCACCAAAGAGGCAGATAAAAATACCCTACTGTGGAAAATGAATTTTCAAGCTATTGGGAAACATTTAAGACATTTAATTATCTGTGGGCATGAAAAAAGAGGAGATGTTGAGGTGAGGATGTTCTTCGCAAGTGATTTACACAAAAGACAATGCGGCGTAGGAAACACTTGTTCCACAGTCGTGAGGAAAACTGTTCACGCATCTCATCCTCCGATCGATCTCTGGAATACGTTCATAGGAAAGCTTGGATTTGTGTTTCAAAACAGGAAGCGATAACCATGATTTAGAGTTCTCCACGCCGTCTCCTCGCCGACTCTTTTGAGCCCAGTTTCTGATAACAAGTGTCTCTGCGGACAAACTGTGTCTCCAAACTAACGGCCTCTGTGTCTTCGTTCATCCCGTCTCTAAAGACCAATATTCCCTCCATGTCTTCACTCAGACTTGACAGACTTTGCTGCTTCTTAATGTCATATTGCTGATTTGTTTTGGTCCATGATGCTATTGGTCCATATTTAAAGCTTGACGGATGATGGAATTTAATTTGATCATTCATATTTAAACCTCCACCTTACTTATCCCCCCCTTTTTACTTACTTATGTAGAATCGTATTATTATTTCATTGTGTATTTAAGTTCCTTTCTTTCTTTAGTTTTAATTTATTTGTGTTGTTCTTTTGTTATGATGTCTTGGTCGTAGTTTGATGTAAATGTAAATGTACTTTATTTATACAGCCCTTTACAACAATCCTTTCGGTGTACCAAAGTGCTTTACAGCAGGAAAAAAAAAATGAAGAATAAATAAAAACAAATAAAAACAGTGAAAAAACAGTGAAAAAACAAAACAAATAAAAACAGTGAAAAAACCCCTCATGAGTGGAACAATATCGAGGACGTTCACGTCGCCCGGATCGGCGTCACCGGGGCCCCACCCTGGAGCCAGGCCTGGGGTTGGGGCTCGAAGGCGAGCGCCTGGTGGCCGGGTCTCCGCCCACGGGACCCGGCCGGGCCCAGCCCGAAGGAGCGACGTGGGCCCGCCTTCCAGTAGGCCCACCACCCGCAGGAAGGACCATGAGGGGCCGGTGCCGTGTGTTTTGGGTGGCAGCCGTGGGCGGGGGCCCCGGCGACCCAATCCCCGGACAACGACTCTGGCTTTAGGGACATGGAATGTCACCTCGCTGGGGGGGAAAGAGCCTGAGCTCGTGCGGGAGGCTGAGAGGTATCGACTAGAGATAGTCGGGCTCACCTCCACGCACAGCCTGGGCTCTGGAACCCAACTCCTTGAGAGAGGCTGGACTCTCTTCCACTCTGGAGTTGCCCATGGTGAGAGGCGGCGAGCTGGTGTGGGCTTGCTCATAGCCCCCCAGCTCAGCCGCCATGTGTTGGAGTTCTCCCCACTGAACGAGAGGGTCGTTTCCCTGCGCCTTCGGGTCGGGGATAGGTCTCTCACTGTTGTCTCGGCCTACGGGCCGAACGGCAGTGCAGAGTACCCGGCCTTCCTGGAGGCCCTGGGAGGGGTGCTGGAAAGCGCTCCAACTGGGGACTCCATCGTTCTGCTGGGGGACTTCAATGCCCACGTGGGCAGCGACAGTGTTACCTGGAGAGGTGTGATTGGGAGGAACGGCCTCCCCGATCTGAACCCGAGCGGTGTTTTGTTATTGGACTTCTGTGCTAGCCACAGTTTGTCCATAACGAACACCATGTTCAGGCATAAGGGTGTCCATCAGTGCACGTGGCACCAGGACACCCTAGGCCGGAGGTCAATGATCGACTTTGTAGTCGTGTCATCTGATCTCCGGCCGTATGTCTTGGACACTCGGGTGAAGAGAGGGGCTGAGCTGTCAACTGATCACCACCTGGTGGTGAGTTGGATCCGCTGGCAGGGGAGGAAGCTGGTCAGACTTGGCAGACCCAAGCGTATCGTGAGGGTCTGCTGGGAACGTCTGGCAGAATCCCCTGTCAGGGAGGTCTTCAACTCCCACCTCCGGGAGAGCTTTGACCGGATTCCGAGGGAAGCCGGAGACATTGAGTCTGAATGGACCATGTTCTCCACTTCCATTGTTGACGCGGCCATCCGGAGCTGTGGCCGTAAGGTCTCCGGTGCTTGTCGCGGCGGTAATCCCCGAACCCGGTGGTGGACACCAGAAGTAAGGGATGCCGTCAAGCTGAAGAAGGAGTCCTACCGAGCCTGGTTAGCTCGGGGGACTCCCGAGGCAGCTGACGGGTACCGGCAGGCCAAGCGGACGGCAGCCCGGGCGGTCACGGAAGCAAAAACTCGGGTCTGGGAAAAGTTCGGGGAGGCCATGGAGGAGGACTACCGGTCGGCCTCGAGGAAATTCTGGCAAACCATCCGACGCCTCAGGAGGGGGAAGCAGTGCTCCGCCAACACTGTTTACAGTGGAGGAGGGGAGCTGTTGACCTCGACTGGGGATATCGTCGGACGGTGGAAGGAATACTTCGAGGATCTCCTCAATCCCACTGACATGCCTTCCGTCGAGGAAGCAGAGGCTGAGGATTCAGAGGTTGATTCATTCATCACCCAAGCTGAAGTCACTGAGGTAGTCCGGAAGCTCCTCAGTGGCAAGGCACCGGGGGTGGATAAGATCCGCCCTGAGTACCTCAAGTCTCTGGATGTTGCGGGGCTGTCGTGGCTGACACGCCTCTGCAGCATCGCGTGGCAGTCGGGGACAGTGCCTCTGGACTGGCAGACCGGGGTGGTGGTCCCTCTCTTCAAAAAGGGGGACCGGAGGGTGTGTCCCAACTACCGGGGGATCACACTCCTCAGCCTCCCGGGGAAAGTCTATTCCAGGGTGCTGGAGAGGAGAATTCGGCCGATAGTCGAACCTCGGATTCAGGAGGAACAATGCGGTTTTCGTCCTGGCCGTGGAACGCTGGACCAGCTCTACACCCTCCGCAGGGTGCTCGAGGGTGCATGGGAGTTTGCCCAACCAGTCCACATGTGTTTTGTGGACTTGGAGAAGGCTTTCGACCGTGTCCCACGTGGCATCCTGTGGGAGGTGCTCCGAGAGTATGGGGTCGGAGGCCCTCTGCTGAGGGCTGTACGGTCCCTGTATGACCGGAGCAGGAGCTTGGTTCGCATTGCCGGCAGTAAGTCAGACCTGTTCCCGGTGCGTGTTGGACTCCGGCAGGGCTGCCCTTTGTCACCGGTTCTGTTCATTATTTATATGGACAGAATTTCTAGGCGCAGCCAAGTGCCGGAGGGGGTACGGTTCGGGAGCCACTTGATTTCATCTCTGCTTTTTGCAGATGATGTGGTCTTGTTGGCTCCCTCGAGCCAGGACCTTCAGCATGCACTGGGGCGGTTTGCAGCCGAGTGTGAAGCAGCTGGGATGAGAATCAGCACCTCTAAGTCCGAGGCCATGGTTCTCGACCGGAAAAAGGTGGCTTGCACCCTCCAGGTCGGGGGAGAGTTCCTGCCTCAGGTGGAGGAGTTTAAGTATCTTGGGGTCCTGTTCACGAGTGAGGGGAGAACGGAGCGCGAGATCGACAGGCGGATCGGTGCGGCGGCCGCAGTAATGCGGTCATTGTATCGGTCCGTCGTGGTGAAGAAGGAGCTGAGCCGAAAGGCAAAGCTCTCGATTTACCGGTCGATCTACGTTCCCACCCTCACCTATGGTCATGAACTCTGGGTCATGACCGAAAGAACGGGATCCCGGATACAAGCGGCCGAAATGAGTTTCCTCCGCAGGGTGGCGGGGCGCTCCCTTAGAGATAGGGTGAGGAGCTCTGTCACCCGGGAGGAGCTCGGAGTAGAGCCGCTGCTCCTCCACATCGAGAGGAGCCAGCTGAGGTGGCTCGGGCACCTGTATAGGATGCCCCCTGGACGCCTCCCTCGTGAGGTGTTCCGGGCATGTCCCACCGGGAGGAGGCCCCGAGGAAGACCCAGGACACGCTGGAGTGACTACGTCACTCGGCTGGCCTGGGAACGCCTTGGGGTCCCCCCGGAAGAGCTGGAGGAAGTGTCCGGGGAGAGGGAAGTCTGGGGATCCCTGCTCCGACTGCTGCCCCCGCGACCCGACTCCGGATCAAGCGGATGAAAATGGATGGATGGATGGAAAAACAGTGAAAGCAATACAAATTCAGCAAAATCAAATAGGTTAAAATAAGGTAAAATAAGATAAAAGTGTCATCATGCTACTGGGTATTAAAATAAATAGGTTTTTAGCCCAGATTTGAAGACATGGTTCTGCATGGTTTGGGGCGTTTTGAGTCCCAGTGGTTATATGTACAGTATGTGTTATTAATATGTCTGGAAATAAAATATTATATAAAGATATTGTTGGGAAAAAAACAAACCTCCACCTGATTGTCATTGTTGAGGATTTTCATTGTGATTCTGTGATTGGTTAGTTAGACTAGTTGTTGGTTACCTCTCCTTATTTGTGTGGAGATAACTGACTATAATATTAAACATGGATGCAGCCTACATGATATATCACACATACAGTACATAGATTTATTAAAGAGCTGTTTTCAGATTGAGCTCTTCCACTGCAGCTGATACAAAAATGTGTGAGAGTCAGGCTGAGACCCGCCGCTCGACCACCTGTCACTCAAAGCGGCTGAACCTTCAATTATCCAGAATTTAAAGCCTTAATAAAGCTGAAACGAGTGAGTTAGATAAAAATGACTCCCCATCCAGTCGTCATGTAGGAAGAAATTAACCATAAAAGACAATACCCTTTTCTTTTCTTACCCATTTAAACACTTCATATGAATTTCTTGCTATAAATTTAGATATTGTAATTTGGGGACTGGAAACGTGCATTTTTTGGCACTTCCACACTTCAGCTGCTGCTTGCTATCAACATGATTCGCACCAAAAAACAAACATCTTCACTGCTGCTCGTCAGGTATGAAAATCAATCTATAACAGTGCAGCGGCGTATTTTGGTTCACATTTGGATTAAAATCATGCGAAACCTTCTGACAAGATTTGCAGCATCAGAATAATTTCCCGTCCTCCCACACGGAGTAAACAAGCGATTCAGATGCAGAGACGCTGGTGCGACTATACAGGCAGCGCCGCCCGCCCACAGCCGGTTTCCTGCGTTCCAGCAAAACGTAAAACTCAAAGCGTCGGCTGGTGGGACGTTGGTGAAGTTATCACACTGTGCACTGAAGTCCACCCACAGAACTGACAAGCTTTACCTTATCACCTGACCACAGCTGTATATAATGTGCTGTGAGTTGAGTTCTTCCTCCACCAACTCCTACCCGATCTTTGGGAAAAAAAAGAAAAAGGCTCTTTACTTTCATCCAGAACTCACCTTGGACCACCAGTCGTCCCTGAGCCGTCCTACGAACGCGAGTCCCTGGTTTATTCGCAGCGCACACATAGACCCCTGAGTGCTGCACACCAACATCTGAGATCATCAGATTCCCCGTGCCGAGTACCTGGATTCCCTCCACGCCGATGGGACGGCCATCTAACCAGGGGGAAAAAAGATAAAGACAAAGAGAAAGAGATGTTGAGAGGGATAAAGGGAGATTATTTCTATAATAAAACCACAAAATGTGACCGACTGTGCACATGTAGAGCATGTGTTCATGTAAGACGGGGTGAACGAGGGTGCGTGCACTACTGTAAAGATCAAAGTGGGGCTTAAATTGCCAGCAAGAAAGACTAATTAAATATATTGCACATTTACAGCTGACAGAGGCAGGCAGCGCTATTTCTGGCTCTCTCGGGGGTCAAGGATGCAGCCTGAGCCTTCACAGCGAAGTGCGTGTGTGTGTGTGTGTGTGTGTGTGTGTGAGAACTGTAATGTCTTGTGATGAAGCTGCCAGAACAACAGGCACATAGGTAGGGAAGAGAGGGAGGTCACTGGGTTCGTGATTGTTTGCTGTGCCAAGCGCCACACACACACGGGCTGTAATTAGTTGTCTTTACACAGAGCTTATGATGTTGTTAACAGAAAGAATTATATCGTTTTTTCCAAGGTTTTACAGTGAATTGATGTTTTTACAGTACGTAGAGCTGCTCTAATGGACGGTCAGTTATTGAAGGTTTTTCATATTTGACACTTTGAACCTTTTCTGGCCTTTCTCTGATGACGAAGCCTTGGAAAGCTCGACGTTCACTTTTAAACAGTTGCACAGGAGATGTTCCTGCTGCCGCTGAGGGATGAGGAAGTCTAACTGCAACTTCTAATCTACTATCAAGTTACACAATCCATGGCTGCCTCCACTCTGCTCTGGCTGTACTTACATGATAAGCTCACACTTTCTCTCCTTGCTCCCTATCTGGAGCCTCAACCCCTCCGACAATGACTTCAGTCTGTCTCTGATATTAGCTGTGGGGCCGAGGGGGCATTTTAATCCCATCTCTGACTTCCATCTGCAGCCTGCCAGCCTGCACCGTCCAGGTTTGATGTGTTAAAAGGGCCGGGCGGGGGGGCGGGGAAATGGGCACCATGCTGGACACATGCAGAGGCTGGAGCTCCAGCCAGAGATACAAACCATATGGTCACTAGTCAGCAGGGTATTTTTAGGTGGGCTCCGTGCAAATGGGCTTTTTGTACTCAAATATTTCTATGAATAGCAATGAATGAATGAGTCATAACAGAGAAATGTAAAAAAAAAAAAAAAAAAAAAAATCGACATAACAGTGAAATGGACAATAAAATCTGATGGATACATTAAAACAAGAATAAAATGGTGCTATAAAATCAGTGTAATAAGAATTTTAAAGGGACAGTTCAACATTTTTGGCAAATTGGTCCATTGCCATAATCCCTATAGTCATAGCAGTAGGTTCATTACCTTTAATTGTCGGTGCAAACTATTTTTAGAACGGCGGAGCAGAGTCGCTAGCTGCTCAGAGCTACGCTACAGAGGCTAATGGGATTTCTTGGTTTCCCTCATAAAACTTATCAAATACACAATCCAACAACTCCAAAACGCTCTGGTGGACAAGTTGTGACCTGCACATTCACCACGCTATGAGATAATAACAGAACGTTACAAGACAGTTGTTTTAGAGGCAAATGCAGAGACTGCTTGCAGATAAACTGGTAGAGATGTGGCTTATGGAAAATGACTCAAATACAGAGACTACTTGCAAAAACTGTCCCTGAAGGCAACGCGCATCAGTGGTTTTGCATGAATCTCCCTCTAAAACAACTCTGTCTCATAACCTTCCATTATTATCTCATAGCGTGGTGAATGTGCAGGTCACAACTTGTCCACCAGAGCGTTTTGGAGTTGTTGGATTGTGTATTTGATAAGTTTGATGAGGGAAACCAAGAAATCCCATCAGTCTAAAAATAGCTTGCACTGACAAATAAAGGTAACAAACCTACTGCTATGACTATAGGGATTATGGCAATGGGCCAATTTGCCAAAATGTTGAACTATCCCTTTAAGATTCCCCTCAGTCACTGCACTTGGAAAAAAAAAAGATTATTATCTTTAAAGACCCTAATGCCTCTCACAGCTTTCTGGAGTAAAATCCACAAAGCAGCCATTAGATCCATCACAATTAATCAGGAGAATCTCACAGTCAGTTAAAACTTCACTTGAGGCCTGTGCACTGAAGCCTGACTGAATCCCTGCAGCTTCATTTAGACACGACGTAATCTCATGGTGATGGAGAGGACAGTATTTGTAATTCATCATGACAAATTATTGAGAAAAAAAAACAAATCACTCACTAACAAAATGCTTACCAAAGTGGTTTCTGCTGCGCGTCTGTCATTATGATGTCGTCGTCTTATTGCTCTTTCTGCATTTTCTCCATTATCACAAACACACTCAGTGGACTGAGAAGTGACAGTCCACTGAGCTTTTGTCTAAACAAAAGCTGCCCTGTTCTTTTCTTTCTTTACTTTTCACTACTATATTTCTTTCTCTCTCTGTTGCCGCCCCCCCCCTCTCTGTCAGTTTCTCTCCGTCAGGCACTAATTAACTTAGTGTCAGAAAAGAAAGAGAACACGCTCGCAAGCTGCGGAGCCGTGCAATGAATAGCAGCAAACAAACTCTTGCATTAAGGAGTGACTGATGTGAAACTATCAGATTCATTATGCAGCTTATCCCAGCCTCCCCTGCTGTAATCTAATACATACAAATCCCATCGTGTTAGCATTTCATTCTAGCGATATTGTGTAAGGCAATACCCTCAATCTGATTACGCCTCCAAACTGTTTGGGAGGGAGGGAAGGGAAGGGAGGGGGCAATTTACATTTGGGAACAGCAAATCAGATTGGATAATAGGTAAAGAAAACAGATAGCAGATTGAAAAATTGGTCACGACAGACTTTGAGTGATAGTCAAGAAAAAACGCACATGACGGGGAAGGGAGAAACTAATCGCATCTGCCTCAGCACCTCGCAGCAATTACTCTCCAGGCTCTGCAGCGCTCGGGAGGGAGGTTCAACTTCATGAGGAGATGAAGCATGCATTTATCAACACAGAGTCGAACATAATGTTTAGCCCTCAGGCCTAATGTTGAATCCCATTGCCGTGTTACATGTATGTGTACTACACACACACAAACACACATAATAGACGCTCTGCTGTATCATGTGTATTCTGTGCACACATGCGTTACACAACAACAATGCGGCCCAGATCAAAGATGTGATGCAACGGAGGAGGAAGGACACGGAGCACGTCAACGACCTACGAAGGAACTCTCTGCTGGTCTCCTTGAAACATGCAGGAAATGAAAAAAGGAAGAAAAGAAAACAAACGGACGTAGTACAAGCGACTCCTGGACATTTTTCTCACCTAGTCTGCTCCAGGACACGATGGGCCGAGGGTATCCGGTCGCAACGCACTCCAAGATGGCAGTCTGGTGAACGGTGAGCGTGAGGTTTTCCGGACCGACCAGGATCATGGGCTCTTTGTAAACAGATGACTGGGAGCCTGGAAAAGAAAAAGAGACAGAGAGAGAGAGAGAGAAAGAAAGAAAGAAGGGAGCATAAGATGGGAATGAGCGTGATGGATGGCATCCTTTAATTGGATTTCCCTCGAGTGCATTAGCTCAATATGCGGTATCTCTTAGATCAGGCACAGGAACAAAAGGTTTGGGAATACGCTGGGCAGATAAACAGAGGAGGAGGCAGCGGTCGTACTCCAGCTGTGATGGAGGGAACAAAAGATCTGCACATGACTCAGACTTACAGTATAAATTAATTTACACTCAGTGAAGGTGTGCATGCTTGTAAAAGAAAAAAAAAACATGGTGTGAAAACCGTTTAAATATTACAAACCTGACACAGTGAGGAGCGCTTCGGTGCTGTGTTTCACTCCCGCGCTGTTGTGGGCCACACAGCAGAACTTCCCGCTGTCCTCCTCTCGCACCCCTGTGATCTGCAGGACACCTGTGGGCAGCAGCGTGTACCTACAGATAGACGGATAAAAACAAGACGTCAGACACGAGGTAAGACACAAACCTGGTAAACGACGTGTAAACAGGGTTCCCACTCTTTTCCTGAAATCATTATCCAGGACTTTTTCAGCTGCTACAGAACGACACACTACACTCATACATCCCCCGTCCCATTCATGCTTTGGAGAAGTGCTCTTTTAGATAGTTGTACCTTATTTTGCACATGATTGTTTCTATGTTTACAGTAGTCTTCTTTCCGCCCCAGAAGTCTGATTTAAAGGGATAGTTCAACATTTTAGCAAATTTGCCTGTTGCCATAATCCCTGTAGTCATAGCAGTAGGTTCGTTACCATTAATTATCGGTGCATGTTGTTTTTAGATCCGTGAGACAGAGCCGTGAGCTGCTCAGTGAAGACAACGGAGGTGAATGGTACTTTCGCTTTTCCCTCATCAAACTCATCAAATACACAATCCAACAACTCCAAAACGCTCTCGTGGACAAGTTGTGACCTGCACATTCACCACGCTATGAGATAATAATGTAACATAACGAGACAGAGTTGTTTTTGAGGCAAATGCGTAGCCGGAACTACATTCCCAACACGGCTGCTGGGCGGAGTGATATCAAAAGTAGTTCTGAGTATTTGCTTCATTTGTCCTAATGTTACATAATTATATGTTATTATTTCATAGTGTGGTGAATGTGCAGGTCACAACTTGTCCACCAGAGCGTTTTGGAGTTGTTGGATTGTGTATTTGATGGATCTCCTATGACTATAGGGATTATGGCAATAGGCAAATTTTCCCAAATGTTGAACTATCCCTTTAAAGATGGGCAGTCTACGGCTTTAACTTATCTATGAAATAATATCTAGTCTCTAGTTTTCTTGCTAAAAAAGTCAAATGGAGCTCTGGTAACTGAGCATTTCCAGGACATTTGACTTGTTTTTCCCTGATTTTCCACATGTTTTCCATGACTGAAAAATTAGTCAACCATTTTCCAGGTTTTCCAGGACGTGTGGGAACCCTGATAAAACGCTGTCATGCCTCATGATGAGAGATCAGCCCGGTCACAAACCTCTCGTCCTTGGTGTCCACTGGACGGCTGTCTTTCTCCCAGCTGATGACGGGCTCTGGCAGGCCGTGGATCTGGCACTGGAACCGGGCCACGCTGGACTCCTCCACGTGCACCGACTCCGGCTGGACGTGGAAATCTGCCATGGCTGTTGGCGAGAGGCAGAGAGAGAGAGAGAGAGAGAGGAGGGTGTTACTGTAGCTGCAGAGCCTGGTTTGCTTCTTACAGGGAAAGAACAACTTCTGTGATGTTTACATTTCTGGAAACATCATCTAAACATTAACGCCAGCAGCTGTAACGAGGTAAAACAGCTCCACGGAAACAACGCTGCCGTGTGCTGCGATGTGCCGAGTTGTGAACATACAGTAGTATACTCATTAACTCATATTGTGTAGAAATCTCAAGACAACAGATAATGATCCACAGGGTGTGAATACTGACTGACAACTGCATAAAGTGCACAAGTATAAGTAATAAGTAAGTACTGTAATAACAATAACAATAATATCAATCAAATCACAACGAGACGACAGAAGTGGCTTCAATGAGCTGCTGCATACAACCCACACTGATTGTTAACTGTTGTGCTTTTTTTCTTTTTTTACTGCTGCGAACAGAGTGCAAATTATACAATGACAAGTGGAGGGGTCAACATTTTCTCCAAGGTGTAAAGGGAACTTGATATAGCGCAGGTACATGCTTGAGTTAACAGAAGTCTTACAGCATCCTTACAGTATCTTGCAACAACACAACACAGAACCAAATGCACTACCTACATAGCAAAGACAATGGCTGGTGTGTTACCATACAGTACATGCTAGATTCACATCCTGAACTGGTCCCAATATTGGAATAAATGGATAAGACAGGACTCTATAGTCTATAGGCTCAGACTGGCTAGCTGTGCCACACAAACAGTTCAAAGGGTGGATTCCTGTTCAGAGAGCACACACACACACACACACACACACACACACACACACACACACACACACACACACACACACACACACACAGCTGAAGCCGCAGTCATCAGTTGCTGAAGGTGATCTCCTCGTTGTCGTCGTCATATATGTAAAGTACGGGGCAGGCATATGGATTTTTCTTGCCATATGTTAACATTTAGTATGTAGGTCAGGCGCATTTAAAAAAAAATTCATGTCAATAACGACAAGGACGACAGACACACACACACACATAAACACACACACACACACACACACACATTGGCATATAGCAAAAAAAGCCAGTATCAATATCCCCAACAGAGAGCCTCATTCAGCTGCACCTCACATATCCACTCCCCGCAGAACAAAGGCGGCGTCGAAGGTGGAGCCAGCGACAAACTCAATTAGAGAGAGGCCCTCTGCTTCCGCGGTTCTCCCACCTTCTTCAACACAAGTGCGCTCATTTAAATGTCAACCGTAATTAACTTGGACGAAGGGGACTTATCTGAACACAGTTAGCATAACAAGAGGGACGGACTCTTTATTATTTCATCCCCTCTTCTCCTGCTCTTCTTCCAACCTGTAGCCTGCATGAATTCATCTCTTTACAGGATGAGTGAGTAGTTACTTAGTCCTCTGCCTGGTTATTGTCCGTTTGTCCTTCCACTCATGTCTTCTTCCTTCATTCATTGTGTGTTTTACGTGTATCATTGGTCCTGAGATACATCTTTTCCTGTATTTTACACAGTGGATAATGTGTTTTTTTTAACTTATTTATCGACTTCTCCTCTGTTCCTGTTGTGAATCATCCACTTCGACGCGTCATTCATGGTTATTTCATACTAGTGCACATAGACGTTTCAATATCTGCACTGAAATGAGAGACTAAACTGCAAACATTGTGTTTTAATGGACCAGAGATTGAGAGTGAAGAGTGAGCGAGATACTTCATATAGAGTGGCGGTACTTTAGAGCGGTCGCTGCGGCTGCATCACTTGGTCCGACGCTGTGATTATTCCATTTCAAGGTTTAATGAGAAATGTGTCATTCTCCGACACGACTTGACCTTAGATCTCTGAATGGATGTATGGAGCTCTGATGAAAATTTAAACATGCTAATTTAGTATTCCTCCAGTAGCGGCTTCACCCTCCATGAGCGACGAGCACGTTCACTGTTCTTCATTGTTTTGTCTCGAGTGCAGAAAATCTGACTGTTACTCAGCCTGACAGATTTTTTCTTCTTGTTCTTCTTGGGCTTTTTTTTTTTATTTCCCCATTTTGCGTCTCTTACAGCAGGGCCACACTTAAACAGCTGCGCATGTTACTGAGGTAATTCGGCTTAAGTGCCTGTGTCAAGGGCCCTGCTGCAATTTTTTCCACCTGGGACTCACAACCCTTCAGCCATAAAATGTTTCAGGTCAACTTCAGCGTAGACGCCACAGAGGCCATCGGTAATATTTTATCCCCGAGCCACTGTAATAGCTGATATACAGCTTTTTACATGCCCTTATCATAATACTTGTTTCCTTTTACCAGTGCACTGCAAAGATTTAAAACATTCTTCACTTTTATTCAATTCACCAAAGTAGTAAAACACTGGAACTTGTTAGAAACTTGCCAGAAATATCAAATTATTATATCTGATGACAGAGTATTGGTCCGTAACAACTCTTTTTATGGGCTCACAGTTTTTCTTTTCCTGGACAGTGTTGACAAAAGCAATCAGCAGCAGTTTCTGCTGTAGCTCAGAGCTGCAACAGGGCAGAGGCTGTGCAGAGTGCAGCAGCCCTGACCGAATGTCCTGGAGGCACTGCCACCGCCGCTGCCACCACCACTGCTGCTGATGCTGATGCAGCTGGTGCAGATACAGAGAGAGGTTTAGGTGAAGTGGAACAGCTCGAAATCCTTCCCAACACACCGGAGCTCAGAGTCAGAGTGACTAATGTGACCTAAAGAAGCTCAGGGTGTCGGAGTCGAGTCTCAAATTCACAAAGAAACACACATGTAGGTGCAACGTGTGAGGAATAAAAGAACAAGAGGGATGGTGCCTGTAGGAGATTTTTTTTTTGTGCATCTCTGCCAAGTAGCCATGGTGTCCACTGATCTGGCTGTTTTGTGTGTGTGTGTGTGTCCGCGGACACCACCCCTCTAACGGGCCCCACCCTTGGCCCTCATGCATAAAACATGAGTTTCTCTGAGAAGAGGCCCACACCCCTGCACGACTATCGACATACTCGCTCAATCAGACACAATTGGAGAAAAAAATAAATTATAATAATCCCACCAAGGTTACATATCACACATGCAGATACAAACATGGGAGATGGAAGTTGAAAAACAAAACAATGCACCCATTTGTGCTGCTGGATGTAAAAGAAAGCAGCTATTTGCAATCTGCACTGCTTCTATTGTTGGAGAGGTTGCAGAGTCAATCTGAAGTGATAGAGTTCAGCTGCAGCATATACATATAAACAAAGTGGAAGAGCTGCTTCGACAAAAAACACACGACTGTATCGATCGACCAGCACACACACACACACACACACAAACACATGGACACACACACAGACAGATGAGGCTCTGAGACGCTCTCGCTCATCCCAGCGCCCAGCTGCAGCAGACCTGTTACTCCATTGTTTTTCACTCATGCTTTGCAAGGTGTTGACAGACACTTGCACATGATTAAAGACTGTCCACTAGCAGCAGGACGCTGCCGGCTTAAATGGAGCAGGCCTAATTACTGCAATAAGGGAAAGAAAGGGTTGGGGTGCATGCTAAAAAGGAAATCCATACACAAGTGCACAGGGAGGAGACGGCTCCTCGCAAACATATGTGTGACGGTTCCTCCGTGACAACCACAAAAGAAGAATGAGCGAGGGACTAATATGAATGAAGGTCATAGACAGGAAATGTGAAGCGTGGTGATTTAGACGGGGTAGCCGCGCTGTAAATCAGCTCTTGTCAAAACTCTTGGTTGTCTAATAATAATAGCCAACAAGTGAGTGGCACTGCCCCCCCTGCTGCTGCTGCTGCTGCTGCTGCGTTCCCACTTCCCTCACTCACAATCTGCAACTCAACACTTCCACACGGAGTCAGAATCAGACAGAGATTAAATTATTATTATATGCAAAAGGTTGTTTTAAAGGTCAGAATCTCACATCCTTCCCTATCCTTCCTGGAGTCTCACAAAGACACACACAAAGGATGAAATATGAATGCAAGTGCACATGTACTAATACTGATTATTGGATTTGAGGGCTCATGACAAGCTCAAAGGGCAGTCAATATTGATGAATTTCCTCTTTCTTAAACTCAACACTGCTGCAGCTCGACAGAAAATTTAAGCCAGTGTTTTTTTTTCTTTTCTTCTCTTTCATGTGGGAAACTGTAAGAAATGTAAATTAAATGGCGAGTTTATCTCAATGACCCCCTCGCTGAATTATTTTTTTGCCTAATGGCTCCGGAGTAATGATCCATTTCTTTATTGCTCAGTTAAACACGGACACACACACAAACTCAACAGAGAATAATTAACAAGGTGATTAAAATCCCCAAACTGTGCCGTTTTATGCGACGGCTCCCACTGCAGCGACCGAATCAGTCAATCTGATGAGACATTAGCATGTTTTTTTTTTTCTTTTTTTTTTTTTAAATTCGTACAGTCCTGTGGTCATGTGAACGTATCCCCCCTGTGTGTTGGGGAAGATTCATTGATATGACAGAGGTAATGATGCCCACACAGGGACAAACCTGCAGCTACGGTGTGTAAAGCTTCAGTGAACCCCCACCACCCAATGTTATAATGTCATCACCCTCCCTTACCTCCAGGCCTTGCCCCCCCCCCCTCCCTCCCCAAACTCTCCACCCTACACTTGTCTCTTCATTGCCCCCTCCTCTCCTCCTCCGCCTCCTCCTCCTCCTGCCTCCTTGAGTCCCTCTCAAGCCAGTGACATCATTAAGCACATGTTGCTCAAGTGCGGGTGGGTGATGACGGCTGCCCCCCCCCACCACCAACCCCCCCTCAATGCCCAACCCCCACCGTGGTAAACCAGTAAAATAGAGATGAGGCACATAAATAATGGAGATGGTGTACAGTGCTATTCCAGCGTGGAGAGCCCACACTTCAACAGCCTTTAAATAGGCATCCCTGAAATAGCAGGCACAGTGCTGGGACCCTAGAGATGGCATTTTAATGCAGATGTGATATTTTATTGGCTGCCTGCCCCACCAGCCCCCCCCTCCCCCTCCTCCCCCTCCCCAATCCCTCCACATACCCCACACCTCCCTCCCTCTCCCTCCCTCTCCCTCTCCCTCTTTCAGCGCCCGGGCCTGGGCACTCCTGTGATCAATCTGCTGGTCCGTGGTGCGTGATGCTTATCAGCTACGAAATGAAGGGCTGCTGCTGCTGCACGCGCTAAACTCCGTCTTCCTCCGACACGCATTCGTTTGGCACATCAACACCTTCGTGTGTCACAACCTGCAACCAGCAAACAGCATCAGCTGTAGCCAGACATCTGCCGCTCGGCCTCGGTTAATTAAAAGCTCTCCAACCTGTTATGTGATTCATGCAGCAACAGAGACCTCAGACCCGTGTTTTCATGGTGATTGTCTGGCAGGTGCATGCGTTGCAGACGCTGTCTTATCTTGTACTGTTCTCTTGGATCTGTCACATGATCAGTTTTGCTTCTTTGCCAACAGATACACGTGGTGGTCCAGTCAGTGTAAACAATGCCTTCACACGTCACATGGGCAATGACTGTTTATTCTAATGCAAATAAGAAAGGAATTATTATTATTATTATACCGTTTGTTGGTGCAAACTTGAATAAAACTGAAGAATAGCTACATGATACAGGAGCTATGAGTGTAAAGCCATTCAGTGGCTCTGTGAGATGCAAACTCCAGCTGACGGTCAAGGGAAACCATTGTTGGTGTCGGGCCAATGATGGCGCCATGAAATGTCAGATGAACATTGAATTTTAAAACATTGATTGTCTGGCAGGTGAGCTGCAGACATCCCGTTCTTTCTTGTACTTTTCTCTTGTATCTGTCACATGATCAGTTTTGCTTCTTTGCCAACAGATACACGTGTTGGCCCAGTGTAAACAATGCCTTTACAAGACTGGTTATTGAAATGCAACTAAGAAATAAATTAGTCTTTACCTTTGATCAGTGCAGGCTTCAATAAAACTGAATAACAGGTACATAATACAGTAGCAATGAGGTCATCGGAAACCATTGTTTTGCAGGTCAGGAGTTGGACCAATGATGGCACCAGATATTTCACAAACAAGCACCAAAATCACTGGGATTCATCCTCAGAGAACAGAAATCTTAATTTTAATCCATTCTTTTGAGATGTTACAATCTGGACCAACCACTGCAGCTAGCGAAAATAAATCATAACCTCTGCTGTGTTGTTTCTCCAAATGCATCAAGAAGAGATCGACCACATGACAGGAGTCTCAGTCAGAGGTCAGAATAACTTAAACTACATCCTGTCCAGTTCAATTACCAACCCATTTTTTTTATGTTAATGATCGTACTGCCTTTCTTTCACCTGTCTCTGTGATTTGATTTGACTTTTGCATTAATGAATTTCCCCTTTTTGCATTACAAAAGCATTTTGACCAGAATTGAATTACCTCCTGTGCTCGAGCTGCAGCCTTGTTTGCATTAGGCTTTCCGCTGGTGTGATTGTCCTTAAGTCTGTTGGTGCTGATCAATACTGTGGTGTTCGTGTGTGCACTAAGTTAAACATAGTAAGATTGATGGCTGCTATTAAGGCTCCACAGTACCTATAGGAGGTGGAGGGCGCAGCAAACGCCACAACAGTTAGCAGTGACAAAAGTGCTTAACTTTTCTTCTTCGATTAACCAGAGGAATTAACCGAAGACACGCTGAGTGACCACAAACACAGAATCCCTTGTACGTTATAATGTAATCCGACATTACAGTTCTATAATTAGTTCTACCTTTGTAACGATGCAAGGACGAGTGAACAAACTCAAACTGCTGATGATGACGGTGCAAGTATGTGACCGTTGAGCCCTGAGTGTTTGTAAACCCTTGACCTTGTGCTAATTTGTGGGGATGTAATTTAAAGACTAGGGGAGGAGATCTTTTTCTGGAGCATTTGTTTTTGCTGTATTGCTTGAAATCCTCTTCACACCTCGAAATGCTTTTTCACAAAAATGAAAAATGTCAAGTCACCTGTGGAACGGACACGAACGCCACGAAGGAATTCATTGGATCATCATGCGTCTATCAAACTGCCATCTACCCCTCCCTCCCTCCTCCCTCTGCACGTACCCCTCTTTGTGCACTAATCCCACACCCATGCTCAGAGTCTTCAATGATTTACGATATGGAAAAAGACGACGCCGGAGCCAGAGGTTATGCTCGCTCACTAAATACGACGAGACATTTGCAGCAACGTTGCGTTAATGTTCCTGCGCTATGGAGGCGTAGAGTGAGGAAAGGAGCTTGGACTTTTGAATTGTGTATTTTCTTTTTTAAAACGCAACCTGCTTGAACTGTTTTTCCAGGATCTGCTACTCTACCTTTAACATGACACTGTCCAGGCTTAGACCTGAGATGATTCATCAATAAAGAAGTCGATCGACTGAGCAAAAATGACTAAAATGCACTCGTTTCAGCTTTAAAATGCTGATAATCATCTAAAAACTTCCCCCCCCCCCGACATTTACAGCAGAGAAAATAACTTATGGATTAAATGACTATGAAACTAATCATTAGTCACAGCCTTAGTACAATCAAATCATCATGAGGGTTTTTGAATATGTTCCTCCTCCAAACAGTACATGTGGTAAAAGTGGGGTTTTTTTCTATCTTGTTTCATCCTATTACAACAATAAACTCTCACACATAACACCTCATGTTATTCCTGCTGATGGAGATAAACACTATAATCCTGCCAGTCAAAGAAGAATCACAACAGAGTGTGAAGTACAAATGAGCGGTTAAGTGATACAACTAAGAGAATAAAAAGACAGTATGATGGGAGAGGCACATTTACTCTCTGGTACGTAGTTTTTTTTTTTTCCTCCGCCCCCTCTAACCTCTGCACCCCAGGGACAAAGCCTGGTGCCTCTGTCACACCCCCAGCTACAGCACCACCTCCACCTCCACCTCCATACCACACCCCATCGTCCGGCCTCTGCTCCTCCCATGCTAGAACAACCCCCCCTGCGAGCCCCCCCGAGCCCCCTGCAGCCCCCTGCTCTCCTGGCCTGCCTCAAATCTCGGCACTAAGCCTCCAACACTCACTTCAACACGCAGACCCTAATTAAAGAGAGACCCATTAAAGGACAACAGATGCTGAAAATTAAGGGATTATTTAAATGATTCCCAGTCATGGCTGGGGTGAGATTAGGGACAAGCGAGAGAGAAAAGAGAGAGTGAGAAAGCGGGAAAGGGGGGGGAGTGGAGGACAAGAGAGAAAAGGGCGGTTAAAATAACGAACCAGTGCCATGAAAAGTGGCATCTGATTTAAAATCGACCGCTGGCGTGTCGGATTTGTTGTAACTGTTTCCGTTCGTGTGTGTGTGTTTTTTTCTTAATTAAAAAAAATTAACAAGTGTTTAAAAAAAATTTGTTTGTGCAATGCGAAGCCTCGGCAGCAACAAAGGAGGGATTTGATGCGCGAGAACAAAAAAAAAAAGAGCCGGAGCCTTTTTGTATCATTTAAGGACTAACTGGGCGTAAAACTGCATACTCATTAAACAACTTCAAACAATCTCTCGTGATAATCAGAGAGACGGCTCAAACGGCCTCAAAGACTTCACTCAGACTTTACTCTCACTGATGTGTGTGTATGTGTATGTGTGTGTGTGTTTTCCACGCCGGCGTCCATCAAATAATCTGGTTTCACTCCACAACACCGATGTCTTTCTCCTCGACATGCAAGTGAAGTAGTGAACCCACGCTGTTTTATTTTCTGTGTTTGTTGGTTTTGTTTTTATGTTTTTTTTTTCCACGCCCCATCTCAGCAACATCTAACGTCTCATGGGTTTCATCCTGTTGTGCAGCCTCGCGGACACACCCACAGGCCACCTCTACACTGACACACACACACACACACACACACACACACACACACACACACACACACATGCACGCTCTCCATCCTCATCATCTCAAACCTGCCAGGCTGCTGGAGGGAGAGGTCAGAGGACAGGTATGAGTGAGTCGGTTTGTTTATATCGTCTTGATATTCAGCGTCGGCCACCGCCTGAAAGTAACTTATTACGGTTTAAGAAAACAATATCTATCTCTCTCTCTCTCTCTATGTCTTCTTGAATCAATATGCAGCAGCCTACAGTTTTTCTATTTCTGTTTCCTGGTCCTGGACACCTGGGAAGAAACTCTTGCTTCTGCTCGAGGTTTAAAAAAAGAAAAAAAAAGAGAGAAAAGAAAAAAGAAAAAAGAAAGAAAGGCATGAACAAGAGAGAAAGCAAGAGACAAAGAGGTACTCTCCTATAACTGGAGCCTCCACTCTAAAGAATTAAATCTCCTCTTAACTTGCCCCCCTCCTTTGTTTGTCCCTCTGCCAAATTACCACCTTATTAAGGACAGTGCATGTTGAGCTATACTAACTACGACTCTGCCTTCTATAAAAGCTGAATAATAACACTGGAGCTTTTGTAATTTAACTTCTGTACTTTGTCTTTGTCTGCTGCCTGAGACTCATGGGAGCTGTAGTTGTTGGACACTTACAAAAACTATAAGTGTCTTATCTGAGCTTAAGCGCTTCTGTCCTGCACTGCAGGAGAAATAATTTAGCTCAGAAACCTGTCAGAAAAAAAAGCTGTTCGGCTCTTCACAGAAAGCGGTGAAAGAAATCTCTAATGACAAAAAAGTAGAAGAGAAGAGAAGCGAACTTAAAGTGGGTCAGGATTTGGTCTCTCTAAAGGCGGCTGATTTCCCACCTTTTTCTCCTTTAACGTCTTAACGTAGGTGAGAGTAATGAAATTCTTTTCCTCCCGAGCATTGCACGGAGCTATAAGCTTTCCTCGAGGCTCCGTGCTTAAATTTATTTAGTCAAAGACGAGGAAATTCGCCTAATTTGCTCTCACGTGAACCCTTAACACATTCACACAGCATCACCAGGACCAGACAAGACCAGACAGGAGGACGAGAGGGGTAATTTACATCACCTCCAAGATCACTGCTCTTTCTTTTCTCAAAAACCATCGTTCTCTTTGCATTTATTGTCAAGAGTAATGCACCTCTTCTTCTTCTTTTTCACACCTGATTGCAGCTGAGAAGAGGCCGTTGCCTTCACAATGCCATTCTCCACTTTGCCCAGGGGCCACATATCTAATTAATATCACCAATACCTCTGCATGCAACTGCCTACTGGAGAATTAAAATGAGATGCCTGTGCCATCATCCTGCCAGAATATACGAGCTCATATCCACACGGTGAATTATGTGCTGTCTTCTCATTCAGCTCATTCACCGCCTTCACTGTACAGAGCGAGAAGAGAGAGAAAAAAAAAGAAAAACCTACACCTGCTTTGTCCTTGTCTTGTTTTGTGTCTCGGCGTCGGACAGTGTGAAATATTTTCAAACGTTCGGAGAGACATCTGCGGTAAAATAACATTTATATTCAAATGGAAATGCCATTAAATTCCTCTTTGGCTTGTCCACGCCTCCTGTTTTGTGAAGTCAGAAATAAGCGAGGGCCCTGCAAGACAGCGGCGGCTCTGAATAACAACCTGGACGGACATTTGGCATCACAATTCTCCTCAGTCTAACGCTCATTACTTCCCCCTCATTAGAGGACAACTGTTGAGCTGGGAGGCCACTTTGAGGAGGAGGCCGGGATACATCTCTCTCTCTCTCTCTGGAGAAGTCTCTCCTTTGTGCTGCTGCGTCTTGATCACACATCGCTGCCGTAAAGTCCGGGAGAATTTCAGAGATTAATATACCGTGCAAACTGTGTGTGTGTGTGTGAGAGTGTAGCATGCAGTGTAAAGTGTGTATTTGACAGTGACTTTGAGGAAGAGTGGGGAGGGGTGGGGGGGCTGGTCTGAACTTGGGCTCAGACGGATGACCCCACATCTGGCACTCCCACGGGACATGTGAAAGACGCAGGGCGGGACCGGCCCATTCGCTCCACTGCGTCTCACAGCACCCTGAAAAACTGGGCTCCCCCCAAATGGCTGCGTAAATCTCCCCCGTTCGTCACTCCATCACACACACACACATACACACACACACATAGAGAGAGAGAGAGAGAGAGAGAGAAGCCCCCTGGTTGTAGTAAGTGGGAGGTCCACTCTGCCTCAGCTGTGTGGTTCCCATTGGGCATTCATCTGTGTCTCAGTGTCCCTGCTGATTTCCAAATCCTCACATCACGGCCTCTAAAAAAAAATGCAATCCTGTCAGAAATTCACATAAACAAATCCATCACATCACTCCAGGAGAGTGACAACTGCGTGTATGAAACCTCAAGCTGTCCGTTTAATGCAAATCTCAAGACGAGGGGCTTTTGCTGTACAGCTCTGTTTTTATTTTATTTTTTTCTGAAAATGATTGATGGAACAAAACTGGAATTGATTTCCCTTCGGTCTTGCAATAAAATATGGACTTTGAGGGAGATTTGTGGCAGCTGCAGGAAAGGAAGAACACAAATTGTTTTTTACACGAGTATCAAAATAAGAGCAGAGTCTCGTATAACTTTGGAAAGCATCAATTTTTGTTGCATCAGCCTGATATACACTTTATAGAGAAGCTGGGTATGACAAAGCAAGTAAATACACGTGTTATATATATGTGTCTATGTCCTAATATCATATCGAATTAATTCAAATATTACATGCATTTTACCCCCACTGGATTACCCAAAATAACTCGTCTGCCAGCGTCTTCACACTGAGCCACATATGGAGCTTATTTCCAAACGTACACATGCACGTCGTCCCTAAATCTTCATCTTGGCAGCGTTTGTGGTGTCGGTGAACGTAGACAGCAATCTCACAGTGAATGGCACACATGTCTGCTCATCCATATTACGCAGGCCAAACCTCATTTCAGACCCGCTTTCTCCTCTGCCTCTCGTCTTTCTTCGCCCCCCTCTTCCCTCCTCCTCCTCCTCCTCACCTCCTTTCCTCCTCTGTCTTTCTTTTACATTCACAGCCAACAGTCTTTAATAAGAATGGACAGGCAATTACAGTGTTTAAAATGAAAACCTTTCCAGTAATTTGAAAGAACTGGCTGTAACATAGGATTAATAAGAATGAGTAATATTCCTCACTGTGCTGTATACCTGCCGTATTTACCTGAGCAGAGATAAGTGGTTGTCTGCGAATGTGCAGAAATAGACAAACAAGAATCCATATGTTTCAAATATACAGCGAAGGAAGAAAGACTGTGGTCATAAAGCAGCGTGGAGGGCGCAGAGGGTTACACATTAAAAAGCTTAAGTTAGAGTCTGTGTGTGCATGTGTGTGTGTGTGTGTGTGTGTGTGTGTGTGTGTGTGTGTGTGTGTGTGTGTGTGTGTGTGTGTGTGTGTGTGTGTGTGTGTGTGTGTGTGTGTGTGCAGGGTGCTGCAGGAATCAGGCTCATTCATTTCTCAGAAATTATCCTCGTTACTTGGATACGAGCCCTGGGACACGATGTCACTTTTACTTTCCGCTTAAAACACGTGGGCACACGGTTATTCATGCGTGATGGCTTAGATACGGCAAAGGTGGACAGACATGCATGCACATAGTGACATGCACAAGAATGACTGTCTCTCTCCCTCTCTCTCTCTCTCTCTCTCATGCACACACACACACACACACACCCTCCCCTGCTCCATCAGCTCAACTGACAGCAGTAATGAGTTTCTTCTCTGCGTAAACCAACTGGCACCCACTCAAGGGAATTTCTCAGGCTGAATTGCGGCCATTAATCACAATCCTGGGCAACACAGTGCCATCACGTGTGTGGCAAACAGAGATGCGTTGATGGGGGGTGAGGGGTGGGGGGGGGGGGCAACGGGTCTACAACATAGCACAGGAGGAGCTATAGCAATTATATGAAAGACTCTGGGAATTCGATAAAAATCGGTCAATCACCTCGTCTCCGTCTTATTGAGCTCGAATCTGGACTTTGCCCCCCGCCAAACGCTGAGCAACTAAACGGAAGATGGAGATATGAAGAAGTAGAAAAAAAAAAAAAAAAAAAAAAAGGCCAGATGCTCTGCTGCTCTGTAAACATGGGCTGAGTTCCTGCTGTAACATCAATCATTACCAACAAGATGAAGATGAGGAGGGGAGATACTTGGCCTCAGCCCACCACTCCACTGCATGTGTTTAGGAAACTACTGTAGTGGCAGAATTCACAGATTCACAGACGTGTAAACAGACAAACTTAATAATAATAATAATAATAATAACACAGTGAGAGGGTGCAGCAGTGAGTCGTTCCCACAGGGCAGCAGCAGCTCTGGTGACAGCAGCCGTCCTCCTCCCATTTAGCATTTAGCAGCAACGACAAAGAGAGCAGCAGCAGCCGCTATAATGTATGGGAAATTTGCCTCTGTTTGGTTTTGTGACGTCGAGACATTGTCACCGCCACATGCTCTCGTCCAGACCGGAGGGGGAAACTCAAAAAAAATCTGCCTCCTATTCTTTTCTTTTCTTTTCTTTACACTCGTCTCGTCTCCCTCCCTCCTTTTCAGGCTGCCAGCTGACTGCAGTCGCCCAGGATATTGCTGCCCCCACCATGACCACCATCATCACCATCACCACCCTCCCTCCCTCCTTCCCTCTCTCCAAACTGGCTAATCCTGATGAATTCATGCTAATATGGAGTCACTAACCCCCCCAGCTCCCTTTTATATGCACATGTGCGATTCCTGCGCCACGCCCACCCCACCACCACCACCGCCACTGCCGTTCACCGAGTCTCGTTCACACCGATTCATGAGGAAAAAAAAAAACATAACCACAGAGGAGGAAGAGGAGCAGAGACAAGAGAGAGAGAAAGAGAGAGAGAGGAGAGGCAGGAGCAGGCCCTGTCATAACCACTTAGTGTTACAAGACAGTGGGTGAGAAATGAAAGCCCTTTGTCTCTGCCTCTACCTATAGCGTGTGTGCAAACAAAGACTGTGCAGATAAGTGTGTTGGTAGCGACACTATATCTATTCTATCAGATAATGAAATTCCCATTTTCTGGATGTGAGTAAACAAAGAGCTGCTCCGGATTTACATAAATTGAGAGAAACAGCTTTTCCGTGGAAAAAAAATGAAAATGTGAAGGGTTGGGCTCACGGACAATAGAATAAAATATAGAATTTACCTTAATAATAATAAAAAATAAATGAAGTTCCTGTCAATTATTCAGGATTATCCATTAATACCACGCTGTGCTTTAGAGTGTAGCTCAAAGCATGTGTTTTTGTTTACTTCATCAGATATATTTCTGTTTCTTCTATTGGTCATTTGCATGAACCACTTCAGGGCTGCACAATGTTGATTAAATCCAGTGATTATTTTCTTTGTTAATCTTTTAGTTTATAAAAAAAAAAATTCAAATTGCTTGATTTGTTTGACTGTTTTGCTGAAGAAAGCAGCAAATCTTCACACTGGAAGCAGGAACTGTGCAGTTTAATGGAAAAAAAACGACTACGGTAATCAATTAATTATCAAAGCAGTTCCCCATTAATTTTCTGTGAAATTACTATTTAATTAATGACCCCCCATATCCTATGCGCTTGATTCTAACATTTAAAAGAGCTAAGAATGACACATCACTGTGTTTTCCCTCTACACGCTGTAATGTGTTGTTTTCTAACCGAGCATCAACACCTGGGATGTTTTCTGAGCAGCCACTCACTCACTCACTCACTCATCCATCAGTGTGTTTGTACTCTGCTATTAGATATGATGTAAAACAATGTCCTCAAATCACAGAGGTTGACAAAGAACACACAGACAGCCGGTGGTGCTGGCTGTCTTGACTGGCATGCTCTCATCTCGTCTATTCCCTGCAGTGGATGGGAGGAGCACTACAATAAGCTGTCAGACATAAGCACATATCACAGGCTCTCCCAGCCGGCTAACCCTCTAAAACTGTCTTCCCACTCACAAATAATTCCTATGCTGGCAAATGAAGAGGGGCCACTAGCATCATGTTTCATCTTTTCACACCGAGGCGCTGGAATAGTCCACCTTACGACTTACTAACGCATGACACGAAATCACTTCTATAAAGAGGGGGGAAAGAAGCTGAGATACATTCATAAAATGTTATTTAAGACTCCAGTTGAAGGGATGACACAAATGCTTTATATGATTATAAAATAAACACATCTCGGCATCGTGAGCAGCTACTGAGAAAAGGCCAATTGAAACATCGCACATGATGGCACCTAAAATTGCTAACACATCACTTGAGTGAGGGAATTGGATTTAGTAATAACTCAACTCTGCTCAGTCACGTGTCCACAGTGGCATGAAAAGGTTCGGGCACCTCTGGTCAAAATTTATGTTCATGTGAACAGTAAAGCAAGTGGAAGATAAATGATCTCCAAAAGGCATAAAGTTAAACATGAAACACTAATTTGCAATATTTTAAGCGATATCAGTGTATTATTTTTTGTTTTCCACATGTTCAGAGTGAAAAAGGGAAACAAAGCAGCAGCCTGCAGAAGAATGGGAAACCCAGGAGACTTGAGCTCTCCGATAACTTTGACCAAGGTATCAGACAAGAGATATTTACTATTTACACACTGTGATCGTTTCCAAAGGGGTGGCTACTAACTATGCAGGTTGACCAAACCTTTGCTGTGGGCCCTTTTCCTTTTTGTCATTTTGAAAATGCATAATATGGAATGTGGGTTCCTCTCATTTTCATCCTTTCGGGACCCTAGTGGTCAAAAAGGGACACACTGCTATAAAAACTGCTGTAAGTTCATCATATATCAATATTCTTTTTCTGCTTTTTTGCATAAATCTCATAAGCCACTTCAGCTCTGCTCAAAACTACCAAACATTCAATCATTTTCAGATTTTTAACCCTTTTAATGCCAGTTTTAAGTCTTCAAAATCGCCTGTAAGAGTAAATGACAAGAGATTTCAAAAATTTGTCAAAAAATAAACTTTCTTGCAGAAACCCATACCTTTCCAGAAACCCCAGTCGAAATGATCAGCAAATCAAAAAAGAAAAATGCAAAAAAAAGTCCAAAAAAGGACCCAGGGACCCCTGAGGGTTAAAATGTACGTAACTTTATGCATTTTGGAGATCATTTCAACTTGCTTAACTGTTCACATTAGCAGACATTTTGACGAGGGGTGCCCAAACTTGTGCATGATGCCACTGTATATGCTGAAGGAAGTGTAGTTGTGCATTAGCTGCAGCAGGTCCAGGTATGTACAGTCACTGACCACGAGCCTGCATGAGCCTGCGCCGGCACCACATGTCCATGTCGGCGCATTTATTTGATGTTAGGGGGGGGGACGAGGTAATGTGCGTGTTACAGTGATGAATTACGAGGCTGGGGGTCAGGGGGACCGGGTTTTCCGGCGTGTTGTAACGTAGCGGCAGAGAGACGTGCTTCTTCAAGCTAAGCCGGCCCGCCACTGTTGCTTTGCATCCTGCTGCCTATCAAAAGCTGCCCTTGAAACAAAGCTGCCGGGGTCAGGGGGTCGCGGCGCAGCACAGGAATGGAATGTTCCTTCCTGGTTCAAGGTCCAGCCTCCAGAGCCGGAGGGGCCCAGAGATCATTTGAGACCACCGGCACATGCTCCATCTATTTCACTCACCCCCCCCCTCCCTGCCTCCCCAACAACTCTCCCCTGCTTTCATCTGCCCCCTTCCTGCTTTAGTGACGGCAGCACGTTTTTTTTTTTTTTGCTCTCTGCTGTAACTGCAGGGGAATGAATGCTGCTGAGTCACCTACACCTCTGCATGAAGATTAAATTAACTCTGCTGTCAAAGAAAACTCTCAACATGTGCTGCGAATAAAGTGATTAAAGGTAGAGCTATATGTCACATTTTGTGTTGCTTTCAAAACCAGTGCTCATGGAAATTCAGGCTACTATTTCTACTGTGTCAGTAAAGTTAAAGTCTTGACTTATTGCTTGTTTGACTTGAAATATCGGATAATTGTTGGAAGGAAGAAAAACAAGCCCAAAAACATGTCTACAAATGTCTTGTTTTGACAGTCAAGGGCACAGACTCTAAAGATAATCAGTTTACCAAGGCATATGCTGAAGAGCTGCTTCATTTCACTGCAGATTGCTAAACAAGTTGTTTCTTTTCTAACTGTAAAACACTGGTTATATGTTAACGATAAACCACTCTCAGTGACAGATCTTCACTGAGAGTGAACTGCAAATAAAGTGATTAAAGGTGGAGCTATACGTATGTCACATCGTGGTGCTTTCAAAACCAGCGCTCAAGTGTCAGTAAAGCGTTTTTTCTTGATTCATTGGCTGTTTGAATTGTCAAATAACAGATAATTGTTCCCATTAGTCTAAAAACATGTCTATAAATGTCTTGTTGTAACAGCCAAAAGATAATCAGTTTACCATGGCATAAGAAAGAGGGGTTGCAGCTGAAGAGCTGCTTCATTTCACTGCAGATTGCTAAACAACATCTAGTTGTTTCTTTTCTAACTGTAAAACACTGGTTATATGCTAACAGTAAACCACTCTCAGTGACATATCTCAGTGAACTGCAAATAAAGTGATTAAAGGTAGAGCTATGTCACATCGTGGTTTTTCTGGATTCATTGCATGTTTGACTTGTGAAATATCGGAAAATTGTTCACATTAGTCTAAAAACATGTCTATAAATGTCTTGTTTTTACAGCCAAAGGCACAAAAATCTAAAGATAATCAGTTTACCGAGGCATAAGAAAGAGGGGGTGGAGCTGAGAAGCTGCTTCATTTCTCTGCAAATTGCTAAACAACATCTAGTTATACGCTGACGATGAACCGTTCTCAGTGACAGATCTTCACCTGTTAATTTATAATTTACAGGACTGAACGTGATAATATTTGCTATAATAAATGTTAATAAAAGCCACATAAACTGCAGAGTTTGCATTATCATATTCCCAATGGTGATACATGGCAGCAAAACTACAGACATTGCAAACAGGTTGTCAGGCGGAAACTGGGCACCCCAGAAATCTTTCATCCTATGCCAGCTACAACCTCCTCTAATTGGTTCCTGTGGAATTCATTTTATCCCCGGTGACCAACTCCACACACACTCTGCAGCCTGACAGCCTTTTAACCTCAAACACTTCTGGAGCTCCGTCCCTATACATGACAAATATGGAGGAAAAGAGAGTAAATATCCAAACGAGTTCATGTTTCTACGGTAAATCTCTCTTTTAAGAGTAACAGTTCAATCGTTTCCTCCCACAATATCCTGCGGTATCGTATACTCGTCCGCCTTCATTATTTTCCTGCACACACAAACACCAGTTAGGATCCACCAGCAGTGAAAAATAAGACTCGACCTCCACTTTGTTGTGTGCAGTCACTGTATTAATGGCTTTAATGCATTATCTAATCATTATAAAGCCCAAGTCCAAAATCAATCAGTCATCCAACTCCTGCATTGTGATAAATGTCTGAAAACCAAAAGCAGCAGTAACAAAGGTAAAGACCCGACTTTTCACTCTATGTTAAGCCTTTTGTGGGAAAACAAAACAAAAAAAATGTGACAGAGACAAATACGTGTCCTTTGCGAGTGAGTGAAAATGCGCTTATTTGGCTCTTGTTTGTCGAGGCTGCTGCGTTGCTTGTTTGGGGAAAGGGCAAGGTCGGAGCCGTGGTGCCGCGGCAGGTTTGGGCCACCTTATTTCACAGCCAAAGCCAAGGTCACTGCCACTGCCCCAGGGCCATCAGACAGGGGGATGGGTCCCCACTGGGGAATGAGCAGGAGGCTGAGCGTTGGAGGAGGGGGAAAAGTAATGGGAGGAGAATAAAAAAAAGAAGGGGAGGGGTATTCTGCCCTAGTGCACACAAAAAGGTCACCGTTTCCCAGATAAACGCCCCCCTCCCTCTCTCTCTCCATCGTCCAGCCCCTCATGACCTCTAACCCCTGTATTTCTAAGTCAGAGCTGGAACAGAGGGAGAAGAAGGGGAGGGAGGAAGGGGAAACACACCCACCCGGAGTCAGCGGTGACAAAAGGGGGCCTCCGCTCGCCGAGTCGGTCAGGAGAACAAACGCTCAGGCCACCGTCACAAAGCAGAGCCACCAGAGGCTGCACATCTCCACAGCCTCTGCCTGTTTCCCAGCCACTCCACTGGCCCTGCATTTCACCGACTAACAATAGGTGCTGCTCTGCCGCGAGAGGTACCCCAACGCACACAAACACAAACACACAAACGCGCACACACATGGGTTATAGAGAGGGGAGAGAGGTGGCTGAGGCCCAGAGGAGAGAGAGAGCTGCTGCCTTCCCATCACTGACTGGCCTTTGTCTCCCACTCCTCTGCTTATTGGCCACCACAGAAAGATTTCCTGATCCCTGCTTAAACAAAGTGGAAAACCGGACTGAGGGGCCCTGTGTGTTTATGTGTGTCTGCGTCTGTGTGTGTGTGTGTGTGTGAACTCACAACAGAGGGGCGATAATCTTAGATAACACTTTTATATTCACTATTATCCTTACTACTTATATCTAACATCTAAATATCCACCACAGGCTCCACCTCCTGTTTGTGTTTGAACATTTTCACACATGCGAATCAAAATGTCTGCCCAAAGGGAGAAGACAGGAAGAGGGAGTTTTGGTGTTTTTATAGGTGGATGGTGCAGACCCTGTAAAGGCTTTTAACTGCACAATCTGACCATAAAGGCTCTGTTAAGTGTAGCGAAGCGTGGTGACGGGGCAGTAGCGGGACCTACCCACGCCCCTGGTGAAGCCTGGAATAGCAGGAACACCAACGTACACACACTAAGCACACAAACCCACATATTTGTCATGGTTTGTCCTCAGGAGAACCCGCTATTGATAAAAATCTGATCCCTTGTTTCCAAACCTTGATCTGAAAGAAATATTTGTTTTGATACTTGGTGTGTGGACCAAACAAAGGGACCAGCAGAGGTGAATATGATGAAAAGACACACATGCAGCCGTGAAAAAAACACAGTCAGAGATTCGGCGGTGTAGACAAAACCCTTGGAGAGCAGATCATGCTGGATTTGTCAAGATCAAAACAGGTCAATGCCAGATTGTTGTGTATAGATTGCAAAGCCAGACTCTGGCATTTGGAGGACTGGTCCGCCTCGTCCAACCTTTGGCCCAGCCTCTGCTCTCTGCTTTCACCTTTCACCTCTATTACTTAGGAATTCCCCCCGTGAGCCTTAAAAGCAGGCAGAAGGAATTTCAGGCCCCTTTTTCATTTGTTTGTTTGAGAGTAGCTGGGGTGGCCCAGAGACATCCGCACACCAACACAGACTTCATTAACAGAGTCCCATTTTGTTTTTGCACACCAGCACAGACACACACACACAGTCCCTGAGCTACCTTCACTTTAACTAAAAAATACGACTCCGGGACCATCTGAGTATAATGCTCCCCCAAAGTTAACACTCCCTTGTGTGACAGAGAAATAAAAAGATGTTGTCTGAATGGGTATTATCTGGATGATCAGCTACAGTGTACACAGCTGAGGAGAGCAGCTGCTTGAGAAGCTGGCACAGTGGAAGAAGACGACGTCTTGTGATAACAGGGTCAAAAATGGCTCATGCATCAAGTTCGTATATCTTGTCACAATGATAATATCTGTTATAAATAAATCTGTTGAATATTACAGTAAGGGCAAAACTAAATCAGCCAATTAAAAAATAAAAACAGGCCAAGATGTTGATGAGGTTACTTTATACTAAACCTTGTATTTTAATGACTTTCCACTATTTCTTTGACTGTGTAGGATGTTAACACATCTCTGGTACAAATTGTCTTTCCAGTCACTCGTGTCAGTGATGAGTCATTTTCTATCTGCACACTTTTAAAAAGAGATGCACATACTATAATTATGAAGAGAAACAAGAGTTGAACAACCAAAGCAGTTTAACTTTTGCTGCATTGCACTTTTGAAGAAGGAAACACCAAGTCAGTCTTAATTTAGTTGTTTCCCGTGGGGTTCCTCAGGGTTCAATTCTGGGTCCCTTTCCATTAATCTACCACTATATTCTCTAGCAATCCAGCTGACAAGCTGCAAATAAAGGTCTCAAGGGCAGTGCATGTTGTATTGAACACAACTCTCGCCAGTTTCTGATGATGAAATCTATTTTATTTTGTTGCGTTTACAACATGAAGTTACTAAATCTAAATTTAGCTACAACCTATCCTCATTTTAACAGCTTGTAATCTGACTTGCATCCAGTTTGGGGCTTTTGTTTGACAAAAGATGTAAAAGCTGTGAATTATTTTACAACTATTACAATCACAGACTGATGTATCTTTCTATATAAAGCACTACTGTAGCACCACAAAGCTCATTTAAGCTTTCACCCATCTGTTAACTATTGTTTCCGTCAGTCCCGCAAACATACATGTGTTGTTATATCACTATAGGAAAGACATAAATAGGATTAGAACCATGTCAAACATGGAGACACTGCTGCTGGAGGATTAAGCAAAGTTCAATATTCCTCTCACCCTGCTCGTCAGTATATACCTTCCCATGTTTACTGGCTCGATTTCCCCAAGTGATGTTGTTTACACAGGCATTTATTTTTAGAGCGTAAGGGTAACTGTTCTGCTCCACACAGCAGCTCATCCCTCACATCATGAAGCAGCTCCCCTCTAAGAGGAACATTGTTGCAGCTCTCCATGCATGTCTGTGCTCTGCTCATAGCTCAAGTCCTGTCAGTGTGGTTCAAGATTTGCGCACAATAGCGACCATTGTGTTCTTGATTTTGTTACATTAGCCTTTCATTCTTGACACGTGGGGAAAACTCCACAAAGCGAGTTCGGCTCCATGCTCCCATTGTTTCCAAGCACACAGCATTAGATACACGGTATAACATATGGATAGTAATTAATGTATGGAATAATGAATTTTATTGTAATTAATAACAAGTGACTTTAGACCGGCTGGAAATCTCACTGAAGTCGAATTTCACGCTGCGTCTCCCACCACCATATGAGGACATAGTATGTGAGTAAACTAAGACAACAACCCCTAGTACTGGATCCCTTGGTGATGTTCGACTGCTTCAAGGTCAATGATGTGCCATCTTCAGAAATAATAGAGATTCACCCTGCCCCCCTTATCCACAAGAGAGTTGAACAAGCTCAAGCATTTGTCAATGCAAATATCCAGAGTTGTCATTAGGGGACAGTCTGTAGTGCTGTTTATTCAGCTCCCTGACAGAAACACAACAGAGGACAAACAGCATCGTTATAGACATGAGAGAGAGAGAAGGAGAGAGAAAGAGAATAGAGGAGGGAGGGAGGGGGGGCAGTTGTTTACCCTTGCCTTTGCTCATATGTAACCGCACAGTATGAGAAAAGGGAACTATGTCTGAACCGATTCTGAAAAGCACAGAGTCGCTGTTCTGTTCGGACTCGAGTAATGAAACCTCCTCATTGTTGCCGACTCTAAATCAGCTCAAATCGAGCATGGATAATCAGGCAATGAGATCTGGGTCTGCAGGTGTACAGTAATAAACCAGCGTCTAGTGTAATTACACAGCAGAGGTCAGAGCTCTCATCCCTTCAGCCCACCTCATCAATACCAGGAGGGAAAAAAAAAACACAAAAAGGAATAGAAAAAGAGCCGCCTTTCTTTCTTTCTTTCTTTCTTTCTTTCTCTCGCTCTCTGACGCACTGGCAGACAGATGGAGGGGCGCTGACCACACAGTGGGGGAAACACTGTGGTTTAACATCAGCCCACATACCTGCCCAGAGGAAGTCACACAGGCCCAGGTCTGTATGCACTGACTGACTACGACGATGTGATGAATGTCAATAAGAGCAGAGATATCAGGGAGAGCAGTAGCTACAGCGACGATGATGATGACTAACTGATATTTGCTCTGTGGCGTTCAATGAGTCCTTCCTCTGTTTGTTAAACACTGATGTTCAACATGCATTTTTTTTTTCTTTTCACATTAACAAATTTAATAAGGCAACTCGTTTTTTTTAAATGTCAGAACAGGCTTGTATGGCATTTAGCACGTTAATCTATACGACAGAGAGATGACTTGCTTTGTGACAAGTGAGCACAGAGGAGCAAGGGTGGGAGTGGGAGTGGGAGTGGGAGTGGGTGGTGGTGGTGGTGGTGGTGTTGGTGGTGGATAGAGGGCGGGGTTTGGCTCGCAGACAAAGGGAGCTACAAGGAGATGCAGGGATGGAGCTTCAGCATTCACCCAGGCAGGAGGCCGTGAAAGGGGCGGGGGGGGGGACAGGGAGGTCGGAGGGTGATGGAGAGCCCACCGTCAACCCTCCAAACACACACACACACACACACACACACACACACACACACACACACACACACACACATACATGAGCTGCCCATAAATCACTCTCACTAACCAGCGGTGTCTGAGGCTGAGCGACGTCCACGCATGCTGCTGCAGCCTCTAAATAAAAAAAAAAGTAGCACGTTTGCAACTTCTTTCACGTCTTTTCTGCCTCGTCAGCCCACGGTCGCCGACGTCACACGTATTTTGCATTTACAACCGCGAAGGAAGAGGAGTTAAATTCACGCAAATGAGAGGCACGGGGGTATAAAGTGAGACACTTTTACAGGCATCCTCTGTCTTCTCCTATTTCATCCTTTACGGCCCCCTGGGTTCTTCTTTTTCATTAAAGTCTCATTCAGAAGCCTACCATTGTAATGGCAGCACAATTTACCATGACGATTTGAGAATTGAACAAGGTGGAAATTATCATCCAGCAGCCAAGGGCTCTCCATCAACACTGAAGCAGTCTATCAAGTAAATAACACATGCAATGATCAGTTATTGTGCCTCCATTTATTGCATTTGTGTGAGTGTGTGTGTGTGTGTGTTTGTGTTTTCACCCTGGCTCATGTTTGCACTGAGTTTGCCTTTTCTCAGCACACTTCATATTGTGTTTGCAAATCTTTTCTTAGAGTCCCTGAGGTCAATTACAGTCTCCACATGTGAATAGGACTGAGAAAAAAATAAATTATTTCCCTAAAAAAAAAGAAGCTTCAACTCTTTCCAATTAAATCCAGACAAACAGACAAAAGCAAGTCATTTCAATTGATCCTAAAAGCTATTTTGTAACGGGGGGCTTTTGTGGTGTGTTGCCTGGTGACGCGGGGTTTGCCGTGGGGGGAGGGGCAGCAGGAGCCCTGGCCAGGCCCACTGTACCAGGCTTGTCATTCATCCAAATGATGAAAAGCTTCCTGAACCTAAGCTAATGAGGAGGTCCTAGAAAAACCGAGGAAATAGAGAGAGAGAGAGAAACCGACCATCAAAGAGATAACATTTTCGAGGAAAAAAGTGTTTCCTGGACCGACTGCCGCTTTAGAGGGGCAACGGGGAGTCCGTCCGACACCAGCCCCCGACCGTGAGCTCACACAAATGGTTGTCAAGCAAATAAAAAGTGAAATTTATGGAGGGAGGTAGTGTGGAGGGTAAGATGGAGGCTTTATCCACTGGGAGGGCTATAAAGAGGCTTCAGTAATCACACCACCCATTGCATCACAGTGGTACAAGTCAGAGCTCTGTTGTAAGAGGGTCTATAACACAGCAAATTACCCCAAATACACAAAGAGAGCAGCAACATTAACAAACACTTGGAACAGAAAAAAGAAACAAACACTAGTTGCTGGCCTCTGTGAGGAGTTCATTTACTAGTCTGGGGCCATTTCTCTTAAAAAAAAAACAAAAAAACAAAATGAAAACTAAATAATTTATATCCCGTGTTGAAGTCCGGAGGGTCAGCGGACGATGAAATGCAGCGGTAATCGTGAAAATCCCTCTGGAGTATATACAGCGGTTAACATCATCTATTAAGCCCCTCTCAAGGCGGCCGAACAGCAACAACGCAGGTAAGAAGAAAGCCATTATAGCTGCTTGTTGTGAACAGGGAACGTACAAGATGTCAACAAGTCAACCACCACGACTAATGGCGCAACGAGAGCGCCATTAATTTGACTTCTAAAAGCTTTGAGGCGTTTCTTCTTCTCAAAACGCTGAAAAATCAATGAAAAATCAATGAAAACTGAAAACGTGGGCCAAAAAAAAAAAAACCCCACAGTGAAATACCAACGCTGCTGTTTTTTTTTTCTCTCTCTTTGGGAAAATCCTCCAGAATACAGAAGGCATTAGTGGTGATATCACACAGAGAGATGTTTTCATCATCTCAGTCCCTTTGAAGAGACTCTGGAGGATTATTTTCAGAGTGGTGACGTCTAGCCTTCTTGCCGACTCCATTAAGGAGTTATTGCAGCGCTTTCACTCATTCAACGCCTCGCCAAAAAGACTGCTTAACGCGCCGCAAGAAGGTCAGAGGTCAGGGGTCAGGATGTGACTTTTGGTAATCCTTTGGTCCCCCTCCTAATCAATACAAGTCAATAGGAAGCGCTGGAAAAGGATCTGCAGGAGAGCGAAGACGCCCAGACTAAACAGAGTGAATGATTTTGAACCTGAGGAACCAGTCGCAGCCCAAGGTCAGGTTCATTCACAGAGATGGAGAAGTCCATGTTTGCACAGATGAGATTGCTGTACACTTTCATAATAATTTGTTTTTCATACTCATATAATGTTAAACCCTTGAGTTAGAACATTTGCATTGGCTGTGTATTATATAATACAATGTTACACTTTCAATTCAATTGCTACAGTTTCATTTCAATCACTGATTCTCACTCTGATTAAGAAGTTTTCATCACAGATGTAAAGAAAAAACCTCAGCCCAACGGTATTAAACCATAAAGCTTTATCTAATTTACTGTAGATCAGGAAAATTGCACCGTTTAGCTCCCGGTTCATGTGGATTTTCATTTTCCCGATGCTCTGTTACCACTTGTGAAATTCAAAGTGAAGAAGGGGGGACCATACTGATGCAGAATTTGGAAAAACAAGTCGTGCAAAAAACTGCATGTGAAATCTGACCTTTGAAAAGAAAAGCCCCTTCAGCGAGCCCTTAAAAAAAAAAAGGTTGCATGTGTTTGACAGCGCCAGCTACTGAGACGAAGTGACTTTTCCCTTTTGGCCGGTGAGACGTCCATGCTAACCTCCCCACCCCACTGAGTGGAAAAGCTGTATTGGCCACAACAGCACAGCAGTGGGCTGTCTACACACAGGCCGGGAATCAACAGGCTTCTGCGAGCCTTTGTCCATCTCTGTGTTACAGAATATACATAACAGAGCGTTCAAGAAGTCTTAACTCAGCACGGCGAGGAACAGTACAGTATCAGTGAAGTCGCTGCTGAAACGTCTCAGCGTGTTTCGCAGGAGAATGAGAACATCCTCCAACGGCCTTTGATTTAAAGTAAGTTATGTGAGAAAAGAGAAGAAGAGGAGGACGCAGAGTCAGACTGTCGCTCTGTGATATGATGAAATGTTGTAAATGAACCATGGCAACAATGCTGGGAACTTAACGTTGATCTAAAAAGGACTTCAAATGGGAGATTTAGTGCTTGAGCCAGAGAAAATTTATCTTGATGACTCTTACAGGGAGTGGGCTGCTGGGTAGCTTCAAGCTTATTGCACACTTACAAAGCAGCTCGGAGACTCCCAGCATGAACACTTGTTAATGCTAAACTCAAAGGCTTGAATCTCTAAGCAGCGCTGTAGATGAGCATCAGAAAGTTCATTACACTCAAAGAATGATATTAAAATATTCAAATCAATCCACACAGCCAGGGATATTAAGTGCATTTACATGCACGGCGGCAGCGGCAGCAGCAGCAGCAGCAGCGGCAGCACGAAGACTGGGACTGGCCTGAAATGTGATTACTTAAGGCGATATTTCAATTACAGTGTTTACATTCAAAGAGAACACAGAGCACAACTTAATCAAACCTAAGTAAGTGGCTGTGGTTGTAGTTTGGGCTCGTGTCATAAATGCTTTGTTCAATATCTACACAACACAATCAGGACTCAGACAAATTATTACGCTGGCGGCACCTGAAGATAACATCTAAGAAGAACAACAATTAAAATCAGCACGTGGCCAATCATCTCAGTCGTTGATTAACAAGTATAATTAAAGGAATAGTTCACCAAAAAATGAACCCTCGTGCTGATGAATACTCCGGAGTAGTTTTTTATTCCTCAAAGTGCATCTGGAGACCCGGGAGTGGGGTTCGTAGTCCAACGAAATCCTTATATGAGAGTCAATAGCGCCCGAGAAAGGTCTATAAAACTACACAAAAACCTTATAATCTTCCTCCATACTGCTCATCCACTGCAATCCAAGTGTCCTGAAGGGATATAGTCCAGAGTTTACTCGAAACAACGTCATTTTGGACATTGTTAAACAGTCCTGTATTGAATTTGACGAGCAATATGGAGGAATATTACAAAGTTTTTGTGTAGTTCTATGGACCTCTTTGTGTCAGATGCTATTGACTCTTATATAAAGTTTTCGTTGGACTACGAACCGGCCTCCCGGGTCTCCAGATGCACTTTGAGGAATGAAAAACTACTCCGGAGTATTCATCAGCATGAGAATTTCATTTTTTGGTGAACTATTCTTTTAATTATACTTGTTAATCAATGACTGAGATGATTGGCCACGTGCTGATTTTAATTCTTGTTCTTCTTAGATGTTATCTTCAGGTAATCCATCCATCCATCCATCCATCCATCCATCCATCCATCCATCCATTGTCCGCCGCTTATCCGAGTCCGGGTCGCGGGGGCAGCAGTCGGAGCAGGGATCCCCAGACTTCCCTCTCCCCGGACACTTCCTCCAGCTCTTCCGGGGGGACCCCAAGGCGTTCCCAGGCCAGCCGAGTGACGTAGTCACCCCAGCGTGTCCTGGGTCTTATGCGTAATAATTTGTCTGGGGTTGTCATTTTTTGGTGAACTATTCCTTTAAGAAAAAAGAAGGTAAATGATTAAGGGACTTACTGGCTGCCTGAATCCGGGCCTTGCGGCTCACCACCAGCCCAAACGAATTCTGGGCCACGCACTCGTAGTCGCCCTCGTCGGACGAGCCGTCGGACTTGGTCTTCTGGAAGTGGCTGACGAGCAGCGAGCCGTTGACGAAGGTGTTGTGGTGCCGGTTCTGAGCCAACACCAGGCCGTTGTGCCTCCACTGGGTCGTGATTGGGGGGATGCCGTTCACCTGGCAGTGAAGCATGAGGGGCTGCTCCTGCACCGCGATGATGTCGCTGGGCTCCAGGGTGAAGGAGAGCTCTGCTTCACACATTACACCTGTAGAAACACACACAGACACACAGAGACATAATGGTTTATTATATAAGAAGGCTTTACGTTGAGTATACAGTCCCTCTCGACCTTGTACGACAAAGCAGCAGTTTATATACATTTACACATTTATTCACTCTTGTTGTTGCTGAATTCATCTCATTTCTCACCATCTGACACATCGTTTTGTTCAAACTGTTTTCTTTTTTTTTATTAAACCAATGTCTTTACTTGTGGTGAACTGTGAGAACAGGAGCAAGCAAGGCGGCCTTCGGGTTGGTTATCAGATAGCATGACATCTGGGTGAATGTGCTACTTTTTTTCACCACTTTTTCAGCAACATCTTTCAGCGCTCAGCAGCACCGTAAACACACCACACACCTGTGACCTGCACAGAAACATCACAGCTAACCGCCTCACTCGTCTCAACACGGAGGATCAGTGACACGAGAGCCAACCTCACACAATGAAACCATTTCACCGACAGCTAGAAGCTCACGGCTGCATCTCTATCTCACCAGCGACCAGTTTTAAGCTCATGACAACAGTGCAGCTATAACCACTTGTTAATATAGAACAAAAGCATTATTAATTCAGATTAAAACAGTGGATAATTGTCGTGTGAAGTCCGGAGCATACTGTGACTGACTGAAGCCCCTCTAGCTTAAACCCCTGGACAGACCGTGGGAAACCCTGTGTCAGATCTGTGGCCCTGGGGCAATGATAATTTTTTATCTCACCCACTATAAATCAAAATGCTAATTCACCTGCTATTTTCTGAACAAACATGTGAAACAATGGAGGATTCAGTTGCAATGTTAAGTCCTGACCACTGAGCGAACCTTTATTTTGAAAAATCAAATCGAACAACTCTGTTTTCACGTCGCTTGTTCATTTCTAAAAAACAAACCTGATAGAAAATAAGACTAAAAATAGAATTAGAAGAGAATAATTATGCAAATAGAATAAGAGGAGAATAATTATGAAATGAAAGAGATCGACTAAATAATTTAAAATGTTTGGCCTTCAGTGAAGAAAGCCCTGAGGGTTCACAGAGGAATAATCAAGCACAAGGTTAAGAACTCCTGTTGTTTTCTCCTTCATTTCAACACGTGTGTCATTTTCCATGTTAATTCTCATTTCTGTGTTTCACTTTCCTGAGTGTGGGAACCCTTTCAGATCACCTTTAGGTTGAAGTTTTGACTGTTCTGAGTTTTGTTTAAGGCTCTAAAGCTGAGAGCAGCAACATATGCAGAAACCATATTTGTGTTATAGTAGTAGTAGTAGTAGTAAGTAACGTAAAATGTTTTCCAATATCAATCTGTTGCTCAGTGCAAAGGTTAAAACAGCCGTGATCTCGCAACTATAACCTGCAGTCCAATTCATTCCCTACATTTCATTCACACTGATATTTTCAGACTGGTTACTGTAGCTCTGTTTGTTTCCGTTTCTATGCCTACTAATTACAATCCAAGGCTGTGAGGGAAACGTACAACAGTAACACTTCTCATATCAGTCCTGACACCTAAACAAACAGGAATAACGCTTCCAATGTCATGTCACTGAAAGCTGCTGCTCACCAGGCCTTTACACCTCATGAATAAAAAGCCTTGACTTAGCCACCTCCAGGCTACAGTCACAAGGGAATTTATAGGCTATAGATTGAATGCATCCGGGGTGTGTGCATGTGTTCTTCTTGTACTGCAAACACACACACACACATATAGTCTTGTGTGTGTGTGTGTGTTTGAACTATAGTGGCAGCAACTTTGCCTCTGCGTTCGCTGTGATCTTTCGCTCTTCTTCACCCACCACCATCACCACTACAGACGAAGCGATGCACCGGTTTGTTGCTTTGCACCTGAGGATGGGAGTGAGCAGATCTGATTTTTCTCTATTTGTGCTTTCAGAGGGTAAAGAGGAAAAGAGGAAGAGAGGAAGAGTGGAAGAGGGGAAGAGGGGAAGAGGGGCGGCGTGGATGATAAATAGAGGATGTAAACAGCCTGACCTGCCCTGGTGGTGCTACTATAAAGAAAAGGAAAAAAAAAAAGGAGCTCTAGTGGACTTCGGCTTGGTATCATGTTACAGTCGCTCAGTGATGGACTTAAAAAACTACCAGTCTCTGCCCCAGGCCCTGGAATCTGGTGGGAGAGGTGGAGGGGAGGGGAGGGGAGGGGAAGGGCATTAGAGAGGGGAGAGGAGGGGAGGGGAACAGGGGAGGGGGCAAAGCGCAAGGGTCAAAACAGAGAACCTCCGGCTTCATCCCCCAAATTCCAGCCGAGCGATACTTCCCCTTAGGTGCAAACGAGGAATTCACTGACACACTCGTTCATGTGGAGACGAATATGAAGAACGTTTCCTCTTCCTCTGTGTCGTCTCTTTATGTGCCCCCCACTCCCACCTCACCCTACCCCTACCATCCCAACACACACACACATACACACCTCCTTTTTTTCACACAGCATACAGCATGGTAAGTAAAATGGCCATGGGACCAGAGAGACATCAGTGCTACCACTTGTGAAAAACAAGGGGGTGGCGGTGGAGAAATATTTAACCCTTAGCTGGCAGCAGGGAGGCAGGCAGGCAGGCGGTGATCCCTCTGCACCGAGCTGCTGCTGCTGCCGCTGCTCCGACATGATGCTGCCGCTGCTGCCCACCGAGCCCTCGCCGTTTCCTTTTGGTCCGACAAAGATCACGTTTTCACACAACAGAAGAAAGAAGACAGAAGAGAAAAAAAGCATGCAAAGCGCCTGCAGCCTCACATCCACTCAGTCACACTTCATGTTTGATCAACACATCGGATAATGCTCAAAGTGAAGCAATGCAATTTCTAGCTGCATAGAAAATGCTTCTGGACAAAAAAAGCGAGGATGTAGTATAAAGCGACATGAAAGTGTTTTAACATTCAAGCTTCCTTTGTGGAGATTGACTGAACCATATTGGAGGCTTTTTTTATTTCCAGCTGTCAAATCTCATTAGTCAGTGTTATCAAGCCTTGCAGCAAGCCGGATAATGATGGTTCAGTGCTGACTGCGTTACAATGTCATTGATTTGGACTTGATTAAACAGCTTTATTGATGTTGTATATACTTCCTTTTGACTTCAATTAATCAGTTTCTTCAATTAGCTGGAACAGTGTGAAACTTCTTGGGCTGTGGCTTTTGGCTAATGCATAAAAATACATTGATAAATAAATAAAATGCTGCCAAAGTGGCTTGCTAATGCAATTCAGAGCTCCGGGTGGTTCGGAGGTTACAAACAACGGTGTGAGAAAAGGTCAGAGGAAATCATATTGTACACAACGGCGAAGCTTAAGACAGATCCAGTGAGGCAAAAAACGAGATATACAGAGGACAAAGGACACAGGATTTTTTGCACTTAGGTTGGTTTAAGGTTATCTTGTGAAGGCTGAGCACCTCAGAGCAGAGGAAGAGAGGGAGAGAGAGAGCGCTGCACAGCTGGAGAAATTGCCCGTCCACACACACATGTGTTCACAGACATGAATCTATACAGGCTGTGGTGGATTTTCACGGTCAGATAAGGAGACAGACAGACACACACACGTCCCTAATGCTCTCTCTGTGCAAAAGGAGAAGAGACACTGGCCATGTAGGATTACAGGGTTGAGACCAGAGACAAGTGTTGGCTAAATGTGGCTCAGGCTCTGGCTTTACTATTCACTGTTAAGTGTGGCAGGCTGGCTGGCTGGCACAAAGGTTTACTGCTGCAACAGTAAAGAGAGGATCACACACACCAGCTATTGACAGACAGATGTAGTTAGCAGACACAGGCTACACTGACAGGACTAAGTGAGCTTAGGACACACACACATACACACCACAGGCTTCTTGCAGGCAGCAGAGTGAGGATATAATGGTTTACTGACTGACTGCTGCACATCATACCAAATTATAGCCCCTATGAAAATAATGCTGTATTATACTGTTCAGATTTAGTGCTGCCCAGGGCTGCAGCAAAACGATTATTATTTTTTTTCATTGCCGACTATTTTCTCCATCGAGCTGTTTGCTCTGTAAAAACCTGAGAAAACTGTGGAAAAATATCCACTTAAGGACGCTAAAGGTGTTGCTGTCAAATATCTCGTATTGTCTGACTAAATATTCAATTTTCTGTAAGTGAATTCCTAGAAACGGTAAATGTTTAGTGTATTTTGCCTCTGACTTTAAAGGGATAGTTCAACATTTTGGCAAATTGGCTCATTGCCACAATCCGCATAGTCTTAGCAGTAGGTTCATTACCTTTAATTGTCGGTGCAAACTATTTTTAGAACGGCGGAGCAGAGCCGTGAGCTGCTCAGAGCTATGCTACGGAGGCTAATGGGATTTCTTGGTTTCCCTCATCAAACTCATCAAATACACAATCCAACAACTCCAAAACGCTCTGGTGGACAAGTTGTGACCTGCACATTCACCACGCTATGAGATAATAACAGAACGTTACGAGACAGAGTTGTTTTAGAGGTAAATTCATGCAAAACCGTTGATGCGCGTTGCCTTCAGGGACAGTTTTTCAGCAAGCAGTCTCTGCATTTACCTCAAAAACAACTCTGTCTTGTAACGTTCTGTTATTATCTCATAGTGTGAGATATGATGATGAGGGAAACCAAGAAATCCCATGAGCCTCCGTAACGTAGCTCTGAGGAGCTTGCGGCTCTGCTCCACCGTTCTAAAAACAGCTTGCACCGACAATTAAGGGTAACGAACGTACTGCTATGACTATAGGGATTATGGCAATGGGCCAATTTGCCAAAATGGTGACCTTTAACGATAAATGAATCAACAGCACACAAACACACATCACATCAGTTAGTTGTGTTTGATTTGTTTTGCACACTGCACAAAGACTGTAGGTTCATCCTGGCCAATGCATATAGATGGGCGGCTGAAGCAGCATTTCCATATCTGAAGAAACTGATGCACGCTGCTACCTGTCCGCATGAGTGACGGGCTGTTAAACAGGCGCAGACCCACTATACGTGTCACTATACGTGTCGAGTACTGCGCTTTAAAAGAGTTACTCTACATATAGATGGAGTGCACAGATGAAAGACTCCATCCATCTGCAGCATTATGACTCTGAATCTTCAGGAGCAGCAGCATTGATACCTCATATACTCCAGTTTGCTGCTATTCACCTGTTTCAATAACAGCAGCGTGGTATAATGTTTGGCAAGGCAGAAGTGGAGGCTCCTGTAGTAAAACGCAGCAGTGAAATGCTGAGAAACGTCCATATGTTGTCATGATAGTAGATGTAGGGGGCCAGCTGTTGCACACTTCAACTCTGCAGCACAGTTGTCCCTCATAATATAATTCACCCGTGGTATCTTTCTATAGCAGTCCTACAGTAATCCTAATCCTGCTCATGATAAACCCATATACATCCTGGTGGCTTTAGATTAAAAATAAATGAGTTTACAGCAGCGTTAATAAGCAGGAACACAAACAGAAATGCAGTTAAGCCCCGGTGTTTATTCTTATGCTGCAACTTAACTCCCATATTCCTTTTTAATGAAGCTGGAGGGGCACAAGCGAAACCTGGTGAATCCATTTGAAAAGCCTTTGATAAACCCAAGATTTTCTTCTTCTGATGATGATGATGATGACATCTTCTGGAAAGATCAGTTGTATTTTTACCTCAGAGTTTCAGCTCTTCAATCCGTTAGAGATCTATAACACAGATATTCGTCTTAGCGCTTCTGTCGCTCATATTAACTCTGCTTAAAATGCCATAAAAAAAAGTGCCTTTATCTAAACTGAATCTAATCTCGGAGGCAGACGAGCACTTGAAAGAGCTCAGGCAGCTTTAATGTGACGGGTATATTGGAATTACATCCATCACAGAGCTGTGTTTTCTGAAGTTTTTGTTCCCAGCCCTCTGACTGGACATGTTATGAACCACTGTGTACTGGCCTTTATGATTCCAGTGGGGGCCTTTGTGGGACCCTGTGTGGTACGCTTTGCAAATACTCAATACTTTCCCTGGCCTTTGAATTAAGGGGGCCTCACATAGAGAGAGAGAAACTGTCTATCATAATGAACAATGGGCCGAGAGAGGAAAATTTGAAAGGGAGGAGAGGGACAGTCTTGACATTTAATCTGTACAAATATTCTCCCCAGCAGGCAACAACTACAGTCTTTTAATCCATCCTCAGAGCAATAACCACTGTCACTTCAACCCAGTGTGCTGCTGCTCCGACCGACCAAACAGGAACTCCATCACCTTTAAAAGTCTCCATCGTATGCAATTTAACTCCATCCATTTATGAAAGCACGACACCTCTTTAAAAAAAATTACTTTGAAGATTGAATCACACAACTGGATTTATAGACTGAGATAAAAAAACAACAATAACAACAACAGTGGATCCAAGTCAACAGCCTGTAAACCTACAAAAACAACACAATCTGAACATGTGGATTAATTAAGTTGCATGAGATTGGTCCTAATTCAGATTTCAGCATTAAATTAGTCACATTAAGAGCATTGATCGCCTACAACAGGAGATAAGTTGCAGTATAATATTGGCCCCCCAGGACACCTGATTAAAACCCAGTGTTGATGAGAGCTGGGAAACCAGAGAAGTGTGGTGTTTTTCCCACGAGCTCCAACCAGTGCAGAGCAATAAAATGTGACTTTTCCCAACGCAGCATTTGATCATCATCCACCAGTGGATCAGTCTGCACCTCCTTCAAACCCTCTTTCTTCACATATACACTGATGAAAACAACTCAGAAACTAATGCTCAACACACCGACTGCACGTGGCTACCGTGTATTGTTCCGGTGCTGCTGCTGCCGCTGCTGCCGCTGCTGCTGCTGCTGCCTGGAGATGTGGGAGCTCAGAGAGCCATCTGGACTCGAACATGTTGTGCATATGAAGTGAGGGGCAGCCTGAACCAGGACCACCACCACCACCACCACTACCACCACCACGAGCCTGCTGGATGATATTTGAAGATTTGTGCACAATAATAACGCACACACACACAAAATCTAACTTTAAACCCCCTCTCAGTATCCACATGCACCTCGGTGTCCTGCAGGTATAAATGCCGCAGTGCACAACGAGGCTCCAGCAGCAGCAAAGCCGGCGACTCACTGACATTTACTGGCCGGCGCAGAGGGGCCAAGTTCAGGGTTACTATACTGGACAGCAACGCGCCCATCGCGGCTTGCAGCGTGCACCGAGCTCCGGGGAGCAGCAGACTGACAGCGGCTGTCCACTACCCTGAAGCATCCACACACACAGAGAGAGACACACACACACACCACCACCACCACCACACATAATGAAATAAATAATAAATACTTACCGATTAAAGCATTGAGGAGTATTCCCAAAAAGCACGGAACAAGGCGGCGGCGCCTTGTGGATGCCATTTAAACACTTCTAGAAAATATTCCAGCACTTTGCAGAAAACAATGTGAGGTGAAGAGATGCAAAAAAAACACCAAAAACAAACAAAAACACATATATATGTGTGTATATATAGTATACACACACCACACCACACAGTGAGAGATTATATCCAGCTCCGGCCACTACATGTTCCGACCTACAGCGCTGCACTTTGGGGGCTCGCTGGGGTCGAACAAGCTTTCGCCATTTTAACCATCTATCAGGAGTCTGTCAGCATCCAGCTCTGCCTCTCCTCCTCACTCACTCTGTTGTATCCTCCCAAAGACAGCCCTCCTCCCTCTCTCTCTCCCTCTCCCTCTCTCTCTAACACACATACACACACTCACGCACACACGTACATACACACACACGCTGAATCTGCTCTCGGAACAAAAGAGCCGACTGCTTTTGCACCCAACGCATGGGAAACCTGCAAAAACTGCATGTTTTTTTTTTTTTGCTCTTTTGCACGTGAATGCAACAAACACAACAGCTGCTACTACTATTACTACTACTACTACACTAGTACAGCTAATAGCTACTCCTACACAAGTAATTACAACATCACCAATAACAATATTCATAATTAAAATAAATAAATAAAAGCAGATGTCAGGGTTTATTATGTAATAATAACAAGCAGCCTGTTTGGACTTGATGATCATGTTCCTATAACAATATGAACCGACTGTAACACACAGTTTGTGGGGAAACTCCAGCACATCTTTCCTCTGTCATCGGTTCAGCAGCTGCACACCAAATATTTGATGAGACAAGTGATGACAACAAAACAACCTCTAGCTATAAATCAATTTATCCAACATATCACAGTCTGTCAAAGTCATTTTAAAAACAATATTAAAGTAAAATGACATTAGAATAATAAATATGATGTAATTTCCGGATGGTGGATGTGTTTTATTTAAAGCTGGTGGTTCAGTGGCAGTGAACCTGATATGATAAATAAACAAGGACCTCCAACACTCAATTACAACAAAGCAGCGGTGGTTGTTCCGTGCTCGAGCGCCCCCCGGTGGAACGATCAGGTCTGTTCATGCTCCTCAACAACAACATTAAAAAAAACAACTGTGTGGCTACTGCAGTGGTCAATGTCCAGACTAATAAACAAAGCAATGCAGCTCACAATAAACTAATCTATAAGAATAAATGATTTTTCTGTCTTTCATCAGGTTAGATTTACAGAATTAATAAACTAATTCAATTAGTTGGTCTGTTAATGATTTTTTTCCTTCTCTCTTTTCATGATTGATTTGAGCGTTATTTTGTTGAATGACTGATCTATTACTTCAGGCTGTAACATAATCAGAAATGACCATGTGGTGACATCTGTAAATGTTTTGCTCTGTGTGAACATTACAAAGATCCTCATTTTAACACATGAAAAACAAAACAAACAAAGAATAATGATCTTTATAATTGATCCTCTATCTTTATCTTTCTCTATTTATGCCTGAAAATGGCTACAACGATTAATAATACATCACAACAGTTACCAGTTGTTTTTCTTCTGCTGCTGAACTGCAGCTATAATCCAATAACCAACTAATTACTTCTGCGCTAATTACAATTAATTACATTTCTCAACATGCTGACTGTGAACAGTTCGTGTGAGAGGCGGCACAAACTGTATGTGGATAAAATGTGTGATGGAAACACGAGAGGGAGAAATATGAGAACAATAAAAACCAGCAGTGTGGGATGATGCAGTGTACAGTGGTGCTGTAATTTAAACCTACAGGGGTCAATGTAAGTGAACACGTGGCTGGATTACTGAACATGTCAGCTGGGCTCAGGCCCCCGGGAGCCCTGAACCTTTCGGCCCCCCTGGTCCCTGCCCAAACCCTCTGTATGAAGTGGCTGTTAAATGTCAAACAAACAACAAAAATACGTGGAAAAAAAGCTCAATTTTGCATTAATTGAAACGCTCCTTTACAACAAAGCTGTGTTTGTTTCCTTGTCCTCTATCTCCCCCCAGTGGAGGAAACATGTGCTACATCTCCCCTGTCACACATCCACTACTCGTTACGCAGCATCCTGTAGGGAAATTAAGATGAAGTTAAGTAAATTAGCATCAGTCTAAAGGCACATTATCATGGAGGGGCTCTTTCTTTACATTTGCCTCCCTCTTCCTAGCAACACACACACAAATAAAACACACCTGCTGCTTCTATTCATATAGATTTTAAACGAGTTACCTGTTCAGCCACTTTATTTCACTCTATTGATCGTGGTGCTGTTCTACAGTTACAGCTCCGGTTAATCACATTTTTCCACGAGTTAATACAGTTAGTTGACTTTGTTTGGTTTATGTGGGCAGGAAGATGTCTACTCAAATACTCAACACACACACACACACACACTCACACACACAAAGCAGCTCTCATGGGGGCCTTTGTCATGTTCAATATGTCTCTGTGCTGTTAGTACCTTCACCGAAGAGTTGAACCATCTAGTTTTTCACAATGATTTTAATTGAATAGTCAAAAACAAACTAACAAGAAAAGGAAAGTCCGAGGTGCAAATTCTAAAATTTTGTGTTGTTAAAGGGATACTTCAACATTTTGGCAAATTGGCCCATTGCCATATAGTTTTAGGAGGCAAATCCAGAGACTGCTTGCTGAAAAACTGCCCCCGATGGTAACGCACATCAGCGGTTTTTGCATGAATTCACCTTGAAAACAACTCTGTCTTGTTACGTTCTGTTATTATCTCATAGCGTGGTGAATGTGCAGGTCACAACTTGTCCACCAGAGTGTTTTGGAGTTGTTGGATTGTGTATTTGATGAGTTTGATGAGGGAAACCAAGAAATCCCATTAGCCTCCGTAGCGTAGCTCTGAGCAGCTCGCGGCTCTGCTACGCCGTTCTAAAAACAGCTTGCACCGACAAGTAAAGGTAACGAACCTACTGCTATGACTATAGGGATTATGGCAATGGGCCAATTTGCCAAAATGTTGAACTATCCCTTTAATTTTTGCCTTTATGCCTTTGTACCAGTGACGGTCAGGACAGGAGACATTGTATGTGCATGTATCCACTATTTGCACTGTTTTTTGTGAATTGACTGATTGTGATTATCCTGTTTGTTTTTGTTTTGTTTTGTTTTTTTCTCTGTGCTTGTGACTGGCAGCTTTGAGGATTAATGAAGTTGTTTGAAGTGGAAGTTCAGGTGTTTTCGGACGCATGAATGTGCTACTATGATTTTAACGATCAGTGAGTCACTGTGATTTCACCAACGTGTTTTGGTCACAACTCACTAATTAATTCATGTACTGATTATCTTGTGATACATCCATTGAAAAAATAATGAAGTGATGACACTGAAATGTCCAAAAGGTCAAAGGCCAACTTCAGTGTGACATCATAAAGTTTTGCAAAAGCACGTCTGGTCATTTATTCAACGCTGTAACTAAGGAGGAGATGATCGACGTGACGATGAATGTTGAAACTTGGCGCCCAAACAATCATGACGCTGTAATCCTGGTTTCTTCTTTCTATCCTCTGATGTGGGGGCCGTTATACTGAGCCTCCTCAGTGGATATAAAGTTAAAGTTAATTTAAAACTGGCCCCGCCTCAACCAGCACTGGTGCTTTAGATTTAACATTTAACGATCTAATATGTCATGGCCTACAGTAATAGTTTACCACTCACAGGAGCATTGTTTCTGCTTAAAGACAACTGTATGTTCACTTTAATCATTCCTTCCACCTAAGTACAACTTGTAATGTGTTTATATATTTACTTACAGTAAGTAAAGGAGGTGAGTACACCCCTGACACTGAGGCCAGACAACAACAGAGTGTTTTTATCTTTTATTTTATTTTTTTTATTATGGCTTATTATTCGGGGAGTTTGGGATTTGTGGCCAGAGCTCCCATTAAATCATGGAGCGCTTCAATATCAGCTGAAGACAGCAGGTGCTACTTTGGTTGGGGACAGCGTACACCAATTAAGGCCACCGTCGGCACGGGTTTAATCTGCTGAGTGAGGAATTTTAAACCAGAAAGGTCCAGCCACCCCATTAACCCCTGCCTCTGCTAATTGGTACAGTGTGGTTTGTGAGCTGTCTCGATCCCAAAGCTGCTCTGAGTAGAGATTATGTCGATGATGATGATTTCTTTAAAAAGGATCCTGTGTGATGTTGTTTTGTTGTTTTGTAAGTGTTTTTAGAGATGCAGTGATGTTGATGTAGACACAATACAATGAACAATAATATAGCTACAATATGGGATCACAACTCAATCATCTGCATGGCCACTTTGAGGCTCCAGTCTGTGTTGTGGTCGAACTGGTCGGTCGAATACTCTTAAGGCCCTGTGCGTATGTACCCTGCATCATTAACACAGGCCTGAAATGACGTCTGTAATAATGACTAATGAATCAATCACTCTGGGCCATTAATGATCAGTTATGAGCCAATAAGAGCTTTCTTTGAGATACTAAATTGTGTAAAAAAAACTGGTCACTGTGTCTCTTGATAACAAGCTCTTTATAGTCATTATAAAACACTCATCGGGTTCTCAGATCATAGAGAAAAGTAATTAATAAGGGATAATAGTCATTCAATCATTCATTCTGCAGTTATTATTCTTAGGAATTAATCTGAACAAGCCTCCAACAAACATATATGGTATGTCATTTGTACTAATACGGTAAGTGTGTTTTTACAATAGTCAATCAAGCCTGCAGTAAATAGTTAATGAGTGGCTTGCTGGTCTTTTCAGGTTGTTCAAATGGTTCATTTAAGGGTCGATGGACTAATGCATGTGTGACAACTTAATTTACACTCTACCCCAAATTTTAACGGTCCCATTTTGTTTTTCTCTTTTGTTTGTTTGGCTCATTTCACTGCAGGACAATAAAGACTGAAGTGAGGTCAAGTGACAGCTGGAGGAGAACAAACAGACTCCACAGTTTTTCATTATTGATTTATAACTGATTTATAAAGCTTTATATAAACATACAAATAATTAAAGGGATATTTTAACTTTTTGGCAAATTGGCCCATTGCCATAATCCCTATAGTTTTAGGACTAGCTTCGTTACCTTTAATTGTCGATGCAAGCTATTTTTAGAATGGCGGAGCAGAGCCGCGAGCTGCTCAGAGCTACGGAGGCTCATGGGATTTATTGCTTTCCCTCATCAAACTCATCAAATGCACAATCCAACACCTCCAAAACGCTCTCGTGGACAAGTTGTGACCTGCACATTCACCACGCTATGAGATAATAACGTAACGTTGAGAAGGATTTGTTTTCAAGGCAAATGCAGAGACTGCTTGCTGAAAAACAGCGACTTTGCATGAATTTACCTCTAAAACAACTCTGTCTCATAACGTTCTGTTATTATCTCATAGCGTGGTGAATGTGCAGGTCACAACTTGTCCACCAGAGCATTTTGGAGTTGTTGGATTGTGTATTTGATGAGTTTGATGAGGGAAACCAAGAAACCCATGAGCCTCCGTAGCGTAGCTCTGAGCAGCTCGCGGCTCTGCTCCGCCGTTCTAAAAATAGCTTGCACCGACAAAGTAAGACTATAGGGATTATGGCAATGGGCCAATTTGCCAAAATGTTGAACTATCTCTTTACTTCCTTGCCACACAGTAAGTGATCAAACATAAACTCCTCTCTCCTCCTCACCACCACATGTGTGCAGCAGTCTTGTGAACGGCCACCAGGGGGCCTCACTCTGTTTCAGACTCCAGCCACACTGAGGTTTTTCTCATCACACAGGTGACCTGCTTTTCTCTCCAGCTGACATCACGTCAACAGAGTTTAGTGGTTACTTAACGGCTTATACCTCAGTACTCTGACTGTTACATAGGTTAGAAACCCCCCTCCCCTCCCCTCCTCTCACACAAACACACTCACACACACTCACACACATTTTGCCGACTAAAAAAAGAAAAAGAAACCCATGCCACTCCCCTTTATGTGTGTGGCTGCCCTTCTCTGGTGGAGCCAGGGAGCCCAGCAGGGCACAGTTTAACCAGGAGATCGGTTATAATGCAAATATGATCCATCTACCATCTATGATTGATCGGGATCGAACTCGTTGATTTTTCTTTTTCTCAGTGTGATCAGCAGCTGATGAGTTCACGGTGTTGGTTCATCGACCCCGACGGGATCACATCTCCCTCCTCCTCCTCCCCCTCCTCCTCCCCACTGCTCCTGTGAGAAGGTGAAGCCGTTATAATAACCACACCGCGGTCCGCTATGAGGCGAATAACAGGAAAGGCGAAGGATGAAACTTTGATCGAGCTGCAGAGCGCCACGGACCCACACACAGCAGGTAATTAAAAAAACACGTTTTAATTAGCTTTTGCCAGCATGTGGTGGTCGCGGTGGCAGCTACATAGGAGGCTTTGATATAGGAGGAGCGGTTGTAGCCTACTGCATGTAGGAAAATATGACTTGGCGTGTGAGTAATCCTCATTTCCCACCACTGGACTGATTATTTCATCCACCTATATTCAACTTTTTGAAGAAAACATCCTCATGTTAAATATTAAAGCTTCTAGAAAACAAATAAATACATTAAAGTAAACCTCCCAATCCAGCAAAGAAACTAAATCCTTATTTCTACATGTCTTTTTTTCTTCTTTTTTTTTACACCCAGTGTTAGTGTTTGTCAGTCTGATTCAGATACTCAGTTTAGTCCAAAGCCAAATTAAATGTGCTTTTACTAAAGTTAGTTATGTGTAGTTTGTGCCAGTTTGGCAGCTGTTTTTACCACTGAGACTGTGCACAGTGACGTCATGTAGTGGGTGAAGGATTTTGGGTAAATTAGGGTCATCTCCCACTCCCAGCTCAGGACTCAGAGCAGGATAAACCCAGCATTAGAAAAAAAAAAAAAAGGATTTTCCTGCACAACAGGAGCGTTTAATAAGATAGCACCGATCCTATGACATGACTTGTCTGTGATCGTTGGAGGTGTCCCTTAAGACTTGTGACTTGTGAGGTCAGCGAGGTCACACTGGACAAACTGATGTTTAATAAGATCTGGGTCAATTCAAGTACCACTCACCCAGACGGCGACAAAATAAAAACATTTTTTAATCTAGCTCAGTGTTTAATTCCCTTATCTGAGACAGTCACTGGCTCTTCACTAAACAACAAACTATGAGACCGTTTGTTCACAAGGCTCCATCGTCGTGTGGTTAACAGTCTGGACCGTTGTTATTCTCTCTGACATTATTAGCATGATAGAATTAAAGTGGTATTTGTTGTGTCCATGCACGGTGAATCTCCAAGGACACACTTCTTTACAGTTTCCCCGTCGACAGGGCGGCTCATATCAGAGCAGAGGGGCGGTGGGCTTTTAAATTAAAGTGCATCTGATATGTAGCTCCATATCAAAGCAGAGGTTATTATCGTGAGGCAGGTTTCAAAAAGAGCAGATCTGGACTGAGATACGATAATTCCCATCAGGAACAAGAAGTGACAAAGAAAACAAACATCCAAGAGGCAGAAACCTCAAGCATCATCAGGTTGTGGTGGTTTTACATCACACACAGCAGCTGCCAGTCAGAGGAAAGTGAAGAAGCTGCACATGACAGTTCAGTCTGTGTCACAGACAAACAGGACAACAGTAGGTTTAAACAGTATCAGGTTGTGTTGTCCTTAATATTCAAACCGTCATTCATCTAAATTACACCTAAATTGAGTGTGTGAAAAAGAAGGAACAGGCCACTTCCTGCGGTCAAGGACTAATTGCTTTGCCTTAATGGCAGCTTCACTTACACGTTCCTATTAACAATGCATGAAATCCAAAACTTTTTAATTTACCCCTAGTTTAGTGAAATGCACTGTAATGGTGCTCTGCTCATTTGATGTTGTGTACCTGTTCAACAATCAATCACTCTGTCAAGGACTTAAAATCCTCATTTAAACCGGTTTTATTGACATTTTAAACTCTAATATGCAGCGGTAAACTTAATCTCATTTTCACAACTTCAGTATCTGAAGGACAGAAATCTGAAGATGTCCAGGAAATCGTGTCATGTCCTTTAGATTAGAAGACAAATGAGTTAAATTCCAGCAGAAATCTGCAGGTTAGACAAATACACACACATGAAAGTAGAGGCGAACTCAAAGAAACAGAGAGTAAGCGGCGCGTGTATTGACTGACCTTATCTATTGAGCTCTGCTGGTCTGAACACATGATGAAATGCAAAAGGAAAAGTCTGGTGCTCTTGTGATAAGAGCTGAGCCGCTTTTTAACTTGATGCAGAGGAATTCCTGTCCTGAAGAGAAACAGAAACACATATATAAAAGTCCACATGCCCATTTTAACTTAGCTTATCATTCAAGCTATTTATTCATTGAGATACATTATTCATTAACAATATGTAGCTATGACACTGTTACGGATGTGATTGACACGGATGCGAATACTGTTTGTACGTAGAGATCATTTCAGGTTTTTATTATAGTGATCCTCAATACTGCATGAAAAGCTTTAATGAGCTAATTTTAGTAGTTTCAATTTGTAGTTTTCAATCAATCAACATTCATTAATGCATTCAGTAATTCAAACTTAATTCATAAATGTTATATAGATTGAAAGAAAAAGATCTTGCATTATGTATATTACACACCTCTGGTGGCCTGTACCTGTAGATGTCTATTCAATGAAACTTTCTAAAATAACTCGAAATAGACCAAATAATAAAGCATACATGTACATTTACAACTTCTTTCTCATTCACCTCTCCTAAGATAGTTGAATGTGCAAGTTATTTTTAAGGTCTATTGATATTTTAACGTAATAAAAATGTGTCATTTTAACAGGTAAATTAAATAACAAACAACAAACAGTGAACCAGCGCTGCTGATATCACTGCACCATCATAGGACATGAAATATTAAGATGATTTATTCTGCGGCATTCACGTCGAATCCGAGTGTGTGTTGAGTGAACATAATGAAATCTCAACTCTCTTTTCAATTTGTAGTCGTGTACACTCTTTATGTTGTTAATGAGCGAGCGGTTAATAGAGACACGTGTCTGTTTATCTCGGGCTGAGCTGTGGGTTAATAGACTCTTCTCCTTCTGCAAAAGCTTTGTTTGGGGCAGTTATCAGGGCTGCAGACCCTCGGCCACAGAGAGGAAGCAGAGAGAGAGAGAGAGAGAGAGAGAGAGAGAGAGAGAGAGAGAGAGAGAGGAAGAGGACGTCTGTCTTCACCTTGTGTTTGAACTGTGGTCCTCCGCTCACAGCTGGTCAAACACTGACTCATAGAAAAAGCCGCTGGAAACTGGAAACACACCAGATGTGCTATGAAATTGAATTTAATATGGTTGGTGGTGATTTACACCTAAAACATTTTATCATATCTTTAACCGGGCTCTCTCTTCTTTTTTTGGCATCTTTCTGGAACAGTTGAGCAATATTTATCAGACCGGCTCTTGCTTTAGTTGCTTTTCCTGGAAATTACTCATATTTTAAGGAATTTGCTCCCATTTAAGGTGATATGACTCTGTGTGCCTGCAGCCAAGTCGATGCAGTGATCTTTCAGTCTGATGAGGTGAAACAGAGCCAACAAGTTGCTATGGAAACAGGCCTAGTAATTGCATTACCCCCCTTTTGATGGAGGCATGATACTGAATAAGATGTGGAAATCAACCTAGTAGATCTCCTCGGAGCAAACACAGAGGATAGACAGACGCACTCAAACTGTGAAGACAAGTTTGAGACTTTGGTTTTTATGTCTCCGGGACAGAAACAGCTCCGACTGCAGCAACGACCTTCACTTCAACTTAAAGATGAACTGATTAGATTCAGAGATTAGAGTGTGTGAATAGAAGTGTGCGCAAAGCTAAAGGTCACTGCAGGGTTTCTACGCAAGTATGGGAAAGTATAGAATTTGATTTTATACATTTCCAGGTCTGGAAAAGTATGGAAAATGGAAACTATTGTATAAAAATATATTTCTTATCTGGGTTTGGTCTTATCTGAAGTTATTTGGGTTAATTATTTTGTATGCACTATTGTATAGCTACAGTCTCCTGGAAATTATTTGATGACATAATGGCATACAAATTCAGAATAATGAAAACAAATGATTAACTGCATGATTTATTTACATGATATACATCCATTTACTCAAATGTCAGAAATTATTTGAATTTGGTTTACCAAAAAGTCTGGAAATAAAGGTCTGGAAAAAGTTTGGAGTTTGGAAATTTCAAATAGGAACCCATTGTGACCTTATTAAACTAACTCTATAAATCGTACTATGTAACACAGTTACAAAAAAAAAATCTGAAATGAAGTGATGACATCGAAACGGTCAAAGTTCAACTTCACTGTCACAAAAATGTTGTGCAAAAACCTCTGGACACAGAAACACGGGACAGAGGTTTTGCTTTGGCCCATTTCCTGCCCTTGGGGGTGCATGGACATGAAACAGTGACACAGAGGAAAAGCAAGCGCTCTAGTGTAGTAGGTCATTGAATTATCTTTTATGTATGAGCTGTGTCTGAAAAACTGAGCCAGTAATGGCACCGTACAGTATCTCCTAACCTGATTACATGAAGGCAGCAGCAACAAATACACTTTTATCCGTTTGTCATCTCGCATGAATCATATCAGATCCATCAGAAGATGCAAGGAAGCTGCTCTCTGAGTCCCGCCTCTGCCGACCAGTATTCCCTGGAAACACTTTACCACTAACAAGCATCCCCAGCAAACACACAGTGTCTTATGAGGACAATGCAACACAACACAATGCAATGCAATGCAATGCAGCCTCTAGCCTGTACGTGACCTTATGTGTTCTTTTGCCTTTATAACACTACTCAAGTTTTCCGGGGATTGTCAGGAAATGTCCCGTCTGGGCCTTTAGTATCCTGATGATAAGGCAGGAAATGATACAACAATGACAATACAACCCGTAAACCCCAAAACAGCGGCTTCGTCAGAGGAACTGAGGAAATTTCTTGTTAGTCTATAATGGGTTTCTATCTTTACATCATCTTAACGTCCATTTAGAGTGTGAGTTGTGAGTTACACAAATTAATATTTTTAAGTTGAGTTCAGACAAACACAGTGTTGTTGATGCCCTTAAGGCACTAAACAGCCACACTACCATGACAACTGGGCAAACACCACTGGTAGATTAAGATCATGTGACTCGTTTGAAAGCCCCACGAGGACGCCTGTTAAGAAGACCCTGAGGAAAAATTGTGTTTTTTTTATGTTTTAAAGTCTTCACAAATATGATTCCACGGTTTCCAGGATTGTATAAATTCATATTTGACTGGACCAAGTGTGTAGTTTACTGACTCGACAGGAAATTTGCCGACAGAGATACTGTAGAGAGGATGTCTTGTCTTAGATGACTTACTGTAGACCCAGTTTGTGCTCAGGATGTTGTGGTTTGGTTTTGCTGTAGCTTGATGCACACCACCCACCACGCCTTCTAGATAATCGTGACTTGTTTCACTCAAGAGTTCTGGTATTAAATTTCAAATTCGAGCACTTTATAGTTTAATTTGTGATGTTTTTGCTCCACATCTACCAAATGCAAATTAATACTGAATAATAATAATAATAATAATAATACATTTTATTTGGAGGCGCCTTTCAGGTCACCCAAGGTCACCTTACAAAAAAGGAGGACTGAAGACAGGCCCTCAGGTTTTCTGCTACTAAACTGTGGTTAACACTGCGATTCATTTCATTTAGACCACAGTGCTAACCTTCATCACATCTACACATAAAGCAGATGGGGCCTTTTGTCTTTTAGGGAAGTTTCCTATAGAAGGAAGTTGTCGAGTTGTCAATCTGTGCCTTGTGTTGTGTCACTTCCCCTGAGAAAAGGTGACTGCTGACATACAGTAATCAGTCTGTGATTAATGGGTCTGAAGCAAGAAGAAGAAAGAGATGTTAGCTCTGGTGAAAGTGAGTGAGTGCAGTGGAAGTGTATTTATCCTTTTCCTTTTTATTCTGCTTGAGTCACAATGAAAAACACTTTACTGTTTCACTGGATCTAATGTGTCCTAATGCAGCAGTGCTTCTTTCTTTTACCCTTTTCATTTCTAAGTAGTCGAGGATCGTGCATGTTTACCTCTCCTAACCTATAGTTTATTACTAATCCCCTCCTAACCTTTGTCTCTCTGTCCCTTAAAGATGGTCCTGCAGTGCTGACCGCATTCAGGATTAACCTGCACTCAGGTACGGGCAGATCAGAGGCTTAATGTGACGCCTGGCTGTCCGTGCTCTCATCACGTCTCTCAATAATAGCCTCAATGTTTCTTCTTGTCTTTGTTTTGGCTGTTAAATATCCGCTGCTTTGGAGTTTGTCTGCCGATCACACACCCAGACGCCTGCCTGCGTCTGTCTGTCTGTCTGATCTTTCATCCAGCCTCTATCTCGGCTTCTTGTTGTATCTGCAGAGCCAGGCTCGTGGCGGTTAAGTGTGTTGTGTGTGTCCTGTGTCCATGTCTGCACCGTCCAATCAGCACTGATGCATGCGCTCATATACTGTACTGCAGTGAGAGAGGCATGTGCACGCGGTATTGTTTCAGTTAAAGCAGAAGTAAGTGATATATTTGTGTTAATATAAGTCTTAAATAGTTATATCTTCCAACAGCAATCACTTACATAGAGTGTTTGGACCAAAACACGGGTCTGTCAGTCACTCTGCTCTGCTCTGAGCCGAGGAGAAAACATTTATCGTATCCTACAGTTTTTATCCAATGAGGAGAGAGAACGGCATGCAGGGCTGTGTGTGCAGCCAAGGGACGCCGTGAATGTGGTGACGTAGGGACGAGGACTGTTATGGTGCGTTCAAGGAAACTCGTAACTCGTGTTTTTCCGACCTGTGAAGTCGTACCAGTTCGATCTGGTACGAGTTCACGGGTCGGAAGTTACGAGTGGCTGTTATAGTGACTTTCACAGGTAAAACAGGTCGGAGAAACACGAGTGGGTTGCCTGGAACGCTACAAAGTCGTAAGTTGTGACTTGAAGCTGTAATTTACGGTTTCAAAAGCCGGCCTGGAACGCAGCATTAGCCAAAACGACCGGATCGCTTACTTCTGCTTTAAGGCTGTGGGGAATTAGACCATGTAACATCTGAGGAGACTGTGATCTCTCTCTGCTTGATATCTATGAGTTTTAGATGATTTTCACATCTGGGTGATGGAGCTTCCTGACCTAGAAGGTAATCAATCGTCTGTATTTGTCAAAAACCTTCAGTTTACCATGAAGGTGAGAAGCTATTCAACCATTAAAATGTGTCTGTCTCATGCTCTCCCAGTTTGAGTCACATATGCTCAAGTAAAAATAGCAGCAAGGAGACACATTTAACCGTTTGGATCTTAAAATGACTAGTGCTATATCTGTCACATGCATGAGTAAAAACACAAGTAGATTAAAATTGAACCTGTGCAAGAACTTGAGGTAATTACATCCCACTTTTAGCCTTTCAGGTGTCAGACACACAAGTTCATGATAACTTCTGGATAGAGAAGAGCGTGCCGTACTGGATTGTATTGTATTGTGCGCTTGTGTGGGTAAGTGGGTGTGTGGGCTGCTGACACATCCTCTCACATCCTCTCGTCAGATGAATACGAGTCACTGGATGTCGGTTCAGATTGAGAAAAGCAGGTTCTCTCCACTTGTTTTGATGACTCACTCTCTCAGGGATTTAGTGAAGAGAGAGGGCTGCTCTCCTGATGACGGTTACTCACACCGACAACTGAAACTGCTGAGTGCTAAATATGCATCATCTCATCTGGAGGCGACGCTCTCGACTGTGATCCAGAGGTGGAGAAATTCAAGTCGGATCTTCTCCGCTGTGAGGAAAGGACACGTCTTTCTTCTTTCAAGGTTGTGGTGAACTAGGATTGGACACGCTGATGCCGGGCTTTAGTGAATGGTTGTTTGGGGTTGAGAGAGAACGTACAGCCGCTGTTCGTTGCTCTGCACGATCAGCACATGCCTCTGGGGGTCAATACACTGGCACCAGTGGCCTCCTATTCTGATACACTAGTGTAGAGTTGCTCCTCTTTTCTTTGTTGTCCAGTTCTGATTCTGACCACCGCTCATGGGCCTTCAGGAGCAGCTGTTGTGGATCTGCTGTCTTTGAAGCGTGGACAGATATTTCTCCATGGGCCCAACCTGTGAGTGTTGTAACTTGAGGGTTTGCTGCTGGATATCGTCCAACGGGTTACTAAACTTCAAGGGATAGTTCAACATTTTGGCAAATTGACCCATTGCTATAATCCCTATAGTCATAGCAGTAGGTTTGTTGCCTTTAAAGCAGAAGTAAGCGATCCGGTGGTTTTGGCTAACTTCTTGTCAGCCGATGGAGTTAGCAGTCCCCGCCCTCGTCCCTACGTCACCACATTCATGCGCATCCCTTGGCTGCACACACACAGAGGACCGCCCCTTTATGCCGTTCTCTCTCCTCATTGGATAAAGGTTGTAGGATACAATTAAAGTTTTCTCCTCGGCTTACAGCAGAGCAGAGTGACTGACAGACCCGTGTTTCAGACCAAACACTCTATATAAGTGATTGCTGTCCGAAGATATAACTATTTAAGACTTATATTAACACAAACATTCTGCTTACTTCTGCTTTAATTGTCGGTGCAAGCTATTTTTAGAACGGCGGAGCAGAGCCGTGAGCTGCTCAGAGCTACGCTAAACTCATCAAATACACAATCCAACAACTCCAAAACGCTGGACAAGTTGTGACCTGCACATTCACCACGCTATGAGATAATGATGATGTAACGTTATGAGACGGAGTTGTTTTAGAGGTAAATTCATGTAAAACCGCTGATGCGCGTATCCGTCGGGGGCAGTTTTTCAGCAAACAGACTCTGCATTTACCTCTATAACAACTCTGTCTGGTAACGTTCTGTTATTATCTCATAGCGTGGTGAATGTGCAGGTCACAACTTGTCCACCTGAGCGTTTTGGAGTTGTTGGATTGTGTATTTGATGAGTTTGATGAGGGAAACCAAGAAATCCCATTAGCCTCCGTAGCGTAGCTCTGAGCAGCTCGCGGCTCTGCTCCAACGTACTAAAAATAGCTTGAACCGACAATTAAAGGTAACAAACCTACTGCTATGACTATAAGGATTACGGCAATGGGCCAATTTGCCAAAATGTTGAACTATCCCTTTAAAGGCAGTTTGATGAGAAGTCAGATAATATGCATGAAGTGTTTTTCCATTGTTTTGCTGAGTGGGATATCTGCAGGAGGTGCACTTGGCTCGGCTTAGCAGAGACTGTGAGTGAGCCAGCATTGTCTCCTCTGGTTTAAAGAACATGATGCTTATTTTATGAAGGAAGCATTTTCAGGCCTGTTTCTACTTCCTTTGTTATGGATACGCCAGATATCTCTGAGCCAACTGAAGCAATACACATGCAGCTGTTGTTTTTGAGCACCGACTTGTTATTGGCACGGTCTCTGCACCTTGTGTTGGTCCAGTTTGCCACAGAGAAGGCGGCCTTCGGGCCTACGACCAAGACTGAGTCCTGATTCAAGGGGAACGCCATTGATCTTACTAATGGAGATGAGCTGACTGGTCAAGGAGAGTAATACTGATCTTGTCAAAGCGTTTTTTCTGCAGTTTTGGAGGGAGCTTTACAAAATCTTGAAAAGACTAGGTCAAATTTTTCAATATCTGGGAAGCCTAAGGTAAAATCCTGAGTTTAACAGCAGCGTTGCATGACAAAAACACCAAACACATAAATTAAAGACAAAGGCTTTGCTGTTCTTTCAGAGAGAAAGTTAAAAGATCTTCCATCTGTGATTCTCAATAGTTACAAACAAATACTTTAATTTGAGGCAGGTCTTTATCTGTTATTCCTCCTGTTTGAAATATTTAGAAGGTCAAAGCCTCATTTTCAATCGCTCCTCTGTTGTCTGTGTTAAGTTTTTTTTCTTCTGTGTTAATGCAGCCACCAGCCAGTCCGTCAGTCAGGGACATTCCAGATTACAGGGTTGGCCTCGATGTTGCGTTGCAGCCAAAAATAACCCAAAGTGAATTCACAATGAAAGTTATTTCAATGTTGGTCTTACAATCTTGGGCAGTGGAGTTTGACAGATTTGGGTGTTTGGGCATTATGGGAAGTGCAGGATCTGACCTCACCTGACCTCTACCAGGGAGGTGTGATAAGAAAACACTGAAGTCCAAACTCCCAAACTCTGTTCTGCAGAACGGCTATGTTTGGAGATGCATGCAGTTAATATATTTTAAAGGGATAGTTCAACATTTTGGAAAATCTACCTATTGCCATAATCCTTATAGTCATAACAGTAGATTCATTACCTTTAATTATCGGTGCATGTTGTTTTGAGATCCGCGGGGCAGAGACGTGAGCTGCTCAGTGAACACAATGGAGGTGAATGGTACAGGTCCCCTGTCCCTCATCAAACTCATCAAATACACAATCCAACAACTCCAAAACGCTCTCGTGAACAAGTTGTGACCTGCACATTCACCACGCTATGAGATAATCGTGTAATATTACGAGATGGAGTTGTTTTAGAGGCAAATGCAGCCAGAACTACATTCTGCTGGGCGGCGTGATTTCAAAAACGCAAGTAGTTCTGAGTATTTGCTTCATGTGTCATAATTTTACATACATTATACATGATTATTTCAAGGTAATGAACCTACTGCTATGACTATAGGGATTGTGGCAATAGGTGAATTTGCCAAAATGTTGAACTAGCCCTTTAAGCTCATTTAGTAAAAAGACATGACTGTTATGTGTCCTTGGTTAACCCTCACAGGGGGGACGTCCTCACTGCCTGATTGATGCTGCTGGTCTGTTTTTTTACGTCAGGGGTCAGGGGTCAAAGGGTTAGAGTTAAGTTTCCTTATTCGTGACATTTGCCCTAGTGAGTTGTCCATCTTATTCTCAAGATTTTATGAGTTGGAATCCCCTTAAAAAAAGAGGAAGAAGAGGAAACCACTCTCTAAATCCTACAGTACAACATCAGATCATAAAAAAGCAAAGGGAAAGAAGAACTGCACATCTCACTCGTATTATTCACAGAGTCGTAGAGCTTATGGATTTCTGTCGCTGCCACATCAGGGACCGTTTGGCCACTCGGAGCACCGGTCCTCTCTTAGGTGGTAGTTAAAAATGTCACTTTGATTTAGAGCCCATGCACTGCAGCTTATTGGCTTCTTTCTTCAACGATCTGGGTTTCTGCTGGTGGATGTGTTCACACGAGAATATCTCAGCTACTGTAAATAGACAGCTGCCGAAGTGTAACTGGGTTGCATGGGTGAAAACTGTGTTAGAAAAACATATCCTGAGCTTTACTTTTGAAATTAGTGGTAATTCAGGTAATGTGCGTCCTATAAACTATGGTGATTATGGTGATTTGGCATCGATGCAAAACTGTGAACGGTTATTTTTAGTTAATGAACGTTAACGCCTATTTGTGGCGGTCTCTGCGTTTATGTTTGAGTCCACTGCTTATTTATATACTCAGCTTTTCTGACCCATTTCCATGTGTTTGTCTCTCCGCTGTAGTAAACGTTACTCACTGCAGGCCCATGGCTTCTGTTTGCTCAAGCCAGACTCTGATAACTGGCTGTCTATGCACGACCGAGGAAGTAAGACAAAAAAAAGGAGCAAGTACAAAAAAAAAATAAAAGCTTCCCATGAATGCAATGGAAAAATCACACACCCCCCTCCCTCCTTTGCCCCATTATATAGCTCACAGATTCCTATGGTGGAGTTCATTTGCATTCCAGCCCAGTGAGTCCACAGTGAGTCGCTCCGTCATTGGCTCGCGCTGCTGTCCGTCAAATCATCGCCGTCTAATCAGAGGTCGGGTTGAAGCTGAGGGAGGCTGGGAGATCTTAGTCTTCTTTGTGTGCTAAGTGTGTGTGTGTGTGTCATCTTAGAGGGGGGCTAATATTGCAGCAGCCTCCCCCACCTCCAGCTCCCTCCCTTCTCCTCCCTCCCACACTAATGCACGTTCCAGCCTCCCCCATACAGGAAGTGAAGCTTTCCCACCATTCAGGAGGCAATAACAGGGGGAGCAGAGCTACATGAGCACATTCCCTCAGCCAGAGTGTGCAGAGACAGAGAGAGAGAGAGAGAGGAGGATTGCTGAGGAATGTAGTGTGTCATTGGATTGAGAGAGTGTGTGTGTTTGTGTGTGTGTGTGTCTCATTTTACCAATATGCTAAGAGTCAGTACTTGCTCATGTTGCCAAGAGACCGCAGGATTTTTATTGGGTCCTTATTTAATTGAGTTCGCCTGAGATGCTCCAGCAGACGGTTTCCTTAAAGGGACAGTAGTGTGGTTTGGAGTGAACCTTATTATAAATATTATTATTATTATTATTATTATCCTGCACATCACATAAACAGTGAGGCTAAATGACTGAATGTGAGTGGGAGACAGGTGGAGGAGAACACCTGTCATGTCTATTTTTCAGGCTAGCTTTAGCATTTTTTTCAACAATTTGTGTAATTTAACCGTGCCAATATATTATTTAATGTGACCTGTCATCGGTGTCTGGGTCAGTCTCTTTGCTTGAGGCCGGATGATACTGATCCTACAGCCACTGAGCAGCTGTGCTAATACCCAAACTGTCCTTTAACATATAACATATAAAGGAAAAAATGTGTTCATACCGCTTTAAGGTAAAATGAAAAAACGGAACTATTCCTTTATGACCATAAGCTATTAGATCTTTTTAAATCATATTGCACTATAGTTTTAATCAACACGATGACATAACAACAAGAGCAGTTTTGGTTTTGCACTTTAAACTCATTTACTCTTCTACACGGATTTCATCTTTAAATCCCCACTGTTCCTCATCTGAACATGTGATTATTGTTCTTTTGCAGATGAAAACAGTGGAAATGGCGTCAATTCACTGCCTGACAGAGGAGCACTGCCTGGGCATAAAGAGGTAAGTTATCAGCATTTACATGCACCAATAAATATACATGTTATATAGTGACTAAGTTAGCGTGAACGGTTGAAACAGGAGGAACCTGCCTGGTTCTCTTTGAAGATAAATACATGAACACATACAGATTATCTTGTTTGTTTTATCGGTTGGTTACATTGGTTAATAATTAATTGGTTGCTGGTTTCATATTTAGTGTATTCACATAAGAGCTGTATGGAGGAGATGCATCTTTATTCATAAGAATATTGTTTAATCACTTTTATATTTGATCTTTTATTTAATTCCAAAATCATCTTTAATAATTCACAAGGTTTTCAGTAGTAGTCAGATTTGGGATTTGTAATGTTTCTGCGGTACGTTTTCTTCTCTTTTAATACCCACTGGACGGTTAAGTCAGTGTTTATAGTTGTGTGATTTTGTTCGCCTTACTCACTGATCTTTTGTTGACACATCCTTCTCACTGCTGAGTCACAAAACCTCTGCGTCTCACAGAGAGAGTTCCCCTCATTCTTCTGAGAGTGGGAGAGAAATAAAATGCTGTCAGTCCGCTGGGTTTTCAGTGATACAGTGCGATGGTTTATCCATCTGGATTCATTAATTCAGAATAGCACTGATTGTATTATGTTTCCGTGATGAATGAATTCAGGATCCGCTGCAGGACCGGAGCAGATTCCCTTCAGTGCTAATCCATCTCACTAAGTCGGAGCGTGATTAAATAACTGTAACAAGCAGAGCTCACGTCTCTGATACAGAAGCTCAGTTACTGCACTGCACTGTCTGGGAGCTGGGTGGGGTTCAGGAACTGGAAACTCAATGTTGGCACTCAATGTTGTCATTAAACTTAAACATCAGGGCCGGATATAGCCTACTGTAAATGGCAGGCAAACACTCTTCAGAGTCAAAAACTGGAAGCAGCTGTTCTCTGGCTGCTCATGTGTTATTTTCTACAAACAATTACTCTGGAAATCTGATTTATTCAAGGGAAGCATTGATTGGCCTTTCTGTGCTCTCTCCAGGTTCTGCAGCTTCCTCTTACAGTCCAAAAGCCATGCATGTATAGGTTGATAAGCATCTCTAAAATACTTCCTGTAGGTGTTAATGTGAGTGTGTGAAGTTGTTTGTCTCTGTACGTCGACCCTGTAACTGACTGGTGACGTCTCCATGTTGAACCATGATGAGTGGTGTAGCCAAATGGGAGGATGGATTTTAAGAAAACATTGTATTCCGTTTATTTTGGCAAGAATCATGAAGATAAAATTAAAAAGACTGAACTCTGTCTAAAATAAAATATGTGGCCATATAAAGCACTACAGTCAGAATCACATCTTTTAAACTGTGTGGACAAGTAAATTAATCCTGCCACAGTTACATAACATGACAAGAATAGACTGAGGGTTGAAGTAACAGGATCATCACATACTGTTACATATTGATGTACAGATCCACATTATTGTATTGCATACTGTAGGTGACCCTTTCTCTACCCAAAACCCCCCCAAAAAAGAAATAATGGTGGCTGATTACTTGCAGTGTCCAAATAAGTTTCCAAAGATAACCAAGATTTATTTCTTCCACTTTCTGTTGAAAAAAAACATTATATTTCCAATATAAATCAATAAACACGGCACGGTAAGGTAAAAAAAAAAAAAAACTGTGTTTCTGATCAGCAACACCTGAAATCGTGTGTGACATAACTTCCTTCCTCTCAAGAAGCTCAGCAAAATAAAACAAAAACAAAAACAAATGTAAATGCAAAAATGGCTCTTACATTCCCCTGTGTTTTTAGCAGTAGAGATGATAACTCATTTGTTAAACACAAAAAAGTGTAAGTTTCTTATACATAACGACCTTAGATGTCGGCTGTGACACTAAAAGACCTTCAGTTCGCACATTAATGAGGTCAAAATAAAATGGAAAAGTGAAAGGGTTTCTGAGTTAAAGCAGATATCAGCTTCACGGCCGTTTCGGCTAATGCTGCGTTCAAGGCAGGCTTTTGAAACCGTAAGTTACAGCTTCAAGTCACAACTACGACTTGGTAGCGTTCCAGGTAACCCGTAGCTCGTGTTTTTACCATCCTGTTGTCTGTGAAAGTTCCCTATAACGGCCACTCGTAACTTCCGACCCGTGAACTCGTACCAGATCGAACTGGTATGACTTCACAGGAAGGAAAAACACAAAGTACGAGTTTCTTTGAACGCACCATGAGTTAGCAGCCCCCGCCCTTGTCAGGCATCAATTGGTCCTCGTGCTACGTCACCACATTCACGCGCATCCCTTGGCTGCACACACAGCCCTTCATGCCGTTCTCTCTCCTCATTGGATAACACTTGTATCCCACAAGGAAAATTTTCTCCTCGGGTTACAGCAGAGCAGAGTGACGGAGAGACTCGTGTTTAGGCTGAAATACTTCATGTAAGTGATTGCTGACGGAAAATAGGACTATTTAGGACTTATATTAACAAAAACATTCCACTGATATCTGCTTTAAGGCAATAACTGAACTTCCTCCACCATCAACTATTTCTGTGTAATGACAAGCTGCAGTTTCCAGATTTTCTGTGCATTCTTGTGGTTTTTTTTTTCTTCTTCTTCAGTAATTGTGGCCTCTTTCTAAACTCTGGAAATACTCTCAGTACTCTGCATTGGCATGTGACTCTCTAAGTCTGTCTAAACAGTGTGTCTCTCTCTGAATCTGTGTCAGTGTTACAGTCTGAGGCCCGTTAGCTTTGTCTTCATGATCCTGTTTCATTTCTCAGTATCTGTTGAACAATATTTCCTATTCCTGTTTTGCATTTTGCTTCCCACTCTGTGCCAGAGCCTAAAAACTGTCACCTGATGCCTGTTGTTTTTCCTTTCAGACCGACAAGCTACAACCAAACAAAGACACCGTGTTCTTCAGGGACGGGGCGCGAAGAGTGGACTTTGTGTTGTCTTATGTAGACGACAAAGATGGAGAAAAGAAACAGGTGAGTGTAGACGAAAAGTCACATGATGCTTTGACTGACCACTCAGCATTTTTACAGCACGGCAGCCGTTATTGCACCACTTCTATCTCGAACAGGAAAACGTGGGACTACAAAGAGGAAGCGAGACTCGGATGAGATGTCATCCATGGATATAGGACATTTGTGATTTGATGCAATAGTTAAAATATTTTTATTATTTAAATCTTTACTCTTTTCATTTTGTGAAAGCTAGATCAGTTGTTAACTGGCAGACAAATGTAGTTACAGAAGGAGGATACATGAATACTAATATGATGTGAAGTGCTGTAAAATGATGTGATTGTCAGTCACATGACTGGAGGAGGAAGGAGGAAGGAGGAGTTGCACTTTGCACAAGTCTCAGCCAGTTATGTCACTTCTTTCTGCACCCGTTCAGTCTCTCGCTGTCACAGTCACATGATCCTTCACAGAGTCGTTATTGTGCATCTATTTTCATTTATACTGTTAAAGTGGCTTTGATCAAAACCGTGTGACAGTTTGAAGTGTTGAACCCAGACAGGAGTTGAAAGAATCTGCAGCTCCACTCTGCCTCGGCTCATTGTTTAACTATCTGTCTGCATCACAACGTCATTCATTTTCATTCATCCTCTGTGCATCATGTTTAAGTCATGACAGGCTGCTGTTCCTAAAAAAAAGCTCTGAAAACCGACTGTACACTGTTACTCATGAAACCGCAAACAAAAGAAGACCGTGTCTGAAATCACTCCTTTGCTATTTCCTGCACAACAGAGACCGCTCTGTGTCAAGTCAGCAGGAGACTGAGATTTCAGCGATGCGATAACGTGATGGAAGTCGGCTCTGAAATTCATTACAGAGACTCTAACAGACTGTCGGACTGAACCACAGTGTGATTTACATGATCATTTATTAACTTCATAGAGTCGACTGGATGCAAAATTTAAAGGGATAGTTCAACATTTTGGCAAATTGGCCTATTGCCATAATCCCTATAGTTTTAGGAGAAGGTTTGTTATCTTTAATTGTCGGTGCAAGATATTTTTAGAACGGTGGAGCAGAGCCGCGAGCTGCTCAGAGCTTCGGAGGTTCATGGGATTTCTTGGTTTCCCTCATCAAACTCATCAAATACACAATCCAACAACTCCAAAACTACACTATTCACCACACTATGAGATAATAACGGAGTTTCAGAGTTGTTTTTGAGACAAATGCAAAGACTGCTTGCCGAAAAACTGCCACCGACGGGAACGTGCATCAGCAGTTTTGCATGAATTTACCTCGAAAACAACTCAAATATTTATATTTATGTTCAGTGGTTGTGCAGTGGTGCAGTGATGGTGTTGGTGAACCAGTGACCAGTACTCAGGGTTTCTCTCTAGTAGTCTTCAGGTTTACTGTCATAAACATTAGAGGTTTGTCAACTTCTATTCAGCTGTCAGGAAAAGTCAATCAGCTGCAAACCCACTTCCCCCACTTTCTTACCTCCTTTTAGACCAATCATTGTGGTCCATTATTGTGTATTTATACTATTTTAACATACATAATGAAAAACAGAATCCATGATCTGAAAAGAGACAATGAAGCTGAGACGGAGGTTTTCTTAAGTTTCTGTAACAAGGATAAGAAAGTGTAGACTATACACACTCAGACTGTGTAAGCATGCGTGGCTCTAATGGCTGTGGTTTGTGTGTTTTTGTTCCCAGGAAAGGAGGAGGGAATTTGAAGCCAACCTTGAGAAAGTCGGACTGGAGCTGGAGACGGAGGACAAATCGGTAAGAAGCTCATCCACAGAGCACCAGCGCCACCTAGTGGACATTTGGCTGAGGCACATTTTATTCTAGAGGAAAACTCTTAAAGGGATGGCTCATTATTAGACACACTAAGCCGCCATCCTTTATCATTTAAAGGCAATTGTAACAAATAGTCTACTAACTAACTAACTAACTAACTAACTAACTAACTAATCTACTTGTAATCAGGACTCCAAAGACCAGAAGACGTATTTCTTGAAGATCCACGCGCCGTGGGACGTGCTGGCCACCCACGCCGATGTCTTAAAGATCAAAAGTCCCTTCAAGGAGAGCGACATCCCCCACGGGCGGGAGGTCCCACTGGAGTGGCTCTCGCATCCTTTCCGTCTGCCGGACAGGGTGATGCACCCACAACCGGACTACTTCACCCACCCCTTCGACAAGACCAAGACTGACTTCTTCCTCGTCACTGACAAGGACACGTTTTTCCCCCCATCCACCAGAAACAGGATAGTGAGTATTTGCTCCCTCCAATCACAACAACACACCTATTATAGAGTATTCCCAGTTCATATTGGATCTTATAGCTCTGGATTTAAATTAAGAAAACACTTCAAAGTTTTTCTTAAATAAGCGTCTCTACATGTATGGCAACCGTTCCAATCCACTGTCTATTGGTTTTCAACAGAAGCACATCTCATTTTACTAAATGAGGCACTGATTAGGTGATCACCTGAACCAAATCATATTAAATAAATAAATAAATATATATATATATAATAAAATAAAAAGAAGAAGAAAAAACACTGCTGTAATTTTTTGAAAAAAAGGGTTATTTCTCGAATGTTGATTTCTGAACTTTTCCCAAGTTAAACAATAAGTGTTGTGTTGTTTAAAAATGAACATGAACTTGTTTTCCTTTGCATTAACACTGCATCTTTTTTGTTGTTTTTATTTTCTGCAAACAAATGCTCTAAATGACAATATTTTTATTTCCAATTTGGGATCAATCTTGTCAGTAGCTTATAGAATAAAACAAAAGTGTCGAATTACTCACACACATACACATGAATAATAAAACCAGAGAAACTGATCATTTTGAAGTGGTCTCTTAATTTTTTCCAGAGCTGTATATTGAATAAAAATATAATTGCAACACCTTTGCATTTACTGTAGATCTGAGACTTAGAGATAAGATATACAGTGAAGACCTTGAGGCCTTTTGTCATGCCGTTCATCTGCTGCCATCATCTCAATGCGGCACAATGAACATGACTCATACAAGTCTGTATGAGTCATATACATTGTCTTGCATATCCTGCATTAGCCACCAAACATAAAACCTATAAAGCACGTCAGATGCTCTGGATCTGCATGTTCCACTTCCTGCCAATATCCTGCAACTTTACCTTCCTCAATCCACAACCTGGTCGACTCTCTACAAATGAGTCATGTTGCACTGCATGAGGCAGGCGATTTATTTCTGATGCCCCCCCCAAAAAAGCACAAGTTCAGGACCTAATGAATGTCTTTTCAAAATAAAACTGCACATAGGTAATAATCATCATGTTGTGTAATCAAAAGTGTTGCGTTCATATTGTTGTTTTGTCTGTAAGTGAATGAACTCTCCCACTCATGTTAACAGTTTTTATTTGTTGTTTTTTTATAACAGTGTTAGAAAACGCTTGTGCAACCATGAGGCAAAAACATGCATTTAGCTAAAAAATTCAAATGAATCCAAATCCCCTTAATCTCTGGGTTAAATCCCTTTCCTTGTTGTTAGGTGTTCTACATCCTGGCTCGTTGTCCGTACTACAAAGAGGGTCGGAAAGACAAAGACAAGACGGGAATCAAGCGATTACTGAGCAACGGGACGTACACGACTGCCTTCCCACTTCATGATGTAAGACCAAGAGATACACGATTCAGTCAGGAAAACATCAACTATTTTATTTCTTTCTATTACGTTTTAGAGGGTGTGTGCTGATAGTATTTTTATCTGTAATTCCTCACAGATCATGATTTATGATATAACACTCATTAGCACCTATATTAGAATACAAATTAGAATTATTATGTTATATTATGTTATATTATATTATATTAGTTTTATGATTGTACATAGGGATAGGAGCAGCTCTGGAGAATGACTGTTGTTTTAGTGTTTATTTTTCTTTTTAAATAGAAGTTCTAAAAATACTAAGAAGGTCAACGGAAAGGTTTTGTTAAAAACACTTGTGCGCTTTCATGCTGTGAGCTTTTTTTCCCCCTGTAATTTCCAAAACATATTTTGCTCCACATCACATGTTCCACTTGTTTGTTTGTTTTGATTTTCCATCCAGTGTCGTTACTGGAAGAAGGCGAAAAATGCCGAGTGTGAGAGTGAGCGCTTCAACTTGTACAGCCACTGGGCCAGGTTCCTCTGCTTTTACAAAGAGCAGCCGCTGAACCTCATCAGGTAATCGAACACAGCACAGCACCTGAATGCAGTCAGCTTTTTATTTCCTCTCATGCTTTTTTTTTTTTTTTTTTTACATTTATTTATAACTGATTCAAATGGTAAAATCTGCAGCTTTACTTCTGATTAGAAACAATGTTAACGTGACTCTTTGGCTGCAGGAAGTACTATGGAGAGAAGATTGGGATCTACTTTGCCTGGCTGGGCTTCTACACAGAGATGCTGTTCTTTGCAGCCGTCATGGGCCTTATATGTTTCACCTATGGGGTGCTCAGCTATGATGACAATATATCAAGGTTAGTACCACCAGAGGGCGTCAGTGAGCCGATACCTGCAGGCCCAAAAGTATGTAGACATTCAGGCATCACACTGAACTGTGCATGGTGACTTCTACACCAAACTGGGGAGTCTACTTTTTTCTGAACTGGCTTTGTACACAGGTGGGGCGCTGTCATGTTGAAATCACAAAGGGTCAAAGTTTCAGAAGTACAATATTATCTAAAATCTTTACTACAGCTCAGATTGATAGATAAAGGGTTCAGAACTTGACTCCAGATCTACATGATTTAGGACCCCCTCGAAAACGAGAGGATTCCTCTCAAGGGGTTTATCCTATTAAATAAAACTTCTGAATGAATTACAATTCATCATCCTTTTTTGTGTAAATACTGTTGTGTTTACCTTTGACTATATACATTTTGAATAAACTCCTGAAAAAAAAGTTCAGAAACGTTATTTCAATCAAACATTTCTTCCCTTTAATAAAAACCAATTGGCGTTGCATTTATATCATTTGAAAGCTTGATTAGTCACCTTTACAATGAGGTACAGAACTGTGCATGAATTCGTGAAATGCAACACAAGTTGTACCTCATTGTAAAGGTGACTAATCAAGCTTTCCAATGATATAAAATACAACACCTATTGGTATTACAATGTTAAATGGGAGAAATGATGAACTGAAATAACGTTTCCAAACTTTTTTTTTTGAGGAGTTTATTATATTAACCTTTAATTTAATTTGTTTTTATTCTCTTTTTTAGCAAAGAAATATGTGACCCAACCATTGGAGGCAGCATTGTGATGTGTCCACTCTGTGATAAAAAATGTACTTTCTGGAAACTCAACTCGACGTGTCTCTCATCCTGGGTAAAAACATTTCACTTGACGTTACTTTATCAATGATTGTGAAGCCAGGAGAACCAATTATGTTCATGCTACCGTGGATCAACCGCATTTAATCCTTCAGATACAGTCAGCAGTTTCCTCCTGAGAAGGCAGTATGTCGGCCTCTTTATGCCCAGCATGTCACTTCCTCTTCTTCTCCAAGGATCTCATCCTTTTCCATTTTCTCCCTCGCAGCAATCCCATCTGTTTGACAACGAGGGGACGGTGTTCTTTGCCATATTTATGGGGATTTGGGGTAAGTGTCAGTCTGTGCTGCTCGTTGTACCCCTCCCTCCCTCCTCCCGTACGACAGATTTTCACAGTTTAGTCCTTTTCACACTGAAGCTCCAACCTTAACCCGTGGTGCTTCAGTCCAGAACAACTTGCCAGCCCAATTATGTTGTTATGTTCAGGCTGCCCTGCACAAAGCGTGCCTGTAACCCGGCGCCATGCGCAGCAGCAGTCGGCCAAGAAGCGAAGGCAGTCAGTCAGGGCACAGCTGAAACACATTACACTTCAAAAAGCCACAACCTTGATTAAAGCCGTAAAAAATCTTTCCCAAAACACACAAACACACTCACACAAAGACTTTGGCGTTGGGATTGTGCATTTGACATCTCTTTGTTTCATTTCCTTCAACACAGTCACGCTGTTTCTGGAGTTCTGGAAGCGGCGTCAGGCCCGGCTCGAGTACGAGTGGGACCTGGTGGACTTCGAAGAGGAGCAGCAACAGCTTCAGATCCGACCGGAGTTTGAAATCAGATGCACTAACAGGAGGCTCAACAAGATCACTCAGGTGACTTGGAGCCTGATTTCAGTCGTTATAATAAATGTGTGTCATTTTCAAAGACAATATTTCTAAAACAATAAAATTATCTTTTTTAGGAAATGGAGCCGTATCTCCCCCTCACGAGCAAGTGTGCTCGCTTCTGCCTTTCTGCAGCCACGGTTATATTCTGGGTAAGTGCAAGTTCACCACAGTTCACTGTGTGCACTGTTTCGACCAGTGTCTCAACCAGTGGTACGCGGACCCCCAGTGGTACTTTGTGTATTTCAGGGATGCAAACAGCGCGCCGAAAAGCGAAACTCGCTTTTTTCATGACCAATTAGGTGACTTGTGTGAATCGTTCAGATCCGAAGAGTTTTTGTTTTTGGGAGGGGGGGGGGGGTCTCAGCTGGGGTCAGTAAAATGTTTTTCTAACAGGCTGACAGTGACAATCACGTGAAACTGAGGCGAACTCATTCATGGTTGTCTCTGGTTATAGCACATTATATAGGCCTATATGTCCATTACACACTTTTAGGCCTTAAAATGTCTTAAATTTGTTGAATTATTGTGTTCAAGACTTAAATAAGACAGCTCTTAAATTTTCGTATGCCCACCATGGGCGAGCATTTCGCTCGCATTTGCCCCTAAAAAAAACAAAACATGTGTGAACCAGGAAAATCACAAAAAAGAAAGAGCACAACCTGCGATTGGTCAAAAACTACAAATCCCACAATCCTCTGGCCTCAACAATAACAGTAGTTAGTGTAAGTGAGGGAGAGTGGAGCTGTCGGTGAAAAGAGGAAACAACGCCACGTCTGGTCCTGTTCTATGTTGTTCGTTCACACCGTCACCGTTTATTCGTTACGTCCGCGGTGTAAAAGGCCGTGACGCAAAGACGCGATTAGGCGCGAGACGCGGTAGACGCGACTTTTTTTTTTGCGACGCAATACACCCGATTCTTTTATGGCGACGGGACCCTCGCGTCTTCGTCTATTTCATCGTGTTTGGTGGGAAGACCCAAAGGGGCTTCCCACTCAAACACGAGGAACGCTTTTTTTTCGCGCGAGCTTTTACGCGCAACCAAACGCGAGATACGCGAGATAAGCGAATTAGCGCTCGTTTTCACTCGTTTCAAAAAAAATTCACGAGCCCGCCTATTTTCACTACAACAATTTTTTTTTTTTTTTTTTCAAAGGAGGTTAAATCGAAAGCAACTGGACTTAGTTATTTACTTATTATAACTAAGTCCAGTTGCTTTCGATTTAACCTCCTTTGAAAAAAAAGTCTAGGAAGACGTTTCACCTCTCATCCAAGAGGCTTCATCAGTTCATGTAGCATCTGACCAGGCTGGGACTGGTCCAACTATCTGGTGTGGAGACTCAGTAAGTCCAGTTGCTTTCGATTTAACCTCCTTTGAAATACTATGACCTGGACAAATGAGAATATGCACAGGCCTACAACAACATTTCTGCTCTCACCAACCATGGTAACGACGCACAGTATACTGTTATGAGACACATTATGCATCCCAACTGTCTTTTTTTTAGAGGATTTTTTTTTTTTTTTTTTTTTTACCAAGAATGCGCCCAAAAAAATCATGATCCAGGGGCCAAAATTCGAAACAAATATATATTTTTTTTAATCATAATTCTCATTATTCTCCTGATGTCGGTTTAATGTAAACAGATTGCGCTGATATGCGTCATGTGACAGCGGGGCAGAGCTGCAGCTGCTGTGCTGTGATGGACCTGATCAGACTGGTGGTGGTCCACAGTCAATCAGTCCCAGAGCCTTCCTATTCACCTCCAATGTAGACGCGACGTGCGCGCTCGTTACCCAAAGCGGCGCGTATCCGCGTGCATTCGGTGCGACGGCGCCGCCGTTTTCCCCCCCGTGCATGTCCGTTGCTGTGTCAGGCAGGTGTTTCCCACGGAGCTCTGCCCCGTTTCAGAGGTGAAGGAGAGACGTCGCCTCCGCGATGTAGAATGTGTTCAATTAAAGTGAAACTAACACATTATATAGGCCTATATGTCCATTACACACTGAATGGGATGTTAAATCCCATGTCTTTATTTCTTCAGTTTATTTTAATAGTAATAATTATGACTAACATTCAGTGAAGACCTAAAAATCAGTATCTCCAAAATTGAAATATTGCAATGGTTTTTATTTTTTTAAAGCATTTTTAATATAGAAATGTTGGCCTTCTGAAAACTGTCCATCTATATGCACTCAATACTTGGTTGGGGTTGAACTACTGGAAATAGACTTTTCTGTGATATTGTTAATGGTGAGCCACCCCCCCCCCCCCACGACAATTCCTCTCTTTTTTGGTCCTGACCCGTTTGCATCCCTGGTATTTGCAATGGGATACTTAAAACTTAAAAAATATTATTTTATTGCATGACCTATAGTTGTCATTTAACTAAAATAGTGGCCGAAGCCATCACAACGGACCTAAACTAAAGAAGCTATGCTAAGACATTTTCCCAATCCCTTGTGTTTCAATGGGAAATTGGTCGTATAGAGGAACTATGCAGGATTTTTACCTTAACTCTGCTACATTTTTACCTAAATTAAACAGCTTTGGAGTAATTGTGATGGTTTATTAAATAACATATAACTTGTTCCAGGGAGAATGGAGGCTCTCTACCTTTTGTCTCTGCGGCACCGCGACACAAAAGCGCCCTGTAACCCATAATCTCTTGTTTATGACAGATGCACATGGCCCGGGAGAAGGGTTAACAAAACAGTCGAAAAGCGACCAGACTTGCAACGTTCCTCTTTAATATAAAAAGCCTAGATTTAGATTTTTTTGATTCACTTCACTCTCGTTTGTCTTTTTAAATTCACTGCATTACGCCGTTACGTTACCTCCAGTGCCCGGAAAGGTTGAGAACCACTGATTTAGAAAACTTCCCTGTCTTTTTCTATAGTGTCAATAAGCTTCCTCTGTGTGTGTGTGTGCGCTCTCTGCAGATTTCCCTGATCGTGGCCTGTATCATCGGGGTCATAGCGTACCGGTTGGCCGTGCACGCCGCCTTCGCAAGTATCATCAAAGACCCGTTGCATCAGATCCAGTGGGTGGGCCGGTTCATCACCCCGCAGCTGGCGACGTCCGTCACCGCTTCCTGCATCAACTTCGTCATCATCATGATCCTCAACTTCTTCTATGAGAGAGTGGCCATCTGGATCACCGATATGGGTAAAGGACGGAGGGCTCGGACTCCCTGGGGTCTTCATGTTGTCTCCATCCCATTGTTGCTTTTCTTTTTTTTTAACATTTGCAAATCCACTTTTGCTCCACAGAAATCCCAAAGACGCACCTGGAGTATGAGAACAGGTTGACCATGAAGATGTTTATGTTCCAGTTCGTCAACTACTACTCCTCCTGTTTCTACGTGGCCTTCTTCAAAGGCAAATTTGTGGGTTTCCCTGGCGACTACACATACATGTTCGGAAAACTGAGGAACGAGGAGGTGATTTTATTTATTTATATATTTTTTTCTACAAGTGCATCATCTTGAAATGAAATAAAAATGAGTTGCAAAAAGTTTGGGCACCACTCAAAATTTCTGTTAATCTGAATGTGGCAATATCTAATGAAATATGCGCTAATTTGCAAATCTGAGCAATCTGAACAATGGACAAAGCCCCTTTCAAAATTCTTGTTTTATTTTGTTGACATATTAAGAGTCAGAAGTTTTTTCTGAGGGGATTTTTGGATATCTCACTATGTAAATGAGAAAATACTGTCACCAGCCCCCAAAAAATCAAATTTTGCCATGTTTTTAGGAATAAGATGTTGTATAAATCAGGCTGTGAATGATATATCAACAATCTCCTCTGTAAAAACCTTCAGAATATAGACAGGAATAAAACTGGAAGGTTTGGTGTCTGTAGGTGCTGCTGAAGTGGAGATTTCGGGCTCAGAGTCTGAGGAAAAAACTAATTTTGAGAAAACTTGTACTGTAAAATTCCATAGATTGTTAATGTAAATCGTACTTTTACGATTTGTTGTGGATACGGGGGAGATGACCATTTTTGGAGCCTACATAATTGTTCAGGAGAGAGAGAGCTTTACAATGATACCTGACATGACATGGGGCAGACAACAGGCACAGCACATATGTCACAGTAGCATGTTAACTTTTGGTGAATTTAGGAGAAATCTACTGATGAAAGAAGAAAAAATGAAGTAAAATAAAAACCTTAATGTGGATTTTCTACCATTTCTTTTGACTTTTCTGAAAGAAGACATGTTAAGAAAGAAAAATAGCCCAAAATCTCAAAATATATCAGTGCAGTGTCTCGCCTTAACTGTTCACATTAACATAATCTTTGACCACTGCCCAGACTTTTGCATGATGCCACTGTACAGTATATGAAACTAAAAGTCCGTCGCTGTCCTAGTGCGACCCTGGCGGTTGTCTGATCGAGCTGACCACACAGCTGGTGATCGTCATGGCTGGGAAACAGGTGTGGGGGAACATCCAGGAAGCTCTGCTGCCGTGAGTCACATCTCACATCCTTGAAACTTCCACAAACTTCCATCCTTATTGCCTCATTGTAGCTTCTGTTTCCTTATTCCCTTTTATTGACACGTGCTGCTTCTCCCCTACAGGTTGATGCGTAACTGGTGGAGCAGCAGAAAGGCGAGGCACAACCCGGAGAACCACTACAGCCGCTGGGAGCAGGACCACGTGCTGCTGAACTTCAGTCAGCTCGGCTTGTTCTATGAATACCTGGAGATGGGTGAGATACATTGCAGACGGCTTCTTCATCCTCTTCTTCTTTTCCACTTTCTGGCTTTTCTTCTTCCTCATTCTCTCTCTCTCTCTCTCTCTGTTTTCTGTCTGTAACAACATCTATTGCACATCTCCCCGTCCTGGGTGAGGGATCCCTCCTTTTTCCCTGTTAAAAGGGTTTTCCATGGAGTTTTTCCTCAGTCGATGTGAGGGTCTAAGGACAGAGGATGTTGTTATGATGCCATGTAAAAGCCCTTTGAGACAAACTGGTGGTAAAAACGGGCTATACAAATAAAATTGCCTTGCCTTGCCTTTTCATTTCAGTGATCCAGTTTGGCTTCATCACGCTGTTCGTGGCCTCGTTCCCCTTGGCGCCGCTCCTGGCTCTGTGCAACAACATCCTGGAGATCAGGGTGGACGCCTGGAAGTTCACCACCCAGTTCAGACGACCGGTGGCGTCAAAGGCCCGAAACATCGGAGCGTGGCAGGAGATCCTCAACGCAGTGGCCATTTTATCCGTCGTTACCAACGTGAGTTTTGTCCAAAAAAGTTAAATTACGTTGACAGTGAGTGACTTTTGTTTGTTAAAGGAGAATTTCTGTCATTTTCTATAAAGAACGCTCTACAGCTCTAGGTCCCCGAGTGCGACCATAGGAAAAGACCAGAGAAAAATATGTGCAGTCCGGACCTACAGTAGCTCTCCTCCTGCTAGCTGCGCTACACTGCAGTTAAACAGCAAAGTAATGGGGGCAGAACTTTAAAACCGTGACTTTGGCCTCTCAAAATATCACCACACGTGCTTTGCAACGTCCACCAGTGCCTTACCGCACAACACTGACTGTGCATAAACTCGTCGACTGTTGAGCCCATGCCCAGTCTGCATCGGAGCAGAAAGTGGAAGAAGGAGAACATGTCCGGATCCGAAGTTGAACCTAACCTTTTTAAAAAATCTTTTAATCTGTAATTGTTTGCCTTTGTTACTTTGATAACTGTTTTTAACTCTTGTTTTAACTTATTTTTCTTTTTCGGTTGCTGTTGTAGCACTTTGAGATTACAAATAAAATGTATTATTATTATTATTATTATTATTATTATTATTATTATTATTAAGAGATGGACATGAACATTTTGAATTTGATGGTCATGCGTGTTTATTCAAACCAGAATACAGATGAGAAGCAGTCTTCATTAATACGGAAACAGTCCCGAGCTCGACAGTCGACTAGTAAGGTCTACCAAGCAACTAGGAGCTACGTGACAAAAACACGCATGTAGCACTGCTTTCTCATATTAACAGAGTTTATGCACAGTCAGTGTTGTGTGGTGAGGCACTGGTGGATGTTGCAAAGCATGTGTAGTGATATTTTGAGCATAATAGAGGCCAAAGTCGTGGTTTTAAAGTTCTGCCCACATTACTTCACTGTTTAATTGCAGTGTAGTGCAGCTAGCAGGGGGAGAGCTGGGTCCGGGCCGCACATATTTTTCTCGGGTCTTTTCCTATGGTAGCACTCGGGGACCTAGAGCTGTAGAGCGTTCCTTAGAAAATTACCAGAATTCTCCTTTAAGTCTGTATTCATTTCTTCATCTCCACATACAGTGAATATTTGGCACTACTTTTTTGACGGTTTTGACATAAATGTTGAATTAAACACGAAATGAAGCATCAAACATTTTCTTTTTAGAGTTTCTACTTCATCGTCAAACACTTCATCGACACCCTTTTGTGTTTACTCTCATTCCAGGCTTTTATCATGGCCTTCACCTCCGACATGATTCCCCGGATGGTCTACCTGTACGCCTACGGAAACAACAGCATGAAGGGCTACATCAGCAACAGCTTGTCTATGTACAACATCTCACAAATACCCACGCGCAACATGCCAGAGGAATACAACAGCAACAACACCATCACCGACAGCTGCAGGTATCCGATAATCAGCCACAAAGGGTTTAACCACGTGAATGAATATGTTTTTATATCATTTATTTTTGACTTCCCTATTCTTGCTGTCTTGCACAGATACCGTGACTACCGTTACCCTCCAGGCCACGACAGGGAGTACACTCACACTATGCAGTTCTGGCACATCCTGGCAGCCAAAATGGCCTTCATTATCATCATGGAAGTAAGAAAACACAGCTTCTTTCAATCGTACACTCACTCATAGTGCTCAGAATAAATTAATGAAACAGTTTTAACTTTATTCAAAAAGGAAAGAAAGATAGAAAGAAAGAAGGAAGCGCTGGTTGGATCACTGTCTTAGACAGGTGTTCTTCAGTGAGGCACAGTGATGGGAATAACGCTACTTTTTTCAGTAACGCGTAATCAAAAACGTTACTGTTTCCCCCGTTACAACGCCGTTACCATTGCAGACAATAAGATGCACCATTACTAACTTGACTCAAGAAGAAGGCTACCATCAGAAAATAACACACTTGTTTAAGGAGAGGAGATTATAAACTAAAAAGGACACGTTAGGTCGTCGGTATGTGAACGGTAACAGGTGACTCGCTCTCCGTCACCGAAACGCTCAGTGGATTCTCCGATTAAATACACCGAGCCGCCAGCGTCGTATATCTCACTTGTTAGAGCACGCCTGCTGCAGCGACACTGGGTTTGATTCCACCCGACAGTCCCTTTGCTGCATATCAATCCCCCCTCTCTCACTTTCTCTCACTGTCCCTCTCCAGCTGTCCTTTCAAAAGAAAAGCATAAAAAGTCCCTGGAAATAAAATAAAAAAGTAATCCAAGTAATTTGACATATTAGAGCAACGCAATAGTTACTTTTCCTGGTAATTAATTACTTTTATCATTTTGGGGGGAAAGTAACTAGTAACTATAACTAATTATACTTTTTACAAGTAATGTGCCCAACACTGGTGAGGCAGGTGTATCTTTACAAAACTAAAGACTCCGGTGACGTCTTGCTGTGAAAAAAAAGATGCAGACGTCCAAGAGAAAACGGCGGCTGAGGCAGTCTGTCGTCGGATGAAATAAATATAATACATTTATTGAGAGCAAAGAGCAAAACAGACCTACAGTACGCGTATTGACTGTAAGGGTCTGACATACTGCTAATCAGTCTCAATTGTAGACCTATTTTTCCAACCTGTGCAGGGCGCTGTATGGCCCAAAAAGTGACATAACATAACGTATATTAACTTGTAAAAAAAAGAAAATCGAAAAAGATCCATCATATCCAACAATTGCCATCAATATCCTATGTATCCTCCTGATTTAACTTGATATAATGTGCCTATCCCTCCTCCCCTCCCTGCAGCACGTGGTCTTTGTTGTAAAGTTCTTCGTGGCGTGGATGATCCCAGACGTCCCGTCGGATGTGAAGGCACGGATCAAGCGAGAGCGCTACCTGATCCAGGAGTACCTGCACGACTACGAGGTGGAGAAGCTCAAGCTCCAGCTGAGCGCTAGTTTCATCACGGAGCCACCAACGGAAGTGTCCCTGATGTCGGACAAGCATGAAGTGCTGTCTGAGTGCCTGTAGCCCCTGCCCCACCCCCCCTCCAACAAACCAAACCAAAAAAAAAAAAAATCAACATGTCTGGGACTTTGATATCCTGTTGAAAACACCCATATGCAAGGGCTTCTGTCTTCGGGATAACAATGCTACTATCCTTCCTTTTTTAAATTGACTGTAAAGATATGTTTGTGTTATCTGCATCGAGGCGTCAGAAACAGTGTGTGGGGGGGCGGAAATCAAACTCATACATACATTTCACTTTGCTTATATACTTTAAAGCAGCTTCTTGAGTGGACGAAAGCTTTTCTGTGCCATAAAAAAACAAACAATCTTGGGTAAAATGTGAATGGATAGAAGAAAACAGAAAAGAGTGGAAACTGCAGTTGGTATCGTTCCCCAAGCAAACACTCCATATGTCACGACCAAACGACTTTGTATGAGCTGGCAGGGTTAAAATGTGGCATTGAATTTATCACTTTAGGTGTAATTACCCTTTAAAGAGCTGGATGTGACGTTAATCTAATGTGCTGCATGTGATTCGTCTACTGAGAATACGGGATGATGAAGGACTGAACTGTTCAGACTGTAGAGTATGCGTAAGTTGTGAAATAGTTTGACTGATAATTGTGGTCAGAAGTTCATATCGTTTAACCATGAATGTAGAAAAAAGAAAAAACACTCGAAATGTGCAAATACATCAAGATATGAAACTAATTTATACGTAAGAAAATTAATAATAGGCAGTGCTTATTCCTCTGACCGTTTCTTTTTTAATTTGGTAGCTACAGTACGTAATGTTTAGTTCCACTGACCTATAGCTGGGCTATAAGACTGTCAGGTTTGTTATCTGAGTGTGTTATGTTTAGGGAAACCTCTTAAAAACTGTGCATTTGAAAACGAAGTACCTCCATTATACTGCAGCGATTGAGAGGGAGGGGGGCTGCAACAGTATTGTGGTTCGACAGAAGCTGCAGGCTCATCGTGTCTCATCTTCCAAAATGTTATTTCCAACTTGCTCCGGGACCAATTACGAGACGTCGGCCTAGAGAACAGATTACATGAAGGAGATGTCGGAGGATCTCTGAGCAGATCTTCTGTTTTTAATACAATCATCAAGTCTGCGCGGATGAGTGCAGGTTGATCATTCGCCGGCTTAACACGGGGATAACAAATGGCCTATATAGTATCTGTTCTCAGATATTCGTGTGTCTGCATTCGCTGCTGTAGGCACAAACAAACTGTAACCTTGATATTTTTAAAAGAGATACACAGAAGTTCTCGTACCCGTGCTACAAGACATGTGAGTAAGGATTTCAGTGGAAAAACTAAATACTTAATGACTTTTAGTACCCCGCTCACACTCTCTAGCTGGATACTAAGTGTTGCTGTAGATATAAAGATTGTGTTATCTATTTAAATGGGTTGTAGAGCCATTAATTTATTGATCTGTTCTGTTTCTGCTCTGTAGCCTGAAGCGTTTGTGTTTAGAGTTACTTCATAATACTTCTTTTTTTTATCACTTTACTGGCAACACCTAATTTCTCATTCTATGCTATTCACCACCTCATTTAAAGACCACCAAACAAGTGTTAGTTCAGAAAGTTCAAATGTCAATTTTATGCTTTATATTACGACTTTGTAAAGGGACCAGACAAATAAAATCTTCTACACATTGTGGGAGACATGAGGTTTCTTCATAGTACACGGCTGATTTATCAGATACTGTATGGCTTTATTATTATTGTGCTTAAGCTTAACATGCATGTGGGTTTTTATCGAGACGTCTTTGTGGTTTGTACTGTGACTGAAGCAGTTGTGATTCCAGCGAACAGCAATTTCCATTCGACAGTCGGGTCAGAGTAAAACTGACTTAACTCCAGTCTCAGGATTTAACATCTCCCAGTGTTTGTTGAGCATCACTTGCTGACAGTGTGCAAGAGTGTGTGTGTGTGCATGATCCTGCAAGATGCATAACGTGTTTCCCAGCAAACAAATGCCTTAAATGTCTGTGTTTACTTGTTTTTGTATGATTTTGTAATGACAAGTTTCCTATCTGAATTCTAAACCTGTTTCATATCATTGGTTTTTTGCAAAGTAGCTGTTTTGTCCGGTTCAATGTGCAAGAATTGCTGTTACGTAATGTATGTTACATTCTAAGCTCATTGTAGCGCAATGTACAGAAAATAATAAATAATATTCACAATAAATGAAGAAAAAACTAGTTTGAGTTTCATTTGCGCAAAACCAGAAATAAAACAAGAGGAACCTGGACGTTTCCCCAACTAAAGGTTGCCTCCCGACAAGTTTCAAGACAGAAGAAATTCCAACAGACTGATATGATGTTTTTCTACAGAAATAGTTCAATAAACTTACTCATAACTCTTAAGAACTGCGTGGGGATAACTGTATAATGGGTCAGCTGTAACATTTAGGTAAGAATCACCTTTAGAAAGGCAGCACCTGTGGCACAGACGGAAAATTCTCAATTAATGTACAAGTATTTTTTTTTTTTTACCTCAGTTATTGTTTTATATTTATATGTTAGTGACATCACTGTCTAAACTCTTCCAGTTTATGCCGTGTTTATTGTGAGTCTACATAGATATTTCCCACGCTATTTTTAAGATGTTTGCTTTAAGTTAAGCCACCTAACAAGAGTCTGGATTAGTCATACCAGCTAGTGTTGGGCGATTTTGACATTCTCAGATCGTCCCAATCGCCCTCCCTGGAGATCGCCGATAGACCTATCTATCGCCGGGGTCCGGGGGGGGGGGGGGGCGGCGGCGCTGTTCCACGTGTTCGTTCGACGGGGGGGGGCGGCGGCGTATGAGTATCGCTTTTACCGTGCCCTGCTGTCATGCATGCGCGCTTCTCTCTCTCTCTCTCTCTCTCTCTCTCTCTGTGTGTGAGGGCTAATAACAGAGAAAGAGCGTTATGATCAATGAACAGAACGCTATTGCGTTGCCGAAAGCCGAAAAATCTATTCATGGCGGACGTAATTCACCGGACGTCTTAGTGAACACCTCGTCGGGCTGTGACATACAGTAACAGGGCTGGCGTCGGCAGCCTAGTCACTGCCACAACACCAGCTAAACGTGTTTCCTCAGATTTGAGGCGGAGTGGCCACCCTGTTTACCACAGAGATTTTATGTGCGGTCATATGACTACCTGGCTCCGTCTGATTGGACGTCGCCAGTGGCTGCATTTGATTGGTGAAACACTGTCATATGACAGAGTATCTGTTGGAAGCAGCAAGCCAAGCGGCTTCATTAAAACAAAACAAACAGATTGCGCATTAGATCAATAAAAAAGTAGCGAGTATGTGAGTGTGTAAAATCGCCAAGAAAACAAAACATCGCCGCTCGTCCTTCCAATCGCCGATAGACGATTGGATCGCCAATCGGCACAACCCTAATACCAGCAATACAAACACACACCTACTGTATGTGCAAATGACAGCACCTGCTATACCACTTAATAGCAGACATGTGACAAGTAAGTTTGACTTGATTTGATTCAAGTTAGTACATGTTAGAAAGTGACAATATACTGGTAAATGTTATTCTTGCCAGAACTTTTGCAATCTCAGAAAACCCACCAGAGGGCACAAAATAACAGTATCAACAACATGCACTCCTACAGTCTACAGCCGTTACAAGTTGAGGACAGAGTCAATCCTGCTTTACTTCTGTCAATGTGGAGAGTATTACAGTCTAAAACTCCATCATAACAACACAATCAGCTAAGACGCAATAACCATACACATTTGCGACCAGACAACAACACAAGGCCGGTTCGTGCTTCCCAAACCAAACACCAACTTTTTGAAGCATACTACAGCTCAATGAAAGCATAAACCCCTTACCACGCCAATAACCAAACTCACCCATAAATCAATATTTAAAAAGCAAATAAAAAAAACATATTGGAATTTCATACTTGTAAGATAACATACACATGCACACACAGGGTCTATAGGCTTATGTATGTTTTCTTATAGTTGTCACTTTGATTTGTTTTTCCTCTTTATTTTATAACCACTGTGTCTTATATATGTTATATTTGACTTAGGACGATGATTTTTAGCTACCTATTATAAAGATTTAATGTAAGTTTTTGTTGACTTGTCTTATTCATGTCATGATTGTAAATGTATGTTTAAATGTGTTGTTTTTAAATGTGGACTAGAAGTGCTCTAGAGCACAGTTAATGGGGATCCTCACAAAATAAACAAACAAAATATGTAGAAACAGCTTTTTCAAGAAACTATTACACTAGAGGAGTCTCACAAACTCCTGTAGCAAATATGATACAACTGGCCTGTGTGACATGGTCTTGCAAAAATAGACATACACACAAAGAAAAGTGACAATAGAACAATTTAGTACCAATCAATCATCTCACAACAGTCAGGCAATAAATAAGACAACAAACTTATGGTTTCTGTTTGTTGCACCGAGTTGCGGTTCCATGACTGAACGCCAGGTGGCGACCAACACCAACAAATGACGAGAAAGGTGAAACTCGCTCCTCTCCCTCCTTTTTCTTCAATTCACACACCCAGGATCTGTCTCAGACTTATGAACATTACTATTATCACTATACGCAGCCTGGTATTATTAGTATTAGTAGTAATATTAATAGGGTATTATTATATAGATCCTACATGCATTAGTATAATGTTATGATGTGGTTTATTAAACGTGGGCAGGTATCAGAGGCCGTGGCGTCAAAATATTAACAAAAAACGTTTCCTCTGAAAATACTGTGGTTGTCGGGGGGGATTAAAAAAAAATCATTAAAAAAAAAATCGGGGAGACGCTTAAATTATTGATGGATCCCCACGTTAAGCAGGAGTCTGTCGGGAGGAGGAGGAGGAGGAGGGGGGTGGGATTCACTCCTGCTCATTTGGTTTCCATAGCACCGCCCTCGTGAGAGCTGCAGCTTTCATATATGGGCTTACAGTGCATGTTTTCCACGCATAAAAACGAATAAATAAAACGAAACAATCGAAATATGGCTGTAATATGAATTATTATTTTCAAATAGGCGACATATTGATCTATTAAAACACCCTCCTTCCTCTCGCCCTCTCTCTCTTTTTCACACCCAGTTTTATTTTATGAAATTATCAATATAAAACATTTGAGTCTTGTTTCTATCAGCCTGTTATTATATTCGGACTCTGGCCCTTTGGTTTGAGCAGCAGCTGGCCAGATGTTGCTGCTGCTGCTGCTGCTGTCGCTGACCTCGGTGCTGAAACACGACGTCAGATGAACCTGCGCGCTCCACAGGAGGCACGAGACGAGCACGCACTCACTCACTCCCCTCTTTGATTTATTGAAGCGACTTCAAACAAAAACACCCACTCGTGCTTTTTTTTCCCAAACTTTGAGCTTTCTTTCTTTTTAAAATTCATTTTTCTATTCATTTATTCTCTCTCTCCCTCTCCCCCCTTTGCTCTCTCTCCATTTCTCTCTCTCTTTTTTTCCCCTCTCCTCTCTCTGGTCTCGGACACACTGATCCATATCGGTCGACGCCGCCGCTGTGCTGTGACTGATCAGATTCAGTTCCACTCGTGTTTCTGTTTCCGTCGTGATGGCACTCGGCGCAGCTCGTCGCGCACTGCTCCAGGCGGGGGATGAGTTGTTGTTGTTGTTGGTGTCGGTGGTGAAGGTGCTTGGATGAAGGCGCACAGCTCGTTTCATTTCCCCCTCGACCACGACGACAGAGTGTGTGTGGCGTGTAGCGTGTGTGTGTTTGTTTCCTCATCGCCGTCGTCGTTGTGACAATTAAAGGACAGGCTCGTCGCGCGTAATTGGGACCGGCGTCACGTTTTGTTACAGTAGCCTATACCCTAGAAGTTAGTGGTGGTTTGGTTTGTTGTTTTCTTTCTTTCCTCGTACGCCGCTGCAGTCGGCCATCCCGCGCCGTAACATGACGACCAAGCAGTGAGAAAAAAATATTATAATACAGAAGACAAACAGGCCTACACACACTCACACACACACACAGAAAGAGACTGGATATGGAGTCGGTGAAGACGAGAGCGGTGGCGGGGGTGAAGGAATTTGCGGGGAAGACCCTGGGTCAAATGCACAGGTAAGGACTGGCTGGTTTTGTTTTTTGATTGTTTGTTTGTTTGTTTGTTTTTCCTTCTCCCACCTTGATTTGCAATTACAGTTTGATTATTTACATTATGTATTTGAAGTAGACACACACACACACGGAGCCGCAGTGGTGCGCTGGTCTGTCTGCAGGTCATCCCTAAAACTGTTTGACAACTCGCAGGGATCTCATCTCATGGTCACGCCTCTGGAAGTGAGAACAAAATTATGCAATCAACTGCGCGCGCGCTTGTGTGTGTGTGTGTGTGTGTGTGTGTGTGTGTGTGTGTGTGTGTGTGTGTGTGTGTGTGTGTGTGTGTGTGTGTGTGTGTGTGTGTGTGTGTGTGTGTGTCGTGATAGCAGAGGTTTGGATGAACCTGGATGCCACTGGATGAAAACGTGCACGCTGTCAGTCCGTCCTGATGATGAATCTCATTAACAGATTGTGTGGATTCATTCATAATTTATGATGTATTTCATATTATCTTTAAAGGCCAGTGACGCACACACAGGATCATAAATAAACCTGTGTGTCATATTCATTTTAAACCATCATCATGACTTTATTATTATTATTCTCCCTTTTCGCTGGATGTGACGTGATCCGTTTGTTTTCTGCTGCTTCCAGCTCAATGAATTTAATGTTACACTTCCTGCTATATTTAGACGAGTCCCTTGTGAATTCACCGTTGGGGGCATTTCCTTTGTTATTCCTCTAAATCTGCAGGAGACACACAGTCAAATCTATTTCTTTCTCTCTTTTTTTGGGTTGCTTTTGCATTTCCTTTGGTTTTCACAAAAAAGAAAAAAAAACGCATTTTCCCGATGCACCAGGCCTTTGATTTCTCTTCCTGCCCTGCACCTTTTTTAAACATCTTATTTCATTATCATTCATATTATTTTGGGCCTTTTTTCAGATTTTCGTTCGTTTGCATTAACTGGAATTGAAATGCTTGGTTTTTTCCATGCTGAATTTGATGCGTGTAAATATGACTTTGTGGAGGTGAATTAAAAAAAAAAAAAAAACAGTGAGGGGAGTGAGGGGAGTGAGGGATGCCCACAGACGTGTGTCTGGAGGCTGGAGCTGCTGCTTGGTCCCGTGAATGCTAATTAGTGTGAAAAGCGAGCGAGCTGCTGCTGCAATGCGGTACAGTCAGGGACACGCTGCCTCTTCCCAGCTCTACAGGCCATATCTGCCTCTGTGTTGATGTCTTATTATTATTATCATGTTTTTTTTGTTCTACTGTATGCTGCTTAAATAGATGAACATGTTTGGTTTGGATTCGACGTTGCAGCTTCTCAGAGGCAGATGAGGCCTCACTGTACCACATGCAGCTCTGAGCTGTTTTATTATGGTGATGCTGCAAAAATTACTTCCTGCACTTTGGTGATGGGAAAGATAAACAAACCACAAACCACCAAAGATCCAAAGTTTCCATCTACAGTATATCCAGAGCTTCATACAGAGTGGAAATAAAAATGGGCCCTCTGAGATTTGCTTCTTTTTTTCCATCACAGGTGGATTTAATTGTGTGTTTGTAGTTTTTGAGCCTCCTATAACTTCTTGTGCTGATGTGTTAGTTAGACTGAGCGCACGGTGTTGTTGGTGCTGGCTGTTGCAGGGTGATAGAGAGGAAACAGAAAACCGGGGAGGTGATCGAGCTGACGGAGGATGGGCGGCCCCGGGAGGCCGCGGAGAAGAAGCCCCCGCTGTGCGACTGCAAGTGCTTCGGTCTGCCCCGCCGCTACATCATCGCCATCATGAGCGGACTCGGCTTCTGCATCTCCTTCGGCATCCGCTGTAACTTGGGCGTGGCCATAGTGGGCATGGTCAACAACAGCACCATCCACCAGAACGGCAAGATCATCATCAAAGAGGTGTGGCGTCGGCATGCGAGAAGCCCCCCATGACGTAAAAACCACGCAGGCTGCTGCATGCCTCACGAGCCGAGACACCCCCCACCCAATCTGATTTTATTAGGGAAAGACCGTGAGGAAGGGGAGAGTGAATTTCTGCACAGGCCCACTGCTATCAGGAAATTAGCCCCTCTTCCCAATAACCACGATTAATGGGTTTTTTCTCAATTTAAATTTAAATTTGGATTTCTTTTAATTATTATTACTCAAATAGATAGGCTACCTGAGAAACGGGTTTTATATAAAGCCAGCTTTCCTTGATAGTAGGCTAGGCTATATATTCTTTATTATGGGCCTGTAGTGCAGATATAAATAGATTTAAACCAAAACGAGTGCACTGTATCACAGGTTTTAAAGGCTAAATAATGTATAAACGTGAGTAACACACCCACTCCTTGAGAGCACGTGCTTGCACAAAAGAGCACATGTGTGTGTAGCTACAAGGTTAAAATGCACACACACTCACACACGCCTTTTAGAAGATGTTTCAATAATAAAATATATAGATCACATTTGCATATATACAGCCTGTTTAAGCGTTTAAGACAAGTAAACAAATAATACACATAGGCTACTACATGATCAGCTATTGATCCGATCTGTATCATCTGAGTGAACCGTTGCAGGCCTTTCATGATAACCAGGCCTCTTTACATCAGTCGTAATGTTTCTTTTCTGGATTAACACTATAGAAATAAATGCATGGTCACTATATTAATGGCCCATGGTTCAATCATTTTCTTTCTAACGCTGCTGCTGATTTCCATTTGTTTTTGTTGTTTTTTTACACCAGAAAGCCAAGTTCAACTGGGATCCGGAGACGGTGGGACTGATTCACGGATCTTTTTTCTGGGGCTACATCGTGACACAAATCCCGGGAGGATACATATCCTCCAGGCTCGCAGCGAACAGGTAGGCGGCACGTTAATACCACACACATACACACACTGATCCAGCTCTCCATTGTGGCAGATGAAGCTCTGTGGTATTTTATGGTTTCTTTCTTTTTTCTTTAATTGTTTTGGCCTATTAGACGAAATTACTGAACAGTAACGACTCTCACTTCTCTCATGGTCACTGTAGGCTGTGTTTTCTTTCTTTCTTTCTTTCTTATTATTTGAAAATAGATTGAAACGAAAACGACCACATGGGGAATTAAATAAATCTGGTAGGCCTATAATGAAATAAAATCACGGTAAAACAAAGCCAAGGGAGGATATCTCGCTAAAATATAGCCTACATCTATGTAAGAATTCACAGCTGTAGGTTGAGCGTGGAGCTGCATGCAGACAGCAGACAGCAGACAGACTGACACCGGGCTGCAGCCTCGCAGCTCCCGGTCGGTGTCGCGGCCTCCTGCCACCTGTTAATGAGCTCCCCCGGGGGTTTAATCCGTCTCCTCTCTCAGGGCATCGGGACCATGAGCCTGTCCTGTCGCCAGAGGCTTTTGTTCACACGAGCACTGCCAATGCACAGTCATTATAATCACGTTATAGAGCCCATGTTCCAGACACTATGGGCTATAGCGCTATATAATATTAACGCACAATGACGCACATTTCAGGGATTGGGAGTTGAGTGATGGATGTTGATAATACTGTATTCTCCTTGTTTGTTGGATGGTCGTGTCTCATGGTAACACATCATCTATGGCTCAAGCAAATAAATAAAATGCTTCTGCCTATATAGCGCCACACTAGAGGCCTCATTGTTATAAATAAAGGTTTTAAAATTCCTTCAAATATTAGCCTATACCCAATAATTGGTGCAGGCAGTTCAGATCGCATAGTTTACAATAGGATTCGCTTATAATTGAAAAATAATTAAAAGAATAATAGGAAAAGAAAGAAAAAAGCGCATTATTTCTCTTATTTTATCCCTCCTCTGCCTCTGCTTCTCGCCCTGTTGATTGACACAGAGATGCAATCAAATCAATTGGTCTCGTGCCCAACCTGGTCTCAACCGGATTAGGGTTTGCCCCCCGCGTGCAGATGAGAGGGGCGGGAGGGGACGTGACAGTAATGAGAAATAGCTCGGTGTTTATGGATGGCCTCGGTGTCACTCCCTCAGCGGCTTCCGTACATGAAGAAATATAAATACTTAATAGACACAGACACACACACAAAAAAATAAAATAAAGATTGATTGTTAACAGCTGCAGAAAATGAGACAGATAATTAGCAAATAAATAAAGCAGCTCTAATTGGACGGATTGTGATGAGTAGACTATGAATTCTTATTTTCTTCAAATTAAATGCCAAACAAAAACTGAAATGTGCTCGTTTATGAAAAAACATATTTCTTGAAGGGTAACCCACGTGAAAATGGTTGCTAGGCGACACATAGGAGAGGGTGGGGGGCTACGCGCTCTGCTCTGATGCTGTGAAAAGTATTATACACTACAGTTTTTTGTTTTTTTTTGAACACATGTGGCACGTTTCTCTTTTCTCCAAATAATATACAGTAATATGGATGGATGGATTCATGTGTTTCATTGGAGCAAGAAGCTGCAAGAACCACAGTGTATAGAAATACGCTGTCATTGCATTCATGCAGACTGTGGGCTATTGCTAAGTCATCATTTGATTGTAAAAAATCAATTTATAGGAAAATGCTAAATGTATAGGGCTATTCTCAACTGCTTAATACAGACCTAATTCTGGCCATCATAATCTATATGAATCCACCTTCATTCATTTGTTGAATATCTTTTGATTCAATAAAAATGAATCTGCAGTGTAACTGGGAATACAGCTGTGAGATAAATGTATATGAATTAAAATATCTCCTCCTCTAAAGTTGTCATAAAATGAGACTGCCGAGGTTTAAGTACTGCACGTCAAACCTGCACTGTACTTGAATAAACATACCCTCTGTCTCAGTGCAGGGTGAAATCACAAAACCTCGAGGCCAATGCATTTTCCTATAGGCAGCCTATACGTCCTCTACTGTGATGTTTCACTGCTCTGTTGCTATAAGGTTGTGTATAAATACTACAGTATATTAAAAAATGCTCTCTACCATTTCCAGGGTGTTTGGTGCAGCCATCGTCCTGACCTCCATTTTCAACATGTTCATTCCCTCGGCTGCACGGGTCCATTATGGGTGTGTCATCTTTGTCAGGATATTACAAGGGCTGGTGGAGGTAAGAGACTGCATGAAGTAAACACAAAACAGCACTCAACACAACCTCACCATTAACACAACACAAGACACACATTACATGTATCTGCCGTGGAGTTTTTTTTATTCTCATGGCTATGAATAACTGGAGATTTACTGTGATACTCTATACAAAAGGGGCTTCCTGCAAATTTTAGTCCATTGAAAAGACTGTGCTGGAGTAACGTGCACCGGATATTCAGCCAGACGAAATATGAGATGAGCCGTATTGATCCAGTCGACTATAGCGGAGTGTTTGTGGGATAGTCCTGGTCTTTTTTCTTTTTTTACAGTCCTGGATACATAATAGTGAAGTGCTTGTATACAGATTGATGAAAAGAAACATGCTGATATGTAAAAGCACATCAATGCTCTGGCTGTGTAGTGTAACATGACACCCTGCTGAATAATGAATCTCGACATGTTGAATGAAATTTGTATTGCAGTGAAGAAAACACAGCTAATATTACTGTTCCTAGCTTTGTAAATGTAACAGATGATGACATTTCTCAATGGCATGATTTAAAATATCATGTTTTTGTCTGACTGAGGCCTTTCTTTCTTTCTTATTTCAATGCTTTCATTGACAAATGGCGTCAAAAGACACAGAAGTCTTAGTCTTCCATCAATAACGTGGCCGAGCATCCAATAACACACTGCAGGGAAATGATATTTCATAAGAGCTAATCTTAAAACCTAATATTAAGATCCAATATTACAGGTTTTAAAGAGTGGTGGCACTGCAACTGTTCCCATGAAGCCCATGCAGATTGGGTTTTTTACATCAGCACAGTTTGTTCAAATTAGTGACTGATGAACATTTAATAGCTGCGGGGCGGCTCTGCTCCATGAACAGCTCTCGAGGTCCTCTTTGTTCAGTTTGCTCATGTTAATCACAAGGGTGACACAGTGTTAATTTTCATTGGTTATTCTACATATTTTGAGAGTATTATTTACTGGGCCAATACTGTGTTGGGTGCAGCCTATTATTTGTTCATTGCACAAACATGCATTTATATTAAGAGAAATGTCACATGAGCATTGTCCACTCTCGTTGAGTGCACATTTCCAAAACAAGTTGACAAAGGAAAAGACTCACTAGTATCTTTTAATGCAGGTCTCTATCGCACATGCTCAAAAAACTGGCTCTCACTCTGTTAACACCGAACTTGTAAAGACCAGTTTCTCTTACTGTGCACCTACAACCTGGAACTCTCTGCAAAATCATCTGAAACTTACCTCACTTTTATCAATTGGACAATTTAAAACCATAACTACATCTTATTTTACCTCTAACTGCTCCTGCTTTTAACTACACTTTTGTTTCAATTTATCCTTGTCACCTTTAACTTCCGGTATTCTGTTATGCTTATGTACGTATGTTTCAAATGTTTTGTCTTCTGTCCTTATATGTTTTGTGTTTCATCTCGACTATGAGGTTACTCCTCAATATATCTCAGAGTTTAAATAAAGGTTATGATGATGAAGATGACTGAGCTCTATAATTTACAGTTACCAGTCTTTTTCTAACTCCAGCTGTGTGGTTTTCTCAGGGAGTGACCTACCCCGCCTGTCACGGCATCTGGAGTAAGTGGGCTCCTCCGCTGGAGAGGAGTCGCCTGGCCACCTTATCCTTCTGTGGTAAATACTCTGTTTGTTTGGCCTTTATAAAGTTGGGTTTAAAAAATTGATGTGTTGCATGTTGCCATTGTTGGTTAAGAAGAATCTGAACTCCCTTGTCTCGCTGTCTGTCAGGCTCTTACGCCGGTGCTGTGATAGCGATGCCTCTGGCTGGGATCCTGGTCCAGTATTCAGGCTGGTCCTCAGTGTTTTATGTCTATGGTAAGATTGATTGGTGGGGCTTGTGTGTGCGATATGTGTGTGTGTGTGTGTTAATGAGCAGTGGAAAAGGAAATTAGGTATACATCTATTGAAAGAAGATACAAAAAGAGTTTATTTGGAAAGTTTTTAAGCTTGTTTGAAACCTTAATAGTTTGACAGAGAGGATCCAGTGAAAGTCAAACGGATTTATCCAGGCAGACTGTGTATTGATTTCCTCCCCCCAATGTTTTGGTGTGTCAATAAATAATCCCAGATCTTTCTCTCTGGACTGAATACAGTTAGCTTTCCTGTCTGGGTTTATTCTCTCAGGCATTTTAGAAAGATCACACTACCAAACACTGTGTGTATTGTGTGTGTGGGTGTGTGTGAGTATTATTGATGAGGTCAAAATTTGCTTTATAATTATCTTGTTTTCTGACATGCAACCCTGTCTGTGATGTGCAGGATGCTTCGGCATCTTCTGGTACATGTTCTGGATCCTTGTGTCTTACGAGAGCCCCGCTGAACATCCGACCATCACTGACGAGGAACGCTGCTACATTGAGGAGAGCATCGGAGAGAGCGCCAAGCTAATGGGTCCGTCTGAGGTGAGGGTATACTAGAATACACAATAATAACAAGTTACACCTCCATCCAGCCATTTCCAACACCTATGGTCTTTTCTCCGTGACAAAACAGGTGATTTAAAGTCTAATCCTTTGTGATGATCTCTTTCCAGAAATTCAAGACCCCCTGGAAGAAGTTCTTCACCTCCATGCCCGTCTATGCAATCATCGTGGCCAACTTCTGCAGGAGCTGGACCTTCTACCTGCTGCTGATCAGCCAACCTGCGTATTTTGAGGAAGTGTTTGGCTTTGAGATAAGTAAGGTGAGTCAGTCAGCAAATAAATCTGTTCCCTATAACACTGTTACTGTAGGAAGATCAGCATTGGCAGAACAACTGAATAATAATAATAGTTTTATGCACAAGAACTACTTGGGTATAACATAAACGCTACTTCCACATGGGAATTGAACATGTGTCCTCTGTTATAGTCCTGTGTACCTAGACATAAGTGCCATTTGATGTTGCCTAACAAAAAAAGGTTATATATGGGTTGTGATAACCTGCTGCACAAATGACAAACAGGCTTGTTTTTAAAGGGATAGTTCAACAGATTTGTCAAATTGGCCCATTGCTATAATCCCTATAGTCTTAGCAGTAGGTTTGTTACCTTTAATTGTTGGTGCAAGTTATTTTTAGAATGGCGGAGCAGAGCCGCGAGCTGCTCAGAGCTACGCTACGGAGGCTCATGGGATTTCTTGGTTTCCCTCATCAAACTCATCAAATACACAATCCAACAACTCCAAAACGCTCTGGTGGACAAGTTGTGACCTGCACATTCACCACGCTATGAGATAATAACAGAACGTTTCGAGGTAAATTCATGCAAAACCACTGATGTGCGTTCCCGTTGGGGGCAATTTTTCGGCAAACAGTCTCTGCATTTGCCTTGAAAACAACTCCAAATTGTGGGATTGTGTATTTGACGAGTTTGATGAGGGACAATTAACAGACCTACTCCTAAAATTATAGGGATTATGGTAATGGGCCAAGTTGCCAAAATGTTGAACTATCCCTTTAATATAAGGGCCGTCTCTTTCTGTTCTATATTGGTGTCTAGGATACCTTGAGCTTCTTAAAACTTGGTTTTATCATAAATATTTAAAACATAAATTAGGGCTGGACGATTTTGGCAAAAATCATAATCACGATTATTTTGGTCAATATTGAAATCACGATTATTTACACGATTATGGGGGGGGGGGGGGGTACAGGATTTATAGCTTGACCATGCTACATTATTACCTTAAATAAACAGTGCCAATGTGTGTTTAAGGTTTTTAAGTTTATAATTTTAAATATTTATTCAAAATGTATTTAAAAAATTTTCAAAGTTTTATGATCCAGCAGCAGAAACTATACAGGGTGTTTAGCTTAACTTTTCTACATTTTTACCTTGAATAAACAGATTTGGAGTAATTGTCATGGTTTAACTTATTAAGAGGGAGAATGGAGGCTCTCTGCTTCCGTGTGTGTCGCTTATTGCGTCTCTGGGATGAAATCCAACCTGGGAAGAATAGAGCCTCCGCCCCGCTGCGCTGTCCCAGCTCTCGTCACAAACGCACCCCATAACTTTTTTTTTTTTTTTTACGCGCCCAGTGATCTCTTGTTTATGACAGATTAAACTACACAAATACACGTCGTAACATCGTACAACGTTATCCGCCGCTCTACAGATTGCTTCCTTGCCGGCTTTGTAAACATATGTAGCCTACGGGCTGGAGGAAGAGGAGGAGGAGGAGGAGGGTTGTTGTTGTGCGGCCGCTTTGAGGAGACGAGCGAGTGTTTTAAATTATTATTTCCCGTTCATTCGTCCTGAGCGGTGGCCGCTGCTCTCTCTTCACTGGCGCTGATTTTTAAACGCCGCCGTCAACACACGAGTGGACTCGTCCACAGCATTAACTGAGAGAGGAGTGCAGTGTAGGCGCGGGGGCTGAAGCGCGCATGTGTGTTTTTCAGAATAAAACACCAATAGACAAAAAAAAAATCGTTTATCTTCGATTACAGTGTTTTTATGATCGTGAGAAGCCAAAATCGTAATCACGATCAAAATTCGATTAATCGTCCAGCCCTAACATAAATGACCAAAAACTCTATTGCCAAGTTTGGGGGAAAACCTCCGGCTACAGAATCAATAAAGACTGAGACGAAAATAATTTCCCACAGTTTTCTCAAAATAAATTTGCTGAGCTGCAGCTTCTTCAGCTGATTTGCGGTATGTGGTTGCAGGTCGGCATGGTGTCCGCCCTCCCCCACTTGGTGATGACCATCATTGTGCCCATCGGCGGCCAACTGGCCGACTACCTTCGCAGCAGGAACATCGTGACGACCACCACTGTCAGGAAAATGATGAACTGTGGAGGTGAGAAGTCTGAGCTGGATGAAAAATCACTTTCCACACCTCCTCTCTGCACCGTTACAGGGTGTTATTCTCATGGTGTCAGATCCATACTGGTCTTTTTTCAGTCGCTCTTCGCTGCCAGATGGGAGCAAGAGACACTCCTGTTTGTATTTTTGCAAAAATCCATCTGTTCAATTCTTGTACACAAGTTGAGTTGCTGATTGTGACCGTGCATCGATTTTATATCCGTCACTTACGTAATTGAGTGCAGACCATGTATCATGCTTAATTCAATTGGCACCACGAAGACCAACAGCCCTGGGCTTTGTGTGTTTCTGTGCGTTAGTGTGTGTGTGTACAGTATGTGACCTGCTGTCTCTCTGTTAGGATTTGGCATGGAGGCCACGTTGCTGCTGGTGGTAGGATATTCCCACAGCAAAGGGGTAGCCATATCCTTCCTGGTGCTGGCAGTGGGCTTCAGTGGATTCGCTATATCAGGTTAGTACAAGTGTAACACACTGGTATATTATATAGGGCTGTCAATCGATTAAAAAAAATTAAAGAGACCCAGAGGAGTTTGCTTTTGGTTATAAGAGTCTCATATTAATGTGGATTAATCTACGTTACCCACACTAATGTTAATGGGTCCATTTTCGATAAATATATCATTTTGTCTTTATAGTTATTTTGATATTATTATTTAGTGGTCGCATTACCGAGTTTCGGTTTCCCAGACCCAGACGCTGCTCGGCGGGTCATGGGAATAACGCCGCCAGATCGCCGTTTATGGTCTGAACTATGATGGTATCTGATCATCTTGGAAACCTCTGGCTTTCGTTTTTGATTAATGAAAACATTCTTGGAAAATGCTTTCGCTTTCGTCCATCTTGCGCCGGTCCAAGAATTTCACCGTACGTGCAGAGGCTCATGGGAAATGTAGTGTGAAAACACTTTGCTTTCCGAAACTCCTCCTCATCCCTTTAAGTGATTAAGCGATTAAATTAACGTCCAAACAGGCGTCATTTGGATAAACTAACCACATATTGGGCATCTAAACGGTTTTAAAAAATATATAAAAAGTTAATAAAGTGATGACTAACAGCGCTACAGCTGGTACATCGGTTTGGGTCAGCAAAACAACTTCAAGTGCTTTGCTTTTTTTTTAACACGTTAAATGTTTAAAATTAATCACCAAAATTAACGCGTTAACTTTGACAGCACTAATATTATATAAAATAGTGATATGAAGTGATGACTGTTGTGTGTGTTTGTGTAGTTGTCTCACAACAGAGAGACCATTTTAGTAGTAAAAAAGGAAAGTTAGAGGGATGGTTTCATATTTTGTACAGGCTGCAGCCATTGTCAGCATAGCATAGCATTCACTGTAAAGACTGGACACAGAGGAAAAGAGCCGGTCCGACTCTGTTTAAAGGTTTGAAAAATTGTATTATGGGGTGTTATGTGCTGGAATATTTTTGGGCTGGATGCTCTGACCTCTAACAACCTTGGTTTCTTCTGGATAGAGCCATGCCATGCTAAGATAAGCTAAGCTAACCATCTCCTGGATCTTAACCTCAACAAGAACATATTTTCTAAAATGTAATTACAATATAACTATGGATATAATTTAAAGGTTGATAGCAGACTGTAATTTCAGGGTAAACTAAGTTTGTGTTACATCATTTCTAATTTGCAAAAGACTATAAGAAATCGTCAGTTGAAGGAGAAGAGGTGCAGTTATTCTTCATTTAATAATTGATTTATTCTTCATTTAACCAGAGCCTCTTTTATTTCAATCCCAAATTATTTTTCAGTTTTGTGAATTTGAGAACGGCAGAAAATTGTCTTGAGGTTTCATGTTTCTGAGCTAAATTAAAGACGGTTCAGACTCTTTGACACGCAGCTGCGTTGAAACGTATCATGACAAACATTAAAATGTATTCAAAGCTGCATATTTAATATCCAAAGCAATGATGTGATGCGTCTGCTGTTATGTGATATGATGTTTCAGATGCGTTCAGCACTGAGTTTAATCAAAATACGCTGTGTCACTGGAGACGTCTGATATATATATAACATCAGATTTCAGACATTAATCGCAACACGTTTTGCACTTCAGCCTTTCAGCTCCCTGTTGCTCTCCATTCAACAGATCTTTTTTGTTTATACCCGGCTACAGACGATGCAGGGCTCTGTGACTGAGAGCAAAATCAGTTTCTTGCCTGTTGTTCTTGAGCTTACTCCTGGAGTGTTTAATAATTCAGTGCTAGCCGTCCTGGGGGATTTGCCGGGCAGCCGGCAGCTCAGCGAGGACACTTACTCATTCAGCCAGTCAAGAGTGGGGGAGGAGGAGGAAGATGTGTGGCGAGTTCCTGCCGCTTTCTCCAACAAAATGGTCACCAGTTGTGCTGTTTTTATCCACCACTATGTCCTGAATCTGTTGCTATTATTAGTTAACACATATGGTCACAGTTCTTCCCTCCATTTGTCATAATTCATGTGGATTTTTTTTTTTTTTTTTTTAAATGAACAGCCGATATTTTCATGTCATGTTTTCTTTCTTTTTTCTCCATTAGGTTTTAACGTCAATCACTTGGACATTGCTCCGCGTTATGCCAGTATCCTAATGGGCATCTCTAACGGTGTGGGCACCTTGTCTGGGATGGTGTGTCCACTGATTGTTGGTGCTATGACAAAGAACAAGGTAAAGGCTTTTCATCCCTTCAACCTCTAAATGACACAGTCATTTGATTTAAAGATTTAAAGTCTTAAACGAGCTGTAAATGAGTGGGCAACACCTTATTTATGCATTTTTATGCACTTTTTTCCACCGATACTGATAACCGATAACATTTTTAATAGTTTATATCCACACCTGAGGTTAAGAAAGGCTAAGATGTCGTCAGTAAAGATGAATTTAACATTATAGCTCTGCCACTAACTTAACATAATAATATAACATCACTACTGAAATCACAAGAACAGTTGCGACTTTTCAAAAATCAACATTTGTTATCGCTTCAAATCGACTCAGTGGGCAAACAGACTGAAAATGAGTGAAATAAAGGCAGTGTTGGCTGATTATAATTGGCTCTAGTACTCTAGTAGTAAAAATGTCATTATCTGACTTACTGTATCTGTGTATTTTGGCCAAGATAATAATTATCAGCCAATATTGGGCCAATAATTATCTTTACCGATAGTTATCCCTCTTTCATGCATGGTCTATAACAGACTTTATGTACTTATTAGCAGATACAAGTGTTCATTGTGTATTTGACAACTTAAAGTCGTCCTGTGAAACACACACTGTTACATATACAGTAAGTACAATACTGTACTAGGCCATATAGTAACCTACAACTAGGTATGTTATTAATTATTAATCAGAGCGGCCTCTGTTATCTGTCTTCTCTCTGTGTTGAACTATAAAAGACTGTATAGACATTTTCACAGTTTATAACAGGAAACTCAGGCTTATTGATTTTGCATGAACAATACACAGTGGACCTCATAAATTTCAGTGGCTGAAAAGCTTTATATATGTTAAACTTGACATTAGAGAATAGAGAGTCATAATATTACATGAAAATGTATATATGCATTATTCATTTAGCCAGTGAATTAAAGATTAATTTCATCCTTTAACCTATTTCTGCTTCTGTTTAACCACAAGAAGCTTTAAGATTATTAAAGCCTTATTCCATAAGGTACTATTGTGTATTATACATTCTATATCAGCTTGTTTCAACTCTTCTCTTAACTCAAATACAAAATAAATGTCCTGGAAGCTCCTAAAACAGAAGTAAAATGTGTTTTTGGGGCTATTCTCAGATAGTGATCAGTGAGTACAGTATCTTCAGCATCAGGGCTGTATACAGGTTGATGTTCATGCAGAAGCATATCACCCTGTGTAATGGTGTGTCTTATGTGCTGTTTTGCACTTTGGATTTGTTGAGAATGGTAAAAATTAATAGTTTTCTTATGTTTTCCCCTCTGCTACAGACTCGAGAGGAGTGGCAGTACGTGTTCCTGATCGCCTCGATGGTGCACTACGGGGGCGTGATCTTCTACGGGCTCTTTGCTTCGGGAGAAAAGCAGCCGTGGGCCGACCCCGAGCTGACCAGCGATGAGAAGTGTGGCTTCATCGATGAGGACGAGCTGGCGGAGGAGACCGGCGACATCACTCAGAGTTACGGTGCTTTCGGGGGTCCGGCTAAGACGTACGGCGCGACCACGCAGGTGAACGGAGGCTGGGCTACCGGCTGGGAGAAGACGGAGGAGTACGTCCAAGAGGAGGCGCAGGGAGGAGGCTACGGATACAGGCAGGATGAGGGATACTCCTAGACCAAATACGCAATCCCTGACACGAGTAGACTTCATTTCCTGAGTGTGCTTCAGTTTAGTCATGAAAAATATCAACGAAAACAAAACGAGAAACAAGAAAAATACTATCCATTGTTGTATTGTTTGCACAAATTCTAAAAAAGAAAAAAAATCTAAGAAATGATCAATCTACTGTAAAGAAAAATACTAAAATACATAGAAAGTTTAAAAGATATTTGATGAATAGAGATGTAACACATATCAAATTGGCAGTCTGTAAATGTATTATAATGCATATTGATAATAGATATATTTATTTGGAGTGCAATCGTGTGTTAGACGTGAACATTTTCATCCCATCAGCCGAGGCTTCGTGGCCACACTGAAGCCTGTAGGGTTACATAGGAGCTGCCCATCAGAGCCGACCCCTTATTTATCAAAATTAACTGTTTAATCAACAGTACGACTTCCTACAAGCCAGCCATTACAGTGTGTGAATATGTCACTGCACAGCATTGTAAAGAGAAACTAGACACTCTGTGTGTTGATATAGATTGTACTGTATCTCTCCTGAATGCACTCAGAGTAGTGTGACCTCCTAATGCACAATATGATGACTTTTTTTTGGTTTTCTTACCCACGGCTTCTTGTGTGTGTGTGTAAAAGTCCTTGACATGTAAGTGAACTGCTGTATAGAGATTTGATTTGAGAGTGGCGTAAACGACTTGTGATGACTGTGTGGTGGTGGTTACACTTTGCTGTATGTGATCCATTTTTGTACCTCTGACACACAAAGAGTTTGAGTTGAGCTTTCGCGACCCGCCGCCACATCTCAGCAGTGTAGTGCAGGAGTAAAGCCATCCCCGTTAATATTATACTCCACGTCACAGTTAAAGCCAGAAAAAGTCTAGTTGTACCAATGCATTGTCGAAAGATTTATCTTAAATAAATAAAAAATATATATATGACGGATATATATGAAGGAAAAACTAACGTAAGTATAAAGAAATAAATTAAGGGGGAAATAATAAATAGATAAATGCAAAATACATTATTATGATGAAAAATGTATTAATATATTCCTTATCTTATAAATATATCTTTTTATTTCTGTAGTTTTAAATGCTATATAGTATATTTATTTATTTCCGCATTTATTTCTGCATTTCTACATTTATTAATCCCTGTTTCCATATGTTAATTAGATAAGCCGTACTTCCTCATTGGTTTTGGTGTAATCAGTTGAATGGATCTTTTACTACAGCCTTGACTTGACTGGTGCACAGACCAGAGCTTCACCTTCCCATTGCTGTCAATTTATCCACTTTGACACTAAACTTTGTGACTTTTCACACCTTCCTAGCACCATTTTGTTCCCTAAAAACTACCTTTTGACAAATCTAGTGACTTTTTTGGACAAGTCATGGCTTGTTTCCTTATAGGAGAGTCACTATACGGCCCTGAGAGAATAACAAGAGTTGAACTCAGCGACACTGAGTCGACAACACTCGGGCGTTGGTGGTTTCTTCCTCTCCATTCTCACCAAGTGCTTGATGTAGAAGGAACTGTCAGGTTTTTCCTCTATAATATTGTAAGGCTACTCCTTAAAGTGCCTTGAGATACTGCATGTGAAGACTATAGATGAGTAAAACTGTGGCTGGTAATAAGCTAAAGGAAAAAGCTCCTGTGTATCAGTCAAGTCAAGGCAGTATGGATCCATCCGATCAATTACATCGTTACAACCAATCAAGCCTTAGATTGAGGTATAGGATCGCCCGCGTCATTAACAATTGAGCACAGAATAAATACAAGTAGAAATTGACAAATAAAAAAGAATATATCTAGAAATGCATCAATATAGAAATTAATAACAGAAGAGGAAATAAATCATATTTTATTTCTTTATGAATTAAACATTTTTTATTTCTCCATTTATTTACTTATACTTACTAGTTTTTGTCCTTCATAGAGATAACTAAAAGTGCACAGAGTTACAGTGTATAAGAGTTTATAGATAAAAAAAGAATTGACTGAAGAGATTCATAGTTATACAGAAGAGTTTGTGCAATAAAGGCTGAGAAATTACAGACTAGCCAAAATCAATGAGAGTCTTATTCTATAAGCACAACAAATGTAATGATGTTTAAAATATTTAGAATAGTTAGATATTTACATTAAATTAAAAGGGATAGGTGTCTAATTTTAAATGTAAAAGTCCCTGAAAACAATGTATTTCTATAATGATAATAATGAAACACACAATAACTCTGCTTCATCAGGATTTGTGGGTTTGATTTGATCAAATGTGCCCAATAGTGAGCAATAAACCATCAGATTCAGATTTAAATGTTAAACAACTGAGCTTAAACCAGCTCAGTATTGTTGAAGAACTAAAAATAATGGGGGGAAAACCCCCCAAAATAACTTTAGCAGAAACTTGTTGCAGTGAAAAGCTGAGAAACTGTTTTCAGGGACTTTAAAAACAAACTAAAAAGGGATATGACTTAAAAATGTCAAACAATATTGTAGAAGTTAAAGTGAACATTCCCAAACAAGTATTTGAATGTTTACGTACATCTATACTTTACATAGTTCGCCAAAACCGGAGATGTCTACAGTAATTACAGCTACAGAGAAGAAGAAACACTAGGCAATCGCAAATGTGTGCAATTTGGACAAAGTGCCATTTGTCCATTCCCATTTTAGATATATAATCAATATATTAGTAGGTGATATGAGACATTTCATAAATTAATGTATAATGTAATGACCTGTCTTGACCTATAAAGAAAAAGTGTTTTAGGCTTCTCAATGGGAAGAACCAAGTGAACACGCCCACCTCTAGGATCTGTTTGTCCTCATTCTGCACTTACACTGACTGACCAGGTCTTAAGGGGCCAATTCTGTTTGATTTATCACCGTCTGTGGAGACTTTGAGTCAGCACTTCACAATATAGATGTGCGTGGATGTGTATTTATGCATGGAACAAAGTGAAATTTGTAGTATGTCCTTTCGTTTGTTTGATCGTTTCCGTTTTCTTTTTCGAACTTCTTTGTCTTTGTCTCAGAAACTGTTACTGATGCTTCAATTTCTTTGCACAATTAACCAAAGGTGAAGAGCAGAGCTGGGTTTTAGCTGGAAGTCACATACTTAAACAAAAAAAAAAAAAAAGGGAGTACAATACAGACCATCAGCAGTAAAGTTTCAGCTTACAAGACCCCCCAGTGTGCAGGTGGCACCAAACATTACTCAGTGTACAAAGCAATAAATCCATAGTAACAGTTCTGGTCAAACCGTCATGAACAGTCATTATGTAACTGTTTTTTATGCATTTGTTTAAAAGTCGTGTTTTTTGTGATAACAAATGTAGAAAATAAACACTTAAAGAAAAAAAACAAAACAATAGAAATATACTGTATGTATGAAAATATAGTAATAGAGTCCAGCACAAACGTCTTTGACTACAAGGAGTTTGTGTCGGGGCTGCTCACCAGATGAGAATGATAAAACAGGCGCCGTCTGAAAGGCGGACGCTTGTCCTCTTCATGTTCCTGTTTTTGTTTTGTTGTGGTCCACATGGAGTCTGTGCTGTTGTTTCTTCTCTTTCTCTCTTTCTCTTTTAGTTTGATTCATGTTTATCTTTCAGTGGCTGGACCCCCCCACTCCCCCGCCCCCCGCCCCCCTCCTCCTCCCTACCTAACCACATGTACTGTACTTCCTCCTTCCTCTGTGCGACCCCTGACTTCATTGTCATAAAGACTCATTATTAACGTTACGGATGAATTCAAACCGAACAATTCTACATTTTCAAAGATGAAACGTGTGCAACCTGAAGTAGTTCAAAGTTTCCTGTTTTTGTGCCTCTGGAGTGTGATTCTATGGCTTCTGTTGCTGTGTAAATTGAGAGGTTTGTTGATGTCAACATGAAATACTCTATATCCTTTTTTGATAAAAAACAAAAAACAAAACAAAACAAAAAAAACAAAGACAAAGGCTAACAAATCTCTGTGTGTCCTGAGTATTTGTATCTGCAACAATCTAATGGCCCTTTTCCACTAGCGCTACTCGGCTCGACTCGACTCGGTATATTTGCTTTTCCACCATAGAGATACATGGTACCTGCTACTTTTTTGGTAACGCCTGAGCCAAACTTCAAACTGAAAGTGAAACTTCTGATTGGCCAGAGTGTCATTGATGTCCGACACAAGAATCAAACCTGCTATTTCTAAAAACGCAGCGGATAACAGCGACCACTTGTCTGTACTGCGACTGTTGTTATTCTTTCACTTGAATTAAATGACTGCTGTGCACAAAACCAGCGTGCCGAGGTACAGACGAGTTTGTTTGGAGCTGACGAGAGAATTGAAAAAACACAGTTAGACGAATCCCAACCACAAAATACTCGGTTGTAATGGAAAATGAACCGAGTCGAGCCGAGCTGTAACTGTGCAGTGGAAAAGAAAAGAGCCATTAGACACAACAAGTCTGACTGTACTGATGAACAGGCCACCTTTCAAAGCGACTACTACTACTTAACCGTGACCAAAATGTTCTCAACACGTGGTGAAGCAGAGAGTTGCTCCACATCCAGCAGTTATGATGAAACAACATTATCTTTTTAATTTGGAGTCATGTTTCTGGTCATTAGGCCGAGATAACTCCAGTATTCGCTCCATTTCAGCTCTCTACCAGCTCCCGACTCTTTGGCTGCTGTTACTGCAGCGCCCGCCTTGTTGTTTGTACTGAACCAAAGCAGTAAAAGTTGTACGGTGAAAACAAAGAGGCTGAAACTCACTATAAAGTCTGAGGGTCGGTGCAGGTCTGAGTGATAATTAATCGTCTGCAGGTTAATTTCTCTGAGCGATTCTTTGTTTTTCATTCATACATTGTCATTTGATACATTGTTATTATGAAAAATATCAGTTACAGCTGCATTAACAACTGAATTAAAGTTTTTATTCCACCTGTATCATCTTCAGGATGTCATTGATAAATGTGTCGTTTACTAACCTTACGCATTTACTGTGTTGTATTTGACAACGTAGAGTTACAGATGTGAATAGTGAAAACAAATCAACCAAAAAGTGAAGTGGAGTTACAAAAACAAAAACTACACGATCATAATCAGTGACCCACAAAAAAAAAGAAAGAAAAAATCCACAGTACGAGCTGGAAATTTACAAAAAAAACTGAATTGTTCAGAAAAAGTAGCTGAAAATGTTGACTTTATGTCCTGAATGAGTAAACGTGACGAGAAAAAATGTAAATGAAAGTGTTTTCATAGATCCAACACTCTTAAGTCCATCTCCAGAAGAACTTTCTTTCATGCTGATTGATTTACGGAGATTAATACTGGACGAAGGCGAAGGTGAAGTTTTTAACATGGCAGGTCTGAACTCACCTCTAACCATTGGCTAGAATAAAGTATAAAGTGATCGACATCTGTATCTGTAGAAAAGTTAAAAGGATTCGATTGGAGAAAGAAATTCAGATTGAAGATAGAAAAGTCCAAACAGTAAAAAGTGAATTATTCTCAGTTTTAGTTTCAGTTTGTGGCAGATTTCATAATGTTACCTACTGCGCATGCTGGTTCTCACCATCTTCATTTCTGAGACCTGATTTCCAAAACATGCATCATGTTGCATCACAATCGGTTGCATCTCTATTAATTTATGATTAATGAGAAAAGTCACAACACACAAAAACAATTTAAAAACCTGGGATCAGTGTGTAACATTATCACCGTGGAGGTTTTTACAGCGGACGAGCGTCTTAACTGTTCCACCAAGGCCACAGGAAGTGCAGAGTTAATGGCTGCCCTCCTTCCCCCCGTCGGTGAAATCAATAGGGTGAGTCCCCAGTGTTCGGCTGGACCTATTGACTGTTCTAACCTCTTAATGGAGATGAGAGGGAGGAGGTGCACTTACTGAGCTATTTGGAGGTGTTACTTCGATTTAGGAGCCGACCCCTACCTCCGCCGACAATGCTCCGCCGCGCAGAGGAGATACCGCCAAACAAAAACACTACACCTGAGCCAGAAGAGAAGAGAAGAGAGAGAGATGACATTTGTGTCTTTTATGTAAATGAGATATTGGGATTAAAGTAAAGTAGTAAAGTCTTTCCTTTGTGATCAATCCACTTTTCTTTTCTTTTTTTGTATTTCCTGTAGTCTGCACACATCGTTCAGACAGTGAGATTTATCATCGCCACAAGTGATATTGAGATTTCATTTGTCATTATTACAGATATCAATATATTGGTGTCTGTATTTCTAATGAAACATAAAGCCAATATATCATGGTGATATAATAACACTAGCAGAAGATATGTAACTAATAATTTATTTTACCCTGTTGGGCAAAACCAAATTGTTTTGATTAATTTTGACTTAAATCCGGTCTTTGATGAGGAAATCTTCAGCTCCTGTCTGACTCAGTAATGTGATTTACTAATTGTTACCTCACTCTGTTCTCAGCTTGAACCCTGTGTTTGTGCAGAGTTTGACACACTTTTTTTTCACACTCATCCGCAGAGGGGCGGAAAGTTTTCTCTGTGCTCGAGTTCAACGTCGTCGTCTTCTACTCTACACGACTCTTCGAGGTCACGACCAGTTTGGAAACAACCAATCGTGGTCCTGTTAGCAAACTTACACAAGTGTCGTCATGAAACACAGACAGACGTGGGAGGTGGAGAAAACGACTCACGATTCAAAATGTTACAGAAAAACTAAACCTGACAAACTGCTATTTGATGTAAAGTATTATAAATATTAAAATGTGTCTGGAATGAATATTTAAATGAAATGTAATTCATGAGTATTAGGATCAGGGGTATAAAGGTATAAGAGATAAATGAATAATGGCACATAAAGCACAGTGTATTTGTCCTTGATCTGTGTTTTATGTGGATTCCTGCAGCAGCGTTACTGAAGTAAGAGTCACGCTGCATTTTCTCTCCTAACGTCACTGATGTCAAAACGCTCTGCAGGAGCTCTGAAAAGCCCAAGGTGACACACACACACACACACACACCAAACACACACACACACACACACACACAGATCAGTATTTGATTGATGCACAACTTCTGCATCAGGTGATATTAAAAAAACACGCTCTGCCTCCCTCATCCTCTGTGTGTTGTGCATGTGTGTGTGTGTGTGTGTGTGTTATTGTCACTGCTGTCCCGCCTCACCTCATTGCTTTTGTTAATTTGACAGGCTCAATAAAACGTGTCACCAGCCGAACCCCCCCGACCCCCCACCGCCCTAAATGGTGTTTTCGCACAGTCAACCAGCCAGAACCGTCATCCTGTCTACGTGCAAGTGAGGGAGGCGACCCGTGACCCTCTGTGACCATCAATCCACCAATTATACAAAAACTTTGCCTCCGCATCTCGTCTCCCCATTGAATACGGAAAACAAAAAGAAAGTCTCATCCTTTCTTTCTACCTGCGCTGCTGCTGATGCAAGTCTTTGAGCGGAAAGACGTCACAGAGCAGCTCCTTGAAAAGTTCTCTGGAGTTTTACTGTTTTCCTTTACATCACAAACGTATACATATAAATACAGCTTATGGTGTGTGTGTATGTGTGTGTGGAGGGGGGGGCGTGCGTGTCTGACAGCGTGGATGCTAAATTGAGAGAACGCGTGCACATATGTTCAGCGTCTTAAATGGCTGTTTCAAATGTGGGTGGGGGGCAGGTGCTGCTGCCACGGCCTCAGGGGAGCCGAGGGGAGGAGGAGGAGGAGGAGGGCTTAGAGGAGTGGAAGTGAAGCCAAAATCACTCTTTAATGACTCAGGGGAAGAAAAGGAGGAGGATGGGGGGGGGGGTCGTGTTGTGCTGGGGGGTTGGGGGGGGTGGGGGGGCCCTGAGACCCTATGTGGCTCATAAATAACCTCCTGATTTGCACAATGCGCCTCCAGCACCTCTGAGCTGCTCACAGGACGGTGATGAGAGATGTGTCTTTTGATAGGATATCGATCGGAAGCCGAGACGGACACATGAAGATCACTTTTGATTTTTTTATTCAATTAATAATAAGAGTTATTATCCTCACAAATAATTCAAAGCTTTCACAGTCGCTCTTTAAAGGGATAGTTCAACATTTTGGCAAATTGGCCCATTGCCATAATCCCTATAGTTTTAGCAGTAGGTTTGTTACCTTTATTTGTAGGTGCAAGCTGTTTTTAGAACGGCAGAGCAGAACTGCAAGCTGCTCAGAGCTAAGCTATGGAGGGGTGGGATTTCTTGGTTTCCCTCATCAAATTCATCAAATACACAAGGCAAATGCAGAGACTGCTTGCTGAAAAACTGTCCCTGAAGGCAACGTGCATCAGCGGTTTTGCATGAATTTACCTCTAAAACAACTCTGTCTGGTAACATTCTGTTATTATCTCATAGCGTGGTGAATGTGCAGGTCACAACTTGTCCACCAGAGCGTTTTGGAGTTGTTGGATTGTGTATTTGATGAGTTTGATGAGGGAAACCCAGAAATCCCATGAGCCTCCGTAGCGTAGCTCTGAGCAGCTCGCGGCTCTGCTCCGCCGTTCTAAAAATAGCTTGCACCGACAATTAACGAACCTACGACTATAGGGATTATGGCAATGGGCCAATTTGCCAAAATGTTGAACTATCCCTTTAACCACAGCTGCAAACAGAGACACAGCTTCTTTTCCTTTTCTTTTCTATTTGGTGTGAAGACTTTAGTTTTAACTTTGTGCTGCTTCTTGTGGAGTCACATACATCCACACGTGAGCTGTCCATGGTGCTCAATGAGGGATCACTGCGTAACACGACTGCAGGCGCGTTCACTCGGCTCAGTCTGCATAGATACGTACGATGCAGATAAACCGCCGCATACTGGAGACCTTAAATGATCCTCTAAGTTCTATACATCGCACTTCTATATTAATGCTGGGTAACACGCCCACCCCCACCCTCCCCTCCCCTCCCCCCTCCCTCGTCACAACAGGCTCTGGATCGGCGCCGATTGGCTCGGAAAACAGCAGCAGGATGATCCTCCTCCTGCACGAGTCAGGAAGCATGATTGGTTGCACATGCCAGCCTTCAGCACTATCAGCACAGCTGGTATATATTTAGCACCCCCCCCCCCCCACCCTCCCTCCTCCCCCCACCCAGCACACCCACCCCCCTCCTCCCACCTCCTCCTCCTCCTCCTCCTCCTCTTCTCCACCACCTTGTCAGGAAGTGCGTCATAGGCTTGTCAAGGGGGAGCCTCTGGGGCGAGGCACTCTAATATTAGGAAGTCAGAAACTCTCCATCAACCCTCCTTCAAGATCACACATGCACACACACACACAGAGACACACCCACACACCCACACACACACACACACACACATGCACACACAGCCAGACGACATTATGATGCAAGACTGTGTGCACGCCGGAGCTGGGAGACGTGCAGATAAAAAGGTGTGTGTGTGTGTGTGTGTGTGCGTATTGCACATGGTGACAAGACATAATGTTCTTCCTTTGGTCTTTATTTCTAAGAACGAACATTTTCCAAAAAGGTAAATAGACAGAAACAGAAATATAAAAACACTGAACGTTCTTTCAAAAAGGATGAATCACAAACACACAGTCTCAAATACTAAAAAAAAAAAAAAGTACTTCAAGGACGCTGCTGATTCTGTGACAAATTCATCATCAGTCAGAGAAATGTTTTTACTTTATGAGCGATAAGTTTGTGTAAATGTTCTTTTAAGAGCATCTCACATTTTTATATTGAGCTTTATATCATTTATCATATCATTATTATCATTATCTTATCATTTATCATCAATGATTTACTTTAGGTTATTTTACACACATAAAAACGACTTGTTGCTGTTGATGGTGATGAGAATGGAGAACAATTAGCTGAAAGAGAGGACGAGGGACATTGGGACACATGGAGGCCTTTTTTTTTTTCAAAATTAATGCAGCCAAAGCACCTGAACTGACAACATGCGTGTGTGCGTGTGCGTGTGCATGTCTGTGCCAGTAATTCTTTATTCGGCCTTGCCTCTTAATGCCCTATCACCAGATGGGAGAGAGCAGTAGATGTGAGTGTGTGGTGTATGTGCATGTGTGTGTGCATTAATGTGTGTGCATGTGTGTGAGTGTGTGTGTGTGGTTAGGAGGGGGGTATTTCCCAAAATCCAAGCATCAGGCCTCCTTTTGTCCTCTTGCCCGTCACTGATGGCTTCACAGTGGGGTGACACACACACTCGCACTCCAAATCTCATTAAAAAGTGAAGGGGGGGTGGAGAGGGTGGGTGGTGGTGTGTGTGTGTGGGGGGGTTCATGTCTAACAGGACTGGATGAAGCCCATAATAACTCGGTGAAAGCAATACTAACAGCACTTAGTTGTGTCTCTTAATCGTGTCTTTACCATCAGCAGATATAGAAAATAAAATTAAGGAGAACGGCCACATTTCAACACGTGTGAACAGACACACACTTCCTTTGTTGCTCTATTGATTGATTCCCCACCACCGATACTTGTGATCTGATTTCATTAGCCGCACTGATGTGACACATCTGATAGAGAGGTCTCGAAGCGACGTGATGACACAAGAACGACACTATCACCGCCTGTCTGCCCTTTTGTTCTGCGTTTAGAAGAAAACAGCTCGGTTCACGCTCCCTCCCGCCTGCAGCAGCCGGATGAGATTAGTCTGTTTTCTACAACTCTGTTAAATATTGACAGCTTTGTCAAAAAGAAGAAGAAGGAGGAAAAAAAAACATTTCTAATCTTAAAACCAGGCCTTTTATTATCTCATGTTAAACAATTTGCTGTAATTGCTGGTATGAATGGCACAACAACAAGCTCCCCTTTCACATCCTGCAATTTACCCATTATTGGAAATTGCTTTGCAATTGCAGGAAATTACTCTCCATCCACAGCAGCAACCGAGCACTTGCTCCTCAACTGGAGGAGACAAAAAAAAAAAAAAAAAAAAAAGAAGAAGAGAGAATTGCCTAATCCAAACAGTCTATCGTTTCCCTCTTTGTTATTCACTTCCTGCAGCCATTTTTAATAAGAACTTAACAGCACACATTTGCATTTGTCTAATGGATTTTTGTTTTGTGTCGCTGCGGTGATGAAATATTGATGCACGGTGCCTTTAAGAGCGGAGCCTGTGAGAGCAGACACCTTGGGACGAGTGTGTGGGAGAAAAGGGACAGACAATAAACAAATAGGAGAAAAAAGCACACGGGAGACGCTGCCTCTGACATTTGCTTTGGAAAGATGATGGTAAATGTGCAGCTTGATTTTTTTTTTTTTAACAGAGAGCTAAAGCTGCAAATCCTATTGGTCTGATGTGAAAAGTGGTGAAATTACACCAAGACTGGTTATAATTTATTATTTCACACTGAATGAAACACAAGTTATGAGCTAAAAAATGAACTATAGCTGCATATTTGATGTTTTCCCTGCATTACGCTCTTTGTTCATCTCATTTTCTCTACATAATAAAGAGATATTCTGTAAATATTTAAAATATTAAAGAAAAAACCTGCTTGCAGCATCAAATATCATTACCTATTAAATAAATGCTGCATCATTTAAGCCAGATATGCCGTTAAAGTTTAAAAAACATCATTCATTTCAGCCCCACACCTCGTCTGAGCTCCACGCTGACACAATATCAGTCAAAAACCAGGAGATTACGCCTCTGACAGCCCAAAGTGAAGCTGAGTGTAGGCTGCAGAAAAGAGTCAGATGAAAAGGATAAGATAATGTCATGATCTTTCTTTCATCACATCAGCCTCCTTTGTTATCTGCTCTCCTCCTTTGGCTCTCTGTCCCTCCCTCGTGCTCTTCCTCTCCCTCTGTCACTATACCGCATGGTGACTCAGACACTGCAGAGATGCCACATCTGAATGATACGAGCATGAGTCACACACACACACACTGGTCGGACACTGTCCATCTCTGAAAAAGTTTTCTCTCCACACACCCTGCACGAGCACACACACACACACACAGAGAGAGACACACACAGGCAGGTGATAACCTCTGAGCGGCTCTGACTCAGACTCCAGCAGATTTGTGTTTGGCCGTGCAGACAGACAGTGAGCTGCCATGATCGATGCATCAAACACTTATTTTCAGGCTCGACTCTGCACCTACGCTCCCGACTAAACAAACAAGCTGATTTTAATGGTGTTCCCTTCACACACACACACACACAGGGCCTGACCGCTGCTGCACAACAACCCTGTACATACACAGTGAATCTGTCAATCCGCTGCTCCACAGAGGGGCAAGTTTTTTTTTTTTGGTTTGTTTGGTTTGTTTGTTCATTCCCTCGCTCTCTCTGTCCATCTGTCAGTCTCTCTCTCTCGCCCTTCTGCTCAAACCGAGAGTCTGCTCCTTCCTTCACTCGGCGTTGAAGGTTTCCAGCCACTTAACGCACCCTGCTCTCTCTCTCTCTCTTCAATGTCTTCAACAAGTCAGTTAAGCTCAACAGCTCCCTGCATTGGAAAGTAGCCAAGTGCATTTACTACAATACTGTACAGAACAGGTGCTCAACACACAACACAACACAACACAACACAACGCGACTTCAGGGTTACTTCTTTTACACAACATACGACACATAACAGCTCGGGCGTGTTAAATAAAATATGAATACACGACAATATTGTGATATTTTGTGATGTGATTCTCCGAAGCAACTGTGAAATACAAACACAGGTGCAACACCTGAGTCTGAATGCATTAAAAAAATGACTTTTGTGGGGGGAAAAAACTGCAACATATAGTATGGCTTTGCCTACAGCATCCCAATATGGCATAATATATCATACTGTCACCCCACTTTGGGTTATGTATTGTATCACCTGATTCTTGCCAATAAACGGGTCTGTAACAGTCTGTTTATAGGTCTTAAAGAGACCTACTGTAAATGTGAAATTAGATTTATAAAGCTAAATTTGAAAGTGAAGTATTACTTCAACGACATTAGTAGCAACAAACTGTCAACCTGCAGTTTGGGGAATGTGAGGAATAAAAGAAATGTCATTCATGTCGTCTCATCAGAGATGAAACGTGACACAACATTACATCATCACTGATTAGTAATTAGATTAGTGATAATATATTAGAATAAATCCAGCTAAATAAACTTAAATGAACTTATAGTATAGATTATAATAACAAGGAAGCTTGACAGCTAATTTATGAATAGGTGGTGGGAGTAAATAAGTTTTACTTCTTCCCACTCCTTTTTGGATATGAAAAAATCTAATTATTTTCATTTTTTCATGTGTTGTCCTTGTAAAGTATTTATTATGTCTGTCCATTACTGTATTATTTCTTATTTCTTTTAACATGTCTGAAATAAACTAAAACTAACTAACTAAAAAAATCATCTGAGAGAGTTATGTTAAATGGCGACCACCGCAGACAATACAATGAGGCGAGGGAAACGACTTGTCGATACCAAACGTCTTGTCATTCATCAGGAGAGTCGCTGTGGATGAGACATGTTGAACAATCCATGTGACACAGCGTTTTCAGGGGGGGGGGACTGTGATGTCATTATGACGAACAAAACGTCTCGATGACGCTGATCTCGCAGCCCTGTGTGACTTAGGAGATAAAACTCATCAAATGACAATAAAAGCGAGGCGTTTACTTTATTTTTCAATATCAGAGAGAAAAAACACGGCATTTCTGAGAAGATTTACGTCCAAATCCAAAAAGCACAAAAAATCCATTCTCACAGTGATGAATGGAGTACATGTGAGGTTGATGCTGTGTGTGTAGTTGTGCACATGTTCTATTGATTAATGTGTGTCTACATGTATTATTTGTGCATGTCTTTTTTTTTTTTTTCATGTGTCTTTTGTCCATGTTTCTAAAAACTGAGATGAGTTGCTATGGAGACTGGGATACTTGTGTAAAAAGGAAGTGGCAAAAGAGAGAGAAATGTGGTTGTCAGGAGAGACTCTAGGACCATGAGGTTGAGGCTGAGCGCCTGCAGAGTATATGTGTGTGTGCATGTGTGTGTGTAAGTGTATGTGTGCATGGGTTTGTGTGTCAAGGTTCAGGTCTTTGCTTTTCTACACACTGAGGTGCATTCATATTTCATTCTACAGTAGTAAAAGCCACTGCTACAAATCACAAAAGTAGGCAAAGATAAAAGGCTGAGAGAGAGATCAGCATCCAACCACGTGCTGCTGTTTGTGTTTGGAAAAAAAAAAAGGAAACATGCTGCACAGTTTGGCTCATATATACATGCCGGTAAGTCTTTGTTCATCATGGCACAGGGAGCAGGGCTGTGATCCCTCACGTGTTGACAGGGGTTAAGCGACTTGCAAGTGATAACACAGACGTTTCAAGCACTCCATCACTTGATAATTACATTACACTGGTACTCCATTGCTTCCACTCGCTCCCGGTAATCTTGTTAAAATCCCAGTGATTGGAATCACAGTGACAGAGAGACCAGTGACAGCGAGGTAGCCGCCAGTGGAGCCAAGCTGAGCCGAGCCAAGCTGAGCCGAGCCCCCCTCTTCTCCTCATCCTCTCCTCCTCCTCATCCTCATCTGACTGAAGGTTTTTGAAGTGCATTAAGCTTTTGTCGGGTAACCATGGAGCTGCATGGGCATACAGGTGCTGCTGAGTATAGTACTGGTACTTTAAAGTGCAGGTAGCCTATTCCCCTTCCTTCACATCATGAGATATAACACAATATGAGGAGAAAGTGAAGAAGCAGCGGCGCATCAGTTTTCTGACATGAAATCACTACACAATGGCTGCGCCCTATTCCATTAAAAGTAAAGATGGCTCCTCTTTTTCCTTTATATTCTTGTATGAGGAGCTTGTCATTAAGCAACTCTGCTGCCCTCTGCTGGCCGAGTGTTAACACTCCATTTAAAAACCATTATGCTCCATCAAGACATTGCATCTATATTAGAATGACCATATAAATGTCTCTTACTTAAACGATACTTGAAGTTAACAAAAAAGCTGTGTCATATGTACATGTTATAAGTATGCCTCGTCTGTATGGATACAAAATTCAGCTATTAAACAAAACATCTCTCTATAACCAACCAGAGACACAAATTCAGATAGGCTTCCCAAGGTTTATTGATGGTAGAAAAATAATCAACCTATAAGAAAAGTCCCGCCAGCGTACGAACCTGCGTCACTGCAGATAAAACTCAGACTTCATTGTGCACCATCAATTTAAGTTCAGGCTTAACGGTCCTGTGAAAAACCATGAAAACGAGACATATTCACAAATTCATTCCCCCAGGACAGTAGAAAGTGGACAAAGAGGACGTTTGGTCATCCTAATCTATACAGTGTAAAGAACTGCAGAAATGTGCTTAACATTGGAATTAATTTGTTTTATTTCCTCTTTCCTATTCTTATAGATTCAAAGGTAAAAAGTACAATCATTTCCTGACCGTGATCTCAGACTGGCTCCACATTCAGACGCTCAGTGTGACAGGTAGTTTAATTAAAGTAAAGGTCTGCCCTGCAGCCAGTGACCCCCTGGCCTGCCAGCCTGAGCCGAGGTAACCAGCACTCATTTGTCATGTGCGGGATTGGCCGACATATCATTTATTAGTCATTTATATGAACGCCTCACGGCCACATGCCGACCGCCACCGCTCGCTGCCACAGTGAGACAGTTTAATACTTAATAACCTGCAGTAATTACCGGTAAGCATGGGATGGCATGATTTAGCCGAATCTCTGTGGATTCCTTTGAGATGGACAGAAAGGTGCTTTCCTCACGAGACATGACAAGATGAATGATGACGGCACATTTTTCTGAGATACAAAGAAGATATAGTTTTCAGGGACAGTTAACAACTTGAATGTTTTTGCATAAAAGGAAGTAAACGTTTCCTTGACTTTTATTTTTTAAGGGATTTTTAAGTGCCTTCATCACAAGTTCTGTGCATCAAACAGAAGCAACGTTTAAATAAACAGAACGAATGAAGTGGAACCAAACGTAAATCCAGTCTGATTAAAATACAGTATTAAACTTCCATGAAGTTTGGGAACATTGAGGAGGAACTTAATGAAGCAAAATGACAAGATATATTTAATTTCAAGCTCTAAATACACTATATTTGAAACTTCCCATAGTGCAAACAGATGCAGAGCCGTCATGTTTTAAGCTCCATGTCTTTTGTTGATTGACCACCAAAGCTACACAAGACCACACAAAACTAACCTGACATTTATGTCCAAAACTGGGGTATTTAAAAAAAAAAAGAATAACTAACAAGAATCAGCCAATGAAAATATATGATTTTCATTAATAAATGGGTGAAATGCCAGCTTTAAAGAGGAGTTATGCAAGTTGCTTTTCCTGTTTTGCTAACCCTCCTCCCGGCCATGTGCATTTGTTTTTTAACGCAGCCAGTGAAAAATCAATCAATAGAGCGGTGCATTATGTTATATACAGGGATGCAAACGGGTCAGGACCAAAAAAGAGAGGAATTGTCGTGGGGGGGGGGCTCACCATTAACAATATCACAGAAAAGTCTATTTCCAGTAGTTCAACCCCAACCAAGTATTGAGTGCATATAGATGGACAGTTTACAGAAGGCCAACATTTCTATATTAAAAATGCTTTAAAAAAATAAAAACCATTGCAATATTTCAATTTTGGAGATACTGATTTTTAGGTCTTCACTGAATGTTAGTCATAATTATTACTATTAAAATAAACTGAAGAAATAAAGACATGGGATTTAACATCCCATTCAGTGTGTAATGGACATATAGGCCGATATAATGTGTTAGTTTCACTTTAATTGAACACATTCTACATCGCGGAGGCGACGTCTCTCCTTCACCGTAGAAACGGGGCAGAGCTCCGTGGGAGACACCTGCCTGACACAGCAACGGACATGCACGGGGGGGAAAACGGCGGCGCCGTCGCACCGAATGCACGCGGATACGCGCCGCTTTGGGTAACGAGCGCGCACGTCGCGTCTACATTGGAGGTGAATAGGAAGGCTCTGGGACTGATTGACTGTGGACCACCACCAGTCTGATCAGGTCCATCACAGCACAGCAGCTGCAGCTCTGCCCCGCTGTCACATGACGCATATCAGCGCAATCTGTTTACATTAAACCGACATCAGGAGAATAATGAGAATTATGATTAAAAAAAATATATATTTGTTTCGAATTTTGGCCCCTGGATCATGATTTTTTTGGGCGCATTCTTGGTAAAAAAAAAAAAAATCCTCTAAAAAAAAGACAGTTGGGATGCATAATGTGTCTCATAACAGTAGCTATACTGTGCGTCGTTACCATGGTTGGTGAGAGCAGAAATGTTGTTGTAGGCCTGTGCATATTCTCATTTGTCCAGGTCATAGTATTTCAAAGGAGGTTAAATCGAAAGCAACTGGACTTATACTGAGTCTCCACACCAGATAGTTGGACCAGTCCCAGCCTGGTCAGATGCTACATGAACTGATGAAGCCTCTTGGATGAGAGGTGAAACGTCTTCCTAGACTTTTTTTTCAAAGGAGGTTAAATCGAAAGCAACTGGACTTAGTTATAATAAGTAAATAACTAAGTCCAGTTGCTTTCGATTTAACCTCCTTTGAAAAAAAAAAAAAAAAAAATTGTTGTAGTGAAAATAGGCGGGCTCGTGAATTTTTTTTGAAACGAGTGAAAACGAGCGCTAATTCGCTTATCTCGCGTATCTCGCGTTTGGTTGCGCGTAAAAGCTCGCGCGAAAAAAAAGCGTTCCTCGTGTTTGAACACGATGAAATAGACGGAGACGCGAGGGTCCCGTCGCCATAAAAGAATCGGGTGTATTGCGTCGCAAAAAAAAAAAGTCGCGTCTACCGCGTCTCGCGCCTAATCGCGTCTTTGCGTCACGGCCTTTTACACCGCGGACGTAACGAATAAACGGTGACGGTGTGAACCAACAACATAGAACAGGACCAGACGTGGCGTTGTTTCCTCTTTTCACCGACAGCTCCACTCTCCCTTACTTACACTAACTACTGTTATTGTTGAGGCCAGAGGATTGTGGGATTTGTAGTTTTTGACCAATCGCAGGTTGTGCTCTTTCTTTTTTGTGATTTTCCTGGTTCACACATGTTTTTTTTTTTTTTAGGGGCAAATGCGAGCGAAATGCTCGCCCATGGTGGGCATACGAAAATTTAAGAGCTGTCTTATTTAAGTCTTGAACACAATAATTCAACAAATTTAAGACATTTTAAGGCCTAAAAGTGTGTAATGGACATATAGGCCTATATAATGTGCTATAACCAGAGACAACCATGAATGAGTTCGCCTCAGTTTCACGTGATTGTCACTGTCAGCCTGTTAGAAAAACATTTTACTGACCCCAGCTGAGACCCCCCCCCCCCCAAAAACAAAAACTCTTCGGATCTGAACGATTCACACAAGTCACCTAATTGGTCATGAAAAAAGCGAGTTTCGCTTTTCGGCGCGCTGTTTGCATCCCTGTATATACAATGTTACGATGTTACGATGTGTATATTTGTGTAGTCTTAAAGGGACAACGAGGAGTTTTGGAAAAGCGAAGCGTTTTCACACTACATTTATGAGCCTCCGCGCGCACCGTACATTTCTTTGACCCGGCGCAAGACGGACTCATGTTTTCATTCATCAAAAATTAAAGTCAGAGGTTCAAAGAGGTTCACATACCACCGTAGTTCCGACCATAAACGGCGATTCTGCGGCGTTATTCTCATAACTCGCCATGAAGGAAACGCTGGTCGGCTCGACCAGCATTTCCGCCACCACTAATAATAACAAAATAACGATAGAGACAGATCGATATATTTAGCGAAAATGGAGCCATTAACAAGTGTGAGTAGCGGAGATTCATCCACATTAACGTGAGACCTTTTTACAACCGAATAGAAACTCCTCGTTGTCCCTTTAACTGTCATGAAGAGAGATTACGGGTTACGGAGCGTGTTTGTGTGGCGGTGTGCAGAGACGAGAGCTGGGACAGCGGGGCGGCGGCCAGGTACTACAGTACACACTGCTGTTGCAAGGTTGGTTTTCAGCCATGAGACGCCAGGTGGAAGACAGAGAGCCTCCGTTCTCACTCGTAACAACAAGTCACAAGTCATAACTATCACAATTACTCCAGAGCTTTTTAGTTAAAAATGTAGTATAGCCACGGGAAAAATCCTGCTTAGTTCCTCTTTAAACTAAAAAATATAAATGTTATATACTATGTAAAATCAACATGCGCCTTAAGAAAGAGCTTTAAACAAAACCAAATATGTGCAAATACCTGCCTAACAGCATCACACAAAATAAATATTCAATTACGCTATAAGAAAGCTCATTCCACCTTAAAAATGAAACCTGCCTTAATCTGACAGAATGATAAAACACTTGTAAGTCCCTAATAACTGTGTCCCATCTATCTGATGGGCCCCGGGTCCTCTTGACCCAGGGGACCAATTTGAGTGGGACACAGCACATGGTGCCCTGTGCTGAATAATCAACCCCCCCACTCTCACACACACACACTCACACACACACACACACACACCACCACCATCAGTGCAGTGGGGAACAAGAGGGAGGCAGATTAGGGTTTAGTTGTCTTGGAAACCAGAGATGCCATCTGTCATGAGTGTGCTGATCCATGTCGTGTAGCCGAGACATTGTTTAAATTCAATCATTCTCTCACTACCAGCGAGACCGAATGATAAAATACAAGAACTCATATCAGCCTATTTAACTACAAAGATTTATGAGACTTTCTGAGGCTCAATCTTTTGTGCTCAACTATAAAAGGATAGAAACAACACAGTAGTTGAAGAACCCTTGAATCAACAAAACTCAACATTTAGGGAGGATTTTGCTTGTTAACTTTCAAGAGAGGCAAATCTTAAATCAATCTCATGTCTGATGGTGCAATATTAAGCTGTAGCCAGCAGCTGTAGTTTAGCAAACAGACAGGAAACACAAGTCATGGCTGGGAGGCAGGAACTTCCTGGGATCTTTGCTGGTTGGCATTGCCTTGTAAGGCAGGAAACAGACTGACAACATAACCTTCTGAAAAATAGCATATAATTTTACAGTTTTTTAATTAAACAAACAAGACGTTAGTGAGTCTAAATGTTAAGTTTGATTAGATTATTTTATTTCCCTTAGACAGTTTTCGGTTCTTATGTTGAGCTCAGTTAACAAGCTTTTGGCTTTAATATACCACATTATATTGAAGTTGTCCTCTCATCTAATTACCCTGTATAAAAATGAGAAAGCTAATTTTTCAAATATCAAATTACTGCCTTTAAGAGAAGCTGTAATATCAAACATTTTTCCAATTTATCTCATTTACAACAGGAGAAACTGGGAAATACTGCATAACCTACTTTTAAGCTTCAGACTGAATATGTACATGGGACAGACTAAGAATAAACATCAGTACCCATGATGCAGCATGTCAGCTACTGCAATAGTTTGGCTCACTTAAAGTGGTTTTAATAACACCCCGCTATGTAAGTTTAGGCCTTTTCATGTGGTTTTTTGACAGAAAAACTGATGAAGAACGCTACCGGCCCTGTACTTAAAAAGTTTTTAAAAAGGAAATGGATGAACCAGTGAAACTGACTGTGTTGTTTGACGTCCTTTTAACAATCCGGGCTGTGTTCCAGATGCTGAGGGACTATTTATTAACTCTGTGGGTGCTCCTGAGTCATTATTAAATTGGTTTAACGGGTCTTTAAAACTTCATCAGTATGTCCGCTTTACAATACCTGCTCAAAGGCACATTGCTCCTACAAGACAGACAGGATGTGATTCACACTCTGTTTACTCTCAGTTTAATGTACATTGTCTCAGAAGCTTCTCTAAGAGCAAAACGTCACTCATAATGGTTCAGCGTGTGTTACATTTCAGAGCGTTTAAAACACTCTGTTGTGATAACAATCTAATCTTATATTCATGTGGCATGAAGCGAGTCAAATTCATGAAAACACACACGCACGCACACTCATTTATATTCACAATAGCATAGGTCAGATGAATGCTAACCAGTGCAAATGAGCAGAAGGGCGGCGGGGATGTGTACTTATGGAGGAAAAGGGGAGGGTCTGATAGACGTAGTGACATGAGGGACTCGTCCTCTGGGACAGAGCTGCAAATGAACCAGCAGCCACACCTGGGACTACACCACACACACACACACACACACACACACACACACACACACACACACACACACACACACACACACACACACACACACACACACACACACGGATTTGCTTGTGAGCATGTGGCTGCCTCCACCGCATACCTGATTGATTGATGCCCTGAAGCTGATTTCTACAAGTATTAAAAAAAAGTGTAATTAACACCCACACCATCCTGGCAGCAGGAATTAAAGTATGATTGAGCAACAAATAGCTCAAGCGTTATTCAATATAATAATAAGCAATTCTTATCTGAATCCAGTCTTATAACAAGTCTAAAATCAACTACAGTCAATAGGACATGGTCCAAAGCAGCTGCATGGTACTGTATACCATCAAAGATGCTGATTTATTTCAAAAACAGCTGACTGACTCAAAGATTTCTATTCACAACCACAGACATCTTATTACATATCACAGAGTCCCCTGGGAGTTGTCTAAATAAGACAATAGCAGTTTATTTGGATGCAAAGGCAACAAGGCTCTTGTGATATGCTGAAGCTTGTGATTCAAATATATGGATATGCCAGGTACACTTCCATCAATTAAAGTTTGGACATATCACTTTGCTTCCTTATTGTTATGCGTTTACTTTGCACATGGATGCCAACATTTGGCACACAGAAAGGGATGGGAACTACTGATCTGTAGCACAAAGCCAGTGACTTTCAGCTAGCTACCTTATGCAAGAGACGCATCAATCCTTACTGGATCCAATACAGGCCCATAGACATTTTCCCAGATGTCTGGCAACAACCAACCAGTTTATGGACATATAACACTTCAACAAACTTGAATTAAAGCACTTGCAAGGTGTATTCCTAACTTTTTTTGTTGTTGACACAATAACAATTTGTAGTAACCCCATTGTAAATCAGCAAAACAGCAATGACTTACCTTTGTGGCAGTGGTGAAGAGCAGGTATCAGTTACTTCCTCAGTTATTTCCATTCCTTCAGTCCATAGTGGTTCACGAGTCAGAAGAATAGAAGAAGCAGAGGTTCCAGTGCTTCTCTGTAGCAGTCCAGTCCAGGAAGTCGTGTTGTTGCCGGGTAATTTAGCAGCTGCACGGGCCTACATGGATTTAGCATCTCTGTCGCCCTCGATATTGCTCGCTATGTCTTGAATCTCTCTTGCTCCGTGTGTTTGATGAACTCTATTAGTCAGAGAGTGGTATTGTTTTAACTTAAACGTTGAGGATCGTGATCTTTATAACAACTTTAGCGACATTAGTCAACTTATCTTACCTGATGGCTTCGTAACTCACTAAAGTTTGTTTGGATTTGCGCGCGGAGTCCTCAGCCGTGATTGGCTGTCTGTTACCTTTGACTTTAGCGGAACCAATGAGATGGCGTTATGGGCGGGACATAGCGACATACATTTGCTTAACTTCCGGTCGGATATCGCAATCTCCAACCTGTAGGGGGCCCCCGAACCCCACCAAGTGAGGCTATGTCCTGTTTTGTTTTGTTTTTTTCTTTTCATTAAATTAATCAATTTCTGGAAATATGTTTTCTGAAATGGGAACCAGATTATATACAGTTACTATATTATTTATGTAAGTAAAAAAAAAAAAAAATCATATTCGGTTGCCTGGATGCCAGGATGACGTAATGGTAACAGTTGTAATTTAGCGGCAAAGCTAGCTAGTCGCCAAAGAAGTCTCTTAGGAAATTACGTTTTTAGCGGTGGAAGAGCGAAGAGAAGGACGAGTTGGCGAGGAGGACCCGAAGTTTGGACACAGTAGATGGACAGTCTCTCTCGACTTTTTTTTTTTTTTAAGTCAGCTCCTTGTCTAGGCTTGTTAGCATTAGCAAAGAGCTAATAGAGCGGAAGATGCTAGCGTCGCTAAGGAGGAGGACGGTAACATGGCAACAGCTGCCGACGTCAGTTCAAATGGAGATCTGCAGTTTACCTACGTTATCAGGTTGGATGTCCCTCAGTTTATCACACCACATTTTGTGACACATTTTGAGAAAAAAATGAAAAATTTACTGTGACATAACGCTTGAACTCGGTTTTCAAGGAGAAGAGGGAAGATGAGGTATGCTCTCTCATATTTTCTTTATGCATTATTGTAATTTATTTACCATAACTACCCAGCTTTGCACTGAATTTTAAAGCATTGTTCTGTTGAGTTCAAATGTGGTTGATGTTGAATGGTGTTGGAAAACCTCTTTGACTACTGTACAGTACTTTCAGACAGCAGTTGTGGGTCATTATAAAAAAAAAACCCGACTCTCTTCGCTTATGATGTGCCAGATAAAGTTAACTTTTAAAACTTCCACCGTGTCCTTAAAACGTCACAAAAGACATGACTTAACCGCAGTGGTGGTGATTTATTTTTCACTCTGACTCTTCTCAGGAGCTTGTAAGTTGACACCACAAACTTGCAGGCGTGTTCAGCAAGAGTTTGTTTTAAAAGCGACGGCCCCGGTCACAGTGTGGTGTAGTTACATGTGGCGAACCTGAGGGCGGTGAACATCTGGCTCTCCGTGATGAGTGCATGTATGTGAGAGAGAGGACACAAACGGCCGAGAAGACACTTAAAACTAACTTTTATGAAAAAAAAAAGCAAATCTTCTGAAGAATCCTGTTGGCGTTTTGTAAGTACATCTGCCGATCAAAGCTACTGGGTGTTTTAATGTCAAAGTAAAAGTTTGATGCTGATGTTGACAGTGGTTCTGATGATAAAACACACCGTATCACTGATGAGGGTGGGCAAAGTTTACTTGAGTTCAAGATATCACAGTGTAAAAATAGTACAAGCACTGCAATCAAAAAATCTTAATGAGGAGAGAAAATTCAATTAAAGTACTATAAGTAAAATTACTCATTATGAGAAATAACCACAGTCAAATTATTGCATGTTGGTCTATTAGTATAGTTTATTACTGATTGGCAGTGTGCCATTCAGCATTTAATGTAATTAAGTGAATTTAAGGTTTATCAAACATTTTTTGCTTTGAAACTGAATGCGTGGCTGGGTAATTTAATGTACAACATATAATTGCTTTAATTTGAATTTGTATGTAGGTTTCTCTAGTCATGATTGTGTGCGGTAATACACAATACTTCCCTCTTAGAGGAGTAGAAATACAAAGAAACATAAAACAGAAGATTTTGTTCATCTTCAGCACCTGATTAAACTGAATGTACAGTTACTGTCCACCAGAGTTCCTCAGTTAATATGATTATTTACTTGGTTCTGCAAAAGTTTTAATGATGCTATATGTTAGAAAGTAGGTCAGCAACCACAAGTAAATTTTTTTGTCAGTATCTAATATTTTTAGCGTTATTTTGTTTATAACAGTAAAACAATTTCAGAATTTCAAGTAACTGATTACAAGTGGATGTTCTCTTGAATTGATAGATGTAAAGGCAAACAAAAAGACAAGATAACTGTAGTTAGAAGAAAATATGTGTCTGAATTTGAGTTATTACTTGAACATTTGTAGATTGAGGAATGAATTCTCCTGCATGTTCATGGTGTCTGACATGTCTGCGCTTCAGCTGCAAAAACTCACTCAATGAACCAACTGTTCTGAGGTGCCCACACTGTTTATTTGATTTACTCCAGAACAATCTTTTTTTCTTTCTGTCTTTCTTTTTTTTTAACATCTTGGTGCCAAAATTGTATTTTATTGTGTTTCACTGGAGCTGGGGTACAGTAGGTCTCCACTGTGCAGGGTGCGTAAACAGAAGCAGGCAACAGACCTTTCCATCCTGTGTTGATATGAGGTTTATTTAGTCTAGCAGCAGCTGAAGGAAAGCCATAGGGTGAGAGCAGCAGTGAAGCTGAAACTTATACCCCTAACTTTGCAGTTGTATCCATTCAATACCTGTTATTCATTCACTAGTTTTACATTACCTCTTTTAAGCTGTTACAATCCTCCAGCTAACACTTGAGACAGCAGATCGTTGATGGCGAGAGCTACCACTGCCAGCAGTGCTGTCGGACGTCCACTTGAAGTCCTTCATCTTGAAATTTTAGGAATACAGGGTTTTTTCCCCCCCGTAGTTGACAGATAGATGTTGAACAGACTTTGAAGACAAAAGCAGAACGCACACGGCTGCAGGTTACAATAACAGCAAACTCAGTTTGTTCTGAAAGTTGTTTGTTGTAGAAACAAATCCACATTTTCCTGAATGAAGAGATGATTCTTTCACTGACAGATTTGCAACTTCAACTTTTTTTGAAGAAGGAGGGAGGGGTGGTGTGTGTGTGTGTGTGTGTGTCTGCCTGTCATGTAGGGAAACAGGATTTTGTTAACTAGTTGTGAAGTTAGTTGTTTACCAGACGCCGGCTTTGGTTTCATTCTCTGGAGCCACCAGTGTCAGAGCTGCGCTGCTGAAGGCTCCCGATCATTAATCACTCTGTCATCTTACACACATACACACATACATACAGTACATGTTCAGGTATTTAAGCTCTTGCTGCAGCTCAGATTCTTCATTTTGCACACAGACTTTTCAGGTGGGCTGCATGGCTTGTAATTGTAACCTTTTCTCCCAAATAGACGGTTAGACTGAAGATGTTCGCTTTTTATTACCAAAAACACAATTAAAGGCTGTGAAATGCCACTGAAGCAAGTCTTACTTTGGAAGCATTAAAGGTTGCGCAAAGTAAATGAGGTGGAATAGAAACACTGATACATGCAGGGGCCTGTGTGTGTGTGTGTCTGCTTGTGCACCAGTGTGTGTGTGTGTTTACATAAATGGACCCTCACCTCTGCAGGAATATAAAGACTGCTTGTGTCTGAGAGTTAGGCCAGTGGGTGACCTTTGCCTTCTCTTCCCAGCAGAGCCATCCTGTAGCAGAGGTGTGAATATTGCACCTGGATGTTTTGTTAGAGACAGAGGCTCTCATGCCCTGATGGTCAACCTGTAAACCAGCCTCAAACTTGGCAGCGAGCCCCCGTTCATTCGTACACCTTGTCTCTGGCCCATGTCTGCATGATTTGTTTACAAAGGACCCTTTTTCTTCTCACCACGTCAGTCCAGTTCGAAACCTTATGTCTACAACATCCTCCTCACATTCATCAGACTCAACCGCAGCCCAGAATTCACTGACATACATATTGCATACAGTACACGTTTGCCCTACTTGCACTCCAGTCCTGGTGCAGGGGATTTGTCATCAACGTTTTTTTTTTTTGCTGATGTAAGGGAAGTTTACAACTGTTCACCTGAACTTGTAATGATGGTCTGTCTGCCACTCTGAGCTACAGGTACATTTATGCAAAGACACAGGTGGTGCACAACTATATATGAGCTCTGAATTGCCAGCTGTGATGCTGCCTGTCTGGGTGTCTCCAGGTGTGCTTTGCTTTCACTTGACGATCCTACTGGAGATAAAGTCTTTGTCAGAGATTAGATTAGTATTTTATTAGCTAGCAGCGTGGCTCTAGGCGTGGTAATAATCATCACCTTGTCTGCTGGTCCGTCGCTCCATCACTGAAACGTTTCAACAGCTTCTGCATGAATTGCCATGAAGTTTTTGTACAGGCATCAATGGTCCCATGACATTTGTGCCTTGGGTGGTGAACATTGTCAACACTATACCTGCTCAAGTAAAGCCTCACAGAGAGTGAACAGTTAAGCAAGTGGAAGATTAAATGATCTCCAAAAGTTACAGATGACACATTCCCTTTACATTTTACACAGTATAATTTGCATTTTAAACAATATAAGATTTTCATTTTTTATATTTTCAAAAAGACAAAAGGAAAAGGGACAGCAGCAAAGGTTTCGCCACCCTGCATGGTTAGCACCTTGTAGTCCCCCCGCTTTGGAAACTATCACAGCGTGTAAATAGTAAATATCTTGTCTGATACTTTGGTCAAAGTTATCTGAGAGTTCAAGTCTCCTGGGTTTCCCGTTGTTTTGCAGGCTGCTGCGCTTTGTTTCCCTTTTTCACTCTAAAACTGTAGAAAACAAAAATAATACACTGATATTATTGCAAAAGAGTGTTTTATGTTTAACTTTAAGCCGTTTGGAGATCATTTAATCTTCCACTTGCTCAGCTGTTCACATTAACAGAAATTTTGACCAAACCTTTGCACTGTATGTTGTTTTTTAGACCAACAATAATGAAAGAAATTCAAAAAATGAGGTCATGAGGCTTCAGCAAAGTGCATTGTAAACCTCAGTGCAGCATTGTTGCATCTTTGCAGCCTTCAAATTTAGTCTAACCACTACCTGAAACAACATGCCTCCAAAATTGCAACCCTTTGTGTTTGTGTTTTTAACGCCAGGCTGTTTTTGTCTGAACGTCGCCCAGTTAGTCTTGTGACTTTACAATGAAACTCTAGTAGTCAAAGTCAGTCATTTGGGGGGAAAAAACCAAAGCCTGTGTGTCTACTGTACATTACTCAGCAGACCCAGTGACCCACTGCGTGTGTTGTTGTCTTAATTCCAGCTGATTAGCAGCGAATATTAGCAGCAGTCAGACCGTGCCTCTGCATGGGGCTGAGCTTTACGATGGAGGCTGCTTTGGGAACACGACAAATGAGCCGTGCAGCAGCAGCAGCACCAGGAGGCTGGTTCAGGGCTGTGGCTGTACGTCTTATTAAGCCAGTCAGTTTAATCCCTTTGATTAATGATTGTGTGTGTTGTGTGGTTTTGAGTTTTAAGATCCATGCCAGTGTGTAAAATACGTTTCAGCATGTTGCTTTTGTCCATGTGCAGAACGGCTTTCTTCTTGTTCATGCCAAACAACGCCCTTCGGTGTCCTCTTCAAAAACCATTACATTTTAATTATTTATTGCATCTCTCAAACTTGTTCCTAAATAACGCTGACTTGCCCGTACACATGAATGTGCCAGTTAAGATGTTACAAAATCCAAAAATCGATATGTCAGCAGAAAGATAAGTGTCTGAAAAAGAAAGAGGGAATGTAACTAATAAGACTCACTGTTTGATTTGCTGCGGCTACATTTTTGCATGAAAAGAGGGTGGGAGAGGTTTCTGAGTATTATGAGTATTTACAAAATATAGCCTAAAGAATAAAAAAAAAACTTTAATTACAGCACAGTGTGGTTTTACTTCAATTCATTTTTTTTCACTTCTGTTTCTTATTACTCTTTGTCATTATTTGTGAAAAGCACCCCATGACCCTCAATTATATTTGTAGGTTGTTTCATGTGTTATTTGTTATGCTGTGTGTCAATGTTGTATTTTTAAAAGGAGCAGGGAAAGACAAACTTGGCAGGAGGCAGCTGACCTAAGTTCAGTACTTGATTTATTGCTAAATCTAAAGCCATTCTGCCTTAACAATGACGAGAACATCTATAAAGTGAACTCTAAATGAGATATTCAGTTTCATATAGAAAGAGTAGTGCTGAGCCTGAAAAACAGACTTGATGTTTTCTCTTCTTCACAATGTCTAGGACTATATAATATAAACTGTAAAAGAAAAAATGATGATGATGTAACACAAAGACATGTCTTTTATTTCCATCAAGGCCAAAGACGTGTTGGCGCTGAAACATGGACAGTGACGTGGGAGTGATGAACGACGGCCTCGAGAGTCCTCTGACTGGCCTGGGGATGAACTGTCTCCTCAGCCCAAAGTACCGACACTCTGGGCCGGGCCTCACCAGTCCGCAGGAGTTCAGCCAGTGGCTGCCTTACCGCCATGACGCCAGCCTGCTGCCCATGAAGGAGGACCTGGCCTTCTGGCTCAACTCCATGATGGGTGAGAGGCCACTGTGTAAAAAAGAAGACCTGTACAAATATATTCCAATTCAAGAAAATGCTAAAAGAAATAACAATCAGAACTTATGACACAAGTAATTAATGACTCACAAACTCTTTTTATTAATGTGAAAATTTCAGATTGAAACTTTTGTTTGTTTTGTTGGTAACACTTTATAATAAGTACACACTATTAAGCATTAGTTAAGCATTAAGTACTGAATCCATAATTTATAAAAACATGAATACTCATTAGTATGTAGTTTATAAACACAGTTAAAAATGTTTTACTCGTCATTGCTAAGCACTGGCTGTATTTATAAACTACATACTTATTCATGTGTATAAATGAAGAATTCAGTATTTATTAATGCTTAACGAATGTTCAATAGTGTGTACTTATTATAAAGTGTTACCGTTTTATTTACTTTATTGTAAGACTGTTGCTCAGTGACTGACAGATTATTTCAGTATAATTATGTATTGAGTGAGGGGCAGGCAATATAAGACGTATCTTCTCCCTGCTCGTTTCCAACCAGGCAATAAGAGAGTGTTGTATTTTTGGTCTGTTTATTGGGAAAAGTCTTGAAATGACCTTGGCTAGAACAAAAAAATAGTGCAAAACTGAAATCTGGGATCATTACCTTTCTCTTACAAAAATACATACAGATGTTTTGAATTTGTGCAACTGAGATACAAGAGAGGATGGTTATGTCTAAACTCAGTAACAATAATGTCCAAAAAACAACTTAACAAATGCAGATGAACTACAGGACTTAACCATTCTACGTTTGGAGCTGGAGCTTTTATTTTGAAAAAAAAGGTGAAAAGGCTGCAGAGGCACATTAACCTACTTATTATCTCAAATCCCTGAAATACCTCTCCATTAAAAGGAAGCGTGGCTGGGACTCTGGGGGGAAAGGGATGTTTTCTCCCACTTTACTGCATTGTGAGGGAAAACATAAAAGGTGTAAACATGCCACAACCTGTTTGAGGGCGTCTGGAAAGTGACAAGACTCCAACATGATGAATTTCTGACTGATGCTGCAAAAACAGAGCCAACGGTTTATTGGCCTTTTGTTCGGGGAAAGTGGTTTTATCAGCTCCAGTTTCAATGTGTTAACAACACCTTAGAGTTAAAACCTGTCTGATCATTGCTCCTTGACATTTGACACACTAAGCCTTTTCTTTCACGATGAAACATTCCTCTGGATACTTTTGCTATTTTTTTTTAATTCTCTAAATCAAAAGACAAGCAGTGTGTTGACTTGCACACAATTAAATATCCACAAGATGATTAAACTATAGTAGATATGTAATTAAAACTCCAATCTGTCTAGAGATTACCTTTTATACATATACAGCAATGAGAAACGTGTGCAAATAGTTATGATTACCTTCTCATTTTCATCAACCCAGGTGTAATGAGACTCTTTTATTGTCCTGATTCTACAGTAAATATGGTTAATAGGTGTTTTTATAAGTGATTTTTATTTCTTAGCTGTGTGTGGACTGACTGATCAGCAGTAAAACAGCAGCTCTTTTACATGTTTACATAATTTTATTCAAACTAATCTGCAGAGGAGAGGTTCATCTTGAAGCAACTTCTTGTTACCAAACCAGAAAAAAACGGCTCTATTCTTAAACTCTTGGTACATGAACCACCTTTGACTGTGTGTGATTCACTGTGCATGTGTGTGTGTGTGTGTGTGTGTGTGTGTCCTCCTCAGGTCTGGACCTCACAGCAGACAGTCTGATGGAGAGGTTGGACACCGGTGTTGTGCTCTGTCAGCTGGCACAGAAGCTGCAGGAGAAGATGATCACTGCCAACAATGGAAAGGTGCTGCAACAGCAACACAAAGTCATGCATGCACACATTAACAAATACAGACAAGACTTGAGCAATCACAACAACACAAAACCACAACATGCAAATAATTTTTAATCCGCCAGAAAAAAACAAAACAAAAAAAACTAACAACATCAACTTAATGTTATCATCATATTAGAATAATCTACTCTCTGTTTTCAAAACGTTTAACTCTTTTGTGCACTTTTCTACTACAACTCTACGAAAACGAAGACTAACGATAGTTGATTAAATTAGATAGATAAGACAATAGATTTTGCCTTGTTGTTGAAAAAAGGTTTCATTGGTACTTTGCTTGAAGATAATGTGTGGGGTGTGACAGAGGCTGCTGAGCTGTAGACCGTAAAACCAGTTCAAGATGAGGTTGGTAGTGACAATATAAGGAGGTGTGTTAGTAATTGTTGACACCTGTTCATGTTTCCTATGATTACATTACGTCTTGTTGTTTGACAAGATGTAATTCATGATTTGTCCTCGTCACTGTCACTGCCTTTATATTCAAACAGCACTGTTATAATATATAAATGGTATTACTGATTATTTCACATAAACCAACATGAATCAAGTTTTCTGTTACTGCATAAGATACAGTAACCTAACTGTGAGTTTTATGTGTCTGCTGAAAACAATTACAGCCCTTTACAAGGAGAGTGATCCACTGGCGAGCTGATGCAACTTCTGGATCATTTTTCGCCCGAGACAACGCAGCCAACTTCCTTTACTGGTGTCGAAAGATTGGTGTTGACGGTGCCTACCTTTTTGAGTCAGAGGATTTGGGTGAGTCAAGACCGGAGATTGCAGTCAACCCTATAGAGTTCAGGAGCTCTGACGTGTTTTTTTGGTCCCTTTTCCAGTAAAGGCTTCTGTCTTCTTTAATCTCTCCATCCCTCCTCAATTTCTCAGGTGTTCTTCCTTTGTATAGTAACAAATCTAAACATGATGGACTCAGAACAAAGTGTCTTACTGTATATGGCCAAGACATGGCATTTTGCATCGACTTTTTTTTTTTTTTTTAACTGATCGCTGTCGGCAATCAAGAGAAATTGGATGTGTGTATACTAGTTTATGTTATGTTTATTTATTTGATATGGACATCACAAATACATTGAGATTGTTCCAGTGGACAGACCAGATGCTTTGCTTGAGTGTGTTTAGCACAAGTGCTAATTTTCAACACCAGTCCATAGGCGGCTAATCTAAAAATACAGAACATATTATCAACAGTATGAGATAAAACCAAGTGCATGACACTACATCATGACTAATTGGTATTATTGGTGATTTAAACCACTTCAAAAAATCCAAATAAACCTTTGTCTTTTAAAGAAAAAGAAGAACTTAAGTGCTTAAACTCTTAAAAATGCCATTTGTTGCAAACTCAAATCACAAGTCAAAGTACGGAGAATCACAGCGATCACACTGAATGCGAGTTAGTGTGTGTATGTGTGTGTGTGTGTGTGATGCTTCATGCGCCTGAGGAGAGAAAACCTACAGTCAACATGCTAACATGGTTCTGTATCATTACACACACTCCTCTGCATGCGCCTCTCCTCTCACCTGGGCATGTCTACGCAGGGCGGCAGATGCGTGAGAATGATAATGTGCAGGTTAATCCCCACCAACAATGGGCCCCCCACCCACCAGCCCCCCTGCAGGCAGACTAACCTACTTCACTTGACTAATTGAGGGACAGGGAGAGTGAACTTGATGTGCTGTGACTCCAGGCTCCAGTTTGCTGCCTCAGCGACGTTGATGCCACAGACGGCCGTCCTTTTCTTTTTTTTCCCCTTTTCGTCTCAGTTTCTCGCTGCAGCCATGATGTAATGGTGGCTGTCAAATGTCAGATGAATGAAAACAAAACACCATCACTCACTTATGTTAAAGGGAAATTCAACCTGGGACTCTAGTTTCCTGATATTTTCGGTCTAAAAGAGTGAATCTGAATCTGAAGCTTTTCTTTTTAATATCTTATGTTCTGCAGTAGTGCTGTCTGTCCCCGCATCGCCACAGCAGCGTATCATGGGAGCGCACGGATCTTAGGCTGTTTACATCCCACAAACCCCTGACCCAGTAATAACCTGCACTCTGGACTCTATTTATGCTTTGACACTATTTCAATACTGATGTGACAACTTTTGCACAAGCCACTTTCTCCATTACACTCCATTACCTCACCCAGTTGTATGTATAAAGTTTTCTTTTCTGCATAATTTATTCTTGTGTATTTTTACCTTGCTCATTCATACAATACCGTAGTTTTACTTGTTCTTTCATGACCACCCACACTGTGCAAAATCTTTGACCAAACAACATGTATATATAGTTTCTATTTAAAGAATATTTTGTACAATAACAGAACATATAGTACATATATATATATATTGTACATAGTAAATTCTTTATATTTTTATTCCTTACTTTACGCATTCCTGTACTCTTTGCTACTGTTACAAGCGAATTTCCTACACGTGGGATCAACAAAACGTCTGATGTCTTATGTCTGTATTACAGCTCCATTTACAAACATGTCCGCTTTTTTGAAGTGAACAAACCCCTCAGTGTATGTTCGAACGTTGTATGTGAAAAAAAATTGCGGTTTTGTGGGATGTAAAAAGCCTAAACAGCCTAAGATCCGTCCACTCCCATTATACGCTGCAGTGGCGATGCGGGGACAGACAGAACTACTACATAACAGGAGACATTAAAAAGAAAAGTTTCAGATTCATTCACGCCTTTAGACCTAAAATATTAGGAAACTATAGCCCCAGTTTAAATTTGCCTGCAACTGTCCTTTAAAGGATAATTTCCGTTTTTTACAACCTGGACCTTATTTCTAGCATAAAATAAGATCAATTTACCCACCCAGACAACTTTGGTGTCATTTGGAGTTGTTCTGACGAAATTAGCCCCAGTGGAGCGGCGCGTATATCCGTATAATGCGAGAGCACGGGGCACGCAATGCAGCCTCTAAATAACACATTATCCGCCGCAAAACTCGTTCATTTCGCCAATATTTTGTTATGATACACTAGTGCTATCCCCCTCCGAGCCCGTGGTGGCATGTTATCAACATGCTGCGCCTGTAGGTTGACTACTAACCTCTGATCTGGATGATGTCATCTCCGACCGCTGCCCGGCGCGGCTAACTTGCTACGGCTAATGCTATGGTTCGTTTCTGCGTGTTTCTGACTTGTCCGAACAAAATGAGCAGCTGGATGAAGTTCAGCTTCCACAGGCTTCCTCTCCTCAACCTGGACTCACTAAAGCTCCGGCTAGTTGAGCTAAAAATTGACCTGAATGCTGAAGCGGAATGATTATTATCATAATGAGCCGGGCACCGGTCGGAGATGACATCATCCAGATAAGAGGTTAGTAGGTCAACCTAGAGACCCCGGATGTTGATAACATGCCACCCTGATGCCACCACGGGCTCGGAGGGGAATATTACTACTAGTGTATCATAACAAAATATTGGCGAAATGAACGAGTTGTGCGGCGGATAATGTGTTATTTAGAGGCTGCATTGCGTGCCCCGTGCTCTCGCATTATACGGATATACGCGCCGCTCCACTGGGGCTAATTTCGTCAAAACAACTCCAAATGACACCAAAGTTGTCTGGGTGAGTAAATGATCATATTTTATGCTAGAAATAAGGTCCAGGTTGTCAAAAACGGAAATTATCCTTTAAGACTAAATTTCTTCTCAGACATAAATGTCGTGGACTGACAGGATGTGTAGTTGTTCATATCTTCTTCTTGCATGCTCAAGCTCAACCAATTGTCATGGGTCATGGCATAATAAGGAGTTAACTAAATAGGACTAAGTGCACTTAGCCCCTTTTTATAAATAGTGGACTGAAGGCAGGAGAAGCAGAGGAGGCTTTCGTACCCCCATGCCCTCAGCTGCACATCCAGAGCCCACAGGAATTCCTGCTCAGCTTCAAAGATAGAGATGCACAAAAGAGACAGGTCTACAGTACCTCCTGAAATGTGCCTCGTCTGTTCAGACTGCTGCTGCCTCTGTTTTCTTTTCACACAGGCAGAAGTTTATCTCCGGAAACATCTTTTCCTCTCAGATGTGTAACTTTTTTTTTTTCATCTTTTTCCTCCACGTTCTTTGTTTGCACTTTGTGTATGTGCTGCTGTGAGAAGTCCTGCACAAGCAACCTCGGGATGTGTGTCTGTGCCTGATGGAGCTGGGACGGATTGCAGCCAGGTAACTAGAAAAAAAAAAAGTTGAAAGTAAAATCAAAACTTAATCATGATGAGCAGGAAACTGCTGCACTGTATCAAGAAATCCTAATTCAAAAGCAAAGTGTTTTATCCTACATAGCTTTAACTTTAGCTGGTTGCCCATTAGGCTAAAAATTACTTTTAGTATCTGTTCAAACCATTTATTATTCATAGTGTATAATTTCATTTCTTTTCTTTTTTTCCTCGTGTATAAACAGTACCAAACATTTAAAAAAATAAATAAACAACAAAAAAAACAGAAGACATCCAGTACAGTCTCACTACAGTCTACAAGCATTATCAGTTTTACATGCGTGTATCAACAATCATTAATGCCAACCAAAAAGACAAAAATTATATATAAATATATATATATATAAAATATCTTTTTAGTCTTTGTCCAGCTCATTTCTCTTGTACAGGCCCCATAAAAAGCTGTTTATAGCTGCGTTTGAAAGTAATGATGAAAGTAATGATGTTCACACTCAATTTAATAATAATAATAATTAATAATTTGCTGCTTTTTAGTCTTTAGCTGTAGACTTTTTATTCTAAGGCTATAGCAGCTAACTACTGTATTGATGATATTACCTTTAAGTATTTCTTATTCACTTTAAGCTGATTCATTACTTCTAGTGGGGTATGTTATGTTATGTTATGTTATGTTTATTTATTTGATATGGACATCACAAATACATTGAGACTGTTCCAGTGGACAGACCAGATGCTTTGCTTGAGTGTGTTTAGCACAAGTGCTAATTTTCAACACCAGTCCATAGGCGGCTAATCTAAAAATACAGAACATATTATCAACAGTATAAGATAAAACCAAGTGCATGACACTACATCATGACAGTAGCATACTAAAAAATACAGAGCACAAGATCAACGAGAGGATATTGAGCAAACAGAAATCATGATCCTAACAGTAAAAATAGTAACAATGAAAACGTCCATATTTATACATGTGAGCATTAACCCACTTATTTGTTACTTTTTTAGTTGTGAGTTTAAATTGTTAGGAGTAACTGAGCTGCTCCACATCTTTCCATGTTTCCCTGCAGGAGTGTTTCTTGGGGTTCATCTTTCCCTGTCTGGAAATCACTATTTTCTACTGTGTGATCTAGTGTTGATCTATTGTTTTGATTGCTGGTGTGTTTTGTTGAACCCTTCTCTCAGGTACGGAGTGGAGCCTCCGGGGCTGGTGAAGTTGGAGAGAGAGATAGAGAGGGAGGAGGCGGGTTGCTTATCTCCATCATCCCCTCTGCCCCTCTCCTTTTTTCCTCCTACATCATTGTATTCGCCATCACAGTCCTCCCTGCCCCCATCCCCCTCTCCTCCTCCTCCTGCTCCACCTGCGCCCCTCACTCTGAGCATGACCTGTCTGTCTGAGCCCCTCGCCGCCTCCCTCGCCTCTGATCTTCCATCAGCCACAACAACAAACCCGGTGCCTACGTGTTTACACCCTCCTCAGTCCTCCATCTCAGCCTCCAACACTTGTACAACCACAGCCTCAACACAAACGCCTTTGTTCTCCTCATCCTGCTCGGCTAACACATCTGCTTCACCTCCACTCTCGGCACCATTACCGGGCCAAACCCCGGTGTCTGCTGCTGCTGCTGCTGCCAAAGTCTCCCCCGCCGCAGTGAACAACCACACTCCAGCAGCTACACCTCCCACCTCCTCCTCCTCCTCCCCCTCCCCACCTGCAGCTGCGACTCCTCGATCCTCGAGCAAATCCTCGAGCCGGAGGAGCACAGCCACCAACAATATTCTGGATGATATTGTATGTATTTTATTTCCAGTGAGATTAATCTTATTTGAGTCACAGATGTTAAATTAGTGCATTAATTATTTATCTCTGTCCCTGTTCCAGGTGAGAAACATCATTGAAAACCCCCCCTGCAGCTGCCCCACCAGGTTCCTTGTCGAGAAACAACCTAAAGGCTGCTACCGTGTCGGGGATAAAGTCCTGTACATACGGGTAAGAGTGTTCATGCTAAATAAATAAAAGGGATACTTCACCCAAAACCGATAATTCACCAATTTTCTACTCGCCGTCATGCCAAGGAAGGGTTTGGAGAACTTTTGGAGTCATCAAAACGCTTTATTTTCATATAATGGTGGCGGATTTCACTTTTGTATCGTCCAAAACACACTATGAAACATCCAATTACCTCCATACTGCTCATCCGCGAGATTTGCTGTGAGATGTTCATTCGTCGTTGTAAACCTTTGGATGTATGATGTAAACACGGAAGAACATCTCGCAGCAAATCTCGCGCAGCCACTGGGAGCTACTGCTACATCAAGGCTAAAAGCAGAGATCAAATTAATTATATCCGAACAACTTTTTCATGTGGCGGCTTCGGGACACTTGGGTCAGTACGGACGAGCAGTATGGAGGTATTTGGATGTTTCGTAGTGTGTGTTTGGACGATTCAAAAGTGAACTCTATCCAACGCCATTATATGAAAAACCTGTTGCCAGCCGGACCCCCCCTGGAACTCCTAAAGAGTTTTGATGACTCCGAGAGTTCTCCAAACCCTTCCTTGGCATGACGGTGAGTAGAAAATTGGTGAATCATCGATTTTGGGTGAAGGATCCCTGTAATGTTTAAGAAAGTAGCTCAGATAAAACAATCATGCTCCTCATGTCTCAAGTTCAATCACTTGCAGAGTTTGGTTCACCACACAGGGCATTCGAATGTGAACCACAGTCCTGCACATTGTTCACCCGCCCTCCACCCTGACCTGCTTCTTACAACTTTAGTATATGTATGTAGTACTTAGTTTGTACACTTGAAGGAAACTTTGCCAGTGAACGTAACCCAGGCATCGACGTTGTTGCCCATCACAACATAAAAGGCAGAACACATGAGTGGCTATACGTGTGTTTTCTAGATAAAAGATGAGGTTGGTTCACAACCACCTCCACAACTGATACAATGTGAAATAAATAAATTAAAAATACAGATAAAAAATCTAATACTTTGTTGTAAAATCTGTCACCATGGCGAATTGATGCAGGTTTGAGGTTGAAGTCATTAATCAACAGTTGACGTCAGCAACAAGTGCTTTGTGTCAGAGCAACTGACTTGCAGTCATTTAGGATGGAGACATTCAGCGCCTTTCAGCCTCCCTGAGTCGTGCCTCGCACGTACGCGCCTGTACAAAGGCTCGAGGAACGGCCTTCTGGGAGGCAGAGTTGCTTGGCAACCAATGGTCAGGATTGGACTGGGCTGACAATGATTTCAGTACATAGACCTTCAGCTAAGAGTTCAAACCTGAAGGAACCTGTGTGTGTGTGTGTGTGTGTGTGTGTGTGTGTGTGTGTGTGTGTGTGTGTGTGTGTGTGTGTGTGTGTGTGTGTGTGTGTGTGTGTGTGTGTGTGTGTGTGTGTGTGTGTGTGTGTGTGTGTGTGGTTCAAATGGCAGCGCACTCAGGGATCCAGGTCCGTTTATGTGGGGAGGGTTTTGTTTTTCTGTACAAAGACAAAACACAACAGCCTCTGTGTGTGTCGGATGTTTAAGTAATTCATCCTCCGTAAAGCCACGAGACAGTTCATGATGAAAATTATTTTTAATTTACTAATTCATTAGTAATAGATTCAAACTTAAAGGGATAGTTCAACATCTTGGCAAATTGGCCCATTGCCATAATCTCTATAGTCATAGCAGTAGATTTGTTACTTTTAATTGTCAGTGCAAGATATTTTTAGAACAGCGGAGCAGAGCCGCGAGCTGCTCAGAGCTACACTACGGAGGCTCATGGGATTTCTTGGTTTCCCTCATCAAACTCATCAAATACACAATCCAACAACTCCAAAACACTCTGGTGGACAAGTTGTGACCTGCACATTCACCACGCTGAGATAATAACAGAACGTTACGAGACAGAGTTGTTTTAGAGGGAAATTCATGCAAAACCACTGATGCGCGTTCCCATCGGGGGCAGTTTTTCAGCAAGCAGTCTCTGCATTTGCCTCTAAAACAACTCCGTCTCGTAACGTTCTGTTATTATCTCATAGCGTGGTGAATGTGCAGGTCACAACTTGTCCACCAGAGCGTTTTGGAGTTGTTGGATTGTGTATTTGATGAGTTTGATGAGGGAAACCCAAGAAAACCCTTGAGCCTCCGTAGCTCTGAGCAGCTCATGGTTCTGCTCCGCTGTTCTAAAAATAGCTTGCACCGACAAATAAAGGTAACAAACCTACTGTTAAGACTATAGGGATTATGGCAATGGGCCAATTTGCCACAATGTTGAACTCTCCCTTTAATGTGACCTGACAGTGTGTATCTCCTACACACTCTGGTAACAAACTGGTCACTAATTGAAACACATTTAATGCTTTGTTAAACATATTGAAAACCCCACTGACCCCCACACTTTCTAAACGGGTAATCAATCCTGTCAGCAGCAGTTTGCTCGCAGCGCAGCAACGTCTACATTTTGACGTCGGCTGACAGACGACATATTTTATATTTACATTTTTAGAGAGAGAACATTCCTCCTCAAGTCACACAACACCTGTTTCTCTACGTCAGACCTGTCAATAACACGGGAGCGTGTGTTTGAACTCCACATCAAAGAAACCCGCAGCAATAAAGAAGTAATAACCGCAGCATGTTATTAGTTTATTAGTTTATGGTCCAGTTGAATGCATTTTTTTTTTTTGGGGGGGGGGGGGGTAGGAAATTAAATGTTGACAAAGGAGGAAGAAAAAAAATCACCTTTTAGCTGGAGTTTGTTTTTCTGCACCATCTCAGCTGTTGACCTTTCGTACTCACCTTCTCCTTGTAAATACAGTGTTTTACCAAAACTCTGTCCGTCTGTCAGTTTTCAGCTATAATTACCAGTTCGTAGACTCTGCTGCTCCCTTCGCTTTTCTCCTCGCCGCTGACAAGCGAACGCACCTCAGCTGGGTGAATAGAGCGCTGCAGCCCATCAACCCCGACTCCATCCATTACCTTGAAGCTCACAGCTGCCTACACGTGTGCAAAGAGGGGGGGGTAAACACGCCATAAACCTCAATTACCATATACCATGATAACCCGTGTGCTGCTCCTTAGAGAGCGTGCCATTCAATGTGTACAGACCTTTTTAAAGAGCAGATACTATTGATTACCGAGACAAAGTCATTAGCGAGGGGTTTAATCAGACAGCTTGTTAATGAGCGGCTGAGCATGACCGCCTCTCCTCGCATGTAAACTTTCTACCCAACACCCCCCCTCCCCCCTCCTCTCTATTCCCTATGGAGACTATTCAATCACGCCGGCCCTGGAGTGCTCCGCCATTCTTTGGTGCTAAAAAAGAGGAAGGCTTTTTCTTTCTTCTCTGCACCCAATTAGGCTCTCCTTCGGCTTTGTGGCGGAGATGCAGCCTGACTCAGAGTCAATGAAAGGAGAAGACATTCAAACACTTCACAATATCACGCCAAATCAGCTCTTTGTTTATCGTGTTATAAACCTAAAAAAAAAAGAAAAAAAAGAAAGTGAAATGAAAACATCTCGTCGTTTTGAAGTCGAGTTATCGTCGAGCAGAATAAACAAAATGAGGATGAGGTAACTGATTTTCTCGCCTCTTGATAGAAAACCCTTCATCATCGTCATCATTATCATCATCACCATCCTCCTCTTTCATGTGTCAAGAAGCCACAACACATTGTTCTGGAGGTGACCCCGACCTCTGACTTCACGTTGCCAGATGAAAGAAATGCAAACACTGAATGATTCCCAATAGTCGCACGTTTATTTGTAAAATAATTAGTTTATCATTAGTGATGTGATGTAATCGTGAACCAAAAGGCTTCATCAATATTAGCAACTACTGAGCTAAATGTGAACATGTTTACAGCACAACACAACACTACTTTTGTTTTCTCCTTCATTTCACCACCTAAATGCTAACATTCGCTGATAATCACTGAAGCTAAAGACCGGCTGAGGCTAATCTGCAGGTATTTGGAGTTTGCAGGTATTTTGTATTCAGCTACAATGAATAAATATTCAATATATATCAAAGTTATAACAGCGAGGCAGCTTTATTTTTATAGCGCATCTCATACCAAGGGGCAACTCAATGTGCTTTACATAAAAACAAAACATTTAACCGTAAGAATTGGAAACAAAAAAAAAAAAAAACACATAGAAAATGCACAATTTAAAAAATTTAAATAAAACCCCAAATAGTAAAAATTGGAAACATTAAAAATACAATTTAAAAGCAAGAAAAAAGAATAAAAGAAAATACAGGAAAAAGAGAGGGAAAAAAATATAATACAATAAACACTAGAATAAAATAGAGCATAAAATATGAGTCTAACGGTTCAGCATGAAGGGAACATGAACATCTAAACAAATGTGAACTCAACCATTGACGGTCAAACCAAATTCTAAATTATTAATTCCAGTTGTCGAGATTGTCGATTGTGGCAATTGGTGGCACAACAGGAAAAGTCATTTGGGGACCAGGCCACTGTTTTATTAATATTCACCAAAAGATCAGACAGTACACCCCCTCTATCCACTGGCCTGTGATTCCACGAGGAAAACCATGTTTCCCATTCATAAAATGTGAAACTAACCTTCATCACTTTGTCTCTTTACTGCAAATTTACAAAGGACTGAGCTGTTCTCCAAAAAAAAAAAAAAAAAAAAAAAACCCAAAAAGCATGAGGAGCAGCGGATGTGGCTAAAGCCTGCCTCCTACTGGCAGTCGTGTTTCAGTGACTCGTCCTTCCTGAGAGCCCTCATGCATCTTTCAGCAGGAAAGAGGAGAGGAGGGAATCAATGGAGCTGCCAGGGAGGACACAGGGGAATCCAGACGGTAGTTTATGGGCTGCAGACGTAGCACACTTTGTACGGAGACCTGAAAGAGGAGGAGGAGGGGTGGAGGTGGTGGTGGTGGTGGTGGTTGTAGAGACAGAAATAAAAGAGTCTGCCTGACAAAGAGGGCTTGTGTCGGATATTACAGTGCAGAAACATCCTCATATGTGCAGCCCTGCTTTTAAAACTCCTCTGGTGCAGAATAGACAGAGGAATTCACAGCTCCAGATATGTAGAAAAAAAATGTATACATTAAAATAGAATGTGTGTTTGTAATGTGATTTAAACCAGTAATAGTCAAACAATTGGACAACCAGCACACAAGAAACAACACATGCACATCTAAAGAAGCATGTGAGCTATTAAAAATTAGTAATTATCCAATCGATCTTTATTTGAGGAATCCAATATCGATTCATAAAATCCTTAGATTGATGCAATTTCCTGTTTCCTGTTTGTTTATTGTACCGAAGAGTTGCACTGTTAACTTCTGGAGTGGGTCATGTTACATACTGTAAATGTGCATTAACATACCGGTAACTGCTTTTGGGTGACTTTTCAATGTAAACATTAATATTTTCAATAACGCACCAGGTCTTTGAACAATTTGCAGCATTAGTTCTGTGAAAATCTCTTTCATAACCAAGCAAAATTGGTATTAAAACTAAAATACCTCTATATGAATCAATATCGAATAGAATCGGGAATCGGAATTGAATCGATCCAGTAAATCGTAAACCCAGCCCTATCAAAAATGTAAGTTTCTTGGTGTAAACACTAAAGATTTAACAACACTGGACTAATAAAATACTGAAAGGTGATTAATGCTGGGTTTCATTTATAGAATAACACGTCAGGGAGAATAAATACTACAATTAATGTTGGATTTCATTGGTAGAAGTGGATATTGTTGGCGAACCTGAGATGATGGGTGAGTGAGTTTTTGAGCGTGAGGAGCCGTCACAGTGAAATTCCCTCCACGTCTTGACTCTGGTCTGACAGCAGAGCGGTTTATTCAGGATGTCAGACTTGACCCCTGTCGACCTCAACGTTTTAATCTGCAGGATGACAGCTGAGACGGACCACGACACGTCTGGAGTTCCCCCCGTGTCGTGGTGTCGCCCGCGTGCGTCTGTGCTTGTACCATTGATTTTTTTTTTTCCCCTTCTTTTTCTTTTTTAATACACGTGACCCACCACCACTCCTCCCCACATGAGGGGGAGTAGATCTGCTTGTATTATCACATTCTTAATGGCTCCGTAATGAAGGGTTTATTGGTGATAAGGCAGGAGGGGGAGGATGTGGGGGTGGGAGGGGCGGGGGGGGCGGCTGCTGGCAGGACAACGCTCGGCTTTGAAGCTCCTCCTGGGAATGTTAATGTCTCCTGGGAGTTGAGGGTCTGTGCTCAACTCATCTCAATTTCTCCTTTCATTTTTTTTTTTTTTTTAACCAGGCTTTATATTGTGGCAGTAGTTGCCATGGCAGCAGTTGGTTTTCTCGCTGTGTGGACGGCTGAATGTGTTGATTCACACACACAACGATGTACAACTGACCTGCTCCATGCATGCAACTGCTGTTAGAGGGACAGGGATGGTGGGAGTGTGTGTAACGCTGCCGGTCGTTTTAATTTGAAATAGTGCTTATTAGGTTGGTTTGTGTGTTGCAGATCCGTGTGTGTGCGTCATCACCGGCATGCGTGTGTTTGCATGTTCGTATGTGGATTAGTGCTGCTGCGACGTGTGTGTGTGTGTGTGTGTGTGTGTGTGTGTGTGTGTGTGTGTGTGAGCGCAGCTGACGTGTGCCGTGACGCGTTGTTTCATTTGGTTTAATGAGATTTTGACCAAGCTATCAGAGAGCGTTTGTCTTTCATAAACAGACCCGACACATGCAGAGGAAGCTTGTAAATATTAGACTGGTGAGTGTTCATTACTGATTAATACTGTGATTGAGTTCATAAACCTCTTTATAATATATATATACAACGTAATAATACATGCACTAATACATTTTATCTGTGAAGCACTTTACTTTCTTTTATCTTTTTATGGAGAACAAGGTACAGAAAGACAGTCATATAAAAAGATAATACTTTTTGATTTTTCACAGGACACATGTACAAAAACAACTCACCACCCCCACCCTACAAAATCCCAGGTAGTGCATCCTAATCTAAGGAGATTAAATAAGTAAATAAATAAATAAAAGTTGTGATATTGATAGGTAAAGATATCATTCAACAGGTTTGAACAATTAAACAAAGAGAAAAAGAAAAAGAAACTTGAGGTAATTTGAAAGTAAAGCTTGAAAATAAATGAGGAGGCTGTGTTGGCTGTGCAACATCATGCATCATCCCTCAGGATCTAGAGCACTTTACATTTTTAACAAAACATCTCGGTAACACTTTATTTGACGCCTATAACGCATTATAACCATACTTACCAGAGTTATAATGCAGTTATAGCACTGTATAACTGTAGTTATAAACACTCATAAATGATCATAATGCTTTATAACAATAATCATAACACACTATAAAGCATTTTATCATGACTTATAAGGTCAGGTATTATAATACGTTATAATTGTTAGTAACTCACTGACAATGCCCACATCGATAATGCATCATAAAATATAGTTATAATGTGTTATAATTGACTTATAGACATGTATAACTAACTATCAATATAAACCCTCGTAAATTATCATAAGGCTTCATAACAATAAGCACAACACATCATAGAGCATTTTATAAAGGCTTATAAGGTCAAGTATTATAATAGAGTTATAATGCTCTATAATGTGTTATGCTTATTGTTATAAAGCCTTATGATAATTTATGAGTGTTTATAATGATAGTTATACACGTTTATAACCCAATTATAACACATTATAACTATATGATGCATTATCGATGTGGGCAATGTCAGCGAGTTACTAACAATTTGAACATATTATAATACCTGACCTTATAAGTCATGATAAAATGCTTTATAGTGTGTTATGTATGTCACTATAACTATGGTTATAATGCGTTATATAGGCGTCAAATAAAGTGTTACCAAAATCTCAAAGTGCTACAGGTAATCTTAATAAAAACAAGAGCAAATCAAAGAGAAGTTAAACACAGTTGTTATCAAAATAAAAACAAGAAACGATTTCAGATTAAAAGGTTTTTTTAAAAGGTTAAAGTTATTTCCTATCAGTCTCCGTCTTTACTGCAGTGTCTTCTTCACTGTCGTCCCTCTGCAGATGCTGAACGAGCGTCATGTGATGGTGCGTGTCGGCGGCGGCTGGGAGACCTTTCTCAGTTACCTGCACAAACACGACCCGTGCAGAGGAGGAGGAGGAGGAGGAGGAGGAGGAGGAGCGGCCAGCGGCGGCGGCAGGTCTGGGGTCAGGGTCTGTAGGTACAAAGCGAAGCCGGCCACTTTGAACATGTCACCTGACAGCTACATGGTGGTCGGAGCTCATTACCGCGGCAAGAAGTAAGACTCTAAGACTTCAGCCTCTCTTCCGGCTCCGCTTTGCTTTAATAAGACCAAACCGTAGAAAGGTCAGTGATTTAACACACAGTTCAAATCCTCTGTGTCTCAAGTTTAAAGGGAAATCCAACTTCTTTTTTTATTCAAGTTGTACATAAGACCTGAGTTTTATCTGAATGAATTATCACGCCTACTGAAACAACTTGTAACTGAAGCTGTATATGACTGTACGTACTGCAATGATTAGTCGATCAGCAGAAAATTAATAATCAACGGATCTTCTTGGACACTTTTTATGAGAAAATACCAAACCAGCTCCTCCAGTGTGAGGATTGATGCTCTTCTTCCTTGTCACATATCTAATCACAGTCTGAAACTCTTCTGGGTTTTGGATTTGAATGAAACAAATTTTAATAACAAATAATAACAGATCTTTGTTACTGTAGCGTAGATGTCGAACATACAGCTCTGAGATTATCTATCTATCTATCGTGGTACTGTAGTTAGAGTTTATATCTTTTATATTTCCGAGGTATGAAATTATTTTTCTGTATTTTACTGGGAAGAATCTGTTTAAAATAAACTGATAAAATCACATGTATCATAATTTGTCACTGAGTTTATATTTTGTAATACAGGATAGATGCAGAAACATACTATATGCGTATGTTCTTGTATATTGTACTTGTACATTACAGCCCTGCAGTCGTGAGCTGATCACCTCGGCCTTTAAAAGTCCTCCCTCTAGATGGCACCATGTCCTCAGTGACAAAGGGCCGGGCCTCCATGTCTGTGTCTGTGCAGGAGGACTGAGCTGTCATGATCATGTTTTACCACTTGATGACACACGTCTCTTATCTGGACATGACTTCTTCTTTTTTTCTTTTTTTTTGTTCAGTTATAAACTCCAAATACCACCTCCTCTCCACAGAAACACACTGCTGCCTCATCAGCCAGCCTATGAAATGTTACATTTAATAATAATTAAAAAAAAAGAAACTTAAGACAAAGTGTGCAACCCTGCAGAGTAACGAGGCACAAAATGCAAAACACTGAAAGTCACAACACATTTAGTAATTACATATTTTATTTCAGTAAAATAAATTAATTAAAAATGGACACAAGTTTTTAATATATTGAAAGAAACTAGCTGTAATGAGCTCATGCAAGACTGTAATGTCTTTAGTCCCCACGTTAACATCTGCAGTGGATTGAAACAGTAGAAATGACTTGTAGAAAATAATAGCTGTGCTACTGAAACGGGCGCCGCTCTAAACGGTGGCGTCTTCACAGGGCATCTCTTCGTTGCACAGAGTACGTTTCTAAGTTCCTCATGAAAACACAGGAAGTTGCCACTTGAGAGGGATTTTACAACAATTTCAAATACACTGTTACACTGTGCTGACCTCATGTTCGCTCTCACTAAAGCACATTATATTTTTAATGTTTTTGTAAATGTTGCTACTGTGTGCTGCTGTTCCTCTGAATCGAAGTGAAACCCAATCATTGATAAAAAGCTTTTGTTTGAAATTACAGACGTCGTTTTGTGTTTGTGTGTTTAAAATTTACTAGCTGAGATACGGGGGCTTAAATATGTGCTTTTTCTGTTCTTCTTTTTTTGTTGTTGCTTGTAACACTTTTTGACATAAAATCCTGCACATGTGCAGTGGTGGCACATCAGTACTGGAAAAGTTTTGAGAAAACAAAACAAAAAAATACAATTGTAAGATTTGTGTGCAGTTGTGCTTCAGTCCTAACAACACATTATACTTGCACCATGTACTTATACATTACAGTTTACTGCGTACAGTAATACTTCAATTACTGTGCATCAGGTTGAGTGTGAACTTAAGACTTAAAACCAAAACACCAAACAGCATTCTGCATTCTGTGAGTCAGAAAACACACCGACCCCGTCGTCAGTGGAATGACCATAGATATAAACGTGTTTGTTTTTTTTATATTTATGGCATTTCCTTTTTGTTTCTGGCATAAATATTTTCACAATAAGAGCCTGGACCGACTGACCCTAAACACACGACATGGTATAAACCCAGACTCTTTGTAAAAAGACACAACCGGGTGCTTGTTACATGCTCTGATCATCTTTTGCTGCTGCTGCTGCTGCATGTGGCCTCACAAACAAACACACATAATGTTAAAACTGCAACCACCACCTGCTCAGACCTCAGGCTTCACACACACTCACACACGCACGCGTCGTTCATGGCGTTCACTCAGCAAAGTGCAAAGATTCAACAAGTAAACTGAAGGTACAGTCTTCACTCATGCCTCAGTTCTACATTTTCCTTGACTTCAGGAGAGTGGCGGTGAGTTTATGGTGAGATGGTGAAAGGACCGAACATCACATACAGTGTCGTAAACGCACATTATAACACCTTTTTTTTGTTTTTTTGTTTTTTTAAATGTCTGAGAACGTTCACTGACTGACTTCACGGCTGATGGATCATCCCATGACTCGTGTCCAGTAATCAACATGTATGGAGACGGGAAACTGGGAAATTTGTCAAACAGAAAATAGTCTGCAGGGATGTCAGCAGAAGAATCATTTTCCATTCACACTGGACAAACTGAAACCCTCCGTTTACACTGGTCCTGTCTCATTCATGCACATTGGTACCAAAAAATCTATATTCTACAGATTAATTTTGTACTAATGATACACAATTAAAGGTGCAAACCGCACATCAGACAACTGTATCTAATCAAATACGCTTTTCCAAGGAATTTCATGACTTTATTTTTAGCTAATTATGTTGTCAGTTTGTAAAATGCAGCTGTTGTCCACATTAAAAACAAAGACAGTGTCCTCTTTTACAGCTGTTATCTCTTAAAAATTAGCAGATTTGAGTGGATGGTACTTTTGAATCACAGCTTTTTAATGTGCGTTGTTGGAAACAAGCTTTTCTAAATCACTATTTGTGCTTTTTCAATATGAGATTTTGATGAACTTTTAGTCCAACAGTTAAAATCCCAAAATAAACAGACGATTGTAATACTTCCCATGTTCCTATCACATACTACATGATAAATAGTGTAGGGTTTTTTTTTAGTGTAAAATGTATTTTACTGGTCAAAAGATGATGAAAGTTTGTGTTGCTCCGATCGATCAGAGTGTAATGGATTTATTTCTTCACTCTGACCTTTTGGTTTTGTTTCTAACCTGTTCACACTGCGCTTCGTGTTGTGTTGTGCAACTGTGAGTTTCTCTGAATGACTATTTGTGCTTTTCTCATGAGTTCTCATTCAAACTTACTGACTCATACAGATTACAGACGTCGTTGTGTCCTGTAATCCGTCACGTGTACAATTTGTCGGGTTAGTCATGATGCACGCGTGTATGTGTGTTACTGTACGTCATGAATGTTTGTGTCTTTATGGACATTTTTTTTACTGATTGTGCTGCTCTAACACACATTGTTACTAAACAAAACAGAACAAACATGATGCTATTGTTTTGTTGTTTCAGTCGTTAGTTACTGAGTTTACACTTTGGCCTTCCACCGCTCTGTTTCAGTGTCGATGAGGACAAAACATCTACACAGGTTGTGCTTTCGTTTTAAGTTTGATCGCTTTAAGTTTCTTTTCTTTTCTCTTCTTCTAAAATTGCTTAACTTGCAACCGGCTGACCGCTATTAAGAGTAAACAATGGAGTAATCAGATAACTTCCCTCCACAGTTTCGGCTTCTTGTTTCGCTCCCGTCAGGTTTTGATTCAGCTGTCAGCAAACGACTGTGTCTGTCAGAGCGGGAACAGCACAGCAGCTTTAAGTCACAGCTCAGCAGTTACCGTCACATTTTCTTCTGCCTCTCTCTCTCACTTTTTCATTTTCCTACCACAAGGAAAAAAAAAAAAAAAAAATACTTTCATGTAGCCGAATACATCACGGATCCACTCTGCTGTCACTCACACAAACACACACACACACACACACACACACACACTCGAACACAGCCGCTCGCTACCACCTCTAAACAAACAGAAAACAAACGCTCTTTCTATTTCAAAAAATCTACTTCACACACACAAACGATGATCTGGATCTACACAGAGATGCATTTTGTACATATAGAATCGTTAAAGAAGCATCGAACAATTTGCTTTTTCGATTGCAAATTCACCTTTGTGTGTGTGTGTTTTTTTTTGTAAGTCGTACACAGGTTCATCATCCATCTGAACGCTCCACACCCCCGGGGACTCATGTTTTGATATCTCTAAGTGTGCTACACTAAAAGATGAGCGATGGGCAGTCGTCTGACGTCTCAATGTGTTAGTTTTTTTTGGTTTTTTTTCTGTCATTACGAACAATAACACAGCACACGACACTCGACTGAAAGAGGAATGCTGACAAGATGCCTGATGTTTGTATGTTTGTGTGTATGTTTGTTCCTTTTTGGAGGATTTCTCTCATGATTCATCCAGAGTTAACTGAGCATGTGTGGAAAAGCTGGTGTGTATGTGTGTGTGTGTGTGTGTGTGTGTGTGTGCACTGTGTGTGGGAGTGTTTGTGGCTTTATGTATTTAAGAGAGCACCATTTTAAGACAAATTCTCTGTAGAGAAAACAGTCGCCTTTAGATCAACGTGAAGTCCCCGAAAAGAAAAAAAAAAGAAACAAAACCACCAAACAGTCTTCAATATTTGTGCTGTGAGCTCTGTGCCTCGGTCGGTCGTTTTGTTACGTTGTTGTACTGTAGGTGTTGCTCTCGTCGTACCTGCAGGTCCCTCGCTGCCAATTCTGAGATCTGAGAGTGTGTGAAAGTTTTGTCGTTCCTTTTTTATGCTCCTTCCGTCCGTCACAACTCAGGCACACTTAAAACACTGAAGAGGAGGGAGGAGGGTCGGGGGATGATGGATGGATGGATGGATGGATGGATGGATGGATGGATGGATGGATGGATGGAGATGTCAAGGGCGTCGTGAGATGGTGATCAGACAAAAAAACTGTTTCAAGAGTTGCACATCAGGACTTGGAAGGGTGCGGTTTGTGCGTTCGGTGGGTCAATCGCTTCTTTTTCTTTTTCTTCTTTATCTTCTACTTCTCCTCTGTTCCTGTCACACGGTGCCGTTCTCCTGCCTCGGCTTGTGGGTCGTCGTGCGAGCGGCGGGCGTGCTCAGGGACGGGGCCAAGGTGCAGAGGAAGCCGGCCAGCAGCGTGAGGCCGAGGCCGCCCCAGGCACAGAACATGGACCAGCCGTAGCCGTGGCTAATGTCCTCGGGGAGGCCGTACATGTAGCGGGGGTAGCGGGACAACTCGAAGTTGATTCCTGCCACACATGTGCACAAGGAGATGATGCAGCATGTTCCTGTGAGAGAAGAGACACAAGGAAAGACTTAGAACAGAGACCGTGGAGGTGCTGTGGGGTTTTTATAGACAATTTTCTTCTTCTTTTTTCATTTCTAAATCTATTTTTAAAGGGATGGTTCAACATTTTGGCAAATTGGCCTATTGCCATAATCCCTATAGTCTTAGGGGTAGGTTCATTACCGTTAATTGTCAGAGCATGTTGTTTTTAGATTGCGATTTCGTTTATCCCTCATCAAACTCATCAAATACACAATCCAACAACTCCAAAACGCTCTGGTGGACAAGTTGTGACCTGCACATTCACCACGCTATGAGATAATCACGTATAATTATGTAACATTACGACACATGAAGCAAATACTGAGAACTACGGCTGCATTTGTCTTGAAAAGGTGAATGTGCAGGTCACAACTTGTCCACCAGAGCGTGTTGGAGTTGTTGGATTGTGTATTTGATGAGTTTGACAGGGGGAAAGGCGAAAACACTGTGCGCACCTCAGTTGTGTTCGCTCAGCAGCTTGCGTCTCTCCCCCGTGGATCTAAAAGCAGATGTAGCGACATTTAAATAACAAACCTACTGCTAAGACTATAGGGATTATGTCAATAGGTGAATTTGCCAAAATGTTGAACTATCCCTTTAAAGGGGAGCTATGCAAGTCTGGTCGCTTTTCTGCTGTGTTGCTAACCCTTCTCCTGGCCATGTGCATTTGTTTAGAACGAAGCCGGAGAGAAATCAATCAAGTTGTGACCTGCACATTCACCACGCTATGAGATAATAACAGAACGTTACCAGACAGAGTTGTTTTAGAGGTAAATTCATGCAAAATAGCTGATGCGTGTTCCCGTCGGGGGCAGTTTTTCAGCAAGCAGTCTCTGCATTTGCCTCTAAAACAACTCTGTCTCGTAACGTTCAGTTATTATCTCATAGCGTGGTGAATGTCAAGGTCACAACTTGTCCACCAGAGCGTTTTGGAGTTGTTGGATTGTGTATTTGATGAGTTTGATGAGGGAAACCAAGAAATCCCATTAGCCTCCGTAGTGTAGCTCTGAGCACCTCGCCGCTCTGCTCCGCCGTTCTAAAAATAGCTTGCACCAACAATTAAAGGTAACGAACCTATACTCGCTAAAACTATAAGGATTATGGCAATGGGCCAATTTGCCAAAATGTTGAACTATCCCATTAATACAGTATAAAACACAATTGTATACAACAGGGGGTCACTGCTCCGTCTCTCCTTGGCTTGAAAAACGTTGACGACCCCTGACCTACAGTAGAAGAACTAGTAAGTAAATTCCTACACGTCCGACTGCAGCAGCGATCACGTTACTGCTCAGCATCGATCCACTGAGACACTCTCAGCTGTCACCAAACAAATATAGAAATTGAATAAAATTGATTGGGTTTTGTCTGCGTAGCGTTGTCTAGTGGTGTCGTGTGTGTGGATGTGAGCATATGTTCCTCCACAGTACCTCCCATGAGAAAGAGTAGCCCAGCTACATATTGCATGAGGTCATGCTGCTGGCAGCAGCCCAGCACGCCGATGATCCAGCCAAACAGGATGATGGACACGGCCATTCCCACGAAGCCGGCCGTCATCCTCCGTAGATCTGCAGACAGAGACCGGAGCAACGTCAGGGGAGGACTGGGACATGCTGCTGCTCAGGGATTACTGTTACATTACTACTCTATAGTTACTCCTCAGTGATAGGATAGGATAGGTTTTATTTGTCATTCTTATGCGTCACATAAAAACGAAATTATGTTTCACACATCCACCGTTCGAGATCAAGATCAGTGCATTAAAGATTACTGTTACATTACTACTCTATAGTTACTCCTCAGTGATTACTGCTACATCACTCCTCTATGGTTACTCCTCTGTGAGCACTCCTATAATACTGCTCTGAGGTTACTGTTCTGTGATTACCCCTTAGTTACTCCTCTGTGAGTATTTCACTATGATTACTCCTGTGATTTCTCCTCTGTGAGTACTCCTCTATGATTACTTCTCGGTTACCCCTCTATGAGTACTCATCTATGATTACTCCTCTGTGACTACTGCTGTATTACTCCTATGACAACTCCTCAGTTAACCCTCCGAGTACTTCTCTATGATAACTCCTCTATTGCTCCTCTGTGATTACTCCTTAGTTACTCCTCTATGAGTACTCATTTATGATTACTCCTCAGAGTAGTACTCCTCTGTGAGTACTCCTCTGTAACTCCTCTGAGATTACTGCTCTATTTCTCCTCTGTGAGTACTCATCTGTGATAACCCCTTAGTGATTACTGCTACATTACTCCTCTATAGTTACTCTTCATTAATTACTCTTCAGTGACTCTTTTCTGTGATTACTCCTCAGTTACTCCTCTACAGTATGAGTACTCATCTATGATTACTTCTCTATTACTCCTCTATGATTACTTCTCTATTACTCCTCTTTAAGCACCCTATAATACTCCTCTGAGGTTACTGCTCTGTGATTACTCCTTAGTTACTCCTCTTTGAGTACTTATCTATGATTACTCCTCTATTACTTCTCTATGATTACTCCTGTGATTTCTCTTCTGTGAGTACTCCTCTATGATTACTCCTCAGTTACTCCTCTGAGTACACCTCTATAATTACCCAGTGATTACTCCTCTGATTACTCTTCAGTTACTCCTCTACTACTCTTCCATTACTCCTCTCTGTATGCTCAAAGCAGCTGAAGATTAAAGCTGCTAAAGCCGCTGCCTTCAAACTCTACCACTAAAATCTGAAGCCTCTTTGACGATGCAGGTAAAAAATAAAAGTATAATTCCTTTAACTGTGAGTCGACTGCAGCTCCGACTGTGAACCCAGATGGATAAGTGGTGCAGAAAATGGATTTTATACAAGATGCAATAAAACAGCCCGACCAACGGCCTGATGTTCGTTTCAAGAGACACTCATGTAGCTTATTCTAGTCATGCTATACTATCATATATCAAAGCATTGACTGAAAGCTAATAGGATTAACACTTGTCATTTTCTAATGATTTCTCATGCTGGAGGTTTTTACGTAATTTGGTTTAATTATAGCGAACACAGGAATATCTTTGAGGGAAAATCTCCCTCTCTCTCTCATTGAACCCAAATAAATATTAATTCATTGTACATTTATTATTGGAAACAAAACTGCATAACTGTACAATCGCCTGTGGACAAATTCCACATTTTGTGCATGTTCAGCTGACCTGCTTTACGCTTATTAAAAGAAGAAGGATGTGAACTAATCCAAATTGCACAGTTCTTTCCAGGAAAATTCATAGAAATACATTAGGAGATTATTCTTAAATTAAGAATCCATAAAATAAAGCTGTACTCTCTCAGTGAAGGACGACGCTGGGGGATGAAGATAGCAGCAGGAGGAATAAAGACGTCTATAGAGTAGAATAATAAGAATATACTGTGGTGTAGATGTCGTTTCATGTTTGAAGCTGAGAGTCACAACACTGGGTTTAAACTGAGGTAAATCACAGACACGTCAGCACTGAACATACAGCACCTAGAAGCAATAAGATAAAAGCACCTGTATATCGTACTGAAAAATCGCTACTGACGCAACCCAAGGTCGAACGGCTCTGTTACACTATCGCTTTGAACAAGGAGATCAAGTAAGAAACACAAGCCTCCTTTTAAGGAGTGATTTGTCCGACCCGCTGTCCACAGATAAGCCATTTTAAAGCCAGTGGCGTCCTAATAGTGATGACCTGATGACCTCTGGGGCTTATAGCAGCAGCGATACGTTCAGATAAGAGGGGCATTTAAAGTGATTAGTAAAATCTTTAAAACAATTCAGAAATTAACAGCTAACCAGTGGAAAGAGGTCATAGCATCACTGTAGTGTCTGAAAGCCTGAAGGAAATGATGACAACACAGAGGAAATGTCTAATATTATCGCAAGAAACATGAACAAAGAAAACAATAGAGGACCCCAAATCCTTCCTTGAGGGACGCCACATTCACCAAATATCACATATATGAAACTCATGTGTTAAATGCAAAGGAAGCTGATGAAGATGCTTTACAGTTTTGAAATTGAGACTTAAAATGTGACAATTGATTAATATTATTATGCAAATGAAAACATTAAAGAAGAAAAGCTCCATGAAACAGACAAACTCTGTGAGACTTACGGAGTGCGTGCCACTCGTCCTGTCGAATGGTCTTTGTGATGTTGACGGGTAAATTTCGGGGCAGGATGGACGAAGAGTAGTGATACTTGACTGGAGTACATCTCTGAATTATTCCTGAACAAAGAACAGTGACAGAGACAATTACGACCGTAGCACAAACATAATGCAACTTAGTACAAGTAGACAAATAAAAGAAGTAAGAATCTCTTCTGCCGACAAGATACAAACGGCACGAAAACCTCACATTTACTTTAAAAACATATGAAGATTTAATAAACTGACTTGTCCTTAATAATGTGGAGAAAAGATGCACATCCTAAAAGGGAGGTGACGATATTCTGTATTGTGATATTTGAGAAACCGTAAGTTCATGATTTTCGTTTTCCAAGCTCATGGTATAAAGAACACACAACGTTGTACGCACAACAAATGTTATATGTTGTTTCTTTTTATGCATTCAGACCTGTGTGTCTATTTCACTGTTCCTGTAACATCCTACATCATCCTAACATCCTGTCGGAGGCTAAAATGCACTTCACCACTGTCACCATGTAAATTATTGCTAGAATATCGATACAATATCATAAAATACCACAATATTTTAGCGTGTAGATATTTTCTTACATTCCTAAGTCCTCCATAAGAAACAATATGGAATGGATTATTTCCAGTTAAGGTTATAAACAGACTTTTAATTGTCCTCATTCCAATTGAATTCCTTCACATTAAGATTATGAATTCTGCTCAATATCAGCTACATTTAGATTTAGATTTAAAAAAAAAAAAAAAAAAAAAAGCCACTCTGAGGCGCCCAGACATGTGAATGTGAGTGTGATTGTTTGTCCCTCTACGTTGACCTCTCCAGGTGAACCCCACATGCCACCAAGATCAGCTGGGATCGGCTCCAGCATCCTGCATGGATACACACTACTGGATGAATTTAAAGGGACAGTTCAACATTTTGCCAAATTTGCCCATTGCCGTAATCCCTAAAGTCGTAGGAGTAGGTTCGTTACCTTTAATTGTCGGTGCAAGCTATTTTTAGAACGGCGGAGCAGAACTGTGAGCTGCTCAGAGCTACGCTACGGACGCTCATGGGATTTCTTGGTTTCCCTCATCAAACTCATCCAATACACAATCCAACAACTCCAAAACGCTCTGGTGGACAAGTTGTGACCTGCACATTCACCACGCTATGAGATAATAACAGAACGTTACGAGACAGAGTTGTTTTAGAGGCAAATTCATACAAAACCGCTGATGCACGTTCCCGTGTGGGGCAGTTTTTCAGCAAGCAGTCTCTGCGTTTGCCTCCGTAGCGTAGCTCTGAGCAGCTCACCGTTCTGCTCCACTGTTCTAAAAATAGCTTGCACCGACAATTAAAGGTAACAAACCTACTGCTAAGACTATAGGGATTATGGCAATGGGCCAGTTTGCCAAAATGTTGAACTATCCCTTTGACAATTCTTTATATCTCAATATCCTGAGTGAATATCACTGGTTTTATCACTAAAACCTCTGTTTAGTGTCTTGTATCTCAAATGTAAAAAGCAGCAGCATCAATGAGGACTCCTTCCTCAAGTTTGCACCTGCTTTAAATACCGTTTCAATTCAACACCTCAGCTTAATGAAACAATAAATTCAAGAAAAATTGTGTCTAATTGACAAAAAGTTAAACTAAGCCTCTGTTCTGATTCATCAGATCCTCCGTTTACTGTCAGAGATAAAGGCAAAGAGTTCAGTTTACAATTCATGAGAAGCTGAAACCAGTGAATGTTTGGTATTTTAAGCTCAACAGAAACTTAAATGATGAACAACAAGTGTGGTTCAGTTTCTGTTTCGGTCAACTGATCGATTCACAGTGTTTCTGTCCACAAAGTCAGAATGAGTTAAACACACACACACACTGTCGTCTTCCTGTCATCCGAACACTGTGATCACAGACAGTGTAATTAATGATTAGACAAACATCCGACACCTTTACGCTCCTGCTCCATCAAAGTTCACAATCTGCAGCACTTGAGAAAACAACTTTCAACAGACTGCGTTCCCCGATGAGACACATTTCACTTCTTGAACATTTTGCAGCATTTTGCATTTTGCTTTCATCCTCAGCTCCGTCTGATTGTGAACACAGTTTGGTAAATTGCACGTGAAAGCTGCGTCTTTGTTGTTTTTTTTAGTTTTTTCTACAGGTGCAGCGACACAGTCACAATAAGGAAACTTTAAAAACATCTGATCTCACTGTACGTTTTCACCACAGCAGCTTCACTCTGAGATTTACTGAGCAGCAGCTGAAACAAGCTCATTCACAGCTAATGATGTTTAATTACTTGTGTGATATAAACAACTTTTACCTTTGACACGTGCTCCAATTGAATGTTATGATACTTGCAGTGAACAAAGGCAGTGAAGCTGCTATTTTATATTTCAGTCCAGGTTCATTTAAACTGTCATTGACCTGTTTTAAACACAGTTATCTGTTTACGAAGCTGGATCTGGAGACTCAGTGGCCTCCATGAATAATCACTGAAGACAGAATTAAAGTCATTTCATGTTGCTCAGATATCGACGCTAAAATTTGCACTAAAGAGGGAAAAAAAATCAGCTGAGGTTAAATAGATCACATACAGTGTTTCATTTGGGGCAACTAAAACTAATAGCAGTGGATTTCATTTCATTATCAAACTTGCAACGGAGGCAAATTCTGCTCTGCACCTCCGACCCGGCCGCTCGGCTCTGGCCCAGAGGTGCAGGAGTTCGTAGGAGCAGCAGCACTTTTATTATAAGTTAAATACATTTTAATAACGCAAACCATGATCAAAGTTGAGCGGTACAAGGTGCGGACATAATATCACGCATACATATTATTATTATTATTAATACCTGAGTGTAATGCTTGTAATGTACCCTGTGTATTTCTGCTGACACAATGTGAAAGAGAGCAGCAGGTGTAGTTTTTTTTTTACAGTGTGTGCAGCACTGAGACAATGTACAGGTAGTGAGCTCATGTTTCAGCTGAACCAAAATATAACTGTGGGCCATACTGTATACAGATGGTTTCACTCCAAACCTTTAATATATCTTGTCTTATTGAGGTTTCAGTGGTTCAACTTAACTAAAAAAGTGTCATTTATCATAATAATAATCCTGATTTGAAGGTGGATCAAGGTACAGACAGAGTTGGCGACAGCTGCTTGGGATAGAAAACAGGTAAAGGTAAAGTTATGCATGAAGGTTCATCTACATTAAATCTAATAACTGTGATTAAAACAACAATTTTTAACCTCCTGTGCTCAGGTAACAAGAAAATTAACAACGAATCTCTCTGTGAACCTTTTACCCATGGTAGAAAAAGCTTCATATTGATTTTACGACCTCACTGAGTTTTAATAACCTGACTCGTCCTTATTAGCTTAAAGGCCCCATGGCATGAAAAATGTGATTTTGGTTATTTTTTCGTGCTTGGGGAGGTCTCTGGGCCACATATATACTGTCCCATGCATCAAACTGGTCATAAACGGAGAAACACACACCGCCCATTTGTAGGAACATTCTATTTGAGACGAGCAGATAGCACTTCCTCCTTTCTGTGATGTCACACACAAGGTAACTCCGCCCACCGTGACCAGTTGTTATTTTTCAATTTCTATGAATGCAGCTTAGGTTTCAGTTACTTGCCTGTGATTGGCCCGACCACATGCCACTCTAAAACAGTCAGCCAATCAGAGGAGAGGTTCTCATTCTCTCTTCTGATTGGCCAAATGACCTGTGCCTGTTAGAACTCCAGAAAGAGGCAACAGAAAGGGGCAATATAGACGATGTTAAGCAGATCACAGGTACTCAAAACCAATGATACATCTTGTTAGGGATATCAGCAGGTAAATAAACCCAGAGAAAAGTGCACAGCATGGGGCCTTTAATATTCTCGCCCACCCCTACTACAGCTGTGTACTGGCAAATCAAAATCTGGAGATGGGACACAAATCCTGAAGTGTGTGCATGACGATATGACTGACACACAGCGATATATTGTATTGCAATACTGTAAACAAAGGTGAAATATTGTGATTTTGTTCTGTTTTTTCCAAAAGTCTATTGTGTGCACAAACAAATACAGACAGAACAGTTGCACCTGTGTTTGCATAGTTTCACAATAACGAGCCATTGAATGAAGCTGAACTGATGCATGAAGGTTCATCTCCATTAAATGTGGTGACTGTGACCACGAAAATAATTTGTAAACCCCCTCCCCATCCCCCATCCCTCCTTCTCTCCCTCCTTCTCTCCATGTCTGTGCTCAGTTTTTAAGGAGCTGGTTGTGGAGCAGGTTCATCACAGCTACAGCATCACAGCCCGAGGCCTTGAGGGCTGAGCCTGCTGTGTGTGTCTGTATGTTGTGATTCAGCAGCCTTGTGTGCTGTATAAACCTCCTCCTGTCTCACATTAACCTTCAGGAGATGATGTTTTTGAGTCAAACTGGACCATGATCCATGATGAGGGACTCAGCATCAGCAGGAGGAGGAGGAGGAGCTCCACTCAGCACCATGGACAACGACTTTAAACATTTAAGCCTTTTAACAGACAAACCTGAGTCTTAAAACCTTGACATGTAAAAAAAAAAAAAAATCTATAGGCTCCATGTTAATGTGTTGTTGCACCTGGGCCTTGGGATGGGTGTGTGTGTGTGTGCCTAGCGCCGAGCATCAGGGCCTGGTGCAGCCTCAACACACACACACACTCACACACATACATACACAGTGTTGTCTTGTCTTGTGTTTACCTTTATAAATAAGGTCCTCGGTCTCCAGGTCGAATCCCTCCCGGTGACACTTCCTCCACAGTCCGGAGATGGTGGAGTTGAACTGGCGGCTGCAGTGAGACTCCATGGCGGACGCCGCGGCCAAGAAGTGCCGCTTCCCCCGGATGAGAGCAGCTCCAGCAGCTCCAGCTCCGGCTCCAGCTCCAGCAGCATCTGGCCCGTTGCTAGTACCTTTCCTCTCCAGCAGCAGCAGGCTCTTTGGAGGCGGCATCTGGAGGGGGAGGTTGTGGTTGGAGATGTAGATGTAGCCCGGATCGTTCCGCTTGTTGGCATAGTTTTTACACCTCTCCCGGTGTCTCCGCGCGTCCGTCTCGTACCAGTAATCGGTGCAGATCGCCATGGCGAGCAGCCCGAGCGCACAGAAAGCCAGGAAGAGCCCCGTGCTGGTTAATATTTTCATAGCGGCCATCTTCCCCCCACTCGATGGAGAGCCCAAACAGTCGCAAGAAGGTTCTTCCTCCTCCGTGGTGGTGGTGGTGGTGATGGTGTAGGTACCGCGTGAAATAAATCACGACGGCACTCACAGCCTCACGCAGCCCTGCATGATGGTGCGAGGCCAGCGTCGTCTGGTCTGGATGCTGCTGCTGCTGATGCTGCTGCTGCTGCGGTCTATTGTTGTGGTGGTGCTGCCCGGTGGATGCAATGTTGTTCCCACCATCTGTTATGGTACAGGAGGAGGAGGAGGAGGAGGAGGAAGAGAGGAGAGGAGAGGAGGAGGAGGAGGAGGAAGAGAGGAGGGGATGGATGGATGGCGACCAACGCTGTGAGGAGGAGGCAGCAGGGCAGCGATGTAGTTGCGCGCTTTCTCCTCCAGGTTGTTGTTGTTGCGGGATGGGGAGCAGACAGGAGGAGAGGAGAGGAGAGGAGAGGAGAGGAGGGAGGGAGGGAGGGAGTGGTCATTTGTGATGCTTGGATGGTCACCTTTAGGATTTAGATTTAGTAAACATGTAAAACACAGTTGCAGTGGAGGGGAATTTAATCATATATGCAATTCAGCTTTTTAAAATTAAAAGTGATTGATTTGCCTGATCAGTGTTTGCAGATTAATAATAACCAAATTTATAATAATTATAATAATAATAATACACTGCAAAAACTCAAAATCTTTCCAAGAATATTTGTCTTATTTCTTGTCAGCATGTCTAATTTCTAGTCAAAACGAATCTCTTTCCACTTAAAGCAGAAGTAAGCGGAATGTTTGTGTTAATATAAGTCTTAAATAGTTATATCTTCCGACAGCAATCACTTATATAGAGTGTTTGGTCCGAAACACGGGTCTGTCAGTCACTCTGCTCTGCTGTAAGCCGAGGAGAAAACTTTCCTTGTATCCTACAACCTTTATCCAATGAGGAGAGAGAACGGCATAAAGGGGCGGTCCTCTCTGTGTGTGCAGCCAAGGGATGCGCCTGAATGTGGTGACGTAGGGACAAGGGCGGGGACTGCTAACTCCATCGGCTGACAGGAAGTTAGCCAAAATGACCGGATCGCTTCTGCAAATCAACTTGTTTTTAGATAATTTTCACTTGTTTCAAACTAATTTTCATTTGAAATAAGTAAAAAAAATCTGCCAGTGAAAGGAAGTTTTTTGTGCTTGTAATAAAAAATAAAAACTTGCTCCACTATCAAATGTTTCTACTTATGCCAAGTGAAAATATGCTTGAAATAAGTAAAAAAGTGTCTAAAAACAAGCTACTTTTTAATGTGATGAGTCTAATTTTAAGTATAATGAGATTTGTTTTGACTAGAAATAAGACAAATATTCTTGGTAAGATTTTGAGTTTTTGCAGTGTAATAACTTTATTAATATAGCCCCTTAAAACACAAGTTTACAAAGGACACAAGTCACAAGTGCCATAAAATCATATGAGATGGACCGCCCAAGCAATACGAGAACCCAACAACAAGACCAGGAGGACTCAAATTAAAATGCAGGATGCAGTTTATTAGATAAAATAAATAAAAGGGGGGTACACATGATAAAAGGAGATAAGAGAAGTTACGATAAGATAAGAAAAGATGGGATAAAAGATTTAAAACAGAAGAAGGTATTAAGTGGAACTGAGAGCATTTGAGTAAAACTGTGAGATAAAATAGATGACGGAAAGAAGATGTAAAAAAAAAAAAAAAAAAAAAAAAAGCAACTATAAAAGTGGGTTTTAAGAAGTGATTTAAAAGTGATATTATACTCCTAACATCAATGTTTACATGTAAAATATAATTTTAGAAGGTGTTAAGTTACTATGTGTCCTGCAAACATGTGCTTGTCTGAGATCAGCATATAAACTTATATAAACATGTTTACAACTACATTTTATATCACTTTAAACTTTATTACAGGGTGGTCCAATTAGAGCACTTCACTCGTTTTTGTGTGTGCGCGCTACAAAGTAAGAGAGGAACTTTAAGGCTAAATATTAAACAAAACTAAAAAGAAAAAGAAATGAATGTCAAGGAAAAAAGAAAAGTAGAATAATGGGATAAAGATATAGGTTAATTAAGCTTAAACATCTGATCTTACTCAGATCTATCATTAATATCAGGTATAATCAATTAATCAATAGTGGGCTCAGTTTAAGTAGATTTAATTAATGTCGTGCTCCAGGTTGAGATCAGACTAGTTTATAATATATGAATAAAGATCAAAGATTGTAGGAGGTTGAGATTTAACATACTGATGTTTCTAATTCAAAAATTTAACCACTTTAATTATTTTAAATGATGCTTAGATTTGTCTTTTTTACAACACAATATGTTGGTGATACAGTATAATGTTGTTCACCCACTTTAAAACACTGTTATACAACTGAATTATATATTTGTAGTATAATTATGTGCTTGTGTGTTTTATTAGGAATTCTTCTTGTATCATAAACCTTGTACAACCTGCCTTGTCAACACTGGTGGTCTTAATTATAATCATTTAACACACTCTTAACTCTTTATATGTACAGTATCGGCTCTGTAGTGAAATGATTAAGCCTGTGTTTACAAGTTTATTGGAGCAGACTTCTTGTAGTAGGCTGCAGCTCACTTCAGTACGAAGCCGTGTTTATTATTAGACACCGATGTGACTTTGAGCTCTGATGTGTGGGACTTGTAAAACTTGGGAAACGTACAGTTTTTCTGTTACAAATGTTTCATCCTGCTCTGTGTTGATGTCAGCTGCAGCACAGACTTTAAAGGAATAGTTTACCAAAAAATGAAATTCAGTCATTATTGACTCACCCTCATGAATACTCCCGGGAAGGCGGTTCGTAGTCCAACAAAAACTTTTTATGAGAGTCAATAGCGCTCGACACAAAACGTCCATAAAACCACACAAAAACCATGATCTTCCTCCTTACTGCTTGTCCGCTGCAATCCAAGTGTCCTGAAGGGATATAGTCCAGAGTTTACTCGAAACGTCATTTAGGACATTTTTACTGCCTAAACACTCCTGTATTGTGCTCTGACGTTCACGCGCCCCAGGCAAATTCAAAACAGGACTGTTTAGGCCGTAAAAATGTCCTAAATTATGTCGTTTTGAGTAAACTCTGGACTATATAAATTCATCAGCATGAGGGTGAGTCAATGACTGAATTTCATTTTTTGGTGAACTATTCCTTTAAAAGAAAAAAAAAACAGCTGATCGGAAACTACAGGATTTTTTGAGTGGTAAGTGATAGTTTGACTTCTCTCTGTGTGGTTTTCATAGATTTTAACCACAAAACCACTGAGAAACCGTCAAATATCAACTGTTTTAATCCAGAGTGAACATTTAAATTACTTTAACTTAAAAGACCTTTATTGTTCTTACGGAAATTTGTGCTGCACAGGAGCTCCACAAACCCCACATTCCCACTCAACACATGTCATACTCTCCTCCCGTTCCAGTCAAGACAAATCATACATTAAAAACATCATACGTATAAATAGAATAGAATTAAAAGTCAAGGTGTATGCAAGAGTCCAGGGATCCTGTAATGTGTGAATGTGTGTGCATGATGATGGATGATTTATGGAGTTATTAAACCTTCTCCGAGTATCAATAAAAGATTCATCACCTGTGTGTTTGCACCGTGTCCCACCACAGTGGACATCGTGGCTGTTTGTTGTCCTCGTGCGCTGTGACTGAGGAAGGCTCCCACAGACAATGGGCGGCCCACAGGCTGATGACTAAGGAAGGCGACCCGCGGCGGAGTCGTTATGGCAACAGAAGCTTGCCAAACAGACTGTGTTGAAATTGGACAAGTGTGAAAACACACAATCAATACCCCCTCCCTCCACTCCCATATGACATTTCAAGGCGTAGGATCTTTGCAGTGAAAAACACACACACTCACGGCAGCAAGGTCAGTCCTCAGCACCTGAACAGGATCCTCATCCCGCTGAGATCACACTGTGATCTCCGTGTCTTAATTCTTCTCACTAACCGTCAACTTGTACGTGTGGTAAAGTAAAGAGATGAAAATAAACAGACTTTTAAAAACACAGGTAATAGAGAAATTTACAGTTTTATTTCTTCAGGAGTGGAAACTTTCATCAGGAAGTGAATAAACGATGCGATGATACCAATAATCCTGAGACTTTTTGTCTATTTCAGAGTTCTCAGTAACAAGAATTTATACTTTATCACAATATTATTTATTCAAGCAGAGCTTCTTGTAGCACTAGTTTGTGCTTTAAAGTGGTGCAGACTGTAGTGTGTGGGGGGATACAACCAGAAAACGTCTTCTTTGGTGCAGAGCTGATAATAGCGTAACAGACCATCCTGACTTCTTGGCACTTAATTCTTACTTAGACAAGATAACGGCGCGGTGCTCGTGATGCACGGCCGGGAAAAAGGGGGCGACTTGTCTCTTTTTTAATAAATATGCAGCTACATGAGAAACAGAAGAAGCAACACAGCGACAAACACAAACAATGTTTAAACTATTTCGGCAGTTTGGTACATTTTAGAAGGTGGAGGCCCCGTGTGAAGGTCCAATAAACACCTGTTCAGGTGTACCTGTGTAAATGTATGTGCAAAACATCATGATTGTCTGATCAACAATATAAAACTATTTGGTAACTGATTTCCATACAAACCCGCTGAATTCCCTTGATACTTTACAAGCCTGGCACATTATAAAGTGTCCTTTTTAAATGTCCTGTCAGCAGATCGAGGAGCTCGTTCTTTCAGTCATCCATCAATAAAGTGCCGTTCTTTTGCCAGACGTTCTTTGGGTGTGACTAACGATGATGAGGAGGGGGATATCAAAAAGGATGTAATCTCTTTGTCAGGATGAAGTCTCTAGGAACGAGAGGGACCAGATCCGAGGGGCCGGCGGAGAACAGGATTTCTCTCCAGCGCTGAGTTTTAGTGTTTTGGTTAAGGCCTCCGTGTTCAGTCGACGATGGCGGAGAGCAGAGCCATGACGGCCACGCCGCAGAAAATGAGCAGGATCTGCAGGAGAGAGTGTCTGGGAAAGGAAAAGAAAAGAAAAGAAAAGGAAGGAATAAAATGAAGGTCACAGATTCAAGGACGTGAAAGAAATTCACCATCTGCGCATTTTCACACCACAGAACTCGTACGCTTCACATGATACGATACGATATGATCAGGTTTGTTTTTCTTTTTACAAAGTCACCATGTACATGTGTCAAGTCCTGCTGCTGGTTTCACACTTTCCCCTAGTCTGGTCCAAACCAGTTTCTTTGCACTTCATTTCATTTGTGGAAAGAAACAAACTGGCCTCTCTCCATTGAGAAACTTACTTTCTGGTAGGTGGGTACTCTGTTAAAGCAAATTTCCAATCAAATCTCCGTCAGTGCGATAAATAGTAATGTTGTGACAGTTTGTATAAGTTAAATTCAAACTTTATTCCCACGCTGTACAGCCTACCCATGACACGATAAACAAGTTTAACGATGGGGCCATTCAGTAATATTATGTATTTTTCTATGTTAAATATATCATGAAATTCTAACGAAGGAAATTTGCTTGGACAGACTTTAAAGTTGAAAACTATTGTATGTATTGTAATTGTTCTCAACCGCTCCCCCTCTGTTCGCTGATTGGCTGGTAGATCCTCTGCATGATGCTGCGTTTGACTGCACTCGGAACTCGGAAAGATCTGACCTCTGGATCGGAAAAGTGCAATAGAACGGCCCTTGAACTCGGGAATGCAGGTAGGATCCAAGCAGCCCAAGTTGGTCGGAATATGTCAAAGCAAAATGGCGTCGCACTTTCTCCTCAACCTTTACTATTATGTGTCGTCTAATTTAGCATTTGTGTTACTAAAAGTGTAGAATTGCTTTGCAGAGGCATTTCAATTCCCACTCTGTAAATGTGTCATTTAAAAACAGGGTCTCTGCAGGTTTCACCAGCTCAAATTTAAGACTTTTTAAGACCTTTTTAAGACCATCATGGATGAAATTTAAGACCTATCATGACAAATAAAAAACGTACAAAAGAAATGCGGAGTCACAAAACTAGAAATTGATTGCAATATATAAGTTGCGTGTTAGGCTTGTTTTTAGTTGAAAAAAATACATTCAATAAAGCACAATGAAGTGTCGCAGGAGCATCTAAAGTAAACTATTTGGGGGCACAAAAAGAAATTGGGGAGTGAAATTAAAAATGTTTATGTAACACATTATTTATTTAATTCACTGGCAACCAGCAGGCAGATGGCTTTAAGCCTTGAATAATGTTAAGGGTCAAACGTGACCCCTTTTTACATTGGAGAACAGTAAAAACACCAACACTTCCCCTTTGGCCTGAAATGTGATGACTTCTAAATGTGACCCAGAATAGACAAACATGGAAATATTTCAACTTCTTTGATCAACAGACACGAGCCACAACCTGTTCTGTATTATGACCAGCACAATATTTGACACATGAAGTAAATAAATTGGCTTTTGGTCACCCCTATATATTATGGTATTAAATAATGCTTGAATAAATGTGAACTACCCTAAATTCCGGACTATTAAGCGCACCTGAATATAAGCCGCACCAGCTAAATTTGAAAAGAAAATAGATTTTGTACATATATAGGCCGCACCTGAATATAAGCCGCAGGTTTTTCATGTTGTAACATGAGACACAGAAAGACGGTACACGGAAGATGTGTGGAACTATACAAGTCCGCTCGCTTTTCCGCTGTTTTGGTTACGCTCCTAGCCATGTGCATTTGTTGACAATGAAGCCATGTGCATTTGTTGACAACGAAGCCGGCGAAAAATCAATAAATGGAGCGGTGGATAACAACATACGATGTTACGCGTGTGTGTTTGTGTAGTCTTAACCGTCATGAACAAAAGATTATGGGTTACGGAGCGCGTTTGTGTCACGGTGCAGCAGAGACGAGAGCTGGGACACGGTGCAGCGACCAGGTGCTGTAGTGATGTTACAAGGTTGGTTTTCAGCCGTGAGACGCCAGGTGAAGACAGAGAGCCTCCGTTCTCACACGTAACAAGTCATGTAGCGAGTTAAACCATCACAATTACTCCGGAGGCACCAACACGGCATCAACACAGCACCAACAGACAGTAACATGACTGGTTAGAAAATAAAACACTGCACCAAAACGCAAAACTAGTGTCTTCTTCGGCGCATAATCTTTCCCCACATGTCTGTCTCACTTGTGCTTCCTGCTAGAGCGCCCCCCCCCCCTCTCCCGGAGGCCGTTGGCCAGTAAAAATCTATAAATTAGCCGCATCGTTGTACAGGCCGCAGGGTTCAAAGCATGAGAAAAAAGTAGCGGCTTATAGTCCGGAAATTACGGTACATCTTTTTATTTAAAAATGCTCGCCCATGGTGGGCATAAGAAAATTTAAGACCTGTCTAAAATTATTTAAGACTTGAACACAATAATTCAACAAATTTAAGACATTTTAAGGCCTAAAATTTAGATTTTCAAATTTTAGACTTTTTTAGACTTTTTAAGACCCCGCGGATACCCTGAAAAAGGTCTCTTCGCGTACGTACCACTTCTTTTTGATGCTTGAAAGACATGCAAACAAACATCACCATACTGTGGCCAGCCATGTTTTCCGAGGTTGTGCAATGAAACTCATTTACCTGGGAAAGTCGGAATTTCTTACCCGGATCTTTCCGAGTACAATTGAACGCAGCACGAGAACAGCAGAGAAAAGCGTTTCAATCCCAGGATTCCCCGGAGTACTGAAGGGAAATTAAAAATTGAGTACAAGTACGTAGGTGGGCGGAGCCAGGCTAACACTCAAGTCTCCAAGCTGCTAAACATGGATGTGACCGAATACAAACATCAGAAAACCTCCAACGCACCTGAAGCTGGACTCCTCCAGCAGGTCGGGCACCACGTTCACCAGGGCGATGTAGAGGAAGCCTCCGGAGGTGAAGGGTAAGATCCAGGCTGTGGCATCTTCTAAAAAAACATCACAAACATATTTATAGATGAGATGTGATTCTGCAGCTACATGTAAAATGCGTCCTGGTCCAGATATTTGTACCTGTGCCTTTCGGTGACTGAGTGCACAGAGCGAAACACGCTCCCAGGACGCCGACCAGCGCTGTGGACAGCTGCATGCGGGCGGCGCTCCATCGGTCGAAGCCGGCCCTCAGCAGAATGGCAAAGTCTCCCACCTGCAGATAAAACAGGAAGGTCTGAACATAAACACAGCAGCATGTCCGACTCTTCCTACACACGTTTAAAGGGATAGTTCAACATTTTGGCAAATTGACCCATTGCCATAATCCCTATAGTCATAGCAGTAGGTTTGTTACCTTTAATTGACGGTGCAAGCTATTTTTAGAACGGCGGAGCAGAGCCGCGAGCTGCTCAGAGCTACACTACGGAGGCTCATGGGATTTCTTGGCTTCCCTCATCAAACTCATCAAATACACAATCCAACAACTCCAAAACGCTCTGGTGGACAAGTTGTGACCTGCACATTCACCACGCTATGAGATAATAACAGAACGTTACAAGACGGAGTTGTTTTAGAGGTAAATTCATGCAAAACCGCTGATGCACGTTCCCGTTGGGGCAGTTTTTCGGCAAGCAGTCTCTGCATTTGCCTCTGAAACAACTCAGTTGGATTGTGTACAGTATTTGATGAGTTTGATGAGGGAAACCAAGAAATCCCATTAGCCTCCGTAGCGTAGCTCTGAGCAGCTTGCGGCTCTGCTCCGCCGTTCTAAAAATACTCCTAAAACTATAGGGATTATGGCAATGGTCCAATTTGCCAAATTGTTGAACTATCCCTTTAACCATGAAACCATGAAACCTTGCGTCTCTAAGTTTAGAAACGATAATCGTACAATTAAAAAAAACAGTATAATCTTACCTCGTGGGGGATTTCATGGAGCAGGATGGCAAACGTGGTGAGGAAACCAACCTGCAAGACAAGTCTCATTAACACGGCTTTGTCTCAGAAATGTGATCTGTGGTATCAAAGGGAAAATGTTGCTAGAAGCTGAGGGAGCTCAGCTCGAACTGTTTTCTCAGTGCAAACATGGAAAATGTAAATGACATAGTAAAGATTTATGGAGCAGAGTGAAAGATTAAATAGTGCTACATGAGGAGCATAATGAGACATATCAATAATGGAGATCAGGAGTGAGTTATGCGTTCGTCACGTGTCGGTGCAGAGCTGTCGGACTGTCGGGCGGTTTGGTTTTAGACGCATAATGTGCAGCTGTATGCAAATGTTTTGTCACTCACGAGCAAATTACGTACGGTAATCTGCTGATTGTCGAGTGGCGATAAGTTAGTACAACACCTGCAGCAAACACAAACAGGCCGTTCTTCAACTGCAGTCTAAACTAAATGTGCAAAAGTATGAAACCGCTGCTGCATCATGTTTTCTTGCAGAGGACGTTAAGAAAAAGTCAGAGGTGTTTATGAGTAAAAATCCAGGTTTCACTATAATTAAAAAGGAGAAATGTGTACAGAGCTAAATATTTGAAAAGCTATTCAATTCAAATGAGGTGGAAAAAGAAGTGCACAATGAAGCCTGATGAGCTGATAAAATAAGCCCAAAAGCTCATTCAATCAAAATTCTGTCATTAAATCAGTGAGTAAAAAAAAACATTCCTGAAAAAGACGAGTCTCAATGAGCAGGAAAACGAGTCTAATGATCACATTCACTGATTTCAGAGGGGAAATAAAAAATTGACATCACCTTGACATCCTTCAGTGCCATTTACTAATAACCAGTTTGAAATATGAGCATCTGCCATTCAGAAATAAAAACCCAGAACCGTATTTATTCGCATTGAGTCGATACTGCGTCATCAGCACTGATCAGCACTGATCATTTTCATCTAGTATTTTTCATTGTGGCTAAAAAATCACATAGTGATAAATGTGCCTGAGCATAAACAGAAAACACTGGTGAGATGTCTTGTATGTGTATGTTTGAGACATCTAGTTAACTTCCTCTCTGGCACGTTGGTCCACGGTTCATGCTGCTAGCCTTATGTCCCTCCAGCTGGACTCTGAGTCCCACAGCTACAAATACACCGTAAACTGGTGAGGGCAATGCAAAAACCCATGTTGGTGCATTTTGGTGTGTGTGTGTGTGTGTGTGTACCTTTGTGGTCAAGACTGTAAAAACAAAACAACACGACACGACAAGAGCAGTGTTTTTTTTTTGTTTTTTTGAAGTGAGAAAGAAAGTTTGTTGTACCCTGTAATGAAAGCCTCTGCTCAGACAGTGGGAGAGCTGGTGAAACAGGTGTAGTGCTGCGCCAGTGTTACACCGACTCTCTGCCAAACACCGCACTCACCAGGGAGCTCTTATACGTCCAAACTCCCCAGATATATTTTCGTCCTTTGCTTCCATTGAAGTGCCAACAGATACCAACCCCCCCCCTTCACTTCCATGTAATGTTGGCACCACCACCGTGGCAAAGAAGAGTATCACATGTTTTCACCACTGCACATGAAACATGTCATTTGTTGCGATTTATCAAATCAACACGGACGTCGGGACGGGTCCCATATCTATATAATAAGACATTTCTTGCTTAGGGTTCCTGTTCCTGTATCTGCTTATAAACTGTTCTTGTGTATCATATTTTTCTTAGTACAATAAATTTAAAAAACATCTGAATCTACAAACAGCTTAGCTACGATCCAAAAGCAAGACACGACCCGACCAGGAGAAAACCTGGTGGTCCACTGTATTGGTCCGGTGCTGGACTGTGAGACAATCCACTAAGGTGTTTCCAGTAGATCAGTACAGGGTTGAATTTGTTGTTGCTTATACTCATTCATATCTTATTTAGAGTTCAGTCTTTTAAAGGAGACATATTATGCCCCCTCCACAAATTAAAATAGTTTCCAGGTGTCTTAAAGACATAGTGTCTGTGACATGCTGTTGTCAAAATACCCCAAAGATCAAACATCACAGCTCTTTTCATCCTCTCTAAACAGCCCTGTTCAGAACGGCTGGTTTCAGTGCCTCTCCCTTTAAATGGTAAAAACACATTGGCATTTGACTGTACAACTGCATTTTACGTCTATCCTTGCAAAAATGGGTAAATCCTAGATTCAATTTCAAGGTCTATATTCAATATGTCTTTATATCTCTCCATGTTGACATGAGCATGAGTTTGTGCACAGTATTTATTGGCAGTGATTGTCTGTTTCTGATTATGTGCTGCAACACCAGGGAGCTATTTCACCTGCAATTATAGTTCACGGTGAGGACAGAGGGCGAGTGAAATCACATTCTCACACGAGCAGTTTGCTAAACCACTGAGATTAGAATTGTAACCACTGTCGAAGCTGCTGCTCCTGTTCAACAGAACACGTGCCCAGTGGTCCAACAGCAGCCACAGGGTGAGTGGATGACGGTGAAAACAAACACAAATGACATTTTAAACAGAAAATGTGGACTTTATTTGTAGAGAGGTGGTTTGTAGTGTTGAGGTCCTCACAGATTCTTACCTTTTTGCTGACCAGGAAACTGCCTGCCACTGCCAGCCCATGGGTGAAGTTGTCAATGCAGTTGGCCAGAAGGTTTAGATATCCACTGGTCTGAGACACACAAAACATAATGATGGAGATGAGGCTGCTGTTTGTCACATAACCCTTCATTCAGTCACAGCAATAGACTGTAAACAAGGGTGAGTGTAGTCTACATGACCTACAGACATCTAAAGAGCAGGTCTGAAGTTAAAGGGATACTTCAACATTTTGGCAAATTGGCCCACAGAGTTGTTTTCAAGGCAAATGCAGAGACTGCTTGCCAAAATACCCCCCGATGGGAACGTGCGTCAGCGGTTTTACATGAATTTACTTCGAAAACAACTCCGTCTGATTATGTCCCGTTACTATCTCATAGCGTGGTGAATGTGCAGGTCACAACTTGTCCACAAGAGCGTTTTGGAGTTGTTGGATTGTGTATTTGATGAGTTTGATGAGGGAAACCAAGAAATCCCATTAGCCTCCATAGCTTAGCTCTGCTCCGCCGTTCTAAAAATAGCTTGCACCGACAATTAAAGGTAATAAACCTACTCCTAAAACTATAGGGATTATGGCAATGGGCCAATTTACCAAAATGTTGAACTATCCCTTTAAAGGTTTAATACAACTTTAAGTGACTTATATAAATGTTCATCCCCTCCACAGTTGTCATACAACAGGGAATTAGCTCCAGAGACCCAAATTGTATTTGTACCAGACAATAAACAGTTTATTCCTGCTGTAGACTTGAGACTATCAAGAATCCATCTGTTCAAGTGAAATATTTGACAACCAAATTCACTGTGCCATGCCTGAATAAAAGAAGCAAACCAATACACCACATATGCATGTACACAGTCATTCGAGTCATAGTATATAAAAAAAAACATAAAAAACACATAAAAAGAGCATTTTGTGGACAGTATTGGACAAATTGTCCCATTTATTGCACAGATTGGTGCTTATGTGCTGACAGTCCTGCAACAACGCTGCTTTAATGTGACATCAAACCTACAGCATTGTGTAGTTTGTGATATTTAATATAAAGTCTATAAAGTCTTGTGTTTAAGTTTAGTTACTTTCAGCTTTGTCGTGTGACCTCATTAAATACGAGACTGTAAATGATCTGTTCTGGAGGAAACTCTGATTCTGAGCCCAGTGTGAGAAAACAAAGACACGTTTGGACGCCTGCCGTCATGGATGGATAATCCAGGTCATTTTTTCCAGGACTCACTCACTTTAGAAAGAATAATAGCTGAGTGTGGGGTGGAGCATTGTCTTATGTTTCTTCACATGGAAAATGACATGTCCTAATAATATATAGTGCCATAAATAACCCAACCCCTTTTAGTAAATCAAAGGTTTAGACCTTCAGTAATGAAACACAGTTGTGTGAGAAGCTGCCAGTCAAAGTTAGTGAGTCAGTGCTGGTTCTGATAAACATGGCTCTGTTTTAAGAACTGTTTCTTTACAGGCAGCTCTTATACAAGGAACTCGTATCAACAGTTTAACCCGTCATGTCTCTCTTTTGTTTTGTTTTTTTGTCTTTTTTGTTAAGTGGGAAATGTTTCTGTTGTCAGCGTTACCTTGATTTTCTCTGATCTTTCCGGCAGACTCTGTTGCTTGGGGGATTTCCATGACTCAGCATGGTGCCCATTTCTGAGTGATGCCACTGCCTTTTCACTGAAAACTGAATTAGATGCTGGTGTCTGTGGAGGGAAAAAAAAGGAAGAGAAACAAGGCTAAAATGAACGCTGTCCCCATATGCACTCTGTTAATATATATATTTTTTTTAAATAAGTAATGTTTATGTTCCTATAAACCATCTGTGTCTACCATTAGTAATATGACACTGACTTGGAAGGACTTGTCCCCCCCTAAGGAAACATATTGTCCACCTTGATCTTTAACACAAACTGTGAGTCAAGTGCAACAAACAGGAATTTCACTGTGTAACAAACATCTACCGGCAGCAGAGCAGCTACTTTTAAAAAAAGAAAAAAAAGTCCTGATTATTTTTAATAACTTCCTTTACAAATGCAGTAACCTGTACTTCTGCTTTGCTTCTCTGTAACACATGAAGTTCAACATGTTAATCTTGTAAATATAGAAGAGGAGACAGAGTCATGTCGGGGCTACAGCCAGAGTTTTCCGAGAACAGCCAACTTCCCTGTTCCCTCATTCAGAAACCACCTACGTTGCAATTTAAACTGATAGTCAAATTAAGTGAAAGGAAAATCGCCTGCTGTCTTCTGGCCTTGGCAAGGAAACGTTTGCTCCATGATTGAACCACGAGGAAGTAATAAAGTGTGATGAATTTTCAGGTCTATCAATCTTCTCTTGGTTGTAAAACAGGTTGGGGCCAAACTATCACTGCAAAACGCCCTAATTTGTTTTATTTAATGAGTTATTTAAACATGCATCATTTACAGATGTCTCCTCACTGTACTGTATGAGCCATCCATCAAAAAACACACACAACATCACAATAAAAAGTAGTTGAGCTTGTTGCAGTCGTTGCAGCTCTTGGGAAGATGATGTGAAAACACACAGTATTTTTAGAGGAAACACTTCTAACGTCCCTCTGACTCTAACAGTCGCTGTCGCTCTCTGTCCCCGTCTATTGTTGCCTCTGTCTATATGAGCTGAGTGCTTTTCTGTGGACACTGAAATGGCTAAAGCAGCTGCTTCACCCCAGCTCTATAAATAGACACTCGTAGAGGAGCTGAGCCGTGGATTCCAATCTTCTCCCTCACTGGCACTACAAAGACAGGAGCGAGGATGACACCTCCTCTTCAAACATACAGGAAACACACGCACTCAGTCGTCTACAAAGGAGCAATGTGTTAAACACCTATTAGAGCGAGCTGCTCATTTTGATACTGGTTAACGCATTCATTAAATAAAGAACAATGCGAGCAGCTGTTTCAACCCAGTGCACAGGAGACGCAACCTCTCACATGATTCAGGCTGCAGCTCCAACATAAAAACAACACATTGTGGTTTTATCGGCAGGTCATGTGCTGGTAAATCCTCTAATCTCTTTATTTGCAAGAAAGTCAATAAGAGCATTTCCCACCCAAAAAAAAGTCAGACTGTTCCTTTAAAGACGCTCCCTTCTTGGAACAGATGAAAGATATGATGATTGTACAGTCGCGTCGGTCATCTGATGCTACGGTCGGTGACCAAAACACTGATACCACAGACAGAAATATGCAGACAAAGCACGAATTAGGTCTGGACTAAACTCTGCTATGAAGGAAAAAAAATAAAAATGTGTTTGCTTGTACTGACATGTCTGTGAGCAGCTGAGATACTTACAGCAGAGTTAAAATTCAGGTCTGATTCTGGAGTGGAGTCCTCTTGGTCTGGGAACATCTTCTCTAGGACCAGGAAGGCCAACAGGCCGGAAATTACCCACAATCCTTGAGTCATGAAGTGGTTGTGTTTACCAGCTGAGGAGAAGGAGGTAGAAGACAGATTGTACATGAGACTGAATGAACAACTGAGCATTATATTGATACCGGGGTATGTGAATGACGGTGCTACAAACAACACTGTGTCTAATAACTGGAGCCACGTGCAGCACTATATTAAAGGGATAGTTCAACATTTTGGCAAATTGGCTCATTGCCATAATCCCTTTAGTTTTAGCAGTAGGTTCGTTACCTTTAATTGTCGGTGCAAGCTATTTTTAGAACGGCAGAATGGGCTGCTCAGAGCTACGCTACGGAGGCTCATGGGATTTCTTGGTTTCCCTCATCAAACTCATCAAATACACAATCCAACAACTCCAAAACGCTCTGGTGGACAAGTTGTGACCTGCACATTCACCACGCTATGAGATAATAACAGAACTTGAGACAGAGTGGTTTTAGAGGCAAATGCAGAGACTGCTTGCTGAAAAACTGCCCCCGACGGGAATGCGTATCAGCGGTTCTGATATTATCTCATAGTGTGGTGAATGTGCAGGTCACAACTTGTCCACGAGAGCGTTTTGGACTTGTTGGATTGTGTATTTGATGAGTTTGATGAGGGAAACCAAGAAATCCCATGAGCCTCTGTAGCGCAACTCTGAGCAGCTTGCAGCTCTGCTCCGCCGTTCTAAAAATATCTTGGACCAACAATTAAAGGTAACGAACCTACTGCTATGACTATAGGGATTGTGGCAATGGGCCAATTTGCCAAAATGTTGAACTATCCCTTTAACAATACTGCCTTTCACTTATAATTATCAACAAGACTGCCATGTAATGCCTGGTTTATCAAAACAAATACAGTCTCTAAGTGACGTCTATGATATAGACATTACATTCCTCTGTGTTGTCTGTAAGTTTGCAGATTGCTGGAGGGAAAGGAAATGCAACAGTAAAAGTATCACAGTCTATTTTAATAGCAAACATGTCATTAGCCACTTTGGTTGAACTACCCAATTCATGTCTAATGTCTGAGTGGGAAGAACGGTTCAAAGACATAACAAATGCTTCAAAGGTGGTAATGGCTGTGGTGCAAAAGGAGACCAACCTGAAGAAACAGAGATCGCCCATGCCTCAGGGAGCAGGTGAAGAAATACATCACCAAGGAGACCACCAATAGCAAAGCTCAAGAGCTGCTTCAGCTTCTGGCATCCAGCTGAGGAAACACAAGGAAAGAGCGAAGAGACAACGTCAGTAATTACTGTGCAGGATGATTTATAAAGAACTCCTTATTAACTTCATGTTGTTTTTCATTTGGCTTGAGCCATAAATACTTACAGCTCCAGTTTTTTTTTTTAACCTTTTCCTTTGATTTGTTATTTCCTAACGAATAAAACTTCATCCACATAAACGTTCAAAGGTGTTTCTAAGTTGGGACAGTGACACGTGCTGCGATTACTCACGTCTTCCACCAATTCTTTTTTTATTTTTTGAGGAGTTCCCTTGGTAATGACTAACCTCCGGTCAGGGCTGCACTTGAAAACCAAAAATACATCTGGAATGCCACGTTCCTGTGGGTGGAGCCGCTCACGAGGCTCCAGGCCTCAGTCTGACCCACAAACTCTCAGCCCTGCTCACTGAAGTTCAGTAGGTGAGTGAGGAGATCAATGGACCATTTTCAGAGGTGTTTAAAAGTTTAAAGTAAACACTTGTACACGTCAGTGCAACCTCAAAGAGAGAGGAAGAGAGAGACTCTTATTCTCGTTTAGAAAGGGACCTGTCTGGATGCCAGATACAAGACACACAAACTTCATTTTTAATTATATTTTTTTCACAGTAGTTTGTGCCTTTCTGTTTTATTTGATAATGAACTGGATGACCATTTAACTTGACAACTTGACAGGTATGGTCACAACCTCTCCTTCCCGAGTTACAGCATTTAATAACGGCCAGAAGGGTTTTGCAAAACAGCTTTGACTGTTTCAATACAAGACGTCATCACTTCCACGATTTTTATCCTGTTAAATTGATAGATTTAAATCGTGTTGCAATAATATAATCCGTGAGTTATGGCCCAAAAAAACACAACTATTTGACCTTTAACCACCAAACTCTTATCACTTCATCCTCAAGTCCAAGTTAACATTTGAAGGAACTCCCTCAGGGCGTTACTGAGATATCAAGCTCTTGGCATTCACAAGTGCAGGCTGCTGCATAAACAGAAATGTATTTCTTAATTTCCTATTGTAAGAATACGTGTCTTCAGATCTACAAGTTTAAACTGTATGATAAATACTCTTAAGTCTTCCACACTTATGTTTGCTTTTCTATATGGTGCTTACGTATGAAGAGTGGGACTTTTAAAGAAAAGTTTTCAGTAGGGTGAATCCTTCCCTGCAGAGGAACGTGTAATGAAGTTGATGAAGTCATCACTGAAGATGTTCCCTCACCCAGGAAGCCCGTGCCTCCATTTAAGGCTGTGCCCCATCTGAAACTGTAAACCATGAAGAGGGTGCAGCTGGGCCTCGGCTGGGCTGACAAAACCTGGCAGTGCTACGTGTTGAGCCCACCACAGTCTTTTTCTCTTGTTAAGGGGGTGTGGAGAGCCGAGATTTACTACGGAGCCACTAAAGAGCTGGAGTTTTTATTTATAGTTGTGAGAAGTGTGAGAATTGCGGATGCCAGAGCAGACGAATGGCTCTGTCCGCAGCTCTTCTAATGCAGCCAACATGAACCAGGGATGTGATGCATTCTGTTGGATTAATGAGACATTTCCTACTTTTACTGCAGAAATTTGAACTCCAAACTCTTCTGCTTTTAACACTTTTTTATTGGTTTTTATTTTCCCCATTAAGATTGTAAGATTTATGTTCATGTTGATGTGTATGCAATAAAATACTATTGTTAGACTCCCCCACTCTTATTAGGATTAGGACTAGACTGTTATCACTATGTCTTGCTCTTCATAATGTAGCACAGAGATAAAGTAAATGATTCTGCATTGGATGCTTCAAACACAGTGTTTGTAAGTTCTGCCAAGATAACCAAATGTTTTGTTTTGCATCAAACTTCATTCCTTTCCTCAAGATGAGCCGTCTGCAGTGTCTGGAAAACTACACTGATGTTAACTCTTGTTGTGCTTCTATTTCTATCACTTCTTTTTCTGCTTCTTAAGTTGCAGCTGTAACGTAGCGACCATCTGTCCCTAGTTCACCCTGATCATTTCATCACTTTCTCTCTCTGTAGCAGCCAGTCCGCCCTGAAGACGCAGCGATGCTCAAAGGTCACAACATACCCTCTTGAAGCGCTTGGCAAGATGACAAGTAAACATTTGTCAAGGCTACTAACTGGTCCTGCTTATAACAATCTCACTAACTCCCTCATATTCACTCGACAGGAGGGAACTGCTGCTGCCAGACTATGAGCGCAGCTGATAGAATTTCACACAATCATTCATATCAACCGGCTACTAAACATTTGCGTTGTGTTCACACTTTGTGAGAACAACAACAACACCTAAATTATCTTGGATTTGTTTTGGGTCCTCGACTAGAGCATCAAATCCTCCTCTCCCGTCTCCTTATTCTTTAAAGGATATCTATGTATAAGGTGATGTTAGAGTAGCAGAGCTCCTTCGGGGTTTAGGGCAAAGTGAAACAAGAAAGCAGCAGAAACATGATGGTGAAGCAGTGAATGAAGAGAAAATGTATGAGCTGCAGTGTCAGTTGATAAAAGCTGCATGAAGAGTTGTATGACTCTCGTATGAAAAGATAGTTTAAGACTAAACTCAAATTTGTACTGCACAGAAACATCTTGACAATTAAATTATTATAATAATTTTCAGATGAATCTATTTCACTGTTCGATTGAGGAGAGAAAGGAGGATGGTGACTATGGATGAGCTGAAGTTAATAAAGGGATGTAAAACCGTCTTTAAAAAAGGTAATAAAAAGATTATTTTGGATTTCAACATACAAATGCCTATACAGAATAAAAATACTGGTTACGTGCTGCCTATCTAAGCCCTAAAAGACAGGTAGTGCATGTGAAATGGAAAGAGAAGCAAGAGAGCAGTGAGGACAGGAGAGAGGGTGCAGTGGTAGGTCATGCATGAAGAGAGGAGCATCGGCAGGATTTAGAGGATGACACAGGCAGTTTAGACAGGACCTTAACTGGGTTCATGTCCTTGATTCAAGCCTTGGTTGTATTAGTCAGGCCAGCATCGCATCCTCATGGACACTGGTCCATTTTTTTTTAAAGGAAACACAGACCCGATACTGTGCTATCATGAATGAAGTATTGTGACAGTGCAATGTTGTGCTTTACCAAGTAATTCAAGACATATTTAGGTCCTACATTGCCATTTCTTACCTTCTGTTTTGAGGGCTGCTCCAGCCTCGATGGGAATGACAAGCAGGGGAAAGATCCCACTTAAGCCCACAGCGACAGAGCCCACCAGTGACAGGAGCCAAACATGAGCATGCTCGCTGGCTAAGAGGTCTGCTATCGCCTGGAGGCCTGGGAGGTCATCCGTCAGGCTGCGCCCCTGTCCTGCTGCCGTGGCTGTTGCATGAGACATAGCTGTCTGACTCATCTTCTGGCTGCTGGATGCTCCTCTGGAGGCCAGCACCAGCAGAGTAACAGGGATAAGCAGAGCAGCTAAAGCCCAGCTGGGCCTCCTACAGCTTCCAGCTTTCATCCGTCCCACGGTCCGAAGAGCACTTGCAACCAGTAATGCTGGAAGACGGGCGACAATAAATATTGTGTTCAACAAACAGTTCAAAACACTTCAATAACAAGCATGTGTTTTCCAGGATCATTTGGATATTGATATTTGAACACAGGATGATGATTTTAAGGGTCCTTAAAATTGCCTTCTCAAAGCTGAGTGGAACATTTTACAGCAGTAAGATAAACTCCTGCCAACTGCTGAACAAACTAGAGACTGACATGTCTGTGATAAGATAATATATATGGCTCTAATTGGGTCTAATTAGCATCCTCGTACTAAAAAAAAAATATGTATAGAGTGAGCATGTTAAAACATTTCTGGAGCTTGAGATTACTCTGCAACAACAAACTTCAAATCAAGGGTAATAAGTTACTTTTAAAACTCAAATCAGACCCAAATGCTGATGCTGAATTGCTGATACATTATGAAGTTAGATTTAATGTTAAATTTTTACCATAACTTTAGGAAAAGTATCAGCACATCAACGCACTTCAGTAAAAGTGCAGATATATTATCAGCAAACTATCAAAGTACAAGTTTCAGCCTGTGACAGATAGACATCATAGCATTACGTGAGCACAATATCAGTATATCAAACCTCTAAAGAGTTACAAAATAATCTGAGGATTTGACAGACGATTAGCCTAATGAGAGAAACCTGGGAAAAAAAGTATGCTTACTTTAGACATTGAACTCACTTTTTTGCTTTGTTTTGCAAAATACTGGCTCATTTAACCTGGATAAGTATCACCCTTATTTATACATGACCCTATCATAAAGTTTAACAGCGTGGAACTGACACATCTATAGGGGCCCTCACTGTCGACACTGCTGCTTTGTGATGGGTCAAAACAAAGTGGAAAAATCACTGTTGCATTTTCTAAACTGGTCATATTTCATCTTTTTCACAATCTTAATGTATAAAAAACTCATTAAATGCTGTCAGATACATGCTGTAAAAAAATAAAAGCACAACAGTGAGTGAGAGCTGTAGTGGAGCAGAGGTATGCAGACAGTGTTTGCTCCTCTTGTTGTTTGCTTGTTGCATAGTTGAGATGTTTAAGAGGCGTTCATGCCCCATCATCAGCAGAAGAGGGGGGAAAAACAGCACATATTTCTATTATTATTACTATTATTATAACCAGAGTGGACACATGCAGACAAACTGCTGCTGCGTGGGGTCAGTTAGCAGGACAGAGTCGACCGACCCCTGCTCGCTCGCTCACTCACTCTAACTTGCAGCTAACTTGCAGCTTCAGTTGCGACATAAAAACAACATGAAAACACTTGAAACTGCACAACATCGCGATGAATTGACGCCACACTTGATAACGGGTCGTTTTTTTTGTTTTAAATAAACTATACCGTGAACTCACCAACTCCAACAACGTCCGTGGGAAGGAAGGAGAAGAAGGAGGAGGAGGAGGAGGGAGGAAAGTTAGCAGGCTAACGTTAGCCGTGGCTGATTAGCTCCAACGTAGGCTACGTACGCAATCACTGCAGATTTAAACACCAACGGTCACAACTGTTAGATTTTTTAAACACCAACGGTCAACAACTGTTAGAACGAGCAGCAGCCGTGAAAACAGTTTTAACGGCTCAAAGAGAAAGCAAAGCACCACACAGATTTTTTTTTTTTTTTTTAAATACCTTGTGGTTTCGGCAGTCTTTGCACCAGTGTGTCCCTGCCATCCAGGCCGGCTTAATAGTGAATGAAGGCAGGCTTGAGTTTCTCTCTCCACTCTCCCCAACCAGCTGCTGAGGGGCAGAGAGCCGCTAGCTGCTGCAGCGCTCCAGTCACACACACACTCACTCGGTCACGGCGGCTTTCCCCCAAAAAACAGCCACGTATCACGATCCTGGAGGAGAAAAAAAAACATAAACAGGAGGAGAGGAGTGTCAGGATGGATCCCGCCCTCCCTAAGATTTCAGGAAGTTACTGTATTTTCTGCCTCCCTGACTCCCTCCACACCAAAGAGTAGAGCAGAGCAGAGTAGAGTAGAGGAGCTGGACTGAGGAGGAAGGAGGTTTGTGATACTCCAGAGAAACAAGATGGGGAAAAAAGTGCAGCTAAACAGATCAATGAAGTCCTGTTTAGCAGCAATGTAAAAGTCATCATCAGTCATGGAGTTTATGTAACATTTAGCTGCAGTTCACATCCACTTTAACTCTCAACATCAGGAGATAAATAAAAGAAACATCAATAGTGGGCTAGTTAGCTAGAAGAAGAGGAGGGAGTATTGCACAATCATTACCCTATGGAACATAGAAACAGATCAAAATAACACAAATGAAATTACATTGTAGTTTTTGTTTGTTATTTATCTATTTTCCAATGTGTATTATTGCTCCAGATGGAGTTAGTAAGATTACTAATTGATAAGGCAGTTTACTCCAGAAAACAAGATGCAGGGGGGAAAATGTGCAGATCAAACAGATCAATGAACAAACCAGTCCTGTTCATACAGCAGCAGCATGTGTAGCCTATTTTATGTGACATTTTAGCTTCATTTAACACACTTAAAGACAAAATCACAGCATCAAGGCTGTATTGCATCAGGAGGCATAATACAGTAGAAACAAAAAGGAGGAAGAGAAAGTAGGCTATCTAGCACAAGCATTGCATGGAAACAGATCAAACTATACACATGTAATGATATTGTTTTTTGGTCTTTATGTTTGTTATCTATTGTGTGTATTTGCTCCAGATGGAGTTAGTAAGATAACATTATGATAAGGCAGGTTTGTGATAACAAGATAGAAAAAAGTGCAGATCAGATCAATGAACAAACCAGACATGTTTGTTTAGCAGTGTAAAAGTCACCAGTGTAATGTGACACTTACAGTAGCTGTAGCTGGATTTCACATCCACTTTTACACTCAACATCAGAGGATCATGGTTGTTTTTCATCAGAAGGCATCTACATAATAGAAGTTAAAGTAGTAGAAGAACACAGTCAACACAATCATTATGGAGCATGCAAGCAAATCAACGTGTAACATTGTTCCAGATGGAGTTAGTAGTACGATTAATTGATAAGGCAATGAAGTAGAAGATTAATCTGTAGCCACTTTGTTTAACTCATTTTTCAAGCACAAAATGACAAAGACGTACTGGTTGCATTGTTTTTGTTTAAAAAAATGTTTATCAGCATAATAATATTTCTGTTTTGGATTATTTGTTCAACTACCGTCATGGCATATTTTATCATTTTAATGGGGCCAAAATCAGCCAACATTACATGTACTTTTCTATGTCTACTGATTATCCTTATTTTCTGTCTCAATAACTCCCTCCACACTAAAGATAAGAGCAGAGGAGGTGGTCTGAGGAGGAAGGAGGTTTGTGACACTCATACAGAGAAACAAGATGGAAAAAAGTGCAGATAAACAGTCCAATGAACAAACCAGTGATGTTTATACATGCCAAGTCACCAGTGTAGTTTATGTGACATTTAGGTGAATTTCACATCCACTTTAACACTCAATATCACAGCATCAAGGTTGTTATTTCATCAGGAGGCATCTAAATAATAGAAATTATAAGAACAATAATATGTAGTGGAAGAAGAAGAGGAAGGGAAAGTATAGCACAAGCATTATGGAGCATGCATACAGATGAAAATAACATTTATAAGTTAATAAGATGAATTGATGAGGCAATGAACAGAAGATTAATCTGCAGCCAGTTTATTTTACTAATTTTTCAAGCATAAAATGACAAAGACCTACTGGACACACTGTTTTGTGTTTTAAAAATGATTATCCACATAATATTATATCTGTTTATGATTGTTTGTTCAACTACAGAAGTAGTATCATTTCCTTTTACCTGGATATTTATCATGTAAGTAGGCCAAATCCAACATTGTATGTACTTTTCTGTGTCTACTGAGTATCTTGAGAGGGAAAAAAACTAACTCTTCTGGGATCATTGAACTTCTGTCAAATCTCTGGAGAGATGATGTTGACATGTCAGAGCAGGCTGCTGGTATTTTTTCATGCTGGCTCACTTTCTTACTGAGACACTTGAATACACTTGAATAAAACCAAACCATTGTCAGTGTTTATAGTAACACCAGTTAACTGTGACAAATTAAAGTATCTGTTGCAAAATCTGCATTTTGGATAAATTTGGACCTTACTGAGAACTGGAAAGCTTCACCTAAATTATCAGATTTAACTAAGGTGCACAATGTTGTAAAAGTTATAAACAGTGCATTTGTAAAGTATGGGAGCCTGTTTAATTGACAAAGTTAATTACATATTGTGCAAGCATATATTGCACAAGGCAGTGCTATGTGCATTTATGTGTATGAAAATAAATAATAATATAACAGACTGTAGCCGTGTATGTGGGAGTATACTAATCTCCGTATGAGCATAATGGTAAATAACAGGAAGTATGATTGTGCATATGTACGTAAAATGAGTATAGGGGTGTTTGTGTGAGATTATGATTACATGTGAAACCAATCTCAACAGCTTCTCATGGGAAACTGTTCAGACCCTTTCAAAATGTTGTCTTTTGTTATGTTGCAGCTTTGTTCTAATCTCAATCTACACTCACACACATGGCTCATGATGACTAAACAAAAATACAATTGTAGATGGTTTTGCAAATCTATTCAAGGGAAAAAAAAGAAAAAAAACTCTGACATATCACAATGACATGCTTTCAAGTTTTTTCATTATGATCTTTGAGATGTTTCTGCACCTTGACTGGCGCTCACCTGTGGTCGGCTCAGCTGTACGATGTGAGCAGAAAGGGTCTGATACTAATACAGATATGTGTAAGTTTGTCTCACATGGAGCAGAACAGTAGAAAAGTTAAGACACTGTAATCTTGTTGCCATCCCTGGGCATTGTGGGACAGATTTTTCCCCATTGTCTGCTTCAAAACTTCAGCAAAGATAAAGTTAACCTGGAAGTGAACCATTAAGCAGTGTACGTACATTTTTCACGGTTTAAGCCACAGCATCCTTGCAGCACTTTTGCTCTGTGGTATAAACAGATACGCTGGATCAGTTGAGATGGAGAAAATGGGGTTTATTAATAAACTCAAGAAGCCACAGGAAATATCTGGAGTTGATAAAAATCTTGCAGGAGTGTCGCAAAGAACTACACTGCTTCCATTTCATACTTCTACTTATGGACGCATATAGAAACTATATCAAAAATGATGATGTAAACTTACTGTAGGTCCACACTTGCAGCAACTGCTAATATACCACATAGGAGAGTGTTTTTTTTTTTTTTAAAGAAAACAACGCTACAGTCCTCACATATTCCTGTGGGTGACCATGTCAAAATGAAAGTTGAAGAGCTGACATTTAATTTTCACATTCATACACCTTTGCGGCCAGTATTGAAATGTTAATTTGATGCAACATAGACAATTTAACCTGATTTTACATTTATGTGAGCAGAGATACAGTCACAAATAAAACAAGATGTTCTAACAATTTTTAAAATAGAAATAAAATGACAGTTGACATTTAATATGCAAATTCAGCACACACTGAAAGCATGCAGAGCACAATGGAAATGCAAAAACTGATTATTGCATTTTGATTTGCATTTTTGCTAAAACAATACTATGTGTAACATTATAATCCTATTGTGCAATTGCACTTCATTTTAAAGTTTACAACATAATTTTAATATTGTCAACTGTTGGCTTACATACTTTGGTCAAGTATTAACAATAATACTGTATCACATTAGAACCATTTTTCTGTGAAATGAGGAGATTTTACTGATAATACTGTGCTTTAACTCAAAGACAGTACTTTTACTTTTATCTTACAGTTCATGCATTAGTAGTTTTACCTCAGTCACTTCTTATTATAAGCAAAGACGGCTCTAAAATAGTACGTTTTATAGTTTTATACCTGTTTTTAAACATTCATCTGTCACCATCCTCCTCATCTTTAAAGAGGAACCCAGGACCAACTGTGCAGTAAAGCCTCCTAATAAACTGCCCGTCCACCAGGTGGTGTATGTGACAGGAGGATCAAATTTACCCCGACAACTGAAGCCAAGAAACAAAACCCTCATTAGGCCATTATTATCACAGCATTAACATTTCATATCCTACTACAGCATCATCTTCTCTTTAACAGAGTCTTGCACTTCTGGCTATGAAAACATTGTATTTTATATCATTCTTGCCACCACAATGAGGAATATTACCAGTAAATAAAATAGCTTAAATGTCTGAACATGTGATGATGAACAGTTTTAACAAACGCACGTCATACGCAGCTTGTTGAGGTCAAGTCGACCATGTTTGGAGATTGTTTTTAACATTTAAGAAGTCTGACCAGCCTTTAGATTGTCAGGTTTTTTAAAATAGACAAGCTAACTTGGGTGAGATGAGCAGATAACAGGAAAAAAAAAAAAACATGATTAATATCCGCACTGAGTCATCCTTGTCTGACTTGAGCAATACATAAAGAAAGAGGAACTTAGTTGTTTGGTGGGATAGAGGCCCAAAGCCTTATAAGGGTGTATGGTTAAATGTGCGTGTTTGTAGTTGGGAATCAAAAAAAAAAGTTCAAGTTAAACACTGTTAAACAGGATGAGACAGCAGATTAGGTGCTACTGTTGCATTCAAAGGTGTCATGTAAAAGATAAAACCACATTATTTTTTACACTGCAAGTGTTTTTGTGCGTGTGCATGAACACTTTGTGCGTCTCTGTGCCTTGTGATTCACCTTTGTCTAATAATACCCACAGGCCCAGTCTGATAGTTGAATCTTGTGGAGTCCAGAGAAAATGAGGAATCAGGAATAAGAAGTGAGAGGGCTGGATGTCCCCTTACACGCATGTCGAGCGGTCGATCCATGTCATTGTGAAACACACGATGGCCACTGAAACCTCTGGTGACTATCAGCCAGGAAACATCGCCCTTCTCTGTGGACTGTCCACCCGCAGAACTGAGATATTCTGCGTAGTACTCTCTTCGCCTCCTGCAGGTTTCATAAGAACAATCAGTGAAAACAGTGCAAAACACTTTTGTACCTGACTGGGTGAACTGGGCACCAGTTTTCTCAGCGGGGAGACTCGTTGGTGTTGCATGTCAGAGTTCTTATCAGGCAACAGTGGAAAAACATGCACGTTAAAGGGACGATTTCTTTGTGCTGCTGGTAATTTGTGTCTCATGCATTAATGAGCTCTACACAGGAGTCGGCATCTGACGCATGTGTTTCTGTTTTTATTGAATTCAATTGGTCCCTGGCTGATTTTCTTTAGCTCACTGCTGCAGACGCATCAGAGCTCATGGTGCAATCATATACAGTCACGTTTACCTCATTCATTTCTCATTAACTTAACTTAAAAAACATACAGCATGCTGAGCATACACATTTAATTTAAACTCATCATATTTGTGTTATTTCAAGTGAGCTTTACATACTGTAGCTCCAGAAACATTAAAGTGATTCAAGAGCCGCATAAGTTGTAAGTAGATTTTCTCGTCTGCGGCTCTTCACCTGCTACAAAAACACAGTTGCTCTGCTTTTTAAATGACCTCCTCTTATTCATTTAGGGAGAACAAATGAAAATGAATGATTCGAATGCCAGGAGTACTGCGGCCACCGCCACCGCCGCCGCCGTTGCTGGTGTGACACTTCAAAAATGATCAAAAATATCAGTTAGTCACACCCTGACGGATGTCACGCTGCACAAATGCTGTTGTGTAACCACGAGCAGAAATATGTTTTAATGTTTCACCACTCTCTTGCCACTTTTTAAAAAATAAATTGGTGTAATTTAATGCAAACTGTGACAAAACTTCTGTTAAAATCTCTCCTATTTTTACATATAACCTGTATCACTTCCCAGCTCATACTGGTTCTCAAACATGTGGAAACGAAAGCCAAAACTAAGTTCTTGATGGCCATGCATGTGTTGACACAAAGTGGTCACTTTCAGTGTGGCATTGTGTGTTGGCAATTTATGTACAGTGTTAAAACAATAACAATAAAACATTAAAAAACAGGTTCGATTTAACAGAGGCCAGAGGCTTTAGAGTCCAAGATGTGACAGAATAAGCAGCGGCACTCGGCCGTCAGCCTTAAACACTTCAGTTCAGTTCAGTAGGAAGAGTTTGTCACCTTCTTGTTTTAATAAGGAACAAGAAGAAGGAGAAGAAGAAGAAGAAGAAGAAGCTTTATGGTACCAACCTAAATTGGTAGAATTAAGGAAGTTTTTAGTTCCCCTGCTAATTCACAGATATATAGAAAGCCTGCATTTTTAAACCACCTTTGGCAAATTGCTCCCAGTAGTTCAGCAGCTCCCGTGTGGACACGTTCACTGCTCATCACCGCGTATTGTTCTGAGGGCGAAGGTAAGACACGACTACATTTCTTCTCTGTCTGAGACTGTGGGCGTTCCCTGACGTCCCTGAGCACACACTGGAGTTTTAGTATTTCTTTGAGTTTTCAGGGTAAACAAGGTTGAGGTCACTTAGATTCTATTATCTACAGAAATGTGTTGTTGTTTTTTATGCTTTCAAATGTTAATGAATTCACACAATATTTAAATTTAGTTACTGATAGCCTGTTTTACTAAAACAGATATATAATTGTAGATCTGTAGATAGATCTCGACACCACTGTACATTTATTTATTAAAGTCCAGTTTAAGCTGTAATGTTTGTGTTTCACATTTTCTCATGTACATGGCTGAAACACTTACTTAACATGCTCAAATCAATAGAAATGTATGTTCTTCAGTTTGTTTAAATTCTTATGGTGTTTTTTGTTTATTTTCCCCCCCATTTATTTTAGAGAAAAGTTCACTAAACATAAAGTTTATGCTGCTTTTGCCACCACTAAACTAAGTTATTATTTGCATGAATCCTGCATAAAGAATAGTTAGTTGCCTGGTTGTTGGGTTTTTTTTTTGGTGCTTTTTGGACAAAGACTTTTTTTTTTCTTACTGAATTACTCAACTAGCTCAGACGAAATGGTGAGCGAAGATGATTACGAAATTTGAATACTGCCACAGGAGTTACAGAGTGTGGACATCAACCTGCAGTCATTCTGGTCAAACTGATGTTCTGCAGAGGAGGAGTGCAACACTTCCTGTTGCGACGTACCCTGTATCCTGTTTTCCACAGTCAGTGGTCATGCGTGTCATTCCCCTCTGCTCAGGCAGTGTGGGTACAATCTCGTGACCCTGCGTTGTGACTCCTCTGAGACTGAGACTGAGGGAGCCTCCACATGTCTGACAAAGGGGGAAGAAAAAAACTTTTTAGCAACAATATCACATTGAGGGGCAGAATACAGTTACTTTATATAAATTCCACTGTTCAATCCCTATGTTTTCAAGTGTTAAACAAACTGTAGCAGAACCAAGAATAGCAGCATTTCATAGCCTGCAGGCTGTGCCCCCTTCACAATATTGGTAGCGTCTTAAAATAAATGCCAGCAAAGATAGTGATGAGAACATTGACACCTCCACACAGCAGGCCCAAAGACTCCAGGGGCCAAACTATGTGCGCTCGAATTAAGAGGTGCCAGTGTAACAGTTTTTGCGTGCCTGTGTGGGCTCAGACCATCAGAGATATGCATCTTGTGACTGTATTCAGACAAGCAAACTGTGAAGTGCTCAGTTACACCCTGTGGTGGGGCCAAACCAGAGTGCAGTAGCTGGTCAGAGCAACTTCACAGTGTCACTTACACTTACAAACAAATATATCACTGCCGGCAACTTCAGTTTATACAGCACACATCTCACTGACCATGTTATTTTTATAGTGTAGCTACAAGCAGCACCTTTCAGCACGCAATTATATGAAAATGTATTCAGTGTACAGCAATGTAATGTAATGTCTTTAAATAGTATTTGTGTCCACGCTCATGCTGGAATTGGTCATCTTTGATATAAAGTTAAAGTTCATTTGTGTTTTTCCACACGACATAGATGAGATTATCAATTCTGACACAGTAAAGCTACAGCTAGCTGCTGCTCAGCTTAGCTTAGCATGTGTGGAGACAGGTACCAGCACCTTTGAAGATCACAATTAGTTATGTATCACTTTAAAAAAGTACTTCACCACATAAAGCTACACCTCAGATGTGCGCCCAGATAAAACAAACAAGATGTAAAGAGCGGTTTCCCTCTATTTCCAGTCTTTGCACTCAGTTGAGCTAACCGTCTGCTAGTTATAGCATCATACAGTATGTAGCAGTAGCAACATAGTGGTGTTCATCCTCTCATCTAACTTTTGGCACCAAAGCCTATGTACTGTATATTTGCCAAAATTCCCTCACATAGCAGAACTACAATGTGAAAATACTCCCCACGCTAAAATGTTCCTTATGCTAATATTATGTAACGTTTCAAATAAGAAATTACACATTCTAAGGCTAAATAAAAAAGTTGACATAAGCAATAAAATTCATTTCTCATTTTAAAAGAAAACACATGGTGGTTTTGATGAGACTAATCTAGGCTAAATTTGAAGTTTAATTGAGATTATTAAGCCATCTTGCAGAGTTTATTAATCTTATTTAACTGTCCTACATTACACAGTATCTGACTTTGTTGCTACAGGATCACTTATACAGTATGTACGCAAAATCAAGCTGAAGTATAATTGCAGAACAATGAGGATTGTTGATGAATGATGCATACCTAAATAACATTGCAGTGTACCTGGCTGAGGTAGAGCTTATTTATGTATTGTTTGTAAGTTTAAACTGTATTATATTTTTCAGTAAAGTTGTACAAAGATGTAAATATTCCATTATATTCCATTAGGCCTGTATAAAACCAATGTTCATGTTATTGTTTCCACCACTGTATGATGAATGATGACATATGGGTGATATACGTATATTTGTAGCTATATGTACTAAAGGAGTTTGAAAGCGGGTCACTTTTATTAGGTACACCTGTAAAAATGTAATGTCCAACCAATCTGTATCTGTATTTCTATATTTATGACAAAATGTTAACACCCCCAGGTCTATTACTCTTAGTTTTGATGTGCCTTTACACTGGATTGCACTATATTAAAATGGGGTTTTAGTATTCAATTACATCTCTCATTATAAGCTCAACACAACAGCCAAAATTAACACCTCAAACAAAACTGATAGCGTAGTAGTAGATTTTAAAGATGTATTTAAGTGGTAATTGAACATTGTCACTGTTAGACAGCAACAAGTAAAGCACGCATGCACATGCACATGCACATGACACATGGAAACGTCTTTGGAAAAACAAAGGCAGGGCATGTGATCTGTCTAATGGTGTTTATGGTTTTTCTACAGTGTCGCAATCTTTCTGCAGAATGTGAAAAAAAAGTGTCACAGGCTCAACTAAACACGCAGCGTTTATCACAGTTTATCAGTCACATTCATTTAACTATCTGTTATGTAGACATAATTAGACAACAGTTTTGTGGAAATTGATTTGGATTTTGTGTGGAATTGGTGCAATAAAGTCACTGATGTTATCTGTCTCCGTGTGTCTGCTGCAGTTATTCATATGTCAACATTTCCAGTTTTTGATTATGTTTATTTACAGCTCTTTTTTTCTACACGAACATCCTTGAACAATGTCTTTCTAAGTACTTATTTTAGGATCATTTAGAAACTTTGGTTGTTCTTTGCCACGGAGGCTGACACTGTAGTTTCATTTTAAGCAAAGTGTTAGCACAGAGACTCGGCACCGAAGCAGTAGCAGAGTGGATTAAACCACGAGGGCTTCAGTTCACACACGAAACGCACCAACAGAGAAGCAGCCAGATCTTATCGGGGCCGGGATCATCCTGACCATATGACACGAACTGGATTCATTTAAAGGCCGCCTTCAAGGAACTGAATCTGAAAGACTAATTCCCAGTTCCTCATTTAACAATATGTCACCCCCTTGGTGTGCATGCATCTCTGAGGCCACAGGGAAGACTGACACCACTGCAGCTCTGTGTGTAAAGGCAGATAACAGAGCATCGGAAAAGTAATAATAATAAAAAAAAAACTTAAAAGAAACAAAACAAAACAAATCATTTAAAAATGTCCGTCTGGTGAATTCTTAAACACTGAATCATTAACTTTGATGATGTGCGATTTAACTACAGATCAGTTTACACACAACGCATATGTACTATATGTTTGCGTACTAGAGAGCAAAAGCTACTCCCCTGGTTAACCACAGCCGTTGACCGAGCTGTTGACTCATGAGACGGCTTTAAGAAAAATCTTTAAATTAAATAAAATGACATAGTAGAAGAAGGTATTACGTATACTGAACTTCAGTATTTCCATTTTATTCAGTGAGTTGTGGTCACAGAATACTTTTGATCATGAATAAAATCAAACGTCAAACATCAAACAAGTAATGATGTCACCTTCATTAGCTGTAACACTACTGGTCAAAGATTTAGACGCACATGTATAGTACTTTTAGTACTTTTGATACTTGGAGAGTATTTTTTATGTTTTTCTTACTGTGAAAATGTACTTTGAAATATAACTTTGAATGTATTACTACTTTGACTCAAATGACACATCTGAGTACTTCTCTAATTTGAGGCGAATGATGATCAGATGAGATTAACTGAGCTGCTGTTGGTCCGTTTGTTTACGGTTGTCAACAGCAACACAGTTATATAACCTTAAATAATGAAAATTGATGTAGTATCACACTGTGTCTTCAATTTTATAGTAACTTTACCAAACCAAAACACATTATAAAAAAGTCATGTTGTCACGTATCATATCTTTTGTCTTCACTGAAAATAGTACTGATGGAAATGATGCCTGGTGCCTGGTTTTGCTGCAGCTGTGTATTAATACTCCTGGAAAATGCTGCTGTACACGCCGTCAGTTTTGCTCAGCCAGCTGTGATTAACCCTGGGGCCGGTCGGGGGCCGGTCGGGGGCAGGCCACAGTCTGTGTGGTTTTTAACAGCTCCCCCAAAAACACAGATTCTGACGATTATGGTCTTCAATCCGTAAAAAAAAAAAAGAATAAAAGAGGGGGACAGATCAAAACCGACAGTGTAGTTATGACATGACAGTGCGCATGGGAAGATAAATAGCGAATGCACTCGTGCATGGCTCTTTAGTGAAAATCACTATCTGCTGCAGCTTCTCTGAGCTCTCAGCAGCCATAGGAACAAACACACTGATGTTAGTTGGGAGATAAACATAACCTCAGCACTTCGATCTCAGAGTAATATTTTCAGCACATTGTCTTATCAGAGCGCAGCAGAGCTCTTAAACCGGCGCCGCTAACTATACACACACTCAGATTTGTGCTACACTCTTACTGTACTGTACCATTCAACCATTATCTTTGCATGTGGTAAATATGCAGTATCTTCAGTTCTTACAGAAGTCAGATATGTTCAAAGACCAATAACAAACACATTTTTGTTTTGTCCTAATGCAGTACAGACTCGATAATTAACCACAATATAAATTGTAACAAAAGTTCATCATTTGAAACTGCAGAAACTAGTCAGTCACCCCCCCCCCCCCCCCCCCCCCCCCCCCCCCCCCCCCATCCCCTCCTCTCCATGACTGACCTAGTATCTCTCAACACAGATACTGTACTTCAATCTTATCTTCCAGATGCGTGTGCATATGTGTGTGTGTGTGTGTGTGTGTGTGTGCGTGCGTGTGTGCGCGAGTGTGTTGGTAAACCAACATTGTTCCCCTCAACAAACTTCTGTTTACGTCAGCAAACAAACCCCAAGTTTCAGTCATTTTGTCACAGGGCACACTCCAGTTTCAGAAACATGGCTGCATGGTTGTTTACAGTGAGCTGCAACTATAAATACAGTAAAACCACAATAAACACTATCTGTGTTTTGCATGTGAGCTGCACCCTCTTAATGCAAAGTCTTCCTCTGATTGGATGAGAAGGACAGAGACTTATACATGCGTTTTAAACCACCACAGATGGTAATGCAATATACAGTATATGTCCATAGCTATCCATTAAAATGCCATTAAACTGCAGTTTTATCAGCAAAGACACATTGATCAAAACTTTAAAGCGGTCTTCATCTGTGTGTATGAAAAGCTGATAGACCGTCAATTATAAATAGTAAAACAAGGTTTCTCCACTACGAGTTTCATAATCACACTTTTGCTGATGTTGAGATGCCAAAGAACACAAGGCATGAATAAAATCAACCACAGTGAAAACATTAAAAATTCATCAGTCCACCACACTCAGTGTTTACCACCTGTAAGAGTTTTTTTTTCTTTTTCTTTGGACGGGGTGAGACTGTGAGAAAAACCCTTGATGATGATTGGCTGCAGAGGGAGGGGACAGTAGATAGACCCTGATAAAAATTTCATGGTCTCCTCTGTCAAATCATCAATGGCCAGGAACCTTTTGCAGACACACTCTGCTGCTCCCACCCACACAGTTTTTTTTTTTTTTTTTTTACAGAAGTCAAAAGTTCCTTTTTCATTTCAGAGTCAAACAGGAGCCCTTTGCTTATTTCATTTTATTTGACACGGCTGAAGGCCTCCGACAGTAGTTAAGGTCATAAGTGTACGCTATACAATAAGAGAGAGAGAGAGGGAGAGAGACACCTTTTGGTTTTCGTTGAATGAAAGGAAATTTTGAAACATTGTGCAATGGTGCCGCTAAAGTTTTGAAAGGTTGTGAGAGTGTTTTGCCAGCAAAGAGTCTGAGAGTCGGTCCGTTGGAGAAGAGGTCTCCATGTTGCATCCATACAGAATGGAGAGCTATCTCATCCCGTCTGTAAGTATGATTTGTTTTATTAACATAGAAACGCTCAGTTGACTCTCTGATAATCTGAGGCTTTTAAAAAACAAAACTCCCTGAGGAGTTTGTTTTTAACGCAGCGTTGGATTCAAAATGTGTTTTATATTCTAGAGAATGGACGATATACATTGGTAATTTCATATAACACGACTTAATGTGAGTCTACTGTTCTTCCATTTGACTACAGGATACAAAGTGTTAGAGTCTTTTATACTTTGGCAATCGTGAAAATGAAACTCAGATGCTCGAGAGTTTCAGAACAGTGGTGGCAAGAAAAAAAAAAGTCACTGTTCTTTAAAAAAAAAAAAAATATTGCTGATGCCTCATCTTATCTACATCTAATCTAATGTAAGCATATTTTGAGACATTGTGAAAGTTTCATAAAAGACAGATGGTGAGTATCAATGTTTGGTGAGTGGTGGTATAATGTTTGTCTTATTTAACACATTCACCAGTAAAATGTTGTTGTTGTAGTTGTTTTCTTGATATTTTGTGGCTAAAATGTTTTTTTTTTCTTTTTCATTTGCATCTTGCAGCACTCGGAAGAAATGTATGACCCAGAGATCTACAGACATCAAATTGCAGAATATTATAATCCATATGTCCTAGAAACAGATATCCAGGCAGGTGAGTTTTACTTCAGTTTTACTTACATTGTTTGAGTTGAGATCAAATCACCAATTGCTGTTTTTTTTATTTAAAGTGGGTGACATTTACATGTATATTTTATAATTAGAAACACTAAAAAATACACATGACAGTGATTGTGGGGTGAATATCAATGACTTGAATTTACTGGAATGAATCCTGCAATCGGTGCTCTCGGTTACCATTAGAATAAACTTCTATCATTTTCGCCATCTCGTCTTTTTTTAATTTTCCAAATCAACCACGATGACCCGATGTGGCGACACCGACTTTTCTGTTGTATTGTGAGCCTACTTAAAACGCCTGCAGAGTGCAGCTGGAGCACACCACATTAGGGTGTATGGAACACAGGAAACAGATGCCATTTGTTTCGGCTGCTACGACTACAGACATAGAACAACTTTCGCCCCCATGGGGTTTTATTGATACATGAGAGGTGCTTTACTTTCTCTTGTAATCAACTGTTTTGAATATTGCACCAAAACAGCATAAACAGTGTGTGAAGGGATGGATGGACGGATGGATGGATGGGTACAGTAGGTTGGTGGGTGGGGGTCGTGGTCTCACATTGTTACACTGGGTGTTCGTGAAGGCTTTAGTATCTTTATCAACAGTGTGTTGCTGACCTATGAAATGCTTGGTCACAAACTTATCTGGCTCTTTGATTCCCAGTTTAACCCACACTAAAAGATATATCTCACTCTTAAAATACGTTAAACTCTTACAACTTTTAAAGCCTGCTTCTTAAATTTACTTAATCTACCTGTGAAATACTCCCTGGGGGCAGAGAGGGGGTCAATGACCACGTGAAACGGAGTTTAAAATGTCACAGTCTACGGCTGTGGCAACGCTGCTCGTGTGGCAACAAACAGGAAAGAGCTTCATGCTGAATTCTCCATTATTCTCCTCGTTTTGTTTCAGTTTGTGCGGACTTAAGCACTATGAGTAAGCAGCACATTGTTGACTCCTGTTGTTTTTTCACCTTGTAATTTATGACAAAGATGAGTTTTCAGACAGTCAGGTTATCCCCCCCCCCCCCCCCCGTTAGTCACCACCAATCATTAAAAATACCAGTTTTCTGTTCCATCAAATTTGTTAAAACTGTTGACACGGCAAACCAGTGATCTTCAGCTACAACAGGCCGTGGCTATTATGCCGTTTCTCGCCCTCTTTATTTAGACCACTGGGACTACCACGCTCACCCTCATGTGCACCCTGCAGAGTTTGAAAACCTTCAAGAAGCCAACTTTACAGAGCTGCAGAGCGTGCAGGCCCTCCACCAGCCCGGCATCATACGACACGAAGCCATAAGATACGACGCAGAGAACCTGCTCGACCCAACTCTCGGGGGACATCCACATGTGTTACAGCAACAAGTAAGTCCACAGGGCACACAGAAAGAAGCCCACACACACACACACACAACTACACGCATTCATATATACATGCAACTCTACTTAAGATGCATAAAACTAAAAAAGGTAAAAGAAGCGTTTGTATCAAGTTGTCATTACTCACTGTTTAAGTGCTGATAACTGACTTTTCTGTTCCACTATGTTACTAAAATTAAACTAAGAAACAGACAATTCCTGGTTGTTGGTGTGGTGTGATGACTTACACACACTATCTGGTGATGGCACAGTGCACAGTAACATCTCTATATTCACAAATGTCAAACGTCTGATTCAACGTCTAAGTCAACATCTCCAAAAGTCATCGTTGGGTTTCAGGTCAGTCAGGACACAGGGAACTGGAGGCCTTTTAGGGTCCTGTGACAAAAATCAGGAAGTGAATCTCAGGGTTACAAGAAAAAACATTAATTCTTGTCTTTTTTTAATTTCAGGGGGAAAAAAAACACATTTTCTTTGAACAGGCACGGAGGGCTTAGCTAAGATCACTCAGTCACAACTGCATGTTTCGACCCTCCAGTTGTGAACCAATGAACCAGAACAGAGATCTCTGGTTTTGCACAACATTAAAGTGCAGCACGTCTAACCAAGTCGATGTGAACAGTTAATAGTGGTTGAAGTGCAACAGGCAAAGGAAATGCATGTAGAAGAGCTCGACATGCATGAAAAGAAATAGACAAAGGAAAAGAAAATGTTACCACATTCAAAAAGTACAGAATAAACGCGGATGCATCTATGAGTAGGATTATTGTTAACATGTAACTGTTTGTACATTTCATTTCTGCTCCACAGCTTGTGTGTTTGCTGTGTGAGTCTTTCCCCCGACAAAGTGGGTTTTCGCTTGTGAACATGTGAAGTTTCCCTTTTCAGAAAAAAATGTCAGTGACAAATGTCACTTTAACTGTACAATGGAGGCAAAAATGGGAATGAGTGTGGGGTGGGGGGAAAAAAGTGTTAATGCGTCAGCTGAAACGTGATATGAGATCGCAACATGAAACTCTATTCACACGTGGAATTCACATGTAGGCTAGCTTATTTTGACTCTTTTTTTATATAAAGGATGTTATGACTCTGTTGCCCACCCAGACATCACAGCTACAGCAGCGTCCACACATCACAGCTCATGCAGAGAGATGTAGATAGCTTTACACTTACAATGACAGATATATATCAGAAAACCTGTTCTTGTCTTTAGCCATTTAAATAAAAAAGTCATATTTGTTTAAAAAATATAATAAGGAGGATGAGGATCTGTGGTTTTCAGTGGATTAAAAACAGAACAAAGAACTATTACCAAAGAAATATGAACAATATATATTCTATATGAGTATCTTAAATATTCCAGCTAATGTTAACTGCTGATTAGTATATACAGTACATTTGATGACCTGATAAATTACTTTTACATGTTTTTCCTCAGTAGATGTGAGGGTCTAAGGTCAGAGGATGTTGTTATGATGACATGTAAAGCCCCTTTGAAACAAACTGTTTGTAAAAATGGGCTATAAAAATTCCCCTGCCTTTCCTTGCCTTAATTTACAATCAAACAAACAAGAAAACAGTTACCCAGTCATCTGATGGCCTCAAAAGTGGAGTAGTGAGCTTGAAGTGTAAAGTTGGTTAAAATGGAAATAATCAAGTACAAATACTGCTAAACTATACAGAAGGATCAAAGCATTTCTCCACAGGTCATGCTGTATTCTGTGCAATGTTGCATGGATTCTTTATCATGGCAACTGCATCGATTAAAAAAACTTTAAGAATATACATCACATTGTCATGCAGTTTTAGTTTTTTTTAAACCTCAGAGCAACATAAATGAACAATGTACAAAAACAGAAAGCTCCAAGTTAAATTTGTATTAATTAATTAATTCTGACTTGTCCTGTAGGTAGCCTTCTTCCCTCGGGGTGTACCTGTATATGCGCAACACGTGTCCCAGCGCAGCTCTGATGATGAAGACCACGGAGGACGGAGTCCCCCGTTGGAGGTGTCCGACGAGGAGTGTCTGAGGGATCGGCACCCTTATGTCAGTTCTGGAGAGCTGGGTAAGGAGCAGGATTCACAGGCCCTCAGTCCTTTACTGAGCAGTTAACACCTGTACTTTAAGACACAGCAACTGTGCTGACCATGTGAAGACTCTCAGTCATCCAGGTCATGGTATATCTATGACCTATATCTATATCTATATCTATATCCAACAAGTCATTGGACTTGCTTTAGATATTTGAGATTCAAGAATCTGCACCAGGTCCAGTTGCCTTTGACTTTGTGCATTTGTACTAGAGCTGTCAGAACGAACTTCACTACACAACTCAAACAGAATTTGAATTATTTTTAAAATGGGAACATTAGAAGGTGGAAACTCAAGTTCAAACGTGTGCTGTCAACAACGACGCAAATTAACATTGTGCATGGCAACGTTTGGGGTAGTAAACATGTTGGGCGGTGCACTTATGTGTTCCCACACCACACGCACACCTTCTTTTTTTTATCGATCGATCCGCAGACCGATCTGTGGAGAGCGATCAGAATGGATCATGGATCAACTGATCTGTTGCACCACTACTTATAATATTTAGATTTCTCTTCTTGAAGTTTTATATTGAGTTGGTAAAACTTGTTGTGTTGCAAATGTTACAGAACAGATTTGGTTGGAATGCCCTTTAGTGGATGTGGGACGTAATAATAAGCTGGTATAGGTGTATATAATGAGCTAAAACATTAAAAATTTGAATCTGATTTGGGGGGAAGATTGACAGCCCTAACTTGTACTGGCATAGATTGATTATTATTGTCTGTAGTTATACTGTGTAACAATGCTTATTGTTCTCAGTTAAGAAGAAAAACTGTGTGAGTGAGTGTATTATTGTTTTCCACCCCCCCTCTAAGACCGAGAGCTGCTCTAAAAAGACCAGTGTCTTCACATTGCGATGGTCGAGCTCTGATATTGCATCATGTCAGTTTTTTTGTTCTGCTGACAACTTCAGATACAGTTTTAGGATGAGTTACTGTTGCACAACTGTTTTTACACTGATGGTGACGCATTTTCAACAGAAGTGGGCTCACAGAAAAAGAATGCTATATAGTTGGTCTCAGGGGTTGGAAATCACCCACTGGTTGTTGTTGTATTTCCTATTAGGCTTTTCTCTACCTTCTATGAGGTGCCCACTTGTTGGAGTGGAGTGAACGTTTGGTCCACTTGTCTAGTTTTACTACAGAAATAAATGTGTCTGTCAGAACCACGTTTGTTGTTTCTGTTCCACCTGAGCTACTGAAAGCCTTTGCCAGTAGACCTTAGGCTCAGATAATGTCTTTTTCACTTTATAGTTGAGTTAAGTGCGCTGGCTCACTTAACAGCCTCCACTTCCTCTTTTTGTGAGCTAAAGATCCAGCAGGATAAGTGGAGCCTGTAGTGCCTGTCACAGTAACTGTGGTTGTATTAGTCTCTTTTTACTCAACCATCTACAGTAGATGAGCTCAGTGGTGGTAACTGCAGGTCATCTACCTCATTGGTTCTTAGAGCAGGTGACAGCCCTTTTTGCATTTTTGCCAATAGTGTCGTTTTTAAATTCAAACATGGTCAACACATTTTAAATATGTACCCTCAGAGATGTAAGTAACCATGGTTCTCTGAGTGGAGAGGCTGTTTGTTTGACTCGTGGCATCTCGTGAACGAGCTCCAGACGATGGATGATCCTTAAATTTCCACATGTTGCATCATAAAGAATATCCTTTGTTGACTATGGAGAGACTTGCAGAACTACAGTTATATATATAACTTTTGATGACAGTCAAGTAACTTATCCAATTTATAATTTCATTTTAATTTCATTGGAAACAATTATTTCTTCTGTAATTTTGTAATTTTCCTAGACTTTGTACACAAGATATTAGAGATTAAACAACTGTAAAGTGATGTTAATCTGTTTCAGGACAGTAATATGTAATCACTTGGCCACATCATGTAGCTCAATGTAAATACTAAAACAAGGAATTATGGAGGGATGCATCTGCCTGCATTCCCCAGTTTTCTTTTGTAGTCATATACTATACCAAAAAGCTGTACAATTGGATATCTAGAAGTTATGTAGCATATTCTGACAATGCCTGTCTATCTGCATGACTGATGAGTGATAATGACTGTACAGACTGACTGATGCAACTCTGAACAACTCTTCCTTTGATTTCTCCAAAAGGCAACAAGAAGAAGATCCGTTTGTACCAGTTCCTGTTGGACCTTTTAAGGAGCGGCGATATGAAGGACAGTATCTGGTGGGTGGACAGAGATAAAGGGACATTCCAGTTTTCCTCCAAACACAAAGAGGCACTCGCACACCGTTGGGGAATCCAGAAGGGCAATCGCAAGAAAATGACCTATCAGAAGATGGCTCGAGCTTTGCGCAACTATGGCAAAACCGGAGAGGTGAAAAAAATAAAGAAGAAGCTAACGTACCAGTTCAGCGATGAGGTCCTGGGGAAGACTCATCTAGAGAGAAAGCCATACATGTAGGCAGGAAGGATAATGAAATGTTTGGATTGAATCAAGTGTTGACATTAGAGCCGTAGTTTCTGGTGTTCGATGCTTAATCAACCTCGTTGCTCCGATAAACACCGCAGCAGCTTGTGAATAGCACCAACACTGCTGTACAGTGGTACCAATCCTTTGAAAAAATACTGGTAAAAGTATGGAACAGACAAAATCCCCAAAGACTTTCTGTATAACAAGAGATATTGGAGATCACTTAGAAACTGTCATCCAAAGTAGACAACTGATACCACAGAAACCTCAGTGTGGTTTTATCCATCAGAAAGTAGCGGTATGAAACATGTGTACGCACATTTGCGGATAGGTAACCAGATTAGAAAAGAAGCATTACAACAATCTCCTGTTTGTGGAAGTTTGTCCCTTTTGTCTCCCTCAGATTTAACATAAGACAGACCAATGAGAACTGCAAGTCATGTGATCCTGTTCTTCTGAGACACATTGGTCATTTATATATGAGAGAAAAATCAATAAATATCAGCTGAAGAAAAAGAAAGAGGAACATTTCTTGATCAAACACATTCAACTGGATTTCACATTTTAAAGGAGCTATTTGTATGTTTTGCCATTGCTACATAGCCACCATTAGCATTAATAGCTGTGCAGCATATGTGAAGTCATTGTGTCATTCTCTGATAGCGATTGACTGTAGCCTCCAATTTTCCCTGAATACTGTACACTATGTTGTTGCAGATGAATTGGTATAACCTGTTGTCTTATAAAAAATATTAGACCTGAATATACAATCCATTGCATTCAATCCAATTCGTATTACTGAAGATAGTTAAATCCAACATCACCATAACTCATGTCCTCCAAAGTGACCTTAAAGTTCAATCAATATGTTTCTAAAGGGTTTTAGAAAAGACAGGACCAAGCTGTTGTATTAGACTGCATTGGTTTTAGCTAGGTGTACTTTAAAAAAAATGCATATTTCATATTGAAGGCTGCAGCTGACATCTGCAAGAGTAAGACCAAAATGCATGAGCACTGCAGGCAGCCAACAGGAAGCCTAAGAAACTTTTTTAGCATACAGTATATCCTGCATGAGAAACCTTCAATGAAAATAAAGGCCACACTTGAAAACCTCATCCAGTGATAAATATATCCAAGGGGCCGAAGCATAGTTATGTTCATGCGTATACAGATAAATCAATGTTAAAGCAAAACCACTTCTGTCCAACACAAACTTCTACAAAGAAAACTGCTCAGTAAAGGTGCTCAGAAAAAGTTCTCTCAACATCACAGCAGTAGAGCTGGATAAACAATCTGAAAATGTTTCTCTTTTTCTTAGTTAGAAGGTTATTAGATGTTAAGGGAAATTAATGAAAATGTTGGGAAGTATAATGAGAAGATTGATGATGATTGTATGATATATGAAGCGTATGGCCAGTGGTTGATCTTATCTTTGCTGGAAACAGCTCAACATCTGTCTCCAATGGTAACAAAACAAAACTATAAATATAAATATATGCCAACTATAAATATGTACAATTGCTCTGTGGAAGCAATTGCTCGGACACGGAGAGGCGACTTCCTGAAGTTGTGTTGTGTTTGTAAGGTTGACAGTACACTAGCACTGGGTTTAGCTTCATAGTCAAAAGGGAAAAGAAAGAACAAGGTGCATTTATATGGTACGTTTAGTAAGACCATAGATCGATCACTGTGATGCTTTTTCACATTGTTAACATATCAGTGCATACTGTAATGTATCTGGAAATGTCTCTTTAATCATTTTAAATATTGACTATATGGGTATGTGGGTTGAGGTTTGAGGTTTGAAAACTTCCCAGAAGCCCAAGACCTTCTCCCTACAGTGTTTGTCATTGTCGGACTTGTTCTCTGTTAATTGTAGTTAGTGCTTCTTGTTTGTACATATTTCTATTACCATTTAATATTTAAAACAGCAAGTCATAAATAAGTCATAAATGATATAAACTAACCTATAGAGTAGCGACTGTGATTAGGTTGGACGTACTACTATCACAGTTAATTACATGATAATAAAATGGTTTGTACAAAAAAAAAAAACTCTGTAATTGCTTGTAAAAAAATAAATAAATGAATTGTTCATGAGTGTGTATATGTGCATTGTAACTGTTTCAACGATGACTGTGATAACATCTCACAACAGAGGAAAAGGGTAAAAAAGGAGAAGGAGAGGAAGGAGAAGAAGAAGTTAATATTGTATAAAGTTGTATAGTGCGAGGTTTTACAGATGACTTCTCTCACCTTTCATTACAGCTATAAAGATAACTGGCAAAATACAGTATGAGGAACTGTGAAGTTAATGCAGGGCAGAGAGGGTGAAGTGGCTTGTCGCCCAGTTCTTATGTATATCGGCCTGTGAGCCCTGACACACTGCAGGCGCCTGCGGGTGTAAGTAAAGCCTACAGTGACACATCTGGAGTTTTCATATTTATGGTCAACACAAGCACTCAGTGCACTTTTGTATCTAGTTGGTTGTTGAATGTTGTAGTTGTAGTGATCTTGAACAGCTGGATCATGTAATAACAGCTGTATTCTCTGTATTTTTCATGCACATTCATCATTTTCCAGAAGAATTAACTTTTTACGAAACAGTCTCAAATGTTAAAAGACAGAGAGTTTGTGCTAATAAACTTCACTAACACAGCTCCCCTTTAACAGAAAAAATAGGAAGTATGCACTAGGCAGCCTATGTTCAATCATCACCACCACATTTCAAAACTATTTTAAAAGATGAAATTCATTTCACAATAACATGATAGAACGACTAATAACAGTCTACAAAGAAAATGAATAATAATGAATAACATTGCACCAAAAACACTGTATAAAAAGGGGAAACTGTAGTGTGCAGTGTGTAAATATAAATATAATGCAGCACCTGCTGTCCCAAGAGCCAACAGCTCCCCTCAATGGTGAAGTGGTAATTGATACTGTACCAATGTACCAACAGCTGAGCAGGTGAAAAGAAATGGCCACAAATAACAGAATGCAATACAACAGAATTAACATTGCTGCACTTAGATGTAATTAATTTATAATTCCAGTATGGGTATAAAAATCACAAACATACCATACTAAACTACATAGTATACCATGCAGTAGTACTATCACATACTTGCAAAATACCAAACCACACCATGCCATAACTTTTATAGGACTATACTATACTATACTATATTATAAAATGGAAAGGTGAAATCCGTCAATCTGATTGGTTGTTAACTGTGATATAATGAGCGTATACCACAGCTACTATTCAGCTGTTCAGGCAAGTATGAATGGAAGTTTGTTGTCATGTATCTAAAACAAACTGTGACCATCAGTAGCAAAAGGTTCATTCTTTGTTGTAAACCATTGAATGTATGATGTAAACATGGAATAACATCTCAGCAAATCTCACGCATGCGCACAAACATCAACAGAGCCACTGGTAGCTACTACTGCAACAAGGCTAAAAACAGAGATCAAATACATTTTTTCTGAACAACTTTTTCACGTGGTGGCTTCAGGACACTTGGGTCAGTATGGACGAGCAGTATGGAGGTATTTGGTTTTGGACAATTCAAAAGTGAGCACTATCCGCCGCCATTACAGTATATGAAAATCCGTTGACAGCCGGACCCCCCCTGGAACTCCAAAAGCGTTTTGATGACGCCGAAAGTTCTCAAAACCCTTCCTTGGCATGACGGTGAGTAGACAATTGGTGAACTATTGATTTTGGGTGAAGTATCCCTTTTATTGCACCATACCATACCATGCCATGCCATGACATGCCATACCATACCATACCATACCATACCATACCATACCACACCACACCATGCCACGCCATGGCATACCATACCATACCACACCACACCATGCCGTACCATACCATGCCTTATTACTAGGGATGGGACGAAATATCGTTTTGCGAAATTTCGCGATACAAAATGTGACGAAATGCATCGTGCTGCAAAAAAACGTATCGCGAAATAAACACAGGCACGCCGCGGCATAATAATTGGCACACTGGCACCTCCACCGCTAAATTTCTCACTGCCACCAGCTCACGAGTCACTGTTTTGTTTTCCGGGCTTTCTGCGCTCTTATTTTGAAAGGACAGCTGGAGAGAAGGAGGAGGGAGAGAGAGAGAGAGAGATATGATTTGATTTGACACGCAGCAAAGGCGGAACCCAGGGTCGCTGCACACCCCGACACTCGCGGCTCAGCGTATTTAATTCTGAGATCAAGTGACGGTGAGCAGCCTGACGCTGCGTCATTATTACCGCCGTGGCCTCAGAGTCAGGGCAGACGCACGGTCACGGGATCTCCGCGGGTCCGTCAGCGCAGCCGAACGGCCGTGCCGTGGTTTAGCTCCGTCCTCTGCCCGGCGTCGACAATGTCGAGCTAACGTCTCCTTTTTCACTCTCCACTCCTTCAGCCCCACGTTCTCACATCCTCACGTCCTCACAGCAGCTTCTGTTATTATGAATTAACCTGGCGATGATGTTGTAACCCACCTACACAGCTGTTAAATGATTGGCTGTTTGTCTGTCGGGTCTTTGAGATGTTGTGAGTGTTACATTCTGATATGATTTTTTTTCTGGATGCACTGAAATCTGTTTTGGCATTTTCCTCCCAGTGCAATATGTTTTACATGTAGGCTAAGTTTCTGATAGGATCCAGGTCCCTGTTGTGAAAAATGGGGAAATATCTTCAAAACTGGATGTGGCTATATGGATAGATTAAAATCCCAGATGTTGTATGTCACATTGCTTTATTGTAGTAGCACCCTCAATGACAAGAACATTTCAAACTGGCACTTGCACTGCTATTTTTTATTTTTAAGAAAAACTCCTAGGCCAGGCTAACCTAGAGAGGGAGGCTGATATAGAAATAGGAAAGCAGTGTGTGTGTAAAATAATTATTGATTATTTTAGAGAAATTAACAACCTAGAGACTAAACACAGAGAAAAGGTCTGAAATAGAAACAGAAAGCAGTTTCCCTGTTTGTGTGCAACTGGAGCAAAAATAAATAAGTTATAATTTATTATATAATTTATTTTTCATCCTTTTTTTGATATCGTATCGTGGCATATCGTATCGTGACCCTGGCATATCGAAGTGCATCGTTTCGTGAGTTTAGGTGTATCGTCCCATCCCTACTTATTACACGGCTCTATTGAATGCTGCTCTCTGATTGGTCCAGAGCTGCGTTCTGCGGTCTGTTATTTCTGTATAACGGACCGTCGTCATGTATAACAGACCGTTGCTAGGGACGCCGCTCTGATCAGCGCAGTACAGAAAAGAGAAACTATGCAGGATATTTACCTTGTGTTTCATTTTTACCGTCATTAAACAGCGTCGGACTAATAGCGATGTTAGAGATAAATGATTTGTAACCTGTTACAAGGAGAGTGGAGGCTCCTTCCACATCGTGGCTGGAAACCAGACCTGCATCAGAGCCTCTGACCCGGTGTCAGCTCTCCTCTCGTCTCGGTGCAGCTGGCACCGCGGCTCCGCGACACAAACGCACCCCGTAAACAGTAACGTTAATCTCTTGTTTATGACAGATACGACTACACACAATACACACATTTTAACACGTGTATGGTAATCCATCGATCCACTGATTGATTATCAAAGGCTTCAAATGCACGAACGGGAGGAGGCTCGGCAAAACAGCGGAAGTGACCGGTCTTGCAGATTCGCTAAATGCAATTTTAAATCGATGAAAGTCGTATTTTGATCAACATTATGTTTCAAATTAATTATTTCACTCGTAAACCGTGTAATAAGCGGGATAATGTACAGTTGGTCGGTTGTTATGGAGAAATAAACCCCTTCATGTTGAATGAAACCCCTCCGCTTCGCGTCGGGGTTCCATACAACCTGTCGGGGTTTATTTCTCCATAACAACCTCCGAACTATACATTATCCCTTACATAACATACCATGCCATGTAATTATGTACCATACCCCCCCCCCCCATACCATACCATACCATACCATACCATACCATACCACACCACACCACACCACACCATGCCATACCATACCATACCATGCCGTACCATACCACACCATGCCGTACCATACCATGCCATAACATACCATGCCATGTAATTATGTACCATACCCCCCCCCCCCCCCCCCATACCATACCATACCACACCACACCATGCCATACCATACCATGCCATGCAATGCTGGACCATGCCATACCATGCCATGCCATACCATACCATACCACACCACGCCTTACCATACCATACCACACCATGCCGTACCATACCATGCCATAACAATATTTTTACAGCCTTGAATTCAGTTGTGTAATTATCGCCATTCATTTTAAGCTGTGTCATGTTTTGGGGTTCCTGACTTCTTCATACTTTGTTAAATTGGCAAGTTGGACTTGTTTAAACAATCTTCAGAGGAGGGATTTCTGAAACACCTCATCCATCAGATAAGAAAAAACACCTCACCACTCCTCAGCTCTGTCAACAGATGAAATAAATGGTATCTCACTATTTCAACCACTGTAGGACTCATTGTTAGATTTAAAGGGTGACGGGGGAGCAGCACAGATGTGGGGAGAGCAAACAAACCTTTTCGCTCTGTGAATCCAAGTTTCTAAATTTAAACGCTGCCTTACATCTCTTCCCCACCCTCTCAAGGCCTATCATTCAGCCGAGGTGTTGGAGGAAAGGATGGTTGAAATATAGCCTGAGGTCAAACATGACTGGGGGTGGGGTGGAAGCCAAGTTGCTGCTGGGATGGGACAAGCTTTGATGGGGAGTATGAGGGGGTGGTTATTGTTTTTTGGACACTGTGTTGTTGGACCGAGGAAGGAAAAAAAATGTCAGGAGAGGTGGGATGGTTCATGAAAGGAGGGGAGGCCATTTGCACCCAGCAGCACTATTAAAAGGCAGAGGGTTGGGAGAGACGGACGACTGTTTAGGAAAAGTGAGTCACACACTATTGTGGAGGAGAGGAGACCATTCAGGATGCCAGAGCCAGTCAAAAAAGCAGGTAAGTGTGCTTCTTTTCAAAATAACATAGTCACCATACGAGGAAGAAGCAACTCACTGTGCATTGTCTAAAAAACCCACATCTTAGCATAATCTAGACTAAAATTACATTTCTTGAAAGTTGTAAATTTCAGCAGCACCAACTGTGTTATCATCATGCTGCAGCAGAAAGTCTAGTGGTAAACATTTCTTCTTTTGTGCTGTCTTCACCTTACAGTGAAACTTCCCCTTAAGAGAATAACTATGTGAAATTACAATATGTGTGAGAAAATATTCAACTGTGTTGGGTCACCTCGCCTCTTAAGCAACTTTTAAAACCACAACCAAACCACTTACTTGAGATCTGCACCTATCACGATAACCAGCCATACTGTTGCTGTTTGACTATCTATCTGCACAGCAAATGTGAAAAATTGTTGGTGTTTCTGTGTTTGTGTTAAACTGAACTACAGTGATCATGTCATGAAAACTTTATTTGTGCTCTTTCTCACTATATTGTGTGCCAGGGGTGGTGTTTTTTTCTAAGAATAAACTTTTATTCATTCAGGGAAAGCAGCAGCAGGACAAGAATAGATGTATTGTTAGGTTACACAAAGATAAACATAAACACTTACTACATTCAATTTAGACATTAAAAACTCAAATAAACTGTAAAATACTACTAATATGCCAACGTAACTAGCCTGCGCCCCCAACAACCTGTGATTCAAATAAAGTCCTTGGCTCAATAAAGGTGGAACAAGGTGCTTTGGTATGTGATGTGCTTCACACAGCCAGTAGCTCAGATCACAATACAGTGCACGCAATTATCCATCCTCACTTCAAAGACTTTTCCAGTGGTGTGAAAGTTACTCTAAGCCCCTTTTGGCCGTGTTCAGATCCCAGTTACACGTCACACAGTCCAGGTGGAAACATCGTCCGATGCTGGAAATGGACACTGTCACATTTCCAGCGTCACTGATCCAAAAATGCCTGACGGGATTCCAGCTTGACAAATGACTTTCCACAGTTTTTTCCCCCCTCTCTTCAGTGGGAATGGATGGCTGTTTGCTGTTTGCGGACTGAGGGTGTAGTATCACATATCAGGTGACACAGAGCAGCACCAAGTGGAGTGGCTCGTGTGTGCTAAGACTTTTAGTGTAGGGGATTTGTCCTGAACAATAACAGTTATGATTGTCTTGAGCCCAGGGGAATTATTTTTCAATTATTATACATGCTCTGCAATCAACAGGATGTTTTTGGTTTTGCAACTCTATGTTTAGTTGCTCCAAAACATCAATAGCAAAGTTATTATCTACGAATATGAATAGCTGAAAAAATGAAGTAATTTATGCGTATAAATAGTTTTGTATGGTGATGCACACTCATTTAGGCAAACAAATAATGTCAAACATCTTTTGACCTTCATCTTAAATGCGTTTTATCACAACGTTATTTCAATCTAAACTAATTAAACACTAATGCAATTACATTTGTACTTAATCCTGACAGAACAAAGCTTGTTGACAGTGTATAAGATAGATATTTGTTGAGAGTAAACAACATCAGTACTTAATTGTCAGTGTCAGTTAATTCACAGTCGGATGTTGACATTCATCTCAAACAATGTGGTGCATTGTGGGAGTTAACATTAACAACATCCAAATTCAAATTAAAGAAAGTAACGTCATTTTTTTTAAACTTTAAATGCATTTCCAGATAAATGTGTGAAAGGTGAAGCAGCACAAGTGACTGACATGATGAGCTGAGATGTGGAGAACACTGGCTGGAGACAGACGGAGGGCACGTCATTCTTTTGGTGCCTCCAGGGTCACAAAAATAGAGTCGGCTTAATCCCCCAACTATGATACCTGCACCCCCGTTGCAGCTGAAGCCTGGCAACCTCATTTAATAGTCCAGTACATATGCATTCTATATTTAAACTCATAGGGTCGTCTTGCAGCACGTAGAGTTTTAGTCTTTTTTTATTGGCATGGTTTTGTAATGCTCTGTTTAACTGCGGAGGCCTTAAACCTGGAAGTAACGTGCATCTGACTTACACCTACATACATTTTTAAGGCTCCAAATGCATAGTGTTACTGTTTAAGTCATGTCTACTGTCAGCACTGACACTTATAGTTGACTATTTTTAGGTTCCTTTTAAAGATGACATGCGTCTGGGTTTGACATTGCTTTGCAAATTTTATAACGTTTTTAAAAGAATAAGCAGGAGACCACAGCTGGTGTTTTACACACACACAACAGAAAACTTACTATAAATAGTTTTTCTCAGACACCATGTACTCATTTCTTGTTTTTTTTCTTTATTTTATCACATCCTGTATTTGTTATCGTGAGTTTTATTCATATGTGCGGTTTTGTTTTTGCATTGTTGCATTGCAGTGTGTCCGATCACCATGGGACTGGTTTGGAGCTGTTGGGTTCATTGTCATTATGTTTACTCACTCAACATCACAATCAAAAATAGTAATGACGCTAACAAGTTTTGATTGGATGCTACATCATAAAAGTTCATTTCAAAAAGAGATAGATGGTTACAATATAACCTGATGTTGTTTGTCCTGCAATGGACAGCATCCTCTGGTCTGTACTGTTTAATTCCTATCTTATACCGTACATATTACTATGCATTATTACAGTATAGCTGAAGCTGATCAGCTGATCACCACTTACACTTAATGTGTAGGTGTAGGTATTTAACTTGTAATGGAGTATTTTAAACTGGGAAATTTCTACTTTTACTACAATTAAGTAGATTCTTAATCCACTAATATTCTCAGACTGTGAACACAACTACAAACTGGCTCCAGAGGCCACATTATGAACTCAAACAGACTAATCAACAAAATCTCACTGGCTGATTAGCAGATGTTTATGTTGAATGACCCTTTTATTATGTTATCCTGTCCAAATGAGGCTCAAACTCCACGGTTCAGAAAATGTCAGAGTGGGCTACTCCAAGACTACACAAATATGAGTTATCATGAAGCCAGATGTTTGTGCTCTGAGACATCTGTGTGGAATGGGAAAAGGGAAATTTACAGACATGGAGTGGATACACTCAGCTCATGAGCCTTCCTCTCATTTAACTATGAATCCTCCATGCCTCTCTTCTTTTCCCATTGTTTCACTCTGTAATGTGCTATGGCATACTGTATACTAAATGTGTTGTTTTTTTAATTAAAGCTTACAAGATTAAGTTCAAAATTCAAAAAACAACACAAACAGTGTTTTCAATGTGTTATTCAACTTCACAAAACACTCGAGGTGCAAAGAGTTACTTGATTCCTTTGTGATAAAGTTTTCATCAGGGAGACAACTGTGTCCCTTCCGCCTATAAAAAAAAAAGGTCTAATAGACACTTCAAAGGGCTTTCTTTTTATTTTGAACCCACCCTCCCTCTTCAGTTTCAGCATTTACCAAGAAACCAAAGACCCGGGAGGCGGAGGAGGGGTCCTCTGTGGTCTTTGAAGCGGAGACCGAGAAGCCTGACGCTAAAGTAAAATGGCAGTGCAACTCAAAGGACATTGCCAGCGGCGGCAAATTCGCGATCACAGCCGACGGAAACAAGCACTCCCTCGCTATAAAAGACATTACCGCGGAAGACGCCAATGTCTACGCAGTGATTGCAGGGGGGTCAAAGGTCAAGTTTGAGCTGAAGGTCGCAGCGAAGCCAGGTGGGACAAGCTTTTGATGCTGCAGCTGTGCGTCTGCTCGCTCACCTCTGGGTTGTGTAGTCGTCACAGAGCTCAAAGCAAAGCAGAGCACTGAAAACCACTGAGCCACTGAGTAAATACTTGATGCACTGCTGCATGCACGTGGCGGCGACTGCACACGGACTCACGTTCTGCACCGACTTCACGCTGAAAAACAGCTTTGTGTTTTGTCTATCTTTGAGAAATGTTCTTGCTTACTTTGACATTTTATTCCCCTTGTTATCAGCAGGTAAATGAGACGACTAATACCACTCTCATGCTCTGTGTGGTAAAGGTGGAGCTGCAGCCAGGAGACAGTTGGCATAAAGACTTGAAAATCAGCCTGTAAAGCTCACGAGTTGACATGGTACACCTCCAAAAACATACCTCACAACCTCAATAAAAGACCACCAGAACCTCAAGCAAGGTCATTCATTCATTTTTCTGTCATGATATTTTAAACCAACACTTCCTGCTCAAACCAGTCTATTCGACCAAAGACAGCAGGTTTCTACTGTTTGAGGGCGTTTTAAATCTTTTTTCCGACATCTCTTCTTTAAAACGTGTCAATTAGTGAGCTGTAGATGTTTCCAGTCTTTATGCTAAGCTACGTTACCTGCTGGTTGTAGCTTCATATTTATCATACATACATTAGGGCTGTATAAGGCCTCTCATCCAAAGGCAAATAAGCACATTTCCTTGAAAATCCAGCTGTTCCTTTTAGTCTATGTGCATGTTTTATCACTGGCCTGATCACCATCATTGTGTCGCACACTTCACCAAATCCATAAAGCACTGTGTTTTCTGCTGTGTGTTAAAGTGTGCCACCGAGCTACATGTGTGCCATTAGTCTGACACAGTGTGACCCGCTGAGGTCGTTTGTTTGGGTTTGATAAGGTGGAAACAAATCTTGAAGAAAGGCAGCGGACTAATCGGCCCAGTGTGGGACAAACAACTTCCCACAGCTGTCTGTCTGTGGCTCATATGAGAGCCGCTCTCACTGTGCCTGCACGGTGACCTTGACCCACACGCCAGCACATGATTTCCTCATGAGTAACCACCACTTGACTGGCGCTCAGGATAGGCATGAGAGGCAGCTGATAACAAATGGAAAACCATTTACCATCCACAGATTAGACATGAGAAATATTTGCTGGTGACGAAAAAGGGTTTAGAAGAATCTGAATTACATGAAATGACTTGAATATTATTAACATTAACCTTTTTTATGTGACTTAGTTAGTACAGAAATACATATATTTACTGAACAAATTTGAGTTTAATGCTCATTTTTCAAATTGAAATGTTAATATACAGAATATTCTCCCCAAAATATAAATACGTTTTTAAGTATAAGTTAAATAAGACATGATTACATACTTTAAGTGGTATTATCTGTTGTTCGGGGTATACTGTATCTCTCATTTATGCCTTGTTGTCTCTGGGGCCCCAGCTAAGGCTAAGGAACCGGCCAAGTCCAGTGGAGAACCACCGGCCAAGTCCAGTGGAGAACCACCGGCCAAATCCAGTGAAGAACCACCGGCCAAGTCCAGTGAAGAACCACAACCAGACTCAGCTCCACCTGCACCTGCACCTGCACCTGCAGGGGAGGAGACTGCTGCCCCAGCACAAGATGCTCCTCCTGTTGTTGAGGGTGAGTCACTCACAAGGTGGCGAACTCAGTTTCCAGTTTAAAGAGCACATTCAGTTTGACAGATATAGACACAGAACCAGATGTTGCATGTAATTCTGTGGAAAACAACCTTCAAATATCCCTGAAAGCACCGAGCTCAACTCTGCCTCGACCACACTGACTTTTCAGAGGGACAGCCTCCAGACACCAGACAGGACCTGACCGGACTCTTCACAGAGAAACCCCACTCAGGAGAAGTCACTGTAGGTGAGTGTCAGCACAATAAATACCACTGAACAGAGACATGGTCTAAAAACTAAACCATCCTCAGGGAATGAAAGATATAAAGTGTGTGTGTGAATAAGATGTGAAGGAACAGAACTTGCTGTTAATTTGACTCACAGAATAAATACAAAAACAACAAAAAGTCACATTTTTGACTTTGGAAGTTGGATATCAGAATCCATGGTAACAAACCACACAATAACATGCTGTTGTGCGCAGGGGAAAACATCACATTTGTGGCTAAAGTCAGTGCTGAGTCACTTCTGAAGAAACCCACCATCAGATGGTTCAAAGGGAAGTGGATGGACCTCGCCAGCAAGACTGGAAAACACCTGCAGCTAAAAGAAACGTACGATCGCAACACAAAGGTACGGCACCGCTGCAGAAATGTTGAACTTAAACAGGATTTTGTTACAAGTCAGTAAGATGATTTCTTTTCTTTATATATACTCTCTCTATATACACACATATACAGTATATAAGCATATGAGCAGCTACATGCAGCATTCTCCGTCAGAATGAACCTAAAACTGCAACATGTAACATTTTACTTTGAGGCAACAAAGGTGTTTCTCAAGCGCTGCCCTTCTCACACTCTGTTAGGCAAGGTCTTTCCTCACTCAGCAAAATACCATGATGAGTTGCATGCACGCTACCTTGAGGGTTATGTCGTGGTACAGACATGACCCCTGCATGTCTACATCTGAGTTTCAGAGAGTGGCGGCTGAAGAGTTCACAGAGAGGGAACGTCAATGGCACGATATCTGAAACTGATGCATAATGTTACATATTTATAGGTTATGGTGTAAAATGTGATAGATTTAAGTCTTTTTTTGGCGTCTGATTTAGTCCCTCTCACATCTCTGCTCATGCACGTGGTTGCAGATCTACACCTTTGAGATGCAGATCGTCGATGCCAAGCCAAACTTTGCAGGAGCGTACAGATGTGAGGTTACATCCAGGGACAAGTTTGACAGCTGTAATTTTGATTTGGCTGTACACGGTGAGGAAGCTGTGTAGTTTTTTTTTATTTTATTTATGCCAACAAACTATGATTGTACCATCAGATTAGTCACTGTCATGATTACCTCTGGATGCTGCTCTGTGTTTCAGAGGCGAGGCCTGTTGAAGGCTTTGACATTAGAGCAGCGTTCAGGCGCACGTAAGTTTTTATCTAACTTTATTACTTTACATTAAATACAAAATCCAAATTCTATACAAAAACTGATCACACATTACATGAGAATTCAATATATGTTGATTCACTGTTGGTGCCATAGCTATAAACTGTGACGTGAAGGGGAACTCATATTAATGCTCAGTGACATCTTCATTTTTGGATCCCACTGTTTCCTCTTTTTACAGGGCATATAGGCTACAAACCACTTTACCTCAGATCAATCACATAATAGATTCACTTTTCATTTATATGTATGATTTAATGCCATATTTGATCAGTTTGGAGAAGTTGTTAAACATTTCTGAAGCCTCCATCCTGCTTTAAATTGATCTAAAATTATTAAAAATTCAAAAGTTTGTGAGCTTGAAACCAGATGCAGCTCAGAACCTGTCAGCCAATAATGGAAACACCACATTTTTTTCATTTTTGAGCTAAGAAATCACCTACAGTAATATGATACCATGCAGCTGATAAGGGGTGATTAGGTACTGTATGAATTTATATAAAGGATATGAAGAGGATCTTTTTTTCTGTTACATTTTAATTCTCCTGATCTCAAATTAATTTAAAGTGAAGCCTCTGAGTCATTATGAAATGTAATGTGACACCAAATTAAAATGGGAGTGAAATTTGAATCTCTCTGCTTCCGTCTATGGGGGAATAGTCACTAGAGTACAATATGAATATAATTATTACAACACAGGCACGTTTGAATCATATTATATGCAACATCTGAGGCTTTTATACTTTGCTTTTTGACGTGTGTTGTATCATAATTCAAGATCATTTAGAGATCAAGAGGATGTAGTGATGAGATTAAAATGAACTCTGTGCATAGCAAAGCTGATAAGGAATATGTATTTTATATTGATTAGCTGAAAGAGTTTAAGCGATTTAAAGAGAGAGAAAAAAAGCCCCATAGTGGAGTATTACCATGTTTTATGTTAAAAAAAGAAAATAACTGTGGGAATGCTGACCTATCAGGAGTGAAGTCGGTAAGAAGAGAAGTGGACCATCCTCAAGGTAGTAAAGAAGGGGTTTGTTGCAGGCTGAAATTCAAACTCTGAGAGCTCTGATTGTGTAAGAACAGAGAAACCAGGACCAGGATCAGAGACCGGTTCTCTCTCCTGTGGCCTGTTTCTTCTCTGCCTTCGAGTCAAACAGAACCAGTGTTGTGGATGGCGCAGCCTCATATCTGCTGAGTTTGAAGTGGAGTAACCACAGCAGGAAGACCATGAGAGAGATGGACGGCTCACATTCAAAATCCTGGTTGTAGTTGCTAATTATAGTAGCAGAGATTGTGTTAACCTTTGATGCTCAATATGTAGAGATTTGGTTTTATTAAAGCTGTTATGCAACATCCGCTCGGTGCAGCCGTCAGCTCTCTCTGATCTCCTCCTGGGTCTCAATCAAAACAGCAGAGCCAGCTGCACAAACAGCCACCCCGCAGAGTGAGCTTTGACGGTGGTTTGATGATACTGAAAGTGCGAGCCGCGCTCTTCCACACGGTTGCCACATGAAGGAAATGCAGCCGTGGTGTGTTGTAACTTCACCTCATAAACCAGACTCTCACCTTCTAATCCTGCTCTCAGATCAGAGGCGGGAGACAAGCACACAGTCCTATCTATGCCCTTGTCTTTATCTGTCGTCCCACTGATCGGATCCTGTTTAGTGACTGTTGGTTTCTTTAACCTTGAGTGTTTTGTACTGTTCTTGCTTGGACAGCCGCTGCTGCTGCCAATGGCTTAAAGGAACAGTTTTGTTTTGGGAAATTCACTCATTCACTTTTTTTTCCTTTTAATCCAGGAGTAGGTTAAAAAAGACTGAAACCATCATTTATATCTGTGTGTTATGTCTGAAGCTGGAATCAGGAATAAACATCAAGCTTGACTCTCTAGTAGCCCCGATATAACTACTATTGCTAGTCCAAATGTCATACTACTGTACTGACTGTCATACTGTTGTTTCCTTGGCCTCTTCACTATTAACTATTCAATGGGGTGAAAATGGCAAAAACAATATCTGTTATTTGGCCCATTACTAAAAGGAATAAAATTATAACAAACAGAATTTCTTATGACAATATCACAAAGAAATCTGTAGGTTTGAGGGAGTTAGAGCAATTCCTCTCAACTTGTTTTCAATTAACCCTAAAATTGTGATGCAATGTGTTCATTAAAAGCTCCTGTCTCATCCATGTTTGAATAGAGATGTAGTGCCCCTGCTCTGCCTCACTGTCTTGCCCAGTGGCCGCTACAGGTACTGCAACAACAGTGACGGCCTGAAAAGTTGCTCCATGATGAAAGAGACCTCTGTAAAACTGTTCACAGGACACGTGGAGTCTATTCCAGAAAGCAGGTTTAACAAACTCTGACTCTAACCCTAAAATCCGAGTTGATGAACCCTGAGATGGGAAAACACAACAGCTGCAGAAATAAGTTCAGTCAACACACTGTGTTAACTGCCTGCATAAAAAAACATCACCAATCGAGTTCTGATTCAACGATTCACTATTGTACATAAAGCGCACGGCCTCCTCCACTGTATTAAGATAAAGATTAAAGTTTAAAGATCTATGATTGACAGATCCTGGCCAAGAAACAGCTCCTTGAGTTTTCGACTTACAAAGCATAAATTCACACATCGTTGATGAATACATAGTAAATGTTTGAGGTGACTCATTGTTTACTGAGTCTCAGTATTACAAATAACTATTTAAATGTCAGAGATCGATGACTGATTGTAAAAGAGACATATTCTCTGTTTCAGAGACAGAAACTTGAGAGTAAATTACCATGGCAACTGAGTCACGCTTAGTTTCAGTTTCACTCATCTCAGGGTTGAGAAACTCAGATAGTTTTCACGAAGACTGCTTTCCTGAATAGACCCTGTCTGGAACAAACCTGTAAGTTTTAGCTCATGCATTGTGAGACACTAAAGATGCCATCGTTGAGGTGTGGTAATAGTTTCTATAATACTCCAGCTGTGGTTCATTAATCAACACAGAAAAATATACTGTATCTTCATTTCATACTGTGGTATATCAATAAGTGGATTTCCCAAAAATATCAACCTGTTCCTTCAAACATGGCAGCACCGTCCCTCCAGCAAAACACCTGCCTGTATATTCACGTCTTCTATCAATCAAACACTTTCGGTCCTAACGAGTGATTATGTCCAGTCGAGTTTCTCTATTTAATCTCACTTGAATATTTGTGTTGCAACACAGTTCACTATTGTTATGGTAAATAGACTGAACAAAGATTGCTGCAGTTAAAACAAACCATGACTGTGAGGTATTACCTTTTTCTTTTCTTTGGAGACGTTGATGTTGATGTTTTGTTGCTGGTGGCTGATGTTTCTACAGTAGCGTGGATGGAAATGATGAAGGAGAGCTGGACTTCAGCACCTTATTAAAAAAGAGGTAAACAAATGACAGTACTGTAACTCCTTAATGTGTCTGGAGACTAGGTAGTTTTCTTTTTTCTTTTTTTTCATAATCTAACTGTGTCATTCTCATTCTCTCTGGATCATCCTTCATCTTCAGAGAGTAAGCAACCTCTGCACTTCTGAGGGGTGCATGATCACCTGATAACACTTACCTGCATGCATACATGCCTGAACACACACAAGGCACAATGATAAATTAGGGTGAAATGATGCATTCTGTGTTTTCAAAATTACATTTGGCTTTCAAAGGATTTAACTGCTCTTCCAGTAAAAATACACCGTGATACCATATTGAAATATATACACATGAAGCCATGTAAGTGCTAATTTTCCATCCTATGGCTTTCTGAAAATGTAATTGCCCTAATTTATGTCTCTTTTATCGTTACATCTTAATCCTGTGATCATTAATCCTGCATTTTCCTGCTTGAACACCGTCTCACTCAACAACAGAGTCTGAAACAGCAGCAGTTTCCACAGTTTATTTCTCCCTCACACATGTTATTGCTGGTGACATAATATGTACTATCACACTCCACCTGATGAATCATCTTTGTCTTTCTCCGACACTTTGCAATCATTCCCCACCTTTCCAAACGATCAACAGTGACTCATGTGTACCACACACCATCACCACACACTTCTCCTGTGCACAAGAGATCTGTACACCATGTCAACCTCTAAAACAAAGCATGATGTTAGCCTGTCGTTTTAACTGATGCTGTTACCTGGGCTTGCTTTATTGTAGTTTTACTACTGTAATATTTAATATGTATGAAAAGCATATTTCTAATATGCTGGTTGTGTTGCTGTTGCTGTGTTTTAACCTGTCTGGTTTGTTTTGCCATATTTGCCTCTTGGGTTCAACATCTGAATGAGCAGCAGTTTCGTAAAATCCACAAATCGGTAAGAAGGTGCTGAGGGGCATCTGGAGAGTCACAGGGATACTTTTAGTTGTTTCTGTTATTAAAGTTATTAAGTTATTTATTGGAAACCATGAACATTCATATAACTTAAGTGCAATGTTGGATTGATTGGTATAGTCTTGACTTGTGTATTATTTGATGATGACCAACAAAAATACATTGTTTACAAATGTATACCATAAGGTTAACTGCAGGGAAGATTTAATCATAGATCAGCCATTTTACTAAACACTATAGTATCTCAAAGGTGGTAAAAAAAAAAAAAAAAAAAGGTGTCCATAGCTTTTGTCGACAAATCATTATCTAAATTAAAAACCACTTTACTCTGATCAGTTAAGCCCAGAGGCAGCAGCTTGCCATATGAAGCATGAAGACAGGTAACAGAAAACCAGAAGGCCAGAGATAACACCAAAAAACTCAGGCAAATTAGGAAATCTAACAGATACTTAAAAAACTGCTGTACTGTAGTGATGAACTTAGGAGTTAACTGGAAACTGTTTGCTGCATACAACACTTGCAAAAGCAAATGCAGACAGTGATCACATGATTGAGGAAGAAAAGTCACTGAGGGCACCTAGTGGACAGGTGTAGTAAAACCAGGGGGAGAGCAGATGGATGAGCAGGTGTATGTGTGGGAGATGTAATGTGTTCACTCTAGAAAAGTATCAAAAAGATGGAAAAAATAAAATGTATGCATACAATCTTAAGAGGAAATTTACAGAGTAGTTGATAATGCACACTTTTATCAAACATATGACTATTACTGACTGTACAGTTCCCATGAGAAAGCCCAGCAGCATGAGCAAGGCCATATACTGTATATATAAACAGGTTCTGGGCCCCTACACACTGTCTCCAATCCATTCTGCTCTCCTAACACCCCAAGGTTTTTATCTATTGGAAACACTTGTAGCATACAGGATTTACACTGAAAGACTACAGCACATGATCATAACCCCAAGGACAATATCAACGCTTGAAGGTATTCTATCATGCAGGATTTAGAAATACATGATTGAAGTAATAATTTCCTAAGCCACGATGCTAATGCTTCACCTACAACAAAATACAGATGCATGATTCAGATTGTTATGGTGGCCCTGAGGAGTCAATACACTGAAACGCATGATGCAAAGACACACATTCAGAAAACAACCACATCAAATTGTCAACACAAGTGTTTCCAGGGACACAGTTATGTGACAGACCTGTCTCAATAATGAGCTACAGTAACAGGACATATTTGCAACAATATCTGAACCATGTGATGTTGACATAATAAACCAAAAACAAACTCACCTTATTTTCCACATGTCCCATATTTCCACTGTGGATTCTTCCTATAACGTTACACACTCAAACAAAGAAAGACAGAGAGAGAGATTCATACAGGGAGACCAAGAGCAATTAACGTTAAGCAACATAACCTGTAGGCTATCATACAGGATTTACACTGTATCAATAATGCAAGAATATTTACGAAACTAACCAGTGTCATTGTACTGTATAAACAGAACACATTGGGAACACAGTATTACATAATTACTACTCATATTAGGATAGTTGATAATAATAATGAGAAATAGCCTAAGTTACCTTACTTCCCCTTTCTTCTCGACAACATCAGAGTCCCAATGAGTTCAGACCGTTAATACATCCATGGTTCAGACTGATGTAGAGTCCAAACGTTGTTGTTCTCAGTTCATTTTAAACTTTTTTCCCCCATTGAACTGTGGAAAAACTGAGGGGCAGCTAAAAAAAACTGGTAACCTGCCCAGCCTCCTCAGGTGGAGATGAAGGTGGGGCAGGTGGCAGGTGGGCTGTGGCTCTCTTCCGTTTTCCCTTGGATCGACAGCTGTTGCCACGTTAGCTGCTGTTGCCGCGTTACCGTCCTTAGCAACGCTAGCTTCCTCCTCTCTAGCTAGCTCTTTGCTAATGGCAACAAGCTAAGTAGCCACTTTTTTTTATTTACATATTCTTAACTTTAACCGAACTTCACCTTCTCGTCGTCATTTTCTTTTCCACCTCTCTCTCTTTCTTCACTCTTCCTCCGCTCCGCTCCAATGTTTGTTTTCTATACTCGTCTTTAGCAACTAGCTACTGTAGCTTTACCGCTAACTTCAACACCTGACCTCTGACGTCATGTGACACACCCAGTAGATATTTGTTTTATTTGTAAAATAAATCTGTGTTCGCTGGATCATATGTCAAAATATAAACACGCAACACATTTCTTTTTAAACTGATCGAGAAAAATAATCTTGTCAGGCCCAACTGAACTGGTAGGGTTTTGGACGCCCCCCAGAGGTTGGAGGTCATTGCATGATCTTCGCATAAACTAGGTAGGCCTACAAAATGCAGTATGTAAGATCATATCGTCTCTTTTTATGAAGTCCAAAACAACAAAAAGTCTATAAATCTATCTGATTCAGATAAAAGGAAAAGGTATGTAGGATTATAAAAGCTGCAATAACAAACTATTAGGCTACAGACCAAAGTACTGCATTTTGGTAAGAAGTTTTCATCTTGTCTATTTGGTCTGAATTACAGTGTCTGTTTTCAAACACTGACATCATTTAGCCTACTTGCTATAGATTAGTAAACAATGTATGAAGTTGACGAATCATCACTTGCTTGTTAGTTGCTTCGTAACAGTTATCAGTGAATTAACTGTGTGTGAAATAAACAGCTAATCTGTTAATGAACTGTCAGTGTATCCCTATCCCATGCTGTCTTTGCACTGTATTTATAATGCAACTTTCTCACTTTCTAACTGGCGTTAACATCTTCCTCTGGCTGGTTTATCTGTATCAGAACTACGGTGATGAGCTCTGAGCCCGATGTGGATGTGTGGGACATCCTCAAGGGTGCTCCTGCTTCAGAGTACGAGAAGATCGCTTTCCAGTACGGCATTACCGACCTGAGGGGCATGCTGAAGAGGCTGAAGCAAATGAAGAAGAAGGAGGAGAAGAAGAGCGAAGGTCTGAGTTTAGAAGTTTGTGAAGTTGCATATCCTCACAAAATGTAAAGAATCGGTGTTTGATTGAACATGTTGTTTGTGTTCTCTGACACACAGTTTTCCTCAAAAAGTTGGATCCTGCCTACCAAGTGACAAAGGGGCATAAAATAAAACTGGCAGTCCAGGTTGCCAATGCAGATGTTGATGTGAAATGGCTGAAGAACGGGAAAGAAATTCAACCGACTGGAAGGTTTGAGTTCACCAAACATGCTTTACCAATACATTATCAAAACTATATACTATTACTACTAAGTTATAATTTGAGTTTTTCATCTCTCTTTCTCTCTCTTGTTTCTTTTTTCATGAACATATGACTGAATTCCCCACTTGCTCCTTTAATCACATCACCAGCAAGTAAGTTTCCTGAAAAATATAATGTTTTATATGTTTTATTTAAGTGTTAAATTGATTAAAAGTGTGAAAATCCTCCTGTCTTTTGTCAAGGTACATATTTGAGAACGTTGGCAACATGCGCTACCTCACCATCAACCACTGCTCCTTGGCAGATGATGCTGCATATACCTGTGTGGTGGGGGAGGAAAAAAGCACCACTGAGCTCTTTGTTAAAGGTAATTAAGCTTCACAGGAAACAAACAAGATAATGTACATTTTGCAAGATAAAGAGTTGCAGTGGAGTCTGTCATTCTTATCTCCTCTCTGCAGAGCCTCCTGTCACGATTGTGAAGAATCTGGAGGATCAGATGGTGATGATGGGTGAGCGGGTGGAGCTGGAGTGTGTAGTCTCAGAGGAAGGAGCCAATGTTAAATGGTGAGCTATTTTTCTCTACGCTCACAAATCATCTATTTTTTAGTAGCTGAATTTTCATGCCTCACACAGATCTTAAAAAATAATCAACAAAAACTGTATCATCACTCAAAACTACTGGCATAAACCCCCACAAGCCATTAAGTTTCTAAAGCAATAAGCCTCCATAAATAAAATCAGTGAGCCGTGGGTTGATTAAAGAGGCTCACACAGGTTAAGTGCCATTAAATCAAATCTAATCAGGTCTAATAAAGTCTGTCTTTCAATTTAAAGCAAATGTTTAGTTTGTTGCTCAGACACCCAGCAGATGGCATTTGAGTTTGTTATGTCCACAGACAGATGCCAGACCTCTGTGACAGACTGAAGCTGTAAATTACTAGGCTACCTCAATGAAAAGATCACATCAGCATTTTACTATGTCCAATGTGACCTTTATCTGAAGGAGAAAGCTGCTGCAAATGTGTGGGCTGGCTTTTACTTGGGTCTAAAAACATTTTCCTGTAAAAAAGAAGCCACTGATCAATACAGAACAACACACTCTGTTAGTCACAAATGTACTGGAGTACAAACCTTTACAAACTCTCTAGGTGAAATTATGTGTCCACCCTGAGCGTGGATGTCCATTATTGATCCCTGGGGACAGTGTTTAGGAATCTGCTGTCAGCTCAAAGGTCACCCAACACTTGTTTTCATAGCTTTCAACAACATCTCACAGACTTCATTCAGTAAATCGAGCTGGCTCAGTTGTCATCATGTGACCTAAACGTGAACCCTGGGACATGTGAAAACGAGTGGCCATACATGTATCAATGTGAGATGTGGCTGAAAGCTCCAAAAATAGTAAGAAGACCTTTTAGGCTTGGACTCGCTCCACGCGTTGTTTCGTCCAGCTCTTGAATCGCTGCCCAAAAAAAAACTGTTGTGTGATATATTTAATCACAACCAGCCTGATTTCTTGTGTGAATTTCTGTGCAGGGAGAAAGACGGCGTGGAGCTGACAAGAGACGAGGCTCTCAAGTATCGCTTCAAGAAGGACGGCTGCAAACATGTTCTGATCATTAATGAGGCCACGAAGGAAGACTGCGGCCACTACAAGGTTAAAACAAATGGCGGCGAGTCAATGGCTGAGCTCATGGTGCAGGGTGAGTGTCAGGCGTCCTGTGAGTACAGTATGAGTATGAATCTTTTTTTCTTGTCAGTGGCAAATACTCCAAGTGCCCGTTCTCATGCCCCACCAATAGTCATGTGGCCTTGCCACTCTTGGCATGCGGTCTATCCTTGGGATGTAATGGCTCTTGCCATCACTCGCACCATTGTGCCAAGGTTACTGCGGTGGTTTGTGCATACCAGCTAAAGTTAGAAAACATGGACAATATTTCACCTGAAGGGCACAGGTCTCTCTCTCTCCCTCTCTCTCTGTGTTCTTTGTTTGCTGTGTTGTAGTTTCTTTGTCAAAGAAAAATAAAACCTGAAATTCCAGTAGGTTAGAACAGAAAATACCACACACACACACACACACTCATTCAGTCAGTCAGAGTTGGAGCAACCTCGTCTTTTAGCTTAAAAAATCTTCAATATTTGAGAAAAATAAAACTTGAAATTTCAGAAGGTTAGAACAGAAAACACACACACGCACTCATTCAGTTGGAGCGACCTCATCTTTTATAAACTTCAAAAGTCTTCAATATTTTATGCACAAATCCTCCATGACAGTAAAAAAAAGTCATATAAAGAGAAAGTTGTGGTTTAAAAGTATGTTTTATTACTAGATGATAGATTTCCCTCTAGTACCAACTCTCAGCGGCCTGGTGATGCTGATGACAGATCTGCACCAGTTCCCTCAGAAATTTGTAAGTTTCATTATTAGATTTTTTCAATCATGTGATGGTTTTTTTTTTAGTGCATTTAAGACATTTTTTTTTGCTGTTGAAGCTGGATACATGTATTCAGAGCTCTTTATTTGAATCCACAGGTGATCTAAAAATGATGGATGGTGACGGTTCAAACCCATCAGTACATGGACGTAGGCAAAATATAAACCTCAGATAGTCTCACCCTCCGTTTTTTTTCCTTTTTTTCCCTCCCACCCAGTAATCATTTCATCGTAGCACCATTAGCGCCGTATCATTAGGAAACAAAATGAAACCCATCAGTCTGTGTTTTCCTGTAGGAGATATAATCAATGTTTCATCACCGTTTCACCACCTGTGTTTTCCAGTAGGAGGTATAATGTAGTTATTCTGCAGCTAAATATGTGAATATATATACAGTATATATATATTCATGCACATGTGTGTCTCCTAGGAGTTGTTGTGTGTAGATTTAAACCCAGTCTTTGTTCCCACTCCCGGTGTTGTTAAGTTTGTTTGGCCTGTCGATCGACCACTACATCCGCCTGCCAAGAATCAGCAGCTGCCGCCGTGCAGCAGGGATCAACACTGAACCTCCATTATAATGCCATTCACATGTTATTTGCTCTCCCCTGCTGACGTGGCGAGGCGAGCTGACGTAAAAACTCCTGTAACCTTTACAGGGAGCATGGTGTGAGTCATCGCGCCCAGATAACAATTTCTTAGGGATAACTTTAATAACTCCCATGTACATTATTTCTTGTGATATACCGTATTAGCCCTGAAGCTCCTGCATCTGGTCTTCATATCCTCCCACTTCATTTTCTACCATAAATCCAATTAACTATTCCCCTTTGTGTCTGTTGCTATGATACAACACACAAAGGCTGCACAAAGATAATGAACACCTCACACTTGAACATATTATTACCATATTACCCTCACATACAATAGCTGCATCTCTGCTTTTATCGCATTATCCTCACACATGATCATATTAGTGCATCTTATTCTTATGCCTCATAAAGTAGCACCTCCCCTGACGACTGACGACCTCCATCCTTTCCACTGTCTGCACTCTGAACCTGTGTGTGTGTGTGTGTGTGTGTGTGTACTGTAGAGAAAGACCTGGAGGTCTACCAGAGCATTGCAGACCTCACGGTGAAGGCGAAGGACCAGGCAGTTTTCAAGTGTGAAGTGTCAGACGAGAACGTGAGGGGAACCTGGTACAAGAACGGGATCGAAGTCAAGGCCGAAGGCAGAGTGAATATCACACACATCGGCAGGTGAGGACACTTTCATGTGTGCATTGCAAATGTTGCATACACACCGTGAAGTGAAACTCTTGGAAACTGTTATTTTAGGAACCACAAACTGACCATCGATGATGTGAAACCAGAGGACGAGGGCGACTACACTTTTGTACCAGACGGCTACGCTTTCAACCTTTCTGCCAAACTCAATTTCTTGGGTAAAACTTTTTTTTCAGTTTCATCCTCAGCACATACAAGCTAATTTAAACTTGTATCTTTTTCTCACTTTCTTTTTTCTTGTGTCCCCCAGAGGTGAAGATCGATTACGTGCCGCGCCAAGGTAAACGACAAACTCATTCTCTTGTAGTGTGCAAAACAAAACCTCAGTGCAGTGTTCATTTCAACCATGTTCTTCTTAAAGGGATAGTTCAACATTTTGGCAAATTGGCCCATTGTCATAATCCCTATAGTCATAGCAGTAGGTTCGTTACCTTTAATTGTCGGTGCAAGCTATTTTTTAGAACAGTAGAGCAGAGCCGTGAGCTGCTCAGAGCTACAGTGCGCTATAGAGGCTCATGGGATTTCTTGGTTTTCCTCATCAAACTCATCAAATACACAATCCAACAACTCCAAAACGCTCTGGTGGACAAGTTGTGACCTGCACATTCACCACGCTATGAGATAATAACAGAACGTTACGAGACGAGAGTTGTTTTCGAGGTAAATGCAGAGACTGCTTGCTGAAAAACGGAAACACGCATCAATGGTTTTGCATGAATTTACCTTGAAAACAACTCTGTTAAATAGCTTGCACCGACAATTAAAGGTAACGAATCTACTCCTAAAACTATAGGGATTATGGCAATGGGGCAATTTGCCAAAATGTTGAACTATCCCTTTAAATCACTTTTTAAGATCCTCCTAAGATTCACCTGGACTGTATGGGCCGCACCCCTGAGTCAACCATCGTGGTGGTGGCGGGAAACAAACTGCGTCTGGACGTCCCCATCACCGGAGACCCTGCTCCCACCGTTATCTGGACCAAAGGAGAAAAGGTAAAACAGGCAACGACTCGTGTTACTGATCTGTCATCCACCCAAAAAAAAAAATCAGTAAGTAAAGTCTGAAACCAGAGGCTTCAGGACAACTTGAAGTAATGCTGAAATGTTTTACTTCAGGAAAATGTTGGCAATTTTAATCAATATGTGGAGTAGATATAAATTAATACAAGCTGAGTTGTTACACTTTTTATCAACTAACTATACGGCACAGTTCTGTAGATCTGACGATGTGTCTAACATTTGGCTTATAGCGTAGTACAGTACCACTAACATGCTCAAATCAATGATGCCTACCAGCCTACTGATCTTTGAGTTGGGGAGAAAGAGAGGCGCCACCACGGCCTCTTGGTTCTCTTCGGCTTTTACCGCTTTGCTCTGCTCAAATGTAGGCTAGTTCTGTAAAACCCGATGGAGAGGAGAAAGGAGGCGCGACGACCTCTTGGACCGTGAAGGATGGGGAAGTAAGTGTGCACGTCCCATATGAATACATCCGGCTTGTAGCACTCTGACTCGCAAATCCATGTCTGATTGTTGACAGCATTGCCATCGTGCCTCTCAGCTTGTGCCCATGTGTGCACTTTGACAATGAGTTCACCCTGTGTAGTCGTGTTACCTCTCGATGTGTTGAAAAGCTAATGCACGCAGCCGCCACCGGAGCACAGGAGAATTGATTTTGCGAACGACCCGACTTAACAGGTTGAGTTTCATTCATTTACAACCCTGGAGACAGAACAGGCTGCAGCAGACACAACGACGGAGGGAAAGCAGCTTCTCCAGCGGTTAACAGCCTTCATGTGTGTGTGTGTTTTGCTTTTATGTGTCAAAAGAAAGCAAAAAATAAAATAAAATAGAATAACTGCATGCAGTGTTACCCCGTGTCCCACCATGTCAGTACGGTAAGAGCATGTTTGAATCTTCTTTCAGACAGACACAGGTCAGAGGAAACTGTAAGTACATGTTTGTAATTTTCAATGTTTCAATGTGCAAAAACAATCCTATCAAACACATAAATAGTGTATATAATCAAATAAAACTTTACATTTTGTGCTATTACAATCAGATTTGCAGGTATCAGCAGAGAAAAGTTAAAAGGAGCTGGTTCTTCTACAGCGTGAAAAGGTCAATTTTTCTGATTCAAAAGCTGCTTCTTTAGCCAGAGAGTCGACCTTTAGCTTTTTTTTTTAGATTACTATTACTGGTACTTCCTGTTTCACTTAGATTCTTAACATTTCCCTGTAGGTCATGTAGTGACTTTGGGTATTGTACCAGGATCGATGTGCTTCACAGTGAAGTGCAGTGGTCGTAGGCAGGCAGTAAGATTAGTGCTAGCGTTATTATCAGGTTTTGTTTCTCAGTTGCCTTCACACAAAGTGCACAAACAACCTTTTTAAAGCAGTATTTGTTATGACTACCCTTTAAAAAAAATGCCCGTTCTCCTCACTACACAGTTTTACAAAGGTACTTGCCTCAGTTCTTCTGTGTTTTTGTTTAGTCTCTCTAAGTTTCCTCTGTCTCGTTAAACTGATGGGCTCTGTGACAGCTGCACCATCTGTTGCAGGACTCCTTGTTAGTCTGAATTTCAGACTAATCAGACACCAGACAAGAATCTAAAGATCCAAAGGGCTAAACACTTTCAGAATAGAATAACAGTTTTGATAATGGTGTCTTTTAAATGACAAGAAATGCACACAACTGTCCCTTTAAGCACCGTTTCTGCATCTGCATGGTGACATCTGGAGTTGTGTGTTCAAATCGACATGTGCTACTGTCCTTGAGAAGCATGATTTGCACAAAGACTGAAAGGAACGTTGAATTGGAAAGTGTTAAAGCATTCATCTACATCTACCGTACCGTAATCTCCACCTCTCCACCTATGTGCAATAGAGATGTCATCATCACAGTTTAGGGTGAGAGGAGAGTGACCAGCAGATGCAGTAACTCCTCTCTGGTTGTTGTTGTCGTCGTCAGGTCCTTGGAGAGGGAGACGGGAGGGTCCGTGTGGAAACCACCAAGGGCCACTGTGTCTTCACCATCGAGGGCGCCGAGAGGCAGGACGAGGGAGTCTACTCTGTCGTGGTCAGAAACCCTGCTGGGGAGGACACGGCAGACATTAACGTCAAAGTTGTCGGTGAGACAGAAACTCACAGTCAAATTAACAAACAACAACATTGAGGCGTCGCACACCTTGTCAAAGCCAATTACCACAGACATACAGGTCAATGAATTAGAATATGATGGAAAAGTCAATTAGCAGTAGCTTAAGTCAAATAGCCCCAACTAAGTATTGAGTGTACTTTTCAGACCAACATTTCCATATTAAAAACGCTTTTTAAAATTGGTCTTTTGTAATATTCCAAATTTTTGAGGTACTGAATTGTAGGTTTTCATTAAATGTAAGCCATAATCATTACAATTAAAAGAAATTCAATAAATAGAGACATTACATGTTTCATTCTGTGTGTAATGGATCTATATAATATATTAGTTTCACTTTTGGAATTTAATTACTGACATAAATAAACTTTTCCATGATCTAATTTATTGAGATGCACCTGTACAGGACATCAATACAAGTAAAATGTTAAATCTCTCTTCTTTTTTTAAAATTACATGATCAATGTTTTCCTCCCAGATGTTCCCGATCCTCCTCATGCTCCCAGAGTCCTCAGCGTGGGAGAGGATTCCTGTGTTGTTCAGTGGGACCCCCCGAAGTTTGACGGCGGGCAGCCAATCATTGGTAAAAAACAAAAAAACACATAAAACACATAAAACACATCAAAATAGTTAATTTGATACAATTATCTGAAAGGTTTCCTACAATTGAAATGTGGTTGAGAGAGATGGGAAATGTAGTATTACACTTGGAGAAAATCAGGTACATTGTGTCTGCTAAAGAGGAAATCTTTTTTAAAATCTGGCAACCTTTTCTCAATTTAATGTTAAAAGCTGATCTGTTTTTCTGTTGCTGTGCCATTATTTATGTCCTATGTCCTGTTTGTCCACAACCTCTGTACTGTTCTGTGTAGCACCACCAACTATTGTTAATATGTATCTAAATAAATAAATACAAAATTTGATGAAATTATTCGGTTCTTCCTCCTCCTTCATTGTTCTGTATCCACTCTGGTCCTCAGGTTATGTGTTGGAGAGGAAGAAGAAGCAGAGCTACAGGTGGATGAGGCTGAACTTTGACCCTTTCGTTGGAACCACCTATGAAGCCAAGCGGATGATTGAAGGCGTGCCGTACGAAATGAGAGTTTATGCTGTCAATGGCATCGGCATGTCTCGTCACAGCCCTGCCTCGCAGCCCTTTGTGCCAGTCGGTGAGTCTACACCTGCACGTTTTCACTTGCTCCGCATCACGTGCAGCAGTTTAATCTTTTTTTTTTTTTTTTTTTTGACACATTTGCCCTCCGCTGCGTGTTCAGTGAAAGGAGCTCGCTCGCTGCGGAAACTGTTGCAGACAGACGCACGCCACGGTGGTGGTAGATGGTGATGATGTTGTGACATGTCTGACTTTTCGATGGCTCCGGGGTTGTGTCACGCCTGGTTTGCTCAGTCTTAAAGGTTTCTCGCAGGTCACAGGGTCTGGTTGAGATGTGGTCGTGACCAGAACGGGGTCATGGTTACCCTACGTTTGTTGTAATCCTAGAAGTCTGCGGATTGTCTGACTGTGTCACAAAAATGTGGGTTGCACATACAGTAGATGATACAGAGGTCACTGCTGAGTTAGGGTTATGTGTGTGTATGTGTGTGTGTGTGTTTGTGTGTGTCTGTGCCATCCCCACAGGAGACGGATAGAGGAGTTTATGCATGGGTGAATGATTTTGTAAAAGCACCACATGCATATAAATAGTCCAGTCAAACCCATTTTTATTTATGAAGGAGGAGGTTACCTCGGGGAACTTTTGATATAGAACAAGTCTAGACTGAACTGTCTATAAAAATTATTTATAGAGATCCAACAATGACCATGAGCAAGCACTTGGTGAAACACAGCGTGTGCAGTTCCACCGAGGCGGAGGGTCACAGTTGACTAGGTCGTCCTTAAACCGCGGCCCAAGATGCATCTGTACTGTTCACGCTGTTAAAACAAAGAGGGCACATTCAGGCCCAGACCGACCCCCGTTAGTTAATTGTTGCTGATTAAGTCCTATTTATTTAATGTTATAGAGCCACATTAAAGGAATAGTTCACCAAAAAATGAAATTCAGTCATTAGTGATAGTGACTCACCCTCATTGTGATGAATTTTTGAAGTTTTTTATTCCTCAAAGTGCATCTGGAGACCCGGGAGGGGGGTTCGTAGTCCAACGAAAACTTCATATGAGAGTCAATAATAGCGCCTGACACAAAAAGGTCCATAAAACTACACAAAAACCTTGAAATATTCCTCCGCACCGCTCGTCCGTGGCAATCCAAGTGTCCTGAAGGGATATAGTCCAGAGTTTACCCAAAACAACGTTATTGAGGCAAGTCTGATCACTAGTAAAAAATCAAAACAGCAGCATGAAGAGAAAACTATTTTAATTGAAATGTGAAATGTGAAATAATCAAAGTGTGCTACCGAGGCCTGAAGCTCCTGATCCAGACTCTCAGCTCTCTGTAACAGGATCCCTCATGCTGAGAGCTCAGGTTTTGCCTATCAGTGATTTTTAACGACCATCTCATCCTCCACTTGTTGATTTAAGAGGGACTATCATTGTATGCAGGTGGCCAATCGCTTGTAAGACAGCTGATTAGGAAACTATCCATGGCATTCCTCTCTATAAATAATGGCGAAGGGAGCACTCGGCTCTGCTGGGACCAGCTGCTTAACACAGAGGGGTTCGTGCTACTGTGGAGGCTGCTGGCTGGCTGCAGAAGAAGAAGAAGAAGCATTGTTGTTACTACAGCAGCAGTTGGGACTGCAAGGAGGGAACAATAGAGTGAGGGAGAGGATGAGAGCATAAGCAAAGGTTTAGAGGGAGTCGTTGTTTTTGCAAAAAGGAGAAAAGGAGGACACGTGCTGTGCAAACACCAGCTTCAGTCAGCAGTAGCAGCAGCAGCAGCAGCAGCAGCAGCAGGACTGCTTCACTCTGAGAGAGGATGCCCAAGCCGAAGCTTCCTAAGACGGCCGAGAAGAAACCAGCGGAGGAGACGCCGGCCGATGCCCCGGCTGATGCTCCGGTGGAGGCGCCAGCAGAGGTGGAAGTGAGCAAACCTGAGGCGGAGGAGGCACCTGCACCTCCGCCTCCTGGGCCAGAGCAGGAACCGGCAGCAGCTGCACCTGCAGAGGCAGAGGCAGCGGCAGCTCCAGCTGAGGGCGAGGGGCCGCCAGCAGAGGGTGCCCCCCCGACAGAAAGCGGTCCCCCTGCAGAGGAGACGACCCCTGCTGCTGAGTCTGCTCCTCCTGCTGAACCAGAGCCAGAGCCAGAGCCGCAACCTGTTGGCAGTAGGCATTATTCGTTTTGAGATGTTGCCTTGTCGTGTAGGTTTTTAGAGGTCGAAACGATCCTCAGTTTTGTTCATATGTGAAAAATTGGCTGCATAATTATTTCAGTGGTGCAAATATCTGACATACACATATTTTTGACGTATCTGAGTATTACGCATGATGTGGTAATAGGCTTTATGCACAGCTCCACTACTTCCTGAATTTAGACAAGCTCCTTTATTTCCTGTCTAACATTATTGGACAAACTGATTAATCCAGGTGTGTCTGACTCTGACCTCAGTAGTCACAACGATGGTGAGACACACCTGGATTAATCAGTTTGTCCAATAATGTTAGACAAGAAATAAAGGAGCTTGTTTAAGTTCAAGAAGTAGTGGAGCTGTGCATAAAGCCTATTACATGGTTGTCCTGTCATGATGACGTCAAAAGTTTACCAACGGTTATCCCGGACTAACCTGAGCTACTGTGACTTTCTAAACCCCGGGAGATCCTTGACCTCTGACTGACAGTGTTGCCATCACTGTATACTTAGACTCTGATGTGAGGCCTTCACCTCAGGCAACGACAAGGCCGTAACTAAAATTGAATTGAGCACCTTTCAGTCCGTCCGTCCGTCCTCGTGGTGGTGTTGACAAGTTGTTGCAACATCGTAAAAATATATGACTGACAGATGTCCTTTGTTGTTGCCACTTGAAAGATTTTCCACGTGTGCTGCACCTTGCACCAGCAGCAGCAGTCGTATATTTTACACCAGGACAGCTACATACAGTAGATGCCTCCACAACCAACCTGAGAGCAGAGGACAGGGCTCTGCTGGGAACCATTTACTGTATATCAATATGTTGGATGTTGGAGGTGTTAATGACTTTACACCTGAGTTGTTTCCCAGTACAAGAAGAATTTAAGCAATAGTAGTTCATCATAAAAAAAGGACACTTTACGCAGCATTTTACACAAACACTGGATCACCACTGGGTTAGAAAAACTATGGACACTTGTTGCCTGTGCAACACACATGGAAAGACTTAATGCTGCATTACTAAGAGACAAAGCTTCAATCATCTCAATAGTGATCTCAGATTTATCTTAATTTACTGTATGAGCTTCTTTTGACCATTAATTACTCAGGCACTGGCCCATTTTTCCTCCTCCTGACTAAAACAGAGGCTTTAGATCCTAAATCCCAACACTGAAATAATAATAGTGTTTTTTCATCAGCCTCTTTGCTTACGCTCACACCTTTTTCACAAATTTGTTGTGACACTGGTTGCTTGCTTTTAGTTGTTGCTTGTGCTGCAAAAGCCTCTTAATGTGAATTAAAATCACGTCCTGAGGGACACACTTTTTGATGTTAAACACAAACCAGCTGCAGTTGATGAACAAAAAAAACACACAAATACATCCACAACACAAGATAATCAACTACAACAAGGAATTACAGCTACAGCTATTACTGCACATTTGACATTGTGTTGCCACCAGGACCAAAGAGCTATTTACACTAACCAGACTGACTTCCAGCTCTTTGCAACATGAATGAAATTTAATCATAATCATAATTTGTGTCTACTTTAACTCTGTTTCTGTCTCTATCTGCTAAACTAACCTCAGTGGGAACAAGTTCTCTTTACTAACTAGATTAGAAAGGGTTATAATTATGATGCTGCTTGTAAAATTATTTTTGATGACACTATATGTGTGATTAGTATTTGTGAAATGATATGTGCCCATCAATAATAAATCATTCTCTGTTCACCTTTCACACACAAAATTCACCTTGTCTAGTTTCATCCCCGTTAATATGAGAATAATATTCACGTCAGTATTTAATTTTGACGGCTCGGTCATGACGGATGTTCTGCATGTCATGTGACAGAGGAGATGCCACTGAAAGCATTGCAGGCCCACGCTGACATGTCAGTAAATCTACAACAACACACTATATTTAGTGTCCTTTGTCACATTACTCACTCTGCTGGCAGATTGTGTAAAATAACCCTGCTGTCTTCTTCTGATCTAATGTATATATGTATGAAATGTGAAAATTAGACAATGGATTACAGAAGTAGTGATGGAGTTAGTTACTTTACATAATTTGTAAATTCATGACCAGGTTCATCCACTTGGTCGGTAATCTGCTCTGAGATGATTGCATTAATGCTGTAACTGACTAACACAGGCCATTTATCTGCCCTCTGCCTCTCTAAGCTCCTACAAGTGAGCCCATCGGACTGTCTGTGGACGACATCAGCGACACTACTATCTCGCTCAAGTGGCGGGCGCCCGAGAGGATCGGCTCGTCTGAACTCGAGGGTTACGGGGTTGAGTACTGCAAGGAGGGCAGTAAGTGCTGCATGCGGCTGGAGCGCCAGACTCAAAACCATGTTATCACAACATCCCTGATTGTTGCACGTTGCACCTCCTCCTCCTGTCTCTCTCTCTCTCTCTCTCTCTCCCTCTGTCATTAAAGGCAAATTGGCCCATTGCCATAATCCCTATAGTTTTAGCAGTAGGCTTTAATTGTCGATTAAAGCTATTTTTAGAATGGCGGAGCAGAGCCGCGAGCTGCTCAGAGCTACGCTACGGAGGCTAATGGGATTTCTTGGTTTCCCTCATCAAACTCATCAAATACACACAGAGATAAATTCATGCAAAACCGCTGATGCGCGGGACAGTTTTTCATCAAGCAGTCTCTGTATTTACCTCGGAAAACAACTCTGTCTGGTAACATTGTGTTATTATCTCATAGCGTGGTGAATGTGCAGGTCACAACTTGTCCACGAGAGCGTTTTGGAGTTGTTGGATTGTGTATTTGATGAGTTTGATGAGGGAAACTAAGAAATCCCATTAGCCTCCGTAGTGTAGCTCTGAGCAGCTCACGGCTCTGCTCCACCGTTCTAAAAATAGCTTGTACCGACAATTAAAGGTAACGAACCTACTGCTATGACTATAGGGATTATGGCAATGGGCCAATTTGCCAAAATGTTGAACTATCCCTTTAGAAACATCTGCAGTCACATGAATCTTGTGTTTTCTCGGCCTCAGCTGATGAATGGATACCGGCCATCGAGGGTCTGACCGAGCGGACGTCCCTGATCGTCAAAGACCTGACCACCGGGGACAAGCTGCAGTTCCGGGTGCGAGCCTACAACATGGCCGGTCCCAGCGGTCCCGCCACTCTGGCTCAGCCCGTCACCATCAGAGAGATCATGCGTGAGTAGAAGAAGATTTGGTAGTGGAGCGATGAATGTTTGGAGCAGCTGACAGATGAATTTCCCTCGGGATTAATAAAGTATCTATCTATCTATCTATCTATCTATCTATCTATCTATCTATCTATCTATCTATCTATCTATCTATCTATCTATCTATCTATCTATCTATCTATCTATCTATGAGACACGATAAAGACAACCTCATCCTTGAGCTTCTTCACTTTCTTCCACTTCCTCGCTCTCTCTTGCCTCTTACTTTGTGTTTTCTTTCATTTCTTGCACAGAACGTCCTAAAATCTGGCTCCCCAGAAATCTACGCCAAACTCTCATCAGGAAAGTTGGAGAGAGTGTCAACCTCTTGATTCCTTTCCAGGTGCAGTGCACATTAGACTAAATAAATAATAACTCTCATTCATTTTTTAAAAATCAACATCAAATCACCCAGAAGCTTGACTCATGACTTGACACAGTATAAACAAGCACAGAGGCAGAGACACTATTCATGTGTTCAAATTAAAAATTAAAATGAAGGTGCAGAAAGAAGGATGAAATCAATATGAAAAAAACATTTAAAACTGGTTTCTCTCTTCGCCCATTTCATCTAAGTTATTCCTAATTTTGTACATATAAATATATTAACTGGAATAATGTGATCGTACATCATGTTGTTAAGTATTGAATCGCTCTATTACACATCAAGGAAAAGTGGGCATTTCAGTTTTGCCTTTGATGTCCTCAACGGCTTTGAAAGGTGACACCTTTACACGAGGTTGTGTCCTCTAAGAGAACTGGCCGCTGTGTTACAGTAGGACTCAACTATTTGGAAACAACCACAAAGAGACTCGACTGAACTCAACTCAACTCAACTCAACTCAACTCAAACTTCATTTATAGAGCATTTTAAAGTGCTGTACAGATCAATAAAAAATATAGCATTATTAAAATACCATAAAGTACATAAGTAAAGTGCAATAGAAATACAAATGAGCTATAAATAAACTAAATAATAAATAAAATACATGTAAAAGACAAATGTGTCAACTCAACTGAATGCTATAGGGAGAAAAGGTGGGTTTTTAAGGAGGATTTAATTCTCTATTAACTCTGGGGACTGGATGTGACATGGCATGGGGCCTTTTACCTTCTGTATTTCAGCTCAGGGGCTATTGTCTCATGAAAAGCTGAAGTGCACCATCAGTGTTGTTAATAAATAAAATATGGAAGGATAGGTCATCGCCAAGCTCAGGATTATGAACGTTTGCAACAAATTTCATGTCAATCCAGCTCAGAGTTTTTGAGGTTTTTTTTCTGTAAAGTGAAGTGTGAATTGTGAAGTGAAACTCCATCTTCTGTCCGCAGGGAAAGCCCAGGCCCAAGGTCTCATGGAACAAAGACGGAGAGCCTCTGGAGTCCTCGGTCGCCAACGTGAGGAACAGCGACGTCGACACGATCCTGTTCATACGCAAGGTGGACAGAAAACACTCGGGGAAGTACAACCTCCAGGTGCAGATTGAGAACGTTGAAGACACAGCCACTATCAACCTGCAGATTGTTGGTAAGCAGGACTCCAATAACACAGCAACAAAAATACCAATATCTATAGTGAACTGAGCTCCAAACACACTCTGGTTTTGCCTGCAGATCTCCCGGGGCCTCCCGAGGCTCTGAAGATCATGGATGTCTGGGGCTTCAACGTGGCGTTGGAGTGGAAGCCGCCAAAGGACAACGGTAACTGTGAAATCACCGGTTACAACATCCAGAAAGCTGACAAGAAAACCATGGTGAGACTCTGCTCCCTCGGGCCCTGGCAAACACACCTGGCTCACATCTGTTTGTTTTTGTTTTTTTGTTTTATTTTTAATTTAAATTCAAATGAAGCTGCAAATAAGCTTCTTATGAAACACAGCTCTCATTGAAATTTAATCATTTTACAGCAATTAGCCAGAAGAAACTCTCTGAGCATTGACATCGCATTTGACATTCAGAAAACTCCCGGCAGGGAAAAAACCAACCTGAAGCCAATTTTTCAAAAATGCATGTTGCTCCTCAACCAGATAATGAGCAGCCGCGGTTGGAAAGAGGAAGAATAAATGAGATTTTTTCTGCACTAGACTCCTTAAAAAAAATCTAATGGTACATTTAGGAATTAGTCATATTGAAAGACAGAGCGAGGTCGGACTACGCTGGGACGCTGTCTTATCCAATTAGACTGAAAGAAAAGATGTTGCCTCTCAAGTCAAATCTGAATTACCAAGTGGGAACAAATACGACTTCCAGAGCTTCTTTAAAGAAAAGAAATCATGTCACCATGTCATTATAATTCATAGTTTCCTTCACACAAACGCGTGTGTGTGCGTGCGTGCATGTGGGAGGATGAACGCTGCATGGACACAGAGGGATATTTTAGCCTCCCTTGTGACACATATGCTGTAATCAGCCAATGCTGAGCAGCAGCACACAAGTCTCCGCTGTGGGTGATGCATTATGGGCCTGTTGGCACGAGCTCCAGCTGCCACCATCCTCCACCGCCGCCGCCGCCGCTACCGCCGAGCTGCCAGGAACAACGTCGGCCAGGAATGTCCTAATCTTATCCCGGTAGCCTTGACCCGGTGTGTGCAGTGACGCAGGGACATTGTTCTCCTGCGCAGCTCGGCCGAGGGTTCGTGTTTCACTGTGGTCATTATTAGATCAAATTAATTTCACTTGCATCTCTTTTTAGCATGCGCAGGGATGTTGATCAAGTTACCGCGTACCTGTTAGATGTCAGAGATAAAAGCGGCGCTGAGGGCACGTGTACTTTAAATTCACTCAACCCCTGACGCAAATATTGCAGTCCTATATCTTTATAAATTAATTTAAACACAATTGAATATAAAAAAATACTGTTCAGTTTATCTGATTGAATAGATTCAATTTAGTCTGTTTATGTGGGCGTGAGTGATTTTAAAGAGTTAAATTGGGAAAACTACAGAAATCTGATGTGAAGAACTGAATTCTGCCTTTTTTATTAGTGCAATGAAACCTTTATTTTAATGTATATGTATTTTATTACCATATTTACAAGTAAAACAGTTAAAGGGATTGTTCAACATTTGGCCCATTGCCATAATCCCTATAGTTTTAGGAGTAGGTTCGTTACCTTTAATTGTCGGTGCATGCTATTTTTAGAACGGCGGAGCAGAGCCGCAAGCTACTCAGAGCTACGCTACAGAGGCTAATGGGATTTCTTGGTTTCCCTCATCAAACTCATCAAATACACAATCCAACAACTCCAAAACGCTCTCGTGGACAAGTTGTGACCTGCACATTCACCACGCTATGAGATAATAACATAATAACTGATGTGCGTTCCCGTCGGGGGCAGTTTTTTGGCAAACAGTCTCTGCATTTGCCTCAAAAACAACTCTGTCTGATTATTATCTCATAGCGTGGTGAATGTGCAGGTCACAACTTGTCCACGAGAGCGTTTCGGAGTTGTTGGATTGTGTATTTGATGAGTTTGATGAGGAAAACCAAGAAATCCAATGAGCCTCTGTAGCGTAGCTCTGAGCAGCTAAAAATAGCTTACACTGACAAATAAAGATAACGAACCCACTGCTATGACTACGGTATAGGAATTATGGCAATGGGCTAATTTGCCAAAATGTTGAACTATTCCTTTAAAGAGTTTTGAAATTGTAGTTACAGTACAACAGTACATGGGAGGTGATTGCTGTAAAATGTGATTGTGTGCATATCCACGCATGTACATGACTGAAAAGGACCTGATATCATGAATAAATATGTATATAGTAAATTGTGGAACCTGAAGTATTTTCTGTGTACTTTCATGTGAAGGAGTGGTTCACAGTCTTCGAGCAGTACAGACGAACCCACTGCATCGTGTCCGACCTCATCATGGGGAACGAGTACGTCTTCAGAGCCTACTCCATTAACCAGGTCGGCCACAGCGACGACGCCTGCAACACAAAAGACAGCGCGTTCATCCAGAAGACAGGTGGGAAACAGTACAGAGCTACAGAGCAGCTTTTTATGTCCTCCAACTGTAAATACAGATACTGTGTGTGTCTGTGTGAAACCTGAGGAGTCGTCGTTAAAAAAGTTCCGCCTGCATGGTTTTCTTTGCAGGTATCGCGTACAAGCCGCCGAACTACAAGGAGCATGACTTCTCTGAGGCTCCAAAGTTCACACATCCGCTGGTGAACCGCTCCATCATTGCGGGATACAGCGCCACCCTCAGCTGCTCAGTCAGAGGGATCCCAAAGGTCAGTGGAGCCTAGATGGAGTTTGTCATCATAACTTTTACATTTTTGTAATCATAAATAATTGAAAATAGAAGTTTTATATTAAAAATTAAACATTTTTACTTTTATTTATGACCTACTGGCCTATTTAAACTGATGTTGCCTTCAGTGACGACACACAGAGGATCAAGAACATGCTCCACCTTTTTAAAAAAGCAGCTCAAAACTTGTTTTTATGTTTATTAATTTACTGGTTGATGATACTGTATTTTTCCTCCTTACCAGGATCTCATGGTATTTTTTTATTACTTCAATTGATGATTGCTGTTAATTATTGTTTTTATTGATTCTTTTTTTATGTCACATGTTCTTTGGAGTTGTTTTAATATGTCTGACTTGTTGATAATGTTTATGTAAAGCACTTTGAGCTGCAATTCATGTCATGAAAAGTGCTCTACAAATAGTGTATTATTATAATTAACAACAACAACAATACTATTATCACTACTACTAAAAACTATTTTTTTAAATACAAAAAAGAAACCAAAGAGAAACACACACCTTTCCATCCAGGCCTTTTTGCGGGATTATTTACAGCCTGTCCGTACAGTAGTTAACCAGTGTCCTGCAGATAGAACCAGATGTGTTAATAATAGAGCTGCAACAATTAATCAATTAATCGAACAATAATTGATTATTAAATCAATAGTCAACTATTTTGATAATTGAATAAGCTTTTTGATTAATTTTTTAAGAAAAAAAGTCCAAATTCTCTGTTTTCAGCTTCTTAAAAGTGAATATTTCTGGTTTCTTTGTTCCTTTATGACAATAAACTGAGTATCTCTTTGGTTTGTGGACACAACAAGACATTTGAGGACGTCATCTGGTGGTTTGAAAAACACTGATTGATATTTTTCAACATTTTTTAACATTTTATTGACCAAACAACTAATCAAGTAATGGTTTATTTGACAGATTAATCGATAATAAAAATAATCGTTAGTTGCAGCCCTAGTAGTTAATAATGATGGAGCAGTGCTGCAGTGTCTAACTCTTTTGTTCGACCTCCTCAGCCCAAAGTGACCTGGTACAAAAACAAGATGGACCTGTCAAACGAAGCCAAGTTCCGGATGCTGAGCAGACAGGGCGTCCTGACGCTGGAGATCCGTAAACCCTGTCCGTTCGACGGGGGGGTGTACATGTGCAAGGCCGTCAACGACAGCGGAGAAGACATAGTGGAGTGTAAACTGGAGGTTCGCTGTAAGTGTTTCACCGCCGCCGCCGCCGCCGCACGGTGCAGAGACAGAAACATGTGTCCTCCTTTTCATGACCCACTTAGACAATCCAGCTTCTTTCTCTCTCTCTGGCATCGTCCTCTTTCCCCCCGTATCTTCCTTTAAAAATAACACACATCATCAAAGTCCACATCAAATGAATGCCAGTCATTATTTAGTAAAAAAAAAAAAAATTTCAACAGGTAAAATAAAAACATTTATTTTTCCTGTGGTGGATTTAAAAAAAAATAAAAAATTGATCGAACATGTGTTGGAAAAATTGGAAAATGCATTATTTCAAGAAGAAGTTTCCTGGAAAGAACTGTTTGTGTTTCTGATCGATGGAAAAATCACAGCCCTTGGGGCCAGGAAAGTTTCAGAAACAACAACTGGTTCTTGTCTAGATTTGTCTCCTCTAAACAAGCGTCTCCCTCCTTCTTTGTCCAGTCAGCTACATTTAAAGGTTTTTTAAACAGGTTTTTAAATGACCTATAATTAGTATTTTAATATCAACAATAGATCACATTGAACATCACCACCGCAGACCGTTTCTTCCTGCAGTCTTACCACCGCGGTATTGTGGTAGCATCGTTCTCAACAATAAACTTTATGTAGATTTCTGTTTTGGCACCGAAACACGGACAAACACACACAGGAAGTAGCTGTTGAACACAGACGAGCTCATTTAGCAGCTACAGAGTCACACATTTCCCTTCAGGATGAGGTGGAGACCAAACTGGAGCTAAATGGAGAGAAGACTATTCACTGTCCTCTGGATGTGTGAACAGACACTTGTTTCATTACAAATTAACTTAACTTAACACTAAACCTGATGGTTAAACATCATCAGCGTTTGTGTACGTTGCTGAACACTGTGCTTCCAACATCACTTTATGTAATTAATAGATTGATTAATTGATTGATTAACACCTCTGTGTCTGGACTTGCAGCTCAAATTGTGAAAGACGACAAGAAAGACGCCAAGAAGAAGATAGAGAGAGTAGAAGAAGAGCTGCCTGCCAACTGAAGAGACGATCGATTTCCTCTCCGGCGACTTCCTGCATGTTGACTGTTTTGTGCCACGATGAGACACTTTTCACCTTCACTTTACGCCACTTTGACGACCGATTATCCCTCATCATCAGCTCCCAAATTAATGAGCTAAATTAACGACTGTTCAATCAGGAATTATTGGTATTTATTTATTTTTTAAAAACATAATGGTTTGCTGATCAATTTCTCCCTTTTATTTCAGAAGCTTCAACTGATAACTGTGTGCAATCCATGTTGGATAATAGATAAAAGAAACTAACTTATGACTGGATTATAGTGTTTTCAGTGTAATTGATTTGTGTGCATAAAAGTTTCTTCAAAAGAACAAAAACACAGAGTGAATTCATTCAGTTTCAACAGTAGCTACGATAATAACACAGTGTGGTACGGTACTACAGTAATATCTCCTCCAACGGGCGCCGTGACCCCTTCTGCGGCCGCGGTAAAGTGGAAACACGGAGAAGGATGCCACAGATGGTCAGAAGTCCAGAGGAACCCTGCAAGAATTGTCGAGGGCTTAGTTTTATTGAAACAAAGCCTCAGTAAAGCCAGAGGTGCGAGGCATGCGCCTAATGTGCACGCCACACATGGATGTGAGTGGAGGGCTGGAATAGCTGGGATGTCCTCTTTCTCCCCACTGGGGACACGTGTCAGTGAAGTGGAACACATGGTGGCGTTCATCAAGGCCCTTTGATGCCGTGTGTGTGTCTGTGTGTGTGTGTCCAGCTGCAACAGATCCTCTAAAGGCCGTTTTACCCGTCACCGTGTCACTGTTCACACTCATCTAAAAATCAACAAATTACAAAATGAAAATCTTCAAAGTGAACTGTTTCTTTCATGTCAGTTTTCACTCATCACTGTCATACAGCTCAGTCCTGTGTGTGTGTGTGTGTGTGTGTGTGAAGGCAGCCCGCGGTGGTGGACAACATGACTCCGCTGAATGGCCTCATACAGAGGAAACAGGCCTGGAGCCCCTAAAATAGTGTTTGCACAGGGAACTGAAAATAGTTTAATGAGAGTAAGTTGATAATCCTGCCTGAAGCCGCGTGAGGCTGCACGAAGCAGCAGCAGCAGCAGCGACGCTCACAGCGAACATGGCAACATGGTGGACGGAGCAACAACAGTAACACAACAGAGCACAAACACCACGCAGCTGAAATGTTACTTTACTTGAGTAGAAGCATCCACATGTAGCTACTTTAAATGTGTTAATTATGCAGAATTGCACAGTTCAGAATAATATAGAGATTATAATTTCCGGTGCATCAATGTGCAGACTTAACTGCTGCTGATAGTAAAGTGAAGCCGAGGCTGATGGGAAATGTCACTGGTTGTTTTGACCTGTTGACGGAGCTAGTGGAAAAGTTGAGAGATCACAATATATACAGTTTATTCAAAGGGTAACCTGAACGTACAGACCAGATCCTAGGAGAACTTCTCCAAATAATAGTTCATAAGATATTTCATTCATAATGATAAATAAATATCAACTTCATGGAGGCGAAGTAATCAGGAAACGTCAGTGTCTGCATGCAGATGCTGGACTGAAGTGACTGCAGCTGTGATCCACAGGCTTTGGTGCACATGCACAGCTCAAGTAGAAATTAGACACAACATCTTTAATGAAAATTCTAATTATTTCCCTTAAAGGGATAGTTCAACATTTTGGCAAATTGGCCCATTGCCCTAGTAGGTTCGTTAAAAAAGAAAAATCCACATGGACATCCGTGCCAAAAAAGCTTTGGGCAGGTGCTTAGCCGGAAACATACAAATGTGAAAAGGAAAAGAAAACGGCTCGCACACCGCATGGCTGCAATTTGCTCCATTTGTTTGCACAGAAAAAGAAGTAACGTTTCGAGCAGAAGCAGCTCTTCGTCAGACTTGAGAAATGCAGATTGACGCCATCTTAAGTATCATGTGAAGACTAGAGTAACAGGAAGCAGATACCAGCACAAATGGGATTTCTTGGTTTCCCCCATCAAACTCATCAAATACACAATCCAACAACTCCAAAACGCTCTGGTGGACAAGTTGTGGCCTTCAAGAGTTGTTTTAGAGATCGGGGGCAGTTTTTCATCAAGCAGTCTCTGTATTTGCCTCTAAAACAACTCTGTCTGGTAATGTTCTGTTATTATCTCATAGTGTGGTGAATGTGCAGGTCACAACTTGTCCACCGGAGCGTTATGGAGTTGTTGGATTGTGTATTTGATGAGTTTGATGAGGGAAACCAAGAAATCCCATGAGCCTCCGTAGCGTAGCTCTGAGCAGCTCGCGGCTCTGCTCCGCCGTTCTAAAAACAGCTTGCACCGAAAATTAAAGGTAACAAACCTACTGCTATGACTATAGGGATTATGGCAATGGGCCAATTTGCCAAAATGTTGAACTATTCTAGTAACTAGTGATTATTTGACTTGATGTATTAAAATTATCATCATCTTTGAAAGTGAACAAATAACTTGTCTTCTGTTGAGGCCACCGAGGGATTATTGTCAATAAAACATCCACAATGCAGTTAACGGAGTTGCGTATATATAATTTTAGATACATATAGTGTCATATATACTGTATATTTGATGGAGACAACGGTCACTAGAGTTTAAAAAAAAAAAAAATCTGAACAGAAAGGTAAATAAAAATATCTGTGTTCTCTTAATTTTATTCATACACATTTCATAGAATTATTTTTCTACTTTAACAGAATAAAAAAAAACAACGTGGGGAGATCTCACATGAAAAACTACAAGATTTAATTTGAAATGAAATGAAGTGAGATACTTTTCATGATCTGTATTATTCTGCACTTTGTATCTATAAAAGATAAAACAAAAAACAAAAAAATTCATAGTTTATAGTTTGATTAAAAAAAAAAAAAAAATCACAGTATACAGTACATAGATTCCTCCCACAATTTGCACTCAACTAAAATGATGATGTACAACCACGTGTGTCAACATAAAGCCCAGAATGCAAACAAACAGACAAACATACATACAGACAAACAGAAAACAGACTATTCTTTTACAAAGCACTGCTGGTAGCCACTACAGTTGAGGAGGTAGCTTCCTTGGTTAGCATCCCATTCTTGATTACTTGTTTTTCTTTTTCAAATAATTTACATACAAATAAAAAAAAGAACAAAAACAAAAAAAAAGAACAAAAAAAAGACAACCAAGAACCAAACTACTTAAACGTTTTGTACATCTTTCACCAGATGGGACATCAGGCATCTCAGACAATCAACGGACATTTCATTTTGGTTGGTGCAAGAAGAAGCACTCACATGACGTGCACTTGTGGATACATGCTCCGAGGGTGTATCCGCCTCAATGTCTACGGTCATGCTCCGGCACACCAAACATCAGTCAACCCCTCGTCACTCGTCACAGTATCGCTCAGGTCAAAAGATCGCAGGGCAGAAGACAAAAAAGTCTACATTTTTTATAATATGCTTTTATAAAGTACAACAATGTTATTATCCTTGGTGACCTGTACATTAAAAACTGGACGATGCGGCCTTGAACGATCCACTGATCATGAAACTGAGCTGCAAAAAACAATAAAACATTGAATTTCTGTAAAGGTAATTCCTCTTATTTTCAACATGCGCCTAATTTTCCTACTTTTGTTCCATCGTTTTGTCTTTTTTCATCACTGTTAACGCATCAGCTACACAAACTGAACACAAACAACTCCTCTCTACCCCCAAAAAAACATTTGTAGATACTTGTTAAACTTCTGTGGTTGGATAATGATCACCCACTTTTCAATAATAACAGTCCATTTCAAACTTGCACTGTGTGTACACTTTCTTCTGCTTCTTCTTGTTGACTCAGCTGGCTGTCAATCTGCAATGTGTTACTTTCACGTGTTGAACTTGGACGGTTTTCATGTCTTTTTAAACTTGTTGGATAGAACTCAAATTGTGTTTAAAATTCAGTTTTAAATCAATCAAACGCACATCAGATGTTATCTAATGGGAATGATGTGAATAGAAGGGAGTTGGATTCATGTTTCATCATAATTTATGGGGTAAAATAAAAACTAAACTATGTTTTCTTGCGAGTTGCATGAGAAAAGAGTTACCACTTTCATGTCTGGTAGGTTAGCTTAGCATAAAGCTTGAAAACGGGGATATACTGTACAGATAATTTCAGTCTGTACGAAGGGAACATAATCCATCTCCCAGTCCATCTAAAGCTCACAAATTAATACTTGTTGTAACACATAGACACTATTAAGCATTAGTTAAGCTTTAATAAATACTGAATTCTTCATTTATAACGCATGAATACTTATACCGTTAAGTATGTAGTTTAGAAATACAGTTAGTGCTTATCAATGATGAGTAAAACATTTTAACTGTGTTTATAAACTACATACTAATGAATATTCATGCATTATGAATGAAAAATTCGTTATTTTTAATGCTTAACTAATGCTTAATAGTGTGTACTTATTATAAAGTGTTACCATACTTGTTGAGTCGTTCAGTTTTTGATGCTGTCTTCAACAGAACAGCAGGTCAGCCTTGTTCTTTCAGCCAAAAATAAGCCGAGCATCAGATAAAATAAATCTTATTTCAGTGTAACGAGGAGGATGTTTGTGTGATTTTTTTTGTTATATAGCTCTGAAAGTTAGAAAATCAAAACTTCCAAATCAAAGAACACGATGGAAAAAAGAGAAAACAGGTTTAAAAATAACAGGAATTACCCATGAGATTACTGGAAATAACCTTGACCTGTGTGCATGTCTTAGTTTACTGTGCTGAAAAAAACAAACAAACTGTTGTGTAACTGTTTTGGTGAGTATTGGGGTTATAATGTGTATTTGTCACTGAAAGGCCGCCTCTCGCACACCTGAAGTCGTCTCCACCCGGACGCTCCTGCTGCTGCTGCTGCTGCTCACACAATAAATAAACATCTTTCAAAAACCACCAAGCACAGCCGTTGCTAAAACAGTGATATCTGCTACTTTTATCACATTCTCAGTCTCAGCAACTTAAAGCAAAGAAGAAAAAGAAGCTCACTGTACGACAGACTGACATTCACCATTCTCACACTGTACGACGTTATCGCACGCTGACGTTACATTATTATTCCCCCTCCGGTGGGTGAAGAAGAAGTTACATTCACACAGAGAAAAAGTCTAGGATGATTATTACATTTGCTACATTTATATAAAAAAAAAAAAAAAAAATCTAAGTATAAAATCAACAGTTGCTGTGAAGAAGCTTTAAAAATTAACAAGTAAAATAAACATTATTTAAAAAGCTTAAAAGTAAAAGGTAAAACAGAGAAACCATAAAGTCTTTGACACGTGAATTGAAGGTCACAAAAAATAAAAATCATGATATCCACTCGGAGGCGAAAGGAAGGCACTGCGGCGAGTTTTTTTTCCTCTGTCGACCGTCGTGTCACATGACGTGCTCAGTTCAGCCCGTTTTTAAAAATAGTATCCAAGCTCCAAGTTCCCTTTAAATGATTGGTTGCGTCTCTGTTTACGTTAAGTGCTTGCTCAAGAGTCAGTGAACAGGGTAGTTGGCACATTTCTTTTCTTTTCTTTTTCTTTTTTTTAATATAAAAAGGTTTACATATTGTTGTTGTAGCATCTAAATTCACATGACAGAGATCTTGTGCACACGGTGAAGCGGTGACGCGTCTTTAGTCTTTGACTCGAGGTAAATTGTATGAGTAGTGTACGAGGGGGAGGCCCCGCGTCTGGCAGAAGCACGCTCTGCCGCACGCCTGCACCTGGTCCGAGCTGTCCGACACGAACGAGTCGCCCTCGTCGGCGTACTCGGACTGAGCCGACGGCGTGCCGCTGTCGGCCCAGAAGCCCTTCGCCGCCGCGCGCGGGCAGACGGCGGCGCCCGCCAGCAGCGTGGGGCAGCTGTGCGACTTCACCAAGTGTCTGCAGACGGAGGAGGACGAGGGCGAGGAGCAGGTCCGAGCCCGCAGCGCCGCCTCGCACTGCTCGCACACGACTGTCTCTCCGCAGAGCTGCGAGTACACGCCGCAGTCGAAGCCCAGCTGGGTGGACGAGCCGCCGTCCGTGAGCTCCGACCCGCCGCCGCCGCCGCCGCCGCCGCCGCCCCCGTCGTCTCCGTGGCTTTCCGCGCCGGCCTTCACCTCGCGGGTGGACGCTCCGCGGCCGCGCAGCCGCAGCCAGTCCTCCCTGAAGGCCGGGCTGAAGAACACGTACAGCACCGGGTTCAGACACGCCGGCAGCGGGAAGAAGATGAGCGTGACTGACTTGGCGATCTCGGGGCCGCCGGCGGTGGAGCCGGTGAGCAGCGGCGCGAAGGAGAACGCCGCCACGGGGCAGAAGAAGATGCAGTTGGTGAAGATGAGCCAGGCGACGTGGCGCAGCGCCCCGGTCTGCTCCGGGTCGGCCAGCTCCACGCGGCCCAGGTGGCAGTACAGCTGCGTGTACACGGCGGCGGTGAACAGGTACGCCAGCGCGTTGAGCAGCACCAGCACCACGGTGACGCTCAGCGCCGGGCTCTCGCCGCCGGCGAAGGGGAGGCAGAGCGGCGAGGCCGACTGGTCGCTGGCCGTCTGCAGCGGGAGGCAGGCGCCGGCGGCCGCCAGCAGCCCCAGCAGGCCGGCGGCCAGGCCGAAGCGCCGGTCTCCTCGCCAGCATCCGCGGTGGCCGCCGCCGCTCCTCCTGGGCGACATCATCACCTTCCCGAGGATCGTCCGCACGGCCACGCTGCGCTCCACGGCCGCCAGCGCCAGCAGCAGCACCGCCCACTCCGACGAGAAGACGGCGAGGGCGCCGGTGATCTGGCAGCCGGGGCCCATCTCCCACCACACGCCGAACTCGGCGAAGGAGCCCCAGGTGGCGACGTCGAGCACCGTCAGCACCGCCACGTACACGCCCGTCAGCAGGTTGGCCAGCGCCAGCAGCCCCATGAGCAGCCGCGCCGGGGACAGGGACAGCGCGGCGGCGTGGGAGTGGCCGGCGGCGCGGTGCGTCGGCGTGAAGGTGGCGACCAACACGAGGCTGTTGAAGACCAGCGACACCAGGCAGATGAACCAGACCGTCAGACGAATCATCCAGTTGCCGAGGAGATGCTCACACGGCTTGAAAGCTCCTGAAGGTGGAAACAATTTATGGTTTATGTTCAGATTATTTAAAAGCTTTTAAACACTGAAAGATGAAAACAAACATACAAAATAATCCTTGTAAGAAGCTGTTGGATGTTTTGTTTACCTGGTGACGGGGAGCAGTGCATGATCATGGAGATCCGTTCCACATCCTCTCCCGCTGAAATGATATAAATGATGGACGAATGTTAGAAGCATCAACAACCCAGACAGAATAAGTTATTAATGAGGTAGGAAATAAGGTGGGCAGAGTCAGTGCCGTCTTTTAAGTCTCTACTTAAAACACATTTCTTTCGTTTAGCATTTCATGATTTTATCTGAGTTGCTGATTTCCTGTTTTCCACTGTTTTTACCTGTTTGTTTCCATACCGCCCTGCTAGCTTTATTGTCATTTTAATGTTTAATCTTATCCCTTGTGATTTTATCATTAGTTTCATTTGATACAGTAAGTGCTCTATAAATAAAGTTTATCATCATTATAATTCTTCACTTATTAAGAGCAAACAAGATTTATCAATGGCAGGACATCTTCAAATAATACACTGGGGTCTTTCATCCTGATAAATCCAGTAGATGCCACCAAAATGAATTGGATGTTTATATTTTTACAAGATGCAGTGGAAGCATTTGACATTTGAAAAGCTCCACAGAGGCACCAGGAGAGGACGTCCACATCTACCTTCATTATTTGCTCTGTTTATCAAACTATTAGAAGCAGCATTACAGCAAAACAACAACACAGGCATCTGAAGTGAAAAGAAACTCATAACATCAGTTTATATGCAGACGATGTAACCCTAAATCCTAATGAATCAACCCCCAAGTGACCCTTTTACTAAAGCTCACATATTACACATTACTGGAAAAAAATCAATTTTTGATCACATGAATCTCACTACAACTCTGACACTTTGGTGGAAAGTCCATATAATTAAAAACTTTACATCAAATAAAAGACAACTAATAGGAACTAAATTAAAAGAAAAGAGGATCACACACTCCACTATGTCTTTGAGCAACAATACCGACAATACAGAGAATTAAAACGTTCAATCAAAGCAAGAATAGATCTCCAACAACCCCCATTATTGGAAAGCACTGGAAAAAATAGCGCAGTCAAGCAAACCGACCTTAAATTGTAAGAATGTCTGTCTTACACTGAGAATGAACCTCCAGTAAACACATTTATAAAAGGAGCCAAACATCCTAAACATTTTGAATAACTAATGTAGAGTAATAAGTCAATAGCAGATCTTTAGCAACATTCAATCACTCACAGATACACATCATTAGATGCCGACATGTGCATTTATTCACTCAACTGACATCTACTTCCACTTCCTCTGGTTCGGTCCACCGACACCAAACCAGTGATGTGGATTTACTCGGCAGCACATGCTCAAAAAACTAAATCATAACACTGCACCACTCTGCTGCCAGGAGAGCAAAACTACTGAACTGGAAAAGTAGGAAAAACATCAACATTTCTTCAGTGGCTGGATCTTACAAACACAACAGATGTCAATGGAACAACAAAATATATTCAACATTTCTCAGCTGTGCTCTGCTCCACCACCAATGAGCTAATGAAGAAGGAAAATGTGAGTGTTTGAGTGCAAATGGGAAAAAAATGAGATAAGGAGTGATTAAAAAAACACACACTCCCCTAACGTTTTCTATATCTATCACCAGTGAAATAAGAAATGTAGGAAGGTATTTAATTTTATTTGTTAAGTCAGAGTGGATCATATAAAAGTCAAAAAACATGTGTAACTGATATGTGGTCGTCTATTAAAATAGCTGCTGTTAGGAGGCTGTTGTGAAACAAACTCCATTGACATTTTATTTACTTTATGTAAATAAAACACATGAAGTTTAACTAACGTGTAAACTGTTTAATGGAAAACGCTCTGACAGCAGCAGAACTCACTCCCACCTGTAGATTTCTTCACGTCATTTTCCTCAGAGGAGCTCGTCATCGAGTCACATCCGACAAACGCACAGCACTGGTAGGCGTACGGGACAGATATGGACCTATGAGAAGAGAGAGAGAAAGAAAAAGATCATTTAGAGAGTCCAATAACATCCTACTGAGGTCCAGTGTTGATAACACAGATGCTCTAGAATCATAAAACCATACTGGAAAAAGTATAAATAATGTGTTTGTCTGCAAGTATCTGGCTCTACTGATTTTCTTTTTTTCAATAATAATATTTGGATGTTTCCATAGTGTGTCTTCAAGTTGTGGAGAAAACAGATTCAGCTGGCTTCCTCATTAAACACAAGTGAAGAGGTGGTTTGGTTTTCCTGTCGCTCGCTCACGTACTTGTTATCTCAGCACAGAGACAAAGAGAGCAGAGGGATACATTTAGATCAATGGACACTTTTCCTCGACTACATGTCTTGTCCAATTTATGTTGTTTACATATTACGCAGCAGTGAGGGTTTTATCTTTTACTTCTACTACTAGTTCATCTCTGCATGCTGACTAACAAATCATCTGTCTGGAGTGAGTGTGTAGCATGTGTGCTATGTTTTTGTCTTTGTTGTGTTGTGTTACAGCAGAATGTGTTTTAGATGCAACAACACAGCGCACTCAAAGCTCATTAGGATCATTACAGTATTTTTTCTCTGTGAAAATACAGTTATGTACATGAATGAGACATTTAGAGATGGTACAGTAAGACACACTCAACATATTTTCATTCATAAAATGCAAAGAGGAGATTTGGTTCATTTCTCACTACTTAGTGAAAAAAGGAGAGGGAAAATAAATCAGTTAATTGGTTAAATATAATATACAAAACCTGATGCTGCCATGCAGATCGTCATTATGCTGTATATCTCTATTTATTAATGGCAAGGAAATCGGTGTTTAAGAAATTGGCCATATCTGTATGATGGGCTGTGTTCTGTCTTTTTGATTTTGACAAACAGCTAAAAAAAGAAAATCCTGGCACGAGCTCATGGCACTAGCTTGTGCCATTGGCATCAGCTAATGGGGATCCTATTAAATAAATAAATGAATAAATTTGCGTCAGTTGAATCGGGGATATAACACCTTAAACCCCACATCCACGTGACTGCCAGGTGTCTGTCCCCTTTAAACTCTCCAGATAACAGAACTGGATCTCACAGAATTTGTTCCTTACCTGAGTTTGGGGAGGTTTTTGGCCGTCAGCACATTTTTCATCTGTGGGTTCCCTGAGAGTTTGAGCTGACTGAGGGAGCTCAGCCCATTTGTCGGAATCACAGTCAGAGAGTTCATATTCAGATCTCTGCCAAAAAGAAGAAGGAAAATTAATGTTTGTCAACACAGTGCAGTCAAAACAATGATATGTGAGCGGAGTTGTTGTCTCTCAGGTCGTACTCACAGGTTGGTGAGAGCAGTGAGGGTGAGGAAAGCGTCTCTGTGGATAACTCGGATTTCATTTCTACTCAGGTCTCTGTAAAATCACAAAGGCATGACCTCACAATCCAGGAGTAAAAAATGTGTTTTTACAGAGTCCAGTGTGTGTGTGACTGAGTGTGTGTGACTTACAGTAAACGCAGAGCAGAGAGACCTTGGAAAGTGTCCCTGTCAATCTGTTGAATATGGTTGTGCTGAAAGCTTCTGTAGATTGAAATGTAACAGATTATATAATATTAGTGACAATTACATCTGTTACCTTTTTATATTGTGATCTTTGGATGAAATCTTTCCATCTTTACCATCAACTGAGTTCTACATGATCGACACTTACATCTCCTGCAGCAGGACGCAGCCCTGCAGCGACGGCAGCTCCTTGATCTCATTGTAGGACAAGTCTCTGATGGAGGAGCAACAACAGCAACAATAAGACAACTGGGACAATATGGAATAAAAATAATAAAAGGTTGGATTTGTTTTGTCCCATTAAAGGAATACTTCTTCCAAAATCGATAATTCACCAATTTTCTACTCACCGTCATGCCAAGGAAGGGTTTGGAGAACTTTCAGTCATCAAAACTCTTTAGGAGTTCCAGGGGGGGTCCAGCTGGCAATGGGTTTTCATATAATGGCGGTGGATAGAGTTCACTTTTGAATCGTCCAAAACACACACTATGAAACATCCAAATACCTCCATACTGCTCGTCCTACTGACCCAAGTGTCCTGAAGCCGCCACATGAAAAAGTTGTTTGGAAAAAAATAATTAGATCTCTGTTTTTAGCCTTGTTGTAGCAGTAGCTCCCAGTGGCTCTGTTGATGTTTGTGCACATGCGCAATATTTGCTGCGAGATGTTCTTCCGTGTTTACATCATACATCCAATGGTTTACAATGACGAACTAAAATCTCGCAGCAAATCTCGCGCATGCTCACAAACATCAACAGAGCCACTGGGAGCTACTGCTACAACAAGGCTAAAAACAGAGATCTAATTATTTTTTTCCAAACAACTTTTTCATGTGGCAGCTTCAGGACACTTGGGTCAGTATGGAGGTACTGTATCTGGATGTTTCATAGTGCGTGTTTTGGATAATTCAAAAGTGACCTCTATCCGCCGCCATTATATGAAAATCCCAAATCCCCCTGGAACTCCAAAAGCGTTTTGATAACTCCAAACCCTTCCTTGGCATGATGGTGAGTAGAAAATTGGTGAATTGTCGATTTTGGGTGAAGTATCCCTTTAATGTCTTATTTTCTACTGCAGGTGATGAGAAAGGAAAAAGTCTCTCACAGCGTCCGGAGCAACTTGAGATCCTCACACAGATCAGCGGGGATGGAGGAGATCTTGGTTCCCGACAGCGTCCTGGAGGTGAAAAACCTAATGAGTCACACAAAAAGGAGCAGGAGCAGAAACAGGAGCAGATGCTGCAGTAATAAAGTCCAAGTTCACTCACAGACTCTCAAGGTTGTTAGTCCACGTGAGGATGGGGAAGTCCTGCATCATGCTGGCCCCACGCAGCATCCTGAAACACACACACACACACACACACACACACACACGGTGAAGAAGAGTAAAATCAAAATCAATCAAAGACGTGAGCTCAGTGAAACAAGACACAAGGACACATGAATGTTTTGTTGTAATGTTTAGGTCGTTAACTGACTGACTGGGTTCAAACAGAGCAGCGATTTGTCAGGAGTCGTGTTTGACAGTGGGACTTACAGGGAGTGCAGGTCGGACAGATTCTGGAAAGCTGATGCGCCCACGAAGGACAGCGGGTTGTCATAGAGATGTCTGAGAGGGCAGAGAGAGCACACAGGGGGAAGAGTTCAAACCAAAGTCATTTACTATGCGAGAATGGCACCATCTTCTGGACACTCGTCTACTGAGGTCTTACACTCACATCCAACCTCTACACTAGTGTGCACGGTGGCATTTGAATAAGTTTATGAATGCGCATCATGATTCGGAGGAGGAGTTTAATCTTACATGGTTCGCAGCAGCGGGTTGTTGTGGAAGGCACCTTCAGGTATAGAAGCAATATCGTTGCTGTGAAAACCGCTGCAGGAGGGAAAGAGGAGGGTCAAGGAGACGGTGTAAAGACACTTGAAGATGAAATCTCACATATGTTGAGCTCCAGCAGGAAAAAATCTAACATATTGAACACTGTGCTGTTCAGAGGAAGCAGAAAATGACAATTGGTTTTAAGCTCTGAACATAAAACGGCCACAAATATTGAAATGTAGCAGAGAATTTCAAACAATTTATTTCTCCTGAAACATCACCTACTAGATAAGAGCCCAGATTAATTATGACTTTATAATAGGATAATAAACAGGATTATGTGTAGGGATGGATACCTTTCACATTTGAATCGCTACGGTACCGATACTTGGTACCTGGGAAATGGTACCAGTACACAACAGTACCTGTTTTTGGTACTTTTTGTGTGCAAGTGTGGTAATTAAAGTCATTTTGTCTATAAATAATAGTCAAAATGCTTAAGAGTATTTTATGTTTTAGGGATGGGAAATGATTTTTGAATACCAAATAGTCATTCAATGAAAAAAGAAATTAATAGTTCATGAGACTATATCTACCAAAATAAAGTACAGAATTCGGTACCCATCCCTAATTATGTGCCTTTTTTTTTTTTTTTACCTGATGTGTGTGTATGTGAACAGAAACTGCTCAGAGAGTTTAACAAACACTACAATAAAGGCAGGTTTCATCTGTCTAGTTTGTAGCTTCTTCATCAGATATTAGTCTTTTTCAATCACATTAAAACTTAATGACACCAACATGTACTTCTGTCAAGACTTCATGAGTTAACGAGCCCCTAACTCGAGTGTCAAGCTGGTATAATAAATCCCTGCCCACCCCCATCTCCCCAAACACACAGACAGACTGAAGAATCAGGACAATATACTCACAGCTCCTTCAGTTTGGGCAGGGCCTCGATCGCTTTAGGAAAAACCATCAGGTTGTTGAAGTTCAGGTCTCTGTGGTGAGACAGAAGGAGACAAAGAGTCGGCTCAGTTTTTTTTAAAACAGCAAAACAAATCCACCTGTCAACATGCAGAGTAGTTAATGATACATTCAAACAAAAATGTCTGTAATTTAGCCGAGGTGTGTTCATGTATTCTGTGTCTCTGTGACGGCTGACAAAGTAATTACGAATAACTAAGCTCACTTACACTGTTAAAATCATATTTGCAAAATATATGGCTTGCTAACAGAGCTTTATGATTAAAAGTCAATCAATGACAAATATTCAAATAAAATATCATATATAACACCAATAACTTAATGTTAAAACATTGGACCTTTTTCTAACAGATCATGTAGTAATTTCCAACAAATTTTGATTTCTTAATTATTTTTTGGATTAAATATTAGTTTGTTAGATACCCAATTGTAATTTAATGAGCCATCAATAAAAAAACTTTATTTTTCTGCCAATCAACTAATCAATTAATCAGTTGATTCTGACTTTCTAAACCGTCCTCTCACACCAGCTCGACCTCCTCTCTTCACAGATCTTATACAAAACACAACACAGTGCTACAGGCTGCTAATGCGTGACAGCAGAGCGGCCTTTTCTAATGTTAATTCAGCCAAACTAAGCGTTGTTAAGTAGGAAAACGTAAACAGCGGATCAGCACGATTACCAGTAAATACTTTCATTTCAAACGTATGAGATTGGAAGTTAGGATAAACAACTAAAAAAAAAACTAAAACGGCTCAGGAGATCCCGGGTCTCCTGTAAATGTCTGTGGCCTGTACAGTAGCTGTTGTGCCATTAGGTAAGGCTGTGTGTCAGGAGGAAGTGAACAGTGGGAGGGCAGATTTGATAAGCATCATGTACTTTGCTCTATTTATCCTAGAGCAATTAAAGGAGGAAGTGGACACAATGATGTCTGGAGGACTGGGGCAGAGGTGGGTGGGGGAGCTGTTAGCACACACAAACACCAGCACAAACACACTTTAACTGATGCACACTGTACGACTGACTGTCCACTTACAGTGTCTCCAGGTTCAGGAGTCCACCAAAGCAGTTGTCTCCTATCTCTTTGATTCTGTTGTTGTGAAGATGCCTGGAAAAAAAAAAAAATGCAAAAAAAAAAAAGAAAAGAAAAAAAAAGCTGTTTAAAACGCACATCTGGGAGGTTTTCTTGTTGTGACAGATAGTATTTCACGTTCATTGTGCGTTTTAATCCAGTCATGTGATTTGCGAAATACAGTGTGTGTGTACTATAATGTGTATATGCAGAGCCTGGTTTTCCCAGCCTAATAGATCCGAGGTCTTTTCTTCCTGTTTATCCTGACATGTTTATACGAAGCCTGCAGCAATACCATTCAATGTGTGTCTTGTGTGTCTGTGTGCTTGTGTCCGTGTTTGTGCGATTCTATAACAGCGGCAGCGAGGGGGGGGGAAAGAAAAAAAAAAACCTAAGTTTGGAACAATCCCTGAGATCTGTAATGCACCACATAGCAGTATTTGCACAAGTTCCTCTCATGGAAGGTTTCATGCATAAAACAATTTTTTTTTTACATTACCATCAAAGTGTCGTTAACATTCAAATTCAAACCCCAATGGCATATTTCGCTGTAAAAGTTCTTGCATGCAGAAACACAACAGGGCACGAGCAGCGAGCCATTTTGTTGACTTATTAACTCTAAGCTGCGGAGATAAATAAAACATAGTTTGTGTTGTGTTGTTGTGAATCTGATTTGCAGCTGCTCACAGGACACATTCAGAGCCCGAGCAGAAAACAAGGAGAGGTGCTTTGCATTGATTTGTGGTGACACGATGTCGATGATGTGTGTGTAAAACTGTGAGTTACAGCTTCTTTAATTCAGAGGGGGAGCTAACTGCACAGTAATATTTTACAAACACAAAGAGTTTAAGTTAGTTAATTAGAGAGATTACCCCCTCCCAAAACATCCCTAAACATTAATTTAAAAACGTGTCCACCCACTCGTTACACCTCATGGTTCAGATACTACACAGAGACGTCACACTGTTACTGTATAATCTCTCTGCCGAGGATTTGCATGCGTTGGGTTTTCAACTTGAGAAATATCCCGTTCTGCTCCACACCGTGTGACTGTGACCTCTTCAGCTTCTCCCTCAGGTCATTTCGGTAAACATGAGCATGTTCTTAGTCAGTGTGGCAGATTAATGAAGGTTTCGGAGAAGTACACCAGCAGGTTGTTCCTGTTGAGTTATTTTACGTTATTCAGTTATTTGGGTCTACGAAGGCTTCACACACAGAAGCTCTGAGACTATTTTTACTCACATAAAGTAAAGATATCTGACCCACAGCCTTGACTGATGAAATATACTGATACATAACTGCCTAAATAATTAGAATTTAATTAGTAAACGCTTAATCCAGAGGCTGATTGACTCCCAACACGACACAACACTTACCTTCATTTACAAAAAGGCATCCTTCTGAGTGTTTTTACATATCGTAGTGATGTAAAATACAACAGTGTTTGGTTTTATGCACCTGAGGAGATCAGTGCTGCTGCGTAAACAATTTGGAAAGGATTAGTACAGTAGCTTAATATAACTTACAGCACAACGAGACTGGTGAGGTTTGCGAAGGCGTTGTCTGGTATGTACGAGATTCGGTTGAGTGCCAGCGTCAGAGCCTGGAGGTTGGCCTGGTGTCTCAGAGAACTGATGGGGACCTCCGTCAGGTTGTTGTCATCCAGCCAGAGGTGGCGCAGCTGCTGAAGGCCTTCGAAGCTCTCATCTGGGACGCTGGTTATATGGTTGGCGTCCAGGCGACTGCAAATCACAGATTCATATAATTAGTATGATGTTGTCTTGAAAATAGGACTCTAAAGCAAAAGTATTCACATTCACAACTATTTTTATTTTACTTCAGTCCCTTCTTTTATTTAATTTGTGTAGGAAAATTGAATTGCCCATTTAAGAATTTTCTAATTCCATACTTTTTTCCAGACCCTAATCTCCAGACTTTTCGGTAAAAAAAATCAAATAATTTGTGATATCAAATAGATGTGCATAATATAAAAAAAGCATGCAATTTATCTTGTTTTCATTATTCTGAATGTGTATGCCATTATGCAACCAAATAATTTCCAGGAGATTGTAGCTAAATACAATAGCACAGCACATACAAAATACTACCTAAATAACTTCAGATAAAACTGAACCAAGACAAGATAAATACAATAAATATATTTCCATACAATAGTTTCCATTTTCCATACTTTCCAGACCTGGAAATGTATAAAATCAAATTCCATACTTTCCATACTTGCGTAGGAACCCTGCTTTTTTAACTAAGCAGCAAATAACCTGTACCAACAACTTCTTACAGCACCGTCTACAGAACCCAATGTGCTCTCAATCCCTGCATAAGATAAATCTATTCAGTGCATCCAGACTCTGTAAACCGCTGTTACAACCTGGGTCTGCTTTTTTCTGTGTTCACCACAGAGCTCATGTTGTCTCCACCACCGTATTAGCTCCACCCACAACACCTCCAAAAAAAAGCACCTATGTGGCATTTGCATAACCTCACACCTGCACCTCAGTGCAGAGGGGCAGCAGCTCAACATCAACATCCGCCTGGACTGAAAACTCTAGTCTGCCTTGGTCATTTCCAAACTTTACACAACAACTGGGCAGAGCAACACCTGCATCATTGCAACCACAGTAATCTTCAAACTAATGAATTATGAGTGAATTATCTTCTTTTTTTTTCACATTACATTAATGAGAAACAAAAATGCCAACGATTCGTCTCTTGGGGGAAACGTTGGCGGTGGGAGGATGTTAGATTCAGATTCAGTCATGAATGTTTATCTGGCAAATGCGATATATTAACCTGTCAGTTTCTTACTGCTTTATTTACAAAATGAAAGTTTTATGACAGAACGTAAGTTTCATGCCATGTTTGTGATGTTTGATTGTTCTCTATGGGCTGTAATAAACCAGAGAGCTTTGACCCCTGTGGATGAAATCCTGATCAAAGGATTAAAAAAAAAGGGGAAATATTCGTAATTTAAAGATTACTATGCACAAGTGGGGGTTTTTTTCACCATCATCGCACTGTTTTTTGTGCAGTCCTCCTTCACTGAGTGTCTCACCCTCCCTCAAAATTCCTCAAGTGTCTGGGCTGGAAGAAAAACAGTCTTGATTGACATTTAGCTCTCTAAGGCTTTATACAAACCAAGTCCTGGCTCTGTCAAAGCATATTACTTCAGCTACAGACCTTAAAACCCTCACAGAGAAAAGACATCTGTTAAAAAGCAAGAAGAGAGGCACATAAAAAAAAAAAAGACGAGAGGAAGCAAGAGACATAAGGAGGGGTATAGAGGAGTGATAATGGCTGAGAGCACGTTTCTCCAGCTGGATCCATCTCTCTTTTAGTCGCTGTCAAATTCAAAAAGGCACAGTGGTGTTGGGAGGCGGTGCAAATGAAGCCGTGTACATGTTAGGGTCTCAGTGAAACCGACATTGAGTAGACGCAGAAATACAATGCCGAGACTGGAGGGCAAGCAAGCAGATCAGGAAACGGTGAGAGGGCTGACAGTTATGAGTAAACATGTAGAAACACACAAGCTCATTGAAAAAGCTGCTGAATTGGACTGACTGACATTTGCACAGGGCTTTTGCTTGGCTCGGTTTCACAACAAACGCTGCAGCTCCTAAATGACGTCAGTAATGTTGATGAGAAAATTAGTTTTCGACTGCTTCATTTTAAGCCTTCACTGTCTTCATGTACTGTAAATATTATTTGACATATGAGAAGTGCAGGCTGCAGCCACATATTAATTAACTTAATTCAAACTATCATGGTGAATTACAATTATCCTAAATATAGTTTGAACAATCAACTCGACTCCATGTGGATGCTTAAGTTTGTCAAGCTGTTATGTGACACAGAGTAAATATTTATGTTAAACAATATGGAACAAATCCCTGTTGTTTGGAGCACAGAGTGGATGCTTTTAAAGTTTATGTGTCTACGAGGGCTGGGAGTCTGCAGCTCTGTGAGGTCGTTCTTGTGTTAGCAGCATGCTGGTGTTTAACAGGTACGTTGACCATGTTCGCCATCTTGAAATGTGTCATAATGGTATTTACTGATTAGTTCCACCCTCAATCTAAAGCTCAAGTATTGCAAAACTGAAAAATGCTGAGCGACAAAGATCAGCAGTTCAGCTGAACGCCTGTGAGAAACTTCATGGCAGCTTTTTCCATTTGTTGATGAGACATTTAACTCAGAATAACAAATATCAGCGGATTGGTGTTGTCACTATCATCAGAGGAAGTAATCCAACTCTATGTTTTATTCCAACTGAACTATAAAGTCACTCACGCACCTTGTGTCGCAAAAGAAACGACTGAACTCAATTCTGTATGTGCTCTGGGTGCATCTCATCTGTCATTCACGCTGACGCCTCAGCAGCCTCAAACTAAACTCCATTATTGCCGATATACCAACTTTTGCATAAATTTGTTTTGCAAATTTTTAGCACAAAACGTTTAGATCTTTGGTAGATTAGTCTTATTGCTGCTCTGCCGTTGCTGTGGCTGTATTATCTTTGTGAGTAACTGTCTCGAACGTGGTTGTTAGTTTGGCACAAACTCTATGAATTCCACTTTGGATAACAGGCTGTGTAAATACGCTGCAGTGCTGTTTCTGATGACTGCAGTGTATCTTCGGCTCCAGGAATTCAAGACTAAATAACTTTTTTTCTTTTCATTAACAGCGACTTCTTAAAGAGAACAAGGGCTATTTATTCAGAAAACTCACTACCAGCGCTGGTTTGACACCGTGACTTAAGACTGTCATAGCAGAGTAGTAGAGCAGCACCACTTCTACATCCCTTTGTTATTGTTTCCTCTCTCCTGTAGGGAAGTGCCTGACAGTGCCGTCATCTGAAGCTTCATTAGTCCGACTGAATATCTGACCGGTGCAACGATTCAACGGCTCTAGTGAGAGCAGACAATGCCCTACTCTCCAGTTTGCATGCATTATGCCTTTGCTGTTTGTGTTTGTGAGCGTGTGACACATGACTTACAGAGACTGTAGTGAGTGGAGGTTCTTCAGCGCTGCACTGGGAACCGTCTTCAGCTGGTTGTTCTGGAGCATCCTGCAGGTGAAATGGTCAAAGTGAAGGTTTCAACTCAATTTGGAACATTTTATTCTTTACACCATGAAGCCAAAACAATGTGTATCCTTCCTGCTAACTCTGGCTGTGAGCGTCCTGTAGGTCTCATCTGTGTGTGAATGTGTGTGTGAATGGGTGAATGTGATGTACTGTAAAGCGCTTTGGGTATCGTTCAGGTATAGTAAAGCGCTATATAAATACAGACCATTTACCATTTACCATTACCATTTGTTGTTTATGTTCATCCAGATTGGTTACAGTTATTCCTTTGGACAGTGGTTTCTGATTTTTTTCCTCTCGCAGTGTTTGCAAAGCTGAATCTTTGGACGCCCACTGACTGTGTCTAATAATCCACCATGAATGGAAGTGTTTTCAAAATAATACTTTGACAGTTTATTCACATTACCTGTAACTACACAAGTGACAACAAACCGACTGACATAAGAATACACAACCTCTCTGTGTGTTTTTGTTTACTGTCTCGTATCCAAGCCCTCACCTCTTCTGACTCAACAGGACTTTAAACTTTTGGCTCGGCGCAGAATCAACACAGGGCTCTGCTTTTTTTTTTTTTTGTGCGTGTGTGTGTAGCCTGTTGTAAATTATGCAGAACTAATTCTTCAAGCTTGTATACTGCTCTTTGTTGATGTTGCAGCTGGGGCAGGAATGGAAAAGTGCATTTGGTCTATTCCAACTGGATATAAGCTCAGCGACTATGATGATTACGGAGGGGGGGGCAACAACTGAGAGTACCACAATGTAACCACAAACTACAGTGTTTACGCTCTCCCCCAGTGTGTGTGGAAAACTTCTCGCTGTCATAAGTGTGTGTGTGTGTGTGTGTGCTCTGACACTGATGGTGGTGGTGGCAGAGAGAGGATGTGTGCTTACAGGACTTTGAGCTGATGCAGTCCAGACAGGGCTTCAGGGTGGATGAATGACAGGTCATTCCCCGCAAGTCGTCTGGGTGAAAGAGAGAGAAAGAGAAATGCTTTTACTGCAGATATTTTTTTTTTTTTTTTCTTTTTTTTAAAAAAAGCAACAGGAAGCCGTGATTTGTGCATGAAGAAAACATCCTGCAACAACCCGGAGAGTATTGAGAGATTATGTTTCTGAATAAAAGCAAATACACAGCGTTGAGAACGTCTTCGACATCCAGTGGCTCGGTAGATCAGGTTCCAGCACTCGAGCTGAACACGGGGTCTGGGGTGTCAAAGACATGCGTCTGTGCCACGGCCTGTTGTCACTTCGTCTGTCACCCACAAGAGATTAGAAACTGTTCCTGGCCTCCCAGACATCACTATTCAATGCTCCCCCTTTAGAGAGGCTTTCAGAGAGAGAGAGAGAGGGAAAAAATAATTCAGCGCCCCTGAGGCTGATACAAACTGTGTATGACTCCAGCGTTATTTCCCTTTTACAGTCCTGTCTTGTAACATTTATCATAAAGGCAGCTGCTTCAGTCTCAGCACGAATTAACTTGAGGCTGAGGGGACGCCTCCCTTTCCTGCTCGGAACAGGAAGCGTATAGGAAATAGGGGTGTAAATAAGCATGGGACAGGCCGACTGGCACACAGAGCCCGGGTACACTATCTGGCCTGAGAGATTAGCAACAGATTTATCACTCTGCAATGTGAGTCAGGCAGACCGAATTCCCTGCAACAAGAGCTGCTGGGTGTGAGCCTGAGAACCGAGGCTCACTGTGCTAGAAGACCATGTACCCTTCACATGGGCTCGAAACTGGCCTTTTGTTTGTGTGCAAAAAAAAAATCGCACTGGTTTCTCACAAGTTTTCAATTGGCTTGTTTTTGCTCAGATGCATTTATCATTTGCACATAAAAAAGCACAGAGTTCCTCATGCACAATCACGACAAATAACTTTTGATAATCATGAAGCATGTGAGTGTAACATCCTCTGAATATGTTGCTTAATCACCTCATTGTGTCCTCTTCTTCTCACAATCAACTGGAGAATTTGCACCACCAACTTTTTATTAAAACACACCAACATGGATGTAAAAATGCAGATTTATTTTCTACCATCTTTTGCAGATTTTCTGGAATTTTTGGTCCAGGTTAGAGCTGCTACATTACATTTCAATGGAAACCTGGCTCAAACAGGCAACAAATTACCAATAAATTTCCATCTACCACATGAGTGGAAAGTCACCTGTGCTGCAGCCAGGAGACAATGTCAGAGAAGATGGCCCGTCCAAAAAAAAAGAAGAAGAAAAAAAAGACGGTGGATTCTTCAAACAGTTGAATAAAAATCTTTCTTGCGCTTTTAAATTGAAAGTTTCCAACATCTTGACAGGATGTGAGTACGAGATTGAGATCCAGAGTGAGGATCTTACTTACATCTCACCAACGGCAGACCAACTGCTCCGAATGCACATGATCATGAGCAGATTTTGGACGTTCACATCTGCAGGCAATTTTTAAGTTTGATTTGTTGTGGTTGACTACAGCTGTTATTTCTGATGTGAATGCTCAGCAGCAGCTTCATAAAAAGAAAAGGCTGTCAATTCAGATGGACTTGGCTTTGACACAAAGACATATTCAACAATTTACAATACTACCAAATCAATCACTGCGAACATTTGTCTCTTTCCGAGCCACAATTTGTCAAAAGCGTGTCTTCTGACAGCTTTTCTGAAAGTGCATGTTCATTCCAGGACCTGCAGTTATAGTCATGACTACAGTACGAGTTGTCGCACGCATTGTGGACGCCTACAAATTAAAAATGACACATTTTGGTTGATTTCCAAACAGACAGTGGCCAATCTGGTTAATTCGATAAGACTTTCATTCTTTGAAACCTCACACAATGCAGAACCTGCAGCGTCTGTCGCAGGTTTTCTAACCACGACATGCAAAGGTGGTTTGACAAATCTTTTAGATCCTTCAAGGTTTCACAATATAAAGAGCTTCTCCTCCTCTTGCATCTCTCAGCAAATTCAGTGCGTCCCCCCAGGCTTTGATGAGGACAGAAGAATGTGCTAAATCTCGCCGAGGAAAGGCTAAATCCTCTCCTTGTGCAACACCACTCCTTCAGGTCTACTTTTGTCAAGAGCAGATTCACAAAGAGCCCTGCAGTGCTGTCTGACAGAAGGGCAATAAACATGAGTTATTAAGTTTAGCAAAAGAAAAGAAAAAAGGCTTTTGCTTCAACTTTTGCTGTAACAATTCACTTGAACTTTCTGTATCGGAAGCGACAACAGAAAAAAAAAAAAAAGATCCTAAACCCGGCAACCCCTCCCCCACAACGTGCTCACATGCTCGCACATGTGAAATACACACCTTTTTGTATCAGTGTCGGTATATAGAAGATAAGCCCATGACTTCAGTTCCTATGTTCACGCTGTCAATGAAAATGTTCATGTCACCGTGTTCATGTCACCGTAACACAGCTGGTAAGTGCCTCAGTAACAGAAAACAGACTCACATGGAGTCACAGGCATGAAACTAAGTGGAGTCATCTGTGAATGAGATTTACCGCTGAATTAAAACATCTAGTTCTTTTTATTTAAAAACAATCTGAAGGTGAAACGTAAAAAAAAAAAACCTCTAAATGTAAGCAGGAAACCATCCAATCACATTCACTCAATTTCGGATGACGGAATAAGTGTAACTCCATGGCAGTGCCAACCAAGGCTCTTGAGATATCCATATACACCGTAGAGAACAAGGCGAAACAAACAATGGGTTCAAAGTCCAGAACATAAGTTCAAATCTCAACTCAGAATATGGACAGAGCAATAGAGACGGTAGTAAAAGGTGTGTTGAAGCTAGAGGCTCTCAGGTGTTTGTGTCTGTGGAGGAAGAGTCAGTCAGTACATTTACACTTATTATGGCACACACTATAACTGGACAACTGAGTGCATGTAAACGCGTTAGTCCGACTAATATCTGAGTTCTCCAACTCCGATTAAGACGCCCAGATAATGCAATTGGAATTTGACTTTCCCTGTCATGTATACGCCTTAATTGGAGTTTAACTGGACTCCACACCCTCCGCGCTGGCGTAAGACCCCGGAACAAAAACATCCAAGAAAGTCGGTCCCAAAGCTATTGTTGTAGCGTTCTTGTCTGCCTCTCGAAATCACCACGACCACGAGGGATAGCATAGCATGCATCTTATCTGCACAATAAGTAACGTGCACATTATGTACGAGATGAACAAACTGTACAATTAACCATCTTGCTGTTGTTTGAAAATGCCAGTTTGCCGCCTGGCTAATAGGTCAACCAGAAAGGGGGCCGTATTAACCCGCTGAAATGCCGCATACTCGCCACCTAGTGTTTAGGAAGAGGAGGACACGTTCACGTCAGTTTTTTTTAGATTTTCTCAGTTGCATGTAAACTGGGACAAGGACAGAAGTCCGATTAGACGCCAAAATCGAATTTTGAGCATAGCTCCAATAAGGTGTGCACGTAAACGTACTGATTGCAGCTGAATGAAGCTGTGGCTCCACAATCACATTAACACAACTGATCACCAGCCTTAAATGTCTTGGTGAGCTCTCGCGTAATTGGTGGTGAGCCCATGTTTTGTGTGTACTGCCAAAACAGAATGGATGCAGTACCAAATTCTGAATAAGAATTATTTAAATAAAACCATTAAATCAATGGAAATAAGTGCTTTGAATCGTTCTCTCCACAAAATGCAACATATCCGCTACACGAGACTGACCCAGATGTCAGTATCACAGCTCACTGTGGATACATATAGAGCCTATTGGTCACAGGTTATATTCAAGAATACAAACAAACTGCAAAGGAGTGAGAGAATACCTGTCATCACGTCTGCTCAGCTTTGTTGTGCCTTTGGCAAGAAAGAAAGAGAGAAGAGGAGATTGCGTGACTACGGAGGAGGCTATATTCCTCGCTCGTCTCCGGTCCTGTCCTGTATGAAGAGGATGGCCCTCTCTCTTTCTGTCAACTCTCTCCCTTTCTGCCTTTGCCCTCAGGGCCCATGCTCTGGTTCACTGACACTGCAGCAGCCTCGCAGCGAGAAAACTTCATGCACTTAAGTTCACTGAGACGAGCCCCCCCACACACACACACACTCACACACTCCCCAAAACACCAGTTAAACAAACACACACATGAACTAAGGGTATATGTCAATCAAAATACCCTTCTTTAAAAACAAGACACCCCATAGGCAAGTCCATCTATTACGATGATCTAAGACATGGCAGTAAGACTGGGTAGCTTTTTTTTTTTTTTTTTAGCCCCGTTGCCATGGAAACCATTGTTTTGCCCTCTTCCTTCCTGCCTTGCATTCCTCCACACAATGTGATGAAAAGTAAATTGCCCTTTCGACAAAGCAGATTTGGAGTGGTGTATGGAAAAGAAGAGGGTGAAGACCCGGCCGGCTGAAAGATGCACAACGACGAGAGCTGAAAAAAAACCAACAGGAGCTGGAAGTGGCGTTCAGTTGTTCGCTCGCTGGTCAGTTTGCATTCTCAGGGCTGCATGTTACCTGATATCAGGTAGACAGATTTTATCTCTGACTCCCAGCAGCACCTAGCCAGACAGGCGAGTATTTAAAGAATAAAGAAATAACAAACCCCCCCCCTCCCTAAGATTAGCTGTGTGCCACTCAGCACAGTCCCAGAGCGTAGATGTTCTGTTGCCACCCTGATAATCCCTTAAAAGGAAAAAAAATGCACACAGGATGTCACATGATCGCAGCCTCAATACATGTTGTCTCACCTCACCTTTTTAATTGAGCTTTACTGCACCTTTTATAACTGCCCTTGCTCAATTCATGAATGGTGAGTGATTCGTTCGCTCGCGGTAACGCCACGCTTATCTTACCTCGGCGCAGAATGAGGGCATGTTGTGCACCTACGCTGTGTGTGTTTTGCAGCACAAACTCAAATACCCAGGTGCATATCATAAAGCCCGGCCCTCATGTCAACATTGTACAGAGTAAATACATCATTAACAAGAGAAAAAGAGGGGTGGGTGGGGGGCATGTACTCTGTACTCACAGTTCTTCCAGATAGGGGAAGTTCTTGAATACGTATGCTGGAAGCTCAGTGATGTTGTTCATGCTCAGATCACTGTGGAGACAAAAAGAGAGAAAGAATCCATTAGAAACAGTAAAACCTGAAAGCTTTAAGTCTGAATTTCCTTAAAGAACAGATATTAGGATTTTCTACTTTACTTTCAATAAGAGAAACTCATTTGTGTGTGGGGTCTGAAAAAAACTATGGCAAACGTGCAATTAAGATCTTAACATGATGAGTCTTTGCGATGGTAAACTCCATATACAAACAACAGGGTAGCTGTGTGACACATCCCTTATGGCAGTTTTTTCTTTTTTCATGTCTTTTGACTGTGCCTGCATGAGTGCAACCTCAACGACAAAAAAAGCCTTGAAAAAGCCCTTCTCCTTAGCCGCAGGGATCTTCAGTTTTCAAACCAACTTCAAGTAAAGATAGGCATGTAGCAGCATGAAAAATATGCACACAGGACTTGATTTGCTTCCCCGCCAAAGCTAATACAGGGATATGTGTTTACATCTTCATAATGATATTTCAAAGAAAACACTGATATGTATACGCTCGCTAAGAATGAGACTGTGTTATCCTTAGGAAAGCAGGGCTGTGTTTTTGCGACTGGTGCTGCAATGTAAGGGGCTAAAAGCTATATTAGGTCTATCAGGGAGAACTATATTGTGAAAGTAAACTCAACTCTGGATGTTTAATTTAATCTTGAGTGGGAATTTACTAACCTGCTTCAAAATACCCCAAGTCCCCACCCCCCTCCTCCTCCTCCTCCTCCTCCTCCCCACCTCCGGACGCCATATGTAAAGAGATGGCTCGTATCAAGACTGAAAAAACATCCAGGATTCACCCCCTCCACTCCTCCACCCCCGCCCCTTCCTCTTCACTCTCCAACTGGTCATCTTGAATTTCACTGCCAGATCTCTCTAGGACCTTGTGTGTGGGCCCCTGAATCCTACAAGGATCATATTGCCCTTCCTCTGCAGTCCCAACGACACACCGCACACACAAACATACACATAAAGAGGCCTTAAAAGGCGGGCCCTGACAGAACCCTCATCATCCCTGCGACTTATGTCCTATCTCCACTTACCTGGTTATCCAATTACCATATAGACTGTGCAGCTATAACACCACTTCCATCAACACCAACACATTGCTTATGGTTCTTTCCTTTTCTTTTCTTACCCTGACAACATCTCTGGTGGTGTTGCTGCAACCACCGCTGCAGATTTGCCACCACTGATGGTCAGATGGATGCATCCCAAACCACATTTTAAACCGTTTGACTAAATCTTCCGCAGACTGTTGACTGCTCTGAACCGCATGCAGGGCTGGGGAGTTAAGGGAGGCCTGCACGACTCTATCACACTTCCTCCCTCCCTCTGTGCCTGGCTGCTTTACTCATCAAGGTCCTGGCCTGTCCCAGCTAAGATAGATTGAAGAGGACACTAAAAATGCAGCTGTGATAAATGGTGACAAGCCTAAATGCTTCTACAAACAGGTATCAGTAAATTTCTCTCACATGTGCCATTTGGCTTCGTTTTAGCAGAGGAAGCAGAGAATCATGGAGGAAAAAAAAAAAACAGACATGCTTTGAGAAAAGGAAAATATGATTGCTACGGTATAGTAAGGGCATTTTCTAACTATATAGCTGCAGGCAGCGATGTGAGGGGTCCAGCTGCCCGGCAGGACACAGTTGCCATGGATACATGGTGTCATTATGTCAAGGGCATGGTTGTAGGCACTCGCAGCAAGTTTAATGTCAGGTGGTTAAAGACTGGTTCAGCTATGACTCAATTTCTGAGACTTGATCCAAAGATGATTCGAGCCAATCTGTGCAAAGATCGGACAAGGTTTTCAGAATAGTAGCCTAAAAAACATCTTTACATTAAAAAACTATCAACGAGGTCGACATGATGACAAGCTGAAGAAGAATCTTTGGCACTTCTATGGTATTACTAGACAGATTTTAGATTTTAAGGCAAATCAACAGTTGTAAAGTAAAATGTTAATCCTTATTGCATAGATAGAAGTCAAAGGACTCCAGATTTCTTGAGCTACCTGCTGATGGAGTCAACATATGGCGTTTAGTTTTCGTGTATATAAAGAGACATTCTCGTTTGTTGTGACAAATGGACATTTTCAAAAACCAAGAATCTGGTAGCTTTTGTTCAACTCAGTCTGAAGATCATCTGGGCCAACTTTCATCTTCGGAGAAAGTGAATCTGTTGGAGTTTTGTCTTGCAAACAGGAAACAGGAAATAGTAAGCCTTTGTTAGCTAGCCCTTTGCTTGTCAGCCACTGGAGTCAGCACCAACACCAGCGGTTTCCAGAACTACTTCCAAACCTCAGTAAAGCAATGGCTTTTTCGCTCTATTTCAACATCCAGTCACTACATGAAGAGCTAAGATGTTAACTAGAAAAGAGTTTGGCTAACTGTCAATCAACACTTTACCACAACATACCAGGAAGTCAGTTACACCAATATAATATCACAGTGCACTAATCTAGGCTTAATCCAACAAATCTTTTGGTACCTCCTTCCAAACATTCAAACGTCACGTGTGAACATACCTTAGATTTTTCATGATGGAGGCACTAAAATTTAATTTCATGAAAAGCATCACATGGATGCCTCCCATTAGTGTGCCCAATTTCTAAATATTTTACCATATAATGCTATGGGCAGACGTAGACTGCCATCGTACAGAAAGAAAAGATTGAAACTAGATAAAGTTGAAATGATATAGGAGCAGTGATATGCAGCAATAACCCTTTTGAAAACACAATGTCATAAATCACTTCATGTCCAGACATCTTAGGCCCATACCGACACTGGGGAATAAATAATAAAAATCAATTGATGATTATCTATAAACCTCTTCTTGCAATCTAATAATTGACTTATTGTTTCATCTTTGAATGTCCTGATTCTAATCTTGGATTATTATGTCCAGTCCAACAACAGGAGGACAGTGTAAAAGGCCATAAAAAGGTATAGGTTTCAGTTTAGGAGATCAATTTGTTGTGTCATTTGTGCAGTGAACATCTACAGAAATTATGTGTTCCTGCTACAACACGTACTGTATGTTCATCTCTGCGTATCTGTTGCAACTCACTGTAATTACACAACCACATATTCAGCACCACATAAGACAGGACTTTAACACATAAATGAAGCATACAGCAGAAACCAGTTGCAGTTGCAAACTTGGCAAATTTATAGTGCGAAGTATTTACCAAGCACAGATTTGCAGGTCACTTAAAAACCTCACAAACTAAGTCACACAAAGAGCTTAATTGTGACTAAATATTTACACTTCATAACTACAGGGCGTAACTGTTGTGGAGTCGCTTTAACCACCTGATAAAACTGACTTGTTGGGAAACTTTGTGAAGTGATTTGTAAAAGCACAATAGGCCTCCTGCCTAAGAAAAAAACATATGCTACCTCCACTCAAAACCAAACAAGCAGGAAGAGACTCTGAGGTCAGAAGCCAAAATGCCAAGAGCTACTGTAACATAACTAGAGAGTTCATTGGTTCCTATGAGAGGTTTCCCCCGGAAGGACAACAATCAGCGCAGCACTTCACAAATCAAGCCTGTGTTACCGAGCCAAAACAAACGTACTCCTCGGAAAAAAGAGACAGATTTTCAACAGAGATCCTGTGGCCTGATAAATCTAAAATCCAACAATTCAGCCATTATGTTATGTATAAAAGACCAGACACCATACCGAGAACATACTCCCAACTCCATTTTGCAAAACTGTTTGCATGGTAATCAACATATTTTTTAACATTTTAGCTAAATTCAGGTACATCGATTTGTTTTTACTATGGGATGCACATGATTAACCGTTAACCGATAACAAGAACTTTAACCGATTAATACTATTGTTTTGTTTTTTCTTTCTTGTTTGTTTTACTTTATTTTATGTATATCGTAATTGACTATGTGCTAAATAAATCAAATCAAATGGGGGCGTGTCGACACCCACAGACTTCCACTCGTGCCTTCAGTCATATTTCGCAGCAAAAAGTTACACAAGAGGACTGACAGTTATGTGCCAGTTATGCAGCGCAGTCCTCGTGAGGGAAGGTCAGACAATAAATGTAGTCCGCACGGACATAGATGTGCATCGTCTGTAACAACGGCGCTGGAGAAAAAAAAAAGAAAAAAGGATGGCGCTGCTCTCCAGCCGGTTCACCTGCAGCTCTACAGAGGAGCTATCAGACTCTCTTCAGCCTGGTGTTTGGCTGCACTTTGTATAAAAACGTTCAAAAAGTTCAACATTGGAAGATTTAACCTCCATCTGAGCGCGATCAGTGGATGCGGCGCTGATCAGCTGTTGCAGCGCAAGTGTGTGTGTGTTTTATAACGGAAAAAAAGCACCATCGATCGCCCCCTCGAGCGTTTTAATTTATCGGTTGACGAGTATCGGTTATCGGTCAGAAAAAAAATTAAAAGTGTGCGTCCCTAGTTTTCACCTTCCTTGAAAGTGAGGTACAAAATGAAAATATTTTTTAAAGAGGCTTTTTTCCCCCTAACCAGTACAGTACCAAACGACCTCCCACCCAAAGTCCTAACAAACACTTATGACTTATTATTGTGCTGACTTCTATAGTACATGTGTTATATCAGTGCCTATTTTCTCGGCCTGTAAACGTGACTAGCCTGTATATTCTTGCAGTGGATGATATAATACGAGACAACACCATAAATTCACATTGAGATGACAACCTTATTAAATGTAAATATATGTTGTTGAGCTATACATCACCACACATGCAACGACATGTTTTGCATTTGTCAGTTACAACACACCATTAACAGCTAATACGAGATGGTACTGGTAGCATAAAGAAGGGGACCTGTTGCTATGGTTACCCACTGTTTAATAAAACTTGCACACTGACGGTGGTTAAACTGCTGAACAATATGTGTTTTATGATTTTAATTGACCACAGCCAGCCAATCGAGAAAAAAAAAAAAAAGAGCAACAGATTGTGGTTATAAGTGACATATAAATGTGTGACGGGGTGAGTCATCTCCGGAGGGAACATTGGAAAAATGAAACCGAAAAACACCTCCTTCCTCCATGGAGACGTTTCAAGGCGTTTATGGAGACAATCTTTTGCATGTTCTCATTAATGTTTCTGTCACAGTTTGTTGGGTCACTCGGGCGGTCTGCTGATGGAGAAGCCATGCACGCCGCTCACAGGGAATTGAGTGTGTGAACATTTTAGAGCAAATGGTTGCAGTTTGGGATTTGTCAGAACTAAAGCAATTATATGACTAATGGATCAGTCAACCGACTGGAAATTAATCAGGAACGACTTTGTTAATCTATTAATCATCCGAGTTAAAAAAAAAAAGAGAAAAAAAAGAAAAGAAGAAAGCATGCAACTTCTGCCAACACAACCACCTACATGGGCCTGTACACTACAGTGCATTCAAAGTGTTCAAATCAATTCATTTTATTCAAATTCAGTGATGTTACAGCCCTGAAATTTAAAAAAAAAATGGTTTCCCACATCAATCTGCACTCAGCGTCTTGACAAAGTGAAAACTGAGAAGTTAAATATGTTTTAAAGAGGGAAAAACTGAAATATCACATTATGCTTGTTTCCCCATTTCTATTGATCATCTTTGAGATTTGTCTACACCTTGACATGAGTCCATCTGTGGTCGAATCAGCTGGTTGGACATGATTCATAAAGGCGCACAGCTGTTTATATAAGCTGACAATGCCTATCAGAGCAAAGAGCAAAGACCATGAGGACAAAACAAGCTGCCTGCAGAGCTCAGAGCCAGGTCGGTGTTGAAGCACAGATCTGACGGTCGCTGCAAAAAAACAAAAAAAACTCTTGCTGCAATGAATTTTCCCAAGAGCCCTGTGTGGCCTCCTTAATTCTTCAATGGAAGAAGCTTAGAGAAACTAGGACTCTGACTGGAGCTGGACGTCTGGCTTAACCGAGTAACCAGAAGAGAAACGCCTTGGTTAAAGCGGTGACCAAGAACCTGATGGCCACTCTGGCTGAGCTCCAGAGATCCATGAGAGAAACTTCTGGACTCTCATCTCAAAAGATGATAAAGAGAAGTGGGAGGCACCTGAGGAAAGAAATCAGTTGTCATAGCAAAGACTCTGAATAAACAACAAAGTTTTCTTTTTTTGATAAATTTCAAACCTATTTCTACAGTGAAGAGCCTTTTATAATAATAATAATCTAGTGTATAACAGTAAGTACATTTTCATACAACATTTTTAATAGTACTCACACTGGTTTTGCATATTCATAGCAGGGTTTACATATCTTCGAATGCAAATTACCAGTTCACTTCCTTCATACTTTTCTTTTAACTTCCATCATCTCCTTTTTGTGAAACCTGATTTCCGGACGTAGAAGAGCTTTCCCTTCTCTCTGCCTGATTTAACAATTCAATTTTTTACAGCAAAGACCAAGACTTAACCAAACTCTGCTAAGATTTATATCAGTTTTGAGAAGCTACTGGTCCTGAACGTCAGGTCTGACATCGTCGCTTTGTTGTAACCAAACACTGATTCACAACAAACCTTATTTCTACAACACACAAGAAAACTGTCACCCTTCATAAATCATAGATAACTTCAATAAGCCAGTGGTGCAATGCATCAATGTCCACAGAACATAAACTCAAGGATGTTCAAGATAGTATTTTAGATAGTGATTATTAAATTCATGCTGCAGCAGACAACTGTCAAGACCTAATCAGTGATGTTATTGTTAAATAGACAGTTAAGATAAAGACATAGGGGATATGTGCACTGTTTAGTACTGGGAACATTCAAAATCCAACTTATCTCTACTATGCAACATTAATAAAAGAAACAAATGGGAGTTTCGGTGCACTTATTTTACGGATGGTGAATTCACAAGTAGCAGTTTCCTCCTGCTTCAGTCCTGGGCTATTACACTGAATAAATGTCAACTACCCAAGATTATCCAGAATTGCTGTCACAAGTCCTTGCAAGCTCTCCACACGACAACATTAAAGATTATGTGCAATGTTTCAGACTGACTCCTGAGCATTTACCCATTATTCTTTAAAACCTTTCACGTCCTATCAACATTTCTCAGACCTACACCCTGTCCGTTTTATGATTCGAGTCAAAAACTTCAAAACTTTCAAATCTACCAAACTCAGCTTGGGGTTGGTATAGTTTTGTGAGTATGTACTGGGCTCCAGATTTAGATCCAGATTCAACCATGCAACCTACAGCAGTTAGAAACTATGTGATGGGGGGGATGGGAATAGGTGTGTAAGTGGAGGACAGGATTGGGGACGCGGAGACGGGGGGAGAGAGAGCGTTAATATTCCCCCATCCACAAGTCATCCTGTTTGCGAGCGGGAACCACTGACTGGCTCCTTTCACCTCTGCTGACCAAGAACAAAAGTATCATTCAGTTAAAAATGGATTGAGGGCACCAGTGGTGAAGCCGGCAAGCTTCACCAGCAGAGTGCAGGACCCCTGACGCCACCCCTCTGTTTTCCCTAAGTCCCAACCTTGTTCACACTATGAAAGGGCCTAACTCAAGTGAGATGTAAGCTGCAGTAACTCCCTCTTGCTCCTTTAAAATGCACAAGAGTTAACACAGCTGCGGTGCCAAAAACGAAACCTGTGCAGAGTAGACTCGGTGACAGGTAAACTACATACCTTAAAAAGGAGTGTTTTCTTTGTAACTGGCTGAGGGGCCTCCTCTTCTCTCTCTCTCTCTCTCTCTCTCTCTCTCTCTCTCTCCCTCTCTCTCATCTGCTTTCCTGTGACAGGGCTGTTTCCATTACAGATGCCAAAACTCAAGCCCCTGTGGGCTGTAGGTAAGAGTCCACTCAGACACTGTCGTATGATTTATTGTACAATGTATGAGCCTCCATTGCCATACGTATTTCTTTTTTCTTAAAAGGTACAACTCCACAGAATAAACAGCCTTACACACTCAAGAGTTGAACAGAGTGGTTTTCCTGACCTTTGGACAGAGTTCAGCTTACAAAACACGACCTTGAATCTGCCTGTTTCTGCTATTATGTGTGCATGTTCATACCTTTAAATTAACACGCCTTCCTCCCTGTTTTTGAGCACCGACTAGACTAGGTTTTCTCCTCTGTGCCTTCATGCTAGCAACTTTATTCTTAAGACATGATAACTACAAACAAATGTGAACAGGCTGAGCTGAAGATCATTTCAATAACAAAACACTCCTATATGAAACTTTTCCCTTACACATCAGCAGGCCATTGTGGGTGCATTAGCCTAGAGAGAAGGAGCCCTTGCAGCTGCAATATGTCTCACTAATCCATCATGATCCCTAACCCCAGTGCTTCACATACAAAAGACGGAGGGAGTGGGAGAGGACAACTAAAGTTCAAGAGACCAGGAGAACAAATGAGAGTAGGACAGAGAGAGGGGGACAAACAACCTTTCACATACTTTTAAGGGGTTTTGAAGTGAGTGTATCTGGCACTTTGGTGTTTAAAAGTTTCAAGATAACCAACGGGGAGAGCACAGCAGACTGTGAGACAACAAGATCTTGAAAACAACATATTGTTTTCCATTTTGGCATAAATAGGCCAGCAGAGAAGGGATAAGAGGTATGATATCATTTTGTGAAAACATTGTTTCATGTTGAGATGGACTGCCCATAATACACTGGAGCATTTTCTTCTCCCAGAGGAAGAAGTACGCTGAGAGTTTCAGCTGTAAGCAGCAGGCCTTGCGTGACATGTCTTGACAGCCTGGTATATGAATCCACTCCCTCTCTTATTTTACCTAACACACACTCTCCTAACAATAGCGATTTCAAGTGGCACAATATTGGTTCTGGTGTAGCGAGGCCTCGGCCACTATTAGAAGGTGGCAAAAACAACACAGAGGTTTCCCCGAAAACAAACACAAAGCTTTACACTTCAAGGCGAGGTGACAATGAAACACAGGTTATTTTCTTAACCAACACAGTCTGAATAGACGAGTGCCTGAGTAAACTTAAAGTCATAACTCCTTCTATTTGTTATTCATGGGAGCACAGTAATGCTACAACAAGCCACAATAAATTGCTGTTTTCAGTGCTGTTGCAGAGGTGGTTACTTTGGTTTATGATTAACTCAGTGGCCGCGGAACAAACTGAGAAGTTTTCTTCATGGGGCAATCATCAACTGTATCTGCACCACCTCATACTGATCCCACCCTCCTGGTGCACATTAGCTCCACATCTTGCAAAAACACTTAATTTGACACAGTAGTTAAAATTTTTGTAGTAAGAGTATGATAATGGCACAAGTTTGAATTCTAATTATTTTAGGTTTATACAGCACTAGGAACAAGGCGTTGTTGGCTACAATCCATGCAGCATAACTCACCAGAATCAAGCCCAATTCGTGACCAACACTCTCCAAACTTTACTCTATGATTCAGTTGCATAGCATTTCCAACCCAAACATGTGGGAAGCAGTTCAAATAGTGATGTTTTCACTCGTTATCTAGCTGTAGGTTTTCCTTTAAAAGGTGTTTTTGCAAGACCAGAAACATCTTCTGTTTGCCTAAAAAAATATAATATTTATTAGGGCCCAAGCTAGAGTTTAAATCCAATATTGACCAGTTTTCAATCCAAATGTAAGCAGGTTTGGCCATAGACAAACATTTTACCATTCCTGGCAGAAAGAAGACTTATTTGAGTTTGCAGAAATACCACTTAACACATAAGACGTAACAAATAACGGTTTGAGGGACCACATGGAGTGCTTCAGTGATAAACAGAGCTAAGCCATGCTGATCATAAAGTCATAAACATTCACTGGCTCCAGACACTCAAATGTGAGATTTTGCTGATTGTCTATTGCTGTATCACTAGTTTGGAGAAAACTATTTGAAGTTGTCTCGCTGGATCTGAAAGCTTGTGACTGTCATTTTGGACTATTTTGTCTGAATGTGGCAACTGACAATTGCTCTTAGTAGCCTATTTGGTCAATCTTCTGTTTACTTTCTTGATAAACAGCTCAGGCTTCAAAAAGTGTCAAAAAAAAAGAGATGTGAAAATGTCCATTTCAAGTGTCCCAGAGAACAAAACCAAACTACAGAAATATTCAAGCTCACTTTCAGACGCTGGAGGCACAAATTGCTCAAATGAGCTGAAATTAGTTATTAATGATCGAACAGTTGTGGGTTTGTTTTTTGCAGAAGGACTTAATCGACTGTAACATGACTGATTTAAGACTGAGGTACAACCATTAGTTGTTTAATCCATCACTTGACTGTCTTAAAATAAATCTGCACTGATTTTGATAGCTCAATAATCATTTGGTCATTCTTATATCAAAACATCACTGGTTGCAGGACCTCAAATGTGAAACTTGGACACTTTTAGCATCTTTGGGTCTTGAACTGTTGATCGGACGAGACTTGGACATCTTGGCTTTGAGGAAATTCAACCAGGCAGTTTCACTCTTTTAATCAATAACGAAATGATGGATTATGCAAAAAACAAGCATCAGTTGCATCATTTGATTAAAAGTAAAAAGTACAAGTAGTAGTTGAGCCACACAGATGCTTGTTTCTAATGGGACTGTAACTTTTCAGCTGCAGTGAAGATAAGTTGGGAACAAGTTGTAAAAGCTGAAAACTGTGTGTGTAGTTAGTTCACTGACCTGGTGGAAGACCTTGAGAGTTGTGACACATTGAATAATAATGACTCAGGCTACAGTAAGTTACAACAAACCCCCTCACTAACCCCCTTGTCTGAGCAGCCTTGCTAAAACATCTTCAACCGGGGTAATAGCCTAATTCCCTCCTGTGAGACGTTTGTGGAAAGTTTACCCGGTGATGGTGAACGTCCATCATTCACTTGCGATGCAAATACAATACAACATCCCCCCACACACATACACTTTACACATACACAAACACATATATGCACGCACGGGGCCTTCACGGTGAGGCTTGTAAAGGTTGTTTATAGAGTTTGTGGATGTTAGGTTACTTACAGGTAGTAGGTGAAGGCGCTGAGTCCGGTCGGGACGGTGGTCAGCCCTCTCCCGGAGCAGTCTGCACCTCCATCTTCATCGCAGCTGCATGAGGGCGAACAAACGGCCGTCGACTGCCCTTGACCAGCGGCACCAGGACGAAGGAAACACCACAAACATATCCAAAACAAATCCACACGCATTTTCTTCTTCTCCTCCTCGTCGGGTTCAGGTGAAAGCGACACACACTCACACACACCAAACACACACAACACAAAAAAAGGCGGACAGGGGAGGCTTTGTTTGCGGTTTTAATCTATTCCGGACGTCGACTTCTCATGTGGTTTGGTCGGTTGAGGCATGAAGAAGGAGAGATGAAGCCTAACCGTCGCTTTTTTAAAAATACAAAATGTAACGTTCGAACATTCGGTACGTTAACGGCTCTCCAATCGAAAAAAGAACATCCACGCTAACGTCTAGTTCGAAACCAAACACCGTCTCTGATTTACCTCGCTGTGAAACATTTCTCAGCCCCCTGTGTGTGTCGTATTAGTCCATGAAAATAAAGTAGCAGCAGTGCTGGCGACAGGAGCGGTAGCAGCCTACCTTGCGTTTTTTTGCGTTTTCGTTGTCCCATTAAATTGAACCCAAAAAAATAATAATAATAAAAAAAGAAAAGAAGACGAGTACTAGGTGGCTGTGAACGCGTCGCAAACAAGAAACTGACCCCGGTGACAGCGAAATGTTTTTAAAAGCACACAGCAGCGCGCAATCATTAGCTGTCCTGGTATGTTTCCTTGCGGGAGATCACCGTCAGTTTTCAGCCATTCCTCACGTTCCCCTCCTCTGCTGCTGCTGCTGCTGCTCCTGACATTAACAGCATGCTTGTAGCTCTGCAGGCACCCTACCGGACAACCTGCAGCACTGGGCCCGGCCTGTGCTCAGACCTGCACCACAGCGACAGACACAGCCGCTGCCAACCCACAACAGGGCTGCATGCATGCACACTCCACAACCGACCGACAAACAAACACACACACACGCACACACGCAAACAATTAAACAAACAACCACACACAGGTAATGTAAAAGTTTCCCCAAAGTAGTCAGCTCCCTTTTCTTTGATATCAGCGTTAATACTGTAAAAAATGCTCCATCCAAGCATGGACGGAGCTACCACAGGCATTGGCCCAGAGCCCCCCCAAATGACCAGGGGCCCCCTGGGCTTACAGTAACATGCAAGAATTAGACTGAAAGAAACACAATAATAACAGAGATGGGGGAAAAGTAGAAGCACAAAGATATGTAATGCTGGTTTTATTATTATTTTTATTTATAAGCAACTATTGCATATGCAAAAACAGAATAGGGGTGGCGTGGGGGGGTGGGGGTGGAGAAATGCAACAACAAAGCAACCAACTAACAAACAACCAAACAAATACGGAGTGTAAAAGTTTTTCCCAAAGTAGTCAGCTACTTTTTCTTTAGTATCAGCGCTAATACTGTAAAAATGCTCCATCCAAGCATGGACGGAGCTACCACAGACATTGGCCCAAAGCAAAAAAAGGGATGAATGTTGATTTTTCGATTAATAAAGAAAAGAAAATGAACATTAAAGCAACTATTAAAGGATGCAAAAACACAAAGAATGGGGGGGGGGGTGAACAAAGACACATAAATTAACCACAAGTAGGCCTACACGCATTTATAAGACAACAAGTAGGTAGAGATGCCAAATGACTTTAAACAGGTGTAATATGGAAAAAAAGAAAATTATCTCTAAAATAGACTCAATGCAACATGGCAAATGCAGAAAGTATAAACAATAGGATGAACATACTGCAAAACAATATTGAAATGAAAACAGACCCAAACCACTGTAGAGAGATGTAAATCAACCACAAAGTGACTCAAAACAACCAAAATTAGATGCAAAGCAGCTAAAGGTTAATGCAAAACTATAAACAACAACAAACATCTCTGTCTGTCTTCATACATGTAAGTGTCCTGTTCCCTTTCTAAATCACATGCCTGCTGCCATTAGGCATGTTTTTATTTCAGATTTTAGTTAAAATACTGAGCTTTGAAGTTATGAGAGAACATTATTAGGTCAATTGCACATTAGACAATAACATTTTATTAAGAAAAATCATGTTTTATGAATGGTATATGAAATACATATATTTATTATGCATGTCAGCAAACAGTGATGAATATTTAATCTGATATTTCTGCTAAATCCAAATTTCATCCACAGCTCATTAATTTAGATGATTCTCAGTGACTCCATTAATGTTAAACAGCTGTCACTTCACTTTTCCAAAAAAATAAAAAATGACCTAACTATAATTAGGGAAATGTATTCTGAAGTATCAAAAGTCAACCTGAAACATTGTTGAAATATAAACTAAAATAATTACAAGAACAAGCAGTAAAGGTTCATGTTTGATAAACAAAAACCCTAAAAAAAAATGCTGTCAACGATTATCAAAATAGTTGCCATTGATTATCTATTAGTCAGCTAACTGATTAGTCAAGTAAGAGCATCATTTCTCAAGCTCCTTGGGTCTTTTGAATGCAAAAATCTTAATTTTTATACCAAAATTAATGACATTATCATATGTTTATTTTGTAAAGGCTTGGACTCTTGGATGTGCGCCATTTGACAAACTCTGTACGACTTTTACACATAGTGGTTTCTGTCAGCTACTCTACCGTGACGTCCTGATTGATTCCAGGAAGTTCTTCCATCTCTGCAAAAAAAAGAGAAAAAAACAACAACTTCTGAAGCTCTGTTAAAGTGACTTTTGGCTTCTTGGTCACCATAGTTATGTTTTTCCTTACAGAGTGTGTGCAGGGACATCCCTCCCTCAGAGGGGCTTGATGTTGTTGTTTTAGGGTTATCTATTACTTCCTTGGCTGTTTAACCTACAGCACACAGGAGAGCTCCTTAATGAAGAGCTGAATGAATCAACAGCTTGAGACCACACCCGTTGAACTGTGGTAGGACTGAACTGTTTTGTGTTTTGTGTCCACTGAAACAGGAGACACCTAACCGTACACTCAATGTAAAGAACTAACACACTCTTTAAAGGGATAGTTCACCCAAAATTCAAATTTCACTCATTATCTACTCACCCTCATGTCGACCAAGGGCTGGGAGTCCTCCGTGCCTTCTCTGAGTTACAGGGGGCTCGCGCGCCGCAGTATTTGTCCATATAATGGTTGTGAATGGGGCTCACTTTTCTTCGTCCAAAAAGACACATCAAAAAACATCCAAATACCTCCATAGTGCTCGTCTGTAATGTCCCTCTTGTATTGAAGCCCCGACATGAGAAATTGTTCCGCCAGTCAGTGCAAATCATGCGAGACACAGGAAGAACAGTGAACTGAGACACTGGGAACTTCTGCTACAAACAAGCTTAAAATATAGACTTATTTAATTTTTTTCGGAACAATTTCTCATTTTCTCATGTCGGGGCTTCAATATAAGAGGGACATTACATACGAGCAGTATGGAGGTATTTGGATGTTTTTTGGTGTGTATTTTTGGACGAAGAAAAGTGAGCACCATTCACAACCATTATATGGACAAATACTGCTGCGCGAACCCCCCCGTAACTCCGAGAAGGCACGGAGGACTCTGAAAATTCTCCCAGCCCTTAGTCGACATGAGAGTGAGTAGATAATGAGTGAAATTTGAATTTTGGGTGAACTATCCCTTTAATGTCACTGTGAGATATTTTTTTAGCTGTTTGAATCACATATGCATGAACCATTACCAGTTTGTGACTCACAGTTTCTATTAAGTTGATTTTTAGTATCTGTCACATTTGACTGAGTTTGAAAAAAAAAAAACAGTAACAAGTGTCACCAGAAAGTAAAAACAAACACTTTTACACAAATCTGCAAACACACACACGTGCCTCCATCTCCACTTTCAAACATATGAAATGACATTGTGCAAATGTGAAATGAATGTGAATGTGAAGGTCTTTTATATTTCCAAAAGATACCGTTCATCGCTTTCATTCAAATCCGTTCATATGTGGAATAGCAGTGACCCTGCACAAGGAAGGCTGATGAGGTCTGACATATATGGTGCTGTGAAAGCATGATCAATACTCCGAGAATCACATTCATACAGTATATTGCATGACTCTTTTGCTTTGCAAGTTGAATTCAACCACTAAACTGATACAATGGAACAATAAATCACGATTTCAGCAGGGAAGGCAAGCACTTTTTTCTATCGGTGACCTTGCTCTGGCCTCCACATGTTTGTTCCCACATATATTCCAACCATGAATAAACCGCACGTATTCACACACCACTTATAAATTTACCCCTGCAGCACCTGACACTCAGAGCATCTCCACCCTTCTTCGCATTATGGGATAATCACTCGTGCATGGGGGGGAAAGGCAGTCAACCAAATGAGATACAAGCTGCCCAGGGTGTGGTGGCTATGTTTGGTATTCTTGCAGCCAGAGGCACACTGCGCACCTGCAGCACATACGTTATCTTCCTCCACTCACAATACTGAACTAATGTTTTTTCCAGAGGGTGTAGATTTCAAGATGTGAAGAGAGTATTGTAAAATAATTAAATTAAATATAGTTGTTGTTTTTTTTTTTTTAAATCACATACCAACATTACTGAAACAGTAAAGTTGCACTGAGGCAATGACAAAAACATGTTCTCCATAGTGGTCCTGTAGGATGTTTTAGACATATGCACTGAGTTGTGAGGGAAGTGAGCAACAACAGTGACTTTTGGCCTAAATAGACTCAGGTTTCTACACTTTGTTTTGTAAATGACCAAATGATGTATGACGTACACAGCCCCCCCCCCCCCCCCCCCCCCCCCCCCCCCCAACCCTCAAAACATATTCAGTTTAAATATAAAAAATGATATCCAGTAATTGGGAAAAGTTAAACCACATACCAACATTAGTGAAACAATAAGATAACACTGAGGATGAGGGCATTTTACTGTAGAAAACATGTTCTCCACAGTGGTCCTGTAAGATGTTTTAGACATATGCACTGAGTTGTAAGGGAAGTGAGTAACAGTGACTTTTGACCTAAATAGACTCAGGTTTCTACACTTTGTTTTGTAAATGACCAAATGATGTATGGCATTAAAAAAAAAATCATGTTCATCTTCATAAAAGATAATTAGATATCCAATAATTGGGGGGAAAGTTATCACACTTGCAGTTTAAATGAGTGACACAATCACAATGCATCATCCTCTGGACTGAATTCTGGATAGAAAATATTTTACCAGATGCTGTAAAGTAATAAAATGATGCATTAATCCTGACATTATTCTAACTATGGGTAAAAAAAAAAAAACTCTGTGTGCATTGCATGGATTGAAACGTGCACCGAGGGGCAGTGTTTCCTGAAATAATCCTGCTGAATACCAGCATCATCTCCTTGTGTTTATCTATTCATTTGTTCGATTAATCTGTGAAAGAGATGCAGGATATTTTATTTAACATATAAAGCACAAATGAGAAATGCAACATAGATACAAAAAAACAAATAATAAACTATCTGAGGTTGCATCTTCAATTTTGTTTGGTCAAGGATAGAAGCATTTCTGAAGTAATTTCTCGAATCCTGCACTTAGACTGTGTCACTATAGAGACACACGCTGTCCAATAATCTGCACTGGTGACTCAGACAGGTATTATGGTTGAATATCAGAACGTATTCTTCAACTCAACAAGCGCCTGCAGCTACAAAACATGTTGATCAAACAGTTAAGCTGAGACAAAGCTACATGTTGAAGGTATACAGAATATATATATGATCATTTTCTACTTTTTTCAGTTAAGGCACATTGAAGTGAAAATTGTTTTAATTCCATAATAGTTTATTTCTTAACAGAGTTGTGGGTGTAGCTGGGTTCTTATGAAGAGAAACACTACCCCACAGTGGTTAGATTTTCTCAGTGCTCCAAACTATTTTCCTTTCACACTCACTGGTCATGATTTTTTTTATTTATTTTTTTACCCAGGAGTATCACACTGTATAGCGAGACCGAGACTGTGCACATGTTGAATTCAGTGAGAGGATGTGTATGTTAATGTCCTCCACATGACAGGAGATTAAAGAACAGTGGGGGTGATTTCAGGGTTTCATGATGGCACCATGTGCTACCTCATGCCAGTGCAGTTTTCAGAGAGACTTTTGTCTGTTTTCAATAAAATAAAATAAAAATAGTACAAAAAGATTAAATAATTATCAGTTTCAACAGGTCAGTAAAACAGGTGATGGAATAACTATGATAAAAGAATAAAGTAATCTCACTGGCGGGGAAGGTCATTTACTAAAGTATTGAATTTAAGTGGTTTAAAGTACTTGTACCTTGTTTTACTTTATTGCAGTTCATAAAATTTAACTTTATACCTCTGCTCCTCCTGTACTTCAGAGGTGAGAGTTGTGCTTTTACACCCACTACAGTCATATGATATCTTTAGTCACTGGTTTGCAGATTAAAGTTTTACCTTCACAAAATTGAATCATCTTATAAATATGATAATTGGTGCCAGCAGTAAATTAACTCCAATCCACCAAGCAATATTTCGACATTAAAGCTGCTATGATCAATATTTGTTATTAATAATACAAAATAAGTCACATTGCAAACCCACAAAAGCACAACACCAAACTCCCCTCAGCTCTACAGAGCCATCTAGTATCACCGGCCTCGTAACCGGCACAGTTGGCAATCAGCAGGTGAACACAATCGAGCTGTTCGCAGCTATTCAGATTCTTCTCTCTCAAGGTGGTGGAGACCAAAACAGAGCAAAAACAGAAAAGAGGAGGAGTTTTCTAATGTTCACCATATCAGAGGTGTTAATATGCCCATCATTTGCTTACTGCCTGCAGCCCAAATGTTGATGTCAATGTGAAATATCCAACAAGTTTTCCAACCTGAGTGTCCAGAGAGGTTGTTTGTACCACCCATAGGAGCGTCTCTTTTGCTGTCATGAACATTAAACTTATGGAAAGTCATAGTTTGTTTTGATTTATCTTCTTAGAGGGATACTTCACCAAAATCAATTAAATTCACCAATTTTCTTCTCACCGTCATGCCAAGGAAGGGTTTGGAGAACTTTCAGAGTTTATAATGGCGGCGGATAGAGTTCACTTTTGAATCGTCCAAAACACACACTATGAAACATCCAGATACCTCCATACTGTTCGTCCGTACTGACCCAAGTGTCCTGAAGCCGCGACATGTGTGAGATTTGCTACGAGATGTTCTTCCATGTTTACATCATACATCCAATGGTTTACAACAACGAACCAACATCTCGCAGCAAATATCACACATGTGCACAAACATCAACAGAGCCACTGGGAACTACTACTACAACAAGGCTAAAAACAGACATCAAATTAATTTTTTCCGAACAACTTTTTCATGTGGTGGCTTCAGGACACTTGGGTCAGTACAGACGAGCAGTATGGAGGTATTTAGATGTTTCATAGTGTGTGTTTTGGACGATTCAAAAGTGAACTGAAATCCGCCGCCATTATATGAAAATCCGTTGCCAGCCGGACCCCCCCTGGAACTCCAAAAGCGTTTTGATGACTCCAAAACTGCTCCGAACCCTTCCTTGGCATGACGGTGAGTAGAAAATTGGTGAATTATTGATTTTGGGTGAAGTATCCCTTTAAGATTTTAAGATATTTGTCATCCTCTTTGTTATAATGATGACCGGGCAGTTCAGGTTGTGTTTTCCAACATGGACACCTGACTTTCCGCTTTGCTCCAATCACTACTTGTACAGATGTTACATGGAGCTAAATCTGTTGCATGTTGAAGAAGAACGAATGATGCGGGTCAGTAACACTTGAGATGCTTTAAAAGCCAGTGGATATTGGCCTGTGGACTGTAAATCTAACAATGCAAACCCAAACAAGTTGAGTCTAGACAAAGGCGAGAAACCCTTTCGCTTAAAGTGATAACATGGCGCTTGCTCATGTGCCAACTTTAAGCAGCAACTACAATTCACACATTTTAAAGCCATTAGTGGTAAAATGTTATCTCTCTGTTTTTCAGTGACCCGACAATGTGAAAGTCTACAGTTATAAACATAGAGATGATGCAGCATAGACATTGAATTCCCTGTAATTGCTTCTCTATGACTAACACAGATAATTCTTCTGCATAGGCTCATCTACTTGTGATCATACAAGATACTTAGCTCCATTATATGCTGGGAAAAAATGTTCTTCTTTTTTTTCAGATCTCTGTGCCAGGCTGACTGTGATGCTCAATAAGAAAGGCAAGCCCTGAGGGACAATTTGATACTAGGGCTAGAAGAGTTATTAGCAAGTAAGGGATAGTGTGACCGCAACGCCAGATGACGCTATCTGTCTGTCCTCAGACGAGTGTCAGTGGTCACAATGATCACCTTCTTCTAGAACGGCCTTGGATGTCCAATGTTCGTCATTCCCAGACTACAATAAAGCTCCTTTTGTAAGATGACCATAGCTGACACAAATAAGGAGCATCTCAGGCAAAAAGGATCATGAGAGAGAGAGCGGGCTGTGAAGTGAACTTATGAAAATAAAGTCTTCATTGACGTTTCAAGGTAATGAAGCGCTTGTCATTTCATTCAGACGGCATTATATAAATAACCTTGGGACATTGCTGTGTTTTTGAGTCTGTCAAAGGGCGCTTTGAGGACATGCATACAGTAGTTGCGCCCATTCAAGTCTCAATGTTGCTCGCCTATGAGTGTCATTTTCACCAATTTAATCTCACCCCACCATCACCACCAAGAGCTACTACATTTACTATGAAACTGTGGATGTGGAACTAAAAAGAAACTGGATCAGGTTGTAGTGACTCAGATAGATGAGGCTTGCGGATATGGTGACCTAGAAATGTTAACTATTAAGGCCTACAGCTAACATTCTCATATTAAAGGTTACTCAAGGATATAATTCCTCAGCAGCAATGGAGGACAAATTGCTCTAAAGAAACGTCTAAGTCTTAAGGCCTAAAGCTACCACTCTCATTAAAAGTTACTCATGGATATAATGCCGTACCAGCAAAAGAGGGCAAATTGTTCCAGGTTTTTTAATCAAAAAATGGTTGGTATAAGTTAATGAAGACACACTCGTGTACTGGAGCTTACGTTTCGGCTGTCACTTTTTGCAGAGAGGCTCTCAGCAAAAGGAAGATTGTGGCACAAATTTCCTGTAGCTTAAGATGTTTTCTCCTCAAATTTCCATTTAAAATCTTGCAGAATGCATGTCCAGTAATTGCATTCTTGCATGATCGGCCTATGTGGTCCTGTCATTCATCCTTTTCGTCTGTATAATCTGCTCATTGTGACACTGTCCCCCTCAAGCTATATTCTACTATCTGAGCATAGCGTCAGTACAGTGCTCACTGTTGTTTCTCATCAGTTGGTGGCATATGTCTGTGATAAAATATCCTGTCAGAGGAACAAGATGCGCCTTCATCAGACTGACAACTGTAAATGTTCTGAAGTGACAGAATAAATAATGATGGACTTTGTTGTCCATACGATGACCCCAAATGTGTGCTAATTTTCCTACTGTGAGAGGGGTGAGAATTTATTAAAAAAGATAAAGGAATTTCCTCAATAAGAACGAATGATGCTGTTTTATACACAACATCCATGTGATGAGAAGCATTCAGTAGATAATAAAGGGTATAAAAATGCTTAATAATGTGATAATTGCAGTCTATTTACACAGTTTATCAATAAAAAGGCAGAAGCAATTAATTGCTTGGCCTCAATAAGGAAAACACCCAGAAAAACAGTTCAAAATCCGCAAATATTAGATTTACCACCACAGAGGACAATTCCCATTTTAGCCTCTGAATGGGGATTTTTGGGGCATTTTTTCTTCGAAACAAAGACTGAAACAATGAATTTATGAACTAAATAGTTGCAGATTGAATTTTCAATTACTTGACTTGTTTTAGCTCCAATGAAAAATGTGTCCTTATCATTATTATTACATTGCATCTTGCTGTTACCAGAGATGTGGTTTTGTAGTTACACTATATCTTAAAAATAATACAGCTTTGGCACATTTCCTGACAATAACACTTTTTTCAAACTGTTATCCGTGGAAAATATTTCGAGTATGCTACAAGAAAAGCAGCATGATGAATTAAATGTGGACCTTTTTAGCCACAAAGAGCAACCCAGTGTGAAACTCTGCCCAAACAGTCCCAAAACACAATAATTGAAAACCACAGAGGCAAGAGAAACATAAAAACAAATATTAGCCCATGTGTGTCCTGTAGCTCCGGGCTGTCTTTTGAAAGCATGCTGTCAGATTAATTTTCAACCTCTCAATCTGAAAGTCCTGCTGATGGCGAGGTTTGGCTTATCCTGCCTGTTCATTGTGGAACTACATTTGCAATTGATGGAGCACCAGAAAACCATGCTGCTTTCCTTTTGTATGCCCACAAAGTCTACTCGGTGTATAGACAATGACAAGGAACAGTGGTGTAATTTGAACGGTGCGGTGTGTAGGGGGTGGGGAATGAAAATCAGTTAAAAGGTTGGAAGTTTCTTACATGTTTGGGCCGAAATTATTGACAAAGCAAATGCCATTTTTGTCAGTTGTTTGTTGCTGTTACTGCTGCTGACTTAAATTTACCAATGTGTAACTCATTGTTGATTTTTTTAAACAAATTGTTAGGACTTTTTTTTAAAGAGTTATAAATTGAAATTGTTTTTTTGGGGGGGGAGTAGCTAAATTTAGGATTTTATGTAGGCAAATATAACCATTTTTGCTTCAGTTTATACCTTTTCAGTCATTACCATCATATATTTTATACAGCATTTACATACTGTATTCCCGCCCATTATATACTGTATACCATTTTGTGTTATCTAGAATGAAGCACAAACTGACTAATAAACAATCAAATGTTGTGTTGTCTGAAGTTGAAGTCATCTCATGAATCAGTTTGATGTAAGGATTCATACATGCCATTTATGAGATCGTTAGATTTAACGTTTGATTTTGCAGTTTCATTGTGTGGTTTAAATTTGCGTGTGGTTGTCTGTGCACAGTACGGCACAGTTTTCTGTGGAACTTTTATCTGCTCTATGACTAATTGTCATATGATCCTGCTGGATAAAGGGGATTGGTGAGGTTCAGATGAAATCCTTGAGAAAATGTGAAGCAGATAATACAAACTGAAAACACATTATTATTCTCTCTCCCTTGTGAATATTAATATTTAAGATTTTGGAAACTAAATGGTTGAGTTTTTCTTGCACGAAAATTTTCCATTTACGTCTGTGTCAATCACCAGAATTTGGATTTGTGTGAGCCAAACAAATGTGTCAAAAGCATTTTCATTTTTATAGGATATTTTCAAAGTCATCATTAATTTCTTGTCGTTAAATCTTGCATTATTTACACCCATGTTTACTAGCCTGCAGTCTTTTCTTTCTGTGCCTTTGTTTTGCATGTGTTATTTCTTGGTGCGTCAGAGAAACAGCAGAGATGTTGATTGTGCTGCCATGCACGAGACACTCAAAAAATACAACTGTAATATTTCTTACAGAATCTCTCCTGTGCATATGTTCCTTACAAATATGGCACAAAAAAAAAGAATCATCTGCTGACATGCTAACTAGTTTTTAGACTCAGTCATTTGATCGACAGATGGCTCATCCAGTCTCCTGCTCTTCCAGATGGTTCTGTGTAACAAACCATCTGGCTCATCAGGTTACCACCAGGTACCTTTAAACCACATCATCATCATCACCTGGTGTATATGAAGTGGTTTCCAGCCTCTTAAATTTCTGATCCCGTAGCATAAATTTAAATCTAAAAGTTGTAATTTTTTTCAGAGTGACCCATGAGATTTATTTTGGGACAACTTGTGCAAATAGAAACAAAACCTAATTTTCCTCCATCACCTAAGCTAAGTAAGGACGTCAAAACATTACAATATCTTGATCTTCGTGGCATCGTTTAGCTCGGTGGGTAGAGCAGGCGTCCCATATGCAGATTCCTTGCCGCAGCAGCCCTGGTTCGATTCCATCAGCAGCCCTTTGCTGCATGTCGTTCCCCTTCTCTCTGTCTCTCTACAGCTATCCTGTTGATTAAAGGCCTAAAAAGCCCCCAAAACACTTTAAAAGTATGTACTGTATGTCATAATTCTCTTGACAAAATGGATCAAACTGATGGAAAAGTAGCATTACAATAACAACAGTTTACATCATGACGCTAATCAGTCTGTGAGGCGTCATGTAGCTAAATGCTAACATCTCACATTGTATAAACTAAATAGTACACAGCTGACTCATTGGTATCTATTAGTTTGGCCTGATGGGGGTGCTATGCCTTAAAATTAAAGTTTCATACTGAGTGCTGCATCAATATCTAAACCAATATAACAGCAATTCATTCACTAGTTGTTGCCCGTTTCCCCCAAGACAACAATTGTGCACCTCATTATTCTGCCAGAGGGAATTTTAGGAGATCTTTCAGGAGTTTTCATGATTTATCCTCTGGGAATCATGAACGTCTGCAGCTCGACGTGAAGCCGAGCTTCTAGCATGGCTGAGAAATGATGTTTTGTCTCTCAGCTGTGGGTTATTGACACGTTTAGTGTTCGTCCTGGTGGTAAAATCAGTTTCAGTGTTGACATATCGCTGTGTTATTATGACACATGGGAGCAGTAAAACTCTGAACCTCTCAGAAGTTCACCTGACCTATATATTGCGAGCACATGTAATGCACTCGGCGTACCAGATCCGAACGTCGCTCTGCAATGACCCTGACATGCGTTGTGTAAGACAACTCCTTGTTTCTCAAATCACCCTATTTCCTTTTTTGTCTTTGCAGAGTTAACCCACTCCCTTGTGAGAGAAAACAAACGATTTTCTATTAGTTCTCAAGATTCAAACGATGACTGTGACTCACCGTTGGCTTACACAACACAAACCTTCATAGTTCTCTAAGCTCTCCTCTCCTCTCTCCTTCTGTCACTCCTCTCCTTCTATCTTTTCTATCTCTCCATTTTCTCCACCATCGTGTAAAGTCTCAAGGGTAGCCTGAATGCCCTCTTCCATTTGGCTGCTATTTTGGTCTCCATGTCAACAAGATATGAGTCACCACACCCCTTCCAAAACATGGACACAATCAGTAAAACATGTTACTATTAATACAGCAATCAACCAATTCCTTTACGGCTCACACACACACACAGGCGCACGTCTGTGTGTCAGCCAGGCTGCGCTTCAACAGCTGGCCTAATGATGTGAAGATGAACAAAAGTACGTGAACATGAGAGCGAAGCATCGCACTGTAGGCATTTTCTTGTAAAGGAGCTGTTTAAAGATTCTGACTCCTCTGAGCCTATTTTTACATGCTGCTGTTAAAGCACTTTCAGCAAACAAAATATAGGATCACAGAATCTGTGTGTGTGGTGTGTGTGTGTGTATGTGTGTGTGAATTCCTGGCAGCATAAACGTATAGATTACACATACAGTAGTTGCCTGGAAAATATGAATGTTTTCTAAAATGGTATTCAGCATCTATCTATCTATCTATCTATCTATCTATCTATCTATCTATCTATCTATCTATCTATCTATCTATCTATCTATCTATCTATCTATCTATCTATCTATCTATCTATCTATCTATCTATCTATCTATCTATCTATTTGTCTCTTTATTCAGTGCTGACTAACTTAATTCAGTCTAATTTGGGGCATTAGCATGTGTTTGAAGTGGCTAATTTGATATTATTCATTTGCTAATCAGGAGCTAGTTACTGTGCACTGACATCACTGAAGCCTCTTGTACTTAATTTCATTTGCAAATTGTGTCACCTTGGCTTGGTTGCATAATATAATTGTTAATGATAAATATGTTGTGTTACAGTAATGATGGCATGTTGGCTCAGCAGTTAGTCTGAGAGGAGGGCTCCAGGTTAAAATATACCAATAGATGGAGCCTGTTATTGTGGATTATTCATGTTTTCATGCAGCAAAAAAACAAGTTGTGACATACAGCCGTGCTTGTTTACGTAAAGCTTGTCAGGGGTATTTTACAGTAAGAAATTTAGTGAAGGAATATATGAATTAATGCATCACGGTAGTTTTTCTCAATTGCTTTGATGCAGTTCACACATCAGAAACGTCATTCTCACAACTCTTAATGCAGATCACAGGACAGTTAATGCATTTCTCATAACACCAATCACCTGTGCAAAAGTGTCTACAACGAAAAAAAAAAGAAAATATGAAATAAAAAATATTCCAACACAAAACTGTTGTGCAGTTTACTCTAACATTGCAGCAAAACAATTTTGCAGCAGATTGGTAATTACAGTTTTTGCATGTGTGTGAAGAGATCATATAAAATGAGACCTGGTTTAGAAAATGTGTGAAGGCAGTTGCGGAAGAACTGTATCTGTGAATTCAAAAGAATAAACTCAATTAAATTTTTTAAAACTAAGGAAAACAAAAATGTGAAACCAGAAAACAAACAAATTCAAGCAATGACACTGAGAATCAGAGAGAGGACATAGTATACAGTATGTATATGTCATGTGTGTGTGGCTGGCTTTGCCCCTTTATATGAAAAAAGGCTGAAGTGATTCGACTGAAAACACAAATGTGATGCAGAACAAACTGTTTTCATGAGTCAGATGAGAAAAGCGTCAACACAACGAGACACAACCAGAAATGTTAATTTGAGTGGAGGAAGGAGTGAGGTGTTGTATGTGAGAACTGCATCAAATCCACTGAACAAATAAAAGGTAATGTCCATTAATTGTTTTCTTTGAATTACAAAACCAGCAATGTGGACTGGCAGCAAGCAGATGTCAATGCTGAATCCTCTTTATTCCCATAAATGTGGCACAAAAGAAAACATGCTAGTATTGATATGCATGAAATTGCGTAATATTGGTCATGTCATGTGATTGTCACAGCTCTGTTCTTCGGGAATACTCCACATCTCTGCAATTCTGCAAATGCCACTGATGAAAGCGAGTTGATTTGTGAAGATGAGGCTTCAGAAAACTAATTCTTAGAACGTATTCACTTGCAGAAGTCCGTGGTGTTCGTCATTATGAACTGGAGCTGGGCCTTTTATGAGAATTTAGATCCTGTAGGAGGGGTTTGGTGGTGGGTGTCAACAAAGTAAAGCATTGTGTTGTGCACTTTTGCCATCGGACGTCAGTTCAGTTCAGAAGAAGTTTTTAGGCTTTAGACTTTCTGTTTGCACCAATCACCTATAAGATCTGCTTTTCTGACTTATTGACCTCCCACAGCTTCTGCAGCTAGGCGACCAGACAACAAATGAGGCAGAATTTTTTATAATAAATATAAATAAAACTGGCTTATTATGTAAAAACAATCAAGTGTATTTAGCCTCTTACAGCACATTTCACACTCCTGCATGCAGATTGCTGTCTTTCCTACCACACGGTCTCTATTCCACTAATAGAGAGAATAGAAATGCACAGTTAAAATATGAAAGCTGTAAACAAGCTGCCCCTTGTCCACTGAGAGAAACCATACCCCTCTATCTATAGGAGCCAAAGTTTATAGCCCTAAGTATAGCTGATAGTATTTCCTGCCTACCACTCTTGTGCAGAACTAATTAATAATTTCTCAGCCGATGTCCTCCATGAGAGACATCAGAGGGCTGAATCACGTCCCTGGATCTCTCTTGCGCACATATTTCTGCCAGCACAGTTAAGCAAGGCTTTCCCAAAGACCTCTAGGCGTTTGTGTGTTTGATGAGATGATGTTAATAAAGGAATCATGAGGCAGAGGAAACGCAGAGGGACCGAAAGGGAATAACTGTGCATGAGCCCTGCAAAATGAGGTCTGATGAGGGCGAATGTTTTGTGTTGTTTTTGCAGCGCTGTGGCCTGTGCGTGACATGCGTAAGTTAATCATCTGCACATTTATAATAAGATGCTTTAACCAGTCGAGTTACATAACTGCTGTTAACCACAAGATGGACTACTCCTCTGTTTTCCTTTCGCCACATGATTGCTGGAAGTTGCCGCTCGCAATTGATGATCTGCCGTGCGATGAGAGACAAATGCACACACCCACAAAACACACACACACTGTGCTAGTTCTCACATTTATTTGTTATTTCTCTGCACCGTACACCAGTGTTGAATCTTAACATTTCGTATTGACAAACTCTCTCAGAGGTAATTACAGTATTCACTTTAAAATATGCACATGGACAAACACAGAAAAATGTGCACACAAATCATATATTAACTTTTATACGGTCCACACCTACACACTTCATTGATTTTATATACTGAGAGTAGCATTGATGTGTAATAATAATTAAATCATCTTTAATTATAACCTTGGACCTGCAATTACAGATTGTTTAAGCCTTTTGGGGGCAGCAAAAACAGGTACAACACAACTTTGACATAACATCTTTTAACTTGCGAGTTAAATTGAGTCTCCACCCTGTAAATACAACTCTAATATTCACTCTTACACTCTTACAACTTTGGTCTCCAACAACTGAGGGGGAAATATCTGGCTCTTTGGCAGCTAAACACTGAAACGTGTTCACCAGCTTCATCATCTGTCTGCTGTTTTTTTGTGCTCGGCAGCATATTATGGGGTTTTTTTTAGAGCTTTTCCCAGAAAAGAGCTGCCTCCCTGTGACCAAAGACAACACTGTGTGAACAGTGGGTGAACTTCAACTGTAAAACCAGAACAATGAGCTGAATGACACATAGAACCACAGAGTCTATCTTCTCTGTTGGTCTGGCTCTACAAGCAACCTCTCTTTGACATTCAAGCAGTCATGCAATCCATTGTTACTATAGAAATATTGATTATTTTCCTCATTAGATTGTCAAGCAACATGCTATTTTGATTAATCAGCTCCGAGTGCAACTTGCATGAGCTCTTTTCATGTGGTTTAATGAGGCAACACAATAAATAAAAATGAAGTTTTCTTCCTGTCAGGCTTCCAGGGTTTGTTTACTGCAGGTCCAGGTGTGGTGAAGTCACTGAAAATAGAAAGTTACACTGTTGAAATGTTATAATGGAAATAAAATCAAAGTCACTTAAAGCAACTGGAAAATATGAGACACAGCAAGTGAATTTTATTCAGTTTAAGCCACAAGTATTTTTCTTTTTTCTTTCAGTTTTATTCATTTCACACAGTCCACGGGACACTAATCATGGGGCACGGCGATGTGTAATTTGTGTTTTCTCTGGGTTTCATGTGCCAAATTCAGCAGCTTGCTCTCCAAAGTACTTTATGACATTTTTTCCGCAAATCTAATAAGGTTTTGTTTGTTGAAGACACAAATTTGGATTCGCCAGGCTTAAAATTGATTAGGTGTTTTTGTAAAAGCACCAAGCCCACACCTTCCAACATGTAGGCTAATTTAGTTAGTGGGCTAATGAGGGTGAACCCCCATACAGCACGGGATGGGAGAGAACCCATTACCTTTTGGAGCGGCTCCAGATCATTTACACTGAAAAAAGTGTAACATGCAGTTGTTCATTCAAACTAATAACTGCCATTTGAAACAGGATAAAATTATTGATTTGATTGTAAAACTCATTCTTTTTGCATTTAGATACATCAAGTTTGATTTATACTGAACTAAATATACGTCCAAAGGACCCAAAACAAAGTTTTTGATTTCGCTCAATTTATTTTTTTTCCATCATGACCTGCAGGTAATATTTTTAGGTTGAGTCAAATGAACTGCGCATGCGCATTGCACACTGCTCAGTCAGCGCACATGTTAATGTCCGGTAGCTCCCTCTCGGCATGCTGACCAGACGCTGGACATCGTGATATTCTTTACGTCCTGGGTGGATTTCGTCGAAAAATAAACGTAAGTAGCAAAGACGTTGCTGATAATTAATGTTTTAGTGTTTTGTGTTGTTAAAATTGCAAAGAATAGCCCAATATAAGTTCTTATATGGGGCGATACCTGGCATGATTGTAACGTTAGCTGGCAGTAACGTTAGCTGGCTAGCTAGTTGGCAGTAGCAGCTATGACCGTGAATAATAATAAATATATTTTCTAACTCTTTACAAGTGTCGGTAATGTAAGCTAACGTTAGCCAAAAGGCTACATTCCAGGCTAAATAGATATTGCAGACTGGGCCCGTCCTCTCGGGCTCAATTGTGTAGCCTCCTGCCCCTGACAGCAACAGTTGTCAGGTCCGTAAAGGTAAGGAAATACGGTAGTGAAGCACTGGAGCCGTGGGCCGATAACAACGGCAGCCTCCAGTGTTTTGGTATAAGTTACAGAGCAGGAGAGCCGTTGTGCTGAGCTGGGATGGGGGTGTTAGCGGCGGATGCTAACCGCTAACGCTAGTCGAAGTTAGCATCGAGCTAGCTCACTACAATGGCTCTCATACTTGTTAACTACATTCCAGGCTTTAGTTAACGTTAGATATCGTCCGTTCGCGGCTCCAGCGCTTCACCCAGACTGCATTTTTCCTTTGTGGTGCTGCAAGAGAGAGAAAGAGAAACGTTCTAGCACTTGCTAACATCCAGCTAGTGTGGCTATTACTCTGCGGCTGAGCTCTGTTGCTGGTGAGAAAACGCTGGCTCTCTCCACCCATAAAGGTTTACCTCTTGGTTCTGTATTATGTGGTCTTCAGAGAGTAGTAATTGTTTATTTTATCTTGTATGCTTTCAGAAACACAAGGCTGCTCTCTTCAGCTCCCTGGCTGTAGCCTATATCTCCATCCAACCTGAGCAGGTAACATGTTGCATCTACACTGCACATAGCCTTTTAAACCATTTCACAAATCACCCTGACTATTAGACCATTAGTTTGTCTTTGGACTTTAAGATTTGAAGCCAAACACAGTTTTTTTTTAAAGAGTTGTTCGATATATAAGATCTTTCAAGAATGTGTTGTTGTCTTTGGCAGAGCAACACCAATTTCATATGGCACAGCAGGTATTTATGTACCCTCAAAAATCTCTTCTGGAAGTGTCAAATGTTTCAACTCTTTATCTCGATGTGTTGAAAGAGGAGATCGCAGAATGATCCTTGCATTATGGATCTTTGGCAGGGATCCCTGAATTCACTGAAATCATCCACATGTTGTTTCTGAAGGACAAACTTTTTTTCATTGTTCGGAAGCTGAGTGCATGGCACTGGGAACACTTCAGGGCCTTTGAACTTAAAGTGAGCCCCACCAAAGACATAATACTCGTGGCGCCAGATGAACTGACGGATCCATATCCGCTGGTGGATTACACTGTGGGAGGATTGCGTTTGATTACCCTGAAGAGACATATTCAAGTTTAAGGTCTGCATTTTCATCAAAACATCATATTTGCATATAATTCATTCTACTAGAAATGTTAAATGGGCACTTAATTGCCACTGGGGTAATTTGACACTGCACTTATTACAATTCTAACCTGTCATCTTTATGCTCACACAATGTGATTGTGAATGTGAAATAATGCTTTGCTTCCCCCTCTCCTGTTCTCCACACCCATCCAGGACGTGTTTTTACACATCTGTTTGCTCACAATCTGTCAACCCCTCTCAACACACCCAGGTAAGAATGACGGTTCTGACCTTGACCCCAACCTGGTTCTCCCTCTTTCCCGCTCTAGGAATCCTCATTTCTCTGCTGCTGGGGTTCAGTATTCTGCATCACATGTATCTGTCTCTGAGTCCTGTTGTAATGGTGGACTAAGTTAAAGGGACACTGAAACATTATTACAACTCTAACCTGCCATCTTTATGCCCACACAAGGTTGTTTTGAATGTAAATTAATGCTTTCCCTCTCCCCCTTTGTCTCTCCTGTTTTTTTTTCTCCAGACACCCAGGACATGGTTTGACTCCAGTCTCCTGCACTACACACGCCGTCAGGGCATCAAAATCTACACCAACACCTTTTTCAACACGCCCAGGTAAGAATGAGTTGTGACCCCAACTCCTAACCTCGGTCTCTCTCTCGCTCACTCGTCGGTCTCCGGAATCTTCCTCCTGCTGAGGTTCAGTATTCTTCATCATATGTGTCTGTATCTGACTGAGTCCTGTTGTCTCTCATGTCTCTTCCCCAGTGTAAAGACATCCAGGACGTTTTTTGACCCCACCCTGCACTTCATCGGTTGCCTGGGCATCACCATCTACATTCAACTTCTTGAACACATCCAGGTAATAACAGTCCTCAACCTGACCCCCCTCACCTGGTGAAGCCTACTCAAACTCAAACCATGATTGTTGTGTGGGCTTCCTAGAGGAGCCTGTCCACAATTTGGGGGTAAAATCAACTTATGTTGTATTTTGGTATTATCTATAATATTAGTTGAAGCATTACCCGATAGATCAGATAGGCTACCGTTGAGAACAAATGTTTTTATTCATCTGTAGAAACCTGCAGTGGGAGCTGATGCCATGTCTTTTGTGTGTCCCTGTCCTTTGTTATTTTAGTTGGTATTGAAGCAGCTTCCTGGACCCTTGATCCGTCAATATGGCAAATCCCATACGACTCCTCATCTTGTTGAGTGACGACGGCTCAGAGAGGATGGATCTACCACTGGTGCCAGACACTGTTGAAGAGCTCATTGAACAGGTCAAAGAAGCATACAAACTTACTGGAGGCATCAGGCTGCAATACAAAGATACTGACTTTGGAGGAGCATTTGTTAACTTAAGCTCAACCTCCTTGATCAAGGATCTTACCACCATCAAGGTCATACCGACTGTTCCTGATACTGATCTCATTCTTGAATTCATAGACAGTGCCCCAACTGATTTGAGTGACCTAGATTCAAGCTCCTTATCGACACACACTGATTCAGATGACACAATCATACTCAGCAGCAGCTCTTCTGAGAGACTCCGAACAAAGCCCTGGCCGAAAGAGTTCAACATCCCAACCTTCTCCTTTGAAACAGAAGGTCAACTCGAGAAAGGGAATGCTGAATACACAAAGAACCAAACTAGACTGACCCCTACGTCTAAAATGCTGTCAGACATTCTGGAAAGATTGGCAGAGAAGATTTTCTCCTTCAAGGCGTACCCCAATGATGCAGACCTGAGTGATGTCGCAGAGGCTCTCACAAGGAAGCATCCCTGCCTTAGGCAACCAGACTCCTTCAATGAGAGCTATGGATGGAAAATGAGACTCAAGAATAAGATGTGCAATTATCGCACTCAGTTGAAGTCACATGGACTTGCATCTGAGCTCGTGGTGAACACACTCAAATCCAAGTCACGAGAAGATCCCCTTCCCCGCCCAGCAAAGAACAACAAAAAGGCAAGAAGGGGTGAGGCCAATTATTATCCTCAGCCCAGCATTGAGACTCCAGAAAGCCTGGAACAAGAAAGAACATTGCTTCTGACTGAAGTAAAGAAGAGAAACAATGAGAAAACCATACGGGAGAAGATGGCCAGGACCTTTGAGTTTAGGAGGCAAGAGGTTGTAGATCAGAACCCTTCCATCGAGAACCTCATGGAAAGATGGCCAGCTCTATTTCAGGTGGAAGAGGTATACCTTTCTTAACCTCTTTCATACTAATTATAACAAACATTTTTTCAGAAATAATACATCCACAGGGCTTTGTGAAGACTAGTAATAGTATTGCTTTTTCATCAAAAATTATATTTAGTTTGAAATTACTACTAAGTGTGTAAGTGTTGTTGTTGCCCTGCTTGTTGTTTTTATGAGACCAAAAACAAATTTCCACACCGTGGACAATAAATGAAACTAACTAAATTTTGACAGAAGTAACAATGAACAACAACAAATCATAACCAAAACACAAACAATTTGGGAACAATTGTTACATGATTGTTATAGACCACACAGTGGGACCTAAATGATCATTGAGGGGTATTAGTGTATGAAGAATTATACATTTTGATAATTGACAATTTAGTTAAAGGAGAGACTACATAAAACTCATACTTTGGAGGTGGGGAATGAATGCTTGTGCGAAGTTTGTCTTCAATAAAAATTATTAAAATATATATATATATATATATATATATATATATATATATATATATATATATATATATATATATATAGTGCACATTGTGCACTGCTTCCTCATGTACAGATCAATGCAGAGTTTCTGCGGGTTACTGCAGTTCCCCTGCTGCCGAGATTTATGGCCCAGCTGGACAAGTACTCCACGCAGCTACTGAAGATCATCAAAAAGAGAGGAGGGGCAACCAAAGCAAAAACTGCCATGATCCTGGATTTTCTTGATCAGGTATGATATAATGAACCACTAACAACAGTTAGCATTTTAACCCTTGTCTGATGGGGATAGGTATCCTTTTCCATTTTTATTTCAGTGATTATGGTTATGGTCATTTGAAAAATGCTGCTTTTTAAACTGTTGGTATGAAGTGTGTGTGTCAAGCAAGGAAGGAACTGCTCTCCTCACCTTGCTGTGGCCTTCTCCCTTGGTGGGGAGCTACTGCCATTGTTGTATTTGTGAAGTGACCAGTGCAAATACCAGCTCTTCCACAAACCAGCGAGATGCTTGCACAATACCTTGATTCCAGCTCAAATCCACATTTCATCCACAGCACAAATTAGTGAAAGCAGAGACATCCAGGATGAGAACATGTCAATGACCACTGGCAGGTCTTGAGAGAGCGCTGTAAAAGACAGGATTGGCCTGACCTGGCAAAGAGACATCCAGTCATCTCTCTTGTAAGAGAGACTGTCAGTGGTCTCTGACATATCCTGTAACGCTCTGATTTCAATTAATTGTGCTATGGATCCACTCGTACAAGCACCGACTGTTTGTGGTAGAGCTGGAAATTCAAAAGCTTGCCTATCCTCCACACTGCATAGTAACCCCTTTTCACTGTCCCTGCAGGATGCTGATGCTGATCTCAGAAGGGAGTGTGTCCTCAAATCTCTCATCATATACCTGGGAGAATGTGTTGAGGACCTGATAAAAGAATACACGGTATGTCCAAATCTGTTGTCTCTCAGTGATGAGATGCAACTTTAATAATCCTGGGGGAAGCTTGAAAGCCCTGCTATTGGATGTGGTGATTAATAATCAGTTGTTCACTTGTACATTTTGTCCTATATTTGACCTCAGATGTCCCAGAAAGATCAAGCCGAGCTGGAGAGTACCACCATGGCGGTCTTCGTCTTTAGAGAGAACTCCAGCCTTCTACAACAGCCAAAAGAGATCGGGATCATCATTGATGGTGTGGAAGTTCTCAATGAGTTGCCTTCTGTGGCAGCTGGAGTGGTAATGCTCTTTGGACTCTGTTATGCTCTTAACATGGAATATCCACAGGGGTTCAGGTTCACCTTTGAGGCTCTTCAGAAGATCCTGATGGAGCTTGGTTCCAACAAGATGAGCTCCAAGATGCGCAAACTGAATGGTGAACTCCACACTGCACAGTAGTATGTGTGACATGCGTACACATGCTTGTGTGTTTACACACACAGTAGATGTTGCATTTATATTGAGGTAGCCTGTAGTAACCACAAGTCAGCACTTGATGAGGGGGAGAACCTCAGCTGCACTTAGTTGCACCTAGCCAAGGGTGCTGTAGCCATTTCAGGCTATGTTATATTGTTGGGCTTTGAGTGAGTGTTTTGAATAATATTTCATGTAATTTAATTTACCGGTTATTACAGTTCAGATTGTATAGAGCCTGTGTATAGGCCTATTACCACGTGTGTGTATGTCCTGGTTCATTTGCTAATCTATTTTTTTATCTGACTTGTATTTCTTAAAGATCTGTGCTGGAAACGTTGTAGCAGATTCTAAGTTCAGATACAATATTGATAAAGACTGCCCAGTTCAAAGGGAGATTCCAGTTGCCAGAGGGTGAAACGGCATGTTTTCTCAAAAACAATTCACTGTTATTCCTGTGTGTTAACAGTATATCCTCCCCTGCCCTCATGGCCCTGTCCTGCTCTCTCTCCTGCCTCTCATCCTTTCCTCTGTTCCCCTCTCCATATCTTCTCCTGGCCTGACTAACCCAAGAAATCAAAGGTAGTCTTAGTTTAAATTAATGCTTGGCATGAAAAATAAAAGAGATCAGTACCTGAAAATTGTATTCTTACATGGCTATACAAGTTGTAATGATTTCACATACAAATAAAAAATAAGTAACTTTATGTCTGGATGTTTAATCCCAGGCATTACAGGGAAATGACAACAATATCAACAGGGATCTCACCCTTTGTTGAAGCATCTGTGTTTTATTTAATTTTCAATTGGCTCCACATCACCCTCTCCAGCCTTTCTCCTCTTCTCTCCACCGTCTCCTCCCCTTGCCACCTTGCAGTGCCTTTAGGGATGCTATAGTGTATCATTTTAGTCAGCATCCAGGTTTAGTCATAGTCCAGGGTTACACACATATCTGCCCTCTTTTAGATTAAAAAAAATGAAGGCCGATTGCATAATGTTAATATGTTGCATATGGTTAATATGTTTAAGATTAATAAATACATTTAATGTAATCTGTTGGCAAAGTGTCTTTTTTTATAGAGTTTATAAGGTGGGAAACAAATTATTTTTGGGTCAAATAAAATGTAAAAAATATAGTTTGGATATATGTAAATTAATTAACTGGTGTCAATGCAAACAATTCAAGTTAAATCAGTTAAAAGTGAATACATTAGGTTGGTTCAATTTCAATTTATTAGTTTGGTTCAATAACTAAAAGTGAAGAAAATAATTTGGATCAAGGCAAAAAATTAAGGTTGAGTCAAGTGCAGTATTATTGTTTACATCAACATAAAATAATTAGGTCATATGAAGTTACTCAATTTAGATTCTGTGAAGTCAAATATTTTAGATGTGATATCTGGACATCATTTTTTTTAGTTTGAGCAAGGTTATACTTTTTTCAGTGTACTGTAAATTAATTACTGGACAATTCCCACTGACATCCAGTGTATGTTGTTTAACATTGGCCTTGGTGGAGGTCTGCTGCTCTCTGAGTGCCCTTTAAGTTTTAAGATACAACTGGGGTTTACGACAGTTGGCTGCGATATGTTTTATAGAGGTGTGCTGAAAAACGTTGCACTTGAATAACAGTTCGACAAAGATTGATCCCCCTCACATACAGATTACATTAGGATTGGTAGTTTTAAGATTTTCAGCATTAACACTAACAAACTAATTAACATGTATACATTGTTTATTTAACTCCATACAAACACCAAAGTGTGAAGTTGTGTTTTTTAAGCAGGGATTTATCTGTTGACACCTGCTGTTTCCACTTGTGGCAAAAATCCAGGAAGTTAGAAACTGAATATTTGTCTAAAATGAATCAAACAAGATATAACACACTCATTAGTGACCAAATAATTGTTGCTTACTTTGTTTGTAAAGTCTGTTATGTCCATTTACTCATCTAATCGAACCAAACCAAACCAACCAAATGAGCATATTTAACAAATTATTCCTTTAACCAGCATATTATAATGAAAAATGTGTTAAATTGGAGTGTACCTAAGCCTATATTTGTAAACTGAGGTTAATTATTAAAATCTGCAGTTGCAACAGTGTTGCAAAGTCGTTGTGCCACAACATGTTTTTATGTGAGATGTTGTGACAAGTTACTGTTCAGGACTCACAGGGACTCACAGGAAACACATGCAGAGAAGTGAGAATAGGTGTAAAAAGTGTTCTTGGAATTAGGAAAAGCCCAACAGCAGCAGCAGCAGTGTTTTTATATCTGTATGAGGACGTGCGTCAGGCCACAAACAGGCTGCAAGGAAAGTCACTGTTTGCAAGAGATACTGTATTCTATTTGGTATTGAGCATTGCACACAAGAACTTCAAACCAAAGGTAATGACGTTAAAATGTGGCGTTGCAGCTGCGAACAGACACTAGAACTTTTTCTTTTTAGAAAAGTACAGATTTCTTGAATGCACCTCGTCTCTGGACCCACAGCTCTCACTGAGGAGATATTTGAAGAATGATGATGATGAATGCTGCCGAACAAACCCACATGAATCATATTAGTAAAAGCTACAAGATACTGTAAACGACAGAGTGTGTCACTGTATCAGCAAATTGTACCAGAGATGTGGATAGGTGTGAGTTCTCAAAAAAAGGGTCCTTCTAGCCGATTATACCCTGATAAAGCTAGTTGGGTGGAGCTACTACAATCAAAATTTCTCAAGGTGACTTAGAGCGCACTACATGGTCCTTTTATTTTCATTATTTTATTTAAGGTGCAACAAAACCAACCAGAGTGAGGAGGTTGTCAAGCAAGTGCTTCATGCAGAACCCACACAGTCCTGAGAAAAGGGGCCAATCAGGTGGAAACACCTGTGTGGGCGGACTCCACGTTTAATAAGGGTCGTGGGATTGACAATTTATTCAGCGAGTCTTTAGACACACAGCAAATTATCGTCATATTCGCTGTGGGGGAAGCACCTTCGTTAGCATCGCTGCTCAAAAGAAAGAAAAAGCGTGGGTCCTGTGTGTGGGGTTTCCGTGTTCTCCCCGTGTCCACGTGGGTTTTTATCCAAGTGCTCAGTTTCTTTCCTCCCACTGTTGGTTAGGAAACTCTTTGCCATATCAAACAACACAGTGGGGTTCGCTGTTCATGGGGAGTTTTCCTCTGATTGTGGAGCCGCTTGGCCTGGACTCGTCGTCCGTATACATCCAACCTGGAGGAAGTCCAGTCGGGATTACACGTCCATCTGGCCTGGGAATAACTCATGATTCCCCAGGAAGAAGTGGAGGACATGACTGGGGAGAAGGGTGTGTGTGAGCTGCTGTGTTCGGCATGCAGGAAACAAATGGATGGAAAACCACTAGAAATATACGGCTTAATGCTTTTTAAATAGTTAATTCTAATATATCTATCTAATATATCATTTTTAATGCACCAAGAGTGTTTGACTTGCTCCTCTTGTCCATATTGGCTGTTAAGAGATCTTAAAGCTGCCACACTGAATGAGATTTGGTAACATGTTTAATAAGTACAGACTATTAAACGTTAGTTAAGCATTAAATACTGTATTTATAAAAGAAGAATTCAGTATTTATTAATGCTTAACTAATGCTTAATAGTGTGTACTTATTATAAAGTGTTACCTGAGATTTAAATTGTCTGTGTTGGACAAATAAAGAGTGTATCTCTTAAAGTTTCATTGTTTTGAGTTCCAAAAATAAAACTCTGGGTTTATTCTTATTTTCCGTTCACTGCAGCTCTTGGCAACTTCTAGGAAAAAGCAAACTTAGAAAGAGCTGCTCACTATGAGAAAAAAAATCAGGAGCCTATCCTTTAACACCCTGGAAATTAACAAAAATTGAAAGTGTATGGATTAATTTGGATCTCTTAATTTCCTCGACCACTGTGCGGTATCGTGGAATTTTGGCTCCGTAGTTGCCAGTGTTGGCTGTTTGAGTGCAAGATGCTGCTGATGGACGCAGGAATCTTTTAATTCATGTTGTGAGAGGAGCTGCATGCGCAAACACACCTGTTAAACCTCGCCCCTGGGCCCTCTGAAGGACACGTCTTTGTGGGACGCCTCCTTCAAAAATATGAGGCTTGTAAAGGGTTGCACCTGTACGAAATCCGTTTGAACAAGTCCGTCTCTATCAAGTCGCACTACTGTCAAATTTGCCATGGGATCAGGTGTATTTTTTTTTTTCCAGGATCAAGTTTGTCTTGTTTCAGACGCTCACACTCTCTTCCATTATGTTCCTTTTTTTCTCTAACCCTCATTTCTCGGTACTTCTGACCATCATTCAACACCTCAAGCTCATGCATCATCCTCTTCTTCTTTGAAAGTCTTCTCACAGTCCCTCCATGTCATGATGACATTTCATAACCCAGATCTTGAATAGATGATTAATTCAGATTCACATATTTTCACACTATTTTCACACCTTTATATGTCAGTGACATTTTCAATGAAAAAGTTTCTTACAGACAGACAGATATTGTCCGATTTCATATGAGTCATATCAATTTACAAACATCTGCCACATTCAGGTGCCTGTGAGCGCTGCGCCTGTATGGACAGAAATATAGAATAAACCACTCTGGCTACTTTAAAATGAGTGAGAGCCACCTTTGAGTTCTTGCTGGTAATGAGTGCAAGAACCTCGCCATCACCTGTGGGGGTGGTTAGAAGGTGGCCACAGAGAGGGAGAAAGAGCGGGGAAAAAAAGAAAAGAAAAAAAAAATCCTAGAACATTTCATGAGGTGACCTGAAATGTGTAGGCTGAGTAAGAAACAGACTCTCACCTGCACTGGGACCAGAAGAACAAGAGCTTTTTGCCATCGTGATTAATCTACACCTCTAAAAAAAATTGGATTAACTTCATGACAATTAAATACCTTGTTATATAAAACTTAGTCTGACCTAATAGTCTCGCTCGCCAGACCCTCCTCCAGAGAAGAAGGGTCTGGCTGGTCCACCTATGATTCTGCGATTGGAGAAAAAAAAAACATAAAAATAGCCGGTTGGAAACTGGATTTGGGTCCGCCGTGCAACGATGGTCTGGCCTGACGGAAGTGTGTTACTGCGATTAGCCTCTGATTGGCCGGAACGAGCCACCCGGCGGAAGTCCCACCTCCGTGTTGCAGCTTTCACAGGGAAACATCAACAAACAACAATAGGAACTGAACCATCTATTATAGAACGAACGATCTATTATACATCCATGTCATGAACCGAACAGACGAAGAAATATCCGTCAACGGTTGCCAACCGTCGTTACACCGCGGACCCAAATCCAGTTTCCAACCGGCAGGATTTTGCAAGTGCATCATTGCTATGGCACCGACCACAACAAATGTGACTGCTTGAAAGAATTTCAAACGGCCAGAGCGTCTTTTTTTCTTCGATCGCAGAATCATAGGCGGACGATGCAGCCAGACCCTTCTTCCCTGGATAAAACTGGACCTCTGAACACCAGCAATGTACCCAATGTCTCCATGGTTAGGCTACTGTAGCCGCTTTCCCACTAAAATTAGCGGGTCGACGCAGGTTTTTTAAACGTTGGTCGACCTGCTAAAAATCTGCATTTGGCTCCTTTCCCATTGACCAAAGTGAGCCGGGTCGGGGCATAAACCAGTTGCCCCGCTTTCATCCGCGGTGCGAGAAACACCGTGTCATGCCACAGCCGCCAGCCTGAACATAAATAAAATCACTGGTTAAAACTGAATACAGACATGTTTATGCCCTCTGAGGTTTGAGGCCATTTTCTCGACTTTTACATATTTTCTTAAAGCAGATATCAGCTTCACGGCCGTTTCGGCTAATGCTGCGTTCAAGGCAGGCTTTTGAAACCGTAAGTTACAGCTTCAAGTCACAACTACGACTTGGTAGCGTTCCAGGTAACCCGTAGCTCGTGTTTTTACCATCCTGTTGTCTGTGAAAGTTCCCTATAACGGCCACTCGTAACTTCCGACCCGTGAACTCGTACCAGATCGAACTGGTATGACTTCACAGGAAGGAAAAACACAAAGTACGAGTTTCTTTGAACGCACCATGAGTTAGCAGCCCCCGCCCTTGTCAGGCATCAATTGGTCCTCGTGCTACGTCACCACATTCACGCGCATCCCTTGGCTGCACACACAGCCCTTCATGCCGTTCTCTCTCCTCATTGGATAACACTTGTATCCCACAAGGAAAATTTTCTCCTCGGGTTACAGCAGAGCAGAGTGACGGAGAGACTCGTGTTTAGGCTGAAATACTTCATGTAAGTGATTGCTGACGGAAAATAGGACTATTTAGGACTTATATTAACAAAAACATTCCACTGATATCTGCTTTAAATTTATCTTTTTAAGATACTTGCAGATGTAACAATACTCAAGTGTTTTATGTTTAAATATTAGAACCTCCACTATAAGCACACTGAGGCCAATTTCAATTTGTCCTAGAACACTGTAGAAAGAAATAATTTAGGCCAAATGCTGGAAATTTGAGGTCTGCTTTTTGAAAAATTTCAAATCCCTTGTGAAAACACACCTTCAGTCATGAGAATGAACTGTCTTGGTGCTTGAAATAGCCTGTGTGAGGTCCGTCCGCCGAGGCAGACGAGGCGTCTGGCTGACCTGCGGAGCACCAGGACCGCGGAGGAGAGCGAGTCTGCCGCGGACAACACGTCAGTTAAACAGACTGTCGCTTCTTTCTTTTCAATCTTTTTTGGTCAGTGTTGATCAAATCCCAGTCTCGAATGCGAGCAGAGCTTTGTTTTCGTGATATGAGACGCTCAACGTCATCACGTAAATTAGTGGGTTGACCCAGGCGTTCCCACTGCAAGCCGATCGGAGCCGAGCCGATTGAAGGCGATTTTAACCCGATTCGTTTGATGCGGGTCGCCGCGGGTCGGTGCGCCTTTCCCGCTGCCACCAAAAGCCGATTGTTAGTGGGTTTAAACAGGTTTTTTGGCCAGTGGGAAAGGGGTATATGATAATAATCATGGCTCCATGGATGGATCAGGTTTAGGTACAACTACAACTTAGGCTAGAGTCTACCAGTAAACCCGGAACTCCGTTAGCGCTTTTACTGTAGATGGTTCCCTCATCTAAAAGTCAATATGTTTTTTGAATGGGATTTTGGTAAAATCTACCTCAAATTCGGTCTGTGGTCAACAAACACTGTGTTCACACCGGACCTTTTGTTTTTGTCGCTATCGCTCGTATCGCTCCAAAAAATTTGCTCCGTCGCTTGGCTGCATTCGCTCGTCAATTTGGCACAGACTCGCATTTTCGCTTTGATGGCGTCATGCCCACTGCCATGTGTCTCTGTTTACACCGGCATCACCGGGATTACGGCAGCCAATCAGCGCTGAGCGACGAGCGACTGACGGCCAGAGAGTTGGGATTTCTCATCTCGCTCAATTCTGCGATTGAGCGATTAAACGCTCAATCACTCGTTTGCATTGTAAACTCGTCGCCAGCGAGAAAAACAAAAGGTCCAGTGTGAACGCAGCTTTAAACAAGTTTCAGGTTTTGTTCTATGACATGAAACACGTAAGTAAATACCCTACTTGTGAATTTTGAAGCTTTAATGTGAAAAAGGCGGGTGCTAACAAGTTGCTCAATACGGAGTCAACCCTGTCGGGGACGATTAAACGTCATCACCCCCGATAGGTGAGAGTGTGTTATGTTGTTTTATGTTATTTATGGGTCAGTCCAATTTCCCCATTAAATAATGTTTTTAAAATAAAGTGGCCAAAATCAGCCGAAATCAGTGGAAAGCTTAGTGGTGGAAGTCAAAAACCATGTGACCGTAGTAGTCCCTCAAAGGGACAACAATATTTGGTTATAAAAAAGTCTCATATCAATGTGGATGAATCTACGCTACCCACATTTGTTAATGGGCCCATTTTCGATAAATATATCGTTTTGTCTCTATCGTTATTTTGTTATTATTAGTGGTGGTGGAAATGCTGGTCGAGCCGACCAGTGTTTCCTTACTTTCGGTTTCGTGGCGAGTCATGAGAATAACGCCGCCGAATCGCAGTTTATGGTCGTAACTACGATGGTATCTGAACCTCTTTGAACCTCTGACTTTAATTCTTGATGAATGAAAACATGAGTCTGTCTTGCGCCGGTCAAAGAATTTCACGGTGCACGGAGGCTCATAAATGTAGTGTGAAAACACTTCGCTTCTCCAAAACTCCTCGTTGTCCCTTTAAAACCCCCAATGCTTAGGCTATAGCTTAGCATCAGTCTTTAGCAGGGTATGGCTACATCACAGTAGATTAGATTAGATCCTTTGCATAGATATACATGCAAAATACAGTGCAACAGTCATCAGAGTACATTTCTATTTTTTGTATGTTATGTACAGTACTAAACGCAATTAAAATCTCAGGAAATTCTTAATAACTTATCAATAACAAGGCTCAGGTGAAGCTACAGCCATGAGACATTGAGGCAGCCTGAACAACACCTTTCATCTAAAGTAGCTGAGTTGAAATCTGTCATCCTTTATTTTTATTTACACCTGTGTTTTTTTCTACCTTCTATTAAAAAGGCCCCTTTTCGCTTTGGATCTTTAGCAAATAATCCCTCGACGTGGTCAGATTTCTGAAGAGGCAGACACAAAGTTCTCAGAAATCCACGTTATTTTAAGGCACCGCTTTGTTGTCAGCGAACAAATGAACAAATAATGACGAGATGAGACTGAAATATAAAAGTGAGCCTTTATAAACTAGCAGTTGAAGGATGTCTTCGGGCATATTTGGTGTCTTTGGTTCAATAACAGGAACAGGAATAGCTTTGAGTGTTATGAATGAAAATACCACACTGTCTAAACTGTGGTGTGTCATACCCAAACAATGTCACTAAATGCCTCTGGCAGTGAAGACACATTCACTTATTTAATGGCTCCATAATTAACATTACGTTTAATGTAATGTTTGAAAATAAAGCCCGGAGGCCGCGGACTAAACACAGACATGGAAAGCTCTTCTGTCACAGCGGTATTCGTTGGGATATGGAAGGAATGCTAGAGTCTGGACCATAAGTCTGGCTCATCAATCAGGTTGATAGGAGCTATATAAGTGTGTCTAACGTGGCTGCTGCATTCTGGGAGTGAAACTTTTTTAACAACATTTACGTTTACGTTAACCTAACCGAGCAGAGCCGCGTGCTTCAATAACACTCCTCCTGGTTAAGGAAAGGCATCCTCGGACTGGAATGTGATCTATGCATGGAACAAATACGCTCATTTCAAAGATTTGTGGTCATCTTGGTGTTAAACATTTCAAAGAGGACAATTAATAGGGTGTTTCAGGAGAAAACATTCCTGCGATTCTTAAGCTGTGTGACCACTAGAGAAAAAAACATAACCAACCTGTGTCCAACTTTAGTGTTATTCACAATGGTATTCCTCCTTCCCTCTCTTCTTCCTTTCAGTTTTGTGTTTCTCCTTGTCCCTGCCTCCCTTCCTCCTCCTCCCCTCAGTGTTATTCTCACCTCCACCTCCCAAAACTGCAGCCTGGCTGACTCATCACTGGCCTTGCCATTAGGCTCCTGCCAACACTCACTGATAAAATCATAAAGGGAAGAGAAGATGAGGGTTATTGAACATACTGGGCCTCATGCATGTGCCAGTGATAAATAAAGGGAGTACAGTAAACAGGGTGATAAACCTTTTTGCACAGGCAGCAAGCAGTCAGCGGTATATTTAAAGCATATTTGAAAAGTGAAATTCTCCCATGTCTGGTTAGTATATAACATGACTAATAGATGTATACACAGCAGAGTACAAATTCTGAGAATGTGGAGTCTCAGCAGTGTTATATTACTAACAGTGGCCATGGAGATCATGAGCTCCGACACGTAAAGCTGCAGTAGTCGATTTTTGGCCACTAGAGGGCAGAGGAGCTCCAAAACAACAAGATGGACGCCGTCGTAGTCTGAAATGTTATCGCCTTATAAAGTTGAGGAACATCATCATCCCATTGGGGTTGTTGAATTACTGGCAATAAGGCCTCCAAATTAAACAACAAAATACACATGAAAAATCTGCAGTGAAACAGGTTATATAATTAATATTTTTACAGTAACAATGTGTCAAATTACATCGTGTGATGCTCATTGTTATGAACCTACATCATTTCTCGAGATTAATCACCTAAATCTGAATCGTCACACTCTTTCATAGTGAGTTTCACCTCAGCGTCAAGTTGTCTGCATCACAAATTTACTGTTTTGCTTTGCTTTGATTGTTGTTAAAGAGACAGATCTTTCTCTGAGGAGGAGGTGGAGACCCAAACCAGAGCTAAAAGAAAGTGAATACTGGTCTCACATGCAAATTTTGTACAGAACATATAGACTATTGCATTTTTTAAATATATATCATCAAGATAAAATCATATACGTATGTAAATTATACATTAAATTATACATGAAACATTTTAGAAATTGAAACATTTTCATATATGTCTAACCTATGCATATGTATTTTTATAGTGTTTATATTTTAGACACATGTAAGATAAATATAGATAAATCCAAAAGTCTGTCATATATGTGGCCGTTGTACACAGTGGGCCTGAGACCATGTTCCCAGAATGTGAAAACAGACATGTTTAAAGTTTATAAGAAAAACACTTAGGCAAATATATGTTATTCTTATATATGAACTTGCATACAATAACAAAAAAATAATAAAATCAAATATATTTCAAGAAATGACATAGTAGTAAAATGATTAATCGAGATATTTTTAATTCATTTACACGTTAAAATTTTGCAATGGGTGTCTCATAAACGTATGTCTTCATTATATCCAGAGGTTGTTTATATGTGAGAATACTATAAGTGACATATAGATTTCCATATCGGATGGTCAGGAACATGAAACCGAATGAATGATTAACAATGTAAATAAGAAAGTGTTTGCTAGGATTACATAAAAATGTAAAAGGTGGTGATATATCAGTGTTGAAAAAATGCAGGTATGCATTGAATTGTAGGTATGAGGTGGTGGTGGTTAGTCCAGTTATTCGCCTGACTTTATCATTCGCTCCCGTCATAATTATATCGACGGCCATTTAAAGGGCTTTTGTCACTTAAATGTCAACATATGTTGTTTTGGTACACACTACACAGAGTGAAATGACTGATGGGAAAACAGCCTTGTATCTGACCACCTGCAGCATAAACAGTGGGTGGGTGGGAATTTCCATTATTCCACAATAAAAGAGAAAGCTGAAGCCGAACAGGAGAAGATGGAGAAGACTGAGCTATCTGACACGTCGGCTGAGCTCCTCCTCACCTGTGTAATAACCACTGATAATACAGCAGAGGTAAGATCCATCTATATAATATATTATACATACTGACTTCAGGGAGTCAGTATAAAGTCAGATCTAAAGTTTCGGTGTGTGTCATATTCAACAGGAAACCTAATGTGAATATCTCCAGACATTAAAAAAACATAATAACCTTGGGAAGTGAATGCATTTGAAGCATTATTGAGAGTTGTGACATCACTGATGTGAATAGAGGGTGTGTCATTGTGCATCACAGACTAGATTATGCACTGATTCTGGGAATAAAGACCCACATGACAACCTTGAATCTCCATTACGATCAAAGTAACGTAAACAGCAGTCCAAAAATAGCAACTCCTCTACATATCTCAAGCTCTTTTTTTGTTTTTAAATCTTTAACACTGAATAAAACATTTGCTTCAGTAGGATTTAAAAACATTATATTTCTAATGTCATCTGTATGATCCACAGGGCGTATGTGTGTCTTTGCTGCAAGGTAAAAAAAAACATTTTCCCTTTCAGTAAAAATTCACCTCTCTGTGATGACGTCTGAATCCCTCTGTCATACAAACAGATATTCAGAAACAGTTTACAATCAGTTTGTTGACTCTCACTGGCTTTTTTGCATCGACCTCTCCATTTCATTATGAGGTGTGAGGCAGTAAAGTAATCCTGTAGTCCGACGATGGAGAGCGAGCGCTGCTCCCTGTAATAAGGCAGGGGAGATGAGTCATCAGCAGAAGTGAGGCTTGGAAATAAGGAATGTGGAGACTGTGGGCTCAGGCTGAGATAAAAACCTCATGGCTCTAAGTCACAGACACTCCCGCACAACTACGGTGACCCACAACGATTGCGGTTGTGTCAGTGAGCCTCTGCTCATTTACCATAAATCGATTTTGTTGTAATTACTCATAGCTGCAACCGAGTGATTCACCAACCTAATAAATAAATACGCTGGCGTTTTTAATTTTGTGAAATTAACAAGCAGAGTTTGAACGTCTGAACACACTCTATGGACACTTGTTGCCTTTGATCCAGCATAATTATTTTTCCACCATAGCCTGTGAAGCCAGTGTAGTGTAGGCCGAGATAATTCAAAAAGAAAATAAATGAATAAAAGTCACTTAGATGTTTTGAACATTAACATAAAATTGAGTGTCAACGCTTATTTACATTAAAAAAAATACTGAGAACTCAGCCTGTCCTTATACATCCCAAGATTAAGGTTTGTGTTTATTTCCACTGTGTAAATCCGTCACCAGTCAAACTTAATTTTGTCTTTTCCATTTTATTCAGCCTCATTTCAAGTCTGCAAGGAATATATGTCCTGGCTCTTAAATGAGAATGTCTTTATTACATTTGGATGATGCACATATTTTTCACATATGTTGTTAAGAAAATCACCCAAACAAACTGAGAAACAGGGAGAAAAACATCTTTGTATAATATAATTGTCTTTAAAATATAACATGCATGAACATATTTTTTTCCCAGAAATGATATCAGGGCTCATTTATATCTTAAAAAGAGGCTGTAAGTTATCGTTTGGCATGAATGTAATTTAATTTGTCACATAACTGTCAATTTATTCATGTCACACCATCACAGCCTTCTGCCGCTGAGTTCCCTCAAAACAGGACAACAGCGCCCCTCTGGTTTGTCACAGTGTGTCAATGTGAGTCAACCTGTGTGGTGGAAAGAGGTACTGCAGGACAGTGGGGGTATAACTATAGAGGAAACCTACATCCTTTAATTAAAAGTTAGCGATTATGTGTCACTCGTGGCTCCTGAAACAAAACTGCTGGACTGTTTTTTGAGATCTGGATGTGCACAAATTTACCAGAATAACTTCTTTTGGTCATTTTGCATTCATGGATTTACAGCGATACGGAAGCCCTAAAAATTTCCCTCACACATGACATGTCATGCTGACTGACGTCTCCTTGAACACCAATGTAGGTAACGTTAAAGTTCTTTAACTGGCTAGCGAGCCTTCAAGTGAGCTGACAAACAGCTGTTGTTACATTAATTCATTCCTTGCAGAAAACACAAAAAAACAGAGAACTAGGCTTAAAGCAGAAGTAAGCGATCCAGATGTTTTGGCTAACTTCCTGTCAGCAGATGGAGTTAGCAGTCCCCGCCCTCGTCCCTACGTCACCACATTCACGCGCATCCCTTGGCTGCACACACAGAGAGGACCGCCCCTTTATGCCGTTCTCTCTCCTCATTGGATAAAGGTTGTAGGATACAAGGAAAGTTTTCTTCTCGGCTTACAGCAGAGCAGAGTGACTGACAGACCCGTGTTTCAGACCAAACACTCTATATAAGTGATTGCTGTCAAAAGATATAACTATTTAAGACTTATATTAACACAAACATTCCGCTTACTTCTGCTTTAAAGTTACCTATACATTGGTGTTCAAGGAGATGTCAGTCAGCATGACACGTCACGTATCTCGTTATCTCGGAAAAATGGAGGAAAATTATCTTGTTATCACGAGAAAACAGAGGAAATAGAATGTATGTATGTATGACCCTTTAGAGCTTCCGTACAGCGAGGCCTGTTTGTTAAGAAAGTTATAAATCCTGTCTAACACCTTATTTTCTCAGTACAGTGCAGTTTATTGCAGGTATGAATCATCCAGTTCTGTATTTGAATGAGCTAACTGCAATATTTACATTGTTTATTATTATCAGCTATAAATTTGTTGTTTGCATTTGTTCTCATACTCTTAATAAAAAAGAAGAGAGAAGTGTTTGTAGGAGATGTTTAACTGGTAGACTGAGTTGTGACTGGACACACTATTGCACCAACCTAGCTTCAGATGAAGCAGTACAGTATTAACAGGCAGAGTATGAGCAAAGCCAGGTCTAACATTAGAGGGTTATTTTACTGTTCTGTCGTTCGTGTAATTATTTAATCTTAATTCATCAGATTATGCAGCCAGATAAACCAGTTTTAGTCATCGCACTTGATAAAATCCCATCTCCTCTGGAAATTGGTACACATATATAGAAACCCAAGTTTTAGCCCATTATCATTCTTCTTGTCATTTTGCCTTGTTGCAAATGATAAAATATTTAAAAAGCAATTAGGGCTTTCTCAGTGATTATCAAATGAGAGAAAATGTGGGGAAATAGGTCTCTAAAGGCACAGAGCTTTATGGTTACATGCAAAAAAAAAAAAATTAACCTGGCATTTTACCAAATCACATAATGTGTGTTTTGGCAGATTTTCTTTGATAGATGTCATGTGACTGAGCATCCCTGCTGAAAAATTAATACCTGAATTATTAAATATTCCTGTCCTGTTTAACTGCACGCTCTCCTTTTGTTTGCTTCTGGATACTTTTGTGCTGGAGGAAGAAAAAAAAAAAAGAAACAGTCATAATAGCAGCAGAAAATTCGACTCGTCTTTGACATTCAAATGTATTCAAACTGGCTGGTGAGAGATGTTTTGCATGAAAGACAAGAACAAAACTTTCTGTGCTCTCGTTGCTCGACTCGGTCCTGGAGCAAGAAAGAGAGAGAAATCTCAAAATCTATACATTTTCTATCAGATGGTTGCTGAATGACTGGGCTAAAGGAGCAGTTCACATCTAAATAAGAACTGAATTTACAGTATTTTGATTAAATCTTTACTGAAATCACAAGGATGGGGATTCATCTTTTCCTTCAAGGAGATTCTCGCGTAAAGAGGTTGAACCTTTCTGTCCTCACACTGTGTCACCTGCGTTCACTGATAAAACCAAATTTACATTTACATCCTCTGATGACACATTATTGTGCGGAGACATACCGACTCTCTGACAAAAAAAAAAAATCACTTCATTGACCGACCGTCTCGCTGCATGCGGTGACGTCAAGTCTCTAAACAGCCCTGTGTTCTGTCATGCAGGGACTTCGAGCTAAAACCACAACCTCTCCGGTCAATCTAAATAAAAGTGAACTGGTTTCCTCTTGCACATCATGCTGGAAGAATGTGTGCACACGGATGCTGTTGCCAGATGGACGCGGTCCAGGTCGTCATGTATACGTCATTTATAAGAATGATAAATGATAAATGATGAGGAGCCGGGGGTTTGCCCTCCAACCCTCCGACATGATGCTTCACGATTAAGGTAATGTAATAAAGGTTTACTATGAGGATAAAGGGGCTGGTGAGTCATAGGTCAGCAGTGGGTGTAAGGTGAGAACACTGGGAGGCCTGAGGCGTTTAGGGAGATAATGAGGCCTCGTGCATCTCCCAAGTGCCCAACATTAAGAGTTATTACTTCCTCTTCTGCTGTAGCTACAAGCGCCTTGTTTCATTCACAGCCTCGGTACAACTGCTCTCCATCCATATAGACACACACACGGTACTACACACAACCTGCACAAACCCACCTCTAATGCTCAAATTAGAGAACAGGTTTATGATTTTCAATCACGTCGGGAAATTGCTTTCATCCTGGGTTTATGTAACAAAGCCTATCCAGTACAAAAGAAAATGCATTGCCCAAGTTTTACACATTTTACACAATGAAGGTTAAATCGTAACAACCACAGGTTCGAGTCCAACAAAGCTGTTTTCTGACTTTGTAGTGCATGCATGTATTTGCATGTATTTTCTTAAAGGGATAGTTCAACATTTTGGCAAATTGGCCCATTGCCATAATCCCTATTATTTTAGGAGTAGGTTCGTTACCTTTAATTGTCGGTGCAAGCTATTTTTTAGAACGGCAGAGCAGAGCAGCGAGCTGCTCAGAGCTACGCTACGGAGGCTAATGGGATTTCTTGGTTTCCCTCATCAAACTCATCAAATACCCAATCCAACAACTCCAAGTTGTGACCTGCACATTCACCATGCTATGAGATAAGTTGTTTTTGAGGCAAATACAGAGACTACTTGCCGAAAAACTGCCCCTGATGGGAACACACATGAACGATTTTGCATGAATTTATCTCTAAAACAACTCTGTCTCCTAACATTCTGTTATTATTTCATAGCGTGGTGAATGTGCAGGTCACAACTTGTCCACCAGAGCGTTTTGGAGTTGTTGGATTGTGTATTTGATGAGTTTGATGAGGGAAACCAAGAAATCCCATTAGCCTCCATAACGTAGCTCTGAGCAGCTCGCAGCTCTACTCCACTGTTTTAAAAATAGCTTGCACCGACAATTAAAGGTAACAAACCTACTGACTAGAGGGCCAATGGGCCAATTTGCCAAACATTTTGAACTATCCCTTTAAGTTGCAGTGCAATGAGCTCTCGGGGCCACCGTACATCTGAGCTGAAAAAACCACAACCTCCTCCTTCTCAGACATTAGAGGAGTTTACCATCTGCAAACATCAATACTCTGACCTCAACTTGCATTGTTTTTGAAAGGACCACCTCACTCACTGCAGAGAGAGCTGCTCCTTCAAAGGTTGTAAATACACCACTCACTCACTATTGCTCTGCTCCTGCGTCACTGCTGCAGTTTTGGGTCATAAACATTTTTGGTAATTCCTCATTTATTCATAAAGTTGTGTTTTACATTATACAGTCTCTTCTCCTCCCAATTCAAAAATGTCTGAATCATGTTTTTCCAGAGTTTGTTTTTGCAAATTTTTTAAAAACTTTTTTCTGTGTGCCTCACCTTGACAATGTCAGATCCAGACTGATTAGCATCATGCATTTATAATTTTTTTTTTCTTTGACTGCTTATTTGTCAATGTGATCTGTTCACCATGGAAAACACCCTGGATTTCGAGAACTGGTGCTGGTAGATGTATGAAATAGTAAATAATGTAAAATTCACCTACTATTTAATGCAATTCTGCCCTAATTCTAACATAAAATCAAGTAAATTGGAAAATTAACACAACAGAAATAAGACTAGTTCTCCTTCTTACTGTAACATGAGGATGCTTGAAGTTGTATGACGAGCTGCCAGCACCAGAAAACGTGTGTGTGTGTGTGTGTGTGTGTCTGTGTGTGCGCATACCTGACATTCATTTAGACTTGAAACATGTTACTGGAAAAAGTTCACAAGACTTCCTGAAACCAGTCTGGCTCAGCTTGCAGCAGTTATTGAAGTGACTTGAACGCGCTCCGCTGAAGATGACACTCAGCTGCGGTGTGTCTGTTTGACCCGGCTGATGTGAGATATTTATGTAAGACTCATTCAGAATTATGTTTCTCACAACCAGAGTATGTAAACTGTCATTTACCAGCCGACTTTGACTCCCGCTCCCACATCAGTTCACGACAACTTTCAATATTTACATTTTTCTGTGGCGTAGAAATGCAGCAGACTTAACAAAAGAAGGATGAATATGGAGCAGAGCAGCTCTTTGCTTTGTTCTTCAAAAGGAAATTGTTCCTCATCCTCAAAATATCTGAAGTGCTGTCACTTGGACTCTCCGTGGAATCTGAAGCATTTACAGGCTCTGTCTTGTAACTGAGCTACGATGCTAAGTGAATACCTGCCCTGCCATCGACATTTGTTTTTTATTTATTCAATTATTACTTGTATTATTATACAGTTGTAAATTCAGGTTGAAGTTCAGTCTCCCAGATGTGATTTTCTGACCTAAACACATTTATTATCAACTTTATTTAAAGGACAATTAGATCTAGTTTTACAAACATGCCGGCTTGCTTGAAGTAAATAAACTTCTCGGTGCATGTTTGAGTCGCCATCTGACGCTGTCTGTGGAAAAAAATTGCGGCTTTGAGGGATGCAAACAGCCTAAGCAGCAGAACTTGCATCCGCTCCCATTCATCGCTGCCGTGGCGATGCGGGGACAGACACAACTACCGCAAAACAGGAGCAATTAAACTGAAAATCATCAGATTCCTTCTTTTAGACCTAAAATGTTAGGAAAATACAGCCCCGAGTTGAATTTGCCCGGAATTGTCCTTTAAACTCGGAAATATATTGAGGAGCAGCCTCATTTACAATATAGCTGAGAAAAAACACAAAACATTTGAGGACAAGACAAGACACAAAACGTTTGAAACGTACATAAGCATATCCGAAATACCAAAAAGTAAAAGTGACAAAGATAAATTGGAAACAGAGAAGTGTAGTTAAAAACAGGAGCAGTTGGAGGTAAAATAAGATGCAGTTATGGATTTAAATTGTCCTAATGATAAAAGTGTGATAAGTTTCAGATGGTTTTGCAGAGTGTTTCCAGGTTTCACAATGATATAAACTCATAAAAAGCCTGAACCAGGAAATATCAAATGTTAAAAAAACAAAACAAAGGATTAATACATATTCACAGATTTATTTACACTGTTAGAATGAATGAATGTTTAAGCAATTAAACACCATGTGCTTTTGATTGTGGTCTGCCCCCTCCCCCAGAGGGAGCTACACCTGTCAGACACCTTACAGGAAGTACAGCTGTAGAGACAGAGGCTGTGTTTTGCTGACACGGTGGAGGTCTTTCATCAGACGTCGCTGCTCTGTGACATTCATTAACTTTGTTCTTTCTCTCTTTCTGCAGGGGAACGGAGCATAAGCCGGAGTTACAGTACAGTACAGCTGCAGGAAGATGAATTCTGGCTTATCAGCAAATATCAATCAAACCAGATGCCAGTGAAATGACAAGACAACTGTTGTTGCACAGTTAAAAGTCGTAGAAACTCTGCACCTTTACGCCATTAACACCTGCTCACAAACGAAGCATTTTACAGTGAAGCATATCCACATCTGGAAGTCAACGTTAAAAGCCAGGACGCCATGTTCACACACATCACTGTTATTAACAACTGTGTCACTGAGTCGGTGTGTATGCATTTTGTGTGTGTGCGTCACCAGTTTTCTCTCTTTTCTTCCTTTCTATCTTTCTTTTCTCTTTTCTTTTCCAGTTGCCTGCAGTGTCAGAAAGATCCCTAATGAACAATGACCTACTAAACCCGAGAAAAAGTTCTTCAGATCAATCAGATGAAACAAAGGGGACTGAGGCGCACACACACACACACACACACACACACACACACACAAGATACTTGCACAGGTGTCATTTTTTTGCTGGTTTATTAGCTGAAAGAGAGAAGGTTTCCAATTTTAGTGACCGAAACAATGTGTTTTTTTCTCTTCTTCTTTCTTTTTCTTTTTATCTCGGGAAGTTGACCGCTGATTTGTGCCATTTAAGGTGATTAAACTTCAACAAAAACTGGAAATATGAAACTGTTTTAAAAATAAATCATCAATGATGTCATTATCTGACTATTTGATTGTATTATTTGTGTCTAGACCAAGCGATTTCAACTCGTCAAAGAGTTTGAGGACTTTTTGTTCACCAACTATTTTGATGCACCTAACAGGCTCGATTTGTTTTTGCTCTTGTGAAACTTCTCTGTTTGGTTGAACTGACTTGTCCTCTAGGCTATATTTTTGTTTTCGAGAAGCCTTCAAAGCAACGGCAGCGGTGGCTCCATATTAAAGTGATCACACTGAATGTTTTTCTGCGAGATTGAAGCTCCGACAAGAAAAGCAGGCGTCAGTGGGAGTCGTGTCCGAGGACTGAGGATCGCCTCGTCCTCGTCCAGGCTTTAGCGAGACGATCCTCAGAGGAGCTGCTGCAGACGTAAAGTTTGAATCAGAGAAGGAGTTCTGTCGCTGTGTCGTCATCGTCTCGTAAAATTCTCAAATAAAAGACTTGACCCGTCTCGAAACCCCTCTCAAATCCAGCAGAAAGTAAAAAGTCTGATCGCCAGACAAACACGCCGAGCAGGGTTTCACCTTAGAATCTGACAACTCTGGATGAAATATTGAGTTTCAAAGATGGTGGTATAAAACATCATCCAACTTTACAGACCATATGTGTTCCTTGACAACGACCCAGAGGAGCGTGACAACAGCAGGCAGGGTCGACCTCCGTCATTAAGGCAACAATAGTAAACAGGCAGGAATGAAGGCCTGTCTCTTATATAAACCTGCTCCATGTAAAGACCTGATTCTGTCCGACAGTAAAAGACTCACTGGATGAGAATTCACAGTATCTCAGGCATTCAAAGCTGGCGTCCTTTTCCACAATGATCACATACTTATTCTTACATATCCTACTCTTACATGCCTGGATGTATCTAATGTTGTTTTGTTTTTTTGTTATTTAATGTAGAGTGCATGCGTTTGAGCTCTTATTGGCCAGTTGATGAAGATGATGGTTGATGATCTCCTGCATCTGACCTCCTTTTGTAATTTTATAAGATTATTTGTCTTTCCATCAAACAAACACATCTTTAAAGACTGGATGAGGTGAAGGGTGTGAATGTTAAAGCAGCAGGATATTGGAAAGTTATTAAATCATAAACAAAATTCACTCTTATTCATTCCTAAAGGAATAGTTCATCAAAAAATGAAAGAGCCTCGAGGCTAAACAGTCATGTATTGAATTTGCCTGGGGTGCGCTCTCACATTCACACGCGTGAACGTCAGAGTGCAATACAGGACTGTTTAGGCCGTAAAAAATGTCCTAAATGATGTTGTTTCGAGTAAACTCTGGACTATATCCCTTCAGGACACTTGGATTGCAGCAGACGAGCAGTATGGAGGAATATTATAAGGTTTTATGGACCTTTTGGGGTCATTCCTATGTTCCCACAGCCTTATGTTCCCACATTTCTAACTTTTGTTGTCACTGAAAATTAGGCCCTATGTTCCCACAGCCCTTTGGTCGCACCATTGGTTGGGTTTAGAAAAGAGTTGGTTAAGTTTAGTAAAAAGACCCGGTAGAGGCTAGACAGGCCAGATAGATAGAGTCCAGATAGTCCAGTGGGAACATAGGGCTGTGGGAACTAGGGCTGTGGGAACATAAGGCTGTGGGAACATACAGTAGGCATGGACCCGACCTTTTTGTGTCGGGCACTATTGACTCTCATATAAGGATTTCGTTAGACTAAGAACCGGCCTCCCAGGGTCTCCAGATGCACTTTGAGGAATAAAAAACTACTTTGGAGTATTCATCAGCATGAGGGTGAGTAAGTCAATAATGACAAAATATCATTTTTTGGTGAACTATTCCTTTAAATGTAAATATAGAAAACATTTTGGATCAACAGCTTTAGTGATTTTTAAATTGCACTATTCAAACATGAGTTCAATCTCCCTTTAAGTAGGAAACCAGCGAAGTAATTGATAATAATTAGCATTTAGTCATATTTTAGCCTCCATAATAAAGAAAAATTTATGTGAAAAAATCGATGTTAGAGCTATAACAAGATTTCTAAACAATAAATTGAATGTGTTGCTTACAAATCAACACCTACCCAGACTCATCTGATCACTTTTCCAACATTTGATAGTATTTATGGTATGTACATGTATATAGGTAACATGATATATATAGTATATATTTTAATTTAGCCGTTCCTAATTATCGGTCCTCAGTCATTCAACTAGTCGTTGCAGATATTTGTTTTTGGCTGAGTGGTAATAAAAAGCCAGTGTGTTAATGTGCCCTCCTACCATTCTAGACTATGACTCATATCTAAGCCTCACTGCAGAGAGTTATATGTGATGTGAATACTTATCAAGTCAACAGTCCTAAAGTTGTTTCTACACTTAAGCCTCACAGAAACAAATCAATCTTTTAGGAGTTGCCTAAATCAGTGGGACAGGAGCAAATAATGTTTGCGTTTGATATGTATATGAACAGATGTGCATGATGCTGCATTACACCATGACAACAGACAGGAAGGATGTCGAGACGCTTTGTGAAGAGGAATAAAACAAAAGGTATGAGCTGGTGCAAAAAAAAGAAAAAAGAAAAAGAAATCTGAATATCCACATCTGATATTTATTAGTTTAGAAAGAGAACAGGCTTTATATTGTACACTCACATAATAGTTGCATTTTAGGATCATTAATATAAGATGAGATGTCACACATTTATCCTGTGTGTTACTTGTTTACTAAGAAACAGTTTCCCACTTTGATTCTTTAAGCCTGAAAGTTATTGAGTGCATTTTGAGAAGAAGGGAGGGAGGGAGGGAGGGAGGGAGGGAGGGGGAGGAAGGGGATTGGGGGGGGGATGCTAGCTGACCAACTGAAATAACTGTTGTTTGACGTCATGACTTTATTTTTAGAAGGTAATATATGGGTGTGGAAGTGCCTTTTCATGTTAGAATCAAAATACAAACACATAACATACACTGATGCATCCATGTGCACACAGGCAGACAATCATGTGTGTGTGTGTGTGTGTGTGTGTGTGTGTGTGTGTGTGTGTGTGTGTGTGTGTGTGTGTGTGTGTGTGTATTATTAGATGAGAGCTTTTTTCCCCCCCTAATACCAGAAAATTGCATATTCACACCTGCTGATGAGCACATGCAGCCCGGTGGTAAACACAGACACAGACAAAGAGTTTCTATGTGTATGTGCATAAAATCTAAACACATTTTGTATTATATCAAACATAAATGTTTCTCACGGTTGTTTGTTGTAAGGTTCCCACGCTGGGTCAAAGTATAAACTGACATGTGTGTGATCAAATACATACCATCCATGATAGATATGCTGCTGCTGCTGCAAGATACACTGAATGTTATGTGAATATAGAATATTTAATAAACACATTGATTTGTGTTGTACTTTTTATAACTTTATGAACAGTACACTCTACTTCACACAGAATATATTAACACTGAACATACAAGCAGGGCTGTTGCATAGGGGAGAAAGGTGATATCAATTAGGGGCCAACAGCCCAGTACAGCCCACGAAACCCCCAGTGGCCTAAACTGTCTATCTAAATCTAAATCTAAATATAAGCCTGCCTAATACTCATATTAATACTACATCAGCTTCAAAACACAAGACACAAGATATGCAATGTTCATAAAATACATTTTATTTTCCAAGCAATAACCCCCTGCCTTCTCTTAAAAAATGGTTTAGTCCATGCTGGAGCAACAGTTAGTCCGGCGCAAACTCTTTAGTTATTAGCGAATGTAGCACAGACAGGTTACTACGGCCAGCTGAAAGAACAGAGAATGTGAAAACATAAATCTGGTTACCAAAAACAAGTAGATAGAGAGGCCAGGAGCAGAGCCGAGTATATTATATATATTTTTTTTTTGAGCAAAATTAAAGCTCCTTTCCCACTGGTCAAAAAACCTGTGTAAACCCGTTAACAATCGTCTTCTGAGTCTTTTGAAGAGACACTGAAAACAAGAAAAACAAAAGTCTAATGAGACAGTGGGGACGTGTTAAAGAGATAGTTCAACATTTTGGCAAATTGGCCTATTGCCATAATCCTTATAGTCATAGCAGTAGGTTGTTACCTTTATTTGTCGGTGCAAGCTATTTTTAGGCTTGTTTTGTCTCGTTCCGTTACGAGACGGAGTTGTGTTCGACTGCTTGCCGAAAAACTGTCCCTGAAGGCAACGCGCATCAGCGGTTTTGCATGAATTTACCTCTAAAACAACTCTGTCTGGTAACATTCTGTTATTATCTCATAGCGTGGTGAATGTGCAGGTCACAACTTGTCCACCAGAGCGTTTTGGAGTTGTTGGATTGTGTATTTGATGAGTTTGATGAGGGAAACCAAGAAATCTCATTAGCCTCCGTAGCGTAGCTCTGAGCAGCTCGCGGCTCTGCTCCGCCGTTCTAAAAATAGCTTGCACCGACAATTAAAGGTAACAAACCTACTCCTAAGACTATAGGGATTATGGCAATGGGCAAATTTGCCAAAATGTTGAACTATCCCTTTAAATCAGACTAACTGGCAAGTTGTCTGTTACTGTCCCTCACCGTCATCATTGCCCTGGTTGAAATGAATAAATCTTCAAGGGACCCAGGATTCCTAGCAACGGCCCTGAATATATGTATAATCATATGAAACAACACTAAAATCTGTTTGTATTGAATCTATTTAGACAGTGTTGCTACATGACTGCTTGTTTTATATTATTTGATACATTTTGCTTTTTTAATCGAGATGTAAAATCAAGTGATTTGTTGAAAAACATCAGTGAGGGATCTGAATATCAGAACGTATATGGTTTCAGTATCAAACTGTAGGTTTAATGCTGGAACTCGCATTGAAAATAGTGAACGAAAACACCCGTCAGCCCTACAGTACAGACAGAGGGTTAAACGTTGATTCATTAAGGCCTGTGAACATTACGCCTGCATGCAAGTGTTGCCACACCATCGCCATAGCTGCAATGTAACATGTGCCATATCGGCTGGTTTGAGTACATAACAGCTGATCTCCTGGGATCTTCACACCAACCAACAGTCACTGAAGTTTTTACTCATAATACTGCAAAAAAAAGAAAAAAAAAAAAAAGAAAGATAAAAAGTATCTAGTTAGTGTTAGGACTGTGTGGACAGATGCACCTTGCTGATGAGAGCGATCAGATCAGAGAGTGATTGGAGCTGAGCTGTGGTGCTGCTGCTGAAGAGGAAAACATCACAGGAAGCACAACACACCTGATCTCAGCAGCAGAAGACCTCCACCTCTGGCTCAGGCTGAAGAAAGCCTGATCTGCTCTGATGAATCTGGGTTTCTGCTGAGGAAACCCAGAAACTGTATCAGAAAGGCCTCTTAATATCAACCACACATCATCATCATCCAACTGCCACAGTCTTTTCGTTGAACTCTTCTCCTCTGCTTCCCTTCAACACGTCCTCCAACAAACAACCATTTGAGTGTTTCCTGAAATATCGCACCTAAAGCACTAAACATGATGGACTAACATAGTTTCTATAATAAGGGCCACAGCTTCATATATTATTTGGGTTTTTTTTTGTAATCACTGTCAATGTGTTTAAAGGGATAGTTCACCCAAAATTGAAATTTCACTCATTATCTACTCACCCTCATGTCGACTAAGGGCTGGGAGAAGTTTCAGAGTTATCCGTGGCTTCTCTGAGTTACAGGGGGTCTCGGCGTAGCACTGCATGTCCATATAACGGTTGCAAATGGGTACCAACTGTCTTCGTAACAAAAAGGCACACCAAAAAACATCCAAATACCTCCATGCTGCTCGTATGTAATGTCCGTCTTGTATTGAAGCCCCGAAATGCGAAATTGTCCCGAAAATTTTTTAATAAGTCTATATTTCAAGCTTGTTTGTAGCGGAAGCTCCTCTTCCTGGTTTGTCAAATTTGGATGAACCAGGGTCCGTCCTCTTCCCAGTTCGTCCAAATTTGACGAACCGGGAAGAGGAGCTTCGAGAAGCTTCCACTACAAAATTTCAATTTTGGGTGAACTATCCCTTTAATGTGCTTAACTCGACGACATTGAAAATTAAGGTAACCTCAGTGTCCTTTGAGAATACATACAGTAAAGGTCAATGAAATTATGTTTAGGCACAAAAAGTAGTTGTGATAAAGTCTAATAGACTTTGTCAGGGTCAGAGAAAGATCATGATTTCAGTTGATATTCCTGCATGAATGTGACTCATATGTGACTCGGACCGACGTGACTTTCCTACATGAAGCTTCTGGGTCTGATTGATCTATTCAGCCACCTCAACCTCCGCCTGACCCCGACCTTTTAACTCTTTATACTTCTGCCATCTGCTCCTGTCATAACTGCTGCGGCCACTAGATGTCGCCTTAAAGGAAAAAAACACAGTTAGGAGTAGTAGTAAGCTGATGAGCAAACGACCGATGAGTTCGTTTTTTACTGGAGGAGAGTCTCTTTATTCTTTATGACCGTCTCTTGATTTCCTACAAGTTGTCTCAAACCTCAGTCAACAGATCTGAATCCAGTGGATAAACCATTAAACGCATGAGCTTTAATGTGCATCTGACGAATCTGCAGAAATTATGTGACTCAGTCTCATTAGCCAGTTTCCCGACCATGACAATCTGAGGTCATTCTCAGAACCTTAGTGGTTTATTATTGCTCAGCTGTGACTCTAAAATGATTCCTGTTGGTATCATATTTGTAAATCTATTTTTAATCATTTGCATTTTTTTTCTTTTCATATTTTGTTGCATTTATATTATTAAAATTGTGGAGAAAAAAACAACAACCAGAGACTCTTTCAGTCAGTAGGGGGAGAAAAAACTTCATCCCATCCTCGCTGTCTGAGCTCTTGGTCTCTCTCTCTTCCTGAGTTTCCCTCCCCCACTGTAGGCAACACCATGAGTCAGAGAGTGGCACATTGACTTGAGTGGCATGGCCAGCCTCACACAGAGTCAAAGACACAGCCTGCACTTTATTTCGCTGCCCAGATTTTGTGAATATTTGTTTGTCTTCAGAAGCATAAGTCACAAATTCAACAAACTTTCAGAACTCAAAAACAGATTTAAGACTCGTAAACACAAAGTGGAAGCTGCCACAATAAAAGCTTCGATCGGAGAACTGGTTTGAGGATACAAAATTAAAAGATTTAAAGGAGCGTTGAGTTTTGTCCTGTTCATCAGTCTGTATCTTCTGTTGACTCTGTCATGACCTATAGTGATACATCATTGATGAAGATTGTGTTTGTAATAGTATGTTATATAATTTTTATTAAGTGTTGGCTCATAGTGGATTTGTCAAATAAACTCAGATATTAATCAAAGGCAGAGTTGAGTGAAGGAACAGCACTGAAAGTAAGTTTAAAGGGGAGCTATGCAAGTTCAGTCGCTTTTTCGCTGTTTTGCTAATAATACTTTTTTCTGGTTCTGTTCACATGCAGAGCACTTGTGGAGGAAGAGTGCAGTTGAGCTCAAGTTTAACCAAAATTTAACCCCCAAAAAAAGATCGTTCCCAAACATTATGTGCTTTAGGTGCCTGAACATAAATTAGATCATGAATCTCATGATCTGAACCCGATGTCTCCAATGTCTCTAATGTTGTTTTTTGTGTGTCCACCAACCACTCTGACCAATGTCCTTTAAAGGGATACTTCACCAAAATTCGATAATTCACTGTTGAATCGTCCAAAACACACACTATGAAACATCCAAATACCTCCATACTGCTCATCTGCACTGACCCAAGTGTCCTGAAGCCGCCACATGAAAAAGTTGTTTGGAAAAAATTAATTTGACCTTGTGCATATTTTGTTCATTGGCTTTTCTGGTTGATAATTCATGATCATTTGGGTTTAATTGTCCTAATTTCCCACTTTTGTACAGTTCTGTGTCCTTCTTCTTCAACTCTTGACACTTTGTCTGAATTTGAGTCCCATTCATTTGCCAAAAAACACACCATTAACCAACGATGAGAGTGAATCTGACTGGCAGTCAAACTTCTTAGTCTACTTTACTAAAAACAGAAGTATGTTTGTGTTAATATAAGTCTTAAATAGTTATATCTTCCGACTGCAATCACTCATATAGAGTGTTTGGTCTGAAACACGGGTCTGTCAGTCACTCTGCTCTGCTGTAAGCCGAGGAGAAAACTTTCCTTGTATCCTACAACCTTTATCCAATGAGGAGAGAGAACGGCATAAAGGGGCGGTCCTCTCTGTGTGTGCAGCCAAGGGATGCGCGTGAATGTGGTGACGTAAGGACGAGGGCGGGGACTGCCAACTCCATAGGCTGACAAGAAGTTAGCCAAAACCACCGGATCGCTTACTTCTGCTTTAAAGCCCCTGTACAGACTTTTCATTTAGTGTTTGGCAGCCCCTGTGGATGAAAGCGACGGAATGAAGACTGCATTTCCCACTGTCATGAAGACGTTTGTCTGGCTGGCGTGTGTAGATTTGTTTTGGAAACGTCGGAAAGAAGACGGGACTTGCTTTTTTTCCCTTTTTTTTTAGCAGCGTAATGTATCTATTCGTATCGTTTCGTCAGTGGTCCGACCCGACCATGCCTTCCAGAGGTATAGAATTAGACTACTTAGAAATAGCGTATCTTCACACTGATTCGCTCATTTGCTGTTGTAGGTAACAGAGCAGAAACCAGAGACTTTTACAGAGACTTTTGCGTATCCAGTTAAAAGCTCCATACGGGGGCTTTAAGTATTAAGTTCCACAGTCTGTATTTAAAAAATCTAGTGTTTGTATCAAAGGGATTGTTCGAAGCAAAGAGATATAGAGAAGATAAATACTAAAAGCTGAACACGGTCGAGTTCATTCGGTACCTTTGACTCAGCTCTTTGTGGCTCAGACTCTTCTTTGTGTCTCCGTCTTGAACTCAAAAGCATCTGTGCGATTCTTCCCTCTGTGATTCAGCTCGGAGGTTACAGTGATGTTTTCTTTTGAATAAAGCGTACTAACCAGTTCTTCTGACCATCATAATAATAACAACATGCACTCAATTCTCAGAAATAGTATTCAGATGTATCCTGGGAGGTTCAGAAGGAGGCCAAAGGCCAGGATGCAGCAACTGGCAAAGACAGAGCTGAGGTCGGGGTGGGTCAACGGCAGTCAGGAGGGGGAACGCAGAGGACGCTCTCTGTAACTTAATGAAGACAACATTCACGTCGCTGCGGTTTTGTTCTCACTGGGAACGTCTAATAAATCATCACAGAAATATTTCATCTTCAAATAAAAAGCCGTTGCTGCTCTCGTTGTGTGATACACATGTTTTTGTCTTGTCTTGAAATTACCGTCTGCATTAAAAGCACAAGCTTACTGGAAACTGGGAGCCATGTTGGCTCCGTTTTGGGCTCCACCATCTCCACAGAGAACATTATCTGACTCTGAATCAGCTAAATCTCCACCAGCTTGTCGTTAACTCTGCCTCCCTGCTGTGAGGTGTCAAGCAGGAAACCAAAACAATGAGCCAAAGGATGATAAAATTCTCTGTGGGTTCATTACTATGAGCCGCATCCCAAGTCACATTACACACAGTCATTTCCTCTTGAAACGGTGTTATGTTACTCAGTGCAGCTTTAAGAGCAACGGTTTTGTCTTAACCCATTTTATAACAAGTTGCTCATCAGAGAACAGCAGCTCGAGACTCGATATACGGGAAGCAAGACTTAATCATTAAGTGTTTTTACAAAGAATTGATCATTTCTAAGTCTGGACACATGCATCAGAAACATTTTATATGAAGAGTTGATGGTGACACCTTTAAGCTGTGTATATATATTCTGATTATATCCTCCTATGATGTTCTTGTTTTAATGAATACCTGGACAAATGCAGTCTTACATAACACGTCTACAACCTTGAATCATTTTTCAATGAAGCACTTGCCCTTAAAAAGAACCACCAAAACAACATGCTGCAACAACAACAACAAAAAAGTGAATATTCTTAGAAAAGGAGGAACGGCAATATATGAAATACAAAATGAGGAAGTTGCCGCTCTAAAGCATGATAGATGGGTAAATACAATGGCTGGATGCACCTTATAACCAATCAGAAAGCACAGGCTGGCATGTATAGGGGGGTAAAAAAAAAAAAAAAGAAGAAAAAAGTGAGTCACGATTGCTATGCCTGCCATATATTGCAGAATGCATCCTAAATAACATAAGAGCTATAAATAGAAAAATGTGTGAATGGCATCACACAGAAACACACACACACACACACACACACACACACACACACACACACACACACACACACACACACACACACACACACACACACACACACACACACACACACACACACACACACAACACAGACATGTTGTGCATTTTAATTGTTTCACCGTTTGAAGTAACTCAAAGTGAATATGTGATTTGTCAATTGATTCTTTTTCTCCCAGGCTATGAATAAAATGCTTTAATTATTGATGCACTGACGTCAGATGTCCGCTTGAATGTTGTATGTGGTGCAGACCTCTTTCTCCGGGCAAAGCTACTTCCCCCACCCTGCTCTCAACCCAACAGCACCCCCCCTCCCCTCCCCCAGCAGACACCCCCCCCCGCTCCCCCCAGCTGACGCCTCTACCTGACATGAATGGAACTTGAGCATGTTGCAGGCGGCTTCTTCTTGCAGACCGGCGTCATCGAGAATAGGAAGAAGGTTAAAGGGATAGTTCACCCAAAATTCAAATTTCATTATTATTATCTACTCACCCTCATGTCGACTAAGAGCTGTGAGAATTTTCAGAGTCCTCCGTGCCTTCTCGGAGTTACAGGGGGGTCCGCCGCGCAGCAGTATTTGTCCATATAATGGTTGTCAATGGATACCAACTTTCTTCGTCCAAAAAGACACACCAAAAAACATCCAAATACCTCCACGCTGCTCGTCTGTAATGTCCCTCTTGTATTGAAGCCCCGACATGAGAAATTGTTCAGAAAAAAATTAAATAAGTCTATATTTTAAGCTTGTTTGTAGCGGAAGCTCCCAGTGTCTCAGTTCACTGCTCTTCCTGTGTGCGGCGGAACAATTTCTCATGTCGGGGCTTCAATACAAGAGGGACATTACAGACGAGCAGTATGGAGGTATTTGGATGTTTTTAGGTGTGTCTTTTTGGACGAAGAAAGTTGGTATCCATTGACTTTCTCACAGCTCTTAGTCGACATGAGGGTGATTAGATAATGATTGAAATTTGAATTTTGGGTGAACTATCCCTTTAATATATATATATATATATATATATATATATATATATATATATATATATAATATATTTTATATATATAAAGAGAAGGCTGCTACCCCTCCCTTGCATCTACTGCAATCCCGTCTGTGCCGTGGCACTGGAGCGCTGCCACCGTGTTGGAGCAACTGGTATCTGTAGTAAAATTTCATCTCAAGAGCTGTGAGGGAGTAAGAACACGGAGTACTGGGTTTAATGCTCAGTTTTAAGGAGATACAATAAAAAATTATTGTTTGGCGTTGAAGCCAAAGTTTTCTCTGGACCATCATGATGATGATCAGCTGGAAATATTTGGGTTCAGTCATGGGGTGGTGCTTATGACTAGAGAGCGCAGGACATGACGTGATAATTACAGTGTTTACAGCACATCAAAGATGCTCTGCAGATTCCAGCCTGAAGATCTCTGTGTCAATGACCCCTCTTCTTCTTCTTCTTCTTCTTGTCCTTCATCTTAGTCTTTCAGTTCAGTTTCAAAGCTGAGAATGTCTCTGCTCACACATCGGCTCATTGGCGGCGGTCGGCCTCCTCACATGCAGCTACAGCTCCTCCAGGTGATGTCTCGATGTCTATATAAGGTCGGGGGCTGCGGCTCAGGAGGAGCATGTGTGAAAGAATTAACAGAAGTTCTGACGAGCCAGATTTAAGACAGTTGTTGATTTTTGCTGAGATTAAAACCTCTGGTCCATCTCAGAGTGTGTTCTCCTCCACTAGCGAACTGAGCAGAAATGCATCAACTTATCTGCTTTTTAATGGTAGAAAAAGAGAAAAAAAATCACTGGGTATTGATATTCGTTTTTCTTCTGCTCTTTGCCATTAGATCAGCGATTCTCCAACTTTTTTTTGAACCAAATATAAAACTGACGAACCACCCAACTCAGAACCTACTTGAACACTACTGTGATGACCCTGCATGGTAAAGTTTTAAATACTGTATCAACAACCCCTGCTCCTCGCGCACTGCATGGCAACGTGGTGCCATTTATGAAGCATCAGACACGACTCAGACTCGAGTCGTGGTGAATACACCATTACTGCTGAACTCATGTTGTCTTTGTTATGTGGGAGGTTTCATTTGATCCTCTTTTACCTGATCAGATCTGAACCCACAGGTCCACGATCTCAACCGGTGTCAGTGTTTGATTATTCATAAAAGCTGATTTACTGGTGTAAGCTTTATCTACTTTTCTGACTCATTTTTTTTTTACACAAAATGTAAAATATAAACCGGTGCAGCTACATGAGAAGAGTTCTGACGATCCCACAAAACAGCCAAATTATAATAATGATTGAATTTATACAGGAGCTGATTTACCATTGAAGCTCACACCTTGTGGGCTTTTTAAGACACACTGAAATTGAAACATAAGATTTTAAAGGGGAACTAGGCAAGTCAATCACTTTTTCACTGTTTTGGTCGTGTTTTTTTTTTTTTTTTTTTTATCTACGGAGCGCCCCCTACAGTTTCAGAGTGCATATGTCTACTGAGGTGGGTAACGTTAACAAGAGATTACGGATTACCAGTAATCTACGACCTGTTGTGTCGTAGTGCCGTGAAGCAGTCCATGTTTCTGGTGAGACGAGATCTAGGACACCGGGTCGGATGCGTTCTTGCAAGGTTTTCGGCCAAGAGGCGCTGGTGGAAGGCAGAGAGCCTCCATTTTATTCGTAACAAGACATATAACCATCACATTTACACTGAAACTGTTTAATTAATATAAAAATCTTGCATTGTTCCTCTTTAACAAATGTACTCGCGGACCACAAGGGGTTGCTCGCGGACCGGTCTTCAAACGTCTCGTTTATCCAACGGTCTAAAACCCAGAGATACTGAATTTGCCTTCACTTTCAATGACTACTCACTTGCTCTGCACTCCTTTCCACTTGCACCTATTGAATATATGCAGTACTTTTTACACTTTCATCAAGGTCTCCGTCTATACAGAAGCTTTAGTGTCGTTCCTCCTCTTGTAAGACACTTTGGATAAAAGCATCAGTCCAATGAGAAACTGTAATGTAACGCGACTGGGTGATCCATTAATCAACTAATCATTACCCAACTGCCACCTGAAACCTGTCTACGTTCAAATTTGATAATTAGTGAACTGCAAAAAATACAGAGGTAACTAATTTAAACAAACATTTGCATTAAAAATACATTAATGGGATCATGACGTCCTTTCTAAAATGATTAATGTCAAACAGCGATAAGTGCTGAAATAATTGGTGTGATCAGTTAACATTAATGACTGTGTCATTAACGTCGGTAATTCCTATTTGGGGGTCTGTTTTCTGTTTAACCTTTTTATTTTATTTTGTTTTATTACAAGTCAGCGATGGATAAACAGTGACTGCTCGGAGAGGGCCTGGGGGGGGATCAGTGATAAAGGTTTCCAGGGCATTGTGTGTCGTTTCTCCAAAATGTTTAAAGTGTTGTTCTGCTATGGGTGAATCATCACAGCTCAGAAGTGCCATCACTGACAGTATACCCTGCTTTAATGAGCTCCTTATCAGTCTAAACCTACACTGCTGAGACACACAGGCATTTGCTCTCTTAACCTGTACATATTAGAGGATGCTGGTCTGTTGTGTTATTCTTTGTCTAACTAACAGTGTCGATCAAAGGTGTGGCTCACACACTGCGCCTGCACCAGCAAAACTGTGCTGTCGTACATTATCAATACAAACTATTGTCTTCAACATCCTTTTCTTTTTTTAACCCAAGAACCAAATGACAAACCTTTAAACTTCTCTCCCATGCCCCTTCCCCCCTTTTTGTTCTTTGCTGTGTCCCTCTTCGACAAAAAAAGAAGAAAAAACAAAAGCTTTCAACATCATTACATATAAAACATTTCATGCTTGATGAGTACCCACCCCAAAGTGTGGTGAGGGAGACAAAGACAGACAGGCAGAGCTAGGACTGGCGTATGCCATGGATGTGAAGAGATCCTCTTGAGGAGGCGGAGGGATGGAGGGAGGCAGAGGCACATTGAAGCAGATGCAGAGAAATGTGAGAGGGTGTCAGTGAGACTGGTGATGACGCGCTCATGGCTGCGGAGAGCTGGCGAGGCCGCGGCCCTGGCTCTGACTCACCTCATCCCCACGGGGCCTCCTGGTTGACGTCACTCAGCGTGCGCTGTGGCATTTCTCTGCTTCAACTTCTTTGTGAGCAGCAGCCACACTTGAGCCTTTCTCACATCTGAGAGACTCTGAAAATGTGCATTTGTCTATGTGTATTTGTCTATGTTCACAGCATCTATCTATCTATCTATCTATCTATCTATCTATCTATCTATCTATCTATCTATCTATCTATCTATCTATCTATCTATCTATCTATCTATCTATCTATCTATCTATCTATCTATCTATCTATCTATCTATCTATCTATCTGCTGTATTCATGTACCTCTCATTCAACACATTACAGTTCTAAGTCGATCTATTATCAATAGAATAATCTTCACAATATCAAAGTATCTGATAAATGGCTATTGACAAACCTTGAATAAACCTTATCTCTTCTTTTCAGCCTTTATTTCCATGTGAACACAAACCCAGAGCCGTGTGCACAGTGAGGTGGGGCAGGTGAAAACATATCCACTAACAGCACACATTCAGTGAGATACTGGGTGTGTAAACAGAGCATATAGGCTAATTATATATATATTAAATGTGGAAAAATGAAAACAGTATTAAAAAGGTGTAAATACAGTTTTGTACTGTGAAGAGCATTCATTTTCACAGTGGTTATATCGTTGCAGTAGAGCTGTGCAGATTTGTACAAATACATATGTGCATGCACAAAAACACCTTACAGACTTTCTGCCATGACCTACAAATTCTTATTCACTCACAAATGGCTCTGTGTGCTTTTATTCCATGTAAATTGAAGGAGCAAGAGAAAAAAATCCCATAAGGATTTCTACATGAGGGATGGCTGCAGCAAGTAGCATAGCTTACTGTGTTCTGCTCTCAGCCCCTGGATGTATATAGATGTCCTGTTGGCAGGTAAATCACTAAGGTGCAGAGGAATGTTGCATGGCTCCAGCAGGTTATTAAAGTGGTCTTTATTTCTGATGGCAACAGAGAGGAATAAATCCTGCAGCTGAAGAGAAAGAAAACCTCTGTGCAGAGGCAACAGCCACAGGGGCAACATGCGAAATCTGTTCTGCTTTCAGAGTAAATGTGTTTTATCGCAGTAATTATATGTCCTGCTCTTTTAGTTTGTTTGTTACTGTTTTGTTTCCTCAACACTGAACATCCCCATGACCAAGAGGTGACAGATTTGTAAAGAGACAGGACTTCAGGGAAAGAAAGAGGCAAACAATCACCATGTTGTTGTTGTAACGGGTGAGATTTTTAAAAAATGTTATTCTGTCTGTTTCTTTTAGACTTTGAACAAAAAGAAATTCACTACAAAACAAAGGAACTTGGAACATTTGATACTCTATTCTGTATATTCTTACTATTTTGTGTCATTAACATAAAGGGCAGTGTCATCTGCATATAAACGTCTACAGCGGTGCTTCCCATCAGTTCCGCTTTGTTTGGGCAGTTGTGAAAGCTCGTCTGACCAAAACAAGTGAACCCTGGTCTGCATGAAAACGTGGATCTCTGTTCGCTTGCAAGTGAACCGTGGTGCTCACCGGACCAAACACAGGACCAAATGTAGAAAGTGTCGCAATACACAGTGCATCTATACACAGTGCGTCTGTAACGTTAGCAACACAAACACCTCGTCATCCATCATCATCGTATTTTCCTCTGGTGCCGTTTTCCTTTCCTTTCACTTTCTCATTGTAAGAGTGAAATGCTTTCTGCCTTGCTGCCTTTCTGCCTTGCTGCCTAACCTTGCTGAGCCGAGCCACGATTATTTGATAAGTTAAAAAGAAAAGAAGAACAATTATGGAGGGAACTGTGGTTCTGTGAATGCAAATTTGTCCAATCGACGAGCGCCCCTTTTCAACTGTGTGACGTTATTCAGAAAGTTTGGTGCTCTTCAGAAATGGCAGTGTGAAAGCAGAACCGAAACAAGTGATTAATGCAACAATGTTACAACTTTCCTCTTGGTCAGGTGTGAAAACGACCTCAGTTCTTGTTCCCCAGACAGTCGATGATCCAATCAACTCCCAACTCCTTATAGCTCACATCAGCATCATGGCCAACACCTGCTCCACATGTTCTGTAAGTGTTTCAGTTGATTCCCGGTCCTGATTCCCAGTCAGTGACATAGCTGACTCCTGCTGAGTCCCATTGTCATCATCAGCTCTTGGTACCTCAGAGGTAAACAGTTGATCCGACTGTTTACAGGCAACACCTGCTCCTGGTTTCCCATCGCCAGTCCAGCTACCACCTGTGCGCTCCCTCCTATTTTCTCTTTAAATAAACCTGGTCTTTTCCGTGGACCTCCTGCTGCTTGAACCTTGGAAAAGGTCCAACCCCTCGGTCCTCCAAAATGACTCAGTTCACTTGTCTGGCTTCTGGGCTGTTATTATTTGCACTGACCTAAGGAGTAGCTCTCTAAATGTTGTTGTATTTTTATTGTTTGTGTATGTTTCGTATAGGGTCAGGGTTAGAGCTGACCAAAAAATGTCAGACTCTGATGTGAAGCGAGTTACTGTAACAAGGCCCTGTGTTTATATTGTTTCAACAAATTCCCCCAATCCAGCCGGGCTCACACTGATGATGAGACAGCCATAAAGCAAGACTGGGTAAGGTATCCATTAACCACTGGCGCTGGAGTGAAGGTGCCCTGTGTTATACAGTAATTTATACCTGCACAAACTCTATCATTTTAACACCAGGGTGACTGTTCGGTGTGTGACCTCAGTTTCACTGTCAATCTACAGAGCGGCGCTCCTGTAAGAGCCAAATGGACAACTGCTGGGAATATTGCAGGCTTGTACCCAGACAGGCAATTTTCCCTATGGTGGGATAATGGCAGTAAGTGGGGGGTAGTATAAGATTTAGTCATATACTGTACTACTACCTACTTGAAGGGTGGTGATTTTATCCTGCTGCCACCATCCAATACATCGCCTCATTGGTGTTGATTACAGGCAGCTCCTGGTTTCTGGGGGTTTTCTAGGGTTTTCCGTGTCACCTCCTACAACGATTAAGGAAGGTAGTTGGGTGTTTTTTTCCTTCAATGTAATTTTAACTCTGTTTTATTTTGTTATTTTAGCTCTATATAAGAAAAATACCAGTTATTTTCCTGGTTAAAAAAAAACAAACTCTCAGCTGTGACACGAAGCAGACATTTGGTTACGACTAAATTTAGGAAAAGGCAAAATAAACAACACATCAACATGTATTTTCCCTAGGTGCATCTTTATACTACTACTACAAATAACACGATTTTATTCTAAGAACATTTCAGGACACACACAAAGACAGAAATTGCATTAATTTATGCAAATATATCAACACACAATGCTCTAACTTATGTCTCACTGTGACCTGTGACTTATAAATATTAATAGATTTCAACTGAAACGACAATAAAGATGTTTGAAAATCTTGAAAAAAGATTGAGCTGCCTCATTAGAGTTACTATCCAGGATTTGAAGACATAAATAGATAATAATTTGGTAATAGTAGTGGCATATTTGTACATACTGTATATGGGTTGGGACAGTAAGGTGTTTTATTGTCAGACAGAAATAAGCAGGTGCACAAATGCAATTGGTCGTTATAGAGCCCATGAAAGCCGGCTGTTGTTGTGTCGCCTTCATCCTGAGTGCGCTGACATCGGGGTCACCCTGTGCATCACCTGACACAGCAAGTGGCGCTCTGATGATGGCTGAGACATAATGAAGAGGCTGTGATCGACTCGAGCTCCTCAATGCGCACAGAAGGATCCAGGATGCACTCCAACTCCCTCCAAAGATGAAAACTCATGCTCCTTTCTCTCCTCTTATACCTGAAACTCCAGATGAGAAAGAGCTGTTACTGCAGATTCACCTGAGCATCAAACCCAGAACCATGCAGGAGGTTTTTTATTATATACAAAAACTGTGGCAGCGTGCACAACTCCAACTACACTACACTAATGTTACTGTGGCAGTGGTGGTTGCTGAGGATCTGTGTGGCCTTTGTCTGAAGATACTCTGAAGCTTGTGAAGTTAAAACACTTTTCTCCAACACTTGAGTAACCTTCAGCTTCCTCTCAGCCTTTACCTCAATACAGCAATTAATAATAAACTTTGCAATTACCTACAAATCCTTCTAAAAGTGGAAGGAAAAGCCACCTTCACCACATTTCTGCAAAACTCACAGTGAAGCAAACAAAACAACACACCGCCGCCGCCTTAAGCCTAGCTTGCCCGACTGCCCGACGCAGTCGATCGCGAGTTCCTGCGCCACAAATAACGTAAATGAATTTCGAAACTTGTTGCAGGCCGCACGAGTGTCGCTCTACTGCCCCATGTCTTTGCAGCGAATGTTGCAACAGAGAATGTGTTAAGTATAAATGCCTTTGTGCTCTATTGAGGTGCGCGCGCAATCCACAAACAGAGCCATGCGAAGGTATAACTAGGGCTTTAGCTAATGCTAATCTAACGTCACTTCCAGGTCCAAATGGGTCCACAGTAAACAACACGAAACCAGTGAATCTCTATTAGGGCAGGGGTATCAACAGAGGAAGAAAAAGTGTAGGACAAGTGAGTGGTTACATTACTTTTGACTCTAGCTAACGTAACTCTTTAACAGTGGCTAATGTTACTTGTAACATTTGTTTATGGATCATCAACTGCAGCCAATTTCCTGGTCTTCTTCTCATCAGAAGGAAAGCGATAGAAGGACAGGCGAGGTATTTTTCAACTCGGATCTGTTAAAACTGCATGTTTGAAAGTTTTGGGGTTTTTTTTTTGCAAGCGCAGTTTGGACCCAGAAACTATTTGAATGTTGCTTCGTCAAGGCCTAACAAGCAGATACAGACAGTGACAGCTGCAGGAGAAAATACACAAAACCTCAGGCCAAGCAACAAAAAAACAATCAACAATAAAGATCAATGGATGTTTTCATCAGATAAGGAATTTATATAACTGGTTGGACGTCAACGCTTAGCTATACGACAAAAGTTAACTTGAAGTTGGAGAACAAACACCTTCACTTCACCAGGGATCCTGGTCCATGTGCGCTCGGCACACAGGCTGCCACACGGCTCAACAGCCCAGTCTGCGTTTCCTCCAGCTTTTAAGCTTGATAACCAATTTCCGCACAGGTGTGAATCACCACCTGCAGCAGAGTAAAGGAAGGGGAGGAGGAGGAGGAGGAGGAGGAGGAGGAGGAGAGGGGAGGGCAGAACCTGGAGAGACACAGGAGAGAAACGCTCACATGCGACACCAACACCTTCAATTTATTTCTGGCAGCTCAAAAGGTGATGAATTTGAGTAATCTCTGAAGATGGTAGCACTTGTAATTAATGTTTTCAATGTCAGATTGTAATCCCTTGAACTAAATTTCAGATTTGAAAGTCAGCAAAACACGGCATAGTAGCTCCTGGCTGAGCGCTTAGTGCTGTTTTCCAACATGGCCGTCTTCTTTCACAGTTGGATCTTCTTCCCATGAGACCTGCAGGCCCTGCGTCAATCACAAAAATTATTCAAAAACAGCTTTGACCTCAGTGTTTTTCAGTGAGAAAGTCTTTTTATAGCAGGCGGAGCAGCAGCAGAGATGGGCGGGGAGTGAGAGTAGGAGGAGGAGGGAGTAGCGATGTGGATAGAATGAGCTTTTTGTGGCCGCCTCAATCTGTTTTCTAACGCTGTGAAACTCATACATTCTTCAGTCTGTCGGAGGGGGAGCCACAGGCTGACGCACGTCTCTCTCCTCACAGGGAGAGTTTATGGCCACAGCACCTGCCTCGCTCCCTCTCCCTCACCAGACAGGGAGAAACAACAACGCAGCAACAGTCACTACAGATGAAGCTCCGGTGCTCGTGCACGGTCGCTCGTTTTATTGGGAGAAGAGATCGACTCATCGTTTCCCTCTTGAAGCTACAGCATCAAATCTGCTTCAGTTCTTTATAATGTTGTTTTACAAATACAGAAGTTAGTTTTACATTTGGACCTCACACCCTCCTTCACCAAACAATGATACTGGTTAATCCCTCTTAAATACTGTATTATTAAAGGTTCATTAAGAGCCACATGCAACTGAAATGCAGTGCATATACTGTATATAAAAACAGATACTTTCTGTGACACTCAGCTCTGCAATTTCTCTTTTGGTCTTCAAGTTTCAAATTAGTCTGCAGATAATTTTCTTTTGATTAACCGATAAATTGTTTAATCTTTGAGATGTTGAAACATACGAAGAACAAAAAAATTACATACAAGTCAATGCAGTCAGTAGTGTAATAGGTCCATCTGATTGATTAAACCACTAAAGCCAATCAGGATTGAGTCTGAGGTCGGATCAACAAACTAATTAACAATTAAATTAAAGGACTAATTAATTGAAAGGACAGACAGATGAACAAAAGTATAAAATACTGAAATACAGAAGTAAATATGCAAGTGAATCTGGAAATGAATATTTGAAAGAATGATTTAATAAATGCAGGAACGGATAAATAAATTAATATAGATGTGCATCAATGGTAACACTTTATAATAAGTACACACTATTAAGCATTAATTAAGCTTTAAATACTGAATTCATCATTTATAACACATGAACACTCATTAGTATGTAGTTTATACACAGTTAAAAATGTTTTACTCATCATTGATAAGCACTCACTGTATTTATAAACTACATACTAATGAGTATTCATGTGTTATAAATGAATAATTCAGTATTTATTCATGCTTAACTGATGCTTAATAGTGTGTACTTATTATAAAGTGTTACCACATTAATAATTGAATAGAAAACAAATAACAAAATTTCATAGAATAAGTTGAACAAATCTTGTCCAGCAGTAGTCCTACCAACCATTAATAAGTCATTGATGACTGTACATTTTACCATTATACTGTTTGTGGGTAACTAGACAGATTAATTATTACATTAGTGTCAAGGGGGGCAACAAATAATGTTTTAAAACAAAAAATAGTTCTAACAATCCCCAGCATTAAAGCCGATCACTGTGATGAGCCAATGATGGGAACTGTCACTGACTTGTTTACTATCTCAGGCTAATTTAGAGCTTAATGAATTCATGGCAAAAACTAGAGAATTAAAAAAAAAAAAAAAGTTAAAAGACACAAGAAACTTAGGAGCCACAGTGATGACGCACACAAAAGAAAAAGTGGGTTTCGTGTGAACAAAGTCACTTAATAAGGAAAACTAAACTTGGAGTTCAGAGAAGGTCGAGTTCAGAAAAAGAAACCAGGTAAAACTCAGGAACAAAGAAACCCAGAAGCTACTGCACAAACAAGAGAAAAACAAAACCAAACTGACAGAGACTTAAATACCCAGGGGAGGAGAGGGTAATTAAACATTGGGTAATTAAACACAGGTGTTACACATTAGGAGGGGAAAAGGAGGGAAACGTGACACAGACAAGAAGTAAAGTGATCACGAGACACACAGGGAAGTTCACTTCAAAATAAAAACAGGAAACAGGAAATGAAACAGCCACTCCATGGATTCTTTTTCATAGATAACAAAGGTCGACTTTAATCCTTTACTAATTAAATTGTTTCCATTACAGAACAAAAAAAAGAAAGACTGAAAGTATTAAAAAAAATGAAGTTGAGAAGTCATTTGTTTGTATTTTCTCTGCTGGTCGTTTTCCTGTCGATCAGCTGACTGTTTCCGCTCCACTTTGATCCGCTAACAGAGTCTGAAAACACCAAATTCCAGTAAGATTCAATGTCTTCCATCTATTTTCATTGGTATGTCTTCATATTGGACTTCTTGTGTTTGTGTTGTTGTTGTTTGTATTGTGCAGCGGACGACCATAAGACCTTCACTCCACTGGGTGAGGACACGTCAATGCTTCAGTTTCTCATGGAGTAAAAGAACAAATGTTTGTTGTGTTTCATCCATGTTCAGTTCAGTTCAGTTCAGTTCAGTTCAGTTCAGTTCAGACAACTTGATTTATCCTGGGGGCAACACAAACTCAAACTGTCAGGAAAACATTTAGAGCATGGGACGGAGGGAGGAGCCAAGAACTTTATAAATACGTATACAAGATAAAACAAGATGAGATTAAAAAAAACAAATAAGGTAAAAGCAGATTCACCATGTGGCCTGACAGCTCCTACAGTATGATGAGGACAGAGACAGTATCACTGATGCGCTGTTACAATCATGGCTTTAATGAGTCTGCAGTGTTTTACGCCAGCTCATTTATGACGCAAGTGAAGTGGTCACTTATGACATAAGTGATCGTGTGACTTGATGTTTTTTTTTTTTTTTATTTTATAAACACACATATACGTAAGTTTCATTCAAACAGATAATTAAAATTAAGGAAATTGTGCCAAGCCAGTGGCTGTGGCTTCGTCACACAAGCGGGAAATGTAAGTGTATAGAGCTTACTTATACTTAAAATATGATTATTATGGATTTAAGTACCCAACAAAATATGATGCAGTTTGTTAATGATCTCATAATATAATATAATGTATGAAAATGTAGAATGAGATGGTTCTTTAATTAAGGCAACATCATACTTCCTCCTCTTCCATGTGTACAGTAATGCTGCTCTCTTTAAGACAAATAATCCAAGAGCCCGTTGTTGTTGCGTCTTTTGTTGATATAAACCGATAGAAGCTGGATCCTCTGTGTGCGTTCGCCTGCAGGTTCACATACATGATTCAACAGCAGCAGCTATTAGTTACGTATCTGCATGGTCGTCAATTTATGGATTGATCCGAGTCTACAATAATAGCACTGTCTTACAGTATATTTACTGTTATCTGAGGTTACTGTTTCCATGGCGATTGAGAATTTGCAGTCATAGATAATAATTCATAATCACTGATGTTCCTGTCTTATCGTCTTCTCCTGCACCGAGCAACAAACATAAGTTTTTATACTCTGAGACACAGAATATGTAAATAAAAGGAGGAGGACGACTTTAAAAACTACATTTTCTGCTACATCTACTCCCATAACCCGCTCCGACACAGGCTACACACCGGAAACACAGCGGCCCGGAAATGTATTTATTCTCTCTAAAACATTTAAATAAGTAACCTTTTCTAAATGAGAATGAGAAGAGACAGGCAAACATTATTTCATACCTAACCCAATAAACACAACATCCATGTTTGATAGATGGATAGATAGATAGACAGGTAAACAGATAAGATAGATGTACTGTATTGATAGATAGACAGATAGATATATGTGCTGTATAGATAGATAGATAGATAGATAGATAGATAGATAGATAGATAGATAGATAGATAGATAGATAGATAGATAGATAGATAGATAGATAGATAGATAGATAGATGGATGTATAGATAGATAGATAGATAGATAGATAGATAGATAGATAGATAGATAGATAGATAGATAGATAGATAGATAGATGGATGTATAGATAGATAGATAGATAGATAGATAGATAGATAGATAGATAGATAGATAGATAGATAGATAGATAGATAGATAGATAGATAGATAGATAGATAGATAGATAGATAGATGGATGTATAGATAGATAGATAGATGGATGTATAGATAGATAGATGTACTGTAGAGATGTATAGACAGACAGACAGACAGATAGATGTATAGATAGATAGATGTATAGATGTATAGATAGATAGATGCACTGTATAGATAGATAGATGTGTAGATAGATAGATAGATGCACTGTATAGATAGATAGATAGATGTGTAGATAGATAGATAGATAGATAGATATAGATGTACTGTATAGATAGATAGATAGATAGATAGATGCACTGTATAGATAGATAGATGTGTAGATAGATAGATAGATAGATAGATAGATAGATAGATAGATAGATAGATAGATAGATAGATAGATAGATAGATAGATAGATAGATAGATAGATAGATAGATAGATAGATAGATAGATAGATAGATAGATAGATAGATAGATAGATAGATAGATAGATAGATAGATTTCAAACATACACACGTCAACGTGACGACATCACGGGTGCAAACAAACCACTTAAAAATGTCAGGGTTGAATCTGTCAGTAAAATCCTGTTGACTAAAGAAAATGTTCACAAAAGTGGACATCTCTCTGATGTTTTTTTTTTTTTCCCCCTTTCAGATTTTATATTTATATTAACACTGCCATACGCACGTACTGATGTCGTGAGTAACGTTTTATTCATTTGCCTCCAGACCTTATTCGCCATCATTTCTTGCGGCAATAAAATAGAAATAAGATCAAATGTCAGGACACATTTCACGAACAGGGGTCGATTTAAATTTACATCCACTGATGTCAAAAGGGAGGGGACGACTCACAATAATATAGCATCCCCCCTTTCATATTAGATTAAAACAGCATGTAATTTTAGACAGTTAAATGTTACTTGCGCCATTTAGTTTCCAAGGTAACGAGGAGGGTATATTTAGAGTGCACTACACTGAGAAAAAAAAAAAGTGTTAATAATCTTGATGGAGCAATTACAATTAGTCAAAGTCAAATAGTAAAGATCAAAACACCTCATCTTACAGTCGAAGGTGAGAGAATGCTCAAGAACAAGCACCGAGCTCATTCAGCGCCACTTCTGACACCTGCGTCATTCAGTATTTACTGGCATTACTGAATCACATGGTACAGTGGAGGTTTCACTTTTGAGTGCGGTTCAGGGGGGAATAGAGACGTCAGTGGAAGGAAGGTGTTTTTTTGTTGTTGTTGTTGTTTTATTTGTTGAGCTGTTTAGCTGCAACAACCACTTCATGAGCTGCCGTCAGCCATTAGTGATGCAAGAAAGTCAAATATATCAGAATAACACAAAGAAAATCAAAGAGAAAGTAAGATATTTTCTCCATTCAGATCCGTCAGCAGAGTCACTTTAAACACAGTGCGGTGAATAACAGCATGTCTTAAACCTGCAGGGTTATATTCTGTATATATTCTGTCATACAAAAGGCAAATAACACAAAGGAGACACATAGAAAGTCTCATAAATTTTATTTCTGTGTATAAAAAAAAAAAGTTTTCAGTCCATTTATATTTTTATGTAACACACCAGAGCAGCTTTCATATAACTTCGTATCCACAGTTGAGGCTGTCACAGGTTATTCAGACGGACTATTAGACTTTTAAATAAGGTTGTAAAAGTATATTAAACCATAAACACAATGTTCTTCTTCTTATAAATACTGTGTCTTGTTTTGATTCATAATTTAAAAGAGTAAATGTGTTTGTGTTTGTATCGAATGAAGACACTTAACTTCCCTGTATAAACTAAATCTGAAATCCAGATGTTGATGCACATCAGTCTCTGAAATCCCCACTGTGACACTGCAGGGGATATAGAAACATGTTTTATTTGTGACACAGGATGTTGTCTGTCATTTTAAAGTTTTTTTTATTTTTTTTACCTCCATCCCTTCATCACTTAACCAACCGATCCCTCACTGGCTTCCCACCAGCAGAGACAAGTCAAGTTGTTTTCACCGGAGCTAATAAAGTGAAGTGAGCGTATACCACCAGCAGGTTAAATGCTGGGTCTCTGCTGTGGCGTGGTGCAGTTAAGACTGTAAGAAATCTGATTTTTCATGCACCCAAGTGCAGAAGAGAAGATTAAAAAACAGACTCAGCAGCATCCACAGCAGATAAGTGCAGGGGAGATTTACGGCATCACACCCTCCGCTGAACTCCAGTTAGGTCTTAATTGTAAAAGGTTTCTCATAATTAAAGTCTGAGCGCTGCCCTGAGTTTAGAGGAGCGTCCTCGAGGATTTTCTTTCACGTCGTCCTTTTCTGGGGTGATCACTTTTCTTCGCAGAGGAAGCCAATAAACATTTCCACCTTCTCTTTTTTCATCCGTGGCTTTCTTCTTCTTCCCGGTGCCTTGACTCCTCGGGCTGAAGTGATAACGATCCAGATTGGACAAGTCGTCTCCTCGAAGGAAACGTTTGACCAGTCTGTCCTCCAGCGAGTGAAAAGTGATGACGCAGAGACGTCCTCCGGGTCGGAGCGCGGCCTGCGCACCTCGCAGGCCGGCGTGAAGTTCGTTCAGCTCGTCGTTCACAACGATGCGCAGAGCTTGGAAAGTTTTAGTGGCGACGTGAGCGGGTCGGTGGAGCCGGTCCTTACGTGCGTAGGCAACAGCAGCAGGAAGCGATCCTGGAGAGAAAACACATAATGAGTGGAAGTTATTAAAACTGGATTTAAGTTTTAAGTTTTTTTTTTTATTACTGTACTTTTACTGTTGTTTTAATTTCACATAGAAATGACAGAGAACAAAGAATAACACAGAAAAGGACTGAGCAAGAGGGATGAGTGAGTGTGGTCACTTCTATTGCAGAAATGATAAAAATAATTGTTTGTTTTCAAACTTTTTTGAAGTAAAATGGACTCAGAAACTGACACACATGAGACTTTCTCCCGTTGTCCCCAATCCAACAACAATTTTCCTTTTGGATGTTTAAAACACACTAATATATTTCTGTCTTTGTGTCCCTGTGACCTCCCCAGACCCCAATTTGAGTTATTTTTTTAATCAATCTGTATGAACTTTAACATTAAAGGTATAATGTGTAGGAATTCCCCCCCATCTAGCGGTGCGGTTGCATATCAGAACGTATTCTTGATGTTGCATTCACGTGAAATCGGGCAGACGTCAGACAGACAACAGACCCTGCATGTAACAGGATAAACAAGCGACTATCCGCCAGCACGAGGCAAAACAATACAGGCGTGACAGTATGTTGTCATGGTGATGTTGTATTGTTTACCTGACCCACGTTTTACCGTCTTTCTCTCGTCGAGTAAAATGACATCCGGTTGGTTTGGTTTATTTAAGATTTCACAAAACTCTCTGAAGCCACAGACTCCTCTGGCTTTGATACCTCAGTCAGGAAACATTGTTCGTTTTTGTAATGTTGACTTTTTTTTTTTTTTTTGAATGTTACCCCAGTGAGAGAGAAAGAGCAACCAAGCAAGAGCGTCGAGTTTTGTTCGCCAGACCTTGAGTGATGATTGTAGGACGGCTATCACATGTTTAGGCCAGGTTGAAATTAAAAATTGTCCTAATGAAGACTGATTAATCAGTGCATTCACTCACAGCTACATAGAGGAAAATAAAAACAGCTCTTTATGACTTACACTCGCTCGCTTCACTTCCATGTTTGGGCCGAAAGCTTAAAAAAACAAGCTAAGAACCAAAACTAAGCTAAATGTTATTTTCTGTTCTCCTCCACTGTTGTTTTTTTTCTGTTTCAATCATCTTTCCTTTTTCTCTATTTCTTCTATTTCAGTATTTTATACATAACATATGTATGTAGTGTATATTTTCTTATCTCTGTATTATATTGCTTTTTTATTTTATATAATATGTATGTCTGCACTACTGGATACTTGAATTTCCCTTGAGATAAACAAAGTACAGTATGACTTCAGTGACAATCTGCTTGTCACAGTGTGTGCGTGACCATCAGTGTTGAGACTTAGACCAACATGAAACTATGGCAGTAAAACTGACATTTAATAATAATATTAACGCCTGACTAGCCAAACAAGCCAAGTATTCTCTGGACATGTGAAAGACATAACGGATCAGTGTTTAGTCTGATAGTGATCAATCACTAAGATCATCATCCATCAGTCTCCAACCACTCATGTTCAAGAGAGAGAAACAGGAGAATAAAAGACGACTCTCAATGAAAACACAGACTGAGTCGCCTTTGACTTGCAGACATAGACGACTGGTTCATACTGTTAATACAAGAGCAGTCGTTAAATGAAGTAGAAAGAAAATAAAGAGGAGGAGATGAACTGACGAGGAGAGATAGAGCACGGAGAGCGAAGCCTGTGGAAAAATATACTATATAAAGCAGTGGAGAGTGAGCTGCAGCAGGACTCAGCAGCAGGTCCATCAGAGGCTCTGCTCAGAGCAGATGGAGGGTGAACATGGTGTTGATATGGCTATAAAACATCGAGGTAAATGCCTCCTATGATCTGTCAGTTCACCGAACGCCAAGTTCAAGTTAAATCTTACTGAGCACAAAACATCATTAGTTTAAAAAAAGCAAAAAAAGACTTTGTCTTTGTTATTTTCTATCTGTAAAGGGTGATTTTTTGTATTCTCCTCCCCGTCCTTTTGTTTTAAATCTCCCTTTTTGCATGCAGATCAATCTCATGCAAAACCTTTCATATCTCCTCCAGTTATTTGGATGATTCTCCATTAAAATGCATGTACAACAAAGAGGCAGGTGTTAATACCTGCAGACATGCAGAACACTTCCGTTTCCTGTGTATTTACAGACTGAGCATGTTTAAAAAACAAACAGACATGCAATGTGTTGAATGCTTCTGTGCACTTAAGTTGAGGAAATATTACACCTATATTTACACACGCGGGGGGTCCAGGCTTAACTGATTCATTACCATCGCTCCGAAGACAGAGAGAATAATTAAGACACGTATATAGACCTAAAGAGAAACTGCAATAAATAGAGAAGTGAGTGATGTGGCATTTCTCTCCTCCTGCACTAAACAGCCCAAAGTGTGACTCACTCTGCAATCAATACAATGCCTGCACAGCAAGGACCAGCCCTGGCCAGCCTCACCGAGCCATGTGCTCTCTCTAATTCATCTTTCAAAGGTCCTACAGACACATCCACGGAGAGAAGCCGATATCAAGATGTGTACGTAGAGGGGGAGATGGGGTGGTTGAGAAGGAACCACCAACTTTGTGATTGTATTAAACAGGACAAAATACAGAATTTACATTACAAAGCTCTTGTTGTACTGTCATGTCTTATCTTACACTGCTACATTTGATGTTCGTGGCGCACATCTACAAAGGCACAAACACAACTACACTCCACAAGAGGCCATTAGGACGACAGCGTTTGATGCCTCAGTGTTACTGGCTAAACAAAAAGCTTGAGTTTATCAGAATTAAACAGTGCTGCCGGGAAAAATAAACGGACACAACTTTGTTTTTCTGTAGTGCAATTCATGAAATGATGTGTTTTTCAATTTGAGCCATTAAATTTACAGAAACACCGAGTAATTTATCTGTTTTGTCACAACACAAAGCTGCACAGTGTAATTCACATCAAGTACGACCTGATGAAACAGGGAGGGAGCATTAAAAGCTTGGTGAAGTAGCTGGTCGGGAACGGCCGGGGGGGTGCGAGCTGATTTCCAGAAATCAAATAACATTTAAATTATTATAGATACTGAATATTAGCTGTAATTGTTAAAGGGACAACGAGGAGTTTGTACCTGGTTATAAAAGAGTCTCATATTAATGTGGATGAATCTACATTAACCACTTGCTAATTGGTCCATTTTCCTTTTGTCTTTATCGTCATTTTGATATTATTATTTAGTGGTCGACTCGCCCAACATTTCCTAGTTTCGGTTTCGCGGACGCTGCCCAGCGGGTCATGGGAATAACGCAGCTGAATCGCCATTTATGGTCGGAACTACGACGGTATCTGATCGTCTTCCAACCTCCGACTGTCATTCTTGATCAATGAAAACATTCTTGGCAAATGTTTTCCCTTTTGTCCGTCTTGCGCCGGTCCAAGAATTTCACCGTGTGTGCAGAAGCTCATGGGAAATGTAGTGTGAAAACACTTCGCTTTCCAAAACTCCTCGTTGTCCCTTTAAAAATATAAAAGTAGTAGTTAAAATTAAAACTAAAACCATGAAAATAAATGTCCCTCCCTTATTTTTAGATGCCTACAGATCAAGTCTATTGGGAAGATGATCTCAGAGTGGCCGTCTCCAAAATGTAACCATCTCATTAGGAGAAATTAACACTGAAACATTGTAATTCCCAACATGTTCACATGTTCATGATTTGCACATGACAGCAGCAATGTTCACTCATAAGTTACATGGATATTACTTTGACTGAGGTATTCTGCTTTTATCTTCTTTATCTAGCTGTATGTAAAATCGCTTCCTTGTTGTAAGGCTGCTCTGTTCTTTCGGATACGTCAATTGGTGCACGGGCTTTGTGCACACGTCACCTCCGGGGATAGTGGGGATCGTCGGTCAATGGCATCGTTATTTTGGGGGTTGAGGGCTGAGAAGTTTGGGAACCCCTGAACTACACCAACTGGTAACATGTACTCTGACTGGGAGAACGCTGGTGCCACTATCAATTAATCATGAAGGGAAAAAGGTCAAAAATCCAAACTCTGTAGAGAGACGGAGCTGCAGCAGCAGAGCACACGTCCAAACTTCTCTGCAGCAGTTCACCAACATCAGGTGCAGCAGCCGCTGACGTTTCCTGGTGTAACCTTCCCCAGCAATACCACAGTACACCGACATTTTACAGCCTTTCCATGTTGGCAAGTGAACACTGGGGCTGAGTGCAAATTGCATCCTAGAGAATGATCCAATATCAACAGAAATCCTCGGGATCCTTGGGCCTGTATACCGGATAAACAGTGGAAGAAAACTCTGCCAAGTTGACATAAATCCCCGCTGAAGACACAAGAACATGACAATAGAAGTTGTTGGAAGACGAGATGGAGGAAGATTTGGAATTCATGCACGAAACAAAACAGCTCTCATCTACAGATAAATCTTTGTATAGTTGTTGTATAAATAAAATATATACACACAATATTTGCTGTGCATTGAGTAATAATATAACTCAAAATAAAGCCTCTCTCTCTTTCCCCCACGGGATCATGATTTTTTCCCTGTGACTCTATTTTTCCTGTCAGCATCACTTTCACAATTGGTCACAGAGCCACACCTGGAACTTTCTTAAATCAAGACCTCTTGGGTGGCTCCGAATAAACATCGGTGGTGACTTGCTTTGCGCTTCAAAAAGGATCAAACAGCTGCTCTTACTCACACCTGTTCTCCCATGGTGACACTGACGCACATACTGCTCTGTGCAATAACTATTAAAATGACATCTCACTCGTTCAGAAGCTCAAATCTGGAGGCACAAGGCTAAAAAAAACCAAAACAAAACAAAAAAAACAATCACTGAAGACAAACAATGTAATCCCGCCTTTATGCACGAGTGCGTCGTGTATGAGCGCATGTGGGTGTTTTCATTTGTGTCAGGTGTGTGTGCATATTTGAGAGCAGAGAGACGGAGGGGAGGGCTGAGACGGGGGGGGAGAAAGAAAAGAAAGAAAGAAAGAAAGAAAGAAAGAAAGAAAGAAAGAAAGAAAGAAAGAAAGAAAGAAAGAAAGAAAGAAATCCAAACCGTAATGAGGAAGGAGAGAGAAAGAGAGACAAAGAGGGAGAGACGGGCTATTGTGTTTGTGTTCAAGGCATTAGCACCGCTCTGTCTGTGTCTCATCTTTATCTCGGAGAGAGGAAGATGTGAAAGACAAAGCTCCCAAAACAAGAGGCAACAGAAGAGAAGAGGATGATGATGACTGAGATCACGGTCCACGTAATTTTCTGAGACAAACACGTCACATGTGGGGGGGAAAGAGAGAAAGAGAGAAAGAGAAAGAAAGAGAAAGAGCCTTAATAAGTCCACTCGTGTTTTATTTTCCCCTCACAGCCTCCTGAATGCTGCGGGGAATTAATCAGGGTAGTGTGTGTAGCTACCTGCCACCACGCTGGCCAGCTGCTGCGTCCGGGTGATGGGGTTGACACGGCGTGCCTCCACAATGGCTGAAGCTATTTTCCTGGCGTGTCTCTCCTCCCCGTACGCGGTGAGGATGGATGCGAGAGCCTGTTGATCTAAGGTATTCACAACGTCAGCAGCGCAGGGCATGTCGAGGTACCTACGCACAAAGGAGAAGCCCAATTAAGCCGCTTGACGTCATGTCCTTGCTGACAGCGGCGAATCCTGACAACTCTGAGATGCAGCTTGAAAAACCTTTACGGCTGACAGTTATGAATAGACTGATTGTGAGGGAATGAAAAGAGAAATGCATCTTGTGCAGTAGCTTGTAAAGAGGGTGGAGGGAGTGGGGGGGGGGGGGGGGGGGGTGTCTTAGTTGGTTTCCTTTTGCTGAGATTTGGTTGCAACCTGCAGCCTCTCTGTGTTAGATGTCACCAGATGCTGCACAGCGAAATAAAAAAGCAAAAGCAAAGAGAAAATGTATATAAAGCCTACGAGGCCTGTAGTGTTTCTGGCAGCCCCGCTGAGGCTACTCTCCATTTTTAATAGCTGCACTTTGACATTACTGCTCCAGTGAGTACCGGAGTAATTTCAAGGCATCGGTGACCGACTTCTTCCAAATTATTTATGAGGAAACTGAACTCATGTGTTCTGCAAAATCAGATCGATTCATCAGCCTGTGACTACGTTTACACGTGTCCGGCTATTTTCATAAACGGACATTTCACCCTCTGCGTTTACAAAAATAACTGCGTGTACAGTACACCAGTCCGTTTTCAGAAAAGTTTTGGTTTACACTAACCCGTGTATATACAGTATGCCGTCAAGAGCATTTACCCACAGGTTTTTAGAGGTTTACCACCGGCTGGTTAAATTAGTTTTAGGAGATAAGTTTTGGTCTCATTGATGAAATCTAACAATTGTGACAAAAGCATTAGTTTGTTTGAATGAAAAGTGAAGCTTCATGTTCGTATTGGAAAGAAGAGCAGCGCTGCCTCGGGGATAAATAAATAAGTGTTTTACAATGAACCGATCAGTCTGCATTAAATTTTATTTTATCTTATTAAAGCAGAAGTAAGCAGAATATTTGTGTTAATATACTGTAAGTCTTAAATAGTTATATCTTCCGACAGCAATCACTTACATAGAGTGTTTGGTCCGAAACACGGGTCTGTCAGTCACTCTGCTCTGCTGTAAGCCGAGGAGAAAACTTCTTGTATACTTCCTTGTATCCTACAAGCTTTATCCAATGAGGAGAGAGAACGGCATGAAGGGCTGTGTGTGCAGCCAAGGGATGCGCGTGAATGTGGTGACGTAGGGACGAGGACCAATAGATCCATGACGAGGGCAGGGACTGCTAACTCCATCGGCTGACAAGACGTTAGCCAAAACGACCGGATCGCTTACTTCTGCTTTAAGTTATATAAAATGGTTATGGTACACGGCAAAGATACTTGGTCTTTGGTTACTGTTAGACGTCAGGGTCTGATGTCGGCTCCCCAAAACTCAGTTTTTCTCTGTTTACATGCAAACGTGCAAACTGAGTTTTCCAAAATCTCCACTCTGGCCGGAGTTTTTAGAAAGAATCATTTTCAGGGGCGAATTCTCTGCTTGTGTCTAAACGAAGGGTGCAAACGATGGTTAATGTCTCCGTTTTTAAAAATAACCGCGTACGTATAAACAGGGCCTGTGTGTCCTACCTCTCTCCGTCCATCCTCATGTCCAGCGGTCCGTCTTTGCTGATGCAGAAGCCTCTCTCCGCCTGATCCATCTGCATGGAGGAGCAGCCGGCGTCCAACAGGACAGCATCAATGCCGCCTGGATGAACGTTCATGTTAGACAGCAGGGCCTCCAGCTCGCTGAATCGGCCGAGCAGCGGTTTCACACGGCCACTGGAGGAAAGATTTATAATGGGAGAAGCACAATTAGACATTTTGAATATCAGTGCATATAGCTGTCAAAACACTGGCTTTATATCGGTGGAAGTGGAAAAAGAAATGCTTGATTGTTTCGCTGATACACAGCGTTTTCAAAAGAACAGTAAAACTTGTCACTCAGTTCATTGACAATAATACCGTCAGGAGGTGGGAAGAATGAGATTTGAAACTAATAAAAAAAAGAGAATACAGAAAGAATATATCACTGTGTGGGTGCAAACTGGATGCCTTCATCACTGCTCTCTTAGTTAATCATTTGAATAAGTTACATCTTAATACAATAAACTGGTGGCTCGCTAACAGCAAAGCAATATTAAAGAAGACAAAGGAGGAATGAAAACGCACAATAATGTGATAATATACAGAAAACAGAGGAAACTGCTTGAATAGAAGTGCACGGATGAAAGGGTTAAAAAAAAGTATTACAAATAAATTACTTATTAAAAGTACACAAAATAGAGCTGAGATATAGATTATATTCTAAAGATATTATAGATTTTAGTTGTCACCACAAAAAGGTATGCTGATCTTTAAGAATTTGACAAAATGCCTTTATAGATATTGTAGAGAACAGGAGGTATTTATAATATTGTATTGAATTTTGGCCATATTTTACACATTCAAAGATGATAAATGTCCCAGTGTGGTGGCTGTGGCTAAAGAACTACTCATTGATCAACATCAAACAGAAGGGAGTTATATTGTTGAGTGGTTTCAGAAATTTAAATACTTAATCAGTTTGTCAGTTTGCTTGAGTTTGTGTATTTAAAGAAAACAATAAAATAACTGTGACTTTAAGAGTCAAACAAGTAGATCTCTGTGTCATCGGCATAAAGAGGACCAAAAAAAACTTTACATTAAAGCAGAAGTAAGTGATCCGGTCGTTTAGTTAGCAGTCCCCGCCCTCGTCATGGATCTATTGGTCCTCGTCCCTACGTCACCACATTCACGCGCATCCCTTGGCTGCACACACAGCCCTTCATGCCGTTCACTCTCCTCATTGGATAAAGCTTGTAGGATACAAGGAAGTATACAAGACGTTTTCTCCTCGGCTCAGAGCAGAGCAGAGTGACTGACAGACCCGTGTTTCAGACCAAACACTCTATATAAGTGATTGCTGTCGGAAGATATAACTATTTAAGACTTATATTAACACAAATATTCCTCTTACTTCTGCTTTAAGTTAGCAAATTGTTAACACAAAGAAAGACTTGATGTGGACCAAACGTGACTTTGTGAGCTACACCAATATCTTTTTTGTAAAGATGAAGATTACACAATAAACCATGACATACAGTATGTTAACATATAATGTTACAATATAGGAGAAGGGTTATTTTTCTGATCAAATAAAGTTATAATTTTTTTTATATTATTATTAAATATATTTATTATTATTTATTTATTTAAAGCCCTGTACAGACTTTTCATTTAGTGTTGATTTTGGCGGCCCCTATGGACGAAAGCGGCGGAATGAAGACTGCATTTCCCACTGTCATGAAGACGTTTGTCTGGCCGGCGTGTGTAGATTTGTTTAGGAAACGTCGGAAAGAAGACGGGACTTGCTTTTTTTTTTTTAAGCAGCGTAATGTATCTATTCGTATCGTTTCATCAGTGGTCCGACCCGACCATGCCTTCCAGAGGTATAGAATTAGACTACTTAGAAATAGCGTATCTTCACACTGATTGGCTCATTTGCTGTTGTAGGTAACAGAGACACATCAGCAGAAACCAGAGACTTTTGCGTATCCAGTTAAAAGCTCCGTACAGGGGCTTTAATCATTTTGAAAGTTCAGATTAAAAAAGAAATCTCTTAAATGTGTGCATTCAGTTTGTCTTAAGAAATTGTAGTACATCCAAAGCACCATATGTTTCTATTCTTTTTTCCTTTATAAGCATAATGTTGTTTTTTTTTAAAATCATTTTAAGTCATATTGATACATTTTGTGTGTGTTTTTAAATTTCAGTGTGTAACTCTTTCTCAATGTGCACTTCTTTAGGTCACTAACAACGATGAGCATGTCTGACGTTGGTCGTCATGTCATCCCTGTTCTGTAGGTCGGATACGCATTGTCGCATCTCATTAAATTTAAGAAAGGACTTAGAGAAGGATGTGTCGCTCCCCATAGAAAATGAGTGGGAGCTGGCAAACACATCCACACCTGAGCACAGCCGCACAGTGACACAGTCTGGTTTCCTCTACAGCAGTTTTCGGGGGTTAGGTGCTGTGCTCAAGGGCACCTTACTCTCTGCTACGAGACAAAGGAAACAAGGAGGCAGGAAGCAGGAAGCAGTGCTCTTTCACGTTCTCTAATCTTTAGGTCATAGCTGCTGCTGCTGCTGCATGGGAATGATAAGTTAAATCTGCTTTTCAATGCCTATAGAGTACAGGCTATTTTCCATACGTACATACACTGTAGAGAAGCAACACCCACACTCACCACCTGACAAGTCAAGGCAGTTTTAAGCTGAACTGTTCAAGGGGAGATCAGATATTGAGCTCAGTGAAAACCAACAATGTCTTCTTGAGTCACCCTTCAAACAATCAACGTATTTTCTTTGGAATCCAACTAAACGCCTTTGCGAGCCTGTTGAGATCCTTCCTCGCCTCTGACACAGCTGCGTGCTTGGTCACTTCCTCATGCACGAGTGGTGAGAACCTCCGGCCGCATTCATGCATTTTTCATGTGACCTTTTAACATTGTGTGAACAAAGATGATGGTAGAAGAAAGCAACAGGAGTTAGCATCTATACATTAGAGAAGCAAAAGGTCTTTCAGCAGCCTTTGGTTTGGGTCCCTGATATAAAAATCTGCTTCTAGTGAAGTTATGAATTCTCAAACAAAACTGGAAAAAAAAACACATCTGAATGAATGTTTTAATATCAAACACCTCTTGATTTACATTATGGACGCACTACAAAAGCTTTGCAGCGCAAGTTGACCACACCCTCACTGTCTGAGAAAAATGTTTGAAGGTCTAACCGTGCGTTAACACCAAAACGTGATGGAGGCGATGAACGCCACAAGCTTCTATTCAAAATCAATGTAAATGTGTTTCGCGCGTGACACTTGAAGTTGAAAAATGTTAAAGGGACAACGAGGAGTTTCTATTCGGTTATTTAAAAGTATCACGTTAATGTGGATGTATCTCCACTACCCACACTTGTTAATGGGCCCATTTTCGATAAATATATCGTTTTGTCTCTATCGTTATTTTGTTATTATTAGTGGTGGCGGAAATGCTGGTCGAGCCGACCAGCATTTCCTTCGTGGCGAGTTATGAGAATAACGCCGCATAATCGCCGTTTATGGTGGGAACTACGACGGTATGTGTCTCTGACTTTAATTCTTGATGAATGAAAACATGAGTCCGTCTTGCGCCGGTCAAAGAATTTCACGGTGCGCGGAGGCTCATAAATGTAGTGTGAAAACGCTTCGCTTTTCCAAAACTCCTCGTTGTCCCTTTAAACTTTTCAAGCGTCATGCAATCAGCGTTGATATCCAACCATGTCACCGACGTAGTTATGCCAGGCGCACATTTCAAAAACATGGAGGAGAAGATTATTGTGGCTGTGTGCGGTTTCCCGGAGCTCTACGACACAACAACATACTTTTACCGTGATCGCAATAAAAATCATGAACCCAGACACGGCGGCGTTTGGGTTTCCAATCCAAATCGGACGTCCACAACAGGTAAAGTGCCATGGTTGACGAGAGAAAGGAAATAGCGGGAGGTGGGTTGCATCATCGCGCAATTGAAGCGATCATGCAATGGACGCGATACTCCCGTTATGGGCGATGACATAGTGTGACCCCTCGGAAAGATAACTCATCCTCAAGCCGACAATTATTGATGGCATGTATATTACCTTCAAGTCTTCATGTTTATCTAAGTTGCAGTTCTGTTTATGCCCTACGGACGTTATTTATGGTGGACTGGGCTAATCGTTTGGAGGAGAGCGGCAACATTAACGAAGGGAATGGAAATGTTTGCAGAATACGTCTTAATACCAGGACAGGATCAACAACATCTATTCATCATTCACCAAATTCACATTATACCCCTGTTTATCCAGAATAATAACAAATATTAAATATTTGTATGAGACATTTCATTATAATTTGGTGTGTGACACCTTGAGTGATGGATAAAAAGTGTTTTCTACACTCACTGTGACCTTGACCTTCCACCTTTGACCACTAAAGTCTAATCGGTTTGTCCTTCAGTAGGGGGCGGACACTTGTGCAAAATTTGAAGGGATTTCCTCAAAAGGCTCTGGAGATATTGAGTTCACAAGGCCAAAACTGCCGTCGACCTTTGACCCCCAAAAATCTATTCAGTTCATCCTTGAGTCTAAGTGAATGTTTGAGCCAAATATAAATCAGCTCTGTGGAAGCGTCACTGAGATAGACAGGTGGACGACCTGAAAACAACCTCCCTGCTGCTCTGTCGTCAGCACAGAGTCACAAAAACACAATAAACAAGAGGTTAAGTATAAAACCGCATGACAACAGCATAACTGCTCTGCTCTCTAGTCACCATTTTAACCAATCAGCATTTGTATTATGGTAAAATATAAAATTCTTACTCATTTTCTTATCAATGGCACAAACAGCTTCAGTAGGAAAACACTGTGTCAATGTTTTTTTTTAACCCTTAAGCATGAACATTTGTCGGCTCTGGCTCGCTGAGATGATCTGATGCTCCTCATCCTGTGAAAATGAAGAGTCTCTGCTCTTGAATGTATCCGATGCCCTTTTAAATACGTCATTAAATCTGATGTCTCACCCAATCTTTCAATCAAACCTGTGCACATGGATTGAGTCACTTCTCTCAACACATGAACCTCCATCTGGAGTAGAAGACTTGTTGATTTTTTATAAGATAAAGCACAATGGCCGCTCGCTGCCCATCACACAAACTACCACTAATTATCCATCCATCCATCTTGGCTCTGCCGTCCCCGCACACAAGGTAATCTCAGTCCTGACTCGTCTCATCTGTGGTTGTCCGATGGAGGAACAAGCTACTGATTTCTATCAGCGCAGGGGCGTCCCTCTCTGTCTTCAAGGATCTCTTGAAGACTCCCGTCCTCTAAAGGGCAACTCCCTCCCTACCAGAGGCGATTGCAATATCTGGCGATATTAACTGTTTTGTTTGACTAAAAATGCGTCAGAACATCTTCAACACGTTCAGAATCAGCTATTTATCGCAGATTTTCTTATCATACATTTCTGTAGCGTCTGTTGGAGCTCAGCGTCCATGGACTTCAATGGGAGAGTTTTTTTTCATTGCATCGAAACCCGACAGTCATTAGATAAATGCTGTGATTTTAGTCAGCGACTCTGTGAACGAATGGGGCAGTGGGCGGGGCCTGGACGCTTGGAGGATCTGTCTAAAAGTTGAATCCCCTTTTTGATTGACAGTGATAAACACCAGCACCAGATTCAGTCCCAGTGCGGATTTTGCAAGTGATGAGACAAGCAGCAGTTCACTTCTTGGTATTTGCTTGGCAATATAACCCATTTCCATTTTACATAACACACTGTAAATAAAACACAATTGACCCTTCGCGTAAGCCCCGCCCCCTTGGTTACTGTTGCTACGGCGGGCAAGCTTTCACTCTCAGCCATGCTCCTGGCAGTATTTGGTATCGATTTCAAAGGAAATATCAGCAAATTTCTGGATAAACTGTTCTGAGATAATAGAGAGAAGAAGTCACAAAGATCATTCATAGTTTTCAGTGACGTGTGACTCGCGCAGGAGGATAAAACATCTGTTCAACGACACGACTGGACAATGTACAGAGCAGCAGTAAGGACTGGTAATTTTACCGTCTATCAACCCACGAAGACTTACGTCATCTCACTGGTCATGAAACGTTGTCAAACTGCAAGTTTTTGGGCGATTGTGAACCACATACAGCTTTCGCTGCTGTTTTGTTTTCTCCCACCGCTGTATCAGTCAGTGAAAGCAGTCCCTGCCTGGAGGATCCCTCGCCTAAAAGCCCAGGTAAAAGCCCTAAAAGTACAGCTGTCATTTCGGAGGTGAACATATGGTTATCCCCATATTTACAGTTGCTCAAGTCGAAAAAAAAGTCCGCTCGTATCTGAACATCTCTATATTGCTGCTGCCGCCGCCGCCGCCGCCGCCGTAGTAGCAGCAGCAGCAACAACATCCTTCTCTACAAACAAATGTTTTTCGTCCTAGTCTCAAAATGTGTCCACAAAAGCAAACGTAATGACTCACTGCGGAAAGCTTGCCAGGCCCATGGTTACGGTTGCTAACGTAGGATTGGACAATAGCCGTTTGTGGGAGGAGTTGGCGAAGGGTCAATTATAGCATTTCCTTGTTTCGGTTTAACATAATTTTCACATTTCCTTGTTTAAGTGTAATATAGTTTTGTTGGTTTGTTCATTTGTTCATACTGTAGGGCCCTATGATTTCCGCAGAATATCGCGGAATTTGACATAATTTGACTGAAATGTGGAAGAGGAATGTATGCCCCCCCCCCCATCGTTTCACATGCCCCTCCCCCTTTGAACCACGTACAGGTGAAGCCCATTGTGATCTCATTGTTAGCGACTCGGCTTTCTGCCGCATTGTCGTGTACAGTGGGGCTTCACCTTAAGCATGTGGAAGCGACTGCCCATGGCTCTGTCTGCGTCTGCGAAAAAACTAAGAAACTCGACACAAACCCCTCAATACCGAGCTGAGCAGTTCCCGGTTTACTTCTATGTGTCAGGTGAACTGTTGTTTTGCAAATTCTGCCACCATTCTGTTGACTGGAAGCGTAAAAATACATGCAATGACCACCTATTGCCCAAAAGCCATGTGAAAAACAAGGAAATTATCTTTTAAACTAATATAACTTACCGTATTGTACTGGAAACAATGTAAAGCTCATAAGCATTAATATTTTGTTGGTACTTGAAGTACTTGAAGGTTCTTAAGGTATGGAGGAAAAGTGTTGTTTGTTTGTTACCTCAATAAATTCAAAGTAATTTCCATTTAATTTGTGTACATCTTAACATTAAAAACACTCTTTTTTGGTAGTAAAATAAGAGTAAAGGGTCAAAATGGAATTCCCAAAAATTAAAATGGAATTTGGGAATTTTATATGGCCTAATACTGTAGGCTAGGTCAAGGGTGGGGGATAAATAAATAGACAAAGTTTACAATGTAGGCTGAAAATGAGCTCCCCCTCTTTGAAACAGCCTTACAGTGTCTGATGAACATTTGGCGCACTTCCTTATACAATCTCCCTGTACTTATAAAATACTGTAGATGTAACACATCATAATCACACCTCCAGCAGTAATTTGCTTTATCAGCCAAAACAGCACATGTGCACAAACCAATTCCAGTCCCGAGGTATTTCACTTGTTTCCTGCCACCTACTGTACTGACATAATAAAGGCACAACATGAGGTGAGATGAACAAGGTGCTAGCTAACCTGAAAACAAAAATGAAGAAAGGCTCTCTAAAAAAAAAAAAAAGTTTTTTTATGAAGTGACCAATCAAAACAATAAGACAAAACATGCCAGAAACCTGATTCTGGGTTTTGTCTTCTACAGTAAAATCATATTTGTACCCACTCAGTGAAATTAGTAAAAATGTGTCGTAGCGATGTCAAATTTCAGTCCTTCTCTAAAAGCTCTATCGTGCTAATCGAAAGGCTTGTAATCAAATGCAACTCTATTATATCTGAATATCTTACACAAATTACTTAATTAAAATTCTGAAGTGTGTGTCTGCCCACACACAGGTGATGGACGCACCTTCCTCTACACACTGCGCCTTCTTCTACAACATGTTTTTATAAGCCACTGAAGGATTTAAAAATATGCAAAACAGTTACATAACATTTCTAAATTATTAACTTCTTTATGTGGCTTAGACACAGAGTTGGAGATATAAATGCCTTATGTAAGGTCTTATATTATTAAAGAGGACAAGTTTCAGTGGTGTATGTGCTGAGGTCCAAATGTGGGCTCATAATTGCTTAAGAGATCTGCACTATTTATAGTTGTAGCACCCCACAACATTGACATCATGCAAATGTTTCTTATTCTGGCGTCTACTAGATCAAGTGTGATTTTCCCTGAAGCCACGGAGAGACAGCTTGAATCACGGATCTTTGCTGGTGACAAAGATCACGAGTCAGAGCTGGTGACACTAGTGAAAGGACACGATCAAGACAATTACTCATAAGATCAACATGTAATATTCTTTTAGTGCAGAAGCCGTACGCTAGGTTAAACAAAAAGTTATGAGTTAAAATTAAGTCAGATTGAAATTTGAATTGCCGTCATATTGGAGGGTTGGCAATATCAGTCATTGATCCACCAGATTATAAAACTATTTGACATTACTTAACTACTTTTATTAACATGAGTTGGAAACTTTTTGAATGAAATATTTGGTGTTTGATTTTGGCACTAGTGCGATATTTGTGGTTTCCTGCGAAACGTCTCAACCACTGAATAAAATACCATGAAATTCATGTTTTCCTCAGGATGAACTGTAAAAACTTCAGCAGTACCTTAACTTCTTATGTAGCATCATCACAGGGTCCAAAATTAAACAGATTGATCAAAATGTATTTGGTTTATGAACATGTGCCACCAAAAACAACAGGCTCATATAGAAATTTGTGCAAATTTTACCAAATTTTTGCATCAAGAAAAAGGAAATTGCGCCTCGACATTCAACACTATTACACACACAAAATTGAGTCGCCTCTAAATTCCCCTTAAAAGTCTCATTTAGATATTGTGATGTTTCAGTCATCTCTTTTGGGCTAAATCTATGACAATTGACTTCATTTGTGCAGAACTTTTCTTTTTCAATAAGCACTCTTATTTACTCTGGTTCTGTCTATGACAAAAAAAATGATCTGTTGTTCTGCAGACACACACGGATGGCTAGAAATGTATCAACAATTGTTAGATACCCTGTGGCTATTCAATGGTGCACAAAATTCCCCACAACAGTCTTTTTGAGACTACAGGCTTCTTTGAACCTGCCAAAACACTTAACAGATTAAATTACAATGAGTTCATGAACACGACGATTTTACAATTTTACAGTTTGTGTATCTTTGTGAGACAATTAAGACGATTTCGACAAAAAATGCAAAACACTACCTCACTTATTAGAAATTCTCGGCGCTTTCAGCCAAAGATTCTAATTTTTTTTTTGTTCAATATTTTTGCATAAAACATAAAATTGAGCTGCACCTTTATATTTCCACACAAACCTTCCCCTCACTAAATATGTCCTTGCCTGGCTTCACTCCTTGTTCCTGTCCATCGTGAATAAGGGTACACTCAGTGAGGACATCAAGAACCTTCACAGCAGTCTCAGTTGGAGTGCACGCTCATTCAACACGATGCTGCCTCTCCTCTTCACATACGAGGCCTGAAATATTCCCATGTGTTGACCTGCTCAGTTCCTTTACCTGCGTCACTGAAGCCTAAGACAAGATGCTGATTGATTGCTTTCAGCAAGGGAGCGGTGATGAAAATATCTACAGTCCAGTGAAGAAAAAAAAGAAAAAAAGAAAAAAAAAAAGGCGGGTACAAGCACAGAACAAACACACACACAGGTTCGTCTTCTTCATAATGCTTTTTGCTCAGAGTTTTAATTCGTGCCACCTCAGTTGACGTAAGAGAGGCTATAAAAAAAACAAAAGCCCCTCTGTGACTTATTTACCATTAAAGTTACAGGAAAACGGTGTATTTGTGACTAATGGCGAGCTCTCTCGTAGAAAACTCACCAATAACGGTTAAATTGCTTCCCTGCTGCTCCCTATACGCCTGGATTTTATCTTCATTTCAAGGTTCAAAAAGCTCGTTTCCGGGGGAGTTAGGAAAACGTTGTGGCACAGATCAGCAGCGTTTCTAAATATGGAAATCGACACTTCCGTGGATGTTGTCTGTGATGTGTGATTGATTGATTGAGGTTATTAATCAGCTGCTTAGAGAAGACGGACCGGGCTGCTTGTGTGTCGTACTGAACAACAGTATTAAGTAGAAACGGTAATAAGATTATTAATAAAGCATTTTCTAGCTGTTAAAAATAATTATCTACTTCCTCTTCCTGTCATATTTACACACATACAGAGAAAATACAACATCAGTCCATGTTGACTTTTTGAAACAGTTAACTACTCAGACCATAAAACTGTATTTGAATAACTTATCCTACCTACCTATACATATTCTCAGGTAGATTTGTTTGTTTGTTGTTTTTGTTTGTGTTGCGTCCACACCAGGGACCGAATCTCACTCAAATACCACAGTCAACAATCAGCACGGTGTTTTGGTGTCTACTGTACATCTACCTGGGACTTGTGTACTCTCTTGTTGGATGAGGCTGCGTTCAGATCAACTTCAGTCGCGCATGAACAAATGCAAGGCTGTTGTTTATTTGAATGTTGATCAAGCAGTGGATACTTACATAGAGAAGTCTGCAGGGTTGTCGTGCAAAGATTGTCGAACCATGGTTGACTTTTGCTGCCATGCGTCGTTATTTAGCATGAAGCCACGTTGGCAAATCTAATTTTAAAGGGATAGTTCAACATTTTGGAAAATTGGCCCATTGCCATAATCGCTATAGTCATAGCAGTAGGTTCGTTACCTTTAATTGTCGGTGCAAGCTGTTTTTAGAACGGTGGAGCAGAGCCGTGAGCTGCTCAGAGCTACGCTACGGAGGCTAATGGGATTTCTTGGTTTCCCTCATCAAACTCATCAAATACACAATCCAACAACTCCAAAACGCTCTGGTGGACAAGTTGTGACCTGCACATTCACCACACTATGAGATAATAACAGAATGTTACCAGACAGAGTTGTTTTAGAGGTAAATTCATGCAAAACTGCTGATGTGCGTTCCCATCGGGCGCAGTTTTTCAACAAGCAGTCTCTGCATTTACCTCGAAAACAACTCTGTCTGGTAACGTTCTGCTATTATCTCATAGCGTGGTGAATGTGCAGGTCACAACTTATCCACCAGAGCGTTTTGGAGTTGTTGGATTGTGGAGTTTGATGAGTTTGATGAGGGAAACCAAGAAATCCCATTAGCCTCCGTAGCGTAGCTCTGAGCAGCTCACGGCTCTGCTCCGCCGTTCTAAAAACAGCTTGCACCGACAATTAAAGGTAACGAACCTACTGCTATGACTATAGGGATTATAGCAATGGGCCAATTTGCCAAAATGGACATGAATGTTGGATTTTCATAGTTTACATAAGTTGGGAAATCCGATACTCAATAAGTATTATAAAGCCTAAAGAAAGACAAATCACTATTATCATTTAAACTACTAAAACATTTTAAATGAGCCAAATAAATAGAACAAATTTATGGAGGTAAATCTTAACTCAATGTCTCAGATGCTGATGAAATCTCATATTGTATTACTGTGTGTGAGTGTGTGTGTGTGTGTGAGCCCCATATGCACACATGTAAATCCAATGTTTGCCTGTATTGGCTTTTCAGTGACGCTTGCTGCCTTTTCAGATTTATAAACGTTTATTGTGGGCACAACTGCTGCAGTGCTTCAAGTGCTGGGAAGTCATAGCAACAACAAGAATGGTAAAAAAAAGAAAGAAGAAGAAGCCGACAACAGCAAAGACTCAACACGCCGGCAGACAAATCCCATTGAAAACACGGGTGAATATCATTCAGGGTTATTTTCATTAGCTAATCATTTTAAATAAAAAAAGGGACACGCAAAAAAAACTGAACAGAAATTGTACCGAGATTCACACCGAAGCTCAACAGTTTGCTCTGAGGTTGTACTTTCCTCCAGACATGGGAGTACAGCGAGGAGAGAAAATCCTCTAACCCTGTTGTGTGGATGCACTGCGTAGGAAGCCGGGGTCTTTTACTCAGGCTTCCAATAATATTGGTTAATTGCTAGATTTCTCTAGCTTCTCTCAACTTGCATCACGAGTAGGCGTGGAAGAGTTTACAGCAGGGGTATATTGCTGCTGACAGAATACAGTGTTCTCATTCTCTCTCTCCCTTAATTGTCATTCCCTGCTCACAGGCACATTTCTCTGGCAGATTCCCTTGAGAGAGGTTTCCCCAGAATCTACGTAAAAGGATTCCTTCCCACGCCATGGTCTTAGGAACATCTCATTTTCATCCTCCTGCGCCTTTTGCTCATGCACACACATACTCCCTCTCACCCTGGCATTGTGTCCTCGTGTCTCCCTGTTCTCTCACGCTCATGTTTTCATTTCCTTCTCTCTCTCTCTGTCTGCCTCTCTCTCTCTCTTTCTCTTAACTTTTCTGGGCTTTTCTCTCCACTCCCACCCCCTCCTCATATCTTATAGATCCTCCGTGGGAGGCAGCATCTCCCTCACACTGCAGGCGTGGGCCCTTACTCTGACAAATGACATGCGGAGCCCACCAGCTTTGCGTGGGGGGGAGAGAGAGAAAAGCTTTAAGTTAAGAAGGAGGAATGGATTTGATTGGACGGAGAAACTCAGGGGCTGTATCTTGGCGAGCAGCATTTGATCGGGCTCAGGCAAAAGGAGTGAGAGAAACACAGGGAGAAAGTGCAATACTACATCGCACCTTCAGTATGTTTTCAGAAATAATGACCACAAACCAAACACACTGCTGCAACAGTTTGAGGCTGTCAACTGTGGCAGTAAAAAAAAAAAAAACTTGCGGCGAAAACATTGACCATGATATAGAATAAACATTTGTCTGGATGGCTTCTAGCTTTAACTTGTGTTTTGCTTCAGCTGATCTTTTTCAATAAAGCACTTACGAGTGTTCCTTGGCTAACTGCTCGGCCAGAGAAAACGCCGTGGGATCTCGGTCCAAGGCCAGGACTGTAACTTCAGGGACCGTGTTCAGAATCGCTTTGGTGTGACCACCACCTCCAAATGTCATGTCCAGGACCACCTACATGCGAGAAAGCAAGAAAACAACACGTTTATCTCACAACAGAGCAGAACTAAACATGATTCATCATCATCATCACGTTCTTTATGTTTCATTCACAGCGTTACATGTGTCATTTTTAACCTGAAAAGGCTGAAACTATAGTTTTAAACTGAGGAGTTTTCTAAGTTTTAGGTTGATTTCATCATCATATGTTGAACTGATACAAAAGTTTTAAGTGTAAATCTCATAATCCAAGTATAAATGTTGCATGTTTTCAGTTTTCTCTCGAGTTTTATTTACATTTTCCTGCCTTGTCAATTGCTTCGAAGCTAAAGCAATAAGTAGATACATAATTCATTATCTGGTGTGATAATAAAATTGATTTCCACCTCACATTGCAATCTGCTGAATCTGCTTCACTGAAAAAAAAGTGTTAAAGTTAAAGACCCTCTGCGAGTTCTTCTGTGTTATTTTGTTCTGCCCTTAAAATTTTTAAGAGACTGTGACATGTTAAAATTTTAATGTGGCAGCAATTTCATCTGGGAAAAATCCCACTGACACAAGATAAACAATGAAGCCTTAAATTACCTATGATGTCTCGCAAGTTCTGGCCAATGTCAGTTATTTCCTGTGATTTATTTTGGAAGTGCCACAGTAACTAAAACATATTTATTCTCCCCTTCAGTGAACCTCGCTCCAGCTCCCCCACGGCCCTGCACGGATAAGCAGCAGCAGTATAACAAAGTCTTTAACAAATATATAACAAAGTAAGTATCTCACACGATTAGCTGTGTGATCAAACAGTTTCAAGGCGTTAACAAGTGAATATTTCCCGTCTCTATTTCCCTCCATCCTTCTATAACCGGTTGAACCTGGATTGAGGTTTTTAGTCTCAACTTTTCCGACCAATAAAACTTGTCCCAATTAATTACGTCAAAGTGATAATTATGTGACTGATCAATCGATTCCGCCCGCTGGGCTTAATCTACAGATCTGAACGAGTCTCATCTCATGATCAATTCAATTGAGGATTCATGCTCTAAACAGTCAGCTCACTTGACACCGGTACTATTTATACACCTAAGAAGGTCTTCAATAACACTGTTAACCAAAAGTATTTGACAAGCATCGTATGAAAACGCATCTAATCACTTTATTTTACATTTTAGAAACCATCCAGTTATCTAGAAATATAACACAAACAGACATCAGGATACTGTAGTAAGAGTGGTACTAGTAATTAAAAACTACAATGTAAGGCAGCCATAAGAGAGGTGTTAGGACAGAAAGATAAAAACAACAAATCTATAGGAAAGAAATTCCCTTTAGACAAATAACATTGATTCACATGGTTGTTCTGCATTTGGCTTAAAAGAAAGAAGTCCTGACAGAGAAAACTGTGACTATTATAAACCTTTAATTGCTCCGGTGCAAAACATTTCATTAATTTACCCCCAAACAAAAGCAACAATGCCACTGAATATATCTCCGTCAGTAACTTTTCATTTGCCTTGAAGAAGACGCACGCATCAGTAATCAGGTTTAAAATCTTATTCAAGTCAAAAATGTTTAAATACGCGTTAGTATCTACTTCAGGATATTCTCATATGTGCATGTCAGCGTTACAGTGTGCGAGCATTTAACTGTGAAACACAATTTATGAATGTTGTCATGAGGGGCAGGGAGTGGGAATCTTTTATCAAGCAAATGTCCAATACCTGCCAACAACTCTGCAGCATCTTTGCTGTTAGTCATGTAGCTGTTAACTCAGCTGTATCCATGGCACAAGACTTGCAATGCAGAAAACATCTCTTGTCCAGGCACATTTCCTTATATACCTTCTGTATTTCCTGACTACCACTGCTTCAAAATAAAAAAAAATAAAAATCCAGCCCTGCAATGACAGAACAGTCTGAGATTGTTTGAATAACTGGCTGGATCATGCTTTACTTTTTCTTATTCTTTCTTTTTTTTTTCTTTTTTCATTTTTTACATTTCTGCTCAGTGATTTATTATAATGTCAGCAAATGGTAGGGAACAGATGTAAAATGACACAAAAGGAAATGCCAGCTATTCCCCACAAAAACATTAAACCTGTCGATCGATAGTGACGTTGAAGGTGGGGTGTGTGCGTGCATGTGTGAGGGAAGAAGTGATCAATGGCGGTTCCCTCTCCTTTCCAGCGCACAGCAGCAGATGGGGAGGGGGTGTGGGCTAGTGGGATGAGTCACACGCATAATGAACTTGCCTGTTGTGCTATTCAATACAAAAAAAGGAAAACGAAAACAGAAACACAAACAACAAAGTAGGCTGGCTTTTATCGAAACAGTCGACACAAGCAAACCAGGAGACAACTGGTCCTCTAACTGGAGGAGTGTGCGACACTTGTCACAACAATCTTTTTTGTCACATCCTGAGGAAGCTTTGGCCAAAAGAACAAAAGGTAAAAAAAAAGAAAAAGAAAAAAAAAAGCCTATTTATTGCTCTGGTGCAAATGACAGAACAGGCTGCAAGCAGATGCTCAATATTCTTAGAGGTGGTTGTTAGAAATATAAATATTGTATATTTATTCACATTTGTATCACTGCTGCACTGAGCACAGTCACTATCCATCTTTATGAGGTTTAAAACAAGTTCCTCCCCTCTTTACTTACACACATGCACACACAGAGAGACACACACACACATGCACACACACACAGCAGATAAACTAAGCTAAAAAATTAAGTGCATGCAACCCAAAATTGAGAATGGGTGTTTGTGTTTACAAGGTCATTTATAAGGTAAATTGAAAATCTAGTTCCTTCACCCTGAGGGAAAACAGGCTTCTTCAAAGCCTTTGAATGCTGCTGTGAAAATCTTCCCTCTCTCTTTCTCTCCCTCTCCCTCTCTCTCTCCCTCTCTCTTTCTCTCAAAAAGCCTGCTACTTTTGCCACCAGATGGACAAAACAACTTCTTGAAAAGATTTTGTGATAATGGGTTTGGCATTTGCGATGATGATTGACACCAAACTTGGGGAGTGAGTCATTCACATTGATATTTCATACAGAGGGGTGTCAGCGAGTCTCTCACCTACACCAGGCCTTTCCCAGAGAAAAGCAGCAGACTGGAATTAAGCCAGCACACAACACAACATTGTGGGTCATGTCAGCTCACTAAATGCAGAGATGAACTTAAAAGAAAAGTAATTACTGTGGCTCTATGTGTGTGTGTGTGTGTGTGTGTGTGTGTTTTTTTAGTACTCTCTAATCCAGAGTGTGTAATATCTGCCTTTCCCAGCAGAGGGAATAGGAGAGTTAGGAGTGGTCCAAGTGGTGCAGTCCAACAGTGAAGCTGCAAGGTGCTATAATGCAGGACACAGTCACCCCACAGCATTCTTGATGAGAGCTTTTCTTCCCAAAAGGAAAAGGTAAATACATTATAAACTCTTATTTGGTGTGCTACGTCCCAAAAAAACAAAAAAAAGTTAAGGTCAGAGCATCCGTTCAGAGAGAGACTTCACAGACATATATGATGTGGGGAGGAAAAGGATTGTTTTTGCATTAATGAGATTTTGCAAGCTCATTTAACGGTAAATAATATCCTAGCCATATGGAGAGAAAAAAAAGGGGGGGGGGGGGCTCATCTCACGTCTTCTTATGGTTGAATTTATTAGGAAAAGGGGAACAGGAACCTGAGAGAAGTCTGAGTACTCACCTAAATCCCACTTGTGACTCCCCAGCCCAGGTCAGTTACAGTGGGGGATCTAAAATGTCATTGAGGGGAGTTTTTACAGATCTTGTTACACTAACACACAGACCATTAGGGAGACAGATACACAGGTACAGGATCGCTTTTCTTGTCGCGTCCGTTGCCATGGGAAGAGTGGAGGTAACCGGTTTGCATTTCTTTCTCTGTCACACAAAGTTCAAGGCGAGATACAAGTGCACACGAGTTTGGCAGTTTTTTTTTTTTTTTTTCTTTACGGCATGAATAAGACGTAAGCCGGACGTTGTGATTATGAGGACTCACATGTTTGTTTGTTTTTTATCCACTGCAGAAAGTGGTGGAGTGTGTACATAGTACCTGGACCCAACTGTGCATATAAATCTCACACTTAAAACGGCTGCTGTGCTCAAATTACGTCAAGATTATTATTATTTTAAAACACGTTTATTTTTTAAACACGACCTCAACCACCTCATCGCAGCCTCATCTGTTTCTCTTACAGCTTACCTCTGCAAATGAATCCCAACTTTACGCTTTTAAAAAGGGTTTAAAAATAAGTTTCCTCCTCTATTTAAACTATTGTTAATAGGTGTGTGCATCGGTCTTCTTGCAGGTGGAAGGAAGGCGGAGGTGGGGTTTGCACGAAACAGATGGTCAGTGAGAGCAGACGAACTCAAAAGGCATGAAAGCTTCCCCGCAATTACTCTGTCAAGAGATTATGTTGACGGTGATCAGCGTCGTCTGAGACGCATGTGGCACTAAACATACTAACCTGTGTGAGTGAGTGAACGAGTAATACAGGAGCACTAACATGTTGACAAAACTCTTCGCCAGAGGGTTCCTTCCAAATGCGTCTCTGTATGTCGAGCTAATCTCCCTTTTGTCGAAGGAATGCTGCAGAGTTACGACAAATACTTTCATTCCTCGTCTATTCAGCGGTGTTTGCACTCTTTTTGGCGTGAGTTTGAATAAAAAAAGGCACCCGAGGAGGTATTTGAGCTAGGTAGGACGAGACACGTCCACACGCGCAACAACAGCGTTGTTTGCCCCACGAAAACACCCATCGAAAGTATGTCTGATCTAGGTACCTTCCAGATTAAAATCACGTTTACTTATCCCCACTGATGAATGTTCAAACAATTAGGGGAAAGATTCTTTTCACCGTCAGAATTGGCTTTAGGATTTGAAGGGTTTGTAAACTCATAAAGCCCATGAAACTAAAAAGTCCAACCAACCTATGAGTCACATGAGCTACACGTGAGGTATGAATATCATTTATCACACTTGTTGCATCTTTTCTGACATTGTGACTCTAAAAAAACTTCCTTTTCAGGAAGAAGCAAAGAATTATCTGATCAAAAGTTATTAAAACCTGATTTTAGTCTCACTTCCTCCTTGTTGAGGAAATAAAAATCACCCAAAACCAGACTAGTCGTCCCCCAAACACATAACATTTGACGCTATTGTGCTTTTAAAGAGATTAGAGAGAAAAGATCATCACTATGTTTGTGTATGTTGTTCATCATTGCCAGTCAGCGTACTGTTGCCGGCGCTGCACGCGAGTCGCGCTGTTTGTTTTGCTGGGAAGTGCTCACACACCTGGTAACATGTGCACGCAGGTTTAACAAGGCTGACAAAAGGTTAACTTAACACTACCGGAGATCAAACAAAATGTAATCGGGGCACGAATCACGATGCTGCTACATACAGTCCTACTGTATAATCTGACCGGCCTGTTCACACATGTTTCTTAGAAGTTCACACTTAACTAGAATTGTAATTGATGATTCATTCAACAAATTCATGTTCACGAGAATATAAACAGACCCAAAGGGATGTTTTCAAATTGCTTCTTTTGTCCTGCCAATTTTTTTTCCCTTTCTTTTTTTTTGGTATTCAGCTATGAATGAAAAGGCCACAGTTTGAACTAATAAAAAAAATCACCTTGAAAACCATCAGTGCTTTAACCATTTCAGTTCAGTTTTTTTTCTATTAAAAAAAAAAAGTGCTAATCTGAGTCAGTCAATCACAGAACACTGCGGGCATGATTTCGTAAAAGGAAGCGATGGCAAGCTGCAACTGCAAATCGAGCATCTTCCCCTGAGGAAAAAGTGACTGGGCAAGAGAGCGGCGGAAGAGTCAGAGACTAACAGAGGAGGGTAAATGTGCATCATTTACTGCTCAGCCACATCCACAGAGACACAGTGTATATAGTGCAAAAAAAAAAAAAAATCAACACTGACTAATACCCAGTGTTAAGAGATTGGATGCACGAAAACATTCACTTCAGCTGGACTTTCTTTGTTGGTAAAATTGTTGTCAAGGCCACACTGACTAGACACTGACTAGTCGCCTGTGCCTTTTTTTCTAGAGACATCCCTTTTTTGGTGATTGGCTGCAACATAAAACCAGCTATGGGTCTACAGATGTGTGTGTAGTAAGTTCTCAGTGTAGCGCCATGCAGGCAGAGGACATACTGGATAACTATCTAAACAATTTCAGGAAGCTGGATAGCCTGTTTGTCATGGTGTGTGTGTGTGTGTGTGTGTCCTCCTCACACCATATATAGCAAATTTCAGGCACAATCTTGGCTGTTATGAAACACACAGGCATGAATAAGTGGATAAGTTCCTCCTGCAATGTCTAAAAAGAACTACACCCATGTTATAGATTAGTTTGAGTTGTGCACAAAAGGTTTCCAGCAATTTTGAAACGCTTGTAACTCTTGTTTCATTTGTTTGCCTGTCAATGACATCATATCTCCTATATCATGGTGGCCTGCCAGAAGACTTCAATCACACTAATTGAGCCACATGTTTAAGATGCACTTTTTACCCTGTCGTCACTTTAAAGTATGTTATTTTAACCGAACGAAGATTTTTCTCATTGGACGTCACGTCTAGATGTTAAGTGAAGAGAGAATAAAGGCGTCGCAGCCCCTCGGAGACGTCCGGAGTTCCCCAAGAAGAAGCGTTTGCTTGTGAATCACAGATTTTTTTTGACATGAAACTGTTTTATTCAGTGTTTCTATTGGTTTTAACCCCCTGGTACATTCGTTATGGAGAGGATGACGCCTCTGTGGAGAATTTGCCTGTAAAAACCTCCAGAACGCACCGGATCATAAGTTATCAGTGGAACAATCGAAATGTAAACAGCTTCCAGTTTCCAGCTCTTCCCCCGATGTCCCAGGTCCACTGTACAGCAGCGGTGAAACACTAACTTTTAATGTGAAACTGCTTTATTCAGTGTTTTCTCCATTTACAATCCCCCGGTCTGTTAGTTTTTGGAGAGGATGAGACCTCTGCAGATAATTCAGCTCCTAGTAAAAAAAAAAACCTCCGGAGCGACTGACACTGAAGGAATCTAAAGCAGGAGATGCTGACGGCAGCGGTGGTGAAGATACCGACTCCCATGATCCCACGCTACCTCACGACGTCATCAAACGTTGTGTTTTGACTGAAGGACCCCATAGCGGCATAAATTACTTAGGGTGCATGTTAAGTTCACGACGGATTCAGCTTACTAACTGTGTCTGCGAGGAAACGAGTTAGTCACCAGTGTAAATAAAAAAAGGCACAAGTAAACTATTGTTTAGGTTTAAAAAGGGTTGCACCGACGACGTGAAATATGTCTGCTACACAACAACGCTCAGGGGGACAGAGGTAACGGATGGAGATCACCTCCACTCAGTCTGTTGTTTTCTACCTAAACACGATTCTAACAGTGCAGGATAAAGGTGGTGCTGAGGGAGAGGAAAAGTGTAGCTGGAGGTCTGATGATGACGACGTCTGAGAGAACACAAGTCTGAGTTTGAACCTGTAAGATCATATGTGGTAAAAGAAAGAAACAACACAGGAGTGAAGATCCCACAATCCCACTCTTCCACTAACTTCGGACGGCACTAAAATGCAAATTCATGGGCCGGCCACGCACCCCCGCCAGCTTAACTCCAACAAACACTAACACATTGTCTCTTTATTTACTGTAATAATCATGAATGTTCTACCTGAGTATGATTGCACTACATGATTATGCGGCAGATTTGCCGGTCCCTGGGAGGAGGAAAAATAACCAGGAGCTGAAACCGCCTTAAACTGAATTTAAATTGAGCAGCTGGCAGCAGTGGATGCATGAAACAAAAGGCAAAAAAATGAAAAAAAAAATAAAATACAAAATCTACTCCTTCAAACATCCTGCAAATATGAAATAGATGTATTTAATGGTATGAAAGCAAAGCCGGCTCTCAGGGAGGAAGCTACATACTTGAGTGGCTGCAAAACTTAACCTATACTCATCACTAATGAGCACTAATTTTTTTAAATGAGCAGAGCCGGGTTTACGTGACATTATGTGTCTGGGTGATCACCCAGTCTATGGAAAAGTGAAATTTTAACTAAATCTGAAATAATAATATCATCCTCTCTGGTTAAGGCTCAAGAAGCCTATTGATAAGATGATGCAGCTTTCAGCTCAGGTGGATCATTTTCCACATTTCGTATGTACTGTAAATGTGCAATGATCGCTGTCCAAGGTGCTGATCCTGGTAAAGCCACTGAGGTTGCGGGGCTATCACAGGAAACTCCACATTGTTCCTTCGGGTTAGTTAAACTGGTGATAAATTGTTTTTCCTGTAGGCGTAATACGTCATTTTGCAGGAACGAGCTTCACACAAGACAACAACACAAATACTGAGAAACCTCAGAGACAAATAGCAACAAAACTTAACCAACAAACATCCAACTATTATGGCTTCAAATGATGACAAGAAATATATGTTTTTACACTCCCTGTAGCATGTAGGAGGACATGAGGATATACCGGTAGCAGTAAAAACACCCGTCTCTCCTGAGAACCTCCTGTTACATGATGTGTAGCTCAGTTTTTGGACTGATCTTAAGATGCCGATTTATGAAGCTTCATGTAAAAGTGTAAATGTATAATCTCAACAAACATAAAGTCCTCACATTTCCTTCAGAATAGCTCTGCCTTTGTTCTCTGGCTGCATTTGTTATGTTTTTCAATAAAAGTCTTGACTGCAAAGAGGAAAACCCCGGTCCCTGTCCTCCTCTACATAAAGCTCATAAAGTCCATGTCAAGCATCCACCCACTCCGAGGAGTCCTGAGACTGGCTCTTACACCACGATGGTGCTGAGAAGATCCCTGGAGGAACGGGGATAGCAGGCGCTTGTGTCTTCTCTGAAACTATAAGCCAATAACTCAATATTTACTGTACGTGGGCAATCCAAGACAACGATTAGTCTTTCTACGTATTTTATAGGCAGCTTGCATTCTTGAAAAAGTAATCTAGAAGTAACTGGATTTTAAAAAAATAAGTTGATTTAGCTGCTGTTTTGTTGCTCAATGTACTAAAAGTGGAGGCTTTAATGTCTAGTATGAAATATTTGAAAATTTGTTCACATGTTTTACTTTGAAATTGGGGCGACTGCATGACCAAAACATCATGCATGCAGGGGATTATCGTCTGCACTGTGAGGCAATCACAGTCTCAATCATTAATCTGTGTATTAAAATAATGTAAACGGCCTTTTATTCACCTGGTGCTTTCTAAACCTTTTCCAAATAAAGTGATTTATAGGGGAAAGTAAAGCATTGTGGGGATCTGATTTGGAGGCAATGAGTGACAGCTGGGGAAGAACTGATTGGACACTGAAAGAAATGGAAAGGGAGGGACCTCTACTGTGTGCATGAGTCATCACTCTCCACCCCCACCCCCCCAGCCAAACTGTCTGTTTTTGTCTTGCAGGTTGGAGATTTACTGAGCTACATTTTCTCTGCTGGAAAGATTCATTTTCGCATAAAAATGAATGCAGACCGTAACGACCAAATTATAGTGAGTAACATCATGAGTAAAAATGTGCAGGGTAAAGACTGCAGCATTACAACCGAGGTCCAGTGACTGTTAAAAAAAACGACTTTACAGCTAGTGCAAGGTATCAAGATATCCTAAATATAATTGTATGCATTTCATTATATCTGTCGAGTGTTAAATGTTAATGTGTATTATAATACTCTGATAAATCAAATCCAGCGAAACATATCACACTGGGATTCACTGTTATTCTATTAGCATGTCAGGCTTCGACTGTTAACTAACAAAGGATTTAATGCCAAACAATAATTAAAAAATGTAAACTATTTAATCCATAATAAAGACACATCTGAATACTCATACAGCATAGTGGCTCCTGGATGTGCATCCTTACATTGGCAGAGACTAGAGCCTCACTTCTGTGCTCTGTAGCTGTGGGAGACAGCCGTTCATGATAATCAAATTAATGTTTCCCACAGTCTAGCAGGTTAGATTGGGGTTGAAAATAGGGAGAGGAGAGTTGCTGTGTGTGAAATCCTCCTCATTACTTTGATTAGTCCAGTCAAATCCGAATAGTCATAACTGAGCTGGTATATAAACATCCAAGAGGAAGTCATTTCTGGATTGTTTGACATTTTGTGTAAAAAAAGAAAAAAGGAGAAAAAGAAAGGAAAAAGCTCAGTAATTATAATTTTACTCTCTTAGTTAAATTCCTGCTGCAACATTCATTTCCCCATCTGCTAAAAACTGTTCTGCTTATTGTAACATACTTGGATGTTTGACCTTCACTGTGCAGGGTTTGACACGAGAAGGTTAATTTCACATTCAACAGATGTTGAAGGAGGGGGAGGGGTTTCTTCTCTGTGCTCACCTTAAATCCGACTTTATCATCATGTGCACGTACAAGCACAATTTTGTGACATCACAACTGGTTTGGAAGCCAATCGTGGTTCAGTATTCGAGTGAGACCTAGTGTGACGTGGAGACATGAATCCCACACCGACTGCGCACAGACTGAAAATTAACTGTTCACAGGGAAGTACAGACGTCTTGTGTCCAGGACTTACATGTTTGAAATGAAAAAAAATATTCCCATGATTATAGGTTCAGGGGTTTTTTCAATGACAGATTTGATTATTTGAATAACAGTAATTAAATGTTATTTTCCGGATAACTCATCTATTATTCCATGCAGAGTTATTGTGCATGTCTTAAAAACATGTCCGGACGACTGGATGAAAGACGGTGAAGAACAGGCAATATTTTCCATAAGTTAAGACAAGATCAACCTTCAGAGTTAAAAGAAACCAACCATGAGTTTGGGTGGCAGAGAAAAATGCAAATCCTGGTCCCGATTGCTGAAAGAATGCTATAAATTGCCGCTCCTCCCTACATAGGGCTGTTCAAAGCAGCGTGAACTTCCAATGCTGCCTTCTTTTTTCTTAAGAGGACCGTCTTGAATGAAAATGGAAAGCTCTTGTTTTCAGTTTGGTAATCTGACCTCATATGCAGTTATTTTCTCAAGCTTGTGTGAATCATAGTTGTTAAAATACAAAATATAGGCTGCTAACTTCCAGAGGATAGGAAACACCACAGACTGGGAGAGAAATGCCAAAAGGCTATTACTTTGTTTTAACAGGAAACAGGAAATAAGGTCAAATATGATGCGGTGGATCTATTCAATATGATTACGTGCTTCATTGGTGCCTGCTCTCAAAGATTTCTCTTAAGTGTGACATTACAGTCAATACAGAGCGACAAGGAAACAATACAAACTATATAAAGCCCAAGAGAAAACAAGACGTGAAACTGAAAAGAGGGGGCGGCATCATCTAACTATATTCACAAAATGTAAAGAAGCATCAGGAAAGATGGCTTTCTCTCCTGAAGGTGAATTTCATGGTACTAAAGGAAGACAAAAGAAGAACAAGGCCAAGTCCATTAGGGAGTGCAAAGAGGAGTCAACCTAAATGAAGGCCTAGTGGTGGAAGGCATGGTAATAGGGAAAAGACATCTAGAGGCGTTTAAGAAGATGCTTCCGGTAGTTTGACGACTGGGTTGACACAATACAATGTAAAATAAAAGGAACTAGGGGACGGGGCGGGGGTATTGGAGATGTCATGGGGGAGGGGGTCGGCTCAGAGGGAAGTGTTGTGGTGCAGCATGATGTGCTGATTTTTTGATTAAGCTGCCCTGGGCCTTTCCGCAACTGGCACTACCATCGGTCCGCCAAGGCTTTTTCTTAATGCACTGTACCTGGAACTACTGTCAGTGCAGCAGATATTCACTGCAGGTTTCCCAGTGCACCTCGTATTGCTTTCTATTTTCCTTATTGATTGCCTCGGTGTTAATGGGTGGCCCTCGTCACAGTATTAGCCTATCAGTCAGACAGAATTGCCATTTTGTTTCACTTCATTATCCATTGCAGCACTGTGATCATGTTAGCAGTTTTTCTGTTTATGAGGGAGAATTATTTTGCCCTAAAGTGATTGATGTCACTTTCAGTCAACACAGAAGCTGTGGTTGCTGGGAACAGATAACAAATGTCTTGTGGATTGAAACAAATGTTGATTTGTGTTGTTTTTGTGGGTATTTTTATGTGGCTGTGTTACTGACTCTGTTAGGGAGTCATCCACGCCTACAAATTAGAGATGTGGGCAACAATTCAAAGAGCTGCAACCAGGCTAACACACTGTCAATGTTCGATCCTTGACAAATGTCAATTGTCTCATAGCCCACCCGACCAACAAACCAACCAGCCAACCCTTACAGTAGCTTAAGGTGCTGGAACTAAGTCTGTAGTTTGCAAAGGTGCAAATGACCAAAGATCACACCTTGAGGTACCACCAAATGACCATCAGCCAGCTCCAGCCTGGTGCATGGGGGTTATGCAAGTTGGTGTGAGGAGTGTCAGAACCAAGTCACTAACACAGTGATGGTGACATTTGCTTCATCTGGCACTGCTATCAATGCATAATATTTCCTTAAAGAGGAACTATGCAGGATTTCCAACTTATATGCTACATTTTTACCTTAATTAAACATCTTTGGGGTAATCGTGATGGTTAAATAAATGACTGGAGAGAATGGAGGCTTTCTGCCTTCCACGTAGCGTCTTTTGGCCGAAAATCAGCCTTGCAAGATAAGCACCGCAAACGCGCCGTGTAACCCGTTATGACAGATAAGACAACACAAATTGTATAACGTGATCCATGGATTAATTTCATGCCAGCTTTGTTGAAAACAAATGCACATGGCCAAGAGGAGGGTTAGCAAAACAGCAGAAAAGTGACCAGACTTGCATAGTTCCCCTTTAAAAGGATAGTTCAACATTTTGGCAAATTCGCCTATTGCCATAATCCCTATAGTCATAGCAGTAGGTTCATCACCTTTAATTATCGGTACATGTTGTTTTGAGATCCGTGGGGCAGAGACGTGAGCTGCTCAGTGAACACAATGGAGGTGAATGGTACAAGTCCCCTGTCCCTCATCAAACTCATCAAATACACAATCCAACAACTCCAAAACGCTATCGTGGACAAGTCGTGACCTGCACATTCACCACGCTATGAAAAAATCATGTAACATTACGAGATGGAGTTGTTTCTGAGGAAAAAGCAGCCGGAACTACATTCCCGACACGGCTGCTGGGCGGGGTGATTTCAAAAGCGCAAGTAGCTCCGAGTGTTTGCTTCATGTGTCGCAATGTTACATAATTATACATGATTTTTTCATAGCACCAGAGCGTTTTGGAGTTGTTGGATTGTGTATTTGATGAGTTTGATGAGGGACAGAGGACCTGTACCGTTCACCTCCATTGTGTTCACTGAGCAGCTCACGTCTCTGCCCCGCGGATCTCAAAACAACATGCACCGATAATTAAAGGTAACGAACCTACTCCTATGCGAATATGCCAAAATGTTGAACTATCCCTTTAAGGCAAGAGGCGAATTGTGTTACGTGAGCCAAAGCACATCTGGCCTTTGAGGTATTAAGCTTACGGGTGGTGTACTGAACTGGTAGGAGAATAAAGCGCAGCTCAAAGATCTCCTGGTGACAATTGATGCAATGGTCCTTCAAGTTACATGACTGTTTTCAAGATCTAAGATATTTACGAGATTCATCTTAAGCAAGGTGTTTGAACATGCTGAGGGAGTTTATATAAAACCAACAAGCCCTAGCAGGGTCACGCTGGTTAAACTGTGGAGGTAGTCATGGTGTAGGAACAATAAGCGGGAAGTGAAGAAACTTCTGTTACTTGCTTAGGTCAGTAGTGTCATGTAGTGTCAAGCGGACACGCTCTTCCCTGCCAAATTAGTCAGGAAACAGAGGAGGCAAGGAGTGGGAGCTCCCCAACTGAGAACCACAGAACTTCATCTGGATGCTACCGGGAATATAGACAATGTTGGTTACACAGATAAGGTCAGTGCAACCGACTTTTATCAGAAAAGGTCCAACAGCAGTTTAATAAAAGATCATTTAAATGCAGGAGCAGAAGCTGAGGAAGATCAGTAAAGGAGCATATACTCTCACCTGTTTTAAACTACCTTCAGTTTAAACTGGCCACAGCCTCGGTTTAATAGTATTTTTCCTCCTATAGCGTCACTGCACATCTTAATGTTTACAATATGACAACCTGATGGTAACACTTGTAAATGTGTCTGCATGGTCTTCACAATAGAAAGTAGTGATGCAGCAAAATGACATGGCTGTTAAGACACCATTTTATGCAAGAGAGGAAGCATGTCTGACATGACAAACCATTTACTGCAGCAAGGTATAAAAATACCCCAGTTAATGCCAAAGCATCAACCTCAGTTAGAGACAAGAGTAAAAAAAAAATATTCACCTTGTTCATTGCAATATGATTGTTTTACTCTCTTTTTCTTTTTCCACAAAAAAGAACACTAACATATCTGGGCATTTATGATAAATCACATGCATGAATCTGATGAAAATAAAGTTTTTTTTTTGCTTTTTTCTCTCATTTTCATACTCGCATGGTAAGACAAGATGTGGATCCATTTAATAAAAGCCAGAGTCAATCAGAGAAATATGAATAAATTAAATCAAGTCAGTAAATCTCAATGATGTCTAAAGCATAACAGTGATAAATAGTAATTGGCCTAAATGATAAATGTTTTGTTATATAATTATCCTGAGCATATTTGAAAGAAACACCACCGAGATAATTCAGTTGGACCTCACGCAAACATCAATTGAGGATGTGTTGCAGGAATGAGTCATCTCAATCCAGCTGTATCTGATTAGCATACCCACTCACACACCAAGAACAAATGTAAATATTGCAATAAAACCTGCTGTAACAGTATCAATTCGGCATCGAGGATAGGTTCCAGTTTATTTTTACTACGTCTAGCAATATTGGATGCATGTGAGCACAGAGTTATACGATTTCAATAATTGTTACTAAATCTACATGCAAATAAAACGCGCAGTAATTGATGTTGTACCAGCACACTCCCCAGTTTACCCCCTGTGCAATGCACTTTTATTTGATGTTATGTGGATGCATCAGTTGTAAAGAGCTTTTTCTCCCTCTCTGTCTATCCCTGTCTCACTCAGTTGCACACGCACGCACATACGCACGGTCAATATTATTACAGCAAATTCAATCAAACATTAATTAAGTGCAACATTTGAGAAATGATTTACTTTTAGAGGAACATTTATGCTTTATTGGACAATATACTGTTCTGTAAGATGTAGGAAACAGCTTCGTAAGCAATGTGGCAAAACTGAATGGTGGGCAAATATAGTTCTGGGGATGAAGGAGGAGGAGGAGGAGGAAGGGGGGAGTTTTACTTTAGCTAAACTATGATGGACACCGTCTGCCCAGGTAAGCTCGCTTTATTTGTTTAAAATTGTTGTTCAAGTGCACCTGAAGCTGAAGAATGTGTAAGATGAAAGGGCTGAAACAACTCTACAGGACAGTGTGGTGAAGCACCCACAAAGGGGTTGTCTGCTCAGCAAGGCTGAACAATTTGGCGCTCTGTAGACTGAGGCACCCCATTTGGCTAATGAAGTCCCAGACTGTCTTCACACCACACCCCCACCCACCGCTCCACTATGAAATGTCCTACTCATGAAAGTAATGAGGCAGGGAGGGAGAAAGACTCTTCTGGCCACTGATAACCTCAGACTAAACTTGCAACCTTACGAGACAAGGGCCTAATATCTGGCCGTCAATCAGCCCCAGCATCCCTGGCTGGAGTGTTTAATTACAAGGATCAATTATTTACCAGCCTCCTCTTTCACTACTCAGTGCTCCCAAAAAAGGAGTGTAAAGAAAAAAAAAGAAAAAAAAGAAAAAAACATTGGCAAGACTCAAGAAGAAGTTGTTGTGGAAAATTTAGTAGCGAGAACAGTTGGTGGCTTGTTCACTGATAATGAAGATAATGTTTATTCTGTGCGTCGTGTCTTACAGATGAGTTTACAATAAAAAAAAAAGTAATTTTAAAGAAAACTTCTACAATCACAAATCACATTTTAATACTTACTAACTCTTAACTGGATTAGAGAAACTGAAAATAATAAATAAAAGCTTAAAACAAAATCCTGAATTATAAAAAAAGAAATGTATGTTTACCGCAAGACTAAAATCAAAACAGAAAACAAATGTTTTGCTTGTTTTAACAGTGTTATAAAGTTCCTCAGGATGCAACTGCAGTGGTTTCCTGCGCTTCATATTTACTCCTAAAGCCATTTCTTGACTTGAGCTGCATGTCCCAAACAGCAACTACAAGGCTTTTAACTAATTTGAAGAGACAAGCTCATGTTACCCCTTTGCTTGTATTCACCACAGCGCTTCACCTGGCTGCAGCCGGGAATATACTAGGTAAGGAGACACAGACAAACTCTCGTAGATGAGCCTTGTGTCTGCAGTAAGAATACAATACAATTTCAAAAGCTGTAGCCCACAAAGACCAAAGGAAGAGAAGACATCACACATATTGAAATTTAATATTGCTGACTGTCTGCATATTACATTCCTAAGTAGTTTTGTGCACTACGATCTCCATAAAACGATATATTCCACAAAAAACTACCGTGCTCTCCACTGATTAAGTCCTTCACATGAGGCTACCTCACACTACCTCTCCTACTCTGTTTTATCTTGCATCTAAAAATGCAAAAAAAAACAAAAAACAAAACAACGTATTGAGACGTAGCAGCTGGTGGAGTGTGTTGTGGTCATCTATCCATAGAACAGAGTCCCTCCTCATGTGTCCAAATTACAGCCAACAAAATAACCCAAATAACCGGGGAAGTGAAAAATGCAGCACTCAACTTAGTCTGCTGTGGTTTCGGGGCCTTAACAAGATACAGCACCTGTGATTTGTGGGTTGCCTGTTTTTGCTAGATTTTTTTGTGTGCTAGATTTTCAATTGTCATCATGAGTCTAGCCTGGTTCTTGCTATTTATGGTGTGAAAGCTCCACATTGGCGACCATCTGCTTTCTACATGAGCTGGCACTAATGTTTCTGTTACTTTCATGATGACCTTAAACTTAAAATTACAGAGCTTTGGAAGTCTTGGGAATAGTTTACACTTTAATGCTGTTATGCTGTTTTTTTGCCCTTGGATTTGCAGAAGAAAGAGTCACATGAATCAGCTTTTAAGAGGCACTGTCGTATATCTATTTGCGTATGTGGGAATTTCTATGACTGATCAAAATCTAATTATACTGTGTAAGCAAATTAATAATAATTAAAAAAAAAAACATAACTTAACTTCAACATCATATCTGAAGTCTATCTCTTTAACTAATTAAGAATCATGAATCTTCTTTTGCATGTGACAAAGATATAGCCTATCTTTATGCACTGACTGAGAAAAGAAAAATACAAGTTTTAATATGTAGCCTAATGGTCCAAACGATATTTGTTATCCGTCTAAACCTGCTCAAACATTGGTTGAGTGTTAAAAGACTCAGGTATTGATCCAAAAAAGTCGGTTTCACACTTATGGCCTTATTAATTCCACAAGGGGGAGTGTGTTGAGACTGAAATGTAAGAGTAGGCAGCTCGTTTCTCCTAAAGCAGCACAGGGTTTCTCCCCTGGACTCTCAGCTGATGGCTCATTAATCTGTTCTAGAGGAGGTCCCCTACGCAAGCAGTCTGCGCCAGTGGAGGACTCCTCGTGCTCCGTCTTTTCAGCACAACTGTTTCACTGAACCACAAGCATTACTGGGTTAAAGAGGAGGTTTCACATGAAAGCATTATTCAAAGAAAAAAGAAGAGAAAAATGTAGCAGGGATGTTTTTTTTTTGTTTGGTTAAAAATCACAATGTATTTTTTAACATTCAATCTGAGCTGAGTGCTTTGCTGCAGCTTACAAATGTTGTAGGTTCTGCCAGTTCCACTGAGCATCAACACCACACACTGTGCAGCTCTGTGCAGCTTTCAGCTCATTGTCTTGGTGATGTAGTTGAGTCCCTCCAGCTCTCACTGACCTCCCTAGATAAAACCACAGAGTCACTCCCCACAACTCACGGTTGCAAATATCTCTATCTGAACAATTCAAGTAATAAATTCTGTAAAGAAAAAAACCACAGTTTACAACAGCTTGTATCTCTTTTGCAGCTGAATATTAACCTTGTACCACTACACATTCAAGTAAGCCATGCTGGATGTTTACAGTGGACAGTTTGGATATTAAGGTGGATGTAATATATTTCATGTTGCTATCAGAAGGGATTAGTAAATTTGAGGATTAGCATGTGGGTCAACGTTCAACCATCTTACTGTTCCTCCCATTGTTCACTAAAGAAATATCACAATGCGCTCTGACGTTTTGGCTTCTCCTCTTGAGCCTAAGCTACAAAATGAACAGTATTTAGAAGCATTCAGCTTATGTATGATTTGCTGCTGCAGTGGAAAGCAATATACCGGTAGACAGCTAGTGACGCTATTTGAGCAGTAATAACAGGGAGAGGGTGATTTCTGTTAAAACAACCAAACCTTTAGACTTACAGAGAAGAGTCAGGCTGTTACAGAGTGGCATGGACAGTGTGTGCCAACAAGTCCAGCTAACTTAAAGGGATAGTTCAACATTTTGGCAAATTGGCCCATTGCCATAATCCCTATAGTCATAGCAGTAGGTTCGTTACCTTTAATTGTCGGTGCAAGCTATTTTTTAGAACGGTGGAGCAGAGCCGTGAGCTGCTCAGAGCTACGCTACGGAGGCTAATGGGATTTCTTGGGTTCCCTCATCAAACTCATCAAATACACAATCCAACAACTCCAAAACGCTCTGGTGGACAAGTTGTGACCTGCACATTCACCACGCTATGAGATAATAACATAACATTACGAGACGGAGTTGTTTTCGAGGCAAATGCAGAGACTGCTTGCCGAAAAACTGCCCCCGATGGGAACACGCCATCAGTGGTTTTGCCCAAATTTACCTCTAAAACAACTCTGTCTCGTCACGTTCTGTTATTATCTCATAGTGTGGTGAATGTGCAGTTCACAACTTGTCCACCAGAGCGTTTTGGAGTTGTTGGATTGTGTATTTGATGAGTTTGATGAGGGAAACCAAGAAATCCCATTAACCTCCGTAGTGTAGCTCTGAGCAGCTTGCGGCTCTGCTCTGCCGTTCTAAAAATAGCTTGCACCGACAATTAAAGGTAACGAACCTACTGCTAAAACTATAGGGATTATGGCAATGGGCCAATTTGCCAAAATGTTGAACTATCCCTTTAAGACTAAAATGTCACCAGTGAAAACTAATCTGAAGCGTACCAAATTCAATGGCTATAGTATATTCAATATACTGTTTGGACATTTCACTCAAAACTGCAGGTATAGGCAGTAAAAGCGTCTGTACAAACTTTTGTGCCATTCAGTTTAGTAGATGTTGAGATATTTGATACTAGAATAAGCAGAAACTTTAAACTGCTGGTGGTGCTGGATAAAAAGTCAGGGCATCACTAAAGACATTAGGATTCGTCCAGAGGGGAACATGAATGTCTGCGAAAAATTTAATGGCAATCCATCCGACAGTCGTTTTCATATTTCAGTCTGGGCCCAATTGGTGGGCCAGCTGAACGGTATTACCAGTTTCTAAAGTATGTATGAAAAAATAAAAAAGAAGATAGGCTAACCATTGCATTGGACCTTTATATCAGTTAGTGGTGAGCTGCATCCTCCTCTGTCAGGTGAATGTATGTTTTCAGTGTAGAAATATGACAGAATGTGAAGCCAGATCCAACAAGCATGATGGCCAATTGTAAAACTGTGGAAAGATGGTGTGGGCTACCAGTGCAAATTAGCTACCTGCATACACACTTGCAGCCAGATGTCCTGTGTGGGAGGCAGCAGGGCACAGAAAAGCTCCATTTACACACTTTGGTTTAACTGCAGTATTTGCTCTTACACTCATCATTGCTTAAGTACTCCATTCATACACACTCTGCTTCAGCTGACAAGAACAATTACAAATCGGTTATTATTTTACAATAGCCATTCATATTTTTAATTTTACTGCCCTTTGTGATTTATATTAAAGATAGGGAGCAGCTGATCTGCTAGTGGCACCATTACTTCACCACCAAAAGCTTTAATGGTATAGATGTGTCTATGATATGAGACTGGAAGAACATATGGTTGTCCTTACAGAGCCATAAATCAGCAATATGAACGTGCCGCATTATGTGTAAGCACTTTCATGTGTCTGTAATGTTGCCGTGTTATAACACAACCGGTGAAACTGCAAAACTACACGTGTGTCATCACATAAATATATAAATAAACGAAGAGACATCTGCAGCGAAGCAACATTTAAGACACGACTGAATGTAACCATGTCACGTTTTCCACAGCACGTCACACTAAGTGAGGTCTACAGCATGTACTGTAGCGAAAAAAAAAAAAGAAAGAAAAAAAAAAAAAAGAAAACAAAATCTATCAAACTGTTTTTTAATAGAAGCTGATTGGCAAGCTGTCTTGGGACAGTTGGCAAATGGGCGGGCAGTGGAGGAGTTTAGAGGTGCTAAAGTTCAGGCAGGAGCGACGCAGCACCCTGTGTCCTGCCAACAGCCTTACAGTGGCGCAAATCCTGACTAAGTTGTTGACCCGTGGCCCCCTCCTGCCTTGACCGTGCATTATATAGGGAGGGGGGAAGGGGGGGAAGAGGGAAAGGGGGGGGCATCACTTCCCCTCCGATGCTGCTTGCCACACCAGAAGGCTTTTGACTCATGCCCATCTGTCCTGGTAGTACATACATTAAGTGAAAGCCAAGATACTGGCACTCTGTCCGATTCATGTGTGTCTTTATAACAAGTCGTTATATAGTGTGAAGAGATTTTTTTTTTACCTTAGCAACAAACATCTCAAGTGTCAGTGAAAGGGTAATTTCTCACAGGTTGTTGCAGTTCAGCACCACCGAGGTGTTGTAATGCACAAATTTGGAAAACAAGTTCTTAACACTGTTTTTCTTTTTGTTCCAATTCAAAACCAAAAACATATTTGTTTCGAAACAAACCTGCAATAATCTCACCTTTGTGAAATTTATGAACTGCAGTAAGTGAGGTGTTGAACTTTTCTGCACTTTTTTAGATGGGAAATGCGTAACACTCATAGGTGTTTCCAACGCTCTGACACACATCAGAGGGACAGCGTATAAGAAACACCTCGCAGTATGAGTTTGCACGCCTATGCCATTACCATAGCAACCGAGGCAGACTGGATAACGATGCCTGAAAATACAAATACGACCTAATCACTTGCAAATATCAGCGTGGACAGTATTGGAGATTCATTTTGGTCATATATCAGATGTGCTGTCTGGATATATTATAAGAACTAGGCCTATTTGATGTGAAAATATGTCAGGGGTCGATAAGGTCGATAATGGTAATAAAAGGAGGTAAAATTACCAATTAATTTTATTTTAAAAGTGACTACAAGGACTTTTCATAAAGTGTTTTCCCATGAGCCTCCGTGTGCATGGTGAAATTCTTAGACTTAAGAAGGACGAAAGCAAAAGCACTTGACAAGAATCAGATACCGTCGTAGTTCCGACCATAAACGATGCCAACTAACGATCCGGTGGCGTTATTCCCATGACCCGCCGGGCAGCGTCCGGGAAACCGAAACTAGGAAATGCTGGGCGAGTCGACCACTAAATAATAATATCAAAATAACTAAAGACAAAACGATATATGAATCGAAAATGGACCCATAAACAAGTGTAATGTAGATTCATCCACGTTAATCTGAGACTCTTTTATAACCAAAAGCAAACTTCTCTGGGTCTCTTTAATTTCATATGTCACTCTTTTGAGCTCAATGCATGAATGACATATCTAAAAACAACATTTTTAGGCATCAACTTTTTCACAGGACATCAAGGAACAAAGCACAAACATTAAAAGACGCAAACTCACCTGTCCAGGTTGGAGGTCTAAATAATGAAGCACCTCTTTGAGCATGACGGGTGTGTGAGGAGGCCTCTCAGCTGAAACTGAAGACAGTTCTTCAGATTCCCAGGAACCAGGACCAGGAGATGCACCGTCTGTAGAAGTGTGCAGGTTTAACTTCCACGATCTCCATGCTCTCCACACAGCCAGATTGGCTTTGCGTAGCAATGGGTTGGAGCGCAGTAACATGTGGGAAATCATGGTCCATATACTGATCTAGGTAGACAATAAGAGCAAAGTTATGAAGTGTTTCAGCCAGTGAAGAAAAGCTGGGTTTGAAATACCGTTTTGAGAAATATGGTGATGGAGTTATGAACTGCAAGCAACAGGTGATTACTGATTTCAAATGTATTTTTGATGGTTTCAATGCTATTACCTGGAAAAACTGCCAATCATTTGTACCAACTGGCAGTGCAACTATGTAATAAAGCTGATTTTTAACTTATTTAGCATATGAGGTTTCCAACCTGAAACAAGAAGACAAAGTTCAACATTTCCAGCCGGCTGAAAACCCCTCAAACAAACACATATCTGTGGTTCATGTGCTGCATCACCACCACAGTAACAAGAGTCTATGGATTGGTTGAACATTTTGGCATTTTGTATGAACAATACTGCCAGCACCAGGCACCAAAGCGAGCTACATGGTTAAAAAGGTATTCGGGTGTTTCCTGGCAACAGGATGTATTGAAAATTAGAGCTCAGGTGGTGATGTGTGATCCTGACAAAACAAAAAAAAGATATGTTCAGGCATTCAACAAGTTTGCACATGGCACTGGTGAAGGCAATGCAAATGTTCAACTGTGGCAAAGAATTACACAGTCTGTAAAGAGGCAGAAATAATAAAAAATACTGAGTGATGGTGCATGATTGCAGTCAGATTGAGGAACATACCTGCAGAACAGGAATCAACATCAACTTTGCCACAACTTTATTTTCACTATAATAATAAATCACAACATAAATGTGATGTTGTCTTAGACTTAGCCCATCCAAGGGGGTCATTTCATCCTTATTTAACTTAAGGAGGAGGCTTTATTTATTTATTTGTTTTAACAAGGGCCCTCTAATATTATGGCAATAGCTACCTAGCTGCTAGCCAGAAAGCTAGAAGCTGGTAACAGCACAACATTGGATCATTTCATTGAATCAAACGTCTATTCCCATGTTACGTTATCGACCTATTCTGACATAAAAGCAATGTTGTGATTCAGATCAGCTGATCTACCTTGCTAACAATAGGAGAGCTAGTAGCATGGAGCCTGTGCAGCAGCAGCAGCAGCATGTGGTTGTAGATTAGAGGCGTTACACATGCAAACACTGATTTTAACAGACATAGTTTAACGGAGGTGTTTAGTTTAGTACGGCTTTTAAACGATAAGGTTGTTGCCCTTGATGACAAACGAGTGTAAACGAGCTGTGACGGTGTTTGGATGAACTGTGGTTGGTTGGTTGATAACATTTTTTACACCTGACATGTTGGATGAGGACGCCGCGCAGTTAGCTCCACTACACTAAACCAGTAACAAATACGCGGACAGAAGCAGCAGCAACAATATTATATCATATTTTATTATTAAAACATATTTTCTTCCAGGTGAGTTGTGTACTGTTAACGCCACAGGTAAGTTAACCTTAGCTTACCGTAGTAGTAGTAGTAGTAGACCGCCGAGGACGAGTGGTGCGTTCGAGACAACTCGGAACTCGAAATTTCACATGTGAAAACTCCCGAGTTCCGACTTCAAAGCTTTGGAGACGCACCACCACGCCAGAATAAACAAAAACATGGCGGACCGGGACAAACTTTGCATTCAAAGTGCACAGATTGTTGTGTGTGACGCGAGACAACTGATTCGCGGGGAAGTCTGGGTCGATTTCTTTTCTCCGAGTCCGCCGGAGTTAGATTGCACTTTTTTTCAAGTAGGAGAGCCGAAAGATCCGAGTTCCGACCTGTCTCGAACGCAGCATAGCTCCACCTTCGGCAGCCGCAGCAGCATGTCGATGAGGTCACTCTAGCCCCGCCCCCTGACCAACCCCGTGCGTCCAATCAGCTGCGACAGAGGAAGAGGGGCTTGTTTTTGAAATTATTGGCGCTTGTTGTGCTGCTGCTAGCTGTGTGTGGCTGTGTAGCTAGGTTTTTTAATCCCTCTAAAACGGAGTACTTGCCGTTCACCGGGAAATGTTACCGTGGTAATGATGTGGTGAAATACGGCGGCTACAGACTAAAAAAAAAAGGTAAGGTCCTGACTAATAATGGGAACCCCCCACACGCCGTGTAAACGGACGTGGAGACGTTAACTTACCGTTAGAAGCCGAGTGTGCGAGCTAGCTTAGCTTAGCAAGTTACCCCCCGTCACATTGATCACGAGTAGCTTTAAGGCTGTATTTTTTTCATTTTTCTTCTTTTTTTTTGATGTTTTTAAAGCAGTTGACAGCTTTCTATTAACATATCAGCTTTGTCTGGGTTTTCACAAAGACGCTATAATGGTCAATTGATCAACGACAGATCTTCTGTACATATTATCTAACGATAACATTATTGCACGTCTGTCTGTCCGTCCTGTTGCTCACCCTGAGGTTTCTCCAATTTTTCCCTGTTAAAAGGGTTTTTCATGGGAGTTTTCCCTCAGTCTAAGGGCAGGTGATGTTTTCATGATGCTGTGTAAAGCCCTTTGAAACAAACTGTTTGTAAAAACGGGCCTACAAATAAAAGTGCCTTGCCTTGCCTAATGTTATATGCTTCATATCTTTTCCTTTGTGTCATACGCATTTCCTCAAAGACATTGCCTGTTGGTATTCTTGATATTAAGGGATTTGGGCTACAATTTATCACGAAGTTGAGTTAGAAAACAAGTCTGAAACTGCACAACACGAGTTTCTAGTTGCTGACGTACCAGCATTTTGGTTTCATTTTCAATTAAATATTTGCTGTATGCCATTAGGTTAAATCAGGGCTCCAAACTAACATTTTTTTAAATTGTTTTTTTGAGTGTGTGCGTTTTTATCAGTTTGTTGGCCCTTGACTGTTGTGTCCTTGAGTCTGTGACATGTGTTGTCTTTGACGCTACTCCATCCCCTAACCCTCTTAAAATTGCCCCAGGGCACAAATAAAGTGTTTTTGAATTGAATTGAAAGCAAATATTCACATTTTCTTTTCATTCATGATCCTCACACACATATTGGCCCTGACACCTGAAATGACAGATACCAGATTCTTTGAGTCACAGTCCTATCTGGAGCCCTGGGTTAAATGGCATTTAACTTCAACTATATTTGAGGCCACATGTACAATGTCGTTGTAGATTTTAATTAAATATAAACTGACTCCAGCTACTGTATTGTTAGTCTGTTAGTTCCCTGGGGATGTGTAGAAACAAAGCATGATAATCACAGCTATATCTATATAAGAAGTGACAAAACACATCATCAGTCATTGAACAACCGATTTTAGCACAAGTGTGATTTTGTTTATTTACGCACTTAGTTGTGTTTTTATACAACAACATTATAATTCTGGTAATACTTTAATAACAACATGCAAACCATTTTTTGTACCAAAGACAAAATATTGTGTGACACTGGATATCAGAGAGATTGTGTGTCAGAATATAAAATGCAAATGTTGCCTGTCTGGTTCTGTAAATGTTATGATGTTATGCAAATATTTGAGCTGTCTCTGCTTTGTCAGGCTTATTAGTTATTACCTGAGACTGAGACGCCTTTCAGAGGGGTGAAATAAGTAACTTTAGTCAGTCAAGTCAGTTTCAAATACACCTTTCTTTTGTCCATAATCCCTAGTTTCTATATTGTTTTCTGTGATTAAATCAGGTTAAAAATTATTTGGTAATTTCATTTTATAACTCTTTATTTTTGTTTTGCAGCAACGCTCCAGGTGATGAAAGAGTGACCACGATGGAAAGTAGTGTGTGCAGCCACGTGAAAGTAGTTGTTCGGGTGAGGCCGACCAGCGACAACGAGAAGCGTGAAAACTTTCGAAATGTGGTCCAGGTTGTTGATAACCACATGCTCATATTCGACCCCAAAGAAGAGGACGTGGCATGTTTTGGGGCACAAAGAATACGAAACAGAAACATCAACAAGAGGGCCAACAAAGACCTCAAGTTTGTTTTTGACCAAGTCTTCAATGAGGACTCTACTCAAGCTGACATCTTTGAGAACACCACTAAAGGAGTGTTGGATGGTGTGATGAATGGATTTAACTGCACAGGTAAACTGAACCACTTCCTTGAGCAGTCCCTCTAGATACGTTGGCACTATGTTGCAAAAAAAAAAAAGTGTTGCATGCAATAATGTTTGCTTTACCTCATATTAAGTTTTGCTTTCCCTTGCTGTATTTTTGCCATTGGAAAAGCTTTGGGAGATGCTCTAGACTGCACATATGAGAGAAAGGAGAGATGATGTGACACTTTACTTTCTGCATAAATTGTTAATTTCACCTTTCCAATGACAACAACTGCAGCGACTCTGCCTGACTCTGCCTGACTCTGCCTGTGGTGGTTCCAGCAACGACTGTGATATGGTTATTGCTCACACTCCAGCTGTGTTTGTGGTTGTACTGATGATGCTACGGATATTGCTACGTAACTCAACCGTGATCACTCTTTATTGCTCATATAAACATCCGCAACGAAAAGTTGCTGAGTCACATGGGATATGAACCCATGGTGCTTCCATCATATATGACAGATGAATTGCCAATGCATCACCAGAGTTAAAGGACACAGTGGTCATTCAGGTGGTGTTAAAGGGATAGTTCAACATTTTGGCAAATTGGCCCATTGCCTAATCCCTATAGTTTTAGGAGAAGGTTTGTTACCTTTAATTGTCGGTGCAAGCTATTTTTAGAACGGCGGAGCAGAACCGCGAGCTGCTCAGAGCTACGCTCGGAGGCTCATGGGATTTCTTGGTTTCCCTCATCAAAATCATCAAATACACAATCCAATTACTCTCAAACTCGCTCTGGTGGACAAGTTGTGACCTGCACATTCACCACGCTATGAGATAATGGATTGTTTTCGAGGCTAATGCAGAGACTGCTTGCCGAAAACAGACCCGACGGGAACGCGCATCAACGGTTTTGCATGAATTTACCTTGAAAACAACTCTGTCTTGTAACGTTCTGTTATTATCTCATAGCGTGGTGAATGTGTAGATCACAGCTTGTCCACGAGAGCGTTTTGGAGTTGTTGGATTGTGTATTTGATGAGTTTGATGAGGGAAATCCCATTAGCTGAGCAGCTTGCGGCTCTGCCCCGCCGTTGTAAAAATAGCTTGCACCGACAATCGAAGTTAACAAACCTACTCCTGAAACTATAGGGATTATGGCAATGGGCCAATTTGCCAAAATGTTGAACTATCCCTTTAAGACAGTAATAATCAATAGAGATGGTGTTCACGCGTCTTTCATTGAATTTCTTTTTTGATTACAGTGTTTGCCTATGGTGCTACCGGAGCAGGCAAAACACACACCATGTTAGGTTCTCCAAATGACCCTGGGGTCATGTATCGTACCATGACAGAGCTGTTCAAACGCATGGATGATGCCAAGGAGGAGAAGGAGTTTGATGTCGCATTCTCATATCTTGAGGTGAGCGTTTGACTTTAAAATTGTTGCTTCTGTTTGTTTTCTCATCCATATTAGTTGTAATATTCTTTCCAAATTAAACCACACTGCTTTAGCCTAGAGGCACTGCAGCAGTTACACATTGCTTTAATATCTTTCAAAGATTTCAGTGCTGACTCGTCGTGTCCCGTACAGAGCCTTAACCTGAACATATTTTTTGTCCTGACTGATTGTTTTGCATGGTTTTAATGGAATTGCCTCTGTTAACGCTTTACTATTTTATTTGTTTATAGGTTTACAATGAACAGATCAGAGACTTGTTGGCTAATGTAGGCCCTCTGGCAGTGCGAGAGGACAGTTCGAAAGGAGTGGTTATTCAGGGCCTATCATTACATAAGGTTGGTAAGAATACATTATAAAAGAAATGTATCATACACTTTCTCCCTAGCATCATAGAGGTTAAATACTGGTCTGGTGTCAATCCAAAGTCAGTTTATTACCCTCAGTTAATTTGGATTTCCCTCAGTTGGTTTTTGTAATACATAATGTACCGTAATGCTTTTTAATTAGAAAATCATATTTTCCAAGTCTGTAGAGGTTGTACAAGAATAAATGCCAAGAAATGTGCTCCCCTGCAAACACTTATATTTAAAAATGCGCTGTCTGTGCTTAACTGTTCCCAGAAAAAAAAAATGTGTGGAGGAGATACGATTCAGGAAAACAATTTTCTCTTGCAACTTTAATAAATGAAGGTTGTGTGGGTGTTTTTAAACTTTGTGGTGTCATCGGCAAATGTTGTATGTAAGACAGTGTTGGTTGTTTTCTGAATAATCGACAAAATGTTGTCCCCTCCCACTGTTTTGCTGTTTTTGTGTTCAGGTGCTCTGTGGTAGTCCTTTTATTGGCTCACACTCCATCTATGTCATTTATTTCTCTTTTTTTCTTTCTGTACAGCCCAAATCTGCACAGTACATTCTTGAAGCTTTGGATTCTGGCAATCGAAACAGAACGCAGCACCCCACTGATATGAACGCCACCTCTTCCCGGTCCCACGCTGTATTTCAGGTATTTCCATCCAGTCTCATTGAAATGCCAAAGGACATTTAGTAACATGATGTCACAACCTAAATAGGCAATAATTAGATAGAGAACACACATAATAGCAAAGCAGAACAACTATGCAGTTTCAAGGATGTGGTTTAAAATATACTAATTATTATAATGTTTTTTTCCATCCAGATATATTTGAGACAACAGGACAAAACCGCCAACCTCAACCCTAATGCCTGTCTTGCCAAAATGAGCCTGATTGATCTGGCAGGCTCAGAGCGAGCGAGCGCCACCAACGCAAAAGGGGCACGATTGCGGGAAGGTGCTAACATCAATCGCTCTCTCCTCGCCTTAGGAAATGTAATCAATGCTCTTGCTGACCCAAAGGTGAGTGGGTTTATATTACCCTAGATATTTTACTGTTTCTTTCAATAAACTCACCAGTGTTCAAAACTGAGAAGGAAGTGGATGCGGTTCTTGTGGACTCTTTGCACAAGCAACACATTTATTATTTTCCTTGTTCCTGAAAAGCTTTATTGTACAAGATAATGGAAATAAAATAGGTTACAACGCTCAAATCAACCAACACGTGTTCATGTAATGTTGGCATTGGGTCTGATGATTGTTCTGGTCAAGTGGTCAGTATCAGCTTTTTACACGTCCAGCTGTTATTGAAAACATTGCTCACATTTGCAAGACCATTGTGCCCAAGTTTTAGATTAGATTCTCTAAAAAAAAAAGAAAAAAAAAATCACAAGAAAATAGGAACTGGAAAATGTGGTCTCCCTTTTAAATATTTAACAGTGCTTGCTGGGAGCAATCTCTCACATGTGTCGGTGACAACTGGAAATTCAAATCAGGAATCTGTTAACAAAAAGAGTTAACATTCAGACAGTGTTGTCTACTTGTTGTAACGCTCACAATCTTGAATTTTGAATGCACAGAAGACGCCCCCTGGTAAGCAAAGACAGCTGCACACTGTCACTGTCAGGCAAGAAAGTGAACAAAGCGTTTTAGTTAGCTTGGTAAGAAATGAAACACACAAATCTGCAATTCACTGCCTAAAATAAATTGTTAAAAACAATATCTAATACATATTTATAGTATGTTACCTTGCTACTTTATGTCTTGGGTATAAGCCACTGAACATCAGTTTAGTTTGACAGGGTTCCTACGCAAGTATGGAAAAGTATGGAATTTGATTTTATACATTTCCAGGTTTGGAAAAGTATGGAAACTGTTGTATGGAAATAGACATCTATTTTTTAATCTTATCTTGGTTTGGTTTTATCTGAAGTTATTTGGGTTAACTATTTTGTATGTGCTATTGTACTTAGCTACAATCACCTGGAAATTATTTGGTTGCATAATGGCATACACATTCAGAATGAAAACAAGATAAATTGCATGCTTTTTTAAAATATATTATCTATTTACTTAAATATCACAAATTATTTGAATTTTTTACTGAGAAGTCTGGAGATTAGGGTCTGGAAAAAGTATGGAATTTGGAAATTTTAAATGTGTAGGAACCCTGGTTTGATGATAAAAATATGTTGAATATGTCATTATAATTATCAAAATCATAGAAGCTTTAAAATATAGATCATTATGGTTAAAGTGCATGAAGTTGACTGCATGCCTCCAAAAACTGAGCCTTGGAAGTGGAGAGTCAACTGAGTATTTGGGTATTATTTCATTCCAGTTGCATACATTAACCTGTCAAGCAGTCTTCTCATTTTACACTCGAGTCTCAGGGGATGAGGCGCAAGCAGGCCACATGCATTTAGGAAGTGCTGTGCAAACGTAGCACAGCCATGTTGAAAGGGGATCCCTCTTCAACAGGTTACTTCATTCTTGGGTTAAAACTGTGTTTTTCATGGACGCTGTCCATTTACTGCTGTACCCTGTTCACCATTCTTGTCGAGTGTTGCAGTTGTGGACTCTAGAGGAGTTTAATCTGCTCAAGCTACAACGCCCACCACTAATCCCCACTCCTTCTCCACCCTGTCCCCATGGTTATTGGTGCTCCAGTGTTCACTGTTGGCAGACAAGGAATTCATGTTGTGGCCATTGTTTACAGGAAAGAATGTCCCCACTTGTGTCTGGGCTGACATGCCTTTCGTTTGAGTGAGAAGAATGCCTGCTACTTCTGTTTGGGCTGTTCAGTATGTCATCTTCATGCTATGCTGCACAGAGGTTTTTGTTGTAAGTTGTTTGCCTTAGGCGATGTCCAAGCTAATGCAGATACATTTTATGACACATCCGTTCCCTCCATATTGGTCCTCCATCCACATAAAGCCAGTGTTTCCCTCTGACAAAAATGGGGCTATCTGAAAATGTTGTAAAAAGCTGATATATTTGATATTTCTAATTTCATTGAATAATGTGAAAAGAAGAAAAGCTGAGTTTTTGTGTGGTTGTCAACATTTTTCAGACATGGTCAAGTCGCTTGCAGCAATGTTGAGAAGAATCAAGCTTCCTGTCACAGTTAGAGGTCGTTAACTGTATTGACTAAGCCTGTACCTGCCTCACAGTAAAATCCTTACATTGGTATGTCGATGGGTGACAGGGTAATGCATTGGTTTTCCCATAGGTGCTGCAGATGTGTGTTGATTATCTCGGTATTTCAGCCTTTGGTGTGGCAAAGCGGAGTTGGTGATGGATGGTTGGACCATGAGAGCTCTGATTGTGAATCACTGTTAGAAATGGTTACATTATTATATATGTGCACCTGCAGAACATTAACTCTACTAACAAATGGAGTTTAAATGAACATAATTTGAATTAGCAAGAATTTAGCGTTTACTTTAAGGAACAGACTTCGCTGAAAGAATGTATGTTTGAACGCCTGTTCTTTGTCATATAGGAGCGTTTCCAAATTGGCACAGCTATCCTGAAACTCCCTGGACCAGACATGAGCTATAACAACTTGGGTATTGAATCTAGATGTTGGCTAAGGGGCTTTTCCAGGGCGCAGTGCAGATATACAGCTGCAAACCCCAAAACGGATCACTTTACACTCCTTTGTTGCTTAACTTTAATTTGACTTTCTGCAATCGCAACACTCATGAGATTGTGACTTGTCTAAGCAGCTGTAGTTTACTTAATGCCATCATTACAGACTGAGCTGTTATCGAAAACCAGCTGCAGAAGGACTCGAGTGTCGTCCTGTGGATGGATGATCCCTGTTTTAAATCTAAGACGATCACTCCATATTGAATGTTGTTCCCCTTTAGGTTTATTGGTCCCCATCAAACAGTGTAATGTGACTAAGCTTCTCCAGTGGAGCTTGACCAGATGGAGAGAGCGTATTAAGACACACCTGACATGTGTGCTCCTCTGTACATCACAGAAAGTTTTTTTTATATCTTTAAATTTTGATTTGCGTCATGTTCAACACAAGTAGTGGATTTCCAGAATCTGTATTTTTTTCATTTCCTTTCCTTATTTGATGTATTTTTATGCGTAAATGAAATCCCCAAGAGTTTTTCCTACTTTCCGTGCTGCTTGTTTGTGTGTACACTTTAAATGAACCCAAATACCCAAAGTGATCTTATTTGTTTCAGAGTAAGAAGGCTCACATACCGTACAGGGACAGCAAGCTGACACGGATACTTAAGGACTCCTTGGGTGGCAACTGCAGGACAGTTATGATTGCCAATGTTAGCCCCTCATCCAAGTCATTTGATGACACCCACAACACGCTTAAATACGCCAACAGGGCCAAGGAGATAAAGTCCTCGGTTAGTATTATTTTTTCTTTGTTTTTTTCATATTGCTTTATAATTATAAATTTGGATATGAATGCTGTGATTCCATTTAAATCATGTTCTTTTCCTCTCTCCTCTTACCTATCAGCTGAAGAGTAATGTTGTAAGCCTGGACAGTCACATTGGCCAGTATGCAGTGATATGTGAGAAGCAACGGCAAGAGGTAACGTGAAACGACCAACACCACCATGCTAAGTTTCCCAAAAAAAAAACACGAGAAAATACTTTTTTTTGACCCATATTTCAATGTTCTGTTATATTTCTAAAGATTCTGCAGTTGAAGCAAAAACTGAAGCAACATGAGGAGAGGAACAAAGTGCCTGGGACCACTAACATGAACTCTTCCCAGAACCAAGCAGACATCAAAAGGTAAGCGTGCTCATGAGTGTAACTCAGACTGTAACCCGAGAGAGAACAGTAGTTGCCTCTTTAGGTGTCGTGGATTCTTTTAGTTATAATTGAAATACAGGCACTGATTGCAGGCAGACGGCGCACGTGGCCAGCGTACAGTATTACACAATGATAATACATTCACAGAACCTGTGGTTTTACAACTGGTTCTGGTACCTTTTAGAGCCATTGTAATTTATAATGAAGTGGTTCAAGCAGTGTAAGGTGCAATTAGACATGCTGGTTTAGGTTGTAGAATCAAGAATAATCTTCCAAAACAAAAGAAAAAATCATGAGTCTTTATCTATTTATTTATTGCTAAGTTTTCCAGCTTAGCATTAAACCTTTATCAGCTTTATTTTGCTACATCAGCTCAGCTCTAGCAAGCATATCGCTTAATAATTGCCCATTTCCACATTAAGAAGGCAGCACAAGTGAGTTTATATCCTGACGGTGACAGCCAGGACTTTTCCGTGGCATGTTCGAGAGAGAGAGAGCTCTTGTGAACCAACCAGCGCAGGCCAAATCATTTAATTAAAAACTGTTGAAAACTACGTGGAGCCGCAGCCTGGGGTGTTGATTCTCAGTGAGCCGAGCAGAGCAAGCATCACTTTTAGATTATTTTCAGTAGTCTATGAATTTGATTCACAGATTATATTATACAGAGTAGATCAGAGGAGCCTGAGACAAACATGCCTGTTTTTGTAGACATTGGTTATGCACTTATTGACACACTGTACTGTACACATAGATTGTTCTCTATTTTCCTTATACAGTTATATAGTGTTATGATGACCGCATCATCATTTGATTAGTCAATTTTCTGACACTTGTCCCGGGTCATAGTTGTGGCAGACTAATCAAAGTAGCTGCCAACTTTCTCCATCTCTTCCTGGGGGTTCCCAAGGCAGTCGCAGGCCAAATGGGTTATATAATCCCTCCAGTGTGCTCCGGGTCGGCCTCTGGGTCGCTTCCCAGCTGGACGTGCCTGAAATGCCTCCACGGGGAGGCGTCCATGTCGAATCCTAATCAGACACCCCAACCTCCTCGACTGGCTCCAGCTCTGTCTGCTCCGGTGTCTTTCTGGATGTTTGAATCCCTCACAGTGTCCCCAAAGGGCTTGAGCACCCTGTACAGAAAACTCATTTTGGCTCCCTAGCAGTGAACTCATTGCTTCTGTCGGTACTGAGAGTTCACACCGGTCTAAGGTTCCTATTACATACAAATCCACCTGTCAATTGGATGCTCAGTTCGCATCTCACTCTTGAAGAAAACCCGAAAAGATTTTGGCTTTGTTCAGTTTCAGCAGCATCTGGCTTGGCCATTAGACGTCGTAGACATTGCTCTTAAAGGGATAGTTCAACATTTTGGCAAATTGGCCCATTGCCATAATCCCTATAGTTTTAGGAGTAGGTTCGTTACCTTTAATTGTCGGTGCAAGCTATTTTTAGAACGGCGGAGCAGAGCCGCAAGCTGTTCAGAGCTACACTACGGAGGCTAATGGGATTTCTTGGTTTCCCTCATCAAATACACAATCCAACAACTCCAAAACGCTCTGGTGGACAAGTTGTGACCTGCACATTCATCACGCTATGAGATAATAACAGAACGTTGTTGTTTTAGGGGCAAATACAGAGACTGCTTGCCGAACAACTGCCCAAGGCGGGAACGTGCATCAGCGGTTTTGCATGAATTTACCTCTAAAACAACTCTGTCTGGTAACGTTCCGTTATTATCTCATAGCGTGGTGAATGTGCAGGTCACAACTTGTCCACTAGAGCGTTTTGGAGTTGTTGGATTGTGTATTTGATGAGGGAAACCAAGAAATCCCATTAGCCTCCGTAGTGTAGCTCCGAGCAGCTCGCGGCTCTACTCCGCCGTTCTAAAAACAGTTTGCACCAACAATTAAAGGTAACAAACCTACTGCTATGACTATAAGGATTATGGCAATGGGACAATTTGCCAAAATGTTAAACTATCCCTTTAACATTTGGCTGCAGAGTGCAGACGTCACTAGTGCTGCTCCGTGTACTGTGTGGTGAAGCCTGCACAACTGTGAAACGCAGTGGCGCAGCTCTGAGGTCTTAGAATTATGTCCGTCATTTTTGCCAAGGTGCTGTACAATATTTCTCATAATAAATATGAAACGCTCAAAGGCAGTGACTGAGAAACGGTTGTGGCCAGACTTTTTTGAGTACTCTTGGTCTTGGACAGTCTGTCTTCACCATTCACATAGACAAAAGTTCATACAGAGTTTACAACCAGGAGTAGCACTTCCAAGGTCTGGCGCACCAGAAAAATGCTGCTAAAATAGAAGCAAAGCACCTTTGTTATTTTGTTGTTGTTTTTTAACCCAAAGCAGTTCTGTGTGCTTTGATTGGTGCTGTCAGTGTGGATATCATTAGTTAGTAAATGCTGGCTGCTGTTTATTTATTTGTTTGTGCTGCCACGTGTGCACACCAACAATGCAGAGAAATTAGTGGAGTTTTTGACATCTGACGACCTACCCCGAGTCCACGGGAGGCAAAGTGCAAATGCTGCTAAATTGCAAAAAAAAAAAAAAAAAGAAAGCAAAGAAAAACCTTGATCGGTTCCCATGCCCCGCGGAGATCCGGTCGCAGCATCTCTAGTTTATCTGATATTTTATACTTTGTTAACAACTTGTTTGTGTTACTCCCATGAAATGCTTTTCCATGAAATGGGTATTTGAACCTCCTAGAAAACGGTTACTTCCTGGAAAACCGTGCACCTTTAGTGAGGACCTCATGCTGCACCTGCAGGTATAACTGGTCCAGGTCAATCAAAAAAGAAAAAACCTCATAACTGAGCACAGCGGAGAGCAGCTGCTTATGGGAAGCAGTAATATAGTGTGTCAGTCATTCCTTGAAATTCATGGACTGACAAATCTAAGGTCAAGAAAGCAGTATTCTTGTTTAATTTAGAATCACATATCATCTCATATCTGTTGATCTCCTCATTTGATTTCGAAAGTCCAGAATTAATTTGATTCAGTACTTGATGATTCTGTTACATCAGATAAATACCAATGTTGAATGAAATGCTTTTAAAAATTTGTGTCAAGTGCACATTGTAGATATTTTCAAGGCATACAACTGCATGAAAATACCTGAAACACTAACAAAGGCATCTTCATTCTGTGGATTTCATACAGCTAAACATTCACTACCTACTATTCAGTATCAGATGCTTCAACTAAGTACAACAACACCACTTTAATTATCACTTTGCAGCCAGACAGGACAGAAACTTAAAATCTGCCCACTCATTCATGACACATCAGGCTGATATCTGCAGACAGCTGGTTAGCTAGTAGTGGATAACCAGCTACCAGTCTGTCTCGGTCTCATAATGTCATCACTTGTTGTTTTTATATGTTTTACTCCATTTACTTCACTTCACAAATGAGATATCTAACATAAATACATACATTTACATCACATATAATCTGAAAAACACATACAGACCCACATATAATAGACACAAACCATACAAATCCTATTATTTTCATTCCTATATCTTTATAATACTTTACACCTGTTTTCCGGAAATCTATTAATTCATCCAGTCCTAGTCTATGGATACATTTTATTTGGCTGCGTGTTCCACAAACCATTACTTTGGGCTGAGTACTGCTGTTTTTCAATCTAGCTATCTAATCAAGGGCTGTTTTACTTCCGGGATTAAAAACCAGATGTGCTTTGAGGCCTAAGGATTAGGCAGGAAAGCCGCTGATGTTGACAGTTCTGTTATTGGGGGAAAAAAATGCCAATTAAAGTTAGAGCATCCCCGTTTTCATTTTTGGTAACACAAATATATGCCATATATCTCTGTATAATGGTATACTAATGTTTGATAAAACCGCTGTAATCAATATTAGCCTTCCTATATGATTTATTTAAATGGACATTTGGATGTATAATGACAGCAGCGTAGTGCCTTTATCTGAATTCAAATGATGTATGCACATTTATTTGTTTCATATAAATCAGATAAATCACATCCCATCTAGTCGTCTCTAAGGCATACAGTGGCATCTGTTGGGGTATTTGGGTTGGGGGCGGGGGACACAGAAAAGCTGAATGAGTCTCACTCCCAGACATTTCATTCACTGGCATCAGAATTCACAACTCGCACAGTGAGAGGCTCTGAATAGAGGCTGCACGCTTCTCACACTATTAAAAATTCAGCAGTCTAGCAAGGCCACGACGTCTCCTACGTCACTGGAGTTACATTGAAGAGTGCAGTCACATCTCAGCGACAGCTCTCCAGTCTTATTTACCTGCATGCCTCTCCTCTCTCTCCTCCTGCTTTAACTCAACTTGACAGCCACTTGCATTCAATCTGGATATCACCTCAACTCTGCTCCAGGAATACATGTATACATCATATAGCTAAGAATATCTTTATAGCTCATTTGCAACAGGAAAAGTGTCGTGCTCTAGATTATATTAACATCCTGCTATGATAATTGACTTGACCCTAAAAGCATCATTAATTCATTTTGGTTTAAATGTGTTGATAAAAACTATTAAATACTCATGATCTTTTTAGGATGTGTTAAATACTTGAACTTGAATAAGTGGGTCCTAAGAGCTCTTGGCACAGCAATAAATTAAATTTGCTCCTTACATGTGGAACAGGGACTTCTAATCACATCTGGCTTGAATCCCTGTGGTGATGGTGATGTGTTATTGGATTGCATTATACTAAGAGGTGTTTCTAATATTCTGTCCCCCTCATGTATGCGAATCATAGTGCACATTACAAAAAAAAAAAAACCTTTTAGTATAATACAGTACAAGGCCCCAGAAATGACCAGTGTCAAATTACTGTCTCACTGTAAGAATAGTGTTTTTTAAGTATATTTTTTGGAGGCTTTTTAATGGACAGCACAGTAGAGACAGAGAGACAGGAAATGGGGAGGCAGAGAGAGGGGGAGTGACATGCAGGAAAGGGCCGCTCAATGCAGGATTCGAATCGGGGCCTCAACACATGGGGAGCCAAACGATGCCCCAGCAAGAATGGTGTTTTAACCATAAGAATTACAAATACATATACATAAATAAAGTTGTTTTGTGGCAGTTTTGCCCACATTTAAGTTGCAGATTATTCCTTTAGTTTGGGTAAAATGGCAAAAGAAGTGCCCTAACCCTTTCCTTTTCTTCTCCATATCACTTGGAAAGTTTGACATTAATTTCCTTCTGTTAAGTTCAAATTTCATAATGTGGCCTTTTTTTTTTTAAAGCAAGTCTTGTAACTTCTGAACATCACTCTCTCTCCCTCTAGGGTATCAGAAGCTCTGCAGCTAATCTTCTCGAGTCGGGCCGAAATCAGGAGAGAACAGCTGGATCTGGAGAGACAATTGAAGGAGAATGAGCTGCGCCAGCGCTACAGCGAGGAGGACAACCTGCAGATCCAATATTTCTGTGCCAAAGAAAAGACTGAGAAGGTAGCTGATGCTTGCACTGCTATCCACAGATTCCACCATCCCTGCAGAAAAACAGCTGCTGAGTCATCGTTTCACCTCCCGGTTCTCCATAGTTGTCTTAGCCTCTCATTTACGCCACTAAAGGACAGGGTCACTGCTCCCCAGTTCTCTGGCTGTTCTCTGCTGTTTGAGTGTTAGTGCCACTGCAATTTTGAAAGTATATACAAAAAAAAAGTGAATTTGGCACCGAACTTTGCAGAACGTCCCGCTCTTGAATCAGAATCAAACTTAAATATCAAAGACATTTTACTGGGAGTCGTGGGAAATAATCAGCCTTTTAAAATGTCAATTTGAACTCCTCACCCTTAGAATAAACTGTTTTGAACTCACCGCCCCGGCAATGACTGCTCAACAGACAGCAATAAAGATTGTAAATGAATATGTATTGCTAGGTTGCTTGTCATATTGTGTGTTGCATCTATAGTTATTGTTATTTAGATCACATACACACATACTAGCACAGACAATAGCTGATTCACAGTATCATCTAAATGACCTTTTGTTGTTCTTCCTTTCAACAGGCGACTTGTAAGCATGAGCGGAAGATTGCCAGCTTACGCACTCAGCAGCAGCACATCTGTAAACGCCTGAAGGATGCAGAGACGCGTTTCTTGGACAACGACGGTTTGCTTCATCGCGTCGAGAACGAGATCAAGCTACTGAAGTCAAACGACCACGCTTCAGAGGTGAGTAGAACTTAATGGCCCTTTTCACATCCATCAGCTTAAATCAGTGTGTAATTGACAGAGATATTTGTTGTCTGTTGTGACAAAAAGTATATAGAAAAAAAATATATAGAAAAATTGACTTTTCGACTTCAGCTTTGACAACTACATGTATTCATTTTAACAGTAACAATACATTTTATTTATTAATTTAGTGCTTTTACAGGTGCTCAACGACACTTAACATAGATAAAATTATAAAATAGATCAAAAATCAAAATAAGTGAGACTCAGAAACAGCAATATAACAGAACTAGACACACAAAATCACACATTAAGAGCTACTTTATATCAAAGTCTATTGTAAATTCAGTTGTTACCTAAATTAAATTGTTATTTCCATGTTTACACTCACATTAATACAGTGTTAATGGAGCAGATACATTATTTTCAGGTAGAGGCAAATGGTTGGTAAACTGGATGATTTTAATGTGGAGAAAGAAAACTTTACATCGTGTGTTACATCCTTCACAAGTCATTGCTTGTAATTGTTTTTAGTTGTTATTTATTTTATTTTTTACTTTGTTTGTTTGTTTGTTTTGGAAGGTAGGCTGTGCCTCCACTGGTGTCGTGACTGTCTTTGTTTTCTTCCCATCTGTTCTCCCAGTAATTAGAACCGTGCTCATTTTATTTCTCCAGCTCACTCGTGGATCACTGAAGAGAATAAATCAATACCCTTTACTCATCCCTCACACAGCAGCCAGTTACCTAAAACCATGTCCATGTTATTTTTTTCTTCTTTATCCTTTCTTCCAGGAACTGACCCAGAACTATGACGCACCCACCGGTCAAATGTTCTCTCTGCTGTTGTTTCATAGTTTCTTTACGTCAGAGTGTGTGTGTGTGTGTGTTTTTTCTCTTCTCTCCCCTCCCTTACCCTGAGCAGACTGCTTGTCTGATGAAACAGTGATGAAAACAGAACTTTGAATCTTATCTCTACTATCCTGACCCTTAGCCACCTTTTTTTGTTTGTTTCTTTTTTAATTCTGCCCACCAGTGTGCTTGCTGATTCAATATGCTGATCATTTTAACACTTTGTCACGTCTGCTTGCTGACCTTGCTTTCTCCCGTTTGTTCAGGTGTTAGTAAAGGACCTATACAACCACAGGCTGAAGCTGCAGGTGAACGATCTCCAACAACACATCAGTCAGATGGTGAAGCTCACGACACTGCAGGATCAGGAGAACAAGCGTATGCAGAAGTAGGTTCACAATCTCTACAATTAATTCACATCTAATAAAGTAAAGTAACACCCACTTGCACTTCACCTCGCTCTATAATCTCTCTTGTTACGTTTCAGAATGGTAAACATCTTGCTGCCAGCGTACAGCCGGCACTACTCTTCGTTGCGTGGAGTCGGCCTGGTCACAGCGCCGGATGAGATGGAGAACCACGAGCTCGAGCACCTGGTGTTGAGGGAGAGAGGTGTGGTCTGGGCCGACCAGGAGGAGGTGGGGCAGCTGCAGAAAGGTGAAGGGAGTGGAGTAGAATCACAGAAGACAAATGAGACGGGAAACGTTGGGCTCCACGGCGACTTGGCACCTGTCCTGTCTTTCTCACATTTGCTATACCATCAGAATAGCCCCTGCAGTAAGTTATTGTCCTCTTATAATCCTGTTTGTTGTTCTGTTTCTGTTAATTAAACACTATTCACTATTCAGCTATTTGACTCAGCGAGGAGTTTTTTGATTTATCAGAAAGGGTAAAAAAAAGTGGGTGTCTTAAAGTTGTCTGTTTGTCTGTTTTGACCAACTGTCTAAAACTAGAAGTGTTAATTACAATAATTTAAAAGCAAGAATTTGGTCATGTTTGAGAGGCTATAGCAAATGAATGTTTTTCTTCAAATTTAAAGTTGTTTTTGTAATTTTCTCTCAGTGTTTCAGTATGAAAATTTAGTCCCTTGCAACCTTAAGACACCTAAAATGTCAGTCTGCTTGGTGAACGCAGGAAAATCTGACCACATAAGAATATACATGAATGAAAACTTGACTCACGTATGCTTCGCCATCTTGTATTGGTGGGATCAAACAAAGAAAAAGTATCGGTTTATGAGGAAGTAGGATGCCCTTGTTTAATTACATATAAATTAATGCTTTGCGACAATCTCCCCCCTCCCCCGGTCAGTCATCCCCATGATATGCAGAATCTAGCTGAGAGCTAGCTGGTGTTTCTTAAACTAAACTAACTTGATGTGATTATTTAGTGTTTTTTATCTGTAAATATATTTACTCTTAGACGTGCGACATGTCCACGTTGCACCTCGGTGCCCATTGTCAGCTGGGATTGTTCTCACCTGCATGTATGGTGAATTGTTTCATAGTTTGAAATTTATTAGCCAGGTAATTTAATAAGGCCCAGTGTATTTGGCATCAGTCCAGTTCTGGTGTGTAGCGTGGGACCCGTGAGATTGCACAGTTCATTTTTAACTGTCATCTCTGCTTGACCTAGCAGCTCCGGTCCCTCATGACATATAAGCCACGACAGACAGTGGAGCATGAACCAAAGTTGGCTGACAATTCTCAATTACCATGATGGTGTCTATCATTTGTCAGGCTGTAAACTCTGCAGCTGTGACTCTCTCCTGCAGATGGTTCGTTTCAAATAATATCTCAATTTATACTTCTTCAAAAGTGTTTTTTTGTCGAGTTTAGATTAAATTCTTTGTCAGGATAAAGAAATAGCTGACTGCAGAATGAAGACATTATCGTCGGGCCCCCTGTGGGTCAAAGTTTAAAAGATTGCAAGATGTTGATGGGACCCAAAACACCCCAGGTTGACTCAGTGCTCAGGGAATTCATCATGAATAAAACCGTTTCTTCTGACCTTACATTTCTGCCATGTTGCATCATGCTTTTGCTTCGGCTTGAGATTTTATTTTATTCAACATTTTACAAAAAACAGATTGACTTTTTCTGAAACCAAATTTGTTTAGCTGATCTCCACAGTCTGCACAATGAAAACAACTTTAAAATGTTTAACCTAAGTAATGTTTTCACATTTTTAGTGTCAGGTAAGCAATGGTTTTATTAAAAGTTTAAGTGACTGCTGTTGAACGGCTTTTACAATTTTTCCAAAAGCAAAGTAGGAAGCTCATTTTTTGTGATAATTGTGAACATTTTCAGTGAAAGAAAACCACATAACAAGAGGTGCTGAAGGTTTTCTAGTCTCCTGTGTTGTTGTTTCATGGCGATGTGCTGATGTTGCTCCTTGAATCCCTTTATAATTTTTTAATTCACAGGTGCAGAGGGGCACGCGAAGAGAGCATCACTGTGCAAAGCTGTTCCATCACCAAAAGGTAAATCTGTTCTCCTCTCCCCCCTGTCTTGCTGACATACTGTAGTCATTAATCTAAAACCTCTGCATACGTGGTAATCCCTCCCACCCCTCAGTTATTCACCTTTTTGCTCTCTCCTGTCACCTTTTCACTCAATCCATCACACTTACGCAAACCCACTCCAAGAGACAATGCTACGTTTTACTGCAGCAGAACAAACAGATCATAAATTTGTTTTTAATGTTCCATATTAAATTGAGATTGTTCTTTATATGCCTAGATTTTCACTTTTGCCATGTTGCTCTCCCTTTATTTGCTGAACATGTTTGTTGCAGTTTGGCTGAATCGAACTTGTTCAGGGTAGTAAAAAACACAATAAAAATCAGACATGTAATATAATTAGATTTATAGTTGTCCTGCTGACATTCTATCCCGGCCAAAACTTGAATAATAAAATGACGCGAAGACCAGCAACCAGTTTTATAGAGGGGAAAACGCTACACGAGGAGCCTTTTGGGAAATGTAACACAAAAACCTTTTTGAAATATTGCAGTTCAAATTGGCTGTAATGATATTTACTGCAGGTGGTCTACATTTCATTGAAACGTATTGTGGGAAATTTGACTTTTGAAGAAAATACTTCTTCCAGATGACCAGAGCTCCTTGAATGGAAATTAAATATGAACGCACCGGGGAGTTTGTCACTACTGCTATTGAATTTCCCGGCAATGTGTTACAGTAGGTGAACTCCCAATAAAGAGCATTCAGTTTTGAAAGTTTTTTTCTGACTATGAAAAGCCCTTCTTTCTGCATGGGTGTTCTATCTGACCCATCGTTATATCCTACGAGTTGTTTTATTGTTTTGTTTTTTTCCATTCGCTCATTAATTGTTATTCAGCCGTAGCTGTGCTTTTCTCTGCCAATAACACACCTGATCACATTCTCACTAAGACTGTGTTGAGGTTTAAAAAAAACCCACTTACATGGCCAAACCCTGCCTTCTACGAGTGTAATGCAGCGTTTGGTATTTGTAAAGTTATAATCAATAACATACATTGATCCCTGCTATTAACATTTAAAAAATCAAGGGGGTTATTTACATATTCTTACCCACAATCCCACAATTAAAGGATTTTAAATACATAAAGAAACACTGCACCTTCAGCAATAGTGGACAGATGTATGTGTTGTATGTGCCTGACACAAACAGATGAATGTAAATGTTGTTTTAATAATAGATACACATAAAAATGCAGTGTGTTTAATTGTCGTAGCGTGTTCATGCAGCAGCACTTTGTCAAATAATATGTTTTCCAAGCATGCACATAGAGGTGATCAGAGTATGATTTATTCAGCCTTTAAATAACTGTCTCATCACTGGTTTCCCATTAGTGGAATCACGCAGCCACAGTTAGATCTCTCTAATAAAATCATAACTCTGTGCATCTTCTTCAGTTATGCATCCACTGACTCACACCTGCTTCATTTAAAACCACCCTGTCCATCTTAATTTCTACCAGAGAGCTACCAGTGTTGGTTAGTGCTCTGTGCATGTTGTTGTGCTGCACGACTCATCCCTATTCCAGATAATATTGAGCTGATATAACAGATGTTTTAATAAATAAGGTATTTTACGTAGCATTCAGACGAAGTGCTCTGATCTTGTTCTGTTGCTGTTTGTCAGTCCCTTACTGCTTCCTCAGCTCTTAATGGTAGTCACTGCAGCATGTTATGAGAAATAGCTCCACCCTGCAGCTTGAAAAGCCAATCAAATTTCATTGGTTTTAGAAAGGGTTGGGGTTTTGAAAGTGCATTAACTCTTCGTGGGCTGCTTAATAATTGCAAATTGCACAAAAGTGATCTCTTTGTAGCAGCATTCCTCCATTCCACAACTCGGCGTTGCTTATAACATTTCCACACATGCATCTATAAATAGCTTCACGATTTTTCATTCAGCTTTCTCCCTCTGCCCCCTCTATGCTGTTCTTTTTATATCCCATTCGATCCTCCACCGCGCACCTCTCTCTTCTCTATTTTTTCCTCCCTGGATTTTTTTTTTTATACATTTTTTTTTTGCTGTGCCTTTTTTTGCTTCAAACGTCTGTTTGTCCGGCTTTTTCCTCCATTCTACTTTTCGTTCCCTCCTATCCTCAAATGTTTTTTCTCTGTGTCTAGCATCTAACCCTCCCAATCCCTCCTGAGCTTCATTCATGAAAATGCAGATCCACAGCAGGGCAGGAAAAAACGTCAACAGACGTAAACTCCCCTGCTCCACCAACCAGAAAAGGCGCACTATAAAAAACAGGCAGCAGCAACCAGGCGACCCTAATTCAGTGCAGCCTCCACCAGAAATAGCAACTCATGCATGTATTAATCCCCTACAAGCCAAAAATATGTGATTGAAGGAACTCTGCTGCCATTTATTGCTGGGGACAACTCCTCTGCCACAGAAAAAGGCTATTTATCACCGTCTCCTCACTCGATGTGCTGTCTGAAGTCTGACTCACATTTTCTAAATATTGCCTTCTGATATTTAGGGTAATGTTTAAATCAGTCGTTCACCTTTGTAGTTGGTGTTCTTGCTTCCTTTATGCGCTGGCACTTTTCCTTCTCAGCCCTCTCAATAACCCCCACCACACCTGTGCAGGAAATGCCACAAGTGTAATGGAGTTTTTAATGTGATGCAGACACTATGATTCAGCCTTGTTCTGTTCTGCTGTGCAAGTTTTTATTGCTGTCATACTTTTTAATTAAAGTAGAAAATGCAATGTAAATATATCATTACACATACATAACTTGGAATTTATGTTTCTGTTTTTAAAGTTAGTGTTGAGAGAACCAAAGGGATTCATTATCATTCAGGCTAAACAGAGCATACTTAGATATTTTGTTTCATATATTCAACATTAATCCAAATGCAAGAACAAATCTATGTTCACTTGAATGTACAACTGTCTTAAAATGAAATGAATATCAATATTCAATGTCAATTAAGGATTAAAGAAGAACTATGCAAGATTTTTTACCTTAATTAAACCGCTTCAGAGTCATTGTGATGGTTAAATGACTTGTTACGAAGAGAATGGAGGCTCTCTGCCTTCCACCTAGCCTCTCTTGGCTAAAAAAAAACAACCTTGCATGATGAGTACCTCCGACCCGGTGTCCCAGATCTCGTCTCGACAGCACCACGACGCAGTCATGCCCGCTAATCCGTAATCCCTTGTTTACGACTGATAAAATACACAAATATACACATCGTAAAAAACGTATATGATATAAAACGTTATCCGCCACTCCACAGATTGCCTTCTCACTGGCTTTGTTGATAATAAATACACCTGGCGGGGGAAGGGAGGATGGTCGGCAAAACAGCAAAAAAGCGCCCAGACTTGTATAGTTCCCATTTAAGGATAAAATTAATCAAATTAATATTAATCCTGTACTCAATGCAGGTTTAACCAATCTGTATCCTTTTTGGATTAATTATATTATTTGTAATTGTCTGCTAGCATTAGCTAGTATTAGTTTACTATATTGGACCACTAGTAAGATACAGTGTGTACCAGGGAAATGACTTCCACAGTCATCTAAACCAGATTGTTTATTGACCAACAGACCCATCACTCTGTTGGTCCCTTTTTCAACAACAAAACCACACCAGCCCTGCTAGCTTTAACATATCAAAACAGTAGAGACCGCTGCATGGATGAAATATTTTTGTGGGCCAAACCAGATGTTAGTGTCACCCCAGTTCCCTCAACCAAAAGTGTCACAACCCAGCAGGGGTCTCGCAGTAGGGTAAGGAAAGCAACATCAGCTGAAATAATCCGGTAACCTTTTTAACTGTCCAGTGAACCAAAAGTCAACTTAAAGACAAGAAAATAAAAAAACGGGCAAGTCGCTAAGAGAGGAGACCAGGAACACGTGTATGAGGGTCCTCTACCTGCGAACCACATGATGGATGACACTGCAAATTGTTGTAACCTAAAGATAGCAGCGTCCTTTGTATTGAATCAAAGTCAATACAAAGTCAGTGGTAGAGTTGATGTTCATTCAGTTAGCAAACATTTTCCTTCTTCGAGCCCCTAATATATTTTTAATCTTGGGAATTTCTCTACAAAATTAAATATCCATGATTAAATTAGCGATAAAGTTTCATCAGGTCAAATATTCAGTCTATTTCAACACCATTGTGTGGGTGTATTATTATCAGTCTTGGCTGACGGTGTAAGAGACACAGATACAGAAATCTCTCATGTAAAGTGACCAACGTTTTTGACAAATTTTATACTCATGTTGGAACCCATCGCTCACAGTAAGAGGCTGATTGAGGAAATTGGCATTACAGTAGGTTGAGATTATTTTACTGCTGCTTTGTATTAACCATTACTGATGGGTTGGATTTTCAGGTGGAACGAACAACGCCGGTACGACACAGGAACCACTTCCCAGAATGCCCATCAGGAGAAATCTAGCTGCATCACTGGCGCCGCAAAGCCCGCCGACCGTCGCCAGGACCCAAGTGTTTGAGGAGGGCATGTTCCCGCTCCAGTGCACACCAGAACCTGCTCAAAAAACTGTTCAGAGCTCCTCCAGTGCCATGGATCCCAACATGACCTTCGAGGTTCTGGACAATGACGATTTAACTGCAACTAACGCCACCATCATAATAAGCACCGGAAGTCCCTGTCGAGAATCAAAGTCCACGGACTTCTTGGGTCACGGCCAATCATTCCAACCTCCCAAGGCAACCGAGAGGAACCAGATACCTACAAAAAGGTTAGAAACCAATTCAACCAAATATTCAACAAATATACCTTTCATCAATGCATCTTCATGCTACACACAGAAAGTTTCAAAGCAGTTGCGTGAGAGACGTTCAGTCTGGATGTTGACCAGACCATTCAATAGTAGCAAATCCCCCAAACGCTATTCAAAACAAGACAGAGACTAGAGCACAAATAGTATGCGTATTCTCACCAGCGGCATGTTTCCAGACTGGAACATTGGGGCCAAGAGGCTTAAGTCAGCTGAGCCGCCCCTTGGTGTCTTCAGCTGGAAGTGGCCAACAAAATAGGACACATCTCGATGCTACGGCAGCAGAGAGGATTTGAGTTAGAAAACTCCTCCCAGCAGAGGAGCCTCAACATTCATTGTCACGTTGAGGGAGTATCATCTGATTTGTTTGACAAATGTGTAAATAACCAACATCAAAATTAATGAAATTGCAACAAAGCCAGATCAAGTTGCTTGAAAACATCTGTGCTACAAACACTAAGTGTTGTTGGCTTTTCGTCAAATACTAAAGCTCAAGGCTAATCCAGACTTTGTGGAAGCACTTAGCCACTTAGCACCTAGTAACTAAGTTGGTCTGCAACAGACAAGCCAAATCTCAAAGGAAAAGTGTTGCATTTAGATAGCAAGGAAAAGCACTACCTTTTGTAAATATTTAGACCGATACATAGGCCATTGTAGACGGTGTTATCGGTGTAGATGAAGGGAAATTTAGAATAAGAGAATCAAGGAGCTTGGTGCACCAGTTTTACCCAGGCACCTGTGGAAAAGACATTTTTGGAGCTGCAATGTGGATGAGAGGCAGTTCCCTGGGCAGGGTTCATGCAAAGTGTAGCAGACAAGGACACAAGAGATACAGACAGAGAGAGAAGACGAGACTTAAACTGTAGTTCATATACTTCAATAAAACAAATGTAGAGACCTGGTTAAATAATAAATGAGAAATGTTAATTACACATGGCTAATTTCAGGTTAAGTCCATAACACTTCCAGCAGGTTGGTCTCCTCAGGTAGACTTTTCTTAACAACCCACATTGTGTTTGTTGATGGCAGCAGCAGATGGTTGGTTTCACCTGGTCACATGGTCAATCTCCAACTTGGCTTTGATGCTTGTCACATATCTACAATTATATGCTTGTGTAATTTAGATCTGAGATCATCAAGTGTGTGCACATACACACACACACAAAGGGAAAATTTGCTCATTCCTATGTGATGCCTTAACGGTGGAGATGTCATGGTAACATGAGCCTTTACTCTGCAGGCAACAGATCCCATCTTTACAAGAGGTGAGACGAGCCAAACCGACTTACATGGACATGACATCTGCTGCACAAGGAAAGCGTAAATTTAACCGGTAATGTGCCACTGCCCTTTTTTTCCTCTTATGTTCGTTCGTTACTCGTCTCCTTCACTATACCAGTAGTGGGTTATACACTCTGCTTCCACATATTTATGACCAAGTGAAGACATTTATAACCATTTTCTATGTTATTAGGAAGAAATTAGTTACAGATTATGAGGAATTTTTATATCATTTCATGTTTGATCATTCTTTCTGTTTGTTTGTTTTTCTTTTTCACTGTAGAAACATCAGAGAAGAGTTAACACAGGATCTCTCTGCACCAAAACGTGTAAAGAAAGACCCGTCAGCGACCCAGAAACCGCTCAGGGTGCATCGGTTCGCTGGTAAGTGTGGAGACAACAAAAACAATCTGCTGAAGAAGAAATCCACACACTAAAAGACTAAATAATAAATACAGTCATTATGACTGATGCCACAGAATCAATGGCACACGCATACAATGGACTTTTTATTTGCCTTTTGACAACTACAAATTGCACCTGCTCTACTGTGTGAGTCGTGATTTTATTTTGTAAATGACTGAGAAATAAAGTTTTATATTTTTTTACCCAAAATTTGTTCTAACTATCTGAAAGGAAAGTGGTGAAATCCTCCCAAAATGTTATGTCTGTATTGCAAAAATGGGATGTGAATGGGTGAAACTGCAGTTTCACACACAGTAATCCAGAAAATCCAGAAAATGAAAACATGTTTTAGAAAATTTACCAAAACTGGTATGCGTTATTTACAGAAGTACTCAGACTCTCTATATTGTGCTCTCTGAGATGTGAGCTCAGACTGAATTGATAGTGTAGAAATCGTACACCTGTGTCCACAAGGTCCCACCATTCACACATAATCCAGGTCAAAAACCAAGTCAGGAAGTCTGAGGTCTGTCTGCTGACCTCAGTGATAAGATTCAGTAGATAGATAGATCATGGGTATAAATTTACCTCTAACCATGCGAATGTTCACAGGAGCGCCGTCTCCTCTAAATGTAAAGTGGTAGAAATTTTGAAAAACTGAGACTTCACCTGGATTTGTCCGTCCAGAAAAAGTCAATAACCTGGTAAAAAAGGTTGTTGTTGTTCAGTGAGGTCACCAAGTGGTGCTCTCAAAACTAATGCAGAGGAACTAATTGTATTCAAAAAACTTTGAGTACAGCGTGTCGTTTAGCTCATATGCATATGACGAGGCTATACTCCTCGCTGCCGCCAGCCCCGTATCGAATCCCAACTCTTTGCTGCATGTCATTCTCCTGCTCTCTGCCTCCATATTTCCTGTCTCTCTTGACCACACTATCAATTAATGGCAGAAAAAAAGCCGGAAAAAAAAAACTTTGAGTACTTTGGTATTCGGATGAAATAAATTTCATGATTTTTGACTCTTTGTGTAACCCTTTTATTGAAGGGGAAAAACGTTATGATACATTTTCATTGTGTCTTTAAAGTTCTTTCAACTTTGGTACACAAGTGCTCCTTGAAAAATCAATGTGCGTAGAGCCATGACCCTACCAGGCGTCCTCTGTAGTGGTGGGAGGACCTTCAGCGAGAACAACGCTCCACCAGGCAGGTCCTTAGATTTTCTGACCTGATGAAACAAAGTTAAACCCTTTGTCCAGAACAACAAGCACCACCACACGCCGCTGATCGCTTGGCCTACACCGTCCCTGTGGGTAAACATGGTGGTGGTGGTGGCGGCAGCAGCAGCAGCATCGAGCACAGGGACAGAGAGTGGAGACACGTAAAGAGAGGTCTTTGAAAAACCTGCTCCTGAGTGTACACAGCGATTCACCTCTGAGTAGGACAGTGACCCAAAGCACACAACCAAGACAACACTGCAGTGTCCTCAAGACAAGTCCCTTAGAGCAGCTGTGGAGAGACCTGAAGATGACAGTTCACTGGATCCTCCACATCCAGGTGTGTAAGGCGCGTAGACAAACCCCAGGAGGCTCAGAGCTGCTGGAGGGGGCATCTACACAGCACTGAGTAAAAGGTCTGAATGCTTTTGTAAATACGTACTTTTAATAAATTTGTAAAATTAAAAACATGTTTTTCACCTGGTGGTTATGGATTTTTGAATGTTGGGCATAAATGGGAAAGTTATCTGTCTTTAAATTAGATGTACAGAGCAATTAAAGGGACAACGAGGAGTTTTGGAAAAGCGAAGCGTTTTCACACTACATTTATGAGCCTCCGCGCACCGTAGAATTCTTTGACCAGCGCAAGACAGACTCATGTTTTCATTCATCAAGAATTAAAGTCAGAGGTTCAAAGAGGTTCAGATACCGTCGTAGTTCTGACCATAAACGACGATTCGGCGGCGTTATTCTCACAGCTCTCCGCGAAACCGAAAGTAAGGAAACGCTAAAGGAAACGCAAAATAACGATAGAGACAAAACGATATATTTATCGAAAACAGGCCAATTAACAAGTGTGGGTAACGTAGATTAATCCACATTAATATGAGACTTTTTTATTGTTGCGGAATTTTTTGTTCTGCCGATGGAGAAACTCCTCGTTGTCCCTTTAAGAGTGTAAAAAGTGATGATGCCACTATATATTTAGATATAGATACACATACATATAAAAAAAAAACCATGGTATGTTGGTGTCAGTTGTGTTCGTTCTTGATTCTGAGCCTTGTTTGTTGTCTGTACCCAGGTTTGGAGAACAAGCCTCGGAGAGTTGTGAGGAGCGTCTCGGAAGGAAATCTCACCCTCATCGAACCTCAGAAATCTAAATCTCTTTTCTATAAAACAACTCAACAGATCAAACGAGTGGCCAAGCGCATGTAAAGCCACATTGTAAAAAATAAATATATCAAGCCACTTTGTCTTCACATACAGTTTTCACAGTTTCGATCCCTTCCTGTCCAAATTACTTTTGTAAATATTATTAATGTAATTAATTAGATAAAATATAATTTTAAAGTTGTCGATTCTGCTTCACTGCAGTGAAATTTTACTTGATTGTATATAGATGTGTTGTTATTGGTTAGTTCAGATCAGTTTAGATGATTCAAACACTCACATTCAGGCGGTAACTAAAACATTTCCTGTGGCTGCTCTGCTTCTTACATACTATATTATGTACTGTAGCTACTTTAAAACACTGATTGGGCTCCTACTTGATTGTATTTCCCAGGGCAGCTATTATTATTACTAAAAGCAGACAGAACATGATCTCAAATAGAGGAATGCCTGCAAAAAATGAATCGGCTTGATTCTGAGCTGCAGTTTAATTTCTCATTCTATTTTTCCTCTTGTGAAGTTAATAACATAGGGTTAGAGTTATTTCATAATTAAAATGCATGTAACAGAAGCCGTGTTTTATTTTGTTTTTAAATAAATCCTCTTCTATAATGTTATCTCGGATTTCTTTCTTTCTTACTTTTTTATTTCCAGTGTTATGACTGTGGTTTTCAGTGAAGTTTGAGTGATGATATGTTCCAACGATAAATGGGGTTTGGATGATGAGACATCCTCACAATAAATAAGTGACATGGGACAGACTCAGGAAAGAGGAAACGTACAAAAGCAAGAGAAATTGAACTGACCTGAGAGTGACTCACAGCAGAACTCACAAAGACAACTTTCTTGGTTTCGTCATAATAAAAAAGAAAAGAAAAAAGCAACCATTCTTCAATAACAGACTCGGGATTTATCAAGTTCAAGAGTTCAATTTTTTGTACATGAAGTATTTAAGGCAGTTAAACATTAAAAAAAGATAAGTCTATAATGATCTTTTAATCAATATAAGAATCTCAGTTTCGTAGTTGCATAACTGTCACTTATTAACGTGCATTCATTCACAGAACCAGTGTTACTTTTTACCACATGCAGTACTACAGTACTAATTTTGGATTGTTAGTGTTATTGATTCAGTGTTTACAGTATTTAAGTAATCCACCAATTACAATAATCTCATACATGCACTTCCTGCCAACAAAAGTCTGTTGTATTAAGACGCCACATTTGATTTAGAGTGCAGCAAATCTAGAAATAATGAGTATAAATTGTGCAAAGAGATGACTGAACAGTTAGTTCATGACTAAAGATTTACTCGTAAATCATTAGCTAAAAAAAAATACAAATAACAAACAGCTCAGTATAACAAAATTAGCTAAACAAGCAGCAAAAATAGATATAACAGGTAGCTTAAAGTAATTAACATCTACATAATAGTGTTAAATATCACCCATCATTATATCCATTCAGTAACACATTACTGTTGATGTCAGTGAATGGGACCTTGAGCTCATCAGATGAGGCCGAGGTGGAGTCACGGCATAAAAACCCAACTTGAATCGTAATTGAGAAAATATTTTCGGCTTTCCTTGTGTGATGCATTTTTAGCCGGATCAAATGTGGGGGGAAAAAAGTGCTGGGAACAAGCTTTTATTAGAACTCTATACTAAAAACAAATGTCACAGAATACCTCCTGGATGTGTCTGTGATGAGGGTGGGACCTCATTGCTCTGTCTGGAGAGAACTAGACTTGTCACTTTGAATTCAGTCTTGCAACTTTCAGTGGCACAGCATTCAGTGTGATCTTTATTTTTAGCTCAGGAGCTCAATGCATATATCAGCACTGTACTGCGCAAGCACTGACACCCTCTCATGCTCTCATTCACAAGAATCTCTTCATTGTGTGTGTGTGTGAGAGAGAGAGAGAGGAGGGGAGAGGGAGAGAGTGTGTGTGCGCACACAGGGAGGCAGGTCTTGGCTAAAGTTTATTAACTCTCTTAGCCAATGGGGCGCCTTGTGCGTTTTTCCTGCTGACCAATGGGACAGATTGAGAGGTTGGAGGTGGGTGTTGCTTAGCAACTGCAGGTAGAATCTCAGATCATGTCGGACCCATTGTTTTATCTTGCCTCCATGAGAGACATTACATGCTATGTGTTGTGATTTGTTAGTAAAAAAAAAAAAAAAAAACACCTCTGTGCAAATGCGTCACAAAGTTAACTCTATTTTTATATTGTCAAACAAAGATCACAGTGACTTTAATTGTATTTCACCCTCAGGACTGAGCACTTTTAGTTTGTCATCATGTTACAACATACATACATGTAGCTGTCATGTTTTTTTATTTTTATTTTTTATTTCATCTAATCATTTATGATCCTCTTCACAGTGTTTTCTAAACCTCCCAGGTGAGTGCTAATAAACATAGCATCATTTTCTTATTTGTTTACAACATTTAACCTGCCACACCCCCAGATACCATCACACTAACACACGCACACACTGGTGCAATTGGTTATGATTCTTCTATTGTAATTCTGAATCAAGAAACCTTGACCTAAATGAAATTCAGAGCCTTTTTTTTCTGGTAAACCCAGTGTTTGAAAACAGCCTTTAAAGAGAGACACAGACCACCACATACCAGTATAAGCATATGATCCCTCCTACAATGTTCCTGACTCCCACAAGGCAGCACGTCACAGCTGTGAACTTTTCGTCCCCTGTCTAATTAGATGACCTGATATCTTAAAGCAATATGTCACAGTGGAATAACTCGTGGAGAGCTGACAACCAGCACTGTCTGTCCTTTTGCCACTAATGGTGTCATTTGTTGGCTTTTGTTTTTCCTCTGTTAGCCTGAAAAATTAAGTGTGAAGATGGATGTGAACGTCTGATAATGCTTACTGACATGTAAACATGCTGAAAAATGAGGATTAATATTTCAGATTTTTTTTTTTACGTTTGTGGGTAGTTCAGTTCAATAGAGACAAGAGTTGGATAAAAGATGGAGGAGATTGAAAGGAGAAACCTAGATTTTAATTTTTCAGGCGAAAATGTGACATCATAAGCGAGGCTCATGAGCATTGCTTCTGCTCATCGTCCCATCCCGTGATGCTCAATGCAAATATTTAAATGGGGTTTATGGAAATTCCTTGGATGCACCCTGGATTTGGCATGTAAAGCAGGACCAACAAGTCTTCTACACCACGTTCACTTGTGTCCAGTGAATCGCCCCAAGGCAAAGGAATAGACACATAACTATAAAATAAAATCACTGCATTAGAGCCCATAGGGGAAGATCCTTCAGATCAAAAGGCGGCCACACATAGTGATTCTGGATAAGGTAAGCCGTGATAGCTTACACTTTTACACAGACTAGTGCTGAAATGATTAGGTAATTCTGTGATTTGTCAGTCATCAGCAAATTAAACGGCAATAGTATTGATAATTTAGTGGGTTTTAGTTGTTTACCGAGCAGGAGAGCTTCATTTTAACAAATGCAGTTTTGGCACTTCTTGTTTTCCTCTAAAAACAAATTAGACAGTAAGTCTTCTTAAGAGGTAAAAGTTACAGTAATATGCTTTTGATACTATTTTATTGACTAAACAGCTGATTAATTAAGTGAATACTGAGTTTGCGACAATAATTTTTGAGGATTCACAGATCAGATTTTATTAATATGCTGGTACGCTTTACATTATTATTTGTTTTTTTTAATGCAAAAAAAGAGTGCTCATTTTTGTCTGTTATCATCTGAGTTAACAACAAACAATTAAGGACATTGTATGTGAATATACATATTTATTTACATCATAATCATATGATTCATATGGTCATTCACATACAGAAGGAGCGAGAAATCAGATATGATAATCAGATATCATGATGCCAACCACAAATATTTATATATTTGTTTGCCATCTTATTTCTCTGCCCAGCTGTTACTCCTCTTCATTTTAATCATATTTTGGGCAGAAACAATGCAAATGCCTGGCTCTCTTTATCAATACACAGCTGACTGTTGACAGGACCTTGTGCAGTGGTTATAGCGGGGGATGGGTGAGATTTACAGTTTCCTTTACCAGGTAATGTCTCCTGTTGTGAAACAATGTGACAGAAAATCAGTACAGCTGTGATGGCTCAGCAGTGTTCTTTGCCCCTCTACATTCTCCTCCAGGAGCTTATCCAAAGCCCACCTCAAATGTACTGTATGTAGCCGGTGGATGACTCATCCTCAGGAGAATGAGCTGTACAGTCAGGTAGCCTTGCAAATAAACATTTCACGATTTGCAGAGTCTACTGAAGTCCTGTGCTGACTTAAAGTCTGAACCCACAGACTGCGAACACAAACTCTGACAAACCATTTCTGTTATATTACATCTGAAAGACACACAGTGTAAAATAGCCCCCTGTGTATTTCAACACATGTAGCAGCTACGTCACTAAAACACACAACAAACGTGGCTCCACAATTTTATATATATATATATATTTTTTTTTTCTGTCATTTTGTTTTATTGAGACAGCAAATTTGTCATCCATTGCAGCAATCGCCATGGAGACAGGGTTAAAGGTAGAGTATATAAGCAGTGCCGGGTAGAGAGACAGTTGATATTTGAACTCAGCAGCAAAACAAACGCACCCTCCCTCCATAAGCTCCGCCTCTCAAAATCTCGGCCGCGCATTTGCACAGTGGTGGAATCCAGAACGTTGTATAGAGCAGCAGACGTGAAACAAACCGCGTAATATAAAAAGGTTAATGAGCGAGTGATGTGCAGAGTGACAACTAGACAGTTTGTTGGTCAGATACAGACTGATATAGAAGGGTTGATGCTAAGCTAACAACAACGGTGACATTAGTTAGCATAGCATTTTCAATCATGCACCCAACCAAACAAAATCCACTCTGATAGCTAACTTTTGTTTTTATGCCTTTGTGGCTTTAAAACCTTTTTGCACATTGCACGGATAAATAACGCAATACAGATTAAACAACCAGACGACAAACTGGAGGCGGCACGGTTTCCCACGGAGAGCAGACCAGCTGCAGAAAGCGATACTTACAACTCTGCTGCTATTATAGCTAACGTTACAACAACAGCATACGTATGTTGTCAAACTTGGGATTAGGTCGAACGTGGGCGAATGATTTACTGTTACTCGACTCACAAATGTGACACCGGGACCTGGCCGGCAACTAATCATTTAGAGATTGTGAACGTTAGAAAACGAGACAGAGCAAATGGTAAAGGTAATTTTACCCAAAAGCAAACTCTAGATTTGTCCGCATGCCTTCGAAGTCTCTGAGGTTTCTCCACCGTAGTTGGACTGACCTTCATGAAAATCAAGACAAATCTCAGTGCAGTGCCACATCTGTCAGGCGGTGTATTGGCGAAACACCCACTAAGTTTTTAAAGATTTCACCTGCCCCAATAATCTATGTCCCATGTACTTGTGTGCCTGTTGTTTAGATTCACCAGAAGAAGCTGATATTAGAAAAAAAAAGGCTGAACTTGTGTGGAAAAGTGTAGCCTCTTAAAGTCTTTATCCGTCCCGACATCCTTTTAATTCTACAACTGAAGGACTTTTAATTCAAGCCCAGTCTGTCCTGTTTCAAATAAAGTTGGAGCCACTACTCATCCATGTTACACCCACACACTTGTTTTGCCTGATTAGACCTCCTCTCAGGACTGTGTGGGTGTGTACAGACTGTGCTTGATTCACATCTGCATCACTCTCCTGTTTGTTGTGCTGTGTGCCTGTTAGGAAAGTTAAACTTAACACCTTTATGGTCCTTATTAGTATGTACAAATAGTTTGGTCACCTCAGGTAACACAGCTCCTGAGTAAGAGCTGCAAGATGCATTGCTGTTTTTCAACACTAATTTCAACATTTTTTTTGGAAGTTTGTCTTCACAGAGGCAAAAGTCTCCTTGATACAGAAATACAACAATATGAGTATGTTGTAGCCGTCATTTCTAATAATCATCTGCATTATATTATATAGACTGTACTGCTCTTTCAGCTGATTCGGTTAGAGATCAACTCTAAAACACCTGTCTTAACACCAGAACCTCTCCGCCATTTTTGTTGAACGTTATGATGTCACAATATCATTAGTCTGGCCTGACGGAAGTGTGTTGCTGCGATTAGCCTCTGATTGGTCGGAACGAGCCACCCGGCGGAAGTCCCGCCTCCGTGCTGCAGCTTTCACAGTCCGCCTGGCAAAGGGAAAACATCAACAAACAACAACAGGAACCATGGATCTATTATACATCCGTGTCATGAACTGAACAAAAGAATAAACATCCGTCAACGGTTGCCGACCGTCGTTACGCCGCGGTCCCAAATCCAGTTTCCAATCGGCAATATTTTGCAAGCGCACCATTGCTACGGCGCCAACCACAACAATTGCGACTGGTTGAAAGAATTCCAAACGGCCGGAGCGTTTTTTCTCCAATCGCAGAATCATAGGCGGACCAGCCAGACCCTTCTTCTCTGGAGGAGGGTCTGGCGCACGAGACTACAATATCATTGACGTTTAACCACAGAAAGTTGACTTCTGACTACCAGAATCTAATCAATTCTTGAGTCCAAATTGACATTTGTGCCAAATTTTTACATTTTTTAAAGGGATAGTTCAACATTTTGGCAAATTGAGCCATTGGCATAATCCCTATAGTCATAGCAGTAGGTTTGTTACCTTTAATTTTCGGTGCAAGCTGTTTTTAGAACGGCGGAGCAGAGCGGCGAGCTGCTCAGAGCTACGCTACGGAGGCTAATGGGATTTCTTTGTTTCCCTCATCAAACTCATCAAATACACAATCCAACAACTCCAAAACACTCTGGTGGACAAGTTGTGACCTGCACATTCACCACGCTATGAGATAATAACGAAACGCTACGAGACAGAGTTGTTTTTGAGGTAAATTCATGCAAAACCACTGATGCACGTTCCCGTCGGGAGCAGTTTTTTGGCAAGCAGTCTCTGCATTTGCCTCGAAAACAACTCTGTATGTATTTGATGAAGGAAACCAAGAAATCCCATTACCCTCCGTAGCGTAGCTCTGAGAAGCTCGCGGCTCGGCCGTACTAAAAATCGCTTGCACCGACAATTTAAGGTAACAAACCTACTCCTACGACTATAGGGATTGAAAATATGACACCCGGAAGTGAAGAGGGAGCGCCGTAGGAGAAAAAAAGCTACCAAAACAGCGAAAAAGCAACTGGACTTGTATAGTTCCCCTCTAAGGTTCAGTAATGCAAGTATTGGCACAAAAATGGCTTTATCACAGTTAGGTTAAAGTTTGCAATGTGGCTTAAGATCATTGTGTAGTTAAGTGTTTGAGGGACCATTGTTTTCATGGTTTCAGTAACAACCGCATGGTTAAGGTCAACGCTTGTTTCTTACCTCTGAGAAGATACATCTTTGTTGATAGCAACCTAAGCACATATCAGACGTTTCCCACCACAATTTTGGGAAAACTCTGATCGGCCAATCAGTGCTCTGGCCAAGGACCAGACATCGAGAACACTGTATCCTGTCTGCAAACTCTTTAAGGCTCTAACACCCAAAATTAAGTTGACTTATGTATCCACTACATCATCACCTGACATTTTCCTTTTCCCTTCAGATATTTACTACAGATGCTACCAGACTTGAACGTAAACAACAGCTTATTGTGATTTGCAACACTCCCTGAAAAGACCGATGTCATCGTACATCATCCTTGTGAGTACAATCTTGAAAACATCTACAAGAGTGAAGGATTTTATAAGCTTATGGATCATCCATCCTGTCGTCACCACTTTATTGTTTAGTTGACCAGTTAGCTGTGGTAAAATGAGCACCTGCATTTACGTATGCTCACTTAATAAAATCACTTTTCACTAGACTGGTTCATCAGATCGTTGCAAGTAAAAATAACCAAAAACATCAAATATTATGTTTTAAAAAATCAGAATTTCTTACATTTTCAAACTTGTCATGACCCAACCAATGCTAAATCAGGTGAAACAGACTTTGTGCAGTTCCCTATGGAGCCACAAAGAACTGTATACGCATTTGTTTTTCCTTTCTTTTTTTCCCTATGATATGCATGGTATTCCCCCTAATGTCATTTAATAATAAAGTTGACAGCTGTTTACCAGCAGTAAAACTCCAGCTAGCTGCATCCCATCCCCTCTTGTTATGCCTGCCCCTGTTTACAGAGGATGGAGTAGCATATTGTAACCTCTTATCTTGTAACACAATGATGACCGAAGCTCTTGGCAACAAACCACCACCACCATCACCACCGTGTCCAGCAAAAGGCCACATCTTGGTGCCAGAAGATGAAGCAATTGACAAGCAAAAATCGACAGGATTATCAATTTTTTTTAAAAAAGTCTTAATGACAACAATCTTAAACAACCGTGAAGTTCAATTAATGATAATGTCAGTTTTCATGGCAGTGTGATGGCAGCCTCATACACACCCTTTCAAATAGTGTTACCATGGATATCATAGTAGCTATATGTGGGCTGGATTTCTGCAGATGGAGCTTAATTAAATTTTCCTCCTGCCTACCTTAGCCTTTAACCTGCAAAAAAAAAAAAAATTTGCACCAGCTTTCTATAGATGAAGAAAATCCCACTAAAAATCATCATCACACTCCTCAAGTGTGTGTGAACTTTAAGAAATCAGTCAGAAAGCACAAATAACCACACTCGTATCTCCTCCCACTTTGCACGCCTCTCCCTCAGATGCATGTGGGAGCGAGGCGTACTTCACCGCTGACACACAGAGGGCTTCTCCGTCAGATGACAGGAAACAGCACTTCCAGGCCGGAGCACCGGTTTGATAAATAACGCGTGGCTCCGGGCGCACAATGCGTCTCAAACCTTTTAAATGTGGCCCTCAGTCTTTGTCTCTCTGGCATACAAACTGTACACCGCTTTACACACACACACACACACACAGACACAGACACACATACACATGCTCTCACACGCTTTCCTTTCATACATACTGTACACAAACACTAGGTCTCTCTCCATCTCTCTCTCTCTCCAATGATTAAAAAACAATATCCAGCTTATAACTGCAAGTTAGTCAGACACCCACACTCATTTGCAGTGAAAGGCAAATGACCCTGGTGATGAGTCATTGCATTTACTCAGAGACTTGCTTTATTCAACACACTGAAATCTCTTAAGGCAGAGTGAAGCAGTGGCCATGGTGTGCCATGGTGCCTCGGAGTGAGCTCAGGTGTGTGTGTGTGTTGCCTTTTAGAGGAAATCAAGCAAAAATAGCACGTAATGTCATTAAAACCCAGTGAATTAAGGCTATGATTTCACAACCACACACACATGACAGTGATTGAAAAGGGCTAATTTCTCCCGTGATATGTAGTTGACATGTGATGCATGGATGAACAGTGCTCTGTTGCATGAGTTGTTCTCCTTGATAAGAAATCCCCAAAAACCAAAGCAAATGTATTATGAGTCAGATTATGTGTCACTAAGGTGTCAACAATGATTCACAAATGTTTCCAAAAGTCTGATTATGATGATCATGGAGCAAATTGTCAATAGTTGTGTAATAGATGTCAAGTTAATCACAGACACTTTTTGAAGTAATTGCATAAAATTGCGTTTCATTTTTGTTTTGTTTTTTGGACACACCTTTTCCAAACTAGCTCAGACATATCATTATAACATTTAATTTGCATGGTCTGTTTGGCTTCTGGAGAGGAAGAACATGATCAGGTTGTTTCTAATGTTTTCCTGGATGCCACCACCACCTCCCCTGTCAGCACTAGCTCAGTTTATTTGCGTCAATCCAGTTGATTGTAACTTGATTCAAATTCGCTTCATGACTAAACGGAAACTCTGTTGTGAGCTCCCTTCGCAGATTTATTTTGACTAATCCGTGGTGGCCTGAAAACCAATAAGTAAAGTTCAGAGAAAAGTCTGAAATCAAAGTAGTTTTACTAGACAGGCTTTGGACGATACAATTCAATTTATTTGATGTTACACTCAGTAGAAATTATTATCAGAGTACAAAATCAACATCAAGGCTTTTATACAGCCGCAATAATGAGCATAATAAGTGTCTAACGATTAGATGATCGGTTGATCAACAGACCAATCCTAACAGAGATTCTTACCAGGGATTGATTGTTTAATTGACCAAAATGAACAGGTTCCAGTTTCTCTGTGTATTTGAATCTTTTCAGTGTTTTGTGTGATTGTTCACTGAAAATCAAGCAATCTAACGGTATCACTGACAATGACATGAAAAAATAATCAACAGATTAACTGATTATCAAATAACTATTAGCTGCAGACCTGTTTTAAATAGATGAATTATTACTTTAATATTTGCGAGACTTCACACAGAAAAAACTACTTTTTTTGTTTGTTTTAGTTTCTGATAAGAAGCAGCAGAGTCGTATGTGATTCAGGTGTGTGTGCGTGCGTATGTGAGTGTTTAATTGTGAGTCATGTCAATGTGCGGGCGGTGAAACAACTTTCTCCATATTTTTTGCTTGGCACAGAGAAACTTTCTAACCGAGTGATTTATTTCAGAGGCATGTAAAAGACGCAGGTGACAGATGTGGACAGAAATGGAAAAAAACAGACAATAATTTCCTGAGGCAACAGTGAAACGTGTCCAGTCCAACAACAACAACAAAAAAAAACCTGAATGAACCTGAGACTCATTTTTGGGCATTAGGCCTGAGGGCTGCAAGTGTTATCTGGCTGCATCAAGTTTACTTTGTTTAAGAAAAGAAAGAATAGTGGAGTGTATGGGGGGAGGGAGTGTAACGGGAGTCTTTAACAGGGAGTAAAAGGGACTGAAAGGATTTTGATCCAGTGATATTATATATCTGTTCTGGTCAGGGCAGACAAAAGCACACAGCAAACCACCAGAGAGCAAAGCATGGCATGTGAATAGTATGTCTTCTTTGCAGTGTTGTACATCCAAAGGCTTTGTGTGTCTGAATTTGGCTGGTACAAGGCACAAAGGAGGCAGTTTGTTCGCCCCTGACAAGTGTGCTTTTATTTGCAGCAGCCCTTTGATGTATAGAGAAACTTTGGCTGGGATATCCCTCGCAGACAAATGCACCAGAAATCCCACTCCTTTGTATTATCCTTAACAATTCCCTCACCATTGACTGCGAAGCTTTTATTCCCTTTAAGATCTTTATTTTAAACTTTGTGCCTACTGTCTGTCTGTCAACTGTAATGGGGAATCGTGTTTGACTTTATTGTACAGGAGGTGGGGACGAGGGGGAGGGGGGCAGGTAGTCGGGGGGAGTTGAGGCCATGAAGTTCAGATATGAAAAACATCAGCAGACCATGTGGCGAAGTTCGATGTTTACAGCATTTTGGTGCTGTTTTATATGAATGAGTTATAAAACTATAAAAACAAAACCGTTAAAAAAAGTTAAGTTTTCTAGTGTTTTTACAGTGCTCAGCTGTGGAGAAGCTGTATATTGGTGACAGTTTCTAATGATCTCAAACATATACATTTCTTCTGTCCAATTATGGCCACAAAATATACAAATATATGTGAACTGGCGTTTAGCATCTCAAAATAATTTTTCTTTTCTTTTTCTTTTACTTTAAAACTGCGTCAGAAACATGTTCAGTTTCTCAAATTTACAAAATGTTGCACTGGCATCAAGAGGTTTTTTGTGTTGTGATCAAAACATCAATCAATGGAAGAGTCTGTCAAGCCTCCATCTTTCAAAGGACGGTCAGAAGATAGAGATTACAGAGTAATTTCACTATTTTAGTTTCCTAGAGGGGATCGAGAAAAACAAATAGGGCAAAAAAATGTCCATTAAATAGTTGGGTTGGTGTTTCCGTACTGGTGTTCTATGATCACAGAGCATTGACGAAATGAACTTCAAGGTGAGATTGTTTCCACACCTGAAAATCCATCAAACCTGAAATCATTTAAAATTTCAGAATAAGAGTCTGTTTCAAAGAAAGTTTACAAATTTATTTGAACTCTCACACACAGACACACACTTAAAGTTTCCATCCCAGGTGGCTGGGCTTAAGCACCCACCCCCTCCGTCCAATCAGGAATCACCAAAACCGTTAACCAGACCGTTGCTGGGGACGCTGCTCTGATCGGAGTAGCACAGAGCAGAAGAACTATGCAGGATATTATTTACCTTATGCTTCATTTTTACCGTCATTAAACGGCTTAGGACTAATTGTGATGTTAGAAACCAAACCTGCGATCAGAGCCTCGGACCCGGTGTCACAGCTCTCGTCTCTGTGGCACCACGAGTCCGCGACACAAACGTAAACGTTAATGGCGGTTGCATGATTTGGCAGTTTCACTGACTAATATGAGACTAATTTGATTGGTAGGACAGAGTTTGGCCCCTGCTCCTCACACAGACGACCAAATCTCGTCATTGATATGTCAAATTACTTATGTAATCGATTACTGTCTAATACTTTGACCAAATATACTCACATTTCTAAAATTTTGCCAAAAATGAGGCGCCTGGGATGGTACCTTTAAGTTTTATCTATCAGCTTTGACCGTCTCTCCAAACCTCCACTTGATCAAAACCACTAATTTAACCGTGGCGAGGAGGAAGTCGGCGCACTCACACGTGGGACCTGCCCGGTAAACTGTCACAGCCTTACACCGTTGTAAACGAACAGTTGGGACTTCGGTGACTCTGTGCAACAGCACTTTGACAGTTGCTGTTGAGGCAGAGCACAGTGTTACTTCCCTACACAGCTTTCGTCAGCCAGTCCAGGGATTTGAACTGCCAGCATCCAAGTCACGAGCCTCCGCCTCCTCTGCAGGCGGCTGCTGCTGCTGCTACTGCTGCTATCTTTTATATCAAACGACCAGTAAAAAGAGCTAAAACTCTTGACCCGTCCATTCCTGGGCGCCCACAAGTGCTTAAGCAGATAAAGATTATATTCGTCACATAGGCATTTTAGCATGGGGGTCAGAAAATAGGGCTTTTACATAAAAACATTGAAAAAACTGTTTTGTTTTAAAGCCTTAGTAATGCTGATATGAGTTTTGCAGGGTTGCTG